>NC_073255.2:192932500-195332500 GCF_029289425.2 Pan paniscus | reverse complement strand
ACCTGGTTGTTTAAAAGTGTGGCGCTCCTTCCCCCTCTCTCTAGGTCCTGCTCCTCCTGCCAATAAGATGCCTGCTCCCACTCTCCCTTCTGCCATGACTGGAAGCTCCCTGAGGCCTCCCCAGAAGCAGAAGCCGCCATGCTTCCTGTACAGCCTGAGGAACTGTGAGCCAATTAAACCTCTTTTCTTTACACATTACCGAATCTCAGGTATTTCTTTATAGCCATGTGAGAATGGACTAATAGTTATTAATAATGTTATTATTATGGGGATTGTACATTATTACCTGAATTATAAGCAATTAGGAAAGATGAAAATGTATGGAATGATAAAATTATAACCCTGTTTTATAAATTTATAAATTATCCACTATTACAGAAAAACCATAATTGAAGTACTTTTTGGAATTTCAGAGGGCCAGTCAATGCTCCTCTCTTCTCTCTACCAATTACGAGGTTGTGCAGGCAGAAGTCTCCCCTGTGGTCCATGCTCTTGATAGTCCTCTGTCCTTGAGGGTGGGCAGAACCTGTGAATGTGATGGGCTGTCACTCCTGTGATTAGTCTACTAATCCGTTGGCTTTGAATTAGTCAAAAGAGAGATGATCCTGGCGAGCCTGACCTTAAAAAACCAAAGCCAACATGTCAGAGAGAACACATGGGCTGTCCTGGAAGAAGACGAAGCAAACGCCATGTTGCGAGAGGCCTGTGGAGGGGCCACATGGAAGGCCAAGAACCAGCATGAAGTGGGACCTCAGTCCTACAGCCCTGTAGGGAACTGAACTCTGCCAATGCACTAAATGAGCTTAGGAGAGGATCCTGAGCTCCATGTGAGAACAAGCTCAGCCAGCACCTCGGCTTCACCTTACAAGACCCAAGTGGAGGACCCATGCATTTGGCACTCGCTAAGCCATGCAAAATATCATCTCCACTACTGATAAAAACTAAAATGGAGCTTGTGACTTGACATATGGCCTTAGTTGGGGACTCTAATATGTACCATCAAATTCAAACTTCCCCCAAGAATACGGGGGATCCCCCTCATATGCACAGGGCAGCCGCTGGGGCTCCTGAGGACCAGCATCTCCAAAAAGAGACAAGCCCAAAGAAGCGGAGCTGTATTCAGTAGAAAAGGTGATCACAGTGACGAGCACAAGGTACAGAGATGACTGCTCAGGGGGAGGAAGACTCCACAAAAGCCGTCCCAGAGGTGGACACACACACGTTGGACTTTGAAATGTGAACAGGAGTTCACCAACAGGATTAGAAGAAGAATGGTCCAGGCACAGAGATGGTATGTTAGCTCATTTTGTGTCACTGTAAAGACATAGCTGAGGCTGGGTAATTTATAAAGTAAAGAGGTTTAATTGGCTCAGGGTTTTGCAGGCTGTACAAGCATAGTGCCAGCATCTGCTCAGCTTCTGGTGAGACCTCGGGTAGCTTTTACCCATGGCAGAAGGTAGAGTGGGATCAGGCATGTCACATAGTGAGGGGGGGAGCAAGAGAGAGAAGGGAGAGGTCCTAGACTCTTTCAAACAACTTGATTTCACGTGAATTAACTGAGTGAGAACTCACTCATCACCAAGGGGATGGTGCAAAAGCATTCATGAGGGATCCGCCCCCATGATCCAGTTACCTCCCACCAGACCCCACCTCCAACATTGGGAATCATAGTTCAACATGAGATTTGGACAAACCTCCAAACCGTATCCCATGATTTGAGAATAATTGGCAGCATGACACCACATAGGAAAGTGGCTGGAACAGCGGCCAGACAAGGCCGGTCACATTTTGAAAAGCTCTGTCACACTAAGGAGCTTTAACTTCATACCTTCAGAAAAGGAAATATTTTATAAGCAGGGAAGAGATTCAATCAAATATGCATTTTTAATTGGCCATTTGATGGAAATATGGACTTTAAAAATAATTGTTTGAAATAATTTCAAACTTAGAGAACATATGCAAGTATAAAAAGCTCCCTTGTCTCTGGCTGGGTCACACCTGTAACCCCGGAACTTTGGGAGGTCAAGGTGGGAGGACTCTGCCTGAACCCAGGAGTACAAGACCAGCCTGGGCAACATAGCAAAACCTCTTTTTTTTTTTTTTTTTTTTTTGTTTGAGATGGTGTTTTGCTCTTATTGCCCAGGCTGGAGTGCAATGGCATGATGTTTCTTCACTGCAACCTCTGCCTCCCTGGTTCAAGTGGTTCTCCCGCCTCAGCCTCCTAAGTAGCTGGGATTACATGAGCGCACCACCACACCCAGATAATTTTGTATTTTTGGTAGAAATGAGGTTTCAATATGTTGGCCAGGCTGGTCTTGAACTCCTGACCTCAGGTGATCCACCCACCTCGGCCTCACAAAGTGCGGGGATTACAGGCATGAGCCACCATGCCTGGCCACGAGACCCCATCTCAAAAAAAAAAAAGTAAACAAACAAACAAACAAACAAAACCAAACCTCTCTTATCTCCACCACCCAGATTCCCACTGCTAGCCTCACACATTGCTCCACTTTTCTCTATCATCTGTCTACACACAGACATTCATTATCATTAGTCTTTTTCTGAATCATTTGAGAAAGAGCTACAAATATGATTATTTATCACTTCCTATCTTAGCCCATTTTGTGCTGCTATAGGGTCCAGCCCTATGGGGCTTAGTGGGTGTTCTCCCCGTGTGCAGAGACGAGATTGTAAGAAATAGACATAAGACAAAGAGATAAAGAGAAAACAGCTGGGCCCAGGGGACCACTACTACCAAGACGCGGAGACCGGTAGTGGCCCTGAATGGCCGGACACGCTGATATTTATTGCATACAAGACAAGGGGGCAGGGTAAGAAGGGTGAGTCGTCCAAGTGATTAATAAGGTCAAGCAAGTCACGTGATCATGGGACAGGGGGCCATTCCCTTTTAGGTAGCCGAAGCAGAGAGGGAAGGCAGCAAACGTCAGCACTTTCTTCTATGCACTTATAAGAAAGATCAAAGACTTTAAGACTTTCACTATTTCTTCTACCGCTATCTACTACAAACTTCAAAGAGGAACCAGGAGTACGAAAGGAACATGAAAGTGGACGAGGAGCGTGAACACTGAAGCACAGCACCACAGGGAGGGATTTAGGCCTCTGGATGACTGCAGGCAGGCCTGGATAATATCCAGCCTCCCACAAGAAGCTGGTGGAGCGGAGTGTTCCCTGACTCCTCCAAGGAAAGGGAGACTCCCTTTCACGTTCTGCTAAGTAACGGGTGCCTTCCCAGGCACTGGCGTTGCCACTTGACCAAGGACCCCTCAAGCGGCCCTTAAGCAGGCGTGACAAGAGGGCTCACCTCTTACCTTCTAGGTCACTTCTCACAATGCCCCTTCAGTACCTGACCCTATACCCACCAGTTATTCCTGGTAATATGAGTAATACAACAAAGAGTAATAGTAAAAGCTAATGATTAATAATGTTTATACTAATGATTGATAATGCCCATGCTCATCTCTATATCTAATTTGTATTATAACCATTCTTATTCTATTTTCTTTATTATACTGAAACATTTTGTGCCTTCAGTCTCTTGCCTCGGCACCTAGGTAATCCTTCACCCACATGCTGCTATAACAAAGTACCTGAGATACGGTAATTTATAAAGAACAGAAATTTATTTCTTACAATTCTGGAGACTGAGAAATCCAAGATCAAGATACCAAGAGGTGCCGGGCGCAGTGGCTCATGCCTGTAATCCCAGCACTTTGGGAGGCTGAGGCGGGCAGATCACGAGGTCAGGAGATAGAGACCATCCTGGCTAACACAGTGAAACCCCGTCTCTACTAAAAATACAAAAAATTAGCTGGGCATGGTGGTGGGCGCCTGTAGTCCCAGCTACTGGGGAGACTGAGGCAGGAGAATGGCGTGAACCCGGGAGGCGGAGCTTGCAGTGAGCTGAGATCACGCCACTGCACTCCAGCCTGGGCGACGGAGAGAGACTCCGTCTCAAAAAAAAAAAAAAAAAAAAAAAAGATACCAAGAGGTTTGATGTCTGGTGAGGGCTCCTCTGCTTCCAAGACAGCACCCTGTTGGTGAGGGGAGGAGTGTTGAGTGCTCACCTGGCCAGAAGCCTCGTCTGCAAGGTCATTACCTCCATCCACAGGGAGGAGCCTCATGGCCTAGTCACCTCATGGTCTCACCTCCTTATACCATCACACTGACCACTAAGTTTCTTTTTTTTTTCTGAGATAGGGTCTCGCTCTGTGGCTCAGGCTGGAGTGCAGTGACGTGACCAGAGCTCACTGCGGCCTTGATCTCCTGGGCTTAAATGATCCTCCCACCTCAGCCTCCTGAATAGCTGGGACTACAGGCACATGCCCCCATGCCAAGATAATTTTTAAATATTTTGTATAGATGGGGGTCCCATTGTTGCCCAGGCTGGTCTTGAATTCCTGGGCTCAAGCGATCCTCCTGCCTCAGCCTCCCAAAGTGCTGGGATTACCGGTGAGCTACCACACCTGGCCTTGGCCATTCAGTTTCAACATCTGAATTTTGGAAGGGACACATTCAAACCATGGCACCCCCAAATACTCTAAAAACAAGGATCACCTCCACTACACAACCTTCCCAGTGGAGAAATCAATATCAATACATTGTCCAACCCATAGACCCCACCCAAGCTTCACCAACTGTGCCCACACTTCTTTTCCCATGTCTGGGACCTCCCAGGAACATGCATTGCATGGAGTTGTTATGTCTCTTCAGTCTCATATGATCTGGAACAATTCTTAGTCTTATCCTGTCTCTTATGACAATTTATTTATTTGAGAAGGGGTTTCCCTCTGTCACTCAGGCTAGAGTGCAGTGGTGCAATCATAGCTCACTGCAGCTTTGAATTCCTGGGCTCAAGCAATACTCTTGCCTCAGCCTTAGTAGCTGGGACTACAGGCTCATGCCACCATGCCAGGGCAATTTTTAAGATTTTTTTTTGTAAAGATGGAGTCTTACTACATTGCCCAGGCTGGTCTCAAACTCCCAGCCTCAAGTGATCCTTCTGCCTCAGTCTCCCAAAGCGTGAGCCACTGTTCCTGGCTCATGACAGTAATAAAGAAAACAGAATGGCCTTCCTTCTGGGTCTATCTGATATTCCCTAGGCTAGACTGAGGCTGTGGTTTCTGGCAGAAAAGTGTCAGGCGTGCTGCTGTGCTCTTCTCAGCACAATGCACAGGGACTCAGTTTCAACTTTTCTCCACTGGTGACAGCGTGGTTACCTGGCCACGCTGGTGTCTGCTGGTGTTTCCCACCAGAAAGTCTCAATTTTCCTCTTTGTAATGGAAAAGTATGCTGAAGAAAGATGTCCATTCTCATTCCTCATCAAATCTCCACCTACCACCCTGAGCCTCCATTGATAGCTCACTCCTGCAACAACCCCACTACAGTGATTGGTAAATGGTTATTTCCATTCTCACTCCTGCAACAACCTCACTACAGTGATTGGTAAATGGTTATTTCCATTCTCATAATTCCTTCTCCATTTATGAGTTCACATTCTACTGTAAAGAAGAACCTCCCCTTCTCCACTATTATTTTCCCTGCATTCATCACTGGTTTGTTGATCTACATCAGTGTGGACTCAACTCATGCGTTTCTGTTTTGCTCACTCAGTGGTAATCTGCCAATACCATTCTTTGTTTTGTTGCTCAAATTGTCCTAGATTTCGCCAGCAAGAACTCCCTCCAACTACTTTCCATGTCCTTTGATCTCCTGTCAATCTCTGAGCACTTCTTCACTTCCTTGAACAACAAAATTATTCCAGGATCATCTTGTACTTCCACTCCAGCCCTGAAATTAACCATTTCTCCAAAGAGCCCTGATTCCTTTTGTTGGAAAACCTTATTTAGAAGATAAGATCTGGGGGCTAGCTGTCATCACTGGTACTGGGGTACCATTGCATCTAGATACTCAGCAGACAGAACTAGAAACTATTTCTGTGTTTATATGCACATATACCTACACATGTGTGCACACACAGCTATCTTTATATCTATCTGTATATACATATTTTTAAAAAATGAGTTCATACTACCACTTCCAGTTCCAATCCAATCCCTCAGTGTTCTTTTTAGCCTTCCCTCTTCCATGTTTTTACCTTCTCCAGCAGCAAGAAACCTGGCTTTCACTGTCCCCAGTATATTTAATTTCCTGGTACAACCTCGAAATTGAAGAGATGCAGAGCACGTGCTCCCACCCTCCATAACGAGACCTATTTAGAGGTGTGGGGGAGGACCCAAAAGCAGGAAGAGTTGAACGTAAGCACAAGATAGCACTTTCCTCTGAAACCAGGAAGGCTGGAACTTCGCGGCTGTGCACCGGAGCACTCGGAATGACACTCCAGAGAAAGCAGCACTTTTCCTTGTCTACAAGAAGGAAAGGATGGAGGGGTCATGAAAGGTCACAGGAGATTGAGGGGTATAATATTAGCAAAAATCTAAGAGCCGAGCTGGACCTGCAGTCAGACCGGACACCCGTAAGACTGAGCTGTGGCAGGGCCTTAGGATCTGCTTTCTGCAGGCAATTAACCACAGGGAGGGGCTGGAAACCCGGGGCTCACACAGAGGGAAGCTGAGGACACTTGGGCTGACTGGTATGCAACATGGGAACTTCTCTGCAATCTAGTTTACATCCTTGGGTCAACCACTGGATGGCACATGGCACAGGATTTTTTTTTTTTTGAGACGTAGTCTCGCTCTGTCGCCCAGGCTGGAGTGCAGTGGCGCGATCTCGACTCACTGCAACCTCCGCCTCCCGGGTTCAAGTAATTCTCCTGCCTCAGCCTCCCGAGTAGCTGGGACTCCAGGTGCGCGCCGCCATGCGCGGCTAATTTTTTGTTATTTTTAGTAGAGACGGGGTTTCACCATGTTGGCCAGGATGGTCTTGATCTCCTGACCTCGTGATCTGCCCTCCTCGGCCTCCCAAAGTGCTGGGATTACAGAATTTTTTACGTGGCTTATGTTTATGCAAGTCTTTGTAGGATGTGATCCTACAATTTTCCAGTAGAGGAAAGCTGCAAAAGAAAGGCTCAGGCTCCTTTCTGTGTCAACAAGGCAATTACTTGCTTTTGTGTTGAGGCTTAGTTTTGAATGAAAGGTGGTGTTAGGAGCATTAACCGGTTGCATATTTACAATCTACATAATATAATTTGTTGCTGCAGCAAACCAGGGACTGTGAAGAGTAAGAAAAGGGAAACCACTTCCATTCCTTGCTTGGGGTTTACTGCCCTTGCCTGGAGTTGAGCGTTTAGACTGCAATGTTTTACCTATGTGATATAATCTCCACATACATATGCACACAAAATTATGCAGACGCAGGAACGAGGGGAGAGAGATTCCTATGTAAAGGTGACCCTGCTTCTTCTGGGCATTTGTTTATTCATTCAGTACCTGCCAGTGCCCTACTCTGTTACAAATTCCGTAAAAATTTCCTTGGAATTCACTGAATATGCTCAAAAACAGTCAAGTAGGATGTTCTTTGCTACTGTTTGGCTTGGAGTTTCCTTGAAAGAAACTACAGAACAAATATAATTAACTCGATTGAATTCACTGGAAAGTAAAGTGATCAATAGTTGTGTTTTTGAGTTAACTGAAAAGTGACCTCAGGAATCACAGGCAAGGCCCAAAATTAGTCGTTTGAAACAGCTATTCATAGTTGGCCACAATATTAACACCTTCGGCGAAGCTGCGTGGTGCCCGGGGTGGAGTTCCCGAGTGTCAACAGCGTCCCTTGGGCGCTTGCGGTGGTCTTTGCCCGGCACTACCAGACCCCTCAGGGAGGACTTTTGGGTTTAAAGGCATCTTAAAAGCCAACTGAACTGTGTGAGAGTTGTCAGGGTCACAACGGAGTCGTTCGTGTTTAAAACCCTGACAAGCAGGGTGGGAAGGGCCCCAGAGGCAGCGTTCTCACGCCGGAATACCTGATAACAAGACCATCCCGAGAGACTCCGCAAAAGCCACAACCTTGCACACTGGCTAGGCAACCTCACACCGAAAAATACTGGAGGACTCCCGCCAGCGGCGCCCGTCCGACCTCCGGCGGGCGGCGCCCTGTCACCCGTCCTCCTGGCCGCGAAATTACCGCAAACAGGGACGCCGCCCTCTCATCCCACCGCCACCCCGGCTGCGCTCAGCGGCCGCGCACCCCCACGTTTGCCAGCAGCTCCCAGAGGCGGTCAGCCTTTGGGTTTGACGACGGCAACTTCCCGGGCCCCGGCGAGCGCAGCCACGCACCCGGAAGCCGCCTCGGGGCGCGACGCCGAGCCAAAACCGCCCGCGGGCTCCGAGGCCACAGGCAAGTGGGGAGGGTGCCCTGTGGGGCTCGGGGGGACGCAGGCACGCCCAGCCCACGCAACGAGCACTCTCCTTTCCCGTCCCCGGCTCCCGCCAGCCGAGACACAACGCTCGCGTGATGACGTCGTGCGCCTGCCCGGCCCACTCCAGTAGTCTCCGACCCGGCCCACGGCCCGCCCCGCGCGATGACGTCAGTATCCACCCCGCCCGCTCCCGGTGACGGGCCAGCCCCAGGCCCACGCCGCTCCCGCCCCGCGTGATGACGCCACCGTCCCGGGCGGAGGCGGGCGTGCGGCGGAGCCGCGTCCCCTCAGAGGGGCGCTGGCGCGGGGCTGAGCCGCCCGGGATCAGCGCGAGCACCCAGCCCGCCTCGGCCGGGAGGGCAGCGCGGCACGGCGGGGCGATGAGCGGCGCCCGGGGCGAGGGCCCGGAGGTGGGCGCCGGCGGGGCTGGGGGCCGCGCGGCGCCTGAGAACCCCGGGGGCGTGCTGAGCGTGGAGCTGCCCGGGCTGCTGGCGCAGCTGGCGCGGAGCTTCGCGCTGCTGCTGCCCGTGTACGCGCTGGGCTACCTGGGGCTCAGCTTCAGCTGGGTTCTCCTCGCGCTCGCGCTGCTCGCCTGGTGTCGCCGCAGCCGCGGCCTCAAGGCCCTGCGCCTGTGCCGCGCGCTGGCGCTGCTGGAAGACGAGGAGCGCGTCGTGCGCCTGGGGGTGCGCGCCTGCGACCTGCCCGCCTGGGTGAGTGCAGACCCCTGCCCGTCCCGACCCCTGACCACCAGTCCCGATCTCCCCTCGTCCAGGCAGGCACTCCCCTCCCCGCGACCTGCCGCCTGGGTGAGTGCAGACCCCGCCCCGCCCCCCGGCCCCGACTCCCAGCCTGCTGGCGACCTGCCCCCTAGGGCGAGTGCAGACCCCAGCCCCGCCCCGGCCTCCGGCCCACTCCCTGCGAACCTGTCCGCCTGGGGCCGCCGCCCGCTGCTCGCCGCTCCCGCCCTAGTCCTGAGTGCTCCGTGCCCTCCCTCCGTCCAAGTCGGGCGTCCCCTTCTCCGCTTCCCCGCCCGCCCAGGCTCCGGGTCCGGGGCGCGTCTGCCCTCGTGAAGCCTCCCCTCGCCGTCCCGCGCGGCTTTCTCGGAGACCCCTCTTCACAAAGCCCACTTCCCTCCCCCGGCCTGCAGACCCCGAGCGCCAGCGGCAGGTACCGGGCTTGGTGCCCCCTCTTCGGCCGCGGCCCTGCCCGGAGCGCGCGCTTCCTCCTGGTGCCGCCCGCGGGGTCTCCTTAGGGGCCTGAGCGGCCGGTTCTGCTCTCAGAGCGCCCAGCGCGATTCTCGTGCTCATTCCCAACGCCCTGCCGGCCTGGAAATGCTCCGGGTGGCTTCAGCTTTTCCTTCTCTCTGTTTTAAAAAAAAAACGTAATGACAGCTGGTGGGGGAGAAGTTAACTTTTTCTTCTACCGGGAGAAGACGCACTCGTGTCTTGGTTGTTTCTGACGCATTTCAAGGGCAGTGAGTGTCTCTCGAAAGATGTGGAGATATTAGATAATTGAAAGATTGTTTCAGTTTTTTGCAAGTATAATTGTGAGACTGAGCATTTTTATATGGGATCGACCTGAATCCAGTGTGAATGTGTGTGTGTGGCAGGAAGTTTTGGAAGAGTTGCAGCAATAACAAGAGTCATGGTATTATTTTATTTTTAACCCGGCAGTTCTCTACCTCATATATTTATGGACTATAGACACGAAGAGTTGGCTTCAAATCTTTTTCTTGTCATTCCCTAATTCTTTCTTAGCCATGACTTGGCGTCACAGTTTCACACTGCAAGAAAGGATTTTAATGATTCTTCCATTAGGCTTAATATAAACTTTGGGGTGAAGGTGACCAGCAGTGGGTTTCGGAAGGGTCATTTTCTCTTAGAGGAGAAAAGTCCCTGTTTCCAGTCATGAGACACCTGAGAAGTAAGGCATAACACAGATGGCAAACAAGAATTAGAAAGGAGGCGTGCCCAAGACAAGAAGAAGGTAGTAGATGCTACTTTGTGACGTCATATTGCAACTGGAGTAAGAATATAATGTAAGGAGCTTGGGAATGTACAGTTGTGCCGATGCGTGGTGAACATGAGGGAGTCATATTTGGAGAACCAAGGTAACTGGCATGGTGCAGCTTTTAGCTAGTGGCGGGAAAAACCGAGGGGTGTGTAGAAAAAGGAAGTTAAGAGGAACCGAGGTGGGAAAAACTAAGAACAGAAGAGGTGCACTTTGGAAATGGAAAAGGACTTTAAAGTGACGTTTTGTATCTATATTACACTAAGATGCATAATACTAAAAAGTAGCTAAAAATAGAGTCCATTAGCATCCATTACCAAAACAGCAATGTTATCAATGCTGAAATTTGCAGGAAGTGATGATGCTGACTTTCATAGATACTTGGTTATTGGCTAATATCAAATTTGCTTGTTAAAAATCTTTGTGAAACACAGATTTTCTGTTTTTTTTTCTTTTTTTTTTTTTTGAGACAGAGCCTCTCCCTGTTGCCCAGGCTGGAGTGCAATGGCGTGATCTCGGCTCACTACAACCTCCGCCTCCAAGGTTCAAACGATTCTCCTGCCTCAGCCTCCCGAGTAGCTGGGATTACAGGCGTGCGCCATCACGCCCAGCTAATTTTTGTATTTTTAGTAGAAACAGGGTTTCAGCATGTTGGCCAGGCTGGTCTCAAACTCCTGACCTTGTGTTCCGCCCGCCTTGGCCTCCCAAAGTGCAGGGATTACAGGCGTGAGCCACCGCGCCCGGCCACACAGACTGTACAGATGAAATTGCTGCCCTATTGAAGAACTGAAATTTTTTTTTTTTTTTTTGAGACGGAATCTCGCTCTGTTGCCAGGCTGAAGTGCAGTGGCGCCATCTCAACTCACTGCAACCTCCGCCTCCCGGGTTCAAGCCATTCTCCTGCCTCACCCTCCTGAATAGCTGGGACTACAGGCGCACACCACCACACCCAGTTAATTTTTGTATTTTTAGTAGAGACTGGGTTTCACCATGTTGGCCAGGATGGTCTCGATCTCTTGACCTCGTGATCCACCCGCCTCAGCCTCCTAAAGTGCTGGGATTACAGGTGTGAGCCACTGCGCCCAGCCTGAAATTCTTTTTTTTTAAAAAAATACAAAAGTAATTTAGCCAAAGATTCTTTTCGAGTTTTTAATCTGTGTGACTTAAACTGATGAACTGTGGTGTTGACCTCATGAATTTATATTTTCTCCAGAATGTTTTACTTGTTTATTCCAAATTTGTACTTGAGCTCATAATCCCATATGTGTAAACTTCAGTGTGCCTAGGTTGCTTAAGACGCTTCTTGAAGGATTCACATGAAACTTGACAGTGATTATGTTGACAGTTTTAGAGAGATTTTAAAAATATCTTTTAAATTATGTATCTATTTTGTGATATTTATTAAAAGTGTAATATA
Organism: Pan paniscus; assembly: GCF_029289425.2. Taxonomy (NCBI): domain Eukaryota; kingdom Metazoa; phylum Chordata; class Mammalia; order Primates; family Hominidae; genus Pan; species Pan paniscus. The sequence goes on along the minus strand of NC_073255.2, from coordinate 195,320,741 downwards.
CTTTATTTTCATAATAAAACCAGCAGGTTGCATGGTCTCGAAGTGTGCCTGAAATTCTGCTACGCGGCAGGGGTGGTGGGGGTGGTCAAAGCACATCAATAATAGAAGAAACTATGAATAAGAAAAGTTAAGATTTCAGTATTACTTGCACTTTGGGTTTGTTTTTGTTTTTTTTTTTTTTTCCTAGAGGTGAGTTCTTACCGCGTTGTCCAGGCTGGTCTCAAACTTTTGGCCTCGAGGCATCCTCCCACTTAGACTTCCTAAAGTGTGGGGATTACAGGTGTGAGCCACCATGCCTGGCCAATGTTACTAGTACCTTGATTTTTACCATACATACATTGATGCTTGGGGTTTCTGAACTTTGGACTGGTATTTTGCCTTGAACAAGATGTATCTGTACATCCCAAAGGCTGTACTTGTTTTCATAGTGTGTCGTTGATGACCGTGAATTCATGGCAGAGTGGAAACATAGGAAAACATGAATTAAGGAGATACTAATTTCCTCACCTCACCTTTGTATATATTCACTGACAGCTTTTCTTCTTACTGAGTAAAAACTGAAGCTGGATATGGAAATGAGATAAGAGTATTAATACTTTGAGAAACTATATGTACTGTTCCTGATTGAGGCTATTAGGATGTGACAGATGGCTCTCACTTAACTGTGATAATTCTGTAAGTTTGGTCCTACAGCTTTAATATAAACAGTGTTGTTATTCTTCACTTCTTTTCCCATGAACAGTTATGTTCCAACTGCTTAGGGGAAAGGCCTGGCAGGCTGGATGAATTGAGGACAGGGTTTTTTGTTGTTTAAGTGTCTACCCTGTGTTAATGGGCCCTGGACCATTAGACTACTCTGGGTGAAGAAGAGAAGATTTATTTATTTATTATTTCATTTATTTATTTATTTTTGAGACGGAGTCTCACTCTGTTGCCCAGGATGAAGGGCAGTGGCATGGTCTCGGCTCACCGCAACCTCTGCCTCCCGGGTTTAAGCGACTCTCCTGCCTCAGCCTCCCAAGTAGCTGGGAGTACAGGTGCCCGTCACCACGTCTGGCTAATTTTTGTGTTTTTAGTAGAGACAGGGTTTCACCATGTTGGCCAGGCTGGTCTCAAACTCCTGACCTCAGGTGATCCACCAGCCTTGGCCTCCCAAAGTGCTGGGATTACAGGCATGAACCACCGCGCCCAGCCTTTTTTGTTTTTTAAAGAGAGGCGGTTCTCGCTGTGTTCCCCAGGCTTGAACTCTTGGGCTCAACTCTTGGGCTCAAGCGAACCACCTACGTGAGTCTCCCAAGTAGCTGGGATTACAGTTGCATGCCACCATGCTCAGGGCTGTGAGGAAGATTCTTGAAGGGTTTTTATAGAGATGAATAAGGGCAATTTTTCATTACTATTTTTATTTATTTGAAAATATTATCTCTTCATAGGATAAAGTCTGACTCTATCCTGCTTTTACTATTGCCAGTAAATGCTGATTGTATGGCTGCTATGGATAATACTGTCACGGATAATACTACTTAACTGTTCTGACAGTTGGTCTTTTATTACCCTCATACTTGGATTATTGAGAATTAAAGCATATTAGCTTCCTTGGTTATGTTGTTCTGTACTTTTGTATACAAACTTTCTCTGGGGAGAGCTTTCTTCCCATTGCCCTTCTGGGAAGTTCAGGAAAATTTAACTCTAGCAAAAATATGGTATGTATAGTCTAAGAACCAAATGAATAGAAGAAAATAATGCACTGTGATCTCATGTAAAGAAAGGGCAAATATTTTTTTATTCTCAGTGTTAATCATTGACTTAATACTTTAATAAAATATTGTGAAGACTTGTAACTGAAAATAGTTGGCATAGCTAATTCAGGAGCCACAATTTAGCTATTTTAAACAAGTGCTTCTTTAGCACCTGAATCCGAGTGGTCATGTGGTTGAGGAAGTGTTGGAGTCCTCATCGTAGCTGCAGATAGGATGAGGATGCTGCTTGGGTTTCTTGTTCACACCCACACTGCGGCTGAGACACAGAAGGGAAAGGATGTGACCGTTGTTGCTTCAGTTCTGTGGTCTGAGAACCTCCTTCAGTTAGAACATTAATGCCCCAAGATGGCTAAAAATAAAGCAGTAAATATCAGGTTTTTAGTTTAAGCTAAAAAATAGATTTAAATTTAGGATATATGCAATCCATCAGCCTGTATGTTGTGGATTTAGTAAAATTTCTACTTAAGATTAATATTATTATCATTCTACATTTAAGGATGGGAGGGTATAGAGCTAGGACTGAAATATAAATAGTTTATATGGATATATACACTTAAAACATAATATATTTTATAAGTACGTATTCATAAATGTAAACTTCCATCCTGTGAAGATCAGTTATGGAATAGTGTGATTGTTAGACCTAATGAACCCATGATCGTTTCTGTAGGCTTTCATGGTTTCCACATTGGTCACAGCCTTTAACCTTGAAGTAGACATTCTGAATATACTAAAAACCATCAAACTGTTTACTTTAAATGAGTGCATTGACGAGTATGTGAATTATATCTCAATAGCACTGTTAAAAAATATAGACATCAGGGCTGGGCGCGGTGGCTCACACCTGTAATCTCTGCTCTTTGGGAGGCCAAGGCAGGTGGATCACGAGGTCAGGAGATTGAGACCATCCTGGCTAATACGGTGAGACCCTGTCTCTACTAAAAATACAAAAAATTAGCCGGGCGTGGTGGTGTGCGCCTGTAGTCCCAGCTACTCGGGAGGCTGAGGCAGGAGAATGGCATGAAACTGGGAGGCGGAGCTTGCAGTGAGACGAGATCGCACCACTGCACTCCAGCCTGGGTGACAGAGCCACAGTCCGTCTCTAAAAAAAAAAAAATCCAATGTCTTTTTTTTTTTCTTTTTTTTTTTGAGACAGAGTCTCGCTCTGTCGCCCAGGCTGGGGCACAGTGGCACCATCTCGGGTCACTGCAACCTCCGCCTCGCTGGTTCAAGCAATTCTCCTGCCTCAGCCTCCCAAGTATCTGGGACTACAGGCGCACACCGCCACATCCAGCTAATTTCTTTTGTATTATAGTGGAGACAGGGTTTCACCATGTTGCCCAGGCTGGTCTTGAACTCCTGAGCTCAGGCAATCCGCCTGCCTCAGCCTCCCAAAGTGCTAGGATTACAGGCGTGAGCCACCATGCCTGGCCTGAATTTCTTTTAATAATGGATGAAAAGGTGGTCAGTTATAGTGCAAAGTGAGGTACACCTTTGCTTACGGAATTCTAGCTAAAATTGTAAAAGTTTTTAAGGAATTTTGTTCTAACTTAAGTTTGAGGGTATTTACATTTTAAAGGATAGTTAATGAAAGGGTTAGGTATATGAATTTTAAAAACTAGGTAAATATTTTTAACTTAAACCTAATAGTACTTTATTTATTTTTTGAGCTGGAGTCTCACTGTGTTAGCCCAGGCTGGCCTCGAACTCCTAGGCTTGAGGGATCCTCCTGCCTCAGCCTCCTGAGTGGCTGGGACTACAGGTGTGAATCATTGTACCCAGCTCTAATATTACTTTATTTTTATTTATTTTTTAATTTTATATATTTGAACATTTTTTATACTTGTAGTAGAGCCGAGGTCTTGCTATGTTGCCCAGGCTGGTCTCAAACTCCTGGGCTCAAGTGATCCTCCCATCTCAGCACTTCTGAAGTGCTCTGATTACAGGTGTGAGCCACCACCTCGGGCCTCTAATAGTCCCTTAAACACGGATGCTATACTATATTGGCTTAAACAAATATTAATTTTAATTGCATAGCAATAGAAATCATGCTTCAAAAATATAAAAAACCGAAATCTGTTTTTCCGTGAGTTATTCCAAAGTCTTAACTGTGATTCAAGGTATCAGTATATAATCATCACATGTTTGAGTAGTTTAGCTTATGGATTGGTTTGTTTCATACTGGGTACATTCTATCAGAACATAATTTTATCATGTATTGTAGAATACATTGTGGTCTTTTGTCGTCTCTTGCATTTTGTTATGGTTTGGCAAGTGATTATCTTTTTTAGTTTTCATGATGATTCTGTCTCAGAGGAATTTTATTTCTTCATTTAGAGATGTAAGGACCCACTATATGCAGATGATTGTGCCAACACAAGTGTAAGAAATCATCCTGTCTTCATATTTACACTCTGCTCAGAGTAGTTAGAACAAGCACCTGGGAGGCGGGCTGTGGTGATGGCTCCAGTGTCACGGTGGTTCAGAAGAAAGGAGCAGGGAGGGCTTGATGGTAAGTAAGGGGGTGTGTTATAAATTTACGGACATGTTAGGGAAGAGATTCTATTCTTATTGAAGGGCATGGCCTTATGTTCAGTGGCAACAGCACGAGCAGCCGTGTGGAGGACAGTTGCAAAGGCAGATTTCTGGGCCGTCTCATCTGGAGGGAAATGCATGGTAGTTCTGATAGGGTTGTAACTCCTCCACCTGGTAGAAGGCTGCACTCAGCTTGGGATTTACTCTGGGCCCAGCAGTGAGGAAAGGAAGTGGTCCCACTAGACCCCAGCCCAGGTCCCCATGACCTGGGAGGAGTAGAAGTGCTCCTTCTGGATGGCTGGCCCAGGCCCTCAGGGCAGTTCTGATTTACAGGATGCAGGGACGTGGCTGGGATTACTGTCGTGCTTTTAAGACAGAGTTTGGACATGATGGGGGTGAAAGTAGTGATGTGTTCAGATCTAAGCTTGTGAAATCAGAAAAGGAAAGCTACTGTGTAATGCAGTATACTTCTATTCTTGCTGTAGCTACCAGAAAACTCACAGCCAAAATTATTGCTGGATTGTTGGGCCCTGTACTACTGTAATAGCCGGGAGTACCCATCGCACTTTTCTTCAAATAGGCGATCTTCTTTTACTCTCAATGATCTTATTGTTCCTTGAACACTGAGTCACCTCCTGTTCTTTTGGAATTGGGTGGGGCATAGTTCTTACACAGATGGTGAATGTGTTAGTAGTTGTCTTTTGCATGGGATCATTTTTTCCATAAAGCATGTTTTATTTATGGCGGTTTTTCCAGAGTCTTTCTCCCTGTCACTGATTTTTTTTCTTCATTTATTTTTCTTAACTGTTTTTAAAGTTCTATAATGTTTGTTAAAGCAAACTATTTATTTTTGTGAATTTTTTCCTGGATCACATTTTAAGAAACTATTCCAATTTATATGTAAGGATTAAAAATGAGTCTTGATGAATTTATGGACATTTATTAGGCATTTGCTATGTTCTAGGTACTGTGTTAGGTGCTAGTGACACAAAATATGTGTAAGACAAGGCCTTAAACTCAGAAATTTACTAGCCGGCAATAACACAACAAATCTGTTTAATCCTAGCATTAGTCATAGTATGAATTGGTGGGTTTTTTTCAATTATTTTTATTTATTTATTTTTTGACACAAGGTTTTGCTCTGTTGCCCAGACTGGAGTGCAGTGGCACAATCATGGCTCGCTGCAGCCTCAACCTACTGGGCTCAGTCACCCCTCCCGCCTCAGCCTCCCCAGTAGCTTGGGCTACAGGCATGCGCCACCACGTCTCACTAGTTTTTAAAATTTTTTGTAGAAGGGAGGTTTCTCCGTGTTACCCAGGCTGGTCTTGAACTCCTGGGCTCAAGCGATCCTCCTGCCTCTACTTCCCAAAGATCTGGGAGGGAATACAGGCGTGAGCCACTGCACCTGGCTATTGTTATTTTTTTATCTGATAAAAGTATTATTTTTATTGTGTTCAACATGTTTTGAAATATGTATACATTGTAGAATGTGCTAAATCAGGCTAATTAACAAATGCATTATGTCACGGGCTTACCATTTTTTGTGGTGGAACACTAGAAAATCTACTCTTAGTGACTTTTTCAAGAATATATTATATTGTTCTAACTATAGTTACAGTGTTGTACAATAGATCTCTTGAACTTATTCCTTGTAATTGAAATGTTTTATCCATTTGTTAATATCTCTCTAGACTCTCCCCCATTCTTTTAGTAAAAATAATACATGTTCACTTTTTTAAAATCCAAGAAAAAATATATTTAAAAGATCATCCATAATACCAAACCATCCATAATGGTAGTTGGTAGTAAAGTATAAATTGAATGGGGTTTAATGGATTACGGCAGTGTCTAGATGAAAGTATCAATACAAAGTAAGAAGCACATCCCACGTGCACCTGTGTATTGCAGCAGCAGTGTCCTTTCGGATAACAGCTTCAGTTTTGTGCTTGGTGATTGCGTGCTGGAATTAGTGATAACCACACCAACAGCAGATGTGGAAATACTAATATGATGGTTTTCATTATGCTTTCTTTATTACTTGTAAAATTGTCATTGAAACTGAGTTTCTTTTTTTTAATTTGTTCAGTTACACGGTGAAGTCCCCCTTTATCTTTCTATATTTAATGAACGTGTAGTTGTATTTTTCTTCATTTCTTATGTTATGGCTAGACAGGTTTCAAAAACATTTTTTCTGATTTAAAGAAGAAAGTATGCTCATTGAAGAATAAGCTTTGGAGAAGAATAAAGAAGAAAAAAGTTACCTGCAATTCTACTAACTAGTGATAACGTTACATTGGCAACATTTCTGTGGATTTTGTTAATGTTTTAATGATATGTTTGGATATATGGGTGTGTATAGTATCCTCCTTTCTTAAATGCTATATTATGGATATTATGTTATTCTTCAGAAATATGACTTTGACTATTGCAGTATCATCTGTCTTATGGAACTACCAGACTTTATTTAAATGATGTGTGATAGACATTTGAAAAACTAGATTGTGAGATATGATATAATGAGAAGAGTTAAAAATAGAATTTGAGATATTTAATTTTCTGCTCTTTTTAAGTTATGAAAACGTATTTACTTGAGCTATTTATTAGATCTGTGTCTAGGATATATGAATTATTTTTGAACTCATTAGACTGACATGATAATTTTGTAAGCAAAAGTCTGGCCATGGAAGGCAGTGTTTGTTTTTGCATGGTATGATGTTAAAAGACAGAAGATTTATCCCTATCTCTTTTTGTCTGAATAACCTTTGGAAGAAAGCATTCCCTCCATAATGAGTCACAGCTTCAGATTGCTTTTCTTCCCCTATGCTGTGTTGGTATATTAAAGTTTGCTAACAGTTACAAGTATTTTTAACTGCCGTGGTTTCGTGTAGCACAATTGAGCGATGGCTACTTTGAGGTTCCCGTGATGATTTGTTGAATTGGTGTGTCCTTGTCTGGACATGACCAGTCATGTGGCCAGTGCCCGTGCGAGTGGGGCTGCCCTTCTGTGGGGTGTGCTGAGGTGTGGCCACCGGCCTCTGGTTAGCTTTGAGGCTCCCACCGTCTCGCAGAGCCCACAGCTCAGGCTCTGGCTCTGGTGGGTGTGGGTTGCGCCCTGAGACCCACCCCTTCCTAACTCCCTGCCCTTGGGTGAGTCAGGTCCAACTCTTAGAACCTTGTTTCCTCTTTGGTTTGATGGGGGTTGAGCCTGACTCTGTGCTGTGGTTGTGAGGCTGGAATGGGGAGAGGCCAGTGAACACACTGGACATGGGCGGGCAGGGAGGCATGTCCTCGGGTCAGCCGTCTGAGTCACAGGCCCAGAGATGCCCAGCTGTGACCAGTGCTCCGCTTGCAGGCAAGTCCTGGTGTGGCCTTTGCCACCTCCCTCCCCCACCTCTGCTGAAATGGAACAGATGAGCCCTGGGGTTTTTCTTTGTTTCTGTTCCACCGTGGTTTGTTTACGCTGTTGCTAAGAATTTATCTACCATAATGCTTTGTTGTTATTAACGCTTGCAAGTATGTATGCCGTAAAATTTCACTTTCTCTCTCTTCCTCTCTGTATATCCCTAAAATAATATCCAAGGAGCCTACAGTGTCACTCCTCTTCCTTGCCTTGATTTGCTCTGTATCTTCCTTAAAACAGATATTGTTCCAAGAACATGGCTAATCTTTCTTGACTCCACTTCCAGGAGTCACCCTGATGCCATAGATAATGATAGTTAACTTTACATTTTGTACATATAACATTTAATTATTCTAATATTCATTAACTTCCTTTTGTGAATAAGTGCTGGTTAGTGACTAAAAAGTGGGGATTTGAAAGTGCACATCCTATTTCGGGGTCAGTTGTAATAGTTTAATTTTAACGTGTATTATATGTGGAGTTGTTTCCTGTCCGAGGGATTGATATGTTTTAAGTTTCCCAGAGTAAGGTAGATCTGTAGAAAATAAATCCAGTGATTTGGGAGAACATTATCTAACTTCATGCCATAAATATTATACTGGAGTACCTATTATATGCTAGTTTTTGATTATGCTGCTCACATTTCGAGAACCAGTATCAAATTGCTAAAATTATTAATCTGAATGATACTTTCACCTTCCATTTTCTTATGAAACTTTGTTACATATTTGTTGAAGCATTTAGTTTAATCTGTAAACCAAAAGTATTTGAGACAAGTCTCAATTAATTTAGTATTTTATTTTGCCCGGTTTAAAGGATGCTGGTGACATAGTCTCAAGACATTTGCCCAAGGGGGTTGACCTGTAAGTTTTAGGGATACATAAGACATCAATCAATACATGTAAGCTGTACATTGGTTCAGAAAGGTTGGACACCTGGAAGTGGGTACATTGGTTCAGAAAGGTGGGACACCTGGAAGCAGGTACATTGGTTCAGAAAGGTGGGACAGCTGGAAGCGGGTACATTCGTTCAGCAAGGTGGGACACCTGGAAGCAGGTTGGTGTGGGGAGCGCTCCAGATCATAGCTGGACTCAAAGATTTTTCTGATTGGCAATTGGTTAAGTTACTGTCTAGAGACCTGGAATCAATAGAAAGGAATGTCTGGATTACCTTGTGGAGACCAAGGTTTTATTGTACAGATGAAGCCTCCAGGTAGCAGGCTTCAGAGAGAATAGATGGTTAATGTTTCCTGTCAGACTTAAAGAGTCTGTCAGTTCTTCTGTCAGTTCTGTCAGTCTTAAGTCTGTGTCATGGTAATGAGGTGTGTCCGACGCCCCGCCCCCTCATCGTGGCCTGAAGTAGTTTTACAGGTTAACTTTGGAATGCCCCTGGCAGAGAGGAGGAGCTGTTCAGAGAGTTGGGAGCTTAGAATTTTGTTTTTGGTTTATACTTTGTACCCAATTTGTAAAATGTTATATAAAGCTGGTGTTGATATTTATACACAATTAGAAGTGAATTGCCTACTGAGATCATTAATTTATTTCATTTGTGCTACAAATCTTTAAATGGCTAGTAAGTGCGTACCTAAAATTTGTTAACACCGTCTACGTTAATATCTGAGTGCTAGAATTTTGAAACCGAAACTCCAAATATAATCCAATACAAAGTAACAATACTCTTCCTACTTATTTTTTCACACATATAAAGATCTTGGAATTTATCCAGTAACTAGTAGAAAGAATTGATTTTACTTAATCACAAATGGTGCTGTGTGTGAAGCAAAGTTTTAAAAGAAATGCTCCGTAGATGTCAACGTCAGTACTGGAGCAGGAGGGAAAGGATGACATGGTTGGTACATTAGGGCGCCTGTGACAAAGTGCCATCAACTTGGTGGCTTCAGACAACACTCTTATCTTTTAAGGGTTCTGGAGGCCAGCAGTTGGAAATCAGTTCCTCTGGGCTAAAACTGAGGGATGGGCAGGGTGTGCACTCTGGAGGCTCCTGGGGAGAAGCTTTTCCTGCTTTTCTTGCTTCTCAGCCACATTCCATGGCTGCAGGCCCTTCTCCCTTCAGAGCTGGCAGCTGCTTTCATCCTCATGGGGCCATTCTGCTTTCTGTTTTGTCAAATCTCTGTTCCTCCCTGTTTTCTTTCTTTTCGTTAGACAAGGATTGAGGCTGCAGTGAGCTGTTTGCACCTAGGCTGGAGTCTGGTTGTGTGGTCATAGCTCCCTGCAGTCTCGACCTCCTGGACTCAAGCAACCCTTCCACTTCAGCCTCTCGAGTATCTGGGACTACAGGCCTGCACCACCACACCCAGCTAATTAGCTAATTTTAAAAATTTTTTGTAGAGATGGAGTCTCACTGTGTTGCCCAGGCTGGACTTCCTCCGTTTTTAAGGATACTGGAGATGGCATTTAGGGCCTTACGGACAGTCCTCCACCAGCGAAGATCCTCCATTTTACCACATCTGCAGCGTTCTTTTTGCCATATAAAGCGACACTCACAAATTCCAGGGATTAGGACGTGACCATCTTTTGAGGGCTGTTACTCAGCTTCCCACACTACCCTGTTTCTTGGAGTATTCAGGAGCCAGGAAGGCTTAGTTCCAGCACTTTCCCCGTGCCGTAACATCTCAGAAATCAGATTTATTTTACAAGGGTGCATCACTGTTAATGGACTGTGCTCTTAGTGGCACATAAAGTGATGGTGCAGCTTATAATTGATCACATCTTGGATTCAATACTAAGGTTTTTTTCCATTTTTGGCTGTAGTCCTGGTGTCTGAGGTTGGATGTGGTCTTTCAGAGGTGGGATGAGGAGGAGCTGTGCAGTGGGAAGAAGGGTTAGGAACTGTGGGAACTGAGATGACCACAGGAAGCAGCACCGTAAGTTACCCAAGTGGAAGAGTTGGGCTTGATCCCTAGACACAGGGCAGCATCCAGATATCCACTAGAGGGATGTGTCCCAATTTAAAAGGGGGGTTTAGCAAGATACATTTGGCAGGGATATCCAGAGGGACTGGGGACACACATCTAAGCATGAGGGGGAAGGAGTGCCTGAATGTCAGGGGAATAGCTTTGGGGAGGAAGGAAGATAGATGAGTGAGCCAGGAATGTGAACAACCACCCCAGGGTGTAGAAATGATGCTGGAACAATAGGAGCAGTAGTTTGAGGCGGGGGCTGCGGTGGGAGATTACTTCAGTCTTTAATGTTGGTGTAAGAAACCCAAGGAAGTTCCGAGAGGACTCAGCCCAACAGCAGCCACCACCTCCCTGGAGAGACAGGAGACAGGCAAGCGAGAGGCGGAAGATCGTGTGGATAGCTTCACAAGGGGGCTGCCTCTCTGCACTGGGAGGAGTGTAACAGAAAACCCGTGAGAAAACAAACGGTGAATGTGCTTAGCACTCATTGCAGGCTCTCTTCTAACTCTTTACATGGAAGTCATTTAAACCTCACAGCTAACCCGCCACCTTTGTTTTACAGGTAAGGAAACAAGCTCTGCTAATGTCAGAGGTGAGCACAGGCAGCCCTGGACCTGTGAGGTCTGTGCACTGCCGTGCATTCTCTGCTCTCTCCTCTCTCTTGATGGCAGTAGGGGAGGAACTGGGGATTTGGCACCATCTAATCTAGTCATTTTTACAACCCCAAGAGAATTGTATGTCATTTCCGCTCTTCAGAGCAGGAGCTAAGGTCTGAGAGACCCTGCAGTCACCCCAGTACAAGTCAGGTGTACCCGCCTGACCATACTCAGTGCCCTGGGAGCTGGGCCCAGCCCATAAAACCTGTGCTTTGCAGAAGGCACCAGAGACACCAGGGTGGTGGCAGGTTACTGTTTCTAGAAGAGGAAAACCAATGCAAGTGAATGAGCCACCACCTTGTTAGCCAGTGGGAGTTTCTCTGGGTGTTTTAAGTTTATATACTGTTAGCATTCTTAAATACGTTAGGAGGTGACAGCCAGACTGTGATATATTTTTAAATGTTTCACATCTGTGAGAGTAATCGGGACGAGTAACGTATATTTTTAAATGTTTTAGATCTGTGAGGGTAATCGGGACGAGTAATGTATATTTTTAAAACGTTTTTGATCTGTGAGAGTCATCTGGACGAATAACGTTTTATATATATATATATATATATATATATAATTTTTTTTTTTTTTTTTGAGACGGAGTCTCGCTCTGTCGCCCAGGCTGGAGTGCAGTGGCGCGATCTCGGCTCACTGCAAGCTCCGCTTCCTGGGTTCACGCCATTCTCCTGCCTCAGCCTCCCGAGTAGCTGGGACTACAGGCGCCCGCCACCACGCCTGACTAATTTTTTGTATTTTCTAGTAGAGACAGGGTTTCACCATGTTGGTCAGGATGATCTCGATCTCCTGACCTCGTGATCTGCCTGCCTCGGCCTCCCAAAGTGCTGGGATCACAGCGTTAGCCACCGCGCCTGGCCTGAGTAACGTATATTTTTAAAATGTTTTTGATCTGTGAGAGTCATCGGGACGAGGAACGTATATTTTTAAAACGTTTTTGATCTGAGAGTCATCGGGACGAGGAACGTGTATTTTTAAAACATTTTTGATCTGTGAGAGTCACTGGGACGAGGAACAGAGGTGCTCTCCCTTGGTCTTTGTTTCCTTCTTACTGTTAACACGTTTTGTCTGGGATGATTTTCCTCCTGCCTGAAAAACTTACTTTAGTATTTCTTTTACTGCAAGTCTACTAGCAATGGATTTTCTCAATTTTTGTCTGGAAAGGTATTTATTTCCGTTTCACTTAGTTAAATTAATAGACTTCATTTTTTAGAACAATTCTGGATTTCCAGAAAAATTCAGCAGATAATACAGAGCCCCCACATCCCTTCTTACAACTTCCTTTGCTATGTCTGTCACAATTAATGAGCCCGAGTTGATATGTTTCATACTAGTCTGAAGCCCACAGTTTACAGTACAGCTCATTCTCAGTGTTGTACATTCCGTGGATCTTGACAAATGGATAATGGCATGTATCAGCTATTACAATGTCATACGAAGTAGTTTTGCTGCCCTAAAATCTTCTGTGCTTCAATTCAACTCTTCCTGTCCGTCTGCCTGTGCTTACTGATCTTTTTACATAGTTTTGCCCTTTCTAGAATGTCATATATTGGAATTATAAAGTATTGGCCTTTTCAGATTGGTTTATTTCACCTAGAAATATGCATTTTAGGTTCTTCTGTGTCTTTTCATTGCTTGATAGCTCATTTGTTTCATTTTTATTGCAGTAAATTCAAATAACATAAAACCATTTTAAAGGACACAATTCAGTGCCATTTACTACCTTTACATGTAGTGTAATCATCACCTCTCTCTGGTTCCAAAACATTTTCTCTGCCCTAAAAGGAACCCTGTTTTGTGCCCATTCGTGGTCACACCCTGTTTCCCCTCCCCCAACCCATGGCAACCACATCTGCTTTGTATCTGTGGGTTTACCTGTTCTGGATATTTCCTGTAAACGGAGGCATGTAATATGTGTGTGATCTTTTATGTGTGGCTTCTTTCAGTTAGCTTAGTTTTGAGGTTAATTTGCATTGTAGCGTATACCAGTGTATCATCTCTTTAAGGCTGAATATTCCGGTACCACAGTTTGATTATCCATTCATCCACAATGGCCATTCGGGTTGTTTCCACCTTTTGGCTGTTTTGAATGGTGCTGCGATGAACATTCATGTACACGTTTTTGTTTGAATATCCATTTTCAGTTCTTTTGAGTATATACCTAGGAATAGAATTGTTGGGTCTATGTTTAACATTTTGAGGAATGCCAAACAGTTTTCACAATGCCTGTACCATTTTACATTCTCACCAGCAATATATGAAGGTTGAATTCCTCCACATCCTTGCCAACACTTGTGTTTTTCTGTTTTTATTGTTATTGCTGTCCTAGTGGATGTAAAGTGGGAGTCACTGTGGCTCTGACTTACATCTCCCCGATGACTGACTAGTACCACCTTTACATGATTTTGTGCATTTCTTCCACCTCCACATTCAGTTAGGTCATTCGGTAGCTTGAAATTAGCCATGGTGGGAATATTCACACCTCAGAAGTTAGCAGTCTCTGCGAAGTGGCTGTGAGCAGGAGCCAGCCCAAGCCCATCCCTGCTCTGAAGCATGTACTCCTCCAGAGGGGCTCCCCCGTCCTCTGGAAGGCAGAGTGGGCACGGGCTGCCCTCTCCAGGGTGGGTCTGAGCCGGCCTGTGGCTGTGTGGCAGGGGGAAGCTGTGGCTGCCTCTGATACTCTCTGCTGTAAGGCCCAGCCCTCCAGATGTTGTGACTGGGAGTCTGCAGTGTTTCCTAAGTGCCTCCTGGTCTGTCCCAAAGTCCAGTTTGTGCTTTCTCAGTACAACATCTTGCCAGAAGCTCTGTTTTGCTCCTTCGAGGCTAGCTTCTTGCCCTGGGTAGCTTAGGAATTTAGCAAATTCCTCTTGAAAGAGACTGTACCCTTCTTCCCACTTTCCTCTTTCAGGGATCTTGGCCCCTCAGGTTCCGGTGGTTTAGCTGACCCAGACTCCACTTCTTGTCCCGCCAATCTCCTGAGACGTCCATAAACCCTGTTGGCTTCTTTGAATCTCAGCCACATTTCTCTGGATTTCTCGACCTCTTGTAGCACAACCTTGAAGGAGAACAGCCATAGAAAGTTGACTCACCACTCTGTGGTCTCCGCCCCGCCTGAATCCTGCAACGTTTCCAGTGTTTGCAGGTGTGTGTGTGAGCTGTGGCGGCCTGTGCACATGTGCGGGAGCTTGTGTTCATGCGCCTGTGTGTTCCTGTGAACGCGCATGGTTCATCTTTATGGTCTCACCAAATATTTCAGTTCTGATGTATTTCTCAGTGATTAACTAGTTTGGCAGATAATTTGGGACCCACAATGGAATGGCTTTGCCCCTCATTTATCACTGAGCTGAGCCATGTGCTCGTTAAGGACCAGATAGCTCACTGGGTACCTTTGTTGGTTGGTTAAGCCACGAACAAGGAGCTCTGAATTAGGCCACTGATTTACTTTGGGTCCTCTGGCTCTACTTACTTGGTTCTGTTATTATTTGGGGAAGTATCTAATTAAAATAAATGGGCCATGGTAAAAGCAGTATGTGTTTTATAGATTGAGATATTCATTTCTTTTTTCTTAATTTTAATTTTTAATTTTTAATTTTTTAAGAGACAGTGTCATTCTGTTGCCACGCTGGAGTGCAGTGGTGCAATCATGGCTCACCGCAGTCTTGACCTCCTGGGCTCAAGTGATCCTCCCACCTTGGCGTCCCAGAGTGCTGGGATTACAGGCTTGAGCCACTGTGCCTTACCCCTTTTGTTTTTTTTAACAGCTGTATTGAGCTATAATTCACATACCATACAATCCAGCCATTTAAACTATACAATTAACTGTTTTTCAGTATATTCTCAGGATTGTGCAACCATCACCAAAATCTCTTAGTAGATCCTTTTGTCTTCTGTAAAGAAACCCTATACCCATCAGCCCTCAATCCTCAGACCCCTCCACTGCTCTCCCTGTCACGCCCACCCTAGCCACCCAGTAATTCGCTTTGTCTCTAGAGGAAGACACCTTCTGGACATCCCATGTAAATGAAATATTATAACATGTAGCCTTTGTGATGAGCTTTTTTTTTTTTTTTTTTTTTTTCCCCAAGACAGGGTCTCGCTCTATCACCCAGGCTGGAGCGCAGTGACGCAATCACGGCCCATTGCAGCCTGCACCTCCCAGGCTCAAGTGATCCTGCCATCTCAGCCTCCTGAGCAGCTGGGACCACAGGCATGTGCCACCATGCCCATCTAATTTTCAGATATTTTGTAGAGATGGGGCTTCACTGTGTTGGGCTGGTCTTGAACTTCTGGGCTCAAGTGATCCTCCTGCCTCTCAGCTTTCCTCCACAGTGCTGGGATTACAGATGTGAGACACACCATGCCCGGCCCACTTCTTTCACTTACTAGATAGTGTAACATATATTAGTGTTTCGTTTCTTGTATTGACAAATAATTCTGTTGTATGAAAAGGCTATATTTTGTGTAGCCATTTATCAAGTAATGATCCTTTGAGCTGTTTTGACTTTTAGGCAAATATAAATCATGCTGCTGTGAGCATTCATGTACAGGTTTTTGTGTGGGTGTGTGTTTTCCTTTCTGTTGCATATATATGTGTGGGTAGAGTGGGTCATATGGTACCTCTGTGTTTACATATTTTGAGAATATGCTAAATTGATTTTCAAAGGGGCTACATCATTTTACATTACCACTGGCAACAAATGAGAGTTCGATTTCCCCACGTCTTCACCAAAACTTGTTGTTAAAAGGAAAATCTCAGACAAATTAAATTTAACGTAGTTTAATTGAGCAAAGAATGATTCACAAATTGGGCTGTCCCTGAACCAGAATAGGTTCAAAGAAGCTCCAGTGCATCCATGTAATGGAAGAAGATTTATGAGCAGAAAAAAGAAAGTGAGCTACAGAAACAGCCAGCCAGGTTATAGTTCTGCATTTGCCTTATTTGGATGTGGTTTGAACAGCTGGCTGCCTGTGATTGGCCAAAACCTGGTGATTGGCCTAAGAGTACGCTACAGTCTCTTCACACATCCAGTTAGGAAACCTTCAGGCTGAAACTTACAAAGTGTTAAGGAGACAGCTTTAGGCTAAACTTAACGCTGTCTATATTTTAACCATCCTAGAGGGCATGAAGTGGTACCTCATTGGGATTTTGATTTGTATTTCT
This sequence comes from Pan paniscus, assembly GCF_029289425.2. Lineage (NCBI taxonomy): Eukaryota > Metazoa > Chordata > Mammalia > Primates > Hominidae > Pan > Pan paniscus. Next base: position 195,304,305 of record NC_073255.2, on the reverse strand, counting down.
CTAACTCATAATGTTGAGCATCTTTTCATGTGCTTCTTGGCCATTTTTATATCCTCTTTGGAGAAGCGTTTATACAAATACTTTTGCCCCCCTCATCCCCCCTGGTTTTTTTTTTTTTGAGATGGAGTCTTACTCTGTAGCCAGGCTGGAGTGCAATGGTGCAATCTCGGCTCACTGCAACCTTCGCCTCCCAGGTTCAAGCGATTCTCCTGCTTCAGCCTCCCGAGTAGCAGGGACTACAGATGCACGCCACCACGCCCAGCTACTTTTTGTATTTTTAGTAGAGATGGGGTTTCACCATGTTGGCCAGGATGGTCTTGATCTCTTGACGTTGTGATCCGCCCGCCTTGGCCTCCCAAAGTGCTGGGATTACAGGTATGAGCCACCACGCACCACGCCCCGTCACTTTTGCCCATTTTTTAATTGGCTTAATGTGATCCAAAGTTTACTACAGTAGCCCCCCCCTTATCTGTGGGGGATATTTTCCAAGATCCCCAGTGAAACAAGATAGTACCAAACCCAGTTGCTGTCAATCAGAACATCTGTTTTGTCTTCTACCCACAAACTTATTTGTTTATTTATTGGTTTTGTTTTGTTTTGTTGTTGTTGTTGTTTTCTGAGATAGAATCTCACTCTGTCACCCAGGCTGGAGTGTAATGGCGCAGTCTCGGCTCACTGCAACCTCCGCCACCCGAGTTCAAGCAATTCTCGTGGCTCAGCCCCTCCCAAGTAGCTGGGACTACAGGTGCCCACCACCACACCTCGTTAATTTTTTTTTTTTTTTAGTAGAGATGGGATTTCGCATGTTGGCCAGCCTGGTCTTGAACTCCTGACCTCAAGTGATCTGCCGGCCTCAGCCTCCCGAAGTGCTGGGATTACAGGCAAAGTCCTGGGATTACAGATGTGAGCCCCTGTGCCAGGCCCCAGCCACAAATTTAATGCCTTTTCCATCTTAAAGTTTGACATGTGACAGCAAAGCTAGCATGAAATTATTTTCCTTCTTCAGTTTCACAGATGGAAGATTCGTTCTTACATCTTAGCAACCTCAGCGTATGATACTTAGTAAGTCGAGAACTTTCACCTTTTCACTTAAAGGAAGCACTCGATGGCTTCTCTTTGGCATATCTGAATGGCCAACATCACTGTTGGTGTGTTTTGGGCCATTAAGTAAAATAAAGGTGACTTGAAATGAGCACGTTGATCCCACGACACTTGAGCTGACGATCAAGACAGCACAGGTGAGTGGGCGGGAGCATGCTCGGCGCGAACGTGCCGGACGGGGCTCGTGTCTCGAGCTGGACAGAGTGAGATTTCATCACCTTACTCAGAACAGCATGCAGTTTAAAACTGACGAATTGTTTGTTTCTGGAAGTTTCCATTTAATATTTTCTGACCTTGGTTGACTGCGGGTGATTGAAATCACAGTGGAACTGCCGATAAGTAGGGGATTTCTATAATAGGTAACAAATTGGAGGTCAGTGGGTTCAGTTTTCAAACACTTTAGTTACCCCAATGTTAAGATTTGGGGTATTTCTAATAAAAAAAGGAATGTTTGGCAGACATTTTTCTGCACCTGGAGCTGTGGGGCCTGCTCTCTGGAGAGAGAGGCTGGACGGCCCTACCCCGTGGCGCCATCCTTTTGCGGGTTTGCGCATCCCTCTCAGCGGGCAGCAAGCCTCAGCTCATGGCCTGGCTTCCTTTTTGTTTTTGTGGCCAGTGAACAGCTTTTACATTTTTTAATGGCTGGAAGAAAGTAATTTGTAGGAGGTGAAAATGTTATGAAATTCAAATTTCAGTGACCATATTAAAGTTCTTTTGGAACACAGCCGTGCTCATTAGTTCATACTCCAACTGTGGTTGAGTTGTAGTGACAGAGACCTCATGGCCCATAAGTGCCCCAGATATTTCCTGTCTGACCCTTTATGGGGAATGTGTAACAGCAAACAGCAGTGAGGCACACAGGCTATAATTGGGAAAGATGTTCTGGAACCTTGGTATCAAACATCCAGTGAAGGTAATGATCATATTCAGGAAAAAAGTACTAGTGTTTTCATGTGTCTGATTATTTACTGTTTCTTCATTGTGTACAAATAAATAATTAAAAAGGAAACAGTAAGTTTTAGGGTGGTAAATTTCCGACCTCCTTCTCATAAGTCGCGATAATTTCCTATCTGCATGAGAATAAAGTTAAGCTCCTAGGAGATACATAAACTTATTTCTTCAAAATGTAAAATTCACAGATACATTTTAAGTCCGATGTTAATTCTGAATCCATGTAGATAGATTTTGAGTATTCCAGTCACTTCTGTAATTCTTTTTTTTTTTTTTTTTTCTTCAGACGGAGTCTTGCTCTGTTGCCCAGGCTGGAGTGCAGTGGTGCGATATCGGCTCGCTACAAACCCTGCCTCCCGGGTTCATGCCATTCTCCTGCCTCAGCCTCCTGAGTAGGTGGGACTACAGGCACCCACCACCACGGTTGGCTAATTTTTTGTATTTTTAGTAGAGACGGGGTTTCAAATAACCCTGTTTTTACAATCTCATGTAGTTTCTCATATATATATATTAGAATAAACTATATATACTATGTATATAGTCACACAAAGCTGGATTCATTTAAGTAGTATACAGAATATATGCAATTAATTCAGTGCTACAATTGCCCATCTATCTTTTAATCCATTCCAGTCAAAACATAAGCGTGTATATTTGAATTAATATTCATTTGATTTAAATTTAAAATAAAAACAACCGGATTGTCTTAGGTGTTTTAGTGAAGGAGATGAGAAGACAGATTTCCTATTCTTGGAGTCATTTTAATTTGTGATATTGATGTAACTCATGCCAGAACTTCAGCTTAAATCACGATTATGAAATAATTGTGTGACCTTTCTTTTAGCAGAGACAGGAAAATGTCTAAAGGACTTCAGAATTTTGTGAGAATATGCTTCAAATCTTTGAAAAATATTCTTCACGGACATGTGTTTATATGTAAATAAGTCTGTTGACGTTAGTGTTTCCATGAAGGGATACCCTGTTCTCCTGAGTAGAAGCTGTGAGGCATCCCTATTTTGACTCTGCCATTGAATATTAGTCCTGGTTTAAATTCTCCTAATATTTCACGCATGCACTAAAAGGGGGCTTAACCCCTTTAAAAAATAAACGGATAGAGGAAGAGTATATGTCAGATATAACATGAAATTCAGGGTATGTTCTCTTAGGAATTTAAGACTTGGATTTCAAGTGACTTAGACAGCTTTGTTATGAAAGGTATGCTGGGATCAACCTAGTTTTTAAGTTTTTCTTTGACTCTGTTTTCTGATCTACCAGAATAGATAATGGTCACTTGTCTAATGAAGAAATAGTGATGAAGTGTTGCAAACAGCGAGGAAGCCCTCTCAAGGCCAGTGCCTCCTGCGCATTGTGCGCCAGCGCCTCCCACGCGGTGTGCGCCGGCGCCTCCCACGCGGTGTGCACCAGCGCCGGCTCTGCTGCCAGTGTCCTCCTTCAGGCCAAAAGAGCCCTGTGTCCCTGGGGCCCATGGTGGCCACAGCTGTGGCTCAGCCGTCATTCCTTTCGTGGCAAGAGTCCTTATTTTACACTGTTAAGAGTTTTAGGTGACATAAGAAAGCAACAATTTGCCATAGCTCTGGTAGACAACACCATTTGATTTGTGGTGAGAAAGTCAAGGAGTGACCATGATCACTACCTGTGGGCTCAGTTAAAAACTTCAGGGATATTAGTGTCTTTTCGGATTTCCTAGTGAAATTTCTCATTAATGTAAAAAGCACCTGGGGAGAATTTTGAAAATGTTTTCTGTTAAGAAATGACCTTAAACAGATGGATTTTTAAGCAGTGTCATTGCACCAAAGCATTGGGGTATCCAGTTACTCTGTTGCAGTAATCGAAGCCCATAAACCACAGAGAAAATTACAACCTTGTGGATTTTGGAAAAGATCAATTGCTTTATTTACTGTGTGAATTAATTGATGGCCTGCTTTTTATGTAGACTAGAAATAGATAAAAATGGTTATCTTGTGCAATTTCCTTTTACTATTGGAGGTAGTAATTTGACCATACTGTGACAGCTTATTACAGGGTTGACAGATGTTTTTAGATTCCTCTCTACCTTTTTAACCTTGACTACTTTCTTTGTAGAAGCAACTATTTGGATAAAGCATCCTAATATCTTTGAAAAAAATACCATTTAATCAAGATTTCTGACCGGCTTTTTCAGTTTCCATGAATACTGACCAAAGTCTCTAGAGAAGACAGGCAGATAGGATTTGAGGATCTTGAGGAGGGACAGATAGTTTGGGAGATGAGTAAAGACATTTGATTATACAAAGATCAGAAGGCACAAATTTGTGTTGGTACCAAATTATATTTAAGTCACTCTACTGCTAAGTTCAGCAGCCCAGCTGTGGGGACGAGCAGAGATCCCCACTGATGTGGAGAGCTAACAAGTGCTCCGTCAGATCCTCGTGCCTTACAGTTCTAAACATTGAAGCGCCGTGTGCCTGGAAGTCTCGTCCACTGTCAGGAATACTGTCCCTAATACTTTTTCTCATCATAATCTGATAATATGAAGAGGTGGCTCTGAGTTGCTTTTCCCCAGGCCCCACAGAAGTGCTTCTCTTCCCTCCAGTGCAGGACACCAGCTTTCTTGGAAAGCACTGAATGAGGCCTTGGGTTTTTCATGCACCTCACCCTTCTCGGCAGCTTGTGTTTTTCACTCGCCTCACCTTTCTCAGCACTTTGGGTTTATCACGCGCCTCACTTTTCTCAGCGGTTTGGGTTTGTCACGCGCCTCACCCTTGTCAACAGTTTGGGTTTGTCACGCGCCTCACCTTTCTCAGCACTTTGGGTTTGTCACGCGCCTCACCCTTCTCGGCAGTTTGGGTTTGTCACGCGCCTCACCTTTCTCAACAGTTTGGGTTTGTCGCGCGCCTCACCTTTCTCAGCAGTCCCCAAGTCCTGGCTGCTCCAGGAAGGTGTCCTGTGTGTGTTAGAACCTTGAACTCCCTTTTGTTGTGCTGTGTGTGAAGCAAAATTTTCTAGGCAGTTTTAACTTTCTGCAAGTCTTTTTGACCATTTGCGCTGACTTTAATTCATATTCAGAGAGAACAATATAAAACATTTTAAATATTTAACGTTTTTAGTATTTCTCCAGACTGAATTATTTGAACACAGGCCACATCTGTTTAAGTAAACCTGTAGTATGCTGAGTGCTTCCAAGTAAAGGTGTGTTGCTTGCCTAAAGGCTTCTAGAAACCAGAGTTTCCGATTTCTCTTGTGATGTAACTGATAAAGAAGAGGTGTCTCATGTTCTTGTAGAACCGAGGTTCTCTGGTCCTTTTTGCCTTATCTGTTCCATTTTTGAGACTGTGTTGATTTTACACAAGGAAACAAAGCTACCCACTTAGATGTTGTTCATTTTATAGGCTTAACGTAGAACTAGCCACGTGGTGTAGGAACGTTGGTGTTTTCAGATGGCCAGTAAATGGGTGACCCTCTCACTTAGGTGTGCTCCGGGGAACGGCGCGTTGGCCCCCACCTATGCTGGTGGGGCCTGCCCCAGGGCACACTCTCGATTGCTGTGCCAGGGACTCAGATTCCTTCTCCCTTCCCCTTTAGTTGTGGTCTAAGAGAGGGAAAGAATTCTTCCCTGCAACCAACCATTGCTTCCAGTAAGAATTTTGTGTGTTTTGTTTTTTTCTTTTTAAAATAGTGCCTAAAGGGTTATGCAGCATTGAGCAAGGCTCAAATCCTTCTTGGAATGAGGAAGAATCTTGAATAAATGAACTTGATTGGCAAGTTCATGATTTCATGTTTAGTGGCATTTTGTTTCTAAAAGAATCATTTTATCCATTTATCTTTTAAATTTTACTTAAAGGTATTAAATCAGCAATGCCTCAGGTATAGCATCTTTCTTCATATTTTCTCAGACATTACCTATCTAAACTTATTCTAGGCTATTAATTTTTAAAAAGGAATGAGTCAGCAGAATTGATAACTGCATGTTTCAGTGTTACTAATGTTAATGGAATTTTAAAATAACTCCTCTACATTCCCTGTCAAGTGCCTGCTGTACTTTTTTTTGTAATTAAAAATGCTTATATCAGCCTGGTGTGGTGGCTCATGCCTGTAATCCCAGCACTTTTAGAGCCCGAGGCAGAGGGATCACTTGAGGCCAGGAGTTTGAGACCAGCGTGGCCAACATGGCAAAACCCTGTCTCTACTAAAACTACAAAAATTAGCCACTTGTGGTGGCGGGCACCTGTAGTCCCAGCTACTCGAGAGGCCTAGGCAGGAGAATTGCTTGAACCCGGGAGGAGGAGGTTGTAGTGAGCTGAGATCGTGCCACTGCACTCCAGCCTGAGTGACGGAGTTAGACTCCATCTCAAAAAAAAAAATGCTTATATCGTGCATAGGACATGGAATTTATGAACAATAAAATCCTATGCAAGTTCTGATTGTTAATACTGGTCTTCAAGGGGAATGTTGTTTGAAGAAAGACATTCCTTTTACTTAATTTTTGTTTTAAATGTTAGCTGTCAATTTTTTTATGTTTGGATATAGGAAGAATATGATTTAATTGGCAAGAAAATTTTGACCAGTTATGTCAATTCCATCCTGTATACTTCAGCAGGGCATAGCAGGAAGGACTCTGGAGTCCTTTGGGTCTGGATCTCTTTATTCTACCTGTTCCCCCGAGGCGTTTTGTTTTCTGTTAGATGGAGCCACTAATTGTTCAAAGGTTCTGGTGAGGATTAAACAAAATATTGTATGTAGAGTTCCTGGAGCACAGTTAAATGTTCTGTCTTTGTATATTTGGTTTAATTTTTCTAAACAAAACAACTTTGGTAATAGCAGCAGCGTATTAGAATCTAAAATACGCCTTTGTTCTTTTAAAAGATAACATTAAAGAGATTTTTGCGGGTGGTGTCAACTCAAATATAGAAACGTGAATAATCGTACAATGATTATTTCTAGTTCATACAGATAATATAAATATAGAAATTTGTTTTATAATTAGAACTTAAGAGAGATTTGAGTCTTTTTTTTAAGTTGAAAGATAAGATTTAAAACCGAATCTGTGTTCCTGTGTTCCTGTGTGATTGAGGACGGTGTTTTCTGTGATCCCTGTGTGTCCCAGTCTTTCTCTGTGATGTTTTTGCTACTTTAGATTCTGTTTTATGCAAAATAAGCAAATGTTTATGAATATGTATTAGTGAGAAGCAGATTTTTGACTTAGTGAACAGAATTTAAAATTTCGTAACAGATTTGCTTTGTTCAAATCTGATATATTCTCTTTCTCTTTTTCTTTAGCACATTGGGATAATCACTCATAGATGAAAAACCTCAGAACTATTGAATGCCTTGGGATAACACTACTAAGAGACGGCTCGATTTTCAAAGCCACTTTGTGTAAATTCTAATACAAGCCAGTTAACCAGTAAATTCTAATACAAGCCAGTTCACTTATATTCAAAGCTTATTTGGGCAGAGGGTTTCTCTATTCATTCCAGAATAGAATGGGGCACTACAGGCAGCTCCTCCCATGCTCCTGTCCATCACTGCCTCACTGCAGGCTTGGGTGCCGCTGCCTCCGACGCTCCTGCCCATCACTGCCTCACTGCAGGCGTGGGTGCCGCCTCCTCCCGTGCTCGTGTCCATCACTGCCTCACTGCACGTGCTTTCTGTGCCACTCGGGGGGTGCTGATGTCACCACACAGGCAAGGGTTGGCACCCATGCCTACAGTGAGGCAGTGATGGACAACATGGTGAAACCCCATCTCTACTAAAAATACAAAAATTAGCAGGGTGTGGCGGTACCCGCCTGTAATCCCAGCTACTCGGGAGGCTGAGGCAGGAGAATCACTTGAACCTGGGAGGTGGAGGTTGTGGCGAGTCGAGATCGTGCCACTGCACTCCAGCGTGGATGACAGAGGGAGAGTCTGTCTCAAAAAAAAAAAAAAGAAAGAAAAAAGAAAAAGAAACCTATTAAAAAAAAAAGTGGACTGGGCACAGTGGCTCACACTTGTAATTCCAACACAGGGGGAGGCTGAGGCAGGATTGCTTGAGGCCAGATGTTCAAGACAAGCCTAGACAACATAGTGAGATCCTGTCTCTGAAAAATTTTAAAAATTAGCCAGTTGGCACACGCCTGTAGTCCCAGTCCCAGCTACTCAGGAAGCTGAGGCGGGAGGATCACTTTGGCCCAGGAGTTCCAGGCTGCAGTGAGCCATGATTGAACTACTGCTCTCCAGCCTGAGTGACAGAGTGAGACCCTGTCTCTGGATTTAAAAAAAGAGAAAGAAAATATTTTCTCTGCCATTGGGGCTAAAATAAAATATCCTTGGCCGGGATCGGTGGCTCACACCTATAATCTCAGCACTTTGGGAGGCAGAGGCAGGCGGATCACGAGGTCAAGAGATCGAGACCATCCTGGCCAACATGGTGAAACCCCATCTCTACTAAAAATACAAAAATTAGCCAGGCGTGGTGGTAGGCGCCTGCAATCCCAGCTACTCAGGAGGCTGAGGTAGGAGAATCACTTGAACCCGGGAGGCGGAGGTTGCAGTGAGCCGAGATCGCGCCACTGCACTCCAGCCTGGTGACAGTGAGACTCTGTCTCAAAAAAAAAAAAATTAAGAGGCCACATAGTCTTAAAAATATCGTACGCATATGCAAGTGTGTATAGAAACATGTCTAATGTAAGTTATACATGCTTATAAATGCATGGAAAAGAGGTTTGCAAGAATATGTTGGCCAGGCTGGTCTTGAACTGCTGGCTTTAAGCCTCCCAAAGTGTTGGGGTTACAGGCATGAGCCACCATGCCTGGCCCTAAATAGGTTTCTTTTCTCCTGTACAAACCCTTCTCCAGTATCCAGGCCCTACCTGGAGAATTGTAAGAGGGATCCCTATCTGGGTGAAGGTGGGAGATGATGGTACGGAGAGGAGCCATGTAAGGAAAGGTATCTCTTAGCTGGTTTGGGCCAAAAGAGAAAAGCAAAAGGGAAGAGTGAATTTTATTTTAGTTTATATTTTGTTACTTTATTTTATGGAGTCTCATTATGTTGTCCAGACTAGGGTGCAGCACTAATCACAGGCATGATTGTAGCACATTGCAGACAAGCTCCTGGGCTCAAGGGATCCTCCCACCTCAGCCTCCTGAGTACCTGGGACTTGCAGGTTTGGGCCACCACGTCTGGCCTGGGAAGGGTAGGGGCTCTGAGCCTAGATTGCCAGGACATGATGATAATACTACTGACAAATTAGAAACATGTTTTTTTAAAAAGGTAGAGGTCAGTTTTGTATAATTTATGATGTTTCAGATTCCAATGAATTTCCTCTGGACAATGGGGTGCAGAGAAGACTCTGATGGCATTTTCCACACTCAACTTTTTTGCTCATTGTGTTCTCAGAACGTAAAGAGCTGGGGTGCCATGCATTTCACTTTCCCTCCTTGGAGACCAGTTTCCCAAGCTTTAGAGCAGAGTGTTTTAAAGAAGCATCTTGTAAACAGAGGACATATGATGAGAATACGAAATTGCCTGCTTGACATTTTATTTACAGTTGTTGGGAGTTAAGTCATATGTGTGTATTTTCCTCCTAGGTTCATTTTCCAGACACTGAAAGAGCAGAATGGCTAAATAAGGTAAGATTAGAGTATACCAACTACCATCCATCAGTGGAATTGGAGGATGAGATACCATCTTTCCATATTTGGGGATTTGCATGTTGGTAATATTTGAGCTCGTTTGGACTTTAGTGGGTTGGCTTCTGGTCCCCAAAGACCTCAGTCACAACAAATGCATTTCTTTTCTTTCCAGAGAGTGAGAACTGTCTCTTTGACTTGAGAAAAGTATAGGCATGTGCATATTTGTGTCTCTGGCCATGTGTCTTCTTTCCTGAACAGCCAGGGCTCAAGTCTATTTTATAACAATCATAAGTTTTAAAAAACATGACAAAGAAAGAAATAACTTACAAGAAACTCAATAATCAATAACAATCTTTTTTTTTTTTGAGACGGAGCTTCACTCTTGTTGCCCAGGCTGGAGTGCAATGGCATGATCTCGGTTCACCACAACCTCCACCTCTTGGGTTCAAGTGATTCTCCTGCCTCAGCCTCCCGAGTAGCTGGGATTACAGGCACGCATCACCACGCCTGGCTAATTTTGTATTTTTAGTAGAGATGGAGTTTCTCCATGTTGGTCAGGCTGGTCTCAAACTCCCGACCTCAGATGATCCACCCGCTTCAGCCTCCCAAATGCTGGGATTACAATTGAAGAACTATATAAATATTAATGTTGTTTTCAGCACCAAGTTGAAACCACAGGACTTCTAGAAATCTTTAAATGTGCTGACATATTTAACCAGAATAACTAGTTCCTGCAACATATTGGTTAATCAGTAGTTGGTTTTTCTAATAACTTTCTAGAATTTAGATCATGTTGATTTTGCATAACACGAAGATCCTCCCGCCCTTTATTTTCAAAACCAGGTTTGGTCTGTTGCGAGAGTTTCTCACGAGCACTCGTGTGTGTCATGCATTATACAGCATTTTGTTTAAACTGAGTTCTTTTTCCTTTCCAGACTGTAAAACACATGTGGCCTTTCATTTGCCAATTTATAGAGAAGTTGTTTCGAGAAACTATAGAACCAGCCGTGCGGGGAGCAAACACCCACCTTAGCACCTTTAGTTTCACGAAGGTCGACGTGGGCCAGCAGGTCAGTGTTCTCTAAAGTATCCTCACGTGCACACAGTCAGATTGCTGTGAAAACACAAAACAACACATTTTCTTTTTTTTTTTTTTTTTCTTGAGACGGAGTCTCGCTCTGTTGCCCAGGCTGGTGTGCAGTGGCACTATCTTGGCTCACTGCAAACTCTGCCTCCCGGGTTCACACTATTCTCCTGCCTCAGCCTCCCGAGTAGCTGGGACTACAGGCACCCTCCACCACGCCCGGCTAATTTTTTGTATTTTTAGTAGAGACGGGGTTTCACCATGTTACCAAGATGGTCTCGATCTCCTGACCTCGTGATCTGCCCGCCTCAGCCTCCCAAAGTGCTGGGACTACAGGTGTGAGCCACCGTGCCCGGCCAAAAAACACATTTTCTTTTAAAATTTTTTTTTTCAGACGGGGCCTCACTATGTTGCCCTCCCTGGCCTCAGACTCCTAGGCTCAAGTGATCTTCCTGCCTCAGCCTCCCAGCTAGCTGGGTATATGTTTTTTAAACAACTTCAACTGGGAGCGGTGGCTCATGCTTGTGATCCCAGCACTTTGGGAGGCCTGAGCTTAAGAGTTTGAGACCAGCCTGGGCAACAAAGTGGGACTCCGTCTCTACAAAAAAATTTAAAAGTTAGCTGGGTGTGGTGGTGCACGTGTATGGTCAGAACTACATAGAAGGCTGAGGCAGGAGGATCACTTGAGCCCCAGGAGGTGGAGAGTGCAGTGAGCCATGATCACACTACGGCATTCCAGCCTAGTGACAGAGCGAGACCCTATTTCAAAAAACAAACAGACAGCTTCAAATTATGTTCTGAAGAAAATTGTTCACCAAGGTCTACCGGGTGCCCCTGTGTTTCCCACTCAGGCTCTGCCTCCAGCCGCGGTGCCTTTTCCCGTCTGTCGGGAGGCTGTCCTGCTGCCCTCTCACCTGCAGTGCCCTTTCCCGTCTGTTGGGAGGCTGTCCTGCTGCCCTCTCGCCCGTGGTGCCCCTTCCTGTCTCTGTCACTCAGGCTCTGCCTCCAGCCGTGGTGCCTTTTCCCGTCTCTGTCGGGAGGGCGTCCTGCTGCCTTCTTGTCCGCGGTGCCGTCTTGGCCATGTCAGCCTCCGTCTCATGGCTTCTCTTTAACACTGACTTTTTCTCCACCACGTGTCTTTCTGCTCCACGTTCTTCTGTCAGCACGCCCTTTTCGGAAGCACTAGTTTTAAGTAGGCTTTCCTGTGAGTGAGTTTGATATGTGAATTCATGCTAAATGTGCAGTAATTGACAAGTTTAAGGTGTTTACTCCTCTCGGGATGTTAAAAAACAAAACTACTAATGACTCTAATGCTGGTATGTTAGGTACAACATTCATTACGTAAGTGGAAGAAAAGATGGATTTTGTTAATGGAGTCACATTATATAAAAAGGAAAGCTGACACTTCCTAATACCACCTTTCGTAAAAGCCTCAAGAGTACATTTAGTTGATCATGGGAAGTTTTTCTTTTTCTATTTTTAAATCAGTGTTTAAGTAGCAACAGTCCAAGGTAACACTGTTTTATATGCCTAAAGACTCAGAACGTGATAGTTCTTGTAAACACACACACAGTCCGCACACGTTGTTGCACACACAGCAGAGTCAGCAAACAGACATCCCCGTACAGTGCGGTTCAGGGTTGTGATAGATGTGGCTGTGGGAGGGTCTGGCATGGTCACTGTGTATTTGCCACCTGTTAGTGGGCACCAGTGTACACCCCATGATCTCCAGGCTGCTGGCCACCTTTCTCCATCAGAGCTGACTTTCTGTGTGCAGAGAATGCTCTGTCTCAGAAGCAGTTACTCCAGACCCCGTGCCTCCTGTGCAGCCTTACGTGTGACACCTGCCTGTATGTGCTGCTGCTTTTCCTGTGACATGCCTGAGGTGTGGCCATCCTGTGCAAGAGCCCACGCCTCCACACGGGACACCCGTAGGGCGAGCCCACGCCTCCACACGGGACGCCCGTAGGGCGAGCCCATGCCTCCACACGGGACGCCCGTAGGGCGAGCCCACGCCTCCACACGGGATGCCCGTAGGGCGAGCCCACGCCTCCACACGGGACGCCTGTAGGACACTTTCAGTGTTGACTTTACCTTCAACACCTAAAATGGTAACCACAGATGGGAAAAAACACAATTACAAGTTAAAGTGCCGTGTGAGTGCAGGTTAAAGTCCCAGTGACAAGTTAAATGCTGTAAAGCAGGGGCCGCATGCTCTGTCTGTACATGGCCGCAGGGGCCGCGTGCTCTGTCTGTACGTGGCCGCAGGGGCCGCGTGCTCTGTCTGTACGTGGCCGCAGGGGCCGCGTGCTCTGTCTGTACGTGGCCGCAGGGGCCGCGTGCTCTGTACGTGGCCGCAGGGGCCGCGTGCTCTGTCTGTACGTGGCCGCAGGGACTGCGTGCTCTGTCTGTACGTGGCCGGGTCATGCATGTTTTAGCTTGGACTCCGCCTTAAGTCTCTGGCACATTGTCCTGCTGTCTCTCCCTCCCTTCTTCTACAGCCCTTTAGCCAGGTGAAAACCATACTAGCTCCAGGGCTGTAGAGTCAGGCTGAAGGCCACATTTAGCCTGTTATGCCCTAAGTTACAGCATGTTCGTGTTTGTGGATATTTAAAATTCCATCTCAGCTGGGTTTATTTTAGGAATAATTTAATTATGTTTGAGTTCCATCACACACACTTTAAGTTTGATGCCAGCTGAATAAGAAGATCCTTGGAGAATAGCAAGAGTATTAAGAGGAGTGCTGATTGAATAAAGATAGCTTTGGCATTTTCATCTACTGTACCAATGTCTTACAAGTGTCAAACCCAGGCTTTCTGATGAAGGGATGGATAGAATGGCATGTGGAGTCCTGTGCAGGGTCCTTGGCCAGACTGTGTGCTGACCAAGACTCCCGGCAGCTGGGCAATGTTGCCTTCTGGTGTTTGTCCTTCATTAGGTAGTGCCCAGTCATCTGGAGTGGGGTTGGTCCCCTCATCTCCACGTCATTTGGGGAGTATGTTATCTGATGCACATCATGCCTGCCCCATTTTCACTTATTAGAATAGTGTGTTGATTGTGTTTTTTAGTGCAGTCTGTACATGGCTTAGCTAGTACCATAAAGAAAAAGCCTGGGAACTTGGGAGCATAGGAGGTGGCTAGACTTTCAAGTAAAGGCTTAGAGTTTGATTTGACAGCTCGTTGAGAGTTGTCATTTTAATACACTCATGCTTGTCAAAGTAAGCAGTAGTACTCTAAAGGTAAAGTGCTTCTTTCATTTTTGAGACAGGGTCTTACTCTGTCACCCAGGCTGGAGTACAGTGGCGTGATCACCACCGACTGCAACCTTACCCCCCCGGGCTCAGTGGATTCCCCCTACCACAGCCTCCTGAGTAGCTGGGACTACAGGTGCATGCCACCACGCCTGGGGAGTTTTTGTAGAGACGGGGGTCTCCACTCAGGCTGGTCTCAAACTCTTAGGCTCAAGTGATTCTTCCGCCTCCACCTGCCAAAGTGCGGGGATTACAGCTTTGAGCCATTGTGCCCAGTTTTGTTTTGTTTTTAAGAGATGGGGGTTCACTCTGTTGCCTAGTCAGGAGTGCAGTGGCACAATCATAGCTCACTGCAGCCTCAAACTCCTGTGCTCAAGCAATCGCCCCACCTCAGCCTCCTAAGTAGCTAGAACCACAGGTGTGCGCTACCATCTTAGCTAATTTTTTTTACTTTTTGTAGAGAGAGGGTTTTAACCATGTTGCCCAGGCTGGTTTAAATCTTCTGGCTTCAAGCAGTCCTCTGCCTTGGTATCCCAAAGTGTTGGAATTACAGACCTGAGTGGCCACGCCTGGGCGTGAAAGTCTTAAGAAATGAAAAATTATGAGACATAAAGAATAAATGAAAGGAAGTTATGTTTCAAACATGGTAGTAAGGATGGAGTAGAGGGAAAGGGTCAAGTTAGATGTGAAGAGACGAGAGTAAGAAGCTTGAAAAGAGCACATACGTATTGTTACGTGTGCTGACAACAGCAATCATACCCAGTGCTTAATAACTGCTGTGGGCAAGTCATGCACTGCTGTCTTGACATTTATTTTGTCACCTAATTTCACAGTAATCTCATGAAACAGAGGCCCTTGTTTTCTGCAGCTCACAGGGGAGGAAGCTGAGGAACAGGTGTTAAATAGCCGAAAATCAAGCCACACTCTGTTATGAAGGCAGAATTTTAATTCCTGTTGTAGTCTGAAATTTAAAGCTTGTTCTGTTTGTCTCTATGGTATGTTACACGGTTTGATTTTTTTTTTAACCTCTGTATTTTAAAATAAGCTGCTTCTTATTTCAGCCCCTCAGGATCAATGGTGTTAAGGTATACACTGAAAATGTAGACAAAAGGCAAATTATTTTGGACCTTCAGATTAGGTAAGTTTTTATTTGTTATATTTGTGTCATGGTTAATGGCGTGTAATGTCACTTAGCTGTACCTGTAAGGTGGAGGATACAGTGAGCACACGTCTTACCTGCTGTTGATTGGAATTCGACTAAATTCTTGTTAGACATCCAAATATTATTTACCTTCTGGGTCTCAGTTTCTAACAGCCTTGATAATTGCCATTCATAAAATGTGTTAAATAAGAAGTTAAAGACACTGCAAAAAAAGAAAACTGTGGACCAATATTCTTTATGAACATTGATAAAAAAATCCTTAACAAAATACTAGCAAACTGAATTCAGCAGCATATTAAAAAGATTTTACACCATGACCAAGTAGGATTTATTCCCAGAATGCAAAGATAATTCAGCATACAAAAATTTGTCGATGTAATACACCACATTAAAAGAAAGGAAAAAACCAAATCGTGATTATCTCAGTTGATGGAGAAAAAGCATTTAACAAAATTCAATACCCTTTCATGATAAAAACACTGAATGAACTAGGAATAGAAGGAAACGAACTCAACATAATAAAAACCATATAAGAAGACCCCACAGTTAACATTATACTCAGTGGGCCGGGCGTGGTGGCTCATGCCTGTAATCCCAGCACTTTGGAAGGCCAAGGCGGGCGGATCACGAGGTCAGGAGATCAGGACCATCGTGGCTAACATGGTGAAACCCCGTCTCTACTAAAAATACAAAAAATTAGCCAGGCGTGGTGGTGGGCGCCTGTAGTCCCAGCTGCTCGGGAGGCTGAGGCAGGAGAGTGGTGTGAACCTGGGAGGCGGAGCTTGCAGTGAGCCGAGATCGTGCCACTGCGCTCCAGCCTGGGGGACAGAGCGAGACTCCATCTCAAAAAAAAAAAAAAAAACCCACGTTATACTCAGTGGTTAAAAACTGAAAGCTTTTTCTTTAAAATCAGGAACACTGCAAGAATGCCCTCTTTCACTACTTCTCTTCAACACGATATTGTGAGTTCTAGTTGGAGCAGTTAGGCAAGAGAAAGAAATAAAGGGCACCCAGGCTGGAAAGGAAGAAAGACATTATATATATATATATTTATATATATGTATGTGTGTTTTTGTTTGGTTGGTTTTTTTTGTTTTTGTTTTTGACACAGGGTCTTGCCTTATCACTCAGGCTGGAGTGCAGTGGCGCAGTCTTGGCTCACTGCAGCTTCGACCTCCCAGAATCAAGCGATCCTCCCACCTCAGCCTGCCGAGTAGCTGAGACTACAGGTGCATGCCACCACGTGTGGCTAATTTTTGTATTTTTTTGTAGAGATGGGGTTTCACCATGTTTCTCAGGTTAGTCTCGAACTCCTGGGCTCAAGCGATCCACTCACCTTGGCCTCCCGAAGCTCTGGGATCACAGGCGTGAGCGACTGCACCCAGGGGAAGGAATTAATCTTTCTGTTTACAGTTGAGATGATCTCATATGTAGAAAACCCTAAAGATCCCACCAAAAAAAAAAAGAACTCGTGGAACTAAGAAATAAATTCAGTAAAGTAGCCGGATACAAAGTGAACACACTAAAATCAATTGCATTTTTATACACTAACAATTAACAATCCCAAAAGAAAATGAAGGAAACAATTTCATTTGTAATAGAATCAAAAAGAATAAAATACTTAGGAATAAACTAAGGAGGAGAAAGGCTTGCACACTGAAAACTAAAATATTGCTGAAAGAAATCAAAGAAGATACAAATAAATAGAAAAACATTCTATCTTAATGGATTAGAAAACTTAATATTGTTAAGATGTTACTACTACCTAAAGCAATCCCAGATTTAATGCAATCCCTATAATCATGAATCCAATAAACAGTCATCATCCAGGATATATAGAGAACTCCTGAAATTCAACAACAGAACAACCAAACAGCCCTATTCAAAAATGTGGAAAGAACTTGAATAGACATTTCTCCAGGGAAGATACAGAAATGGCTAGGAAGCACATGGAAAGATACTGACCATCACTAACCATTAGGAAAATGCAAATCTAGACCATAATGAAATACCACCTAACACCTATTAGAAAGGCTACTGTCAAACCCAGAAAATAACAGGTGTTGGTGAGATGTGGAGAAATTGGAACCTTTGTGCACTGTTGGTAGAAATGTGAAATGGTACAGCTGCTGTGGAAACAGTTCCTCAAAACCTTAAACATAAAATTACCATGTGATCCAGAAATCCCATCTCTGTGTACATACCCGAAAGAATTGAAAGCCGGGACTTGAGCAGATATTTGCACACCCACATTCTTAGCAGCATTTTTTACAATAGCTACAAGGCGGAAGCAGCCCAAGGATGCGTGGGCCGATGAATGGATAAGCAGAATGTGGCCTGTACGCCTTAGAAACACGGGACTCCTGCTCTAGGCCGCCACATGCTGGACCTTGAGGACCTTATGCTGAAGGAAACAAGCCAGACACAAAGGGACAGCGTCTGCATAATTGCACTTGTGTGAGGTTTCTGGGGGAGTCAAACTCATAGACAGAAGCAGAATGGTGGTTGCCAGGGCCTGGGGGCAGAAGGAATGGGGAGTTAGTGTTTAATGGGGGAAGAGTGTTCATTTTGCAAGTTGAAAAATGTTCTGGAGACGGATGGTGGTGATGGTTGCACGTTATGGATGTGTTTAGTACCACCGAGTTGTATACTTAATGATCGAGGGGAGATTTTTTGGGTATTAATTAATTCATTTATTTATTTTGAGACAGAGTCTCACTCTGTTGTCCAGGCTGGAGTGCAATGGCACGATCTTGGCTCACTGCAACCTCCGCCTGCTGGATTCAAGCAATTCTCCTGCCTCAGCCTCCTGAGTAGCTGGGATTACAGGCACATGCCACCACGCCTGACTAATTTTTATGCTTTTAGTAGAGACAAGGTTTCCACCTTGTTGGCCAGGCTGGTCTAAAACTCCTGACCTCAAGTGATCCGCCTGCCTCGGCCTCCCAAAGTGCTAGGATTACAGGCATGAGCCACCATGCCCAGCCAAATTTTTGTGTATTTTAATACAGTGTTTTACATTGGGAAAAAACAGAAATTGAAGATCTGCCAACTACCATGCCTAGCATAATAAAAATGGGCTTCCTTCCCCCCACACACCCCATAGGGTCTCGCTCTGTCACCCGGGCTGGAGGGCAGTGACGCAGCTGTGGCTCAAAAGTGGGCTTCTCTTGTCCTTCATCCTCATTCTTCCTTGAGCTTGCTCAGGGCTTCCTGCTCCACGTGGGGCCTCACAACACACTGTGTGTGGTGCCCAGTGAGTACTGTGCACTCAGAACAGCCATGTGGTGTCTAGCAGCTCAGAGTTGTGTGCTGTTTTTGATCCTTTACTAAGGATCATTTTATTAAAATGATCATCTTTGAGTTTACAAAGTATTTAAATATAGTGAATGTACAAAGTTGGGACCAAGTTACCTTTATTTCAGAAAGCAGCATAGACTTTAATATGGAAAAAATCTGCCTCTTTAAAATATTTGGTGCTAGGGCAAACACCATTGTCATCAGTGGAATAAAGGAGGAGGCCCACGTATGTCTCGGGTCAGGCAGTGCCCCAGGAGGACGCTCCGCCCCCAGGAGGACGCTCCGCCCCCACTGGGCTGATACCAGGCTTCGTGAGGGTCGGAGCCTTGTGCTGTTTGTCCAGTGTCTCCAGCACCGAGCGAGTTTGAGTCCATCAGTCAGTGGATGCCATTTTGAAGGTGCAGTCTGGTTTCATGGTTAGCTGCCATAACATATGCCAAGTATCCTGCTCAGATTTATGTCTCTGAACAAATACGCATCAGTCTGGTTTCATGGTTAGCTGCCGTAACATATGCCAAGTATCCTGCTCAGATTTATGTCTCTGAACAAGTATGCATTCTGCTTTGTTGTGAGTTCCAGACAAGCACTTTAACCAAATTGGCAGGCAGTAGAGATAGGGAAGGAGTAATTGAAAAGTACTAGAAAATAAAATGATCCAGGCCAGGTGCGGTGGCTCATGCCTGTTAATTCCAGCAGTTTGAAAGGCCCAGGTGGGTGGATCCCTTGAGGTTAGGATTTCAAGACCAGCCTGGCCAACATGGTAAACCCCATCTCTACTAAAAATACAAAAATTAGTTGCGCGTAGTGGCACACACCTGTAATCCCAGCTACTCGGAAGGCTGAGGCAGGAGAATCACCTGAACCCAGATAGCGGCAGTTGCAGTGAGTCATCATTGCACCACTGTACTCCAGCCTCGGCAACAGAGCGAGACTCCATCTCAAAAAAAAAGAAAAGAAAATGATCAAGTCATAGAATGAAGAAAAGGAAAGTTTTTTTAATAGTTTCGCAACAGGTTATTGGTGATTTTGCCAACTAGGTAGAGAGTAATTCTCAATGAGAGGAATCTGTAGGTATTGGCTTTAACACCAGGACAATAAATATTGGAAGAAACTTATCCCAGATTCCTTTTGTTACTATTTTGCTTATCTGCTTAGACATTCCCTTTCTAGCATTTATCAAACTTACCAACAAACATTGTCAGGTAGGAGTGTGACATCCTACCTCCAGGAGCCAAGGGTTGGGGTCAGGTCCTACACTAACCCATGGAAAAAGTATTTGACATTTCATGTTTATATTAAAAACAGGTGCAAATCTTGCCTTTAGCATTATGTTTGTTTCATATTAATATTTGAAATGACTTAATCATTGAGTAAAATTGAGGCCCCAAACAGATACACTGTTTCTAGTCTTTGATGTTATAGAGGCCTAGGGCACTGTGAGATTTTTCATGATTGGGAAGCAAGGTGTGAAATTTATTTGTGTGAAATAAAATTAAACTTTTTAATGTTTAAACATCAGATTTATAAGGTAAGAAAACTACATTGCATCTAAAGACTGCTTCAGAAGTTGCAGTTTGTTATTTGCATCTTCTTTTGAACATGGACATTTATATTTAGTTAAGTGTTTTATATATAAGACCAACAACAACCACAGCCATTGATTGATTGATTGAGAGTATTCCTCCCAACATCATAGCAGTGTTGGATCTGATAACAGCCTGCACACCTGGAGCAGTAAAATACTATAATTTGATGGGCCACATTTTAGAGTTTTTACCTACAATCTGATTTGGTTGCTTTACTATCATTTTATTCAGATTATACATCTTGCAGGTCTATAATGATTAAGAGAATAGTTCATTTCACTTACATCATGTAATGCAGAATTTTTTGTTAGTTTTGTAGGAAATTGTGAGATTGATTTGGAGATCAAACGATATTTTTGTAGAGCTGGTGTGAAAAGTATCCAGGTAAGTTTTTTGTTTTTTTGTTTTAATTTGACAGTTTTCTAAAGTTCTCTAAGCTGTATTCAAAAATAAAATTAGGAAGTTTTTTTAGCTTGGAATTTTTTTGACGTTCAGTTTTTAGCTGTAGGTCATAGTTGAGATAAATAAGAAGTCACATGCTCAAAAGTTACTAAGATTCGCATGCAAACTCCTTGCGTTAAGCGGCCCTGCAGAATGTTTTCTATTACATATTTTGGTTTCCTGTTTGAGTTTAGATTCATGGTACCATGCGGGTGATCCTGGAACCGTTGATTGGAGATATGCCCTTAGTCGGAGCTTTGTCTGTCTTCTTCCTTAGGAAACCAGTAAGTCAATATTTATTTCATTTTTATTTTCCCATTTGGTGGCAAAAATACATACCCGTGGAAGAATATATAAAGTGGAGAAACAAAATTTTATCAACTCACCGTTGTCCCTTTGTGTTGTGTGAATCCTGTGGGAGTTTTTTGTATTTCTTTGTGCCTTAACTGAGAGCTTATCTCTTGATAAACAGCTCTCTTTCCTGATTATAAAAATGTTACAAAAATTTGGAAACATGGACTTCTTCAGAAAGGTGGGTCTTAGCTCACATTTTATTCACCACCTCACTGAATATGATTTATAGATATTTGCTCATTTAATCCTCATGACTCTATAGCAAAATATTAACATTGTTTTCTCTTACTGTTCAGAAACTGAGATTTTGAAAGTCTTATTTTTCCAAGTCACATAATTAATAAGAGCCTGTATACGGATCCAGTTTAGTCTGATACAGAGCTCATGTTCCTGAACACTTTGTTGAGAAGACTCATCTGCAAACCTCCCTCTTCTCCCCTCCAGAGATAAGGGCTGCTGTCATTAGCATGCATCTCCTTCCTCGTTTGGGGTGTGTTTAATGAACTGTACATACAGTTTTATATACAGGTTGAATGTTATCGGAGATGCTTGGGACCAGATTTGTTTCAGGTTTTGTAATATTTGCGTTAGACTCCAGTGAGTATTTCCTTTGAGCATGATGCTAGTACTCAAAAAGTTTCTTACATTGAAGCATTTTGGATTTTTAGATTAGGGATGCGGAACCTATACTGTGTTGTTGTTGCTGCTGTTTTACAGTAGTTAATACTATTTGTTATTTCCCACAAAACCAAGACAACAGAACTGTTACTCCCACCAGACAAACTCCTTCCTCCTTCCCTGGGCTCCTGCAGCCTCTGTCCAGCGTCTCCCTTTGCTGCCCTCCGTGTTCCTTGTGCTCCTGGTCATCTTCTCCAGGTGCACGCTGCCCATATGGTTGTCTGTATCAGCCCACACCTCGCCACTACCTCCCTGTGCCTTTTTCTTTGCCGCAGAAGGCTTTCTTCGCCCCTTTTGTTTCACTTTTGTGAAACTTTCTTCGCCCCTTTTGTTTCAGCAATTTCTGCACAGTTATTGTTAGCTCTTTGAAAGCAAGGATCATAACTGTCTCCTTAGAGTTTGGCAAATGAATGATGCAAGATGTGCCATTGATGAGTCCTTTATGGAAGTACCTTCAACATCATTTGTAATTTAAAGTAGGAATATTAATTCATATAATTTGATTCAAATAACTTATTAAAAATTGTCATTTGGCTTTTAAAATACGGGTTTATCTACACCTGTCATAAACTAAGTTTACTACAGCTTGTACTTTTTCTGTATAAAAACAAAAGAATTAAGTGTCATCACTTTCTGTTATGAATAAAATAATTGTTCTGATTTTCTTATTACTGAAAGAATGGGCTTATTTTGAATCGATTTTAAGTACACGAAACATGGGAACATCCAAAAACTCCTAGGTCATCTCTGTCAAATTTTACTGTTTAAATTTTACTATTCAAGAAGTTAAGAGATTCATAAGATTTAAAATTAATGTGTTTTTTCCCCCATACCAGTCATTAAAAGTCCTGTATGTTTAAGAAACGAACTTCATTAGTGACCAAAAAAACCTCAGTAATCTTAACAAATTGCTAAGTATTTTTAACTTACCCATCTTTAGCCAGGGACATTTTTAACAATTTAGAGAAAGACCTTTTTAAAAAGTTCATTTCAGAATGTAACGAAATCCAAATCTTTAAATCTTCTTCAAAATTTATAGTGCTGTTACTTAGTTTGGATCTTCCATCGATGACTTTACTTTTAAAATAACGTGTTAACTTCCAAATGAAATTTAGTGCTCAGAAAAGAAGGATGGGGCTGAGAAGTTCAGAGTCACTCATTTCCTTATATGGTGAGTAAAGTCATCAAACGTACTCCAGTGAAGAGGAAAATTTTCAGTTTATTTTACTGGAAAATATGAGAACAGAGTTACTGCTGGCTGCCAAGTAATTCCTCCGCATCCTGGTGAAAGATACTTCTAGAAAGGTTTTTATTTTGTGGGTTTTTAAAATTTCTTTCTACTATTTGGATGATTTAGAAACCCTTACGAAACCTTTATACATTTTTCTACTTGTTGGCTTGTTTAGTTTTTATAATGTAGAACTTGTTGAAGGAAAAAAACCCTAAATATTGCTGAAGTGACGAAGTTGGAGTGTAGGTGAAGAAGGCAGCACAGTGCTGTGGTTAAGTGATAGACGTGTGTGTTGGACAGCCTGGTTTTCCACTCCTAGTTCTTTCTCTTACTGTAGCCTTTGAACAACTTACTTCTCTAAGTCTCAGTTTTCCTGTCTGTAACATGTCAGGACAGTAATACCTACCTCACACAATTAAATCTGAAAATTAAATGCCAGTGAATGTAAACTACTTAGTATAATACCTAACAGATAGTAGTCTTCATATTTTAAGAAATTAAATATTTCTGCTACATGTAGGTTTAGTCCTGACACTGGAGGTTATTTATTTATTTATTTATTTATTTATTTATTTATTTATTTATTTATTTTGAGACGGAGTTTCACTCTTGTCACCCAGGCTGGAGTGCAGTGGCGAAATCTCGGCTCACCGCAACCTCCACCTCCCGGGTTCAAGTGATTGTCCTGCCTCAGCCTCCACAGCAGCTGAGATTACAGGCGCCCACCACCACGCCTGGCTAATTTTTTTCTATTTTTAGTAGAGACGGGGTTTCACCATGTCAGCCAGGATGGTCTTGAACTTATGACCTCAGGTGATCCACCCACCTTGGCCTCCCAGAGTACTGGGATTACAGGCGTGAGCCACCGCGCCCGGCCACTAGAGGTGAATTATCAGTAAGGAGAAAAGCTTGGATAAATGTTCTGGTAAGAACTCAACCAATTGGTGTTTGCCTTTGGCTGTGCATAGGGAATCCTTCTCACTTGGTAGTTGTTGGGCAGCATACGGTTTTAGGGTGTTTCAGAGTCCTTAGTCTTGTTGAGATTTATCCCTCGACTAGAGGGGATCCAGGAGGTCTTTCCCAAAACTTCCCTTAGAAATGGTCCTAGGCTTACTCCAAACATGTTCATCCACCAACGTTCGGGGTCTTCCAGCCCAATGCGGAGGTGCTGGCTGCTGGTATCTTTTGAACCGCAGATTCCATTTCTTCCTCTGTAAAATGGAAACAGTGTCTTCTGTTATGAGAAGAAATTGAATCCTATTAGCCAAGGACTCCAGAAATTGATGTGCTTTAAGCAAATGGGGATAAAAAGGAGACAAATTTATTTAAAACATAAAAATAGCATATATTGATGTCTCATGACGTGTACAGGGGACTGCAGTTGAGTCTCAGGAACAGAACGGAACCAGGAATTCGAAAGCCTTCGTGACTGTCTCCACCTCTGCTCGCTTTCCTCTCCCTCTGAGACTAGCTTCATCTGGTTCTGCAGTCCACATGTGGAATAGCATGTCTGCCAGCACTTCAGAGAAAGCCTTGCGTCTTCCTGCATCCTTGGCCTCTCCCTTCGGCCTCCCAGAGTGCTGGGATTACAGGCTTGTGAGCCATTCCAGCTGGGTCAGATACCGACCCCTGGACCAGCTGGGGGTAGGAGGGTTGCAGTGTTTGAACAGGGCTCCCTGAAGCCCATTCTTAACAGCCTTGCAGATGAGGCTGCAGTGAGTTCCAGAGTCAGGGCCACAGGCACATCCACAGACTCAGACCACACATTAGTAACTGGGAGTTTTTGCAGTATTTGTCCTGCTCTTTTCCCCGACTTTCTGGGATCTGTGGTTTGATGTTTATATTATTTTGGACAGTCTTGCCCACCCCCAGTAGAGGGGGTACAGAGGAGCTTCCTGTTGTCCTGGTCCATCCTGGGTCTTGGGGCCAGAGCTCTCCCAGAGACCCTGCTCCTCCTCCCTGTGCCTTGTGTCTTTGGCGGGTCTTTTGCAGGAGAGAGTCTGCACCTGCCCCAGCAATAGAGGTCTCTACCAGCCTGGGACATTGTCCTACCATGTCCTTAAGGGACCTCTCCCCAGCTGCAGTGGGTTCTCAAGGTGCTTCCCTCCCCCAAGCCTTCTGTCCCTTAAGGTGGAAGGTGGGGCGGGGCTTCCTTTGTGCTCTTCTACAGTGGCAGCTGCCTCCTCCCGGGCTCCTCCCCATGGGAAGTGTCCTCCCTGGGGTCGTCTTTGCACACCGGGGATGCAGGTGCCACCACGTGATGTGCACACCTCTGTGGTTCTCTGACTCACCCACACTTGGCCTGTGGCCTTTCATTAGGATCTTGCTGGAGTCGTCTCACTTGTTTTGTGGGGATCTCGTCTTCCTTCAAGTTCAGCTCACTCCTGCCTCTCCTCCCTCAGAGCTGCCCGGAAGGAGGGGTTTCAGGCTGGCTGGTGGCTCAGGATGTCAGCTCTCCCGTGTGGTCAAAAGTGAAGCTCTCAGAAGTCCTGGGACTTAGAAACATAAGAAAAACATTTTTGAACTTTACCAACAGCCCAGATCTGCTAAATAAAAAACTGGAGAAAGGTGGGAGCCCTGAGTTTGTATTTCCAACAGACTTCCCAGGTGATTCTTGTTCTGAACTGTGGAGCTCAATGCAGCCAGGATGCCAGGCATACAGCACGTGGTCAGGTGCCAAGCAGCTGCCCTGGAATTGTAAACGTTACCCACACCCGTCACAACGGATTAGGGAACGTAGAGAGAAGAGGGGCATCTGTGCGCTTCATGAAATACGTGGATACATCTGTGTCGTTCCAGTTGAAACCTGACATTGTTTTCCGACCTTGGAGTGCCGTACACGTTCTGCTTCTCGTAGAAGAGCCGCAACAGCTCAGAGGTGACTTCCTGTCCTTTGGAAATGCCTGTTCCACTGGCTTTTCAGTTTCCTGAAATAGCTCAGTCCTCCAGAGGCGAGGCTCCCAGCATCCTGAGGCACGTGTCCGTGGGGAAGGAGGGGCACGCTAATTTTAGTTGCTTTTCCAAAGGCGCCTTCTAAAGCCAGGCCTTTATCGGGCCCTGCTGGTGGCTTCTCCATGGTGCCCTCGTGTGGACCTCAGACTGGGCTTTGGAGCCTCCTGTCTCACACACCCATTTTGTCCTTCCCACACACTCATTCTCTCTCACTTGTTCTTTCACACCTGTCCGCACTCATTCTCTCTCACTTGTTCTTTCACACTTGTCCGCACTCATTCTCACAGACTTGTTCTCACACGGTTTCATTCTCACACATTTGTTCTCATGGACACACATTTTCACACTTGTTCTCACACATGCTTGAGCTTCCATACTCATTCTCACACTTGTTCTCTTGCAGACTCGTTTTCACACCCATTCTCACACTTGTTCTCACCTTTGTTTTCATGCTTTTCTTTGTTCTCACCCACTTCACATGTTCTCATTTGTCACACGCTCTTGTTCCTTCACACTCATTCTTTGTTCTCACACCCACTTTCACGCTACTTCTCACACTCATTCTCATTTTCTTACACTTGCTATTCCACTCACACTTGTTCTCACTCACTTGTTCTTTCACACACCTCTCACTTTGTTCTCACACTTGTTCTCGTTCTTACACTCACACCTCACACTTTGTTCTCACACTTGTTCACTCACACTTGTTCTCGTTCTTACACACCTCAGTTCTCACACGTTCACTCACGTTCTTACACTCACACCTCACACTGTTCTCACATGTTCACTCACACTTGTTCACTTGTTTTCACACACTTCTCACACTGTTCTCACACTCATACTTGTTCACTCACACTCGTTCTTACACATGTTCTCACACTCATTCACTCACTTGTTCTCGCTTGTTCTTTCACACTCACACCTCACTGCTCACACTCACACTTGTTCACTCGCACTTGTTCTCGTTCGTACTCACACCTCACACTTTGTTGTCGTTCACTCACACTTGTTCTTACACCACACTTTGTTCACACTCGTTTACTCGTTCTCGTTCTTACACTTCACACTGTTCACACTTGTTCACTCACACTTGTTCTCGTTATTACACTCACATCTCACACTTTGTTCTCATTCTCGTTCACACTTGTTCTCGTTCTTACACCTCACACTTCTCACACTCGTTCACTCACGTTCTCGTTATTACATCTCTCACTTTGTTCTCACACTAGTTCACACTTGTTCTCGTTCTTACACTCACACCTCACACTGTTCTCACACTCATTCACTCACACTTGTTCTCGTTCTTACACACACCTCACACGTTGTTGTCACACGTTCTCACACTTGTTCTCGTTCTTACACTCACACCTCTCACACTTTGTTCTCGTTCACTCACACTTGTTCTCGTTCTTACACTCCCACCTCTCACACTTTGTTCTCAGTCGTTCACTCGTTCTCGCTTGTTCTTTCACACACCTCACTTTGTTCTCACACTCGTTCACTCACACTTGTTCTCGTTCTTACACTCAAACCACTCACTTGTTCTCGTTCTTACACTCACGCCTCTCACACTTTGTTCTCACACGTTCACTCACTTGTTCACTTGTTCTTTCACACACACCTCACACTTTATTCTCACACTCACTTGTTCACACTCAGTTCTCATTCTTACACCTCACACTTTGTTCTCAACACTCGTTCACTCTCACACTTGTTCTCACTTGTTCTTACACTCACACCTCACACTTTGTTCTCAACACTCGTTCACTCACACTTGTTCTCACTCGTTCTTACACTCACACCTCACACTTTCTCACTCGTTCACTCACTTGTTCTCACTCGTTCTTATACTCATACCTCACACTTTGTTCTCACACTCGTTCACTCACATTTGTTCTCGTTCTTTCACATACCTCTCACTTTGTTCTCACACTCACACTTGTTCACTCACACTGGTTCTCGTTCTTACACCTCTCACACTTTGTTCTCATACTTGTTCACTCACACTTGTTCTCACTTGTTCTCTCACACTCCTCACACCTCTTACACTGTTCTCACATTCGTTTCACACTTGTTCTCACTCATTCTCTCGTACTTGTTCTGACATGTTGTGTCTCACATTCATTCTCACACCTGCTCTTATGTTCTCACACACTCCTCACATATTCTCACACTTATTTTCTTTCTCATGCTCATTCTCACATTAGTTCTCTGTCCCTCTTTCTCACATAGATTCACAGCCTCTCACACTCTTTTCGTCTCACAGACATTCTCACTCATACACACGTGTTTCCTTTCTCTCTTTCCACTTGCTCCTTCCCTCATTACAGCCTCTGGCTCTTGCTCCTTCACCATTCCCTGTGCTCAGGGACAGGCCTTTCAGTGCCTTTAACATGGGGACCCCTTTGCCTGGTGCCTTCTTTCTTGCATTCAAATCTCTTCCTTTCAAAAGCCAGCTGAGTCCTTTCCTTCCGCAATTCCTGCTCCTGCCTCCCTGCCGATTAGTTTCTCTGAACTTCAGTAGCACTTAAATGTGTGTCAGTCTTTTCAACAAGGCCCACGTGGGCATGCCCTCTGTTGCCTGACAAGCTTATACTAAAACTTCCTTGTTTTGTGTTTTTAATACTCCATCGTTGATAGTTAATATTCTTTTTGAGGTTTTGTTTTAGACAAAGTAATGAAGTTGTTTTTCTGAAATGATTCTAAGACAATTGGTCAGAAATAGTCTCTGCTTGTTTGGTTTATGTTTGGTCAGTTGTGCTTTGATTATAGATGGTTCCTCATCTGAGATTAAAGTGGGACAGAACTTCAAAAGTAAAAGGGTAAATGTTCGCTGTGATGCTTACGTGGCACATGTGCTAGTCCTTGATAGTGGCGAGAAAGATCTTAATTGCTCAGAGGGATTTCCAGGGAAGGAAGCCCTCAGGTGATGACTGCAGTCGCAGGCAGTGGGCTTGGAGCCAGGCGCATGGCCTCTGTGCATTGTCTGACTTAGTCCTCACAGGATGGGATTGTTCCCGTGTTACTGGTGAGGAAAATAAAGGCCAGTTTATCATTAAAATGGAAACTTTGATAAGGATTGACATTTATTCTAGCATTGACATTTATTGTCTAAAATCTCCCAAATTGTACTTTAAAGTTTAGAAACTTTGTTCTTGAATGGTCTCTTTTGTAGGTAGTCATTCTGAGTGACAGATTTGGAAATGGATGTTTAGGGTGTCACAATAATGGGGGCTGGGGCCCCTATTGCCCTTAGTGGCAGAAACCAAGTTGGATGCTGACCACTTAAGTGTCTTCTGCCTGTCAGTGTTGTGTAGCAGAGGACTGCCCCTCCCCACCCCAGGGCCAAGAACCCCCTGTTCATAAGCTCTGCATAGCCTCTGTAAGCAAATACCCGAGTCAAGGTAGCTAGGCATAGAAGCAAATATGGGCCCGGGCTGTCTGCCAGTCATTCCATGTAGAGAGACTTAGAAGCAAGTGAGAAGTCAGTGAGCAAGATGAGGCACATCAGAGACAGGAGCAGATTGGACGGTTTAGAGCAGAAGGGGCCGCAGCACCGTCTGCACAGCTGTCCTTAAAAATCAGTCGTTTCTTCCCATGTGGGTCCAGTGAAAAGATGAGGATTTCATTCTGTCCTTGGCTTATCTAGTTGTGAAAGGCAAAAGGTTACAGATAAGATTACTTCCTCTAGGTCTTAGTTTACTTAACTGTGAAACTAAAATAAATGATTTTCTCAGTTCTAGGACTAACTCTGAATTTGAAGACCCACTTTTTAGCCTAGTTTTATATGTAATTTTCAAAATGTATGTCTGTTTGGCTTCTTTTTTTCTTGAGATGGAGTCTTGCTGTGTTGCCCAGGCTAGAGTGCAGTGACTGTTCGCAGAAGGAATCATAGAGTGGAGCACACTACTACAGCCTCACACTCCTGGGCTCAAGCAATCCTTGTGCCACTACACCTGGCTCTCTTGCTTTGTTTTTGAGCTTACTCCAATAACCCTTCATGCTCTTTGCTATAAATAGAAACTTCTTCCTATGTTTGATGCCTTTGATCTTTTGTTTTGATAGGCAAGAAGCCATCTTTCAGATTTCTAGATAGCCTTAAGGAAGTTTTATCTAGATAGTTTGCCTACAAGAGGAGCATTAATACTACCCATTTATGGAGGTTTTACTTGCCAAATTTGGGCAGTTTTTATCATTTAAAATCTAGCAAAACATTATGTCAGTGCCCTCCCAGGCCTTTAAAGTCTTCATGTAACAGCAGGCTAGGGGTTTTGTCAGCTGTAAAGTTACATCTTCTGTTCCTTCAAACAGAAACATACTTTTTAATCTAAACAAGTGGATACTTTTCTTGGGAGCATGTTAAAAAAAAAAAAAAAGTGAAGCCAGCCAGTCACACGGTGTGATGTCGTTTTTACATAGCACCTTTATACACGATATAAAAAAGTAGGTTTTTTGCATCAACTGCAAACATGTTTTGTACTCTGTGGATCGGAATCTTGGTGAGGAAGAGCATTGCATCCCGCAAAAGGCTGATGAGTCAGTTAGCTGGAGAGACAGTGCCATCATTCTGGGTTGCAGTTCTGGTGAAGTAAGTAGGATGTTAACACTGCAGATGGAAATGGTTTTCAGATTGCCACATGGAGTAATAGTACGGAACGTGAAGTTTCAGGAATGGGAGGAGATTCTTTTATTATTTTCCTCCTTCCACTTTGTACATTTTTTTAATAGCCTGCAACTAGTTACATTTATCTTTTTTGTTTGTTTGTTTTACATTTTTATCCATAATACAAGTAACTTGACTAAAGCCAGTGTCTGTTTCATGTAAATATATTAACAGGTCCAAAATCACCAACTAAAATTAGCTTTATACTGACTTTTTCTAAAGTCAGTCCTTGTCTCACCCAAATATTTTAACAAGTCCAAAAATACCACATAGCTACTTGGAACCATATTAAAATCTCATTATAACATGAATTTCAGGTATTCCATGTTGTAGACTTCTCCTTGAAAGATAATGACATTGAAAAATGCTCTTAAGAGAGTTGTTAATTCTGTTTCCCAAAACTTCCTGGATAAAACAATTCTACCTTAATGCTATTAAGACTATGCTAGGTGGTTTTTTTCTTTAAGTAACAAGACTGACGTATAAAATATGAATGCGACATTTAAGATGAAAGTGTTCATAGGCACACCTCGCTTTATTGTGCTTTGCTTTATTGCGCTTCGTAGATACTGTGTTTTTACTAGTTGAAAGTTTATGGCAGCCCTGTGAAAAATAAGCCTGTCCGTGCTGTGAAGCGAACAGCATGTGCTCACTTCATGGCTCTGTGTCATGTTTCGGCAATTCTTGCACAATTTCACACTTTTTCATTATTATTTTATCTGTGATCTGTGGTCAGTGATCTTTGTTGTTTCTAATGTAATTGTTTTGGGGCATTACAAACCATGCCTGTGTAAGATGGTGGATTAGTACATTCTCACACCGCTATAAAGATTCTACCTGAGACTGGGCATTTTATGAAGAAAGGGGGGTTATAAAGATACTACCTGAGACTGGGCATTTTATAAAGAAAGGAGGGTTAATTGACTCAAGGTTCTGCATGTCTGGGGAGGCCTCAGGAAACTTACAGTCATGGCAGAAGATGAAGGGGAAGTGAGGCACATCTTACATGATGGCAGGAGAGAGAGTGTGCAGGAGAAACAGCCACTTTTAGAACTATCAGAACTCGTGAGAACTCCCTCACTATCATGAGAATAGTATGGGAGAAACTGTGCCCACGCCAATCACCTCCTACCAGGTCCCTCCCTTGACACATGGAGATTACAGTTCGACATGAGATTTGGGTAGGGACACAGAGCCAAACCATATCAAATGGCCAGGTTAATTGGTAAATGTCGTATCTTCTGACTGCTCCACTGACTGACTGTTCTCCTATGTCTCCCTCTCCTGGATCTCCCTATTCCCTGAGACACAACAATATTGAAATTTTAGGCGAATTCACAACCCTGCAGTGGCCTTTATGTATTTAAGTGAAAGACAGAGTTGCACGCCTCTCACTTTCAGTCAGAAGCTAGGTGGCTCATGCCTGTAATCCCAGCACTTTCAGAGGCCAAGTGGGGCGGATCACTTGAGGTCAGGAGTTCAAGACCAGCGTGGTCAACATAGTGAAAACACCTCTCTACTTAAAAAAAAAAAAAATACAAAAATTAGCTGGGCGTAGTATAGTGTATGCCTGTAGTCCCAGCTACTTGGGAGGCTGAAGCAGGAGAATCACTTGAACCTGGGAGGCGGAGGTTGTAGTGAGCTAAGATGGCGCCATTGCACTCCAGCCTGGGCGACAGAGCAAGACTGTGTCTCAAAAAAAAAAAAAAAAGCGAAGCTAGAAATGATTAAGCTTAGTGAAGAAGCCATGTTGAAAGCCAGCACAGGCTGAAAGTTAAGCCTCTTGTGCCAAACAGCCAAATTGTAAATGCAAAGGAAATGTTTGAAGGAAAATAAAAGTGCTGCTCCAGTGAACACACCAATGATAAGGAAACAGCCTTCTTGCTGATAGGGAGAAAGTTTTAGTGCCTGGAGAGATGATCAGCCCAGACATTATATTTCCTTAAGGCAGAGCCTAATCCACAGCAAAGTCCTAACTATTTTCACTTCTGTGAAGACTGACAGAGGTGAGGAAGTTGCAGAAGAAAAGTTTGAAGAGGTTGGTTTATGAGGTTCACGGAAAGAAGCCATCTCCATAACATAAAAGTGCAAGGTAAAATAGCAAGTTATCCAGAAGATCTAGCTAAGATCATTGATAAAGGTGGCTCCACTAAACAACAGATTTTCAGTGTATATTAAACATCCTTCTGCTGGAAGAAGATGCCGTCTGGAACTTATCCAGCTAGAGAGGAGAGGTCAGTGCCTGACTTCAAGGCTTCAAAGGACAAGCTAACTGTCTTGTCACAGCTAATGCAGGTGGTGACTTTAAGTTGAAGTAAGCCCTCATTTCCCATTCTGAAAACCCTTGGGCCCTTAAGAATCACGCTATATCTACACTGCCTGTGCTCTATACCTGGAAAAACAAAGCCTGGATGACAGCACATCTTTTTACACACTGGTTTACCAAATATTTTAAGCCCACTGTTGAGACCTGCTGCTCAGGAAAAAAAGAGTCCCTCAAAATATAACTGCTCATCAGCAGTGCACCTGGTCACCCAGGAGCTCTGATGCAGATGTACAAGGAGGTGAATGCTGTTTTCTTGCCTGCTGACACATCATCCATTCTCCAGCCCATGGATCAAGGGGAAATTTCAACTTTCAAGTCTTATTATTTAAGGAATACTTTTTGTAAGACGATAGCTGCCACAGACAGTGATTCCTCTGATGGATCTGGGCAAAGTAAGTCGAAAACCTCTGGAAAGGATTCACCATCCTAGATGCCATTGAAAACACTAGTGATTCATGAGGAGACAAAATATGAATATTAACAGGAATTTGGAAAAAGTTGATTCCAACTCTCATGGATGACTTTGAGGGGTTTAAGACTTCAGTGGAAGAAGGAAGTGCAGGTGGAAGGGAAATAGCGAGAGAACCGTAGTTAGAAGTGGAGCCTGAAGAGGGGCTGAATTGCTGCAGTCTCAGGATCAAAGTTTAAGGACGAGAAATTGCTTCTTATGACTCACAAAGAAAGTGGTTTCCTGAGATGGAATCTACTCCTAGTGAAGATGCTGCAAACATTGTTGAAATGACAATAAGCGATTTAGAATATCACATAAATTTAGTTGATAAAGCAGTAGCAGGGTTTGAGAGGATGACTCTGCTTTTGAAAGCTGTTCTGTGGGTAAAATGCTATCAAACAGTGTGGCATGCTACAGAGAAATCTTTTTTGAAAGGAAGAGTCAGTCAATGCAGCAAACTTCACTGTTGTCTTACTTTAAGATGTTGTCAAAATCACCCTAACCTTCAGCAACCACCACCCCGGTCAGTCAGCAACCATCAGCACTGAAGCAAAACCCTCTACCAGCCAGATTATGATGCGCTGAAGGCTTATGTGATCGTTAGCATTTTTTAGCAATAAAATGTTTTAAAATAAAGGTATGTACATTTTTAAAAAGATATAATGCTATTGCACACTTAAGTATGCCTTGGGAAACCAAAAAATGTGTGTGACTCACATGTTGCAATATTCCCTTTACTGCACTGCTCTAGAACCCAGCCCGCAATGTCTCCGAGGCACGCCTGTATAGGAAAAATTCTTTATGTCTTTGTTAAATAGCATCTTTGAATTGTATTCTCTTTCCTGTTCTTTTAACCACAGTGGCCTCATCTAATTGTATTTACAAGCTTACCTGCCACTTGCCTTGACACAGCCATCCTTTCCTGAAGTTCATGTGGCCCCTGTGTCTCACGGCTCTGCGGACGGAGCAGTCACCAGTGGGTGTCCTCTGATGGTGCGCTGTGTGAGGTGCTTGCATTTTAACCTGAGTCAAATGCAAGATTCTGCGCTGTATCTTTGATATGTTCTTACTTCCTGATGTAGATTTGTGATCAGAAGTAACAACCTTCAGAACTAAATGATAGAATCCTGTTGTGATGCCCTTTTAAATCTTCGTTTCCTCATGACAGGTATTTTTGTATGACCAGAATATTTTGTTGTGGCAGGGAGTACCTGTTCCTTTTTAAGTTGTGTAAGAGAAAAGAGAAAGGAAAATGAGCTCTTAAGTCAGTGTTTATAAATATATTCATATGATTTAGAATGTAGAGGTTTAGCCAGGTGGTTCAATGGGTGGACTAGGGAAAAACATTTATTTTAAGGGGGAGGTAAAGCATAGGTTGATACTGATGTTTGCAATCCAGTTTGAAGATTAGTTGCCTATTTTTTCCTTCCTAATATTTTATATTTATATCTCATTTCTGTTACATTGAGAAATCTTAGCCTTTCAGGATCTTAAAAATTGTTTTTTGTTTGTTTGTTTAAGTTTTGTTCTATCTATAAGAATCTTGACTCTTCCACTTTATATTTGCTTGCAACCAAAAAGGGATTGCAACCAAAAAGCAGTTTTGTTACTCAACTATATGGGTTATTGAGATCATGCAATTTTACTTAGAATTTCTTCTACAAATATAGAACACAAGTGATTTTATTATGTGCTGTTTTGTTAGGAAAAGCGGTATTTCTAATCAGTAGTTTTCATCAACCCACATCTCCTTAATGGAATGTTAGCTAACTGTATGGGAATTATTCTAAGATAAACACAGATGTCGAATGAGTGGGTAGAGCATGGTCTGCTAATTGGAAAATACAAAGTAAAACAATGATAAAGTCCATTATTTCACTGCCAGATAGGCTGGCTTTTAGTATTGTTTTTGGTGAGGTATGTGAAAAGGACATTTTCATACACTTTGGGTGGGAATGTAAATGGATACAGTATTTTTGGAGGGCAGGTAGGTACCATCTATTGACATTAAAAATGAACATAAGCCTTTGACCCCAAAATCTCACTTTTTGAATGCTAGTCTGCATATGTATATGAGAACATGTATGTAAAAAGATATTCCCTGACTCATTATTTGTAATTACAATAAAGAGAAATTGTCAAAATTCTAAGTATCCATCCATAGGAGAGTGGGTAAATAAATTATTTTATGATTTTACTAGCAAAAACTGTGACATTATAAAAAAACAAAAAGAGGCAGGTCTCCATGTACCACCAAAGAAAAATGTCCTTGGTATATTACAAAGGATGAAGGGTGTGGGTCTGTGTTGTGTACTAACCCATTTTGTCTACAAAGAAACAAGCCTGTGTGCACCTGATTCGATAATTGGAAATTGTTTGGAACTTAATATTTTGCCCTTGTTTTAAAACAGCTTTT
Source organism: Pan paniscus (assembly GCF_029289425.2). Lineage (NCBI taxonomy): Eukaryota > Metazoa > Chordata > Mammalia > Primates > Hominidae > Pan > Pan paniscus. The sequence continues at coordinate 195,268,745 of NC_073255.2, read as the reverse complement.
AGAAATTAACTGGACAGGACTGACGAATCTTCTGGATGTCCCTGGATTGAAGTAAGTCTCGTGTCTGGTCCCGGAGGCTTAGCGTTCGAGGGCGTGTTGTGCATTTTGGATGTCTTGACAATAGTGTGAGAATGGTTAAGACCTGCGTCTGCCAGGTGAATGGGTGCCTTCTCCACAGGCTGTCGTGAGAAACAAGCAGAGGGTACAGGGGCTTTGTTCTGCCTGCCGGGAGCTGCTGGGAGGCGATGGGCCAGGGCGGGAGGGCTCTGGAGTGCCAGCTGAGGACGCAGTCTTCATTTGCGTTTGTTCACCACAAGGTGTCTTCCTGGCCTTGGCATGTTCGAAAAGTAGAGGTCTTTTAATATTTTGTAAAAACAGTTTGCAAATTTTTTTTTTTAATCTTCTCAGAAACAATAAAGGAAACTTTAAAAGGAAGTGCTTTCCAGGGTCTCTCCAGCCTTTGGCTACCCCACCCTTTCTGCCTTTTTTTTTTTTCACCTTTATTCCATTCCTTTTTGAAATGGGTTGGGGACAGTGTGGACTTCTGGACTTCACCAGAACTCTTGAGTGTGAGAGGTGAGGAACTTGAAGTTCCATATCATTTCACTGGGAGTCCCTTCATTATTCCATAGCGATCTAGTGTCTAAAACCGGAGAAAAATGTTCCATAACAAGCATCTGAGGCCCTGGAGGGTGCATCCCTGCTTAGAGACAAGGAGTCATTCTAGTTGCCGTGGTGCCATTACCTGAAACAGTGCGTGGGGCTGTGGGTGGCAGACCTGTTGGTCACCTCCAAATAGGAAGTTTCGAAATTACAGCCTCTAAATGCTTTTGCTGGCTTTACCGTTTTATTTGAAAGTTAAAACACATCACCTGTGGGTTAAAGTTATATGTTTCTAGTGGATATTTTCTAGTGTGATTTGTTTTCCCTAAAATAGTTTAGAAAATTATGAAACTTGGTTTCAGACTATTTTTTTATTCTCATATATTTGTTTATGCCTCTGAAATGGCCTTTCTAAAGAGTTTTGTTTCATTATTAGGGAAAAATTAGGACTTTAATTATCTGAAGCACAGTCATCATGAAAGTCCTTTTTAGGTGCTGTGATTTACTGGATACAGAAAAATGCTGTGATCTTTAGAAGATCTGCGGAAAGAAAGCACAACTTTAAAAGATTGGTTAAAGAGTTCGTTAAGATTCTGGTTGCAAGCAACAAACCTGACTTAAGTGGTCTTAAGTAGGTAAATAAGTAAGTTTCTTTTTTTTTTTTTTGAGATGGAATCTCACTCTGTTGCCCAGGCTGGAGTGCAGTGTTACAGTCTCAGCTCACTGCAAGCACCACCTCCCAGGTTCAAGCAATTCTCCCTGCCTCAGCCTCCCAAGTAGCTGGGATTACAGGCGCGCGCCACCACACCTGGCTAATTTTTGTATTTTTTTAGTAGAGATGGGGTTTCGCCATGTTGGCCAGGCTGGTCTTGAACTCCTGAGCTCAGGTGATCCGCCTGCCTCGGCCTCCCAAAGTGCTGGGATTACAGGCATGAGACACCACACCCGGCCAGTAAATAATATTTTCAAAAAGCAGTTTATTCACTCTTCCAACAATGGGCGCCCACTGCCTGCTCTGAGCTAGCCGCAGCCGCTCGTGCATGGGACACAGCTGTGCTTGTTTCCTGCTCGGCAGCTGGAAAGCTGGCGTGTCTTCTGAGGGACTTCAGATGGAGCCGGTGTTGGGCACCATAAGGGCTCTCTTGCCAGCTCCCCACCCATGCAGGGTGGGCGTGTCCCTCCTGGGCTTGTTTTCAGGCAGTCTCTTGCTGTGCCTGCAGCTACAAGCATTTAGTCTGCGGACTTAGTCGCCTTTCCCGCTAGGTCCCCGCCCAACTTGTGTGTGCAAGGGCCACCCTTGGACAGATTCCTGCGACTCCGATGATCAGGTTTCAATCTCACATACACCCCTACAGAAGGCAAAGAAATGGAAATTCCAGTGATTGGGGGCATCCCCCAAAGCAAAAACTTTCTCTAGAAATAGGGGGAGGAGATACTGTTTAGCCAAATGGAACAAACATCCACACACATCAGTGTAGAAAAAAGTATTTGATTTTGCCTCCCTTCAGTATCATAGGAGGACTGAAATAAAACAGCATTATTGAACATCTACTCTGTAAACAATGTTGTATTAATACTGGCAACCTGAAAGGGCAGTCAGAGAATGTGTTCTGCCCCGGCAAGCCTACAGTTTGGGGAAGTTGATCCCCTGATTCATTTTATTTAAAAGTCATTCACACATACACACGTAAATACAGAGATAAATATACATGTATAGCTCCATTCTATTTAATAATTTATATGTAGCCTCTTTTTATACAGTAGTCATTTCTAGCTATTTTATTTTTATTTTTCGTCTTGTTTTCAGAGATAGATCTCACTATGTTTCTCAGGCTGGTGTCAACCCCCTGGGCTCAAGGGATCTTCCTGCCTCAGCCTCCCAAGTAGCTGAACTATAGACTTGTACCACTACACCCAGCTTCTCTTGTTTTATATGTAGATTTTATATATGTAATACAAAAATATAATCATAAGGCCAGGGGCGGTGGCTGACGCCTGTAATCCCAGCACTCTGGGAGGCCGAGGCAGGTGGATCATGAGGTCAGGAGATCGAGACCATCCTGGCTAACACAGTGAAACCCTGTCTCTACTGAAAATACAAAAAAATTAGCCGGGCATGGTGGCAGGCGCCTGTAGTCCCAGCTACTCGGGAGGCTGAGGCAGGAGAATGGCGTGAACCCAGGAGGCGGAGCTTGCACTGAGCAAAGATCGCGCCACTGCACTCCAGCCTGGGCGACAGAGTAAGACTCCGTCTCAGGAAAAAAAAAAATATATATATATATAATCATATATGTATAATTATGTCATTAAAAATATATACTTACCTAACAGATAAATACACAAACACCATTCAAAAAACAGGCTGTTGTATAAAAGGGAGATGTGAAAATATCTTTTCTAAGTTTATATATATAGGTATATATAATTTATGCACAATTATGTAGATTTTATATAATAAATTATGTTTACATAAATGTTATATACTAAAATTTAATAGATATGTACGTAAAATTGGGGCTACTAGTTGTCAGTCTTTCTATCAGATAAATTACAGCTATGGCAACCCTTAGGTTATAAAAGTGAATATTAAATAACTATGAGGCTGAACGCGGTGGCTCATACCTGTAATCCCAGCACTTTGGGAGGCTGAGGCGGGTGGATCGCCTGAGGTCGGGAGTTTGAGACCAACCTAGCCAACATAGTGAAATCCCATCTCTACTAAAAATACAAAAATTAGTTGGGCGTGGGCACACACCTGTAATCCCAGCTACTCGGGAGGTGGAGGTTGCAATGAGCCAGGATCATGCCATTGCACTCCAGCCTGGGCAACAGAATGAGACTCTGTCTCAAAAAAAATAAATTAATTTAAAAAATAATAATAAATAACCGTGAACTTAACATAATGAAATCCTGTCCCAAGCTTTATAAAATGAGCATCCACATGTTATATTAATTGATTACAAAAAGAAACCCCAGACATTATAGAGTAAGAATAATGCCTGAATTCCTTCACTACACCATAACTTTGGGCTATCCCTATTAAATATCCATTGTGTTCTAATAAGCGGCTCTAAGCTGAGTGTTGAAGTCGTAAGAAGGGTGAAGATTATGATTAAATATCCGTTATGTTTTGATAAGCGTCTCTAAGCTGAGTGTTGAAGGTGTAAGAAGGGTGAAGATTATGGTGGAAACAAAATACGGGTGATGAGTAGTCTTGGTTCCGAAGGACACACAGGGAAATAGTGACTCCCAAGAAAGTAACCACTTCAATAGACGCTTCTGTGGAGACCTAGGGGAGCAGCATCCACATCCACAGTTCGGGGACATGTGGGGTGTAGTGGGGTGAGGAGGCGCAGTGAGGGGAGCCCCGCCAGGGAGCTCGGTCAGAGCTGCTGTGGCCTCCGAGGCCAGGAGTCTGTGTGTGAGAAAGGTGGGTGGGTCCTGCCTCTGCGTGGTGAACACACAGCCAGTGTCTGCTGGCTGAAGCCCTCTGAATCTCTGTGGAAGTATTAACTGTCTGAATAACTGACCTGTTCATAAGTAGAGTAGTGTTACATATGGTTTTTCTTTCGGGGATTTAAAAAATTTTTTTCCCATATTAAACTGAAAAGTCCTTGAGGTGCTGGGTCATCACACGTGGATACTGTCTTGCAGTGGGTGCTTGGGCATTATTTGTTGAACGCTGATGATTATCACTGTCTCAGAATTTATTTGTAATTATGTATGTTAATAATTTTAGCATCTAAAACATTACTGGCGAGAAGCAAAGTACTTTCGCAACTTCACAGTTCAGGTAAAGGTGTTATACAGCAATGAAACTTAGGTTTATAAATGTGTTTAAAAGTGCTGCCACATATGCATTATTTAATTCTCACGTTTACCCTAAAGAATAGGACATATATATGTTTGTTTGTTTAAATAGAGATGAGGGGTCTCGCTCTGTGTTGCCCAGGCTAGTCTCTAGCTCCTGGGCTCAAACAGTCCTCCCACGTTAGCCTCCCCAAAGTGTAGGGATTACTGGCGTGAGGCACCATGCCCGGCCAAAAAAGATATATTAAAAGTACATCTTTGACCAGGCATGGTGGCTTACGCCTATAATCCCAGCACTTCGGGAGGCCAAGGTGGGTAGGTCACCTGAGGTCAAGAGTTCGAGACCAGCCTCGCCAACATGGTGAATCCTGTCTCTACTAAAAATACAATGTTAGCCAGGCGTAGTGGTGCGCGCCTGTAATCCCAGCTACTTCGGAGGCTGAGGCAGGAGAATTGCTTAAACCCAGGAGCTGGAGGTTGCAGTGAGCTGAGATCATGCCGTTGTACTCCAGCCTGGGCAACAAGAGCAAAACTCTGTCTCATTAAAAAAGCAAGTATATTTTTTCCTTTAGCCTAAGCAATTTTATTCACTTAGTTTGCTGTGCAGTGATGTATAGTATTTCAAAGATTATCAACGTGTCCAATACTCAAAGTGTTGGATAATGGATAAGAGAGAACACAGTAAGTTCTCCTTCAGTGTTGACTGGTGTACAACAACGGAGAAATGGGATGTGTATATGAACATGAATGGGCCAATGAATGTTATTCTCTGTACTTATATGTATGTTTGAAATAGTTTATGTTAAAAAAGTCAATGAGGTGTATTTTAGTAAATAAGTATAAAATCTATGATGAAGTAGGAATACATTAAATGTTATTTAGGAAATTATGAAGTGTATTAGGTTGGTGCAAAAGTATTTGCAGTTTTTGCCATTTTAATTGCAAAAACCACGTTACTTGTGCAATAACTAGAATTTTACCTTGTATTCTATAAATAAATTCTGTATCATAGTCACCATAGTGGTATCACAGCTAAAGAATTGAAATGAGGGTTGTAAATATTGCACTGGAGGAATGAGATAACTCCTACTCTGTAAATAAATGGGACTTACATCATATTCATGGTAAGTCTGTTGTCAAAGGTGAGAGAAGCATTCACATGTCTGATAGTCCGTTTGCTCTTTTTGTCTCCCAACTAACAGTGGTTTATCAGATACTATCATTTTGGATATAATATCAAACTATCTGGTGCTTCCCAATCGAATCACCGTTCCACTTGTCAGTGAAGTTCAAATAGCTCAGTTGCGGTTTCCTGTACCAAAGGTAAGCGTGTCCCGGCATCCATTCACATTTAAAAACGTCTTGGAGACCTGCCTGCCTGCGGGTGTGGCATTGGGTGCTGTGACTCTTTGTCTCTCCCCAGCAGCCAGCTTGCCACACGGTTCTTGATGCATTGACTATTGGTTGTCCGTCACTTTCCTTAAGAGACTTGACTGATGTGCGCTGATCCTAAAGCTTGTCATGGAGACAGCAGGATGATTCTCACCCCATAGCTGTGTTCCTCAGAGGGGCCGATAGGGATTTAAATCTGCAGGGGTACATGGCACAGACATCTTAGTTACCTCAGAAAGCACATACTGCATTTGTTTTTATTAAAATGGACAGCCCTCAGCAACAGGCACCAGTTTTCCTGGCAGTCATGATGAGAGCTTCATGTAATAATTTGTGTATTTTCTCTCAGATGTTAGAATTCCGTTGCCTCTGAAGCCATTTAATGAGTCACCTGGTAGAAGAAGCACTTATACAACAGCTGACCTGGATAAAATGGAAAGAACAAAACTAGATTTTTGTCGCAGCTCTTGAGTTTAGCTGTAGCTTTGCTTTTATGGGTATATTACTTGGTGTGGCTGGGCCACAGTTTTGTCATCTGTAAAATGGGACAGCACCCAGCACACAGAGCTGGTTGCAGATACTGATGTCACCTTCATTTGAGCAAACTAAATAACTGCAAAGTAGTCAAGAACATGAGATTCCTTCTGCTGACTATGGAAGGGGTGGGTGGAGTGAAGGATCTCTCATGGCTAAGGAGCTTTTCAGTCACTCAGGTGTTGGATCCCATGTCTGTTTAGTCTGTCTGGACTTTGGACTCCAGAAGCCAGTGAGCATTACCACCGTGGTGGTGTCTGTAGTCAGCAGTGCACACCACATTATTTATATTTACTGAAACAGGACGTGGTAAGTTGGTCCTGTTTCAGTGGATATATTGTTTTTATTTTTGTTCGCTGAAGTAGAAGTAGATCACTTTCTCCTCTGGTTTAATTAGATCTAAATAATGGTGCGCAAATTAACAGACATGCAGAGGTATCCTTATATTTTTTAAGAGTAACAATATGCCAGTAAATTTGGTGCTCAAATTGGTTATATCAACATTTTAAAGCTGGCATTCAACAGCTTTAATGTGATGCTGTATATTAGAAAAGAATGTCTTTTTTCCTTAACTTCTGACTCTCACCTCTGGAAATGCAGGAATCCCTTTACTTGTAGAAATCCTCTGCACCTAAGCCTCTTATGCTCTGAGTACAGGTGAGCACCTGAGCCTGGATCTGGCTGCCCTCAGCTGCATGGGCTTAACAGCCGGTGCTGTCAATAGATGTGGCCAGATTATCTCAACTTTAGACATGTGAAAATATAAACAAGAGCTGCTTCGAGTTTTCCAAGTGTGTTCCTCTGTGGGGGGACATGTATTCCTGTGCTGATTGAATGAGGAATATCACTCTGTAAATTTTTTTTTTTTTTTTTGAGATGGAGTCTCGCTCTGTCGCCCAGGCTGGAGTGCAGTAGCACAATCTCGGCTCACTGCAAGCTCCGCCTCCCAAATTCACACCATTCTTCCACCTCAGCCGCCACCACACCCGGCTAATTTTTGTTTTTTAGTAGAGATGGGGTTTCACTGTGTTAGCCAGGATGGTCTCGATCTCTTGACCTCATGATCCGCCCACCTCGGCCTCCCAAAGTGCTGGTATTACAGGCATGAGTCACCGCGCCTGGCCATCACTCTGTAATTTTAAAAAAGGATGTGTGGGGGCAGAATGCTTCCTACCAAAAGGTGACTTGAGCATCTTTGTTTGCCTTGGAAGAAATGAGTGAATTTTTTTTTATTTTATCAATAAAACAATATTTTCGGGAAAGGACTATATTTGGTTTTTTTGTTCATTTATTTATTTATTTTGAGACAGGGTCTTGCTCTGTCGCTCAGGCTGGAGTGCAGTGGCGCCATCTCAGCTCACTGCAAGCTCTGCCTCCTGGGTTCAAGGGATTCTCACACCCCAGCCTTCTGAGTAACTGGGACTACGGACATGCGCCACCATGCCTGGCTAAATTTTTTGTAATTTTAGTAGAGATGGGGTTTTGCCATGTTGGCCAGGCTGGTCTTGAACTCCTGGCCTCAAGTGATCTACCCACCTCGGTCTTCCAAAGTGCTGGGATTACAGGCATGAGCCACCGCGCCTGGCCAAGACTATGTTTAAAGTCTATGAATAATACATATTTCAAAGTTGCAGTTTTCTCCTCTCTAAAATAAGTTTAATGACAGGATTGCATAGAATTATTCTGAAAATGGAACAGCATAGTTACTACATGTCTAATGCTTAGTGACAGGTCTGATACAACCTCTCATGTTATTACTCACTGTAGCACCAGGATCTAGTACAGCTTGGTGGCCTGTGTCACCAGCCTCCTTGAGATAAGCACGGTACTGTGCTGGGTCCCCTGCACTCGGCGTCCCTCTGCCAGGAGCGCGCTCTGGGGCTGCGTGGGGCTGTCTGTCCTTGTGTCTCTGTGGAGGGGTTGTCCCTCCAGAAGCCCATCTGTTCTCCTCTGAGCCAGCCTCACCTGGGCACTGCTGCCTTGCCCTGCTCTTGTTTGTCTCAGCACCTGCTTCTCCTGTACACACTTGCCTTTCCCCGCTGCTGGGATGTACTCGGCACCGGAAGAGGGTCTTTATTCCCTCGGCACTCCCAATTCTCGAGACGGGGTCAGGTGCGTAGCTATCTTCCATGCCGGTTAAACAAGCCAGCCAAGGGTCTAAACTTCAGTTTGTTCTTCTTTTCAGGGTGTTCTAAGGATACATTTTATTGAAGCTCAGGATCTTCAGGGGAAAGACACTTACCTTAAGGGACTTGTCAAGGGAAAGTCAGACCCCTATGGAATCATTAGAGTTGGCAACCAAATCTTCCAAAGCAGAGTCATCAAGGAGAACCTCAGTCCAAAGTGGAATGAAGTCTATGAGGTGGGGTGTCGTGTCTGCTGTGTTGCTGGGGTGGTGGGCTGAGCCCTGAGCGGGATGGCCAAGCTCTCATTCCAGCACAGTCACGTGGGAGTGTGGCTCATTTAGGCCATCATTTAAATGTTCCTTGTTTAATTTCCCATCTTTAAAAAGTGTCGTACCTTCTCTCCTTACTACACAACATTCTTGTCATGCCAACAGGTAATGTGTTAAACCTTAATTACATAATGCTATCATACTGAATGATCAGCAAAATATTTTTCATAATGTGAGTAGCTTGTCTTTCTAAGTATAAAATGTTACGTGTGGTTATTAATGCAGTAAACACAAAAATGAGGTGAGTTATATACCTCCTTGCGAGCTTTTTCTAAAATTAGGACATCTTCACATGTCAATGAATAGAGATCTACGTGATTTTTAATAACCATTCCATCGAATAGACGCCTTCATCTGTTTACCCAGGGAGGCCTAGGCTATTCAGGTCAGCATTACAAACAGTGCTGTACAAGTAGAATGTGAGTGTCTCTTCACTCAGCCAAGTTTTCCCCAGATAAAGCTCTTTAAAGTGAAATTGCTGGATCAAAAGTTACACATTTTTAAAGGACTGAAATATCTTTGTAGAATTACCCTTCAGGACAGTCGTGTGATTTATACTCCACCAGTTTTTAAAGGACTGACGTATCTGTAGAATTACCCTTCAGAACAGTCGTATGGTTTATACTTCACCATACGACTCCTCTCCCCCACTCCTTTGTGAGTCTGGTCTCTTGCCAGTTTCTTACCCTGAGTGGTGCTAAGCAGATAACTCGTGGTTATTCCAAGATAGCATCTGAGTGGAGCCACTTCAGGACTAGAGGGATGTGTCCTGGATCTTTGGTCTGTCTCATGCCTTGCACCAAGCTTGTGGGTGACGTACCATGACCTTGTTGGAGTGATTGAACTTGATCTATTGAGACGCAATCCAGGATCCCTAGAAACAAGCACGGTAGACTGTTACTGTGTGGCAGGTGTTTCAGTGACCTCCCGTCATCAAGAGGTGTGTGTGACTCGACAATAAAAAAATAAGTGTTCTAAAAGAATTTACCGGCTGGGTGCGGTGGCTCACACCGGTAATCCCAATGCTTTGGGAGGCCAAGGTGGGTAGATCATTTAAGGTCGGGAGTTTGAGACCAGCCTTGCCAACATGGTGAAACCCTGTCTCTACTAAAAATACAGAAATTAGCCGGGCATAGTGGCGCATGCCTGTAATCCCAGCTACTCGGGAGGCTGAGGCAGGAGAATCGCTTGAACCCAGGAGGCGGAGGTTGCAGTGAGCCAAGATTGCACCACTGCACTCCAACCTGGGAGACAGAGCGAGACTCCATCTCCAAAAATAAATAAATAAATAAATAAATAAAAAGGATTTACCACCAGAGAAAAGTACCTGGTCATATTTACTACAATCATCATATCATCATACTCAGTGTATGACTATATTAGTAAAAATGCACTTAACTACTAACCATTGATGTTTTAGGCTTTAGTGTATGAACATCCTGGACAAGAATTAGAAATTGAGCTCTTTGATGAAGACCCAGACAAGGATGACTTTTTAGGAAGGTAAATAAAGCCCATTGTGGTTATTGGAGGAGGGCATGGGGTCAGTCTTTTTGTTTAATAATCAAAAATATGTTTTAAAATACATTTGTATACTTGTTGTCTATTCATTAAATGGTTCTTAGATATAACAATTGTTTCACCTTGGATTTCTTAAAACATTTTTATTCCTAAAAGTTTCACATTTAAGAGAAGTGAGTCTTCTAGATCTGTGCTGTCTATTACAGCAGCCACTAGCCTTAAGTTAATTAAAGTTAAATAAATTAAAAACTCTATCTGAGTGGCACTCTCTTTGTTTACAAGGCTTAAAGCTACATGCAGAACCTGCCGCCGTACTGAGTTCTAGTGGACAGTTCTATTCCAGATTGCAAAAATGGGTTTTTTAAGTTTTTTGAGTTGCTGGATTAATTTTTGTCAGGATATAGTAATTCACATTGGGAAAATAAATACTGATTTGTTCACTTCAATTGAACAACTAGTATAGCTTTAAAAATAAACTTTTAAAATGGTTATTGTTTGACCACCGTTTGTTAATATCAATTATTTCTGATTAACCTAATTAAGTTATTTGACTGAATTAAATTGTGGCAAAAAAGATGTAGGGATAGAATACATTGGAGAGGTTCATACCTCATCAAGAATGGCCCTTGCACGTTGTGGCCTGACTTGAGAGTTCATGAGACTTCCCAGGACAACTAGGAACAATTGAGAGATTTTAAGCCAGACAGGGATAGATCAGGTGCTCATTCTAGGAAAATCACTGTGTGGATTGGATTGTCGGGGGCTGAGCTTAGAGACTGGCAGACCAAATAGGAGAGTGTGTCATAGACCAGGACAGAGAGAAGGCGGTGTAGACATAGATTGTGGGGGGCAGAAGAGGCTACAAGAAGAAGTGGGAGTATAATCATCCCATCTAGTTGTATCTGGCGTCTGGGGGTGGTGCCAATCTTGGAAGTACGGGAGGTTTAGGGGAACGGGAATGGGCCTCCTCTCAGATGCACCGAGTGAGGGCGTCCATCGGGCTCGATGCAGCATGGGTCTAGAGCCTGGGAGCAAGGGTGGGGGAAGGTGAGGTTAGCGTTCACTGTGCGAGTGAGGAATCCACAGTAACGCACAACCCTACTGGAGTTGTGAGTGAACGTATAAAATAAGACGTTCTGAGAGGACGTGTAAAATAAGAGGGTTGAGATGCTTTTAAACGTTTTTTGATGCATATAACATTGTAGGGAAGATCAGTTGTTTTTGTTTTTGTTTTACAGCTCTAACCTCAGCTGGGCCAAACTCAGTATTCTGAGCTCACAGAAACTCCACCTCACTCTTCCTTACTCTCCTGACACTGGGGGTGAGCTGGAGGAAGCTTGTGGAAGAATAGTCTGTTCCTTGATAAATTATTAGCGTTTTGTTGCATTTCTGGAGTGCTTGTTCATAGACAAATGCTTAAGGTTGTTTCAGGAAGAAATGTGTTTTCTATGTTTTAAAGTTGTTTCAGTAAGAAATGTGTTTCTATGTTCTAAAGTTGTCGTATTGTTATTTTTATAGTCTTATGATTGACCTCATTGAAGTTGAAAAGGAGCGCCTTTTAGATGAAGTAAGTTTCCCTGGAGTGTGGGTCTATTTACAATTGTTGACTGAGTCCCTGCCCTGTGCCAGAGGAGCCACGAACCACCCCTTCACCATCACACAGTGCCGGAATCCTAATTAGTATGGCATGAACAACATTTACTTCACGTATACTAAGAATTTAGGCCTTTTAGAAATACCAAATGAAAAATAAATTTAAGAGTCCATTCAGGTGCGTGTTGAGTCCCTACCATATGCTGGGAATCCTTACGGATATGAAGCATAAACTGACGTTATTGCAGACAAATATGCGATCCCCTGCAGAAGTAAGGGCAGGGCTGTGCGAGATGCCCCCTAGTGATGGAGATTTTCAGGTGGTTGGAGGGAATGGTGGAGAAGGCACAGTGCGGCCAGTGAGGCATCTCACGTGAGAGATGCCTGTAGAGACAGTGGGAACTCATGGCAAGGAGACTCGACTTCCACCATTTTATTGCTATCAGAATAAAAAGTATCAAAAAGGAAACATTTGTGGTGGCTTCTAAAAGAAGGGTAAGATTTAGATAAATGAAGCAAAATTAAACAAAAGTGTTGAATTCTGCTGCTTTCGTAATCACACATTTCCTTCCCTTGAGTGTTCAGCATTCATTGGCTGTGACATCTCGTTTTCCTGGGTGTGCCAGGCACTGGATGGACAGTCCTGCCCATGGCTTCTATCATTTAGCATTTGAGGAGCATCTTTGATTAATTATTTTGTGACTTTTAAGCTGATACAACTGTATACTATTTTATTAGTATAGAGTGATGAATTAGAACAAACAGATTAAATCGTTTGATACTGAAATTCAGTATTTGGAATCAATGTTGTATTACCTCTTACCCTGTACATTCCATTAAAGGCCATTTGGTGGAGCATGCTTGCCTACGCCTGTGGTCCCAGCTGCTGGGGAGGCTGAGGCAGGAGGATCGCTTGAGCCCAGCCTGGGCAACACAGCAAGACCCCTATCTCAAAAAAAAGAAGTCTATTCATAGAAGACTTTACTGTCTCTAGGTAGTGCTAGAAAACGTTTGAATTCTTATGTGTGAAGTAGGAATGATACTAGTACTTGCTTAGGGTTTCTGTCGGGGTCACGGGGTTGGTATGTGTAAAGCACTTAGAATGGTCGCTCACCCCTGTTGCTGCCATCGCCTCCAAACGTGAGGTCACTGGCATCCGCAGAGCGTAGAGCTGGATATGGTGAGGCTCAGCCTTCGCGTTACTGAGAACTGTTGATGCCTCGTGGTTAGTGAGCAGCATGGAACATGTGTAGAGACTGGGTTTAATTTGGATTTTTGATTCAGAAGAACTTTTGCTGAACGTAAACATTTTTTCTCTTCAGTGGTTCACTCTGGACGAGGTTCCCAAGGGGAAGCTACACTTGAGACTGGAGTGGCTCACGTTAATGCCAAATGCGTCAAACCTTGATAAGGTGCTGTGAAGCATGTGCTCTTGAAAACTACCTAACCAACTACTCCTCATAACTAAGCTTGGTCTCTCAGCTGTGTTGCTACTTGATTTTCTAACAATTATAGCAGTAATTTTCATTATTGTGTAATAAGTCACTACAGTAGCATCAGGGATAAATTAAAGATAATGGAGTTTTAAAAATGAAATTTATAGGTCCTTCATACCTGTTTTATCAGATCTTCAGTTTTGAGCTTGTTAAAGTGCAGGGATTTGTAGAGCCAGAAATCACCTGAGTGCTTCATTTAATTGACTTATATATGGAATAGTAGTCTTGTTATTTAAAAGGCATTTATTGTTTTAGTTCTGTCTCTATTGCATGGATTGGATGTTTCTCACCTTTCTTATTTTTAGCGTAATCAACATGATACAATCAGATAGAAATAGTATCTAATCCTGTGGAAACATGGCTGCTAAGGGCTTTTTCCTTTCCTTTTAGGTGCTAACAGACATCAAAGCTGACAAAGACCAAGCCAACGATGGTCTTTCTTCTGCATTGCTGATCTTGTACTTGGATTCAGCAAGGAACCTTCCGGTAGGTAACACAGTGGTAACACCTGTGGGTGCGTATTTCCTAGCAGCTGCTCTTGCTTGTAACCACTGCTTTGTGCAGCACTCTGCATCACCTGTTCTCTTCTTGTTGTGTTTTCACTTCACGTCCAAGTGCAGGAGAGTGGCAGTGGAGAGGGAGAAGTTAGTGTTTGCTCTGGGAGTGCATACATTTCTATTTACACATTTAGCTGGATTTGTGCAGTACATAGGAAAAGAAGATGAATAGTGGTTAGGAGAAGAGGTTAACTCTCTAGAAAATCACTACGTATTAACACTTAGTTGCCTTAGGATGAAAATTGTCTCTCTTTGGAATGGGAATAAAATTAAGCAGCTCTGATTACAAAATGCAGATTCCTCATGGCTGTCGCAGGGCCCTGCGTGAGCTGCTGGGCCTTGGTGATCCGTGGGGCATCAGATGGCAGAATGGTACTGCTGCACAAGCGAGCTGGCCTCTGGGTGCCTGGGATGTTTCTCGCAGAACAAAAGGAAGCCATGTCTCGGAATGACCTACTGCCATATACAAGACACTCTGTGCCTAGAGGCATATATTTTTGTTTGTATCAGAATTGTTCATTCGTAGAGAGAAAATGTAAAATGTTGTTTTATAGGTAATAACCATAACCATAGAAAAGGAAGATCTTACTAATTCAATCTTGCGAGGCATAGTGTGCTCTCCCATCATCCTACCTTAAACCCTGCTAGTGAGGATAGTGGTGTGGTCCTTAGTCATGTCATCTTGTTTGATGATTTTAGAGTGCCCATACACTTGCTGACTAGGCACTCAATGTTTATTTCATCGTGTCCACAGCCGCTTTTGTTGGAAGAAAGACTGCTGCCACCCGGTGCAGAAGTTTCTTTCCTCCCCAAGTTGTTCATTGCATAATTCCTCCTCCACAGTAAATACTCATCCACCCAAGTGCATTTGTACATAAATCGTCTTCCGTGTCTTTTCTCCCTTTGTCAGTGTTTACCAGGGAGATAGACAAGAAGGCAAAGAAGCGTTTTAACTCACTTCTCGACACACATCCTGGACCTCAGTTATCGGCCTCTCCATCCCCTGTAGTCTTGCCTTGCCGTGGTCAGACTACGCTTCATAGTTCACGATATGCACACCCTTGGCTTCCTCCAGCACCTTCCACATTCTGAGAACTGTGCATTTCCTTGAGCTTTGCACAGAAATGAAGTAAATACTTGTGCACCGGTGCATTTTATTTAAAGTTATCTACAATTAAGATATGATTGATCACTTATATTTCATACTGGGAGGATGTGATTGTACTCTTTGTTGTATGTAATTGTATATAATTGCACTGTTTATTTCAATGAAGCTTTCTTGACCGATTTTAACTTCTTAAAAGAATTCCTACATTTCTCTTAAAGTATTTACCTTAGTCTTTGATCAGTCTTCCAGTCTAAAGTCTGTGACTTTACCCGTTACAATTTCAATTTGGAAAAAGTTATTTCATTAAGTATTTAATCTTTCCACAGAATTTCTATACAGTAGAATTGTTTGCTTTTAGCCATGGTAATGTTTGTTGTAAAGGCTTCCATAATGCCTGATGGAAGTGAATTTGTTTTCTATTTTAGGGTAGAGAGAATAGTATCAGTGAATTGACTACAAAGGGTTAGGCCTCTTTAGAACTGTGTGTGTTGTCACATTAAATTGAAATTTGAATAATGTCACATAAGCAAAAAAAAAAACAAAAAAAAACCCAGAGAGAATGTATTGATCTTCTGTTAAAAGGGCACTTTGTGCATGGAATGTGCTGTGGCCATCAGAAGCAAAGGACCTTTGCAGAGCCGCGGGGTGCCCGGCGCGGGATTAAGGGGCGTCCCGCGGGCTCTGGGATCCTTTGGCGCTGGATTAAGGGGCGTCCCGCGGGCTCTGGGATCCTTTGGCGCTGGATTAAGGGGCGTCCCGCGGGCTCTGGGATCCTTTGGCCCTGGATTAAGGGGCGTCCCGCGGGCTCTGGGATCCTTTGGCCCTGGATTAAGGGGCGTCCCGTGGGCTCTGGGATCCTTTGGCTCCAGATTAAGGGGCGTCCCGTGGGCTCTGGGATCCTTTGGCCCTGGATTAAGGGGCGTCCCGTGGGCTCTGGGATCCTTTGGCTCCAGATTAAGGGGCATCCCGTGGGCTCTGGGATCCTTTGGCCCTGGATTAAGGGGCGTCCCGTGGGCTCTGGGATCCTTTGGCTCCAGATTAAGGAGCGTCCCGTGGGCTCTGGGATCCTTTGGCCCTGGATTAAGGGGCGTCCCGCGGGCTCTGGGATCCTTTGGTGCTGGATTAAGGGGCGTCCCGCGGGCTCTGGGATCCTTTGGCCCTGGATTAAGGGGCGTCCCGCGGGCTCTGGGATCCTTTGGCGCTGGATTAAGGGGCGTCCCGCGGGCTCTGGGATCCTTTGGCCCTGGATTAAGGGGCGTCCCGCGGGCTCTGGGATCCTTTGGCGCTGGATTAAGGGGCGTCCCGCGGGCTCTGGGATCCTTTGGCGCTGGATTAAGGGGCGTCCCGCGGGCTCTGGGATCCTTTGGCTCTGGATTAAGGGGCGTCCCGCGAGCTCTGGGATCCTTTGGCTCTGGATTAAGGGGCGTCCCGCGAGCTCTGGGATTCTTTGGCTCTGCCTCTCACTGTCTGTGGTGCTCCTGGTGCTCTCATTGACCACAATCCACCGTTCTCTGCTTTCTCCCCTGGCTCCACTGCCCTAAGAGCATCTACGAGGGAAACTTTGGGTGTGGCTACTTAAAAGAGAGGCGAGCGTCGGGACTAGTGTTTTGTGAAAATACCGCCTCAGTCTATAGAGCACTATTTGTGAGTCCTCCGGGCTTCTTTCTTCCTTTGTCTGTTTGGAAACTGCCAGAATGTGGACTGGAACTTCTAACGCAGTTGGCTGGCGGTGGACTGATGTTGCATGCTTTTATTTTCTTGCATGATTTTAACTATTGTGTATTTATTTTGTGCTTGTTTTGTGAAATGTAACACTGCTGTAACATTGGAGAGCATCTGACCATGAGATGAACAACCCTGGCGAGTAGAGAAGTGGTCCTCCATTCCTCAACTGCTACTGGCTCCTTGAAAAAAACCTCTCCTGAGGAGAAATGAAGTCATAATGATTAAAATTCATTTTCTTGTGGTTCATCTCAATGTGAGATGTAAATTTTTTTGTAAAGTTTCACAAAACTGTTTTAAAATCTATCCCCTCCTTTTTTAAAATTTGAGATGGAGTTTTGCTCTTCTTGCCCAGGCTGGAGTGCAATGGCATGGTCTCAGCTCGCTGCAACCTCCACCTCCCATGTTCAAGTGATTCTCCTGCCTCAGCCTCCCGAGTAGCTGGGATTACAGGCACCCACCACCACGCCTGGCTAATTTTTGTATTTTTAGTAGAGACAGGGTTTCACCATGCTGACCAGGCTGGTCTCCAACTCCTGATCTCAGGCAATCCACCCGCCTCGGCCTCCCAAAGTGCTGGGATTACAGGTGTGAGCCACCATGCCCGGCCTATTATCCCTTCCTGATCAAACACGCAAGAGTCAGAACTAGGGCCTTCTTTGAAAACCCTGCTGTGTAATCAACTCTCAGTCATTTGGGGGATGGTCACGTGAAGATAGAAATTCACCCATTTTTTAAATAAAAATTTGCCTTCACTTACATGATTTACCCAGAGCTCCTAAGGGAGAAGAAAACTATATTAAGTTTGTGATTCACTTTCTTTTAAGACACTTAAAGACCTTCCTGGAGTGGATAATTGAGCGTGTCTTTGTTCCCATCTCATCATATGTTGCCCGTCTGGCACTGGATACCTGTGCTGTTCTCTGTGCTTGCAGTAGAGAGCCGTTTTCACCTGCTTCAGGGCCACAGGGGGCCACAGCGTCTTAGTCATTAGCCTAGAAAGTCAGACTTCATCCAATTGACAATGAGATTCTTATGGCCCAGTTGTCCGTTAGTAGAGCAGTGATAGCGCTTTGCATTTTTGTAGAGTTT
Source organism: Pan paniscus (assembly GCF_029289425.2). NCBI lineage: Eukaryota > Metazoa > Chordata > Mammalia > Primates > Hominidae > Pan > Pan paniscus. The sequence goes on along the minus strand of NC_073255.2, from coordinate 195,250,862 downwards.
TCATTTCTATTTCCAAAGGATTTCCCTATGCATTCTCAGTTTATTCTTATTTTTTAAAGTAGGGGGAGTGTAGGGGGCAAAACTTGAAGAGCAGATATTTTGTTTATTTATTTACTTAATTATTTTAAATTATATTTTTAAGTTATAGGGTACATGTGCACAACGTGCAGGTTTGTTACATAGGTATACATGTGCCATGTTGTTTGCTGCACACACCAACTCGTCATTTACCTTAGGTGTTTCTCCTAATGCTATCCCTCCCCTCTCCCCCTACCCCCTGACGGCCCCCAGTATGTGATGTTCCCCGCCCCGTGTCCAAGTGATCTCATTGGAAGAACAGGCATTTTGCCCTGTCTTACAGATGAGGAAAATCAAGACCCTGAGGGGTTAGGTGAGCTGTTCAGAGTCAACAGCGATAGTAAGTGGTAACCATAGTCTCTCTGGCTGTCTACTCATATATGTCTAAGGCCTTTTTAAAGTCAAAGTGAGGTCAGCAGTACCTGTTTTACTGCTTAAAAGTAACAGCAGCATATCCTGTTACTTTTAAGAAAATAATTTTTTGCTTCTGATGATTGTTAGCAGAAAATTTCATCATAGACTTGTGTAAATCTGACTAGATAGCTCCCCTGTGTAAACTGTTAGTTTATCTCCAATAGCTTTTCCAAGTTGCTTTTTCCCATTCTACAACTGCTTCCTTTTGCAGAAAGGAAGTGTCTCTGACCTCGTATCAGGAGCGTTACCAAAATCAGCTTTCCTGCAGCATTATCCAAGTTGCACACTGTACTTCCTTATTAGAACATATGCATCACCTAAGATGTTCCGTAAAACAAATGTGAACTTTTCCCCCACCCATTGGTTTTCAACATGAAGCCAGATCAGTGCTTCCGCAGTTTTCCCCAGAGGGCTGAGAGCCTTGCTGTCACTGGTGAAGGCTTTGACGGCTGCCAACCCAGTGCTCTCTTACTTCCTACCCACTCAAAAGCACCTTGAATTCCAGCTCCAGGAGTGCATTGCCACCAGCGATCCCCATCTGCAAACTTAGGACAATAGGAATTTTTCGTAGGCTGGAAACGACCTCTTCATAATGTGGATTCTTAGAACTTTGCCCTCCTTCTTTTGATGAAATTCTGGGCTTTAATTTCAGGCTTGAACAAGAAGGACTTTCTCTGACTCATGGTGGCCAGCTTTGACATCTTAAGCCTGATATGACAGCATACTTACTGAGCACTTTCCAGGAGCCAGGCAGGGGTCTCAGGGTGCTACTTGTTTAATCTCCAGACCCTCATTATCACTTTACAGATAAGGAAATTAAGACAACACCAAGAACCCAGATGACACAGACTAGAGATTCCCAGGCACAGCTTCAGTGCGTGGGAGAGCTGGAATTGGAACTCAGCGTGGGCCCAGAGTCGGGGTGCTTGGCGCCTCCTGTCCCCTCGACCCTAGTGCAAAGTGAATTTATTGTCACTTTATTAAGTTTATAGATTCATCAGTCTGTATGTGGAATTCATCTGAGATGAGTGGTATTTGCACTAATGCCTTAAACATAACAGGGCTAGCTGGATAATAGCCACCACTGTGGAGGCCCTTAGGCCTAATGATGCTAGGAGCTTTGTGCAAGTTATTTTGGCTGTCATTTAAAAAAAAAAAAAGGCCGGGCACAGTGGCTCATGCCTGTAATCCCAGCACTTTGGGAGGCTGAGGTGGGTGGATCACAAGGTCAAGAGATCAAGACCATCCTGGCCAACATGGTGAAACGCCATCTCTAGTAAAAAAAAAGTACAAAAAGTTAGCCGGGTGTGGTGGTGCATGCCTGTAGTCCCAGCTTTTTGGGAGGCTGAGGGAGGAGAATCGCTTGAACCCAGGAGGTGGAGGTTGCAGTGAGCCAAGATGGTGCCACTGCACTGCAGCCTGGTGACAGAGCAAGACTCCGTCTCAAAAATATAAATAATAAATAAATAAAAACAAAACAAAAAACACAGGTGGCTCCCACTGCTTCCTGATGGTGAGTAGCCCGAGGCTGCAAGATGAGTAACTCCAGAGGCCTCCCGACGGGGCACCTGCCTGAAGCACTTGCATGGTCTAGTCTATCTCATCCCCAGAGCCACACAGCTGTCCACTACCTTACACAGCTTCTCCTGCATCCCCTACCCACACACCGCAGCCTCTCTCCTTGTTTTACTTTACTTGATGCATGTTAGAATAATAAGTGTCTTTGGTACAGCCCATATCTATCCAAAAGTGAGCTTCAGGAAGGGTTTGTAGGATATCTGAAGAATGTCAGTCCTTCCGGGCAGCAGAGTTCCCATCCTCATTGTATATGAGCCCCTGGGAAGTGTGTGAAGGATGCCCTTGTCCAGGCTCCACCTAGAGACGGACGCAGTGGATCCAGGGACTTTTGAGAGCTCCACCGGCAGCTTTAGGGTCATGTGAATTCCTGCCTGGCCGCATGTTCCATCTTCTCTCCTGGCCCAGCCTGCCAGTCATGGAAGATTGAGAGGCTAGTTACTCATCTTTCTTCATTATAAAATCTTTTGCTTAGCAAAAAAAAAAAAAAAATAAAATAAACATTTAGTTCAGCTTGTCACAAGTTTGAAGTTAATTACAACTAAAATGATAAATTCTTTAATCTTGAATACTAGTTCTAGAAGGAGCTTGCAAAACAACTCAGTCTTGCCTTTTTGAGGGCAAGAAACTAATGAATTGGAAAAAAATCAATAAAAGTAAACATAAAACCCATAATCATAGGACTATATTTAGAGCCCAAGAAGCTTCTGTGGGGATCCAGCCAGCCTGACTCCTACCCCGGAAAAGGACAGGGAGCAGAGAGGAGCAGCTCCTCTGCTGGGTGCTGGGTGGGAAGGTGCATCTCAGCGGCGGTTCCAGGACCTGACCTGGCCTGAGAGGGACTTGGGCGGCTGTGGCCCATTCATTGTGCTTCAAATAAAACCTTTAATTATGATTGGTATTTTAGGAGTTTATTCAGCATAGAATAGTAAATAGAACCCTTTCCTAAAGTCCCACTCTTGTATTTGTGAAATCACAAGGGATCAAGAGGGTGGGGGTAGTAAAAGAATATTAATCATAGGGGATAAGGAGCTGTCTTTTGATATTCATAGATTAAAGGTTCATTCTAAGATGAAGTCTTGGGCATAAAGAATTTTATAGGTGGCATTTTGGTTGTTTGTGTAATTCTGGTGGTTTTGTTTAAAGATTTTTGTTTGTTTATTCCCATAAATTTTCATGTCTTTAACCTTACATAAACTTCATTGCATGTTTTATTAACCCTTGGCATATTCGTTTTCTTCTGACTTGAAAGAGTAACCCATTAGAATTTAACCCCGATGTCTTGAAGAAGACTGCAGTTCAGAGAGCTTTAAAGGTAAACTGTTTTCCCTTCAGGTCACAGAGTTAATGAAAACATATTGAAAGAGATGATACTTTGTCTCATAAGTTTATTGGCAAATTACCTCCCATATTTATATAGTAATTAATTGTCTAGTGGAAGAGACCCTACTTTTGTTATCCAATAATTAGTAGTTAGAACAATGAAAGTCAACTTTGAAGGTAAATTTTATAAAGTACTAGTATGATAAATTAGATTATTTTCCTGTTGGCTTTAGGCAACTCTCTCTAAGGTGATTTAAGTATCTATTTTAATTGGATTTGAATTTGTGAAAATTGTGATATAGACGTTCTTAAAATCTTAACTGATGTTTAAATCATGACTTAAAGGGTATGCCTTGTGAACTGTGAATATACATTTAAACATCACCTCTTTCAATATGTTGAGTTAGGGTCATCTCTGAGTCAACAACTTCATGGCTTCTGGTGCTGCTGGGTTTGGGTGATCTCTTGAGAAGCTTTCAATTTCATTAAATGAGGTCTATTGAAAACTAAGCTCCACTCCCTAAAATATGACGTCCACGTGTGTGCTCTGGCAAATTGTTAAGAAGTTTTCTTATGATTTAATGTTTTATTATTTTTTCTTTAATTTCTTTGAATATTTTAGGCTTAAATTTTAGGGAGAGGTGGGGAATTTTAAATGAAATTATTTAAAGAACATTCTATCTATTCTAAAGAAACAGGAACTGTTTTTAACCAGTCTCATCTGGAAAAAATGAGTTAGATTTCAAAAGTGCAGGAGACTGGCAGAGTCTGCTTTATATTGTGGTATTTGCGAACCCCCGCTTCGTCCTGCACCAAGGAGATAAGTCGTGGGTTACTAGGGGTTCCTCCTGTGGAGTACTAGTTAGCACAGTAGTTGAAACAACTGTGCCCTCCAGAACACTGAAAGGAATTACATCAACACTCTTCTTTGCTATCTGAGAACATAACGTTAAGGCTGAATTCAGCCCTGAAATCAGACTGTGTTTAAATTGCAACCCAACTGCTCAGCAAGCAGCGTGACCTCCAACAAGACACTTCGTCCACTCTGTTGTGTTATTTGTAGAATGGAAGGAGTAGTATCCTCTTCATGAAATTATCGAATACATTAAATAAAAGAATACGTATGAAAGTGCCCAGTGTAGCTAGGATAATATATATTATCATTGTTATGTTATTAAATTAGCTCACCTAGTTTCCAAAAATGCCCATTTTGTAAACATGCAAACTGAGGTTCAGATAGATGCAATATTTAGGTCTCAATAATCAAGGGATAAATAGAGCTGAGGTTTAAGTTCAAGACAATCTGACTTAACGCTTATATTTTTATTATACTTTGTCCCTTTGACTTGTGCTGATGGATTTTGAATATTGCATCATAGTAGAAAACTTAATGATTTAACCTTATTTCATAGGATTGAAAACATCATCCATTTTAAGATACATCATTATTTTATGAACCACTAAGATTTTAAATGCCGCTAAGTTTTGACAGTGTTTATTTTATACTTAGAGAATTTTAGGATAAACAGTTTTATCATGTCACTGACAGGTATACCTAAACAGAAAATAGAAGCGGAATAAATTGGTTAGGGCAGTGACAACTCTCACTACTGCCAACCTCCCCCAAAAAGGTATATATTATCGATTTAAGATTCATTCTGTTTTCAGGGATGTTAGAAAATTGGGGAAAAAAAAGTATATGTTTTAAAATTGACAAGATGCAGTCAATCTCTAGGAACAGGTGACCACTTTTTCAGAGATGAAGTGTCTATATTAGTTAAGGAGCACCCTTGGTTTCTGTATCTAATAATAGAACTGACTTAGAAGTAGCAGTAGGTGATCTCCCTCTAAAGTCCGGGGGTTCTGGCCTGGGGGTCTGCCACGAGCCACCTGTGGCTCCAGCCCGAGGGGACACAGCCTCCTGTGGGGCCAGAACTTAGTTACTTGGCCGTGCCTGACTGCAAGGGAGGTTTGCCAACAAAATCTTTATTTACAGAGGACTTGTGCTCAGCTAAAACTTGGGAATTCTAATATTAAAGGAAAAAGGAGAAAATTAACTTAGGGGGAAAATTAGTATTCTCTTCCACAGTAATCTGTAGCCTTGGAAACTTTTTTTAACAGTACTTATTTCATTTTGCAGAATTCATTCACATCAGAAAGATGAACCAGAAAATAGATTATTGCAGTAGGTTTGAGCTAATAATATTTCTTCCAATAATGATAGGATTTTAACACCTATTTCTGACATTGCTGTATTGTTGAGTCTTGACTCTAAAATTATTTAACTCAAAAACATTTTTGTGACCTTCTAATGAATTTCCACTAACACAGATATTTAACTGCATCTTCTTGTGGGGCTAAGTTATAAATAAACCTCATGTCACACGTATCTGCTGCTTTACTATTTTCTCCTATCAACTATCTGTGCTAGTGTATACTTCTTACCGTTTTTCCTAGTCCTGAATTTTTTCTTCATATTTATATCTGCTTAATTTAATATGATTCTAAACTGATGATTATTCTTCCAGTCAAAATTATTTAGCAGCTGGTAAGCAAGATTTGATATATGAAAGCTTAAAAATGCTCAAACAGAAGATGCTAAGTTGAGAACATAAAACCATGTATATGACACTCTGTACTATTTTTATTCCCACCAGAGAAATATTCTGAATTTTATGTTCTTTTACATTTGTCTTTTAATGATTTTTGGTTTTCATTAATTGCACTTTATTCATTTTCGTTATCCTTGTAAATAAAAGAACTTTCGAAAAGTGTGATTAACATTAAGAATTTTTAGAAGATTCAGTTTTCCAAAGTAGTTGGCTTTAAAAATACCAGACTCTAAGCTTTAAAATTTGTGTGCAAATGAAAGTTTTGTAGTTATGGTTTGGGGTGTGTGTAGCTTATGTTTTCCCATTAAATTGTTCCCAGATATTCCCTTAAATATCAGAGATAAATAAAAATGACTATTAATATAAGCCAGTAATTTCATTTTTAGTTAAGACCCATTTAAAATGTGTTTATTTATTTTGTCTGTTTTCTGTTTGTTTTGGGTAGTCAGGGAAGAAAATAAGCAGCAACCCAAATCCTGTTGTCCAGATGTCAGTTGGGCACAAGGCCCAGGAGAGCAAGGTAAGGCGCTCGCCCTGGACTCAGCCTTGGTGCCTGTCGTGCGGGCGCTGTCCGTGTTGCCGTCTCACCTGGGGATGCCGGGTTGCAAATGCATTCAGTTGTGTGATAGCGTGGGCATCAAGACCAGGGCTTTTCAGATCTATTTTTTCTTAAATCAGTCATTTGATATAGATAACCAGCTACTTGAAATACCAAGAAATATACTGTTCATTTTTTAAAATGACTTCAGTGGCTAGGTGTGGTGGCTCCTACCTGTAATCCCCACAATTTGGGAGGCCGAGGCGGGGAGATCCCTTGAGGTCAGGAGTTCGAGACCAGCCTGGCCAATATGGTGAAACCTCATCTCTACTAAAAATACAAAACTTAGTCGGGCATGGTGCCGGGTGCGGTGCCGGGTGCCTGTAATCCCAGCTACTCGGGAGGCTGAGGCAGGAGAATCACTTGAACCCGGGAGGCAGAGGTTGCAGTGAGCCGAGATTGCACTACTGCACTTCAGCCTGGGCGACAGAGCAAGACTCTGTCTCAAAAAATAAAACAAAAATAACATTAGAAAGTAATAGATGAATATGTTTTTGCTTGATTTTATGAGTAGACACATGGGAACAATTCCTAAGTTTGTCTTGAGCACTCTATAAATATTGTTTAAAAGGAAACCAACAGTGCTTAAAATTCAACCAATACAGTTAGAATTACGACTTGAAAAGAGGGTATTGCTATTACATATTGCTGTAATATGTTCTGCTTTCCTTACAGGAGAAAAAAAATTAGCTGGGCGTGGTGGCACGTGCCTGTAATCCCAGCTACTTGGGAGGCTGCAGCAGGGGAATTGCTTGAACCCGGAAGGTGGAGGTTGCAGTGAGCTGAGATTGCGCCACTGCACTCCAGCCTGGCGACAGAGCAAGACTCTGTCCCCCCTACCAAAAAAAAATAAAAAAATAAAAAAAAATCAGAAAGAAATTGCCCAAAGTTACAGGTCGTCACTCACTGAATTGTGAACAGTTTAAGAGACGTGCCCAAGTGCTCACCCTCCTCAGTTCGGAGGAGCTATTACGTTGGTGCAAAAGTCATTACAGAACCGAGGCCAGGCCACGCACACGACGCCTTTGTCTGTGGGCGCACAGGTTGGGGCCTCATGACACACTCTAAAGGCTTTAGACCGTCTCGTTATCTTTTCAACACATCCACCATCAATACATAATAGTGCATACCTGCAAATACATGTCTTGGAATTTAATTAAGGTCAACCTAAGCTTCTAGTTTTTTGTTTTATTTATTTTCTTTTTATTTTTCATTCTAAGCTTCTAAACACATAAAATGAGTAGCCCTTTTCCACAGAAAATATCAGAGCTAATAATTTGGATATTTCTTCCAGATTCGATACAAAACCAATGAACCTGTGTGGGAGGAAAACTTCACTTTCTTCATTCACAATCCCAAGCGCCAGGACCTTGAAGTTGAGGTATTTTATTTGCATTTTTTAACCAATTTATTGAAATGTAATTGACTTTTTAAAGTATACAATTTGCTGAGTTGTGACCCGTGTATACACCTGGGGATCCATCGCCAGAATCAGGACAATTGGTAGATCTCTCTGTAGCCCAGACCTCCCCCAGCCCCAGGCAAACACAGACCTGCCTTTGGTCGCTGTAGATTACTGTTCACATTTTCCAGGATTTTATACAAATAGAATTATGTGGTATGTACTCTAGTTGTCTGTATTCTCTGGTGATAATTATTCTGAGGTTTACCTGTGTTGTTGCAGATACCCACGGTTTGTCTTTTTTTATTGTTGAGTAGTAGTTATGGATATACCACAATTTGCTCATCCATTTACCTGTGAGTAAGACATTGATAAAAGGTTGGGTTCTTTCCGGTTTAGACCTGTTACATATAAATCTGCTGTGAATATCACATACAAGACTGTGTGTACATACGCCTTCATTCTGTTGGGTAAAATGCCCAGGAGCAGGTTGCCAGGTTCATGTTTAGCTTCTTAATAAACTGCCAAATTGTTTTCCAAAGAGATTGTGCCACGTCACATTCCCACCGAAGTGCATGTGAGTCGAGTGGGCCCCACATCTCGCCAGTGCTGTGGTGTTAGTGGGTAGATAGGAGTATTTCCAGGTGGTTTCAGCGTCATTACTAATGACGTTGAGCACCTTTTTATGCTTTTCTACAGTCTGTGTATCTTCTGTGGTGAAATGTCTATTCAGTTTTTTTGCCTGTCTTTTTTATTAGGTTATTTGTCTTCTTAATACTGAGTTTGTAAGACGTTTGGGGTTTTTTTTTTTTTAATGTTTCATTCTTTTTGAGGTGAAGTCTCACTCTGTCACGGAGGCTGGAGTGCAGTGGTGCGATCTCAGTCACTGCAGCCTCCACCTCCTGGGTTCAAGTGATTCTCTTGCCTCAGCCTCCTGAGAGCTGGGATTACAGGTGCGCGCCACCACACCTGGCTGATTTCTTGTATTTTTAGTGGAGACGGGGTTTCACCATGTTGGCCAGGCTGGCCTTGAACTCCTGACCTCAGGTGATCCGCCCACTGTGGCCTCCCAATGTGCTGGGATTACAGGCGTGAGCCACCACACCCCGCCTCTTTGTTTTTGAGAACAGAGTTTCACTCTGTTACCCAGGCTGGAGTGCAGTGGCGTAATCACAGATCACTGCAGCCTCCACCTCCTGGGTTCAAGTGATTCTCTTGCCTCAGCCTCCGGAGCAGCTGGGACTACAGGCAGACACCACCATGCCTGGCTAATTTTTTTATTTTTTGTAGGGTCTCACAGTGTTGCCCAGACTGGTCGCAGACTCCTGGGCTCGAGCAGCGATGTTCCCACTTCTGCTTCCCCAAGTGCTGGGATTACAGTTGTGAGCCACGGTGCCCAGCCTCTTTTTCTTAATATGGCTGTGTAGTTGTTCAGCATTTGTGCAGTTGTTTAGTCTTTGTTGAAAAGATTATTATCTGCCCTAATTTATTAGCTTAGCAACTTTCCAGAAATTCAGTTGCCCATATGTATAGGTCTGTTTCTGGAATTCCTTCTGTTCCATTGTTCTATGTGTCTGTCTTTATGCCAGTATCACACTGTCTTTATTATTGGTGCTTTATTAATCTTTTTTTTTTTTTTTCTTGAGGCAGGGTCTCACTTCGTCACTCATGCTGGGGTGCAGTGGTGCAGTCATGGCTCACTGCAGCCTTGACCTCTTAGGCTCAAGCAATCCTCCTGCCTCAGCCTCCCAAGTGGCTGGGACTAGAGGTGTACAACACCACACCCAGCTAATTTTTGTGTTTTGGGTATGTGTGTATGTGTGCCTCAGCCTCCCAAGTGGCTGGGACTACATGTGCATGCCACCATACCCAGCTAATTTTTGTGTTTTGGAGGGGCGTGTGTGTGTGTGTGTGTATGTATGTAAAGATGCGGTTTCACCACATTGCCCAGGCTGGTCTCGAACTCCTGAGCTCAAGCCATCTACCCACCTTGGCCTCTCAAAGTGCTGGGATTACAGTCGTGAGCCATCATGCCTGGCCTGTCTTCTCTCTTCTTCTTCCTAATAAGTCTTACAAGATGTTTATTGATTTTATTTTCTTAAAGAACCAATTTTTTGTTTTAATTGTCATTATTGCTTTTCTTTTACTATTTCATTGATTTCTATTATGATCATTATTATTTCAGTCCCACTTACTTTGGGTCTTTGCTTCTCTTTTTCTAGTTTCTTAAAGAAGAAGCTTGAGACATTTCTGTTTTTATAATGTAGGCATTTACTCCAATAAATTTCACTTTAAATTCTGTAGCTACATCTCACAAATTTTGACTTGTGGTTGATGTCTCCTTTTGATTATTATTATTTCCTTAATTTCCCTTTCAATTTTTTCCTTTGACCCGTGTATGGGTTATTTTGGTCTGTTATTTAGTTTCCATATGTTTGGGGATTTTTTTTTAAATCTTTCTATTATTGATTCCAATTTCATTCCATAGTGGTCAGAGTACATACTTTGTATGACATGAGCCCTTTTATGTTTGAGACCGGCTTTATGGCCCAGAGCACTGCCTGTCCTGGGACACACTCCACACACACCTGTAGGCTGTGTGCCTTTCTGGTGTTGGCGAGTGTCTCATGAATGTCAGTAGGTCAGGGTGGTTGGTGGCATTGCCATTGCTCAGGCCCTCTGGGGCCTTACTAGTTCTCAGACTACTTCTTATATCAGGTATGAAGAGCATGGTGTTTAAATCTCTGAATTTATGTTTTTTCCTCAGCCTCTGTTTTTGCTTCTTGTATCTTGAACCTCTCTTGATAGGTGTGTGTGAACAGCCAGGCCTAGGAGACCTGGTCATGCCGCTTGCCCGGCCCTGTCTCATTAGATAGGTGAGTGTGAACAGCCGGGCCTAGGAGACCTGGTCATGCCGCTTGCCCGGCCCTGTCTCATTAGATAGGTGAGTGTGAACAGCCGGGCCTAGGAGACCTGGTCATGCCGCTTGCCCGGCCCTGTCTCATTAGATAGGTGAGTGTGAACAGCCGGGCCTAGGAGACCTGGTCATGCCGCTTGCCCGACCCTGTCTCATTAGATAGGTGAGTGTGAACAGCCGGGCCTAGGAGATCTGGTCATGCCGCTTGCCCGGCCCTGTCTCATTAGATAGGTGAGTGTGAACAGCCGGGCCTAGGAGACCTGGTCATGCCGCTTGCCCGGCCCTGTCTCATTATTCTGTGTTGGTTGTTTTATTAGGTTGGTGCAAAAGTAATTGGAGTTTTTGCCATTGAAACTGCAATTACTTTTGCCCCAGTCTGATACTTTTTTACATTCTGTTTTATACAAAAGTATTTGTGTTTTGTCTAGCTGGTTTTTCCTTCATAAAGTGCACTTCTATATTCTCAAAATAATCTATACTTCCTGGACCTTGGATTTTAAAAATAATTTTTAAAGTTCCACAAACATTGTCATAGTTATTTCATTTAAAACTGCTTTTGTGATTATAGTTTAGTTTAAAAAGAAATATGCAATCAAGCTTTTAGGTTTTCCTGAGTAGTTATGTGTTAATTTCTCTGACCATTTTTGTATAGCCTGAGAAACCTTCAGAGTTCTTACTCTATTTGATTAAATTATTTTATATTACAGCCATCTAACAGGAATAATTCCTGTTGCAGAGATAATGCGGAAGGTTATTATACAGGAAAAAGAGGCTGGGCATGGTGGCTCACACCTGTAATCGCAGTACTTTGGGAGGCTGAGATGAGAGGATCACTTGAGGCCAAGAGTTTGAGACCAGCCTGGGCAACATAGTGAGATCCACCTCTGTTTTTAAAAAAATTTTTAAATGCCTTGCTGTAAATTTTCTTTAATGTGGATTTTGAATGGAGAAGGCTTAAAAGGTACTTAGAAATGTATTGTCTCCATAAATGTCATGAGTGGAAACTGTATACATCATTATGAATGTGTATTGCCACCATTTTCCCAGGGGTTAAGACAGGTAGACTATTGCCTATTAACCCAGGGTTCTCCGAACCGATTGGTCATTATTGTCGTTACTGCTTTTCTCATTTGTCATTATTACATCATTTCTTTCTGTGCTCACTGTGATCTATAATGAGGAAATAGCAGATCTTTTGCTTGTTAACAGTGTTTTGTGTCTTTGTTAGGAGATTTCGTACCATGTTAATCATTATGGAAACACTACTTAAGAGAATATGGCTGAAATATGTTTGGGTTTTTAAAAATATCTTTCTTACAGACTAATATTGTCTGTGGACCTTTCTACATTTGTTTGTTTGTTTTTGAAACAGTTTTGTCACCCAGGCTGGAGTGCAGTGGTGCGATATCAGCTCACTGCAGCCGCCTCCTCCCGGGTTCAAGCGATTCTTATGCCTCAGCCTCTTGAGTGGCTGGGACTACGGGTGTGCGCCACCATGCCCAACTAATTTTTTGTATTTTTAGTAGAGACGAGGGTTCACCATGTTGGCCAGGCCGGTCTTGAACCCCTGGCCTCAGGTGATCTGAGCCTCCCAAAGTGCTGAAATTACAGGCGTGAGCCACCCCACCTGGCCCCTTTCTACATTTTCTAAGTTCCTATCTCTGAGGACAAAGGGTCAGGAGCTTAGAAAACGTAGAAAGGTTCTGCAGACATGATCCTAGTTATGCCAGTGTTTCCACCCTGTGTTTTGCAGGTCAGAGACGAGCAGCACCAGTGTTCCCTGGGGAACCTGAAGGTCCCCCTCAGCCAGCTGCTCACCAGTGAGGACATGACTGTGAGCCAGCGCTTCCAGCTCAGTAACTCGGGTCCAAACAGCACCATCAAGATGAAGATTGCCCTGCGGGTATCTTGTCGTCCTGCAGTGAACACCATAGGGGATGGGGAGGCGGGTGCTGGCAGGGATACTCATGGGCCCTGGGCATGAGGCCGGTGAAGAAAGCTCTGTGTCGGCTGCAGCTCTGGGCCGCAGGAGGGCGCCGGTGCAGGGAGGAGATATTGTTGCTGGGTGTCAGAGGGTTCCGGGGAGAAGACAAAGGCTGGGACTCAGCCATAGAACAGGCCACGTTTCCAGGTTGCCTGAGCAGGCCCACGGCTACTCACAGTGCTTTCCTGTGAACCCAGCAACCTTACCATTATCCTTTGGCCCGGAAAGTGTTACTGTTGGTATCAACAAGGTTTTCTCCTAAGTCTAACTTTTCAAAGGTTGTTCAGAAGAGAGAATTTAATAAAACTCCACGAGACAGTAGAACTTACAGGAAAAAAATATTTTTCGTCCAAAATCACGATTCATTTGTAAATAGCTAAGGAAATATTGAAAGTAAAACTGGCAAACATATGGGGAAATACTAAAACTCATGAATCAAAGAAATGCAAATTAAAATGAAGAGCCAGCTTTTTAAGAAAATTACAAATGTCTTCTATTGAGGGGGCAATGGGAACAGCCTCCTTGCCCCCGGCAGAGACTGGAGGTGTCGCACACCTCTCCAGAGGGAGCTGCGGCAACCCTGAGCCACTCATCTGAAGGCTCCTTGGCCTTTCTTCTAGAAACCTGACTTTTGTTTTGGTGATACAAAATGTGGGGAGACCAGGAACATAAAGATGTTCACCGCAGCGTTATTTCCTAAAACCAGAAAAAACCTTTAAGCTGTCACGTGAGTGGAGTGATTTACAAGGTGTAGACTCTGCTCAAGCCAGCCCAGGGACCAGCTCGTGTGCTCACACAACTGGGAGACCCCAGGCCCTGCGGGAACCCCCTGCTCCTGCACTCATGCCAGGTTGTTGGGGTGATCTTGCTGGATAGCAGGGGTTCTGGACTTTCTTCCTCCCTCTGGGGACGCCGGGTGGAAACCCCTTATGTAGAATACGGGCTTTGGTCTTGTGTCGAGGAAATGCGACTCTGGGCTCTTGACGTAAAAACATTGTCCCACAATTGTGTAGGAATACATGCAAACAGAAGAGACTAGAGGAATACGCAGAAGTGTTATGGGGGGCTCCTTGCCTGAGGCATGGCCTGGGGAGGATGGAGGAGCTTCTGCCCAGGTTGTGTGGCACCAGAGGGTCAGCTTCAGGGGGTGGCCTGCCCTTCCACACCAGGCTTATCACTGCCACCGCCCTGTTGCTGCCACCAGAGCCTGAAGACGCAGGCCTTGGTGATGCCCCAGCTACTTGGCAGGCTGAGGCGGGAGGATCTCTTGAGGCCAGGAGCTTGCGGTGTAGTGCGCGATGGTCACCCCTGTGGAGAGCTACAGCACTCCGGCCTGTGCAGCTTAGCAGGTCCCCATCTCTAGGAAAAAACTGGTATTGGTATCACAGAAGTGATATTTTGGTTACCTAAACTTTCCTTTAAAAAAAATTTTTTTTTTGAGCTAAGTTTTAAAGAAATTTTTGCAGGTAAAGACATCCCAGGCTGTTCCAATATTAGGATGTTACCAGTGTCACCAAGTTTAATTTTTATGTTTATGTCCACCTCTAGGTGCTCCATCTCGAAAAGCGAGAAAGGCCTCCAGACCACCAACACTCAGCTCAAGTCAAACGTCCCTCTGTGTCCAAAGAGGGAAGGAAAACATCCATCAAATCTCATATGTCTGGGTCTCCAGGCCCTGGTGGCAGCAACACAGCTCCATCCACACCAGTCATTGGGGGCAGTGATAAGCCTGGTATGGAAGAAAAGGTCCAGCCCCCTGAGGCCGGCCCTCAGGGGCTGCACGACCTGGGCAGAAGCTCCTCCAGCCTCCTGGCCTCCCCAGGCCACATCTCAGTCAAGGAGCCGACCCCCAGCATCGCCTCGGACATCTCGCTGCCCATCGCCACCCAGGAGCTGCGGCAAAGGCTGAGGCAGCTGGAAAAGTAACTAAGTGCCACCATGTTGTTTCTCACCAGCAGAGCAAGCGCCCCCCACCCCACGCTGGGGGAGAGTCGTTTAACGCAGCAGAGCGTGAGGCCGGCATGCTTTGGGGAGGGAGGCCTAATCTTAGGTTAACTGAAAGCACTTCAGGTTGTGTTGCCGTTTTGCTCACTGCATCTCGGACTTTGGAAATAAAACCTGCCATTTTCTAGGATTTAGTCATTAAAGATTAGAACGTGATGGAGTAATAGGTTTCACAGTAGGAAAGACAGGAGGCAGTGCCGGGACGCTGCTGTGTGCCTGGGCCACTGCCAGGAAGACGGACGCAGAGCTGGCCCGCGGGCCTCGCTGCGGCCACCGGAGAAGCCCTGGCCTCCCCGTTGTGTGAGGACAGACCTGCCCTTTCACGTAGTCGGATCCCATCGCTGTTGCTCAGTCTCTTTTGTTTGTCTTCGGATGTCTCTGTTGACTCCTTATTTAAGCCCCATGACTCACAGGTGTGTGTTAAGGGTTTCTTTAGATATGGAGGAAAAAGTTGTCTGTAGTCATCACAAGCTTCAGATGTTAACCTTTTCCTCTTGGTGGAAGAAACAAAATTAACCTTTGAAATAGTTCTCCCTGTGTGGTGTTATAAGAGGTGTGTTGAGTAATAAGAAAATAGTAACAGAAACGGAGGCAAAGGTGCTTCTGAGCCGTTAGAAAAAGCACACGCAGACTGTGGAGCTTGCACAGCCGCCCTCCTCTGAGCCACACTCACTTTTTTCTTTCATGCTTTCTCATGTCCACTATTTTGGAAAGAAGAAAACATTCCTTCTGTCTTGCTCCAGAAGGAAATAGAATTTTAAACAAGGAAACACTTTTTCTCAGGAGCTCAATTTGGGAAGTAGAAATGATCTTAGGGGCCACTGAACGAACAAGACCAGTTGTCATTTTGGGGGTCTGTGTTCCATCCTTGAGCAGAGAGAAATGGAAGGAAGGGCGCTGCAGTCTCATCAGATGGGAAGAGAGCACGTGGCTTGCATGAGGCTTTGAGACGGGACTTGCAAATTCGGGTAGGACAGGCTAGAAACTGCTTAACAAGGACCACAGGGCTGATGCTTGTAATAAGGACACTGTGTGGTTTTAACCTTGGGTGCTCAATTGGTGAATCATAAGATCTGCACATTTAGAAAGGAGACTATTCCTTATAGGGTTGCAGCCTGCAGGCCGGCCAGCCTGACAGGCCCGGAAGCACCTCAGAGGAGGAAGGGTAGGGCAGGAGCTTGTGCGGAGCACGCGTCCTCAGCAGGTTCCAGGAGGAGCTGTGAATGCTGCAGAGTGCCCAGCCTCTCTAGAACAGCCAGCAGCAGTCCGTGGTCAGGGTCTGCCATCAGGAGGAAGTTGTGAAATCAGCCTCTCGTCAGTCAAAGCTGCAGTTAGCGCCGGTGGAGCAGGGGTCAGTGAGTCAGCATCTGGATGAGGACAAGCTGGGATTTTGCTTTAACACTGCTGCTCTCGAGGCCAGTGCTTGTTTAGCTGCTGGAGAAAGAAACACCTGGCGGCAGGTAGAAGCCAGTTTATTCTGTTAAGCATTGGGTGTGAGGCTTACCCTTGCCTGGCACGGCCCCAGGTCTTCTTTGTAGCTTGGTATCTTATTGCCGCAAGGAATCTGTTCCTTCAGTCTTAACGATCTCTGCTGCAGCATTAATGCCAGTCGGTTGTTGCATCTGAACTGCGAAGGAGGGGGGTATAAATAACCTCCCGTCCTGTTGTGGTCAGGAACTCAGTGTTTAAGTTTCTCTGGGGTCCCCTGGGTCCACTCATGTGGGAGTGGGGTGGGGGCTTAGGATTTTACTTTTAGTTTTCAGGACCCTAACTAAAAAACTGTCAGTTGGCTGGACGCGATGGCTCACGCCTGTAATCCCAGCACTTTGGGAGGCCGAGGCAGGTGGATCACCTGAGGTCAGGAATTTGAGACCAGCCTGGCCAACATGGTGAAACCCCGTCTCTACTAAAAATACAAAAAATTAGCTGGGCGTGGTGGCGGGCGCCTGTAATCCCAGCTACTCAGGAGGCTGAGGCAGGAGAATCGCTTGAACCCAGGAGGCGGAGGTTACAGTGAGCCAAGATTGCGCCATTGCACTCCAGCCTAGGCAACAAGAGTGAAACTCCGTCTCAAAAAACAAAAACAAAAGAAATAATGTCAGTTTTGAATAATTAATTTATATTGAACCCTCAAGTAAAATATTCATCTGTTTGACTTGTACCCAGAAGTTTCAAATTATGTTTAAGTTCATGGGTAATTTGACTTCTTTTTGTCTAAATGAATAGAAATTATCTTATTGTGTACAGTGGACCAGTGAATCACAACGTTCTCCAGTCTCAGGCAAGCTGGTGACTTTCTGCTCTTTTCCCACAGCGGGACGACCCTGGGACAGTCTCCACTGGGGCAGATCCAGCTGACCATCCGGCACAGCTCGCAGAGAAACAAGCTTATCGTGGTCGTGCATGCCTGCAGGTGGGGGCTGGGGTCCCACGCGCCCGCTGCTGTGCTGCTGAGTGCGGATGCTGGATAGGATGATGTAGACACCGCCTTTAGGATTTCCAAACATCCATTTATGTTTCATTTAGAAAGGACAAAGCAATTAAACCTCTAGAGATGGTGCTCGTAAAGGGTGTCACCACTGCATATGTCACATGACAACGTTTTGGTCACCGAAGTACAACGGTCCCCTAAGATCATACTGTATTTTTACTGTACCTTTTATGTGTTTAAATACACAAATATGGCTTGGCGTGGTGGCTCACGCCTGTAATCCCAGCACTTTGGGAGGCTGAGGTGGGCAGATCACCTGAGGTCTGGAGTTCGAGACCAGCCTGACCAAAATGGAGAAACCCTGTCTCTACTAAAAATACAAAATTAGCCAGGTGTGGTGGTGCATGCCTGTAATCCCAGCTACTAGGGAGGCTGATGCAGGAGAATCACTTGAACCCAGGAGGCAGAGGTTGCTGTGAGCCAAGATCGTGCCATTGCACTCCAGCCTGGGCAACAAGAGCGAAACTTTGTCTCAAAAAGAAAAAAAAAATACACAAATATGTCACAATTGCCTACAGTATTCAGCACAGTAGCATACTGTACAAATGTGTAGCCTAGAGCAGGAAGAGTGTGTGTGTGTGTGTGTGTGTGTGTGTATTTTTTTTTTTTTTTGGAGACAGAGTTTTACTTTGTCCCCCAGGCTGGAGTGCAGTGGCACAATCTCATCTTACTGCAACTTCCGCTTCCTGGGTTCAAGCAATTCTCCTGCCTCAGCCACCCGAGTAGGTGGGATTACAGGCGTGCACTACCTCGTCCGACTAACTTGTATTTTTAGTAGACACGGGGTTTCACCATGTTGGCCAGGCCTCCTGAGTAGCTGGGACTATAGGTGGAAGCCACCAGGCCTGGCTAATTTTTAATTTTTTTATGGAGACGCTGGTCTCTAATTCCTGGCCTCCCAAAGCACTGAGATGATAGACTTGAACCACCATGACTGGCCTAATCAGGAAAAATTTATTTTAACTTGTTTGTTATATTAATAAGTATAAAGTCAGGTGACTGTTGCATTAATTGCATTCGTTAACAGTGATACTGTGGGCTTACGAACTATTTTCCTTTTATGCAATTTTCTCTGTCCTATTAGTGGTTTAAAATATGATATAAAAATTTGGTGCTTATAAATAGCTGTTGGAAACATAGGAAAATAAAATTAGCACCATTTAGAAAGATGATAAAACTGTAGAGTTCAGTACATCACTCTTGAGAAGTTCATATATTCTTGCCACTAAGATAATGATCGTGGGGGATACTGTTGTAGAGGAGTCTAGCAAAACAATCCCTCCTAGACTTTGTGGTCAGTCAGCAAGTGAAGAATGTGGGGGCCTGTGCAGCTGGGCACCTGACCGCGTTTGCTGCAAAGGAGCAGCCCCCGTCTGGAGGGGTAGGCACTGTGGGGTGGGGGCCTGGCTTTCTTGGCTGTGAGAGAGAAAATGGCAGAAGCATTACGGAAAGACAACCGTCACTCTGTTACAAGCAGAGACCAAGGACTTGGAACGTCCTCCAAACTCTGGGCTTGAGAAATGAAGGCCGAAGTCGCTGCTGAGAAAGCCACTAAGGAGTTTGGGAGATGCCACCAGGCAGCCGTCGGGGGAGGCAAAAGCGCCTCACGCATTCTGTTCCTTGTTGCTTCTCGGTTTGTAGATAAACATGAAATCAAAGCTTGATAAAGCACATCTGAATGTGCTGCTCATTCTCTTTTTCTCGGTCCTAATACCTCGTCTTCTCTGGTTTGTGTTGTAAGAAACCTCATTGCCTTCTCTGAAGACGGCTCTGACCCCTATGTCCGCATGTATTTATTACCAGACAAGAGGCGGTCAGGAAGGAGGAAAACACACGTGTCAAAGAAAACATTAAATCCCGTGTTTGATCAAAGGTACGGTATTTTATCCAGCTGAGGATAGACTGCCTGGTTGAAGTGACGGATTAAGAAGGCCCTAAATGGTGCTTTTGAGTGGCCAAAGCACATAAATCAGCTGTTGAGAAGTTCAATCAGAAACCAAATTTTAGCAAACATACTTCTCCAAACAAATAAGCATTTTGACCTTCATGTAGAAGCTCTAAATACAGTAAATTCAAGTTATAACCCTGTGGACATGGAGACTAGTGATTAAATAAAGATCAGGTTACTGATGGCCCTGAAGAACTCATTTTTGGGGGTTATATCTGTTGACACTTAACTATGTTATCAATTAAAACTGAGAATTTAAGGATACATATATTTTTAATTTTATTTTTAAATAACAGTAAGCCCCAAACATCTTAACGTATGACATATTGGAAAAACAACTGTATTTCTAAAAATAAAAAACATAATAATGAAAAGAATGGTATTATTGTTCAGCATTTTTGCTCATCTCTTTAGTGGTCTGGCTCAAGAGGGGCTGGAGCCTGCTTCTGTGGTCAGGGTGATTTGGTGACCTCCTAGGAGGGTCTCAGAGACACCCCCAGGGGTCATTAGCCCCCACTTTTAAAGAGCTGCCAATCTGTACCATTTTGGTATCTTAGGTGATTGTCCCCTAGTGCTTCAAAACCCACCCGTGTTTTGGGAGATGATAATAATACAGTTGTATGGTGTCGCTATCTGCTAATTCAGTTTACGTTTCATCTTTAAACGTCCGCCTCATTCATTGTACTTTCATACAAGTAGCTTTATGTAAAACACCCATCAGAAACTGGCAGGCGTGCATCAGCCCCTGATGAGGTTGTGCAGGGTGCTCCTACCCATCCGAGGCATTTAAGCGTCTGGAGACTCCACGTGCCTGTCTGGGTTTCCAGCACGGTGGCCTGGGGCAGGCACCCGCAGCCCCGAGGAGAGATGCCCTGCGGCGCTTTAGTGCAGCGTCTGGCTGAGCATCGGGAGTGCTTTGGAGGCCTTCTCCCTCCTGCGAAGCTGCAAGCACATACTTTTTTTTATTGGAGATGGTGGGAATAGGGCCTGAAGACTAAACAAGACTGAGTGGAAAGCCTGAGTGAGTGGGCTGCTCTGGAATTGCTGTTTTGTCAACATTATCCCACATTTTAACCCCCTGGAAGAGTCAGACATGTTCAGAGACGCTCCTCACCCACCCGTGAGTGAGCCAGGGACCTTGGGACCCAGACATCTGTGGGATGCCGGAGCCTTCTCTTATGTGTGGGAAATGAAAAAAATGTTGGTTTTTGAGTCTTCCTGAAATGCCAGATTAAAACATTAGGTAGAAGAACTCAGTTTTGTAATAAAAAACAAACATGACATTTGGAATGATCTCATGAGCAGAAATGCCATTCTTAGTTGTAAGAAAATACAGCAGAATGATGGATAAAGTAAGGCTCTCGTTTGCTATTTCAGCTTTGATTTCAGTGTTTCGTTACCAGAGGTGCAGAGGAGAACGCTCGACGTTGCCGTGAAGAACAGCGGCGGCTTCCTGTCCAAAGACAAAGGGCTCCTTGGCAAAGTAAGTGCCAAACGAATCCTCAATCAGTTCCTGCACTTTGTAAAATTGAACATTTACTTGCAGTGCAGTGTTTAGACCATGTCTGTGTAAGCGGAAAGGGTGAACTTACGAGGTCGATGCTTGTTTATAAATCATGGGCTATAAAGACAGTCAAAACATCTGTGCTTTCTGAAGATATTTTAAGTTAAGTCTTCACATTTTTGTTCAAGTATCACATTGAAGGAAAATAATCTCTTACAATTCCATCTCCTCAACTGATGGCTCTGCTCTTTTTCTAAAATTCTTTGGCTTTATTTATGTGAATTTCTTCTACTCTTTGTCCGTATTTCACATTTCACTTTGGCATGTGGGTGTATGTTATTTAGGAATGAGAGTAGGTTCAGTTGGGGAGGAAGAGATTTGAGTCACGGGCATCATTTCGTCAGCTGTGCTGCCATGGAGGGCACGTGGGCCAACCCTCCTGTGAGTCATCTCCGCTGATATTCCGTCATAGCTGAATTTTAAGACTGCTGGATGCATGAAGGATTTCTTAGATGTATTCAGCGATATAGCTTACAGGTGCTCACGGGGGTAGAAAAGATTGAAAAAATAAGAGCCTTCAGAAAAGGGAGAGTCCATATTCCTAGATGAAGACAGAAGATTAGAGAGATGAGAAGGAGTGGTAAAAGATCTAAAAGACATTGCCTTCGCCTACTTTATGTATTTGTTTATGTATTTAGAGACAGGGTCTGTAGAAGCACAGGCTGAAGTCCAGTGGCGCGATCATGGCTCACTGCAGCTTCAAATGCCTGGGCTCCAGCAATCGCTGTCTCAGCCTCCCGAGTTGCTGGGACCAAGGTGCGTGTCAGCACGCCCAGATAAATTTGTTTTACTTTTAATAGAGACAAGGTTTCACTATCTTGCCCAGGCTGGTCTCAAACTCTTGGGCTTAAGCGATCCTCCCATCTTGGCCTCCCAAAGTGCTGGGATTATAGACGGGAGCCAGTGCCCCCAGCCCAGCCTACTTTAACTGCTTTTTTAAAAACCCACAGGTATTGGTTGCTCTGGCATCTGAAGAACTTGCCAAAGGCTGGACCCAGTGGTGAGTGTCCCTGCTGCAGACAGAGAACCCCAGTGTGTAGCTAAAAACGCTTTCCCCGCCCGGTGGGTAGTGTCCCCCACAGACAGTGGTGGAACCCGACACGTATCTGATAGGCTTTTCCTACTTGGTCCTGTATCCGTCACCACCTTCCTGTCACTGTCTTTCTCAGGTATGACCTCACGGAAGACGGGACGAGGCCTCAGGCGATGTCATAGCCGCAGCAGGCAGGAGGGTCCTCTTCAGCGTAGCTCTGCACCTCTACCCGGAACACACCCTCTCACAGACGCACCAATGTTATTTTTATAATTTCATGGATTTAGTTATACATACCTTAATAGTTTTATAAAATTGTTGACATGTTAGGCACATTTGGCCAATATTATCATTGAATTTTCTGTGTTGGATTTCCTCTAGGATTTCGCCAGTTCCTACAATGTGCAGTAGGGCGGCGGTAGCTCTTGTGCCTGTGGACTCTGCTCAGCTGTGTCCGTAGGAGTCGGATGTGTCTGTGCTTTATTATGGCCTTGTTTATATATCACTGAGGTATACTATGCCATGTAAATAGACTATTTTTTATAATCTTTACATGCTGGTTTAAATTCAGAAGGAAATAGATCAAGGAAATATATATATTTTCTTCTAAAACTTATTAAATTCGTGTGACAAATAATCATTTTCATCTTTGCAGCAAAAAGTTCTCAGTGACCTATTTTGTGGTGTTTCTTTTTGAAAAGAAAAGCTGAAATATTATTAAATGTTAGTATGTTTCTGCCCATTATGAAAGATGAAATAAAGTATTCAAAATATTAACATTTTCATAAATACAAGGATGTATTATTGAGAAGTAAGTTGAAGGGCTTATAAGGAAAAATGTTTTATAACTGAGTAATATAAGATATTAAGAGAATTGTCATGGTTCATAAATCACATTGTGCTAATCTGAAATTTCTTACATAAAAATGAAATGTCTTATGTTTATTTTAATTGCTGTTGTAACTTACTCATGAAACAGTATACAGACACCTTGTACTTTTCCTCAACTGTAAGAGCAGACTTTCAATGTTAGCAATTAAGCTGTTGTCAAATAATCAGTCATGAGCTTTGTTAATTTTCAATGTTTTCCCAGCCTATAAAAAAAGGAAGGTACACGTTGTCCTTTTAAAGGTTGTGAGGTAGATTGGGGTGAGTAGACAGGATATTGCATTAAAAATTGAAAGCTCGATCTCATTATTGTCAGGAACCCCCAGTGTGACCTCACACATAGGATGTGGGACCTTTGAGCCGACGTGCACTGGCCACCACCAGGGTTGGGGGTGCCACAGCTGCGAGCCCGGCCCCTGCTGTTCTCAGCAGCCACTTCCCAGGCTGCCTCACTTTATGCCATGACTGACCTTAATATTGGGATATTGTTATGCAATTTTTATCCTGTTTAGACTGTTAAAAGCAGGTTTCTGTACTTAAGAGTCCCCCAGACCTCCTGTGAGGTGAGGCTCTGTTGCAGTGTCATAGGCTGTGTGTGTCTGTAAAGAAAGAATGCACATATGTAGACGATTAAGTGTATATTATAAGCTATATGCTGAAAATGGCTTCCATAGCCATGAGAACATCTTAAAACTATGTATAAATATATTAAGGAAAGTATAGCTTTGTAATTTAAATTGGAGCTTTTAGCTTATTTCATGGAACTATACAACTTGTGGGTAACTCACATGAGCAAACAAACCAAAGTGCCTGTGACGGGGCGGGTGGCATCTACCCACCCTCCCTTCTAGCAGATTCTTATTTTGTTTGAATTTATAAACAAGGCTGGTGGCTGTCTACCCACCCTCCCTTCTAGCAGATTTTGATTTTGTTTCAATTTATAACTTACACTTTGAACCATGGGTTTACTTATAATGGAGTCTGTAGCTTCACAGCATATTTCATGTAATCATAAAGACCAGTATATTCTCTCCTGCTGAATGACATGCGACTGTAAAGCCTCTTTATAAACCATTTCCAATGTTAGTATATAGGATTATTTGGGAAGCGTATCAATACCTTTATAGACACATACGAACGTGTATGCACACAAAACATTTAACTATGGTATTTATGGAAGACAGGTAACAACATTAAATCTAGTTGCTTTCCCTTAGTATTAGATTTGTTGAGGGTTTTTTAAAAATCAGGTCTGTTGAAAGTCTTCTGTCATCATCTATAAAGCAGCAGCACTCATGGAAATTGTAGCATGCCAGTAATTTTTACCAACATCCCATACATCTGAGTTCTGCAGTCCAGTGTGTAATCCGCTCCATGTGTATTTTGCTTAATGGAATGTTTTATTTAAGCACTTAGGCAGAGTAGACACAATTAAAGGTACAAAGCCCAGAGGAAGTGGTAGAGCAGCACCGTGCCTGCCCTGAGGCAGTGGAGTCAGTAGCGCTGTCTCTAGGGCCTTGAGTGCCTGGAGGTTCTTGGCCTCCAGTAGCTGTCTCCATTCTCTTTTTAAAAAAGGGGGTGATTCTGAGGCACTGAAGTACCTCCCAGATGTGGAGGAGTGAAGCCACCATCGAGGCCACTCTCAGCACTCCAGGATCCCAGCGATGTCAGACACTCTTGAGTTGTCAAAACGTTAATTCTCAGTTTTAAATAATCAGTTTATCTAAGAAAAGGGAATTTTAACTTTTCTACCTTGAGCCAAGCCAATGAAGGGAAAATTAATTAACTTAGTAAATTTGAAGTGCAGCTCTGTTAGCTCGTACATGTGGGTTCTTATCCTGATCCTGTGCCTTAAAGTAGGAAGGTGTTTCCAAGTTCAGATTAAAATAGAAGCAGCTGGCCGGGTGCGGTGGCTCACGCCTGTAATCCCAACACTTTGGGAGGCCGAGGCGGGCGGATAACCTGAGGTCAGGAGTTCAAGACCAGCCTGGCCAACATGGAGAAACCCCGTCTTTACTAAAAATACAAAAATTAGCCGGGCGTGGTGGTGGAGCGCACGCCTGTAGTCCCAGCTACTCGGGAGGCTGAGGCAGGAGAATCACTTGAACCCAGGAGGTGGAGGTTGCAGTGAGCCAAGATCGCACCACTGCACTCCAGCCTGGGCAACAGAGTGAGACTCCGTCTCAAAAAATAAATAAAATAGAAGCAGCCTTGTAACTGTATTTACCATGATAATATATTCTGCACGGTAAGAATTCCTTTTACAGACATTCTTTATCAAGAGGTCGGCCCTTCTTTTTCAGGCACGTAAGCCAAATGCAGGCCTGTGTGTAGCTGTGTGTTTTTTCTGTGGTTGCCGCATTTATTCCACCTCCAGCTGGACCCCCCACTGCAAATAGAGAACAGCGGTGGGGGATGGGGGTTAAAAAGTAGAGAACGGCCTTTCTGTTCAACTAATTTCACGTGACAGTGCATGTATTTATTCAATAAAACCTTTATGTTAGCTCAGTCGTGATTTGTTTTTCTGTCTTTTGAAGGGAGGTGTTCAGTGTGCAGTCAGATCATTTGAAAGGAGACGTCGTGCACTGTTTCATTTGCTGTCTGCACTTGCGTTTTCCCAGCAGCTACGTCAGAGCAGCTGACATCCTTCCTGTTGTTCCCAGCTCAGTTTGACTCTCCTCTGCCCAGCACATTACACTCTGCATGTCGAAAACAGCTCTTCTAAAGGGTAATCATACGTAGAAAAAATAGACTTTAAATGTGTTTTTAACTAGGGCTCTGAGAAGTGCAGCGGGGGCTGCCGAGACACCTGAACGTTGGAACACTGAGGGTGACACTGGAGTATCCCTTCCTGTTGCGTTCGTTACTGGTGGTCCGGATCGACTTGAGTGGAGCCCTTGCGCTTTTCCTCGTGGCCGCTCGGCATTTCACACCGGGCACTTCCTTTCTCCTTGACTGTGGGCATTTCACACCGGGCACTTCCTTTCTCCTTGATTCTCGGCATTTCACACCGGGCACTTCCTTTCTCCTTGATTCTCGGCATTTCACACCGGGCACTTCCTTTCTCCTTGATTCTCGGCATTTCACACCGGGCACTTCCTTTCTCCTTGATTCTCGGCATTTCACACCGGGCACTTCCTTTCTCCTTGACTGTGGGCATTTCACACCAGGCACTTCCTTTCTCCTTGATTCTCGGCATTTCACACCAGGCACTTCCTTTCTCCTTGATTCTCGGCATTTCACACCGGGCACTTCCTTTCTCCTTGATTCTCGGCATTTCACACCAGGCACTTCCTTTCTCCTTGACTGTGGGCATTTCACACCGGGCACTTCCTTTCTCCTTGACTGTGGGCATTTCACACCGGGCACTTCCTTTCTCCTTGATTCTTGGCATTTCACACCAGGCACTTCCTTTCTCCTTGATTCTCGGCATTTCACACCGGGCACTTCCTTTCTCCTTGATTCTCGGCATTTCACACCGGGCACTTCCTTTCTCCTTGACTGTGGGCATTTCACACCGGGCACTTCCTTTCTCCTTGATTCTCGGCATTTCACACCGGGCACTTCCTTTCTCCTTGATTCTCGGCATTTCACACCGGGCACTTCCTTTCTCCTTGATTCTCGGCATTTCACACCGGGCACTTCCTTTCTCCTTGACTGTGGGCATTTCACACCGGGCACTTCCTTTCTCCTTGATTCTCGGCATTTCACACCGGGCACTTCCTTTCTCCTTGATTCTCGGCATTTCACACCGGGCACTTCCTTTCTCCTTGACTGTGGGCATTTCACACCGGGCACTTCCTTTCTCCTTGATTCTCGGCATTTCACACCGGGCACTTCCTTTCTCCTTGATTCTCGGCATTTCACACCGGGCACTTCCTTTCTCCTTGACTGTGGGCATTTCACACCAGGCACTTCCTTTCTCCTTGATTCTCGGCATTTCACACCGGGCACTTCCTTTCTCCTTGATTCTCGGCATTTCACACCGGGCACTTCCTTTCTCCTTGATTCTCGGCATTTCACACCGGGCACTTCCTTTCTCCTTGACTGTGGGCATTTCACACCGGGCACTTCCTTTCTCCTTGATTCTCGGCATTTCACACCGGGCACTTCCTTTCTCCTTGATTCTCGGCATTTCACACCGGGCACTTCCTTTCTCCTTGACTGTGGGCATTTCACACCGGGCACTTCCTTTCTCCTTGATTCTTGGCATTTCACACCAGGCACTTCCTTTCTCCTTGATTCTCGGCATTTCACACCGGGCACTTCCTTTCTCCTTGATTCTTGGCATTTCACACCGGGCACTTCCTTTCTCCTTGACTGTGGGCATTTCACACCGGGCACTTCCTTTCTCCTTGATTCTCGGCATTTCACACCGGGCACTTCCTTTCTCCTTGACTGTGGGCATTTCACACCGGGCACTTCCTTTCTCCTTGACTGTGGGCATTTCACACCGGGCACTTCCTTTCTCCTTGATTCTTGGCATTTCACACCAGGCACTTCCTTTCTCCTTGATTCTCGGCATTTCACACCGGGCACTTCCTTTCTCCTTGATTCTTGGCATTTCACACCGGGCACTTCCTTTCTCCTTGACTGTGGGCATTTCACACCGGGCACTTCCTTTCTCCTTGATTCTCGGCATTTCACACCGGGCACTTCCTTTCTCCTTGACTGTGGGCATTTCACACCGGGCACTTCCTTTCTCCTTGATTCTCGGCATTTCACACCGGGCACTTCCTTTCTCCTTGACTGTGGGCATTTCACACCGGGCACTTCCTTTCTCCTTGATTCTCGGCATTTCACACCGGTCACTTCCTTTCTCCTTGACTGTGGGCATTTCACACCGGGCACTTCCTTTCTCCTTGATTCTCGGCATTTCACACCGGGCACTTCCTTTCTCCTTGATTCTCGGCATTTCACACCGGGCACTTCCTTTCTCCTTGACTGTGGGCATTTCACACCGGGCACTTCCTTTCTCCTTGATTCTCGGCATTTCACACCGGGCACTTCCTTTCTCCTTGATTCTCGGCATTTCACACCGGGCACTTCCTTTCTCCTTGACTGTGGGCATTTCACACCGGGCACTTCCTTTCTCCTTGATTCTCGGCATTTCACACCGGGCACTTCCTTTCTCCTTGATTCTCGGCATTTCACACCGGGCACTTCCTTTCTCCTTGACTGTGGGCATTTCACACCGGGCACTTCCTTTCTCCTTGATTCTCGGCATTTCACACCGGGCACTTCCTTTCTCCTTGATTCTCGGCATTTCACACCGGGCACTTCCTTTCTCCTTGACTGTGGGCATTTCACACCAGGCACTTCCTTTCTCCTTGATTCTCGGCATTTCACACCGGGCACTTCCTTTCTCCTTGATTCTCGGCATTTCACACCGGGCACTTCCTTTCTCCTTGATTCTCGGCATTTCACACCGGGCACTTCCTTTCTCCTTGACTGTGGGCATTTCACACCGGGCACTTCCTTTCTCCTTGATTCTCGGCATTTCACACCGGGCACTTCCTTTCTCCTTGATTCTCGGCATTTCACACCAGGCACTTCCTTTCTCCTTGACTGTGGGCATTTCACACCGGGCACTTCCTTTCTCCTTGATTCTTGGCATTTCACACCAGGCACTTCCTTTCTCCTTGATTCTCGGCATTTCACACCGGGCACTTCCTTTCTCCTTGATTCTTGGCATTTCACACCGGGCACTTCCTTTCTCCTTGACTGTGGGCATTTCACACCGGGCACTTCCTTTCTCCTTGATTCTCGGCATTTCACACCGGGCACTTCCTTTCTCCTTGATTCTCGGCATTTCACACCGGGCACTTCCTTTCTCCTTGACTGTGGGCATTTCACACCGGGCACTTCCTTTCTCCTTGATTCTCGGCATTTCACACCGGGCACTTCCTTTCTCCTTGACTGTGGGCATTTCACACCGGGCACTTCCTTTCTCCTTGATTCTCGGCATTTCACACCGGGCACTTCCTTTCTCCTTGACTGTGGGCATTTCACACCGGGCACTTCCTTTCTCCTTGATTCTCGGCATTTCACACCGGTCACTTCCTTTCTCCTTGACTGTGGGCATTTCACACCGGGCACTTCCTTTCTCCTTGATTCTCGGCATTTCACACCGGGCACTTCCTTTCTCCTTGATTCTCGGCATTTCACACCGGGCACTTCCTTTCTCCTTGATTCTCGGCATTTCACACCGGGCACTTCCTTTCTCCTTGACTGTGGGCATTTCATACCGGGCACTTCCTTTCTCCTTGACTGTGGGCATTTCACACCGGGCACTTCCTTTCTCCTTGATTCTTGGCATTTCACACCGGGCACTTCCTTTCTCCTTGACTGTGGGCCTTTGACACCGGGCACTTCCTTTCTCCTTGATTCTCGGCATTTCACACTGGGCACTTCCTTTCTCCTTGACTGTGGGCCATCCTTCTTGGCCTCTGTAGCGCCTTCCTCTGTATTTTTCTTGCACATTATTGGCCATTTTCCAACACTGTCTTCACCTTCAACCAGACTCAATAATTGGCATAATGTGGGTTTTGGTTCTGATCACTTATTTTTATGTGGTGTTCTGAATACCATCAATACCCTGGTTTCCAGATGTATGTCACTGATACAGATGTTGTCTGAGCTCAGGACCAGTTTATCCCACTGCATCCCCGTCCTCTGTGTCACATGGACACCTCAAGGCACACCCTTTGTCCATTTGTCTGTCCATCATCTGTCTTGGTGCTGGAGCTGAGACCTGGACAGCACCAGCCACCTCCCACTGCCTCAGCCCATGTGCAGACACCAAGTCCTTGAGCTCTAACTGGAGAATGTAGCTCAACTCTAACTCAACTCTGTCCCCTCAGTCCAAGCCACCGTCCCTCTCCATTTCTCAATCTTTCTCCCCTGCCTGCTCCATTTTCCATACAACAGGAGAATCTTTCAGACACAAATCACTCCCACTCAGCTGTGTTCCACTGTTCAAGAGCATTTCCTGACTTCTGCGGCTGAGTGTTTCTTCTTTCTCTGGGACCCTCACCCACTGTACCTCAATCAATGCCTCTCAGTTCCACAGACGGCCCCTACACATTCCCACTCAACACCCCCAGGCATGCTCCTCCCCGCAAGCACCTCCACACCTGCTCGGAATTCCCCAATATCTCCACACTGCTCCCCCGAGCACATCCATACTTGCTCCTCCCCCCCAGCACCTCCACACTTGCCCCTCTCCCCAGCACCTCCATGCCTGCTCCAACCCCCCCACCTCCACACTTGCTCCTCCCCGCCAGCACATCCACACTTGCCCCTCTTCCCCAGCACCTCCACACCTGCTCCAACCCTCCCGCCTCCACGCTTGCTCCTCCCCCACTATCTCCACACCTGCTCCTCCCCCCAGCACCTCCACATTTGCTCCAATCCCTCCAACCTCCACCTTGCTCCTCCCCCCAGCACCTCCACGCTTGCGCCAAGCCCCCCACCTCCACGCTTGCACATCCACACTTGCTTCTCCCAACACCTCCACGCTTGCTCTTCCCCCACTATCTCCACACCTGCTCCTCCCCCCAGCACCTCCACATTTGCTCCTCCCCCCGACCTCCACGCTTGCTCCTCCCCCCAGCACCTCCACATTTGCTCCTCCCCCCCACCTCCACGCTTGCTCCTCCCCCCAGCACCTCCACATTTGCTCCTCCCAGCACCTCCATGCTTGCTCCTCCCCCCAGCACCTCCACATTTGCTCCTCCCCCCCACCTCCACGCTTGCTCCTCCCCCCAGCACCTCCACATTTGCTCCTCCCCCCCACCTCCACGCTTGCTCCTCCCCCCAGCACCTCCACATTTGCTCCTCCCCCCAGCACCTCCACGCTTGCTCCTCCCCCCCACCTCCACGCTTGCTCCTCCCCCCAGCACCTCCACATTTGCTCCTCCCCACCACCTCCATGCTTGCTCCTCCCCCCAGCACCTCCACATTTGCTCCTCCCCCCCACCTCCACGCTTGCTCCTCCCCCCAGCACCTCCACATTTGCTCCTCCCCCCCACCTCCATGCTTGCTCCTCCCCCCAGCACCTCCACATTTGCTCCTCCCCCCACCTCCACGCTTGCTTCTCCCCCCAGCACCTCCACATTTGCTCCTCCCCCCACCTCCACGCTTGCTCCAACCTGCCCACCTCCACGCTTGCTCCTCCCCCCAGCACCTCCACATTTGCTCCTCCCTCCCACCTCCACGCTTGCTCCTCCCCCCAGCACCTCCACATTTGCTCCTCCCCCCCACCTCCACGCTTGCTCCTCCCCTCAGCACCTCCACATTTGCTCCTCCCCCCACCTCCATGCTTGCTTCTCCCCCCAGCACCTCCACATTTGCTCCTCCCCCCACCTCCACGCTTGCTCCAACCTGCCCACCTCCACGCTTGCTCCTCCCCCCAGCACCTCCACATTTGCTCCTCCCCCCCACCTCCACGCTTGCTCCTCCCCCCAGCACCTCCACATTTGCTCCTCCCCCCCACCTCCACGCTTGCTCCTCCCCCCAGCACCTCCACATTTGCTCCTCCCCCCCACCTCCACGCTTGCTCCTCCCCCCAGCACCTCCACATTTGCTCCTCCCCCCCACCTCCACGCTTGCTCCTCCCCCCAGCACCTCCACATTTGCTCCTCCCCCCCACCTCCACGCTTGCTCCTCCCCCCAGCACCTCCACATTTGCTCCTCCCCCCCACCTCCACGCTTGCTCCTCCCCCCAGCACCTCCACATTTGCTCCTCCCCCCACCTCCATGCTTGCTCCTCCCCCCAGCACCTCCACATTTGCTCCTCCCCCCACCTCCACGCTTGCTCCAACCTCCCCACCTCCATGCTTGCTCCTCCCCCCAGCACCTCCACATTTGCTCCTCCCCCCACCTCCACGCTTGCTCTTCCCCCGCAGCACATCCACATTTGCTCCAATCCCCCCACCTCCACACTTGCTCCAACCTCCCCACCTCCATGCTTGCTCCTCCCCCCAGCACCTCCACGTCTGCCCCTCCCCTCCAGCACATCCACACCGGCTCCTGCCCCACCCACCTCCACACTTGCTCCTCTCCCCTCCCCAGCACCTCCACGCGGGCTCTTACCATGACTGGCCCAGCTCACATCCACTCCCTGTAACTTCTCAGTTGAAAGCTGATCTCGGTGTCCTGTGAGTTTTCTTAGCATCGTGTGTGTGTGTCTGTGTTTTTTTGTTGTTGTTGTTTGTTTTTTTTTTTTTTTTTTTTTTTTTTTTTTTGAGACAGGTTCTTACTCTGTTGCCCAGGCTGGAGTGCAGTAGGGGGATCAAGGGATCCCCCCCACCTCAGCCTCCCAAAGTATTGGGATTACAGGCCTACGCCACCATCCCGGCCTGTGTTACTTTGATTCACCAAATTTAACGTAATTACAATTTAGTTTTATTTAAAACTTTCCTACATGGACTGTAAACTTTCAAGGGCAGAGATTATGTGAGTTTTATTTAAAACTCACTGGTCGCCTATCACTGTTCCAGGCACATGGTAAACCAAATATCTGTTGAATAAATGTATAAAGTTTGGCAGGCGGCTCACACCTGTAATCCCAGCACTTTGGGAGGCCAAAGCAGGTGGTTCATTTGAGCTCAGGAGTTCAAGAGCAGCCTGGGCAACATGGCAAAACACTGTCTCTACCAAAAATACAAAAATTAGCCAGGCGTGGTGGCGCATGCCTATGGTCCCAGCCACTCGGGAGGCTGAGCAGAAGGATCACTGGAGCCAGGAGGTCGAGGATGCAGTGAGCCATGATTGCGTTGCCGCACTCCAGGCTGGGTGGGACAGCAAGACCCTGTCTCAAGAAATAAATACGTTTGGCAGACCAAAATATAATTCATCTCGTCTAACAAGTTTCCATTCAAAAAAAGATATATACCTACTAACGGTTTTTAGTGACGACTAAGGAGAAGATACTGCTAAGTGTGATGGATACTATTGAGAGAAAAAGCCAAGGGCCTCCTCATCTGAGAAACAGTTGAGACATGAAAGTTGGAAACACCCAGGAAGTCTGCCTTTAACTATTTACTGTTATTCTCAACTTCCTGGGCAATATAATACAAAGAAAAAAGATTATCTGGAAATTTTTACAAAGAGATAGTCATTTTCAGATACAAGATTGCCTACCTGGAAATCCCAATAATAATACTCTGCAAAGAAGGCCAGGCACGGCGGCTCACACCTGTAAGCCCAACGCTGCAGGAGGCCGGACACGGCGGCTCACACCTGTAAGCCCAACACTTCGGGAGGCTGGGCATGGCGGCTCACACCTGTAAGCCCAGCGCTTCGGGAGGCTGAAGCAGGAGGATCAGTGGAGCCCAGGAGTTTGAAACCAGCCTGGGCAACAGAGTGAGACCTCATCTCTATAAAAATAAAAAAAACTAGCTGGGCATGGTGGGTGCACACTTACAGTTCTAGCTACTTGGGAGGCTGAGGTGGGAGGATCTCTTGAGCCCAGGAGGTTAGGAGGCTGCAGTGAGCTATGATTGTGCCACTGCACTTCAGGGTAGGCGACAGAGTGAGACCCTGTCTCAAAAAAAATATCTGGGCTGGGCGTGGTGGCTCACACCTGTAATCCCAACACTTTGGGAGGCCGAGGTGGGCAGATCACGAGGTCAGGAGATTGAGACCATCCTGGCTAACGTGGTGAAACCCTGTCTCTACTAAAAATAAAAAAAATCGGCCAGGTGTGGGGGCACACGCCTGTAGTCCCAGCTACTCGGGAGGGCGAGACAGGAGAATCGCTTGAACCCAGGAGGCGGAGCTTGCAGTGAGCCAAGATCGCGCCACTGCACTCCAGCTTGGGTGACAGAGCGAGACTCGGTCTCAAAAATAAATAAATAAATAAAAATCTGGAGGCCAGGCGTGGTGGCTCACGCCTGTAATCCTAGTACTTTGGGAGGCCAAGGCAGGTGGATCACTTAAGGTCAGGAGTTTGAAACCACCTTGGCCATCATGGTGAAACCCCATCTCCACTAAAAATACAAAAAATTAGCTGGGCATGGTGGTGCGCACCTGTAATCCCAGCTACTCAGAAGGCTGAGGCAGGAGAATCACTTGAACTGGGGGAGGCAGAGACTGCAGTGAGACGAGATCATGCCACTGCACTCCAGCCTGGGCGACAGAGTGAGACTCCATCACCAAAAAAAAAAAAAAAAATCTGGAAAATATTTGGATGTAGAAATGTCTGTGTTGTATATGGTAATGCCAATAGCTATTAGAAAATATGGAAAAAATCATACAGCAGCAGCCTTAGAAGTGCAACAGCACAGATGACCAGCAGCCTTGCTGCCTCTGGAGGGGAAAGAAGGAGCTTATTGCTCTCCAAAAGTTCCATCCCCAGGGAATTGTCACTATTTCAACTCTCAGGCTCCCAGGAAAACTCCATCTCCAGGTTTGTTGGCCCAGAAGAATCGGTGGCGGTTGTTTAACATTGCAGCTGCCTGAGGCAGTGGTAGCAGTTGGGACAAACAAGAGGCCAACCAAACACTTTGAAAGGAGAACTTAGGGGATGAGACTGTCCGCAGAGGGCTTTGTAAAACTCTGGCATTGCTGGGGTGCTAGACACATGCACATGCCGGGCTGTGCACATCCCCAGGAAAGACCTGCAAGAGTTCTCATTTCTGGCTGTGAGGTGCCTGCTGGAAGATTGAAGGCACCCAGCACATGCACAGGGCCCCTTGGCAGCAGGTGGGAGACCAACTGGTCTGAAGTATTCAAAGAAGTCCTTTCCAATCCTTAGCTGGCACGTGAGCTAACCCAGCAGAGGCTTCAGAGGCAGCATGTGACAACACAGCTTCTAGAGAGTCCAAGTATGTTACTAAACACAAAGAAACAACAGTGACAACCATCATCAACAACAAAGCCAGGAGTGGAAGAGGGATCTTGTCTACAGAGTTGCCACACTATATTATCTTTATTTTTTTTAATTTTTTTTTTTAGATGAGTCTTGCACTGTTGCCAGGCTGGAGTGCAGTGGTGCCATCTTGGCTCACCACAACCTCCACCTCCTGGGTTCAAGCAATTCTTCTGCCTCAGCCTCCCGAGTAGCTGGGACTACAGGCGCCCACCACCATGCCCAGCTAATTTTTGTATTTTTAGTAGAGACGGGGTTTCACCATGTTGGCCAGGCTGGAGTATATTATCTTAAATGTCCAGATTCAATGAAAAAAGGATGAGGCATGCAAAGAAACAGCAGAGTGAAGGCCACACACAGGACAAAGGTAGTCAGATAAACCACCCCAAAGGAAGTCCTGGTGCTGGACATCATGTGGACGAAGACAAGACCCTGAATCCACTTTTAACGTGTTCACGGGAATAAGGGAATCATGTCAACCATTACAAGAAAGTATGAAGATGATGTCTCACCAAAACAGAGAAGATCAGCATAGAGAAATTACGAAAACAGTAACCAGAAAGCCTGGGGTTTAAAGAAGTGTAATGTGAAATTCACTAGGGGAGCTCACCCATGTATCTGAGCTGACAGAGGAAAGAATCAGCAAACTTGGAGGTGGCTCCATCGAGATTATCCAGTCTGAGGGACAAAAAGAATAAAGAAAAACGAACCTGATATACGTGCAGTGAGAGTTCCAGAAGGAGAGGAGGGAGAGAAGCACTAGTGAAAACACTGAAAGAAATAATAAGCAAAAACTCCCTAATTTGGAAAGAGCCACACGCAGGCACATCTTAGTTAAACTGTTTGAAAAGACGATGCAGCTAGAGAAAGACTCATCGCCTCCGCAGTGCGAACTGCTGAGTTCTCATCAGAAACCCTGAAGGCAGAGCAGAGGGATGAGGGATTCAAGGTGCTCACAGAGCCTGTCAGCCAAGAATCCTGTCGGCAACAGCTGTCTACAGTGAAGGAGAAACTAAGGCATTGTGAGATTTTTTTTTTTTTAAAGAGAACTTGTTGTGAGCCAGCGTGCCCTGCAAGAAATACTAAGGATAAAGTCACTTTTTTGTCTTTGCGTACATGTCAGGCCCGAAACAGAAACACCTCTCTAGAGGGTCTACGTTTCCATTTTGCAGGACCTCAAGTCTGGGAAACAGGGAGGCCCAGTGGGGTAGAGCATGGCTCTGGAGTCAGAACCCCCAGGTTCAAGCCCCACTTCCGTCCCGCGGGACCTGGAGCAAGTCAAGTAACTTCTCTGCCTCCATTTCCCCCTCCAGAGCAGGAATCGCTGTAGTCCTTACCTCAAAGGCAGAACTGAGGATGAAGTGAGGTCATCCCTGGAAAGCACTTAGGACAGCACTGGCCCGTCGCATTGGATGATCATCAGCCACCACGTCCACTCTCTGTCCTCAGCTTTGCACGATCGTCAGCCACCACGTCCACGCTCTGTCCTCAGCTTTGCACGATCGTCAGCCACCACGTCCACGCTCTGTCCTCAGCTTTGCACGATCGTCAGCCACCACGTCCACTCTCTGTCCTCAGCTTTGGATGATCGTCAGCCACCCCATCCACTCTCTGTCCTCAGCTTTGCACGATCGTCAGCCACCCTGTCCACTCTCTGTCCTCAGCTTTGCACGATCGTCAGCCACCACGTCCACTCTCTGTCCTCAACTTCTATCAGAACGTGGCACCCTCCCCTCCTTGTCCACTAGGTTAGGACAACAATAGTGTTACACTTTCTCTTATACTCAAATCCCCAAATCATTAAGGCATGAACCTTCCACCAACCTAACTGTCAGAGGTGCCTCTCCCCTCTCCAACTCCAGATTCCTTCCCCACATACCTGGCTATTCAGTATCTTCTAGCATTTGCTACTCATTTGTCCAAGAACAAGGCCTTCTACTCCCCTGCCTTTTTGGTGGTTGTTGTTGTTTTTGACAGAGTCTTGCTCTGTTGCCCAGGCTGGAATGCAGTGGCATGAACACAGCTCACTGTAGCCCCAACCTTCCAGGCTCAAGTGATCCTCCCACCTCAACCTCCCTAGTAGCAGAAACTACAGACATGCACCACCACAGCTGGCTAATTTTTTAATATTTTGTAGAGATGGGGCTTTGCCACATTGTCCAGGCTGGTCTCAACTCCTGGTCCAGAGGGCTCATGTGATCTTCCCGCCTCGGCCTCCACGGTGCTGGGATTACAGGCGTGAGCCACTGTGCCTGGCTACCCCCACCTTTTTGAGGTCATGCATCTGTTGGGCCTGTGTATCCCCAGTGACGTCCCCCAGGGCTCCACTTGGCCTTTTGGGGCCTCCTTCATTCTCCACAGTACAATGAGGCCATGCAGTTTCTTCTTTTATTCATGGTAGCACAGGTGCAGACAGAAATGTGCACAAATCCTATTTCACTGCCTTGATGAATTTCCAAGCTGAACACACCTGTGTAACCAGCACCGTCAGAAGAAATAGCAACGTCAGAGCCCCAGGCACCCTCTTGTGCCCCTGCTGGTTCTGCCCTCACCCTACCAGGGGTCACTCCGCTCCTGACGCCTCGCCCTGCAGATGTGTTTTGTCAGATTCTGAGCTTGATGGAAGTGGAAGCGTTCAGTGGGTTCTCCTGTGTCTGGCTGCTTTTATTCAACATTGTGAGAGGCAACATGGTGCCTTTTAACAAGGTTTGACTGACGACTTGGGTGTAAGTGAAGCTTAATACAGAAAGAAAGAATTGATACCAGATGAGGCCCAAATCAGGCTTCACAGCCAGCCCACCTCCAAGTCCACACCCACGACCACAGCTGCATCCGTGTCTTCGGCCTGCGAGCCCAGGCCTGTAGGCAGGAAGGACTTCTAGGCTCACAGCAGAGGCCTCACCTGCACCCAGCATGAACACTTGGGCTCCGCAGTTCACCAGTGGACGGCACCCCCGTTCAGGCCTGGCTCCTTCCATTTCCATAACCATGAGGGCACCGCAGACCAGGCTGGCGACGCCGCAGCCCCATGCCAGTGTTCACAGGCTTTTCTGCAACAGGGACAGGGACCGGCATCTGAACCTCACTTGGATCAGACACAGCAGAGGTTGGTCTCAGTTCCCAGTCTCTCGTGAGAACCATCACACACACACCACACACATGGACAACACACAGTATGCACACAACACATACCACACGTATTCATACAGATACAACACAGAACACAAACAATATATACACACCATGCATGCATAACGCACAATACACACAAAACAATACACACAACAAAATACACATCACACACATTTACATGGACAACCAAGAACACACCACACACTTGCACAACAGACAATATACACACAACATACACACAATACACAATTCACATACCACACATTCATAAAACAGCATATAACACCACACTACCACACAAATACACAAAACAATACATCATACAATATATACACAACACACAAGACATACTACACACACTCAGACAACACAACACAATACACACAACACAACACAAAATATACATACAAAACAATGATAACAGGACACACAACACAACACACATACAACAGTATAACACGCGACACAGTCCACACACATGCACACAGCACATGCTCACAGCTTCCTAGAATCTAAATCTAACCTGAGTGGGGAGCACTGGCCTGGGTTCTGGATGACGATGCTGCCTCGGGGCTAACTCAGACTTACAGAGAAGTGCATAGGATCGCTGTGGCCCACATGGACACAGTCAGGGCCTACAAAGTTCAATTCCAGTCTCTACACTGAAAAGAGACTCTACTCTGAAAGAGAGCTGTTGATGACCATTTCTCTAGTTAAACAAACTAAAGGTACGGCTCTCAGGCCCTCTGTTCCCTGCAGGCAGCCCCGTCAGTGGATGGGTGCTTTGCTTCTCTGTAACCTTTCTGACAATGCTTACTATTAAACAACCTCTTTGTTTGGCTCAAGATTCACTTCCACTTGTCCATGATTCTCCAAGCTTCTTCCACCCTCAGTTGAAAGGTGAAAGCTTTTTATTTATGATTTTTTTTAAGAGATGTGATGGCTATTCACAGGCATGATCATAATTCACTACAGCCTCAAGCTTCTGGGCTCAAGCGTCCTCCCATCTCAGCCTCCCAAGTAGCTGGAACTATATATATATATAGTCATATATATAGTTACATATATAGTTATATATAGTTGTATATAGTTTAGTTACATATATAGTTACATATAGTTATATATAGTTATATAGAGTTTAGTTATACATATAGTTATATATAGTTATATATAGTTTAGTTATATATTTAGTTATATATAGTTATATATAGTTTAGTTATATATAGAGTTATATATAGTTATATATAGTTGTTATATATAGTTATATATAGTTATATATAGTTATATATAGTTTAGTTATATATAGTTATATATAGTTATATATATAGTTATATATAGTTTATATATATAGTCATATATAGTTTAGTTATATATAGTTACATATATAGTTATATATATAGTTATATATAGTTTAGTTACATATATAGTTATATATAGTTACATAGTTTAGTTATATATAGTTATATATAGTTATATATATAGTTATATACAGTTATATATAGTTTAGTTATATATAGTTACATATATAGTTATATATAGTTATATATAGTTTAGTTACATATATAGTTATATATAGTTATATATAGTTACATAGTTTAGTTATATATAGTTATATATAGTTATATATAGTTATGTTATATATAGTTACATATATAGTTATATATAGTTTAGTTATATATAGTTATATATTTAGTTATATATAGTTTAGTTATATATAGTTATATATATAGTTATATATAGTTATATATATAGTTATATATATAGTTATATATAGTTTAGTTATATATAGTTATATATAGTTTAGTTATATATAGTTATATATAGTTATATATATAGTTTTATATAGTTTAGTTATATATATAGTTATATATAGTTATATATATAGTTATATATAGTTATATATATAGTTATACATAGTTATATATAGTTACATATAGTTTAGTTATATATAGTTATATATATAGTTATACATAGTTTAGTTATATATAGTTATATATAGTTTTATATAGTTATATATAGTTTAGTTATATATATAGTTATAAATAGTTATGTATAGTTATATATAGTTTAGTTATATATAGTTATATATAGTTATATATAGTCATATATAGTTTAGTTATATATATAGTTATATATAGTTACATATATAGTTATATATAGTTTCGTTATATATAATTATATATAGTTATATATAGTTATATATAGTTATATATAGTTTAGTTATATATAGTTATATATAGTTATATATAGTTATATACAGTTTAGTTATGTATAGTTATATATAGTTTAGTTATATATAGTTATATATAGTTAAATATAGTTTAGTTATATATAGTTATATATAGTTATATATAGTTATATATAGTTTAGTTTTATATATAGTTACATATATAGTTATATATAGAGTTATATATAGTTTAGTTACATATATAGTTATATATATAGTTACATATAGTTTAGTTATATATAGTTATATATAGTTATGTTATATATAGTTACATATATAGTTATATATAGTTATATATAGTTTAGTTATATATAGTTATATATAGTTATATATAGTTTAGTTGTATAGTTATATATAGTTATATATAGTTTTATATAGTTTAGTTATATATAGTTATATATAGTTATATATAGTTATGTATAGTTTAGTTATATATAGTTATATATAGTTATATATAGCTATATATAGTTTAGTTATATATAGTTATATATAGTTATATATAGTTTAGTTATATATAGTTATATATAGTTATATATAGTTTATATATAGTTATATATAGTTATATATAGTTTAGTTACATATATAGTTATATATAGTTATGTATAGTTATATATAGTTTAGTTATATATAGTTATATATAGTTATATATAGTTTAATTATATATAGATATATATAGTTATATATAGTTTAGTTATATATAGTTATATAGAGAGTTATATATAGTTTAGTTATATATATAGTTACATATATAGTTATATATATGGTTATATATAGTTTAGTTACATATATAGTTGTATATAGTTATATAGTTATATATAGTTATATATAGTTTAGTTATATATATAGTTATATATAGTTATATATAGTTTAGTTATATATAGTTATATATAGTTATATATAATTATATATAGTTTAGTTATATATAGTTATATATAGTTATATATAGTTTAGTTATATATAGTTATATATAGTTATATATAGTTTAGTTATATATATAGTTATATATAGTTTAGTTATGTATGTAGTTATATGTAGTTATATATTATATATAGTTTAGTCATATATAGTGACATATATAGTTATATATAGTTATATATAGTTTAATTACATATAGTTATATATAGTTACATGTAGTTTAGTTATATATATAGTTATATATAGTTATATATGGTTATGTTATATATAGTTACATATATAGTTATATATAATTTAGTTATATATAGTTATATATAGTTATATATAGTTAAATATAGTTTAGTTATATATAGTTATATATAGTTATATATAGTTATATATAGTTTAGTTTTATATATAGTTACATATATAGTTATATATAGAGTTATATATAGTTTAGTTACATATATAGTTATATATAGTTACATATAGTTTAGTTATATATAGTTATGTTATATATAGTTACATATATAGTTATATATAGTTATATATAGTTTAGTTATATATAGTTATATATAATTATATATAGTTTAGTTGTATAGTTATATATAGTTA
The DNA here is from genome assembly GCF_029289425.2 of Pan paniscus. Taxonomy (NCBI): domain Eukaryota; kingdom Metazoa; phylum Chordata; class Mammalia; order Primates; family Hominidae; genus Pan; species Pan paniscus. The sequence goes on along the minus strand of NC_073255.2, from coordinate 195,209,288 downwards.
TATATAGTTTTATATAGTTTAGTTATATATATAGTTATATATAGTTTAGTTATATATAGTTATATATAGTTATATATATAGTTTTATATAGTTTAGTTATATATAGTTATATATAGTTATATATAGTTATGTATAGTTTAGTTATATATAGTTATATATAGTTATATATAGTTATATATAGCTATATATAGTTTAGTTATATATAGTTATATATAGTTATATATAGTTTAGTTATATATAGTTATATATAGTTATATATAGTTTAGTTATATATAGTTATATATAGTTATATATAGTTTAGTTACATATGTAGTTATATATAGTTATGTATAGTTATATATAGTTTAGTTATATATAGTTATATATAGTTATATATAGTTTAATTATATATAGATATATATAGTTATATATAGTTTAGTTATATATAGTTATATATAGAGTTATATATAGTTTAGTTATATATATAGTTACATATATAGTTATATATATAGTTATATATAGTTTAGTTACATATATAGTTATATATAGTTATATAGTTATATATAGTTATATATAGTTTTGTTATATATATAGTTATATATAGTTATATATAGTTTAGTTATATATAGTTATATATAGTTTAGTTATATATAGTTATATATAATTATATATAGTTTAGTTATATATAGTTATATATAGTTTAGTTATATATAGTTATATATAGTTATATATAGTTTAGTTATATATATAGTTATATATAGTTTAGTTATGTATGTAGTTATATATAGTTATATATTATATATAGTTTAGTTATATATAGTTACATATATAGTTATATATAGTTATATATAATTTAATTACATATATAGTTATATATAGTTACATGTAGTTTAGTTATATAGTTATATATAGTTATATATGGTTATGTTATATATAGTTACATATATAGTTATATATAGTTTAGTTATATATAGTTATATATAGTTTAGTTATATATAATTATATATAGTTATATATATAGTTTTATATAGTTTAGTTATATATATAGTTATATATAGTTATATATAGTTATATATAGTTTAGTTATATATAGTTATATATAGTTATACATAGTTTAGTTATACAGTTTAGTTTTATATAGTTATATATAGTTTAGTTATATATATAGTTATATATAGTTATATATAGTTTAGTTATATATAGTTATATATAGTTACATATAGTTATATAGTTATATATAGTTTACTTATATGTAGTTTTATATAGTTATATATAGTTTAGTTATATATATAGTTATATATAGTTATAGTTATATATAGTTTAGTTGTATATAGTTACATATAGTTAGATATAGTTATACATATAGTTAGATATAGTTTAGTTATATATATAACTATATATATAACTATATATAGTTATATAGTTATATATCGTTTAGTTATATATCGTTTAGTTATATATATAGTTATATGTAGTTGTATATAGTTACATATAGTTTAGTTATATATAGTTATATATAGTTTAGTTATATATAGTTTCATATAGTTATATATAGTTTAGTTATATATAGTTTAGTTATATATATAGTTATATATAGTTATATGTATAGTTATATATAGTTATATATACTTATATATAGTGTTATATATAATGTTATATATAGTTATATATAGTTTAGTTACATGTATAGTTATATATAGTTACATATATAGTTATATATTGTTATATATATAGTTTTATATATATATAGAGAGAGAGAGAGAGAGTAAATTATTTAATTCCTTCCATAATGATTTAGAGGGACTGTCTTCAAACCAGTACAAATGTTTCATAAATAATATCTGGCCGTTTTCTAACCAATTGAGTAATTTGTTGCACAATAAGCCACCTTACAACTTTCGAGTCGATTTTAATCTATTAAATTTGAGTAGTAAAGATGTTACATAATTAGGACACAATTGAAATGTGGTTTAAATATTTTTGTGGGGGAGAGGACGCCACACTTCTACTCAATGAAGACAAACATTTTTATGGTCCAGAGGTCTTTTATTTTATTTTCTTTGAACACCTATGATGTCATGAATTCACAGGGAATAGCTTCCAGCAGCTCAGATTCCTTCCCCTTGGTTCTCGCACCGTGAGCTTTCCTGGGTGGAGCAGGCTGCAGCTTCAGTTGAACCAGGTGCCTTTCTCTTCCGCTTCTTTCTTTTTCTGATCATTTTCCTCCACACATTTCAGGAAGCCACTTAGAGTGCTCCGTGTGCTCAATACGCACATAATTCTCTCGGCAGGAGTCTTGCCCTTGTTTGTTTGCAACAGCACGCTGGAGACCGCTGGAGGCTCCCAGCTTTGCCGCGGTCACACCTGTGGAGCTTCCTTTTTGAACACTATCTATTCCCTTGACGTCTACACTATCACCTTTCTTATAGACTCGCATATACGTGGCCAAAGGAACAACTCCATGTTTTCTAAAAGGCCGGAGAACATCTATCGGGAGCCTCTCCCCTTTCCCCTCCTGTTCCTCATTTTGGCAAATGACGGAAGATGGCGGTTCCGGCCGAAAGGAAGCGTGGCTGAGCTGTAGTTGTGCATTACCATGTCCATCTCTAGATGAATATTTTAACTTAAAACATAATAGCATAAGCTTCTTGGATCACTTATTATGCAATAATTCTTCCAAAAATTTGCCCAGAGATAGTGCGCTGGATGTGTCTCATCATAATTCTCTGAATATGTAAATACTAGCGTCAGTTGCTAACAAAGTATGTTTTGTAAGGCAGAACAGCTACGTAAAGGCTTTTCATTCCTTCTGCTCAAGTGTAGGAAACAGCTTTGGGGAATTGTTATTTTGTTGTTGTTGTTGTTGTTGTTGTTTTGAGACAAGGCCTCCCTCTATCACCCAGGTTGGAAAGCAGTGGCACAATTCCAGCTCGCTGCAGCCTCAGACTCCTGGGCTCCAGTCATCCTCCCACCTCAGCCTCCCAAGTAGCTGGGACCACAGGTGCACGCCACCATGCCTGGCTAATTTTTTTATTTTTTGTAGAGATGGGTGTTTCACTATGTGTGCAGGCTGGTCTCAAACTCCTGGGCTCAAGCAACCTCCCATCTTGGCCTCCCAAAGTGCTGAAATTACAGGCATGCGCCACTGTGCTTGGCTAGGAAGTTTTTGTTCTCCGCTCATATTCCCTTGCTTTGAGAACGTAAACCTGTGAAGCATCTCATTGACTTTCTCAAAATATAAAATAGAACCAAAATACTGTTTAGCGCTCTTGATTCATTCAGCAACATTGAAACACGCACCTACTATGTACGAGGCGGTTTGCGCGGCAGTGATGGGGGAGCTCTCTGTCTTCATGGGCCAAATACATCTGCCTGTGTATGTGTGCGTGCGTCTGTGCTCATGTGCGTGAGTGTGTGGCCGTGTATCGTGTGTGTGATCTTTTCATTGTCTTTATAGTTTTGCCTTCTCCAAAATGTCATATAGTTGGAATCACACAGTATACGGCCTTTTCAGATTGGCTTCTTTCACTTAGCAGTATGCATTTACAGCTCCTCCATGTCTTTTCATAGCTTGATAGCTCATTTCTTTTTAGTTCTGAATCATATTCCATTGTCTGAATGTGCCACAGTTTACTTATCTACCTCACTTGCTAAAGGGCAGCTCATTTGCTTCCAAGTTTGAGCAATTACAAATAAAGCTGCTATAAACATCCCTGTGCAAGTTTTCTGTATGGCCATAGTTTTCAACTCTTTTGGTTAAATACTAAGGAGCACAATTGTTGGATAATATGGTAAGAGTATATTTTGAGCTGGGCATGGTGGCTCACACCTGTAATCCCAGAACTTTGGGAGGCTGATGTGGGGGGATCACTTGAGCCCAGGAGGCTGAGGCTGCAGTGAGCTATGTTTGTGCCACTGCACTCCAGCCTGGGCAACAGACCAAGACCCTGTCTGGAAAAAAAAAATAATAATATATTTAATTTGGTAAGAAACCACCGACTGGGCCAAACATGGTATCTCGCGACTGTAATCCCAGCAATTTCAGAGGCTTAAGGAAGCAGGAAGATCACTTGAGGCCAGGAGTAAGAAACCCTGGGCAACATAGTAAGACCCTGTCTCTGCAGAAAATTTAAAAATTAGCCAGGCATGGTGGGGCATGCCTGTAGTTTCAGCTACTCAGGAGATTGAGTTGGGAGGATTGCTTGAGCCCAGTAAAGAGGTTGAGGCTGCAGTGAGCTATGATGATATTGAGTGGAGTGCCACTGCACTCCAGCCTTGGTGAGAGAGTGACCTTTAAAAAAAAAAGAAAGAGGAGGAGGAGAAGGAGGAGAAGGAGGAGAAGGAGGAGGAGGAGAAGGAGGAGGAGGAGGAGAAGAAGGAAGAAGAAGGAGAAGGAGGAGAAGGAGCAGGAGGAGAAGGAGGAGGAGGAGAAGGAGGAGGAGAAGGAGGAGGAGGAGAAGGAAGGAGGAGGAGGAGAAGGAGGAGGAGGAGAAGGAGGAGGAAGAAGGAGGAGGAGAAGAAGGAAGAAGAAGGAGGAGGAGGAGAAGGAAGAAGGAGGAGGAGTAGGAGAAGGAGGAGGAGGAAGAGGAGGAGAAGAAGGGAGGAGGAGGAGGAAGAGGAGGAGAAGAAGGAAGAAGGAAGAGGAGGAGAAGAAGGAAGAAGGAGGAGGAGGAGAAGGAAGAATAAGGAGGAAGAGGAGAAGAAGGAGGAGAAGGAGGAGGAGAAGGAGGAGGAGAAGGAGGAGGAGGAGAAGGAAGAATAAGGAGGAAGAGGAGAAGAAGGAGGAGGAGGAGGAGAAGGAAGAAGGAGGAGGAGTAGGAGAAGGAGGAGGAGAAGAAGGAGAAGAAGGAAGAAGAAGGAAGAGGAGGAGGAGAAGGAAGAAGAAGGAGGAAGAGGAGAAGAAGAAGGAAGAAGGAGGAGAAGGAGGAGGAGGAGAAGGAAGAAGAAGGAGGAGGAGAAGAAGAAGGAAGAAGAAGGAGGAGAAGGAGGAGGAGGAGAAGAAGGAAGAAGAAGGAGGAGGAGGAGAAGGAAGAAGGAGGAGGAGTAGGAGAAGGAGGAGGAGGAAGAGGAGGAGAAGAAGGAAGAAGAAGGAGGAGGAGTAGGAGAAGGAGGAGGAGGAAGAGGAGGAGAAGAAGGAAGAAGAAGGAGGAGGAGTAGGAGAAGGAGGAGGAGGAAGAGGAGGAGAAGAAGGAAGAAGAAGGAGGAGAAGGAGGAGGAGGAGAAGGAGGAGGAGAAGGAAGAAGGAGGAGAAGGAGGAGGAGGAGGAGAAGGAAGAAGGAGGAGAAGGAGGAGGAGGAGGAGAAGAAGGAAAAAGAAGGAGGAGGAGGAGGAAACTGTTCTCTACAGTGGCTGCACCATTTTGCATTTCCACAGCAGTGAAGGAGAGTTCCTGTTGCTCACTTCCTTGCCAGCATTTGGTGTTGTCAGTGTTTCAGACTGGCCATTCTAGTTGGTGTGCAGTGGTATAACATCGTTGTTTTTATTTGTGTTTTCCTGAACATATAATGTGGAGCATCTTTTCATATGTTTGTTTGCCATCTGTATATCTTCTTTGATGTGGGGCCTGTTAAGATCTTTAGCTCATTTTTTATTTAGATTGTTTGTGTTCTTATTGTTAAGTTTTCAGAGTTTTTTGTATATTTTGGATAACAGTCCTATATCAGATGTGTCTGTTACAAATATCTTCTCCTACTCTGTGCCTTGTCTTCTCTTTCTCTAGATATTGTCCTTCACAGAGCAGAAGTTTTAAATTTTAATGAAGTCCAACTTATAAACGATTTCTTTTATGGATTATGCCTGTGTTGGCTCATCGCTATACATAAGGTCATCTAGGTTTTCTCCTGTGTTATCTTCTAGGAGTTTTATTGTTTTGCATTTTACATTTAGGTCTATGATCCATTTTGAGTTAATTTTTTGAGGGGTATAAAATCTGTGTCTAGATTCACTTTTTGCATGTGGACGTCTAATTGTTCCAGCATCATTTGTTGTAAAGACTATCGTTCATCCATTGTACTGTATTGCCTGTGCTCCTTTGTCAAAGTTCAGTCAGTTGTATTTATTTGGGTCTATTTCTGGGCTCTCTTCTGTTGCACTAATTTATCTTTTCATTTACCAGTACTACAGTGCTACTACTATAGCTTTATAGTAATACTTGAAGATGGTAGCATCGATCCTGTCTCTCCATTTAGTTAGTTCTTCTTTGATTTCAGTCATCAGAGTTTTGTCATTTATTTCCTATGGATTTTTTTTTTTTTTTGAGACAAGGTCTTGCTCTGTTACTCAGGCTGAAGTAACACATTGCACAAACATAGTTTCATGCAGTCTTAACTTCCTGGGCTCAAGGGATCCTCCCACCTAAGCCTCTCGAGTAGCTGGGACTACAGGTATACACTGCCATGCCTAATGTTTAAAAAAAAAATTATTTTTTGAGATGGAGTCTCGCTCTGTCACCCAGGCTGGAGTGCAGTGGCACAATCAGCTCACTGCAACCTCTGCCTCACAGGTTCAAGTGATTCTCCTGCCTCAGCCTCCTGAGTAGCTGGGACTACAGGTATGCGCCACCATCTCTGGATAAGAGGAAGTTTCTTTTTCTTTTTCTTTTTCTTTTCTTTCTTTCTTTTTTTTTTTTTTGAGACGGAGTCTCCCTCTGTCACCTAGGCTGGAGTGCAATGGCGCGATCTCAGCTCACTGCAAGCTCCACCACCTGGGTTCAAGCAATGCTCCTGCCTCACCCTCCTGAGTAGCTAGGATTACAGGCACGCACCACCATGCCCAGCTAATTTTTTTGTATTTTTCATAGAGACAGGGTTTTACCATGTTGGCCTGGCTGGTTCCAAACTCTTGACCTCAAATGATCCACCCACCTCGGCCTCCCAAAGTCCTGGGACTACAGGCATGAGCCACCTCACTCGGCCTATAATTTTTTTTAAATCGAGCTAATTGTGTTACTCATCTTTTCCTTAGCGTTACTTATCTTTTGTAGCTTCATAGTTCAGTTTCTGATTGCAATATGTTAAAAGGTGCTGTGATGATTGAGAATTCATCTATTTCTCCTTGTAAGTTTTTCATTTTTTATTTCATATTTTTAAGGTTTGGTTGTAAAGGGCATACAGATTCATGATTAATATATCTTCCTGATGGATTTTTTCATTTATTACCTATTATCCCTTCATTATTTTCTATAGATATTTTTGCCTAGGATTCTATATTGTCTAATATTAATATTGCCATACCAGCTTTCCATTAATTAGTACTTAACTGGTATTTTTCACACCTTTATTTTAAACCTTTCTGTGTAGCTTTGTTTTAATTATATCTTTTATTTTATTTATTTATTTATTTTTGTATTTTTAGTAGAGACGGGGTTTCACCCTGTTCGCCAGGATGGGCTCGATCTCCTGACCTCGTGATCCGCCTGCCTCAGCCTCCCAAAGTGCCGGGATTACAGGCATGAGCCACTGTACCTGGCCTGTTTTAATTATATCTTGAATAAGATACACATAGCTGGAATTTGTTATGTTATCCAATTTAATCTTTTTTTAAAATTAAGAATTTAATCTTTCTACATTAGTTATGATTAGTGGCATATTTACACTTATTTCTATGATCTTACTTGATGTTTTATTTTACCTTTTCTTTTGCTTCCTTGCTCTTCTTTCCTACCTTTGGATTGATAGAGTTTTATATATTTTTTCCTTTGCTGTTTGGAAGCTGTAGGTGATATTATTTGATTGGTTAAACTCTTTCGGTATCTGTCTTTCTAAACACAAAGGACCGTTGATACTACAACTCAGTGTGTGCTCTTCCAGAGTTTTAGTTCCAATATTTTAACTTTTTTTTTTTTTTTGAGATGGAGTCTCTCTCTGTCACCCAGGCTGGAGTGCAGTGGCGCGATCTCAGCTCACTGCAAACTCCGCCTCCCGGGTTTACGCCATCCTCCTGTCTCAGCCTCCTGAGTAGCTGAGATTACAGGCGTCTGTCACCACACCTGGCTAATTTTTTGTATTTTTAGTAGAGACGGGGTTTCACTGTGTTAGCCAGGATGGTCTCGATCTCCTGACCTCGTGATCCACCCACCTTGGCCTCCCAAAGTGCTGGGATTACAGGCATGAGCCACTGCGCCCGGCCAGTTCCAATCTTTTTCAATGCAAAAAAGTCATTATCACTTTATAGTGATTGTTAATAACATCTAAGGGTGCAGATTGGCAATTTCTGTGCTTGTTTTTATTTCCTGGATTCCATAGCTTTCCTTGAGTTGACTTTTCTTCTTTAATAATTCTTTATGGAGAGTCTCTGGGTACTGATTCCCTTGGTCTTTTAAGGACTGAAAATGTCTTTATTTGCCCTTTTCCTTGAATAATTAGTTGGCTGGTTTTAAAATTCTGAGTTGGCAGTTACTTTTCTCCAGCACTTGCCTTCTGGTATTTACTGTTGATGATTATTGTTTGTAATAATCTTCACATCCAATAATTATTAAATCATTCACATCTCTTTAAGCAATCTGTCTTTTCTGTCTGAAAGGTTTTAGGCTTTTAAAAATAGCTTGATGTTCTACAATTCCATTGTAACTTACATAGGTATGGATTTATCTTAATTAATTCTGTTCATTGCTTAGTGTGTACTATCAATCTTTTTTTTTCTTTTTTCTTTGAGATGGAGTCTCACTCTGTCGCCAGGCTGGAGTGCAGTGGCACGATCTCACTGCAACCCGTCTCCCAGGTTCAAGCGATTCTCCTGCCTCAGCCTCCCAAGTAGCTGGGACTACAGGCGTGCACCACCACGCCTACTTTTTTTTTTTGTATTTTAGTAGAGACGGGGTTTCACCATGTTGACCAGGATGGTCTCGATCTCCTGACCTTGTGATCTGCCCACCTTGGCCTCCCAAAGTGCTGGGATTACAGGCATGAGCCACCGCACCCGGACTTTTTTTTTTTTTTTTAATTGAGACAGAGTTTTGCTCTTGTTGCCCAGGCTGGAGTGCAATGGTGCGATCTCAGCTAACTGCAACCCCTGCCTCCCAGGTTCAAGCGATTCTCCTGCCTCAGCCTCCCAAGTAGTTGGGATTACATGCACATGCCACCGCACTCGGCTCATTTTTTGTATTTTTAGTAGAGATGGGGTTTCACCGTGTTGGCCAGGCTGGTCTTGAACTCCTGGCCTCAAGTGATCCACTCGCCTTGGCCTCCCAAAGTGCTGGGATTACAGGTGTGAGCCACCACGCCTGGCCCCCTTCAGGCATTTTAAAGATTGACATTCTAGTTCATTGGCCTGGGTAGTCTTGGGCATGCAGTGGCTGTGAAGACCCCTGCCTGCTGTGAGGTGGAGGCAGCAGCCAGAACTCACTCCTCAGTGCGGCATCCGAGGAAGGACTTTCCTGGCTGGGAGTCATGCCTGTCACCCGTGGCTGCCTGGCTGGGTCCCTCCCGCCAGCACCTACCTGGGCCAATGTGTCCTCCCGTTGCCCCCAGGGATTTCTCAGAGACACGTCACACTCGTTCTTAAAATACTTCAGAGAGGGCCAGGCGCAGTGGCTCACGCCTGTAATTCCAGCACTTTGGGAGGCCGAGGCGGGTGGATCACGAGGTCAGGAGATCGAGACCATCCTGGCTAACATGATGAAATCCCGTCTCTACTAAAAATACAACAACAAAAAAAATTAGCTGGGCATGGCGGCGGGTGCCTGTAGTCCCAGCTACTCGGGAGGCTGAGGTAGGAGAATGGCGAGAACCCGGGAGGCGGAACTTGCAGTGAGCCGAGATCGCGGCACTGCACTCCAGCCTGGGCGACAGAGCGAGACTCCGTCTCAAAAAAAAAAAAAAAAAAAAAAAACTTCAGAGAGATTCTACCACCCATTGAATAAACCCCAACTTCCCGGTGTGAACCTGGGTGACAGTTCCTGTTTCCAGCTTGTTTCACCCCTTGCCAGTCTATGCTGGCAATGCCCGTGTTTGCCTGGCACTCACATGCCGCCCTCTGCCTGGCAGGCCCCTCTCCCTTCCAGCTTCAAGCCCCCGTCAGCATTCAAACCTATACTCTGGCTACACAATGGAATCACTCTGTCCAGCCCACCGCCAGCGATTCTGACTTAATTGGTCTGGGGTAGGGCTAGGTTTTTTGGTTTTAAGAACTCGGTGATTTTAAGTTGTGTTCAGGGTTGACAGTGACTGTTCTCGAGTCTGTTTAGATACCACGACCCTTAGGAAGCCTTTATAACATCTTTCTGCCCTGTGGCACCACCCAGGACTCTGGCTCACGTTGTCCCTGAGGCCAGACCCATGGATATGGGCTTGACTGTGCCCGGTGCCACCAGCACTGCATCCCCTTCCCCTCAGCTCACCAGATCCGAATCCCCACCTTGGCTCCTCTCTATTCATACTCTTGCTGGTAAATTTTTATTTATTTATTTTTAGTAAATTAATTTCTTTTTGAGATGGAGTTTTGCTCCGTTGCCCAGGCTGGAGTGTGATGGCGTGATCTCGGCTCACTGCAACCTCTGCCTCCCAGGTTCAAGTGATTCTCCCGCCTCAGCCTCCCGAGTAGCTGGGATTACAGGTGCCCACCACCACACCCAGCTAATTTTTGTATTTTAGTAGAGACAATGTTTTGCCATGTTGGCCAGGCTGGTCTCGAACTCCTGACCTCAGGTGATCCACCCACAGGCCTGAGCCACCATGACCGGTCATAAATTTTTTTTTGAGAGGGAGTCTCGCACTGTCGCCCAGGCTGGAGTGCAGTGGTGCGATCTCGGCTCACTGCAAGCTCCGCCTCCCGGGTTCACGCCATTCTCCTGCCTCAGCCTCCTGAGTAGCTGGGACTACAGCCTCCGGCCACCACGCCTGGCTAATTTTTTTGTATTTTTAGTAGAGACGGGGTTTCACCATGTTAGCCAGGATGGTCTCGATCTCCTGACCTCGTAATCCGCCTGCCTCAGCCTCCCAAAGTGCTGGGTTTACAGGCATGAGCCACCGCGCCCGGCCGCGAATTTTTAATAACAGCTTTATTGAGATACAGTTTTATACCATAAAATTTACCCTTTTAAACATACAACTGTGTGGTCTTAGTAAACCCACAAGGTTGTGCAACCATCACCACTATCTAATTTTAGATAATTTTCGTCACCCCAAAACCACAGCCATTAGTAGTCACTCCCCATGCCCTCTTCTCAGTCTCTGGCAACACCTAATCTGCTTCCTGCCTCTGTGGATTTTACAGTCATGTGGACATTCCATATAAATGGAGTCCTACAATCCGTGACCTCCGTGTCTGGCTTCTCTCACTGAGCATGATGTTTCAAGGGCCATCTGCACTGTAGGGGTGTCAGAGCCTCATTCCTTCTACAGCTGAGTCATATTCTATTGTGGGAAAAGACCACACTGTGTTTCTCCATTTGTCTGTTGATGGACACTTGGGTTGTGTCCACTTTCTCAGTCATGCTATGAGCTTTAAGAGGCCAGTGATTGTCCCGCGTTAACGCCTGGCTTGGGCAGGTGCTGAGGAGCCACTCATCGCGCAGTCTGATTCTCAGCTGTTTCAGGTTCAGCCTGGGGCAGGAACCTCAGCTTTATTGATTTTATACTTGAGTCACTCACGTTTCCTCTTTTTACATGTTTTCTGAGATCAGTTTCTTCTAACCTGTGCATTAGGATCACTTGGGGAGGTTAAAAAATATGAATGCAGGCCGGGTGCGGTGGCTCACGCCTGTAATCCGAGCACTTTGGGAGGCCGAGGCGGGAGGATCACGAGGTCAGGAGATCAAGACCATCCTGGCTAACACAGTGAAAACCCGTCTCTACTAAAAATACAAAAAAATTAGCCGGGTGTGATGGCGGGCGCCTGTAGTCCCAGCTACTCAGAAGGCTGAGGTGGGAGAATGGCATGAACCTGGGAGGTGGAGCTTGCAGTGAGCCGAGATTGCGCTATTGCACTCCAGCCTGGGCGACAGTGTGAGACTCTGTCTCAAAAAAAAAAAAAAAAAAAAAAAAAAGAATGCCCAGGGAATCCCCGGTTGAATTGATCGATTTGATTGAGTTGGCCAGGAAGCCTAGCCTTTAGTATTTTTAAAGCAGCTGAAGTAGTTTTCATGGGCAGCCATGGTTGAAAACGTTTGCCCTCGATGGTTTATCTTGTTCTCCTTTGAGTAACCACTAAGGAGATACCCCTGAGCTCACCTCCCGTGCCTGAGCTCCGCATCCCTGGACCCATGCTGCGACGTCCCCGAGGACCCCAGGGGGATGGGGGGGGGGCTGCTCACTTTCCTCTTCACTTTTGCCCCTGCAGTCTTCCCTAGGTCACAGCTGCAGGTTGTGTATGAAAATTCCTTTATCGAAAGGCCGGGGATCATGTTAAAGAGGAATTACAACCTAAGAGGGGGAAGAAAACCACTTACACTGAACAGGAGCTCCCCAGAAGTCCAGAGGGCCCTGGTCCACAGGGCCCTGCAGAGCCCGGCTCGCCCCACCATTCCCCTCCCCTCACTGTCGGGGACACCAGGTGAGTGGTATCTGTCTCAGCACCCCCAGTTGTCACCCTCCACCCCTTCCCAAGCTCTCCCTAAGTGTGGCTGTGCCTCCTGGGTTAGCAGGAGGTGCTGCAGGGCTGCTGGCCCAGCACCCAGGCAGGGGCAATGTGGGTTCCCAGCTGTCGAGCACTTTCGAGTCTTCTGTAGTTACTGTACTTTTGGGATCAAACATCCACATCCACATCTCCCAGGTTCAAACGTTTAGAGACAATGCAATACAAAAACCACAAAAAGGAAAAAAATGTTTCTGCAACAGCTTCTGATATGGTTGGCTGTGTCCACACCCAAAATCTCATCTTGAATTGTCATCCCTGTAATGCCCATAATCTGCATGTATCAAGGGACAGATTAGGTGGAGGTAAATGAATCATGGCGGTGGTTTCTTCCGTGCTGTTCTCGTGATAGTGAGTGAGTTCTCACGAGATCTGAGACTAGGTGGAGGTAAATGAATCATGGGGGTGGTTTCTTCCATGCTGTTCTCGTGATAGTGAGTTCTCACGAGATCTGAGACTAGGTGGAGGTAAATGAATCATGGGGGTGGTTTCCCCCTTGCTGTTCTCGTGATAGTGAGTGAGTTCTCACGAGATCTGATGGTTTTATAAGGGGCTCTTTCCCTTTTGCTCCTTGCACTTCTCTCTCCTACCACCTTGTGAAGAAGAATGTGTTTGCTTCCCCTTCCTCCATGATTGTAAGTTTCCCGAGGCTTCCCCAGGCATGCAGAACTGGGAGTCAATTAAACTTGTTTCCTTTATAAATCACCCAGCCTTGGGTATTTCTTTTTTCTTTTCTGAGATGGAGTCTTGCTCTGTCGCCCAGGCTGGAGTGCAGTGGCGCGATCTCGGCTCACTGCAACCTCCGCCCTGCCTCCTGGGTTCAAGCGATTCTCCTGCCTCAGCCTCCCGAGTAGCTGGGATTACAGGCGCACGCCACCATGCCTGGGTAATTTTTGTATTTTTAGTAGAGACGGGGTTTCACCATGTTGGTCAGGCTGGTCTCAAACTCCAGACCTCAGGTGATCTGCCCACCTTGGCCTCTCAAAGTACTGGGATTACAGGTGTGAGTCACTGCACCTGGCCTCAGGTATTCCTTCATAGCAGTGTGAGAGCAGACTAATACAGCTTCCTATGTGCCGGAGAGACTCCTCCCCTTCTTGGAGCCAGTGGCTCTCTGCTGGGCCAGGCCCTGTGTGGCCCTGGAGACCCCTCCTCTGGGCCCCCGGCTGGTGTGACAGAGCCCTCACAGCTGCCCTGCACTGGGGGGTTTTGCCCAGAGTGGCTTTGAAATGGTTATTTTAACTAGGACTCCATGAAGTTCCTAGCTAATGACTTCTTGTTGGTTTAGCTTATTTTCCATGTTACAATTATTATAATTAAATTATAAATCTGGTATTTTCTTATACAGGCAGGGGAAGGGTTTCTGAGAAGCTGATAACAATGGTTTCCTTTGGAGCAGAGGGCTGTGTCCAGGGGGTCTCAGAAGACTCTTCTGTATACCTCTTCTTGCCATGTGAGTTTGAACCGTGTGATTGTGTTACTTGTGCAATTCAAAATAAACTTAAAAAAAAAAAACCTGCAAACCCTATGCTTGGCTCACTATGAAAGATATTATATTTTTGGCCGGGCGTGGTGGCTCACGCCTGTAATCCCAGCACTTTGGGAGGGTGAGGCGGGCGGATCACGAGGTCAGGAGATCGAGACCATCCTGGCTAACACGGTGAAACCCCGTCTCTACTAAACAAAATACAAATAATAATAATAATAATAATTAGCCAGGCGTGGTGGCGGGCACCTGTAGTCCCATATACTCGGGAGGCTGAGGCAGGAGAATGGCGTGAACCTGGGAGGCAGAGCTTGCAGTGAGCCGAGATAGCACCAGTGTACTCCAGCCTGGGCAACAGAGCGAGACTATGTCTCAAAAAAAAAAAAAAAGATATCATATTTTTATCAAAGATATTTTTGCCAAGTTTTATACCCTTTGAAACTTAGTTTTATATTGCCTTGCCATGTGGTCCACCTTTAATTCTATAAACCTTTTCTAATTTACCACATTGTAAGGTTTTAAGAACACAGATGATCTCATGCCTCATTCATTCATTTATTCAGAAAATATTTTCTTCAAGCATCTAAAATGTGCCAGGCCTTATGCCACGGATATAGGACTAAGGATGACACAGTGCTTGACATGGAGGAGATGATGAGGCCTGTGGTAGGGGGCTAAGAGATTGCATTACAGTGAGGATTATGGGGTTCAGGAAATAAACCCCTATAGAAGGTAAAGCTTGAGCTGAGTTCTGGAGGAGTGTCATCTATTTGCAGGGAAGGTCACATTCCCAGTGAATGGTGATGGCAGCAGGAGGCAGGCAGGTTCCTGGGTGGGAAGGGGCAGGTCCCTGGTGAAACCCCACTTTCAAGCCAGGGACAGCCTGAAGTTCCTGGGCCAGGATGCCAGTTCCTGGTGAAGTCCGAGTTCCAGAAAGAGAACTTACGTACTTGATGCCTTTCAGCCAATCAAGTGGTGCTTTTTCCAGGCCTGCCCATGGGCCAATCAGCACACACTTCCTCCTGTCTATGGACCAATCAACATGTACTTCCTCCATTCTGAGCCCATACCTGCCTGTGGATAGGAGCTACCCACTTCGAGTCTCCTCTCTGCTGAGAGCTATTTGGTCAGCTGTTCTCTGCCTTGCTCACCCTCCAGATGTCTGCCAAACCTCATTCTTCCTGGACATGGGACAAGAACTTGGAACCTGCTGAATGGTGAGAGCAAAACGAGCTGTAATACTTTTCTGGCCAGCTTGCCAAGTTGCAGGTGGGAGCCAAAGTGGCTGTAACGGGTTCCTGGCCGGGTCGCTGAGCTGCGGGTGGTGACACGCTCCCAGACTGAGGGAGTGAAGAGTGGTGACCCTTGTAGAGGCCCAGGCCTTGGGATTCCCCAAGCCAGAGCTATAATGCTATAGCCCTCCCACCCTCTGCTGGCGCCCAGTGGCCACCCCATGCAGTGGGAAGCAGCGGTGGGGCCGGGACAGCCAAGGAGCTGTGGACCGGTGTGGGGCGGCAGGACCAAAAGACCTGTAACACAAATGAGGTGAAACATACCGCCCCGGAAACACGACCCCCTGCTAGCCACGCTGTGGGTGATGAGAAGGACAGAAGAGCTGTGGCCCTTCTGGGAGCCCAGACCTCGGGGCTCCCCGAGCCAGGGCTGTGACACACTATAACCCCCCTTTGGGGCTCTGTGGCTCCTGGCATCTGTGAGCTTTCGGGTGCCACCATGTTCCCCTTGTCCAGATGCTGATGCCTGCAGTGGAAGCCACTTGTGGTACCTCTGGTCCAGCCACAGCCTTGCATGGAGCCGGCAGCTGTGCAGGCACCTAGAGCTGCCTGCTCTACCACAGCAGCTGCATGGCTGGGTGTGCGCAGTGGTTGGACCCCATGCTCGCTTGCTCACATACCCCTTGCTGCTCTGCACCTGGCTCACCCTTGGCAGGCGTGGGATCTGGGTTGGTAGTGCAAGCCGAGCGCAACCTGCTGGGCTGAGTGGGCTCGAGCAAAACTCTAGCAGAGGCACCGCTGGCCACGGAGGTTTCTAGCTGGTGAAGCGATACCCAAAGGATCCTATGACATTAGTGGCTGCATGGGCAGGTGCATTGGGGGCGCACTGGGCGCTCCTGCTGCCCTGCTTCCACGCGCCTCTGAGCACTGCACTACATAGACATTTAGGCCTCATAACAACCCCCTAGAGGAGGCTGAGCTCTGCATTATACAGACATTTAGGCCTCATAACAACCTCCTAGAGGAGGCTCAGTACTTAAGTAGGTCCCATTTGATAGATGAGGAAACTGAGGCTCAGTCGCCCACGGCTTGTTGAAGGTCACCAGCTAGTGAGCACAGAACCAGGTTAGCCCAGGTGGTACAGCTTCAGAGCTCACATGCGTAACTTGTTACATTATTCCTACTCAGGAAGTGGAACCCCCAGGAACAGATGGCTGATTGGAGGAGGGACCAGCATAAGGAAAGGGGCAGGATTCAGGGGTGGGAGGGGAAGTCGATATCTGTTTTGGATGCATGTCAGCACCAGCGTGGGAGTAGGCAGTGAGCTGTTGAAAATTCTGGAGTTCAGAAATAACCGTGTCTTGCAAATCCAGATGCAGAGGTCACTGCTTGAAGGTGGCAGTTTGCACCTTGGATATGAAGGAAATTGCTAAGAAGAAAGCAGTGAGAAGATGAGGGCACCAAAATTCAAGAAATGGCAGGGAAGGATCTGTGTATGGAGGGAGGAGGAGGTCAGAGGTGGCTGGAGCCCCAGGATGAAATAGGCAATGTTAGATATCGGCCACCTGTTGACAAGGGTCCCAGACTCAGCATCCTCTGAGTGGGTCTTCTCCCTCCCTCTGCAGCCTGCCTTGCTTCACTGTTGCAAGCTTCCTAGTAAACCAGTCTTCTCCCTGCTATAATTTTATATTGCTTGTTGAAACGATATTCCAACAAGTAACATAAATATTTTTGATATACTAGGCTAAATAAAACATTTAAAAATTAATGTCACCTATTTATCTTCATTTTTCTAATGTGGTCACTAGAAATTTACAAGTGCACTTGTGGCTCCCATGATGTTCCTATTGGGTGGTGCTGTGCTCCCACAGTGCAACGACTTCAATCTCGCCAAGACCTCTGGCTTGAGTTAAGCCAGGAAAACAGATACCACTCTAGACATCTCAAGCATGAAAGAACATAGCTCCAGGGAAGGCCAAGTCCTCACGAAGGGATGCAGAGCTCGGTGGTAAAGAGCACCGTTTTCTAAGAATTTGCTTTCAACAAAAATTGGGAACGCCCAATCAAGTTATTCGCTGACACAAATTAAAAGAGATTGATACATCAGTATGTGATTTTGGCATTTAAGTCCAAAGAATTGAATGACATTGCTACTCCTCCTTCACACGGGTGCCTCCGAGGGTCCCCGCTAAGGCCTCTCCCTCTCCACCCTATGGGCAGCTGACCTGCCGGGGGCCTCACCTGCTGGAGGAGCAACTGCAGGAGAAGCACCTGTTAGGGGTCGCACCTGGCCGGGGGGGGGGGGGCTCCTGCGGGGGAAGCACCTGCCCAGGGTGCACCTACCGTGTGCAGGCTGCGGACCACCCGGACAGGTGCCCCTTCGGCAGGGAGGGCGGTCACGGGGGCCGGCCAGGTCGGGGTGGGGTCCTCCCGGGGATCCAGACACGGCCCTGTGGCCTCTCCCCGCCCCAAGCCTTTCCTTTCTCTCCCCGTGTCTCTCTTCCTCTCCTTCCTGCTTTCCACAACACCGCCCGCTCGCAGCGCCCCGCCCTCTCCTGGACCGCGCACTCCCTCCGCGGAGGCCCCAGGACGCGCACGAGCGCGCAGTGGACGTCGGCGCGCGGACCGTGCATGGGTTCCGCAGCTGTGGCGCCCCGCGTGCGCGCTCCGTAGTGCCCGGTGGGGCACTGGGCTTAGCTGCTCGAGGCCGCGCCCTAAGAGGCGGGGCATAGACAGGAAGAAGACTGGCGGGCATGTGGGCGGGGCACGATCTGGAGGCGGGGCGGGGCGGGCGTGTGGGCGAGGCCCGAGGCTCGCGGCGCCCCAGCTCTCGCGAGAGCGGCGCCTGATGACGACCGGGAGGGCGGGGCCCGTCTGGGGCGCCGGCGGGTGCGTTTGAATCTGGTCCGAGCGCGGGAAACGGCGGGTCCCCGAGCCCAGGTAAGAGCTGCGGTGCCGAGCCGGGATTGGGTTCGGAGCAGGGGCTGGGAAGTAGCAGGGATCGGGCGGGAAGCCCCTCCTCGGCTGGTCGGGGTCCCAGCCTCCACTCCCCTAAGGAGGCGGCCGACCTGCGTGCGGGCAGTGCTGCCTCTGACGGAACTGGACGGAACTGGCGACCCCGGGCCATCCCCCCTACCCAGCTCAGCGACGCCCGTCCTTCTTGTCCGTGTCGGAGGAAAATCCCAGCCCCGGGCGCGGGCACTGCCCTCAGAGAGCGACCCCCCAGCCCTGAGCATGGGCACCGTCCTCAGAGAGTGTCCCCTCAGTCCTGGGCATGGGCACTGCCCTCAGAGAGCGACTCCCTCAGTCCTGAGCATGGGCACTGCCCTCAGAGAGCGTCCCCTCAGTCCTGGGCATGGGCACTGCCCTCAGAGAGCGACCCCCCAGCCCTGAGCATGGGCACTGCCCTCAGAGAGCGACTCCCTCAGTCCTGAGCATGGGCACTGCCCTCAGAGAGCGACCCCCTCTGTCCTGGGCATGGGCACTGCCCTCAGAGAGCGACTCCCTCAGTCCTGGGCATGGGCACTGCCCTCAGAGAGCGACCCCCCAGCCCTGAGCATGGGCACCGTCCTCAGAGAGTGTCCCCTCAGTCCTGGGCATGGGCACTGCCCTCAGAGAGCGTCCCCTCAGTCCTGGGCATGGGCACTGCCCTCAGAGAGCGACTCCCTCAGTCCTGAGCATGGGCACTGCCCTCAGAGAGCGTCCCCTCAGTCCTGGGCATGGGCACTGCCCTCAGCGACTCCCTCAGTCCTGAGCATGGGCACTGCCCTCAGAGAGCGACCCCCTCTGTCCTGGGCATGGGCACTGCCCTCAGAGAGCGACCCCTCAGTCCTGGGCATGGGCACTGCCCTCAGAGAGCGACCCCCTCTGTCCTGGGCATGGGAACTGCCCTCAGAGAGAGTCCCCTCAGTCCTGGGTGTCGGTACTGCCCTTAGAGAGAGTCCCCCTGAGCCCTGGGTGTAGGCACTGCCCTCAGAGAGTATCTCCCCAGCTGTGGACGTGGGCATTGTCCTCAGAGACATCAGTCTCCTGAACTCTTGTTGCTGGTTTGGTGCCTCTTGTTGTGTCCCTGAGGAAGGAGTTTGGGGACGGAGTGGGAAGTCACAGGTGGTGAGAAGGTAACAGGGATT
The DNA here is from genome assembly GCF_029289425.2 of Pan paniscus. Lineage (NCBI taxonomy): Eukaryota > Metazoa > Chordata > Mammalia > Primates > Hominidae > Pan > Pan paniscus. The sequence continues at coordinate 195,189,891 of NC_073255.2, read as the reverse complement.
TCTTCGTTTTAATGCTCATCTTGATTTAGTACCAGACCTCCTGTGCGAAGAGTAACCTGCTCTTCGGACTGATAACTGGATGGTGAGATGACTCCTTACCTTGAAAGTAGCATTCTGGCTGCAGGGCTGAGGTCTCATGCACATATGGTACAAGAAACATGGAATATCGCCACCTTGGGAGATAGATTGAAAAATTAACCATTAAAAAATTACAGTCACTAATATAAGAGGGAAAATGGGAAATATAGGAATAAGTTTGGTAGTCTAGAGGAAGTGTATTACTGTAGGTTGGACTAAAATGCCAAAGAGGTACACTTGGAAGTAGAGCAAACAAGAAAAGTGACCAGAACTATGAAAAAGTGGAGAGTGTTCACAGACTTGCCGGGCGAAGACGTATGATTCCATGTGTTTGCTGCACCTTATTGGATTATTTTTCTAAAATCATGAATTTGTCCTAACCACTATTCATTATGCTTGTTACTGGCCACTCTCCCTTACCTCCCCATTTTCTTTGTCAGTGAAAAATGTGCCAGTCATGCTTGATTTAAAGAGGGAGACACGTTGTTGTTAGGCAATTTCATCATTGCATGAACATCACAGTGGACTTGCCTACACCTAGAGGTGCAGCCTACACACATAGGCTGTATGGTGTAGCCTACTGCTCCTAGAGTGTTACTGTACTGAATACTGTAGGCAACTGTAATACAATGGCAAGTATTTGCATCGCTAAACATATCTAAGCATAGAAAAGGCACAGTAAAAATATGGCATTATAATCTTATGGGACCACGGTCATACATGTGGTCTGTTGTTGACTGAAATGTTATGTGGTCCATGACCGTAGTTCATAGTTCAGCCATTTGAGTTGAGGAATGAGATGACCAGACTTCACTGTTAACTTATTTGGGGAGTCATTAAACTGAGGTTATTTTTGCTTTGTTCAATTTGGACATTAAAATCTAATATTATATGTTTAAGATGACTCTCTGTCCCCATAATTATTGGCAGTAGTTTTCCATATTGCTCTATTTATAATGGTGCAGGTGGTTTTCATTTATTTTTAAAGTGAGGGGGCTCCTACTGCAAATGTGTTCCATCATTTGCTATTACCTCATCTTTAGGTTGATGTTTTTTCAGTAGGGCACCAGTAGCACCAGGTATTGTGAATGCGAAATAGAATTTCCTGGAAAAACACAGGCAGGATGGAGGGTATACAAAGTCCCCTGAGCTCTCATTATCCCGAAGGGGTGGGAGGAGGATGCTGTGGTTGAGCATGCCTAATGCATAGTCTAACAAGATCCCAGGTGACCCCCGGGGCCACTGTTTTCCATCTCACTTTGAATAACAAGATGACACTAACAGTGAGATTTTTTTGATGGAGGAATGGCCTTTAGAAAGGGGAGCATCTTCAGAATCTGCAGCTGGGATCAGATTGTTCTTTTGTTGAATCAACTCAGCTCTGCTGAGCCAGCATCTTGCTAAGGTACTAAAAAGGGAGAGATGGTGGTGAGCTTCCTAAGGCTATTTGGATTTCTCCCTCCTTAGTTGGTAATTTTATTAACAATTGTTGATAAGATATCATTAATATCATGTTATTTACATCCCCAGTAAAGGAAATAAGTAAATTGTTTTTCAGATATTATAGCGTGTTTCATGTCAGAATGTTTTTAGAAACTGTCTGCCATACGTGGTTCAGGAATTTTCTTGCAGTTCTTGGATGTTAATATCAAATGAAATCTTACAGGAAAAGATATATTTGCAAGTGTTTCAGTATGATTGTGTTTTCCATTAGGGTTACAAAATAAATGCCATTTGAACAGTGCCATCTGTCATGGAAAAACGTGAGACATTTGTACAAGCCGTGTCTAAGGAGCTGGTTGGAGAGTTTTTGCAATTTGTTCAACTTGATGTAAGTTTCATGTTTTAGTTTTGTTGTGATTTTTGACTGTGAATATGAAATATGTTCTAAAGTCATTATGTCCCCAAAAGAAACATAGTTATCTCAGTGAATCCTTAGCGACCAATGTTTATTTGAAAGAAGAAAACAAAACCCTTTATACTCAAATCTACCTGCTGGTGGGCTACGCTAAGATGTAAAAGATAAACCGAAGTTAACCAGTCAAAGAGGGATGTTGGGGGAAAGGACCCATCTAACAAAGAAGGTCACTCTGAAGACTAGAGAAGGTTTGTTGTGTTTGAACTTGAAGTTCAGCAGGAAGGCAGAAGATGAGGCTGGGGGCTAGGCTACACGAGTCTTTACCATTTTAAGGAATTCAGACTTTATCTTGAGAATGGTGGGTGCTTGAAGCAGGGAGCGAGCTGTAGGCAAGGGAGGAAGAGAACAAAAGAGGAGAGAGAACTAGTGGACAAAATAGAGGTAAGGAGAAAAATATGGTTTGCCTTTTGGAAATAGTCCTCTGACTGCAAGTGAGAAATATGTCAAAGGGACATATTTAAGGCTAACCTCTTAGGTTGTGCTCTTCATAATGATGGTTGAATTAGGAACTGGAAATGGGAAGCTGCTTGGTAGTGAAGTGATGGCACTATTGGACTGATTGATTGGATATGGATATGGTGGGGAAGGGCCCAGGCGTCTGACTGTGTAGTACCATTCAGCAAGCTCATGAACGTGGAAGAGGGCAGATTCAAGGGAGAATGTGGCTCCATTTTGGAGGTACCAGATGACTGGTGGTGGGATGTGCACCAGCGGATGGCCAGTAGTCAGACATGCACGTCTGGATACCAGGGGAAAGGGCTGGGCTAGAGACAGGTTGGGCATGGAAGCCTAAGTCGTGGGAATGCCTGCAGTTATCTCTGTAGAGTTTCAGATAAAAGGGCCTAGGACACATCTCTGAGGAAGCCAGCATTGGAGGCACTGACTCTGAAATACGAAAGTATCTTTGGGGCAGGAGACCCTTGGCACGCTTGTCTCACTTGTTCTTATTATGTGGTGAAAATCAAATTAATGACAACAAAGAATTAGAGAGGAATCTAATAATGAATTTGTTACTGGCAACATTTAAGAAATCATTTTTCTTTATAAGAGAAATGAGCTTATAACATGTTTTGGTATTATAAAATGATATCCTGTAAACTTAAAAATAATCACAAACTCATAGGCATCTCATCACCATAGAAGTGTTTATAAGAGCAAATTAGTTAGATAATATATAAATGTCTGCTTTAGCAGTAGCAGTGTATATGGATTGTATTGGAAATGCAGTACATACATATTTTAAAGTCTAAAAGATTGTTGTTGCAAAGTGCATACCATAATGTTAACAAAATCACAGCAAACTAAATTGAAAATCAGAGGTAAAAATAGCAACTCAAAATCACACTGGTGGCCACAATGACAGGTGCCCTTCTGGGGTGCGTTGTTTCCAGCCACCCGTTGTGTGCCAGCCAGCCTTTGCAGTGTTGCTGGGCAGCCAGCAGACATCTCAGGAGAATACTGAATTAGTCCTTATACTAATGAGGATTAACTCTAGTTTATCAATAAGCTTTATTAACACTTAACAGTTCAGCTTAGTACCTAGTCACCGTGTGGCTCTTACATGTAAAAATGAAAATGTGTAGGATTGTGCATCACGTGGTTTCAAGTTGAATGACATAAATGCCATTTTATATAATGATGGTTTCCCATAGTTCAATTTGATAAGAACTTAAATCAGTTTGAGGCCTATCAGGTAGATCTTTCCAAGTACAGTTAGTTCTGCTGTAATCCCACACATGCATTACCAACAGTCACTGCACTCTGCAGAATTGGTTAAGATAAATAAATAAATAAATAAAAAACCCAGAGAGATTATGGGGAAAATGGAGTTAGAGGGACAACACTAAAAAATTTTGCCAGTGACATGTTAAAACAGGAACCTAATAAAACAGTAGCATAATTTTATATGTTAAATCACTAAGAAATGCATAAATACTATAGTAAGCATGGCACTTTACCTTGAAAAATATTTACACTCTATAGTTGGAAGTGGGTGCCTGTGCTCCCAAGGTACACCTGCCCCTCTGTGTGTAAGAGGAAGAAAATGAGGTAGAACAGAGGAGAAAAAGGCAAGCAAGGCGGAGGGGAATATGGAGCATTAGAGAGCACAGTGGGCCTGGGGAGGGTGCAGTGAAGTGGGGTTGGGGCCTTTGGGTCATAGCAGGTGAGGGGCACAATGTGTGGCCCAGGTATGAATGGACTGAGCTGGTAGGTGTCTGAGATGTGTTTCATGGGATCCTCGTGGCTCCAGTCAGTGGGTGCAGTTTTCTGCATTCACCTGGTATTTCTTGCCTATGAAATCCCACATAAGCAAATGGGAATTTGCCTTTGGTCAAATTGTTCCTTGATGTATTGACAATGTTGGAACAAATTTTTATTTTCAAGCAAGTGTTCCAGAGTGGAGCTGATTATACTGTATGCCCTTGTCCTTCTTGGAGAATCAATGATGGGGAGGAGGACACAGCACTGAGGAGAATTCCATCATTTAACAAACATGTCCTAAGTGCCTTCTGTGTGCCAGACACTGCACTGAGAGTTGGGGTTATAGTACACACAAAGCAAAGTTTCTGCACAAATGGGGGTTTATGTTCTAGTGGTAGAGGAAGAAAAACAAGACACATATAGAAATAATAAAGCAGGTGGAGGCTGGGCACAGTGACTCACCTCTGTAATTCCAGAGCTTTGGGAGGCTGAGGCAGGAGGATCGTTTGAGGCCAGGATAACACCGGCCTGGGCAACATAGTAAGACCCCGTCTCTACAGTAATGTTAAAAAATTGGCCTAGTGTAGTGGCTTGTGCCTGCGGTCCCAACTACTTGGGAGGCTGAGGCAGTAGAATTACTTGAGCCCAGGAGTTTGAGGCTACAGCGAGCTATGATTGTGCAACTGCACTCCAGCCTGGGTGACAAAGTGAGACCCTGTCTCAAAAAAAAAAAAAAAATACTACTACTACTGATAAAGCAAGTGGAAGTGGAAGTTGGGAACGATGGAGTGGCTAAAGAAAACCTCAGAGATGATATTTGAACAGAGTTGGTACAGTCACATGACTCTTGATGAGGACAGGTTCTGAGAAATGCATCATTAGGTCATTTCATTGTTGTGTGAACATCCTAAAGTGTGCCTACATACACCCAGATGGAGCAGCTCAGTACACACCTGGGCTAGATGGTACAGTCTACCGTCCTAGGCTACAAACCTGTGTGGCATGTTACTGTACTGAATACTGTAGGCACAGTGTTGTAACACAATGGTGTGTATCTAAACATTGAAAAGGTACAGTAAAAATACAGTGTAAAACATAAAAAATGCTACATCTGAATAGGGCACTTAGTGTAGCTGGAGCTTGCACAACTGGAAGTTGTTCTGGGTGAATAACTGAGTAGTGAGTAAATGTGAAGGCCTAATACGTCATTGTACACTACTGTAAACTATAAACACATTACACTTGGGCTACAGTAAATTTATAAAAACATTTTTCTTCAATAATAAATTAACGTTAGCTTACTGTAACTGTTTTACTTGATAAACTTTAAAAAAATTTTAAACTTTTAAAATCCTTTATAACACTTAGCTTAAAACACAAACTTATTTTGCTTTACAAAAAATCTTTCTTCATTTTATTTTATTTTAACTTTTATATTCAAGGGTACATGTGCAGGTTTGTTACATAGGTCAACTTGTCTCATGGGGGTTTATTGTACAGATTATTTCATCACTGAGGTATTAAGCCTAGTAATTAGTTATTTTTAGTTATTTAGTTATATTAGTTATTTTTCCTGATCCTCTCCCTCCTCCCACCCTCTACCCTCCAATAGGCCAGTGTGTGTTGTTCCCCCTGTGTCCATGTGTTCTCATAATTTAGCTCCTACTTATAAGTGAGAACATGCTGTATTTGGTTTTCTGTTCCTGTGTTAGTTTGCTATGGATAATGGCCTCCAGCTCCATCTATGTCCCCGCAAAGGACTTGATCTCATTCTTTTTTATGGCTGTATAGTATTCCACGGTGTATATGTACCACATTTTCTTTATCCAGTCTATCATTGATGGGCATTTAGGTTTATTCCATGTCTTTGCTAAAAATACTCTCTTTATACCCCTATTTGATAGCTTTTTTCTATTTTTACTTTTTTTTTTTTTTCTTTTCAGTTGGAGCCTTGCTCTGTTGCCCAGGCTGGAGTGCAGTGGCGTCGTCTCGGCTCACTGCAACCTCCGCCTCCCGGGTTCAAGTGATTCTCCTGCCTCAGCCTCCTGAGTAGTTGAGATTACAGGCACACGCCACCACACCGGCTAATTTCTGTATTTTTAGTAGAGACAGGGTTTCGCCATGTTGGCCAGGCTGGTCTCAAACTCCTGATCTCAGGTGATCCACCTGCCTTGGCCTCCCAAAGTGCTGGGATTACAGGTGTGAGCCACCATGCCCAGCCATCTATTTTTACTTTTTAAACTTTTTTGTTAAAAACTAAGACACAAATACACCATGAGCCTGGGCCTGTACCAAGTCAGGATCATCAGTATCACTGTCTTCCACCTTAACATCTTGTCCCAGTGGAAGGTCTTCAGGGGCAATAACAGACATGCAGCTGTCATCTCATCTCCTATGATAACATTGCCTTCTGGAATTTCTCTTGAAGCACCTGCCTAAGGCTAGTTTACAATTAACTTAAAAAAATGTAGAAGGAATATACTCTAAAACAATGATAAAAAGTAGGTTTGTTTACACCAACATTACCACAAATGTGATTAATCTGTTACACTATGATGTTTTGACAGCCATGACATCACTAGGTGATAGGAATTTTTCAGCTCCATTATAATCTTACGGGACCACTCTCATATATGTGGTTTGTCATTGACTGAAATATCACTATGCATTGCATGACTATATTTGATCAGAGATCCAAATGGGCCATGCAGAGATTTGGGAAAAGAAGATTCTAGACAAAAGGAATGGGAAAGGCCGAGCCCCTGAGGCAGGGCACATTTGGGAAGCTAAGGGTGTGGACTTAGGAGGAGGAGGGTGGCAGGGTTAGGGTGGAGAAGTAATTTCTTTCCTGTTGAAATAACTGCTAAGTTAAAAGAAAAGTTGCAAGAGGAATTCAAAGGAATCCTGAATACCCTACGTCCAGGTTTACCAGTTGTTACCACTTGCCACATTTTCTTTATCATCCTTTGTATTTACATTTTTTTGAATCACTTGAGTCAGTTGTAGGCATTGTGCCTCTTTATCTCTAAACTTTTCAGTTCATATTTTTCTAAAAGATATTCTGTTATATAATCACATTAAAATCCTCAAAATCAGGAAATTTAACATTGTGGATAATCCTGTTAAATAACCCTCTGCAGCCTATGTCCTCTCCTCTTGAATCTGGATTGGGCTTGTGCCTGCTTTGATGGATGGAATATTGAGGAAGTGGCCTTCAGAAAGTTTGGCAGCTTCTACTTCCTCTCGGAGCCGTGGTTGTCATGTAAGAAGTGCAGGATCACCCTCTGCTGGAGGGAGAGACCACACACAAAGGCTGGAGGATGAGACTGCAGAGGGAGACCTCATTAGTGGGCACCAAAGTGCCAGACATCCAACACCCAGCTGCCACCTTAAGCATAGGCATGTGTCCCCAAGAGTGAGCATCTGATTCATGAGATACAGTAAAATTGTTGCTTTATGCTACCAAGTTTTTTGCTACGCAACAAGACTTCCCCTGCTTCATACACATTGTGCCAGTCACAAGAGAATACCTCCCTCTGGGCATATAGACTACAAAAAGGCACCTTGCTGGGGCACAGGTGGCCAGGGCACTCACACAGGGAGGAGAGGCCCTGCAGGATGTCCACCCCACCGGCCCCTCATCCTGGTGCGCTCTGTACAGCACAGGGCTGCACAGCTTCTGCATCCGGGGGCTGGAGGTGGTTGTGGAGGGATGCCCACAGGCAGCTCGCTAGTCTGCACGTGTTCTTTCTAACTGCTGGGCTTTTGTGTTGCCCTGCCTTTGCCCAGTGTCCTACGGCCCTAGAGGCCTGGGCCGTCACTGCTAATGTCGTGGCAATGCCAGGCAATGACCACCCCAAGGCCATGCTGGGGAGAGGTAGAACATTTTGATATTTGAACAGCTTTTGTCCCCCATCCTTTCCTTGCCCTTCCAGCCAGCTCTTCAGTGCCCTAGGCAACAGCCACTCATTTCTCACATCCCCAGCTCCAAACAGCCTTCAGTGAAGCTGGGTGTGTGTCTCATTTTGTTGCTATAGTTTGTTACTGGAACCTCTCTCACTCTCATTTCTTCAGGGTTGATTTTTCAGGAAGGAGTTAGCAGCCCATCCTAGTTTGTCACATAGGTGGATGGGCAGCTATTTCTTTTCCTTCAGGCTATATCCTTCAGCATACACCTCTAATAGATTTTAACAATCTGTAGGTTGTTATTCTTGCCCCTAGACTGTGAACTTACTCAGGGCAGGGTGGGACCTGATTCGTTTCTGTGCCCTAACCATCAGTCAACTAGTATTTCCTGATGTAAGCGTCATGAATCAGCCCAGTCATTTCTCTGGTCACCTTCAGTCACCAGAGTTTGCCCTGAATAGAACCTCTTGATCTTTGAACACAGTAGCTGTGGTCCATTACCCAGACGAGTGACCCCAGCACCAAAACTGTCCATTAATATACTGGAAAATTACCATTAATGGACTTAAACGGGCCATTAACTTATTTTTTTCTGCATAATTGAGGCGTAAAGAATTATTCAATTGTTCATGATTGAATGTCGGGTCTATAGGTAGATCAAGATACCGTCTAAGGTCAAACATTTGAGAGCTGGTCTGTGTTTGCATGTGATTGACAGGCAAAGGCCTAAGGAAAATGGAGAGGAGAATTGAAGGGGAGGAGGGTCAAGGAAATGAGGAAAGAGAGGAGATGGAAGTGAACAAGCGGAGGTGGAAAAAGCTAGATGAAAAACGAAGGAGCACTAAGAAGAGGAGAAAACAAACGCCAGGGCAGGAGAGGAGCTAGGAGAGCAGGAAGAGAGGCTGGGGGGATGGAGGGCTTATGAGGTATCTTTACTCTAGTTTCTCCATCTTACTGTGTTTTTTATGACCCCGACAGTTTTGAAGAGTGCAAGTGGCTCTTTTGTGGTATAGCCTTCAATTTGCATCTGTTGAGGATCTGATTAAATTTTAGTGTGCATTTTGGCAGGAACTGCTTAGCAGTGTTAGGTCCTCGGCACGGTCAAGACAGGAAGCGCATGGCGTGGTCTGTCCGTCCTTGTGTGGGTAGGTGTCCTCCAGGTCTCTTCTGGGAGCCTGCCTCTGTGGGAAAGTGGTGACACTGTAATGTCCTGCTGCTCACCAGGCTTCCACCCACTTGTTTCAGCATCTTCTGATAATTCCTGCCAGAGTCCATAATTATTGTGATGGCTATAAAACAGCGATTTTCTAACCCTGTATTGCATCTATGTTTATTCACTGACATTCTAGAGCATGCAGGTGCTATTAATTAATGATTTTATATTTATTATCAGTATGCTGTCATTGATTTTTTCTTTTTAGAGACAGGCTCTTGCTATGTTGCCCAGGCTGAAGTGTAATGGTACAATCACAGCTCACTGCAGCCCTCTCTCCCAGAGTGGTTGGCTTGGCCTCGTTTATGCTTATTTCATTCAACTGGTTATAATTAATCACTGTCACTGTTTTGGTGCTCACATTGTCCCAAATTTGGCTATAGGGAGTCCCTTTAATTGGATTCTATGCCCTTTTGATGAGGGCCGCTATTTGCTTCATCAAAGAGTAGGTGAGGTCATCTCAGATAAGAGGAAATGGGTTTAGAGGGTTGTTGGAGGAGATCTGAAATCATCTTGTTGGCTGGTGGGAGAGAATGATATTGAGGAATGAGTAGAAGGTGGTGTTGAGGGCCCACGTGGGGCTGGAATCTGTGGCCACAGTATTATTATTGCCATTGTTATTGAACTTTAGCCTACTTTTGTAACCTAATTCTAGGTATGGAGATGGTGGACATTTGGGTCCCTTTTAGGGAGGGTTTTGCTAAGTGGGTGAAATTTTAAAAACTCTGAAGATTAGGATGCTAGGAAAGAATAGGTGGAGAATCCCTGTGCTTCTTCCCTTTTAGGAATGGATTTTGAATACTACAACCAAACTCTTGAACTTGTAATGAAGTTAACACTTAACTTTTCTTTTGATGACATTATGAAAAGGATATGATTAATTTTTTGTATTTGAAATGTGACACTTGCTATTTATGTTACAGAAAGAGGCCTCTGATCCTTTCAGCCTAAATGAATTACTAGATGAATTATCAAGGAAACAGAAAGAAGAATTATGGCAAAGGCTGAAGAATTTATTGACAGATGTGTTGTTAGAAAGCCCAGTGGATGGGTGGCAGGTAGTGGAAGCCCAGGGTGAAGACAATATGGAAACAGAACATGGCTCAAAAATGGTAGTATTTGTTTTTCAAAAATAAGAAACGTTTTTCTCTTTTTTTTGTCAAAAAATAACTTCACTGTGTAACATTGAATTTTACATTAAGACAGATTTTGAAGTTAGAAGTCAAGAATTTTAGAAGTTTAGTCTGTTGTAGTTTTATTCACTTTTCAACCCTACTGTTATTAATCTAATACTAAATATTGCTGTTCTTTTAGGATGATTTACTTTTATTCAACTTTAATTCTTTTTAGAATAAGCTAGAATTGTGGCTTGATTTTTAGAAAATTTGTAACTGAAATTTCTGCTAAAAACTGATTTTAAGTTGATGATTTTAATTCACTCATGCTTTGATTTTTCATTTATAGAGAAAAAGCATAGAAATAATTTATGCAATTACATCTGTGATTCTTGCTTCTGTGTCTGTAATAAATGAAAGTGAGAACTACGAAGCCCTACTGGAATGTGTTATTATATTAAATGGTGAGTTGATTTTGTTATAAATGGCATATTTAGAAGTGGGTGTTGAAATACTTGTTTTTTTTCTGTTTTTATTTATTTATTCATTTATTTATTTATTTTTTTTGAGACGGAGTTTCGCTCTTGTTGCCTAGGCAGGAGTGCAATGGCGCGATCTCAGCTCACCACAACCTCCGCCTCCCGGGTTCAAGCAATTCTCTTGCCTCAGCCTCCCTAGTAGCTGGGATTACAGGCATTCACCACCACGCCTGCCTAATTTTGTATTTTTATTAGAGACAGGGTTTCTCCATGTTGGTCAGGCTAGTCTCAAACTCCTGACCTCAGGTGATCCACCCGCCTCGGCCTCCCAGAGTGCTGGGATTACAGGCGTGAGCCACCGCGGCTGGCCTGAAATGATACTTTGTAAAAGGAAACTAGTTGTTTTCATGAGCATTGTTGAATTCAGTAGCAGAAGTGGTATAAAGGTATAGCTTTGCAGTCAAGTTCTTTTTCTTCAGCTAGAATAGGAGCATACTTACATAAGAGTTGTCCTGAATACTTAGTTTATTTATTTTATATTTATCATTTTTTTTAGAGACAGAATCTCGCTCTGTTGCCTATGCTGGAGTGCAGTGACATGAACCCAGCTCACTGTAGCCTTGACCTCCTGGCCTCTAGCTATCCTCTCACCTCAGCCTCCTTAGTAGCTGGGACCATGGCCCATGCTTTTTGTTTTGTTTTGTTTTGTTTTGTTTTTTGGTAGAGACAGGATCTAACTGTGTTGCCCAGGCTGGTCTCAAACTCCTGTGCTCAGGTGATCCTCCCACCTTGCCCTGGCAAAGTGCTGGGATTACAGGCATGAGCCATTGTGTCTGGCCTAATTAGTTTAATTTAAGCTCCATTCAGATGTTATAGATGGTGAGATGGGCAGTACTCAGCAACTAACTGCTATTTACAGGTTTTTCAGGGAAGTCTGACTTACTGAACCAATGATCAAGAACTTGTTGAGAAGAAAATACCTGATTATGTGATTACCATTGCTAGATAGTGTCAACTTAACTAAGAATTTGTGACACTGAATTTTTTCTTTAAGTATGTTGTGAACGTGATCTGAGGAGTGATTATTGACTCCTAGGGGAGTTTTACTGTATTGAAATTTAAATGATGGTACTTTTCAAGTTTTAACAAAACTGTAAAACTAGTTATTAATTTAGTCTAAGTTAATGAAAATATTTGATTATGAAATATATAAAATTTTAGTTACAAAAGATGTAAAAATATCTTAATGATTTTTAAGAAAACTTTTCACATACCCTCATCCTTCACTGTGCGAGTGTAATTAGTTTGATGTGACAAAGTATCTCATCAAGCTTCTTATTCTTAGCATCACTTGGATTTATGTATGTTTTATAGTACATTGTTTTATTCTGAATTCTTGAGTTGAAATACAGTGTCTTATTAAAAAGTCACCCCTAATCATAATGAAAATAGCTTCCAAATGCTTTGTGAATTTTACTATCAGTTTATTTGTACGGTCTGCAAATAACTAGTGAAATGATTAGTGCTAACACTGTAGTTGCTATCAACTTCCCAGTTAATTCAGGAATGTTATATTAGTGTAATGATATTCAGATACCTACAGATTATAATTATGAGCATTAGTATCATTAATCTAATTATTGAGCTTTTCTGTTAATAAAAGCACTGCAGTTTTTGTATTCGTTATGGTAATTGCTTTGACTGTTTTTCACCTCTGAGCCAAAATTTGAGGCTGGCACATTGAGGGATAGTAGTGGATTATTGATTGGTCAGTAGACCTGTCTTGGCTCTGGTGTTAACAGAGATACCATTGGTGTTGTTACACTGAGGTTTGGTTAGCCTCAGCATCTGCCTTTCTAAAATTGGTGATACGATTTCTCTGAGACTTCCAGTTCCAAAAATCTCTTTTCTATTATGTCTGTTGAGGGTCTTTTTATAACAATTGTCAAACAGTTTTTTAATTAACATTATTTGCATTTTATAATTAATGTATATAAATCTTTGGCAAGTTAAACATAAACTAATATTATTTGCTTAGCAAAGCTTTAAATAATATATAAAGTCATGATACTCTAAACTGTTGACTCTGAAGTAATAAGAATTTGCCTTACTAATTGGAAAATTACTGTGCTGTATTTTAGGTATTTTATATGCATTACCTGAGTCTGAACGAAAGCTACAGAGTTCTATTCAGGATTTGTGTGTTACCTGGTGGGAGAAAGGCCTGCCTGCCAAGGAAGACACAGGAAAGACAGCCTTTGTCATGTTACTAAGGAGGAGTCTGGAGACTAAGACAGTATGCTCACTTTTTATTTTTTTAAAGACAGGGTCTCTCTCTCTATTGCCCAGATGGAGTGCAGTGGCATGATCATAGCTCACTGCAGCCTCAAACTCCTGGGCTCGAGCAATCCTCCTGCCTCAGCCTCTCAAGTAGCTGAGACTTCAGGAGTGCACCACCTAGCTAGGACTTTATTTTTAAACGTCTTCCTAACATTCTAAACCTGCGCTGTTCAATGTAGTAGCCACTTGCCACAGAAAGCTGTTTAAATTTAAAGTTAAAAATAATGGAAAATTCAGTTCCTCAGTTGCATTAGTCACATTTTAGTAGCTCTACAGTGAAATGTGGCTAATGTCTACTGCACTAGACAGTTCAGATGTATAAAATCTTCATCATCGAGGAAGTTCTTGAACTTGCTGGATTTTTAATTATTTTCCTTATGTTTTAAAAAAATGTTCTGTAGAGCTATAGGGGGCATTTGCAAATTTTAAAATCTGTTTTTATTTGTCATTTTTTAATCTTTGATGAATCAACTAGAATTGCCATTATTTATGATATAAAATATACTTGATTTGAAATATGACTTTACTGTTCATTGAAAAAGGTATCACATTTTTTGTGTCATTCCTAGGGTGCAGACGTATGTCGGCTTTGGCGTATCCATCAAGCTTTGTATTGCTTTGATTATGATTTGGAGGAAAGTGGGGAAATTAAAGATATGTTACTTGAGTGCTTCATAAATATTAATTATATCAAGAAAGAAGAGGTAAATAGGTATTTGTTTTTTGATCTGTTTGTGAGCTGCTTCTTAATAGATGTTTCTCCTGTGTTCACATGGTTCCCGTCTGCACCATGCTCGGTGTTGCCATGAAGGTCAGCTTAGCTGCCAGGAGCTATTTACTGCACATGATTTTTACTGCATGGCAGTACTAGAGAAGACGTTTTACAAGTCCTTGCTTATTTCATCATTAAATTGGATGGTAACAGGTGGCTGTGTGAATCCTAGGGGAACCGTAATTACATTTTAAATAAAGAATGATTAAAAATAAGGTTGAGAAAGCACTTCTCTATGAATGAGATCTGGCCTTCTGCCCTAATTCCATTTTAATTGCCATGTACTCAAAACTGTCATCCCATAATATCCTCCATTTCTTTTTTCTACCCATCCTGTAAATCCAGAGAGGCTTCTGGCCTGTTGCTGCACTGCCCGTCTTGGGGTCAACTCCCATATGAGGCTACTGAGCACCTGAAATGGGACCCATCTGAACTGAGATTAGCCATAAGTATAAAACACACATGGATTTGAAGATTTAGTGGGAAAGAAATGAACATAAAATAGCTCATTAATTTTTGTTATATACTTAATATAATAGACAATATTTTTATTGTCTGTTATATTAAATATTGCTTTACATAAAATATATTATTAAAATTAATCTTCTTTACTTTTGTTAACATGGCTACTAGAGAATTAAGAATTACAGAGAGGCTCGCATAGTTCTTCTGTGTTAGGGGCCTTCTGCAGTTGTTTACTGAGCGTCGACTACATGCTCAGGCAGGGTCAGTGGAGACTAGAACAAGCCTTTGCTTTTGGATGCTCATGGCTCAGCAGGCACATCTCTGAGGCAGAAGGAGGAAGTCATCCCTCCTCCCTGAAGGAGGTGGAGAAGGGCTTCAGAGGAGGAGGAGGACCAGCTCTGAGGTACAGAATAAGTTTCCTCCAGGTGTCACAGCTGCTCAGCGGCAGAGACAGAACTGGACCCCGGCGAGCCATCTGCAGTCCGCTAGACAAGGGCCATGTGATTAGGACTGAGACCTTTGGCTCCCAGGATCTTTGTTCACTTTATAGGTGGTGCCCTTGGTCAGGCCTTTCAGCCTCAGAGTTTTCTTCTGTAAAATAGGAGCAACAGTTACTGTTTCATAGGATTGTTGTGAGGAACAGATGAGGTAATATGTATCAAACCGCAGCCTAGGCGCTGGTGGAAAAGAACCCTTGGGGAGGGCTGCCCTTTGCCATCCTTGCTGTGTCAGCACCATCGTTATTACAAAGATGTTGGACACAGCCTGTGCCCCACACATGTCTCCAGGATTGTCCTGAAATGGGAGAGTGAAGAAATTAATGATGGATTCAAACAATAAACTATTTTATGTTGACTTATACATAAGGAGTTGATGAATTGTACTTGTTAACTTATATATGTGTGCAGATATATAACAGGCATAAATGTATGTATGTGTTACAACCCCTACCCTTTTTAAAAAATTGATGTCTCCTTTGAATTTAAGATATCTAAATGTGGTTTCCTAGTCAATCATTAATTTGGTCAGGTCAGTTTCCAGTCATTCTGGGTAAACCATAAACATCTTGTACTGTACTAACAGATTACTTCCAGTGAATATTACTGTTTTTTTTTTTTTTTTAACTTGCCTGTTGTGAGCATGGTTACCCTGCATTTGAATCAAAATGTATTGCATTTCTGTAGGATTCCAGTTCTGTGCAGTGGTGTGCTGATAAGAGATAAAGGTGCTATTCACTGAGAGAATTCTAGATAGATGTATTTTATGCACTCTATAGAGTATGAATATTGTATTCATTCTTTTTAGGTTCAGATATATGATCTAGTAGCATGCATATAAATTATCATCACATGATGTATTTATGACTTGAAGACTGTGTATTTGGAAATTCTAGCTTGACAAACACTTAGCCTTTTAACTATATGAGTCCTCAGTTTTCTCATCTATAAATGAGAAGGTGAAATGAACTGGGATATTCAACTCCATTCCCACCCACCTATGCTAGATTTAAAGCTTTCTTTCATTTGAGACTATGGAACCATCCATGACAGAGCCAGAATGAGATGTTTATGGACCCATGGTTACTGTCTGTGGTCTCCATCTCTGCACCTGTGGCCCTTGAGGACAGAGGCGCTCAGTGTAGTGGCTGCTTGGCCCTGGGGGAGGCGGCTTGTGTGGCTCCTGGCTGTGCAGGCCCCGCAGACAGCTCAACTCGTGCGTGTGCTCTTAGTGATAATTACATGTGCCTCCTTTTTAGCAATAGCAATGTTTAGCTTACTAGACGTTCAAATAATTGTTTGTTATTTGGCACTTTTTATTTGGTTGCAATGTAAACATTCTATCCTTTTTTATTTCTAGGGAAGAAGATTTCTTAGTTGTCTCTTCAACTGGAATATCAACTTCATCAAAATGATCCACGGGACCATTAAAAACCAGTTACAGGGATTACAAAAGTAAGTGTTAAAAGTACTGAAGATTTTGTGCTGTCTTAATCTGGTTTTGAAAGATTCCATTTGGTCTGACTTCTTAAGTTATAGTAATGGATTAGAAGCTTTAGAAATACGTTACTTATCATGTACCATTGGATCACTGGGTAGCCTTTTCCTTTTATAGGAAATCATTCTTTTCCAGTATTGACCACTGAAATTAAGGTTTTAATTTGTGGTAGTTCTTTAAATAGTTAAAATAGTTTCCAGTTGAACCTTAGCCTCGCTCGTAATAAAGCCATGTCCATGGTACTTTGAATGCAATGTGTGCTTTTTGGTTGAACGTGGCCTGGCCAGGGTGGCTTCTCGGAAGAGCCTGTGGAATCTGCAGGAGCAGCAGGGAACGTTGCAGTCATGACTCTGCCACTCCCTGCGTGATGGAGATGTCAAGTGTGTGCTTGTCGTTTGCCAGGCACAAGGCAGAGTGCTTCATTTGCTCCAGCGCTGAGTACTTAGTCTGCATTTTAAAATTTAATCCTCACAACTCTCTTTTGAGATAGGCTTTGCTTTCTAAATTTCCCAGTGTCAGGCAACTGTATAAGTACCAAGTTGGGATCTGATTCTGGATCTCTGATTGCAAAGCTCCTGTTGTATACTAGATTGCTTTTTCATATTTCCTCATCTTCAGAATATTTCAGTTGAACTAATAGATTTCTAAGCTTATGATTCTTAAGTTGGTACTGGTATTTTAGGGCTTCTTGTACCTCAGGAATTGGTAGCGTGAAAAGTCCAACATGACTCGAAGTCGACAATTTATTTATATTTAAATATTTTTGACTTTAGAATTTTGTTCTGGACTTATGCACTCATAGTTTCACAGAAAATAGTAAAGTTTTGGGTAAGCCTTGACTGAGAAGGATGAAATAGTTCGTCGCTTCAGTTTCCTTTCCCAAAACCTTCTCCGTTTTCTACTTTTTGCTACAGGTAGATAACCTATTTCTATAGATGATTTGCAAAGCACTAGTTTAAACTGAGTTTCTTCTTCATTATGGTTGGAGAGTAGCTGAAATGATACATGTTGAAAGAATAATTCTTTAAATTTGCATTAAAACTATTTTGATCTTTTTATATAGGTCTTTGATGGTATACATTGCAGAAATTTATTTCAGAGCTTGGAAAAAGGCTTCAGGGAAAATACTGGAGGTATTTTCATTTTTTTAAATGTTAACACTTATTTTTATTATATTTTAGTTACTAAATAAGTAGTCAAAGAAGGGTTATTTAAGATCCATGTTTATGCACTCTGTCAAAATAAAGCCAAATAATGAAAATCTATTTGATGGGCAGTCCAGTCACTTGCTAAGATGTGTGGTCTGTGGGAGGTAGGACTGTGCTCTTTCAGCTGGGAGGGAGCTCTGACCCTGATCTTTCCAGCCATGTGCTCACTGGGCATTTGGAACGTGGCCAGTCTGAATCAAGATGTGTTGTAAGTGTAAGAAACATATCAGATTTCAAAGACTTCATATGGAAATGAGAATATAAAATATCTCAGTACTTTTTAAAAATGTTGAGTTAATGTTGAAATGATAGTGGTTTGGATGTATTAGGCGAAATGTGGTAGTTGGCCCTTTGTGGGTTTCGCGTCCATGGATTCAGTCAACCAAGGATCGAAAATATCTGGGAAAAAAATGCATTGTACTTAACATGTACAGACTTTTTTTTTTCTTGTCATCAGTCCCTAAACATATAGTGTCACAACTATTTCTATAACATTGACATTGTATTAAGTATTATAAGTAATCTAGAGATGATTTAAAGTGTGCAGGAGTGCATAGGTTATATGCAGATACTACTCCACTTTATATGAGGAATTTGAGCATCCGCAGATTCTGGTATCTGAGGGAGGTCCTAGAACTGATCCCCCATGGATACCAAGGGATGACTGTGTAATATTAAAGTAATTTTACCTGTTTCTTTTGTCTGTTTTTAATGCAGCCACTAGAAAATTTAAAATCGCATCTGTGGCTTGCATTCAGTTTCTATTGGATAGTGCCGTTCAGGGACTTCAAGTCACCTCTTTTAGTTACATTATTTTTGAGAATTTGAAGGTATTTTCTTTGATTATGGGTAACTCTGGTGAATACATAGTATTTATGTTATGAAGATAGGGCTATGTAATCCACAATCCCAACTCAACATCCAGATACCCTTTTGGACAAAAAAGTGTCTTTGTTTTCCCTTATATTTTTCTTATACCAGGTTCTCAATCATTTTATTTTTCTCTGAGAATAAAATTTTTACTCTAGGTCAGAAAGGAGCCTCTCACAACCCTGTGTTCTATCCTGACTTTTCATTCCTCTTTGGAGAGCAGGCCCTGCACTGATGGGCAGAGGGAGGAACCTGCAGGGTGGACAGAGGCTGCCCCATGTCTGGAGTTTACTTCCATCCTCTCTGCTCCTCTGCACAACTTACACTTGATTTGTATTGCCAAGGTTTATCACTGACTTCTAGAAAATAAAAAATAGGCTGGGCGTGGTAGCTCACACCTGTAATCCCAGCACTTTGGGAGGCCGAGGAGGGTGGATCACCTGAGGTCAGGAGTTTGAGACCAGCCTGGCCAACATGGCGAGACCCTGTCTCTACAGAAAAATAAACAAAATAAAAACTATTTGACTAGATGTATACAGAATTGGTATCAACAATGTGTATTTCTCAGTCTCACTCCATTCCTCTCTGCCCTCCCTCTCTTTAAGTTTTTCAGGCAAATTCCAGACCTGACATTTCATTTCTACATACTACTTTATTCATCTCTCAAAAATGTGCTTATGGAATGCCATTGTAAGACCTAAAAATGTGACAGTAAATCCTTGGTATTTTCAAAAATAATCAAGCCACATTAAAATTTTTCCAGTGATCTCAAATGTCTCCTTAGAGTTTTTTTGAATTAGGACTCAACAAGTTGCCCACATGGCATTTGCTTGTTATACCATTAAAATCGCTTATTCTAGAGCATTCCTCCCTCCTTTCCTTTTCTTAAAATCTATGCCATTGGCATGTGAGGAAACTGGACCAGTTGTCCTGTAGAATGTCGGCATACTGATAGTTAGCTCTAAAGGTTTGGATTCAACTTTTATGGTGCAAATAACTTCCCAGGTAGTGCTGTGTATCTCATCTTTCATTGCAAGTCAGACAATGTGTGGTTGTCCCACATTAAGTGATGCTAAGTGACTTCAGGTGAAGGAAATATTTTCAAATATAATGGGGAAGAGGAACTTGAGCATCTGCAGACTCTGGTTTGTATTAGTATTAACCCTAGGAGCGTTTCCTTAGGTCCTTCCTCAAAGCCACAGAAATCCTGCTCATGTGTGAGGGTGGGCACAGAGTGCAGGTACAGACATAGGGTCCACTGGGGTTTTTTGCTACTCTTAGAGGCTAGGCCTTTTCCCAGTTGCTGCACTCTGAGTACCATTAGTGCATGGGGCTGATGAAGGGCTTCCCACACCTTCCTTGCTCAGCCCTTGTCAACAGTGGCCCTGAAATATCTTATTTACAGTTTCCACCGTAGAGGTAGTTCTGTTTTTGTTCTGTGGAGGCTGTTGGAACAAATCCAGTCTTCTGAAGGTTGTCCAGGTCAGTGATGAGTCAGAAGAGGGGGCTCCACACCATGCACTCAGTCTCTGAAATTTGTCTGATTTGAACTAGCCTTGAGTGGTAGGTGGAATCTTACCTTGCCATTTGGCACAGATTTGATATTTCATCAAATGAAAGAGAAGCAAAGCATTCTCCTTGATATAAGAAAACCAAAGGGATTCTAAGAAGCATGGACTTAAAATAAGAAAGCTTGGACAAAAGGGTCCAGGTTTTTTTCTCATGAAATGTAAGATGGACAGGTCAGACTCTTTTTGTACTCAAATGCTGCACTGCTTGTCAGGTCGTCAGTAGGACACACACACACCAAGTGCTTTGCATTGCATTTGTTATTTCAGGCGATTGAAAATGATTGCATCCAGGACTTCATGTTCCACGGGATACACCTTCCGAGGAGGTCTCCAGTGCATTCCAAAGTGCGGGAGGTAAGATTGTGAACAGATTGTTTTTGAAATAATGTTTCCTCTGTTTTGTTTTTAGATAATTGTTTTGGTTAAATTTTAAAATTAAGCTTTCACAGACATCAGTTAGGGGGATTTCTCAGAACCTTGATATTTGATGTCTGGCAGTTTTATTCCTGCCACCAAAGTTTTAATGAGGAAAGCAAAGGTGTATTGTTGAGATGGTTAGTATTGTATTTGAATGACCTTAAATTCAATTCTCTGTCTTGAGATTTTCCAGAATTATTGGTTTCTAATGGCCACTATCATTTTTTTCAAAGATCCTAGAGGGTATTTGAAATTATTTTTATTATTTTACTTATTAAATTCCAATTTTGCTGTTCTGCAAACCAAATGAATAAATGTTTTGATTATTTCTTTTGATATTTTGTTCTGTAAAGGTAATCTCAGAATTTAGATTAATCTCAGAATTTAGATATGAACTTTACCTTTATATTAATAATTGTAAATGGACTGACTAGATAAGATTCTATCATCAGTGCCATTACTACACTGATAGGTGTTTGATGGATCTTAAGGATCCTGGCAGGAGGAATGGGAAAATCTGGTCTGCTGTGTTTATTTAAATTAAGCAGCTGCTGTTGATCAGTGTTCTAACCCATGGGATGCCTTGTTTGCTTGCTGTTAGTTTTGGCAACCATATGTCAAGAAACCAAGTGAATAAAGACTACTCATTTCTTTGTTTTGTTGTATAGTGAAACTACTGCTATTTATAGAATGTAAATATACTAATTATATTAATTTTGAGTGGATAAGAAAATGTTTCTTTGCATTATTGATGATTTAATTTCAGTTACACAAGGATAAAGAACCCAGAGATTTATCTAGACTACTGAGTTTTCCAGAGGATTTAAAAATTGTGATTGCATATATTTAGGATAAATATATTCAATGAACTCCCTGTCCTACCCACCCCCCACCCCCATCCCAGTGTGGCTTTATTTAGTTGTAGTCAGTTTGGGTTATTTATTTCACATAGATGAGTTGGTGTTTCAAATTTTATTTAGTAGAATTGCATTAAACTATGTATTTATGTAAACTATATTTATGTTTATGTAAACTATATGTGTAGTTTATATGTAAACTATGTATGTTTTCATATGTTATTTTCTGCTGTGGTAGTCTGAGTAATTAAGATATTATAAGTATAGATATCACTATTTGGTAAATTTATGGAAAAATGCACAAAAAGAATTTAAAGGGAGAATATTAGATTTCACTCAAGTGAAACGTGTTACTCAACTCCAAGTAATTGTTTTTGTCACAACTTATAACACATTATAGTTTCTTCCTCAAATTGTTTTTATTTGATAACTATTAAATTTATCTGATGTCATTTTATTGATATTGAAAGAGGTTTCAGGCAGTGCTTCAGACATCATTTGAAATTAAAAATCTCAATATTATTGATGAAAATGTTCTAGAATTAGACAGTAACAATGGTAGCATAGCTCTAAATATACTGAAAGCCACTGAATTGTATACTTTAAAACAGTAGATTTTGTGGCATGTGAATTAATTCTTAAGCTGTTTAGAAAATTTTTCTATGAAGCAAGTATACTGTTGATATCAAAGTTTGATAGTATTATACACAAAAAGCAAACTATAGACTAATGTCACTTATCACCATCAATAAAAACTACAAAATAATAATCAGAAAAAAATAATCCCCATACTGCAGCTCTTCTAGGGTAAGTTGATACAAGCTCACTTAAAGTGTAGGCTGTTCTTTTACAGCCTGTTTAATCTTTCAAAATTTTCATGTTTCACTAATAAAGTTTAGCTCCAAAAGGTGTGAATAGAGAAGTAAGGCAAAATTAATTGTTAGGGACATGAGTCTACAAAGAATTTTGGGAAGATTCTGACTGGAAAAGAAGTGGGTAGGAAAAGAAGAATGAAAGCTACAAGAATGATCATTTTCTGATTTTTTCATAAGTTTTGGGAGGAACTTGATACCTAAATTAATCTCGTACAGTGAGGGGTCACTAAGTGTGACACCTCCTTGTTACAAAGTTATGAAACAGTTACCACATGTTGATAATAAAGAGGTTTAGTTAGTGTTTTGGAACAAGCGTGAGCTCTTAGAACCATTCAGAAATCTCCCCTTTTCCATTTTATCCTGAAGGTCAGAGGTTTAAACGAGTCTTTTTTTGAGGTTATGTGGCTGTTGGCAGAATAGCAGAAACTAGAACCCAAACCATTTTATAGCCCAAGGCCATTAATCTTTTTATTTCAGCCGTAGATTCTTTCTTGTGATTGACTGCATTTACTACTGTCCTATATCCATTGAAGTTACTCCTGCTGAAGAATTGTCATGACATGTGGATGCCAGCCAGAGCCTACTTGTGGTGGAGAGAACAATTCTCCCTGTTGCTCTTTCCAAATGCCATTTTATTTTATTTATTTATTTTTTTGTTAATGCCTTCCTTTTCCTTTTTTTGGTCCTTAGGTTCTGAGTTACTTTCACCATCAAAAGAAAGTTCGGCAGGGAGTGGAAGAGATGCTTTATAGATTATATAAGCCCATCCTTTGGAGAGGATTAAAGGTATACATTTCAAATAGTTTATCCGTGTTTGAAATGTACTACTTGTGCTTTTGAATTTAGCAAACTCTAAGTCAAAATTACAATAAAATAGTAAAGATAAGGCTGAAGACTGAATGCTTTGTGAAATTTTTGAACAAATGTTTTTTTCTTTTATTAAAAGCATTTCTTGGTTTCATTTAACTGGAAATCTGGATTGGTTTAGTGCTAACTACACAGTTATTTTTAAGTAACCATGTTTAGGGAAGGAGATTAGAGGCATGCCGTAAAGCAAACCAGCTGAGGCTGTGGGTGATTTGCCGCGCTGGCCTGGGCTGTCCATGGCTGTCCAGATCCTTGAGATCTAACAAACACACAATAACTTTCAGTGCAGACAACCTGGTATCTTTAGTGAGGATGTGGGGTGACCACTTCTTAGTGCCATGAAGTGGGCTTTGAAGTGAGGAAGCTTTATCTTTTCATAGCACCTGTTGACATTGAACTGAGCAATGTTTGGTCAATTTAAACGTTATAATTGTCTGTAATTTGAAAATAAATCTGTATCAAGATAATTAAAGTGTTACTTTGGAAACACTTTAAGCCTTCGTATGTTAACTCTTTGGGATTCTGAGATACTCTTCTTTTATTATTATAGGCCAGAAACTCTGAAGTTCGATCAAATGCTGCATTGTTGTTTGTTGAAGCATTTCCTATTAGGGACCCAAACCTTCATGCTATTGAAATGGATAGTGAAATTCAGAAACAGTTTGAAGAGCTCTATGTACGTACTTCAGGTGGTCAAGCTTCTTACAGATATCAGCTTTGTCCAGGCTGTGGCATGTACTGCTTGTGTGTGTCCCCACTTCCCCTGTAACTGCCAGAGCTCTGCTCCCAGATGGCATGGTTTCTAAACCTGGACTGTTCTTCAGAGAGATGCCACTTCTCCCTGGGGCCTTCTATAACAGCGTGGACCTGTGGTATCTTTTTCTACTTTTGGGACGTTTAATTATTTATTACTATGTGTGGTTTTAAACATTTTATGCATATGCCTGTTGTTTCCCCAGTGGAGAGGTGGTGTCATATGGTGGGTAAAGCACATGCTCTGGTGTCAGCCCCCTGCTCTCTGGGGTCAGAGTCCACCACTCTCACTTAATAGGTATGTGGCTTTGGGCAAGTCACTTAACTTCTCTGTGTCTTTCTCTGTAAGTGTGGTTGCAATATTGCCTATCCTAAAGGTGTTGGGTAGCATAATGAGCAAACACTGGTTATATTTCAGGGCAAGCCTACAAATAATGCCTGTGGCAGGTGATTTTTCAGATGAGGTGCTAGGATGTTAAGATGCGGCATTTATTTCCAAGGAGTATTGTGGATTCTTTTCATCTACTTAGTCTGTATTTCCTAACACAGCTTACTTAAGCAGTGCATACTATCTACTGTCCTAAGTAGTAAAGTTTTAGGAAACAATGACAACAAAGTGCTGTTGTAATGCTGTCGCCTGTGGTGCTTCTGAAGTGCTCCCTTTTTTCTTTTTCTTTTCTAACTTATGGAAAACCTGACATGCAGAAAGTTGAAGTAATAGTATAATAGGCCTGCACAGTGGCTTACGCCTGTAATCCCAGCGCTGTGGGAGGGCAAGGTAGGAGGACTATTTGAGGCCAGGAATTTGAGACCAGTCTGGGCAACATAGTGAGACCTCGTCTCTACAAAAAGTTAACAACAACAACAACAACAACAAACAAAAAAACAGCCCGGTGTGGTGGCACACGCCTGTGGTCCCAACTACTTGGGAGGCTTCAGCCCAGGAGGTCAAGTCTACAGTGAGCCATGATCACACGACTGCACCCCAGCCTGGGTGACAGAGTGAGACCCTGTCTCAAAAAATAAAAAGAAAAAAAAGTGTAATAAATATCTGTATACTTCTTCATGCACACACACACATCCCTAAATGAAGTCATTAGTATTTTGCTGTGTACATTATGTATATTTATCTACAATTCCTTTTTTTTTTTTAAGAGTCTTTATTTTTAAATTTTTATTTTATTTTATTTTATTTTAGAGACAGAGTCGTGCTCTGTCTCCCAGCCTGGAGTCCAGTGGCGTGATCATCACTCACTGCAGCCTCAAATGGGAGGATCGCTTGAACCCAGGAGGTCAAGGCTACAGTGAACCATGATTATACTACT
Organism: Pan paniscus; assembly: GCF_029289425.2. Lineage (NCBI taxonomy): Eukaryota > Metazoa > Chordata > Mammalia > Primates > Hominidae > Pan > Pan paniscus. Next base: position 195,164,665 of record NC_073255.2, on the reverse strand, counting down.
GCACTCCAGCCTGGGCGATAGAGCGAGAGCCTGACTCTTATTTTAAAAAAAGAAAAAAATTTTGTGGACAACAAAATTTTAATCTCATGTAATTTTCACGTGCCATAAAATGTTAATTTGTTCATTTTTTCCAACCATTAAGAAATATGAACCATTCTTAGTACTGTGGGCTGTGTAGGAGCAGGTACCAGCTGGATCTGGCCTGCGGCATTGTTCACCAAAGCTGGCTGAGAGCTCCTGTCCCTGGTGCTGCACCTCTTGAGGCTTTAACTCAACCTTTAGATGGAAATTAGGCTCTATCATGAGGAGACAAAGGAGGTGATCTGATAAATAAGTAAGAGCAGTGGTTATTTCCTATATCCTCTGTGTACCTTAACTGTTCTCTCATGCTTTTTGCTTTATTGGTATTTCTTAAACCTGAGTAATATGGAGAACCTTTTTTTTTTTTAAATAAAAAATGGTCTAGGTGCAGTGGTTCACACCTGTAATCCCAGCACTTTGAGAGGCCGAGGAAGAAGGATTGCTTGAGCAATCCTGGGCAACATGGCGAAACCCCATCTATACCAATTAAAAAAAAAATCAGCTGGGCACTGTGGTGCATGCCTATAGTCTCAGCTACTAGGGAGGCTGAGGTGGGAGGATCACTTGAGGCTGGAAGGTCAAGGCTGCAGTGAGCTGACATTGTGCCACTATACTCCAGCCTGGGTGACAGAGCAAGACCCTGTTTCAAAAAAGAAAAGGATTCTTTGAATGTTTTTAAATGAAGAGATGCGACAGAAACAGCATTGCAAGTCATGTGCTGTCATTTTGAGTGCTTCTCTGGTGATGGTGTAATTGCAAACAGGTCTGGACACTGAGTCCAGAGAGGATGTGGTTGTAAGGTGATTGTCTGGAATATATTTTTATTATTTTTAAAGATTATTATTGAAAGTAATTAATAGAAAACAAAATGTATAAAAACTTCTGAATCCCAAGGACAGGCCTTCAGATTCCTAAAGTTCTTTTCGTTTTTTTTTTTTTTTTGCTTTATTTTTATCATCTTTTTTTCTTCCTATTTGCTTTTTCTTAAATGACTGGTCATCTTTTCCATTCTTATGTTTGGATAAAGGATTGGGTTGGTAAGGTAGTTAGCAAGTGTTCTTGTCTAGTTGTGTAGAGTTGTGTCTCAGGTTTGCCCAGATGGGCAGAGTGCAACAGCAGGAGGGCTTCCCTTAGTTTCTGTGGAGGAAGAGCAGGCAGGCAGGTGACCCCTCGGTACCCAAGTACAAAGGGCCCTTTCCTTCTGGGTGGCATTGCTCTTCCTTCTTTTGCCTTTCTGGAGGCTTAGAGTTATTGCTGGCTCTTTTTTTGTTCTTCTTTGTCTGTTGCCCAGTATCTCTTCCTGGCAGATGACACACGTGGTTTAGAAACCATTTGTAAGACTTTATCCTGGGGAGCACATCCTTGCCCCTGAACTGTTGCTGGCCTGTATGCCTCATCAGGGGTTGTTTGCAGCCCTTGCCACAAACTCTTCTCTGTAACCTGGGCTCTGGGTTCGGGGCTGATGTGAGCTCTCTGAGGTCACAGCCTCCTGTCTTTAGAGCACCCTTACCTAGGAATGTCTAGGTTACAACCTTTTATGCTCTTTTCTCCATGAATCTATTCCTTATTCCCTGTCTTACAGAAATTTCTCAGTCTTTTTGTTTCTATTATTGCTAATAGAAATTGATCATTTTGGTCAAATTTTGGGGAGGAGATGGGGTAAATGCTTAATTTTAACTTGAAGTCTTTTTTTCTAATTAAAGTAGTAAGAATTCTGTTGTGTTTTTCAACGTTTCTAATAGAAAATGTCATGCATAATAAAAAAGAGACTGGAGTAATAACCCCTGTGTGCCCACAACACAGTTTTACTCATTGCTGACTAATCCCAATCTGATTTCTTCTTCCCCTGTCTTGAAACATATTTGGGACATCATATCATTTCAGCTCTAAATGGGTCAGAAGGTATTGGTAAAAGATAATCTTTTTTTTTTTTTAAGCATGCCATGATCACAGCTAAAGATAAATTAACGATGATTGCTTAGTGTCTTTGGGTACCCATTCGTTGCTCTCATTTTCTCGTTTTGTTTGAATGTTTCTCTAACTAAGGCCCATGTGCTATGACTAACTGACATGTTGCTTAAGTCTCCTGGACCACGAGCTCTCTCGCCATAATCTTTTTGTGTTTTGTTTTCTTAAAACTTGCTGTTTTTGTTGTCATTGAAGAAGCCAAATTATTCTATGACGTTTCCAGCAGTCTGGATTTTATAGAACCCATTCCTGTGATGCCATTAGTGTGTCCCTCTGCCCTTTGTGTTTCCTATAAATTGGTAGTTAAATGAGAGAGTTGATCTGATTCATATATTTGGGATTTTGTTTCGTGAGATTATTTCCCTGTTGATGTCGAATACTCCCATCGGGGTACTTATTGCCTCATTGTCTGTTTTTGAATTTTTAGTACCACTGACGATCATGGCCTGGATTAGTTCATTACAAGTAGAATTATTTTATTCTGGGCTCTAAAATGCATTACAGCATTTTAGAATTCAAAAGCATGGTGTATGTGGGCCATGCCTAATCTGAACACCTGCCATGGTCAGCTGAGTGTGCAGGTCTCACTGAATGACAGAGCTGGTTTTGAGGCCCTGCTGTCAGGGGATGTGGCACATGAGGCACCCCATGTTTCTGGCTTGATCTTAAATACTCTGCTTTAGAAGCGATAGCAAGTAATCTCAGGTCTAGGAATCCATATGTGTCCAGTATTTCTATGCTCAAAGTTTCTCTAAGTTACGAATCCCTGAAGTGCTCATGTGTGAAGCAGATGTTGATTTCGGGAAATAAGTCAAGGTTTTTAAGCCTTTCTCCCCTCCTACTTATAGAGCCTTTTAGAAGATCCTTACCCGATGGTCCGTTCCACAGGGATCCTTGGTGTTTGTAAAATAACTTCTAAGTACTGGGAAATGATGCCCCCAACCATTCTTATTGACCTCCTGAAGAAGGTGACTGGGGAACTGGCATTTGACACGAGCTCAGCTGATGTTCGTTGTTCTGTCTTTAAGGTAAGATTTTTTAAATTATGTAAGTAATGTTTATTTATTGTAGAATAATTAGAAAAACAGGAAAAGAAAAAGATTAAAATAATACCTGTAATCCTACTCCACAGAGATAACATTTTTGACCTGTCGTATATCCAAAGTAAGGTTTTTAAAAACCAAATTAAAAGTGTTTTCTACAAAAAATGATGACTTGAACTAATAGTAGTTTTTAGTGTAAGGGGGGAAGGGGTCCCAGTATTGTTGAATTTATTCTCTTTTGTCTCTTTGTGTAATGTCTTGGAGAAATATGCTTTGCATAGAATCTTGTACATATAATATATTTGGATTCACTTAAGTAATTTTTTAGTATCTCCCACCTATCACCAACACCAATCGTAGCTCAAACCTTGCAAGAAGAACTCACATTTTATTTTCTAAGCAACCTGAACTGTCTTCAGGTTTATAGAAATTGTAATATGTATGTTAGATGGTAGTGGGGTGGCCACTGATCTTTTTTCCCCCTGACTTTGGTGAGAAAATGTGAAACGGCCAGGTGTGGAATGAACCAGAGGGAGGGGGCTACCCAGGCTGCAAAAACAAATGCTCTTGGAGAGAGGGTTTGGAGAATCTGTAAAGCTCTCAGAGAGGCCAATTCAGAGAATTTCTTGAGGGACTGTGAGATGACCTAAGAAGAACTGATCTCACTTTCCTGCTACTGGAATCAACTGTTTAGAAGCTCTGACTCCCCTGAGCACAAAGCAGGTGACTTCCTCTTCCCTCATGTGCAAAACAGACATTTTCAGAGCAGCTCTTGGGACTCACGGCCATGCCCTAGTGGGGGCTTCTGTGGATCTTCCTCCCCACTTCTCAGGAACCTGCTTGCTTATTTTCTGTATTGGAAAAGTTTTCTGGGCTAGGTGCAGTGGCTCACACCTATAATCCCAGCACTTTGGGAGGCCAAGACAGGTGGATTGCTTGAGTTCACGAGCTCGAGACCAGCCTGAGCGGAGTGGTGAAACCCTGTCTCTACAAAAAGTACAAAAAAAAGTAGCTGGGCATGGTGGTGTGTACCTGTAGTCCCAGCTACTTGAGAGGCAGAGGTGGGAGGATGGCTTGAGCGTGGGAAGCAGAGGTTGCAGTGAGCCAAGATTGTGCCACTGCACTCCAGCTTGGGTGATAGATAGAGCCAGACCTTGTCTCAAAAAAAAAAAAAAATTTTTTTTTTCTGTGCATATTCAACCTCTCCCTCTCAGCAGTGTCCTTCCTATAGGTTTGTAAGCATGTTCACATCTCCATCCGAGGCAGAGGCTCCCCCATCTCTCCTCATTGCAGAGAAAGATATTCTGAGGAGCATATCTGTGTTTGTTGAGTGATCAGACATTTGGGCTCATGCCTGTTGCTCTGCAGTAATTGTTAGGAGCAACCTTCTTACTCTCAAAAGAGTCTTAGTTTAGTGGTCACCTAAATAGTCTATCTCCATTTCCTGCCACTCCCCAGTCCACTATAAAGCGTCTTCTATGTCCACTACTCCAGTAAAGCATTTCTAGCCAAGGTGAATTTCACATGACCGCTTCTCTAGACTTTTTTGACCTCTGAGCAGAATTCATTCCTACACCATTCCCTTGTCCTTCTGGATGTTGTGGTAAAACCTCAGTCCCTCTTCTTCCTCCTGGTCTTTGGTTGAATACTCTTACTCTTCAAGTGCTGGCTGAGGAGCCAGGGAGCTGTGCGCCTCTTGCACTGTGACGGGCTCCCCCTGGCGATCCGGTTTCCAGCCTTGCTCTGACTGTGGTTTGCATGCGGCTGGTCCCAGTTTACAGACAAGCGTCTTCTTGAGAGCTCTGCTCAGGTGACCAGCAGGTAGCTCTGAGATTCAGACTATCCACAGCATGCAGATTAGGAAGTGCTCCTGGGGTGCACACCTGTGGAAGGGAAGGGACATTAAGCCATGACACAGCCTGGGAAAGCCTCGTGCAGACCCACAGGCAGCTCTGGAGCCAGCAGAGCCCTTCAGACTGGGCCCATGCTGATTCACTATTGCACACTGGCTGCCCGGGAAGAAGGCATTTTCTTCAGGAGGCCATCCCCAAGCATGCTGATGGCGAGGACAGCTCAGCAGCCCCAGGACAGCTGGGGTGAGTGCTTCATTTCTGATGGGGCCTTGGTTGTACGTCATAGCAACCACCCTGTCTCCACTGCTGAGTTGATGACCATCTTTTCCAAACCTGCTGCCATCCAAGAGTTTTATTTATTTTCCTCTCTCCCCCTTGCTCCTCTTTCTCCTTGAAGTGATGATGCCATCTGCTGAGTCACTCACTTGCGTGCTGTTCTTGCTTCTTCCTCCTTCACCCAAGTCCTGTCTTTCCCTTCCTGGTATCTGAGGTTCACCTGCTCCTTCCTGTTGCTGTCACCCAAAGTGGCTGCAGCTCCCTGGCCGGTCTTCTCTTGGTCCTGACCTTCTGACCACAGTCTGGTGCTTTCATGCTTCTGAGGAAACCCTTGCAGGGCCACTCTGAGATGCCTCCCTTGCCCAGATGGGTCATCTGTGAGGAGGGATGAGTGGGCTCTGGAGTAGAGGAAGAGTCAGCAGAGAATCTACAGAAGAAAGACCAGAGAAGTTGAAGGAGAATTAGGAGAATACAGTGTTATGGCAGGGGCTACAGGGGCTGTGGGATTGGGGGAACTGGCAAGGTAGGTGGTAGCCGGTGGCCGGTGTCCAGTGGGAGGGCAGGATCAAGAGGAGGCTGTGGACGCAGGTGGAGCAGATGATTCAAATCAGTCTGCCCTTGAGTGCTTTGGAAGAAGAGCTATGTATACTTGAAATTTTTTGAAAAAATTATTGTCATTAAAATATATGTGGCCAGGCGCGATGGCTCACACCTGTAGTCCCAGCACTTTGGGAGGCCGAGGCGGGCAGATCATGAGGTCAGGAGATCGAGACCATCCTGGCTAACAAGGTAAAACCCCGTCTCTACTAAAAATACAAAAATTAGCCAGGCGTGGTGGCAGGCGCCTGTAGTCTCAGCTACTTGGGGGGCTGAGGCAGGAGAATGGCATGAACCCGGGAGGCAGAGCTTGCAGTGAACCAAGATTGTGCCCCTGCACTCCAGCCTGGGCAACGGAGTGAGACTCCGTCTCAAAAAAAAAAAAAAAAAAAAAAAAAAAAAAAAAAATATATATATATATATATATATATATATACACGTTTTTGGAATACCGTATATACTTTTAATAAAAACCTGTGAAAATGTCCTTTCTCCTGAAACTAGATGGAGAAGGCAGTAGAGCTTAAGCAGTGCCGGAGCTTGGGGGCCCAGACTGAGCCTTGGCCTGTGGAGGAGTGCCACCTGCTACGTGGGCACTGTAGTCAGCCGAGAGTGCGTTCGAGTCACACATGCTGGCTCTGTTCCCTCCAATCCTCATGCAGTATCGAGTCAGGAAATGCAGAGTTCTTGGACTTGGTGCCTTTGGAGACCATGTGACCAGTAGTTATTCTGTGTTTCTTTCAACTCAAAAATTCTCTAAAATTTAGCTGAGAGAGAGCATTAAAGATTTCTTTTATAATTGCTTTAATCTTATTTGAACAAAACAATGGATGGACCAAATAGCAGTGGTTGGACCTATACTGGTTCATTAAAAGTATGCCTTTTATATGAAATAGTTCTAGAAGAAGTGGTATTTTCCATAGGTATATTTATTTCACTAGTAGTTCTAGTAAAGATGGAACCAAATGTTTTCTTTAATGAAGTTTTCCTACCTGAACCTTTCATTGGCATGTTCTGATTTTGAATTGTTTATCTTTCTCTCTGTTGCAGTGTCTGCCAATGATTTTGGACAACAAACTGAGCCACCCATTGTTAGAGCAGCTCCTTCCAGCTCTCAGATACAGTCTCCACGACAATTCGGAGAAAGTAAGGGTAGCTTTTGTGGACATGCTGTTGAAGATCAAAGCTGTGAGGGCTGCTAAGGTAGGATGAATAGGGCTTTTTTACTTATGACATGAAATAGGGACATGTGTTTATCAAACAGAAAGAAAGTAGTTTTAATTCCACATTTTAAACTGCTAACTGATATGATTTGACCAGTTATCTCTGTCAAAAATGTTATTTTGTGTTTTTCATCAAAGGTTCTAGAAATATTATCAATGTGTTTTCTTTTTGAAAGACATTAATGTAAGCACCCCTGCCTTCCATTGTATTTTCGTCGTGTATGAAGGTTTTCAGTGAGATATTTGGTGTAATATTTGGATACTTGGCACCTGGTGAGCACTTCTGGAGAGTGTCTAGTATGAGCCACCCCCCACCCCTACCCCCCGACCCCACACAGAGTGAAGGAGGGAGACACCCGCTTTATGAGGAGAGTGTCTAGTATGAGCCACCCCCCACCCCACCCCCCTGCCCCACACAGAGTGGAGGGAGACACCCGCTCTATGAGAGATGTGCGTTTTGATGTTTTATAAACTACTGAAGTGATTGTTCTCTTTCAGCTCTAGTTCTCTTCAGCTTTTTGCCAAGAATATTGCTTATAATGTTCTTGACTTCGTTATTATTTGGTACCATTGTGAACTTTCTCCACACAGTAGCTTCTCAGAAATTTACTTTGAGTGCTGTTCTGCTATGGCACAGGATCCAGAAACAGACTGATAATGCCAGAGTGTAGGGTCAGCCAGACAGATTTGTGTATTCATAAGAGAAGCGGTGCCGTGTGGCCATGAAAAGAACAAGGAGGAACTTTTTGTCGGGCTTCCTTGGAAAGGCCTCTAAGATATGGAAGTATAGAAGCATAGTGTAGATGTGGACCTGGTGTGCTACCAGCTGAATAAAATGGAGACATATATATAAGTAAATATTGCTCAGATATGGGTAAAGTATCCTTTGAAGAGAACGAGAATTTAGTGTCAGTTGCTTAGGGTGATGAGGTGAGGGGGAGACAGGGTCCCACTCTGATGCCCAGGCTAGAGTGCTGGGGTGTGATCTTGGTTCACTGCAACCTCAAGCCATCATCCCTCCTGAGCCTCCCAAGTGGCTAGGAGCACAGGAGTGTGCCACCATGTCTGGCTGATTTTTGTAGTTTTTGTAGGGATGAGGTTTCCCCACGTTGCCCAGGCTGGTCTCAAACTCCTGGGCTCAAGCGATCTGCCCACCTTGGCCTCCCAAAGTGCTGGGATTACAGGTGTGAGCCACCGTGCCCAGCCAATGATGGGGATCTTGTCACTGAATGTAGTACATATTACTTTGTGTGTTTTGAGTTTTCATCTGTGAATTTTTTTATATTAGAAGAAAACAAAGGATATTTTGAGTGACCAATGTAGTATTAACACCCAGTGTCATATCCAATTGAGTTACTTTGATGCTTCTGTTGAAAATCGTTGACCATGTGTGTGGTCCTTTTCTGGACTCTGTCCTGTTGTGTTGATCCGTTTGTTCTGTGTGGATCTTACAGTAAGTCTTGCAGTGTACATTCTCCAGCTTTGCTGTTCCTTCAGAATTCTTTGGCTACTTCAGGTCCTTTGCATTTCATATAAACTTTAGAGTAACAGCCGGGTGAGGTGGCTCACGCCTGTAATCCCAGCACTTTGGGAGGCTGAGGTGGGAGGATCACTTAAGCTCAGAAGTGTGAGACCAGCCTGGGCAGCATAGTGAGACCTTGTCTCTTAAAAAAATGTACAGTAAGCATGTCCATTTTTTTTTTTTTTTTTTTTTTTTGAGATGGAGTCTCGCTCTGTCACCCAGGCTGGGGTGCAACGGCACAATCTTGCCTTACTGCAACCTCTGCCTCCCAGGTTCAAGTGATTCTCCTGCCTCAGCCTCCTGAGTAGCTGGGACTACAGGCGCGTGCCACCATGCCCGGTGAATTTTTTTTTTTTAGTTTTAGTAGAGATGGGGTTTCACCGTGTTGGCCAGGCTGGTCTCGAACTCCTGACCTCAGGGGATCCACCTGTCTTGGCCTCCCAAAGTGCTGGGATTATGGGCGTGAGCCACTGCGCCCGGCCAAGCATGTCAATTTCAATAAAAATACTGGCTGCAATTTTGATGGCATTTTTAAAAACAGCCTGTTAGAACTGTAGTTCTGTGCTTTTACACTGTTGGTGGGAGTGTAAATTAGTTCAACCATTGTGGAAGACAGTGTGGCATTTCTTCAGAGACCTAGAGGCAGAAATACCATTTGACCCAGGAATCCCATTACTGGGTATATACCTAAAGGAATATAAATCATTTTATTATAAAGATATATGTTTGCGTATGTTCATTGAAGCACTATTCACAATAGCAAAGACATGGAACCAACCTAAATGCCCTTCAATGATAGACTGGATAAAGAAAATGTGGTACATATATACTATGGAATACTATGCCGCCATAAAAAGGAATGAGATCATGTTCTTTGCAGGGAATGGATGGAGCTGGAAGCTATTATCCTCAGCAAACAAACGCAGGAACAGAAAACCAAATACCGCATGTTCTCACTTATAAATGAGAGCTAAATGATGAGAACACGTGGACACATGGTGGGGAACAACACATACTGGGGCCTGTTGGAGGGTGGAGGGTAGGAGGAGGGAGAGCATCAGGAATAATGGCTAATGGATGCTGGGCTTGATACCTAGGTAATGGGATGATCTGTGCAGCAAACCAGCATGGCACATGTCTACCAATTTAACAAACCTGCACATCCTGCATTTGTACCCCTGAACTTAAAAGTTGGACCAAAAAACCCGGAAAACAAAGTAGACTTTAAGGCAATTATTGGAGAAAAACAACTTTTTGTGAATATTTTTACTTTTTAAAATTTTTTATTTTGAATTTTCAAACATATATAAAAGCAGAGAGACTAATATAGTGAATTAGATGTACCCATCACCCAGCTTCAACAATTATTGCTATGTCCAATCTTGTTTTATCTAAACCGTATCCAGGCCACACTGCCAGACTATTTTGAAATAAATTCCAGACATCATATTGTTTTCTTTGTATTTCAGAATGTATCTCTAAAAGATAAGCACTTAAAAACCACTCTACCATTATTTTATAAAAAAAGAATAACTCTTCAGTAAAACAAAACAGAAAACAGTAATAGGTAAGGAGGGCGGAGGGACCCAGTAGTGGGTAAGGGAGGGCCTAGGGACACAAGGTAGGTAAGGAGGGCGGAGGAACCCAGTAGTGGGTAAGGGTGGCGGAGGGACCCAGTAGTGGGTAAGGGGGACGGAGGGATCCAGTAGTGGATAAGGGGGACGGAGGGATCCAGTAGTGGATAAGGGGCAGGGCGGAGTGACCCAGTAGTGGATAAGGGGCAGGGCGGAGTGACCCAGTAGTGGATAAGGGGCAGGGCGGAGGGACCCAGTAGTGGGTAAGGAAGGCGGAGGGATCCAGTAGTGGGTAAGGGGGGCGGAGGGATCCAGTAGTGGATAAGGGGCAGGGCGGAGGGACACAGTAGTGGATAAGGGGCAGGGCGGAGTGACCCAGTAGTGGATAAGGGGCAGGGCGGAGTGACCCAGTAGTGGATAAGGGGCAGGGCGGAGGGACCCAGTAGTGGGTAAGGAAGGCGGAGGGATCCAGTAGTGGGTAAGGGGGGCGGAGGGATCCAGTAGTGGATAAGGGGCAGGGCGGAGGGACACAGTAGCGGGTAAGGGAGGAGGAGGACACAGGGTCTCTTAGGGAGAAGGAGGGACACAGGGTCTCTGAGGAAGGGACACAGGGTCTCTGAGGAAGGCGGAGGGACACAGGGTCTCTGGCCCACCAGGAAGTTTGGGCGCCAGAGCAGAGGAAGAAGGCAGAACGTTTGCGTTTCAGTCCTTATCTTTGCAAGTGCAAGGCAGACAGCCATTTGGTTGTGAGGTGTCTGGAAAGGTTTGTGACGAGCATGCAAGCTAATTTTCCTTGAAAGTTAAGGTTACAGAATGACATGAGTATAAGAGGCAGTCTGGCTGGCCAGAGGACAGCTGTTGGAGCTGACTGGCGGGCATTGTCTATGGGCAGGAACAACCTGGCAGCATGAAGCCAGGCTGCCGGGCCTGGCGTGCACACCTCAGTAATGGGTGCGCTGGCCCAGTGGAGGGTCTTGTACATGCAGCTCTAGAAGGATTGAGAGTTATACTTTCTCTTTGTTTCCTTTGTTAGCTGTGGTAGGCCTGGGCTGCTGGGCTGAGCCCAGTGGGCCAGGAGATGTCAACCCTCTCCCTTCAATGCATTGTCTTCTTTTTATTTTTTTTATTTTATTGTTTTTTTGAGACGGGGTTTCCCTGTGTTGCCCAGGGTGGCGTCAAATTCCTGGCCTCAAGCGATCCTCCTGCCTTGGTCTCCTGAGTTGCTGGGACTACAGGCGGGAGCCACTGTGCCCAGCCAATAAGTCTACTTCTATTTCTACAGCAGTGTGTGGCCCGTGCAGCTCTGATCTGTGCATTTGTGTGATAATGAAAGGCAGCGTGGCAGACTAGATAAAAGTGCTATGATCTTGTACTTAATCACTCTAAGCCTGCTTCTTACCTATAAAGTGGGAATAATATCTATGCTGGGGGTGGTTTCAAAAATACAGTAAATAGTGGCTCAGGCACTTGGTTCTGTGCTTGACATCCTCAGGCATTTCCAGACAGGTTGGTTGCCAGCAGCACTGTCACCTGCAGGCCCGCTGGTGCAGTGTTCAGGGCTTGATGCCTCGCTGTCAGAAGTAACCACCCGCTGGGGCTGGAGCCTGTGGCCAGGAGGCTTTCGTGTGTTGGGACGTGCAGAAGGGGCTCAGGGTGGAGGTGGACAGAGTTGTTCTCTGGTCAGAATATGAGTCCTAGTATTTTTCTCTTTCTTGTCCTCTTAAACCGTGACAGCACAGCCTCTCACCCTTAGGTAAGAAATCTCCAGTCCCTTAATTTCCAAGGCTTCAGTCGGGTTTGGCAGAAGATTCTTGTCCCTGTGGCTGTAGGTGAGAGCTGGGAACCTTGGCCCTGTCCACTGTCCTGTGGCTGCTTGAAGTACTGGGGTAATGCTCTGTCTTTCCAATGCTAGAATGTGAGTAAACTGCCCCGTGTGGGATTTGGGCTTATTGTCCTTACTACAGTAACTTTTTCAGAAATACCAAGAAGTGCCTGAGTGGAAGTATCCCCGGGGCGCTTCAGGAGGTAGTAATGACAGTGTCAGATGCTGCAGATTTTGTCTGAGTTGAGGGCGTTCATATGTCTATTTGAATTTGCAGTATGAGATCATGACCTTGGCAAGAACAACTTCAGTGAGGGTGGACTTCAGTGTCGATGGGGTTGGGAGGTGAGATATGGAGGTGGAGGTGGGATGCAGGCACACTTAGGAGCAGGTCGACTGACAAGGGGGAGGGAAGGTGGGAGCCAGGAGATGGGAACTTCAGGTTGAGTTTTGTGTGTGGGTTTTTGTTCTAAGAGTTGGAATGATGTAAAGAAGAAAGATCCAATTGAAAATACTAGAAAGAAGGATTGGTACTTGGAGCAAGGTTCTTGAGAAAAATGCAAGGTCGAGGGTTTCGCCCACCATGCAGGTGAGGAGCCCGAGGCAGGGCTTGATGTGGTGCCATTCAGTTTTGCTTTGTCATGTTCTGCATTTTTCTTTTGTCTTGGATTTCTTGTGCAGAAGATTGGTGCTTGCTTTCTGTAGGTAGTTCGAATGCTTTTGAGAAGAGGGACGCTATCACTATGATCAGTTCTGATTTTTGCAGGTTGTCTGGAGGCTGCATGTGAGATGGGTGCGGGGAGATGAGACTAGGCTGTGGGCGTCCATGATGATCTGGGCAGGCTTGTGTCAGAGAAGGAGTCACTGTGGATGGGACAGGCAGCCGCAGGGGTTCAGGAGTGATGCCCCAGCCTCTTAGATAGGAGATGGAGTGTCCACGTCAAAAACGTTGTATATATTTTTACTCACTTTTCACATTAATGGGCCAAAAGTTAAGGTACTTTAAGAAATTAAAAAATATTAATTGACAATCATAGCTATCATTGGAGAGTTTCCTGTATGTTAATCATGGTGTTAAGTAATTTTAATTAACCCTCTTAGCACCCTAATACTTGGGTGCCTTATATAACAGTACTTTTAAAAATATAGATTTATTAATTCTAATTTCTCTACAGAAAGTCCCAGATTTTGGTGTAGTCATTCGAAGTGAATTTTTTTAAATATAAAAATTAGTTCCTTTTTTGGTTATGCTTGAAATTTTTCTTAAGCTGTTTCCAGGGTTACAGGCACAATTGATTATTTCCTTCTGCATATGTGCTTTTTGCACAGTTTTGGAAAATATGCCCCATGGAGCACATTCTGGTTCGTCTGGAAACTGATTCTCGACCTGTGTCTCGGCGCCTGGTGAGCCTCATCTTTAATTCTTTCCTGCCTGTGAATCAGCCGGAGGAGGTCTGGTGCGAGCGCTGTGTCACCCTGGTGCAGATGAACCATGCCGCTGCCAGGAGGTTCTATCAGTACGCCCACGAACACACCGCCTGCACCAACATAGGTAGGGAGTGCTGTTATTTCTCAGTTCTTGTTATGTTTTCCCCCAAAAGCACAATACAAATTACAGAGTTCAGTATTTGTCAGTTTAATAAGCTTCATACTTTAATGCATTTCTGAATGATTTCCCTTAAAATAGTACTTTTGACTAATTGGGATTATAATTTCACTATCAGATAGTTAATTTTGTAGAAGAAACACATCCATTAATTCTTGTTTATCCTAAACATTTCAGCAAAGCTGATTCACGTTATTCGTCATTGCTTAAATGCCTGTATGCAGAGGGCAGTGAGAGAGCCTCCAGAGGACGAGGAGGAAGAGGACGGAAGGGAGAAGGAGAATGTGACTGTGAGTAGAACAGGGCCAGGCCGGGCAGATAGTGCCTCAGTGGCATCACTCCCATGGGCCATTATGTTAGGAATATTCCTATGTTTTCTTTGTTCCTTCAGTATTGTTAATTAAACAAGTTATTTTGGAAGGTCATAAATAACATTTGTGAAAGAATTGCTATATATCCTTTGTAGTTCATTTTGGAGCTCAGGTAGGACTTAATACAGAAGAAAAATTCTTACCAGTCGCATCTTGTCCCAGATTTTCTTTACCTTAAATGTCTCTGTGTATTTCAGTTCAATCCTGGGTGTAGCATGGCTGGATTGGATTCTGGGTACTCCCATATTTTTGAAAGTATAATTTATTAAAGGGACAATTTCTTCAGAATCCAAAGCAACCAATTATATTAGAAGAAAATAACGTTTAAGACTTAGACAAACTTGTTACTTATAAGCATTATCTTAAGCTTCTAAACTCCTGTGCTTGTGGACGTCTAAAGTAAGATTTTGGGGTCATTTTGCAATGCCCACTACATTAAGAAACTAGACTTTAAAAGGAAATCACAAAACACAGTTCGCCGTGTGCTAAGGCACAGTGTTGGTGTGCTCCCCTAACAGCTGGTCCTGAGCCAAGTGCTTCTGGGTCTGACCCCACTGTGTCCTTCCTAGCGGGGGCAGCAGATGGCTCACCCAGGCCCTGCTCATGCCCCATGGTGCTTTCTCCTCCATCTCCCGCCACACCGTGATGGGCCACCAGCCCAGCCCCTCAGTCAGTTATGCTGGGTTGAAATTGTTCAGAAGGCACTTACCAAAAACATACAGGAGATAGATGTGGAATAGAGAGAAGAGTTCAGTGAGAGTGAGAGCCACTTCCGTCTTCACAGCCGTTGGGCAGGCCACCTCCCTGGGCTCATTACACCCTCACTGCCAGTGTTCAGAGCTTCAGAGCTGGTTCTGCTCTTGGTCGGTGGAGTTTGAGTTTCTTCTCTCAGGGCTTCTCCCTCAGTATATGTTAGAGTTGCGTGACAGGCCTCGACAGCAGGGATTGTTGGTGGGTCTGGCTGTGTGTCTGTGCTGGTGAGTGGGCATGTCCGCTTACTGGCATGCAGCCACAATGCACTTACGTGTGGCTTGCAGCGTTGACGGCGTGGGACTGCTGGCTCTGGGTAGAAGAGGAATTTGTTAGAGTGTGTTTATAGTTTACAGTGAACATTCAGGTGAGTACTGTGCACTATCAGCATATGTTCAGGAAAGTGTAAGTAGGTCTATTTATTTTAAAACAAACTAAAGAAGCCCATGATCATAGTCATTATTCCAGCCTCTCAGGCTGTGTTCTGCCTGCCTGTAGGGTGGAGTTGGCCAACCAGAGACTGTGTCCTTTCTGTGACCTGATAGGCTGGGTTTTGGCGGCTGAGTTTCAGTAGCAGTCACCTTGGAGGAAAGCAGCCTTCACCATTCCCCTCCCCCTGCATCGAGATTTGTGGTGAAAAGTGATGTCAATAAAGCGGAAGATACAGTGAAAGAAAAGGCATGTTTTTTAATAGGGTGTTATGTTCCCAGATGGAGACAATAGTTGATACGTTTTCCTTTTTAGAGGAGTTTTCTTCATGTAAACTGTTTCTTTAAAGGATGTAGAGTCAGTTTGGAATTTATATCGTGGTGGGCATTTAAAAATAAATTTACCTCCCTAGAAGATTCCAAAGTGGAGAGTAGAAGACGTGAAAGTAAGACCGATGTTCTCTACATTTTTGCTTTAGAGCTCTAATTCTGAGATGCTGTTACCTTTTAGTAGTTGCTATGATTAGATTCTTTCACAATAAAATTATTTTTATCTTAGGTTCTGGACAAAACACTGTCAGTAAACGATGTTGCATGCATGGCAGGTTTACTAGAAATCATTGTGATTCTCTGGAAAAGTATTGACAGAAGTATGGAAAATAATAAAGAGGCCAAACTTTACACGATTAACAAGTTTGCCTCTGTGCTTCCAGAGTATCTGAAAGTATTTAAGGTAAGTCTTGAACTATACTTGTAAGCAAGGTATATTAAGGTTACGTTTGTTTAGAATTTAACAAAAGTTCTCAAACATGTTTACCTCCCTGGATCTGTTTTCTCATCTGTAAAATGAGAGGGTTGGATTAGTGTTTACCTTGCAGTATAGTTTCTTTCTGTTGCCCCTCTTGAGGGTGGAGATCTTGTGTCTCTGTCTGCTTCCATATCCTCAGCACCCAGAGAAACGTCTTGGGTAAGCACATGATTCTTCTGCCTCCGATGGTCAGCGACATTATTTCAGAATCTAATTTGATTTGCAGGGGTTTAAGAAAGAATTTCGTGAACATGGAGGTACAGTAGTACTCAAGTTCTGTGGGCAGTTAGGTACCCGAAGGCACCCAGTAAGCAAATATGTCCCTGAAGTATTTGAGTTGTGTGTGTTGTTGGGGCAAACAGTTGTGTGTGTGATTTCTTTTTTAAAAAAATTTATTTTGAATTGACAAAAATTGTATATACTTTATTGTGTTCAACATGATGTTTTGAAATATGTACACATTGTGGAATGGCCAAATCGAGCCTCACATACTTACCATTTGGCCAGTGTCACCTCACATACTTACCATTTCTGTGGCGAGAACGCTTAAAATCTGCTCGTGGTGATTTTCAAGAATATATTGTATTGTTATTAACTGGAGTCACCATGTTATAGGATAGATCTTTTGAACTTACTCCTCTGATCTAGCTGCCATTTTGAATCCTTTAGCTAACCCTTCCCACCCCCACCACTCTTCTCTGTGCGTGGTTTCTATTTGCATGCAGGACCTTCTCATTCCTTGACTTTTTACTTCTGAAGGAAGTTTATATTTCAAAACTAAATTTAAAAATAGGCCAACAGCATGTAAAAATGCAAATATATTCTTAACTCTGAAGAAAGTGTGGTTTAAATATAGAAAGATCGTAGGTCTTATGAACCACATTTCTCTTCCTAAATGTTACTCTTGCCTCTTTTTCTACCTACTTATGTGACTTTGGACCATGTAGCTTTTCTAACCCTTTCAAGGCTCTGAGCTTCATTCTGCCTCTGACGTGAAAGCAGATTGTATTAGTTGCCAAAATTGTATGAGTCTGTTTTCATGCTGCTGATGAAGACACACCTGAGACTGGGTAATTTATGAAGAAAAAGAGGTTTCATGGACTCACAGTTCCACGTGGCTGGGGAGGCCTCACAGTAATGACGGAAGGCAAAAGGCACGTCTTACATGGTGGCAGGCAGAGAGAAAATGAGAGCCAAGCACAAAGGGAAACCCCTTAGAGAACCATCAGATCTCGTGAGACTTACTACCATAAGAACAGTATGGGAGAAACCACCCCTAGGATTCAGTTATCTACCACCGTGTCCCTCCCGTAACACGTGGGAATTATGGGAGCTACAATTCAGGAGGACATTTGGGTGGAGACACAGCCAAACCATAATTTACCAGTAAATGGTAAAGCTCATTAGCTGGGCATGGTGGTTCACACCTGTAATCCCAGCACTTTTCGAGGCCAAAGCAGGAGGATTGCTTCAGGCTGGGAGTTTGAGACTAGCCTGGGCAACATAGTGAGACCTCATCTCTACAAAATTTAAAAAATTAGCTGGGCTTGATGGCCTGTGCCTTTTGGTCCCAGCTATACAGGAGGCTGAGGCAGGATTGCTTGAGCCCAGAGTTTGAGACTACAGTGAACTGTGATCATACTACTGCACTCACTCCAGCCCTGGCAACAGAGTGAGACCCTGCCTCTTTTTTAAAAAAAAAAAAAAAAAAGAAAGCTGAAATAATGACCTGGGACTGAGAAACCAGCATTATTTCAGAATATGAACAGAAGCCCGTATAGGACACCAGGTAGGTTGGCAGACAGGGCAGTTGTGGCCTTGGGGTATTTGAAACCCTTAGAGGGTCTTGGGATTCAGTAAATTCTGAGTATGTCTATAAGAAGTCTCTCCACCACTAAGGAAAATTGCTTCCTTCTCTAAGTAAAGAGATGATGGGTGAGCCACACAGATGGAATTGGCCATCATTATCAGTATACTTGTAACATTAACGAGATATTTTCTTTTTTTTTTTTTTTTTTCTCGCTCTGTCGCCCAGGCTGGAGTGCAGTGGAGTGATCTTGGCTCACTGCAAGCCCCGCCTCCCGGGTTCACGGCATTTTCCTGCCTCAGCCTCCCGAGTAGCTGGGACTACAGGCGCCTGCCACCATTCGTGGCTAATATTTTTGTATTTTTAGTAGAGACGTGGTTTCACCGTGTTAGCCAGGGTGGTCTCGATCTCCTGACCTCATGATCCGCCTGCCTCGGCCTCCCAGAGTGCTGGGATTACAGGCGTGAGCCACCGTGCCCAGCCATTAACAAGATATTTTCTTCCCATATTGTTAGTTGGGGGTAAGCATGGGTCACTGTGAATGCAAATTAATTCCTAATCGAATTTTGATTTTGGTTTGTTTCTGTTTCATATGTATTTTCAGGAAAATTATTATTATTGTTATTTTTTTAGGATTCACCATGTCCTCATTCTCCCAGCCAAGAATATCTCTTATTGAGTGTTCTTGAGGAAGGGTGGATGTACCCCCTTTTACTTATTGTTTTAGTAATAATAATTTAGCTGCAATTTACTAAGCACTGAGGACACTCTAAATACTGTACTGGGATTCTGTGTGGTGTAGTTCACTTTGGTTCTTCCAACAGTCCTGTGTTCGTTTTGCAAAGGGAGAAACTGACTCTGAGAGCTTAACTCCTCTCCTCTGTGCTATGTCGGCTGTTGGGCTACAGAATCTGATTGGGTCTAGATTTGGTTCAGTAGCCTCAAAGCTTACTTTTTTTTTTTTTCTTCTTTTTTTTTTTTTTTTTCTGAGATAGAGTCTTGCTCTTGTCACCCAGGCTGGAGTGCAGTGGCACAATCTCGGCTCACTGCAGCCTCTGCCTCCTGGGTTCAGGCGATTCTTCTGCCCCAGCCTTCCGAGTAGCTGGGATTACAGGCGTGAGCCACCATGCCTGGCTAATTTTGAATTTTCAGTAGGGATAGGGTTTCACCATGTTGATCAGGCTGCTCTCGAACTCCTAACCTCAGGTGATCCAGCTGCCTCAGCCTCCCAAAGTGCTGGGATTACAGGGGTGAGCCACTGTGTCTGGCCTTTTTTTTTTTTTTTTTTTTTTTAATAGATATAATGCCCTGTTGCCCAGGCTGGAGTGAATGCTTACTGTAGCCTCTAACTGTTGACCTCATGCAGTCCTCTCACCTCAGGCTCACAAAGCGTTGGGATTAGAGGCATGAGCCACTATGCCCCGCTGCATTTTCCCTTGAACTATACTGTCTTCCTAAAGATATTCTGATTTTGTTTTATAACATTTTCTCTGAATAATTTCATTCTTTTGAGATTTGTGTTCAGGATACCAAGTGTATAGAGTTAATTTTTTTTCATTTCATCAGTGTTGTTTTTTAAAGTAGATTCAATTCATGACAGCATATGATTTTGTTTATCCTGCTTACTGGCATATTCCCAGGGTCTAGATTGGTACTGGGTACATAGCAAGTGCTTAATAAATATTTGCAAAGTAGTAAAATGTTATATAAAACTTCCATAACACTCACCAAGTAATTTTCTCTGCTCCTCAAACATGAGACTGGTTTAAGTTTTCCCTCTGAACGTGGAAAGGACTGCCATGGTTCTTCTTGAGCAATTTTGGTAGTAAGTTATCAGGAATTTACGTAGAGAGACTTTCAGAATTTATAGTGCTTACATATGCTTTGTTTTGTTTTTCTTTTTTCGCTTTTAGGATGATCGCTGCAAGATCCCTTTATTCATGCTAATGTCCTTTATGCCGGCCTCTGCTGTCCCTCCATTCAGGTATTTGGTCTGTTTTTTGGTACGGTAGAAAAGTAGGAATCCTGTCCATTGTTGTGCTGAATTATTAATTCATGTCAGCAGACCATAACATTTAGCTTTCAGCTCACTGTGGCCTCTTCCTTCTGCCCTTCCCTCTCCCTGTGGTAGGGAAGATATCAGGATGTGATTTTCAATGGGCCCTAAGTTGGTACGTGATGAAAGAAGAGACTGCATGGAACTGAAACTGTTACTCCACTTTAAGTCTGGGGTTACTCTTAGCACCTGGTGTGGGAGGTTCTGGAGCACAAGGTCACCGTTGGTCACATGTGGCCCTGAGCACCTGGGCTTTGGCTATCTGAGCTGAGATGTGCTGTGAGTACAAAATACATATGGAGTCAGCCTTGAGGCAAAAAGAAGAGTCTGAAATACTGATTACATGTTAAAATGATTTTGGATAGACTGGATTAAATAAGATTATGTTATTGAAATTAGTTTTACCTGTTTCTCTTTGTGTTTTCAAATGTGGGTACTAGAAAATTTTTAATTACATTTGTGGCTTTTGTGTCTCATCATATTTTTCATTAGAGCTCTACAATGTTGGTGATTATCTCAGTAAAAATAATTTTTATTCATATTTATGGAAGAAAAAGGAATATTTTGATGCTAAACAAAAATTGTTCTTCAAAAGTAGAAACTCTTGCTCTAGAATCTGACAGATGGCACAGTAACAGAAGGATGAGGGCTTGTGTGGCTGCTGTGCCCTGCTTCTTCAGCGTCCAGAGCTGGTCTCAGGTCTTGTGGTGGGATGCAGCTGAGCAGCAATTGTGGGAAACTGTATTTATTCCTGCATTGGAGAGCATGGAAGTGCTAATATAATAACAAGGGCTTATGCACCGTCAGATTTTAGCTTCTTGGTTTTCCTCACCTTTTGACAAAGTCGGGGAGTCTCTGTTGAAATACTCAGTCCGATTTTCCGTCTGACATTTTCAGCTGTGGTGTGATTTCCACGCTGAGAAGCCGGGAGGAGGGCGCTGTGGACAAGAGCTACTGCACTTTGTTGGATTGCCTCTGCTCCTGGGGGCAGGTGGGGCACATTCTGGAGCTTGTTGACAACTGGCTGCCCACAGAGCATGCCCAGGCCAAGGTAGGTTGACATCATGTTTCCTTAAAATTAGGTGAGTGAGGATAACTGTGTATTAGAAATTACATGCTTTTCTAGGGACGTGTGTTTTCATTCTCAGTTTCTCTCTCTCTTCTTTCAGAGCAACACAGCTTCTAAACGTAGGGTGCAGATCCATGATACACGCCCAGTCAAACCTGAATTGGCATTGGTCTACATTGAGTATCTGCTGACTCATCCAAAGAACCGCGAGTGCTTGCTCTCTGCTCCTCGGAAGAAACTTAACCATCTTTTGAAAGCCCTTGAAACATCAAAGGTAACTCTGTGCCCTGAGAGTTGAGTGGTTTCCTATGATTGTGGGGGTGACAAATCAAGGTGTGAAGCTTTCATATTTACAGTGCTATGCAAGTGTTCTGGCTGGAACAGAATTGAGAGTGATCATGTCACTTCATTCAGTTGGTACAAGGCATGGAGCCTGGCCAGGGCAAGGTTGGGAGTCAAGTCCCAGTTGACACGTGTTCAGAAATCTCACATTTGTGTTGCACCTGCTAGGGCGCTAGGACTCAGGAGGATGGCCCCAGTTTCTCAGAACACACCCTCTGCAGGAGATGTGTCACATACCCTTTCATGTGGACACTCACTCCCTGCAGTCCTTGGCAGTTTTTTCTGGGAATGTTTGGAGAGCATTTCCTGGGAACCCATCATGCTCCCAGCTGTCCCACGGAGGCCGTCATGTCTTCCTCTCCTCCAGGAGCCAGCCCTCTGAACACCCTGTTACGCTGCCCTCAAGTGTGACTATACCAGAAGCAAAGCCCCAGCAGAGTGGAGCCAGGCAGATGGGGAGGACAGGGCCTGGTCATGAGGCAGGGAGGGGACGGGTGGTGCTGTGTGCAGGGCAAGGGCTGTGGACGGTGAGCTGAGGCTGCTCACGTGGCTGTACATTTTCCCACGCCACCCAGCACCTCATGTCCGGGTGCAGAGTCAGCAGACACTGGGCTTCACCAGAGCGGGGGTCTTTCCAGCTCGCCTGAGGATCAGGTGCTTCCCATTGTTCTTGCTGTACGGGGTGTGGTGGTGCCTTGTCAGTCAGCATGTGGCCCTTGGGTTTTTTCTATTACAGGCAGATCTGGAGTCACTTCTGCAGACACCGGGTGGGAAGCCTCGTGGCTTCAGTGAAGCGGCTGCCCTGCGAGCCTTTGGTCTCCACTGTCGCCTGAGCATCCATCTTCAGCACAAGGTGCGCCTGCTCCTGGCCCTCTATTAGGATGATACACAGTGCTCTTTTTGTTACTGATTTATCTTCTTGTTTTTGGACAGTTCTGCTCAGAAGGAAAGGTGTATTTGTCCATGTTGGAAGACACTGGCTTTTGGTTAGAAAGCAAAATTTTATCTTTTATTCAAGATCAAGAAGAAGACTACCTGAAGCTTCATAGGGTCATTTATCAGCAAATTATCCAGGTTAGAAGTCTTAAGACACAGAAACCTTTCTCTTTACCAAGTTTGTTATGTTTCAGGATTTCATTTTCTACTTTAGAGTGGTAATTTTAGACATTAGTGTTATTCTTAAAAACTTACAGTGACATTTATCTAACTTTCTAGTTTATCTTTTTGCAAAGCGTAAACTGCATACTTTCAGTGTAATTTTATACATTACATATAAGAGGTGTTCGATTATGTTTGTGGAATTACATAAAATATGTCTCTAGATTTCTTACAAAAACAAGAATTAATGTATCTTTATGAAAATTCCTTTATAAAACATCTTTATAAAAATCTGCTTTATAAGATAACTAGCACATGGATAGGAGAAGCTTTGTGAGGCTGGATTTACTCCCTTTTTTAAAATGGCCTTTGTTGCTAAGCTGTGTCTGTCTCTTACAGACCTACCTGACTGTGTGTAAAGATGTTGTTATGGTAGGCCTTGGTGACCATCAGTTTCAGATGCAACTCTTACAGCGGAGTCTTGGAATCATGCAAACAGGTACAGTCAGGGCTGTTTTAGAGCAATAAATACTCAGAACCAGTCCTTCCCTCCCTCCCTCCTTTACTGTGTAGCTCAGAACTCTCACTTTTAAGTGACTGATTATAATGCAACCTGGCATATCCCAAAAAAGGGATTTGTTAGGTGGTGCAGCCCGGAAATTCAGAGGTGTTTCTGTGTCAGACATGACTACATCCAGAGTTTGTGACAGGGTCCTTGGGATTCTGCCTGTCCTTGTGGTCAGCTTCGTTGCCAGGCTGACTTTCCCTGTGGATTGGGCTAGTGGCTGTTTCCTGGCATCTGTGTGGGAAACCATCACCTTTTTGCTCTGCTCTGGTCATGTGCTCCTGTGGATGGGGGCGTGAGTCAGGCATTATTGGGTGGTACCCCACCAGGACCCCCGGAAGTTGCTGTTACCACAGGGAAAGGGTTAGCACAGGGTGACCCATGGCAACAGTGAGTGAGAGGACAGCCCTTGAATCACATCAGATGATGACGGGAAAGGGTGTGGGGCCAGGGGGAGTGCAGCTGGGGTCATTCCATATCTCCTTGGCCTTCTGATCACAGTCTGGTAAAGAAGAGTACTGCTGAGCTGGGACCCTGGTCCCTGGCCCCTGACCCCTAGCCCCTAGCCCCTAGCTCCTAGCCCCTACTCCCTAACCCCTAACGGCCAGCCTCCCCCCCAGCCGCTTCTGTGGTGTAGCTGACTGCTGTGTAAACCTGTTTCCGGATGGTTTTTAAGTAGTATCCCAATATCCCAGTGCTGCATTTGATTCTCACTGAGATCTGTAAAAGCCTCAACATTTGATGTTGACATTTCTTTAAGCCTAGTTATTTGCTAGAAGAGATTGAAAATGATAACATTTAGTAAATTCAACATTAAGTTTTGAAAATTAGATTAAGTTGGTAGTCCAATTTCTAGTGGATCCATCTGTAGTCTCTTTCCCATAGCCTTAAATATCTTCATGGCAGATTCCAGAGGGGTCTGTGTGTGTGGACACCCCCAGTGTATCTGTCTTCATGACGTTGCAACTGAAGTAGATGCTAGGAGAACACTGGAGCCAGGATACTGGGCAGTGTCTTAGTTAATCTTTAATTATAAGCAAAATCATCCATCATTTGTTTAACAGATCTAAAGTTTAAGAGTAAATATTAAATAGACCAATATTATTTGCTTCAGCTTTTTTGTTTAATTATTATTATTTTTTTTTTAATTTTTTTTTTGAGACCAAGTCTTTCTCTGTTGCCCAGGCTGGAGTGGAATGCAGTGGTGCGACCTTGGCTCACTGCAACCTCCACCTCTAGGTTCAAGCAATTCTCATGCCTCAGCCTCCCGAGTAGCTGGGATTACAGGTGCCCACCACTGTGCCTGGCTAATTTTTGTATTTTTAGTAGAGGTGAGGTTTCACCGTCTTGGCCAGGCTGGTCTCAAACTCAAGTGATCCACCCACCTTGGCCTTTCAAGGTGCTGGGATTACAGGCGTGAGCCACCATACCTAGCCTGTTTAATTCTTTATAATTCACTTCTGTTGTGAAAACAGCATTTTATACTTAAGCTTAATGATTGCAACAGTCAAAATTATTTATTTTTTAAACTTCACTTATCATTTAGGAATTATTTTCCCGTAAGGACCAAATCTACTTTTATTATTTAAAAATTTTACTTTTTGGAGGAGCTAATTATAATTAGAATTCTAGATCTCCAGTGTAGCCAGTTTCATTGTATAGTTGTATCTGTTCTCTTAAAAATAAGACAGAACCAACAACACTGTTCTCTAATTCAGGTGTTGAGGGAGCCACACTGCTGAACTTCTGTATGTTCACATGTGCAGTGAACACAATTTTTAGTTTAGTGACTAATACACTATTACTGTTATTGAAGATATCAGTTTTAACTTAAATTGGACAAACGTCATACTTATTTATTTATTTTGGTTAGAATTTAGGTTAACCTGATCAACCTGGCTTTTGGTATTGGCTCACCAAATACCAAAGTGTAATAATCTCTTTTTTGTTACCATTTTATACATTGTTAAGTGAGAAATGTGTAATGATTTCAACAAACTTGTGTGATTAGAAAACTGATATATTCCAATTTTCTTTCTAGTGAAGGGATTTTTTTATGTTTCATTACTTCTTGACATTCTGAAAGAGATAACTGGAAGTTCCTTGATTCAGAAAACAGATTCAGATGAAGAAGTTGCAATGCTGTTGGACACAGTCCAGAAAGTATTTCAGAAAATGTTGGAATGTATTGCACGGAGCTTCAGGAAGCAGCCGGAAGAAGGCCTGCGGGTACTCAGACCTCCCCAGGACGGGGTTCGCTAGATGGGCTTTTCAGGGCTGGGTACACCTACACAGATGCGTCAGCCCTGGCTGTGCTGTTCACGCTCGGGTGACGTGCAGTGTTGTGTGGGAGGTCCCTGCTGGCGAGGTGCACTGAGAGAGATGGAGTCCGTGTGGGAGTCCCCCGTGGTGGATACACTGAGAGGGAGATGGTGACCCCTGTGCATGGGCTGGAGGCAGGAAGGGCGGGAGCTCCAGCTGTTAGATTCTACCCAATGGTCTTAGAACAGGATCCCAAGAGTTCAGGTTGACCAGACGGCAGGACAGGAAGCAGAGGACTGATTGCTCTGGGTTCTGAGCGCATAATTGTTAAGTTCACAGAGTTTTCCAAATAAAATATACCTTTCTTTTGAAAGATGCTAATTTTGATACTTGTAGAGTGACAGACATCTTGCCAGGTGAAATGCTAATTTCTGTCATGAGTTACCTCCCTGTCCTATGTTAACCTTCTCCAGGTTGGAAACGAGAGTCACAGACCTTGAAGGGGCCCGTGGCTTCCCTTTGCTGGTTGAAAGCTGATGTGAAGTGAGAATGTTGTATAAGCACTTCATATAAAAACCTGTCTGCCAGATTTGCTTCATCCTAAAAACAATGTCATGTCAGTTCTCGTGCCACATGATGTTGTTATCAGAGAGAGCCATTACTTTTTCTAGGTAGTAGCTTAAAAATATCAATGAGCTATTATTTTTTAATGAAGACTTTAAAAAATGCTTAAATGGGAAGCTATTTATGAAATATTGAAGACTCAGTGTCCTGTGCTGATAGAGGTCATTGAAGGTTGTTGGCCATACTTTTTCTAGTCTAGTTCAATTTGAGTTAATTTGAAATGTTCCTGTTTTTGATGAATTTGTTTCAAGTGTCTGTGATCTTTTATGTAATTTGTGCCAAAACCTTTAGGTTTCCCATCAGACCTGTGTAGCTTTAGTCAGAATACCTTGCCTCATAGCTGATGCCTTATTTTAATGTATTGATGTTTTGCCTCTCTCCCTCCTTATTCCTGAGGGTTTTTCTTGGCTTTGGGGAAAGAATATCATCAGGGCAGTTTCCAGTGGGCTTTGGTCCCGTCTATCATCTTCTGGCCGTGGTGCATAGGAGGTTTGAGTCAGCCTGGGAGTGAAATGTAGTGGGCACTGGTAGCAGGCAAACAAGATCAGTGACTCCTTGAGTCCTGGGGGAGGATAGTAAGAATACTTATTTTAAAGTGTTTTTTTGTTTTTTTCAAAACCATGGTTTTTAGTCATTAAAAGTGACGTATGTGTTTTCTTGTAGCTGCTTTATTCTGTTCAGAGGCCTCTTCATGAGTTCATTACTGCTGTTCAGTCTCGGCACACAGACACCCCTGTGCACCGGGGTGTACTTTCTACTCTGATCGCTGGGCCTGTGGTTGAGATAAGTCACCAGCTACGGAAGGTGAAGTGCTTTAATCCTGAAACTGCTGTGCCTCTTATTGATGACACACGATGGTGTTTCTACTAGCAGTACATTCTCTACATTTCTCAAAGTATTTTTTAAGAATTTTCAAACTTGAGTGAGTGGTGCACTTTCCTAGCAGCTACACCTCAGAGTTTGATAGCTAGTTAGTATTTTAGACTCGTGACTATTGTGAAACATATACCAAGGATATTATCACTCTTGATTAAAACAGAAATATAGTCCTTACATTTGAACATGCTTTTATGCTACATTCAGGAGATTTAAATGAGTTGATAAGTTTCTTAAGGTTATTTTCCCTCCTAAAAGGATAGAAGTAGTTGTAATCAGTGGTGAGCAGAATACAAGACTACTCTAGGACTGCTTTTGTGGAATAGTTCACATATCTTTGCATGTTATATTATTAGCCTCCCCCACCTTTTTTTCATTTCTAAGCTAGGATATTCAACCTTCTAATGTCAGTTTAGACTGGGTGCAGTGGCTCATGCCTGTAATCCCAGCACTTTGGGAGGTGGAGGCAGGTGGATCATGAGGTCAGGAGTTTGAGACCAGCCTGGCCAACATGATGAAACTCTGTCTCTACTAAAGATACAAAAAATTAGCTGGGCATGATGGCACGCACCTGTAATCCCAGCTGCTCGGAGGCTGAGGCAGTCTTGAACCCGGGAGGCGGAGGTTGCAGTGAGCTGAGATCACGCCATTGGACTCCAGCCTGGGCAACAGGGCGAGACTCCATCTCAAAGAAAAAAAAATGTAGCTAATATCAGTTTAAACAGACAATTTATTCATTATTACTGACTATCTTATTTTCCTACCAGTAGCTGTAGATGAATTGAAGATGATTATTAATACAGAAGTTATTAGTCTATTTGGTTAAAGGATGTTATAATCAGGATGATAATTCAAGCCAAAACAAAAAGTGGTGTTTTCCCACATGGAATATTCAGGGTGTTGTTTTCCTCTTTACCTCTTAAGAAAATAGTAAAAAATCATGTTTTCATATAGAGAAAAAACCTTCTCTGTATGAAAAGATAAAATCTGACAGGGAAGGTCATTGAATTATATGCATTTTTAATATTTACGTGAATCATAAATTTTGTAATATAAAATCATGACTAATAAAAAGATGTTAACTAAATTCTAAAACATCAAATAGAATTTAAGGCCTTCCTTAAAGCTTGAAGGGAGATCATTTTGGTTTGGAAAGTAATTACCAGATTACACAATAGAATAAAAACTAGGATTTATTTATTCCGGTGAGCTATGTAGCTAAAAATGATTAAAAAAATGTTTGACCTGTGAGTCACATCTGGCTCACCATCTGTTTTTTATCAGTAAAGTCTTATTGGAACATAGCTGTGCCCATTTGCTGTGTTTTTTCTGGCTACTTTTGTGCAGAGTTGAGTAATTATGATAGAGACCATTGCAACTCTGCCCACAAAGGTGAAAATATTTACTATATTATTTAAATATTTACTATTTTGTTACTTTACAGAAAAAGTTTGCTGACAGCTGTTGTATTTCCTTATGGATTTTGTCTACTTATTTTATATGTGACTGTGGGTTTGTCTCTTTTTTCATTTGTTCTGTCAATTTTCTTTTCATGTATTTTCTTGTATTTGGGAGCTTTTTCTTTTTGATGAATTGACTCCTATTATTGTGGAGTATCTCTGGCTCTGACTCCTCATGAAGTCTACTTTGATATTTTCACAGCCAAACCAGCTTTCTTGTGCTTTGTGTTTGCATAGCGTATCTTTTAAAACCCCACCCCCACATGGGTTTAAAAAATCTCGTCCAACAGCCTCTGACTTTTATTTGGCGTGGTTCTAGTCCATTCTTTTTTTTTTTTTTTTTAGTCCATTTGACTTTAATGAATTTATTGATAGGTTTGGGTTTAAGTTAATGTTAAGTTTCTTTTCTATCAGTCTGTCTGTTCTGTTAGTCTTTCTGTTTTTTTTTCTTTCCTGTCACTTTTATGATGAATTAAGTGTTTTTACTACGCCATTTTATCTCTGTTGACTTTATATTATCTTTTGTGTAATTTTTTTTTTTTTAGTGATTTCTCTAGAGATCTCAGCACGCATGTTTAACTTATCTCAGTACCTTCAGAAATTATGCTTGTCCATTGCATGGTAGGAATCTCCAGTTGTGTTCTCCTATCCCTTATGCTGTTGTTATTATTTTTATTTTAATCTGTCAGTAGTCTTTTGTCTCACTGTTTAAGAAATGCATTTACAACAATCACTTTAAGATGTAAAGTATTTTAATGAGAAACAGTGCTATTTGATGTATAGTGATGATTGACTTAAATATTCAAATTTGTATTATAATCCTGGCAGAGGAAGTGTGGGAAGACTTATTGGAAGTGCTGTCTAGGCCAGGCACGGTAGCTCACACCATAATCCCAACACTTTGGGAGGCCTAGGCAGGAGGATTGCTTGAGGCCAGGAGTTCGAGGCCAACCTAGGCAACATGGTGAGACCCTGCCTCTTTTAAAAAATATTTAAAAATTAGCTGGGCATGGTGGTACATGCCTGTAGTTTTGGCTGCTCGGGAGACTGAGGCAGGAGTTCAAGGCTGCAGTGAGCTATGATTTGTGATTGTGCCACTGCACTCCAGCCTAGGCAACAGAGTGAGACTATGTCTCTTAAAAAAAAAAAAAAAAGCAGTGTTGTTTAGTCATGCCTAAATGAAATCTCCTAAGATAGCCAAGAATCGGGCCTAACACAGTGGTGGAGAGATACAGTGGTGGAGAGATACAGGGGTAGGATAGGCATATTCATGTCTCGCTATTACAGGTGGAAAACCAAGGCATAAGTTTCCACCTGGAGCAGGAATTCTGCACTTGGACTTTCTGAGGAGCATGTGGAATTCGTGGTGAAAGGCTCATCGAAGCTCACAAGGCTGATAATTAAGAGCACAGGTCCGGGCAGGTGCCCTCGTGGCTCTAAACTCGCAGTACTTCACTGTGGGCTTCTGCCCTGCAGGGGGCACTGTGATGTGTAGGAACATGTTTGTTTGGCACAACTGGGTGAGGGGGTGGGCAACGTGCCCCAGGCATTGAGTGGGTGGAGGCCAGGGATGCTGTTCAGCCTCCAACAGCACCTAGCACAGCCTCCCAATCCCCCAAAGAACGAGCTGGTCAGGTCAGTAGTGCTGAGATTGAGAAACGCCGATTTAGACAGGAGTACAATGTTAAATTTATTTAGCATAAAAGCACATTATTTGCAGTAGATGATAACAAGATAAAGACTTTTTGATGAAAGACTCATTGAGTAATATGTCTGTTTTTCTTTATTTTTGTCTCACTGAATAAACACTTTCGTTTATCTTTTTTTTTTTTTTTTGTCATATTGAGACAGGATCTGGCTCTGTCACCCAGGCTGGAGTGCCATGATACATGGCTCACTACAGCCTCAAATTCCTGGGCTGAAGTGATCCTCCTGCCTCAGTCTCCCAAGTAGCTGGGACTACAGGTATGCACCACCATGCCCAGCTAATTTTAAAATTTTGTTAGAGAGGCAGGGTCTTGTCATGTTGACTAGCCTGATCTTGAACTCTTGACCTCAAGCAATCCTCTTGCCTCAGCCTCCCAGAGCGCTGGGATTACAGGTGTGAACCACCACGCCCAGCACACTTATGTTTATAATAATAGATTATTCATAATTATTGTAGACATTTCAACAGTTAATAAAAATAATTCTTTTGAATTTCTAGAAAGTTTTTCTTAGGTGTTGAAGAAAACCCAAAGCAATGTAATTTACAAGCAAGTAGCCTAGTCTCTGTTTACAACTTGCTGATGTGGAACTTTTTTAGGTTTCTGGCGTAGAAGAGCTTACCCCTCCAGAGCATCTTTCGGATCTTCCACCATTTTCAAGGTGTTTAATAGGAATAATAATAAAGTCTTCGAATGTGGTCAGGTAATCACTTTCTCTTTACTGTCCTGAAACGCTCATCGTGGCTGTAAGTGCTCAGCAGCTTTTGTTCTATTCCTTTTACACTCAAGTTTTTCAAAGCTACATTCTTTTCTATGAGAAAAATGTTTCATATAATTTTTTCTCCATTTTATCAGTAATTAGAAATATTTACATTAAACTTACACAGAGAAAAATTCTAACTTTCTGTAAAGAATATTCATCTAAATAGTCTCTGGTTAGTTATGCTTCTCATAAATTCAGTTCAGGAAGAATATAGAATGTTAATGTTTAGTAAAATACTTCTTACCAAGTGTTCTTTCAAAACACTTGACAAGGTTAAATACCGGTGCCATTTTCGTTGAATACGCAGCTGCTACTCATTTTCCAGTCCATATGTCACTTGATCAGAATTACAGGGTTTGCTGTGGTGCATGCAGGGCTGACAGGTTACAGAGGGAATTGCTTTGCAGATGTCTGGTACCTGTCGAATTTTAATAGCAGATACATTCAATGAAAACTTTTAAAAGCACCATCTTTAGCAGCTATGAGTCATCTTTCAACAACATATTAAATCTTTTTTGTGTGCATTGAGGGTATACAGAGTAGCCTTTTTCACTCAGCACAGCATCCCTGTTCCCAGCAGCATCCTCTGGTTTTAATATCTCACTGTACAATCTGGCACACTCTCCATGAAAAGCATGGGGTGAGTTCAGTCACCTTCCCATGTCCCCTGCAAACTGGGGTTTGTGGTTGTGGTTGAACCTTGGCTGTACTTCTTCTGCTATAATGTATTAGGGTCTATATGATACAGTAATTTTGATGATTGTTGATTTTTTTGCAGGTCATTTTTGGATGAATTAAAGGCATGTGTGGCTTCTAATGATATTGAAGGCATTGTGTGCCTCACGGCTGCTGTGCATATTATCCTGGTTATTAATGCAGGTTGGTTACATTCCCCTCCGTCATCTGGAAGGTGGCTGGTGCACCTCACAGGTGCTGTCATGGGATTCTGGGGATCAGCCCGTGCACTCGGCTACTCCTGGCCAGCTCAGGTGTCCCCCAGCCTTTCCACTCCCTGCCTTCTCATGTGCTGGACACAGTGCTGTCCACCTGGGCTTCCTCTCCTTAGCCCACCCTGCATCTGTTTTTATATCAGCTTGCTCACTCTTCAGTGGTGGAGGTCCTGTTCATTTTCACCTGTTGCCACTAGGTCCATTTAAGTGTTCCTCTCTGTGCCTCGGCATTGAATTTCTGTTGATTTGATGTGTTACCTGTATCTTAAAATCTGAATTTATTTTGGTTGATGACGGATATTTTGGTGTTAATATTTGACCTATCTACTATTTCTCGTAAGCCTTAGCCTTGCCTATTCTGAATATCCCAACCAGTTCAAATAGTACTGGGAAAATAATTGGAGATATGTATAAGATGCTCAGCTCAGTATAAAAAGTAGTAACATCCCTGCAGGGTGACTGCCTTTACCTTTCTGTATTATTTGCTCAGTTTTACTAACGTTGAAATTATTTTCAGAGATGATACATTGTAGATAGGGAGTGCTTCTATTGAAACAAACTCTCCCTGTAAGCCTAAATGGATAGGATATCTGCAGATTGATAAGAATACTCCTTAACTAGTTTGACCCAGGTTGGCCATAAGAAAAGACTTCCCTCAGGGACTCCCCTGCATTGAGATCACCACCAGGAGGATGTTGAGGATGGATGTTGGATGCTGCCAGGTGCCTTGCCCTTAATACATCCTTAACTACCTGCGATAGTTAAACGGGGAAGGACTGAAACAGGATTGGTTTGCTGGCATGGACATAATCCTTCCTCTCGTGGCTTCATGGGGTGAGGTCCATTTGAAGTCTTCTTCCCAGTAAACGTTTGTTTGATCTTTACAACATCCCTAAAGAAGGAAGAATTACTATTCCTCGGGTCAGTATGTAGGTTACCTCAAAGGGAAGGATAGGGAGGCCCAGCTTAGGGAAGTTGTACCACATGTGTACCAGAGTGTTTGTCTTTGTGTAGTGATGTTAAAGTCTTTTCTGTCTTTTAATATAATTTTCCCAGGTAAACATAAAAGCTCAAAAGTGAGGGAGGTTGCAGCCACTGTTCACAGAAAACTAAAGACATTCATGGAAATTACTTTGGAAGAGGATAGCATTGAAAGGTAAAGCAGAGATATTCACCAGATGTGATCATCTAAAACTGCTCATTCTTCTTTGGATCTGCATGAGGTTGTGTTTTCATTTCTGCTACTTACACCCAGGTGGTTAGGAGACTGGGGACTGTAAGGAGAGAAATGTTTCTGTTGGCAAAGACCTTTAGCTTACGTTTAATTTACTTACTAATTCTGTCTTCAAAAACAAAACAAAACTGTCATTTGCAAAATTCTACTGTAGAAAAGTGAGGGCATACAAACTTACTTTATTTGGTTTTAAAATCAGACATTATTTTTGGTGGTTGCTGCATTTTTGAAACCATGGGCGTTTCCCAAGGATAGACACCTAGCGGACAAATACCCACATGGGGATGTGCGGTCCCTCCAGAGCCTCTGAGATGTGTATAATTTCCCCCTTGCTGGACAGCCCATTGCTACGCACAGCCTGCAGGCTACCAGTGTATTCGTAGGGCTGCTTTGCAGCTGGGTGCTTTTGCTGCTGTGTGCTGTTTGGTATGCTCTGCATTTTACTATAGACTCGGTTTTGAGTTGTGTTTGACTTTTAGATCAACCACAAAGAATTTTTTCTTGCTATTTTATGAGCTAAATAGGTGAAGCGTTGTAAAGCTCTGCACTAGGAAATTCACCTTTGCCGGGGAAACAAACCACTCTCCGTAGCTACTTCCTCTGGAGAAAGGTTTTCCAAATCAGAAACTCCTAATTTGTGAATAAACTTCCAAAGCGTGGCTTTTTATAGACTGTTGGCTTGTTCTATAGACACAATACACTTAATGCTCACTTCACTAGAAAATTTGGTTTGTAGGCTGGGCGCGGTAACTCACGCCTGTAATCCAGGAGTTCGAGACCAGCCTGGCCAACATGGTAAAACCCCATCTCTACTAAAAATACAAAAATTAGGCTGGGCACAGTGACTCATGCCTATAGTCCCAGCACTTTGGGAGGCCAAGGCAGGCGGATCTCAGGAGGCTAGGAGTTTGAGACCAGCCTGGCCAACATGGTAAAACCCTGTCTCTACTAAAAATACAAAAATTAGGCCTGTAATCCGAGCACTTTGGGAGGCCGAGGTGGGTGGATCACCTGAGGTCGGGAGTTCAAGACCAGCCTGGCCAACGTGGTGAAACCCTGTCTCTATTAAAAATTACAAAAATTAGCTGGGCATGGTGGCAGGTGCCTGTAATTCCAGCTACTTGGGAGGCTGAAGCAGAAGAATTGCTTGAACCTGGGAGGTGGAGGTTGCAGTGAGCTGAGATTGCGCCACTGCACTCTAGCCTGGGCAACAGAGCAAGAGTCCGTCTTGAAAAAAATAAATAAAAATAAAAAATAAAAATAAAATAATTAGCTGGGTGTGGTGGCAGGCTTCTGTAATCCCAGCTACTCTGGAAGCTGAAGAGCTTAGTTAGCCTGGCTAGAGGTTTATCAATTTTTACTGATATTTTCAGAGAACTAGCTTTTGGTTTCGTTTATTTTTTCTGTTGATTTCTTATTTTCAAGTATATTAATTTATGCTCTAGATTTTACTGTTTCTGTTTTTCTTACTTAGGATTTAATTTGCTCTTCTTTTTCTGTTTTCTGAAGGTAGAAGTTTAGATGATTGATTTTAGATTTTTCTTCTTTTCTAATATGTACTTTCAATGCTATAAATTTTCCTGTAAGCACTGCTTCATTCCGCATTAAAAAACTTTTTTTTTCTATTTATCTTTTTGTCCTTTTTCTTCCCATCAGTTTTTATTTTGTTTTGTTTTTTGTTTTGAGATGGAGTCTTGCTTCGTCACCCAGGCTGGAGTGTAGTGGCACGATCACAGCTTTAACCTCCCAGGCTCCAGTGATTCTCCCATCTCAGCCTCCCAAGTAGCTAGAACTACAGAAGTGTGCCACCATGCACAGCTGATGAAAAAAATTTTTTTGCAGAGATGTGGTCTCACTATGTTTGCCCAAGCTGTCCTTGAACTCCTGGGCTCAAACAAGCCTCTTGTGGCCTCCTAACGTTCTGAGATTACCAGTGTGAGCCACCATGTTTGGCCTTTCCATCATTCTTGCTTTCCTTTTATGCATCTCACAAATTTTTGATAAACTGTGCTGTCATTTTTATTTAGTTCAAAATATTTTTAAATTTCTCTTGTGATTTCCTCTTTGACCTATTTAGTTGCGTTGTTTAATCTCCAAGTGTTTGGGGATTTTTCCAGCTTTCTGTTATTGATTTCTGTTTTAATTCCATTGTAGCCTGAGAGCAGACATTGTATTGTTTCTGTTCTTTTAAAGTCGTGAAGGTGTGTCTTATGGCTCAGAATGTGTTCTCTCTTGGTGAGTGTTCATGTGAGCATGAGGAGAATGTGTATTCTACTGTTGCTGGAGGAAGTAGTCTGTCGACGTCCGTTATATCCAATTGACAATGTTGTTGGGTTGAACTATGTCCTTCCTAATTTTCTACCTGTTGGATCTGATAGAGGGTGTTATAGTCTCCAACTATAATAACTGACTTATCTATTACTTTTTGCAGTTCTGTCAGTTTTTGCCTCACACAGTTTGATGCTCTGTTGTTAGGTCCAAGCATTGATGATTGTTACCATCTTTTCATTATGTAATGCTCTTCTTTATCTCTGATAATTCTTCTTACTGTGAATTCTGCTCTGCCTAAAATTAATACTACTACTCCTGCTTTGTTTTGATTAGAATAAGCATGGTATATCTTTTTCCATTCATTTCCTTTTTTTTTTTTTTTCCCAAGATATGAGGACTTGCTATGTTGCCCAGGCTGGGCTCTAATTCCTGGACTCCTGGACTCAATCTATCCTTCTGCCTCAGTCCCAACTGGCTAGGACTGCAGGCACACACCACCAGACCCAGCTAATGTAATTTTTATCTATATGCGTCTTTATATTTAAAGTGGTTTTTTTTATAGACAGTATATAAATGGGTCATGTTTTTTGATCTTCTCTGACAATCTGTCTTAAAATTGGTGCATATGTACCATATTCAAAGTGATTATTGATATAGTTGGATTAATATCCACCATATTTGTTATTGTCTTCTATTTGTTCCCCTTGTTATTTGTTCCTATTTCTGTCTTCCACTCCTTTTCTGTCTTTTGTGGTTTTAACTGAACATTTTATGATGCCGTTTTCTTTCCTAGCATATCAGTTTTACTTTTTTTTTTTAAACCTTTCTTAGTGGTTTCTTTAGAGTTGGAATTTTTATTTGTTTTTATCTTTCTTAGTGGTTGCTTTAGAGTTGGAGTTTTCATTTATAGCTAATCCACGTTTGCTTTCAGATGACACCATACCACTTTGCAGGTAGGGTGAGTACCCTATAATAACAAAATAATCCTAATCCTTGCCTCTCGTTCCTTGTATCATTGCTATCATTCATTTTGCTAAGGTATAAGCAGACATAAGCATACATAATTGAATATATTGTTGCTATTATTATTTTGAACAAACTACATCTTAGGTCATTTAAGAATAAGAAAAATAAAAGTTTTTATTTACCTTCACTTACTCCTTCTTTGATGCTTCTCCTTTGTTTGTGTTGATCCAAATTCTGACCTATATTCTTTTCCTTCCGTCCAGAGAACTTCTTTTAATGCTTCTTGCAAGGCATGTCTACTGGCAACTAATTCTCTTAATTTTGGTTTGTCAGAGAGTCTTTTACTTCTACTTTATTTCTTTGCAGGGATAATGTTATGTAGTTTATAATTCTAGGTTGATGAATTTTTTTCTCTCTGTACTTTATTTAATTTATTATTATTATTTTTTGAGACAGAGTCTTGCTCTGTTGCCTAGGGTGGAACGCAGTGGTGTGATCTCAGTTCACTGCAACCTCCGCCTCCTAAGTTCAGACGATTCTTGTACCTCAGCCTGCTGAGTAGCTGGTATACAGGCACATCGCCGCCACACCCAGCTCATTTTTGTATTAGTGGAGACAGGGCTTCACCATGTTGCCCAGGCTGGTCTCGAATTCTTGATCTCAAGTGATCTACTCGCCTCAGCCTCCCAAATTGCTGGGATTACTCCCCGTGCCCGGCCACTCTCTGTACTTTAAACATTTCGCTATACTCTCTCTTGGCTCGTGTAGTATCTGAGAAATAGGATATAATTCTTTTTTGCTCCTCAGTAGATAAGGTGTATTTTTCCCTATCTGGTTTCTTTCAATACTTTTTCTTTGATTTTTCTGTAGGTTGAATATGATATGCCTAGGTGTAGTTTTCTTTTCTTTTCTTTTTTTTCTTTTTTTGGCATTTATTCTATTCAGTATTCTATGAGCTTCATGGATAAATTCTCAGTTATTATTGTCTGAATATTTCTTCTGTTCCTTTCTCTCTTCTGAAATTCTTATTATACATGTTAACACCTTTTACAGTTGTCTCACAGGTCTTGGATATTTCGTTCTATCAAAACAGCCGCACTTTTGAATTCTGTTTGCTAATATTTTATTTGAGAATGTTTGCCTTAGGTCTGAAATAAGATTAAATGGTCGTTGGTCGTTTTGTTTTGTAGTGTTTTATTTGAGAATGTTTGCATTAGGTTTGAAATAAGATTAAATGGTGGTTGGTTGTTTTGTTTTGTAGTGTTTTATTTGAGAATGTTTGCATTAGGTCTGAAATAAGATTAAATGGTCGTTGGTTGTTTTGTTTTTGTTTCTTCAGTAGGCCCTCTACCAGTGTTGCTCTCAGCATTAGTTGGTAACTTCTCCCTTCTCAGTGTTGCGGAGCAGTTTAAATCACGTCTGATGCTGTGGAACAACATACCCCTAGAAACCTGGGACGACTTTTCCCTGTTTCTTCTATGTTAGTAGTTGGGTCTGATTTCCTATTACTGCCTGAATAAATTTTGGTAATTTACAATTTCTTGCATTGGTCTAGATTTTTAAATTTATTAACAAAATGGCTTGTGGTTTTTGTTTATTGATTTTAATAGAATAGAATTTACTCATTGAGATATACATATGGAAAAGAATGTAAATAATATGTGTACCACTGAATTAATTGTCATAAAATGCACTCACAGGCCAGGTGCGGTGGCTTACAGCTGTAATCCCAGCACTTTGGGAGGCCAAGGCAGGTGAATTGCTTGAGTCTAGGAGTTCGCAACCAGCCTGGGCAATGTGGCAAAACCCTGTCTCTACAAAAAATACAGAAATTAGTTGGACATTGTGGCACTCACCTGTGGTCCCAGCTGCTCAAGAGGCTGAGGTGGGAGGATCGCTTGAGCCCAGGAGGTTGATGCTGCAGTGAGCCGAGATCACGTCACTGCATTCCAGCCTGGGTGACAGAGTGAGACCCTGTCTTAAAAAAAAAAAATTCAGTCACCACCTAAATCAAGGAATACACCTCCTGAACATGGCCCCTCTCTCCCTGTTTGAAGGTATCAGCCCACCCCAATACCTCAGTATAATTTTGGGCATTGTCCGGATGAAGAGCAAAGTGTGTGTGGTTTTATACTTGATATGAGGTTTATGTTTACTGTGGCTTTTAACACCATTTCTTTTTTGTCTTTTTTGATTGTACGTCTGAGACTGGCTCTGTGGCTCACACACAGCATTTGTGAGTGCTTGTGCATTGGAGTGTGTGTTTTAGAGAGGTGGAGTGCCACCTGATCAGTTCACGTTCGTTAATTGTGTTACCTCAACTTTTCTATGTTTTTACTGATTTTTTGTTACTTATTCTACAGAGACTTGTGTTAAATTTCTCATTATGCTTGTGAATTTGTCCAAGTATCGTATTTAGGACTGCTTTTGCATTATATATTTTATGGCCCTGTTATTAGGTGCATATAAGTTTAGAACTGCTGTATGTTCTTGATTAATTGACCCTTTTATTTTAATAAAGGGTCTCTCTTTACTCCACTTTGTCAGGTACTGAGATAACAATGTTGGCTGGGCATGGTGGCTCGCGTCTATAATCCCAACACTATGGGAGGCTAAGGTGGGTGGATTGCTTGAGCTCAGGGGTTCAAGACCAGTTTGAGCAACACAGCGAGACCTCATCTCTACAAAAAATACAAATATTAGACAGGTGTGTGGCATGTGCCTATAGTCCCAGCGACATGGACAGCTGAGGTGGGAGGATTGCTTGAGGTGGAGGTTGCAGTGGGTCGAGATTGCGCCACCGCACTCCAGTCTTGGCAACAGAGCAAGACTTGTCTCAAAAGCAAACAAACAAAAAACAATGTTTTTCTGTGTGTTTGTCAGGTTCCAGGAGAAGACCAAAACCACGCAGTGATTCGGATAGGGAAAGCTCAGTGTCAGGGATTTTTTTGTTTGTTTTTGAGACAAGAGTCTCCCTCTGTTATGCAGGCTGTAGTGCAGTGGTGCGATCTTGGCTCACTGCAACCTTTGCCTCCCAGGTTCAAGTAATTCTTGTGCATCAGCCTCCCGAGTAGCTGGGATTACAGGCATGCGCCACCATGCCCGGCTAATTTTTGTATTTTTAGTAGAGACGGAGTTTCACCATGTTGGCGAGGCTGGTCTTGAACTCCTGGCCTCAAGTGGTCCGCCCGCCTCGGCCTCCCAAAGTGCTGGGATTACAGGGGTGAGCCACCGTGCCCAGCGGAGTGTCAGGGATTTTTATAGGGAGTTGGCAGGATGGGTTATTGGCTAGTGAGAGTTAAAGAGAACTCTAGAGAATACAGGACTAGCAGATGAAGAGAACACCTCCAACCCTAGGTGAGCGCCGCCAAGGAAGGAGCCCCCACTCGGACAGGGAGACCTGGCTTCCTACGTGGAAGAAATTGTTAGCGGCCTTCTGTGGGACCTGAGGATGTCCACTCACCTGGGTGGGTGGTGGGCCGGGGGGATGTGGAGCCATCGCGGGGGAGGTGCTGGGGAGCTGCTGGAGCCGGAGCTGGAAAGCCTACTCTCTTGAGTCCTGCAGGCTCCTGTGTGTGGCTCGGATGGGGTGGGGGCTTGTGGGGTAGTTGTCTGGTGTGCTGCTTGTGCTGTCAGAGTCTGCTGGAGAAAGGGGGGCCTTACGGAAACCTGGAGAAAGTCCCCTCCTTCCCCAGTGACCTTCCAGCACCCCATGGTGATGGGACGTTGAACTGGGCACTAAAGCAGGTGGGTGGGTTTGGGCTCCTAGCGACTGAGTGAATGAAATGCATTCAATTATGTACTCTATTCTAAAAATGATTGAGTGTCCACTATGCTAGTTTTAATCAGGTTAGACTTTGCAACTTTATATTTTAAGAAGAAACCCTCTCAGCACTTTGGGAGGCCAAGGCAGGTGGATCACGAGGTCAGGAGATCGAGACCATCCTGGCTAACACGGTGAAACCCCGTCTCTACTAAAAATATAAAAAATTAGCCGGGCATGATGGCGGGCGCCTATAGTCCTAGCTGCTCGGGAGGCTGAGGCAGGAGAATGGCGTGAACCCAAGAGGTGGAGCTTGCAGTGAGCCAAGATCACACCACTGCATTCCAGCCTGGGTGACAGAGCAGGGCTCCGTCTCAAAAAAAAAAAAAAAAAAAAAGAAGAAGAAGAAGAAGAAGAGGAAACCCAATAGACTATTGGCCTTAGGAGCTTGTTTTTAGGGCAGTGGTCTGATTTGGGGATGACAGAGGAGCACTTGTCCATTTCAGAAAATAAGTGGCAATGATGTAAATGGTTCATCAGGCACAAATATTAAACAAGATGACCAGAATTGCCAACTGTAAGAATGTTAAATTGTTTTCACAGGATGTAGTAACAACCTCAAAAGTCTAAGCATTTTTCTTTATTAGAAATAATGTTGGCCGGGCACAGTGGCTTATGCCTGTAATCCCAGCACTTTGGGAGGCTGAGGCAGGCAGATCACCTGAGGTCGGGAGTTCAAGACCAGCCTGACCAACATGGAGAAACCCCGTCTCTACTAAAAGTACAAAAATTAGCTGGGTATGGTGGCACATGCCTGTAATCTCAGCTACTTGGGAGGCTGAGGCAGGAGAATCACTTGAACCCGGAAGGCAGAGGTTGCGGTGAGCCCAGATCGAGCCATTGCACTCCAGCCTGGGCATTAAGAGCGAAACTCCATCTCAAAAAAAAAAAAAAAAGAAAAAAAGAAATAATGTTGCCAAGGAAAGCTTATTTGGATATAGAATAGTGTATACTATTCTGAAGATGAAAGGGAAGAGGAACATTGGTTTCTCACTAGGAATGCCTTCCATTTCCACTTATACTTAGTTTCAGGCTAACTACTTGAATTATGTTAGTTACATTGAGAGAAGAAAAGACCTGAGAAATTCAGAACTTACAATGTGGAAAAGGACATGAGCAGAACACTGGGGATGGAGCGTTTTGTTTCTCCATTATTCACCTGCATGCCATCCTCTCTACTAAGATGATACACAGATGAAAAAAAGAGCTCCTCCCTTTAAGAAGGAAACATCCTAGAAAATAAATAGGTCAGGACTGTGAAATAATGGCTTCTTACTTAAATATGCAAGAAGCAAACTATAGAAAAACCAGTGTCTAAAAAAATCAATCTGACAAATTGATGAAACAAGAAAAATCAATCTAATGGAAGAAAACAATTAAGATTTAAGACTGTATTTTAAAATATTATTGATTTAACGTTGGACTAGAGACATTAAAGCAAGTAAACATCTTTAAGAATCTGGGAACCCCTTGCTCCAATTAATATTTTAGGCAGTGGAGCTTGATTTAAAAGTGCACGTTTTCTTAACAACTAATCTAGTTTTCAGGGCTAGTATTCTGTTGACTGGTCTTTTGGGTGCTAAATAAAAATCGGCATCTCATTGCATTTTAATTGCCTCATCCCATATAGCATATTGTAAACTGGACATTTTCTGAGGAGAAACAACATGCATTTGCCCATGCACTGGTGCATTTAAATGTCAAGTATGTTAAATTTATTGCTTTCATAAATTGTATCGATAGTAATAAATTTGTAATTTGAAATAAATTACAAATATAAATAATATATTTCTTAAGGTTTGTGTTACCTCATGAATTTTCCCCACTAATCATATTACAAGCAAATTACTTGCCAATATTAATTGTGCCTCTACTTGCAGGCAACGTTAATAGTAAAATAATGTAGGTGCCAACATTAAACCTTGAAGGGAAAGAGTACTCCCTGAAAATGGCCTCTCTTTTGTTATCAGGTATTGATAAATGAATATCAATTCATTTTATTCTGCTTTAATTTTAACAGTCTTTTTTTTAAACGAATTTGAGGCTGGATGCTTTTTATAGCTTATTTAGTGGTATGCTTCCATCATCCATACCCAATGAAATTGGTGTGGATAATTTAAAAGTATTCATGTATAAAACCACCCTTTATTAAATACAGACACTGTCTTTTTATCTTACGGTTTTTCTCAGAAAATTGATTCTGCTGTGTTTCTTGTGGCTGTGATCACCAACATGTGATCCTAACCTGACATAGAAGGAAAGGTGGCGAAGTTTTGAGTCCTCGTGTTTGACATATTTTACAGACGTTAGTGCTGAGGGGACTTGCACATGGTCTGGTCTGTGTGTCTTGTTACACATCAGGAGAACCCTGGCCCAGGGAGCTTTTTGTCTAAGCTTTTTGTCACTGTCCCTTCCAACTTTAAAATTCCTTCATTTTGTTTTCTTCATTTGTTCTTTAGTAGTTCTTATTTCTCTGGTTTACATAGTGTGTTCAATTCTTGCTTCAGGTAATAGAAGAATGAGTAAATTTGTGTTGCAGTAGTGTTCCAGTAGCAGGAGAAAAATGGCCTGGGTTTAAACCCAGACTGCCCTTCCCAGCTGAGTGGTCATGGGCAGTTTGCTTTACCACTTTTGCCTCAGTTAGCTTATCTGTTACAGGATAACGATAAAGAGTCATTCTTGTTGCCAGTCTAGACTTAGGTCAGTGTAAGTAGCTCTTTACTACCTGGTAAATGAGAACACTTGGCCCTCCGTATCCACGGGTTCCACGTTCGTAAATCCAACCAATCATAGTTTGACAGTATTTGGGACAAAAATGGATGGTTGTGGCTGTACTGAATATGAACAGACTTTTCCTTGTCATTATTCCCTAATATAACAGTATAGGATAAACAATATAGTATATAGTATAACAACTATTAGTATAGTATGACAATATAGACAATATAGTATATAGACAATATAGTATAACAATTATTACCATAGCATTTACCTTGTATTAGGTATTATAAGTAGTCTAGAGATGATTTAAAGCATACAGGAGGATGTGGGTAGACTATATGCAAACACTACACCAGGGACTTGAACATCTGTGGATTTTAGTATCTGGGGGGTCCTGGA
Organism: Pan paniscus; assembly: GCF_029289425.2. Taxonomy (NCBI): domain Eukaryota; kingdom Metazoa; phylum Chordata; class Mammalia; order Primates; family Hominidae; genus Pan; species Pan paniscus. The sequence goes on along the minus strand of NC_073255.2, from coordinate 195,121,751 downwards.
ACACATCTCCCACAGATAGTGAGGGTTAACTGTACTTTTAATGTAACATTTTTCTCTAAAGTATTTTTAAATTCATGTTCACTTAAGGAGACAATATTATTTTTGAGTAATTAAAAATTGATTTTAGGCCAGGTATGGTGTCTGTAATCCCAACACTTTGGGAGGCTGAGGCGGGCAGATTGCTTAAGCTGAGTTCACTACCAGACTGGGTAACATGGTGAAACCCCATCTCTACAAAAAATACAAAAAAATCTGCTGGGTGTGGTGGTGTGCACCATAGTCCCAGCTACTTGGGAGGGTGAGCTGGGAGGATTGCTTGAGCCCGAGAGGTCAAGCCTGCAGTGAGCTGTGACCTCACTGCTGCACTTCAGCCTGGGTGACAGAGCGTGACCCTGTCTCAAAAAAAAAAAAAAATTAATTTTAGATTTTGGAGGGTTCATGACTTCCTGGGCCTGTTCCCCTCTGTCTTGCCTCTGGCTGCACTGCTGCTGAGCCAGGCAGTTGCTGGGCTGACAGGTGGGCGGAACCTGGTCTGTGGACAGAGAGCACTCTCTTCTCCTTGGGGGACTCAGGGAATGGGCAGGAAACCCTGAGGCAGCAGGTCCAGTAGAGGCCCAGCGAGGCTGGGAGAGTGAAGGGGCTGTGGGGCACCCAGAGTCTCCTGTGTCGCTGCATGGCGGCCTCCACATAGCTGTGCCCTCACCCCTGGTTCAACACAGGCAGAAATAACCACACAGAGGGTGGCCCAGGCGCTTCCAGAGTGATAGTGGTGGGTGAGTAATAAGTCTTTGAAGAAGAGTCAACTGTAACCCCGAAAGGACAGTCTAGAGCTCAGGTGTCACAGACACACTACAGAGATGGTCCCTGTTGATAGTCAAATTCCAGAAAGGTCAATTTGGAGAGATGTCTCAGAACATAGACCATAAATACTCACGAGGAGAGGTCACGAGGATGGGGATAGACTTGGGGGAAAAGGCCCGAGAGACCTAATAGCAAGGAGAAGCAGTGATTCAACAACGATAGGAAAAAATTCCCCAGAGCTTAAAGAAATATATGCAGATTCCCTTTTTTCTTTCACTACATTCTGGATTGATGGAAAAAAAATCACAGCTAAATAATTATGGATAAGATTCCTAAATTCCAGGAATAAAGAGAAAATCTTAAAATTTTTCTAGATTCATGCAGGCCAATACAGTGGCTGCTGAACACATGAAACCTGGTGAGTCTAAGCTGAGTGTGGCCCTCATAGAAAGTGCAAGCAGGTTTGGAAGACAGTATGGAAAAGAGAATGTGAACTATGTCATAAATAATTTTATATTGATTACAAGTTGAAGCATTTTGGATATGTTGGGTTAAATAAAATATATTAAGATGAATTTTGCTTAAAAAAATAAAAAGAAGCAAGGTCTTGATCCATTGTACCCTTTGACCTGTTTCAATGTGATTACTGGAAAATGTAAAATGATGCATGTGACTGGCATTGACATTACAGGGGCTGTGGTAGACAGCAGTCTGTCTCCAAAGGTGAAGACCAGGTAGACATGAGTCTCACTTGCAGTGCTGGACACAGGAAGACAATAGGATTGTAAGAGTTTTAAATCTCGCTGAGATTCATTTGGAGTGAAAGGTAGATATTTGTGTCCAGGAGGAATTCAGAGATGAGCTTTTCTTTATTGCTTCTCTGAGGAGACTGCTTTGGAGTGCCCTGTAATGGAACAAGCATTGGAGCCATGCAGGAGTTGTGGGACAGTAAAAAGGGAAGCCATGGTGAGCCACGCACTTTGTAAATATGTGTATTTGAAGGGACAGTGATATGCTACCTGTCTAATAATGATTCTTAAAATAGGCACACTGCCAGGGAAGTGAGGACAACGACTGGCACGGAAAAGTACTCAGTGCTCTCAGCCAAAGCCGCGGCCTAGGTGGGGCTGGGGAGGGCGTGAGGAGGAAGAGTCTCGCCTTGAGGGACAGGGATGCAGGGCAGGGGAGTGGGAAAGAGGTTTTTCTAAAGGCTTCAGGTTATTAGAGGTAGTAGGTAAATGTCATGGTAGTAGAGTATCTTGGTAGGTCACATAGTTTTTATTTATCTTGTTTTCTTGTGTAATAGAGAAATAGGCTCAGAACTGTGGGTGCTGGAAAGGAAGAGCACACGTCCTGTTTGCTCACCAGCATAGCACACTGCCCAGTGAGCACGTTTCATTGCCTGGCAGTGCTTGGGGTCCACCGTCAACCCAAGCCTGTGCTCCAGTGCCATGTGTCCTGACTCCTGTGGGGATTCTGACTCCATTTTACATACAAGAAACAATTAATGAAACATCTATAGATTATTTCAACTTTGTTTTTAAATGCACGGTTGCAAACCATTTTTAGATTATATTTTTGAAAATGTACATTTGGATAATTTGGTCACTTTTTTCTGTAGCTAAATATTTCTTTATTTGTGTTTCAGATTTCTCTATGAATCATCATCAAGATCTCTGGGAGAACTTTTGAATTCATAACCAAGCCAACATCTCCAGACATGTAAAAATAGGGAAAAGTGATTCAAATTGAAATGCCTGTGTATTTTCCTATTGTTTTTAATGTTAATAACCCATATAATAGGGAAAGGGTGGGATTTTTTTGTGGGAGTGTGGGAAGGTGGGGGTTATGGAGGAGATAACTCAAAACTTCTTCAATTTTGCCTAGTGCCTGCGTAAATAATATATTTAATATAAAGGACTCCAGGTATGAATGGTGTAGAAATCCATGATTCCAAGAAAAAACACTTTTCTAGCAAACCTGGTTGTTTTTAAAATGACTTTTATATATGTAATATTGCTTGGAAACTATGAGTAATAAAGCAATGACAACATCCATTTGTTTATTTGAAAGTATTAGGGGCCCGGCGCAGTGGCACACGCCTGTAATCCCAGCACTTTGGGAGGCTGAGGCAGGCAGATCACTTGAGGTCAGGAGTTCAAGACCAGCCTAGACAACATGGTGAAACCCCGTCTCTACCAAAAATACAAAATTAGCTGGGTGTGGTGGTGAATGCCTGTAATCCCAGCTACTCAGGAAGCAGAGGTTGCAGTGAGCTGACGTCGCGTCACTGCACCCCAGCCTGGGCGACAGAGCAAGACTCTGTCTCAAAAAAAAAAAAAGAGAAAGTATTAAAATCCACCTTTATGGCCAGGAGTGAGGTGCTGTGATACTCCCTGAGTGGAGAGCCCAGGGCAGGGCCCACAGCAGTCTCTGGGTCCAACCTTCCTGTTGCCTCTATGGGTATTGGGATGGGTCCTGTGGCTGTGAACGTGAGCAGCACAGACACCAAGTAGCTCAGCCTAAAGGCAAACCACTGTTACTCTGGTCTTTTCTTTCTGAGACCTGTTCTGGTAGCAGTGGTGCTGACAGCCTCCTATGCCGCCCTGACCTCTCGCCCACCTGGTGGATGCCAGTTGTTTCATGGCCCCATGCTCCTGGCCCTCTTAGTCAAAGATTCTGTGTCACGGTTGATCCTGTGGGCCCTTGTGGACCACCTCATAGTTGGTTGGAAATTAGTGCAGCTTAAATTTTGTGCTTGTTCTGTCCTCAGCCCCTGAGCAAAAAAGTAAAGAAATGCCAGTGTTTCTGTGCCTGTATTTCTCTGAGAGGGTACAAGAAGTGGACTACTTACTGTAGTTATGAGCATTCAGGGTAAGGTTTTGCCAAGGGATCTGAGAAATGGAAGGTGGGGAGTGGAATAATATTACAGCTTAATTCAGATAATTTTGAAAATATGACTTTCTAGACATCCTGGCTGACTAAACCGTATTCTGAATTCGTGAGTGACATTGATAACGGAAATATAGTTCTATCAGATAGAGTCGTTTATTTGGAAGGGTTAGTGCAGATCTAAGACTGGCGACTTGAGTATGTGAGGGAGAGATTGCTGGTCTCTCCCCTGTTATTCATTCTCCTCTTTTTCCACAGAAATACTATCTATGATTTTGTCTCTGGGTACGTGCCCCTCCTGAATAAAGACCACATTCACCAACATTGCTTGCACCTACATGTGGGCATGTGTCCAGGTGCTTCCAGTAAGATAATAGTGAAGTTGTCATGGGCACCTTAAAAGTTATCTGTGTATCTTTACCTTTCTTACATTCTGCCTGGAATGGGGTTGTGATGGATGGAGCTCTCACTGCCATGTTGGACTGTGAGGATCTACAGTTTTGAGCTACATTCCTGAGCCGACATTGTTTAAGCCCCCAGTGTCTTTGGGAGAACTCAGTCTTGACAGTTGAAAGCCATAACTCAAAGCTAGTCTGAGGATGAATCCCTGTGATTGCCACCGGGCACTTGACATTTTAATTAGCACTTCTGCTCCCAGAATTCACCTGCAATGTTCCAACACCAATGTTACTTCTGCACCCAGTTAGAGGGGTAGGGAGAGGTTGGGAGCTGCCCTACCCCTGCTGTGGCACTCACTCCTCAGCCAAAGACTGGCAGAATCCTGGCCGCATGGCCGCGAAGGCAAGTACTCACCACTTTAAACATTTAAATATTCCCTGCATCAGGAGACATTCTTCACCACTCACCAAGACTCAAGGGGAGAGATCCCAGAACAAAAAAATAAATAGCTGTTGGGTGGCCAAAGACAGTAATAATTGTAATTTAAATTATTCTGATTTTCTAGATCAGTGGTTTTCAGGCTTTAATATGCATCAGAAACATCTAAAGTTTGTTATAACGGCTGCTGGGACCCGGCCCCACACTGTCACAGTCTTGAGATTCATCCACACTGTGGTGGCTTAGCCATTCACCTATTGAGGGTCGTTTGTTACAACGGCTGCTGGGACCCGGCCCCACACTGTCACAGTCCTGAGATTCATCCACACTGTGGTGGCTTAGCCATTCACCTATTGAGGGTCGTTTGTTACAACGGCTGCTGGGACCTGGCCCCACACTGTCACAGTCTTGAGATTCATCCACACTGTGGTGGCTTAGCCATTCACCTATTGAGGGTCGTTTGTTATAACGGCTGCTGGGACCTGGCCCCACACTGTCACAGTCTTGAGGTTCATCCACAGTGTGGTGGCTTAGCCATTCACCTATTGAGGGTCATTTGTTATAACGGCTGCTGGGACCCGGCCCCACACTGTCACAGTCTTGAGGTTCATCCACACTGTGGTGGCTTAGCCATTCACCTATTGAGGGTCGTTTGTTACAACGGCTGCTGGGACCCGGCCCCACACTGTCACAGTCTTGAGATTCATCCACACTGTGGTGGCTTAGCCATTCACCTATTGAGGGTCGTTTGTTATAACGGCTGCTGGGACCTGGCCCCACACTGTCACAGTCTTGAGATTCATCCACACTGTGGTGGCTTAGCCATTCACCTATTGAGGGTCGTTTGTTATAACAGCTGCTGGGACCCGGCCCCACACTGTCACAGTCTTGAGATTCATCCACATTATGGTGGCTTACCATTCACCTATTGAGGGTCATTTGTTACAACGGCTGCTGGGACCCGGCCCCACACTGTCACAGTCTTGAGATTCATCCACAGTGTGGTGGCTTAGCCATTCACCTATTGAGGGTCGTTTGTTACAACGGCTGCTGGGACCCGGCCCCACACTGTCACAGTCTTGAGGTTCATCCACAGTGTGGTGGCTTAGCCATTCACCTATTGAGGGTCGTTTGTTATAACAGCTGCTGGGACCCGGCCCCACACTGTCACAGTCTTGAGGTTCATCCACACTGTGGTGGCTTAGCCATTCACCTATTGAGGGTCGTTTGTTATAACGGCTGCTGGGACCCGGCCCCACACTGTCACAGTCTTGAGGTTCATCCACACTGTGGTGGCTTAGCCATTCACCTATTGAGGGTCGTTTGTTATAACAGCTGCTGGGACCCGGCCCCACACTGTCACAGTCTTGAGGTTCATCCACACTGTGGTGGCTTAGCCATTCACCTATTGAGGGTCGTTTGTTACAACGGCTGCTGGGACCCGGCCCCACACTGTCACAGTCTTGAGGTTCATCCACACTGTGGTGGCTTAGCCATTCACCTATTGAGGGTCGTTTGTTACAACGGCTGCTGGGACCTGGCCCCACACTGTCACAGTCTTGAGGTTCATCCACACTGTGGTGGCTTAGCCATTCACCTATTGAGGGTCGTTTGTTACAACGGCTGCTGGGACCCGGCCCCACACTGTCACAGTCTTGAGGTTCATCCACACTGTGGTGGCTTAGCCATTCACCTATTGAGGGTCATTTGGCTGTTTATCCATTCACCTGTTGATGGTTGTTTGGCTATTTACCCACTCACCTATTGATTCCCCTTTGGCTGTTTATTGATGGTCCTTTGGCTATTGCAGATAAAGTTGCTAGGAACCTTCATGTATACAAGTCTGTGTGGGCTTGTTTCACTGGGTCAGTTTCTTGGAGTGGAAGTTCTGGTTAATATGTTAAGTCTACATTTAACCTTTAAACAAATCTCACAAACTGTTTTCCATAGTTGTTGTAACATTTTATATTCCTATCAGTTCCTCCACATGTCCCTTACAATGGTTATTTTCAGTGTTTTTATCTTCATTCTGTTGGTTGTGTAGTGGTAACTCATGGTGTCTTTAATTTGTGTTGCCCGAGGACTGATGCTGCACACTTCACTTATGTATCTGTGTTGGTGAAATACCAGCTCAAGTCTCTCATCTGTTTTTGTTGTATTATTGCATTGTTTGTCTTGTTGCGTTTTAAGCCTTCTTTAGATGTTCTGGATACAAGTCTTTTATTAGGGTAGGGTATTACAGTATGTGGCTCCTATTTTTATTTTATTTTATTTTATATTTTATTTTTGAGACTGAGTCTCGCTCTGTCACCCAGGCTGGAGTGCAATGGTGCGATCTTGGCTCACTGCAACCTCTGCCTCCTGGGTTCATGCAGTCCTCCTGTCTCAGCCTCCCGAATAGCTGGGATTACAGGTGCATGTCACCATGCCTGGCTAATTTTGTGTGTGTGTGTATTTTTAGTAGAGATGGGGTTTCACCATGTTGGCCAGGCTAGTCTCAAACTCCTGACCTCTGTGCTGGGATTACAGGTGTGAGCCATCGCACCTGGCCCTATTTTAATTTTTTAAAATGGTGTCTTTCAAATAGGAAATTTTAATTTTGAAGAAGTCCTGTTTATCAATTATACTCTTGTAGTTTGTGCTTTTTGTGTTCTATATAAAAAGACTTGTAAAAAACCATGTTTATTTGTTGTCCTGTATGAAATAACATGTTTTATTTTGGCTTACATAGTTAACTGATAAGAATCTTGCTGTTATTTCTACATTGGTGTCTGTGGCTGCTTTTATTATCTCCTTATCGAAACCTAAAAGCTCTGCTCTTGTGTTTAGGTCTGTGATCCATTTTGAATTAATGTTTATGTATGGTATGAGGTAAGGATTTATTTATTTCTTTATGCCATATGGATATCTAGTAGTCCCTGCACCATTAGAAGGTAATATTTTTATCAAGGAACTCCATGACACATCTCTGGACCTGCCCTTCATCTAGACCAGCAGGGCTCAGCTGGGCATGAGTTTGCCCCTCTTTCCGTCAGTGGCACAGGTGTCTTGGTGGGCTGGGTTGCCACAAAATGCCTCAGGTAGGAGGCACGAGACAGCCCTTGCAACAAAGAGTCATTCCAGCCCAGTGGTCAATGGTGTGATGTTGAGAAGCTCTGCTGTGTACGTTTATGTTTTAGCTGTTATGATTAGGTGTGTAATCCATTTTAAGTTAATCTTGGATGTGGAGTCCAAGTTCAGTTTGTCGTTTTTGGTTTTTCCCCATATGATTATCCAGTTGTTCCTGCACCCTTTCTTCCTCCATGAAATCACCTTGCATCTTCGCCAAGATGCAGTTGGCTATACATGTGTGGGCTCTTTCTGGAGTCTGTTCTGTGCACTGAGCTATGGCCATCCTTACGCCAATTCCCAGGGTCCTTTTTATTTGAGCCGTACCTGTGTCTTAAAATTGTGAATTGCAAGTCCCCAATTGGCTCTCTGTTTTTTGATGTGGTTTTGGCTTTTCTAGCTCCTTTGCCTTTTCATATACATTGTAGAATCAATTTGTCAATTTCTACAGACGAAAACATGCAGTACAATTCTGATTGTGATTACACTAAATTTACAGATCAAGCTGGGGATTAACTTGCAAAAAGAGTCCGGCCACTTATGGAAAGAAGGCGAAATAATAAGTTACGATGAGAAAGAGTGATATTCCTGTATTATTTGTGCAGGCAAGGGGAAGAGCAGTTCCACTCTTCAGTTTGTGGAGGGAACGCAGGGTTTTACAGAAAGGGTTTGGAATGCGGAAGAGGCAAGGGGGGCTAAGAGGTGCCAGGTGGCGTGACTTGCTTCAGTGGCCCTTCTTGAATTATTGTCCCATTTGGTGAAGGGGCCGGCACCATTGTGCATCCTACCAGGTTATAAATTAATCACAGTCAGTCTTGTAGTCACTCTTCAGCCAGGAGAGGGTTCTGGCCTTGAAATAATCTTTTGTTGGAAAGAGAATTCCGGAGTTGCCTAGTCCCTTTTAGGACCGGACCCCTGAAGCTTCTAAGCAAATAAATGGCCAGATAAGAGATCATGGTGTGTGCTTAACTAGTATCTGGGTAAATAAATGTGCATAAAGCATGGGAGCATACAGTGGGAAAAGAAAGAAGAGTGGAGGGCCCGGGTTCGGTGGCTCACGACTGTAATCCCAGCACTTCGGGAGGCTGAGGTGGGCGGATTGCCTGAGGTCAGGAGTTCCAGACCAGCCTGGCCAACATGGTGAAACCCCATCTCTACTAAAAATACAAAAAATTAGCCAGGCGTGGTGGCACACGCCTGTAATCCCAGCTACTTGGGAGTCTGAGGCAGGAGAATCACTGGAACCCAGGGGGTGGTGGTTGCAGTGAGCGGAGATTGCACCACTGTACTCCAGCCTGGGCGACAGAGCGAGACTGTTTCCAAAAATAAAAATGAAAGGGAGTGGAGGTTCGCGGCACATTCCAAGGCTGTATTTCAAGATGAAAGGTAACACATACGCAGTTTGTCTCAAAGTTTTATCTTGAGACTGGGAAGGGGAAGAGGAAAAGGAAAAGAAAAAACAGTTTGAAACACAGTTTGAGGCTAGGCTGCTAAGCTGCTCGGGCAGAGGGAGAATTGACACTCAACAGTGTTGAGTCGTCTGATCCATGACCATTGTCTAGTTTTTCAGACATTTAATTTCTCCCAATATTTTGTCATTTTCATGATATAGGTCTTCCATATGTTTTATTAAATTTATCCCTACGTATTTTGTGTTTTATAGAGCTGTTGTAAATGGTAGTATTTTTAAATTTTCAACTTCTAATTGTTTATACTGGAATAGAGGAAGGCAGTTTCTTTTTGTATGTTGACTTTGTATTCTACTTTTCTAAGCTCATTGATGACTTGTGGTAGTTTATTTATAGGCTCTGTCATATTTTCTACTCAGACGATCAGGTTATCTAAAAATAAATGCCATTTACATCTTCCTTTCCAGTCTGGATGCTTTTATTGCTTTTCCTTTTTGTGCCGGTGAGAACCTCCAGTAAAATGTAGCCTGGAAGTGGTGTGAGCAGGCACTCTCGCCTTGTTCTGGTCTCCATAGCACAGCATTCAGTCTTCCACAGCTCAATAAACTGTAGGTTGTTTATAGATGCATTTTATCGGGATGAGGAAGTGCCTTTCTATTCCTAGTTTTCTGAGAATTTTTTTCCGTGAGTAGGTGTTAAAATTTTGTCAAATCCTTTTTATGCATTTTTTTTTTTTTGAGATGGAGTCTCGCACTGTTGTCTGGGCTGGATTGCAGTGGGTGATCTTGGCTCACTGCAACCTCCGCCTTCTGGGTTCAAGTGATTCTCTTGCCTCAACCTCTCGAGTAGCTGGGATTACAGCTGCCTGCCACCATGCCCGGCTAATTTTTTTGTATTTTTAGTAGAGATGGGTTTCACTATTTTGGCCAGGCTGGTCTCGAACTCCTGACCTCATGATCCGCCTGCCTCGGCCTCCCAAAGTGCTGGGATTACCAGCATGAGCCACCGCGCCTGGCCCACATCTATTAACTAACATATCTACCTTCAAAAAATATTGTATCCCTTCATGAGTTGCAACAGACTTAGCAGCCTACCTCCACCTTCTGCTCACTGTGCTCTCATTGTCATAGGTTTTACTTCTACATATGTTATTCCCAAAATTCATTGTCATTATTTTTGTTTTAAACTGTTAATTAACTTTTTAAAAGATTTAAACATGAGAGAAAATTGTCTTTTAAGTTTATCCACGTATTCACTATTTCTGGCAATGTTCTTTCCTTTGTGCAGTTTCAGATTTCCATATGGTGTCATTTTCTTTCTTCTAAAGAGCTTTCTTTAATATCTCTTTAGCATATATCTGCTAGTTATGAGTTTTCTCGGCTTTTGATTATCTGGAAGAGTATTTTGCCTTCATTTTTGAAGGTTTAAAAAATTTTAGAGACAGTGTCTTGCTCTGTCACCCAGGCTCAATCATGGCTCACTGCAACCTTGACTTCCTGGGCTCAAGTAGTCCTCCTGCCTCAGCCTCCCAAGCAGCTGGAGCTACTGGCATGTACCACCACATCTGGCTTTTTTTTTTTTTTTTTTGGTAAAGACAGGGATTTGGGCCGGGCGTGGTGGCTCACGCCTGTAATCCCAGCTCTTCAGGAGGCCAAGGCAGGTGGATTACCTGAGGTCAGGAGTTCAAGACCAGCCTGGTCAACATGGTGAAACCTCGTCTTTACTAAAATACAAAAATTAGCCAGGTGTGGTGGCGGGTGCCTGTAATCCCAGCTACCCGGGAGGCTGAGGCAGGAGAATCGCTTGAACCCAGGAGGCGGAGGTTGCAGTGAGCCGAGATCGCTCCGTTGCACTCCAGCCTGAGTGACAAGAGCGAAACTTTGTCTCAAAAAAAAAAAAAAAAAAGACGGGTTTGCCATCTTGCCTAGGTTGGTTTCTGAGGTATTTTTGCTAGAAAGAGAATCCTGCGTTGATATTTTTCTCCCAGGAGTTTAAGCATGTTTTACTGTGGCTTATTTCGTTACTGATGAGCATCCTACTGCCAGTCCCACCTTTGTGTCTCTGTCTGCCTTCATGATCTCTTTATCACTTTTTTGTTTGTTTGTTTTGTTTTGAGACGGAGTTTTGCTCTGTCATCCCAGGCTGGAGTGCAGTGGCGTGATCTTGGCTCACTGCAACCTCTGCCTCCCGGGTTCAAGTGATTCTCCTGCCTCATCCTCCTGAGTAGCTGGGATTACAGGCATGCACCACCAAGCCCAGCTAATTTTTGTATTTTTAGTAGAGTCGGGGTTTCACCATGTTGTCCAGGCTGGTCTTGAACTCCTGACCTCAAGTGATCCACCTGCCTCGGTCTCCCAAAGTGCTGGGATTATAGGCGTGAGCTAACACACTCGGCTTATCACTGGTTTTTAGCAATTTGATTATGATGTATTTGGGTGTGGTTCTCATGTTTCTTCTGCTTAGGTTTTATTAGAATTCTTGAATGTGTTGGGTTTTAGTTATCAAATTTGAAAAATCTTCTGGACCTGTGGTGCAGCCTCAGTGAGGAGGGCCACCCTGCACCCGTCGCCGGCCCCGGTCTCCCAGGGCCTCACCCGAGTGATGCCCCGCTATTGCGCGGCGATTTGTTGTAAGAACTGCCGGGGATGAAACAATAAAGACCGGAAGCTGAGTTTTTATCCATTTCCTCTACATGACAAAGAAAGACTGGAAAAGTGGTTAAACAATATGAAGCGAGATTCATGGGTTCCCAGTAAATACCAGTTTCTGTGTAGTGACCATTTTACTCCTGACTCTCTTGACATCAGATGGGGTATTCGATATTTAAAACAAAGTGCAGTTCCAACAATATTTTCTTTGCCTGAAGACAATCAGGGAAAAGACCCTTCTAAAAAAAAATCCCAGAAGAAAAACTTGGAAGATGAGAAAGAAGTATGCCCAAAAGCCAAGTCAGAAGAATCAGTTGTATTAAATGAGACAAAGAAAAATATAGTTAACACAAATGTGCTCCCTCAACATCCAGAATTACTTCATTCATCTTCCTTGGTAAAGCCACCAGCTCCCAAAACAGGAAGTATACAAAATAACATGTTAACTCTTAATCTAGTTAAACAACATACTGGGAAACCAGAATCTACCTTGGAAACATCAATTAACCAAGATACAGGTGTAGGTGGTTTTCACACATGTTTTTATAATCTAAATTCTACAACTATTACTTTGACAATTTCAAATTCAGAAAGTATTCATCAATCTTTGGAAACCCAAGAAGTTCTTGAAGTAACTTCTAGTTATCTTGCTAATCCAAACTTTACAAGTAATTCTATGGAAATAAAGTCAGCACAGGAAAATCCATTCTTATTCAGCACAATTAATCAAACAGTTGAAGAATTAAACACAAATAAAGAATCTGTTATTGCCATTTTTGTACCTGCCAAAAATTCTAAACCTTCAGTTAATTCTTTTATATCTGCACAAAAAGAAACCACGGAAGTGGAAGACATAGACATCGAAGACTCCTTGTATAAGGATGTAGACTATGGGACAGAAGTTTTACAAATCGAACATTCTTACTGCAGACAAGATATAAATAAGGAGCATCTTTGGCAGAAAGTCTCTAAGCTACATTCAAAGATAACTCTTCTAGAGTTCAAAGAGCAACAAACTCTAGGTAGATTGAAGTCTTTGGAAGCTCTTATAAGGCAGCTAAAGCAGGAAAACTGGCTATCTGAAGAAAATGTCAAGATTATAGAAAACCGTTTTACAACATATGAAGTCACTATGATATAGAATAACTAGGTTTTAAAACTATGGCTGTTAAATAAGCTTTTTCCAGCCAAACCAAACTACATGTAAAGTGAACTTTTTCCTGTATAAAGTTCTCATCTTAATGAACCTATGAGAGTGTTGTGAAGTTATGAACTGTATCCTATTCTTGTAATGCTCATTTAAGAAAGACCAGAGAGTTGGGCTGGAGAGAAAAGCAGTTTTATTACTTGATAATTTTCCAAATTAAAATTTAGCACATAAAAGGATTCAGTTATAACATGAGAAAACAAAGAAGTGTTCAAAGAGCACAGACTAGAAGTCAGGTTCAGGATTCAGTCCTGGTTCTACCACTGGCATGTGACTTGGGTAAGTTACTTATGATTGTGCCTCAGTCCCTAATTTGTAAAATAAGCACTTACTAGATTTCTAATTGTCTGCTTCTTTATAGTTCCTTCCCTTTTTATTAAGATATTTCTATTAGAACACATTTTCTATAAGATAATATATACTTAATACTAGAAGTTGGCTAGAATTTGATGATATTAAACTATGTATTTTCAATATTTATTGAATTCTGTGGTGTTTGACCTTTTGGCTGTAGTTACATATTACGGTTATATTATCTGTAATAGAAAGGAAGATAAACCTTTTTTTTTTTTTTGAGATAGAGTCTTGTTCTGTAACCCAGGCTGGAGTGCAGTGGCCTGATCTCGGCTCACTGCAGCCTCTGCCTCCCGGGTTCAAGTGATTCTCCTGCCTCAGCCTCCCGAGTAGCAGGGATTACAGGCGCACACCACCACATCCAGCTTATTTTTGTATTTTCAGTAGAAACGGGGTTTCACCATGTTGGCCAGGCTGGTCTCGAACTCCTGACCCCAGGTGATCCACCTGCCTCGGCCTTCCAAAGTGCCGGGATTACAGACGTGAGCCACTGTGCCTGGCCAAGATAGAACTTCTATAATTTTATTCCAGTTGAACTAAACTAAGGAACCACCCATTAGCCCAGTTCTTAGAAGAGGTACTTCAGACTTGAAATAATATGTATTTCGGTAACTTATATGTGGCTAGCCATCAAGTACATAGTCATCTGAGCTAAACGTTCTGTATTTACAGAGTTATATTTATAAACCAAAAATTTTAATAGGTTAATTTTAAATATATTTTAGAAATCACAGTTTGTATCTGTTTCTTAGTAGGTGTGGCCTTTAAAATATGTGCTTATTCATTGTTAAATTCCAGAATAATAGAGTAATACTTAATACTGTACATTCCCACTTATGTATATTTTATTAAAATTTATAAGCAAGAAATGATACATAAGTGGTCATGATCTTAGGGAGACAAAGAATTTCTCTTAGGAAAGAGAAGTGATGGTAATGTAAATAAAAATGCTGTTTATATTCACATGATTTTAAGAAAACTGTAAAAGCAGAGACTTTAGTAATGACACAAATGTGACAAATAGATGTTTTCTTAAAATTGGCAGTCAATATAATTATGTTTCTGCCTATGATGTTGAGGAAGTTCTGTAAGTTCTATCAGTCTGATTCTTAGTTTTCTCATCTGTTAAGTAGAACATACTATTACTTACCTTAAAGGGTGGCTTTGAGAATTTTGTAAGGAACAAACATGTTTTTGGTTCTGGAATATAGGAGGTGCTCAATAAAAGTTGACTCCGAATGGCAAAAAGAAAAAAAAAAAAAGAAAAAAATCTTCCTCCATTATTTCTTCAACAACCTTTCCCTTACCTTCCCCTTTCCTAGCTCCAATTACATGTGCGTTATCCTGCCTGGTATTTTCCGTGGCTTCTTCGTGCTCTTTTTATTTCTCTCCAGTTTTTTCCTCTGTGTGTTTTTCACTTCCAGGAGCTACTTTTGAGTCATTTTAGTAGCTCCTCATTAAGTTCATTTTTTTCTCTACCTTTTTAAACCATATACTACATATTTATAATAGCTGTTTTAATGTCCTTGTCTGTTCATTCAGTCATTTCTGGTCTATATCTTTTCTGGTTTCTCCTAGCTATTGGTTACTTTTTTGTCGTTGTTATTGTTTTGTGTTTCTAGCAATTTTTGAATTACTAGACATTTTTGAATAGATTTTTGAATAGTTGATGGACATCATAAATTTTATATCATTGTTTGCTGGCTTTTGTTGTATAGCTTTAAACAGTGTTAGAGTTTGTTATGGCATATGGTTAAGTTACCTGGAATCAGTTGGATCCTTTTGAGGATTACTTTTAAGCTTTGTTAGTGTCGGTATAGAGCAACCTTTACTCTAAGACTAGCTTATTCCTACTACTAAAGCAATACCCTCTGGGTAGTAAAGGAATACCCTTCTGGGTACTAAAGACTGGCCAACTCTCCCATACATTGCAAGGTCCTTCTGGTCTTGCTAGTGGGTATGTAAACTGTTCTTAGCCCTGTGTGGTCTACAGGAACTATTGTGTCTGCACCAGCCTGGTGATTCTTTCCCTGGTCTAGTTGTTTCTCTCCTGTTTGCAGAGTTCAGAACTCAGCCAAAGACTCAAGTGAACCCCTCTGCAGATCTTTAGATGGTTCTTAGCTCCCTTTCTTGGGTATCCTACACTGTAGATTTTAGCTCTCTTGACCTTCCCAAACTCCATTCTGTCTCTCTCTTCTTAACATAATGAGGCCACCAGACCCTGTGTGTCTCCTCCCTGCCTAGAAACGGCTTCCAGAGAGTACCTGATGTGATCGTAGGACCTACCTCGTTTGTTTCGTCCCCTCAGGAACCTGAGTCCTGCTGCCTGTTATCCAGTGTCAGAAAACTCATTTCACATTTGTGTGGTTTATTGTTTGGTCAGGCTGGAGGGTAAATTCACTCCCTTGCTACTTCACCATGATGTGAAGAGGAAAAATCTTGAAAGTAGATAATTCTAGTAATTTTTTATTAGAACATTATGGATGTTACATTGTTGAATAGCTATGGGCTTTGTTTTGGCAGGTAGTTACATATGAATCAGTTTGGTTCATTTGAGGCTGTTTTTTCATATTAATAAAAAGTATTTTTAAAATGTGGTAGAATATATATAACAATTTGCTATTTTACACTTTCAGCTCAGTGGCATTAAGTACATTCACATTATTGTACCACCATTACCACCATCCATCTCTAGAATTTTTCGTCTTCTGAAACGGAAACTCTGTGGCCCTAAACACTAGCTCCCATCCTCCGTCCCCTAGCCCCTGGCAGCTACCATTCTACTTTCTGTCTTCATGAATTCGACTACCCAGGCACCTCATGTAAGGGGAATCATAAAATATTAGTTCTTTTGTGGCTGGCTTATTTCACTCAGTGTAATATCCTCAAGGTTCATCTGCTGTAGCATGTGTCAGCATTTCCTTTTTAGGGCTGAATAATATTTCATTGTATGGCTGGTCCACACTTTGTTAATCCAGTCATCCATCCATGGACACTTGATTTGTTTCCACTCCCTGGCTATTGTGAATAATGTTGCAGTGAACATGGGTGGAGACATGTCTCTGTGAGGTGTGCTTTAAATTTCGGGGGGTATGTACCCAGAGGTAGAATTACTGGATCATATGGTAGTTCTGTTTTTAATTTTTCGAGGATCTGCCATACTCTTTTCCACAGTGGCTGTACCATTTTACATTCCCACTAGCAGTGCACAGGGGTTTAAATTTCTCCATATTCTTGCTAACATTAGTTATTTTGGGGATTTTGTTTTATGTTTTTGATAACAGTCATCCCAATGTTTGTGAAGTGGTATTGAGGCCTGTTTTTAAACATAACTGTCAGGGCTAGAGCAGCCGTTATTCCACCAGAAGTTCAGCTCTCCTACTGAGGTGAGGCCCCTCTACGATCTTGGCTGAATGACGTGGGGAATGACTAAGGACATTGCTGTGGCTGATTAGAGTCTCACATTTCTGTGAATTCTTTATTTTTATTTTTTGAGATGGAGTCTCACTCTGTCACCCAGGCTGGAGTGCAGTGGTGTGATCTCGGCACACCGCAACCCCCACCGCCTGGGTTCAAGCAATTTTCCTGCCTCAGCCTCCCGAGTAGCTGAGATTACAGGCGTGTGCCACTACGTCCTGCTAATTTTTTGTATTTTTAGTAGAGACGGGGTTTCACCATGTTGGCCAAGCTGGTCTTGAACTGCTTACCTCAGGTGATCCACCCGCCTTGGCCTCCCAAAGTTCTGGGATTACAGGCGTGAACCACTGCATATTTCTGTGAGTTCTGAGAACTGTTTGTCTTACAACTTCCTGATAGTTTTGTTTTTCTAAAATCTAGCTTTTACACAAGAATGGCCTCTTACCCTTTTCAGATTCCTCAGCCCTTTTTCTCCCCAGCTTTCTCCTCTGCAGCTCCAGCCACCTCCGCATCCCACAAACCTGGGTCGCCATCTCCTCAAGTTAATGAGACCTCTGGGCTTTGTGTGTGGTCCTTCTCGCTGTGTTCATGGCCCAGAAATGCCTCTGGGTGAAAGCCAGGGTGACCACAGGGCTCACAATCCTGCATGCTTGCACCCAGTGTCTGAAAGCAGCTATTTAATTGTTTTGTCCATTTTTCTTTTTTCTTTTTTTTTGAGTTGGAGTCTTGCTCTGTCGCCCAGGCTGGAGGGCAATGGTATGATCTCGTCTCACTGCCACCTCCACCTCCCGGGTTCAAGCAATTCTCCTGCCCCAGCCGCACCCGCCACCGTCCCCGTCTAATTTTTATATTTTTAGTAGAGGCAGGGTTTCACCATATTGGCCAGGCCCGTCTCTTGGCCAGGCTGGTCTCAAACTCCTGACCTCATGATCCACCCACCTCGGCCTCCCAAAGTGCTGGGATTACAGGCATGAGCCACCGTGCCTGGCCTTGTTTTGTCCATTTTTGTAGTTGGTTACAGTGGGAAGTTAAATGCAATCCTTGTTACTCCATTTTGAACAGAAGTGGAATTTGCTTTTCGTTTAGTTTATCTTTCTTGGATGCATCTCTTTTGCCTTCTTGGTTTACTCCCTTGTTTTGGTGGTGCACATGGTCCAATTGCTTCCTGAGAAATGGGTTGTATGGAAAGTTAATTTTGGGAAATCTTTAATGTAAAAAATATGCTATTATACTTGCTTGCTAGTTTATCTTAGTATAGAATTCTAGGTTGGAAATAATTTTTCCTCTTACTTATGATGGCATTGTTTTATTATCTTTTATCTTTCAACAGCTGAGAAGTTTAATGCCATTTTGATCCTTAGTCTTTTCCCCACCTCTTTATCTGGAACTTTCAGAATCTGTTTCTTGTACCCACTGATCTGAATTTCCCTGGGATGTACCCTGAGGTGATTCTGTTTTTCAACATTGTGCAGGTTACTCAGTGCCCTTTGTCACATCTTTGCATTCTAGGAAATTTTTTAAAATTACTTGTCTGATTTCCTTACCACCGTCTTGCTTTCTGTTTTTTCTCTCCATCTGGAACTTCTGTTGTAGTCTCGTTGCTTCCACGTTCTCTTTTCCCAGCTTGTATTATCTCATCTCTCTGTTTCATATTAGAGGCGTTCCTTGAATGTCTTGTCATCTTTGCTCATTTTTAAGATCAGGGCACTAAAAAACAGAATGAAACTCTTGACCATGTCAACTATATGGTCATAATAGGGTAGCCTGGTTAGATCTTTTAATCAGAAAACTCTTCCTGTTCGTAGTTTTAAGTCTTTTCTCTTGGGCTGGCCAGATTGTTTTTGTTCCAATCTCCTGCTTGGTGAAGTGTCGACCTAGCAGCCGGTATTCTGGGTGCAGAGTGAGGGGAAAGAGGTACGGACTCTTCTTATTCAACAGTGTCAGTGTTTACTAACCCCCTGTTTTCAGTATGGTGCTGCACCCTCAGTTCAGAGAGCCTCTATCTCATATGCCCTGGAAAATAAATCTCTAGTTGCCTACCAGAGAGGGCATGGGGATCTGAGGCTCTGTTTACACCTTTACTTTCTCTTAATTTTATTACGGTGGAACATTTATCAGCTGCATGACAGATTTATTTGTACCCTCATCCACTGCCCACCCACTGGCTGATTTTGAAGCAAGTCTCAGATATCAAATAAAAACACAGCCACAGTACCGTTATTACATCTAAAAACAGTTATGTAAGTAAGATGTTAACTATGTTAATAGGCAATTATGATAAAAATTGTGTAAGATCATCCCATATCTCAAATTCTTCAGTAGATATCTGTTCTTACAGTTTGCTAGCTTGAATGAGATCCAAATAAGGTTTATATACCAAGTGTCTTATGTTTCTTGTGGATTCCACTCCGTCGTTTTAAAATACAGCTGGTACTTGTTTTGTACACTTGTGTTTGTCCTGTGGGCTTGCAGAGGTGCTGATTGCATCCTTGCAGCATCATTTAACATGTTACTCTGTCTCTGTTTTTCCTGAGAGTTGTCGTTAAATCTTTATCATAGTTTGTACTTCTCAATTTGATTAAATTCAGGTTTGTTTTTGTTTGACAGGGTTCCTCATAGGGAATATTGGCTCCTCCCTTAGGATGTACCTACCTCACAATAGCCTCTCTTTTTGTGATGTTATTAGCTATTGATGATAATTACCTTGATCTGTTAATTCATAAAAGTTTGCAAAAAGTCATACTCTGAGAATTATATTTCTTTTTTATCAGCTGGAATATTTGGTTTGCTTGCCCCCTTGTATAGATTGTATAGGAAAGGAGGGGAATTATTTACCAGTATTCAAAAATAGTGAGCATCTTCAAAAAGCGACGAATGAGAATTGTTAAAATTAGTGTCATTTGATGAGTTTCAGTCCATCGTAGTTATTGTCCTTATTGGAGCCCATATTTTCTGGCCAGTGAGAGCTCATTCAGTTTGGCCTGTAGTCCTCATAATGTGACCCAAGCAGTTTTTGGGAGCCTCCCTGCTTCCTGATGTGTTGAGTAGTCCAGGCTCCTCTTGTACATTTCGTGCACTAGACCTAGAATCAACTGTTTCTCCGAGGACTTATGGTTTGAGTGGAAAATGGCAGTTGGAGACCATGATCTGGCCTCTAGGAGTGTTATTGCTAACGGGTTGGTCATTGACCGTTGTTTCTAGTGCTTTTCAGTAATCAGAGCTAGAAGATTATATAAGTATACATTTAAAAAGTATACATATATAAAATTATGCATATAATTGTATGCATGAATTATTTTTATGATAATATAGTTATATGAAATTTTTGGGGATAAACATGTGAGTTCATACTGATCATTCCAGTTCAAATTTAGGACTTGAGAATTTTAACTTAACCTCATTGGTCTTAGCTGTTTATATCCTTTTAACTGAGCCAAAAGTCTGAGTTCTCAGTGACACCAATGTGATTACTCATTCGGTTCAGCAATACACTCACTGTAGTCTAAGAGTAACATTGCAAACACTGCCACCATCAATGTGATTCTTGAAACAGTTTAAGATTTTTTTGCAGTTCTTTTGACCTTAGGGGTATATCCCCTTAGGGAACACAAACACAGCTCTTTCTGTATGGCTGTTCTGCCCCCAGCTGGATACATAATCAGATATATTTGTTTAGTTTTACCACCAATTTGTAGGTGTTGTTTTTAAAATCTGTCTATATTTTTATATTTATATGGTACCAAACATCAAGTTTTCAAAAAGGTATATTCAAATAATACATATTTCTGAATTTCCAAAATAGGTAATGTTTTTAAAAAATGTATGGTTTATTCTTCTATTAAAAAATAAGCAGGCCAGCCGGGCGTGGTGGCTCACGCCTGTAATCCTAGCACTATGGGAGGCCGAGGCGGGTGGATCACCTGAGGTCAGGAATTCGAGACCAGCCTGGACAACATGGTGAAACCCCATCTCTACTAAAAATACAGAATTAGCCCGGCATGGTGGTACATGCCTGTAATCCCAGCTACGCTGGAGGCTGAGACAGGAGAATCGCTTGGAACCTGGGAGGCAGAGGTTGCAGTGAGCTGAGATTGCGCCACTGTACTCCACCCAGTCACAGTGGCTCACAGCTGTAATCCTGCACTTTGGGAGACCGAGGCGAGTGGATCGCTGAAGCCAGGAGTTCAAGACCAGCCTGGGCAGCATGGCAAAACCCATCTCTACAAAAAAATACAAAAGTGCGAAAATTAGCCAGGTGTGGTGGCACGCACCTATAATTGCAGCTACTTCGGAGGCTGAGGTGGGAGGATCAGTTGATCCCGGGAGGTTGAGGCTGCAGTGAGCCATGATGGTGCCACTGTACTCCAGCCTGGGTGACAGAGCGAGGCCTGTTATACTAACATCCTTTCTTAGACAAATGGAAACATACCAGATACATTGTATTTTACCTTTTTTTTTTTTTTTTTTTTTAGTTTTTAGCTTAATATATTCTGGAAACCTCTTCAACCTGTAACATAACATGGAGCTCTCATTTTTTTTCACAGCAGACTGGTGCTCCCTTATGTGCATGAAGCAATTTATCTAACCAGTGCCTTGCGGAGACTTTGGGTGTTTTCACTTTTGCTTTTGCCATAGTACCACAATGAACAGCCTTGTGTGTATTTCTTCTCAGGCCTTCACTGGTATATAATTGGGATAGAGTAATGAAAGAGATTGCTAGAGGAAAGGGAGTGGATTTGTGATTTTTTTGCATAATTGCCTAGTTCCTGTCTCTAGAGGTTGCACCATTTTGCCTCTCATCAGCCATGCATGAGAAGCCTGTTTCCCTCAGCTTGGCCAACAGAGTATGTCATTGAGATTTTGGATTTTTGCCAATCTGATAGGTGAGAAATGGTATCTCAGTGTAGTTTTAATTTGCATTTCATGATGAATGAGTCAAACTGCTTTTTGAACAAACTCAGTGATTTTCCTTATTTACCACCATTCTCAGCGTAGCTGAACAGACTCAGTGATTTTCCTTATTCACCACCATTCTCAGCGTAGTTGAACAGACTCAGTGATTTTCCCTTATTTACCACCATTCTCAGCCTAGCTGGTGCTACCCACATCTGTCCCTGGGCCTGGGGACAGTTGGATGTGTTTTTCCTTGTGGGATTGCTCCCCCAGCTTAGGGTTTGGCTTTCCTTGAGTATGCAGAGACAGAGACTGCTCTTTCTGATTTCCCCTTTTATAATATGAGTGCTAGTATCTGTTCTCCCACTTTGTTCTTGCAGGTCTATGCCTTTTTAAAAAAGCATTTCGTGTCTTACTGGGTTTTGCAGGTAGCAGAGGTAAATGCTTATGTTCGATCTACCCATCTTTAGTAAGAATCCAAAAGGAACTTCTGTGCTGAAAGCCACCACAAACGTCAGCTATTTTCATGATTAAGGGGGAGAAAACCCACTTCCAGGTCCTCCACAGCACAGTTCAGAACTTGGAGTAACAGTTGTGGTGGGCACTGCTGTTTGAAAGGGGCACTGCTTTTAGTTTTTTCCTCTGCTTCAAGTTGTGAATCAATTTCACTTGAATCAATTGTGGCAGTCAACACAAATCAATTCCAGAGCACGTGGCTTCAGCATGAGCAAAGTTCCTGGTTTGTGTGGATTCTTCTACTTGGGACTGGGTTGAGTACATTTTGGGGGTGCTTCAGGGTGTTTTTTGTGCTGGGAGACATCAACTTCATGTTGCCTGGGACTTTCCCAGGCAGTAGCCTCCCACGGAGACCCCCACAGCCCAGTGTGTTGTCACATCCCAGGTGAGCCTCATCCTGTGGGAGTCACTGCAGCGTTGCCCTTTCTTTGAGTCAGAAAAGTAGCATGAAGAAGTTGTAAAATCTCACCATATCCATTTTTCTTTATTTTCCTTGTTGAGATGTGTGTTTTGTAGAGATAAGTTACCTTAATCATAACGACAATATTTTAACTTAGCCTCATTGATCTTATGTGTGTATATCCTTTCGAGATTATGTAACATGGCGTAGTGATATTTTTATGCTACCTTATCTGATATTGTCACATGTACCCTTCACTTTTTTTGATTTGGTAACATCTCAGTAATGTATTCCGCCCAAGTTTTTTTCCCTGAAGAGAGCATTTTTCCATAGGGAAACTAACCTTCAAGAACGGATTTAGCTAATTCCATAGTGTCCCACATGGTGATGAAGCTTAAAGTGTTTAAGTATAGTCGGTGTACTCTATACGGGTGTATCATGGGATTTATTTCCAAATGAAAAGTATTCTCACGTACTCTGATTTTAAGGGGCTTGTGTCCGTGTATGCTGTAGAAGATGCTTAGTAAATGAGTGGGTTGTCAGGAAAGCCCCAGGTTCGGTCTTTCTCTTGGAACCTTTTAGCTGATAATCAGCATCCTTAATTCAGTTCTGTGCTCTGCTGTTGTTAGGAATAGGTGTGGTTTTGCTACCGCTTTTGAAATGAGATTGGCCTACTATGACAGAAAGCCTGGGGTCCTCGACAGAACCTTGTCAGCACGTGTGGGGTTATTTAACTGACATCTCTAGCTTTTGGAAGTTGAATATGGAAGCGGCTGGTATACCCCTCCTCCCCCCTGTACCTTTGAGAACTCCAAAGTCTTGAAGACAGCGATGCAGATGCCTAGGTGGCAGCCACTGTCATCACGTTCGGGAGGAAACAGTGTCTGTGGTGAGCGTCAGCAGGTGCATCCTGGGAAAGGGCTGAGTCGTGGCAGCAATGCTGCATTCTCACAGCCAGTTCCCTTACCAGGGCCATGCAAAGAAGCTGTGAGTAAAATAACTTTTTTGGATAGAATTGGAATTGGTTTTCCCTGGAAATATTTTTTATAGACATTTTTTAGTACACATTTTTTATAGAAAGAGAAAAGAAGTACCTCTGACTTACATTTAATGGCTTCTTGCATGTCAGGAGCCCTTTAACTTATTAAAAGCCTCCTTGGATCTGCTTTAAATTACTGCTGATGAAGCGCCGACTGTGTTTTCATGTGATGAAGTCAGCAAGGATGTCCATGTTGGTGCAGAGGGTTGCTTCCTATTGAATAAGGAAAGTGAAAAATCACAATGTAGCTCCCTAAGGCCATAACCCAGCCTTTCTGTCTCCTCAACTTGAGGCTGAAGAACACTGACATCCTATTGAGCTACAGTGTTAACAAATTTATCTTTGGTGCATGGGAGGGAAAACAGCAACTCAACTTTTGCTCCTGCCTTCCAGGCCCTGGAATAAGATTACTTTTCCCACCCCACCCCAATCTTTCTGAAAACTAGCTGTTGGAAGTATCTCAGTGCAAACAGGGGACATGTGTGTCCATGCACGTGTTCATCTGTGGGTCTCAGCAAAGGGGGTACACTTGCTGTTTCTGTTACAGCTGTCAGGCTAATGCTGGGCATGCTTCCTAACTGCCCTGTGGGTTTCTTATTCTGTAAAGGGAATGGATTGAAAACGTATGAATCTAAGAAAAATCAGAATTCAGTATTCGTGAAGCAGTGATTTCCAAAAGTTTTGGTCTCATACCCTGTATTAGGGTTCTGCAGAGAAACCAGTAGGAAGGGTGTGTGTGTGTGTGTGTGTGTGTGTGTGTGTGTGTGTGTGTGTGATACTTGTATTAGGGTTCTGCAGAGAAACCAGAAGGCAAGGTTGTGTGTGAGTGTGTGTGTATAAAGTGAACTGGGCTGGGTGTGGTGGCTCACGCCTGTAATCCCAACACTTTGGGAGGCCGAGGTGGATGGATCACCTGAGGTCAGGAGTTCGAAACCAGCCTGGCCAACATGGTGAAACCCCGTCTCTACTAAAAATACAAAAAATTAGCCAGGCGTGGTGGTGCGCGCCTGTAATCCCAGCTACTCTGGAGACTGAGGCAGGAGAATTGCTTGAATTCAAGAGGTGGAGGTTGTGGTGAGCCGAGTTGCACCACTGCACTCCAGCTTGGGCAACAAAAGTGAAAATCCATCTCAAACAAAACAAAACAAAATAAAACGAAACAAAAAGAGGAGCGGGTCCCTGCAGTTATGAAGGCTGAATCCCATGGTCTTCTTTCTACAAATTACAGACCCAGGGAAAGTTGCTGGTGTAGATTTCACTCTGAGCCTGAAGGCTTGAAACCAGAGGCAACCAATAGCAGAAGACGACAGATGTCCCAGGTCAGCAGTCAGGCAGAGAGGTAGAATTGAACCTTCTGCTGCCTTTTTTTCTATTCAGGCCTTCAAGAATTGGATGAGAGGCACGAATATTGGGCAGGACATCTGCTTTTCTGAGTCTCCCAGTTCAAATGCTGATCCCTTACGGAAATTACCACAAAGACACAAACCACTCGCTGACACTTGCCCCTAAGACACACTCCCCACTAAAAACACTCCCCCTTTACACGCATTGTCCCCTCACAGACACTCCCGTCACACAGTAACCTCTCACACCCCCCCACTTACTGACAGTCCCCCTCACACATTCCCAACACTCCCTCCTCACACACACTCCCCCTCACACATACTACCTCCTCACACTCTGCCTCACACACACTCCCCCTCACAAACACTCCTTCCTCACACACTCCCCCTCACACTCCCCCTCACACACACACCCCCTCACCCACACTCCCTCCTCACACTGCCTCACACACACTCCCCCCACAAACACTCCTTCCTCACACACACTCCCCCTCACACTCCTCCCTCACACACTCCCTCCTCACACTCCCCCCTTACACACACACTCCCCCTCACCCACACTCCCTCCTCACCCACACTCCCTCCTCACACTGCCTCACACACACTCCCCCCTCACACTCCTCCCTCACACACACACCCCCTCACCCACACTCCCTCACACTCTGCCTCACACACACTCCCCCTCACACTCCTCCCTCACACACACACTCTCCCTCACCCACACTCCCTCCTCTGCCTCACACACTCCCCCCTCACACTCCTCCCTCACACACACACCCCCTCACCCACACTCCCTCACACTCTGCCTCACACACACTCCCCCTCACACTCCCTCCTCACACCCTCACACTCCCCCCTCACACTCCGCTTTGCACACTCCCCCTCACAAACACTCCCTTTCACACACTCCCTCTCACACCCTCACCCACACTACTCACACTTCCGTCTCAACACATCCTCACACTCCCCCCTCACACACTCCCTCCTCACACTCCTCACACACACTCCCCCCTCACACTCCTCCCTCACACACACACCCCCTCACCCACACTCCCTCACACTGCCTCACACACACTCCCCCTCACACTCCTCCCTCACACACACACCCCCTCACCCACACTCCCTCACACTCTGCCTCACACACACTCCCCCTCACACTCCCTCCTCACATCCTCACACTCCCCCCTCACACACTCCCTCCTCACACTCCTCACACACACTCCCCCCTCACACTCCTCCCTCACACACACACCCCCTCACCCACACTCCCTCACACTGCCTCACACACACTCCCCCTCACACTCCTCCCTCACACACACACACTCCCTCACCCACACTCCCTCCTCACACTGCCTCACACACACTCCCCCCTCACACTCCTCCCTCACACACACACCCCCTCACCCACACTCCCTCACACTCTGCCTCACACACACTCCCCCTCACACTCCTCCCTCACACACACACTCTCCCTCACCCACACTCCCTCCTCTGCCTCACACACTCCCCCCTCACACTCCTCCCTCACACACACACCCCCTCACCCACACTCCCTCACACTCTGCCTCACACACACTCCCCCTCACACTCCCTCCTCACACCCTCACACTCCCCCCTCACACTCCGCTTTGCACACTCCCCCTCACAAACACTCCCTTTCACACACTCCCTCTCACACCCTCACCCACACTACTCACACTTCCGTCTCAACACATCCTCACACTCCCCCCTCACACACTCCCTCCTCACACTCCTCACACACACTCCCCCCTCACACTCCTCCCTCACACACACACCCCCTCACCCACACTCCCTCACACTGCCTCACACACACTCCCCCTCACACTCCTCCCTCACACACACACCCCCTCACCCACACTCCCTCACACTCTGCCTCACACACACTCCCCCTCACACTCCCTCCTCACATCCTCACACTCCCCCCTCACACACTCCCTCCTCACACTCCTCACACACACTCCCCCCTCACACTCCTCCCTCACACACACACCCCCTCACCCACACTCCCTCACACTGCCTCACACACACTCCCCCTCACACTCCTCCCTCACACACACACACTCCCTCACCCACACTCCCTCCTCACACTGCCTCACACACACTCCCCCCTCACACTCCTCCCTCACACACACACCCCCTCACCCACACTCCCTCACACTCTGCCTCACACACACTCCCCCTCACACTCCTCCCTCACACCCTCCTCACACTCCCTCCTCACACTCCGCCTCGCACACTCCCCCTCACAAACACTCCCTTTCACACACACCCCCTCACACCCTCACCCACACTACTCACACTTCCATCTCAACACATCCTCACACTCCCCCCTCACACACTCCCTCCTCACACTCCTCACACACACTCCCCCTCAGCCACTATACTCACATACTTCCGCCTGAACACATCCTCACATTTCCCCTCACACACACTCCCCCTCACACATGCTCCCACTCACACACACTCCCCCCTTATACACGCTTCCACTCACACTCCCCCTCATACACACTCCCCCTCACACACACTCCCCCCTTATACACACTCCTACACACTCCCCCTCACACACACTCCCCCTCATACACACTCCCCCCATGCACACTCCCCCTCATGCACACTCGCCCCCATGTACAGTCCCCCTCATGCACACTCCCCCTCACACGCACTCCCCCCTTATACACGCTGCCACTCACACTCCCCCTCATGCACACTCCCCCCCACGCACACTCCCCCTCATGCACACTCCCCCTCATACAAACTCCCGCTCACACACACTCCTCCTCACACATATTCTGTCCTCACACTTCCTCCTCACAAACACTCCCCCCTCACATGCGCTTCCTCCTAATACACATTCCCCCCCCACACTCCCTCCTCAGAAACACTCCCCCCACACACTTCCTCCTCACACACAGTCCTCCTTCACACACACTCTCTCCTCAAACTCCCTCCTCACACATTCCCCCTCACAGACACCCCCCCACACACACACACGCACTCCCCACTCACAGACACATGCCTCTCACAGAGACATTTCCCCACGCTCAGACACATGCCTGTCACAAACACTCCCAGAATCATGTTTGATCTGAGTACCTTGTGGACCGGTCATATTCACAAAAAAGTAACCATTGCACACCCCTTTGTAGTCTAGAAGCATTGAAAACCCCAAAGAGTTTGTTTCTGTGGTTTGCATCAATCAATATTTAATGTATTAGAAATTAAAGCTGAGATATTTAAAACATTTATTAAAAAACAATAAATCTATTACCTGCTAATATTATTTTTTGTTTATGGACAGGGTCTTGTTGTGTGGCTTAGCCTGGAGTGCCTGGTGCCTCACCCTCCTGAGTATCCGGAACTATAGATGTGAGCCACCATCCCCAGCCCTTGCTAACATTCTTTATGAATATGTGTTATTTTTCAAAACTGTATTTTCCCAAACAAAAGTAGCTAGTGAGCAGGGTTATTGTCTTACATATTTTCAAATTTCAGCTTAATTCTCACATCTGTTTCTACATTCACTCTATTGTGATTTATTGTTTTGGTTGAAGTTTATGAAGAAAATCCCGCCTCACACAGATGTATATTTGGAGAGTGCAGAAGTATTTATTAGCCTTTTAGATAATTGTGGATATTCTTCTTTGATGCTACATTATGTGTTGGCATTGGGGATTCCTTAAAGTTAGTTCAGTGTGGAATGTGAAACCATCAATAAAATCGCCACCGTCTGTGCCCCTAAGATCTGTTGGTGGACCTGCACTTCACATAGATATTTTACTGTTCGTGGTTCTGTAACTGTTCATTGGGGAAGTATTGGTTGCCTGAGTTATGCAGCTCTCCCAAATGTTGACACATTTTGTTATAAAATTTTTTAAAATTACATTTGTTAATATCACCACTGATCTCAGAAAAGTCTTTAAGTTTTGGAAATCTATCAAGCTCACATCATCAATACATGTTTTCCAAAATTCCAGTTTTTGCTGGAAAGCTCAGTGTTATCATTAGCAACAGATACTGTCACTTGTTCTTGAACTGAAGGAGTTGTTTTTTGTTTGTTTGTTTTGAGACAGAGTCTTGCTGTGTCGCACAGGCTGGAGTGCAGTGGTGCGATCACGGCTGCTTACTGCGGCCTGGACCTCCTGAGCTCAAGCGATCCTCCCGCCTCAACCTCCAGAGTAGCTGGGACTACAGGCACGTGCCACCACACCTGGCTAATGTTTGTATTTTTTTTAGAGATGGGTTTTTGCCATGTTGCCCAGGCTGGTCTTGAACTCCTGGGCTCAAGTGATCTGCCCACTTTGGCTTCCCAAAGTAGTGGGATTACAGGCGTGAGCCACTGTGCCCAGACCTGATTTTTTTTAAGTGCCAAATGCCACCTATGAATAGCTGCAGATCACCTTCCAGCACCCTTGCAGGGAACGTGGCAGCCCATGAAAAGTGGTGGGTTCAGCCACAACGCACATCATCCAGATTATGGTAGGAATCTTCTTGGGACAAATTCCTTCCTTCAGTTACAGCAGAGGAATTTCGTACGTCCTTCCTTGATAACCAAAAAGACGTGCACTCAGGGTCAAGCTTTAGTAAGTTGATAATTTTATTTCCTCATCAAAGATATGCTTAAGCCAAACTGACCTTGTGTTTTCTGTGGCAAGGGCCATGGGGAACAGGATGCCCGTAGGTGCGGTTGCTCTTGCTCCCAGCTCCCACCCTGCTAGGTCCCTCCATTGCCACAAATGCAACCCAGTAAAGAGCAGACAATGCATTACAATAATTGTGAAGGCAGTTTCTACTTTGGGAACCCCTGAAGGTGTTGTGGAGACACCCGGGGGTCTGCGAGCCACTTTTGGAAGACCATGGGTGATTCTTCCCATCCCAGGAACTCATCTGCGGGTGGAAGGGTGGAGGGTGAGGGTCGGCATCTGGAAGATCCTACGCCTCTGCGAGCCAGCACTTTCCCCATGAGCAGCGGGAGGTTTGCTGAAAGTGTTGAGCGTCCGGGGCAGGTGCATCAAGGCTGGGCATCTCGTGCCTGCCGCACCATCTAGGAGGGACGAAGCCACTGGCACTTTCCTCCCGCCGGCCTGGGCTGATCAGCAGTACTTCAGCTTGGCGTTCATCTCCGGGTGGAGCTGGAGGCCACTGGCGCTAGCGGGCTGCCCTGGTCCACTTTCCTCCCACCTGGCTTCTGAGTGGGAAGCCAGCACTGGGTGTCTTGGGCCCACGTGTCCTCAGTCAGTCTCCTTCTACGTCTCTGCTGCCTCTCCCCTTTCCTGCTCCATCCTCCATCACCTTACCTTCCTGACCTGCTCTGTGGACCAGAACCTTGATTGCTGACTCTCAGAACTTCATGGATGCCAACCCACCTGGGGCCTGGGAACCCAAGGGGGCTCTTCATGGGGGTTCATAGGAGAGAAGCCTCTGACTACACAATGCTGCCTCTGAGGCCAGCCCTGCCTCACAAAAGGGACGTTCTGCAGCAGAGACAGAGTCTTTGGTCTCACTGCCTGGGGCTGGCTTGCATTCGCTGCTCAGGACTAATGAGAAACCTGTCGATGGCACTTAGGTGCTCAGCACCTTTCTCACCAGCGGGATCCCACAACAGTCCACAAAGTCAATGCCGACCCACGGGCCACCTGGCTGAGCTCAGAGCTGCCACCTGGCCCAAACCAGCCAGGTGTGTGGTTCCTGTCTTTGGAGGAAGGTCATTGTTTTGAAAATCATGATTTTAAAATTAAATGTGATATTTTCTGCAGGAAAGCCTAGAGGAAGCCTTGTGTTTGCAGGCTCAGAGGTGCAGGTGCCATCAACAGGCACCTCCTGGGATCGTTGAGATGTCTGCACAAACGTCACGGGTGAAAGATGGCAACACAGTGATGGCCTTTATTCTGTGTCTGGAAACTCCAGCCAGGAAAAGGTTCAGAGTGCTAGGAGGCTTCAGGCTGGAGAGAGCGCTATGCAATGTTGCCTCACTAATTACCTGGGTTTACAGCACATTCTGGCCTTAAAGGAGGAGGAGGCAGCATTTTCAAAGGCTCAGAAAGACTCCCTGTCCCACAATTGCTCTCTTGCCAATGCCTGAAATTCTTTGTTAGCAACGTATTGCTCCAATCTAAGCATGGCTGTCTCTCCTAGGTCTCCTTTTACAAGTGCAGTGATTCTGAGAAAACACTGAGTGGCTGGAGCTTCTGCTGAACGGTTTAATCAGCTCCCCATTATTTCTGCACTAGGAGGAACCTGGGTCCCAGCTGGTACTTGGGGTACAGCTGGCCAGGTAGGGTGAGTGGGGGTCCCCAGCCCTCTGAGGGGCAGACAGTGTGGGCTCCAGATGATGGGCTTATGTTCCAAGAGAAGACAGAAGCCTTAAGTTTTGTTTGAAATCCTCTGAATTTTATATGTTGGTAACTGATTCTTTTTTTTTTCTTTTTAAAATTATTTGTTTATTTATTAGAGACAGGGCTTTGCTCTGTCACCCAGGCTGGGGTGCAGTGGCACCATCATAGCTCACTGTTACCTCAAACTCCTGGGCTCAAGCTGTCCTCTCACCTCAGTCCCCAGAGTAGCTAGTACTACAGGCATGTGCTACCATGCTTGGCTAATTTTCTTATCTTTTGTAGAGATACGGTCTTGCTGTATTGCCCAGCCTGGTCTTGAACTCCTGGCTTCAAGTGATTCTTCCACCTCAGCCTCCCAAAGTGCAAGGATTACAGGCGTGAGCCACTGTGACCAGCCAGAAATCACTTCTAAGATCAACTTACAAAATACTGTGACTTCCATCTCCCTGACATTCTTTTTTTTTTTTTTTAATTATTATTATACTTTAAGTTTTAGGGTACATGTGCACAATGTGCAGGTTAGTTACATAGGTATACATGTGCCATGCTGGTGTGCTGCACCCATTAACTCATCATTTAGCATTAGGCATATCTCCTAATGCTATTCCCTCCCCCCACCCCACAACAGTCCCCAGAGTGTGATGTTCCCCTTCCTGTGTCCATGTGTTCTCATTGTTCAGTTCCCATCTATGAGTGAGAACATGCGGTGTTTGGTTTTTCGTCCTTGCGATAGTTTACTGAGAATGATGATTTCCAATTTCATCCATGTCCCTACAAAGGACATGAACTCATCATTTTTTATGGCTGCATAGTATTCCATGGTGTATATGTGCCACATTTTCTTAATCTAGTCTATCATTGTTGGACATTTGGGTTGGTTCCAAGTCTTTGCTATTGTGAATAGGGCCGCAATAAACATACGTGTGCATGTGTCCTTATAGCAGCATGATTTATAATCCTTTGGGTATATACCCAGTAATGGGATGGCTGGGTCAAATGGTATTTCTAGTTCTAGATCCCTGAGGAATCGCCACACTGTCTTCCACAAGGGTTGAACTAGTTTACAGTCCCACCAACAGTGCAAAAGTGTTCCTATTTCTCCACATCCTCTCCAGCACCTGTTGTTTCCTGACTTTTTAATGATTGCCATTCTAACTGGTGTGAGATGGTATCTCATTGTGGTTTTGATTTGCATTTCTCTGATGGCCAGTGATGATGAGCATTTTTTCATATGTCTTTTGGCTGCATAAATGTCTAACTGATTCTTAAAAACTCAAAATTCCAAACTCCCTGCCAGTCCCGATGAGAACTTCCTGGACTGCAGGAAATGCAGGAAGAGCTTTCCGAGAGAGCAGCACCAGGGAAGGCGCCCGACTCACAGCTTGGAGCACTGTGACACGCCGCCACACATCACCACACGCCGCCACACATCACCACACGCCGCCACACATCACCACACGCCGCCA
This sequence comes from Pan paniscus, assembly GCF_029289425.2. Lineage (NCBI taxonomy): Eukaryota > Metazoa > Chordata > Mammalia > Primates > Hominidae > Pan > Pan paniscus. Next base: position 195,089,068 of record NC_073255.2, on the reverse strand, counting down.
CACATCACCACACGCCGCCACACATCACCACACGCCGCCACACATCACCACACGCCGCCACACATCACCACACGCCGCCACACATCACCACACGCCGCCACACATCACCACACGCCGCCACACATCACCACACGCCGCCACACATCACCACACGCTGCCACACATCACCACACGCTGCCGCCCAACTCACAGCTTGGAGCACTGTGACACGCCGCCACACATCACCACACGCCGCCAGACATCACCACACGCCGCCACACATCACCACACGCCGCCACACATCACCACACGCCGCCACACATCACCACACGCCGCCACACATCACCACACGCTGCCACACATCACCACACGCTGCCGCCCGACTCACAGCTTGGAGCACTGTGACACGCCGCCACACATCACCACACGCCGCCACACATCACCACACGCCGCCACACATCACCACACGCCGCCACACATCACCACACGCCGCCACACATCACCACACGCCGCCACACATCACCACACGCCGCCACACATCACCACACGCCGCCACACATCACCACACGCTGCCGCCCGACTCACAGCTTGGAGCACTGTGACACGCCGCCACACATCACCACACGCTGCCACACATCACCACACGCTGCCACACATCACCACACGCTGCCGCCCGACTCACAGCTTGGAGCACTGTGACACGCCGCCACACATCACCACACGCCGCCACACATCACCACACGCCGCCACACATCACCACACGCCGCCACACATCACCACATGCCGCCACACATCACCACACGCTGCCGCCCGACTCACAGCTTGGAGCACTGTGACACGCCGCCACACATCACCACACGCCGCCACACATCACCACACGCCGCCACACATCACCACACGCCGCCACACATCACCACATGCCACCACACATCACCACACGCTGCCACACATCACCACACGCTGCCGCCCGACTCACAGCTTGGAGCACTGTGACACGCCGCCACACATCACCACACGCCGCCACACATCACCACACGCCGCCACACATCACCACACGCCGCCACACATCACCACACGCCGCCACACATCACCACACGCTGCCGCCCGACTCACAGCTTGGAGCACTGTGACACGCCGCCACACATCACCACACGCTGCCACACATCACCACACGCTGCCACACATCACCACACGCTGCCGCCCGACTCACAGCTTGGAGCACTGTGACACGCCACCACACATCACCACACGCCGCCACACATCACCACACGCCGCCACACATCACCACACGCCGCCACACATCACCACACGCCGCCACACATCACCACACGCCGCCACACATCACCACACGCCGCCACACATCACCACACGCCGCCACACATCACCACACGCCGCCACACATCACCACACGCTGCCGCCCGACTCACAGCTTGGAGCACTGTGACACGCCGCCACACATCACCACACGCTGCCACACATCACCACACGCTGCCACACATCACCACACGCTGCCGCCCGACTCACAGCTTGGAGCACTGTGACACGCCGCCACACATCACCACACGCCGCCACACATCACCACACGCCGCCACACATCACCACACGCCGCCACACATCACCACACGCCGCCACACATCACCACACGCTGCCGCCCGACTCACAGCTTGGAGCACTGTGACATGCTGCCACACATCACCACACGCCGCCACACATCACCACATGCCACCACACATCACCACACGCCGCCACACACTGGAACCCGAAACACAGACCCTTTGCGGGTGCAGCCCAGGCTGGTAGATAAGGAGGGCTCGTGTGAAAGAGTGTTTTCCTCCTGCTGAAGGACGAGGGGCCGGCCAGGGGAAGAGAGTTCCAGAAGCAGGGACAGCCTGTGGGGCCCTTGGCAACTGAAAGCCTGTCCTGCCGGATGGTGTCTCAGAAGCACGTCTTAGTGCGGAGCATGGGGAGGCTCTGGCCAGGCTGAGCTCTTCATCCACGGAAGATGAAGCCTGCGTGGCTCAGGCAGAGGCGAGAGGTCCCCTGGGCTCCTCCGGGTGGGCTGCAAGCCTGGGCCAGACCCCTGGCTGGGCCTTGGAGATTTTCAGGGTGAGCTGGGCTCTGAGCTGCAGGACAGCATCCGCCATACGGGAACTGGGGTGGGGCGGGGATGGAGCAGGTGGGTGTGGGGCAGAGGAGGAGGCAGAGACCTGCCCAAAGAGGGGCAGACCTGGGGGTGCTGAGGTGGGTGCTGAGGCGGTGCCCCTCAGCCACCAGGAGGAGGCTGGGCAGGTGTCACTGGGCAGTGGGCCCCTGAGGGTGGGAGAGGTGCGCTGCGATTTCGATGCTGAGAGAGGAAGTTGAGGAGAGGGAGGCCTGACCAGGCGTCCTGTTTGGTTTGAGTCCTGACAGTAAGCCGGAGTGTCATAGCCTGAGACAAAGCTGCAGTCTGCACCATGACTCTGCTGAGAAAAGGAGTAGTTTCTAGTGCTTTCTCTTAATTGGGATAGAAAAGACAATTTGTTAGATTCTTAGGTACAAGCCTCATACCAGGGACTGTACTGTGTTAATTTGTCCGGTAAGAATCCCAGACTGGAGGAACAGTGGCCCCCGTATCCACCACCTGCTCCCGCTGTGCCAGACGAGTCATTCTTGAAGATACACTGGGGCCAGGCCGGTGACAGGAATCCCCACTGGCAGCGTTCAGTCATTGTGGTGTGCAAATTTCTGAAATACCAGAAAAATTGACGTCACTTGAATAGAAATTTACACTACAAAATACACTGATATTAAGCACAGTTTGATGAGTTTGAACAGTGTGTTCAACCACATGACCGGTGCTCCAGTCAAGCTGGGGAACGTTTCTGCCACGCCAGGAAGCACTCGCCTGCCCTTTCCCATGCGACGCACAGTATTCAGGTTTCTGTCTCCATGAGGTGGCTCTGTCTGTTCTCGGGCTTCGTGAGGGAAGCGCACAGTAGGCACTCGTGTCTGCTTCCCTCACCCAGCACACTACTGTTAAGATTCACCCATTTGTTGCACGCATTAGTAATTCGTTTCTTTTCATTATAGAGCAATATTCCATTTTTAAAATATACCACAGATTGCTTATCCATGGTCTTGCTTTTGATTTAATATTTAAGTAAGGAGGGAGAGCTCTAAGACGTCACCTTGCTCTTCATGCCTGAATAGGTGTTCCTCCTATTGGGGAACTGAGAGGTAGTTCTGCACAGTATTGAGGGTTAATATTCCAGCCACACACCTGGGTGCCTGAGAAATAATGTAGCATAGGCTTGGAGGCCCACTGTGACCGGAGGACATTGCGGTGTCCTGCCTCGCAGGGGCTAGAATTAGTCTGGTCTTTGTCCTAGATTCCCTGACACCCTTCACGCCAGCCTTCCCAGGCCCAGGCTCTCTGGCAAATGGCCACAGACCCTTTGGGAAAGAGAAGGGAGTTAAAAGAGCGCGTGCTGGTGAAATGATCTGTATCCTTCCTGAAGCCCCAGGCTCTGTGTGTTGGATGATTCCTTAGGAAATGGGTGAGAAGCTGTAACTTCATTGTTAGGCCTAAGTGAGACCTCACTTGCTAGGCCTGGAGTTGCTCTGGTTATATTGACCAGGTAAGCATGTGGTAGACTGCCTGGCTGTTTAGGTTCTCGGCCCTGGGGCTGGTGAGTAACCCCTGGAGACTCCTGTGGGTCCTCTTAGTTGTCAGCTGGCAGTGCCCTCGTTGCTTCAGTGGTTAGCGGTGATGCCTGGTCTCTGTGCTCCGGGTGGAGACTCCCATAGTTCCTCTTGGTTGTCAGCTGGCAGTGCCCTCGTTGCTTTAGTGGTTAGCGGTGATGCCTGGTCTCTGTGCTCCAGGTGGAGACTCCCATAGTTCCTCTTGGTTGTCAGCTGGCAGTGCCCTCGTTGCTTTAGTGGTTAGCAATGATGCCTGGTCTCTGCGCTCCAGGGTCTTTCTGTCCTTGTTGAATCAGGCACCGTTTCTTCAGTGTTCGCAGCACCTGCTGCCCATGGGGAGTGAGCACTGGGGTACCTGTTGGGGATGGCTATCTCCTCACTGCTTTATTTCCCAAAGTTTTATAGTGGGAGCGTCTTCTGGGTGCCCATGACACATTACCCTGAATGCCAGGTTTCCCACTGCCATCCCAGTGAGGCCCAGACCTCGTGGGCTAAGAGAGACCTGCCGCCTGAGTCCTGGCAGACTCCTGGCCTAGGGCTTTGTGGGTGTCATCCAAGGGTGGATTTGGGAGAGGTTATCAAACACCAGTAAATAATGCCCTTAAGTGAATGTGATTTCCTCCGTCTTACACATTTGGCATTAGGAACATGCCTCAGAATATGGTAGCTGCTGTAAATATGATGTTTTCAATGCAGAAGACAGATCTGCGGGAGCCGGGCTGTCTGGCAACCTTGCTGGCTCTCCCACTCAGTAGAGATGTGACTATGGGCCGGTTTGTGAAGTGGAGATAATAATGGAACATCCTCCTTGGGTTGCTGCGAATAGTAAGTGAATTAATGCTTGAGTAAACCTTTTAGAACAGTGTCTGCACAGAGGGGTGGAGTAGAGATAATCAGCTCCGATTCTCACTTTGTGGTTTTTCATACTGCATTTTCATTGGTAATTCCTGGGGTGCACGAAAGCCACCACTTTTTGCATGTGTGTTTTGTGTTTGAACTTTTACGGGATGTGTGTACCAAGTTGAGAACCATATTGTCGTCAAATATGAATATTGGGGGCCTGCTACCAACCGATGGATCGGGAAGCATTCCGGTGTTTCAGCAACTGAAGTGTCCATGTGTCCGCATGCTGGCTAAGGTTGTTTCTTGTAGATACTGTTTTTCAGGTATCTGAAGAGTTTCTGTTGGAAAGCTAGCTAAATATCCTTCAATAATGGAGTATATCATTTAAACACAGCCTGTCTGTACTAGGGAATATTATGTAACCTTTACCTGAAATGAGGCAAACATATCTATACTGATACAAAAATATCTCTAAGTCATATGCAAAGTAAAATTTTTAAAAAAGCAAGTCAAAACAGTACAAAGAGTATGATGTCATTTATTTTAAAAATGACATTTGAGCGTAAGCAGCGTGTTTGGGTAAAACTGCTGATGGTTCTTACTTCTGGGAGAGGACTGGGAAGTGGGGGTGCAAGTAAAGGAACTCTCACATTTTCCTCTGTGTGTTTCTGTACAGACTGAACATTTTCCAAATGAGAATGCAGTAGTATTATTTGTATAATAAAGAAGAATTGAGCATTTAATTCAAGAAGCAAGAAATAGAAAACTAAAAAGGGAACAAATGAGTAAATATGTGAGGATACATTTATGAATTTAAAAAAACTCCCAAAGATATGATAAAATAAATGAGTAAAACAACTAGAAAACTTCTAGAAAGTCTGGCAGAGAAAAGAAAAAGAACACAAGTAATTAACATCTGACAGGAGGGAGGGAATGTGTTCCAACACAGAGGAGAGGCAACACGAGAGAATCGCCAGGAAGAATCAGAGGGGGTTTGCGCTACCCAGTATTGAAGGGTGTATTAAAAAGCTACGGTATGGAAGTGGTTAGGAATAGGCAAATAGGCCAACGGAAGAGAACGAGAAGCACAGAGCACACACACTTATGTGGGATATTTGTGTATAATGAAGAGCCATCCCAAATAAATGGGGAATGACAGATTTTCACTAAGAAAAGTTAGTTCTCTACCTTATGTAATGCATAAAAGAAATATTCCAGATGGAATACAAATCCACATGTAAAACTAAAACCATTCAAATATCAAAAGATAATGATTTGACAGGTAAAGAGCTTGGAAGTTATCACTGCTGTCCCCACAACAAGAAAAAAGCTCAGCAAATGGAAAATCAACAACTCTTCTCAGATCCATCAGAGAAATGAGGTCATGGGGCAAACTGCTATCCTGAAAACTGGAGAGACAGGTGAATGCAGAGAATCAGAACTTACCTGAGAAGCCAGGAACAGAAGCTGCTGCTGGAGCCAGTACTGTCAGGACACTCACAGGCCAACTGACAAATGTAATTAGCACAGAAATGAGAAGCCAGGCATGGTGTGCACCTGTCCCAGGCATGGTGTGCACCTGTAGTCCCAGCTACTTGGGGGGCAGGGGCAGAAGGATCTCTTGAGCCCAGGAGTCTGAGGCTGCAGTTACTATTTTCAATTACTAAAGCAGTTTTTTAAAAGTGTAATCCCCACTTCTGGAAAATGATGGTGTAATTGGTATAGATTGTTTTGGGGCAGCATTAAACTGGTTTACATTAGTACATGATGACACTGAAATACATATTGATACATATCCGTTGTCATAAAAATGTTCACACCTATTAACTAAAGAATCTCAGTTTAGAGTATTTTGTCTAAAGAAGATAAACATGTTTTAATGTTGCAATCGCCTGACTGTAATTTCAGGGTTTGGGGTTCTGGGAGCATTGGGATGGCTTGAAGCCAGGCTGAAGTTCACATGGGGCAGGTTTGCAGGGACTGTTCCACCCCTGCCCACGAGAGCTCCACACTCCAACTCCTTCGTTCCCCATACGCAGTCTCTCAGGGTCACCGTCGAGGCCAGGAAACACCACCTTGGACAAAAGTGGCCCCAACATTGACTTCCCTCCCTGGATATTTCATCTTCTCTGAGTCTTAGGGTGATCTTTAAATATCGTGTAAGCTTTTAAAACTTTTAGGATGATTGCCTTCTCCCCCATATGAATTTTAGTTTACCAAGTTCTAGAAAATCCCATGCAATTTTGATTGAGATTACATTAAAGTTATAACTAATGAGGGGGAGGAGGATGGTTTTTACATTAACTTCCCAGCCATGAGCATGGCATCTCTTTAATTAGTTTTTTTAAAAAGATGTGCTTCGGCTGGGCGCTGTGGCTCACGCCTGTAATCCCAGCACTTTGGGAGGCCGAGGTGGGCGGATCACGAGGTCAGGAGATCGAGACCATCCTGGCTAACACGGTGAAACCTCGTCTCTACTAAAAATACAAAAAATTAGCCGGGCATGGTAGCGGGCGCCTGTAGTCCCAGCTACTCGGGAGGCTGAGGCAGGAGAATGGAGTGAACCCAGGAGGCGGAGCTTGCAGTGAGCTGAGATCGCGCCACTGCACTCCAGCCTGGGTGACAGAGTGAGACTCCGTCTCAAAAAAAAAAAAAAAAGATGTGCTTCATGGAAGTTTTCTTTTTTCTCATAAATGTCTTCGTATTCTTTGTAATGTTTATTACTAAGCATGTAACAATCAATTTTTTTTGCCATTGTTAATGGAATTTTTTTTTTACTCTTGTGTTATCTAACTAGTTATTGCTAGGGAATAGAAAAGTTAATTTTTTTTTTTTTTTAGATAGGGTCTCACTGTGTTGCCCAGGCTGGAGGGCAATGGTGTGATCTCAGCTCACTGCAGCCTCCGCCTCCTGGATTCCAGTGATTCTCCTGCCTCAGCCTCCTGGGTAGCTGAGATTACAGGTATGCGCCACCACACCTGGCTAATTTTTGTATTTTTTGTAGAAACAGGGTTTCACCAGGTTGTTCAGGCTGGTCTCAAACTCCTGACCTCAGGTGATCCACCTGCCACGGCCTCCCAAAGTGCTAGGATTACAAGTGTGAGCCATTGAGCCCGGCCTAATTTTTATACTTTTTTGGTTTTTTTGAGACGAAGTCTTGCTCTGTCACCCCAGGCCAGAGTGCAGTGGCGTGATCTCAGCTCACTGCAACCTCTGCCTCATGGGTTCAAGTGATTCTCCTGTCTCAGCCTCCCAAGTAGCTGGGACTGCAGGCGCACACCACCATGCCTGGCTAATTTTTGTATTTGTTTTAGTAGAGACGGGGGTTTCACCATATTGGTCAGGCTGGTCTTGAACTCCTGACCTTATGTAATCCACCCGCCTCAGGCTCCCAAAGTGTTGGGATTACAGGTGTGAGCCACTGCACCTGGCCTGTACTTCTTATAGAGATGGGTTTTCATCATGTTGCCCAGGCTGGTCTTGAGCTCCTGGGCTCAAGTGATCCTCCCACCTTGGTCTCCCAAAGTGCTAGGATTACAGGTATGAGCCACTGCGCCCAGCCTAGAAAAGTTAAAAATCTATGTTGATCTTGTATTCAGAAAAATTAGTGTTTTTTTTGAGACAGGGTCTTGCTCTGTCATCCAGTGCAGTGGCGTGATCTCAGCCCACTGCAGCCTTGGCTTCCTGGACTCAAGTGATCCTCCTGCCTTAGCCTCCCAGGTGGCTGGGACTATAGGTGCGTGTCACCACACCCGGCTAATTTTTGTATTTTTTGGTCAGGGTTTTGCCACGTTGCCCAGGCTGGTTCAAATTCATGGACTCACATGGTCCACCCACCTCGGCCTCCCAAAGTGCTGGGATTACAAGCGTGAGCCACCGTGCCTGGCTTATGTTTAAATATATTTTTAAAATTAGAGAAAATAGTACAACCAATCTCATTGATCTTCACCTTTTGTTGTTTTTGTTGCTAGAATATTTTATAGCAAATCCCAGACTTTACCTAATTTGACCCACAAATACCTTAGTTTGTGTCTCTAACAGATTGTTTTAAAAATAAAACATTTTGGCTGGGCGCGGTAGCTCATGCCTGTAATCCTAGCACTTTGGGAGGCCGAGGGCGGGCGGATCATGAGGTCAGGAGATAGAGACCATCCTGGCTAACATGGTGAAACCCCATCTCTACTAAAAATACAAAAAAATTAGCAGGGCTTGGTGGCGGGCGCCTGTAGTCCCAGCTACTTGGGAGACTGAGGCAGGAGAATGGAGTGAACCCGGGAGGCGGAGCTTGCAGTGAGCCGAGATTGTGCCACCGCACTCCAGCCTGGGTGGCGGAGCAAGACTCCATCTCAAAAAAATAAAATAAAACATTTCAACTTAGCAAAAGGTGAAAAATTATCACATAACAAATTTCTGTTAAATGCTATATCAAATATAAATAATAGGCCAGTGCGGTGGCGCGTTTCTATAATCCCAGCACTTTGGGAGGCCAAGACAGGCAGATTGCTAGAGCTCAGAAGTTACCAGCCTGGGCAATGTGGTGAAACCGCATCTCTACAAAAAAAATACAAAAATTAGCTGGGTGTGGTGGCACATGCCTGTAGTCCCAGCTACTTGGGAGGCTGGCACATCAGGCCATGTTCCGGCCACAGGTTGTTGCCTCCAACCCGCTGAGAGCAGAGCTGGCTGGAGAGCTGACGGGAAGCTCCACGGTGTTTGCCCCTGGTCTGGGGAAGAGCCTGCTTCCAGGCAGGCCAGATGTTCTCCTCCTCAGGCTTAGTGGCTTGTGGGTATAGCAGGCATGGAGTGAACTGGGCAGTGGCCAGCCCCCTGGGGAGGCACAGATGTTGGTGTGAATGGCCAGGAGTGGGGGCAACTCCCAAGACTCTGGCTTGGTTTTTCTATTGCTTTGCCGGGAGACCTGTGAGTACCGTCTAGAACATTCTGAGAAAGTCCCATAGAATAAGATGTCTTCCAGCAGATTCATTAACCAGTGTGCCGGGAGAGTATGACTTTTGCTAAGTTGCAATGCTGGTGAGGTGAGATTATCACATGTTGCTTCTCCCTCCCTCTGCCTCAGTAAAAGAAGCAACAAAATGTCTCGGATGCCAGACACCTCTGCACCCACACCCTGAATAATAGCCAGTCACCTCCCCGCTGAGTGGGCTGGCTGCCCTCCCAGCTAGGGTTAGGAGGCCTCAGAAGTGCTGGCTTCAGGCTAATAGAATCCACAAATGGAGAATTCGGTGAATTGGGATGGCAAGAATGGGACCTTGAACTCTGGAGTGAGACCGAGTGGATTTGAACCCTGAACCCAGCACTTACTGGCTGTGGGGGTCTTGGGAAGATGATTTAGACCTCAGCCTTGGTCTCCTCATGTGTGGAATGCGAATGAGAATGGCGCCTAACTATTGTCATAATCACTGGCACCTAGTCAGTGCTTTATGGAATTAGATATTTTTCTTATGACCAATGGCTGGACTGTTTATTAATAACAGTAAGACTGAGGCCTGCCGACTTACATAGGTCACCAAGTCTCTCAATGCAGGTGACTGAAAGGGTCTGGCAACTGGGCCCACAAAAGACTTTATTGGAAGGTAGGGAGCCCCCAGAGTCAGGAAAAGATGCAGATGCAGACCTGAGCATGGGACTCAGGCCTCGGCACTCATTGGCAGTGACGCGGTTTGGATCTGTGTCCCCACCCAAATCTCATGTTGAATTACAATCCCCACTGTTGGAGGTGGGACCTGGTGGGAAGTGACTGGATCGTGCAGGTGGTTTATCATGGTTTAACACCATCCCCCTTGGTGTGGTCTTGGCAGCAGTGAGTTCTTGTGAGATCTGGTTGTTTTAAAGTGTGTGGCACCTCCCCTGTCTCTCTTTTCCTCCTGCTCCAGCCACGTAAGACGTGCCTGCTCCCCCTTCATCTCCCGCCATGATTATAAGTTTCCCGAGGCCTCCCCAGAAGCACAGGCCACCTTGCTTCCTGTATAGCCTGAGGAACTGCTGGTCAATTAAACCTCTTTTCTTTATAGATTACCCAGTCTCGGGTATTTCTTTATAGCAGTGTGAGAACGAACTAATACAGGTAGGCCCGGGTGCTGCTGCAGGCCTGAGGCAGCTCTGGTCATCTCCTCCTGTGTCACTCCATGCATGACTCACATCCTAGGGAGAGAGCATTTGCTGGCCTGCATATGCCATGAGCTTTTACCAGGCGGCCTGTCCTGAGGGAAAAGGGTTCAAGGGCAGAAGTCCCACAGATAAAAATGGCAGTGCTGTTTGCCTAAATGGGAAAGGGGGTGTGCAGACAGAAGCATCACCACCACTGACACTTCCATCACCACCAGCTCCACCTCTGTTACAACTTCACCACCATCACCATAACCACCATCACCACCTCTACTACCACCTCCACCACCACCACCATAACTACCATCACCACCTCTACTACCACCTCCACCACCACCACCACAACTACCATCACCACCTCTACCACCTCCACCACCACCACCATAACCACCATCACCACCTCTACTACCACCTCCACCACCACCACCATAACCACCATCACCACCTCTACTACCACCTCCACCATCACCATAACCACCATCACCTCTACTACCACCTCCACCACCATCACCATAACCACCGTCACCACCTCTACTACCACCTCCACCACCATCACCGTCACCACCGTCACCACCTCTACTACCACCTCCACCACCATCACCGTAACCACCGTCACCACCTCTACTACCACCTCCACCACCATCACCATCACCACCGTCACCACCTCTACTACCACCTCCACCACCATCACCGTAACCACCGTCACCACCTCTACTACCACCTCCACCACCACCACCGTCACCACCGTCACCACCTCTACTACCACCTCCACCACCACCACCACCGTCACCACCGTCATCACCTCTACTACCACCTCCACCACCACCACCGTAACCACCGTCACCACCTCTACTACCACCTCCACCACCACCACCACCGTCACCACTGTCACCACCTCTACTACCACCTCCACCACCACCACCACCACCGTCACCACCATCACCACCTCTACTACCACCTCCACCACCACCTCCACCACCACCACCGTAACCACCATCACCACCTCTACTACCACCTCCACCACCACCACCGTAACCACCGTCACCACCTCTACTACCACCTCCACCACCACCACCACCGTCACCACCGTCACCACCTCTACTACCACCTCCACCACCACCACCACCGTCACCACCGTCACCACCTCTACTACCACCTCCACCACCACCACCGTAACCACCATCACCACCTCTACTACCACCTCCACCACCACCACCACCGTCACCACCGTCACCACCTCTACTACCACCTCCACCACCACCACCACCGTCACCACCGTCACCACCTCTACCACCTCCACCACCACCACCACCGTCACCACTGTCACCTCTACTACCACCTCCACCACCATCACCGTAACCACCGTCACCACCTCTACTACCACCTCCACCATCACCGTAACCACCGTCACCACCTCTACTACCACCTCCACCACCACGACCATAACCACCGTCACCACCTCTACTACCACCACCATAACCACCGTCACCACCTCTACTACCACCTCCACCACCGTCACCACCTCTACTACCACCTCCATCACCACCACCGTAACCACTGTCACCACCTCTACTACCACCTCCACCACCACCGTCACCACCTCTACCACCCCCACCACCATCACCGTAACCGTCACCACCTCTACTACCACCTCCACCACCATCACCATAACCACCATCACCTCTACTACCACCTCCACCACCACCAGCTTTACCATCACTAACAGCTCCACCTCCACCACCACCACCATAACCACCTCCACCACCAGCTTCATCACCACTAACACCCCAACCACCACCGTAACCACCTCCACCACCACCAGCTTTACCATCACTAACAGCTCCACCTCCACCACCACCACCATAACCACCTCCACCACCAACTTCATCACCACTAACACCCCACCACCACCGTAACCACTCCACCACCAGCTTCATCACCACTAACACCTCCGCCACCACAACCACCACCATAACCACCTCTACCAGCTTCATCACCACTAACACCCCCACCACCACCATAACCACCTCCACCATCACCAGCTTTACCATCACTAACACCTCCACCACCACAACCACCTCCACCACCACCAGCGTCACCACCACTAACATCTCCACCTCCATAACCATCTCCACCACCACCAGCTTCATCACCACTAACACCCCCACCACCACCATAACCACCTCCACCACCACCAGCTTTACCACCACTAACAGCTCCACCTCCACCACCACCACCATAACCACCTCCACCACCACCAGCTTTACCATCACTAACACCTCCACCACCATCATAACCACCTCCACCACCACCAGCTTTACCATCACTAACACCTCCGCCACCATCGTAACCACCTCCACCACCACCAGCTTTACCATCACTAACACCTCCGCCACCATCGTAACCACCTCCACCACCACCAGCTTTACCACCACTAACAGCTCCACCTCCACCACCACCACCATAACCACCTCCACCACCACCACCAGCTTTACCATCACTAACAGCTCCACCTCCACCACCACCGTAACCACCTCCACCACCACCACCAGCTTCATCACCACTAACACCCCCACCACCACCGTAACCACCTCCACCACCACCACCAGCTTCATCACCACTAACACCCCCACCACCACCGTAACCACCTCCACCACCACCACCAGCTTCATCCCACTAACACCCCCACCACCATCATAACCACCTCCACCACCACCAGCAGCTTCATCACCACTAACAGCTCCACTTCCACCACCACCATAACCACCTCCACCACCACCAGCTTCACCACCACTAACACCTGCACCACCACAACCTCCACCACCACCAGCTTCATCACCACTAACACCTGCACCACCACAACCACCTCCACCACCACCAGCTTCATCACCACTAACACCTGCACCACCACAACCACCTCCACCACCACCAGCTTCATCACCACAAACACCCCCACCACCACAACCACCTCTACCACCACCAGCGTCACCACCACTAACACCTCCACCTCCATCATCACCAGCTCCACCTCCACCACCATGACCACCACTGTCACCATCTCTGCCACCACTAGCTTCATCACCACTAACACCTCCACTTCCACCTCCACCACCACCACTGTATTAGTCCATTCTTGCACTGCCATAAACCCCTGAGACTGAGTAATTTATAAAAAAAAGAGGTTTAATTGGCTGATGGTTCTGTAGGCTGTACAGGAAACATGGCTGGAGAGGCCTCAGGAAATTTACAATTACGGTGGAAGGTGAAGTTCGGAAGCAGGCACATCTTACATGGCCAGAGCAGGAGGAAGAGAGAGAGAAGCAGGAGGTGCTACACACTTTTAAACAACCAGATCTCATGAGAACTCTATCATGAGAACAGCACCAAAGGGGGAAATCTGCCCCCATGATTCAATTACCTCCCACCAGGCCCCACCTCCAACACTGGGGATTTCAATTCCACGTAAGATTTGGGTGGGGACACAGATCCAAACCATATCAACCACCACGACCACTTCCATCACCACCAGCTCCACCACTACCACCATGACCATCTGTGTCACCACCAGCTTCACCACCATTGCCATCACCACCTTTAACATCATCTCTACAACTGCCCTCCAGCACCACCGCAGTAACCACTACCATCACCGTATCAATCACCACTTTCTTCAACAACACATCCACTGTCAAAATCACCACCACCTTTCCCATCACCATCAGTACCACCATCAGGATTACTGTCAATATCAATACCACCACCACCAACACAATATCAATATCAGTACCACCACCACAACAGTCACCACCTTCATCAACACATCCACCATGGAAATCACCATCATCTCTACCATCATCACCACCAGCATCACCATCAGCAATACTGCCAATGTCAATACCACCACCATCACAATCACCATCACCACTATCACCATCTCTATCACCACCTTCAGCAGCACCATAATAACCACAACTAACACTGCCAATATCAATACTACCACCACGACCTCCAGCATCACTTTTACTACCACCACCAATACCATACATAGTCACCATGATTACCACCATCACCCCAACCACCACTGTTGCCACCCCATCACTGCCACCATGATCACCACCATTCCACCACCAACACTGACACCTTCAACATCAACACCACTGTAACAATCATTCCTACCATCACCTCCACTTCCACCACCACCACTACCGACACCACCACCACTACCGACACCAACACTAACACCACCCAAGATGGACGGTCCAGACTTCCACTCCCCTTTTTGTTTTCTGCTGACTGGCAAAATATTGATAATATAGTAACATGCTAAGGCCAATTCTTCAGACATTTGGGGTCTAGGAGCAATATTTTTAAAACCACCTTTGCAAAGATTATAACTGAGACAATTATTACAGTGAAAGAGATTTGACCTAACTGACTCCATCTTGTTTCTAACCTCCAAGCTGTCCTTGTTCATTCCTGGCCGTAGGCCAGACTAACTCTAGGAGTAACTTAGTTTATGGTTTAGCTTTGAAACAGAGATGATAACAGTCCTTTCCCAAAACAAACCCCCTTCCTGCCTGGGGACTAACAAATTAGCCACAAGATTAGAATTATGATTTAGGAGTCATGCAGCTGGAGGCTGCAAGATTCTAAACCTCCCCACGTTGCTCCTGGGAATAACATCACTGTTGTAAAATCTGGGATCAGTGCTTGAGATATTGCAGACCCTGAATTCTGATGTACCAGCTGACACCTCCCAGACTGGTATTTGTCTCAACCAGTTCTGCGATCCCACCCAGGAACAGAAGACAGCAAGAAAACCCCACTTCGACCCCCTCTGATTCCATCTCCAACCCGACCAATCAACACTCCCCACTTCCCGAGCCTCTACTCACCAAATTATCCTTAAAAACTCTGATCCTCAAGTTTTCAGGGAGACTGATTTGAATAATAAAACTCCAGTCTTCCGCACACAAGCTCTGCGTAAATTACTCTTTCTCTACTGCAATTATGCTGTCTTGGTAATTTGGCAGTGGGCAAGGTGAACCCGTTGGGCTGTTCCATTTGGGGGGTTGCAGCTTCCGATTCCCCACCCTGCAATTGCACCCTGGAGTCAGTGACACTTGGTACTGAACAGAAGTGTCACCCTTTTGAGGCAGGACGTTTCCCGCAGGGAAGAGGTGTCCACAACAGGACAAGACACCAAGGAGTGATGGACCTTCCTGACTCCTCTCTGCTAAGCAGAGGGAAGCTTTGTGGGGCACTCTTCTCTGAAGCGGCAGGGGCAGGAATGACTTGCTCTTGCCCTGTAGATTGGGCTCAGTCAACATCATAAGCAGAAGACTGAGCTACCGTCTCCATGGGCTGACATCCACTTTCCATCACACAGACTGGGATTAGGTGACTCACTGCATTTGCCATTCAACTAGACCTGGGTTGTGTTTAAATGGTGAAAAATGGCCAATTAAAAGTGGCCAATCTGGCAGTTTTGACTGTTCTAATAAGTCATTCAAATTTCATCATGGTTGGCCAGAACCACTATGTCATTTAGCAAGAGCCAAAATGTTTGTCTAGCATGAGTAACTTTGAGTGTATTCATTAGTACATGTTCAGGCACCTTTGTTCTTGAGCATGGAGTGTGTGGAAGTTGCATCTGCACTTGCCCTAAAACCTCACCTGAAGTCCATCCCTCTCATGAAGCCATTCCTGATCAAGCGGAGACTCAGCATCTCCCACAGAGAATGTTAAACGGGAAGATCAGAGCCCCAGCCTTCAACCTGAAAAGGAGAATGCCACGCAGGAACCGGTCAGTCCTGTCCACGTGATGTGGGCCTTTGGGATTCAAACAAAGCCTGCTGCGCCCCACTGCACCCCAGGGTTCTCATGCCAGCCCTCTCAAGATTGTTTCTTAGAATCAGAGGCCCAGCCGCCCCATTTGAAACACTTTCTGGTCCTCGTTAAGGACTGGTCAGCTCTGATGTAACCCAGAGCACTGACTGACACAAAACCATTGGATTGGCCAAGAGTTTCACCTTTGTCACCAGTGGGCAACGTTCACGTTCACGATCACGGAGCTGGTGCAGCGTTCACGATCACGGAGCTGGAGCCGCGTTCATGATCATGGAGCTGGTGCACCGTAGGACTGGAATTCGAGCCCTGACCTTCTGTGTATTCCCCTGGTACACACCACTGTTGTCCCATTCGACCGGACACCTCTGGCAGATAGGATGCCCTTGAAGGAACATGCGTGACTCAGGAACTGTTTGACACAGGCCTTTCAACCTTGAAAATCTTGGAATCTTGGAATTAATCCTTGTAATCAAGGAATAACCCATGATTACAAATGTGAGGGATATGTTATCACTGCATTGAAACTACAAGGTTGCACTGTATACAGACCCTGGCATGCTATGGGCATACAGCATGCATATCAGCAAGTGTGACAATGATGGGTTAATTTCATAAGTAGGAAGGCACAAAGCATAAATGTATGTAGGAGACATTCCCCCTAAAGGGCTGGGAGAATATAAGAGCATGTTTGAAAGCTGTACATGTGGTACAATGTTCACATATGTGCCTTGTACAGCATTCAAACGTGTTCTTACACAGACAGACACAGACACGCCTCTGCACCTGTTGGGTCAAGCAGTAAGAATCTAATGGTGACCACCTGTCTGGCCAGAATGGTCTTCCTTTTGGATTAGAAGTCTGGGCTATATCAGCTGGAGTTCTGGAACCAGCCTTGGTTTGGTAAACAACATTTTTCTTCCTCTCTCCACCCTTTGCATTTCCTTTCCTTGAGTTTCCTTTTTTTTTTTTTTTTTGAGATGGAGTCTTGCTCTGTCACCTAGGCTAGAGTGCAATGGTACGATCTCGGCTCACTGCAACCTCTGCCTCCTGGGTTCAGGTGATTCTCCTGCCTCAGTCTCCCGAGTAGCTGGGATTACAGGTGCCCACCACCACACCTGGCTAATTTTTGTATTTTAGTAGAGATGGGGTTTCACCATGTTGGCCAGGCTGGTCTTGAACTCCTGACCTTGAGTGATCCACCCGCCTCAGCCTCCCAAAGTGCTGGGATTACAGGCGTAAGCCACTATGCCCGGCCTCCTGGAGTTTATTTTATCCAGTGTTGACCTGCCCCCTCTCGGAACCTGGGTTAGCCTGCCTGGTGCTTGAGGCAGGGAGCTGGCCACGCTGCGCTGCTGTCTTGTAGGTGCTTCTCAAGGTGCTTTTTGTTGTGATTCCTCCAGTGCCTCTGGTTTTCGCTTTCCCTTTTCTTGGGGCTTGTTTGTGTTTAACCAAAGTTCAGGGCCCTTGGGGTAAAACAGGACCTTGTTCAGGAAACTACCATTAAGCAAGCAGCAAGTCAAACAACGAAAGTACAAACAAGCCCAGGCCCCTCCCAAGATACACAGTCCTCCAGGATGTAGGCTCCAGACTCTGGGTCCTTCTCCACGCCCACCGTTCACGCCAAGGGATGCGGCAGTCCAACGGCCTCTGGGAATCGCAGGGCCTTGGTCTTGGGAGCTGCTCTCCTGCAGTGTAAACTCAGTGACTCTCATTCAGGCAACAGACCTCTCCAGGTCGTCCTCGTTCAGGCGGAGCACTTGGTTCCTCAGACCCCCATCTGTACCAGAGAAATGGCGTTAAGGCCTCACAAAGTAGTTTTCACTGAAGAGAATCCCGTGTCCTACCCCTGTGCATCTGAGTCACCTCACGGACCTGTCATGAAGAGGCTCTCCCTTCTGCGGGCTCACTCTGACCTTTCCTTTCCCCCGTGGTTTCCATCACTGACTCCATAGTCAGATGGCTCAGGACCTCCCAGGACGCACCGGCCCATCGAACCATCCAGGGGTGCCGCTGTTCCCAGCCTCCCGACACCCCCACACGGACTTCTCTTACCACCTGTGTTAGGCCATTCTCGCATGGCTGTAGAGTAATACCCAAGGCTGGGTAATTTGTAAGAAAAGAGGCTTAATTGGCTCACAGTTCTGCAGGCTGTACTGGAAGCATGGTGGCATCTGCTTCTGGGGAGGCCTCAGGGAGCTTCTGATCATGGCAGAAGGCAAAGGGGAGCAGGCATGTCACATAGTGAGGATGGGAGAGACAGGGAGAGAGAGAGGGAGAGGGACAGAGGGACAGAGAGGGAGATGGAGGGAGAGAGAAGGAGAGAGAAGGAGAGGGGGAGAGAGGGAGGGAGAGGGAGAGAGTTAGGGAGAGGGAGAGAGTTAGGGAGAGGGAGAGAGGGAGACAGTTAGGAAGAGAGGGAGAGAGTCAGGGAGAGGCAGAGAGGGAGAGAGGGAGAGAGTTAGGGAGAGGGAGAGAGGGAAAGAGGGAGAGGGAGAGAGGGAGAGAGGGAGAGGGAGAGAGGGAGAGGGAGAGAGGGAGAGGGAGAGAGGGAGAGGGAGAGAGTTAGGGAGAGGGAGAGTTAGGGAGAGAGAGGGAGAGAGTTAGGGAGAGAGAGGGAGAGAGTTAGGGAGAGAGTTAGGGAGAGGGAGAGAGGGAGAGAGTTAGGGAGAGGGAGAGAGTTAGGGAGAGAGGAGGAGAGTTAGGGAAAGGGAGAGGGAGAGAGTTGAGGGAGTTAGGGAGAGGGAGAGAGGGAGAGGGAGAGAGTTAGGGAGAGAGTTAGGGAGAGGCAGAGAGTTAGGGAGAGGTATCACATGGCTTTAAATGATCAGAACAGGGAGTCGGGGAGCTCACTCATCACCAAGGGGTGGCTCAAGCCGTTCAGGAGAGATCCTCCGCCATGCTGCCATTGCCTCCCACCAGACCCCACCTCCAACTCCAACACTGGGGATTACAATTCAACAGGAGATTAGGGCAGGACAAATGTCCAAACAGTATCACCACCAAGCCCACATTTGGGGTGCGCCTCGCTGTGGGCTTACAGCCTTTTTCCTGGATGGATATTGCTGGGGGGGTTGCATTTGTTTTGAGGCAAGCGCTGCTGTGTTAAAAATTAGAGTCTAGGCTACTACAAATAATGAGTCAGAAGCAGCCCCATCTATCCAGTCCTTGCTGCCATCCTTCTCCCAACCAGCGGCTGTTTTTGTAGGATCCGCAGGTTTACACACGGGCCTGACTTTGTAGGAGGGAAGGGCTGCCCGGGAGCTACCATGACCTCTATGCTGCTGCATTCTGCAAGAAGGTGCTTTCTACGGGGTGGTGGTCCCCTGGGCGTCTGGGTGTGAAGGATAAGCTGCCACCCACCACCCACTCCGGGCACAGGTGGCTGAAGGAGGGCTGCGACAAAGAAAGAGGAGCTGCTTTCTTGAAGGATGGGAGGGTGAGGGGCCCCAGCAAGGAGATGACGGAGGTCTGAGGACAGAGGTGTCCGTGAGGAGGGGACTTAGGACAGTCAGCCCCAATATCCAACTCTGAATTGCAGATGTTTGGGCTACGATGGAACCTCCCCGCTGCCATCCCAGCCCCCATTCACTGTCCACAGGTGCCAGCCTTGCCCAGGCTGGTAACGGACGCGGAAGGCATGGCCCTGGTGGCCAGGCATGGAGGAGAAAACCCACAGGGCGCCGAGCGGATGTCCTTGGAATGAGAACGTGGCAGGAAGGCACGCGGGAGGGCTCAGGCCTCTCTGTCCAAGGCAGAAGCAGGTGGGGAGGTTGGGGGCCCAGGTGGGGTCGCCAGGACAGGGACCCGGCAGGGGGTGGTCCTGGGGTAGCGTGTGAGGGAGGTGGGCTGTGGAGAAGCGCAGGCTCCCTCCCACCCGGAGGCCCCTACTGGCCCCCTTTGTCTTAGGACCTCTTGGAAGTGGCACTGTCTCCTGAGGAGGACACGCGACATCCCCCAGGACCCCGGGCGGGACGGCGGCGAGGAGACCAGGCCTGCAACAGGCCTCACCCTGCTCTGCCCCAGAGCCCGCCTGGCCCCAGCCCACACCCTGGGCCCTCCGGGAGCTTTCCTGGGACCGAGCCTGGGCGCCGCCCGCGCTGCAGGGGAGGTCGACTGGGTCCACCTCTGCGCGACCCGATGCGCAAGTGGCCCGCTACGTTTAAATTAAAGAAACGGTTGGAAGGCGTTAATTCGACGCGCGCGGGGCCCCGCGGGTAGAGGCCGCCTGCCCAGGTCCCCAGCAGAGTAGGTTCGGGCCTTTCCGTCCGGGCCAAGGGCGCGGCTTAGGCCCCCGCCGTCCCCAGGGACAGTGCGACCCCCAGCACCGGGCCGGGCGGGGAGCGGCGGCAGGCGGGGAGGGGATCGGAGGGCCAGGCGGGGGGCAGGAATGCAGGTGGGAGGGGACGCGCGGGGCGGGGGGCGGACGGGGCGTTCCGAGCGGGGAGGGGCGCGAGCCGGGGCTGGGGAGTCCAGGGCCGGGCGTGGGGCTCCGGGCCGCGGCGCCTGCGAGTGGGGAGGGAAGGGAGCCGGGCGGGCGGGGGGCGTGGCCGGGGCGAGCGGGGCTGGCCGGGGGCGTGGCCTGAGGGCGGACGCGCGTCCGGGGGCGGGGCCGGGGCGGGGCCGGGCGCTGTCCGGTGCTGAAGCTCGGCCCGGCGTCGCCGCAAGAGCGCGAGAGGCGCGGCGGGAGGAGCTGGCGGCGCGCGCCTCCCTGGGCCCGGACTCGGCCGCCTCCCGCCGCCTCCCGCCGCCTCCCGCGCGGCCATGGACTGAGCGCCGTCGGCCAGGCCGCGGGGATGGGGCCGCCGCTCCCGCTGCTGCTCCTGCTGCTGCTGCCGCTGCCGCCACGCGTCCTGCCTGCCGCCCCTCCGTCCGTCCCCCGCGGCCGGCAGCTCCCGGGGCGTCTGGGTGAGTGGGGGGCGCGGGGGGAGGGGCGCCTCAATGAATTAGTTGGGGGCGTTGTGAGAGGGGCGCCTCCGTGAGGGGGTCTGGGTGGGGAGAGGCGCCACCCTGAGGGGTCGGGGGGAGAGGCGCCTCTGTGAGGGGTTCGGGGGGGAGGGGCGGCGCCTCAGTGAGGGGGTTGCGGGGAGGGGCGCCTCTGAGTGAGGGGGCATGCAGGGAAGGCGCCTCAATAAATGAGTGGGGGCGTTGGGGGAGGGGCGCCTCTGAGAGGTTCTGGGGGAGGGGCGCCTCAATGAATGAGAGGGGGGCGTGGGGGGAGGGGCGCCTCAATGAATGAGAGGGGGGCGTGGGGGGAGGGGCGCCTCAATGAATGCGGGGCGTGGGGGAAGGGGCGCCTTAATGAATGAGTGGGGGGTTTAGGGGAGGGGCGTCTCGGTGAGTGACGGGGCGGGGGGGAGGGGTGCCTCAGTGAGTGAGTGGGGAGCGCGCCTTGGCGAGCGGGTCGGGGGCTCCGGGGGTCTCGGGGTTCCAGCGCGACACCCCCAGGCTCTGGGTCGCAAGCCCCCGGCCACAGGTCGCGCGCCTCTCTGTCCTCACTGGGGGCTCGGAGCAGGTCTCGCGCCCCTGCCTCAGTTTCCTCCCCGGCGCCGCCTCCTGCCTCTACCCCGGCTCCTGGGCCTCACGCCCCGAGCCCCGCCACTCGGCACTCCCCTGGCCCTGGAGCGCGCGGCCCTGGTCCGGCGTGGGTGCGCCCCCCGCTCGTGTTCCGCCGCGTGTGCCGCGAGGGGCCGGGCCTCGGATGTCCCGCTGCACCCGCTTCTACCTGCGTCCCCCGCACCCCCCGCGGGCAGCGCCGCCGAAATCAGAGGACATTTTTCCTCCGTGGCAGCCGCGGGAGGAAAGGGAGAGCGGCAGCTTCACGGCAGCGAGGGAGTGGAAGCCGCTGCTTTCCCAGGCGGACGCCCCTGTTCTAAACCCATAAAACCTCCAGTCCCCGGCACCTCCTTTCCTGCTAATCTTGTTTATTAAGAAGATTTACCATAAAGCCAATGTTTCCAGGCGGCTTCGGGGCCAGAATTACACATGGCAGGTTAGGATAATCGGTGTCCACGGGGTGCAGAAGCAAACGCAGGCGGGGATGGAGGGGGGTCCTTCGCCGCTGCCTAGCGCCGCCTGCACCCACCTCAGTGCGGCTGGGCTCCGGCACCTTCCTCTCGGCCTCTAGGCCCTTCTGGTCTCCAGTAGTGCTTTATCGTCAAAATCCCAAACAAACAAAAACTGCAGAGAACCAGGAGTCTTGACACAGTCTCCCTGGACTCCTGAGTTGACGCTCCCCTCCCTCAAGCCAGAGTCCCCTGAATTCCTCCCTTGCCTTGAGGTTTCCTCACACTCCCTAACCTGCTTGTCTCTGTTAGAAGGAACACAGGCGCTGGGAAAGGAGGTCCTTGCTCACCTGCCTTGGAGTCCTGGGAGGGAGTGTCTGTGCTGGTCCCGCACCTCTGGGATGTAGCCCAGTCACTGTGCCCCCAGGGCCCAGGTGAAGCCCTCACCCTTCCATGCTGGAGCACGGGGGAGTCCTGCATGGGAGGCTTGGGGGCCTTGCTCACTCTGCCTCCTCCTGGTGCCTTGCCCCCTATCAGGATAGAAGGCCCAGCTGTGCACCAGTGGCCTCTTGCTGGGGTTGTATTCCTTCCTCCAGCTGGCTTGACCTGGCCAGTCACCTTATGGGAGAGTTGTTTGCTCTGAGGCCAGGTGCCGCCCTTCACCTACACATGAAGCACACATGGGCGTGGAGTGTCCCAGGGAAGGTAGGTCATTATGGTGTGAGCTGGAGGCTGGTCCTTGACTGCTTTCCTTGCCATTGCAATGGCCAGTTCACAGCATTCTTCCAAAATCACAGAGAAAGTCAGAAAGGTAGGGGGTAGCTGAGAGAGGTAGCAAAGGAAAACCCAAAGATGGAAGTGCATGAAGAGAGGAAAGCTGCTAAACTGAATGATAATGCCCAATGCAGCAGTGTTATTTTGGCTACCAGCAAAGTTGACTCATATAATTAAAACTGGTGCCATGTTTCCCTCGGCTCTGATCACGGTGTCACTGGTAACAGAAGGCTGTGTCATAAAGAGACTTATGGACACACTTATTTTGTGGGAAAACATTAAGAATGCAGACATCGTTGAAATTGTTTCGAGGACTCCAGGTGAAAGGCATCACCTACATTCTCAGGTAATTGGAAACTGCCCCAGTGGTATAGACAAAGAATGAGATGTATATGTGGTCTTCCCATTGCAGGAGCCACCTTGGGGCAGAATGTGGCCATGTGTCAGCTACCTATGTCCCCTCCACCTTGTACCATCCTCACTCAGTGTTGCTGCCATTTTGTCAGAACACAATCCACGGAAAATGCAAGGAGAAGCTTTCTTACCTGTGCCGGGCAGGTGCTGCCATTTTTCTTTCTCTCCTGTCTGGATCTTGTTTGGCAATGGTCACGCCAACTACATTGTTCCAAATAATGAGGCTCGATTAAAGATGCACAGAGCGGCCTTAAATCCGGCCCAGCTGTGCCATTTGTAATCTATTTATTTATTTACCTATTAACATTCAACTTCACGTTGAGGCCTCCAGAACACATGTGGTTCAAGGAGATCCAAGTTTTTGCTCCTCTGTTACGTCAAACAGCCTTGTAGGTTAGAACTAGGGGTTGATGTTAACAAGACCTAAAGACCAATTCTTTCTATATAGGATGGCTTGTCTTGAGCAAGGGGCCCTTCTCATGTTGACAGTGAAGGAGCTCTTGACGAAACCTAGGGTCGATAACTGCTGTCTCTGAGTTTATTCTCGTGGCCTTGAGCCACACTCCACGATGCTGACTTATTTCCAGAACAGCTGTTGGCAGCACCCTGTGGTAGTGGAAGTCTCACTGCTTCCTCTCTTTTCCCCTGATTTATTTAGTTTCCTGCCCTCCCATCACCCACTCTGCCTGTTCCTTTCTGGTCGGAAGGGCTCCCTTATGGCATTAATTAATTATCTGTGAGACCATTATCGAAGCTGAACACAGGGGAACATGGCATCCTTTCTAGTGACACGATTCAGCTTTGCTTGTAGCCAAAATAACATTGCTGTGTTATGCAGGGCTGTTCAGACAGCCTGATGGTCTTTTCTTCATATGCTTCAGTCTTTGAGTTTTCCTCCCGACCGGCCCGCCTTTCTCTGTGATTTCAGGGCATCCTTTGTGCAGGTCTCAGTGCTTTTTCCTTAAGTTTAACTTGAACATAAGCCCTTTGTTAAGGGCTTTATGCTGTTCTTCACTTACATGGAGGCTGACTTGTGAACCTGCTCAGGTAGCCCCTATGTTTAGGGGGGCAGTTTTCTAAAGGCCCCCCCTTCCTTTTGCTAAAGAAGCACAACTTTCACTTGCCAATGATAGAGTCAGCCTTTCATGCAGATTTTGCTTGGAGAATCCAGATTCAGAACCAGTGGGTGCACCTGGCTGTGAAGACAGGAGATTGTTCATTTTGCTCCTTTGTTTTGGCCTTCCGATTTGCCTACACAGACTTTTCATTCACCAGGGAGCCCACACAGAGCCGAGAGGCAGAGCCATCGGAGCAGGACTCTGCTGGCTTTGTGAAGGAGATGGCGTGATTGTTTATTTTTAAATCAAAGGATCCTTACTGCCACAAAAGCACAAATCTGTCTTTACTTCTTGGGGTCCAGAGCCTCTGATTCCGTTTGGTTGGATGGTAATGAGCAACCTGTCCCTTCCCCCAAGAAGAGCCTGCTCCTTGCACATCTGTGAGCTTCTCTGCCTGTTGTTCCCTGTCTCTCCTGCTCGGTCTCCATCAGCCTAAGGGCTGATGTTCTGGGCAGAAGGAATGGGGTGTGTTGTAACCCTAGGCTTCTGGAAGAAGGAGGTGCCAGACAATGGGTTCACTCATGAAGCTAGATTCAGGAAGCGGGATGTAGGGTGTCAGGCTCAGAAGGGATGGGCAGGGAATGGAAGAGCTTTTAAAATGACTTCTCAGTGCTGAGCTTAGCTGTGTGTTAGCGTCTGGCAGCTCTTCTTCCAAGCTGATTTGTTTTTGTACCTGGTGATCAAGGTCAGTGGTGCCCGCCAGGGAGGGGAGGTGGGGGTGGGCAATCACTTTGTCATAGTCCTCTCTCTGTTTTACTCCGAGATGGTGTTGGGCCCCATCATGGTGCACAGCGGGAATCTCTGTGTGCTATGAAACATGTCAGCATGTTGGGTCTCCAGCTTCCTGTGAAGAATAGGGCTATCGACACAGGGTACACGGGACAAAGGTTAGCTGGTGTGATGTGCAGTCCAAGGCTCAACATCCCAAGGCCCTATCTTCTGATGAACTCTGTGGTAACACTGATCCTTTTATGTCACAATAATTTCTGCATTCTGGGTTTGTTTTGTCCTAGTGTTCATGCAGGATTACCTAATTTTTGGATGCAGTTACTCATCGACTTTTCTTTAGATTTTGAAAGTGAGGAATATGGGACTAGGAAGGGGAGTGAAGCCTCAAGGAGACATAGGGGTTCAGCTAAGCTGTCATCAGACATGGTCTCATTAAGAAAGTTCCACTCAATGCAACTGGCTTTGCGGGTGAGCCATGACTACTGCCTCTTGGAGGGTTACCTTAGAATTTCAAATTCCTCATGAAAAAGTGTTTGCAGCCAAACATCACCCAAACTAATAATAGCTCCCTGGCATTGGGTGACAGATATCTAAGATATGCCTGGATATGTGTAAATATTACTAGTTTAACGATTCTTTTTTTTTTTTTTTTTTTTTTGAGATGGAGTCTCGCTTTGTCACCCAGGCTGGAGTACAATGGTGCAATCATGGCTCACTGCAGCCTCGAGCTCCTGGGCTCAAGCAATCCACCCATCTTAGCCTTCTGAATAGCTGGGACTACAGGCACATGCCTCTGCACCAGGCTAATTTAAAAAAGTTTTGTCTTAGTTTGGGTTCATGAATAAATATAATAACTAAAAAATGAACAAAAAATATTAAAAATGAATATTTTTTTTTTTAGAGAGGACGGTCTTGCTATGTTGCCCAGGCTGGTCTTGAACTCCTGGCCTCAAGTGATCCTCCTGCCTTGGCCTCTCAAAGTGCTGGGATTACGTGCATAGCCACTGTGCCCGACCAGGTTTAAGGATTCTTTGTGCGTGGAGCGGTGAAGAAAAAGCTTAATAAATGGCAGAAAGGGTTTTCATCCAGCCGAATCCCAAGAGACGAAGGCCAGATGAGCCTCGGCTGAGAACCTCTCTTATCTTTCCTGACATGATGTTCCACTTCTCAGAGAAAGCAAACAGCTAAATTCATGGCAGATAACCCTCCACACCACATAAAAGCACCTGGCAGCTCTTTCCACATTAGTTTAAGTTGACCTTCATAAATGTAGACCCAGCTGGACTTATTTTTTAATCTTAGTTGATAGAAGGCCAGAAAACCTGAGAAGCAGAAAACAGTTAATCCACTTTTCTGCTGCTTGGAAACAGTGTGGAAACAGTGTGTTGAAGGAAGGGCATTTTTTTCTTTTAATTCCTGTTATCTCTAAGAACTCTGCCACAGCCACTATTTAAATACCTAGAACAGGAAGTAAAAATGGGTGAGGCTCCCTTGGAAACACCTGCTTCTGCACATTTTAAATACCTTTTTTGTTTGTCACTCTACATCACGACGCTGGTAAGTGGGTGGCTTTTGCAGGCAGCTGGAAAACTGGACCTCGGACTACCGAGCTGCATTTGTCTTGAACGGCTTCTGTGTGTGTAACACAAAGAAACGAGAGACGATGAGTGTTTGGTGACAGTTACTCAGTGTTAACTCTCATCTCTGGAAGTGGTAAGAGGGCATTTCACTTCCTTTGTTTTTGTCTGTTCCCTCCAATAGTCCTAGCTGGGATTCAGAAAACCAAGGGCATTCCCTGGATAGTGCCAGGACTAGGACTGTGTCTTGTGAGGGTGATTCAAGGCCGTGGCAGGTGACAGGAGATGAACTAATAGTTACAAAACCGATTCTGGAGCTTTCTTTTTAAAATTTAATTTTAAATTATCATAAAGTAAAATGGACTTTTCTTTTTTGGTGTACTGTGTTACATATAGATTCAGGTGGCCACCTCCTCTGTCAGTGTACGGATCATTCCATCACCCCCAAAACTTCCCAGTGTGCTCCCTTCACAGTGACAGCCTCTCCCATCCCTGTACCTCTGGGTACCCCCAAATCTTGAACCCCTGAGCCTTCCATGTTCACTGACATGTATTCCCCAGAATAACCCGCATAGGTATTTCTATCTTCAATTTACAGATAGAAAGACTGAGTCTTGGAGTGGTTAAGGAATGTACCACAGGACACCTGGTGGGTAGTCCTGGGATGGGGTCCTAGGTCTCTGGAGCCTCCTTTCTCTCCCAGTGGTCATCCCAGGATGGGCTGAGGATTCTGACATGCTGTCAGAACATGTCTCTCTGGTTGCACAGAACAAGGACGTCTGTCTCGTTCTTACAGGAGTGGGGACCATTTCACTTGTCAAATTGCCTTTCTCTTAGGAGCTTCTCAACCTCAGGCCACGGAGATTTTAAAGTGCTCTTTGGCACCAGCAGGGGATTGATTTTCTGAGTTGGGTTTTGTTTTGGGTGTCAGATTCAAATATTTGGTGTGCCTTCTGAGGGAATTTTGATGTTTGGAAATGGGCGACTTATTTTTGGAGACTTTTGGCCTTCCCATAATGGCAGGGAATGAAAATGCCACCCTTAGGATTCACTACTCGATATGTCCATAAAAATTTTATGTTCCGAATGCTTTCTGGGCTTCCGTCAGGTTTTTAAAAACATGGTGACACAAACACCAAAGAAGTGAGCTCTCATCTCAGACTTGTCATAACAAAAACCCACTTCAGAATAAGGGATGAGAGAGGGATTACTTTCCTAAGAACATTTATTTAAGAGTAGGTTCTGTTTAGGTTTGATGTTTAGAGTGGCAAGCGGGCAGGGGGTTGGTTCAGGGACTCCCTACTCTTTTCTGAACTATGCTGGTGGAAGGAAAGTGTAGAATTTTCTATCATGTGATGTGGGCGCTCCGTCACCACGTGGTTCTGAAAGGTCATTTCGAAAAGGCTTCTGATGCAGTGTTCTGTATACAGCACAAAGGGCATGTTTAGAAATGGTTTGTTTGGCGGAAGGAATTTTCAGAAGGAAGGCTGACCTGGTTTCCAAAAGGAGAGGACTTCATATTAATCATGCAAGTGAATTCTGGTTCCAAATGTGAAATACATTCAACTTGTAAATGGATGGAGCCGCTAATAAAATTGGCAGTCAGAGGCTGTGATTTTAATCCAGCTCAAAGCAGCAGTTAATCTGTGGTACAATTTGAGGCTGACCCCACAATGTGTACATTCTCTGAAATAGCCGCTCTTCTAGAGGACTCAACTGTGCACACCAGCGCAAGCTCCATTTCTTAGCCGGAGGCAGGGGATGGAACATAGGTAAAGCAGTGGCAGGAGCTGCTGTCTGATGACTTCCCACCTCAAGTCCATTTTGTCCCTCACATCTCTTTTACTAAGAGTTCTTGAATCTCTTTCTCTGCTTTTCCTGAAAACAGGCC
The DNA here is from genome assembly GCF_029289425.2 of Pan paniscus. Lineage (NCBI taxonomy): Eukaryota > Metazoa > Chordata > Mammalia > Primates > Hominidae > Pan > Pan paniscus. Next base: position 195,060,084 of record NC_073255.2, on the reverse strand, counting down.
AAGGTTGAGACCACTGGACTTCCATCTGATTTGAGTGTTCTACACTGAGATACAGCTGTGGTTAGAGCTGCTGTGGGAAGCACAGCCACCAGTTCCTATGGAGCGGCACCCATTCTTGTGGTGGAAGACTTGCGGCATCCATGTGCCTGCTTTGTTATGCTGTTATGGTCCTTGATTCTATGAAATAGCCAACATGAAATTATGATCAGTTAAGGTAACAGAAATGGGGCTTTTTCACTGAAATAGAAAGAGGATTCTAGCAGAGTCAGAAACTGCTGGTGATTTCTGCAAATATGGTAGGGAATAGGGAATACGTGGCTGTTTCAAGAGCACAAATTAAATGACAGTACTGCTTCCATGCAGTGTGTTGACAGATTGAGAGGTCACCTTATCTTTCCAATCAGATAATCTTTACAGTTTGCACTTGCACTCATATTAGAAGTCAAGAGAAATGGAAGGACTTCACCTATAATCTCTCTGGATTTATACCTTGAGCAAAATACCTGGTTCTTCATGTTTTTGAGAGGATTACCTGAGCTGGGTGGGAGAGTCCTTGGTAACCACAGAGTTTCTGATAAGTCCTAGTGGTTGTTATTTTTGGATGCTCCAGGTTTCTACAGTTAATGTTGGAGGTGGTGGCTGACAGGATGGAATATTGTTATTGTTAGAAACAATATTACTTTAGAAAATCCAAGTCTCAGATGAACTGACAATAGAGATTATTGCAAAAGCATTGCCATTACCTTTTAAAGAGTAATATCATTTATATTTCTTAATAGGCATATCCAAACAGGTTACATCAATAAGGATGAGGCCTGGTTTTGTTGTGATGATGAGAGTAACTGATGGCGACAGCCCTTTGGAGTTTATTTCACATCATCCCTTTGATGACTGTAAAGCCCTTGAATAAAAGAAGTGGGGCTTGGCCAGGCACAGTGGCTCATGCCTGTAATCCCAGCACTTTGGGAGGCTGAGGTGGGCAGATCATCTGAGGTCGGGAGTTCGAGACCAGCCTGGCCAACATGGTGAACCCCGTCTCTACTAAAAATATAAAAATTAGCTGGTTGTAGTGGCAGGTACCTGTAATCCCAGCTACTTGGGGGGCTGAGGCAGGAGAATCACTTGAACCTGGAAGATGGAGGATGCAGTGAAATGAGATTGTGCCAGTGCACTGCAGCCTGGGCAACAGAGGGAGACTCTGTCTCAACAACAACAACAACAACAACAACAACAACAACAAAAAAGAAGTAGGACTTAAGGGAACAATAGACACTGGGAATGCCTAAAGAAGGGAGGGAGGAAGGAGCCAAGGGTCAAAAAACTACTTATCAAGTACTGTGTTCCTCGTTTGGGTGACAGGATCATCATAAACCCAACAGTCGGCATCACTCAATACACCCACGTAACAAACCTGTGTATACATGTACTCTTTGAATCTATGATTTTTTTTTTTTTTTACAGAGACAGGGTCTGGCTCTGTAGCCCAGACTGGAGTGCAGTGGCATAGTCATAGTTCCCTGCAGCCCTGAACTCCTGGGCTCAAGTGTTTCTCCCCACTCAGCCTCCTGAGCAGCTGATACTACAGGTATGTGCCACCATGCCTGGCTTGAACTCCTGGACTCAAGTGATCCTCCTTCCTTGTCCTCCCAAACTGCTGAGATTATAGGCATGAGCCACCATGCCTGGCCCCTGGAATCTCAAAAAAAAAAAAAGGTGACTTAAATAATATTCATACAAATTTCTTACAAGTTTGAGTAGAAAGTATTATAAAAAGAGATAGTACATACGCTTTTTTTAGATATGCTAAACACTTTCTTTTAAAATGTTTTATTATGTAATATTTGATAAATGCAAAATTCAGAGCACGTTTTTTAGTATACTTGGCATGTCTAGGTTGCACTGTTTTTAAGTGCCTGAATTTTGGTCTTGTCAACGAGCTTGCCGGGTGGGTGTTGTTCCCTTTGCTCTTCTGAAGCGAGGTGAGTGTCTGGCTGGCTTGCTTTGCCCTCTGGCCTGCAGGGTAAGGGTGGGCAGCCTTGCTGTGCCCATCTTCCTGGCCTGTGGGGATGGCAAGGGGAGAGGGAGGTGGCCGGGCAGTGCAGGGTCTGTGTTAGGGCCCAGTGCACTATTCAGAGTTTGCCCAGGGCCCTTTCCCTTACTCCATCCACTTAGGATTGTGTCAGAGTCCAAGGGGAGACCTGTGGGCCCTGGATGGGCCCTGTCCCTGTCATCACATCCCATACTTGGGGATCGGTGGCTCTGGTGGACCCCATTCCTGTGGTCACATCCTATCCTTTATCTGTCTGTTTTATCAGGTTGCAACAGTCTTCCTCTTAGAGGAAATGAAGACAAGGTGAGTGCTCACTTTGCTGTTTGGGCTTTCTTAGGAGCCCACAGTGTTGTGCAGGCCCCATGCTGTCTGTGGCATTCGGGAGGGCGGGGAGCCCTCAGTGTTGTGCAGGCCCCATGCTGTTTGTGGCATTCAGGGGGGCTGGGAGCCCTCAGTGTTGTGCAGGCCCCATGCTGTCTGTGGCATTCAGGGGGGCTGGGAGCCCTCAGTGTTGTGCAGGCCCCATGCTGTCTGTGGCATTCAGGAGGGCTGGGAGCCCTCAGTGCTGTGCAGGCCCCATGCTGTCTGTGGCATCAGGCAGGGTGGGGAGCCCTCAGTGTTGTGCAGGCCCCATGCTGTTTGTGGCATCAGGCAGGGTGGGGAGCCCTCAGTGTTGTGCAGGCCCCATGCTGTCTGTGGCATCAGGCAGGGTGGGGAGCCCTCAGTGTTGTGCAGGCCCCATGCTGTTTGTGGCATCAGGCAGGGTGGGGAGCCCTCAGTGTTGTGCAGGCCCCATGCTGTCTGTGGCATTCAGGAGGGCTGGGAGCCCTCAGTGTTGTGCAGGCCCTATGCTGTCTGTGGCATCAGGCAGGGTGGGCAGCCCTCAGTGTTGTGTAGGCCCCATGTTGTTTGTGGCATCAGGCAGGGTGGGGAGCCCTCAGTGTTGTGTAGGCCCCATGCTGTTTGTGGTGTTTGGGAGCTCTCAGTGTTGTGCAGGCCCCATGGCGTTTGTGGCATCAGGCAGGGTGGGGAGCCCTCAGTGTTGTGCAGGCCCCATGCTGTCTGTGGCATCAGGCAGGGTGGGGAGCCCTCAGTGTTGTGCAGGCCCCATGCTGTCTGTGGCATTCAGGAGGGCTGGGAGCCCTCAGTGTTGTGCAGGCCCCATGCTGTCTGTGGCATCAGGCAGGGTGGGGAGCCCTCAGTGTTGTGCAGGCCCCATGGCGTTTGTGGCATCAGGCAGGGTGGGGAGCCCTCAGTGTTGTGCAGGCCCCATGCTGTCTGTGGCATCAGGCAGGGTGGGCAGCCCTCAGTGTTGTGTAGGCCCCATGTTGTTTGTGGCATCAGGCAGGGTGGGGAGCCCTCAGTGTTGTGTAGGCCCCATGCTGTTTGTGGTGTTTGGGAGCTCTCAGTGTTGTGCAGGCCCCATGGTGTTTGTGGCATTGGGCAGGGCTGGGAGCCAGATGCCCTGTGCATTTCCATCTTGCTCCAGAACCTCTGTCTTGACCACTGGCTGTCAGCCATGGCTCCCCATGCTGTGCTTCTGTGGGACCTTTGTGGTGTGTTCCTGTTCCTTATGTTCACTCAGATAGCAGCATGTTACTCCCCAGAGGCCTCTGCGGGAGAGGTAGGCAGAGGTGCTGGTGGGAGGCTCCTTAGCAGCCCCCATGTCCCTGGTGGTGCAGGCTGTGGGCCCCGGGGCTTGTCCCGAGAGGGCCCCTCATGTTTTCAGCCCTTTTTCTGGCTCACACTTGTGCCTGGAATGTGCTTAAAAAAGGCTTTGAGGCAGAGTTGTGTGGAATAGAGAAACTGTGACGTCAGAAGCAGAACTTTACAGAGATGTTCGTTCTTGCAAAACCAGTGTGGTCTGAAAATGGCTTCTTCTGCATGAGCCTGACAGGGTCGCTGTGCAGGCAGCCCGGGCTGGCAGTGCCTGGCTGTGAGTGACTTGGTGTGTTTGCAGACACACAGCTCTGTCTGAGTGACCACACCAAGGGACACACCTCACCCAGGCCTGGGAGTTCCTGCTTGCTGCTTGTTTGGGGTGAGAGGCAGGCTCTTCCAGCGGGGAAAGTATTGACAGCACATGGAATGGGGATGTTGCAAACTCATAGAACATTTTTTAAATGAGTTTTTCATTGCTGTGAGCTTAACAAGAAGGAAGCATTTTGATCACTTGAAAAAGGAAATGTTTTCAAGTGGAAAATATTTTTAAAAATAAAGATTAGATTCTTGGTTTAGTTTTCTATAAAACAATCTACTTATTTTTAAATTTTTATTATAATTTCTAGTAATACTGAAATTATTATTGGTTATAACTATTTTGTCTCTTTGGGAAGTAAGATGTAGTTCTCAAGACATGTGTTGATTTAGTGCCCTTCTGAGAAAATAAAAACATGCAACTGTGTGAAAAATTTGGATACTTATGTAGTTATGCCTCTTGTATCCTCCACAGGTTTTGAGGGGGTGAAATATAGATGTAAAACCTGGCCGGGCACATTGGCTCATGCCTGTAATCCAAGCACTTTGGGAGGCTGAGGTGGGAGGACTGATTGAGGCCAAGAGTTTGAGACCAGCCTGGGCAACACAGTGAGACTCTATCTCTACAAAAAATGTAAAAAATTAGCTGGGCCTGGTGGCACACACCTGTGGTCTCACTTATTTGGAAGGCTGAGACAGGAGGATCACCTGAGCCCAGGAGTTGGAGGCTACAGTGAGCAGTGATAAAAAGTAAAACCCATCTTATGGGGCTAGCCAACTACATTATTGACAATATCAGTCAATAGCAAATGTTAAAAAGTGACGTGTTTGGTTTATTGGTACTTTTAAAGAATATACAACATTTGTTTAATGATTTAATATTTTTCATAGCACTCTGAAAGAACGTCAGATATTCAGGGTAAGTCAAGCACTATGAAAAAAAAGAATGTCCCAGATTGTTACAGGTGATTTCACATAAGATAACATGTTTGACAAAGATTGTAGATAAAATAAGTACTAACTCCAAAATCAAAGCCTCATTTTGAAAGATTCTACCATGTGTGGGTATATTGTTAGCATGTTCCAAATGTTGAAATAGTTCTTCTAGACTATTAAAAGATGCTACTTTCCTGTGTAAAATAAATGACAAAAGGGAAGAAAAATATGTCCTTTGAAGAAAGGATGGAAGTCTGTTTTAATTTGCAGCCTGAAGGAGAAGAGGGTGAGTAGTCTGGTGGTGGCCAGTTCTGCCGTGTAAATCAGTGGCTCTCACCTCTGCTGCTGGGACTAGGTGGATGGCGGACAGGGACGTTGTTCGACATCCTGCAGTAGGCAGGACACTCCACGGAGCCACCCACCCAGTGTGCCAGCAAGGCCCGTCCAGCAGCCTGATGCATGTGGAGGAAGCTGCCGGGCATGCAGTCCTCACATGTAGCAGAGGAAGAATTTGGCCTAAATTATGGCAGAACAAACTTTAAAAGAAAGAAAGAAGTATTGGCCCCTTCCATGCCACCTTCCAGTGCTGGCTAGAGTAACTGCCACAACTGAAAATCTGATCCTATCACTCTTCTGCCAGAGCTGCCCCACAGCTAACCTTAGGAAGGAAGCCCAAGCCCTGGACAGGGCTATTGGGCCCTCACTGGCAGGAGGCTTCTGCCTCATCCCCCTTGTGGCCCCTCCTCTCAGTGTCTCAGTGTCTGATGGCGCCACCAACAGAAATGTGCATTTATTTACCGGATACATATTCTTATTTACAAGTTATATATGTGCTCTACTGAACTCATTGTATGTTTATTATAAAAAATTCAAAACAAATTTAAGAGAATGAGAAATTAAACATCACTAATGATTAAAATATTTTGCTGAAGATACAAAAACTTCTTTGTATTCACTAAAATTTTTATTAATGTGATTAATAACATTTTAGATACTTAGTTTTTAAGTGTCTAATCTGGAGAGCTTCAATCTATGGTTATTTGCTGTCTCGATGCACAATATATGCTGAGAACAGTGCTCATCACTACTGAAAATATGCATAAATCTATAATTGAGAAAGTCCGAAGGATGATTTTTAATCTTTCTGGTTGCCTTCTTGTGGGTCTAACTGTGTGCTTTCCACTTCAAAATGTGTCTAAAGAAGAGCTCCCATTGGAAGTACAGATTTTCTTGTATTTGTCTTATTAACAATCCACGATTCCTTTCTAAGAATCTTTTCAAATCTCTGGATTACGTATAGTTAAAATGGGTCACCTAATCCATAAATCTCTTCACAGGCCCATGGAAATTGCAGCATAGTTTGAGAATGACACAAGGGGGCCCACTCTTCTGGCACCAGACCCCAAGAGGCCGTTTGCTGTGGGGTCTCGTGGGGCTCCAGCATTAGCCCATATATCAAGCTTAATTTTTAGGACATCTAAGAGTGGGCATATCTCAATATATATGTTCAGTAATTTTTGCTGAATAAATGAATACATCAATTACAGACTCTCAGAGCTGGAAAAGAGTCCCTGGTCCAGTTTCATCGATTCATAAGTAACTTCCACATAAGGACATTCAGACCCAGGCATGGGGAGTGACTTGCTGTTGACCTTCCTGGACAGAGACCCGAGCTCTTGGTTGGTTGATTTTCAAGGAAAGAACCCCAGAGACATGAAGCTGTGGTGAGCACTGGCAGTCAGAAAGGAGAAGTGGTCACTCCTCCAGACCGCTTCTAGCTCTGCTACTCTAGGATTGGATTGAAGACCCCTATGCTGACTCTTTATTTTTAAAATTGATACCAACGAATGACTTTTCACAAGTAACATACTCTTTTTCTGAAAATTGTTTGACTTTATTTAAAAACCTATTCTGGCCTCCTCAGCACCCAAAGTTGATGTTTTCTGCATTTCTAGGAAGCAGATTCCCTTTCCCATCCCCCCTCCATTTCTCTGAACATCTTGAATTGTTTAGCTGGGTATAGTGTTAGTGACATACAAAGAAATGCTGATGATCAGATGAGGCATCTGTACCAGAGGATGATCATTAATTCCCATTAAGTATTTTTATAAAAGTAAAATGAGGGAAGAAATACATTACTGTGTGCCTCAGAAGACTCTTGTCCATTCATCATGCATCATGCTAATTACTCTTTTAAATTTAGATTCTTAGTCTAAGAACATTTCAAAATGAATTAACAACTATTCCTCAGCTTAGAAAATGTCATGGAGTGAGATTTATTTATTTAGTTGGAATAAAATGTAAATCATTCAGAAAGTATAAACTCATACTTGCAAGCTTACTGTACTGGCAAAATCAGTGGGCTGATAATATGTACTATAGTCTCATCTTTATTTAGAAACTGCTGTTCCTATATCAGCTTAATAATTTTTTACTGAAGAACAAAGTGTAAAGCAATTTAAGTGGCAAAGATCTCTGAGTGCTGTGTCCAGTAGTGGTGGACTAAAGGAGTCAATGACCCTGGCACCAAAAACAGATCTGGACAAAATGTATGAAATAATGAAGGATCACAGTGATGAGTCAGAGGGCAGAGACCCAGGAGAAGGGTAGGGATGTGGTACTTAGGGTCAGTGTTTTCCAGAGGTGTCAGCCGGTCCTGATCAGGAGCCTCGGAGAGCTGTTGGGCAGAGGTCCCTGGTATGCCTCAGAGACTTGAGTTAGGACCCAGCAGGCTGCACCCAGAAAGGGTTCAGCAGACAGCTGTCTTCGTAGGCACAGAGCTGGCTCAGTGCCCTGGTGGGTCAGGGCTGTCAGGGCTGCTGGAATCCTCAGCCGCTAGATGGGGCAAAGTGGATCTTCTCTGGAGGAGGTAGCATAACTAGAGCCTCAAGTTAACCCCACAGTTGTTCACATCACTACCCAGTACCAAACAAAACAACATTTTGAGGGGAATTCATGTGTTTATCCTTTTCAGGTTCCTCTATCTCACTGTGAACGAAGAGGATCAGGTTTCCACCCAACTAGACAGCCAGACAGAGAAACCTCTTTTCAGAACATTGTACTGAATACCTACTATGTGCTAGTCATTGGACTTGCAAACACGAGCAAGACAGAGTCCCTGCCCTCCAGAACCTTCCCTGCTTTCCAGAAGCTCCTGAACCTTTTCTGCCTTCTAGAACCTTCCCTGCCTTTCAGAACCTTCTGTGCTTCCAGAAGCTCACTAGCACCTTTCTCTTTCCAGTGCATTCCTAGTGCTTATCTTATAGTAGAATTTCATGAGGTTAATTCACTTAATAACTCTAGAGAATTTTCCATGTTGTATATACCGTTCTTGGCTCGGGAAGTTCTTATTCATCTCCACGTGTGATAAGACTTTGGTGAATAAATGCACCATTTTATTCCATGGATATTTATTTAGTTGTGTTTCCTAATTTTTGCCAAGAAATGGAAACAGCAGCAATGAAATTGGTTTTTATTTTTTTGGATCCTTAAGAAATAGGTGCTTTTTGAAGAATCAGGGGAGAAGTAACGCAAGACCCCAGAAGTATGCCAACATATAAAACCCCAAGTCAAAAGGTCAAACCACGCATTCGATCCCTCAAGTCCCCTGCTTGACCCTCTTCCAAGTGTACTTTCCTTCCTTTCATTCCTGCTCTAAAGCTTTTTAATACTTTCACTCCTGCTCAAAAAAAAAAAAAAGAAAAAGAAAAAGAAATAGGTGTTTTTTTTGTTTGTTTGTTTTTGTTTTTTTTGAGTTGGAGTCTCACTCTATTACCCAGGCTGGAGTGCAGTGGTGCAATCTCGGCTCACTGCAACCTCTGCCTCCCAAGTTCAAGCGATTCTCCTGCCTCAGCGTCCCAAGTAGCTGGGATTACAGGCGCCCGCTACCATGCTTGGCTAATTTTTGTATCTTTTCAGTAGAGATGGGGTTTCATCAGACTGGTCTCAAACTCCTGACCTCAGGTGATCCACCCACCTCAGCCTCCCAAAGTGCTGGGATTACAGGCGTGAGCCACTGTGCCTGGGCAGAAATAGGTGCTTTTCATGAAGTGTGCCAACACACGGCATAATTAAAAAAAAATAAGCAAAAACAAAAACAAAAAAATTCCAAGCCTTGCCACAGGGCTTGGAAATAAAATGAAACAAAATCAAATGAAATAAAACAGAATGGATTAAAACCTGAAGAGGGACTAGGTGGAGTGTCCGGTGCGGCTCCTGCCAGTGCGTCAGCCATGGCGGCGGCTGCTGGGAAGGCCCCTGCGTATGGCTTTGCCATCCGGGACCCGGGCTCTGCTCTGCAGGGGTGGGCTTCTGAGCGGAGGAAGGCCAGAGATAACCAGGTCCATGCGCGTTTGTGTCTTTCCACAATGTCGGGCTTTTATGGATGCTTTTAGTCTCAGTCACAAAAGCCATGAGCTCCACAGAGTTCCTGAGGAGACGGTTCTCCTTGGTGCTTCCCGGTCAGTCCGTGGTCGGAGACGGGGGCTCACAGGCTCAAGCCTCTCCGCGGGCTCTCGGCGTTGCAAACCGTACCCAGCCGCGTGCTGAGCCGGTACACACGGGTTACAGCGGAAACACGCCGCAGCAAGCCAGGCGACACTTCGCATCCAGGAGACTGTGCGGGAGAGCGGGCTAGCAGGCCACTCGGGGGGCACGGAGGACACAGGGAGTCTTCAGTGGCAGAGCCGGCCGGGGGATCAGGACCCACCACGGGGAGACGCGTCAGTTGAGGGGTCGGAGCTGCCGAAGCCGCTTTCTCACGGTGCAGAGTCCGTCTGTGGGGATGGATGGTGGGAGAGGGTGCTGGAGGGCGCTCGGTTCTGTCCGCATCTGGTTGGACGCAGCCTTTATTACGTGTTAATTTATTTATTCAGCAAAACACCTTGTCCCGGTTGGCAGAGCGCGGTGGAGTGTGGGGTGGAGGCCTCCGAGGGCGTCCCTTATACCCCGGCGCGCTGCTCAGGGCGAGGACCGAGGGCCCATGGCCAAGGAGCGGCCTCCAGAAGGACACGGAGCCCGGAAACGCGGGCTCTGGCTGCGCGCTCCCCGCCTGGCTGCCCAGGTCGGCCTGCAGGGGTTGGAGACGGCTCCGCGGAGAGCCTGGGGCCCGGTCTCAGCCCGGCGCGGCGGCTCTGAGGGAGCCCGGAGGCGGCTTCTCGGGGCTTCCCCCCGCCTGGGGGAAACGGGTGGAGGACGCGCCTGAGGGAAAGCGAGGGAGGAAAGGCCTGGCGGCCTTGGCGCGTGGGCTCTGGGCTCCCCCGTCTGCGAGCGGCACCCGCTGGCCAGGGCGCGGGGCTGAGGGAGGCCGGGAGGGCGCCGCCCCGCGCTCCTGTCAGGCGGCCTCGCGCCCCGCGTTCCTGTCAGTCAGGCGGCCTCGTGCCCCGAGTTCTTGTTGGGCAGCCTTGTGCCCCGCGCTCCTGTCAGTGGCGCCCACGAGGCCGCTGGGAGCTGCTGCCTCCCTGTCCCCTCTTCCTGGTGAGGGGCCCAGCAGGACCCTGAGAGCAGGACCCTGAGAGCCCCACAGCCTGGCGTGCGCGAGCTCCAAGCCTTCCTCCGCTGTGACGCGCCAGGGAGGGTGTCAGGGAGTCTCGTCCGCCCAAGCGGGCGCATCTGGGGCTGGCCCTCGTCCTGTGAGGCCCACGTGATCTTTTTCGAGGTCGCTCAGTGGTGATTGAGTTCTGGGAATTAAGTCCAAACTCCCTGGTTTACAACCCAAAGCCGGTGCGTTCGCTCAGGGACACGGGGCCTACCTGGGCCAGGAGCCTCCAGGGCACGGCCAGCGCCAGTCAACCCGTGGAAACGCTGCAGAGACGCATTCCTATTGTCAGATGTATTCCCCTTAAAATACCTAAATTCCTGAGATTTCACATACATACATGTACAGTTAGTTATATGTGTTTTGAAACACATTCTTGCGCTGTCGCCCAGGCTGGAGTGCAGCCAAATAGTCACCGCTCACTGTAGCCTCCCATGCCTGGGCTCCAGCGATTCTCCTGTCTCAGCCTCCCCAGGAGCGGGGACCACAGGCCTAATCCCTCACACCTGCTTAATTTTTGTATTTTTTGTAGAGATGGGGTCTCACTATGTTGACCAGACTGTCTTCAAACTCCTGGGCTAAAGTGTTCCTCCCACCTTAGCCTCCTGAAGTGTTGGGATTACAGGTGTAATCCTGTGCCTGGAGGAATATTTTTTAATGTTAGTAATTTTTAAAAGAAGTGTGATAGGAAAGTTTTTTTTTATTTAAACATTTTTAGTTACACACATAAAGATTTGGCAACTTTACATGTAGGTTACCCCAGTTTGTTAAAAAAGATTATTAGTCTGTGAAATTAAAAAGATAGAAAAAAATAGAAACCACTATTTTAAAGAATATTTCTGTAAAGTGTGATAGGTGAAAGCTGTTTGCTCCAGGAGTAGTTGTTTAGAGTATTTGTTATAAATCTCAACTTTGTGTAATACAAGTCAGTCATGTGATTTACCCCAGTATTTGAAGACCCTCTTTTCCTGCAGATTTCCTCAGTAGTTCAAAAAAAGAAAATCTACTCTAAAAGCTGTTTTTTTTTTTTCTTCTCCAAACCAAGGTCTCCAAAAGGAAGCATGTGATGTTCCTACCGCCTCTGGGAGTGACATATAAAAGTTTGGCTTCACTATATTGTGTGTGAGCTTGGGCGGTTCATCTCCTTTCTCTGCATCTCAGTTTCCCCATTCTTGAAATGAGGAAGTTGAGCTAGATACTGTTTGCAGGTATAAAATTTAAAACAGCATTATTATTATTATTAGACAGAGTCTCACTCTTGCCCAGGCTGGAGTGCAGTGGTGTGATCTTGGCTCACTGCAACCTTTGCCTCCAGGGCTCAAGCGATTCTCCTGCCTCAGCCTCCCAAGTAGCTGGGACTACAGGCATGTACCACCACACCCAGCTAATTTTTATATTTTTAGTAGATACGAGGTTTCACCATGTTGGCCAGGCTGATCTCGAACTCCTGACCTCAAGTGATCTGCCTGCATCAGCCTCCCAAAGTGTTGGGATTACAGATGTGAGCCACTGCACCTGGGCAAAAGAGTTTTTAATAAAGGAAAGATAAGAGTCTCATCAGCTTCTGACTGTCGTTAGCACGTTGGTCATTTCTGTGTCCAGGCCAGACTTGGAGTTGGGATGGCCCGTGCCCCATCTTGCACACCTGGGCAGCAAGGAAGGGTGGGATGAGGTGAGATGGGGGTTCACCATTTGGTTTTCTCTGCCCCTCATCAGGTGCGGGGGGGTGCAGCCCCCAGTGTTCACTGGGCTTGATGTTCTCTCCCCTTGCAGAGCCCCTGACCATGCTGTCTCTACCCCTTTCGGCACGATGCCCGTACCCCTTCAGTCCGCTTGCTCCTCGAGGGCCATGTCCCTGCCCAAGACAGCTTTCCCCTGTGTTTCCAATCAGTTAATTAACTTGGCTGTTAATTGGGGACCTACTTGTGTTGTCCAGGGCCCAGCCTGGGCTTAGCACGTGGCAGGAACTTAATGAGTGGGAGCCGGAGGTCTGCATAGAGCCTGCTGAGTCTCAGCCTTGACATTTCACATCACTGTAATGAAAAGCCTTCCTAAAAATAATCTCTGCTTGCATCATGTCTAATAGATTCTGTTTGGAGAGTGGAAAATGCAATCGCAGGCACGGCTGGCCTCGTCAGGCCTGTTTGTCACAGTGACAGAATGGCCAGTTCTCCAGCCCAGCAAACACTGGGATAAACACCATAAATATGTGGGAAGTGCACACAGGTGTGTGCCAGGCAGGTGGCCCGTGAGGGCAACGGGGCTTTCTCTAATGTTTGATCAGTCCCACATTCTAGCCTTTGTTAAGGATTGGCTATGTTAATGGGGACTTGTGAAAATGTAGATACTTAAATTAGAAGCACAGGGAGCTGTTCTCCTTACCTTCCTCCCCTTCAGAAAAAATGAAGAAGAAAATGAAAAATCCTTTCTCCTTTGGAGACTTTTATTTATTTATTTTTTAAACTTTAACAATCTTTTGGTTGGGCATGGTGGCTCATGCCTATAATCTCAGCACTTTGGGAGGCTGAGGTGGGTGGATCACTTGAGGTCAGGAGTTTGAGACCAGCCTGGCCAATATGGTGAAACCATCTCTACTAAAAATACAAAAATTTGCTTGGCGTGGTAGCGGCTCCCTGTAATCCCAGCTACTTGGGACATTGAGGCAGGAGAGTTGCTTGAACTCAGGAGGTGGAGGTTGCAGTGAGCAGAGATTGTGCCACTGCACTCCAGCCTGGGTGACAGAGTGAGACTCTGTCTCAAACAAACAAAACAAAACAAAACAAAAAAAACCCCACTTTAACAATCTTTTATTACCAAACCGTGCGAAGGGTGGCTAACAGCAAAAATAGCATCTCTAACAAGATCCAGGATGGAGACCTTTAGAGGAGGGAATTCAGAAATTGAGAAAGGACTTCAGTTTCAAGTGTCCAGGGCTCCCTAGTCCTTTAAACGCCCAGTCACCTGCAGAGTACCTTTTGTGCGGTGCTTGTGGCAGGATGCCTGGCCCGGGGCTGCCAAGTGCCCGCCATGGGGCCTGTTTCCCAAAGCTTGTCCTCGGGAGGCTACAGTCAGCTCGATGGCTGAGTCTCTTCTGGAATTGCTCAGGAGCTAAAGCTTGGCCACTTCTTTTTTTTTTTGAGACAGTTTTGCTCTTGTCACCCAGGCTGGAGTGCAATGGCGCGATCTTGGCTCACTGCAATTTCCTCCTCCTGGGTTCAAGCAATTCTCCTGCCTCAGTCTCCTGAGTGCCTGGGATAACAGGTGCCCGCCACCACGCCCAGTTAATTTTTTGTATTTTTAGTAAAGACAGGGCTTCACCATGTTGGTGAGGCTGGTCTTGAACTCCTAACCTCAGGTGATCCACCCACCTTGGCCTCCCAAAGTGCTGGGATTATAGGTGTTAGCCACTGCACCCGGCCAAGCTTGGCCACTTCTGATGTCAGTGGATAAAACGAGTAATTTTATTGATTCTCAAAGTTATCAAAATTATCCATAATCTCAGGGAGAGATTTTTAAAGGGAGAGAAATGGCTGACACAAAGGAAAATATAGGTGTCCTAAATATTTAGAGGACAGTGTTGTGGGCTTAGTGTCAGGTGACCTGTGGAAAGTTCCTAAGAAGCTCCATGCCTCAGTTTCCTCATCAGAATATCCTGCATCTGGCAGAGACAATAGGCAGATCTGTGTTTGGAGATGTGGGACAGTCTCTAGACGTGCGGGTAACTACGGGAACAGTGCCTGCCTCCAGGGTTCCTGGGGGGCTTGCATGAGATGGTTTCTATGTCTTGTGTGTAGAAAGTAAGTTGGAGTCATGAAGTAACAGAGGGCGACTCCTGGACCCTTGGCGTCTACCGTGCCTTTGCTTACTTTCTTCCTGGGGATTTTCCCGTGCTTTGACAGTTGTTGAAGCCTGCAGATCCCAGACGGGAAGTTTGCCGTCCGAGTTAAGATTTCTCACCATTGAGCTGAGGCCCTGTTTGGAATTCTGAGCAAAGCTGCTATTTTGGGGACACGTCCACCTTTGTGCTCAGCAGAGGTGGTGTCCAGATGGCCTGTGGCACCTGGGGTTGAGATGACCAGCCACAGCCCAGAGCTGGCTCTGTCTCACCTCTCAGGATGAGAGGTAATTTGCAAAGTTCCTGGGAATTTGCAAAGTTCCCGGTAATTTGCAAAGTTCCCTTTGGTGTGGCTGTATTTAAAAGCTGCATATTTAGTTCCATTCTGATAATCTATGTTTATGTAGCCACAAATATGCCTGTATAGATTGCAGCTCTAAAAGTCAAATACAGCTGGATCCTGATACTCAGATCTGATGCAGCATGGACTGTGTCATGTTCCTGGGAACCTCATAGTTTTATAGAGCAGAAGCCTCCATGCCTTGTTTGTTTCATCCTTGCCTTCCTCCACAATACAATATTCTGAATGGTGTCAGCATCCCTGGGTCCATGCATGGCTGGGATGACTTTTTAGAGTTTGTGTAAAGCCGTTACGTGGGACAGGGCCTGCGCAGGGTCTCCCTCAGGAGAATGCAACTCTCATTAAAGAGCAGGCACACACCACAGGGAAGGCACGAGCCTTGCACATTTCTCCTTAGATTTGCACACATTTCTCTTTAGCTCCCAGCAGGGTGTCTGTGACCCTTCATTTTCCTGGCTGATATGGGCCACAGAGCCATTTCCTGGGCTGAGAAGGGATCTGTGGTCTGCCGTGCTGAGCTGCCCGCCCTTTGGCCTTACCACTGGCATTCTTTCCCTGTGCTTTAAATAAACATGTGTGGGTGAAGCTGCCATGCTGAGGGAAAGGGTCTAGATGGAGCTGGAGGGTGCAGTGGAAGGTGAGGAGTCAAGCCAGGTATTCCTGGGGCATGAAGGGTGGGCAGGGGGCTTGGGCCAGGGCCTGGCATGCACCCGTCTCCTGGCTCCCTGGCAACTGCCTAGCCCCGTGCTGCTTCGTGTTGGTTCCATGCTTCAGGAGCACTGGGATGGCAGCCGCACAGCTGGCCTTGCTGGTGTTGGTGATGGGGGTGGTGCCTGGCAGCCTCACGTCCTGGTGATGGAGGTGGGAGTCAGCTCAGCTGCTCACAGGTCGATTGGCTGTATCCATCACAAAATGTACAATTCTATTACCCCCAAATCCCACTTCTAGGAATTTTCCTTACAAACTTACTTGCACACATGTGCTGCAAAGATGTTTGCATAAGCATGTTCATTGCTGCCTTTTTTTGTCATAATACTCATTTGAAACAACTTGATTTTTCATAAGCAAGAGATTAGTTAAATATATCATATTCACACCACAGAATATCCTGCAGCTGTTGGAAAGAATGAGGTAGGTCTTTGTGTGGAGGTACGGGACAGTCCCTAGACCTGTGATTAACAAGATGTATGGCAACAGTTAACTCAGATCCAGAGCTGGCTGTGCCTCCGGCAAGTGCTGCCCTAGCCCTTTCTTTGTATCATCTTTGTATAATTTTGTTTAATCATCCCAGCAGCCCCCTGATGCAGGAGCTGTCATGATGTGTGTTTCGTAGACATCCCAGGCACTGTGGCATCAGAGGCCAAGTTCTAACCACTTACTGGAGAACAAATCCAGGTGTAAGGAATGACCCCAATCTTAGAAATATATGCTATGCATAGATCCTATAAACAGAAAAGACCATTCCCTAAAAATTAGACATCTAATCAAAGACCTCACTTGTTTCTTCACAATTTGAGGGATAAGGGGAAGGGAGGGAGACTGTGCCCCTAGATGGAAGGCCCCTCTCTTCTCCCCTCACACATCAGTGCTCATGTACTGCCATGCCACATGCCTGTGAGTCTCTGCAGAGGGTGTGCCCTGAGCTAACAAGGATGTTCAGATGTCCCCGGCGAGAGCTGCAGGATTCTTCATCCAACACTCCCATCGGGGTGGGCTGGGAGCATCTGAATGCTGTGTGATTAGCTTCCCTAAGTGTTTGTTGTAATCAAGTTGCATTTCCACGGCCTTATAGCTTGGTCATTTTTTTAGCTTGCACCAGCTGGGTTTTGGCACCGCCTCACCCAAACTTCATATTATGAGACATCACGGCCAACTTGCAAACTGCTGCAGTAATAAGACTTGCATTTTGTGATGCTTTTGTTCTCACTGACGTGCCGTATCTGCGTTCCACTTGGGTACTTCTTGCTTTGAACGAGAAGCACAAGGCTGTTGGTGAAGTTGATGCTGGGGATCGGTCAGCAATTTCATATTTTCCAAGAAGCCATTTTAGGACCCTGGACGAGGTCTCGAGCTGCAAACTTGTGGTCCTGCCTTGGGAGAAGGCACAAATTTCCCTGTGAGGTTTCTTCGGTGGCACTGCACCAGCAGACACCTTCTTTGTCCATGCAGGGCTTCGAGAGGCTCTATGTGGACGAGGCTGTGGCCGTGGTTGATTTCTCTGAAACCAGGAGGACCACACCCTGCCCCTCAATGGAGGCTTTCCTGGGCCAGGAAACATTTGCTGTGGGAAACACTCCGCTCCGGCCTCTGCCATGCACTAATGCTGGAACGCATGGGGACACATTCTGGTCTTTAAAGGGCCTGCACTCAGCATGATGAAGGCTTTGTTGTTTAGTTAATTCACATTGTCCATACATGGGATTGTTGAGCTGTGTCCCATTCTGTTGAGGCATGTGCCCCTGGGAGCGTCATTGATCCTGACGTGGCAAGGCTTCACGTATGATTCAGGCCAGCAGTCTTCCAAGAGCTTTGCCTTCATGCCATTATCAGTCAACACACTCTCCTTCAGGCTCCCAAGCAAGCACACAGGGCTTCATGCACAATCAGCCTTGTGGCTTTCAAGTGCTAAATGGACTATTAATAATAGGAAACTTTAACATAACACTGGGTTTATTTGTGGGAGATGGAGTGGGTGTCTTAATGCTGACAGGCCCTGGGTTTCGCTGCATTGATTTGCATTTCCTCTGCTGCTGTTGCCGCAGTTGATTCCACGATTATATTTTTCATGTAAAGGGCAGATGGAGGAGTAAGGCTATTTGCCCTCTTCCTGTTCTGGTCTGGGTGTTTGTCCCCACAAGTGCATGTGTTGAAACCTAGCTCCTGACATGCTGGTGTTAGGAGATGGGGGCTTTGGGAGGTGACAAGGTCTCAAGGGTGGATGCTCCTGATGGGATTCGAGCTCATCAGGTCACTAATAAGGCAGCTCCAGAGAGCTTCCTCGCCTCCTTCATGGAGTGAGACCATGGCGAGAAGGCGTCATCTATGATCCAGGAAGCAGGACCTTGGGATGCCAAGTCTCCTGGTGCCCTGCTCTCCGACTTCACAGCCTTCAGAGCTGTGAGAAATCAAGGTCTGTTGTTTCCAGGCCACCCGACCTGTGGCATTCTGTTACAGTTCCAGCTAAGACATTTCCTGACAGAGAGACTTCTCTTGGAGGTCATGAGATCTCAAAAGACATGTGTTCATTGGCCCCTTTGTGAATCTCTTCGCACGAGAGAGAGGCAGGTCTGCGGCTCAGTGTCTCAGCCCTCAGTGAGCTTCCTCTCAGTGTTCCTCTTCTTGGGGACCACGCTTGCTGGGCTGCAATGCTTCACCCAAATTGTGGTGTTCCAGGGCCACGGGCAGTGGGGATGGGAGGTAGGGAGAGCTGCTGCTACTGTGGGGGGTGGCACGGTCCCCCCTAGTGAGAGTTTGGTCCTGGTGTTGGCCCGGGCCATCTCCCCTGTCGGAAGTGTCTTGTCTTGCACGGGGACTGTGCACAGACCTGTGCTGTGCTTTTGAGTCATTCAGGATTGTTAAATGTCAAAGTGCATTTTCTGAGGTATGTTAGACCCAATATTCTGCATTTCTGACCAGCCCTGGGGAGGCCAAAGCTGCCAGTCTTGAGGCCACAATTAGAGCATCAAGGTCTGAGTCAGTGCAGAAGCCAATGAATTATCAGAAAAAGTTTATACTTGCTTTAAAAAAAAAAAATTGAAATATCACCCAAACCTTCTGGTGTGTAACACCATTTGGTCTTTTCTTTAAAAAATTCCTTGTATTTGGTGAGAAAACATGCACTTGCTCAAGGTCACCCATGTCCTGCAGAAGTGGCATTTTCCTCTTTACAGAAGGAGCCCCACACCCCCGAAGAGCTGTCAGGGGGATTTTCCCAGGCAGGGGTTTATCTCTTAGACCTGGGGAGACTTTACTTCTAAGGCAACGGGTGTTACAGAATTGTAATTTTCAAAAATACCTTGAAGTAGTAATGAGAATTATTGGGGTTATTACTTCTAGAATCATTGGAAATTCTGACTTCAAGGAACTATGAGAATTAAGTAATCTAATGTCCCGATCTACGTAATCTTTCTTAATCTTTGATATTTATTGACTTGATCAAGTATTCATCAAGATCAAGGGTGGAAGACTTCACTAAAATTAGAAACAGGGCTCCCGATTCCGAGGCCCTGCCCTTCTTGCCACACTAACAGAATAACCCTGTGCACATTCTGACATGTGAATGAGACTTATTGACATGCATGGACTACAAAAATCAGATTAATCAACCGATGCCCAGTCACACGTGAAGGAACAACATATGGACAAGATTTCTCTTTGATGCAAGGCTGCGTTGCTTTAGGTTTTTTAACCTGTACCCTGCTGGGAGGATGCAGGTTAGGACAGCTGCCTTGTTTTAAAGCTGTTCAACATGCAGTGTTCTAGTCATGTGTGTTTGGCAAACCAAATATCTTTGGCTCTAACTTAAGGAGTACCATTCACATGGTTGATGTCTGTTCTCAAAGGGCTTCATGAAAAGTGCAGCCCATGTGCCCCTGCTCATGGTGGGTTTCTGCTGAAGGTGAGGCGATGGCCACACCTGCCTTGTGAGGCTGCCTGGGGACACAGTGAGGAACCGCTACACGGTCCCAGCACAGTCCTGCGCACGGAGCGCAAGTGGTCACCGTTCTTACACGTTGTGTTCTCTGCATGTTGACGCTTAGTAGGGTCTCAAAGAATATCAGTTCCACTTTCACCTAGCAGTCCAGCAATTCATGTAAAATAAGCAACCCCCCCATTTGTTCCCTAGCGAGGCCAAAACATTTGCCTATTACTCTAAGTGTTCGTGCACATGATCAGAAACCATATGAGGTAAGCATTAAAACACGCCCACTTCTGGGTACATACATACCTGAAACCATCAGAAGTAGGGACCTGGACAGATATTGGCACATCCGTGCTCATAGCAGCACTATTCACAATAGCCGAAGGTTAGAAGCCACCCAAGTGTCCACTGACGGATGAGTGGTAAGCAAGATGTGGTCCATCCATCCACACGGTGGACTTATTACCCAGTCTTCAGCGTGCTACACCATGGGTGGCCTTTGAATACATTATGCCGAGTGAAAGAAGCCGGTCCTAAAAGGACAAATGCTGTTTGATACGAGGTGGTTAGAATCATCAAGTTCACAGGAACAGAAAGTGGAACGGGGCAGGGGAAAGGGGAGTCAGTGTTTAATCGGGACAGAGTTTCAGTTTGGGAAGGTGAGAAAGTTCTGAGGATCTGTTGGAGAACAATGTGCATAGTTAACACGACTGAACTGAAGATTTAGAAATGATTAAGATGGTACATTTTATTCTATTTTTACCACAGTAAAAAAATATGTAAGTGGGGAGACAACAGCTGGGAGGATTTTGTTCTTTGACATCGCCTCACCTCTCAGATGACCTTCTTTGCTCCAGGCCTTCCAGGGTCCCTGGGACCTAGGACCCCAGTCATGAGGGAGGCAGCCTGTGTCCATTCTTTTCTGACATCACTTCTGTGAGAGGGAGTGGCAGGGAAGGGGCCAAAAGGTGATGCAGAGGTGATTGCAGCCTCAGAGGGGGCCCTGAAAAGCTGGCTGGGTGAGGTATCCCCGCGGTCACCTCCTGTGGTCACATCTCAGAAAGAGGAACTGCTCAGGCTGAGTGAACAGCCTATCTCCTCTGCACCCTGCGACGGGACAGTCGTTATTTGCATTGGGAACGAATATTCGGTAAGAGGGAGGCAGGTGAACAAGTGGATGTGCCTCATGGTGGAGTCCTGCCAGGCCGGGTATTGGCCTGGAAAGATGGAAGTGTGTCATTCTGAGAAAGAAAAAGTCAGGTATCAAAAAAGTACATATGGTATGACCTCATATGGATCGTTAAAATATTACAGTGTTGAGAAGTATGAGTAGGATGTGGTGAATGCATTTTATTTCCTTCTTTTTTGCTTCTCTTTAAGAAAACATTGTGTAATGAGAGCAATAGAAATTCATTTTTATACAAAATATTTTTCTTATTATTCCTTTTTAAATGGGGTGATGAAGAACAAAGAAAACATGAGAGAAGAATCTCCTTCAAGCACTGGAAGAATTCCTGCTGGCGGCTCCAGGAGAACCATCACTTTGTGGCCTCTGCTCTGTCGGGATCTGGGGCCAGGCAGGGCCGCACTGGGTCTGGGTTTGAGAGTCTTCCTGGGCCTCTGGGCCCCCCAATGTGGCCCCTCCCTGCTGCCTGCAGACCTGGTGTTCCGGCTCCTCCTCATTGGAAACATGACATACAGTCATAATTAACCCCTGGTCAGACCTGGGGAGGTGTTAAGAGGTGAGAGGTCTCTGTCTTCTGGGCCTCATCTCTTGGTGTGCAGTCTGAGAGCCTCCTGTCCAGAGAAGCTGAGTGGCACCCCACAGGAAGGACTCCAGATTACTGCTTTTTTTTTTTTTTTTTTTTTTTAGTCTAGCACTGATGTATCCAGAAGGTGCAAGGACCTGCCTGGCTTGGCGTGAATACTGAGGAGAATCCTGCTCCTCTCTGTGCCAAATTATGGAGACTCTTTCCCTGCTCACCTTTGGGGCCCTCATTGCTGCACCTGTTTCTTCACAGGCTCCATTTGTGCGGACACACCTGCCTCTAGGTGCCTGGAAATATTGGCTGGAGGTACCCTGCCTCCGCTGGGCTCTGCAGGTGCCAGGCCCTCATGTCCCTGGGACCAACTGGTAGCTGGGCAGTGTTCACTGCTCAGCACCCCCTGGGGCAGCACCCCAGGGACAGTTTACAAATGGAAAGCTGCGCCCTGCGGCCTCAGGATCTAAAGAAGAGAACATGGCCATAGGCTAGAGACAATCCAACAATACATTTGGAGTCTACTAATTTAGTATTTGTGTCTGGACTGAAGTTACCTGTTATGTAAGAATTATTTTAAAAGACCTGGGTGCAGTGGCTCAGGCCTGTAATCCCAGCACTTTGGGAGGCTGAGGTGGGAGGATTGCTTGAGGCCAGGAGTTCAAGACCAGGCTGGGCAACATAGCAAGACCCCGTCTCTCCAGAACAATGAAAAATTTAGTGGGGTGTGGTGGCTCATGCCTGTGGTCTCAGCTCCTTGGGAGGCTGAGGCAGGAGGATCCCCCAAGCCCAGAAGTTCAAGGCTGCAGTGAGTCATGATGATACCACTGCACTCCAGCCTGGGCAACAGAGTGAGACCCTGTCTCTAAAAACAAAAATACAAAGAATTATTTAAAAGGGGGTCTATGAAGTTAACCAATAGCTGCTGCTGGGAAGATGGCGAGGTGCCTTACCAGGAGAGCTTTATCAATAGTGCTGCTGGGAATGCTGGGAAGAGGGCGAGGTGCCTCACTAGGAGAGCGGACCACGGGGGTTTCCATGCACAGTCAGTGTGAGGGTCCCAAGTCACCCTTCCTTCCTGACCACATTGGCCAGCCCACTTCTAGGCGCCACGGGGCTCTGGAAACGCTGTTTTCTTTGAGCACAAACGTCCCAGGTTGCTCACTAGAGGAGGAGCTTTAGAAATCTCAGTGGGTTCTAAAGGTGTGAGCCCAGAAATACAGCTACATGATGAGAAAGCGTAGGCCAGGAGGGGCCTGTTCTCAGCTCTTCAGAGAGAGAGGTGAGGAAACACACCCGAGCACAGCCAGCCACGGGTTGAGCGGAGCGGTGGCCGTGACCTTTGTGGACTGGCTGGCTTGTACCTGCAGGGCCAAGAAGCGACTGAGTGGACCATGGCACCAGGTTGGGGAATCAGAGCCCATGATGGCAGAAAAGACGTCTAACCTGCACGGGAGCTGCCTGACCTGCGCGGGAGCTGTCTGACCTGCGCGGGAGCTGCCTAAACTGTGCGGGAGCCGCCTGACCTGTGCGGGAGCCACCTGCCTGGGAGTGACCTGCACGGGAGCCCTCTGACCTGCGTGGGAGCGACCTGTGCGGGAGCCGCCTGACCTGCGCGGGAGCCGCCTGACCGGCGTGGGAGCGACCTGCGCGGGAGCCATCTGACCTGCGCGGGAGCCGCCTGACCTGCCCGGGAGCCGCCTGACCTGCCCGGGAGCCGCCTGACCTGCCCGGGAGCCGCCTGACCTGCGCTGGAGCTGCAGTGTGCTCTGAGGGGAGGAGACCAGGTTTTGTTCTGTCTATCCTCTACCTATCTACCTTTGAATCATCTCCATTCACCTATCAAACATCTATTTATATAATTTATCTTTCTAATCTATCTTTTTTTTTTTTTTTTTGAAACAGAGTTTTGCTCTGTCGCCCAGGCTGGAGTGCGGTGGTGTGGTCTCGGCTCACTGCAACTTCCGCCTCCCAGTTCAAGTGATTCTCCTGCCTCAGCCTCCTGAGTAGCTGGGATTACAGGCATGCGCCACCATGCCCGGCTAATTTTTGTATTTTTAGTAGAGACGTGGTTTCACTATGTTGCCCAGACTGGTCTTGAACTCTTGACCTCAGGTGATCTGCCCGCCTCGGCCTCCCAAAATGCTGGGATTACAGGTGTAAGCCACCATGCCCAGCCCATCTCTCTTTACGTATCAATCATCTCTATCTATCTGTCTAATCTATCTTTACCTGTCAATCGTCTACCTATCCATCATCTATATCCACCTATCAATCACCCATCTATATCTATCCTCTATCATTATCTATCATCGTCTATCAATAGAACATATATAGTCTTTCACATCTAACAATGTCTATCAGCTATTTATCAATCATCTATATCTGTCATCTAGTCTATCCTATTAGGTATCTATCTATCTATCTATGACAACCATCTGTTGATCTAGTAAAGAAGGACATTCCAAGGCTGTTTTGATTTTGTAGGAGAAAGCCATTTGGTGCCAACTCTGTACCTAGTGCAGATTTATTTTGGGGCGTGTGTTGTGTGTGCCATGTTGTGATTATTGTTCACAGATTTTGTTCTCTGCGATCTGGGTCCTCGAAGATAGGATGTGTCTTCATCATCCTGAGCTTGCTGGAGCCTGTCTCTGTGGTCTGCCCCACGTAGATGGCCTGCTAGGCAGCGGGTGGAACCCGCTGGGAAGCAACACCGGCCACCTGTTGGCGGAAGAGCTCCCTTTGCCCTTCAGATTCCTGACTCTTGCCAGCTTCTGTGAAGGGTTGACGGGCGGTGCTTGTGCCCCTAACCCTGCCATGGGAGCTGAGGGAGGCTGGGTCTGGGGGACAGCTGGAAGATGCCAGTTGAGTGGAAATATATTCTTCTGCCAAGGGCACAATGGGAGCGAACGAAAGGGCAGCAGGACTGCCCCTGATTTGGTGTTGGGATGGGACATGGCAGCATGGGCCTCATCCTGCTCCTGCCCCACCCCGGTGACGTCAGTGTTGGGAGGTTTCAGCGAGGAAGGCAGGGCAGAGCGGTGGGGGCGAGGGGCACCACTGAGCCGTGGATGCTGCTTGTGAAGGGAGAAGGACCTGCTTCGTTCGACGCTGGGCTTGGTGCCGCCTTCTCCTGGAAGGACCTGCCTGGCCCCCTAAGGCACAAGCCCCAACCTCCCCCAAAAGGCAGCTGTGGGATCTTGCAGTCGTAAGAGCTGCTGAAGATGGAAAACTTGTGATTTCCTCTGGCAGAGTTGGTGGTTGCGTCGGGGGTGATTTGCAGTAGATCAGTCTGCTGAGCACCGGAGATCCGTTTGTTCTCACAGGCTTTCTTCTAATTCCACTGTGACGCTCTTTGTAATGTGCATCTGGTGTGTGACTCTGTATCAGGCTTGCTGTGGGCAGCCTCAGAATTCAGGGCCCAGGCAGGCATCTCCGGTGAGGGGAGTTGGTAGTCGAGGAGGGGCCGGATAAATTAAACGTGCCCCCGGGTCGTGGGTGAGGATGGGCTCAGCCTCCCTGGGAGGATGCTGGGGAGGTAAGGCGGCTGTCTGTGCTCCTGGCAGGAGGGAAAACCCCATCATATAGAGGGGGCTGCTGTTTGGGGCAGAGATGGCTATGTGCGGCATTCCAGACACAGCCCATGGAGGGGCTGTGCTCCTGCGCTGGATCGGGGGAGCCACATCCTATAGTCCCAGGCCACTGCGTCTTGGAAGGGCCTGGCCAGCAACAGGCATGGGCCGAAGAACCCCACATCCCACTCTCCCTCCACCAAAAAGGGGGGCCAGAGCCGCGACTAGCAGAGTTGGTCTTTTTTCAGTTTTGTTCAAATCTCAAATATTCCTTAAATCCTCTGTGCCCAGAACCAGCTGAGAGCAATCAAGAACTTTAAAACCCAGTATTCAAGGCTCTACCCTCAGAAAATAAATAATGGGAGAGAGAGAGAGAACACAGATAAAGCAATATGAGACAGATGATAGATGTCAGATAGACAGATACTGATCAAAATTCTTACGCACTTTGCACCTCCCAGAGCAATTACCCTTTTTACCATATTGGTAAAGAATCATCAGTGCCCTAAACAACCAACCAATTGTCTCCTGGTTTCAGGACCAAGGACAGAAAACAAAGTTGCACAAGGACCCTCTCTGGTTTCGGTCTCTGTTTTTCTTGTTGTTGTTGTTTGAGACAGAGTCTCACTCTTTCGCCCAGGCTGGAGTGCAGTGGCGCGATTTCAGCTCACTACAACTCTGCCTCCCAGGTTCAAGCAATTCTCATGCCTCAGCCTCCTGAGTAGCTGGGACTACAGGCACATGCCACCACATCCAGCTAATTTTTTGTATTTTTAGAAGAGATGGGGTATATAAGGAAGGTGCTGTAGACTCCCAAGCCTGTGTGTGTGTAGACAGGGAAGGCAATGTAGACTCCCAAACCTGTGCCTTTACACAGCGAAATTGGTGTAGACCCCCAAGTCTATGAGGAAATGTGGTATAGACTCCCAAGCCTGTGTGTGTTTAGACAGGGAGGGTGGTGTAGACTCCTAAGCCTATGTGTGTACATGGGGAAGTTGTGTACACTGGGTTAGGAGCTGGAGCCCTCCAAATGCATGTGTTAGAGCCCCCCCGATGCAATGTGTTAGGAGCTGGGATCCCCCAAATGCAGGAAGGGTGGTGTAGACTCCCAAGCCTGTGTGTAGACAGGAAGGGTGGTATAGACTCCCAAGTCTGCATATTTAGACAGGGAAGGTGGAGTAGACTCCCAGGCCTGTCTGCGTGTAGACAGGAAGGGTGATATAGACTCCTAAGCCTGTGTGTATTTAGACAGGGAAGGTGGTGTAGACTCCCAAGCCTGTGTGTGTACACAAGGAGGGTGATATAAACTCCCAAGCCTCTGCATGTGTAGACAGGGAAGGCGATGTAGACTCCCAAGCCTGTGTCTGTACACAGTTAAGGTGGTGTAGACAGGAAAGGTGGTGTAGACTCCCAAGCCTGTGTGTGTGTGTAGACAGGGAGGGTGGTCTAGACTCCCAAGCCTGTGTGTGTATAAGGGGAGGCTGGTGTAGACTCCTAAGCCTGTGCATATACACAGGGAAGGTCGTGTAGACTCCCAAGCCTACAGGTGTAGACAGGGAATGTGGTATAGACTCCCAAGCCTTTGTGTGCTTAGACAGGGAGTGTGGTGTAGACTCCCAAGCCTGTGTATATGTATGGGGAATGTGGTGTAGACTCCAAAGCCTATTCATGTATAGGGGAAGGTAGTATAGACTCCCAAGCCTGTATGTGTGTAGACAGGAAGGGTGGTATAGACTCCCAAGCCTGTGTGTTTACATGGGGAAGGTGGTGTAGACTCCCAAGCATGTGTGTGTACACAGGAAGGCAGTGTAGACTCCCAAGTCTGTGGAAATATACAGGGAAGGTAGCCTAGGCTCCCAAACCTGCAGGTGTAGACAGGAAGGGTGGTGTAGACTCTCAAGCCTGTGTGTGTACATGGGAAAGATGATGTAGATTCCCAAGCCTGTTTGTGTAGACAGGGAGGCTGGTGCAGACTCCTAAGCCTGAGTGTGCAGACACGGAGGATAGTGTCCACTCTCTAGGGTTTCTCTGGGGTGTCAGGAGCCCTTGGATGTACATGTCAAGTGCACAAAACGTGTGGTCTTTACTGGTTGTTGTCAGCGTATGTAGACACTTTTTTGATTATGAAAGTATCGGGCCATGCACGGTGTCTCACACCTGTAATCCCAGAACTTTGGGAGGCTGAGGTGGGCAGATTGCTTGAGGTCAGGAGTTTGAGACCAGCCTGGCCAACGTGGTGAAACCCCATCTCTACCAATAATAGAAAAATTAGCAGGGCATGGTGGTGGGTGCCTGTAATCCTAGCTCAGGAGGCTGAGGCAGGAAAATTGCTTGAACCTGAGAGGAAGAGATTGTAGTGAGCTGAGATTGCATCAGTGCACTCCAGCCTACACTCCAGCCTGCACTCCAGCCTAGGCTACAGAGTAAGACCTAGTCTCTAGAGAAAAATTATTTTTTAAAAAACAGTATGTATTGCCAGAATGTATGGTCACCTTTCTCACTGATCTTCTCAGGCTGACTTAGGAGCTGGGGCCCCCCAAATGCATGTACTGGAGCCCTACCCCAATGGGGTGTGGTTAGGAGGCGGCGGCGGGGGCTCAAATGCATGCATTAGAGACCCACCTTGATGCAATGGGTTAGGAGGCAGGGCCCCCCAAATGCATGCATTAGAACCCCACCCCTGATGTGATGGGTTAGGAGCTGGGGCCCCCCAAATGCATGTGTTAGAGCTCTACCCCCGATGTAATGGGTTAGGAGGCAGGGCCCCCCAAATGCATGCATTAGAACCCCACCCCTGATGTGATGGGTTAGGAGCTGGGGCCCCCAAATGCGTGTGTTAGAGCCCCACTCCAGATGCAATGGGTTAGGAGCTGGGGCCACCCAAATGCATGTATTAGAGCCCCACTCCAGATGCAATGGGTTAGGCAGGGCCCCCCAAGTGCATGCATGAGAACCCCACCCCTGATGGGATGGGTTAGGAGCTGGGGCCCCCAAATGCATGTGTTAGAGCCCCACCCTGATGGGATGGGTTAGGAGGCAGGGCCTTCCAGAGGTGATTAGGGTTGGGTGAGGTCATGAGAGTGGCTCTGAGGCAAGACCATGAGACAGCATCATGAGGGAGCCGGCTGCCCTCCTCCTTCCCACCATGGGAGGACACAGCAAGGCAGTGACCATCCGCAGTGGGAACAGGGCCCTCACCAGAGCCCAGCTGTGCCAGCGCCCTGATCTTGGACCTCCAGTCTCAGAGCTGTGCAAAGCGAGTGTCTGTTGTTGCAGCTGCCCTGCCCTTGTGTTCTGCCACAGCAGCTGGTGCGGATGCCTCCCTCCTCCTCCAAGGGCCCCGTGCTCACGGTCGCTGCCGGTGGACAGGCCTCCTTGCGGCTGTGTCCTGTCACAAATGCCAGTTCTGGAAATGTGCTGTGTGGGTCACTCATGGATGGGATGAGGGCCAGATGTCTGTGGAGCGGTGAAGGAAAGCGTGAAGGGAAGCGCGACGGCCGCCTGATGGAGTTAAAAAAGCTTCACGACATCTCCCCAGTGTTGGATTTCAGCAGCAGGATTTAAAAACTGAAAAGGGCACTTAAAGACGAGGTAATTACACTCAGTAGGAAGTCGGGTCCCAGCCCATTAACGACGCCTATGAGAGAAATAGAATTTAGACATCGAAAAGAAAACAAAGCCACCTCAAGTAAAGGGGAAGTAAAATGAATAAACGAAGCGGCTGAAAGAATTCCCAGAGATGCAAAAGTCAAACCACCTGGGAGGCGTCTGGGAGCCTTTGGCTGAGTCCCGGGGAGCCTCGGGGCCGGTGCTCAGGGCCTGGGCAGGGCGTGTGGAGCCTCGGGCAGGCCTGTGTTCTCAGTCATTGCAGTTAGACTCCGTGGGTGGCCACGCCCGCCATGAGTGGGTCTGTGGGCCTGCAAGCCCCTCTCCCTGCCCAGACCTCAGCCCTGTCTTAGGGGAGGCACCTGAACTGGGTGTTAAAGCACTCAGGCCTAGTGCCCTGGGGCCGAGTTCATGGCTTCCAAAAGTGACCAGTGGGGGATGTGGGAGCGTCCTGCTGCCCTCCATCTTGGATTCCCAAGTTTGTTCTTTCCCAGGGGCAGCCTCAGGAGATGTCCTGAGGGGCAGGCTGGTGGGGAGCCGGGCAGCATCCGTGACCCTTCCTGCGAGCGCCCCAGGCTTCCTATCGGGACGTGGGCTCAGCCGGCGGGCAGTGGCACCCACTGGGGCTCCGAGGAGCTCGAGGAGTCGATCTCCACCCCGACGCCTGGTGCGCAGCCCTCGGAGCACAGGCTATCTCCGTCTTTCATTTTCAGAACGAGGCTGGGGGGCTCTGAGGATGTGTGCTCTCGTGTGAAAGCCCCACGAGGTCCTTCCTGACGCCGACCTCTCCCAGCCCCGAGTTCCAGGGGAGGACGGCGAGGCGCGGCACAGACCCCAGGACGAGGGCAAGGGGGAGGGCTCCCAGGCCTGCTTCCCTTTCGTGCTGGGTCTAGTGAGGTCACGTCATGCACACGTCATCAACCCAAGTCATTTCTAAACTCTGGAAGTTCTTAATTGGGCTCTTGGGAGGAAGAAAGAGGAAGAGGAAAACTTGGAGGCCAGTTGCCAGCCCTCTGGGGACACGCAGTCCCATCTCACAGGAGGAGTGAATCGGTGTTCTCACGGGGTTTTCTGAAGCCATCTGTATTTCAGAGCTTTGTGATGGAGCGAACTTCTTCACTCCCACTCCTGGGCTGATCTCCTCTGGGAGGCGGAGCTTCCAGCGTTTGGAGCGAGCCCTGGCTGCAGGCCCACAGCTGCTTCCTCCACCCTAGCGAGCGCTCAGGCGAAGCCCAACCTCCACAGGACTTTGCTTTTGCAAAGGAGAAGACAAAGCCAGCAGAACCTCCGTAGCTTACGGGAATTTTACCTATTCACGGCTGCCCCTTTGCCCTTCGCGGATCCAATGGACTCAGCGAGGCGCCATCCCTGGGGTTCAGGGGTTGGGTCTGAGTCTCGCTGCAACAACTGGGGGACCGGTGTCTGCCAGAATCCGCCTGGTGAAAACAAAGCTCGCCAGAGGAGGCAGGGCACGGCGTCCACGTGGGGTGACCAGCTCCCCGTGGAGACCCCATCCCCTGCCGAGTGGATGGTGGGGAG
Organism: Pan paniscus; assembly: GCF_029289425.2. Taxonomy (NCBI): domain Eukaryota; kingdom Metazoa; phylum Chordata; class Mammalia; order Primates; family Hominidae; genus Pan; species Pan paniscus. The sequence continues at coordinate 195,030,270 of NC_073255.2, read as the reverse complement.
AAGCCACCACCGTCTGACTCACTTCGGGAGCTTTTATGTCAACTTCAGTTTCAAAAATAAGATTCTTTCATTAAAAAAAGCCTGAATCATTTATGCAGACAATGCTGATCACACACTCCCTTCTCTCCCAACATTCCAGCCCCATTCTTTCCCGCCTGTGCTCGCCTTGGACGACAAGAGCCTGTGGAAAACCAGCTTCTCAGTCCTGCTCCCTCGGCCCCCCCGGGGTGGCACTGCTGTCTGCATCTCCTCTTTGGAGGGAGCTCAAGGCCAACTCAAGCGGGGGCCGGGCGTTGGCCGTGCCTGGGCTGGGGTGGTCTTGCCGAGGAGGAGATGGGTGGCAGGTCCCGGAAGGTCTTTCCTGGGAAAGGCTGTTGGCACGGACTGCGGTTCCTCTCCTTTGTGGAGTTGTGCCCACTCAACACATCATCCTGTAGAGCCCCCTCCTGCGCTGGCTTTGGTGGTCAGGGCGGCTCCTGCCTCCCCTCTAGAGGCCGCCTGGGTTCACGCTGGTCCCACACTGGGCTTAGAGTCATGCTGGGGGAGTGTGAAGTCACACGGAGAACCCGTGTTGTTCTTGGAGCATCCCATGTATCTGATGAAAAGGAAGAAAACACCTTTATCATAAAAGGCACACAGGCATATGTTACAAAGAAGAGTGCAAAATTTACACTCATTTTTAAGAAAGAGAAAGTCATGAAGAAATGTGCTTGCAGCCAGAGGCTTTGGTGTAGGAAGAGTCCCCTGGTCATCGCTGAGGGGTCACCAAGAGCGGGCGGAGCTTGGTGGAGTGGCAGGTAGGAACGGGAGCATGGCAGAGCCCATGTGCACCCTTGTGGGTGGTGCTCTCTGGGGAAGATGCTGGAAGGCACTCAGTTTGACCAATACCTTGAAAGAGAAAAGGAACACCAGTGACCTCGGTGGCAGTGCATGGACTGCATCTGCTAACATTTCCTGGTAACCAAAGACAATCGGGGCCGGCTGCTCTTGGATCAGGGCCGTTCAGAGCAGTGAGGTTTGCACACACTCCTCTTCACAGCGTCTGATCCACTAGGCACGGATGACCTTACATTATGACAGGATCCTGATCTCCTCCAGTGCTGGTCCTGCTCCTCATCCACATGAGGAGAGCATGGACAATGCAGAGTGGATGTCGCCTGCTCCTGCTGGCCGCTTCGAGTCTGAGCCGAGGGTGCTGCATCTTGTGTGCAGATTCCTGGGAAACCTGCTGGATGTCTGGCCCGGAGGCAGGGATGGCACAGCCCCGGGATCCAGGTCCTCGGCCACCCCTGTGGGTCGGAGTGGGTGACCCCCATGGGCAAGGTCGTGCCTGGGAGTCACAGCTTCCCTGGGGGAGGTGGCTTTTGATTAATCTTCACAGTTTTTGCTGCAAACTGATACTCGGGCCAGCCCATGTCCTTGAGAAGCGTTGCCTTGATATTGGGACAGAGTAGTGCTCTTGAGTGCAGTGTTTCAGCCTCAAAGGCCAGGTGGACAGGGGGTACGGTGGGGGGCTGATGAGGCATTCCTGGACCCTGCATGGAAAGTCCCTTGTTTCTAGCATGAATCAGCCTCTGCTGGACCTACTGGAAGACCCAGGAGTGCCTCCCAGGGCTCCAGTCTCCACCAGCAGGGTCCCTGCCTCTTCCATCCTCCAACAGGCCCCTTTCCCTTGAAGCCAGAGCTGGTGTTTTATTTAAAAATAGACGCAAAGAGCCCTGACCTCTGCGACAGCATGGGTGTGCCTTGAGAACATTATATGGAATGGAATAAGCCAGACATGGAAGGACAAGCACTGTGAGATCCTACTTACAGCAGCCCCTAGTGTTGTCAGAGTCAGCGACAGAAAGTAGGATTGGTGTTGCCGGGGGCTGGGGAGTCAACGTAGGATTGGGGGTGCCAGGGGCTGGGGAGTCAGCATAGGATTGGGGATGCCAGGGGCTGGGGAGTCAGCATTTACAGGGAATGAAGTTCAGTTTTGCAAAATGAAAGGAGTTTGAGAGACAGATGGCAGTGGTGGTTGTATAGTAGTGAATGTAATGAATGCCACAGAATTGTATATTAAAACTGATAAGATAGTAAATTTTATTTATGTTATGTGCATCTTACCACAGTTAAAAAAAAGTTTAGTTAAAAAAAGCAAAGCCCCCAAAATCAATACAAAGAGAAGCCCACTTTGCCTGCACAGAACCCCTGACATCGGTGGTGTGGGGTGAGTGAGTCCGGGGGCCTTGCCTGGCAGGAGGGCCTGGGTCTGAGCTTCTTTCTGTGCCGTTCTGCCGTGAGCTCTGAGCTCTGCATGGGCTGGCTGTGGCCTCACCTGGGGCCCTGAAGATGGCTGGGCTGTCCCCCAGCCCTGCCCCAGGTGCCCAGGCTGCCCAGCGTGCGTGAGATGAAGGCAGCCCCAGCGTTAACCATAAGCTGAGCCCCTCTGGAGTGCCCATGCCCTGTGTGTGCATCTGCATGTTGGTGTGTACGTGAGACGTGCTCAACTCACAAGAACTTGGCAGGCGCTGGCCGTGGGGTGACCGGGCCTCCCAGGCTGGTGGCTGGGGTCTTCACCAAGGCAAGCGTGGCCAGCTCTGCCTAAGACCCTCAGAGCACCTCTGTAGTCACCCACCTGCTACTCGGGAGAGGTGGCGTCTGTCCCGTGGCCTCCCACGTCAAGGTGTGGCCTGGGAGGGCAACAGGCGATGGGCTTCCCAGGGTGCTTCCTGGCTGCTGGTGGGGATTATCAGGAGGCCCCTTCTTCATGGCCCTATAGTCACTTAGACATCATGGCGCCTGGGACACTGGGGCTTGCCTCCGCCATGAGCCCCTTAACCCGGCGGCTGTGATTCCAGCACCATTCCGGGTTGTGGTGCCCAAAGGACTCTGAGAGCTCAGTCCGTCCTCCCCTGGGAGGGATTCCCTTTGACGGTGCAAAGCTGGCACCTTGCGGACCCCGTCTCCGGGCAGGCGTGAAGCTCAAGCTGCTGGAAGCGCTCTGTACATCCAGTGGAAGCAGCCATCTCTGTCCCTGTCACCAGGAGTGTGATGCTGATACCGAGGCTCCCTGATGGTTCCTCTCAGGGAGGAGACGGGCCGTGTCCAGCCCCTTCCCCCTTCCTGTCCTCATGCTCACACCCAGTCCTGCTTTTCTGCATGACTGTTCACCTGGCTCACGTGTTTGTGGGCCGTTGGCCCAGTTTTTTTGGTCTCCAGCCCTTGCTGGAGGTAAATTACCTCCTGGAATTTTGAAAGTCCTGTAATTAAGATTTGAATTTTTCTTTCTTTCTTTCTTTTTTTTGAGACACCCAGGCTGGAATGCAGTGGCGTAATTTCGGCTCACTGCAACCTCTGTCTCCCAGGTTCAAGCGATCCTCTTGCTTCAGCCTCCTGAGTAGCTGGGACTACAGGCGCGTGCCACCGCACCCAGCTAATTTTTGTATTTTGAGTAGAGACAGGGTTTTGCCGTGTTGGCCAGACCGGTCTTGAACTCCTGACCTCAGGTGATCCGCCCACCTCAGTCTCCCAAAATGCTGGGATTACAGGTGTGAGCCACTGGGCCTGGCAAGATTTGAAATTTTGAAGGAAACAGGGACAGGATTGCTGGGGGTGACAGCAACTCCAGAGCCTCAGAGAATGTGCTGGTCACTTGCTCTGTGATTTCACCAAGACAAGACTAGTGGCCCTCAGCTCCTCATCAGCCACACGGAGCGGGGTGTGAACAGCCCCACCGACGATATTCCAGAATAGCGCAAACCCTGAGGCCCGCAGACGGCTGCTCAGGGTGGAAAAGTGACCCACATCCATCCTGGAAGGGTGCAGAAAAGGAAAGGAAATGTAGGGACAGTTCTACTTGAGAATACGAGAAAATGGTAACAGGAATAAGAAACAGGTATTTGCAGCTGCTGAGGAACGCATGTGGCCTCCCACTGTGTCGGTCTGCAGCACAGGACTGGTCCCTGCATGTGTGACGTTCTCATTTGGAGGGAGCTTCTTACAGCTTAGTGGTGAGAGACACAGGCAAACTGAAAGAATCTGTTATTTGTGCTTTTCTCAGATGAAGACTGGGTGGATAGAGGCTCTGAGGTTTTATATCTTCTAGTTCCTTATAGCAAAAAAGAAAAAATCAGTGAAAGCCAGCTAAGTCCAGAAAAACCCGGTGGATGTTGAGGCTGGAAGTGCAGAGCCAGCTCCCAGGTGTGTCAGGGCAGGTGCCTTCCTCGCCGTGGGTGGGGCTGGGCTGGAGTCAGGAAGGACCTGGAGCTTCCAGAGGGGGCCTGGGAGGATGCAGATCACCTTCCCATTTCTGGGCAGAGAGCTCCAGATGCCCCTCTGCTCCACGTGGGGCTTTCCACAAGAAGAAAGAGTGGGTGTGATCACGTGAGTGTGAGCACCAGTGTGGGCAGGTGTAAGTGTGAGCAGAAAACTGCAAGGGAAGAAGGTGGCAGCGGCTTTGAACCCTGGGACAACAGGTGCCCCAGACAGTGTTTCTGTGTTCACTCTAGAGCAGGGGCGCCCAATCTTTCGGTATCCCTGGGTTACACTGGAATAAGAATTATCTTGGGCCACACATAAAATACACTCACACAGTGATAGCTTATGAGCTTTAAAAAATTGCAAAAAAACTCATAATTTTTTTTTTTTTTGAGACGGAATTTGGTTCTTGTTGCCCAGGCTGGAGTACAATGGTGCGATCTTGGCTCACTGCAACCTCCACGTCCCAGGTTCAAGTGATTCTCCTGCTTCAGCATCCCAAGTAGCTGGGATTACAGGCATGTGCCACCACACCAGGCTAATTTTTTTGTATTTTTATTAGAGACAGGGTTTCACCATGTTGGCCAGGCTGGTCTCAAACTCCTGACCTCAAGTGATCCATCCGCCTTGGCCTCTCAAAGTGCTGGGATTACAGGCATGAGCCACCGCACCCGGCCAAAAAATCTCATAATGTTTTAAGAAAGTTTATGAATTTGTGTTGGGCCACATTCAGAGCCATCTCGTGGGCCGTGGACTGTGGGCTGGATACACTTGCTTTAGAGTCAATGTTGCCGTTCCTGTTTTTGGGCTCATTGGCCCAGTCACACCGGGTAATGATAGTCTGTTTTGGGGAGAGGCAGATCATGCGGGCAGAGTGTGGACTGGGTTCTGGCCCCTCCCAGGCGGGTGTACATATCCCCCTCCACCGGGTACACTCCTGAGCGTGGGGCACTCACCGCCTTCTCTGCTTCCTTGCACAACTCTGGCGCCATGCAGTGGGGCAGAGCCCAGAGGAGCTTTCCCGGCCAGTTGGGGCTGCCCCGGTTTTTGGACCCTTTGGAGGGAGGAATGCCCAGTGGCTCAGTCCACCCACAGTGCGGAGCTGCTTCTTGAGGGTTGCCTTGTGGGCAGGGGCAGCCTGGTGCAGAGGCAGCTTAGCCGGGAGGCTGACCCCTTTCCTTGTCCTGGGCTCCGAGACCCAAACAAGATCCGGTCTCAGTAGATTTTTGTGAGGAAAGAGATTGACTCGACTGTGTGTGTATTTTGACAAACTAATTTTAGAGGGTAGATGAAATGTCTGATGAAACATTGACATGGAATTAGCCAATTTTAAGAACATCCACTTACTACATGTTCAACGAGGCCTCACACATAAATTTAATGTGCTTTTGGAAAATGCAACACTTAACATAAGATCACATTTTTATCTGTATGTCCCAAAGTGCAAATATAATTTCAAATGTTCTGCCATCTTGGTAACAGTTTTTTTACATTATGCAATTACCCTCAATGCTGTTTTTGAATTACATGCCAGAGTGTTTTTAGTTACCACAAGAAGGAAAACAACGTGCAAAACTGAATTGAGCTATGTGTGTGGCAGACAGGCCTCCTAGAAGGCTCTGCAAAATCTATCCAAGGACTAGAGGGGCACAGCCCTGCTGGGAACAGCCTGCAGGGCGGCCGTTGTGGGTGGCTGAGCTGATGGCGGCTTCCCTTCGGGCCTTCCTTCTTCCCACCCACCTTCAGGGCCTCGGGGTGGGGAGGGTTGGAGGCAGGTATGTCTGGCGTATTGAGCCCACTAAGGTGAGCTCCGTGCTCGGGGGTGCTGTGTGCAGCCACATCCTCATTTCTCTGGGCCTCAGTTTTGTTGTTTGAAAAGCGAATGGACTGAACAAGAGCAGCGTTTTTAAAGCAGAAGCCTTTTCTTCAAATGAAATCTGATAAAGGCATTCATTAAGAAAACTGTGGCTAGACTATTGGGAAAATAAGAGTTTCTAACTTTTCCTTATACTGTCCCCAACCCGGCGCATGACATTCCCTGTCTTTGGGGTGCGGTGAGGACGTGGGAGCTGAGAGCCGGGGCTTTGTGGTCTCTGCGGCTCCCCCATCTCCTGATGCCCTTTGGAGCTCAGAAGTCCAGGCATGTTGATGTCCAGTAATGGGCTGGCTGTTCCGTAGACAGTGGGCTTTGGAATTCCACAGCATTGCGCTGACAGATGGGAAAGGAATCCTCCTCTACAAACAGAACCCAGGGACATGGACTTGCTGTTGACCCACATCAATGTCGTAGAAAACTTCCCTTGTGAGTATTTGAGAAACTCAGAAACAATTTAATATTAGAAGGAGAGGAAAAAATTGCTTGCAGAGTTTTTGACAGAGAGGGAGCTCACTTGCTTGGGTTGAGCGTTGCTCTGCTGGGAGAGGGATGGACGCTGCTGCAGCCTCTTCAGCTACATTTAAAAATGGCGCTGGGCACATCCCTTCTGCGCTTTGGTTCCTTCTTTCCCGTAACTGATGCACTGAAGAATTTTGCATAGCTTTCTTATGTCCCAGTAAGAGTAGGAAATCAATTAAAAAAGGCCAGGCACCGTGGCTCACGCCTGTAATCCCAGCACTTTGGGAGGCCGAGGTGGGCGGATTGCCTGAGGTTAGAAGTTCGAGACCAGCCTGGCCAACATGGTGAAACCCCAACTCTACTAAAAATACAAAAAAATTAGCTGGGTGTGGTGGCGTGCGCCTGTAATCCCATGTACTCAGGAGGCTGAGGCAGGGGAATTGCTTGAACCTGGGAGGCGGAAGTTGCAGTGAGCCGAGATTGCACCACTGCACTCCAGGCTGGGTGACAGAGCAAGACTCCATCTCAAACAAAAAACACAAAACAACAACAACAAAAAAAGAAGGCGCTGGTTTGAATTAATGAAAAATCTAGAAAACTCATGGTTTTATTTTGTTAAAGACTGTAACTCAAGCCCGGTAGTCACATTGTCTCTTCTTCCTTAGGGATCTTATTTGACAAATATATAGAAATGTTAGTAATTAGCATATCAATTGGCAGTCTGTTAATTCATGCTTGTAATAAAGCCTTGCTGTTTTCTGAAGTGAGCTAGGCCAGTTTACTTCATGAACAGACTTAACAAGCCTCATGCTAGCCAGTTCTGAGCTCCCTGAATTGGAAGCAGGTGTGATGCGCGTGCGTGGTGCTCTGCAGTCTCTCAGCTTCCCCGGCGGCCTCGGCCCCTTCTCCTCTGATACTTCCCCTTTTATGCGTCCGCAGCCCTTTTGGGTTCTGAGCTGCGGCAAGCTTTAAGCAAGTGTTTTAATTTTCTTCAGTTCACTTAGCTAAGCCTTCAACAGATTAACTAACGTTCGTACCTTGGTAGAATTATAGCCAGATTTTGCAAAGAGCTTGTGAAATGACAGCCAGATGGCTGTGGAATCTGAATATTCACTGCTGAGAACCGAAGCCAGCTTTCCTGCCATGAAGATGTTCTGTGTGAGCCACACCTTGCCCAGGGTGGAAGTGATGTTTGTTTCAGGTCCACAGACGAGGGAGAGGACGGAGCCAGTGGACCCTCGGTGGCAGTGTCTGGTGCAGATGTGGGCAGGTAACCGGGTGGAATAATGCTTGCTTTGCTGGCATTTTTGGCCTTAATTTTAGAAAACAACAAGTTAGGTTTGTAGGGCTCAGGACAGGTCAAAACTCAGTGCACTAAATGCCACCACAGCCCAGAGTTCTGAGTGACAGTTACAAGCACGTGCTGATGATCAAAGCCCTAGAGAAACCAAAGAATTTGAATGTCCCTTTGAAATTTACAGCAAAAAATTTACCCTATGTTTTCAAGACAAACGTGAGAAGCACCGATTTATGAGGTGCCAGGCACACTAGTGTTTATAAATACTTAGATGATTTGTGGCAAATAGAAAGGCCATAGGCTTCAGAATAGACCTGGATTCAAATCCCAGCATTGCCAATTAGCACCTGTGCAGCCCTGAGCAGCTCACTTAACCTCTCCGAGCCTCAGCTGCCCGTCTGCAAAAAAGTGGATTCCTATCCTGCAGGTGGTCGTAGGGATTAAAGAAGGTAACTTGTGGGCAGCACCTGTGTGCTTGGCGCTCGGTAAATACTGGACACGTGGCACACGTTGTTACCAGCCACTGGGGCACATTGGCCTTGGTGACCTAATGGAGAAAGCCAAACCGAAGTGCTAACCCCACAGGTCGATGGAGGCCCGAGAACTTGTTGGTTCTTCCACACTGAAGGAAAAGCTCATGGAATTTTACGGGCAGAAGAGACCTTGGCGGTGGGAGGTGTTAGAGCTTCCTCCATGCAGACACACACGGTGGGCCCTGGGGCGACCCCACCCCTGCCCGAAGCCCCGGGGTCCCTGGTGGTCTCGTCTGGATGTGGGGTGGTGACGCTCTGCTGTCCCTTTGGAGGGTACGCATGTTGGGGGCATGGGTGGGAGCAGAGCCACCTCCAAAGAAATCCCCCCTTGGCCATGTGCCTTCCTCCCATGGAGCACAGGTGGGGGGCCCAGCCTGGGCTCCTCATTGCCCCCTGAGACCCAGCACGTGCACCTCCACATTTATAGACTCTCTAGCTGGGCCCAGCCGTGGAGCCCCAGAGGCTGGGGGCTGAGCTTGTGCAGCCCCGGGAACCTTAGCTCTCCAGGGCTCCTCTGGCCCGAGGGAGGGGCTGACAGCCCTTTTTGTTAAGGGCATTGACAGTGACTTCTGGGCAGGAGACCCTAATACGCTTGGAGTAAAAAGGGAGGGTGATGCCTTGGTGGGCCCGAGGCTCCTGGGAGCCCCCGGCTGCAGAGACAAGAACCATGAGGAAATGCAGAGTGAGGCCCTTGGCTAGCCAGGGCATGGGACCCGGTCCCTGCCTGTGTGTGACTGCAAAGGCCACTCAGGCACCCGCTGCAGCAGCCACGTGGGGACGCTGACCAGACCACACAGCACCAGCCTGTCCCAGCCAGTCCCAGCTCCAGGCTCACAGTATGTCCCCAGCCGTCACCAGCTCCAGGCTCACAGTATGTCTCCAGCAGCCACCAGCTCCAGGCTCACAGTATGTCCCCAGCCATCACCAGCTCCAGGCTCACAGTATGTCCCCAGCTGTCACCAGCTCCAGGCTCACAGTGCAATGTCTGGTTCCAGCCGTCACCAGCTCCAGGCTCACAGTATGTCTCCAGCAGCCACCAGCTCCAGGCTCACAGTATGTCCCCAGCCGTCACCAGCTCCAGGCTCACAGTGCACCATCCGGTTCCAGCTGTCATCAGCTCCAGGCTCACAGTATGTCCCCAGCCGTCACCAACTCCAGGCTCACAGTGTGTCCCTCAGGACCCGGGACTCGGCGCTAGACCCCCAGAGTGAGCATGCTCCAGCGTAAGGCTCCAGGCCTTTCCCTCTCGGAAGGGCCACCCTTTAGAAGTGCCTGCTCCCATCTGTCCTGGAGGTTATGGCTGAACCCACACCAGGACCGTCACTCATTCGAGCTCCCTGGGTTTGCTCCAAGGCTGTGCTGTTGAGACCACATCCGGGACAGGATTCCGGTGCTGGGCCAGGGTCAGATGTTCTGATTTGCAGGGAGGAGCCACTTGCATGCATTTCTCTGTGGAAACAAAAGGCTTGTTTTTGAAGGCAGCAACCCTAAGGATGTTTAAAAGGCAAGTGGACAGTTTTGGGGGTAAACCTATTTAATGAAATGCACACAGCCAATATTGCTGTCACTTGTGTCTTCAGGTGCCTAGAGGGTGAATGTGATATATAGCAACTCAATATCTTAGTGCATTTAAATATACATTTTAAAAGATTCTCCGACTCATTGGAATTCATAGTTCCATTTTTAGATGAAATTGAAGACATAGTTCAGGGAAAATGGGACAGTTACTTGTTTGTTACCAGTGTGGTCGTTGCAGGCTGTACTGGCTGACACGGGGGGCATGGCTTTTCCCTGAAACACCTTGGAATCTGCAGTTTTCGTTCCCTCCAGAGCGTTGAGGGGTGAAGGGAAACCCCTCCATTTTGGATTTGGAGAGCTGAGCCCTGGGGGGTTCATGCTGCTTCACTTCCAGCAGGTCCTGGGACTGGGCTGGGAGTCAGACCACCCCCTGCCCACCTGTGAGTTTGGGTGGGTCGTGTCTTCGTTCCCTCATCTGTGAAGTGGGAATAAAAAGCTGAGCTCCGGGGCCTGTTGTTGGGGTTACGAGGCTGCGAGAATCACTGGAGTCAGGGCCCTGCACGAGGCAGGTGTTCACGGACCTGAGTGCCTCTTCCCGCCCCGTGGTGCCGCCTGCTTTTGGGATGAGGTGTAGTGGCTGGGGTGTCCGTAGTGCAGTGCATGGGAAAGGGCTCAAGGCAGTGGAGGATGGGAGGCCACTGTCAGGTGAGCGCCCACCTATTCTCAGTGCCTAGGGCGCTGGGACGCGTCTCTGCAGGTCCCATGGGTGGGCTGGGGCACTTGAGACGCCATGTGTGACGGCTGGGAGAGGCACACACGCATTATAGAAGCCACAGAAATCACGACCCACGGAGGCTGCGCTTTTTCCTTGGAAACTTGCAGCCATAGCCTTGGTGGTAACAGGAACAGAAGCAGCAAGTAGACACACGCTGGAGGTCGCCTGCGAGTGGATTCCCAGAGGGACACGCCGCGCAGGGGTGAGGGGCAGTGCTGGGAGGAGAACCACTGGGGTTAGTGTTTGTGAGGGAGCGCGGCGTGCGCCAGTCACCGGACGAGCAGGTCTCGAAACACTTTCCGAGATGCGGTGCACAGACCTGGCTGTGGGCTACGTCGAGTATGAAAAGTGTCCCCACATTTTCCAGAAACAAAGCCACTTACAGGGGGCCCCTAAAAAGGGGCACTGATTCTAAAGGTGCACGAGCTGTGCTCTTTTCCGCCAGCGTCTGGAAGAGAGCTCCACAGGGGGACTCCCTGTCCCTGTGGTGGTCTACTCCTTCCGTGCTTGGAAAGCCAGATTTTGCTTCCAAATCTAGAAGAAATGAGTAATGAAAAAAAGTAATGTTTTCTCTCACCAGCTCTAAAGTGATGGCTTTTCAGCATTTTAAAATGCAGTTCTGCTACTAGAATTTGAAACAACAAATTACATTTATGAGGTCAAGGTGAAGCTAGCAAATATTACAGGGAAAGGAACATTCATAAATAAAGATGAAGTCATTTATCAGAGACCTAAATAAGAAATAGGCTGAAAGCGCTGGTGAGATAAACTGGTAATGTAAGGGTCATTTAGCCTAATGTTCACATTTATATGCAAGGAATCGAGTTTGCAGCACAGTCCAGGCTGGTTGCTGGGCTGGCAGATGAGGCCGGGTGCTCTGCGGGGTGCCCACCCTCCACGTCCTGCTCTGTGTCCCACAGGTCAGGGGGTCCTTTGACCTCTGTCCTGACTCACCTGCCTTCTGGCCCCTGGTCTGCTGGTCTTCTCTGGCTGAGTGGAAGGGAGCGCAGCTTCAGAGCACCTTTTTCCTGTTCTGAGGCAGGAGAATGGCAGAGGGAGCTGGAGCTTGGATAGAGACGGCATGTGGACTGCACTTCCTCCCTGGCGACAGCCCCCGCTGGCCTGTCCTTGGGCTGCAGCTCACTGTTTCCTGACAGTTGACTCTCATGCATGACTCTGCTTCCTCGTTTGGGCCTTGGGTGCTAACGACGACATTACTGCTGAACTGGAGAGCCTGTTCCTGTGGTTCCTTATGCCTGACCCTTGCCCTTGTAAGCCATCCCTCTCCGGTTATCCTAATTTGGCTATGCTATTCATCATAGTCCGCTCAGGATGCTATAACAAATATGCTGCAGCCTCGGGCTTAAACAATGGATGTTTATTTTTCGAATTTCTGGAGGCTGGAAGTGTGGGGTCAAGGTGCCAGCAGACTTGGTGTCTGGGAGCGCCTGCTTCTGGTTTGCAGAGGCCTGTCTTCTCACTGGGACCTCACAGGGGCGAGCAGAGGGTGGGCTCCTGAGTCTCTTCCTATAAGGGCACTAATCCCATCCTGAGGCTCCACCCTGATGGCCCAGTCACGTCCCAGAGGGCCCTCCTAACACCATCACGTAGGAGTTTTGGGAGGACTCACACATTCAGTCCGGGGCACAGTCTGTCTCCACCTGTGTCCTACTGACAGATGTTTGCTCAGTTGTTTTCCTGAGTCCCGTCTTATTGATGGTGGGCTGGGAAGGCCCTTGTGTCTTCCTGAGTCTTGTCTCAGTGATGGCAGGCTGGGAAGGTCATTGTGTCTTCCTGAGTCTCGTCTTGTCGATGGTGGACTGGGAAGGCCCTTGTGTCTTCCTGAGTCTTGTTTTGTCAATGGTGGGCTGGGAAGGCCCTTGTGTCTTCCTGAGTCACATCCTGGTGATGGCTGGCTGGGAAGGCCCTTGTGTTTTCCTGAGTCCCGTCTCGGTGATGGTGGGCTGGGAGGGTCTTTGTGTCTTCCTGAGTCCCGTCTTGTTGATGGTGGGCTGGGAAGGCCCTTGTGTCTTCCTGAGTCTCATCTTGTCAATGGCGGGCTGGAAAGGCCCTTGTGGGGTCTTCCTGAGTCCCATCTCGGTTATAGTGGGCTGGGAAGGCCCTTGTGTCTTCATGTGTGCCTGGTGCACAATAGACAAGGCAGGGCAGCACTTACTTAACTTCTTATTGTTTATTTTCTTGAAAACATTATCAAGTTTATGAAACCAGGCAAAGTTTCAAATCTAAGACAATCACTTTCATTAGGCAAGCCTCTGTCTAGCCCTGTCTGGACCCAGAGGAGGAGGTGATGATTTTCAGCAAAATTTAAAGGGCATTTCAGACCTTCTTTATTTTAGTTTTCATGTTTTATATTTTTGAATTTTAATTGATGGGCTTAATGAGATTTGGGGCATTGCATCGCCAACATCCACAACAAAACTAAATGGAAGTTATGGACTGGAGTTGTGGTTGCTTTGTGTGGTTGTTTTGAGTGTTTTGTGTGGTTATGTGTGGGGTTCTGGTTAGGAAGGTCCCAACCTTTTGGATGTGAACTGAAATTTTATTTTTCTTCATCTTATCTAGTACGGAACCAGACTTTTAGATTACTCATTTTTGAAGTACTTTTGCAGATTTTAAAAATAAACTGGATGGAAAACTTAGACATTTTATAGAAAATGAAAGAAAAAATCCCAAATATAATCAAGTATAGCCGCTATATTAAGATTTACTGTGTTTCCTTCCAGTCTTTTTTTTAAACACTTTATGTAAAAACAATCATGGTTGAGGACATATACACACTCTGTATTCTGCTTTGTGTTGTGTACACAGTTGACCAACTAACTGAAAAAACTTTATTGCCTAATTTCTAATGGTTGCCTATTAATTGTTTTTGTATGATTTCAATAGCCACCTGAATGCTACAAGAAGTCCTCAGTGCCATGGTCTGACCCCAGAGAAAGCCCCAGCCACTCCCCAGGTGCTCTCTTTCTAACAGGCATTTGACAAATAGTCCAGCCGCAGAAAGCAGGATTCTGACACAGTTCTGTATCAGGAGAACGAAAACAGCACAGATTAAATGCAGGTACCCTCCCATTGCAGGTTCTTACCATGACCCAGTGAGGTGGGCATTTTAAATCCCCAATTTACAGAAAGGAAAAGCAAGGCTCAGCTCATGTAAGAAACTTGCCCGAATTCACGCAGCTGAATGGGGAGGGAGTGAGCATTGACATTAGGTGTGGTTGGCTCAAAGCCCACAACTTCCCTTGGTACTGAGTAGTTAAGAGTATCTGAGATCAAAGCTGCTGTTTTCTTCGACCAGATTGTGGAAGGAACAAGATATGCCTTTGCTACAGGGTAACTCAGAACTTCAACACTTCTTAGATTACATGAGTAACAGCCACAGAAAAGAATACCCCATGGAATCTGAGAATCTGACATTCCCAGGCTGGGAGATCATTTGGGAGGCAATGCAGGAGGAACAGAGGCTTTGGAGGTGGCTGGTCTCTAAAGATTTTGTGTGAAGTGCTCCTTTCTGCGAGGGCATACTGAGGTGTAGTTCTGGGGAACACTGAAACGCCTGCCTGCTGACGAGGCTCGAGGCAGGACTTCCAGACCCCCACCTCACTGTCTCCCCCTGCGTTTCCCACCCCGCCCTCCCTGGCTGTGCAGGCTGCCCAACGTGCAGGCGTCGTCTCTGCTGATCTAGCAGGATGTTATCTGTCGATGAGCTGCCTGGAGCCAAGAAACATATGGAGAATGTCTTGTCTTCAGAGGGTCTGCACAGCCGAGGTGAAACATGCCCGGGCAGATGGCCACTGTGTGACGTGGTAGGCTAGCTTTGGCCTGGGTGATGGGGGGAGCTTTGCAGAGATGTGTCTTCAGGAGGGACTGTGGTGGACAAGCTGAGTGGCAGCTCCATTGCAAGATGGATGGAGGCTCTTGGGGTACGGCAATGAGGGCAGCAGGTGGGGCAGAGTCGCAGTTCAGACATCCAGCCAGGCCTGATCCCACTGCGTTTGGGAAATGAAGAGCAGCACACAGCTGTCCCTGATGAAGCCTGTGGCATGGGTGGTCACAACCTGCACCCACAGCCATCCCTGACGGAGCCCGGGGGGTGGGTGGTCACAACCTGCACCCACAGCCATCCCTGACGGAGCCCAGGGCATGCGTGGTCACAACCTGCACCCACAGCCATCCCTGACGGAGCCCAGGGCATGCGTGGTCACAACCTGCACCCACAGCCATCCCTGACGGAGCCCAGGGCATGCGTGGTCACAAGCTGCACCCACAGCCATCCCTGACGGAGCCCAGGGCATGCGTGGTCACAACCTGCACCCACAGCCATCCCTGACGGAGCCCAGGGCATGGGTGGCCACAACCTGGACCCACAGCCATCCCTGACAGAGCCCGGGGGGTGGGTGGTCACAACCTGCACTGGCCAGTGGAGGCCCAGGGAGGGTAAGAACTGCCCCTGCATCTTCAGGCAAGGCATCCCCAGCAAAGGCAGTGGTGGTTGGGGAGAGAGCAGCTGTGACGGCGGCACGGAGGGCCTGACGTGCGACTTTGGGATGTACCCGGAGTGGGAGCTGTGTTTTCATGGTGTTCATTCTGCGTCCACATCTTCAGAGGAAATCCCCGAGGCATTGTGAGCATGTCCATCAGGGCACCCTGGAAAGCTTGGTAAATGCTGTGTGGTGGCGAAAGGATGTCCGTTATAGGTGAGAGCTTCATTGATTGATGGAAGATTGACGGCTCGGTGCCTCAGGCTAGAGCTTCTGTGGTGTCCACCTGGTGCAATGCAGAGGGCTGGGGTCAGGACGGTCTCTGCAGGACGTCCCCTCCGGCCCCTGGGATAGGGACTCCTCGTGTGTTGCAGGGAGACCCATCACGCAGGACAGGGTCCTGGCGATGCCTCCGGGAGTGGACATAGGTCTGTCTGGCTCCTGATAGCTTCCTAGCACTCCACGTTGGGCCACTCAGTGGAAGGCAAAGGTGCGATCTCCTTGGATGGTTTGTGTCTGGGATTTGCAGCCAGACGCGGAGGGTCCTAGAAATCTCCATTTCTGAGCTTCTTGCTCAACAAGTGAGTTTGGCAAAGTTTTGTTGGGACTTAAAGTTTGCACAGATTCCATCTGTGAGAGGCTCACTTTGGTGAGTGCAGATCTTGGGCGCTGCCCTGTGAGCGAGGGTGCACTGAGGAAGATGATGTTGCTGTAATTAGGACAAATGCACTCAGCCCAGTATCTCCAGGGATTTGAGAATCAGTTCATTCTGCAAGTAACAAAACTAGGGAAGGAAGTGGTTTTCAAGCTCCCGTGGTTGTTGGAGGTGAGCTAATTCTTTGCGAGTTATTAATTGCTGGTCTCTTGGAGTGGCTTGGGAGCACAAAGTGACAGGAACCCAAGTCATTTCTGTTCTGTTTGCTTGTGTTTGTTTTGCTTTAAGTTAATCCTTTGGTGGTTCTGGGGATGAGGCCTTGTCCCTGGCTTGGTAGAGAGAGGCCAGTCAGGAGGGAGCAGGTGTGGTGGAGCCTGGCCGTCCCTGAGCCATCGAGATGGTCTGTGCGTCAGAGTGCAGCACGGGCCACATTCTCTCTGCCGTGTGCAGAGGGCTCCCGCACGGAAGCCTGCACGCATTTAACACCAGCACGCTCAACGTAGTCTTGTAAGGAACAGGTTGAAGTGTGCCGTGGTGTGTCTGGAGGAAGCGCCTGTTGCTGGTTTTTGTTGTTTTGTTATGTATTTTTTGCCATGTTCCATGCTGTTCCTCTAATCACATCATGTCCTGGGTTTTTGAAGTTTAGTGACTTTTTTTTTGGTCTTTTCTTACTTTTTACCCATGTTTTTTCCTCTTTGTAGGATCAAAGTCACATACAATAGCAACTTTATTATAACGCACGGTCCACCACGCTCCAACTTCCAGTGTGGAGGCATCGGTGGGGGTTTGCTGAAAGCCTGAGCAAATCTCATGGCTGTCTCTGCTGTCTCCGTGATGACTCTGTGGGGCACGTGACTGGAATGCTCTGATGCCTGTTTGACATCTGGGGCTTCTCAGGAGCCACAGGAGCCACGCTGGGGGCTGACAGGTTACTCTCCCAATGTCGCTCATGGGCATCTAAGAGCCTGGTCGTAGAGACGTGACGTGGCTTGAGAATGGACAGAGGCCAAGAGCAGATAACAAAGCAAGGTCGTGCCCGATGAGCTGAGGATCTTTTTACACTGGGGGCATGGGCACCACCCAGGTGCTGGGCCAACCCTGAAGCGGTCTGCACCTCCCTCCGGCACCCCCTTCTTTAGGGAGCCTCTGATAATGCAGGATTAAAGTCTGTGGATGGACACGCCCCTTTCTGACTTTGTTGTTTATTCAGTTTTCACTGTGGCAAAAACCTATTCTAAGAATAAAATAAGCCGGTTTATCTGACCCTTCAGAGGGAAGGACCCACGTTGCTTTGGGTTTTTTGCCTTCTGCGTCCTTGTCAGTGGAAACCCCGAATGCCTGGGCTTCTCGGCGCACCTAAGTGTTTAGGCACGTGTGAGTGCAGTGATGCGTTCAGCTTCCAGGTGCCTGGTAGGTTGGAGCCAGCGTGGCTGGGAGGAGGCATGTGTTTGTGTAAAATATGCTCCTGTTCACCACGTTCTTTCTATGATCAGAGGGCAGGCGGTGGGTGAGGGCGTCGAGCCTGGTGTTTGGAGGTTGTTTTATGTGATACAGATTTCTTAACCTTTTTCTCTAAAGGTGATGGTCCAGTGGTGCACTGGTTTTGTTCTTTCCTGCACTTGCTTCAGCCTCCTCCTCTCAGCTGGGGTGTTTGCATCTGCTGCCTTCCAGGAGGCTGCGCGTGAGACGTGGGCATCTGTCCACCACAGCAAACACCCGTCTGCCTCGTGAGGAGGCCTCATGGTGCCTTCCCCACAGGTGGGATGAGCTGAGCCTGGAGGGGGCTTTGCCACAGCCCTGGGTCGTTCTCTCAGGGAACACCTGCTGTTTCTGTGCCACCCCTGGACTCGCAGGCCTGGATCTGGATGGGGTTGGGGACTTCCTGTGGCTCCCTTCCCTATCAGTTCGTGGAGGGTGGCAGCCGCGGGCTTGAGCTCGACTCTGGAGAGGGAGATGTGAACTCACAGCCTTGGCTTCCCTTCCCTGGAGCATTTCTTGGATGGCAGCATGGGACGTGGGTAATGGGGCGTGGCTGGGAAGCCATTACCTGAGCGCTGTAGGGTGACGTGTCTGTAAATTTGCTGTGTCAGGCATGGTTTGGGGCAGCTGTTGGCCGGGCTGTAACCTAGGACATTAAATTCAGTTCCCTCATCGCAGCTTAGGGATCCTCTCGCTTTGAACACAGTCTGTTGTGGTTTGTTTTTGTTTGTGTGCACATGCTCACCCATGCCGATGCACATGTTCACACACACACACCCATGCACATGCTCATATACATACATGTGGCCACACACATCCGCATACAGATACATCCGTACACATGCTTACACACACACACGTGTATGTTTTGAGGGAACTTGATCACTAGCTCCCCCCAGCCTGCCATTCCCCTGCTCTGCTGAGTGAACGTCCTTCCTGGAACCTGCATGGGACCCACATGGCCCGACACCTCTTGCCTCGCCCCTCAGGAGCAGGAAGCGGTGGGTTCTGCTGTGAAATGGATCTTGGGAGTGTGCATGTTTCTTTTCCTTTGCCACCAGCTCTTCGTGGTCTGGGTCATTGCAACCCCAGCACTCACTCTGGTTCATATGTTAGTGTAAACCTGCACACACACACCTCACATGGGCACACATATGTGCACACACGGGTGCTCACAGGCACACGCTCTCACACGTGTGCTGTAGCTGGTTCCATCGTGGGCTTTCTCTTCACCTTGCCCACATGGAACCCCCCCCCGCCTTGCTCTATGTGTTTAAGTCGTGGGGTGCCAGAGCTCCCTGTCCCAGTGCATGAAACCTGCTCCAGGGAGCAGAGCTGAGTCTGTGGCACACGGGGAGGCCGGTGTGGGATGTCCAGGTCCCCAGCATTCCCAGGAGCTCCTGCAGAGCCTCCACAAATTGCCACCTTCCCTCATTCAGTCCAATTATGCTTGTTCTGTTTTCCTCATGTACCAGCATCAGTATTGAAGAGAAACAAAAAGTAATTTTGGATTCAATTTCATTGCTTCACTTAATTATTACTGTAAAGACCTTGCTTTCCATTGCTTTTTATTGCAAGCATGTGGCATTTAAATTGTATTTTGGATCGACAGGCTTTGGTGGACTAGCCAGGGAACCAAATCACTAATTCCATGTTCTAAATATCTGACGTAATTCTACTTATTTGTGGGGTCAGCCTGTCCTAGGAACGGATCTCACTTCTTTTGCATTCTCTCTGTTTTCCCTCTTGGTTGTGACAGAAACTTGGAGCTAGGCTTTAAGTTAGGGGTGTGCATGTGGCATGCGTGTGGTGTGTATGGCATGTGTGGCGTGCATGCTTGTGTGTGGTGTGTGAGATACATGTGTGCATGTGTGTGGTAGCGTGCATATGTGTGCTGTGTGTGGCACGTGTGTGGTGTGCATATGTGTGGTGTGTGGCATGTGTGATGTACACGTGTGTGTGGTGTTTGTCCATGTGTGTAGAGGAGATGCTGAGAACTCATGCTGGCTGGGGAGGCCTGGGGAGACTGAGCTGGTCCTGCTCCTGCCTGGCCCCTTCTGGTGACCGCCCCTCCCCACAGCCCCTGGGGCTGGTGGACACAGCCCAGGTGTGGTGAGTGTGTGCTGTGTCCGCAGAGGGAAGCTGCTGTCATTCCCACACTGCATCTTCGCTGCTGATTGGAGCCCAGGCTCACACAGTTGCCACTCTCCCCACATTTGACTCATTTTGGTCAAAAATGCACAAAATATCTAATACAGAGCACTCTGTGGTTCCAGCGGCAGCGATGTGAGTTTGCAGCTGTGTGTGAGCGGTCACCATGGCTCGTCAGCGATGTGAGTTTGCAGCTGTGTGTGAGCTGTCACCATGGCTCGTCAGCGATGTGAGTTTGCAGCTGTGTGTGAGCGGTCACCATGGCTCGTCAGCGATGTGAGTTTGCAGCTGTGTGTGAGCGGTCACCATGGCTCGTCAGCGATGTGAGTTTGCAGCTGTGTGTGAGCGGTCACCATGGCTCGTCAGCGATGTGAGTTTGCAGCTGTGTGTGAGCGGTCACCATGGCTCGTCAGCGATGTGAGTTTGCAGCTGTGTGTGAGCTGTCACCATGGCTCGTCAGCGATGTGAGTTTGCAGCTGTGTGTGAGCTGTCACCATGGCTCGTCAGCGATGTGAGTTTGCAGCTGTGTGTGAGCGGTCACCATGGCTCGTCAGCGATGTGAGTTTGCAGCTGTGTGTGAGCGGTCACCATGGCTCGTCAGCGATGTGAGTTTGCAGCTGTGTGTGAGCGGTCACCATGGCTCGTCAGCGATGTGAGTTTGCAGCTGTGTGTGAGCTGTCACCATGGCTCGTCAGCGATGTGAGTTTGCAGCTGTGTGTGAGCGGTCACCATGGCTCGTCGTTGCTGGCCGTGGTCAGCAGCACCTTCCCTGTCCTTGGGGGTGTCCTGGCGAGTCCGTCCTCCTGCCGGCCTCCCCTGGGCCTTCCCACCTTCCTCTGCCGACACAGCCGATGCCTGCTCTGGGGCGCGTCAGCACCTGCACAGCAGAGATGCCACGCATTCCAAAGCAAAATGGAGATGACTTTAAAATGTGAAAATATTCAGAAGTAAATATGCACGCAGCTGCTCCTCCCATCAGCGTTAGCCCCGGGACCAACAGCGACGGGTGCTTAGTGCCCACCAGGTGCCGTGTGAGTGCTGCGGGCATTCTAATGTCCTGTGTCCCAGGCATCATTGTTATTATTGTCTGTCTGCCTGTCTGAGAAGGGGATTGAGGCATTTGGGTGACTTTTCTCAGGCTGCAGAGCTGAGATTTGCCCCTGGCTGTGTGATCCCAAAGCCCCTTGGTGGGCTCGAAGGCCAGGCTGACTTTCATGAGCACACGTTTCCCTCACAGGGCTGGCCCCCTGAGGAGCTGGTGTTTCCACCCCTCATCACCTTAGACTCAGGCTGTGTAGGAAATGTGTCTTCCAATTCCGGGCACTTTAATCCTTGTTTGCTTCCTGTTGTGGACTCACCGAGGCCAGTGTCCATCGTGCACAGTTCTTTTTTTTTTTTTTTTTTCCATTTTGAGATGGAGTTTTGCTCTGTTGCCCAGGCTGGAGTGCAGTGCAGTGGTGTGATCTCGGCTTACTGGAAGTTCCGCCTCCCGTGTTCATGCCACTCTTCTGCCTCGGCCTCCCGACTAGCTGGAAGTACAGGCGCCCGCCACCACAGCTGGCTAATTTTTTTTCTTTTTTTGTATTTTTAGTAGAGACGGGGTTTCACCGTGTTAGCCAGGATGGTCTCGATCTCCTGACCTCTTGATCCGTCCCCCTCAGCCTCCCAAAGTGCTGGGATTACAGGTGTGAGCCACCGAGCCCGGCCCAGCATGCGTGGTTCTAAATCAGCTGAAATGTAGGCATTCACAGGTCTGAGACAGCAAGTGAACCTGTTCCTGATACACCAGGTGACGCTTTGTAAATGTGCATTTCACAGGGCAAGAGACGGCTGACCGGCTCTGGGGAGTGATTGAGTGGCCTGTTTTGGGACGTCACCTGGCGTTCATACCCCATGGCAAACCTCAGCAGCATCTGGAGGCTGCCCAGGTGGCTGCCCCCGCCTGTCCTGCACCCAAGCACGGGTACCCCCACCACACTGTATGAGTGCACCTTCTTGGGAGCCTCTTGTTTAGGCTGATGCCTCTGGAGATCTGTGGAAACATGATGTGTTACTTGGCAGCTGTTACACAGCCAGTTGCTAGCAGCTTCACTGCTTAGTACACACCAACTTCCTCCATGTGCTCACACAACACAGGAACACCCAGGAGCAGCTCCTCGGCTGTCCCTGCCTGCCCCCTACCCTGTCGTTTAGACTGAGTGTCCTGCTGAGTCCCTGCTGTGTGTCGGGCGGGATCAGAGATGGGCTTTAAACCAACAGACATAGCACAAGCAACACAGGTGGTCCCTGCTACACAGGAAGGTGGTTGAGACAGCAGCACCGAGGCGCAGCTTGTGGAGCAGGTGAGATGTGGCTGGTGCTGATGAATCTGGGAGACGGGGCAGGAAGACCAGGGGAGCCTGGGGTGAGAGCTGGCGGAGGACAGCCTGGCCCCAGCCCCATGCACACAGACGATTCTGCTCTCTGCAGAGGTCACGGTGAGGGAATGGCCAGCTCTGTGTGGCTGCTGTGAGACCCCCCCACAGAGTGGAGCCCACACCTCGGAGCCCTGCCCTGTGCACAACCCCCACATGGCTGAGCAGTGGGCCGCCAGGTGTTAGGAAGGACCAGCGGCCTGGGAGGGACACTGACCGTAGTCCCTGTAAACAGGCAAACACAATCCCAACTCCACGGTATTCTCAGAAGGAGGAAATGGAGAGGCCAGCCCGTGGCCTGGGGCTGGTGAGGCCTCCAAGGCACTGAAGCAGGAGGTCAGACATGTTCCTTCACCTGCTCATCACATGTGTCTTGGCAGACACTCGCTGAGGATTTAGCACGTCCAAGGACTGGACACAGAGACGCAGGCTGGCCCCATCTTCAGGGAGCTGTGGCCGGGGAAGGCAGTGAAGTGGCTCCGGTGGGGGGGGCACGGCCGGGGTCAGGGAGGCCCAGGACGCGCCTTGTGGGGAGGAGGCCTGGGGAGCTGGTGGAGAAGCTGGGTGTGGGGTGGGGGGAGGTGAGGGCCAAGCCCACGGTGCGGGAAGGACACAGCTGCGTTTGCTCCGAGGACGGGAAGGCTGTGGGGGATCCTCGGAGGGATGCTCCTCGGAGGGATGCTCTCCCAGGCCTGAGCCAGGTTGGCTTGTGCAGTTTCTGTGCATGTCTCGACTCTGCTTGGGGCTTCTGGTGATATTTGTCACAAACCATAACTTGTGTTGTTACAAGTTATGCCTTTAGGAAGGTTTGAGGAGGTCACCAACTCTATCTTCGTTGTGTTAGAAAGAAAGTGGCGGAATCCACTGTATGAATTGGCTCAGTCTCCATAACAAACCCCCACCAACCAGGCGGCTTAAACAACAGACGTTTCTGAGTCCTGGAGGCCGAAAGTCCAAGATGAGAGCACGGCAGGGCAGGTTCCCCCAGAGGCCTCTCCCCTTGGCTGGCAGATGCCGTCTCCTCCCTGTGCCCCACGGGGTTGTCCATCTGTGCGTGTCTGTGTCCTCACCTCCTCCTCCATAAGGACCCAGTCAGCCTGGATCCGGGCCCATCCGGCGACCTCGTTTTACTGAAATCACCTCTTTCAAGACCCATCTCCAAATACAGTCCCATTCTGAGGTCCTGGGGGTCAGGACTTCAGTGTATGAACTTTGGGGTGCACAACTCAGCCATCACACCCACAAACAGGAAATGGGATCAGGAATGGAGAACAACCGAGTCAGTTTCCCAAGCCACAGTCCAGCATGTCGGAATTCCGAGGCCGTGACCAGCGGAGAGACCTCCAGACCCTGTGTTTGTGGGAACGTGGTTGCCTGTGCCCCATCCTAGCTCAGAGTGGCTGGTGGTTCTCGTGAGCGTGGCTCTACCTGGTTATCTCTGCAGCATCCCACGGGAGAGATGCAGCCCTGCCGAGCTCACCGGGAAGGAGTGGCGTCAGTTCCCTTCGCCGCCACAGGTGGGCAGGGAGGGCCTGAGCCTGCACGAGGGGCGACCCCTTCGCCACACAAGTGAATCCTGCCCTGGATTCCGCCGGCACCCTGCCAACACCAGGAGCCGTGTGTCTGCCTGATGTGGCTCCCCCCAGCGCGGGCCCTTTCAGAAGCTGTAGGAAGTCATCATCTCCTCAGGGACTGGGCAGATAGTCCCCCTTCCCACACAGCGCTGCTGAGGAAGGAAGGACTGCACAATGCTGGCCAGAGGGGAGAGTAGGGGCTGGGCTGCAGGTCTGCAGGTCTGCAGAGAGCCGAGTCAATGGGGGGGCATTGTCGGCTTGGGATGTTGAGACCCTAAGGCTTCAGGAGAGCTGGGGTCTTCCTGTCAGGGCTCTGGGACAGGTCTGAGGTCTGTGAGGGGAGGCGTCTTCACCCTGTATCATCGGGGCTTTCCTCTTGCTGAACCGGGAGCTTCCACACTGTGTGAGCACAGCAGAGAGAGGTGGCTGTGGAGCAGGTGCCGTGCAGAGAGACCAGCAGAGATGTCCTGGGAGATGGGGACATCTGCCCCCGAGGGCTGCCTGGGAATGAGGAGGGCACATTAGATAAATAAATACTCATTGTGCATGAAAGGATCTTTAAAAATCCCCGTAATATGTGTGATTATGCTGAATAATAATTAAACACGGCACTATTAACACTCCATCCCGTAGGACCTCTCAGGAGGAAGGGAGGAGATACAGTGAGCGCCTGTTCTGGGCCAGGGAGGCTGGGGTGGCCCCAGCTCAGGATTTCTGCAGAGTCCGTGTCCAGCTGTAGAGCGAGGGGTGCGGAGCGGCTCAGCCTTGGTCCCACTTTCCGTCCTTAAGTCTGGATGGGGCTGGCAGGCTGGAAACCTGGCCCGTGCGCAGCCCGTGGCCCCCGGGGCCTAGCATCCTGCCCGTGCTACCTTCTGCTGCAGCTTCTGCTCGGGTCTCACGGTTTTGTTCCACATTAGGGGGCCGTGTGTTCTCCTTGGCAGATGCCCAGTTTCCAAAATAGAGAAACTTTCACCTCTGGACTACTTGCCAGAGGTGCTTTTCCTTCCACAGCGGTCAGGGCCTGCCTCACGCTGTGCTCTGCAGCCGGCTCCAGAGCCTGGAGCTGGGAAGTCCAGCACTGTGCAGGGCCTGGGACGCAGCATTTCTTCGCATGGAGGGCCAGCTTGAGGGTTCAGTCAAAGCCTTGCATCCTGAGCCACAGTCTTCCAAGTGCTGTCTTTTCGGAGGGTGCAGGAGACCGCTGCTGGGGCCACGCTTCGAAGGGCAGTGATGCTGGCACAGGTGGTGTTGGCTGTGCTGGAGGAGCCCCCAACGGCCTCATCGGAACTACAGTGGGCCCTGGGACAACATGGGTCTGAACTCATTTATTCATGGATCTTTCCAACCAAATATGGATCAAAAATGCAGTATTTGAGGGCTGTGAAAGCCAAGTGTACAGAAGCTGACTTTTCGTGTATGCAGGTTCCGTGGGGCAGCTGCAGGACTTGAGTGTGTGAAGATTTTGGCGTAAGTGGGGGTCCTGGGACCAATCCCCACCCCATGCTGAGGGTTAACGCCAATTTTTCCTGCAAAAACCTGATTTCCAAACGCAGTCACCTTCTGAGGCACTGGGCTGGGGACATCCATCTACAAGTTCTGGGGCTTGACCATAACAACCAACAGCTTTCCTCGCACTCCTCAGCGATCTGGCTTCACTTCCCTCCACTCCAGGGCAGACTCCGCTCCAGGGCAGACTCCACTCCAGGGCAGACTCCGCTCCAGGGCAGACGACTCCACTCCAGGGCAGACGACTCCACTCCAGGGCAGACGACTCCACTCCAGGGCAGACTCCGCTCCAGGGCAGACTCCACTCCAGGGCAGACGACTCCACTCCAGGGCAGACGACTCCACTCCAGGGCAGACGACTCCACTCCAGAGCAGACTCCACTCCAGGGCAGACGACTCCACTCCAGGGCAGACTCCACTCCAGGGCAGACTCCACTCCAGGGCAGACGACTCCACTCCAGGGCAGACTCCGCTCCAGGGCAGACTCCGCTCCAGGGCAGACGACTCCACTCCAGGACAGACTCCACTCCAGGGCAGACTCCACTCCAGGGCAGACGACTCCACTCCAGGGCAGACGACTCCACTCCAGGGCAGACGACTCCACTCCAGGGCAGACTCCACTCCAGGGCAGACTCCACTCCAGGACAGACTCCACTCCAGGGCAGACTCCACTCCAGGGCAGACGACTCCACTCCAGGGCAGACTCCACTCCAGGGCAGACGACTCCACTCCAGGACAGACGACTCCACTCCAGGGCAGACGACTCCACTCCAGAGCAGACTCCACTCCAGGGCAGACTCCACTCCAGGGCAGACGACTCCACTCCAGGGCAGACTCCACTCCAGGGCAGACTCCACTCCAGGGCAGACGACTCCACTCCAGGGCAGACTCCGCTCCAGGGCAGACTCCACTCCAGGGCAGACGACTCCACTCCAGGGCAGACTCCGCTCCAGGGCAGACTCCGCTCCAGGGCAGACGACTCCACTCCAGGGCAGACTCCGCTCCAGGGCAGACTCCGCTCCAGGGCAGACGACTCCACTCCAGGACAGACTCCGCTCCAGGGCAGACTCCGCTCCAGGGCAGACGACTCCACTCCAGGACAGACTCCACTCCAGGGCAGACTCCACTCCAGGGCAGACAACTCCACTCCAGGGCAGACTCCGCTCCAGGGCAGAGGACTCCGCTCCAGGGCAGAGGACTCCGCTCCAGGGCAGACGACTCCGCTCCAGGGCAGAGGACTCCGCTCCAGGGCAGAGGACTCCGCTCCAGGGCAGACGACTCCGCTCCAGGGCAGACGACTCCACTCCAGGGCAGACTCGCTGTCGGCAGCATAGTGGCTGCTGCTTTGGCTAATCCTTTGTCCGCAGCAGCCCTCACCATGGGACGTGTCAGCACCACTCTGGCTGCTGAGGCTCACCCACCACCCCCGCCCCTGGTCACACTGGGGCTCCCCAGACCCCAACCTGGCTGCAACCCGTCTGGCCCCTCCAACTTGTGCTTCCTGTGATGTCCCCTCCTGGACCCCAAGACTCACACCCTGGCCTCCTGCGCTCTTATCTTGTTCTTCTGAGACCTCATTTTCCAGTCTTCAAGATGTCAGCAGCCACGGTGATGCTGAAAATCCCTAAATCTAAGTGTCAGCTCATCCTCTGTTGAAGCCCTTGGCTATTCTTGAAATTCCCATTTTTGGGTAACTTTTGTTCATCTCAGTCCCAGCAAGTTCTGGGTGACCTTTGCTGCCCTCTCCCTTCTCACGGCAGGTCTGTTCTCTCCAGCTCCACATCTGCCACACACAGAAGTAAGTGTGTGGAAATGAAGACTTGGGCTGTTGGAAGAACTCGTGATGGTGAGCTGCTCTCAAGACAAGGAAAGCCAATGTCCACGTGAGAACCAGGGGAGACGCTGAGCCCTGCAGACTGTGCCAACCCCTGGGCTGGCTCCGGTGGTCCGAGTGCCTCACGGACTCCAGACCATGCTGATGCCCTCACTTCACCTCTATCTGTGTCCACAGACTGCATCTAGCCGCAGCAAGGTGCATGTTGTAAGTGCATCTGGTCACCAGGGGCCAGGTTACAGAGAGTGATTCGCTGTACACACACAGTGGTGCCAGAACACTCCCTGCACATGCACCGTCCTGGACAGTCCATTCTGACGTGGACCTTCCTCCTAAAACAGTCCACCATTCCGACGTGGACCTTTCTCCTAAACAGTCTACCATTCCAATGTGGACCTTCCCTCTGAGCCAGCACCTGGACAGTCCACCATTCTGACGTGGACCTCCCTCCCGAGCCAGTACCTGGACAGTCCACCATTCTGACGTGGACCTCCCTCCCGAGCCAGCACCCGGACAGTCCACCATTCTGACGTGGACCTCCCTTCCGAGCCAGTACCTGGACAGTCCACCATTCCGACGTGGACCTCCCTCCTAAGCCAGCACCTGGACAGTCCACCATTGTGACGTGGACTTTCCTCCTAAGCCAGCACCTGGACAGTCCACCATTCCGATGCAGACCTTCCTCCTAAGCCAGCACCCAGCGTGCTGCTCCTGACAAATCATTCGTCAACTGATTTTGGAGTTACTGCTTCAGTATCTTGCTGATTACTAATAGATTTCCTCATTGTTAAATTTAGATGCAGGGAGAAAAAACAATTTCCAGAAATAATTCACCCTGTTGGGAAGCCAGACACCTAGTACTGTCTCTAACTCAGCAACTAACTGTGTGGTTTCGGGTGAATCACACAGTCCTGTGCGTTGGTCTAGACGTTTTCTCAGGTCCCTTTGGGCAAGAATACAGCCAGCCCTGCATACCCTCAGGTTCTGCCTGAGTCGACCAACAGAGGATTGAAAGTACTGGGGAAAAAAATATAAAATAACAATACAACAATAAAAATAATACAAATAAAATTATAGTATGACTACGCAGACAGCATTCCAGCTGGGGCAGGAAGTCACTGCGTCTGCAGTACTGAGCACCTCGCACAGAGGGAAGTCATGGAATAAGGTCCCGGCTGCAGCACTTGGAATCCTGCTGTGGGAGAGATAAGAGGGACGTGGCTGAAATCTCCTGTTCCTTGGCTGGCTGAGATCTCGGCCAGGCCCTCATGGCCTGCAGGGTGCCTGTGGTTTGCCCAGCGTATCCATGTGTATCCTCCTGCTGAATCTTTGCTGCACCCTCATGAGAGTGAAGAGGCTGGGGTTACCGATCTGGTGCTCAGACATGGAAACCAGGACGTGCTCACTGTGACCTGGCTGGGCATGGCTGAGGCAGGGATTAGGATTTTCTGACAAGCAGCCACCCGATCGTTCTTCGTATGTTTGTTTCTATTGGTAATATGGTTGAAAAAAATCCAGGAGTTACAGTCTTTTCTAAAAAACCATGTAAGTGCTACTTTAAATGGAATTATCACCACCCACAAAACAGTGGAAGGCCGCCCAGAGCTTGGAAGTCGGGGTTGGAGCCACTGTTGCTCCTGACGGAAGGGAGCCTTCTCTGGAGATCCTGCTTTGGGGAGTGTTTCTCCAGGGGCCTTGAGCTGAGCTGAAGGTGGAGAACCTGCTTCAAACATCCAGGAAAGACTCGTCTAGAAACTGTCTACCGAAGGGCATGAACTGTTTTAAATTGTAGTGGCAGTAAACATAGAAACACCATCTAGATGGACATAAATAATAATTTTCAGGAAAAATAAGTTCTCAGAGTCCGTTTCATTGCTGAAGGGGGAATTTCACAATAGTGGAATTTTACTCTCCTTTCCACACCTTCCTGCTCTAGAAGGGACGGTGTGAGACCCAGGCTGCCAATGCACCTTGTTCAAGATCCCAAACTCTGTTTTTCTTAGGGGATGGAAGTCCTTCTGCCTCCGTGTCAGGGCTCCCTCTTGGAAGGGGAGCTGAAGGGCCCACTCTGTGGCCAGAAAATGCTTTCCTTTCTTGGCATTGCCGTTGTTTTGTTAAAAGAAATGACAAGTTTGAGTGGGGGACATCCCTGGGATTTAAAAAATCATTCTGTGTTGCACTGGAAAAGCTCATTAAATCGAAATGTTTCCCATGGCACATGTCCTGTTCAGAACTTGTGTGTTTGGCAGAGTAGTCATTGCACCGAACAGGAAAGCTTGGTTTCAGGCTGATGATAGTAAAGTTGGAAAATGTAAGGAGAACAGATGGGTGTTGCTTGCAGAGTGTGACCGTGCTGGCGTTGTGGGGAAAATGGAGAATTTCCATGCCATGGGGGAGGCATTGGGTAACCCTTCTTCCCTTTTTCTTCTTTCTGAGGTGAGTCACTTCTTTCCCTTGGCTGCTTGGGTTGGGAGAAAGTCCTTATATGATGGGAAACAGCATCAGCAGCATTGGAGAAAAAGGGCCCCTTTCTCCCTTGGGGATGTTGTATGGCCACTAGATTCTTGAGTATCTTTAGAGTGAAGGTCCAGAGTCACCCAGATCAACATGGAGAGTGCAGGAGAGTGCTGGAGAATGTCAGAAAATGCCGGAGAGTGCTGGAGAATGCCAGCCCATTCCATCACCTTCAGAGCCACCCATGCAAAGCAAAGGCTCAAACACAGCTTGGTCCCCCATGCCCTGAGAGCCACCTGCAGATCGGGCAGGGAAGGAGCTTGAGGTGGAATCGGCACTTCTGACTCAGCCCTAGCACCTCTTTACTTATTTATAGACTAATTCTCTTCTCGGTATGAAAAAGTAATTTAACTGTCATGGCCAACTGAGTGTCTCACCCAGATAGCTGGGATGAGTCCGACTTCATAAAATGAGGAGATGTGCTGGCTGGCAGGACAGTGTCAGCACTAAGGGACTTCTTTTAACGTTTTCTCCCTCTTCCCACTTACATGCCAAAATAGCCCCAAAGTTTGAAATGACTTTTCAGCCAAGGAAGTTCTTGGAAACAGTGACGACGCCTGTGTACTGTGTGGCCTGAGATGCTGCATGGCTGTTCTCTGCTGTAGTGCTTTGGGGATCCTGAGCCTGTTGGCATAAAGGGAGCTCAGTGCAAACTGCTGCAGGATGATGGGCATCCTGGAGCCCAAGTATTGTTTTTTTGTTTGTTTGTTTAGAGACAGAGTTGTTTTGCTTTGTCACCCAGGCTGGAGTGCAGTGGCGTAATCTCAGCTCACTGCAACCTCCACCTCCCAGATTCAAGTGATTCTCCTGCCTCAGCCTCCCGAGTACCTGGGATTACAGGCACCCAGCAACATGCCCAGCTAATTTTTGTACTTTTTATAGAGACGGGGTTTCGCCATGTTGCCCAGGCTAGTCTTGAACTCCTGAGCTCAAGCAATTCACCTGTTTCAGCCTCCCAAAGTGCTGGGATTACAGGCATGAACCACCGCGCCTGGCCTCAAGTAACATTTTTAATCAGCTCGAATGTTTGACCCTTAGCCCTGGGGAAGGTTCGTCCTTCCCTCTTGTCCTGCTGTGGCCTCCTCAAGTGGGTCCTTCCTCTATGGTCATGCCGTCCTGGTAATCTGTTTATATCCTCTGTTGATCTCAGTCCTACCCTCTTTTAAAGGTGGAGCTTGAGCCGTATCCTTCAGCCTCTGTGGACGTTCTGGCCCGGCTTCGCTGTGCATTTTCTTCACTTCTGGCTTACTTGGCACCTGAGCTACTGAGTATGGCCTTTGCTAAGTCCAGAAAGGACAAGCGCTGATGTCCCTGTGTGTTCATATCCTTCTCCCACCCCGTGAAATCCGTATCGTCTCTATTAATGTTCATATCCTCCCACCCCGTGAAATCTATATCATCTCTATTAATGTTCATATCCTCCCACCCCGTGAAATCCGTATCATCTCTATTAATGTTCATATCCTCCCACCCCGTGAAATCCGTATCATCTCTATTAATGTTCATATCCTCCCACCCCATGAAATCCGTGTCGTCTCTATTAATGTTCTTATCCTTCTCCCACCCCATGAAATCCGTGTCGTCTCTATTAATGTTCATATCCTCCCACCCCGTGAAATCCGTGTCGTCTCTATTAATGTTCATATCCTTCTCCCACCCCATGAAATCCGTATCGTCTCTATTAATGTTCATATCCTCCCACCCCATGAAATCCGTGTCGTCTCTATTAATGTTCTTATCCTTCTCCCACCCCGTGAAATCCGTATCGTCTCTATTAATGTTCATATCCTCCCACCCCGTGAAATCCGTATCGTCTCTATTAATGTTCATATCCTCCCACCCCGTGAAATCCGTATCGTCTCTATTAATGTTCACATCCTTCTCCCACCCCGTGAAATCCGTATCATCTCTATTAATGTTCATATCCTCCCACCCCGTGAAATCCGTGTCGTCTCTATTAATGTTCATATCCTCCCACCCCGTGAAATCCGTATCATCTCTATTAATGTTCATATCCTTCTCCCACCCCGTGAAATCCGTGTCGTCTCTATTAATGTTCATATCCTCCCACCCCGTGAAATCCGTATCATCTCTATTAATGTTCATATCCTTCTCCCACCCCGTGAAATCCGTATCGTCTCTATTAATGTTCATATCCTCCCACCCTGTGAAATCCATATCGTCTCTATTAATGTTCATATCCTCCTCCCACCCCATGAAATCCGTATCGTCTCTATTAATGTTCATATCCTTCTCCCACCCCGTGAAATCCGTGTCGTCTCTATTAATGTTCATATCCTTCTCCCACCCCGTGAAATCCGTGTCGTCTCTATTAATGTTCATATCCTTCTCCCACCCCGTGAAATCCGTGTCGTCTCTATTAATGTTCATATCCTTCTCCCACCCCGTGAAATCCGTATCGTCTCTATTAATGTTCATATCCTCCCACCCCGTGAAATCCGTGTCATCTCTATTAATGTTCATATCCTTCTCCCACCCCGTGAAATCCGTATCGTCTCTATTAATGTTCATATCCTCCTCCCACCCCGTGAAATCCATGTCGTCTCTATTAATGTTCATATCCTTCTCCCACCCCGTGAAATCCGTATCGTCTCTATTAATGTTCATATCCTCCCACCCCATGAAATCCGTGTCGTCTCTATTAATGTTCTTATTCTTCTCCCACCCCGTGAAATCCGTATCGTCTCTATTAATGTTCATATCCTCCCACCCCGTGAAATCCGTATCGTCTCTATTAATGTTCATATCCTCCCACCCCGTGAAATCCGTATCGTCTCTATTAATGTTCATATACTCCCACCCCGTGAAATCCGTATCGTCTCTATTAATGTTCACATCCTTCTCCCACCCCGTGAAATCCGTATCATCTCTATTAATGTTCATATCCTCCCACCCCATGAAATCCGTGTCGTCTCTATTAATGTTCTTATCCTTCTCCCACCCCGTGAAATCCCTATCGTCTCTATTAATGTTCATATCCTCCCACCCCATGAAATCCGTGTCGTCTCTATTAATGTTCTTATCCTTCTCCCACCCCGTGAAATCCGTATCGTCTCTATTAATGTTCATATCCTCCCACCCCGTGAAATCCGTATCGTCTCTATTAATGTTCATATCCTCCCACCCCATGAAATCCGTGTCGTCTCTATTAATGTTCTTATCCTTCTCCCACCCCGTGAAATCCGTATCGTCTCTATTAATGTTCATATCCTCCCACCCCGTGAAATCCGTATCGTCTCTATTAATGTTCATATCCTCCCACCCCGTGAAATCCGTATCGTCTCTATTAATGTTCATATCCTTCTCCCACCCCGTGAAATCCGTGTCATCTCTATTAATGTTCATATCCTCCCACCCCGTGAAATCCGTGTCGTCTCTATTAATGTTCATATCCTCCCACCCCGTGAAATCCGTATCATCTCTATTAATGTTCATATCCTTCTCCCACCCCGTGAAATCCGTATCGTCTCTATTAATGTTCATATCCTCCCACCCCGTGAAATCCATATCGTCTCTATTAATGTTCATATCCTCCTCCCACCCCGTGAAATCCGTATCATCTCTATTAATGTTCATATCCTTCTCCCACCCCGTGAAATCCGTGTCGTCTCTATTAATGTTCATATCCTTCTCCCACCCCGTGAAATCCGTATCATCTCTATTAATGTTCATATCCTCCCACCCCGTGAAATCCGTGTCGTCTCTATTAATGTTCATATCCTTCTCCCACCCCGTGAAATCCGTGTCGTCTCTATTAATGTTCATATCCTCCCACCCCGTGAAATCCGTATCGTCTCTATTAATGTTCATATCCTCCCACCCCGTGAAATCCGTATCGTCTCTATTAATGTTCACATCCTTCTCCCACCCCGTGAAATCCGTATCATCTCCATTAATGTTCATATCCTTCTCCCACCCCATGAAATCCGTATCGTCTCTATTAATGTTCATATCCTTCTCCCACCCCGTGAAATCCGTATCGTCTCTATTAATGTTCATATCCTTCTCCCACCCCGTGAAATCCGTGTCGTCTCTATTAATGTTCATATCCTTCTCCCACCCTGTGAAATCCATATCGTCTCTATTAATTAATTGATAGATTGATTCAGTAAGAACTATTGGGCTCTAACTATTTTATAGACACCATGGCAGTAACTGAGATAAACCCACTCTTGCCCTCCTGGAGTCTATTTTCTTTTAAGGGAGGAGCAAGTTCTTAAGTAATCACAATGCAGTTGGCGAGAGCTGGGCCAGGGAGAGTCCAGGGAGCTGGGAGAACGTTGCAGGGGTGCCCCGCCCGGTCAGGAATTGGGGAGCCCTCTTGGAGGAAGCAAGGTGCAACTTTGTACCTGAAAAATGAGTGGACTCTAGTCAGACTGGGGGGGGAGGAAGGTTTTTCTGCAGTGGCATGTTAGTGAAGGCCTGGTGGGAACAAACCGGGGTGTGTGGGATGTGTGACGAAGGGGATGGAGGTGCCTGGGGAGGCCTGCCTGGCTGTGGTGGGGATGAGTCTGGAGGCATCTGGAGGCCTGCCTGGCTATGGTGGGGATGAGTCTGGAAGCGCCTGGAGGCCTGCCTGGCTATGGTGGGGAAGAGTCTGGAGACGCTGTCCATGAGGCTGGCTTGGACTCCACCCCAAAGGCAGGGGACTGCCTGAGGGCATTGCAGCTCAGGAGCAATATGACCTTTGCATTTTGTAAAGATGATCCTGGCGGCTGGTGGAGGAGATTGCAGAGGGGCAGCGAGGCCAGTGAGGAGGTGGAACGGGGCTCAGGCTGGGGGGCGATGGGGCTGAGGCAGAGTCAGGCCCCTTAAGAGATGTCTGGGAAGGACTGAGTGAGACTTGGGAACTGCAGGGATTTAGGTACAGGGTCACGTTCTGGAATTCCCCATATGTGGCCCACCCCATCAGCCCACAGTGCGCCTGTGGTGGGCGGTGATAGGTGTTGTTGCTGGGGTTCTGCAAGGGGGCGCTGCCCGCACTCTGCCTCCTCCAAGGCTGTGGGCTGTTTGGTCTTGCAGGTTTGCACCCCTGAAGTGAGGAGGAAGCCTGTGGGGCAGCCCTCAACTGTGGGACAGGAATGGGGGTCATTGCCACCCACCCTGTCTTCAGTGAGGACCACACTGTGGAACCAACGTTGTACTGTTCTGTCCTGCTGGCCTTTGTCAAGTGGTGTTTGGATGAATCGTGTTGTGCCCAGTCCAAAATCAGTGAGGCACCATGCTGGGGCCCAAGGTGCCCCAGGTCTAGTGGTTTGGAAGGAATCACAGGACTCACGAGTGGTTCTGCTGGGCTACGGTTTACTAGAGAGGACTCTCCATGGTGCAGTGTGGAGAAAAGCCTTGCAGGTTACAGGAATAGCAGAAACACCAAGAACAGCACCAGGAACAATAGGCAGAAGCACCAAGAACAGCACCAAGAACAATAGGCAGGAGCACCAAGAACAGCACCAGGAACAAAAGGCAGAAGCACCAAGAACAGCACCAAGAACAATAGGCAGGAGCACCAAGAACAGCACCGGGAACAAAAGGCAGGAGCACCAAGAACAGCACCAGGAACAATAGGCAGAAGCACCAAGAACAGCACCAAGAACAATAGGCAAGAGCACCAAGAACAATAGGCAAGAGCACCAAGAACAATAGGCAAGAGCACCAAGAAAAGCACCAAGAACAATAGGCAGGAGCACCAAGAACAGCACCAAGAACAATAGGCAGGAGCACCAAGAACAGCACCAGGAACAATAGGCAGAAGCACCAAGAACAGCACCAGGAACAATAGGCAGAAGCACCAAGAACAGCACCAAGAACAATAGGCAGAAGCACCAAGAACAGCACCAAGAACAATAGGCAAGAGCACCAAGAAAAGCACCAAGAACAATAGGCAGGAGCACCAAGAACAGCACCAAGAACAATAGGCAGAAGCACCAAGAACAGCACCAGGAACAATAGGCAGGAGCACCAAGAACAGCACCAAGAACAATAGGCAGAAGCACCAAGAACAGCACCAAGAACAATAGGCAAGAGCACCAAGAACAGCACCAAGAACAATAGGCAGAAGCACCAAGAACAGCACCAAGAACAATAGGCAAGAGCACCAAGAACAGCACCAAGAACAATAGGCAGAAGCACCAAGAACAGCACCAAGAACAATAGGCAAGAGCACCAAGAACAGCACCAAGAACAATAGGCAGAAGCACCAAGAACAGCACCAGGAACAATAGGCAGGAGCACCAAGAACAGCACCAAGAACAATAGGCAGGAGCACCAAGAACAGCACCAGGAACAATAGTCAGAAGCACCAAGAACAGCACCAGGAACAAAAGGCAGGAGCACCAAGAACAGCACCAGGAACAAAAGGCAGAAGCACCAAGAACAGCACCAAGAACAATAGGCAGGAGCACCAAGAACAGCACCAGGAACAATAGGCAGGAGCACCAAGAACAGCACCAGGAACAAAAGGCAGAAGCACCAAGAACAGCACCAGGAACAATAGGCAGGAGCACCAAGAACAGCACGAAAAACAATAGGCAGGAGCACCAAGAACAGCACCAAGAACTATAGGCAGAAGCACCAAGAACAGCACCAAGAACAATAGGCAGAAGCACCAAGAACAGCACCAAGAACAATAGGCAAGAGCACCAAGAACAGCACCAGGAACAATAGGCAAGAGCACCAAGAACAGCACCAGGAACAATAGGCAGGAGCATCAAGAACAGCACCAGGAACAATAGGCAGGAGCACCAAGAACAGCACCAGGAACAATAGGCAGGAGCACCAAGAACAGCACCAGGAACAATAGGCAGAAGCACCAAGAACAGCACCAAGAACAATAGGCAGAAGCACCAAGAACAGCACCAGGAACAAAAGGCAGAAGCACCAAGAACAGCACCAGGAACAAAAGGCAGAAGCACCAAGAACAGCACCAGGAACAATAGGGAGGAGCACCAAGAACAGCACCAGGAACAATAGGGAGGAGCACCAAGAACAGCACCAGGAACAATAGGCAGGAGCACCAAGAACAGCACCAGGAACAATAGGCAGGAGCACCAAGAACAGCACCAGGAACAAAAGGCAGAAGCACCAAGAACAGCACCAGGAACAATAGGCAGGAGCACCAAGAACAGCACCAGGAACAATAGGCAGGAGCACCAAGAACAGCCCGAAGAACAATAGGCAGGAGCACCAAGAACAGCACGAAGAACAATGGGCAGGAGCACCAAGAACAGCACGAAGAACAATAGGCAGGAGCACCAAGAACAGCACGAAGAATGTGGCTGCCTAGGGCTGGGTGCAAGGCAGGCTGGGAGGGGGCTGGGGAGTTGAGGGCATGGGCAGGAACAAGGGGAAAGCACCTTTGTGCCTTGTAAGGAAGTTTTGGCTTCATACAGAAGAGGCTGCATGTTATTGGAGGATTTTCATTTATTTTTTAAAATTTAAATTATGTGTTTTTTAGAAACAGGGTCTCACTTTGTTGCCCAGGCTTGTCTCTAACTCCAGGGCTCAAGTGATCCTTCCACCTCAGCCTTCCAAAGCCCTGGGATTACAGGTGTGAGAGCCACTGCGCTGGCTGGAATGATTCACTTTTAATTGTAGGAGAGAGGAGAATGAATTGGAAGGTAAATTACTTAATGCTATGGAGACTCCTTAGGAGGCCTTTGAGGCAAGAGATGGCCAGGCGGCCGGGGCGTGGGGAGAAGGCCAGAGAGGCTTCTGTGAGGTGCAATCACCAGCGTGTCTGTGGATATCATGGTAGGTGGGGAGGGGGACAGTGAAAAGGGGCTCAGCCTTAGAGTATCGAGTATGAAATGTTTGTGTGATAGAGGTTACAACGTCCAGAAAGACTGGACTATGAAGGTGGAACTCTTGGAAAAGGTGTGGAAACGTATTTAGGAATCATTCCTGACTAAAGCCATGGCTGTGGAGAGACGACCAGACAGAGGATGGAGCGTGGGAGGTGTCGATAGTGAAAATTTGGTAGACGCTGGTATTTCAGTGGCACGTGGGTGAAAACAAGCCAAGGAAAGGAATCAGGAGAGGAGGATGGAGAGTAGGGAAACAGGAAGGAACTGGGAAGAGGGATCGCAGAGGCCGATGGGGAAGCCTTGAGCATGTAACAGATGATGTAGAAAGGCGAGCATGGAATGAGGTGGAAAAAGCTCCTGGGACTCGCCTCCCATTGGGAGCAGTGGGTGATGCGGCCAAATTGAGTGGGAAGGGAAACTGGTCTGTAAAGTTCTTCCTGATGTTGAGATGCTGGATTTTAAAAATTACATTCGCACGGCTGGGCATGGTGGCTCACGCTTGTAATCCCAGCACTTTGGGAGGCTGAGGCGGGCTGATCACCTGAGGTTGGGAGTTTGAGACTAGCCTGACCAACATGGAGAAACCCCATCTCTACTGAAAATAAAAAAATTAGCCAGGCATGGTGGCACGTGCCTGTAATCCCAGCTACTCAGGAGACTGAGGCAGGAGAATCGCTTGAACCCAGGAGGCAGAGGTTGTGGTGAGCAGAGAACATGCCATTGCACTCCAGCCTGGGCAACAACAGGGAAACTCTGCCTCAAAAAAAAAAAAAAAAATACACTCACTGAGAGGGAAACACCAGCTGGTGCACGCGGCCGCTTTGTGTGCCCGGGGCTGCCCCTTTCTCTCCGCATCCCAGTTCTCCTCGCCATAGTGCAACCTTGTTCTGCCTGCTGTTTTCTGATCATCGTCTTTGTCATCGTAAATGTTCAGCACAAATTAGGCAAGAAACAGTACTGTGGAGATAAAATAAGAGTGGTCACGGAATCCTCTTCTTCAGATGATTTTCTTTCCTCTGGCTCTGCAGAGGCCTCACGATGATGCCCCTGAGAGAGCGGGTCCAGGAGCAGCAAACCACACACGTGCCAGTGACTTTGAGGCAGGCAGATGGTGACAGTTCTGGAAGTCAGCCATGGCTGTTACATCTGCGAGGTGTTTTCCTGTTAACCAAATGGATGGGGCAGGTTCATCCTCTTATGTTTTATTTTCATAAATATCTTCCAAATGACCTCATTAGCTTAAGTAACGAAAAAGCAAATTCCAGTAAACAGCTGCATGCATGTCGATGGATGATGTGTTTGGAAAGTAGGTATCCTTCTTTTGTTTCTCTTTGATGCACCCGTGAGCACTGAGGAAGAGGTGGGGTTGCTGCACCCATGGATCCTTTTTGCCAGTGGGAGGCATCGCCATCACCTGGGGTGCAGGGATGTGTCGTGTCTCACAGGGACACCCTAAGTGGACACAGCCGAGATCGTTCTCTTTCATGGACCACAGAGGTTTAATTGCATCACAAACATCTGAGGAACACCCCTGCCAGGCCCATTCTTGTTCAGGGACTGGGCAGCCCACATCATTCTGAGGAATGCCCCTTGCTGCCATCCTGGGGTCATCTCCATGCAGCTGTGCATTCTCCGTCACTCCCTCTCTCCAGCCGCTCCCCTTTGTGGCCGTCCCTCCTCATTGATAAACGAGGAGAATGTACTGCTGTGTTTTCAGGGGCTCTCCACAAACAGCCAGAGGTATACCAGGTATACCTGTGATGAGGTACGACCATCCTCAGCGGACAGAAGAGAAAGATTAGGGCCCCCTGAATAATCCTTCTATGTCAGTCCTGGACGAAACAGCAAGCTGTTACTGATTGAGGGTTGTAGGCTTCCATCCACCTCATTTGATGCCCGTGGTGTTGATGCAGAGTGCTGGGTGCTTTAGAGCTAAGACAGACCTGTGCAGTCATCGTGCGTTGATAAAGCCTGTAGTGAGAGGGCTTCAAAATCACACCCTTTGAAATCTCAACTTAGTGTATCAGTGGCTTTTACTGAGCTTTGAATAACCCATAACTTGTATAATTTTTCATAATGGGTTAAAAAGATGTTAACATGTTCCTTGAAGAAAATGTGAAACACAGATAAGCAGAAAAGGAAGATCAAAGGCCAATACATTCCCGCTGCCCGGCACAAATGACCACTGGTAAGTTTCGGGGCTGCCTTTTCTATCTTCCACATTTACATCTTGTTTTTTAAAACTTAATGTAGCATAAACCTATTTCTGTGTTAAGAAGTATTAACCTATAGCATTTTGATGGCTTCATATATTCTACCATGTGGCTATTTCTCTCTCTCTGTCTATAATAAACTATTTTTCAGGACAGTTTTAGATTTACTAAAATAACTGAAGGTAGAACAGAGAGTTCTCATATCTTCACATCCAGTTTCCCAATTAACTTCCTACATTAGTACACAGTTTGTCATAATTAAGGAACCAATGACTGTTATGTGACTGTTAACTAAATTCCCTACTTTATTTAGATTTCCTTAGTTTTCACCTAATGAAGTTTCTCTGTCCCAGGATCTCATCCAGGATTCTACCATACATTTCGTGGTCGTGTCTCCTGGGGTCCTCTTGGCTATCACATTTTCTCAGACTTCCCTTGGCTTTGAGGACCCTGACAGTTTTGAGGAGGCCTGGTCAGTCTGTAGAATGTCCCCTGGCCTGGATTTGTCTGATGTGTTTGAGTTCTGGGGAGGAAGATTGGGGTGAAGTGCCTTCTCATCACATCAGATCAAAGCCACACACTCAATGTGCGCCATCATGGTGGATACCAACTGTGCTCAGTGGCTTGGTGGGGAGGGTTGCGGCTTCTCCCCCTCACCCCCCTTCCCTCTTTCCCTGCTGCACTCTCTGAGGGAAGGCACAGTGTAAACCCACACTCGTGAGTGACGCGTCATGCTCTGCTTCCTTGAAGGCAGAGGATAGACAGAAATTGTTTGGAATTCTGCACAGGAGATTTGTCTCTTTCTTCCCATTTATTTATTCAACACTTTATGTTATATTTTGGGCTGTAACATAACACTTTTCATTTTGTTTGCTCACATTGTTCCAGCTTCGGCTGCCGGCAGCCCGTTCCGTGGCCTCACACAAACTGTCCCTTTGAATACGTCCATCTTTATGGCTTTTTGAAAACACTTCCTTCCTTTCTGACACTACAAGAGGCTTTAGGCTCATCTTGTGTATTTCCTGTCTCAGTCTTAGAATTAGCCATTTCTCCAAGCAGTCCTAGTCCCTTCTATCTGAGAATGGTTTTGGAAATCAAGTGCTGGGCGTGGTGTGTGCTCATTACTGCGGGGATGTCCTTGCCTGTAGGACATGTCAGCTGATGGAGCAAGAAGATGTGTGTGTGTGTGTGT
Source organism: Pan paniscus (assembly GCF_029289425.2). Lineage (NCBI taxonomy): Eukaryota > Metazoa > Chordata > Mammalia > Primates > Hominidae > Pan > Pan paniscus. The sequence goes on along the minus strand of NC_073255.2, from coordinate 194,989,713 downwards.
GTGACTGTGCATGTGTGTGAGTGTGTGCATGTGTGTGTGCATGTGGGTGTGACTGTGAGATCTAGGAATATACACATATTTATAAATATTTCTATCTGTTACCATCTGTATCTATACCAAGCTAACCATGAGCTCTTATTCACGTCTCCATCTCCAGGCTCTTACCATGTGGATCATTCCAGACGCTGCCTCCTGCTTACCTGTAGCCTCCACTCCAATAGGGAGAACTTCCTCCTACCACCTGCCAGCTGTTAACCTCATTGTTCACTTTGCATGCATGTGTGGTAGAGTCAGAATTGCTAGCTGGTACCTCTTGGGAAACAAGTTTATCAGCTAGAGCACAGTGCTTATAGACAGGATCTTTTCCCTTCAGTTTTACAGGCTCTGCTCATTTCCAGAGCTATGTAGGTCAGCACTTTTTCTCCTGCCCCGTCGGTGTCAGTGGCTTCACACATCTGTGATGCTGCAGGATTCTGTCATCACCGTCTGCATGGCATTCTGTCCCGGGATCTGAAGCCTCCTTGATTTTTTTTGTTAAACTTGCATAAATTAAGGCTCCTCTTTGTGTTGTGAAGTTCAGTGGGCTTTGATAAATGCATGTCATTTATCCACACTTACAATAACATACAGAATAGCCTCACTGCCCTAAAAAAATCATCTATTTCACATACTCACATCTCCCTTCCTCTCCCTGAATCCTTGACAACCACTGATCTTTTAAATGTCTCTATAGTTTTGCCTTTTCCAGGATTTTCAGACTGGCTGCTTTCACTTAGCAATGTGCATGTGGGAACCCTGGCTCCTTTCCGGCCTCTGTGAGAACAACCCGTTTGTACCCAAGGAGCTGTGAGCATGCTGCCTCCCACCGTGTCTTGCACTGGTGCCCAGGGGTGTGCGGGGACATGACGCTTAGCCAGAAACATGGGTGAAGCTGATGTGTGCGATTGTGTGAGAGGCAAAGCTGTGCGGCCAGGGTTGCCTGGAGAAGTTTCCATTTTCCAAGCAAGGCACAGAGCATGTCTACAGAGGCAGGTATGGGAGGGATGGCACCAGCCTGTGTGGATGGCCTCCTTTTTCGTGTTGGGACCCTTGTTCTTTGTCCTACAAGATGTGGATGGTTCAGGAGAACTAGGAGGAAAAAGCCCCTCTGTGAGCCGTGGGTTCTCCCTTCCAAGTTCTGCACAGGTTGATGTGATGTGCACGTTCGCATTTCAATAGTCTCTGTCCGATCCACTTAAATAACATCACAAACCACACTGCTCTTTAGGTCTCGGCCCAGGACCCAGGACAGGGGGTAAAACTTGAAGTGCAAATAGCATTGCGTAGCCATCCTGACCACACCAGCACATCCAGCTGCCCCTCGACATTTTGAGGTGAGGAGGGAAAGGAAAAGGTAAGAGCATGAAGGGTAGACACGGAGGAGGTTTCACTGCCATCTTATCTCAGAGGTGCAGGGTCAAAGGTGCCAGAAAATTTCATCTGGCATTTCTTGCCGTCAACTCCTGACCAACTGTTTTCAATATTTTAACTTGAGAAAAATAAATTCAAATCACCTATTGATGATAGTTCTATTACTCAAGGAAGGTTCTTTGCCAACCCCATGTGACCTCACATGGGTGGCAGGAATCCCCTGTGGGAGGCTGGGAAGGTACATTCCTTGGGCCTCCTCGACGACAGCCCTCCCACTGCTGGGAACTCGACACATGTCGTTTCCCAGCAAGCGGCCCTGAGAAGAATGTGATCCTGCAAAACGCCCTCAGTGTCCTGTCGGCTTATTCTTTACATTCACATCCGACCTGTCGGCTTATTCTTTATATTCACATCCGACCTGTCAGCTTATTCTTTATATTCACATCCGACCTGTTGGCTTATTCTTTATATTCACATCCGACCTACTCATAGTTTTCTCTTTCTCTTCTTTTCCTCAGTTTTTAAAGAACATGGCTATTTCTCTTACATGGAATTACAGTATTTTTTATCAAATAGGAGAATTTCTGATATCTGTGAATTATTTTGTGATTACAATATGAAAATAAAAGAGAACAGGGTTAGGAATAGAAGAGGGAGTTCAAAAGGATGCAAAGAAGGGTAGAATCTTTTTAAGAAATGAAATCTTGGAAAAGATAAAAACTGAAGAGAGTGAGATGGTCTTAGCCTGGACTCTGGGTGAGAGAGAGAGAGAGAGAGAGAGTAAACACACACACTTAGTGTGAATGAGGTTTTTGTGGGGTGCGAATTTGAGAAAGCGTCATTAATTCACTCATTTCTTTAGCAGCTGTCTATGAGCGCCTGGTGTGGGTGCCGTGGGCTGAGTTGGTGAAATGTTTTCTCGGAGCACCCTGGGCTTCTAAGTTGTTCTGTCACTGGGGTTCCCCCAGGACCCAAGAGGGAGAAGCCGAGGATGCCAAGTTGTAACATTGAAACTATGTTAAATATTCCCTGATAGAACCGGGCCCAGCTAAATGTGTCCCCGCACACCAGGAAACAGGTTTAGGAGTGTGGCCTTGAAATCTGGAAAGTACAGGCTCTGAGGTGTCTCTCTTAGGGTGTCTCCACTGATCAAAGATCTGCGAACACTGTCTCCTTAGCAGCTCTGGGGAATGGGCAGCTTGGTTGTGTGTGCCTGTTCTTCTCTGCCGAGAGAATGGCTTTTTAAGGCTTGACTTGTGTCTCGTCCTCTATCTTCGTGCTCCCCTCATAGCCTGGCCTCAAGTGTACATTTGAGGGCCATGAACATCCTTGAGTTGGTGCTTGCCGGGTGGAATGACTATCTAAGATGCACCAAATCACTTACAGCCCTCTCGGCCATGGAACAGAGCACTGCAAGTCACCATCCTCTGTGTGCATGCCAGCCCTCCACTGCCACTCTGCCCGTGTGGCCTCAGGCATGGGCAAAGGACAGGCCCTGCTCCCCTGGGCCACCTGCCTGTGGGCGCTGACAGACGTGTGGTCTCCTGCTAGTGTGTTGTCAGTAGAGCCCATGACAGAGATGGAAATGAGGCTGGGGGATCCCGGAACAAAGCAGATGGGCTTTGAGGTGACTACGCATCTGTGCTATTCTGATTTTGGCTGCTAAGCTCTGGTTCTGTGTCACCTTGATCTTTAACTTGGGTTTCTAGAAAGAAGAGATGAGGACTGGACACCAAGTCCCAGTGTGGCCTGAATGGCAGACTTGATGCCAGGATGCTGAGCTCTTTCCTGCAGGGTGGGTGCATGGCTTGGAGAGGCCTTTAGATGTGCTGCCTGAGACAGCCCCGCTGGCCCTGACTGCAGGGTGGAGGGGTCTCCGGCTCCAGCCCCGATTGCACGTTAGGGAGCAGGGAGCACTATTCATTCTTCCGATGCTGTGACTGATGGGCCGGCAAGGAAAGGAAGTGAATGGTGCATTTGCTGCCGCCTTTGAGCAAGGACCCTGTGAGCTGCAGCCTGTCCACTGGTCCCGCCTGCTGGGTGGAGGCTGCGTGGAGGCTGCGTGTGGCGCCTCTCTCTTCAACAGAAGCTCATCCTTCTGCTCTCTCTCTCCCTCTCCCCTCCCAGTCCCCATCTTCTTCCTCCCCTTCTTATCTTTAGAAACCACCCACCTCCACCCGCATCAGCTTCCACCTCTGAAGAGATCTTGCAATCCGACCCCTTGTGAGCCCAGCTTCCTGCGTGCTGAGGCCCCCTCCTGAGCGTCCCACATTGCCCTGACACCCACAGGAGCGGAGCCACTTCCGCACCTGCTCCGAGCGTCCCACATTGCCCCGACACCCACAGGAGCGGAGCCACTTCCGCACCTGCTCCGAGCGTCCCACGTTGCCCCGACACCCACAGGAGCGGAGCCACTTCCGCACCTGCTCCGAGCGTCCCACGTTGCCCCGACACCCACAGGAGCGGAGCCACTTCTGCACCTGCTCCTCTCCAGCTCCCCACAGGCTGCCTTCACCACACCCCTGGAGCTGGGTAGCTCCTGCATTCTTTCAGTTGCTGAGTCACAGCCACACCCTTGTCCTGACCCTGACTTCCCCTGTTCCTCCTCTGTCATCCTGGCCCTGATGATCCATGCATCCTCCTCACTCCTGACTCTCCTTGTTCTAATCAGCTTGGACAGGTGCCAGGTACACCTTCTCAGATGTCCCCTCACTGCTCAGCAGCCTGTGGAAGCCCCCGCTGACTGGTTCAATTCATAGTCCTGCCGACCATCGAAAGCCTTCGGATGACCACAGCGTCATCTCCTGCCCCCTGCCCAGCGTGGGGCTGTCCCCTGGATGGTCCTCACTGACCTCCATGCCTGTGGTCTCCTGCCCCCTGCCCACCTGCCTTCTGCCCACCGTGGGGCTGTCCCTTGGATGGTCCTCACTGACCTCCGTGTATGTGATTTCCTGCCCAGAGCAGGGCTGTCCCCTGGATGTTCCTCACTGACCTTCGTGACACTGCAGCGCTATCCCCTGGACGGTCCTCACTGACCTCTGTGTGTGCAATTTCCTGCCTAGCACGGGGCTGTCCCCTGGATGGTCCTCACTGACCTCCATGTGTGTGATTTCCTGCCCAGCGCAGGGCTGTCCCCTGGATGGTCCTCACTGATCTTCATGTGTGCAGTCTCCTGCACACTGCAGCGCTATCCCCTGGGCAGTCCTCACTGACCTCCGTGCATGCGGTCTCCTGTCCACTGCCTGTTGCAGAGGCTGTTCCCTGGATGGTCCTCACTGACCTCTGTGTGTGTGATTTCCTGCCCAGAGCAGGGCTGTCCCCTGGATGTTCCTCACTGACCTTCGTGTGTGCAATTTCCTGCCTAGCACGGGGCTGTCCCCTGGATATTCCTCACTCACCTTCACGTGTGTGATTTCCCGCCCAGCGCAGGGCTGTCCCCTGGATGTTCCTCACTGACCTTCATGTGTGTGATTTCCTGCCCAGCGCAGGGCTGTCCCCTGGATGGTCCTCACTGACCTCTGTTTGTGCAATTTCCTGCCTAGTGCGGGGCTGTACCCTGGATGGTCCTCACTGACCTCCATGTGTGTGATTTCCTGCCCAGCGCAGGGCTGTCCCCTGGATGGTCCTCACTGACCTTCGTGTGTGCAGTCTCCTGCACACTGCAGCACTATCCCCTGGACAGTCCTCACTGACCTCTCTGTGTGCAATTTCCTGCCTAGCGCAGGGCTGTCCCCTGGACGGTCCTCACTGACATCCATGTGTGCAGTCCTTGCCCCACATCCAAGCCCTGGGTCCTGAGAGATCCTCATGGATGCCTGTTCTGACCCATAGCTTACCCACCCCTCTCCCTGCCTCTCCACCCTTCAAACCTAGCTCAGAGCCCATTCCCCCCGTAACCTCCTGATGTTCCTCAGCTGACCGTGCTGGGGCCTCTCTAGTCAGGTTGGAATCCCTGGTATTGGCCAGCCATCAAACCACCCCGAATCAGAGCGGTGTCCTTCATGATTGGTTGTGGCTGCTCCGGGCTGGGCTGGCCCTAGTGTCTCTGCCCATGCACCTGCCATCCTGCTCTTGCAACCATCGGGCTGGCCCAGGTGTGTCCTTCCTATGGCGATGGCGGAGGGGCGGGGGAGTGAGGAGACACCCAGGCCTTCGGAGGCCCCCTGCATCTGCCTTGTCATGTCACAGCTAGCCAGTGGCCAAGCCTGGGTGGAGGTGGGGTTGGGGGAGGATCGGGGCCCTTCCTGCCAGTGGCCACACTCCTCCGTGGCTGTCACCATCATCACACCACTGCCTTGGTGGCCAATAGTTCACTGTTCATGGAGCTCCTGTAGACCCCGGGCCTGTAGGGCTCCCATTTGAGGAGAAGACGGATGTTAAGCAAAATAAATGAAGTGTGGGTATTAGATGCAGTAGGTGCTAGGCGGGAGGTGGCCTGGGTGGGTTCCTCTCCCGTGTGCTTGGCTCAGGAAGCCTCTGAAGTGCTTTGCTCCGCGCAATTGCCACCACACCTGTGTGGCCGGTGTCACTCATGTCATTCTACTGAAGGAGGACAAAGCCGGGCTCAAACTCAGGTTCAATCCGCAGCCTCACTGTGGAGCCCGCAGCCTTGGCCATGTTCTTCATGATTGCTGCCAGTGGCGGCCCCACCTGAGTCTGGCACCTCCGGGGAGAGGGGACTTCCTTGTGTGTGTCTCACTTTCCTGTGTTCTCCTAATGGCCCGCCTGTTCCACTGGGGTTGTCCGAAGCCGAAGCCTCCCATGGAGCCTCTGCTTTCTCTGTGCTTCCCCACAGAACTCGCCGTCTCCCAGCTGCACAGTGGCTCAGCACCGGCCTTGTGTGCCCTGTACCAGAGCACGTCCCAAGCCCTCTGGAAATTCCAGCTCTTTGCCCTCCTCACCCTCTGCAGCCCTGAGGTGGCCCCTCGGCCATCACATGTGAGGATGCGCAGTGGGCTCTGTGCTTCCTGCTGTACCCGGTGCAGCGTCTGACCCACTGTAGCTGCCAGGCGGTACTCAGTGTGTTGTTAACAGCCACCACTTGGGATTACTGGATGCCTGCTTATGGCAGGCACTAATTGGGCTCATGTTATTTAGCATCACATTGAACCCCTTAAGGACGCAGGGCATGGTGATGGCATACACGTGTACAGTGGAAAAATCAGGGTTCCAGGAGTGAGGCGCGTGCTCAGGTCACCCCACCCCCCTCCCACCCCGGCTCCTCCATTCCCTCCTACTTCACACTCCTTTTCTTCCTCTTCCTCTCCCCATTTCCTCTTCTCACTGTCCAGGGCAGAATGAAGTCCTCTAAACCAAAAGGCAGAGGCAGAAATACATGCTTTCAAATTAAATGTGCCTTTGTGTTACAGCTCAGGATTTTAAAACTATTGTTATTTAACCTTAGGAGCCTGTTGACAGCCCTGCATTAATTTTTCTCTGGTAGTGAACGGGGGACTTGGACACCACACAGGTGTTCCATTGTGCATGATTAGATGTCACCTTTGTAGAGAAGGAATGGCTTGGGAACCAGCCAACAGAGAGAATTCTGCACCCTCACGGAGCACACACAGCTGCACATGGAACGAAAAGCTTTTACTCCGTCTTGGTGGTTCTGGAGGTGGCAGCAAATTGCATCAGCAGGTCCCAAAGCATGGCCTTGCCTGGAGGCTTCATTTTGCCAGAAGTGTCCCATGGGTTTATATTATTTTATTTCATTTATGCATTTTTTTGACTAACAGTGGTTCAGACTTATGCCTCAGTGATATAGTGGGAAAAAAGAGGCAGGTCCCTGAGTGATTTATGATGCGATGATAATCCTACCTGCATCAGAGTTCATGTTTTAACTTTTGTTAGAGCCTTAGATTTTCCCGGCAACCCTATAGGGTGAGGAGGGGAACATAGTTTGCATTTTAACAAATTAAGAAGCTGAGGTTTCAAGGTTCACTCATATTCTGTTGGTGACAGGGCAATTTGGCAAGATATTTTGAAAGTCTTACATATATACCTTTAAAATATCTAGAATTCTTTTTATGGGAATGTATCCTAAGAGGAAAAAATCAGAGATCTCTCCAAGGACTTACAATCAAGATTGCGTATTGCAGTATTATTTTTAATGGGAAATATTGGAAACAATGTAAAGTTTCTTCAAGAGGGAATTGGTTAGCTAGATGATGTGCATGTGTAGAAATAGTTATTAAGCAGTGATTAAAATTCATGATGAGAAATACTAAGGACAGGGAATTGTTCACAATGTGTTATAAGTAAAAAGTGCAGGTTATAAAGTTGTGTGTACACAACAGCAGAGACATGGAACTAACCTAAATGCCCATCAGTGAGGGACTAGATAAAGAAAGTGTGGTACATACGTACACACCATGGACTACTATGCAGCCGTAGAAAAGAGTGAGATCATGTCCTTTGCAGGGACATGGATGGAGCGGGAAGCTGTTATCCTCGGCAAACTAACACAGGAGCAGAAAACCAAACACTGCATGTTCTCACTTATAAGTGGGAGCTGAATGATGGGAACACATGGACACATGGGGGGGAACGACACAGACTGGGCACCTGTTGTGGGGGTGGGCAGGGAGAGCACAGGAATAATTGCTAATGGACGCTGGCCTAAATACCCAGGTGAGGGGATGCTCTGTGCAGGAAACCACCATGGCACACACTTACCTATGTGACAAACCTGCACATCCTGGACATGGACCCCAGGATGTACAAGTTGGACAAAAAATAAAGGTGTGTGTATAGTATGACCCCAGGTCTTTCATATATGCAAAGAAAAGTAGCTGAAAACCAAAATATTAACAAGGAATTTATCTCTGGGTAATGAGTTAACTGGTATATTATTCTTTGAGATTTTCTGCATTTTCTTAATTTTCTAGGCTTTTATGATATAAAACAATTCCCAATAATTTTTTTTCCATTTTTTTTTTGAGACAGTCTCACTCTTGTCCCCCAGGCTGGAGTGTGGCTCACTGCAACCTCCGCCTCCCAGGTTCAAGCGATTCTTCTGCCTTGGCCCCCCAAGTATCTGGGATTATAGGCACACACCACCACGCCTGGCTAATTTTTGTATTTTTAGTAGAGACAGGGTTTCTCCACGTTGGCCAGGCTGGTCTAGAACTCCTGCCCTCAAATGATCCGCCTGCCTCGGCCTCCCAAAGTGCTGGGATTACAGGCGTGAGCCACCGTGGCCGGCCAGTTCCCAATAATGTTTTAAGTGAACAGGTGCAGACAGAGTGAGTGATTTGTCCATGGTAACATGACTAATATCTGTAACTTTTTGTTCGTAACCAGGAGCTCTTTCCATTCTCTCAGTAGAATCATCAGTGTTCGGTACTGTTAATTCCAAGTCCTCCATTCTTGTGGTGCCGGCTCTGCCTCTTCAGAGAGGTGCAATGAACGGATGCTTCCAGTTTGGGAAACCTGGTGGGGAGACAGGCCGGGGGAGGAAGGAGTGCCATCCTTCCATCCACCTCTTCTGCCTTCTTTTTTCCTACTTGTTTCAGTGACTCAGATGAAGACATCAAGGACCTGTTGATTAAACCTGCACATGGTACACAGCTGGGAGGGTAGAGAGAAGCTGGTATTGCACAGTTAGAGTCCAGAAAGGTTTAGACTGGGTATCTGAGTCAAATGTGAGTTTGGAATTACATATGGATGAGAAGAGAGTCCCATCCTGGAGTCAAGGGGCCAGTGGTGAAAGTCATATGGACACAGTGGCTGATGGACACAGTGGCTGATGGACACAGTAGTTGATGGACACAGTGGCTGATGGACACAGTAGTTGATGGACACAGTGGCTGATGGACACAGTGGCTGATGGACACAGTAGTTGATGGACACAGTGGCTGATGGACACAGTGGCTGATGCACACAGTAGTTGATGGACACAGTGGCTGATGGACACTGTAGTTGATGGACACAGTGGCTGATGGACATAGTAGTTGATGGACACAGTGGCTGATGGACACAGTAGTTGATGGACACAGTGGCTGATGGACACAGTAGTTGATGGACACAGTGGCTGATGGACACAGTAGTTGATGGACACAGTGGTTGATGGACACAGTGGCTGATGGACACAGTGGCTGATGGACACAGTGGCTGATGGACACAGTAGTTGATGGACACAGTGGCTGATGGACACAGTAGTTGATGGACACAGTGGCTGGGGATGAGGAAAAAGTGGCTCAGCTGTGAATTTGACAAGAAAAGAATCTATTTTCTATTGTAAAATCAGGCTGTGGAATCAACAACGTGGTGTGTGGTGGCGTGCAGGTTTGGGTGTGTCCACCTAGCCTCGCTGTGTGAACTTGGGGATGTGAGGCCACTTGACACAGGTGAGGCCTTTTCCGTGCTCCAGGGGACTCGGCAAGTGCAGCCAGGAGGAAGGCGTCCCGAGGAGCAGGGGTGAGGCTGGTGGCCATGGACCCCTGAGGGGTGGCTGTGTCCAGGGCTGGTCCAGATGTGATGGTGCTGTGTGGTTGTGACCATGTTCTGGTGGGCACCTGTCTTGTTTCCTGCCCGTTTCTCCAAGCCAGTTTTCTAAACTTCTTTTGATCTTGTGAAGAACCTGATCTCCTTCTAATAAATCAAGAGTTGGCTAAGTTTTTTTGTAAAAATTGTTTCCTTTCAGGCCAGTCTCTGTCACAACTATTGAATTATTATAGGACAAAAGTGGCCGTAGGCAATCTGTAAGCAAGTGGGCGTGGCTGTGTTTCCATAAAACTTTATTAATACAGAAACATATGGCAGTGGCAGACCATGGTTTGCCTACCCCAGAGCAAGCCAGTTCTTCTTGTGCTCGAAGCTGCTGAGATTAATTTCTCTCACTTTTCTCCTGGCCCTGGGATGGAATCAAGCTCTAGGGAGAGGAGCAGAGAGTCGGAACGAGGAGAGGATGGTGCGTTTTACTCCATGACGGCTTTATCACTCCTGAGGCTTTGTGTTCAGTGCTGACACTCGCCTCACCTTAAGGCAGTTTGGACATCGCAGGCATCCGCAGAGCTAGGAGGATGGTGACGTGGTTAGAAGCCATGATGTGAGCCGGGCGCGGTGCTGGTGGCTCAGGCTGTCTCACTTTCAGGGGTAGAACTTGACTCTATGACACTAAGTAGATCGATAATGAAAGCTCCAGGAGGGTCAACATATCCTCAATAAATAAAACTTCAAAAAATCTAGGGCTGCCGAAAGACGCGTTGGCCTCCTTGGTGACTTTTCTGCCTGGCTACACAGAAAAGGCCGCTGTGACAGCACCTTTGGTGGTCTCTGACTCCAACACAGGGTGGCCGGGGCTCTGGCACTGCCCCTCCCTCTGCTGTGCTGTCTGGAGGCAGAAGGTCCCCCCTGCGACTGCTGACAGAGCTGTCTTCTTGGATCTGCCTCCCAGACTGGGGACAGGGAGAAGATTCACAAGAAGGCAGCCTCAGCCTCAGCCTGGCGTTGTGTCGGGGATGGGAACAGGGCTTCCCAGCAGAAGGCAAGCTGTTCTCACGTTCAGGATGGGCCCATTGATCACGTCCTGGGTGCAGGAATGCGAGCGGCGGGGCCTCCTCAACTGGGACGCTCCATCTGCTGAAATCGGGGGGTACAGAGGCTCTGAGACCCTTGGAGTCACTGGGCAGTGCTCTGTTTGCTTGGCTCTAGCCCCGGGCGGGGAGAGGGTCTGAGGATAACTTAAAACACAAGAGATGATAAAACACATCTTTCCTTCCAGGAAGGAGTAAGTGATGATTTCCCCTCTGCGGCTCCGCAATGGGCTGTTGCTGCTTTGCCTGGGAAGGCACGAAAATGTCATAGTTAAAAAAGCTTTAAAATAATGAAAATAGAAAAACACCAGACTTCATAAAGCTGATAAAATTCCCATTACCGGAAGGGCGCCCTGAGTGCTCCGTGCCTCACACATTTGGACTCCGAGCGGGAGGCGGGAAGCCGCAGAGCCCAGCTCCCAGCGGACTTGGCCCAGAGCCTGTCACACCCTCGCCTGTGCAAGCCGCTTGCCTGACCCGCCGCGGGAGGAGCGGGGCCCAGCAGCACCTGCCTCGCCTGGGAACTGGTTAGATATGCAGATTCTCTGGCCTGCTCCGGACCCATTAGGTCAGAAACTCAGGGACTGGGCCCCGCAGCTTTGTTCTAACAGGCCCTGCAGGGGCTTAAGAGCGAAAACCGTTGGGCTGGATGGCGTTTAACAGCCCTGGTCACGTTTTTCAACTTCAGTTCTGTTGTCTGGTTTGCTGCGCCCCAGTGAGAGGCAGTGGGTGGACGTTTTTGTGGCTGGGGCGTTTGGCAACGTCTGCAGGATCCTTCCTGGGAAACCAGCGTGGCCCTTTGGAATAGTGAAGTTTCGGAGTTCCACAGAGAAGAGTGTGTGAAACTTCAGCTCACATTTTTCGAATGTTTTTGAGCCCAAGCCTGGTTTTGTTAACGACTCACAGCACCTGTGCCCTGCAGAGCTGCCACCAGCTGAGACTTGCTAATTCCCTGGGGGACTTTTACAGAGTTTTAAGTAGTTTTTCTTCTTTGTTCTGTGTCAATTAACCTGTATCTACAGTGGACGGTAGTAATTCCCAGCACACTGGAAATGTAGCGAGCTCAAGAGGAAGATAAAAAGAAATTATTTTTCAAATTCACCTCAGACTATCCTCCTAAAGTGTCAGTCCCATCCTCTGATAAGGTCTCACGTGGCATATCCAGTTGCCTGTAGCAAATATCAGGGTTAAAAGGGGAAACTGTAGTAACAATTGGATCTAATTTGTCTTTTCATTATTGGAAGTGCAGATTCCTCTCACCCACAATGCGAGTGGTGTTTGTGGACAGGTGTCTAAAGGAGCAGAAGGCAATATTCTTTCCTATCTCATCACTTAAAAATAAAGTTTTCAAAATAAACCTTTTTTTTTTTAGCTCAAGTGTAAGAGTTCTAATCATCAGGGCCAGGAAGCAGTTTTTGTCTTTTAAATCTTAATTGAATTACAATGTATATTTAAATATACATCCAGTCTTAAAACTGAACCTAATACATTTGTAAAAATTAGTTGATGTATGATTTTCCCCACATAATTAATTTAAAATTATACACACACACACGCACACACACACACACTGGAGGGTGTATATATACACACACACACACACACACACACACACATATATTTGAGATGGAGTCTTGCTCTGTCACCCAGGCTGGAGTGCAGTGGCACATTCTTGGCTCACTGAAACCTCCACCTCCCAGGTTCAAGTGATTCTCCTGCTTCAGCCTCCCAAGTAGCTGGGATTATAGGCACGCACCACCATGCCCGGCTAATTTTGTATTTTTTAGTAGAGACTAAACACCGTGTTGGCCAGGCTGGTCTTGAACTCCTGACCTCTAGGCCTCCCATTGCGCTGGGATTATAGGCGTGAGCCACTGGGCCTGGCCTAAAATAATTTGTATAAGGCCAATCATTTGTTATCCGGGTGATGAAGAATTTGGATCCAGAAAACAAATTGTAAAGAGTTTGTTAAATTTACTTTTAACAATTTTTATAATGTGCTGACCCAAGTTTTCAATTTACGGATGATTTCTACATGTGATGCCCTTGCTTCTCAGTGTGGTGGGCAGCCCAGCGGACGAGTCACCAGGGAGTGCTTTGGAAATGCTGAATCTTTGGCTCCGTCCCAGGCCCAGGGAATAGAAATACTAATTTAACAGGGCCCAGCTGGTTCACATGCACATCAAAGTGTGGGAGAGGCTGTTTCCATGATGATGATGATGATGATAATGATGATATAACTCACATTTCCTAAGGGGGGTCTTGAGATGATAAGGTCTTTTTGTTAGAGGGCTTGGTGCTTTAACAATGACTGAGAAACTATGAACTGGATTTTTCCTCTCTTTCATCAGAGACCACAACTAAGTCAGCCCAGTACTGCTAAAAAGCTTGTTTACCTTTTAAATTATGTGTCTGAAGTACCACATGTCTGAAGTTCACATTTACAGCAGGGTAGGCTGTGTGGTTCACGTGTGCCATGTCTCAGCAATCCTGAGCAATACATCTATCTTTCTTCACTTTATTCTCACTTTTGGTACTGTTCTTTCATGGGTCATACTATATTTAAATCCAGGACATGAGAGTTACCGGTTGAAGTTCTCTGAGATTAGCTTAACCATTTCATCCCCGGCATAGCCTGGCTGCCTGCACCTGCAGTATTTAATGTTCAAGGATTTTCATCAGATACTTTTTCAAAGCTTGTCTTTAACTTTTTATCTGTGAAAGCAAGGTTAGAAATGTTTTCTTAGTCCTGAAGAATGACTCAGCAAACATCCTTCTTTTGAAGGTATTATCCCATTTCAGGAAATCGAGGACAAAAAACCAGAGCCGATTAAAAACCAAGAGCTGATTAAAACCACGTGCCATTTAGAATAAATACAGTTGAGGTTGCTGCTCTTAATGTCTTCAAACGAATGAAGGAGGAATGTGTAGCATGGAGAGCGCATTTCCCAAGAAGTAACTCCTGGACTTTAAAAATAAAACAAACAATTCTGGTAGGTATCCTGAATTTGGTACAATTTCTTACTCTTAAGAGAGTTTAAATAAATCTGTGCAATTAGGAACCTGAAATAAGGAAATTAATCAAAGAAAGAGGTTTTGTTTTTTCTAAAAATAAATGATAGGACTTGATGGTTGTCCTGGTACCCAGCTCGCTGCCCTTCTTCCAGGGTAGAGTGAGCTGGTTCTTTTTCTGTGGGAAGCTGATTTTGTGAACAGGAGGAGTTGAAATCAGGAACTGCCTTAGAATTGTGGCCCCAGCTTCAAACAAGAACCGACTTTACAGAAGCCAAAGACGTGAGGAGGACCTTGGCCCTTTCAGCCTCTGCTGAGCACACACATCACCGTTGTGATGGAGCGGACTGACCAGGTGTATGGGGTGGAGGTGAATTGGAGGGGCCTGAGCTCCAAGGATCCACCTTTGCAGTAAGGCACGGTCACTCATCCATGTTCGTGTGTGCCCTCCCAGCTCCTGCTCTCGCGTGACATCTGTGCCCGGGAGAACAGGCCCAGCATGGAAGGAGTGTCAGCCTCAGGCCCCTCCTCCCAGCACAGGGGACGGACAGGTGTCCCCGCAGGAACAGGGCCCAGAGGCTGTGCAGCGGGCAGGCCCTCGTGTCTGCAGGAGAAACCTTGGCCCGAACTTGCCAGCGGTCAGCTCCCGTCGTTCATGGCAATTGAGTGTGCAGCGGCGCAGAGAACATGCCACTTAATAACTGTTTTGGGGTCCTCCCTTGTAGGTCTAAGATCCAGGCCACCGTGCAGTCCTCAGGATGGGGCACCCATCTTCCTGCTCTCTGAGGCATTGAGGCTGAAGTTTCCAGAATCTTCTGGGTGATTATCCCTCCTCCCGCTACCAATTTGGCTGTGGACCCTCCTCTGTGAGGAATGCAGCCATGTGTGTCAACCTCCAGAAATGCCCTGCGCTGAGAGTGTGGCCAAGGCAAGGAAGGGACGGGTCCCCAAAACGCTGGGCTGGGGCCGTGATTGAAAGCCTCAGAATTGGGGAGGACTTACTGGGGGGCTCCATACTCTGGATCGGCAGGTGAAGGGGCCTGAGCAACACCCACCCCTACGTGCAGCGGGCAGGGTGGGGCTGGGTCACCTGGCCAAGGTGGGGCTGCATGTCACCCAACTGAGCCCCTTGCTTGGCAGCCCAGGGAAGGGGGAGGGGTTCAGGGAACAGGGAAGGGGCACAGGGAAGGGGGAAGGGATACAGGGAAGGGGGAGGGGGCTCAAGGAAGGGGAGGGGGCGCAGGGAAGGAGGAGAGGGAGCAGGGAAGGGGGGAGCAGGGAAGGGGGGCGCAGGGAAGGGGGGCGCAGGGAAGGGGGAGGGGGTGCAGGGAAGGGGAGGGGGGGCAGGGAAGGGAGAGGGGGTGCAGGGAAGGGGGAGGCTGCAGGGAAGGGGAGGGGGCGCAGGGAAGGAGGAGAGGGCGCCGGGAAGGGGGGCACAGGGAAGGGGGAGGGGGCGCAGGGAATGGGGAGGCTGCAGGGAAGGGGAGGGGCGCAGGGAAGGGGGATGCTGCAGGGAAGGGGGAGGCCTGCAGGGAAGGGGAGGGGGCGCAGGGAAGAGGAAGGGGTGCAGGGAAGGGGAGGGGAGGCTGCAGGGAAAGGGGAGGGGCGCAGGGAAGGGGGAAGGGGAGCAGGGAAGGGGAGGGGGGCGCAGGGAAGGGGAGGGGGGCGCAGGGAAGGGGGAGGGGGTGCAGGGAAGGGGGAGGGGCGCAGGGAAGGGGAGGGGGTGCAGGGAAGGGAAGGGGGATGCTGCAGGGAAGGGGGATGGGGCGCAGGAAAGGAGGAGGCTGCAGGGAAGGGGAGGGGCTCAGAAGGGGGGCGCAGGGAAGGGGGAAGGGGCGTGGGGAAGGGGCGCAGGGAAGGGGAGGGGGCACAGGGAAGGGGAGGGGGCACAGGGAAGGGGAGGGGGCACAGGGAAGGGGAGGGGGCACAGGAAAGGGGGATGCTTCAGGGAAGGGGGAGGGGGCACAGGGAAGGGGAGGGGGCGCAGGGAAGATGAAGGGGTGCAGGGAAGGGGAGGGGAGGCTGCAGGGAAGGGGGAGGCTGCAGGGATGGGGGACACTGCAGGGGTTGTCCCCAGACTGGGACTGGGCTTTCAGGGAAGCAGTCAGTCCCTCTCATGTGGAGGTGGGCTGGCTTCCGTCCAGGCCGCTGCCAGGTCCCTTGGGCAGAGGGGCTGAGCGCTGTCTCCTGCTGCCCCCTGCTGCCCCCCGAGCCCTGTCCGCAAGCCACAGTCAGGGATGGGCAATCAGGCCTGGCAGGAGCTGCCCGGGCTGCCTCCCTCTTGTCAGAGACAGATCTGGGAGGAGCCTTCCTCCTCCCCCTCTCCCTCTTCCTTTTGTCTTTGAAATTGCAATCACAGCTTTCATCTGAGCCTTGGGCCACAGAAGCCAGATGCCCTGACCGCAGGGCTGCCTGAGATGAGGGTCCGGGGGTCTCTGTCCTCCCACGCCCAGCCTGGCAGAGGCAGCCCCGCCTCCGGGCTGAGGCGCTTTAATCTCTCACTTTTCAGGCTGATTCCTAGAATAGGGGTTCTTAATGTGGAAATGGCTTTCTATTCCTGCCTGGATGCCGCCCTGGTTTAACACGTTGTTTTCGATCTGATGGAAACATTTAGAAAACCTCAGTGGGGTGTGGGGACTCCTTGGTCCCAAGGGTCTGTGCTGCTGGGAGGGGATGCTGAGATTGGGGGGTAGCTATGGCCCAGACAGTGCCCACCCGCCAGCAGGCAGGCGCTTCACTCTTACCCCCCCTGCAGTGGGCAGGGCGCATCCTCATTTACATCTGAGAATGCGAGGGAGAAGGGAGGCTTTGCCAGGTGCATGGCGTTGTGTTTGCTGCAGAGGAGGTGGGGTTGGAGCCTGGGCACCCTGCTCTCTCTCCAGAATGTTAAAAATGAGGATGATGTTTAAAAAGAGCATCTCTTCAAACGCTGCACCTTCCTTTTCTATGATGATGCGTTCGTTCCTAGGAAAGAATGTGATTTAACATAACCCCAGAGCCTCAGGCTGTCCTAAGCCCTAGCGTTTTCTGCAGGGAGAGGTGGGAAACATGGCTTTGACGGGAATCACATCTGGGATGGGCTCTGGCATTGAAACCCACGGTGGTGAGACTGCCACTGCTGCAGGTGACATCTGTCATCGAAGGACCTGCTCCAGGCAGTAGGGACTGGGGTTCCTGGGGTGCTAGCATGGTTTTTTTTAAGGCTGTAGAGGGGGACAGGACAAAGACACAGAGTGACTGACAGTAACAGGGTCAGATTGGGCGTGGAGTCTGTGATCTCTGAAGAGCGGGGGAGGCTGGCGGGGCCAGGGAGGAAAAGGCTGGGTGTAGATTACTTCACTCTGCTTCGTTATATTTTTTAGATGAGGAAATCTGTGTGTGTTCCTTGTACCAAGTGAGTGGTGCTGACACAGGTGAAGCCCCTGCATCCCCTTCTCAGGGGCTGTCCCAGTTCAGGTTCAGCAACTTCCCCAACAGACCTGCATCTCCATGTTTGCACAGCCACGGGGTCCTGGCGTTCCCGTTGGTGCGTGTGTTGGTGCTGTCTGGGAAGATGCTTTCCTGTTTGCAGTTGGATCCCAGGGCCTTGGTCATTCCGGCCTCAAAGCACGGTCTTCAGTGAGCCCCTCTCAGGAAGGGTGATTAGTGAGTGGCCAGCAGCTCACAGGCTTCTGAGGAGTCCTGTCTGCAGCTTGGAGGCAACAGGTGCCGGTGCTGAGCCTGCTGTCCAGGAACCTCCCCTCCTCCCTCTTTGCTTCCTGCTGTGGGATGCCAGCTCACATCAGCTGGATTTTATGGGCCTCAGTGGAAAGTGTAGCACACATTTCAGAAGGCGTGTGCATCCTGCTGCTGATGACAGCCTTCCTCTGCCCTCACGGCAGAGTCAGGCGAGAAGCCTGAACCCAGGAAGGGCCTTCCACGGTGGTGGTAGAGACAGGGTTGGGCAGGGGCCATGGATTTTTAGGCCATGTCTGCCTTGGCCACAGCGACGCCCAGAGATGGGAGGAAGCAGAGCAGGTGCATGTGGTACAGGATGTGCCGAGCTTCCTCCCAGCCAGTGAGAGAGGTGGTGGGCTCTGTTCACATTTACTGTATTTCCACAATGAACCACAAACTCTCCATAAACATCTCTTAGGAGTGATTGGGGTAAGAGAGGCAGATCCAGCCTGACTCCTTGCAAAACTGGATCCATTTTCATCTTGAGAAGGGTAAGAAAAAAGGGGCACCACAATGGTGACAAGATACTGCTAAGAGTTCTGAGGACACAGTAGGGAAGCAGAATCAGAACAAGATCAGCATGCATGAGTGTACCCATGTACGTGTGCATACGTGCACCCATGTATGTGCGTGCATGAGTGTACCCATGTACGTGCATGCATATGTGTACGTGTCTGCAGGTGTATGCTCACATGTATGAGTGTGTGCATATGTGTATGCATGCAGGTGTGCATGTGTGTATGTGTGCAGGCATGAGTGTGCCTGTGAATGGGCATGACTGCATGCATGCATGAGTGTACCCATGTACGTGCATGCATATGTGTACGTGTCTGCAGGTGTATGCTCACATGTATGAGTGTGTGCATGTGTGTATGCATGCAGGTGTGCGTGTGTGTATGTGTGCAGGCATGAGTGTGCCTGTGAATGGGCATGACTGCATGCATGTATGAGTGTGCACGTGTGTATGTATATGTGTGCACATGCTTGTGTGTGCATGTGTGTATATGTGTGCACATGCGTGCATGACTGGATGTGCTTGTCTCTGTGCTGAAGCAGGAGGGATACCCTGTGAATACAGAGTGAGGAGGAACTCCTGAGCACCACAGCCCTGCTATAGGGTTCAGCAGAGGAGCAATTTGAGAATTTGGGGAATGTCACATGTCTTCATGCAAAAGGGTGGATAATACATTGAAGTGAAGGAATTCCAGTTTTAAGTGCTGGGCACACAAGGTTAAGGGCCCCACAGGCCGCTGTTGGCTTTCCTTGTGGATTTAGCTTCTTGGCCTCAGAATGACATCTGGAGCTTAGTGTATGCAGTCTGTGAGCCGACAGGGTACACAAGTCCAGGATGCCACTTGCCGCCACATGGCGGGTGTGGAGCCCACTCGAGGAAGGCGTGTGCCTGAGGCGCCTGGGCTGGGTTGAACCAGTGTCTGCCAGAGAAAATGTCTTTTCTCTGGATGATTTATGATCATAATTACTATTAGTAGGTGGCTGATACTTAAAATGAAATTTGCTCTTTCGTAATTTTAGAACAAATAACTTAGCAGTCAAATTAGCATATCCACTGGCTGGGTGAAATATGCATAACATTTGCAGCTCTGGTAATCATGTGAAATGCTGCTGCTGTGTTTGCCTCTCACCAAGGAGTGCTGCAGGTTTTCCACTGTCACTTCTCATCAGTCCTCTGGAGTAACCAATCAGGTTGGGCACATGCCAGTAACAGGTGGTTTTCCAAGGTCAGGATCCAAGAGATCATTTGATGCACATCTCATTCAGATCACATCTAACTGTCAGCCACGATTAAGGCAGAGATGGGAAGAAAACAGGGGCTTTCTTCCCGGTGCCTCTCCTAGCAGAGCTCCGTCATCTGCCATTTCCACGTGACAAACATGGAGTTAGAACGTGAGCTGTGTCTGCAGCATCCCTGCATCTGCCTTCCCCCAAGGTCTCTGTTCCTCCACGCTGGAGATGCACCCTAGAATCCTGAGCAGAGTCCTGTAGCTCCTGCCAGAGCCGGGACCAGGGACGTTCCACGACATCGGACTAACCTCCAGCACATCTCCAGTGTGGTCACATCCTTACTGCTCCCAGCTCCTTCTCTGTGCGCCTCTGTGTGCCTGGGGCGGGAGGGGCCCTCACAGCTGAGGCTCTCCCTCTGGGAGGCAGTGAGGGGAGCCTCGGAGGTCACTGCGTGAGGATCTGAGAGGACCTCTAACCTCCATGCTGACCTTTTCAAGGTCACTGCTTTTGTGGGGAGTGGTGTCTGCCTCTCCTCCTGCTGTTCAAGTGCCAGGTGTGTGTCTCTCAGAACGTTCCCTGCCACGCTCCTGTAGGCCGTTCACCTCCTCTGCCTGGCTCAGGCACTTGTTGAATGAAGAAATAATGCAGAGAATGCAGAATGAATGTGGGGTTAGCTGATGGGTAAATGGGATTAAGAAATGAAATGCTGGCCAGGCGCGGTGGCTCACGCCTGTAATCCCAGCACTTTGGGAGGCCGAGGCAGGTGGATCACTTGAGGTCAGGAGTTCGAGACCAGCCTGGCCAACATGGTGAAATCCCGTCTCTACTAAAAATACAAAAATTAGTTGGGTATGCTGGCGCACACCTGTAGTCCCAGCCACTTGGGAGGCTGAGGCAGGGGGATTGCTTGAACCTGGGAGGCAGAGGTTGCAGCAAGCCAAGATCACACCATTGCACTCCAGCCTGGGTGATAAGAGCAAGACTCCATCTCAAAAAAAAAAAAAAAATCTGTTTTTCATGAGATTGTTATTTCAAAACAAAACAAACAAAAACTCCCCCAAACCAAAAACAATCTCTGCTTGGATTGGAGGCTCCCGTCAATGGGTGGGGTGTCCACCCGCCTGTGACTGCTGGCAGGCGATGGTGGTGGGCACTGGGCTGGGCAGGCACTGGCTGGGCAGGCCAGGGCTGCACCTAGGCCACCTCCTGGGAGGAAGCAGACCCCAGCCAGGGGCCGCCCTGCAACTGTGGAAGGCTCGTGAAGCTGTTGTGAGACGAGCGAGGCTGCCTCCTCCTGTGAACTCCCAGCGTTGGGTCCTGCTAGGCTCTGTGCTGCCTTAGGTCTGGAATGACGTTTAGTTTTAAAGCCTCCGCACGTGCTGGTTTAAGGCAACCAAGGGCTTCCTCTGTAAGGGTTTTAGGCCAGCTCCCTCATGAGGAAGTAGTGACTGGAAACTTTAACGTGACCCTGGGGGTGAATCCCTCAGTAATTCATAACTTTCTCCGGATTCCTCAGTTTCTTTGTTCACCCATTTGCTCCTGGGCACCTGCCCTGTGCCAGACACACAGAGGGCATGGGAGGAAACAGTAGAGGGTGGAAACAGGCGTGTGCCCGGCTCCTGAACTCCAGGAGAGGGAAACACACACTCAATCCACAGTCACTGCACAGTGTGGCGAGTCCCGAAAAGGACGCCTGGGCAGCCCGGGGAGAGTCTGGGGCTTCCACAGGGATCTTAGCGGATGAACAGGCGTTTGTCGGCTGGTGAAGCAGCATTGAAGGCACTATGCTTTGCAGGAATGAGTGAAAGACACTGCGTGTTCAGACCACACCCGGCCTTGGGTGAGAGACACGGCGCGTTCACACCACACCTGGCCTTCGCTGGCGGTGCGACTCCCGCCTCGTGGCCCTGGGGCCCTCCCGGTTCTGGTGTCCTGTGTGCTCCCGCCCTCGCCGGAGCCGCTCCCTAGCGGGGTGGTGCTTTCTGGACCCATCTCTCTGTGTTTAAGACAGGCGTGGACGTGGAGCCGAACGCCAACCTTTGCCAGCCTGCTCGGCCGCGGGGGATGCGTGGCTTGGGGTCGCCTGGCCACCCAGGCACCGCGGAGCTTCTGGAGCCCCTTCCTGGGTGGGGACTGAGGCGCTGCCTCTGCCCCGCGTCTCCTCCAGGGCCTGGCCCAGCCGCGCTGGCCTTTCCTGCCCGTCTTCGTCTCCGCTGCCTCCGCTGCCTCCTTTCCTCTCCCGACCCTCTCCTGCGTCTCTTGTCTGTGGCCACGGACGCCACGGTTTGCTTCCCACGCAGCCGGGCTCCCCGCGGAGCTCGTTACCTCCCTGGAAGCCTCCGCTCCCCGGGAGCAAGGGAGCAAGGGAGGAAGCAGCCTTGCTTCCAGGGACGCGGTGCGTGCGGTGAGCACCCGGCCCAGGGGAGGCGCCGGGCCCAGGGGAGGCCTCAAGGGGAGGCCCCGGCCCCGCTGCTGCTCCCGCGGCCAGAGAGTCTCCTGTGATGACGCCGCCTTGACCCTCAGCCGAGAGCTGTGGGCCTGGTCCAGGTGAGAGCCGGGCTCCGGGACTAGGCCAGGAGGCCTCGCACGTGGCCGGGTCAGGGGCGCAGCGTTCTGGCTTCAGAATAATCGGCCCCATCTCGGAAAAGCCGGGTCGGAGGAGCCTGCTTGACCGGCGGTTTCTCTGAAATTCACCAGGGGGCCAGGAAGGCCGCCTCGGGGGCACCCCCCTCCTCCCCTCCAGCTGACCGCGTCTCTTCTCTGTTTCCCCGCAGGCTGCCTGCTCGAGGAGGGCCTCTGCGGAGCGTCCGAGGCCTGTGTGAACGGTGAGTGTGGGGTCCTGGCTGCTGCGCCCTGGTCTGCCCCTCTCCTGCCCGCCGTGCGCAGCGCCCAGCCTGGTGAGCCCCGCCGCTGGCCTGGAGCTGGGGCCGCCCGGGGCGCGCTGCCGAGAGGAGGCGGATGGAGCCCCGGAGCCATGGGCTGCGGCCTCTGTGGGTGGGGGGAAGAGGTTGCCCGGGTTCTGGGCGCCCATCGCTCGCACCAACCCTTGCTTTCTGATTTTGTTTTGCTCTGTCCTTCGGCAAGTTTTTCATCCTTTTTTAAAAATTTTTTTTGAGACAGAGTCTCGCTCTGTCGCCCAGGCTGGAGTGCAGCGGGGCTATCTCCTCTCACTGCAACCTTCGCCTCCTGGGCTCAAGCGATTCTCCTGCCTCAGCCTCCTGAGTAGCTGGGATTACAGGCGTGCACCACTGCACCCGGCTAATTTTTTGTATTTTTAGTAGAGACAGGGTTTCACCATGTTGGCCAGGCTGGTCTTGAACTCCTGACTTCAGGTGATCCACCCGCCTCGGCCTCCCAAAGTGCTGAGATTACAGGCGTGAGCCACCACGCCCGGCCAGGTTTTTCGTCCTTTAAGCCACTGATTTTCCTCTCTTATCAGGCGGATAAGAAAACAGTGCAAACGCTGTGTTTTCAGGTTGGGCTGAAAGCCCTTGAGGACGGCAGTTATGAAATACGGCGAGCAGCGGGTCCCGCAGAGCCCCTTCCCTCCAGCGCGGTCAGGCAGAGGGCATCTCCCAGGGCAGACGCCATCTCCCAGGGCAGACGCCACCCGGGCCTGTCATGCTGGTGAACTGGGTGCTGTGCGCTCTGAACGCGCAGGGGAGGGTTAAACTCCAGTATCCTCAGAAAAGCTCTGGGCGGAGCCGCCTTTCTCCAAGTCAGGGGCTGCGTGTGGGCCCGGGGCGCACTGAGCGAGGCCTTCTCTTTCCCCAGCTCCCTGCCCATCTGTCCTCAGACTGTGGGCAGGAGCGGATTTAATCCTAGCGAGGATGGCGGGGCCTGCACAGAGGCCCCTCGCACCCACTAATCTCTGCACAGACGTGGGTGCCGGCGGGGGACTGAGATGCAGGGCAGGGCGCTGGCCTGGGGTGCCGCCCTCCTGGGGCCTTTCAGGACAGGCCTCCCCTGCACTGGTGCATCCAGGGGGAGCCGAGGTGAATGCCTCTGAGGGTCTGAGAAGCGAAACCGAGGAGCTTGTGCGCCCTGGGGTGGGACCAGCCCTGGGTTCCGGATGGAATTTTGGGGCTGGGGGCACCTCTGTGTCTGTGCCTAGGCAGCTTCTGGGGTCGGGAAGGGAAGCCACGGTGGAGGCGCCAAGAGGAGAGCAGGTCCTCAGCGGCGGCAGCTTCTGCTGTTTCTCTTCTTTCGGGAGATTCCTGTGCCGAGTGTGACAAGTGGGAACCGGCAGCTCGTGGGGTGCAGTGTGGGTGGTGGGTGAGGTTCTGGCCCAGCCTAAGACCCCCTGGGGCTCCCTGGCATCTACTCCGTGCAGCTTTAATTTGGAGGCAGCCTTAAGAAAAATAGCGATATTGAAAAGCCTACGTCGTCTGCCTGGACTCAACAGCTTTTGATGATAATGGAAGCAGGTGTGTGTGTTTAATTTAATTGGAGCCGTAAGTAGCCCCAGCAGAATAAAAGCCGAGGCTGTCTCCCCGGCTCCTTGACAAAGGCCGGCCTGGGTGTCTGACTGTGATCATTCTCAGACATTTTTCTCCTCAACCTTGACTTGCCTCCCAGACATAGAGTCGTCTCAACATCATATCCAGGTAATGACTGTGGATTCCTTGGAAGGGAAAAGCAATTTAAATGTAAATACACATATTCAGGCCTTGATTTATAGAAACAGATGATATTTGATTTTTTTTTTTTTTATGATGCACTGAAGGTCTAGGAAACAGCGAAGCCAGTGGTGCCCAGTCTTAGAAAACTGCGCTTTGCGAGGCTGACGGGGAGCGATAGGAGAAGTGGTTCCTGCGCTGGCTCAGATTTATGGTTGCCATGGTGACTGGTTTAGCCCGAGGCTGGCAGGCCAGGGGTGCGGCAGCCCAGGGTGCGGTGGGGGGCGGCTGCGAGCCTAGAACATTCTGTCACCAGCCGCAGGGTCTCTTTCTCTCCCTCTGGCTCACTCTCTCTCTTTCCCCCTCTCTTTTCTTAAGGTACGTGTAGGAATATATAATCTTATCAAGCTTGGATATGTTTTTTAAAAGCCCAACAGAGCTTATTAATAAAAAGAAAGTCAAAAGATAAACATACCACCTCACACCCATTAGGATGGCTAGTATTAAAAAACCCCTGAAAATCGGTGTTGGTGAGAATGTGGAGAAATTGAACACTTGTGCGCTGCTGATGGGAATGTAAAATGGCGTCGTTGCTGAGGGAAACAGTATGGTGGTTTCCTAAAAAATTAAAAATAGAGTTTTTAATTTGCCTCAGCAACCCCACTTCTGGGTACGTACCCCATAACACAGGAAGCAGAGACTTGAAGAGCTGTTTGCACACCCATATTCATAGCAGTTAATGCACAACAGCCAAAGGCGAAAGCAGCCCAGTGTCCACTGATGGGCGAATGGACAAGTGAAACGTGGTCCATCCACATGATGGAATAGTACGCAGCCTTGAAGAGGAAGTGAGTGCTGACACTCGCTGCAACATGGGGGGAACTTGAGGCTGTTATGCTGAGTGAAATAAGCCAGTCACAAAAGGACAAATACTGAATGATTCCACGCATGTGATGTACTAAAGATAGTCAAGTTCATAGAGACAGAAGGTAGAGTGTCGGGGCCAGGGGCTGGGGGACAGTTGGGGTGTCAGTGTTTAATTGGTGGAGTTTCAGTTTGGGACGATGGAAGAGTTCTGGGAATAGACGGTGGTGATGACTGATCAACAGTGTGAATGTAATTACCACCACTGCACTGTACACTTAAGAATGGCTAAGATGGTAAATATTAATGTGACATATATTTTACCACAATATGCAATTGGAACTATGAAACTGCAGCCTCCGCACATGCTCATTTAACGTAATCGAATGCTTCAGCTGTAAGGGTTTTAGGCCAGCTCCCTCAGGAGGAAGTCGTGATTGGAAACTTTAAAGTGACCCTGGGGGTCAATTCCTTGGTAATTCATAACTCTGGAGTAACTTTGGTTATTATAGAAAAAACTGTAAGGGTTCTGGAAGAGAAAGCTTAAGATAAAGCAATCACATAATCCTGGAACAGCTTGTAGAAAAGAGAGTTTAGATGCTGTTACATGGGCATCCTAAATATGAGGAAAACAGATTTCAAAGAATTTTTAAAGTGGATTTGATTTCATGGTTGATAACTTTAAATGGGACACATCCAAACACAGGTGGTATGTCCTAGACATTCTAAAGGTATAATAACTACTCCACAATAGAAAAAAGGAAAACAAATCTATGAAGATTAAAATAGATCACGCTTATGTCGGGAAATGAGCTGGTCGCTTTCACGCCCTGCTGATGGGAGCATGGCCTGACGTGATCGTGATGGACGCTGACTGGCCGGCACGTTCACGCCACATAAGCGAGGTGGCCCGTGACCCGGCAATCTGATGTGTGAGAATATGCCCCAAGAAAATAATCCATTACCCAAAATTCTAAAGAAAACTTGAAGCACAAAGCTGCTCTCTGCAGTGGTGTTTGTATTAATTTTAAAACAGTAGACAAATCATTAATATTGAACAAAGGAGAATGCTTCTTTAAAGCTATGTTATGGTCACATGATTCAAATGTTAAGCAGACATTAAAAGAGAAGTGTTCAAAAAGTTGTTAATAACGTCGGAAAATGCAGGTGGGAGAAAGGAAATGAAAAACTCAGGATCCAAAACTGAGCGTCTAATACGATGACAGCCGTGCGAAAATGTGGATAGCAGAAAAAGCTCAAGGAAATACACCAGATTGTGAATAGTGGCTCTCTCTGGGTAGTGACTTTTATTTTCTTCATATTTCTCTGGTTTTCCAGTTTTTCACGTGAGCATGTTCCTGCTAAAAGGACAAGAGAGGTGGGAAGGAGGCACATGAAGGAACCACCATTCCCTTTGAGCTCAGAAAGGAGGAGAGGCCTGTGCAGGAGGGGCGCAGAGAGGGGTGGCCGAGCAGGAGGGGCGCAGAGAGGGGTGGCCGAGCAGGAGGGGCGCAGAGAGGGGTGGCCGAGCAGGAGGGGCGCAGAGAGGGGTGGCCGAGCAGGAGGGGCGCAGAGAGGGGTGGCCGAGCAGGAGGGGCGCAGAGAGGGGTGGCCGAGCAGGAGGGGCGCAGAGAGGGGTGGCGGAGCAGGAGGGGCGCAGAGAGGGGTGGCCGAGCAGGAGGGGCGCAGAGAGGGGTGGCGGAGCAGGAGGGGCGCAGAGAGGGGTGGCCGAGCAGGAGGGGCGCAGAGAGGGGTGGCGGAGCAGGAGGGGCGCAGAGGGGTGGCCGAGCTTCTAAGAGTGCGTCAGGACGACCACACCATAGCGCTGGAGCCCAGGGGCGGAAACCCGGACTTCCAGGAGCGCAAGAGGAGCAAGTCGCGCTCTCCGCTTGGAGGGAGGTGGAAGAATGGTGACACGTGGGGGAGGGATGGCTCAGCTACACACCTGTCGGCTCCGTGTCTCGTGGCTCAAGGCTGAATTATGCTGTGACGACCCACAAGCCCTGCGCTCGGTGGCCCAGGTGACACGGGCCTGCGGGCCGTTGCAGGGTGTCTGCCTTCCCTCCGCAGGTGCCCTCCCGGGACGCCGGCGGCCGGGGCCACAGCAACAGCGGCTGGGAGGGGTGCCCTTGCGCTCGTGGCTCACTCCGCCGGCCACGCTGATGGTGGGGAGGCTCCTCCTGCGGCCGACTCCCCGTGGCGGCGTCACAGCCACAGGCTTCACGTCTCCAACTGCAGCTTCTTGTATTCCAAGCCCTTTCTCCACTGAAGAGGGCAGAAAACCACCAGGAACCGAGGACGTCTGTGATGGTGGAGTGTTGTTTGGCCGTGGAAAGGGAGGCAGGAAGCACCGGCACACTGACGCAGAGGAACCTGGGAAACGCCGTGCTCAGAGGGAGAAACCGAGTCACAAAAATCACGAGGGGCATGATTTCATTTATACAAAATGTCCAGGAGGCCAGGGGCGGAGGCTCACCCTGTAATCCCAGCACTTCAGGAGGCCGAGGCAGGCGGATCACTTGAGATCAGGAGTTCACGGCCAGCCTGGCCAACATGGTGAAACCCCGTCTCCACTAAAAATACAAAAATTAGCTGGGCATGGTGGCGCGTGCCTGTAATCCCAGCTACTCTGGAGGCTGAGGCAGGAGAATCGCTTGAACCTGGGAGGTGGAGGTTACGGTGAGCCGAGTTCACACCATTGCACTCCAGTCTGAGCAACAGAGTGAGACTCTGTCTCTAAATAAATAAATAAATAAATAAATAAATAAATAAATAAATAAGTAAGTAAATAAGTCCAGGAGAGGTAAGTCGGTAGAGACAGAAAGTAGGTTGTGGCCGTGTAGGGCTGGGGAAAGTGTTGGGGGCATGGGAAGTGATGGCAGAGGGGCAGGTTCCCTTTGGTGGTACTGAGAGGCTCTGAGGTGGACGGTGAGGTGGTCACGGAACTCTGAACATTCAGAAAACCGTTGACTCTTACAGTTTTTTTTTTTTTTAAGACAAGCACTTGTTCTGTCGCCAAGGTTGGCGTGCAGTGGTGCAATCCTAGCCTAACGCAGCCTTGAACTCCTAGTCTCAAGTAATCCTCTCACCTCAGCCTCCCTAGTAGCTGGGACTACAAGCACACACCATCATGCCTGGCTATTTAAAAAAATTTTTTTTTGCAGTGATGGAGTCTCACTATGTTTCCCAGGCTAGTCTTGAGCTCGTGACCTCAAGTGGTCCTCCCACCTTGACCTCCCGAAGTGCTGGGATTACAGGCATGAGCCATTGTGCCCGGCCAACTCCTATACTTTAAAAGGCTGAGTTATGTGGTATATGAATTATGTTTCAATAAAGCTGTTTTTTAAAAGAAAGAAAAAAGAACTGAGGATACAGTTAGGCAAGGAGGTAAGCATAGTGAAGGATATAGCCAGAGAATTGCATTTCTTTAATAAGGGGTTACTTCCCTCACCCCAGACAGATGGGCTCCCTCCCAGGACATTCAACCCAACACAAAACAAGATGGTTGAAAATGCTGGCTCCACCATCTGGGCACAAAGCAGAACAATAAGCTTGTCCCTCTCAGATTTGGGAGTTTTTCCAGCAAACAATCACCTCCCAGTGCAACTTAGGTACTACAAGCACTAGTGTTGTCCCCAAAGTGGAAGACTTTAGAATATTCAAATCCAGAGTGTCTCCCTAATTCTTTGAAGCTATGTGATTAACCCTATTTGGATTTTCGGCCACAGCAAGCAGCGAAGGCCATCAGTGGGAAATTATTTATTGAGTGAGTGGATACAAGAATAAATGAATCATGCTTTCATGGCACAAGAGACACCCCCATAGCCCTCAAATAAAAGGTTTATGTACCATAGTGGGGAAAAAGTAATTTCTCACCCCTCTCCAGGTTCATGGCTGAGACTTGTAACAAAAGACAGATTAATAAGAGAAAACCCTACCCACTTATTTAATACTGGTTTTCTGTGTCACATGGGAGCCTTCAGAAATGAAGACCCAGGAAACAGGGAAGCTTGTTTTTATGGACAGTTGTGCAGAAGTGTGATCGGAGGGCAAAGGGCGTGCTCTGATGTCATAGGCTGAAGGGCTCAGCAAGGCCTGTCTGGAGTCTTCTAGCTGCTTCTGTGTCTTCGGAGATAAGGACATTCCCCTCTGGGCATAGGGAGGCCCCTCTGGAATGAGGGTCTTATGACCTGCCTCCGAGGAGAAGGGGCCGGGGGAATTCTGGTTTCTGTGGTCTGCTTCTGCCGTTTTCTCGAGGGCCACCCTGCCATATTTTGAGGTAGCGTGTTCTGAATCCAGTCTATATAAACATTGCATATCAATTCCCAAAAGTGTGCTTCAGAAATTGCCCAAGAAAAGCTAGTGAATGGGCTCATTTGTGAATATAAAAAAAAACACTGATTTAGCATCTACAGGCAGACCTCGGAGATATTGTGGGTTCAATTCCGGGCCACTGCAATAAAGCAAATATGACGATAAAGTGAGTCACACAGATTTTCTAGTTTTCCAGTGCATATAAAAGTTACATTTTACTAGGCTGTGGTCTATTAAGTGTGTAATAGCACTATGTCTAAAAAACAATGTACAGGCCTTCATTAAAAATGTTTTTGCTAAAAATGCTAATGATCACCTGAGCTTTCAGCAAGTTGTAATCTTCCTGCGGGTGGAGGGTCTTGCCACAGTGTTAATGGCTGCTGATTGATCAGGGCCGTGGTTGCTTGAAGGTTGGGGCAACTGTGTTAATTTCTTAAAATAAGACAAATAAAATTGACTGCATCAGTTGACTCTTCCTTCATGAAAGATTTCTTTGCAGAACGCAATGCTGTTTGGTAGCATTTTACCCGCAGTAGAACTTTTTTCAAAATTAAGAGTCAATCCTTTCAACCCCTGCCACTGCCTTATCAGATAAGTTGATGTGATATTCGGAACCCTTTGTTCTGATTTTCACAATGCTCACAGCATCTTCCCCAGGAGTAGATTCCGTCTCCAGAAACCACTTTCTTTGCTTGTCCCTAGGAAGCAACTCCTCACCTGTTAAAGTTTTATCATGAGATTGTGGCAATTTGGTCACATCTTCAGGCAGCTCTGCTAATGCTGGTTCCCTTGCTGTTCCCACCACATCTGCAGTTCCTTCCTCTACTGAAGTCCTGAATCCCTGAAAGTCATGCATGAGGGTTGGACTCAGCCTCTTCCAAACTCCTGTGAATGTTGCTATTTTGACCTCCCTCTATGAATCACAAGTGTTCTCAATGGCATCTAGAACGGTGAATTTTTTCCAGGAGGTTTTCAATTTACTTTACCCAGATCAGTCAGAGGAATCACTATCTATGGCAGCTGTCATCTTACAAAGTTTGTTTCTAAAATATAAGTCTTGGCTGGGTGCAGTGGCTCATGTCTGTAATCCCAGCACTTTGGGAGGCGAGGCAGGTGGATCACAAGGTCAGGAGTTCAAGACCAGCCTGGCCAAGATGGTGAAACCCTGTCTCTACTAAAAATACAAAAATTAGCCGGGCATGGTGGCATGTGCCTGTAATCCCAGCTATGTGGGAGGCTGAGGCAAGGAATTGCTTGAACCTGGGAGGCGGAGGTTGTAGTGAGCCGAGATCACACCACTGCACTCCAGCTTGGGCGACAGAGCAAGACTGTACCTCAAAATATTTGTATATATGTCTTGAAATGGAAATCATTTTTTGATCCCTGGGCTGCAGAATGGACGAGGTGTCAGCAGGCATGGAAACAACACCCACCTCCTTGTACAGCTGCATCACAGCTCTTGGGTGACTGGTGCACTGCTGATGAGCAGCCATATTTTGAAAGGAATCTTTTTTGAGCAGTAGGTCTCAATAGTGGGCTTAAAATATTCAGTAAACCATGCTGTAAACAGATGTGCTGTCATCCAGCTTTGTTCCAGTGACAGAGCACAGGCAGCCATAGATTTAGCATGATTCTTAAGGGCCCTCGGATGAACGAGCATTGGCTTTGACTTAAAGTCCTCAGCTGCATCAGCTCCTCACAAGAGAGCCAGCCTGTGCTTTGAAGTTTTGAAGTCAGGCGCCATCTTCTCTCTAGCTATGGAAGTCCTAGATGGCATCTTCTTCAATGTAAGGCTGTTTCATCTACATTGAAAATCTGTTGTTAGAGCAGCCACCTTCATCACTGATCTCAGCCAGATCTTCTGGAGAGCTTGCTGCAGCTTCTCCATCAGCACTTGCTGCTGCACCTTACACTGTTATGTTATGGAGATGACTCCTTTCCTTCAACCTCATGAACCAACCTCTGCGAGCTTCAGAGTTTTCTTCTGCAGCTTCCTCACTTCTCTCAGCCTTCATGGAATTGAAGAGTGAGGGCCTTGCTCTGGATTAGGCTCTGGCTTAAGGGAATATTGTGGCTGGCTTGGTCTATCCAGACCACTCAGGCTTTCTCAATATGAGCAGTAAGGCTGTTTCACTTTCTCGTTTTCTGGAGTAGCACTTTTAATTTTCTCCAAGAACTTTTCCTTTACATTCACAACTTGGCTAACTGTTTTACATGAGAGGCCTCATTTTTGGCCTATTCTTGGCTTTCGGCATGGCTTCCTCACTAAGTTTAATCATTTCTAGCTTCTGATTTAAAGTGAGAGAGGTGCGGCTCTTTCTTTCACATGAACACTTAGAGGCCACTGTAGGGTTGCTAATTAGCCTAATTTCAATATTGTTGTGTCTCAGGGAATAGGGAGGCTGGAGGAGAGGGAGAGAGATGGGAGAATG
Source organism: Pan paniscus (assembly GCF_029289425.2). Taxonomy (NCBI): domain Eukaryota; kingdom Metazoa; phylum Chordata; class Mammalia; order Primates; family Hominidae; genus Pan; species Pan paniscus. The sequence goes on along the minus strand of NC_073255.2, from coordinate 194,958,063 downwards.
GCTGGTCAGTTATGCAGTCAGAACACACACAGCATTGATCAGTCATGCTCGCAGTCAGAACACACACAGCATTGATCAGTCATGCTCACTGTCTTCTATGGGCACGGTTCATGGTGCCCCAAAACAATGACAGTAACACCAAAGATCACGGATCACAGCTCAGGGATCCAACACTGTGGAAATTACCAAAACGTAGCACAGAGACAGGCGATGAGCACGTGCTGCTGGGAAAATGGTGCCGATGGACTCCTCCATAGGGTTGCCACAAGGCTTCAGGGTGAGACGCAACCCCCGCGACGTGGAACAAAGCTGGAACGTGCTCCTAGGAAGGTCGTGCTCCTCAGACTCTTTATTTAGGTTTGATCAAGCAGTGAATTCAATTTGTGCTGCAGAAACAGTTGCCAGACCCTACCTTCTTGGAATCTAGAATCCCAATTGGGAAATTCTTGCCAAGTAGAGAACCAGTGGCTCAGTTGTTGCATGGTGCTGCTGTCATTACCCAAACAGCAGTCGATCTCCAGAGCAGGAGCCCCCGCTCCCACAGCAGCGAGGATGACACCCACTGTGCCGCAGAGCTGGCTTGCGCCTGCCATCCCGTAGTACCCTGTGAGCTCTCCGAGAATCAGCCTTCGGGCACTGGAGGGTCCGGGAATGCAAGGCTCATTCTGCCAACCCCCACAGGCAGCAGCCAGGACCTGGTCTCTCTGCCATGTGGCCTCAGCATTTCCAGGCTCTCAGTGGTTTGTGATTCACAGAGCGTAGATCTCTCAGTTGCTACCTCATCTGTTTTTCAAACCCATTGTGCTTTTCCGCAGCCTCCCAGGTGTCAAAAGTTATTATTCTATTTTTTGCCAGTTCCATAAAACAGAACAGCTCTGCATCTCAGAGTTGCTGCCGCACTCTGGGTGTCCCCCAGATCACAGCAGGAGCTGGCAGACGCAGCCTGTGATTGCTAATCATGAAAATGGAGAGGAAAAAAAGTTCTGAGCTCATCCAACGGAAGCGTTCACTTTGCTTCCTCCAGACTTCAAGAAGGCTTTAGTCAGGAAAGAAGAGCGGAGGAGAGAGGGAGGGAGGCTGTTGGCGCGTGGGTCACCCTTCGGGAGCTGCAGGCCGCTTGCAGCAACGTCCAGGCTGTTTTGTATTGAGCGCTCACAGACAGTCCAGGCTGAGTACCTCCTGTGCCACGCTGCCCCACTCACATTGAGTAACATGAGCCCCATTCACAGCCTTAGGGTGAGGAAATTGGAATTCAGAAGAGTTCGGTGACTTGTTCTAGGCCACAGCTCTCAGGCAGCCACTTTGCACCTCGGTCTGTCTGCATCTCCGGCCTCTGTTCTTTACCTCTTCTGCCCCCGAAACACTCACTCGTGGGTCCTGTCCTGTGGCATGTCCACAGCTGAGAAACACGGGAGCCACTGCCCCCAACAATGTGGGTATTGTTAGACGTGTGTTTCCCCAGTGACTGTCGCAGTGACACGTGTTTTCATGATGTGTGTTTTCCCAGTGACTGTCGCAGTGACACGTGTTTTCATGATGTGTGTTTTCCCAGTGACTGTCGTGGTGACACGTGTTTTCATGTCCTGTGGGGCCACTTTCACCTCTGGTTCTGTAAGTTACTGCTCCCATCTTTGCCCCCTTCCCACTGAGTTTTGTCTTTTTCTTGGACTGTGTAGGAGCTCCTTGTCATTGAGAATATGAACGTGTCTGCCACACAAGTTGCTAATTAAACAGCCACTGAATTACATCTCTGTACGGCGTGTACACAAGTCAGAGCCCACTTTTATAAGTTGTGTTTCTTGTCTGCCCCCCACAGTCATCCTGATGTGAAACCTTCAGTGGCTCCCTCTTTCCCACAGAATCAAGTCAAAACTGAAGGGCAGCCTTGGGGTGTGTGGTCCTTCTCCATGTGGGTCCAGCTCAGGGATGCGTTGAAAGCAGCTTCCTTATCAGGTTAATTTTGGCGTTATTCCCACTCCACTTTCTTTCCCACGCCCTTGTCACGGCTCCACATCCCACCCGTTCTTCGAGATGCAGAGTGGGCCTCTGCCTCCTCACTCGTTACCGACGTGCTGAGCCTTCCTTTCCCGCTCTTCCCCAGTGGCGTCCATTGCTCACCCTACGCACAGCACCGAATGCCAGGAGAATGATCAAGACCTTGTGCTTTCACGCCCCTTCCAGTTTGCAGTTTTCCGAGTGTCTGTACGGCGCTGCTTTCCCTCCTCTAGCCGTCCACTGCAGTGCACCTGCAGGAGTGCTGGCTGATTTCTGGACAGTTTGGGTCCTGGGGACCAGATGTAGCAGTCATGGGCTGAGCCTTCTTCATTCAAGCAGCACCTGGGGCCGCGGCTCCCGTGCCGTGTGATGACCCACTCAGCCCACTCTCTTTGCCGCCGTGCCTGTCCCACGCTCCGTGGTGACTCTGCAGCATGGCCTGCCTACTACCCCTTGGCTCTTCCCACTCGGTTTCCTGCCCCACAGGCTCTCGGTCCTGTCCCTGCTCCACTGACCAGCGCTCTCGGTCCTGTCCCTGCTCCGCTGACCAGCGCTCTCTCCCCTTCTCTGTCTTCAGGTGCCTCCCTCTTTCCTGGCCAAGGGTGGATATGTGAAGGCAGAGTTGTGGACACCCCCTGTGCCCCCTGCCTGTTGGGGCAGCTTGGTCCCCATGTGGGCTGAAAAGAGCAACCTGGCCGTGGCTTGGCTGAGCTTTCAGTTGCTTTTTCCAGAAAGGCAGCAGGGGGCCTATCCACATCCCAGGCCAGGCCGAAAACCTGGGGTGAGGGGTGGGTGATGCTGCCTTGGAAATAGACATGGATTTCTTGAACTTACAGGAAGCATACACTATTGGGGTGTCAAAGAGTTTTTTGCTTTAATAGAAAATTCAGCACATTCTTTAAAATCAAATTCTCGGTTGCCTCTCTTGACCCACTTTGGTATTATTTTAATAGTGGATGATGGCAGCAAAGTCTGATTTTATGAAAAGGGAAGATGTTGGCCATCACAGTATTACCCACTTTTCTCTTTCAGGTGTGTCAATTAAAATCAATTAAAAAATGAATTATACATATATGGATATATTCAAAATGAACAGTTTGGAACTATCTAGAATAAAAAGTAAAAATTCCTTTTGTGTCCCTTCACCAAATCTCACTCCCACTCGGAGGTAACAGACATTTCCTGTTTGCTGTGTGCCCTGTTTTCTGTGCGTGTTAAAATATGTCAGACAGGACTGCATGATATGTGCTTAATGAAGGAAATCTAGCAGCCAGGGCCCTGAAATGGTCTAACCATCTTTGCATTATTGGTTAGTAATGAACCGGACCATCTAAGATGTCCCAGCCACCTTGTGGGCAGGGTCCCGCCCCTTCATCCTCTCAGAGGGGCTGAGGCAACAGGAAGACCCACAGCTGTGAGACACGAGACCGCATCACTCCGTGTGACTGGCAGTCTCATTGCACTCCCAAATTCCAATGAATAAAACCTAAAAGGGGATGGAAACGAATGACTGAATTGAACTATGTGAAGCTCAGCCTTATTTGGTGTATTAACAGAAAAAGTGACGTGATATTGAGACTTCAGATTAGTGACTTGAGGTGAGTTAAAATCAGTTCAGCTCAGTTTGGGTCTCACACACACGTGAGCTCAGATGTATGCGTGTGACCCCACCCAATGGCTCTGAAGATGCCGTTCGCTCCTCAAACTTTCCAGGCTTTTCTCTCCTCAGAAGTTTGCTGGGAGGAAGGAGAAGCGGGAGGAACAGAACCAGATTGACGTCCTCGCGTCTCTTCTTACTTGGGCGTATTTATAGCATCCCCGCTAAGGACGCCCTCGTTTTAGAGGAACAGGTTTTACATTTTTTTTCCAGCCTCCAGGCTGCCTGGCAGCCTCAGGCGGAGAAGCAGATTGACTCGGTGTCAGGGTCACACTCGCAGGCCCCTTGGCGGCACAGACAGGGTGAGGGTGCCTGCTGGGGCCCCCCTCTCTCTCCTCTCCCTCCCGAGCGGCGTCTGTGCTGTGAATTTTCACGGAGACACAGGCTGATCCTTCGTGCGTCCTTGGCTGGCAGTTGTTGGTGACTTACAGTCATTCATGTGCTGGCAACGGACGGCCCTGCTGTCTTGTGTTGGGACAGCTGTGCGCATCAGCGTCATTGATATGATTTGAATTTGGTGCTATCTGGTGTGGCTTTGTAACTAAAGTCATAAATAGTGGAGAAACGATGTGTCTGGTTCTAAATTAACAGTGGGGCCGGGTGCAGTGGCTCACGCCTGTAATCCCAGCACTGTGGGAGGCCAAGGCAGGTGAATTGCTTGAGCTCAGGAGTTCAAGACCAGCCTGGCAACATGGTGAAACCCCTTCTCTACAAAAAGTACAAAAATCAGCCAGGTGTGGTGGCATGTGCCTGTGGTCTCAGCTACGCGGGAGGCTGAGGTGGGAGGATCACTTGAGCCCAGGAAGAGGAGGTTGCAGTGATTAAGCCTTTGCACTCCAGCCTGGGCGACAGAGCCAGACTCTGTCTCAAAAACAAACCAACAAACAAACGGCGGGAGGAACACAAATCGTAGTAAGTATGATATGCATGTTTCCGAGCCCAGATGTGCAGCCCTGGATTTTCAAGTCTTCCCTCAAGTCAGGACTTTAAGGAAAGAACTCTGGGTTTTGTGTTTCTGCACAATGAAGTTCTAATATCTGACTCCCAAACTTCTTCCCCGTGAGACTGCCTTAATGATGCTTATGTAGACTGGACTGGAATCCCCACTGAGAGAATAAATTACCCGTTAACCAAGACGGTCTCCAGGTGTGTGTGTGCCTTGGCTTGGAAGTTCAATTTCACAGTAGTTAGAATAGCTACTTGACCCCACAGGCCTGAGAGGGGAGGTAGGATTCAAGGAAGCTGGAGAGTGAGCCCAGCAGGGGCATGTCCTAAAAACCCCGAGAAGGTATTGGAGTGCCCGGCTGGGGTGTGGGTGTCAGCTGGGGGTGGAGGCGGGCGTGCCCTCCCGAGGGTGTTTTGCTGGGGGCTCCTGTGCTGAGTGGGCCCGTCCTTGGTGATTGTCCCTGGTGCACAGCAGGCTTGTTAAGCAGGGGCGAAGCGTGCACAAGGTCACCTTTCTCCAGCATCCTCATCTTCATGGTCTTGCTGGGAGAGTGGCCGGGGGTGCCTGAATCAAGGGCACTAGAACAGGTGCTGAAGCTGTTCCCACTCGCAGGAGGAAGAGCAGCAACTGGCCCCAGACAGGGGGAGCTGGGGAGTCCTCGGGGCCCTTCGGGGCCTCCCTAGACAGGGGAAGCCGGGGAGTCCTCAGGGTCCTTTGGGGCCTCCCCAGAACTGTGCTCGTTGGTGGCATCCACAGGCTGCTCCTCTGGGAGCTTGTTGCTTTTCGGGTCCTGAGCCCTCCCGCCTGCCACTGTGGCGTCAGGGAAACTGGTGCCTCCCAAGCACCCCCAGCTCTTCTGCATGAGAAGGTTGGAGACTGTGCTGCAGCCGGGGTTCTTATGATCACCTTCCTCCCTCGCCAGCATCTGCCCTGGAGCTGAACGAGGATCACCAGGCTCCTCAGGGCCTGTCTCCGTGGGGCACCAGGAGGCGCAAATGCCAGTTTGCATCATTGCCCTGTTTTCAGCTGTCCAGGATGCTCATGTCTGCAGAACACAGTGTGCACAGTCCCACAGGGCACCCTGTGGCATCACCCGGCCTCTCTCTTTGACTTCTCTCCCGCTGAACAGCGAGTGCTTCCCCAAAGCCGTGGGCAGCCCCACTCCCGACTCCCTCAGTGGTCAGACGGGCACCCGCCTCTTAGCCGACCTTGGGAAGAGGGTCCCTCTCAGATGGGCACCCGCCTCTTAGCTGACCTTGGGAAAAGGGTCCCTCTCAGACGGGCACCCGCCTCTTAGCTGACCTTGGGAAGAGGGTCCCTCTCGGAGGAGGGGTGCCCACATTCTGCTGGGCGGTTGACTCCGGTGGAGGTGGCCCGTATTTCGGGCGGGCACATGGGCATGCTCTGTGCAACCTGCAGCATTTACTAAGATGCTCTTGAAAGACCGTTTTCCCTTTTATCTGCTGGGTTGACTTTCCCATTTATCAAATTAACTTTCTAAAGCCTTAAATTTCAGAGATTTGAGAGGATAAGGAATTGTTTAGTAGATGAAACTCATTTGCATATTTCCAGAGGCATGTCCAGAAACTAAATGGGGTTGAGCATTTCTCAGGGAAAAGTTAACTCGGGGTGCCAGTTACACGCAGTGTTTTCCAGAGGTCCTGGGGTCCAAGGCCTTCCCATGGCTGAATCTCCCGGTTTACTCCGCTTGTTGATGAAGGAGCAAGTTTTGAATGTGGAGTCCTGTAGAGTTTGCTGTGCCTCTTGGGTTGGCCTGGCTTAGCTGTGGCTGATGACCAGCTGTGAGGGGACACACTGGGGCTGCACGGGGGACTGGGCCAGTGCTGCTCCCGCCCAGCACCAGGGCTGACCTCATTTGCTTATAGCCTGCTTTTGCTTTTGGTCTCCTAAGCGCGAGATCTTGATGTCTACCTAGGAATGTCACTGACGTAGGAGAAAGGGATTTTTTTTTTTCTTTTACCATGAAGGGTTGTCGTGGGCCTGCGTGAAAGAAATTAAGTAAATTAGATATCAGCCCCAAGGAATGTTAATATCTGAGATTTATACTGGAGTAGTTTTCGCTTCACAATTTATTTTCTTTTAAATACTTAAAACATTTGGTTTTTAAGCTATTTATAACCAACCTTTTTTTAAAAATTAATGTTTAAAATGTTTTTTCCCCCCAATCTATCATGGTCGACTGTTAGACAGTTGGATGGCTGTGTGGTTTTCAAAGCTGAGGTCAAGTTTGAATGAGCTCATTTCAGATCACTCTAGATTTTCTGAGGCTGACAGTGTCCTTGGGACACCATGTTTGGGGAATGTGTTTTTGCAGTTTACGAAGCACCCGCTGCTCAGAGGGCCGGGAAACCTTTCCTTCTCTTTTCTTGGAGTCTAGTTGCCATGGAGATTGTCACTAAATTATGGACGAGGGAGAGGCGAGCCGGCACTTGGAGGTCTCTGATATGCAGGCTTCTCAATCAGGGTGCACAGACACAGCAGAGGCCGTGCAGAGGCTGCAGCTTGCCCTCCCGGCTGTCCTGGGCGTGGATGTAGCCTCCGAAACAGCTCGTCAGAGGGGTTTATTCAGAGAACGGAAGTGTGCTTATGGCAGGAAGAGCCTCAAGGGTTCTCACATATGTTTACAGCTCCTCTTTCTCCTTAGCAGGACTCTGAGTGGCTGCAGTGTTTAGAGAAATCTGCCAAATCCTGATTTAATTTTGGTTCATTTGCTAACAGGATTGGAGGAGATAGGAAATTGATCTTGGGGACCGTGAAGCTGCTGAGGTTCAGCCACGACCAGGAGTTTGGAGGGATAATGTCTGTGCGTGGCCATAACATTTTGAAAAGCACAAAACCTTTTATCATTAAAGCAGAAATATCGAACCAAACGTGGATTCTAAAGATTATGCATACAACAAACACATGTCTTTCGGTGTGTGGGTAAAACCCGTAACTAATTTCAGGCCTAATCTCAGTGGCTCAGCAGTGCAGTGTGGGCAAATGCTTAACCACCAGCATTTGCAGCATTTGGGACCTGATTTGCAGCCGGGTTCTCTAGTGTAAGGCCCCCGCCCCGCCGCCACTGCTGCCTCCCAGTTACTGACGCGGTGTCACTGAAGGTGGAGTTGGGAGGAAATGTGGACGGCCAGCTCTCGGGCCCTTGCATGCAACGGCCTTGGTATTTCAGAGGCGCCGTCTAATCATTCTTGGGACGTTGGTCTGCTCTGTCTTTTGAGGCAGTTTCCATAGAGGTGAGGTCTGTGTTAAGAGTGCATTGAAGGGTGAGTGATTTCCCTCTAACTGATGGGTGATGTTCATGGTCTGAGTCTGTGTGCAAAGCTTAGCCTGGGGCTGCTTTGGAACCTGCTCTCTCTATTCCAGGCCTGGGTGCTTTGAGATATTCTTGAGCTGGAATAACACCCAGCACCTGCTCTTGTGACTGAAATGGCGTAAAATAATAATAGTGCACTGCATGGGGGTTTATGCCTTTCTGAGTGTTTTGTATGTTATCGTGTTAGATTTCTGCACCGTCACTGACAATAACAGGGCATTTATTTTTGTTCTCATTTAACAGATGACAAACTTGGTCCCTTAGTGTTAAATGTGGGTGACACACAGGCAGAATCTGATCTGGAACCACACTGATCGGGCGTCTTCCCACCCTTCCTCCAATCAGCTCACCCTTCGGCTTCTCAAAGGCCCACGGAATTTATGGTGGTTCATCGTTATTTGCCTTAAGATACAGGTTCTAGATTTGCTACTGGGACCCACGGTGACCTTGATTTGTCTCTTGTGAACTCTCTATGATGCTGGCAAAAGAGAGGAAATGGTCACGTATTGGTCAGATGAATGTTGCAGGGAAGAATAATTGCATTACATGAAATGCCTGCAGGAACCGTGGTGGGAACGGAACCGTGGTGGGGCAGGAACCGTGGCGAGGCCGGAACCGTGGCGGGGCCGGAACCGTGGCGGGGCCGGAAGCATGATTGGAGTCAGCTGGGCCACATTTCCTGGCTGTCCCATGTCTTCTCTTTGCCCTGACAGTGGACTCAGCAGACAGAACGGGCAACAGACACGCACCCAGCCTGAGAGGGGCCCTGGGGCCGGGGCGCCCGCCAATTGTCAGAGTTTTCTTGGTTGCTTTTCAATTCAGAAATCAGAGAAATGATTTGTAGAGAGTTTTCCTTTTCTTTATTCATTTAGCTTGAAATCAATTTTGTTAGTAAGGTGTTTTTTTTTGTTTGTTTGTTTTTGTTTTTGTTTTTTTGAGACGGAGTCTCGCTCTGTCCCCCAGGCTGGAGTGCAGTGGCGCAATCTCAGCTTGCCACAACTTCTGACTCCCAGGTTCAAGCGATTCTCCTGCCTCAGCCTCCCTAGTAGCTGAGATTACAGGCACCTGCCACCACACCCAGCTAATTTTTGTATTTTTAGTAGAGACGGGGTTTCACCATGTTGGCCAGGTTGGTCTCGATCTTCTGACCTGTGATCCACCCGCGTCGGCCTCCCAAAGTGCTGGGATTACAGGTGTGAGCCACTGCACCCAGCCATTAGTAAGGTTTTAAACTTGTCCTCAGAATTAGAAGAAATCCCAGAGACTGGAGACCAGCAGTGCTGTGTGTGGGTGAGACCCTGTTGAAGATCCCTTGGTAAGTCCAGTGGGCGTGGTCCATAGGAGGGGGAGGCGGGAGGGGAGCTGGCTCAGGATAGGCCAGCTTTGCCTCCAAAGAACAGCCCCACCCTTTTGTGCTGGCCTCTCGTGCTGGCCTTTTACTATTGTCCTTCAGAGAGGAGGAAGCTTTGCTCAGCTTCTCACCAATTAAAAGAGCACTGTGAGGTTGGACAGGAGTGCAATTTATGAAAACAAAACAAAACAAAAAAACCTTTGATATTTCTTGAAATAAAACTGATCTTCAGAAAGTGCTTCATGAGAAGGAGGGCACCCTTGTCTGGCACACAGAGGGCTCTGGAGTCCTAGCAACCTGCCCCCAGCTCCCCAGACCTCCAGGCACCCGAAGCCCCCTCTGGCCCTGTCCGTGTCTGGCTTGGCTCATAGACTATGAGCAGTCGGTCAAGTAGAAATAAAAGAATCTCATTTGGACATAGTTTATAAGCAAATATGGTTATAGCATTTTATTTCAACAACCAGGGAAAAACATAAAATTTATTCTGTTTTGCAGAAAAACTAAGGCCGACCAATAGGATTTGACTGTTAGAGAGACAACAATACATTTTCCTAGTGACTTGTGGGATAAGCTGCTTGTTGCTTGTTTTTATTTTTTACATTTCTGCATCTTTCCAGAATCTCAAGTACCCTGGATTTGACGGAACTTCTCCCGGTGGGTGCTCAACACAGCGCTGCCTTCTCCTCTAAGAGCTCAGCTCCTGAAAAGGTTCACGCGAGGATGCTCACAGCAGCCAAATGCTGGGAACAACCTGTGTGGGTACAAGCAAGATGTGGTGTGTCCCTCGACGGAGCACGACTCAGCAACAACAGGAGCAAAGGGTGCTGGTAGGAAGGTAGCGTTGCGTCGCCCCGACCGACGCTGTGTTGAGCACCCACCGGGAGAAGTTCCGTCAAATCCAGGGTACTTGAGATTCTGGAAAGATGCAGAAATGTAAAAAATAAAAACAAGCAACAAGCAGCTTATCCCACAAGTCACTAGGAAAATGTATTGTTGTCTCTCTAACAGTCAAATCCTATTGGTCGGCCTTAGTTTTTCTGCAAAACAGAATAAATTTTATGTTTTTTCCCTGGTTGTTGAAATAAAATGCTATAACCATATTTGCTTATAAACTATGTCCAAATGAGATTCTTTTATTTCTACTTGATGATTTTCCACCATGTCAGGCCCTGTTATGATGGCAGCCCGTTGTGATGCACTAGGACAGATCCCAGCTCCCAATTCTTTTATGAGGCACTAGGACAAATCCCAGCTCCTGTTATGGCGACAGCCCGTTATGATGCAATAGGACAAATCCCAGCTCCCAATTCTTTTATGAGGCACTAGGACAAATCCCAGCTCCCGATTCTTTTATGATGCACTAGGACAAATCCCAGCTCCTGTTATGGCGACAGCCCATTATGATGCAATAGGACAGATCCCAGCTCCCAATTCTTTTATGAGGCACTAGGACAAATCCCAGCTCCTGTTATGGCGACAGCCTGTTATGATGCAATAGGACAAATCCCAGCTCCTGTTATGGCGACAGCCCGTTATGAGGCACTAGGACAGATCCCAGCTCCCAGTTCTTTGCATTTTTTTTTTTTTTGGCCGGGTTTTCTCACTTGCTGGGGCACGAACAGATGCTCTTTGGTGTTTTAATGATTGAGGAGCATCTTGCTGTTGTCGTTCTCATTTGTTTTCAAGGAACAGAAACGTTCTCGAGCGAGTGCTCAGTGGGGCTGGGCAAGCTGCTGACCACAGGGGAAGATGACTCAACAATTGGGATTTTGCTTCTTCTTTCTTTAAAAAGATGCAAAAGAACTAGACCCACACTTTACACATTTTTTTTGGTGTGTTCATTGTGGACTAGTGTTGTTGTTGTTGTTGTTGAGACAGGGGAGATGGTCTCCCTCTGTTGCCCAGGCTGGAGTGCAGTGGCGCTATCTTGGCTCACTGCAACCTCCCCCTCCCGGGGTTCAAACGATTTTGCTCCCTCAGCTTCCTGAGTAGCTGGGATTACAAGTGCCTGCCACCACCACTGGCTCATTTTTGTATTTTAGTAGAGACAGGATTTCACCATGTTGGCCAGGCTGGTCTCAAACTCCTGACCTCAAATGATCCACCTGCCTTGGCCTCCCTAAGTGCTGGGGTTACAGGTGTGAGCCACTGTGCACAGCCAAAAACAGTGTTTTCCTTTCCTCAGTCTGAAAGCCTGACACTGTTGATCCACCAGGAGTGTGCATGGGTGTGCATAGTGTTGATCCACCGGGAGTGTGTGTGGGTGTGTATAGTGTTGATCCACCTGGAGTGTGCATGGGTGTGCATAGTGTTGATCCACCGGGAGTGTGTGGGTGTGCATAGTGTTGATCCACCGGGAGTGTGTGTGGGTGTGCATAGTGTTGATCCACCGCGAGTGTGCATGGGTGTGCATAGTGTTGATCCACCGGGAGTGTGCGTGGGTGTGCATAGTGTTGATCCACCGCGAGTGTGCATGGGTGTGCATAGTGTTGATCCACCACGAGTGTGTGTGTGTGTGCATAGTGTTGATCCACCCGGAGTGTGTGTGGGTGTGCATAGTGTTGATCCACCCGGAGTGTGCGTGGGTGTGCATAGTGTTGATCCACCTGGAGTGTGCATGGGTGTGCATACTGTTGATCCACCCGGAGTGTGCATGGGTGTGCATAGTGTTGATCCACCTGGAGTGTGCATGGGTGTGCATACTGTTGATCCACCTGGAGTGTGCATGGGTGTGCATAGTGTTGATCCACCAGGAGTGTGCATGGGTGTGCATACTGTTGATCCACCCGGAGTGTGTGTGTGTGCATACTGTTGATCCACCTGGAGTGTGCATGGGTGTGCATAGTGTTGATCCACCCGGAATGTGCATGAGTGTGCATAGTGTTGATCCACCAGGAATGTGCATGGGTGTGCATAGTGTTGATCCACCCGGAGTGTATGTGGGTGTGCACACTGTTGATCGGGAGTGTGCGTGGGTGTGCACGCTGTTGCTCCACCAGGAGTGTGTGTGGCTGTGCACGCTGTTGCTCCACCGGGAGTGTGTGTGGGTGGGGGGTGTGCATGCCTGTATGCACAATAGAGTCTTGATCTTTGTGGGACAAGCATAGGGGACTGGGCATCAGTCAGGAAGCTTGGGCTTGTCTTGCCCTGCCACCACCCTGCGCACCCCCCTCTATTCAAGCCACAGCTCTGTGCACGTTGGATTTCTTACGTGCAAAACAAGGGGGTCAGCCATGCCGGTGGTAACACCTGAAAGCACCTGGAAGCTTTGAAAAATACTGATGCCCAGACATAACCTGGTGCCAGTGAATCAGAATGTCAGCTGAGGGCGGTGAGGGGCGGGGTGGGGGCAGGACCCAGGCTTTGCCGTCCTTTCTTTTTCTCTGAAGCTTCCTGAGGTGACTGTAATGTGCTATCAGAGTTGAGGAGCTCTGGGCAAGACGATCCTGATGAAACACTCCCACCCTGAAACGCCAGCTGTGCTTTGTGTAACAAAGCCAAAGGTGCGGTGAGGGAATTCAGTTTCCTCATTATTACTTCTATGGTTTGTTAGCAAAAACATAATTAGCATGAAAGATATTTCTCTGTGGACATGCAAATCAATGCAAATGACTAATTTGCCATTTAAGAATTTGCAAATTGGAATGCAAAATTGTCTTAGGTAAATAACCCTAGTCTAATTGAGTGACAATATTCTGTGTTTTGTTATTAAGGCTATTAGCTGAAGATGTGGGAAGACTGTAAAAATGCCACAATTTTTGCTTATACATGCAGTGTGAGTTATAGTTTACGGGAGATTTTATGCACATTGTTTCACTTGAGCCCCACAATTCCAGTTGCATCCTAGACTAGCTACTGTAAAGTAGCACAGGGTAAATGGGTGGCGGTGAAAGCAAGAATTTGAACAGCTTGCCACAGTGTAACAAACGCAACAGCAACAGAAACATCAACAGGGCCTTCTCCGGGGGCTCCCAGGTCTTTGGCGGCAGAATTATCCAAGTTTTGGCCAGTGACTTAAACACACGCCATGTAAAAGGATGAGATGGGAACAGAACAAAGAGCCCAGAAATAAACCTGACCATATATGGTCAACTAAGTGTGAAGAAGACTCTGGGGAAAGAGCCGTCTCTTTAAATGGTTTTGGGGAAACTGGACATCCACACTCAAAAGAATGAAATGGGACCTTATCTTACACTGTTCTTAAAAATCTGCCCAAAATTGGTTAAAGACCCAAACACAAGATCTGAAACTGTAAAACTCTGAAAACATACAGGAAGAGCTCCTTGACATTGGTCTCGGCAAGAAGTTTTGGACAAGACCCAAAAACACAGGCAACAAAAGCAAAATAAATGAGTGGGACTATATCAAACTGAAAAGCTGCCGTGCAGTAAAGGAAACCATCAAAATGAAAAGGCAGCCTACAGGGCGGGAGAAAATATTGAAAAACCATAGATCTATAAGGTGTTAATATCTAAAATATATAAGGAACTCACTCAACTCAATAGCAAAACAAACAAACAACACACACAAAAAAACCCAAAAGCCAAAAAACCCCCAAACCCTCCAATTTTAAAAAGGGCAAAGGACCTGAATAGAACATTTTTTCCAAAGAGGACATACAGATGGCTGACAGGTATGGGAAAGGTGCTGAGCATCACTAATCATTGGAAACGCACATCAGAGCCCCAGTGACTTATCCTCTCACACCTGTGAGAATGGCTTTTATCAAAGACAGAAGATAGCAAGTGTTGGCAAGTGTGTAGAGAAAAGGGACACTTGGACGCTTTGTTTGAGACAGTCTCGCTCCATCCTACAGTGGCACGATCTCAGCTCACTGCAACCTCTGCCTCCTGGGTTCAAGTGATTCTCCTGCCTCAGCCTCCCGAGTAGCTGGGATTACAGACATGTGCCACCATGCCTAGCTAATTTTTATATTTTTAGTAGAGATGGGGTTTCACCGTGTTGGCCAGGCTGGTCTTGAGCTCCTGACCTCAAGTGATCCACCCGCCTCAGCCTCCCAAAATTCTGGGATTACAGGCGTGAGCCACTGCACCTGGCCAACTTCCACACTGTTTATGGAAACAGTGTGTAGGTTCCTCAAGAAATTAAAAACAGTGCTACCATCAATGCCTCTTTTGGTTATAGATCCAGAAGAAATTAAATGGGCAGAAGAGGTGTCTGCACCCTGATGCTCATTGCAGCACTATTCACCAGGACATGGAGACAGTACAGGTGTTTCTGATGGACGAATGGATAGAGCAATTGTGGTATACATACACAATGGATACTATTCAGCCTTAAAAAAGGAGATCCTGTCATTTTCAAAACATGGATGAACCTGGAGGACATGATGTTGTAAATAATGTGAAGTAAGTGAAATAAGCCAGGCACAGAAAGGCAGATACTGCATGATCTCACACATATGTAGAATCTTAAAAAAAAAAAAGTTGACTACATAGAAACAGAGGGTGGAAAGCTGGTTATGGTTTGGGGGGTGGGAGTGGCGAGGAATGAGAAGATGTGGATGAGAGGGTAGGAAGCTGCAGTTTTGTGGGAGGAGTGAGCCCAGGGGCCTAATGCACAGCGTGAGGACTGTATGTAGTAACAACATTGGATTGTTTACTGGTAATTTGCCCAGAGGGTGCCTCTAGGAGAGGGTGGAGGCAGAGGTGTTAACTCTTGACCACAGTGGCCAGCTCAGTATGCATGTATGTATCCAACATCGTGTTGCACGCCTCAAATGTACATCCAAAAATTTTACAAAATGATGAGTTGGATTTTGTTATCTGCTTTAAGGATGTCCATTTTATTACTGCATGGATGCGTCATGCAACAGGAAGTGGGGTGTGTGAGGCGTGAGGCAGGGATCTGGGTTCAAGGCCTGAAAATATGTAAAGCTGCTCAGCACATGTGACTGCGGGTCCCCAGGCAAAGTAGCTTAGCCCACATGACTGCACCCATAACTGCTGGCTTTCTGGGTTCTAGGCTTACGTGATCAGATACCAGGTTTGTTTTTGCCCAGCCCAAGTCCAGCACACATGTGGCAGGTAGCTGGCTTTTCCCAAGCATCCACTGGAGGCCCCTGGATCAATGCATTCAGGGCAGTGTCTTGGGAAGGATATAAACGGTGCAGTGGTTAAACAGCTGGTACTTGGACTGTGAGAGCTGAGCCTTTCAGTGCTTCCAAGTACTGACTCTTTCTAAGCCTCAGTTTGCTTGTCTCTAAAGTAAGCGTAGCAATAATGCCTTCTTTGTAGTAAGATTTAATGTGATACTGCAAATAAAATATTTAGTACAGTATCTACTAAAGATTAGATGGCATAGATTAGATGCTCAGGAATGTTAGTGAAAACAGTTATCATAATGAAAAATGCCCTCATGAGCTTCTGTCTACTGCAGGGATAAAGTGGTAAATAAATGATGTGTACAGGAGATGCAGTAAGGGAGTAAGGGGTGTCATATGAATGAAGAACCAAGAAAGCATTTTAAGAATTCAAAGGGGTCACGGGGTGGGAAAGAAGAGACATCCAGTGGGAGAATCGAGACAGTCTCTGGGGGAGGAATCATGATGGATCTTGATAGGACTGGATTTGAAGGCTGGAGAGCCACCAGAGTGTCACTTTGCACAAACTCTGCAAGATGGGCACTCTTAGTATCTCCACGTACAAGGCCCAGGAGAGGAGGCCCAGCATGATTTAGAAAATGTCCACAGCCACACAGCTGATTGGTGCTGGAATCTGGACTTGTATCTCAGCAGCTTAGCTCCAGTCTGCGATAAGAACACCATAGCCTCTGTAACTAGCTGTGTTATCCTAAGAAAATTACTTAGCCTTTCTGAACTTCAACTCCCTTATCTCTAAAATGGGGATAATACATTGATCTGAAGGTCAATGATAATGAGCATAAGGGTGTAGCACAGAATCTGGCACCAGTGATATTTACTCATTGGCATGGCAATGATAGCGATGGTAAGGATGATGATGGTGATGGTGAAGTGATTGTTTACTAAATGGCATGGCAATGATGGCAATGGTAAGGATGATGACAGTGATGATGAAGTGATCGTTTACTCAATGGCATGGCAATGATGGCGATGGTAAGGATGATGATGGTGGTGATGAAGTGATTACTTACTAAATGGCATGGCAATGATAGCGATGGTAAGGATGATGATGGTGATGATGAAGTGATTGTTTACTAAATGGCATGGCAATGATAGCGATGGTAAGGATGATGATGGTGGTGATGAAGGATTATTTACTAAATGGCATGGCGATGATGGCGATGGTAAGGATGATGATGGTGATGATGAAGGATTATTTATTAAATGGCATGGCAATGATGGCGATGGTAAGGATGATGACGGTGATGATGAAGTGATTGTTTACTAAATGGCATGGCAATGATAGCGATGGTAAGGATGATTATAGTGGTGATGAAGGATTATTTAGTAAATGGCATGGCGATGATGGCGATGGTAAGGATGATGATGGTGATGATGAAGGATTATTTATTAAATGGCATGGCAATGATGGTGATGGTAAGGATGATGATGGTGGTGATGAAGGATTATTTACTAAATGGCATGGCAATGATGGCGATGGTACGGATGATGATGGTGATGATGAAGTGATTACTTACTAAATGGCATGGCAATGATGGCGATGGTAAGGATGATGATGGTGGTGATGAAGGATTATTTATTAAATGGCATGGTGATGATGGCGATGGTAAGGATTATGACGGTGATGATGAAGGATTATTTATTAAATGGCATGGCAATGGTACGGATGATGATGGTGATGATGAAGTGATTACTTACTAAATGGCATGGCAAAGATGGCGATGGTAAGGATGATGATGGTGATGATGAAGTGATTGTTTACTAAATAGCATGGCAATGATGGCGATGGTAAAGATGATGATGGTGACGATGAAGTGATTGTTTACTAAATGGCATGGCAATGATGGCAATGGGAAGGATGATGACGGTGGTGATGAAGTGATTGTTTACTAAATAGCATGGTAATGATGGCGATGGTAAAGATGATGATGGTGACGATGAAGTGATTGTTTACTAAATGGCATGGCAATGATGGCGATGGTAAAGATGATGATGGTGACGATGAAGTGATTGTTTACTAAATGGCATGGCAATGATGGCGATGGTAAGGATGATGACGGTGGTGATGAAGGATTATTTACTAAATGGCATGGCAATGATGGCGATGGTAAGGATGATGACGGTGATGATGAAGTGATTACTCGCGAAATAGCATGGTAATGATGGTGATGGTAAGGATGATGAAGGTGATGATGAAGTGATTACTTACTAAATGGCATGGCAATGATGGCGATGGTAAGGATGATGAAGGTGATGATGAAGTGATTACTTAGTAAATGGCATGGCAATGATGGCAATGGTAAGGATGATGAAAGTGATGAAGTGATGATGGCAATAGTGGTGATGATGATGACAATGTTGGTGATGATAGTGATAAAGGTGATGATGACAATGGTGGTGATGGTGATGATGATGATGATGACGATAGTGATGGAGGTGATGACGATGGTGGTGATGGTGGTGATGATGACAGCAATGATGGTGGTGGTGATGATGGTGAAGGTGATGATCAAGTGATGATAATGGCAATGGTGGTGATGATCATGATGATGATGACAATGATTATGGTGTGATTATGATGGTGACAAAAGTGATAATGAAGGTGATGATGGTGACGACAATGGTGAGGATGGTGATGACAATGATGATACGGTGATGACAATGATTGTGATGATGATGGTGGTGATGGTAATGGTAATGATGATGGTGATGATGATGGTGATGATAATGACTACATCACAGTGATGACAATGATGATTATGATGGTGAAGGTGATGATGAAGTGATGATAATGGCAATGGTGGTGATGACGATGATGATGATGATAATGATTATGGTGTGATTATGATGGTGATGAAAGCAATGATGAAGGTGATGATAATGATGGTGATGATGATGGTGAAGATAGTGATGATATGGTGATGACGATGATGGTGATGATGATGATGGTGTTGATGAGAACAATGATGGTGATAACAATGATGATGGTGATGGTGATAATGACAACAATGATGATGACAATGAGGATGGTGATAACAATGATGATGATACGGTGATGACAATGATGGCGATGATGGTGGTGATGGTAATGGTAATGATGATGGTGATGATGATGGTAATGATAATGACAACATGATGGTGATGACAATGATGGTGATGGTGATGATGACAACAATGATGGTCATGATGGTAATGATAATGATGATGAGATGCTGATGGTGATGGTGATGATAGTAATGATGCTGATGGTGATGGTGATGATAGTAATGATGATGATGGTGACAGTGGTGATGATTTGGGGTGGGGGACAGAAATGAGAAAAGATGGAGTTAGGCGATGATGGGCTCATCTGCCCTTTTGGCCCTCCAGTTCTGTACTTGCATATTGAGGGGCTTGGTCTACCTGGTGTTGCCCAAATGACTAGAACCATGTAGGAAGCTTATAAAAGTACACAGATCCAGGTCCTATACCAGACTGACCAAGTCGGCATCTCCTATCTGGGGCTTTGGGGTTTATGGTTTTAGTACAGTTGACTGTAATGTGCAGCCAGGCTGGGGAAACATGAAACTAATGATCTTTTAAGACTCAAGCTCCAATAGCTTGTGGTTCTGAGTTCAAATCATCACTGCTAAAATGAGCACAAGGGAATAGAACCAGTTATTCGTGCTGAATAAAATAAATGTAACCCCCAAGTTGTTGCACTGCTATTTGAAATAATTTATGTTATTTATTTTCTTCAATAAAACTGAGCTGTGTGTGGATTTGCCTGAAGGGGTCTGTGTCCCAACCTTCAACTCATCCTCTGTTTTCCTGGATTCCCACACAATCGTAGGCAGCTTAGCTTGTAGTTTTGCAGACTGTGAGCTGGACATCCTTCCTTTGTTTGAAAATGAACCTGTCATCAGCACATGTTTTACGTGAGAAACACAGGGCCTGAGGCAGCTATATGACACGTCTCAGGGTGGAAGGAGGGGAGAGGAATTCATTGAGGAGCCACTCCTTTTTGTCTTAGTTTTAAGGCAGTAAATGACTTGTCATCCTCAGGAAAGCTAACAGGCAGGTGTTCCCTCTTTCTCTACCACCATTTTCATGGCCGAGACAGGACCAGGCACCCCTTAATTTTCACATATCATCTCTAGGACTCTGTGTGTTTTCTGTCAAATGCAAGTGCGGTATCGCATCATGTGAGAGCAGAAGGTGTGACAGAGGCCGGGTGTGGTATAGATGATGCCAGCACACCAGACAAATGCCAGATAGTAGAAGCCATGGGGTGTGGTATAGACGACGCCAACACACTGGACAAATACCAGATAGTAGAAGCCACAGGGGCCTCCGGTGCATGGCGTCTGAGGGTCTTTATGGGCCTGCTGGGAGGGAGGTGGTCAGGAGCATCAGCCCGCTGTATGAGGATCTGCACTGCCTTTGAGAAGTGACATCCTGGGATAAACAAGCTCACCCAAACTCCTCCAGAAAGAACCCAACGATTTATTTTTATTTGGAGATATAGGGCGAGTGTTGGGATCAAAGCCTGGGGCAAGATGGTCCCAGAGAGGGGCCCTGGTGTGTGGACCTAGAAAGCAGAGCAGCACAGGGCGTGGGCGGGTCACGTGGGAGGAAGCACAGAGGGTCCGAAAGCATGGAAGGAGAAGTACGAACTGAAGCACCCAGGCTGTTCTATCCAAGGAGGGGAGGCGTTCACCCAAGCGCCGGCTCCTGCAGCAAGGCAGGGATTCTCTGCCATGGGGTGAGTATGGGTTGTTTCCTTGGAAGTCACAAATATGCCAGTGTCTTTAGACTCAGTAACTCAGACTGTAGGAACCCACACTAAAGACGTGTTTTTAAAATGTGGGTGAAAAATAATTGAAAGCACGTTTGTTACAGCTTTATTTAGAATGTTGAAAAACTTTAAAACAACCCATATGACCAAGCATAGCAGGGAACAGTGCAGTCAGCCTCTACAGCAGGTGGCCAAGAGGCTCTTTCCATGGTTCCGGGAAATGCTCGCGTGTAGTACCCAGTGGGAGTGGCAGGAGACAGCCCCGAGGCTGCAGAATGAATTTGAGTGCTTTGGAAAAAGTACGTAATTATGCTTTGGAAAACACTGGAAGAAAATGCACCTAGAATGATATTTTTTTTCACCATTTTCTGTATGCTTCAGTTTTTATGCTGTAAGATTTTTTTTTTTTTTTTTTTTTTTGAGACGGAGTCTCACTCTGTTGCCCAGGCTGGGGTGCAGTGGCACCATCTCAGCTCACTGCAAGCTCTGCCTCCCGGGTTTACGCCATTCTCCTGCCTCAGCCTCCTGAGTAGCTGGGACTATAGGCGCCTGCCACCACGCCCGGCTAATTTTTTTGTATTTTTAGTAGAGATGGGGTTTCACTGTGTTAGCCAGGATGGTCTTGATCTCTTGACCTCGTGATCCACCCTCCTCGGCCTCCCAAAGTGCTGGGATTACAGGCATGAGCCACCACGCCCGGCCTTTATGCTGTAAGATTTTATTGCTCATAGAACCAAGAAAAAAATGAAAGATTGGGAATTTGGAAATTTGAGGTTTCTTCTATGCTTCTTGACCAGGTCACTTCTGATCTTAAGTGAAGCCACATGACTGTCGGGCAGAATCCTCCATAGTAGAAAGGAAGAGCTGTTATTTCTCTGCAGTGTGTCTTGGGTTTGAGGATGTAGTTTGTGCAATGATGGTCTGCATCTCTAGAAGATTTTTCCTAACCAACTTTATGTGGATCAGCTGACTTTTCAGCTAGCTGCCAGCGTGCACACGTTTCTTTCTGTAATGTCTTCTATTTTGAGGTACTCTGTGCTTTACTGGAACTACTATCTGTTCTTGTATATTTCTAGGCAGGCTTTGCCAGTCGAAGGTGGGTGGAACATTTCTTGCATCAACATCAGAATAAGCTCGATCATGAACGATGGTTGAGGAAGGGAGCTGGGGCCGTGGCTTGACTTTCCCATGGGACCGTGCAGGACAGAGCAGATGAATTCTCATCAGATGGCACTGCGTATGCTTGGTGACTGTGAGCTTTCATTTCCGGACAGCTGGATGACCCTCCTGTGCTGACGGCACACAGCCCCCGTAGCAGGAACATGTAGATAGAGTCCCATCCTGGAGCTGGATGACCCTCCTGTGCTCACAGCACACAGACCCCGTAGGAGGAGCATGTAGATAGAGTCCCATTCTGCAGCTGGATGACCCTCCTGTGGTCTCGGCACACAGCCCCCGTAGGAGGAGCACATAGATAGAATCCCATCCTGCAGCTGGATGACCCTCCTGTGCTCATGGCACACAGCCCCCATAGGAGGAGCACGTAGATAGAGTCCCATCCTGGAGCTGGATGACCCTCCTGTGCCCATGGCACACAGCCCCCGTAGGAGGAGCATGTAGATAGAATCCCATCCTGCAGCTGGATGGCCCTCCTGTGCCCACGGCACACAGACCCTCTAGCAGGAACTTGTAGATAGGGTCCCATCCTGGAGGTGGATGACCCTCCTGTGCTCTCAGCACACAGCCCCCGTAGCAGGAACTTGTAGATAGAGTCCCATCCTGCAGCTGGATGACCCTCCTGTGCTCTCGGCACACAGACCCTCTAGCAGGAACTTGTAGATAGAGTCCCATCCTGTAGCTGGATGACCCTCCTGTGCTCATGGCACACAGCCCCCATAGCAGGAACATGTAGATAGAGTCCCATCCTGCAGCTGGATGACCCTCCTGTGCTCTCGGCACACAGACCCTCTAGCAGGAACTTGTAGATAGAGTCCCATCCTGTAGCTGGATGACCCTCCTGTGCTGACGGCATACAGGCACTGTAGCAGGAACTTGTAGATAGAGTCCCATCCTGCAGCTGGATGACCCTCCTGTGCTCACGGCACACAGACCCTCTAGGAGGAGCATGTAGATAGGGTCCCATCCTGGAGACTGTGGATGTTGCCATGCTCCTGGGTTCTCGGTTGCCTCTTGGTGGTTCTATGATGGAGAAATGGCAGGGCTCAGCACCATGATGTGGGCAGCCACAGCGGCTGGACAGGGGCCACTGGACATTTAGGGAGATCCTGTGACACAAAGGCTGTGGCCTTTCTCCGAGTCATGTGTGTGTGGCCCTCAGGGTAGTGGGAGAAAGAGAAGCTATGACATTTGGACTGAGGCGTGCGTGGGTTTGCGGCTCAGTATAGAGTAATAGGCAGGGGTGGTGCAGAGCCGACGTCCTTCTGGGGGCCCCTGGAGCCCGTTCGTCCCAGGCGGGTGCTCTGGATTCTGGAGCCCGTTCGTCCCAGGCAGTGGGGGCTCTGGATTCTGAAGCCCATTCATCCCGGGCAGTGGGGGCTCTGGATTCTCATCTGGGTGTTGTGGTGCAGCATGCATGTGTGCTTGTGCAACTGTGTGCACTTGGAGCAACAGCCTCAAGCCTTGGTGGCTTCTTCTGGACAGTGGAGACATCAGCATGCGTGGTCCCAAAGTCCTTGTGGCCCTGTGTGTGTGCAGCAAGTCCAGCCCAGGGCAGCCACACCAAGGCCCCGGTGTCATCCTGTGATGGCCGCGGGACCCTGTCCTCTCTCTCCTGTGCCCCCACAGATGTTGCCGTCTCCTGCCTCTCGTGTCTTCCCCGCATGTGTCCTTTGCCAGTGCTCCCTGCAGTTTCCCTTGTCTGGCCTGTGCTGCGTGGCGGGTGCACCTCTGAACATCATGCAGTCCTCAGGGGGCCTTGGGATAAGGGTGTGTCCACAGTTAGTGTGCTGAGGTCTCTCTCTGTGCTGGTTGCTGGGACTAGAAGGGGAAATGAGGCAGAGTCTCTGCTCTTAGGCAGCGTGGAGCCCGCCCAGCCTGGTGTTATGGGGGTACCGGCTTCACAGTAGGATTTGGATTTGAATCCCAAATCTACTCAGTAAATAACTGTGCAACTTTCAGCTCTCCGAGGTGTGCAGTGGGGACGATCATGGTTCTGGCTTTGCAGGGCTGTTGGGAGACCGCACGAGAGGGTGATGCTGGTGTCAGGGCTCCGGCGGTCGACTTCGTGGGACATCATGCGGCTGTTGGGTGGGGGCGTGGTTTTGCATTTTGCTGACTATTAGAGCTTTTAAAAACCGGGGGAGCTTTAAAAGATCTGGGTGGTCAGGCCACACCTCTTGACAAATCAGAATTCAGGGAATGAGGCCAGTGTCAATATTTCTAAGACATGGCAGCTTTTCCCCCAGGTGGCCGTGGTAAGCTTTGGGAGCTGGGGGCCGAGCTTCTCAGCCTGTGTCAGCATCTCCTGGACGTCCCGATGGACTGCAGATCACTCGCCCAGCCCACTTTCTGGTGCACTGGTCTGAGCATTGTCCTTTGAAAACCACCAGATGTCGGGGAAATAATGTTTGCTGTGGCGTCTGGGGCAGGAAAGGAGGAAGCGGAGCACAGGCCAAGCTCGGAGGATGGGGGATTTTGCTAGAAGGGTATTTAATAAGGTTTGCTGTATTTCACACTGAGGGATGCATAATGGAACCCTTGGGCACTGCAGAGCTGTGAAGTGCCCAGGAGACACCAAATTAACTTTCTCTTAAAGCTTTCACCTCAGTTTTCAACCATGTCTTCACACTCCCAATTTCTAAAACTCCCAGGAGACCCGGAACACTTCCAAATGGATGAAAATTCAGTCAGACGTGTGAAGTTTTGACCCTGCTGAGAACATTCAGGGTGTGAATAATGAACTTGGAAGGAGTTTTGATTGTGGTTTTACTGTGATTCCCCCCAGGCCAGGCTCGCCCTGGAGAGGGGAGGTTTGTTGCTAACGCCCCTCACCGTGTGCTGACTGGGGCCGTGCATCCGCTGTGGTCCCGCAGGCCAGGCTCGCCCTGGAGCGGGGAGGTTTGGTGCTAACGCCCCTCACCGTGTGCTGACTGGGGCCGTGCATCCGCCGTGGTCCCACAGGCCGAGGTAGCACCTTTGCTTTCAGGGCTAGTGGTGTCTGCTTATCAAGGCCAGGGTAGACACCTGCCCGCTGGAAGTGTCCAGAGACATTGCGCCCGAGATGCTGAGGAGCCCCGGGAGGGACACGGTTTCTTCTCATTGGGGATTCTGGGGATGTTCGTTGGAGTTAGGAGGAATGCAGAGCGTGGATACTGTTCAAACAGATAAGGACACTTTCAGGAAATAAGCATCAGGAAAGGGGTCAGAAGACTCAGCCTGGATTCTTGGTGGCTCATCAGATTCATAGCAAACCACAAACACTGAATCCACCCTGCGTGCGCCATTGCTGTGTAGACGTATGATGGACCCTGCTTGGATATTCAAACAAATTAACTACAAGATGACTTTTTTTTTAATTAATGGAATTTAGCACTGACCGGATACTAGAACATTATGAAAGACCAGTTGCTGTTAACTAATGTTGCTGGTGTGATACTGGGTTTGTGATGACATTTTTTAAAGCCCTCATGTGGGTGAGTTGTGGTGATCCTGGTGTGTGGGAGACGGAGGCGGGGGAATCATTGAGCCCAGGAGATGGAGGCTGCAGTGAGTCGTGATTGTGTCACCGCCGTCCAGCCTGGGCAACAGAGTAAGACCCCGTCTCCCCTAAATAAAATAAAATGAGATAAGTCCTCATTTGCTAGAGATACACAGAATATGGCGTAGTAGATTTTCTCTAACTGACTCCACCCTCAACCCTGGAAAACAGGGAGGGGTGGCAGGGGAGACGGATGGAGTGAAACATGAGCCACTGCAGAGTGATGGGTGGCCGTGGCCGATGGCGTCCGTGCCGTTATCTTCTCTGTGGAGCAATGGGTGGCCGTGGCCGATGGCATCCATGCCGTTATGTTCTCTGCAGAGTGATGGGGGGCTGTGGCCGATGGCGTCCGTGCTGTTATGTTCTCTGCAGAGCAATGGGTGGCCGTGGCCGATGGCGTCCATGCCGTTATCTTCTTTGTAGAGCGATGGGTGGCCATGGCCGATGGCGTCCGTGCTGTTATGTTCTCTGCAGAGCAATGGGTGGCCGTGGCCGATGGCGTCCATGCCGTTATCTTCTGTGTAGAGCGATGGGTGGCCATGGCCGATGGCATCCATGCTGTTATGTTCTCTGCAGAGCAATGGGTGGCCGTGGCCGATGGCATCCATGCCGTTATGTTCTCTGCAGAGCGATGGGGGGCCGTGGCCGATGGCGTCCGTGCCGTTGTCTTCTCTGCAGAGCAATGGGTGGCCGTGGCCGATGGCGTCCGTGCCGTTATGTTCTCTGCAGAGCAATGGGTGGCCGTGGCCGATGGCGTCCGTGCCGCTGTCTTCTCTGCAGAGCGATGGGTGGCCGTGGCCGATGGCGTCCATGCCATTGTCTTCTCTGCAGAGTGATGGGTGGCCATGGCTGATGGCGTCCGTGCCGTTATCTTCTCTGCTTTCGTGTATGTTTGAACATTTCTATAATAAAAACTTAAGTGAAAAGCTTACTGTGCTGGCTGCCTGGAGGTGTGGTGTTTCTGTTCATTTTGTTTTTAGGGTGGGAAGTAGTGGGATTGGGGGTCCATGGGGGCCATTTCTTGGGTTTTCCCGAAGTGGGTTCTGTGCTTGGCATCATGAAGCAAGTGGAGCGTGTGTTTGCTCCATGCCTGTGGGCTGCGTGGAGGCAGCCTGACAAACACATTTCGAGGGGCCCCCGGGGGGTCGCTGAGGCTGTGTATGTCTGTTCCATGCAACAGCCGTCATCTCTGTTTTTGAACACAACAGTAGCCTCTCCCACGTTGAGGTCCTGTGGCAGCTGCCGCTTTTCCATATGGTTCCACCCCATCTCATCAGGAGTTGACTCAGTCCTTCTCTGTACAGTAGCTTCTCCTGCGTTGAGGTCCCGCCGTGGCTGCGACTTCTCCATCGGCTTCTACCCTGTCTCATCAGGAATGGACTCAGTCCTCCTCTGTGTAGCCCCTGTGGTGCCCCCTGCACTGTAGGGTGAGGACTGTTCTCTTTCAATTCCCCTATGTCCAGGCTGTGTTAGCCAACCCTGTGGTGCACCCTGCACCGTACGGTGAGGACTGTTCTCTTTCAATTCCCCTACGTCCAGGCTGTGTTAGCCAACCCTGTGGTGCCCCCTGCACCGTACGGTGAGGACTGTCCTCTTTCAATTCCCCTATGTCCAGGCTGTGTTAGCCAACCCTGTGGTGCACCCTGCACCGTACGGTGAGGACTGTCCTCTTTCAATTCCCCTATGTCCAGGCTGTGTTAGCCAACCCTGTGGTGCCCCCTGCACCGTACGGTGAGGACTGTCCTCTTTCAATTCCCCTACGTCCAGGCTGTGTTAGCCAACATTTAGTTTTCACACTGTCAAGTTAAAAGCATCATGCCCAGCCCTGCAGCTGCAGTGATGGGTGGATCCCCGGGGTGCTCCCTGTGTTGCAGCTGTGCCAGCGTTGATTGCAGACAAGCCGAGTGGGGCCCACTGTGCCCCTGAGCCATGGGGCAACAGAGTAAGACCCCGTGTTACTCTGGAGGAGAAGACTCTTTGTGCAGTTCCAAGAGATGCTCCTGCTTCATCCTGCAACAGCCGCCCCAAATGTGCCACTTCTAACTGTGGTGTTGGGACTTTCTCTTCCTGCATAGTTTTTCTTTGTGTTTCCCAAAGGTTCCGGTCACTTCCTTTCCTCTGTGTCTCCCTCCTCATCCCCTCCTGACCTCACTCACTCCACCTGTCTTATCGAGCCCCCCAAGCCCAGAGGTGTCCGCTGGAATCCCGGCTCTCCAGCCCAAGGTCACCTTGAGATGCCACAGTCTGTGAGTGGGAGGGGAAATCTGTGGGGTGGCAGGAGGCCGCCCAGGACAAGGTTGCAGGGGCAGGTGCGTGGCGTGCTCAGAGCTCCTGGGTGAACCAGGGAGAATGGGGAAGGCCTTGAGGAGCCTGGTGAAGGTGAACCCGGCAGGTCCATGGTCTCCACTGGGAGATGGGGAGGACCCGCTGGGCAGGGGAGACAGTGCTTCTGGGTGAGAAGGTTTAATTCTGTAAGGATATGAATTCTCTCTGAATAAACCTATACATGTAAGTTATCACAACAGCATATTAACAATTTTTTTTGAAATTAAACGAACTAGCTTTAAAGTCCAGGTGCAGACACAAACATGAGACTAAACAGAAAAGTTATGAAAAAGAGAAGTTGTGTGTGGGGCGTTGAGTCTTGCACACTCAGTGCTTTGCAGTGATGTGACACTTAAGCCAGAGTGGGGAACAGACGGGCAGATTGAAGGGAAAGAATAGAAAGTCTAGAAATAGACCCAAATGCCTATGGGTATTTGGTATATGATAATGATGACATTTTAAATCGGTGGGGAAAAGATGTATTATTCAGTAATGATTTGGGGACAACTGGCCAGACATTTGGAAAATACATAGCTGGGTCCCTCCCAAACTCCTTACCCCGAAATAAAATCCAGATGGTGCAGAGACTTAAAAATATAATGGAATTTTACAAGTACTGGAAGAAAACGTGGGGGAATTTTTAATAATTTTGCGATGGAATTAATTTTTTTAAGGAAGACAGCCCAATATCTAAGGAAATTAAAATTCACATAACTTTAACTCACCAGCCTGACTCCTGGGAAGTTACGTGATGGATGTTCAGGCCTGGGTGTAAAGAACCAAATGCGCAATGATTCTGTGAAACATTATCATAGGAAAAAACCGCGAGCGTTCTAAACACCCTTCAAGTTGTGGTTCATCTTCAAGACGGAGTTAGGTAGATGGGCTGACACAGAAGGACCTCAAGACATTTTGAAATAAAAAAGGAAGATGAGAACAGCTGGAATCCATATTAGAAGAAGATGAACCTGGACAGAATTTCTTTCGGAGACACCAACTCCTGTGCTCATGGGTGTGAAAGGCAAGACTATAAAGGTTTTCAACTGAGAATATAATGTTTCATGACTTTAGGGCGGAGAGGAAGGTTTTGAGACAGGACACAAAGAGTGCTAATTGCAAAGGAAATTACTGATAATTTCAACTATATTAAAATCAAGAATAACTCTTAGTAAAAAAGACACCGTAAAGAGAATTAATTAAAAGACAAGCCACAGAATGGGAGACAATATTTTCAACACATGTAAATGACATGTAACCGACAAAGATCTCACGTTCAAAACAGAGAGGACCCTGACAAATCACTGAGAACAAGGCAACGAAGGAAACATTTGCAAAACATTTCAGAAGTTCTAAGGAGAAAATTCAAATGACTGAGAAATACGTAAAATGGTCTTCAACCTAATTATTAAATTGGAGTGATGAAGACGGAAGCCGTATGAGATTCAGCAGCTCCCCTACTAGACGGGCAAAAACCGGAAAGCACCAGCTCCAGGTGCAGCTGCGACGTGGGGCGGGGAGTTCCTGGAAGCACCTGGCTGTGACACACAACCTCTGAGCTCCTCGGGGGCTCGGACAGCAGGTGGGCAGGTGTGCTGGAATGTGGAGGGGTGTGTTTGCTGTGGCTGAGGTTTCGCTCCTTGCCCTCCACGCAGCAGAAGCACACGTACGCCTGGTCAGGGAGATGCGCAAGGAAGCGCGTAGGTGGCATCGTTTACAGTCTCCCCAGGCTGGACGTGACCCACATGCACTTTGGTGGTGGAGGAGAGGAAGATTGTTTTATTTTCATACAATGGAACAATGGAATTTAGCCATGACGGGGCGACTCGGATCATCTCACAGACATGAAGCTGAGTGAAAGAAGGAAGGTGTGAAAGACGACAGGCCCCGTGAATCTGGTGCAGAGGCAGGCGCGGCCGTGAGCACAGCTTCCATCAAGTCGGCGGTGGCTCCCCATGAAGGTGCAGCAGGGGTGGGGGTTCCAGCTGCTGGCGGGACTATTTCTTGAGTGCTGTTTGGATGAATATTCACTTAATATTGTTTGCTATACGATGCGTTTTTGTGCGCATTTCTCTATTATATCTATGAGGTTAAAAAAAGCAAGAATGAATCTCAGTTGTGTTTCACCAGTGTGTGTGTGTGTGTCCTTGTGTGTGGGAAGACATTCTCTGAGGCAGCGGTTATGGACTGAATGTGTCTCATGGAACTCAGTGTGTAGAAGGCCAAACCCCCAGGGGATGGTGCTGGGAGGAGAGGCCTTTGGGCCGTGATTGAGTTAGATCACCCGTGAGGGTGGGGCTCCCACGATGGGATAGGTGGCCTTTGGGCGGTGATTGGGTTAGATGGGGTCTTGAGGGCAGGGCTCCCGTGAAGGGACCAGTGCTCTTGTAAGAAGAGGAAGAGTCCTCTCTCCTCCATGTAAGGACACGGTGAGAAGCCAGGCGGAGGCCATCACCAGAGCAGACTGTGCTGGCACCCCCATCCCAGGCTTCCAGCCTCCAGACCATGAGGACGTTTCCGTGTGAGTCACCCAGTCTGTGGCACTGCGGTATCCTCACCAGGTTCATCTGTGCTGCGGCCACCTTGGATTCGTCTGTACTACAGCAACGTTTTGTGTTGTAGCTTTGCCTTTGCTTAACTTTGTAAACCAAATATTTTAGGAAGAAAAAGAGGTTTAGTGTTCCTGTTTGCCAGGAAAATCACAAGGGATTATGCGATTGTGAATGAACTAAGGGTCACCAGTGCAGGGGCTGCGGGAAACTGACGTGTGACGTGCTCTCCACTCATCCTGGCTCCATTACCACACTGAAGTGGCATCCATGAGTTTGGAAATCACTAAGGCAAAGAAGTAAGGGCTGAACTCCTCCAAATGTTCATGACTATGAATTAAGCCTCACGGGTTCACTTCTGCCTGTTCGTGTTTGGTCTCGGCCCGCGCTATGTGTCTTGCTTCTGCCTTTTGGTGTTTGTTTGGACTCGGCCCGCGCCGTGTGTCTTGCTTCTGCCTGTTGGTGTTTGGACTCGGCCCGCGCTGTGTGTCTTGCTTCTGCCTGTTGGTGTTTGTTTCGACTCGGCCCACGCTGTGTGTCTTGCTTCTGCCTATTGGTGTTTGTTTGGACTCAGACTGCGCTGTGTGTCTTGCTGTTGTGGGAATCTGTGCATCGTCCTCTCTTGGTGACTCCTGAGCCAAGGTTGACACTCCACTCTTCGAGCAAACTGAACTATAGCATGATTGTATCTGCTGCTGCTCCGGGAGGGCCCTGTGGGCCGACCACCCTCACCTGCCCTTGGGCCAGCCCTTGCTTCCTCTGGAAGCTTCCTGAGCTTGAGTTGTGGGATTGACATGTACCTGGAATGGTTGGTTTTGGTATCTGTCATTGGAGACACCATCCCTACCCCACGCATGACCTGGGAGAAAACGGACTTTGACGTTTGATTGTTTTCTGTGTTCATTGGGAGGGAAGAGAAGTCAGGATTACTTTTCCTCTGGTGTGAAAGTCCCTGGACCCTAAACACGCCCTGTTGTCCACAGGTGGTGCCGAGTCCCACAAAGGAACCTGGAATCCAGCTGAGTGGGCACGTGCTGCCTGTCACGGCCCTTCATGTCCTGAACATCTGTTGAGAGGAGGCGGGGGTGTCACCTTAATTCCATCTTGGACACCACAGTGACACAAAGTGCAAAGTGCCGTGCCCCTCATCCCCACAGATATGTGGCATCCCACTGGTCTCCTAACCACCCAACGCCGTTGCTCCTGACCATTGGAAACGCTGGTGGGGCTGGAGCACCTGGACAGTCCAGTCTCGTTCTACTGGCTGGACTGGAGTGGGGTTGCCTTGAACCCGTCTTAGGCTGGAAATGCCCCCAGCAGCAGTGCCAGGGGAACTCTCACTGGGGCCTGCCCTGGGAGCCCCGGGGAACACTTGTCAGTTCAGCTCTGACCTTAAGGTGGGACTGCCCCATGCCCTTGGCCCAGGAGTGGGAGCTGCAGGAGGAGCCCCTCATGCTACGGCCCTCCCTCTGAGGGGCTCCCCTGGGGGCCTCAAATTCAGCATCAGGTGCCAGTGAAGACTCAGCTCCTCTGGAGGGGACCCCCGCCCCACCCCACCCTCCTGCACTGCAGCGCTGCCCAGGCCTGGGTCTGCGGAGACTTCTGTTTGCCTCTGGCCTGATGAAAGCAGTGTGGAAACCAACCTCCCTCCTCCTCCCCAGATCTCTTCTCTTTTTGGGGGGTTTTCATGCTAACTTACTATTTTCTCTAATTAAGAAGCAATACATGGCTATTATGAAACATTTAGAAAATGTATAATAAATACTAAAATAATGTTACCGTTCCGATTTATATCCTTCCAAGTCCACTTCTCTCTGTGTTCTAAGGATGATTCTCAGACACCCAGCCTGCTCCTGTGTCTGGGCCACTCTGCTGGGGGCATGTTGTTGCTGACCTGGCCTGTGGCCTTCCCTGTGAGATTCATCCTGGGAATGGTCCCAGAAAGCAGCCCTGGTGGTGGAGTGGCCGGAGTGGGGCACACCATGCTGGGCTTGGCTTCACCCTCAGCAGTGAGGCCCTCTTGCTGCCCTGCTGAGTCGGCACCTGGCCTGGCCCAGCATCCTCGGGCTGACGATGATGCCGGGCTGAGGGCCTGTGTCCTGCTGGCATTTGCCCTGTGCCGTGTGGCTGGGTAGCATGGCCAGGAGCCGGGGTGGGGCAAGACCGTGGCTTGTCATTTCCAACCCTCTGAGGCCCCTTTGTGGATGGCAGCAGGGGCTTCAGCACTGCCCCCGCTCTCGGCTCTGCTGGTGCTCGTACCCCGGCACCCGCGCAGAGAGGTCAGCTCCCTGGCTACGGGGCAGCCTTCATCTTCACTGCCCGCTTGGCTAACAGCTTGACGCAGCCCACCACTGGCCCAGGCCTTGGAGGGATGTTTGCTTTCCAGGGGCCTGGCAGGACGCAAGGCAGGCCGGGTACCCGTGCAGGTGGCTTTGTTTCCTGGAGAGGTGGGGAAGAGGCTCTGGCAGCGGGAGCAAGCTGGGCGGGTCGGCCTCATCGGGCCGCGTGGGCAGCATCTGTGTGGCTGAGCCACTGGGCTCCCTGGGGCCCTGCTGCTTCTGGGCTGCCCAGCTGGGCAGGCGGTGCCGCCCTGGCCTGAGTCCGTCAGGGCCTAATTATGGAGACGGGTCTTGTGCTCTATAGTAGTTATTAGCTGCCTTCCTCTTTTTTTTGGTGCCAAAGAATTCCATTTGGGGAATTTATACAGCCAATTAGGTATTTAGCTCAAGGCAATTAATGGCTGGAATGCAAGCATTAGCTAAAACCTAAATTGGAATTCATACATCCACGCTTTTGCTTAACGGTGGAGGCTGCAGGGAGGCACTGAGTGTTGTCTGGGGAGCTAGGAGAGGCCACCCGGGCCCAGAGAGGAACTCCAGATTGGCTGTGGATTCATGGCTCTGTCCTTGCTTGGGAAGGAATGTTTCAGTGTTTCAGAGCAAAAATTTAAAATCTGTTTGACAATCAGAGGCCATCCTGGTCCTGCCTGGAGCTGCTGTTGGCCTGCCCCACCTGGCGTCCTAGCTGCGTCCTTACTGGGCACGCATGTCACCGCCTTCATCTCTTTCAAAGCCACCTGTGGGCTTCCGGTCATATTGCGATGACCCTCGAAAGTGACGGACGCCGTGAGGCCGTGAGAACAGGAGCTAGGAGGCTGCAGGCCGGCCGCCTTCAGTCCACAGAAGCCAGATTTGAGGTGGGTTCCGGATGTCATGGGTGCCCTGGACAGGTGGCCGTGTGACAGCCCAGCGTGCCTGATGGTGGACAGAGGCTGGGGCTGCCATGGGGCTGGGCTTCTCCCCAGACAGGGAGCAGTGGAGAATTCTCACCAAAAATCCAGATAGATGAAACCAAACAACAAAACTTACTGCTTTTCTCATCAACCAAGTAATCTCTGAGGAAATTACACCAGGGACCATTGGATTTTCAAGCCGCTCCGTGTGTCCATGGCAGCCCAGGCAGTGTCCGGGTGGGGTCTGCCCGCCGGGGGCGGCTGTGGCCCAGGCAGTGTCCGGGTGGGGTCTGCCTGCCGGGGGTGGCTGTGGCTCGGGTGGGTCTCCGTGTGTCCATTGCAGAGCCTGGGTGGGGCCTGCCTGCCGGGGGCAGCTGTGGCCCAGGCAGAGTCTGGGTGGGGTCTGCCTGCCGGGGGCAGCTGTGGCCCAGGCAGAGTCTGGGTGGGGTCTGCCCGCTGGGGGCGGCTGTGGCCCAGGCAGTGTCCGGGTGGGGTCTGCCCGCTGGGGGTGGCTGTGGCTCGGGTGGGTCTCCGTGTGTCCATTGCAGAGCCTGGGTGGGGTCTGCCCGCTGGGGGTGGCTGTGGCTCGGGTGGGTCTCCGTGTGTCCATTGCAGAGCCTGGGTGGGGTCTGCCCGCTGGGGGTGGCTGTGGCTCGGGTGGGTCTCCGTGTGTCCATTGCAGAGCCTGGGTGGGGCCTGCCTGCCGGGGGCAGCTGTGGCTTGGGTGGGGCTCCAGCTCTCACGGCAGACTCCATCGTGAGTGGGCCCAGCGTGGTCCGACCACAGCAACACCTCATACTGGCCTGGGAATTTCCACATTAAAATATAGTTGAAAGTATTCAATTTAATGTGAAATTAAAATGTACTTTTTCTTACCTATAGCTTATAGATTGGGGGTAATTTTTCTCTGTCTCTCACACATTCAGGCACACACCCACCCCATAAACAGTCCCTCAACCTGTAAGTGGTTTGCAAGGACAGAATGTGCCCAGGAAGACCTGGGGCGAGCTGGGAATCCGGACTTTGGGCAACTGTGTGTTGGTGGGCTGGGCGGGGCAGGAGCCTGGGGTGCTGGGGCACCAGGGTTTACCTGCCCACGCTGAGTGTCCTGGGTTCTCACGTGTCCTGAGTTCTCACGTGGGGTGGTCCGAAGGCTCACCTGGGCGCCCGGGTTTACCTGCCCATGCTGAGTGTCCTGGCTTCTCACATGGGGTGGTCAAAGGGCTCACCTGGGCGCCGGGGTTTGCCTTCTCACATGGGGTGGTCTGAGGGCTGACCCGGAGGCTTCTGAGCACTGACATGGTCTTGCCAGTGTCCACTGATGATGCGTCTGCTGCTCTGTGGCTCACGGGGACAGGAGGAGGTGGGAGCAGGAGCCATCTGGGGCAAAGGAGGGACAGGCTGACTTGGGGCAGAGCGCCCTCTCAGGGTCTCCTGGCCCCACCAGGCAGCATAGACCCCAAGATGCGGCAGGAAGCTGTTCCCTCGATGAGCAGCAGGCGGCTGTCTGCATTCAGCCCTGCACCTTTGCCCACTCATTGTTGGAGGACGGCCCCGTTATGGGCTGGGGCAGAGGCGAGGGGTGGGTGGAGATTAGGGCCAGACGAACCTGAAGGCCCTCCAGAGCCTCTGACCTGTTCCCGAGAGGCCGCGGGGTCACTGGTCCGGCTCAGGCTCTGCCAAGGAGCCTCCTTGGGGTTTCTGGCGCCTGCACTCAGGGACGGCACCACCTGCGATGGAGGCTGCTGTGCAGTGTAGAGTGTGGTGGAAACTCCCTGCCTGGGTTGCAGACGGGGGGATTTAATTAGGGAAGGGCTCCAGGGTGAGGACAGTCAGGGCAGAGGTGAGCAGGTGGGGGCGCTTGGCTCTTCTTTTGGTGGTGAGAACAAGCTCAGGGCCGAGTCAGCCACACAAGGCTTCAGGCTGTGCAGATAAGGAAGGGCTGGCCAGCCTCGGGGACAGGGCAGTGGGGCTGAGGGGCTGTGTCCCCCAGGGCCTGCCCCCTCTGGAGACAAAGCCCTGAGGCTGGGGCATGCCTGGGAGGAGGCTCTTGCCCAGCGAGGGTGAAGGGCATCCAGCTCTCCCCAGCCCTCCTGGCCAAGCCCAGCTCAGGCCCTTTTGGGGAGAAGTCACGGTGGCAGGTCTCACGATCCACACGCTGTGGTGGGCTTGCTGCCGTGCAGAGGGCCGTGGTCTGGCATGGTGCCCCCCCGGGTGCGGCCACGTTTTCAAGAGGATGCAGGGGGAGAATTGTTGATGAAAGAGAGCGGGCCCTGAGCAATGAACTTGGGGTGTAAGCTGCACAGCAGTGAGGGGACAGTGGGGGCTTTCTTGGGATCCCAAAAATGGCCGTAGGAGAGGACCTGGCTTCTGTGCATGTGACGCAGGCCCTGTGGGTCTTGGGGTCTGTGAGGAGCACTGAGGACGAGGAAAGGGAGACAGGCTGGGGCCATCTCGGTTGGATTCCACAGGAAAGGCCGCAGCCAGTTTTCCTGAGACGTTCTGGCGAGCAGCTGCACGGTCCGAGGCTGTCACTTGCTTTTCATTTTAGGCTCACTCTGGGTCTAGGGGGTCTTGGTGCTCTGTCTTAGCTGCTCTAACAGGGTTTTGGCCTGGGACTCTGAGGCTCGGCCTCTTCTCACACAGGTGGTAGAGAGATTCCTGCCCCCAGCCGGGAGGGCAGCGTCAGGTTTATCAAACTGACGTTTGCAGCAGTGTGGAGATTTTGAGTGAAGTCAAATCAGGTTTTCAGGGAGAAACAAACACTGGCCGTGGGTGGGAACTTGGGGACCCAGTGGGGCTGCAACAGGGGAGGAGGCGCCTGGGCGCTGGGGCTCACGGCCGGCTGGGGCTCACCTCAGCTTCCTGAGCACAGTCTGTGATGGCACTGGTGTGGCCTGGCCTCTCCAGGACCTGTTAGGAGGTGACGGTGGACAGGCCTGTGAACATTCCGCTCTTGCTGGAGCCAGGCGAGGCTGCCGGAGGGGTGCTGGGCTGCAGCATCCCTGGGGCAGGTGCCTGTCTCCCTGCCTGTTGGAGGGGTGAGTGGCAGTGCCCACAGGCCCCCTCCCTTCTCTAGCACCTCCCCGTGCAGTGGGAGAGGGCAGGACCCTGAACAGGGCCATCCTGAGAGGAGGAGAAGGTGCTGCTGGAATGACACCCAGAGACGGGTGTGAGCCCAGACACCCAGGACTTGGGGTAGGCCAGACATGGGTGTGAGCCCGGACACCCAGGACTCGGGGTAGGGTGCCACATGGGAGCAGCTCTGCCCCTGGCCGTCCCAGGCAGCCCCGTTGCTGGTGGCCAACAGTCCACTCTGATCCCGTCACCCAGACAAGGACCCCTAGAGCCTCACATGGTAGAGGAAGCTCCTGTGTGATTCACCTGCTGGCCACAGGCCTTGGAACCCTCCCTGCTGAGTCTTACTTTTAGGAAGGACCTCATGGGCACCCCTGGTAGGAAGAGGTGGCTCGCCCAGGTGGGGACAAGCAGCTCGCACCCTTGGCAGGAAGATTTGCCCCACGCCGCTCCCCCATCAGGAAGATTTGCCCCACACCGCTCCCCCATCAGGAAGATTTGCCCCACGCCGCTCCCCCATCAGGAAGATTTGCCCCACGCCGCTCCCCCATCAGGAAGATTTGCCCCACGCCGCTCCCCCATCAGGAAGATTTGCCCCACGCCGCTCCCCCATCAGGAAGATTTGCCCCACGCCGCTCCCCCATCAGGAAGATTTGCCCCACGCCGCTCCCCCATCAGGAAGATTTGCCCCATGCCGCTCCCCCATCAGGAAGATTTGCCCCACGCCGCTCCCCCATCAGGAAGATTTGCTCCACGCCGCTCCCCCATCAGGAAGATTTGCTCCACGCTGCTCCCCCATCAGGAAGATTTGCCCCACGCCGCTCCCCCATCAGGAAGATTTGCTCCACGCTGCTCCCCCTGTTGGGAGGAGTCGCCCCACGCCGCTCCTCCTGCTTCCTCCCCTCCCTGAGGCATCCTGGTAGCCAGGGCAGCCCAGGATTCAACCTAAGAGCTGCATAGCGTGACTGACCAGGCGGCGGGCAGCCCCCAACTCTTACAGACCCGTCAGTGGGAAAACAGTCTCGTCAATTCTCCGTTGATTCATTTTAGCCTTTACCCAGAAGTAAAGTTTGTCTGCTGATTTGATATAAACCTACCCTTGGATTTCCGGCAACTCAGGCAAGAGGTGGCGACTTTGGAGCCTTCTGTGCCTTCGGGGAGAAGCCATGCCTGGCGCTGCCCTGGAGCCGCGGGAGCCCCTGGGCCGAGCCACGGAAGATGGGCTTGGAGCGTCCTCCGCAGCCTCCACTCCTGCCTCTGCCCACAAAGACCCGCTCGCCCAGTGACCTGTGGCCACCTAGTGGGAACAAGACATTTGCAATGTGCTTGTTGGCCAGGTTAAGAGGCATTCTGGTTTAAAAGGAACAAAAAAGGTGTTTCTTTGCTTTTGTTTTTTTTTTTAATACTTATTTGTGTTCCTGAAAAGGCTTCTGTCTGCTTTAGTACCGTCTTTCTAGGCCAAAGACTACGCTCTAGATTTATAAATATTTCTTTTAACTCACTAATGTGCTCATTTGCTTGGAGGCCCTGTCCTCCTCTTGTTGTCCATAAGGCAAGAATGGTGGCAGGAGACAAAATCTGTTTTAACTTCTCCAAAAATGGAAACGTGTCATTTTATTTTCTGACAAAAAAGGAAACATACATTCCCTTCCGTGCCTTTTTCATATGCATGTTTCCTGTAACTAGAATTAAAGCACACAGGAGAAAAGGAAGCAGGCGGAACACTGCACGGCTGGGTGGTGCAGAAAGGTACAAGCCACAAAATCAGAATCACCTCCTTACGATCCTAAAGCCCCAAAATAATCATGGTGAAGAACGTTCGAGTAAATGTCTGTTTACATGCTCTTCTGGGTACACACATAACAAAAATGGAATCCTGTAGTTCTGCAAATTTTTCTTATCACTTACCAAATCTCTTACTCCTGAATGCTGAGTGGGCTTCCACTGTTGAATACTGATACGTAGCATCCATGGCATGCAGGTGCCATTATCTAGTGAACCAGCCCTCTAGTGGAGAAAAGGTAGGTTGCAATGTTTCTTCATCATGCAGATGATAACCATGAATAGGTAACTGGTCACTTTCAGCTCTCGTACGTTTGCACATGGAGAATACCAGGCATTTCAGGGTTCTCAGGCTCAGCTTCTTTACACATTGTATGATGACATTCTCAGCTCATCTTTGCTCTCAGATTTTTAACCATGTCAGGTAATCAGAGAATGATTTCCTTGCTGCCACCATCACCACTGCCATGACCATTACTATCACCATCACCACCACTGCCACCATTGCCATCACCATCACCACCACTGCCACCACCATCACTATCACCATCACTATCACCACCACTGCCATGACCATCACTATCACCACCACCACCACTGCCACCATTGCCATGACCATCACTATCACCACCACCACTGCCGCCATTGCCATGACCATCACTATCACCACCACCACCACTGCCATGACCATCACTATCACCACCACTGCCACCATTGCCATGACCATCACTATCACCACCACCACCACTGCCATGACCATCACTATCACCAACACCACCACTGCCATGAGCATCACTATCACCACCACCACTGCCGCCATTGCCATGACCATCACTATCACCACCACCACCACTGCCATGACCATCACTATCACCACCACCACCACTGCCACCATTGCCATGACCATCACTATCACCACCACCACTGCCGCCATTGCCATGACCATCACTATCACCATCACCACCACTGCCATGACCATCAGTATCACCATCACCACCACTACCATGACCATCACTATCACTATCACCACCACTGCCATCACCATCACTATCACCATCATCACCACTGCCATCACCATCGCTATCACCATCACTGCCATCACCATCACTATCACCATCACCACCACTGCCACCATTGCCATCACCATCACCACCACTGCCACCACCATCACTATCACCACCACCACTACTGCCATGACCATCACTATCACCACCACCACCACTGCCACCATTGCCATGACCATCACTATCACCACCACCACTGCCGCCATTGCCATGACCATCACTATCACCACCACCACCACTGCCATGACCATCACTATCACCATCACCACCACTGCCACCATTGCCATGACCATCACTATCACCACCACCACCACCACTGCCATGACCATCACTATCACCATCACCACCACTGCCATGACCATCACTATCACCACCACCACCACTGCCATGACCATCACTATCACCACCACCACCACTGCCATGACCATCACTATCACTATCACCACCACTGCCACCATTGCCATCACCATCACCACCACTGCCACCACCATCACTATCACCACCACCACTACTGCCATGATCATCACTGTCACCACCACCACCACTGCCACCATTGCCATGACCATCACTATCACCACCACCACCACTGCCATGACCATCACTATCACCACCACCACCACTGCCATGACCATCACTATCACCATCATCACCACTGCCACCATTGCCATGACCATCACTATCACCACCACCACCACTGCCATGACCATCACTATCACCACCACCACCACTGCCACCATTGCCATGACCATCACTATCACCATCACCACCACTGCCATCACCATCACTATCACCATCACCACCACTGCCATCACCATCGCTATCACCATCACTGCCATCACCATCACTATCACCATCACCACCACTGCCATCACCATCACTATCA
Organism: Pan paniscus; assembly: GCF_029289425.2. Lineage (NCBI taxonomy): Eukaryota > Metazoa > Chordata > Mammalia > Primates > Hominidae > Pan > Pan paniscus. Next base: position 194,918,252 of record NC_073255.2, on the reverse strand, counting down.
CCACCACCACCATTGCCATCACCATCATTATCACCATCACTGCCATCACCATCACTATTACCATCACCACCACTGCCACCACTGCCATCACCATCACTATCACCATCACCACCACTGCCATGACCATCACTATCACCATTACCACCACTGCCACCATTGCCATCACCATCACTATCACCATCACTGCCATCACCATCACTATCACCATCACCATCACTGCCATGACCATCACTATCACCACCACCACCACTGCCATGACCATCATTATCACCATCACCACCACTGCCATCACCATCACTATCACCACCACTGCCATCACCATCGCTATCACCATCACTGCCATCACCATCACTATCACCATCACCACCACTGCCATCACCATCACTATCACCACCACCACCATTGCCATCACCATCACTATCACCATCACTGCCATCACCATCACTATTACCATCACCACCACTGCCACCACTGCCATCACCATCACTATCACCATCACCACCACTGCCATGACCATCACTATCACCATCACCACCACTGCCACCATTGCCATCACCATCACTATCACCATCACTGCCATCACCATCACTATCACCATCACCATCACTGCCATGACCATCACTATCACCACCACCACCACTGCCATGACCATCATTATCACCATCACCACCACTGCCATCACCATCACTATCACCATCACCACCACTGCCATCACCATCGCTATCACCATCACTGCCATCACCATCACTATCACCATCACCACCACTGCCATCACCATCACTATCACCACCACCACCATTGCCATCACCATCACTATCACCATCACTGCCATCACCATCACTATTACCATCACCACCACTGCCACCACTGCCATCACCATCACTATCACCATCACCACCACTGCCATGACCATCACTATCACCATCACCACCACTGCCACCATTGCCATCACCATCACTATCACCATCACTGCCATCACCATCACTATCACCATCACCATCACTGCCATGACCATCACTATCACCACCACCACCACTGCCATGACCATCATTATCACCATCACCACCACTGCCATCACCATCACTATCACCATCACCATCACTGCCACCATTGCCATCACCACCACCACCGTCACTGATCACCATCACCATCACCACCATTGCCATCACCATCGCTACCACCATCACCACCACCACCATCACCATCACTATCACCATCACCACTACTGCAACCATTGCCATCACCACCACCACCATCACTGATCACCATCACCATCACCATCACCACCACTGCCATCACCATCACTATCACCATCACCACCACCACCATCACCATCACTATCACCACCACTGCCACCACTGCTATCACCATCACTATCACCACCACCACCACTGCCACCACCATCACCACCACTGCCATCACCACTATCACCATCATCATCACTACCACCCCTATCACTACCACCAGCACCACCATCACTACCACCCCCATCACTACCACCATCACTGCTACCACTGTCACCACCACCACCACTACCACCACCCCCATCACTGCCATCACCACCACCAACACCACTACTACCCCATCACCATCATCACCACCACCATCACCACTATCACTACCATCATCATCACCGTCACCACCACCACGTTCACCACCACCACCAATACCACCGCCCCCACCACCACCCCCGTCACTGCCATCACCACCACCACCACTACTACCACCATCACCACTACCACCCCCATCACCACCATCACCACTATCACTACCATCACCACCACCACCGTCACCACCACTGTCATCATCACCACCACCTTCACCACCACTACTATCCACCCGATCACCATCACCACCACCACCACCACCCTGTCACTACCATCACTACCACCATCACTACTGCCATCATCATCACCACGGCCACCTCCATCACCAGTATTACCACCATCACCACCACCATTGTTACCACTACCATTATCACCACCACCGCTGCCACTGCCACCACCACCATCATTACCACATCACCACTATCACCCCTATTACCATCACTACCATCACCACCATCATCACCCATAGCTACTACCACTACCACCATCATCACCACCACCACTGCTGTCACTATCACCACCACCACTACCATCACCATCACTGTTGTTGAGGAAGTCTGCCTGAAGCTGTGCTAGAACCCTACTGCACCAGTCCTGAGATACCACAGCCACCACAGCCTCTGATTTGAAGCCCGAATGGAATGGACAATCCATCTAGCTTTTGGGAGCTAGACCTGGAGCATTTGGTATCTGAATGTCAAGTCTTTGGAGGGTGTGTTCGAGGTGGCGACTTTGCCTACCAGAAGGCAGCTTTGAGCATGAGTCTCTACCTTTATGGGCTGTGGCCACACACCATCTGTTGTTGCAACTGAATTTGGGAGAAATGTCCACTCAGAAATGAGGACTCATTAGGGTGAGAGGCCAGGAGGTTGTCAGGACCCAGTAAGACTCCTGTGAGGATAGGGAAATTAAGATATTTTCTAAGTGATTTAGTACAGTGTGATAGGAAATGCAGATGCCTCAACATGATGTCACAGAACCCCAAACCAATGCCTCCCTGGGTTTCTCATCAATAAATCAGTCAGCCCCAGGCCTCAGTATTTCCACGTTGCAAAATTATTTCCACATTGCAGAATTATTTCCAGAAGATCTAGCTTCCTTGTGGGCACTACGAGGTGCACCCCGTAAATAAGCCTGGAGCTCCACAGACTAGGCCATCTTGTTGGTCATTCAGAGACTTGTCTTACAATCAGTACAAACTGATTTCCATATCTTTACTTTCTATGTCTATGGAAGATGCATTTAATATGCAATCTTTATATTAATACACATCATGACTTGATATTTAAAAGAATTAGAGATGGTCATGAACTTTAGTTGGCAAGCTTTATCTGTAAAGGACCAAATGATAAATATCTTGGCTTTGAAAGCCACAAAGATTACTGTTTCCTCCTCCTCATCTTACTCCTCCTCCTCTTCTTCTTCTCTTCCTTCTCCTCCTTTCTTCTGTCTTCCCCACTTCTTCTCTGTCCCTGTCTCCGTCTCCTTTTTCCTACAACCCTTAAAAAAATATAAAAACCATTCTTAGCTCAAAGGCCTGTGAGCACAAAATATCTGAGAAAGGTCTCAGTCAATTTAGAAAGTATTTTGGCAAGGTGAAGGATGCATCCATGATACAGCCTCAGGAAGTCCTGAGACTTGTGCCTGAGGTGGTCGGGGGCTGAGGCATGTGCAGGAGGTGGACGGGGGCCTGAGGCATGTGCCCGAGGTGGTCGGGGGCACAGTTTGCTTTTATACATTTTAGGGAGACATGAGACGTCAATCAATATGTGTAAGACATACTTTGGTTCAGTCCAGTAAGGCGGGATGACTGGAAATGGCGGCTTCCAGGTTAGAAGTAGATAAGAGACAAAAGTTTGCATTCTTTTGAGTCCTTGACCAGCCTTCCAGTGAATACACAATTGAGCCTGGCTCAGTGAATCTGCATTTTTACATAAGCAATAGGGGAGAGGGAGCAATGAGATGCATTTGTCTCAGGGCAGCCTCAGAGGGGTGACTTTGAACAGAATGGGAGGCAGGTTTGCCCTGAGCAGTTCCCAGCTTGACTTTTCCCTTTAGCCTGGAGATTTTGGAGTCCCAAGGTTTGTTTTCCTTTCCCAGGCCCTACATGAAAAGACAGGTGGGGTAGGTCCCGGGGCTCTGGTTTGCTGACCCCTGGTCAGAGTGTCTCTGAGGAAGTCACTATCAGTGGAAATGTCACTAAACCCTGTATGCTAATCAGCTGGGCATCAGCCTAAAGTGTATTTCACACAGCACGATTCATCGTTAGCAAATTCCAGGAAAATCAACAACGATCAGAACTGACCTTCTCTTGGCTATAATGATCTGTTTGCATCGGATCAGATTTCCTGTGGGGAACAACTAGAAGTGCTGGGTAAAATCCACAGAATGCCTGCTTTGGGGAGCTGCGGAGGCAACCGGGATTTGAGAGGCCAAGATCCTGTTAATTAGCCTGTTTTGATGATTCCACAATGTATATATGTGTTGAAACATCACACTGTAGCCCATAAATATGTACAATTATTTGTCAATTAAAAATAAAATAAAACTTTTTCTTTTTTTTTTTTTTGAGATGGAGTCTCACTCTGTTGCCCAGGTTGGAGTGCAGTGGCACTGCAACTTCTGCCTCCCAGGTTCAAGCAATTCTCCTGCCTCAGCCTCCCAGTAGCTGGGATTACAGGCATGCACCACCACGCCTGGCTAATTTTTGTATTTTTAGTAGAGACGGGGCTTCACTGTGTTGGCCAGGCTGGTCTCGAATTCCTGACCTCAGGTGATCCGCCCACCTCAGCCTCCCAAAGTGCTGGGATGACAGGTGTGAGCCACAGCCCCTGGCCAAAAAAACTTAAAAAAGACCCATCGGAGGGGCACTGTTAGGGAGCCCACTCCCTGCGGGCTGCCTGTCTCCTGGGGGCATTTGTGATTCCTGTCGAAAGAGGCTGAGAAACCAGGCAAGGGCTGTGGAGAAGAGGCAGTGAAACCCGCAGAGCACTTGGCAACCTCATAGGGTCATCAACACACAAATAGATGTTTGCATTGCAAAGGTTACCAGGCCCTGAGGAGACTGGATCCCAAAGAGAAAGTAGGTACAGAGGCAATCAGCACCTGTGGCTTTCACCTCTGACACATTTGCCAAATTCTTGAGTTGCATCAGAGGCTGATCAGAAAGCTATGGAAAAGCAGAGCAGGATTTCTGGCAGTCTCATAATGCTGAAGAGATGAAACTGGAATTCAGGAACTTCTAAGAAAGAGGGGCCATCGCACACATCCCAGGTCCCAGCCCTGGATGGGTCATGCCATAGGTGTGAGGATAAACCCCAGGTGACTGAGCCTTCCAAGATGACGGGTCTGTCTTCTTGTCTCAGGCCTCCCTTGAGTTAAGGGGATCTACCCGCGATCTGGCTGTCTAGTGAGGAGGAAGGTAAGAAGACAGACTCACCCAGAGTCTCTGCAGTTTCATATGTAATGTCTGAATTTCAGTTGTCAAGAAGCAAGACCAAGACACAAAAACAGATGACAACAGTACACCCACAGATAGTTATTATACTTGTTGCAGTCAAATTTTAAAATAACTGTGATTGATATGTTCAAGAAAATAAAGGGTAAGTGGAAAATTTCACCAGAAAAATTGATTCTATAAACAAAGTAATCAAATGGAAATTCTAGACCTGAATCTAATAACTCAATAGATGGGCATCACAAAACATTGAGTATGAAGGAAGAGCAGATGAGTGAGCTGGAAGAAGGTCCCTGGGAAATAACGAGGCAGAGTAACAGATCAAAACTGAGAGAAAGTACAGGACGGAGTGTATGAGGCAGAGGAGATCTGTTGGAAAGGTCTATACGTGTAGGTGGAGTCCCAGAAGAGGAGAAGGAAAACAGCTTAGAAGCAATGTTTGAGGCGATGAGAGCTATGATTTTTTTCAAACCTGAAGAAAGACACCAAAGCTTGGATTTAAAAAAATCTATTATATAGCTATTTTAAAGGTAAACAACAGTTGAATATTGGCAGTTTTGTGTGGTTAGTTCAACCTCACAGAATGAACACAAAGAAAACCCTACCTCTGAACATCACTCTAAAATTAGTAAAAACCAAAGTTTAAGAGAAAATCTGGAAAGCAAGCAGAGAAAAATCATAGGAAATTAATCTCTATTGATGAATTGTTTCACCAGAAACCATGGAGACCAGAAGTGTGATGAACCTCGCATGTGATGGAAGAAAACACCCCATCAATTCAAGTTCTGTACTCCCTGGAAATGTTTCTCAGGTATAAAGATGAAATCAAGACGTGACCAGACAGACAGAACTTGAGAGACTCCATCAACAGATGACTCTTAGGAAAAGACAGACAGAACTCGAGAGACTCCATCAACAGATGACTCTTAGGAAAAGACAGACAGAACTCGAGAGACTCCATCAACAGATGACTCTTAGGAAAAGACAGACAGAACTCGAGAGACTCCATCAACAGATGACTCCGAGGAAAAGACAGACAGAACTCGAGAGACTCCATCAACAGATGACTCCTAGGAAAAGACAGACAGAACTCGAGAGACTCCATCAACAGATGACTCTTAGGAAAAGACAGACAGAACTCGAGAGACTCCATCAACAGATGACTCTTAGGAAAAGACAGACAGAACTCGAGAGACTCCATCAACAGATGACTCTTAGGAAAAGACAGACAGAACTCGAGAGACTCCATCAACAGATGACTCCTAGGAAAAGACAGACAGAACTCGAGAGACTCCATCAACAGATGACTCTTGGGAAAAGACTGCAGGGGCTTCTGGCAGGAGGAAAGTGAACCCACATGGAAACCAGGAAACAAGGCAGGCAGGGATAGCAGTGGGAAGTATCAATGGGTTGGTAAATCAACACGAATATTGGTGGCACAGAAGGTAAAGGAGTTAGTGTTCTCAGGTTTTGGCATTATCCAGGATGCGATAATGCGTGTTACACTAATAAGTCAGGGATCCATGTTCTTTTTTGTGGAAAGAACATATAACATGAGATCCACCCTCTTAACATTTTAAGTGCATGGCACAGTATTGTTGATGACAGCCATGATCTGTACCGCAGATCTCTAGCACTCGTTCATCCTGCAGAACTAAAACTTGATACCCATTGATTAGCAACACCCCACCCTGCCTCGACCCAGCCCCTGGAAACCACCATTCTTCTCTCTGGGTCTATGAATTGGACTATTTTAGATGCCTCGTCTAAGTGAAATCATCAGTGTTATCTTTTCTGTGCCTGGATTACTTCGCTCAGCTCATGTCTTCCAGGTTCATCTATGCTGTCACTTACAGCAGGATTTTCTTCCTTTTTAAGGCTGAGTAATGTTTCATTGTCTAGATATACCACATGTAAAACATCCATCCATCTGTTGATGGACATTTGGGTTGTGGCCACATCTTGGATATTGCAAATAATGCCATAGTTAGTGTGGGAATGCAAGTATCTCTTTGGAGATCTTGATTTTGACTCTTTTGGGTAAAAACCCAGAGTGGGGTTGCTGGATCAAATAGTAGTTCTATTTTTAATTTTTTGAGGAACCTGTATACTGTTTTCCATAAGGACCTTTTGCATTCCCACAACAGTATACAGTCTTCACCAATACTCATCTTTTTTTTTCTGATAATAGGTATCCTAACAAGTATGATATGATAGCTCATTGTAGTGTTGATTTAGATTTTGCTGGCCATTAGTGATGTCGAGCATTTTTGTTGTATACCTGTAGTCCATTTGTATTTCTTCTTGTGAGAAATGTCTATTTAGGTCCTTTTGCCCGTTTAAAAAATCAGGTTATTTTGTTTTTGGTTATTGGGTTGCAGCAGTTCCTTATACATTTTGGACATTAACCTTTTAAAAAGTTATATGATTTGCAAGTATTTTATCCTGTTCTGTAGATTGCCTTTTCACTGTTGATTGTTTCTTTTGCAGAAACTTTAGTTCGACGTAGTCTCCCTTGTCTGTTTCTGCTTTTGTTGCCTGAGCTTTTGGTGTCATATCCAAAAAATAATCGCTAAGACCAATGTCATGAAGGTTTTTTCTATATTTCCTTCTAGGTGGTCTACAGGTTCAGGTGTTATGTTTAAGGCATTAATCCATTTTTAGTTGATTTATGTGTGTGTGTATGGTATAAGATAACAGTCCAATTTTGTTATTTGCATGTGTATATCCAATTTTTCTGACACCATGTGGGATGTGATGTGTGTTGCACCATGATAAATCAAGGACCCGTGTTACTATTTCTAGAATAACCACAAAAAGAATAGCTAACAAGCTAAGAAAGGGAATCAAAATAATAATAAAAACACTCCATCCAAAAGAAAGCAATAAAGGATAAAAGGGAAAATAAAACAGATGAGACAAATAAAAAAACAAGGTAAGATAGTAGATATAAATCCCAATATATTAGTAATTTCATTGTAAATAAATGAGATAAATATTCCAATCAAAAATTAAAGATTGTCACTAAAAAACAAAACCACACTGCTTACAAGGGACCACCTTCAATGTTGAGATATAAAAGTTTGAAACGCTGGAAGAGAATACAATGAAAACACTAACCTAAAGAAAGCTGGTATATCTAAACTAATATACAAAGTAGATGTTAAGGCAGGAAGCATTTTCTGAGATAAAAAGGGCCATAATAAATATAAGGGTTGGTCTATCAGGAACACACAGTAATTATAAATTTGATGCACCTGATATAATTTTCAAATATATAGAGCAAATATTGAGATAATTACAGGAGAGAATAATGCACATTTTAATGCATGTTTGTTTTTATTATTGGTGTGTGTGTCCTGTCATGTATTTAGAGAGATGTGCTGAAGCAGGTCTGAAGAACGGGACTAATAGTCTTGGTCTAATGGACACACTGCAACTATCAAAATAGAACCTGTGTTCAAGTGCACATAGCATACATATTGAAAATGACCATCTATTAGACAAAAATGTTTTGATCAGATAAACAAATCTTAACATATTGCTAAAGATTGAAATCATTCGGAGTATTTCTTTGGCCAAAGAAATTAAGCTAAAAACAAATGGAAAAAAAAATCCCTAGAAAATCTAAATGTTTGGAAATTAAGCAGTACTCTTCTAAATACCCCATTTGTCAAAGAAGAAATGTCAATAGAAATCTGAAAATATTGTGAACTGAACTATAATAAAAATACAATATTAAACAATTTTGGGAATTTGGGGATCAAGTTAAAGCTATGGTTAGAAATAAATTATAACCTTAGATGCTTTTATTAGAAAAGAAGAAAAGGTGAAAATGACATATGTCTAAAGAGTGTAGAAAAAGAACAGAAAATTGAAGTTAAAGAAATATAAGAATATAATAAAAAGAGAAAAATAATGTAATAGAAAACAAATGTACAGTAGAGAGAATGAACAAAACCAATCATTGCTTCTTTAAAAGATGTGAATATACACTTCTGGCAAGGCTGATCAAGAAAAACAGAAGGAAGGACCAACTTACCAGTGCCAGGAATGAAAAGTGGACATCGCTATCAATCCGTATCATCAGCAGCTTTTGCCTGTAAACTTCAGAATAAAGTGACAAATGTAGCTATGTATTTTTTTTACCCTGTGATCGAATAATAGCACTCCTAGATACATGTATTCCCAACAGAAATGCAGACTGAGGTATGCAAAGGACATGTACAAGAATGTGCCTAGCAGCTCGGTTCGTATCTGTGGAAGCTGAATATATCTGTCTTTTATGGTCTAGTAATCCCACTCCTGTGAGTACATACCCAATAGAAATGCATCCTTAAATATACAAAAAGGCCTAAGAATGTTCCCAGCAGCTTGATTTATAACAGCTTACAACTGAAATAACTTACACGTCTATCCACAGGGGAATGTAGAAATAACTGTGGGATGTTCCATGCAATTAAATACTACAGAGCAATAAAAAACCACCAGCTACTGTTGTACAGAGCCACACAGGTGACTCTCACAAACGGGATATTGCGCAAAAAAGCCAGATTCAGGAGAGCAGAGAGTGTGATTCCATGGACCTACAGTTCAAACAGGCAAAGCTGACGTTCAGCCTGGAATTTAGAATGATGGTGACTGAGAGGATGGGGGCGGGGCTTGTGGGTTATGAATCTATGTCTGGGTGGGTGTGTTTGTTCTGTAAACATTTGTCAGGGCGCGGGGCCTCTTCCCCCTTCCTCGTTCCTGTTTTCACTCCAGGTCAGTCACCAGGTGTTTCTTTTGTAGCAGGAGTGTAAGCCATTCTAGTGAGGGTGAGGTTGTCTTAAGCTCTGTTTTACGGGGGTTGCATCTGTTCTGAGCTGGCCTTGCTCCTGGAAATCCCGGGCCAGGCTGCGTCTTCAGGCAGCACCAAGCTGTGTACTGCTCACTGGTGCACGCTTTGGAATGCATAGTATCTCAACAAAAAGTTTGTAAAGTGATATTTCTAATAGCTGTTTGTTTGCATAATACTTTAAACATATTCCAGGAGCTTGAAAACATATTATCTTTGCCGATAGTCTCAGAAAACCTTGGCAGGAGGCTGCAGGCGTTTAAGTGATGTTTGCCTTCCCTGGTAGAGGTGGGGCCTGGGCCAGAGCTTGCACCCTCCCCCTCCTGAACACTGTACCAAGACGACACAGAGGTTACATTTTCATGAACAAAACGTTTGAAATCCGCTATCTGAGCTCTGTATTACAGGACTTTGTCGTTTGTAGTCAGCCCTAGCTTGAGAGGTTTGGATGCTTGTTCAGGGAAGGAGCCTGGGATCCTGGATCGCCCGGTGCTTTCGCCCTGGCTCAAGGCCCCGCCGCTCCTCATGAGTCACTGTGTGTGGTTCCCCTGAGGATCTGGGGAGCACCTGTAACATCTCCCTGACCGTGTCGTGTTTCTCTTCTCCCTCACACGTCATTAAAGGTCCAGCGGGAACTCTGAGTCCTCCCCGCCCTGGACAAGGCATCCCGTGAGTCAGCCAGAATGTTCCGTGGTCCTGGCTGCAGTGATTGGCTCAGGAGGGGTCATGTGACCAAAGGGGATCCTGTTAGAGTGGACTGGACTCTGAGGATGCTGGACAAGACTCTGCATTTCTGCTCAGGTGGGCTTGTCACTGCTGGCACTTGAGGGCTGGTGTTGGTGTCCAGCAGGCAGGTCAGAGAGAGGGACGCGCAGGTCCTGGATAACATGATGGAGCACTCAGACACAGCTTCCCCTGGCACCAGCCTGTCCCTCAGGTGGGTGGCTGTAAGCCAGTGTGTGCCCAGTGTGTGCCCGGTGTGTGCCCGATGTGAGCCAGTGTGTCCTGGTGTGTGCCCAGTGCAAGCCAGTGTGAGCCAGTGTGTGGCCAGTGCGAGCCAATGTGTGCCCAGTGTGAGCCCAGTGTGAGCCTGGTGTGAGCCCAGTGTATACCCAGTGTGGGCCTGTGTGTGCCCAGTGTGAGCCTGCTGTGAGGCAGTGTGTGCCTGGTGTGTGCCTGGGGCTCACGCTGGCTGGGATCTTTTCTTTGATCTGTCACTGAAAACATTCAGATAAGAATTTGGTTCTGATTTGCTTGGAATCACACAGTGAAGAATTTGAACTTGCTTTCCTCAGTCCAAGCTCTTTGCACTTGTCATGTTCTGGGGTCTTGGGTGGTCCTCGTTAGCCAGCTCCCTCAGGGGCTAACTGGAGTCAAACATGTCTGCTCTGGTTCTGCTCAAACATGTCTGCTTTGGTTCCACAGTCAGACACAGCCAGGGTCAGATGGCCACTGCCTGGGGGTCTCTGTCCAGAGACCATTCTGAGAGTGTGGGGGGCTCTTCCCCCTTCCTCACTGCTGTTTTCACTCCAGGTCAGTCACCCGGTGTTTCTCTCATAGCGGGGGTGAGCTGGGTTCAAGCTGTCATGGGAGTTGTGTCTGTGCTGAGCTGGCCTTGCTTCCTGGAAATCCAGGCCGGGCTGCGGCTTCCTGCAGTGACACAGTGTCGGCCCCACAAGGCACCGAGTGGGCTTTATGGCTTCACTGGTCCCGCAGCCATGCTGCGTCTCTTGTGGTGGAGACACCACCAAACGTTCCCTGTCAATTAGGACAAGAAGCAATGCACTCCCATGCAGTGATCTTGGCTCTCAGAGCGGGAATCCACAGGGAGGGGGTGCCGCGCTGAGCCGTGCGAGGACCCGCAAACCACAGAGCGCTTCTGGGAACATGCCCAGGGTCCACAAACCCCAGAGCATTTCTGTGAATGTGCCTGGGGCGGTTTTCATCTTCACCACAGACTTCCCACAAGTGGTACTGACTTCCGGGTCTACATGCCCCTCAGCCTGTGAGCGCCAGCAGGCTGCTCTCCCTCACCTCATCCCATGCTGAGTTTGTGCACTCTTTAGCCCACTTTCAATTCAGTTGGATTCTCCTGCTGCTTGGGATCCTTACAAAGCATTGTTTAAGAAAACTTCATGTCCCAGCTGGGCGTGGTGGCTCATGCCTGTAATCTCAGCACTTTGGGAGGCCGAGGCAGGTGGATCACAAGGTCAGGAGTTTGAGACCAGCCTGGCCAACATAGTGAAACCCCATCTCTACTAAAAATACAAAAATTAGCTGGGCGTGGTAGCGTGCACCTGTAATCCCAGCTACTCAGGAGGCTGAGGAAGGAGAATTGCTTAAACCCAGGAGGCAGAGGTTGCAGTGAGCCAAGATTGTGCCATTGCACTCCAGCCTGGGCGACAGAGTAAGACTCCATCTCAAAAGAAAAAAGAAAAGAAAAAAAAAAAAGAACAGTTTATGTCCCACAAGTACGGCTACGCACATCTTCCTTTTAAATGATCACTTTTGTTTGGAGATTTGGACTTGACATTTCAGGCCATTAGCTCACCATCCATGGCCTATTATGGAAACCCACTCCTGCATCCATCTGTATTCAGATTGCATTTAATAAAAAAGCCATGAATTAGTGAAAAACCAGAAACTGAGTTGAGCCCATCTTTCCATATGTTTGCCTGCTGGCGGTCTGGAGCCGAGTTCTTTCCTCTCAGACAGGGCTCTGCTGTTGGGATGGCCATGTGCTTGAGTGGAGGGTGGCAGGAGGGAGGTGGGACCAGGCCAGGCTCTCCCAGGCCGGGAATGAGGGAGCTAGCACATCACCAGCGGGTCTAAGGGTTTGTGGAAGCTGCAGTGGGGACCCAGCATTGGGCTGACGGTCCGTGGGAAGGAGGCAGAGATGGTGGTGGAGCTGGGTGGCGCAGAGAGCGCCTGATGGCGGGAAGGTCCTGGAGAAGGGATGCTGAGCTCTGAGCTGCAGGAGGAGCAGCTGCTAAGGACCAGCGCGGAGAGCCTAGCACCACCTTCCTAAGGTTTCCTTTGTGCCGGCTGTGGATCTGCTGGAACGTGTTCTTCCCTGGAGATGTGGGGGAGCTCCTGCTGCGGAGAGAGGTCTCAGATGCTGCCTCCCAGTGCTCTTGGCTTCAGGAAAGCCTCTCGACTGGGTGACAGCCCCACCCTGCCCCTGAATGGGTAGGGCACCTCCGAAACACATCGGTTGGATCCGGAAGCATGTTCTTAGTACAGAGCAGTTAGATGAGAATATTACGGTTTAGCAAGCGAGACAGCCAGTGCTAGGAGTCCAAAGCCTTGGTCTCAGTTCAGGCTTGGCCACCAACCCGCCACGTGCCCACAGGTTGATGTCGCTGGCTCAGCTGGAACTCGTAAATCCTCCCACACCCTGTTTTTCTTGCAGTAAGGCTGTCCCGGCACCAGGGTGCAGCTGGGATGCCCCCAGAACGATCTGCATGAGGGTAGCTGCTTTTATAATTTCCATTGCCATGAAAAATAGCTGTCTTTATTGGAAAAGACCCTGAAAGAAGCGAGTAAGTAACATACAGACACGGTGACTGAACTTCCCCATCAGAACCAGGAAGGAACTCTGTCACTGAACTGTGACTGCCTCCGTTAGATTTGGTTCACCGCCCGGCCCCCTTGGATCACTGACTAAAAACGACCCGACTGTGTGAAACAGAGGCCTGGTCGGGTAATGGTGACTCTGTGACAGATACGTTGCAGCTACTAAAATTATACTTCTTAGGAGTTTCTTAAGAACATAAGAAAATTCCGTTGGAATAGTGTTAAATGACAAAGGCAGCTGTAAAGTGTCCCAATACTGCGATCTCAACCATGGAGAGAAACAGAGCCAATGCCAGCAGCCGTTTCCTCGGATCGGTGGGTTACAAATAATTTTAGTTTTCTCCTTTGCAGTTTCTGTGCGGTGGCACACATCGTTTAAAAGGACAACCCGGTGACTTCCCTAAGGGCTCCCCCGAGGGTCTTGCTGCCACCCTCGTCTTCTGAGCCACCAAGAACAGGCCCCTTGTCTTGGATGCGCTGCGAGTTACGTCCGACGCCGCTGTGCCTTCACCACCTCATGTTTTATTACTGTTAAAAATGAATGTTTTTCCATTTTGGGATGAGAGAGTGCCCCAGCTCCCCTGCCCTCTTACAGGAGTGAGTTTCATTTGTGGCCCCAGTTTAAAGACACTCGGATTGGCTTGTTGGTTTCATCATAACCTTCTTTAAACACTTGGTGACAGGCTAAGAGAACCCCTGAAATCAGAATGTAAGTCCTCGGCGGAGTTAGGTATGCAGGCCTCAGCTAGGCTGGACTCGGACTTTGTGTCTTTCCGGGCGGTGCGCAGGCCTCAGCTAGGCTGGTCTCGGACTCTGCGTCTTTCCTGGCAGTGCATCAGCAGGACTTTCAGCCTGTTGTTTTGGGTTCTTAGCAGCAATGAACATGATTGTTTTTGTCTTAAGGCCTCAAGTGATGGCCACATGAAGGAGGGTCCCCTCCTTTACCGACAGTCACCTGATGGTGGATGGTAGTTATAACTACAGAATGCCTTCTCCGAAACACCTGGGCCCCAGACCTGGCGAGCTGGCGTGGGCGATTAAGCTGATGGTTAATGCCTGTGGGCCCCGAGGTCCTTGGATGTTCTCGAGGGTGCGGCACATGCATGGCCACTGGGGCCAGGCAGCAGCATCGTGCTTGACTCTGCTCTCAGGGCTCTCAGGGCCGCGCTCTGCGGGCGTCTCAGTCCCCGGTTTGAAGAGCATTTTCTGACCACTGGGCATTACGCGTGCTGGCATGTGTGTGTGAGCCTGTTCCGTACACACATATGATTTGTTTGAATGTAGCCAGAGACAGGTTAATAGAGGAATCGGGAGAGTCAGTTCTTTCACTAATATTCATCTCCGGTGGTCACAGATGTTGTCCCTGTTTTTGTGTGAAGTGATGTTCACTCGGCGCCCGGAGCTAGTGTGTTATAATCAGACTTTGGGAGCAATAAACGTTAACAGGCAGAGTTTCTGAAAACGCCTTGCTTTGCTCCTTGACGGAATTCCATTACAGCTGGGGGAATCGATACGACGCCTTGCTTCATTATTGCTTTTCTTCCACGGGGGCAGTTGCTTAATAAAGCCCGAAGAACGGGCCGCACGGAAAACAGAACGGGATGGTGCCGGGTGCCTCCCCTCTCTGGCCTCTCTGCATCCACCTGTGGGATGCGCCGTGTGTACGTCACAGAGCACTCCTGCGCCACACGGAAGCCTGTGTCCACCCTGGAGAAATCACTGGGCGCCTGGAGCGTGGTCCAGCAGGTGCCGGAATCCGACGGCTGCCTCTCTGCTCGGAGACCTTGGAGCTGTTTAGCCTCTTCCGAATTAATCTTTCTCGTCTAAAAAAGTGAAAATAAGGTAATTACCACCTTAGAGGGGAGTTGTGAGGATTAAAGGAAATGATACATGCAAACTACAGAGCACAGCAGAACTCCATGCAAAGCAGTTTTCAGGATTCCATTCCAGTGTTGGCCGTAAAGGGACTGTAATGTCCCAGTTTCTCTTTCCTCATCTAGAAAATGAGGGACTGGATGTGGTGGCTCATGCCTGTAATCCCAGCACTTTGGGAGGCGGAGGTGGGCGGAACACTTGAGGTCAGGAGTTTGAGACCAGCCTGGTTAACGTGGTGAAACCCCGTCTCTACTAAAAATACAAAAACTAGTAATCTCAGCTACTCAAGAGGCTGAGGCAGGAGAATCGCTTGAACCTAGGAGGTGGAGGTTGCAGTGAGCTGAGATGGTGCCATTGCACTCCAGCCTGGGTGACAGAGTGAGACTTTGTCTCAAAAAAAAATGAGGAACCAGAGGGGCTAATCTCTGAGACCTCTTCCCCTCTAAGAACATTTTCGTTGAGACATTTTGGGAGTGCCCTGGGCAGGACAGGCAGGGCACTGGAGAGGAAGCTAGGGCGGGACCATTTCATGTCCCTAGGGTTCACCGTGTCCCCACGAGGTCATGGGTGCTCCCTGGAAAGGTCAGGCTTGCATCACTCAGCAAAGGAAGGTTACTGTGGGTGGAGGGAAGCCCCCCAAATCCACTTCCTTCACTGCCGTGCTGCTCAGGTCTGGCCCAGCAGCAGGGGATAGAACATGGATCCTGGTTTCTCCCCCGTGGTTTCTCTTGGGTTTCTTGCTTGTTTCCCAAATGAGTTGATGTATACAGTTTATTCATGGATCAAGGCTCATTTCTTTGCTATCTTAACAAGTGACAGCGTTGGAGATAAATTTGCATTTTGTGGTGTCACCTCAGGCTTCCTTGTTGCTTTGGGCTGAGTAGCAGGGATGGAACACCTGTGGTCTCGGGTTTATCGGCCATGGTTCCTATCTGGGAAACTGGCCTGGGCCCTGATTTGCTATCGTCACCCTCTCCTCGCTTTATCTCTGGAGAGCAGCAGGAGTGTGCAGTGGCTTTGAAGCCTTTCTTTGTCTCTACTGACCATGCAAATTACACACCAACTACTTGTAAGCTTGAGCTCCTGTGAGCTGGCCGAGCTCGGGAAGATTATTGAGACCATGTCCGAATGGTGGCCCCAGAAGCCGGCAGTGTCAGCCCGGGTGTGACTGAGACCACGTCCGAAGGGTGGCCCCAGAAGCCGGCAGCGTCAGCCCGGGTGTGACTGAGACCACGTCCGAAGGGTGGCCCCAGAAGCCGGCAGTGTCAGCCGGGTGTGACTGAGACCACATCCGAATGGTGGCCCCAGAAGCCGGCAGTGTCAGCCCGGGTATGACATCCCGTGTAGCTGCCGAGGCCTTCAGATAGCATTTGCTCTTTCATGTGGACTACAGGGTTTCTTTTTCTGCTTTTTCCTTCTTTCTATCTTCCTTTTATTTTACTTTCTTTGAGACATGCAAGAGTATGTGTGTGCATCTGAAATGAGAATCTGGCAGCATTCAGAGTTTTCCGGCTCAATTCCGTGTCCAGATTTGAAATTCAGAAAATCAGATGGTGTTGGAAGCTGCCATTGATGGGGTTTGTTGGTACTTCTCAACCTGCCATTCCAGCTCTCCCCAACCAAGCTGGCCAAAGAGTTCAAGCCTTTTGCAGAGACGTGGATGCTGTCTTTTGCTGTTTAAGAACCTACCTAGGATTTGCATTCTGATCTGCATTTCTTAAAAGGTTGACTGAAATTCAGTTCCTTGTAGTCTAGCTTCTTTGCAGTTTTTGATCTCTGAGGAAGATTCAGTCAGCTTGTAAAATTAATGGATTCTAGCAAAATTGCGTTTTAGTGATACTTTTCAGTAGATATTCTGTGAAAAGTGGATTTGAAGTATTTCTGTGATGAGGCTTGATTATTAATGCAGAACTTGATTGCCAAGAACCAAACTACCTCCCTCATCAGTAACTTGGTCTCTAGCTTCAGCATCTGTTGCTTGAATATTTCACAGATCTGAAAATGAAGGTGGGCCCAAGTTGTTCAGGGTTAAGACAAACTTTATTTTTTTAACCCCAAACCTTAGGGCTGATAAAAATTCTTTATTAGAATGCCCAAAGGCATTGATGAATACGTTTGGTCACTACTTTTAAATGTAAAACTTTTAAATTTCAGTTCCATCTCATTTACATCAAACAGAGCATATGGCTCCCAAAGCAGCCCAGAACATGCTGCGGAGAAAACTAGCAATTTACTCCACGATTCAGCTTCATTTTTCTTTCATTTTCATGGAAACCGTAAGATTGTTTTTGTGTTTCAGATCAAACATGTTTTTGAGCAAAGAGTACATTACCCAGCTGTCCTAAAAGCAGAACTTATCACTGTTCAGATTTAATCCAAGCCATCTGCTGCGTTTCTTTCTTTCCATTTATTTCTGAGGCACATCACAGGAAAGCTGCTTCTTGACATATCTCACTTGGAGAAACTACAAAGAGGAAAATATGGCAAAAACTTTCAATGTCGCTTTGTCGATGCACTTTGCATAAATAATGAAACGTTGCCCTCCACTCAGTGTTCAAAAACCCAGTGCTTGTCACCCGAACTTTAAAATAAATTGGAAAACTCCAAGAAACAAACTCAGCCTTACATGTGCATTTCCTACCAGGGTGGGTGTCACTAATATCCACAGGCTGAGCTCTTTTTTCAAGTGTGATTCCAGTCAGCTTTCCAACCAAAGGCCTGAGAGCTGTGCAGGACATGACAGGTGCACCAGGGGACCACCAGCCAGAATGGGACCAACAAGGGGTGCGGCTGGCCCTCGATTCCAAAGCCTGGACTGAAGATCTGAGCCACACACGTCTATGGGGTACGGGAATCCTCAGTCCAGAAATGACCTTGAACTCAGATACTTGAGCAGAGGATGACATGGGCAGAACTGAGTATATTGTGCTTTCTAAGATGTTAGGGGTCCGATCAAGTATGGGAAGGTGATCCCTGGAATTGGACATCTCTGTCAGGCCCTGTTGGAACCCAGGGTGTCTGTAAGCCACAACCACCTGTGACCTGCCCCTCATGCAACTGCCGGGTCTCATCAACAGGGACGCGGAGGAAACTGACTCAGAGCCGTCACTTCATCCCCGCTTCCATGGAAGACATGCTGCTTACATATTTCACAAATGTGGCCGGAGAAGGGAGGCAGGAACCACTCAGTCACTGGGATTATCTTCTGGGAAGCCCACTAGGATGATGGGGAGTATCTTCTGGGAAGCCCACTCGGATGATGGGGAGTATCTTCTGGGAAGCCCACTCGGATGATGGGGAGTATCTTCTGGGAAGCCCACTCGGATGATGGGGAGTATCTTCTGGGAAGCCCACTCGGATGACAGGGAGGACCTCACCTGCATGGCTCACAGCCATGACAGCTTGGGTCTCAGAGGGAAGGGAACTCAGGGGCAATGCGCACTGGTGGGATTGCTTATGCACGATATTTGTCAAGCCATCTCTTTTTGTAAATAACTCTTCTCATTAAAAACATAAGGCAGCTTTGCAACTATGCTGATCTCATTGGCTTTTGGTGAAGAAGAAGGAATGTGTGCTGGACCCTGTGCCTGAAGCTGGAGTCCCAGGTACCACAAGCCCAGGAAAAGACAAAGCCAAGATTCTATGTTCTGAAAAGAGCCAAATGTGGCTCAGTTGCCCTCAAAGGAGAGAAGATCCAAGGTAACCCGTGGTCAGCAAGAGTCAGAGGGCTGAAGCTGTGCCTGTGGTGTTGGCTGAAGACTGAGGGGCCTTTTCCCGGGTGGGCAGTCTCTTCCTCCTCACTGCAGCTTTGGGGTGCTGATGCTCTGAGTTCAGGGTAAGGCCAGCTCACTGTGAGACAATGTGTCCTGCCTGCCTTGGGAAGGAAAACAGGGGGAATTGGGAGGGAGAACATGTTCCCAGTTCTTTACTCACTGTTGTGCTGGACACAAAGGTGGCAGGAACCTCTGATAAAATGCCCCAAAGCTCTGGAGACCTTAGGGGTCAGCTCCTGTGCACAAGATTGTAACAGTGGCCAACATGACAGAGTTTCAACAGATGCCTGTTGAGTAAAGAATGCAGGCACCGAGGTTCAGGCACAGCTTGGGGTCTGATGCTAACATAGGTGGATTGCATCCCCGGCACTGGTGTCAGTGGGCCTTTTCCTTCAGGAGTGGGCTTTGAAGTAATGACTGCCACTTCTTTTGGATTTGGAGATAATAAAATAACGAAGTGCTGAGCTTCCAAGTCCGGTCAGACATCACGTGTGAGCTTCTGAGTCCGGTCAGACGTCACGTGTGATCTTAGAAATCCCTGAGTGGTGAATGCTGGCCACACCGAGTGCTGGAGGCTTGTGAATTTGACTCTCTTCTCCAAGTGCTCCATCAGGTATTTCACTCATTCCAGCTGCAGTGCTGCGTGGTGAGGCTCCTGGCATGACATGGAAGGAGGGCTGTGTGAGTCAGGGCTGACCCTCCCAGAGCAGGGACTGGGAAAGACAGCAGCCACTCTGCTGCCTTCCCATGTGGAAGGGTCTGTGGAGCTGGGCACCTCCAAGAGTCCCAAGGCCCCGTGCACTTGACCGAGACTTCCTCAGTCTCTGATGAGTGATTACGGCAGTGACAGAATTCTTGCAGTGAAGGAATTCTTGCAGTGACGGAATTCTTGCTGGTGACAGCTTATATAATGTTTGCAAAACAGCCGTTTTCTAAAATGGAGCTTTCCAGGCCAAAAATGCTTGATGTCAAGATAATGACTTTTAGCTTTGAGATAGCATCTGGGTCTAATTTCAGAAAGGTGGGTCTACACACAGGTCACTGCCAAGGACACATGTCTTCAGGCTCCAGAACCCTGCCTCAAGGCTGGCAACACCACAGCTGCCTGAAATGCAATATTTAAACACAGAACCTTACAAAAGATGGCAAGAGGGCCAGAGTCAAGCACAAAACCAATACCAGGTTGTACCTCACTGCATGGTGAAGGAGAAGTGGCAAGGACTATGTGAGCCACTGGAATAACTTATAGGAAAATGAGGATTGTTTCATGACCTGTAATGTTGTGAAAATGTTACAAACTCTTATAATCTAAGTGTGTATGGAAATGAAAACAGTGAGTCTGACAATGATGTAGTACACTGTGACAACACAGTGGGAAAGTGAGAGCTACAGCATCTCGATGTAGTACAACATGACTTAAAACAGTGGGACACTGAGAGCTGGAGCATCTCGATGTAGTACACCATGACTTAACACAGTGGGACACTGAGAGCTACAGCATCTCGATGTAGTACACCGTGACTTAACACAGTGGGACACTGAGAGCTACAGCATCTCGATGTAGTACACCATGACTTAACACAGGGGGACACTGAGAGCTACAGCATCTCGATGTAGTACACCATGACTTAACACAGCGGGACACGGAGAGCTACAGCATCTCGATGTAGTACACCATGACTTAACACAGCGGGACACGGAGAGCTACAGCATCTCGATGTAGTACACCATGACTTAACACAGCGGGACACGGAGAGCTACAGCATCTCGATGTAGTACACCATGACTTAACACAGCGGGACACGGAGAGCTAGAGCATCTCGATGTAGTACACCATGACTTAACACAGCGGGACACGGAGAGCTACAGCATCTCGATGTAGTACACCATGACTTAACACAGCGGGACACGGAGAGCTACAGCATCTCGATGTAGTACACCATGACTTAACACAGCGGGACACGGAGAGCTACAGCATCTCGATGTAGTACACCATGACTTAACACAGTGGAACACTGAAAGCTAGAGCATCTCGATGTAGTACACCATGACTTAACACAGTGGGACACTGAGAGCTACAGCATCTCGATGTAGTACACCGTGACTTAGCAGGACACTGAAAGCTACAGCATCTCGATGTAGTACACCATGACTTAACACAGTGGGACACTGAGAGAGCATCTTGATGTAGTACACCATGACTTAATACAGTGGGACACTGAGAGCTAGAGCATCTCAATGTAGTACACCATGACTTAATAGAGTGGGACAGTGAGAGCTACAGCAGCATCTCGATGTAGTACACCATGACAACACAGCGGGACACTGAAAGCTACAGCATCTCGATGTAGTACACCGTGACTTAACACAGCGGGACACTGAGAGCTACAGCATCTCAATGTAGTACACCATGACTTAACACAGCGGGACATGGAGAGCTAGAGCATCTCGATGTAGTACACCATGACTTAACACAGTGGGACACTGAAAGCTACAGCATCTCGATGTAGTACACCATGACTTAACACAGTGGGACACTGAGAGCTACAGCATCTCGATGTAGTACACCATGACTTAACACAGTGGGACACTGAGAGCTAGAGCATCTCGATATAGTACACCATGACTTAATACAGTGGGACACTGAGAGCTAGAGCATCTCGATGTAGTACACCATGACTTAACACAGTGGGACACTGAAAGCTAGAGCATCTCAATGTAGTATACCATGACTTAACACAGTGGGACACTGAGAGCTACAGCATCTCTATGTAGTACACCGTGACTTAACACAGTGGGACACTGAAAGCTACAGCATCTCGATGTAGTACACCGTGACTTAACACAGTGGGACACTGAGAGCTACAGCATCTCGATGTTGTACACCATGACAACACAGTGGGACACTGAGAGCTACAGCATCTCAATGTAGTACACCATGACTTAACACAGTGGGACACTGAGAGCTAGAGCATCTCGATGTAGTCCACTGTGACTTAACACAGTGGGACACTGAAAGCTACAGCATCTCTATGTAGTACACCGTGACTTAACACAGTGGGACACTGAAAGCTACAGCATCTCTATGTAGTACACCGTGACTTAACACAGTGGGACACTGAGAGCTACAGCATCTCGATGTAGTACACCATGACTTAACACAGCAGGACACTGAGAGCTAGAGCATCTCGTTGTAGTACACTGTGACTTAACACAGCAGGGAAACTGAGAGCTACAGCATCTCAATGTAGTACACTGTGACTTACACCGGGACACTGAGAGCTATGGCATCTTGATGTAGTACACCACAACTTAACACAGTGGGACACTGAGAGCTGCAGCATCTTGATGTAGTGCACTGTGACTTAGCACAGGGGGACAGTGAGAGATACAGCATCTCGATGTAGTGTGTGTGGCACTTGAATCCTTGTCTAGGCTGTGATAGGTGTGAGCATTCTCCCCATGGCTTGCTGAGTGTCAATCCCTTTCTGAGTCTGGATTGCCCTCCAACATTTTGTGCTTTGCCATTTTGTGGTGGTGAAGTGCCTCTGAGTGTCCCTTTACTGTGAAGGTCTTATCGCCCCATTTCCCCTGGATATCATCGTTTCCCTCACAGCCACTTCCCTGCTGTGTGCGGATGAGTTGCCTTCCTTAGGTTCCTGCAGCACCGTGAGTGTCCCACATGGTAGCCAGTCTATGTTTCCCAGCAGGCTGTCTGTTTCCTGTCCCCTGGCCTTTCTTTGGAATTTCACTTCCAGCACCATCCCTTTTCATTCTCTGGTGCACTTATGTCTTTGTTTGTCTGTTCTTTCTTCTGATAATTCACTTCTGCGAAATGTTGTTTGGTTTCTCCCTGGGAGATGATGTGGCCACACAGCTCCATGCTTTGCTGTCTGTGCTGAGCTGAGTGACAGGCACCCTGGCCAATCCCCATGCAGCCACCAATCCCACATGGCTGTTAACATGTGGTGGTTTGTTGACTACACCTGGCAGCACACTTTGTACTTACTCAGTTAACATGCCATGTAATTGAAATCTGGACTGTGTGGTTGGGGGCTGGGGGTGCATATCTAAACTTTGGCCATGTATCCCTGTGGGTTGGGCCTGCAAGGGAGGACAGTCGGATGCAATCAGATCATCCACCACAGTTGTCCCAAGCCTGGCTGACTATGGAGTGAAGCTGGATTCCCATTCCTGGGCCCCAAAGTGGACCTTCACAGAAGGCTTCCTCCAGTGCATGGGGCCCAGGGAAGGCACCTGTGTGGAAAGTATTTAGGGATGGTTCAGGTGTGCAGTCAGGCTTGGGAACCATGGATTGTAGGATTTGCTGTTTCTGAAACCAACACCAAAGGTGGATGTGGAAGAGAAGAAACCAGAACCTAACACTTAGATTCCTGGAAGAGACAGGACTGTGGTGGCTGCCACCAGACACGTCATGGGGATGTGGAGCCCCAGTCACAGCAGACACAGGGGTGGCAGGGTCTTCTAGGGGACCACCCAGCCCTCTGAGGAATGCTCTCCTATTGAAAATCCTTAGAGACAATTTATGAACTACTCTGAAGTCCCTTCTTAGTGACTAAAACTAGGCTAAATCACCTGATTTGTTTAATTTTTCCTTAAGAAACTTTCTCATTTATCAATTGAATGAGGAAGAGGCATGGGTGGCCTGCATACTTCATTGAGGGTCTTTGACGAGGATTTGCGTGTATGGGATATTAATGAGCCATTGTAGGGTGGGGTGGGGGGACAAGTCCTCAGCAATAACTCTGAGGTGGGGCCCGTGGTATATGCAGTTCTTGTTGGTAGAATGGGCCCATGGTTCTAAACCCTTTCTGTACATCCACAGTAGCTGGGAGTGCTCAGATAAGTCTGGTAAGCAGGCCGCACTCCGGAGCAGTGACATCTGAATCTGGTGGAGGTGGGGCCCAGGCACCTGCATTTTCAGGGTCCCAGGTGGTGTCCAGTGTCATCCAGGGCTGAAGCAGCTGGTGGGGGCTTAGAGAGGATGGTGGGTATGGCCTGGGGTGACCCTTCCAAACCCAGGCAGCAAGGCTGCTGGCTCTCTCCCCTGAGGAAGGAAAGCAGGAGGGTTTCTTGAAGCCACCTGCTACGGGGTGTTTTTGTTTGTTTGACGTCATTCATCAGCTTTGCGTCTCTTCACCAATACTGTCGCTAGGGCCCAGAGTGTGGACTGCAGAGTAAAGATTAATTGGGAAGCAGGGAGTTGAGATGTGGTTTCTGGCCTCTTGGTAGGTCAGGAAAGTAGCTGTTTGTATCATCAGAGAAGTAGCTGTTTGTATCATCAGAGAAGTAGCTGGTTGTATCATCAGAGAAGTAGCTGGTTGTATCATCAGGAAAGTAGCTGGTTGTATCATCAGGAAAGTAGCTGGTTGTATCATCAGGAAAGTAGCTGGTTGTATTATGGCTGGAGTGCTCAGCTCCTGTTTTCCTTGCAGGCTTTTGTCCCAGGCAGAGGTACCTTCCCCCGCCCCCCCTCATGTGGATGACTGGTAGTGTTTTCCTTACAGCACGCTGGCTCATTCAGTTGGTGTGAGGGAGCTGGCTGGATGGAGATGCTCCAGAAGCTTCATCGGTGGATGCCCCTCCCCGACTTTCAACACAGCTCCCAGCGTTCAGTGGAGCCTCGAAGAATGAGCCACATTGATGTGGCCAGGGCGGGAGGCGCGGCACAATGCCGGCAATTATGCCAGATCGAGGACCTCGGTGGGGACAGCTTTGTGGGCCGTGGAAGCGGGGGCAGCCTCCAGCCCGCATGTGAGCTCGTGCCAGCTTCTTCCTAATGGGAATTCTCAGTGGGTGGCTCTGATGTATGACTTACAGCTGAGCCCGGAGAACATCTAATTTCCTTTGCAGCTCTCTTCCTCACAGATGCAATTACTGTAGTGAAATCTGGTCCAGGAGGATGGGATGAGATTCTATTTTAAGGTTATTTCTTTCCTTCTTAGGCCTGAATAGCCATTGTTAACCGCCCGGGCACCCTCCTGGATCCGTCCTTTGGGGCTTAATGCTCCAGCCCGTTAATTCTGCTCTTTAAATTCTCACAGGTGACTGCTCCCCATCAGCCCCTTTGTCTTAACCTCATGGTTTAGTGCTGCTGTCCTCACTCCTGGTGCGCCCTGCATCATCGGGAGAGCTCTGCTATGGGCCGTTCGGGGTTGAGCACCTGATTCCCTACGCTCTGAAAGCGCACGGTACTTGCTTGGTAGAGGATTTGCTAGAACCACAGTTCTCCCCCTGCTGGAACACTAGGGATCCCCTTGCTTCCTTTTTTTTTTTTTTTTTTTAGATGGAGGCTGTCTCTGTCACCCAGGCTGAAGTGCAGTGGCACGATCATGGCTCACTGCAACCTCCGCCTCCCAGGTTCAAGTGATTTAGTAGAGACAGGGTTTCTCCATGTTGACCAGGCTTGTCTCAAACTCCTGACCTCAGGTGATTCACCTGCCTCGGCCTCCCAAAGTGCTGGGATTACAGGCGTGAGCCATCGCGCCTGGCCCTTGCCTCCATGTTTAAGGGTGGCCCAGGTTGAGCTGAAAAGGCTGGGTCAGGACCGCTGGGCCTGGACACACAAGTGCTTCCTGTGTGATTTCCCACAGGCTCCCCAGCACCCGCAGGATGGGCCCGTTCTCCTAGTTTTACAGACACCAGGCTGAGAGACTGGGGTCCTCATCTCCCACGCACAGAAGTCTTCCCACTGTTAGTCCTCCCGGGAGAGGGGTGGGCTCGCCTGCCGAGGTCGCCATGGAGCCCACACGGGGCTTTCCCGTGCAGGCCTCCTGAGCCCTGCCGTCTTCTGGGAGGGGAGTCGGAAAAGGTTAAGGACAGAGATCCTCACGTGTGTGTTAGTCACAGGCCCAGAGTGGACAGTGGCCAGTTTCCTACTTGGGAATAGGACTTGGCCAATTGGGGGCCATGTTAGGCCCACTGCATTTTATTTCCTTAAAGACAATGTTTTGTTTTTTTATGTGCATTCGGGTTCAGATGCTAAGTGAGCTGTTTAGGAAATGTAAACATACATTCAAAATTGAATTATCTTTCCTTTTCTCGTGAGCCCCTACGACTTATTACAAATGAGATACAAAGGATTGTTTTTGATCTTGAACCCAACTTTGGCACAAAATTTGTCTTGCTGTGGATTTTCTTGTGGGTCTGGAACGAGCTTGCATCTGTTATCAAGTCTGCTCAGTGGCGAGAGGGAAGGGAGCTGTGTTGAGGAGGGCGCTGGATGGGCCCTGGAGCTAAGGAGGGTGCTGAGATGGGCTCTGGTGCTGAGGAGGGTCCTGAGATGGGCCCTGGTGTTGAGGAGGGTGTTGAGATGGGCCCTGGAGCTGAGGAAGGTGCTGAGATGGGCTCTGGTGTTGAGGAGCGTGCTGAGATGGGCCCTGGTGCTGAGGAGGGTGCTGAGATGGGCCCTGGAGCTGAGGAGGGTGCTGGATGGGCTCTGGAGCTGAGGAGGGTGCTGGATGGGCCCTGGAGCTGAGGAGGGTGCTGGATGGGCCCTGGAGCTGAGGAGGGTGCTGAGATGGGCCCTGGAGCTGAGGAGGGCGCTGAGATGGGCCCTGGAGCTGAGGAGGGTGCTGAGATGGGCCCTGGTGTTGAGGAGGGTGCTGGATGGGCCCTGGAGCTGAGGAGGGTGCTGGATGGGCCCTGGTGTTGAGGAGGGTGCTGAGATGGGCCCTGGTGCTGAGGAGGGTGCTGAGATGGGCCCTGGAGCTGAGGAGGGTGCTGAGATGGGCCCTGGTGCTGAGGAGGGTGCTGAGATGGGCCCCGGAGCTGAGGAGGGCGCTGGATGGGCCCTGGTGTTGAGGAGGGTGCTGAGATGGGCCCTGGTGCTGAGGAGGGTGCTGAGATGGGCCCTGGTGCTGAGGAGGGTGCTGGATGGGCCCTGGTGCTGAGGAGGGTGCTGGATGGGCCCTGGTGCTGAGGAGGGTGCTGGATGGGCCCTGGTGTTGAGGAGGGTGCTGAATGGGCCCTGGAGCTGAGGAGGGTGCTGGATGGGCCCTGGAGCTGAGGAGGGTGCTGAGATGGGCCCTGGTGCTGAGGAGGGTGCTGAGATGGGCCCTGGAGCTGAGGAGGGTGCTGAGATGGGCCCCGGAGCTGAGGAGGGTGCTGAGATGGGCCCTGGTGTTGAGGAGGGCACTGGATGGGCCCTGGTGCTGAGGAGGGTGCTGGATGGGCCCTGGTGTTGAGGAGGGTGCTGAGATGGGCCCTGGAGCTGAGGAGGGTGCTGAGATGGGCCCTGGAGCTGAGGAGGGTGCTGGGTGGGCCCTGGAGCTGAGGAGGGTGCTGGGTGGGCCCTGGTGTTGAGGAGGGTGCTGAGATGGGCCCTGGAGCTGAGGAGGGCGCTGGGTGGGCCCTGGTGTTGAGGAGGGTGCTGAGATGGGCCCTGGTGCTGAGGAGGGTGCTGAGATGGGCCCTGGTGCTGAGGAGGGTGCTGCGATGGGCCCTGGCAGGTGTGTTCTTGGCCCACGCATGTTCTCAGCCCCAGTCTCATGTGCGCAGCCTCATTTCACCCTCACGGCAGCCTAACGACATGGGCCTATTGTCCCCTGAGCCACAGAGAAGCAGCCCGGGAGGAAGGCCAGTGACTGACTCACAGAGCGGCTGAGTCTGGATAAGATCTGGGCCCTGGCCCCTGAGACCATGCTCCCATCTGAGGCGGGTGTGAGTGCCGCGGGGCGGCGCCTTCCACCTCCATTGGCGTTGGTTGGCTGCTTGGTACCCAGGTTTCCCAACTTGAAGTTGAGTGCTTAGTGTAGACAAGGACAGCGAGTGAGTTCTGATGCTGCCCTCTGACTGGCTGTGTTACCTGGGGGATCCCATCTCCCACGGGAAGGGGACCCCTGTTCCCGGGACGACAGCAGGACTTGCAGGTGCCTTGGCTCCCAGGAGGTGAGCCGTGAGTGCTGGGGGGACCAGAGAGTGGTGGCCGGGCATGTGCAAGGGCCCAGGGGACCGGGAGGGGAGACCCCAGAGGCTGCTGAAGGAGCTGTGAGGACCCAGCAGGGGCAGCCCCCGCACTTCATCACGGGAAGCGACTGGAGATGCCACCTCATTTCAGCGTGGCCGGAAAGCTGTGGCTGCACACGTCTTCACGTGGGGAAGGGAGAATAAACCCACTGGGAAGTGTGTGAAGAAGCCGTGGGAGGCAGAAACGGAGCTGCGTTTGGTTGTAAGGGATGGGGTGCTCATGGGTTTTGTGTGCCTGCTCTGTGAAGGGTCCCATGACACAGAAACAGGTGGAAGAGCGAGGCCTCCTCTCGGGAGCTGCAGGAGTGAAAATAAGGCTGTGCCAGGGAGGAGAGGGCCCCGGGTTCGCAGGGGCAGCCCAGCCTGTCCGGATCTCTGTGGCCTGACACCACCAAGTGAATTTCCTACTCACGCTCCATGTCTGGGGTCACCTGGGTGCTTGTGTACCCTGTCCCTCCGGGGCCTCCCACCCCATGAGCACACTGTCCCGTCACCCCTTCCCCGTGTCTCCGTGTCTGGGGTCACCTGGGTACTTGTCTGCACTGTCCCTCTGTGGCCTCCCATCCCATGAGCACACTGTCCCGTCACCCCTTCCCCGTGTCTCCGTGTCTGGGGTCACCTGGGCACTTGTCCGCACTGTCCCTCCAGGGCCTCCCACCTGTGACTCCACCAACACCCCTTCCCTGTGTCTCTGTGTCTTCTCCTCTCCCTACAGGGACGTCAATCACTACATTTAGGGCCCACCCTGGATCCAGATGATCTCACCTCAAGGTCCTTCAATAATGAGGTCTGCGAGGACCCTGTTTCCACGTAGTTACATTCCGAGGCTCTGGCTGGACATTCCCAGAGAAGTTAAGAGCCACTTGTGGTTTTGTTATTCCACTTTACCGAAGTTGGGGAAACTGAAGCTTAGGGAGGCTCACCTTGCTCAAAGCCTGTAGTTTGAGACAGACCGGGAGCCTCTGCCCTTGGTCACCCCACATGCCTCAGAGTTGCAGAACTTCAGGGTCAGAGGAAACCTTAACTGGAGCTGGAAGTGGGCTCACAGGTGTCTACTCTGTCACTTCATCCCACGAGAAGGAGATTAATTCTCCTGTCTGTAGTCACCTGGGTACTCGGGGATGAGACGAGGGTGACTCTGGCATCGTGATCTCATTCTGTGTCCTTTCCTCCACATCTCCTGCCTTCGGGATGACAGCTGTGTCCTGAGTATTGTGTTAGGTTGACATTTTGGTGTCGGGAGAGGCTCTCCAGAGAGGGAGCGGGCCTTGTGTGGTGAGGGTACCTTGTCAGATGCTTGAAGGCAGAGAGGGTTTGGGGAGGTGGCTCAGACATGGGCTGTTTTTCTTTTTCTTAAATGGAGGGAAGGTGGCCAGAGACTGTGGAGGTCACCCGGATGAACTCCAGGTCTGCCTGCAGCCGTGGGAGGAAACCGAAGGAGTGATCAGGCTGACTCTGCGGGGACGCCTCGGAGCCACCCAGGCTGTTCAGGGAACCTCAGGCAGCCGGGGCTGTGGGGGCCACAGGGGCCGTGGGGGCACACCCCATCTTCTCAAGTTTTCAGAAAACTTTGGAAGGCAAGTTCATGGAAGCTGCTCAAAAAAACACTAGCTTTATTATTATTTTTTAAAGCCAGATTTTTTGAGAGGCGACGTCAACACATTTTCTCAGCTCTTTATTTCAATTCTTAAAACACTTGCCAGATTCTGCAGGAGAGTTCTGAATGTCGGCATGCTCTGTGAGGGCACCTGTTCTTCAGAGCGAGGGTCTGAGGGGGCCTGCGCGATCCCCACCTGGCCCCTTCCCTGGCAGGTGAGGTTGAAAGCCAGTGGAGGTTTTCTGTTGTTAGAGACCCCCGGAACCCTCACAGCCACCCTTTGGTTCACATAGAGGAGGGGCTTGGATGCTTCGTAAATTCTCCTGCCGGAGTTTGAGCTGCTTTAACCACGGTCCTCTTCAGGCATGTTCATAACATGGAAACCAGCTTCAGAAGGCAGCCCTGGGGAAATTGACCTGACTCTATCTGTTAGCAGCAGCCACTCTTTCCTTCCTCAGACTGACCAGGTCTTCTGTGCCCTCTCCACGCTCATGCCTGGGTAGGTCCTGGGTAGGTCCACGCTCATGCCTGGGTAGGTCCTCTCCTAAGCTGAGGACTGCCCACCTCCCCAGCCTGCTCACTGCCTGCTCCTGCACACATCTCCCCATATGCTGCCAGGGCCAGCCCTGAACACAGGCAATGGCTGGCTTCTGGCTGCAGAGGTCAGCGCGGGCTCCACAGGATCCACCATCTCCAGAAGCCCCTTTGGAGGTGAGGCCCCAGGTGAGCCCCAAATGAGTAGATGCACTGCAGTCTGCATCTACTCATTAATGTAAACCAAGCATTACCTGCGGGGGCTTCTCATGAATGAAAACAGAACTTTCAGGGTGTTACGAAAATGATATGATTGTGTACATAAAGCACTGAGCTTGGAATCTGGTCTGGGAGGATGATCTTTTGATTTTTTTTTTTTTTAAATTAAGGAGAGCAAAGTCATTACTAGAATGTATAGCAAATATGGAGGTTAACTTTGTATCGTTTAAGTCATGTTTGTGGTAACAGAGTTTTAGGCTGTGTTTGGTGTCAATGTTAATATGACTTGGGTGAGTCCAGTGTTGACGTTAGCAGCGTTTTATCTCAAGCATATGTGACGTTGATCAAAATGTGAACTTTTGATCCGATTCTCCTTCCTACCCCACTGGCTTAGTTATTGCTGTAGTCCGGTCACGAAGGGTGGTCACACGTTTGGTGTATTTCTGCAAACACGGAGGAAACACCTTATTTATATTATGCAATTTACCTTTTCTTATCATTT
Source organism: Pan paniscus (assembly GCF_029289425.2). NCBI lineage: Eukaryota > Metazoa > Chordata > Mammalia > Primates > Hominidae > Pan > Pan paniscus. The sequence goes on along the minus strand of NC_073255.2, from coordinate 194,887,287 downwards.
GGACTTTTTCTGAGTCCATCAAATTGCTTGTTTTATGATTTTGATTTTGCAACACAGTAATAAATATCATTTTCTGGAAATAAGTAATGAACATCTGCTTCCTCTGAAGATGCAGTATGAGTCCACCACGTGCAGTTCTCACAGGCAGGGACCTGCCTCCGGGCTGATACACAGTGGTGACTGTTTTCTTCTTCTTCCTCTTCTTCTCTTAAAAGTCTATTTGAAAAATGCCACTGTAGAGAAAGCTACTGTAATCTGCTCCTTAAGAAGATTTGGCCTAGGAAGAGGAAAATCATCCTTTATACTTTTGGCTTATTAAATTGAAAAATATGCATAGTGGTGTTCTTATTAATTTATTCATGATTTTATTAATGTTTAATGCTGCCTCTGGTGGTGTCTGCTTTCAATACCAAAGAAAATGCAAAGGCACGTTTGATCATGTGTGTTTCAGATCACAGGATCTCGTGTGTTTCTCTTCTAACACTGAAGGCCACCAGATGTCAGTGTAACTTAACAAATCACATCCTACATGTCACGTTGACTTCAGCATTTGGTCTAAGTGTTGCCTTTTCCTTTCCTATTTTGACTTCTGAAGAAGAAGAAGGACTTTAAGGGAATTTGCACACAAGCTCCATAGACTTGAGTCATTGGATATCTTCTGAAGATGAGGAGGGACTTTAAGGGAATTTGCACACAAGCTCTGTAGACTTGAGTCACTGGACATTGCGGGAGATGCCTTTTTGCTTTTGCTCTTTCCAAACCTCCCAGATAATCATGCCATGAACTCATGGTCCCTCCACTGAGCACGGCGATGGTTCCACATCGGCTTCGTGGCAAGGACGGATTCCAGGTTGGGGCTGCGGCCGGGCTCTGCTTGAGCGGCCCAGGGTCTTCTGTCTCAATCCAGGACCCAGGACCCAGGACGCAGGACCCAGGACCCAGGACCCAGGACCCAGGACGCAGGATGCAGGATGCAGGACCCAGGACCTAGGACCCAGGATGCAGGACGCAGGACCCAGGACCCAGGACCCAGGACGCAGGACGCAGGACGCAGGACCCAGGACGCAGGACCCAGGACGCAGGACCCAGGACCCAGGACCCAGGACTCAGGACGCAGGACGCAGGACCCAGGACCCAGGGCCCAGGACCCAGGACGCAGGACGCAGGCAGGACGCAGGATGCAGGACCCAGGACCCAGGACCCAGGACGCAGGACGCAGGACCCAGGACGCAGGATGCAGGACCCAGGACCCAGGACCCAGGATGCAGGACGCAGGACCCAGGGCTGGGCTTGTCTGCAGCCCAACCTCCTCACAGGTGGATGTTGGTTCTCTTGCTGGGTCTCCCTGGAGGGTTCCTTGCTGACAGCCTGAGCACGCTCAGCCTTGCTCATTGTTCAGGGCTGGCAGCTCCATGTTTGCTGTGTGCGAGGCCTGTGCAGGACAGACTTTGTCCAGTATTTACAGCATTTTCCTGATTCCATGTTGAGAGGTAAAGCAATTTGCCTGGAGTGCCTGCTCTGATCCTGGAGTGCCTGCTCTGATCCTGGAGCTCTGTCATCCAGGGTCTGTTTATAACAGCAGAGGAACGAAATGAGCCGAAACACAAATCTAATACAAAAAAACAAAATCAGGAGCATTTTTGAAGTTTAGCCAGGTATCCAGGAGGCAGTCAGCCACATATCCAGTGGCACGGGGATGAGGGGTAGTCTTCTAGAGGTGTGTGAACAGGGCAGGTCTCAGGGCATGGTCAGTGTCACACACCAGCAAGTGGCTGCAGCAGGACTCAGGTCCGTGGGAGAGACTGGGGAGGCTTCCAGAGCGGCACCTGCCCTGGGGAAGGAGCCGATGATGATGCAGGGGGCTCCAGGCATGACTGGCTCTTCCTTCCTGAAATAAGCGCCACTGCGGGATCTCAGTGAGCAGCCAAATGTCTCACGGATGAGCCACTGCGGGATCTCAGTGTGCGGCCAGATGTCTCACGGATGAGCCACCGGGATCTCAGTGTGCGGCCACACGTCTCACGGATGAGCCACCGGGATCTCAGTGTGCGGCCACACGTCTCACGGATGAGCCACCGGGATCTCAGTGTGCGGCCACACGTCTCACGGATGAGCCACCGGGATCTCAGTGTGCGGCCACACGTCTCACGGATGAGCCACCGGGATCTCAGTGTGCGGCCACACGTCTCACGGATGAGCCACCGGGATCTCAGTGTGCGGCCACACGTCTCACGGATGAGCCACCGGGATCTCAGTGTGCGGCCACACATCTCACGGATGAGCCACCGGGATGTCAGTGTGCGGCCACACGTCTCACGGATGAGCCACCGGGATCTCAGTGTGCGGCCACACGTCTCACGGATGAGCCACCGGGATCTCAGTGTGCGGCCACACGTCTCACGGATGAGCCACCGGGATCTCAGTGTGCGGCCACACGTCTCACGGATGAGCCACCGGGATCTCAGTGTGCGGCCACACGTCTCACGGATGAGCCACCGGGATCTCAGTGTGCGGCCACACGTCTCACGGATGAGCCACCGGGATCTCAGTGTGCGGCCACACGTCTCACGGATGAGCCACCGGGATCTCAGTGTGCGGCCACACGTCTCACGGATGAGCCACCGGGATCTCAGTGTGCGGCCACACGTCTCACGGATGAGCCACCGGGATCTCAGTGTGCGGCCACACGTCTCACGGATGAGCCACCGGGATCTCAGTGTGCGGCCACATGTCCCATGGATAAGCCACTTGTGGTCGTGGTATGCAGCATTTCACTTTGCTTCTGGGAAGGTTTTCCGAGTTTTCCAAGTGCAGGCTCCACATACAGATAAGTTTCACTGTATTAAGAGTATAGAGGGCCGGATCTTGGTTGGATTCAGAAAAGTAGTTATTAAAAATATCTGATACCACATAACTGGATAAATCGTCTCTTGCTGCAGTAAAGTGTTTTGCATGCCCCATTTCTTAGCAAGCTTGCGGAGGCTTTGTTTGTTGTTCCCTTCCAGTGTGGAGGAGAGACGGCTGGATGCTGCAGCTCTGTGTTGTGTCCTTATCAGGCATCATGCTAAAAAAACATTTCCTCCAGGGGGCTGTTTGTGAAAGGCGAGATTTTCAGAGGTTTTAAATGGGAGGATTTCAGCCCTCCTGGACCAAGCCTCTGCTTGGAGCTAACATCGAAGCTTTCAGAGAGTTTTCCTATAGCTAGGGTGGCCTCTGTGGCCATGCCTGACCTTCATCTAGGTGTTGGCATTGCTAGGACCCCGAAATCCTAGGGGATGTGACACCCAGGAATCCTAGAGGTCTCCCAGGCACCCCGGGAGGATGTGGACTCCAGGCATCCTAGGGGGTGTGGATGTTCGTGATGCTGTCTTTGTGGATGGGGAAACCCTGTAACAACTTAGCTCCTGCTGGGGCCAGGGAGCTGGGGCTGGGGAGCTGAGGCCGAGGAGCTGGAGGCCAGGGAGCTGGGGGCCGGGGAGCTGGGAGCCGGGGAGCTGGGGCCGGGGAGCTGAGGCCAAGGAGCTGGAGGCCGGGGAGCTGAGGCTGAGGAGCTGGAGGCCAGGGACCTGGGAGCCAGGGAGCTGGGGACGGGGAGCTGGGAGCCAGGGAGCTGGGGCCGGGGAGCTGAGGCCAAGGAGCTGGAGGCCAGGGAGCTAGGGGCCGGGGAGCTGGAGGCCGGGGAGCTGGGGCCGGGGAGCTGAGGCCGGGGAGCTGGAAGCCGGAGAGCTGGGGGCCGGAGAGCTGGGGGCCGGGGAGCTGGAGGCCAGGGAGCTGAGGCTGAGGAGCTGGGGGCCGGGGAGCTGAGGCCGGGGAGCTGGAGGCCGAGGACTGCAGGCCCTGGCTTGTGTTTCTGGCACAGGACTCCTGAGTGACTGGTGTTGTTGGGGTGGATATAACCAAACAGGGATTTAAGGAATGCAGCCAGCAATTGCCCAAAGCCACGTCCCCTGGGGAGCCCCCGTCCTCACGGGTCCTGGCATCTTCATCCTGTGGACTGGCTCAGCCTGGCCTCAGCGCCTGCCCTGGGGTCAGCAGGTTAAGGGGTCCACAGCCCCTGCAGCAGGAGGTTTTAATGCCTGAACTGGAGAACCTTCAAAGGCACACACACAATCTCTGTCTCCTCAGCATCCTCCCATCAAAGTCCATCCGCATGTGTTCCTGGCTAGTGGCTCAGGAAAGGTCTGACGTCTTCCCACGTGTGACACAGCAGCACAAACCTCCAGCACGTGTCCCCGCCCTGCACACGGGTGTTCTGGTGACGTCCAGTGAAAGCGTCACTTATAAGCCTTGGGGCCACAGTGTGTCCTGATGAAGCGATGTTTGTAAAGTTGATCTTTCCTATTGTCACGGCGATACCTTTTATTATAGAAAGTCCAGAGGCTGCCAATCACCAGGAAAAGACTGCGCATGCTGGGATTCCCCCACCACAACGTCTTCGTGTCATTTTTGTGTCTGTCCTAATGGACTTCCTTTTCTTTGGTAAGGACATGAGTAATTATAAAAATGGAATTGTAGTGTTCCTTGTGACTTTTACCCTGCATTTTAAACCTCATTACCTTAATTAGGTGACTTCTTGTGCTAGCTAAAGGCATAAAGCAAATATTCATTTCCCCCTTTCCAGCCATCATGGGTTTTTCCAAAGTGCATCATCCCAGCATCAGAATTTCAGAACTCTGGGGGAATCAAGATTCAGCCTCGTGGGGTTTTGGGAGTTTTCAGAGTGGGGGTGCAGGACCCCTCCCCGAGTGGGTCTTGGTGTGCGATCCTCAGACCCCAGGCACTCGCAGTCCCGGCTGCCGCACTGCCTGCCTGCTGCCCACCTTAGCCCACTTCCAGTCCGACAGGCAGCGTGAACAGAAGTGACCTCTCTGTGGTGATTGACGTGCCACCAGAGTGGCCCTTGGAGTAACAAAGGCCACACTCAGGGGTTTGGGCCTAAATGTGCTTGCTCCGGGCACGATTCTCAAGCCTGGAGCCCATGAGGATTACCTGGGAGCTGTTGCAGAACAAGGGTAGCTGGACCTGTGCCTGGGCCTGTCCAGGGTTGCTGGGGTGGGGCCTGCACGTCAGGGTGGAATCCTTGCCGCTCCTGCCTGCAGCCTGGTGGACACATGCTCTTCAGGTCAGCTCTGGTTATTTACGTTTTCACATCAGTACGGCGGGGCCTGCCGTGGGTGTGTTTGTGTCATTCACTTGGCTTCCTGCTGGTGAGGGGTCTCCTGGCAGAGGCGCTCACGTGTGCTCCCCTGGCCTGATGGGGCAGGTTTCTCTCTGGCCACGTGCCCACGTGCATTCTGTCTGCTCGACCTCCCAAGTGCACAGCTTGAAGGTGGTCCAGACCTTAATGCGGGGGGAGTTTCACCAAAACCCTGTGGTGTCTCCAAACAAAGCGAGAATGACCACCCTGGGAAGCATGTGAAGAAGCCGTGGGAGGCAAACGGAGCTGTGTTTGGTTGTAAGGGATGGGGCTGCTCATGGGTTTTCAGTGCCGGCTCTGGGAAGGGTCCCTTTGCTGTGGAGAATCACAGAGGAGGCTTTTCTTTTCTGACCTGCTGCCCCTACACCCCATGATTCTCCCTCATCAGAGTTTTGCTTTCTGCTGGGCAAAGCCAGGAAGGGACAGACAGTCCCTGGCCTGGGTTGAGCCCCCACCACCCTGTCCCTCCACCGTGGGACCAGAGCTGTCCATGACACCACCCTGCCTGGCCATGACCCTTGGATCCCTCTAGGGCGGGCGCAGGGTCCGGAGAGCAGGCACGACAGCTGCAGAGACCCAGGCCTTCCCTTCCCTGCAGGAACATCGCAGGGCTTGCCCAAGGCCGCATGGACAGCTGCATTGGAAGGAGACTCATCGAAGACTCTGCATTTTGGGGCTTTAATTTATCTGCCAAATATGGAGTAAGCCCCTGGCACGTGGGATATTGGAGTCTCAGCAGTGTGCACAGCAGAGTCTTGTCTCCATGGAGTTGGAGGGCACTGACTCCCACCAACGTAAATTCAGTGCAGATGCAAAATTAGCAGAGAAGATGGCGTGGGGTGCACTGGCCAACAGCATGAGCCAGCCCCACCTCCGGGAGTCAAGGTGAAGCTCTGAGGCAGGTGCTCATTTGCGAGCTGGAATGCATGTGTGTACAGAGGTTGTACCCCCAGATTTCCAATTTGGGGAGGTGCTGGGGCATCTGCCTCCTAGTGCCGTGGACAGCTCAAAAGTCAGCACCTGGATACCCTGGTCCTGTGGCTGGCTGGTCCCTGAGTCCCACAACATGTATGTGGACTTGTTGTGAGCCGCTCTCCCACCGGGCCGTCTTCCAGGGTTCTCCCTTTTCCCAGGTGTGTTTGGAGGGAGTGGCTGGATGTGCTGACTCCTCATCTCCTCATCTCCTCTCTTTCACACCCCATGTCCCACCTCTCCCTGACCCTGCTGGACACCAGTCAGACCCCCTTTCCTCATCTGTCTTTCACACCCCGTTTCCCACCTCTCCCTGGCTCTGGGCACCGGCCAGACCCCCTTTCCCAGATGGTAACTTGACTGGCGGTCTGGATGGAGAAAGAGAGGCCTGGGAGGTCTGGGCGGCAGTGTGGACGTCTCTATGGATTCAGGCACCCCTGCTCTCGTTTTGTCTTCCCTCCACTGGGCACCTGCTGGTTTCCAGGCTGCCGTCAGTCCCCTGAGCCCCTCTGTCTTCCCAGCTTCTCCCTTAGGAATTACCAGCCATTCGTCCTTTTGTTTTCCTTTCAGCCCCTTCAAATTTTGTCTCGGGAATAATTTTGTGCATTATCAGATCATCAAGGTATTTTACTAAAGACATTGCTTTCTAAGAATTTAGTTATTAAACTAGCATTTCCCTTTTTGAGTTCCTCTGATGGTAACAGCTCTTCACTAGAATGCCTGGGACCCAGTGTGTCATGGCAACCATGGGGCTGTCCCGTGGCAGCCCCACTCCTGCGCTAGGCCAGGGTCTCTCTGCCTCCACGCTGCTCCCTTGGGGTCCATCGTGTCTTGGCACCCGTGGGGCCGTCCCGTGGCAGCTTCGCTTCTGTGCTGGGCCAGGTCTCTCTGCCTCCACGCTGCTCCCTCGGGGTCCATCGTGTCTTGGCACCCGTGGGGCCGTCCCGTGGCAGCTTCGCTTCTGTGCTGGGCCAGGTCTCTCTGCCTCCACGCTGCTCCCTCGGGGTCCATCGTGTCTTGGCACCCGTGGGGCCGTCCCGTGGCAGCTTCGCTTCTGTGCTGGGCCAGGTCTCTCTGCCTCCACGCGGCTCCCTCGGGGTCCATCGTGTCTTGGCACCCGTGGGGCCGTCCCGTGGCAGCTTCGCTTCTGTGCTGGGCCAGGTCTCTCTGCCTCCACGCGGCTCCCTCGGGGTCCATCGTGTCTTGGCACCCGTGGGGCCGTCCCGTGGCAGCTTCGCTTCTGTGCTGGGCCAGGTCTCTCTGCCTCCACGCTGCTCCCTCGGGGTCCATCGTGTCTTGGCACCCGTGGGGCCGTCCCGTGGCAGCTTCGCTTCTGTGCTGGGCCAGGTCTCTCTGCCTCCACGCTGCTCCCTCGGGGTCCATCGTGTCTTGGCACCCGTGGGGCCGTCCCGTGGCAGCTTCGCTTCTGTGCTGGGCCAGGTCTCTCTGCCTCCACGCGGCTCCCTCGGGGTCCATCGTGTCTTGGCACCCGTGGGGCCGTCCCGTGGCAGCTTCGCTTCTGTGCTGGGCCAGGTCTCTCTGCCTCCACGCGGCTCCCTCGGGGTCCATCGTGTCTTGGCACCCGTGGGGCCGTCCCGTGGCAGCTTCGCTTCTGTGCTGGGCCAGGTCTCTCTGCCTCCACGCGGCTCCCTCGGGGTCCATCGTGTCTTGGCACCCGTGGGGCCGTCCCGTGGCAGCTTCGCTTCTGTGCTGGGCCAGGTCTCTCTGCCTCCACGCGGCTCCCTCGGGGTCCATCGTGTCTTGGCACCCGTGGGGCCGTCCCGTGGCAGCTTCGCTTCTGTGCTGGGCCAGGTCTCTCTGCCTCCACGCGGCTCCCTCGGGGTCCATCGTGTCTTGGCACCCGTGGGGCCGTCCCGTGGCAGCTTCGCTTCTGTGCTGGGCCAGGTCTCTCTGCCTCCACGCTGCTCCCTCGGGGTCCATCGTGTCTTGGCACCCGTGGGGCCGTCCCGTGGCAGCTTCGCTTCTGTGCTGGGCCAGGTCTCTCTGCCTCCACGCTGCTCCCTCGGGGTCCATCGTGTCTTGGCACCCGTGGGGCCGTCCCGTGGCAGCTTCGCTTCTGTGCTGGGCCAGGTCTCTCTGCCTCCACGCTGCTCCCTCGGGGTCCATCGTGTCTTGGCACCCGTGGGGCCGTCCCGTGGCAGCTTCGCTTCTGTGCTGGGCCAGGTCTCTCTGCCTCCACGCTGCTCCCTCGGGGTCCATCGTGTCTTGGCACCCGTGGGGCCGTCCCGTGGCAGCTTCGCTTCTGTGCTGGGCCAGGTCTCTCTGCCTCCACGCTGCTCCCTCGGGGTCCATCGTGTCTTGGCACCCGTGGGGCCGTCCCGTGGCAGCTTCGCTTCTGTGCTGGGCCAGGTCTCTCTGCCTCCACGCTGCTCCCTCGGGGTCCATCGTGTCTTGGCACCCGTGGGGCCGTCCCGTGGCAGCTTCGCTTCTGTGCTGGGCCGGGTCTCTCTGCCTCCACGCTGCTCCCTCGGGGTCCGGCAGCTCCTGGGTGGCAGCAACACAGAGGAGCTTCCGGTCTATTTTCTCCCTGGTGGAGGTTTCTGAAGATTTTTCACTGCTGGAAAAAGAGGAAGAAGCCCAGTAAAAATAACAAACGAGGGGATGGAGCCTCCCAACACAGCCTTCCTTGCTCACGGGATGGAGCCTGGGTCTGAGGGGCTTGGAGCCCGCCTTCCAGGTGAACTGTCAGAGGGTCAGGAACCCGGAGAGCCCCTGGCACCGCAGGCATCACTGCTGCCTCCATCATCAGGCCCCACGTCCCTCTTGTGCTTGCTGGTGGCGGTGCCGCTTTCTCTTTTAGATTCTGCATCTTGTGCATGTCGGTTCCTGGGTGATGAGCGGCCTCGGCCACAGGAGGCGGAGCAGGGCCCACCGCAGTCGGGGAAGCTCTGGGTTTGCTGTCTGCTCGGCTTTCCTCGTGAGGTTCTTTACAGGATGTTCTTTACAGGATCTGGGGGAATGCAGGGGGTGGGACGGGGGCTGCTGGTTGGTGTTTGAGGAGCTCACCTGCAGGCAGGACGTGTCCTGAGGATCCGTCTCAGCTGCGTGGCAGGCATGGAGCAGGGCTGCCTCCGTTTGTGTAGAGGATGCCTGCAGCCCAGAGAGACTTTGAGGTTGGCCTGAGAGGCTCTGTCTGCATTTGTGGCTGGGACCACGGTGTCCTGTGCTGAGGCTGGTCTCAGCTGCTGGGGAGATGCTGCCTTGGGACCTGCAAGAGGGCGACTCCCAGCGCCCCTCACTTTCACCCCAAGGGGAATCGGAGCCGAGATGACAAAGCGCGTCTTGTGTTCTTGTTAGATGTGTGTTGGCTTCATAATGATGCAGCATAATGATGTCAGGATGGCTTTGGAGCTCAGAGAAATGGGCTTGAGCCACCATAAAGCAATCCCATTGGACTTAATGGCTGTGATTTTGTTGTGGTGATGTCAAGAGGCTTTCTGTCCAGTTTCTGAGGAGCTGTGTGTCTGGTAGACACAGAGCAATAAAGCAAAACAAAAACAAAGCCAGAATGCTGCTCCAGCCTGAGTGTGGGGGAGATGGGACAGCGTGGGTTCTGTGCATGACGAGTGCTCTGTCCACATAGGGTAGCGCATCTGCTTGGTTCAAAAGTGACTAAGACATTGGTCTTCAAAAAATATCCATCAGTTACGTGATTTCTTTTGGCAAAATTCTTGATGTTTGTGGGGGCCTCGTAAGTTTAGGCGTCCTCATTAAAACCTCTAAAGACTGTCAGAAAGCACAGCTTTAACGATGACATAAAGGCATCTGTTACATGAGAAAAGCGTTTACTTCCTCTCCTCACCCCAGTATGAAAGGTGGCCTGAGTGCCCTGCAGATGTGGTCACAGCAGATCTCTTGCACGCAGGGAGTTTGGCAAACCCGGACTGGTGCTGGTCTGCAGACTCGCCGCCCCTCCCAGCTTCGCTCCCTGCAGGACTGCAAGTGCCTGGGGACTAATGAGTCCCGCTTCCCACTCCCCTTGCTGGGAGAGCTCCAACTGACGGCCAAGGAGTGAGCGTTTAAATACCTCAGCTACACCACCCCTTGAGTGGGATGGTTCCGATGCAGTAGGAGCTGGCTGGTGACGCACCTTTCACTGGAAACCCAACCTTCCTTGTCACACTTTTTTTCTTTTAAAAATTTCCTCCTCTCCCCTCCCCTTCCATTCCCTTTTTTCTTTTCCTTCTTTTCTTTTCTTTCTTTTTTTGAGACAGGATCTTGCTTTATCACCCAGGCTGCAGTGCAGTGGCTTGATCATAGCTCACTGCAGGCTTGACCTCCTGGACTGAAGTGATCCTCCTGCCTCAGCCTCCTAAGTAGCTGAGACCACAGGCAGGAGCTACCATGCCTGGCTAATTTTTAAAAATGATTTTATAGAGACAGGGATCTCACTTTGTGGCCCAGGCTGTTCTCAAACTCTTGGACTCAAGTGATTCTCCTGCCTTGGCCTCCCAAAACACTGAGATCACAGGTGTGCACTACCACACCTGGCCAACTACAATTGTTTCTTATTCCAGGTCTGCTTCTGTGGGAATAGAAATAGAGAAAATTTTTCCCAGTGAAACTGCTCAGCAGGGTCTCCTATACTGACACCCACTGTCAACAATTCACCAGGTGACACAATTCTAAATCAGCTTTTTGTGCCCCTTATTAAATATGAGCAGGCATCCCAGGATCCCTGGACACTTATGGAAAGCCTCTAATGAAAGAGCCCTGACAGCCACATGGAAGAAGACAGCATGAAATGAAGAGAGACTATGGACACTAAGCAAATACATAAGACATGTATAACTCCAGGAAAAACAAGAAGACACTGTGAAAGGAAGAGAGACTGTGGACACTAAGCAAATACATAAGACATTTATAACTCCAGGGAAAACAAAAAGAAAAAAAAAAATTAATACTAGTCACAGCATACTACATAGCCTAGTTGGGGATAGCATTTACAAAGTCACAATATTGTAAGCACATAATACTGATCTGATGAAAATTGTAATGTAACTAAACTGGGAAAGAGAAAGTAAGCTTGGAAACAGTGATGTGTTATAGAGAGGTAGGCCCATCTTCTGTAGCAGTCAGAAAATAGATACATCCTAAATCTGAAAGCTGAGAAATGGCAACGTGAATGTGTCATGTGGAGATATGGAGATGAAAACCAAGAGTCAGCTAAATGAGTTGAGGGTGCTTACCTCTGGGGAGTAGAAATGTGGGTGGGGAAAAGGTGGGTTAGAGGTTTGCTCATTTCCCCAACCAGACTTAGATTTTTCAAACTATGTGCAAGCATGATGTTTAAAAATAAACCCTAAAATAAGAAGAGAGAGTTAACTTTGACAACGGCAATAACAGAACAAAGAATGTACTTTATGTATGTTTTCTTTGTTCTTTGTTTACCCCATTCTAGCAATGCAGAAACAGTTAGAAGACACTCACCGAGCCCCACCCGGCTTCCCACCTGTGACCAGGTGAGGCAACAGTGTGGGGGAGGGTGAGGCAGCTGCCCTCGGCATTGCCTTTGGCAAGGCCAGCCTGTGTTAGAGTGGGTTGCTGTTTTAAATAAACACAACCCAGGAAAGGGGACCGTTTTCAGTGTCTAGTGGGATAATAATATCTAGCATTTACTGGGCATACTCAATCTTGCTACCACCCTGGTTTTGAAAACACAAATCTGTTCAAATGCAGTTGATACATGGGGGAGCACTTTGTGCATGATGTAATTTTGCATTCTCCTATGAATGATGAATGACGGGTTGCTAGTCTGGTTGAACAGTTACAGATGGATTTGTAAGCTAGACAGTGTCCGTCAGGACCATGGAATGTGTGGATGTATCAGCACTACAGAATCTTCGAGTCTGCAAATTTTCCCAGCCTCAGGATCAGTGGGGACTCATCATCCTCTCATTTCCCTGCTTTGGTTCCACCCTCAGTGGACCTCCGGTTCCTACTCCTTGTTATCACGCACACCTCGATTTACGTTCATGGCATTGGAAAACCCTCCTGTTTGATTTTTACTGTCAGGCCATGGCACCCTGCTTGTGCTTTTCAATTTGTTTTGTTTTGCTTTGCACAGTTGTGTGTGCATGTAGCTGTTTTTATTCACTGTTATACTTTTATTCTGTATTTGTTTCCTGTTTCTTTTGGTCAAGAGGCCTCACAAGGCATCTTCTCTGCAGGGGAGGAGACTCAGCCCTGAGAGGGATGTTGTTGTCATGTGGAAGCGGAGGCACAGAGTGACTGGGGGGTGGGGAGGGAGTGGCAGGACAGGCCCAGACCTGCCCAAATGGTATGACATTTCGGCCCCCAGCTTTCCTGGGTGGAGCCCTGTGCTGTCCCTATTTTGAGCTGGGGCAGGACACACTATTTCTCTGGAAGGGAAGGTGAGGGTGCGGGGCACAGGAGGAGTGTTTGTTTGGGCCTCCAGAGCTGGTCTCGATCTGAGGACCTGCTTCATGTCAGCCCTGTCCCCTGGCCACTTGGAGGGCAACCCTGAGGCTGGTTCACAACTGCTCAGGGGTCCTGCCACTGGGAGGGCTGGTTCACAACCGCTGAGGGTGTCTGGATGCAGGCTCCTGGCAGCATCCTGGATGGGTGCAGCTCATGTGGTTCTCTGCAGAGTGGCCCCACATTGGGCACGAGCCCCTGTCCCTACCTCGGAGGGCATCTCCTGCATTACCCAGGAAGTGAGCCTCTCTGAATCTTGTTTGCTTTGAGATTATGCAAGGAAGGAAAAAATGCTGAAGTGTAAGTTTTGAGGGTGTGAGGCATAGTTTAAATCAGGGAGGCACTCTTACAGCAGATGGCCTTTCAGAATAACTAAAAGAGCAAATTGAAAGAGCGCTTGAGCGGGGCCTGGGTCTCCACAGAGGACAGGATGTCGGTTTGTTTCAAAAGACAGAAAATAAAGTTTCTTTCCAAAGCTGCAATTTCCTTGAGGCCATTGTACCATCATGTCACAAGCTCGTGTACTTTTTCCTTGTCTTGGGGCTTTTACAGTGTTCTCTGGGGGCTATTTTTGGGCTCTCAACAGTCTTATTTTGGGAACCACTGCTGAGCTGCTTGGCATTCTCTACAGCTGTTGTGGCAAAACAGGACAGACCCCGAGGCGGGTCACCGCTGGTGTGTGCAGGTGGAGGAGGCTTGGGGAGATGGTATGCACACACACACACATGCACACATGTGCACACACAAACATGCACACACACGTGCACACAAAGCACACACAAGCCTACCCTGTGAGAACGGAGCTGCCCCAGTTCCCTGAGCGCCCCCTTCAGAGCTCTGGGTGGCCTCTAACATCCTGGCTGCTTGTCCATCCCCCTGAGCACAGGAAGCGGGCAAGGCACAAAACTCACTTGGCAAGGAGGGGAGCAGCTTGCTCCCTCCACAGGTGCATGCATGTGAACAAAATCACATGCATGCACACGCGTGCACACACGTGACACACATTCATGCACACACACGTGCACATGTACACACACACACAGACTTCACCTCACGATGCTGTCACCTTTTTGTGTGTCTCTTTAAAGGACTTTTTGTTTTGATTCCTTTTGCGGGTTTGAAATAGATATATGCATTAATCATTTCCCCAGCACTACACTTTTATTGTTTTAAACGGCTTCTTTGTGTGTGTGTGTGAAAATGCTCAAAAGACCTTTGACAATGACGGTGAGAAAACCAGCCCTGGCTGGGCGCTGTCTCCCGTTAGGGAGTGCCTCCTCAGCCCACGTGGCACTGGCTGCCCGCTGCCCTGTGCGTGTCCCGGCCTTCGCTGCCTCTGCAGCCTGGGAGCTTGGTCTCTGGTTGGGGAGGCCAGGGCCAGCCTGCGATGTGGCCGTTGAGAAGCTGTGCGTGCCTGGGCCAGGGCAGCAGCTCTGCCCCATGGGTCGCGGCGGGACTGGGATGAGGCCCCACTCTCGCCTCTGTGACCAGGGGGCAGAGGGAAGTCTGTAGCCCGACCTCACCTGCTGCAGGCTCCGAGCTCCCCCTCCAGGCTGGGCCCTCCATGGCGCTCTGCCCGAATTCGGGGCTGGTGGGATCCAAGGCGGCGCAGGCCGGGAGCCCTCGCCCCTCGCCCCTCGCCCCTCGCCCCTCGCCCCTCACCCCTCGCGCCTCGCGCCTCACCCCTCGCCCCTCACCCCTCGCCCCTCGCGCCTCACCCCTCGCCCCTCGCGCCTCGCCCCTCGCCCCTCGCGCCTCGCGCCTCACCCCTCGCCCCTCGCCCCTCGCGCCTCGCGCCTCGCGCCTCACCCCTCGCCCCTCGCCCCTCACCCCTCGCCCCTCGCCCCTGGCCCCTCGCGCCTCACCCCTCGCCCCTCACCCCTCGCCCCTCACCCCTCGCCCCTCGCCCCTCGCGCCTCACGCCTCGCCCCTCGCCCCTCACCCCTCGCCCCTCACCCCTCGCCCCTCGCCCCTCACCCCTCGCCCCTCACCCCTCACCCCTCACTTGTGCAGGGACAGCCCTGGGCGCAGGTGCCCGCACGGGGGATTCAGGTCGAGACCGCGCCTGCGTGCCATCTAGCGGCCGTGCTCGGGTACTGCAGCCCCTCCGCGCCAGACTCCGGAGGCTCCCGGAAGGTGGGTGAACCATGCAGACCACCCAGGCGAAAACGCGGCTACTTACTCAGGCTGGCGGGAACGAGGGGTCAGTCACTGTCCCTTGTTCTTGGCAAAGACTCAGGCAGGTAGAGGAGCCGAAGTTTTACAGCAGAAAGGGCTGGCTGGGGTGCCCCCGGCTTTCTCTGGCTGACGCGTTGCAGAGATGCGGCCTGCACAGCCTGGCCGCTGTCCCACTGTCCCTGTGACGATTCGGTCTCTTTTGGGCACACGGTAAATGCCTCTGGTCAGGGCTGTTTAGGAGGTGAGGGTGTCGGGTCTCCAACACTGAGTCAGGTGGAGGGGCAGCCCCTGCCGCACACCCTCTGTGTTTTTGTGAGTTGCCTACAGTCCTTGTCGCCCCGTCCTGAACGCTGGAAGCTTTGACGCTCGCTCGTCTTCCTTTCTTAGGCCCCCAGCAGCAAAAATCTGCTCCCCTCATCGCTGAGTGAGTTTTGTGCCTTGACACTTTCTGCGCCTGGGGGGATGGACGAGTAGCCAGTACTTAGAGACCACCCGGAGCTCTGAAGGGGGTGCTCAGGGAACCAGGGCTGCTCCGTTCTCACCAGGTGGGCTTGGACAGCCACGGGGGCTCATCCCCGACCTGCCAGCCTGGGTCACTCCTGGTGAGGCAGCAGCATCCCTGTCGCAGGCTGGGACAGCAGTTCCACAGGTGTTCCCTGCACACACCTGTGCCTCTCACACTTCCGTGGCCTCCAATGCCCTCCCTATGGCCCTGAAAGCGGCCATGGATTTTTGTGCCAAGAAAAATTATACTTGCTCCTTGGTGGGGGAGCCAGAGGGGAGCCAGGTGTCTATGGGGGACAGAGTGGGGCCAGTGGTCCACAGGGAACAGAGAGGTCCAGGCATCTGTGGGGGACAGAGGGGAACCACGCATCCATGGGGGACAGAGGGGGTCCAGGTGTCCGTGGGGGACAGAGGGGTTCAGGTGTCCATGGGGGACAGAGGGGGTCCAGGTGTCTGTGGGAGAGAAGGGTCCAGGCATCTGTGGGGTACAGAGGAGGGCCACGCATCTGTGAGGGACAGAGGGGGAGCGAGGTGTCCATGGGGGTGGGACATTGTTACCCAGGATGCCAGTGGATGGGCTGATGGCACAGTTTAAGGGGTGAGAGATGAAGGGTGGGGGTCCCAGAGCAGTGGTGTCCTTGGGGTTTGGGTTTGATTGTGTGTTAGGGGACGTGGCCTTGGCTGGGGAGGGAGGTGATGGAAGGTGATATACATTGAACCCAGGCTGCTCACCACGTTTGAGAAGCCCCTGAGTGATGTTCCATCACGAAGATGGTGTGGGCTTCCTTGAAGTGTGTTGCAATCACGTCATAATTCCTTCTTCACCAGTGTTAGGCGATGAGATTATAATGAAAAGCATTAGAGCCATCACACTATTGGGAAGCATCCCCCACTAAGCTGTGAAAAACTAGAAACTCGGATGAAAATGACACTGAAAGATGACTTCCACTTCCAAAAGGTGCAGATTCACCAAAGGGAGAAACCCAGAGCTGAGGCCAGTCTGCAGCAGGTGCCGGGCTTGAGACCTTTATGTTGTCTGAGGGAAACACCTCCGTCCCCTGTCAGGCTCGGAGTGTCCTCTTTTGTTCTGGGAGCCATTGCTGTGTCATTTATGTGGAGGCTGAAGTTGCCCGGGGTGGTCCTGCAAGGCGTCTCCCAGAGCGAAGTCCCTCCGACGTGCCCCCTGGTGATGATGTTTGAGGAAACCAGGCTGAACTTTAATTTTCCTTCAGTGTTCGTGGCAGAGCGTGTTAAGTACACTTGACCTTTCTAAATTTATCACGCGGCATTTGAGTCTCTTGGATGTTTGCAGGATTTTCAAACCCAGGTTTCGGCCTTTTTAAAGACGCCGTGGGGTGAGGAGGGTGTGTTGGAGGCGCTGTGACCAGGATGGGATGGTTTCCAGCTCCCGTTTTCTTCCTGCCCAATCTCCTCTCCAGCCAACATCGAGTAAGGCCAGGGCCACCTGGGGTGCAGGGGCCCCTGGAAAGGACTCCCCTTCCTTCTCTGCAGCAGGCACAGGGGCCTGGGCAGCTGGGCCTGTGCAGCCCTTTCTCTCTGTGGACTTGCTGTTTTCAGCCTCCCTGGAGGGGCTGGTGGTTCTAGACACTGAGGTTGACAGGCGTGCTCGAGGAGTTCTCATCACCCTGTTCTTCCTTAATGGAAGGAAGTTATTTTTAAAATTCTACCCACAGGGGCTGCCTGGGGTGAGACATACCTGCAGGTCCGATGAGGCTTTGGGATGTGGACAGATAACCAGAGCAGGATGGTCCTGTCCGCAGGGGATACCAGGAAGCCTGTGGGGTCCTGGCAAGGCTCCGGCTTGGCTTCCAAGGACCCTGCCCCTTGGCTGCTGACTGGACCCAGGGCCCGGCTTTGTGTCTTCGCAGTTGGTGAAACACATTGATCTACAGTGTGTTTCTGTAGCACCTTGATGTGGTCAGACCCCGGTGAGTTGACTCCTCCCCCACGGACACAAGGACAGGGCTGCACCCACATGTTCTGCCATCCTCACTGGCTGCTGGGGCCGTGCCCCCACGTGGAGCTCTTGCTGGCCAAGAGAAGCGGCTGTCCTGTGAGGCCCTGCTCCATGCCAGGACGGTTCCCCAGACAATGCTGGGTGGCAGCAGACCCCCGCCGCCCTCTCCTCGTGTGAGCTGACGCATGGACAGAACACTTGGGGTTGCCCTGTGCCTGCCGCTCAGCCACGGTCTCATGAGTGGACCCATCTGGTGGAACATCCACAGTGCCCAGGAGGCTTGCCTTTGTGTCCACACCCTGTGTCCAGTGCTGGGGTGGTCCCTGACCCAGCCCCTCTCCTCCTCGGGGAGTTTGACCTGCATGGCCACATCAGAGTCCTCACCCTGAGGATGGACAGGAGATGAAGGGAGGGAGAGGGGAGGTCCACCCTCATTCCCTCCCCATGGAGGCCCCAGCCTGGCCATTGTCCCTTGGCCAAAGGTCACCCCCAAAGGCAGCCCAGTCCTCACAATTCCCTCCCCTGGGTATGGCTACTCCCCCGCACCAGCCCAGTATTGCATCATCCCTGCCCTGCAAACAGTCCCTCCTGAATCCACCCTGGGGGCCTGGTGGAGGACTCTCAGCTCATCTAAACGATCCCTCCTGAATCCACCCTGGGGGCCTGGTGGAGGACTCTCAGCTCATCTAAACGATCCCTCCTGAATCCACCCTGGGGGCCTGGTGGAGGACTCTCGGCTCATCTAAACGGTCCCTCCTGAATCCACCCTGGGGGCCTGGTGGAGGACTCTCGGCTCATCTAAACGATCCCTCCTGAATCCACCCTGGGGGCCTGGTGGAGGACTCTCGGCTCATCTAAACGGTCCCTCCTGAATCCACCCTGGGGGCCTGGTGGAGGACTCTCGGCTCACAGGCGGGCTCCCTGTCTCAAAGGTGCTCATTCCTGAGGGCGTCATCCCAGGTGGCAAATCTGTTTGCTTTTAAATTCTGGTGAGAGCAGTGCTGCTCACTGTTGTGCCCTGTTTGTGGGCCTTGTCTGGCTGGGGGTGCAGCTTCTTTCCTCCCCCGCCCCTGGTACTGACCAGGGCCTGGCACTGGGGAAACCTCCTTCCTCCTCCCATCCCCAGGGCTGCAGGGCTGCACCCAGCCTGGGCAGCTGGTCAGGGCTGTGAGGGGCTGGGGTGGGACTCCAGCTGCTCTATGTCCTGGCAGGGGTTGGGCCTGCATCTCAAGGGACATCTGCAGCATGGGTGCTGGTGGGAAAATGTGGGAAGGTCTCTCCTCCTGCGGGGTAGGTGGGCATTTCTCATCATAAAATGAGACATTTGTATCCTCCTCATGGTGACCTTAAGCCTCAGGAAGAAGCTAGGGGAGGCTGCTGTGGCTGAGAGACCTTCCCAGGACATGGTCTCTCTCCTGACGGGCCTCTGCAGTCAGCGTCCGAAGGAGAGATGGGCCTGTGAGTATAGCTGGGTGCCAGGGCCCGGACCTGGATTTCATGCCTGGTGCAGCTTGACCAGGAGAGGGAGTGCGGTTTCAGACAAGGGAGGGTGGCGCCTGGGCTTCCAGGCTTCGAGGGATGGCGTGGGCTCACAGCCCCTTTCTCCTCGGCCATTGGCCCCAGAGGGTCCCTCCAGGGAATGGAAGTCAATGTCTCTCATGCAGGTTCTTTTTATCTTTAAGGGAGCAGCAGCTGCTGGGTCAGGGTGTTTGGAATAAAAAGTATTTGTTCCTGCAGCTGTACATCTGAACGTGAAACGTATGGCTGTTGCGTTACAACCGTTGCAAGAGGGAAGAAAATCTAGTCTGTAGCTAGGATGATTTCTACCCCTCGGATTTGGAAGTGGTGAATTAGTGGAGGTGGGGGTGGGTTTCACACCATTTCAGGAGGGCTTGTTCCTGTAGGGCCCTGACAGCCGACAGAGCCTGCCACGTGGACACAGTGCATGTGACGCGGCACCCGTGGGGGATGGGTTTTCATCTGCCCTTCCTTCCCCTCCGTTTTTCGGAGCCTCTTTGGGGTATGACATACCCACCTTGAGCTTCGCATTTTGAGAGGACATTTGTAGAGTGGAGCTGACAGTTAAGGGGACGATGGGCGAGAAGAGAAGGCTTGGGAGACATCGGCCAGCTCTCCCGCAAAGTGCGCTGAGAGCTGAGGGGCTGGTGGTTCTGCACCCTCTGGGACGGGGCAAGCCTGGCTGGGCAGTGGACGGCAGTTGGCATGGGACGGGCTCAGCTCCCAGAGCCACAGTGAGCAGCATTGTGGCCACTCGGTGTCCAGATGCCTGTGTTCCCTCCTCCCTTGGCTGAGGCCCTCCAGCACGATGGTCCTACTGCGAGGCTGGAGAAGGGATGGGGTCGGGGTGTCTGCTGTGACTGTCCTGGGGCAGAAGGGCCTCCGGCTCAGAGACTCCGCAGGTCTCACCTCATGACTCCGTCTGGCTGCTGATTCCACTTTACATGTTCTTTGAAGGCAAATATGTTTCCCATGAAGCAAATTGGTTCGGCTGCGACTTAGTGCCACTGACTGCATGGGAATAACTTCTTAGTCGAGTTCATTGCTGCTCCAGGTGCTGGCTGCCCCTGGCTGCTAGGAGAGGCCATTTCCACGTAGCAGCCACTGAGCTGTGTGACCATGAGAGCCGTGGGAGGACACGGCCCAGGGTGATGGAGCCTCTGAGTTCAAGGGGACGTGCCTCTGTGCACACTCAGCGGCCGGGGGATGAGAGGACAGGGTGGCAGGGCGGGGATGGAGCTGGGGCACAAAGAAGATCGGTTTGAATAATCGCAGCTGAGTATCGTGTAGACGTTTGAGAGGCTTCATCCCTCTGTAGGATCCTCCTGTCTTCTGTGGATGTGAACAGCGTCATTACAGAGTCATCCGAGGTGGATGCAGAAGGCCTGGCTGCACCGGAGGACAGCACCTGGGGCTGCCTCACCACATGTCTCGGGCCAGGGCCCTGCTTTCTGGATGTGTCCATTAACATCCCACAACCTTTGCTGAAACATCTCTGGCTCTCACCTCTTTTCTCCAAGAGCCGGTTTGTGAAAACTAAGATGTGGCCAGGAACAAAGGAGAGCAGGAAGGACAGAACTTGCGTTTAGCCCGTTTTCTATTCTGGGAATGTGACGCGTGATGATTTATCCATGCATCTGTGTTGTCATCCGTGTTCTCGCAGGGCCCAGTTCCAGCAGCCAGGCTGGTGGCTGAGTCTAGAATTGCATTTGTGACGGCGGCAGCCATTATTGCAAATGTACCTTTCTTGTGTATTGATCTTTCGCAGATCCCATTATTTTTAATTTATTTAATAAGGAGGAGTGTTTGTTTCATAACTCAGAATCAAAACCATAATTATTCACTCAGACTCTGGTGTCTGTGCAAGGGAAGCCTGTGGGTTGATGTTTTTCATTCTTCAGTGACCAGAGGATTAATTGAGGGGCCACCACAGAAAGAAGGCACAATACATCTCTTTTCTAATGAACTTGGACTTCAGAGCTTAAATCCAAAGTAATTGGATTTCACAGTCAAAGTGCGCTTTCACTTCATGTGGTCTATGGACACGGCTGCGTGTCCTCCACGTGCGTCACAGCCTGGGCTGATCTTAAAACAACTTTATGTAGAGCAGGTGTGTCGTGTTTCATTCTGTGAGGAATCACTCACTGAAGTGTGGTGTGGCCTCAGTGGCCGCACCTGCCTCCTGCTGAGGGCTTCGGGGCCCAGGTGTGGCCCTTCGGACGCCTGTTTCCCTTCAGCTTCTCTTCGCAGACTTTGAGGCCCAGGCACTGCCCTGCCTGCATCTGGAGCCCTTCTCCTTCCAGGGGCCCGCCTCATGTTGGGTGAAATCAAGCCTCCATGGTTGTATGTTCTAATCGCCAGTCCGAGCTTAGCCCTTAGGGTTGACCTATTCCTTCAGATCGATCACAGCTGAGCTCAGCACTGAGCATTGGAGGGTGAAAAAGAAGTTTTGTATCATCTGTGTGTGGGTTAATAATAACGTATGTATTTGGAGTTTGTGTCTGGTTCCTGGCTCCTGAGATCCTTGGAGTCTCTGGGGCGATGAGTGTCTTTTGTGTGCTGAGAGGTGGCTGGGAGCCCTGGCTGGCTTCAGGGTGGGGCTGGTGGCCAGAAAGGCCAAGGCACCATTAGATGGTTGGGCCTTTCAGGACCCCCCAACTCTTGGGGGTTAATCACCAATGGCCAGTGATTTAATCCATCATGCCTACGTACGTGAAACCTGCATAGAGAACTAAGTGAGAGGTTCACGGAGCTCGCGGGTTGGCAGACACGTGGAGGTGCAGGGAGCCTGGTGCACCCAGGGCAGATGTGACGCTTGCCCTGCACCCTGCCCCGTGCGTCCCTCAGTTTGGCTCTCCTTGAGCTGCGTCCTTTATAAGAGCTAGTGATGGTGAGTGAAGTGCTTTCCCAAGTTCTGTGTCATCCAAAGAAAAATCGCACCTGAGGAGGTTGTGGGCAGCCGAGTTTGTCGCTGGCTGGGAAGAAATGCAGGTGGCCTGGCTGTCCATCTGCACTGGCCCTCATGGGGGGGTGGTCTTGCGGGACCGAGCCCAGAAGCTGTGAATTCTGGGACCTTGGTGCCGGGATTGACGTGAACCGTGGCTTCCCGTGGAGGATGTGGCTGTGGATCGGGTGATGGCCACTCGGAAGGGTCCAGGGGCTTCTTGTTCAGTGTGGACAGGGGTGCTCCTTGCCGAGACCTGCAGAGTGAAGCCGACACAGGGGAGAGGTGGCTACATCCTGGGGTCGGGGGAATCCTCCGAAAGTATTTTCTGTGGGGAGAAGGCTGCTGTGGAGCTGGGGTTCTCCAGAGAAACAGACTCAGCAGGGGGTTTGTATGTGTGTATAAATAGAGATGTGTGTGTGTATAAATAGATATATGTGTGTGTAAATAGAGATATATGTGTGTGTGTACAGACAGAGACAGTATTTCAAGGCATTAGCTCACCGATTGGGGGCCTGGCGGGTCTGACATCTGCAGGGCAGCTGGTGGGCTGGGAATTCAGAGGCGGGTTCCTGCTGCAGCCTCTCGTCCGAATCCCACAGGGCAGCGGCTTGGAGACTTTGACAGCTCTTCATGTTGCTGCCATCTACAGCAGGATTCCATCTCCTTCAGGAAACTTCGCCCTGGCTCTGCAGCCTCCGCCTGGATGAGACCATCCAGCACCATTGCCTTTAAGTCAGCAGATTCAGCAGATGGTGGTGGCCACCGCGTCTTCCGAGGGCCTCACAGCAGCTCTCTGCCTTCAGCTGCATCCCCGGGCCTGGCCGGGCCAAGCTGAGCTGACAGGGATGCCGCAGCCCCCTGGAGTCCAGTCCCCCCAGGACCCAGAGAGTGCTTCAGCTGACAGGGATGCCGCAGCCCCCTGGAGTCCAGTCCCCTCAGGACCCAGAGAGTGCTTTCCAACATCGTAACCCAATCGCACTCCACTTGTAAATGCGCCCTTGGCTCCCGTCTTACAAAACAAGAGTTGTCTTTGTGGTCACCATCTGCCTTCCAGCTCTCTGGAGCCTGCGGAGACCCCAGCGAAGGCAGTGAGCGTGGTCCTGGCCCCACCTCAGCCCTCCTGTGGTGCAGGATGAGCCCTCCCTGACCTATTTGGCTTGCAGATGTGATTTCAGTGTCTATGTGAATTGGGCATCTGTGTTTACAGTTCTGAAAGTTTCATGGAAAGGTTTCTGGTCTCCCATGTGGTACCAGGAGATCTGTCCGTGTGGGGCCTGAAGCCAGGGCAGCCGCTGGTTGAAGCTGAGGCCACTTAGGGCAGGACTTTCCCAGCCTCCTGGGGATCTGGGTCCCGGTTTGGCCTCAGAGGCATTTGGGCAGAGCCTCCCGTGTTCTAGAACACATGCTGCCACAGAGACGCGTCATCAAAAGAGCCTGGGCAGACGCGATCCCAGAGGGTGAGAAGCCACAGTCCCCCCATCCTCGGCCCACCCCTGTGGCGAGTGCTTAGGTGGGTGATCGGGCCGTGTGGAGTCGTGTTCATCATGGAGGATGTGGAAGCACCTTCCCATTCATCTCCCAGGGTGGCAGATTGCTAACACCTTCCCATTCATCTCCTAGGGTAGCAGATTTGCTAAAACCCTGGAGAGCTGCATTAACACTTGAAACCACCACAGCAAGAGCTGGGAGTCGATGCAGTAGGAGCCTGTGAAGGGCTGGGCTTTCTGTTTTTTGTTGCCTGAACTTGATCGCTGGTAGGTTGTACATCTACATTTGGTGATGGTGGATAAGATTGGGGATTGAAGGATCCATTTTTTTCCAGGTTAAATGTTTGAGCATTTGGATGATCGACAGTGTGTTCAGTTATGCTTTCTCCAGGTTCATGTCCCCACTGGCCCCATCTCCTGCACCCATCCATAGCTATAAGCTCCCCTGACCCCATCAAGCTACCTAGAAAAGTGCATACCCTGGTCCCGAGGGGAATTGGATGAATGAGCCTGGATGAACGGATGCAGCTCCTGCACCATGGGAGGAGGGACTCGGGGCATGGGAGGAGGGACTCGGGGCATGGGAGGAGGGAGGAGGGGCACAGAAATAGGGACTCAGAGCACAGGAGGAGGGACTTGGGGCACGGGAGGAGGGACTTGGGGCACGGGAGGAGGGAGGAGGGGTATAGAAGGAGGGACTCAGGGCACGGGAGGAGGGACTCGGGGCACGGGAGGAGGGACTTGGGGCACGGGAGGAGGGACTTGGGGCATGGGAGGAGGGAGGAGGGGCACAGAAATAGGGACTCAGAGCACAGGAGGAGGGACTCGGAGAACGGGAGGAGGGAGGAGGAGCACGGAAGGAGGGACTCGGGGCATGAGAGGAGGGACTCGGGGCATGGCAGGAGGGGCACATCTGCTCATGGAGGGTAACACAGCAGAGCCCTCTTCCTGGAGATGAAATCCATGGTGTTCACCACAGGAGAGACGCACAAGGTCACCAACCCATCTTCTTTCTGGAGACTGTGGAAATTTAGAAACGGACTTGAAACCGTTTTCTGGTATCACGTAGCTCATCAGTAGCAGGCCTGAACTTGTGCTTTTTTGTATGCCAGCATTTGTAAACTTTGAGTAATATCTAAACCCCATTAAAAGGGAAAAATTGTATGGACCTCCTTTGTTGACTTAAGGCATTATTATCATTAATGTAATTGTTTAAATCACTGAAATGAAACAAGGTGTGGAATTTTATGCTGGATTTTAATTAACAAGAATGTTTCATGGATGCCCAAACTTCTGATTTTCCATTTTATCTCAAAACAGCTCTCTTTGCTTGGTATACAGTGAGATTTTAAAGTAGAGGCCAATTCTACTTGGTTGTTGCACTTTCACCCTTAATGTTTCTTCAAATCCTTTCAAAATCTGAAATGTCATCAGAGTACATCTTCATCAGTTCAATTGAAACGTTTTTTTTTCCAGTGGTGTCTTTCTTGCCTTAATTGGTTGGGACTCTTGTCTCTGGAATTGTTCCCAGAATTTTATATTAAAGTAGCTTTTGTTACAGTGGGACTCACATAGTGTGGTATGATTGGTTTACAAAGAAGACATTTAGGTTCTTGTCTATGTTATCAGAAGAGGACAAATGGTTTCATATTTGTTATTCCATGCTTCAGGGGCATTGGTGGGAGTGTGGAACGGAAAATTTAAACATCAGAAACTCCATTAGGGGACGTTGATGCACTGAATGGAAGTCACACCAGCAAATTCTTCTGCTGTGAGGGCGGAAGTCACACCAGCAAATCCTGCTGTGAGGGCGGGCAGGTGATTTTACTGATGCGCAGCAAATCCTGCTGTGAGGCAGGCAGGTGATTTTACTGATGCGCACAGCCCACATGCTGCAGAGGTGCACCCTGACATCTAACTGTGTTTGGTCGGCCCTCTGACTCGTGAAAATGTCTTCTGGCAATTAGTATTTCAGTTTCAGTACCTTTGGTAACTTTTACAAAGAGTGCATGTTCAAGGGTCAAATGTAATCACTTGTTAGTAAATGAAATTTTTTATTTTAAACACACAGATGGGTGTCATGCACACAGTTTGCAGTGATTTTTGATGAAGGGAAGGTTCATTCCCTCCCAAAACACCCTTCTGGCTTAATCCCTCCTGTAATACAGGGTTTCTCTACATTATACTCATCTGTCTTGGCTTAAGCAGTAACACCTGTGCCTGTTGAAGCGCCTTCTTCCTAAGTGTCTGGCTTTGTGTACTTTCATTTGCATACAGAGATCTGTAACTGTTAAGGAGCCCCTGCCCTCTCACACTGTGGATAGTGTCAGTGCCTACCTTTCACTGAGATCAGCGGGAAAAACCTCTGGAGGTTGGGTGCTGCCCCTGGCATCTTGCATTAATAGTTTACAGCCTGTGGTCCCCACAACCCGGCTGCTTCTGCCCTGTGTTGTGCTCCTGAGAGACGTGTTGGTGTCTGGCCGAAAGGTCCTTTCGGTTTCCAGGGTACCATAAATCCTCAAAATTAATGGGCAATGCAGGCCCTTACCAGCTCCTCCTCCTGTGTGGTGACCTCCAAATGTGGCCACCTGGGTGACAGCAGACAAATAGACATGTGTGCCAAGTACCTTGAGCGAGCCCAGCAGGTTGTGATACAGTTGGTGCACGCAAATCATGAGTGTGTGAGGGACATGGATGACCAGCGATGAGACAGAGGATGCGTGCGATGCTTCAAGCAGAGTTTAAAGTTCTGTCCCTGAAAATGGTCAAGGTTCTCAACAGGAAGTAACCATCCAAACAGTGGCATTTTGAAGCCAAGGACTCAAGTGAAAAGGATTCCTTCAGTGTGATCACACTTTCCGGAGCATAGTGGCTCTCATATGCCAAAGGGTTTAAAATACTAATGACGTTATTACATAATTCTGTAAAAAAGTCATTAACATCACAAACTGGCCGTAGTTGTTTGCTGCTGCTGTGTGCCTCTCTGAGACATATGTGTGCGTGAAGACACCTGAGCAGGTGGGCTCTTGTTGGGGTTTCCATAAACTCTCACCCTGAGACTCTTCTGCAATTGAACACAAACTCACACCTTTCTTTCCTGACCACTTAAAGTTCTTTTGTCCTTCTGTTTTGATGACTTTAGTTTTATCTTGACTTTTGAACTTCAAATTAAATTTCTGACAGTAAAGCTGGATAATTTTAAAATATCATTTTTTGGGATCCCGGAGGCTATTTAAAGTCTTTGGTTCCATGTAATTAATAAAAAATTGAAAGGGCATTCCCATGGCAAAACTCTGCACTTTAAACTGGCAGCCACAAAGGGTGAGGGCAATCTCTCCTTTGGAAGAGTATATTATACTTTAGAATGTTAAGTCCATGCTATTTCCCATTTTGTTTATAGGGATGATATTATGTGTATGATTGCTCTGTTCTGAAGCAAATACTGGCCCTGTGGATTATATCAAATAGATACATTCACTAATAGAAGTGCCTGACCCTGCATGCTGCTTTTGCCTCTGATCACTTTTTTTGAATGAGTTACAAAAATAATTCTTCAAAATAGTTCTTCAAATTCTGTTGAATAAGAGTTCTGCATGAGGTGTGTCTTTTGAACTCTTGTTGGATGTTAGCTCAGGAGGTGGGTCTTCAAGGCCCCTCATGTGTCAATAGGAGCCTTAATGTTCTCCAGGCATCATGTCATGATGAACATTAATGTACTGTGGGATACTGACGGAGTGTGCCGTTTATCAATAGGCTGTAAGACAGTGGTCCCCAACCTTTTTGGCACCAGGGACCAGCTTCCTGGAAGACAGTTTTTCCATGGACCATGGTTGGGGGTGTGGTTTTGGAAAGATCCAAGTGCAGTACGTTTATTGTGCCCTTTTTTTCCAACTCATTTGCCACTCTAAAGCCCACTGATAGGGTTTTCATATGTGTCTGCAAGCAATTGATTGATTGTGATCTCTGTGCAGTCAGACCTCTCTGCTCATGTTAATCTGTGTTTGCAGCTGCTCCCCAGCACTCCCATCACTGCCTCAGCTCCACCTTGGATCATCAGGCATTAGATTCTCGTGCAGAGTGTGCAGCTTCTGTCCCTCCCGTGCGCAGTTCACAATGGGGTTTGCACTCCTGTAAAATCTAACACTACCGCTGATCTGACAGGCAGCGGAACTCAGGCGGGAATGCTCGCACACCTGCTGCTCACCTCCTGCTGTGTGGCCTGGTTCTGGTACTGGTTCATGGCCCGGGGGTTGGGGACTCCTGCTGTAAGAATAGAATGGGGTTGGAAAAATTGTTTTTGCAGAAGACAGATTTATGCATTTCTTTCCTTCATGGCGACTTTCTGAGGAGAGAAGAGGGGCTTGGGGAGGAGAACACTGGAATTCATGGGATACTTTGCAAATTCCATGCTGTTTTACCTGTTTTACACCAAAAAGTGGGTGAGGTTGTGTGGCTTACCCAGGACATGGTGGAGGGGTCTTCAGCCCAGGGTGGTGATGCAGTGGCACCGTCCTCCCTGGTCCTGGCCTCCTCCACATCCTGACCCCCGGGGCTGTTCACGGAGGGGAGTTGGAGTCGTGAGGCTGTGCTGAGCTGCGTTGCCCAGGTGCCTGCACATGTATGCCCACCAGGGTGGACCTGTAGTGGGTCCTGCCCACCATTTCTCTCCTGGCTGTGGCTCTCAAGGTGCTCTGGTGAGAGAATGTAACTGGCACCTGCCTTAGGGCTAGTGATATGGTTTGCCTGTGTCTGTACCCAAATCTCATCTTAAATTGTAGCTCCCACAATTCCCATGTATTGTGGGAGAGACCCAGTGGGAGGCACTTGAATCATGGGAGTGGGTCTTTCTCGTGCTGTTCTCATGGTAGTGAATAAGTCTTACAAGATCTGATGGTTCTATAAGGGGGAGTTTCTCTGCACAAACTCTCTCTTACCTGCTGCCATGTAAGACATCCCTTGGTCTTTCACCATGATTGCGAGGCCTCCCCAGCCATGTGGAACTGTGAGTCGATTAAATCACTTTCCTGTATAAATTACCCAGTCTCGGATATGTCTTTATCAACAGCATGAAAACAGACTAATACAGTAAATTGGTACCGGTAGAGTGGGGCACTGCTGTAGATAACCAAAAATGTGGAAGCAACTTTGGACCTGGGTAACAGGCAGGGGTTGGAACAGTTTGGAGGGCTCAGCAGAAGACAGGAAAATGTGGGAAAGTTTGGAACTTCCTAGAGGCTTGTTGAATGGCTTTGCCTAAAATGCTGACAGCAATATGGACAATAAAGTCCAGGCTGAGGTGGTCTCAGATGGAAATGAAGAACTTGTTGGGAACCGGAGCAAAAGTGACTCTTGTTATGTTTTAGCAAATAGACTGGCAGCATTTTGCCCCTGTCCTAGACATTTGTGGAACTTTGAACTTGAGCAAGATGATTTAGCGTATGTGGTGGAAGAAATTTCTAAGCAGCAAAGCATTCAAAAGGTGACTTGGGTGCTTGGTTTTATAGGGGAAGCAGAGCATAAAAGTTCAGAAAATTTGCAGCCTGACAATGTGATAGAAAAGAAAATCCCAATTTCTGAGTAGAAATTCAAGCCAGCTGTGGAAATTTGCCTAAGTAACAAGGAGCCAAATGTGAATCCCTGAGACAATAGGGAAAATGTCTCCAGGGCATGTCAGAGGTCTTCACAGCAGCCCCTCCCATCATAGGCCCTGAGGCCCAGGAGAAAAAAGTCGTTTTGTGGGCTGGGCCCAGGGTCCCCATGCTATGTGCAGCCTTGAGACTTGATGCCCTGCGTCCCAGCCGCTCCAGTTGTGGCTGAAATGAGTCAATGTGGAGCTCAGGCTGTGGCTTCAGAGGGGGCAAGCCCCAAGCCTTGGCAGCTTCCACATGGTGTTGAGCCTGCAGGTGCACAGAAGTCAAGTACTGGGGTTTGGGAACCTCTGCCTAGATTTCGGAAGATGTATGGAAATGCCTGGATGCCCAGGCAGAAGTTGGCTCCAGGGGTGGGGCCCTCATGGAGAACCTCTGCTAGGGCAGTGCAGAAGGGAAATGTGGAGTTGGAACCTGCACACAGAGTCCCTACTGGGGCACTGTCTAGTGGAGCTGTGAGAAGAGGGCCACGGTCCTCCAGACCCCAAAATGGTAGATCTATGGACAACTGGCACTGTGTGCCTGGAAAAGTCTCAGACACTCAATGCCAGCCCATGAAGGCAGCTGGGAGGGAGGCTTTACTCTGCAAAGCCAAAGGGGCAGAGTTGCCCAAGACCATGAGAACCCACCTCTTGCATCATCATGACCCAGATGTTTGACATGGAGTCAAAGGAGATCATTTTGGAGCTTTAAGATTTGACTGCCCTGCTGGATTTCAGACTTGCATGGGGCCTGTAGCCTCTTTGTTTTGGCCAAGTTCTCCCATTTGGAATGGCTGTATTTAACAAATACCTATGCCTCCATTATGTCTAGGAAGCAAGTAACTTGTTTTTGATTTTACAGGCTCATAGGTGGAAGGGACTTGCCTTGTCTCAGATGACACATTGGACTGTGGGCTTTTGAGTTAATGCTGAAATGAGTTAAGACTTTGGGGGGCTGTTGGGAAGATATGATTGGTTTTAAAATGTGAGGACGTGAGATTTGGGAGAGGCCAGGGGCATAATGATATGGTTTGGCTGTGTCCCCACTGAAATCTGATCTTGAATTTCAGCTCCCATAATTTCCATATGTTGTGGGAGGGACCTGTTGGAAGGTAATCGAATCATAGGGGTGGGTCTTTCCCTTGCTGTTCTCCTGATAGTGACTAAGCCTCATGAGATCTGATGGTTTTATAAGGGGGAGTTTCCCCATACAAGCTCTCTTTGCCTGCTGTCATCCATGTGAGATGTGACTTTGCTCCTCTTTGCCTTCCACCATGATTGTGAGGCCTCCCCAGCCATGTGGAATTGTGAGTCCATTAAACCTCTTTCCTGCATAAATTACCCAGTCTCAGGTATGTCTTTATTAGCAGCATGAAAAAGGACTAATACAGCTAGGGGGTCCCCATCCACCTGAACCCCCATGAACCTCTTGTGGGTCTACTGACTTTGGCCTTCTTGGAGTCTTTCTGTTTCATCTGTGCTGTTTCTTAGGAACCCCGCCCCACCTGTGGGCTGTGCTGTGAGCTTGAATTTGGAGTCTTCTCCATCTTTGTCTGTGCTGTTTCTTAGGAACCCTGCTCCATCCGTGAGGTGTGAGTTTGAGTTCGAAGTTGTCTTTGTCTTTCGTCTGTGCCATTTCTTGGGAGCCCCCCACCTGTGGGCTGTGAGTGTGAGTTTGGCTGCAGTTTCTGAGGATGCAGCTTTTCCTTCCTGTGTAATTAGTGTGGCTCTTTGTCCCACCCTTCCATCCCTCCCCTCCTCTGTTCCTGTCTTTGCTTTCATCAAACATTTACTGAACAGACACCATCTATGAAGGTGAGTCTTGGCTGCCACTGCTGCAGAGGCGTGTTGCACAGCAGAACCATATTCCCTACCCCGGTCCTCCTGCCAACCCCAGTCACCCCCACCTTGGGGTCCGCAGCCCCTTCTGCAGGCTGCTGGAGGGAGCGTCCTATGTGTGGACACCTGACCTTGCTATTCCCTGCTCTAGGGGGCAGCCTATGAGACTTCCCCACTCTGGGACTCTCCCACCCCTTCCATGCACACAGGGCCAGGCCTGGCAGGTGCAGCCCCTGTCCTAACCCAGCACTTCTCACTTCGCACCCTGCCTCACCCTGCAGGGAGCTCTTCCCCTCCACAGCTCTGAGAGACAGGAGTGCGTGCAGATGCACTGTCAATAAATACTTATTAATAACAAATTCACAGATGACAGGACTGGGAGCGGGGTCTTCTCCCCATCCCATTAAAGTCCCCTTGATCGTAACAGCCAACCAGCCTTTTCTGGTAAGAATTTTGTCAAGTATTTTATATATAATATCTCAGCTATTACTAATACCAGTGCTGCATGGAAGGAATTATCATTATCCTCAATGTATTGATTAAAACACCTCTTTGACGAATGTGCCTGCCTGAGCCTATAACAAGAAAGCACCTGAGTTGGATGTTGACCCTGGACCCTGGACCCTGGAGTGTGCTGGACTCCAAAGCCCAGGAGTTTTGCACACTTTCTTTGGAAACGTGGTGATATCAAGGCAGAGAACCAAGAGTGGGGTTTTCAGCATAACTGGATGAAGACTGGGCAGCTTGACTCAGGGCATTCGCAATAGAGGGGGCCTGTGGGGAGCAGCTCACTGTGGGGAGAGGACAGGGGGCTGAAGGGGAGAGGACAGGGGGCTGAAGTCATCCTCGGATGCAGGCCTGTGGTCACCATGAGTCACTGGGACCTGCGGTTCCCCCTTCAGAACCATTGCTGTGTTTCTGTGGAAAAGGAGCTTAAGTCCCTAGTGGGTCCAGGGCCCTCCTGCACCAAGAAGGAGGTGCCTGGGGAAGCCTCTGGGCAGCAGGCGGGGCTTGCAGGCCCCTTTAGGAAAACTCATGCCCTGGGGAGCGAATGTCAAGAGCTGAGGGGACAGCCTCCAACCATTATGTAAAAAAGCCATTGTCAAGGTCAAGGGTTGTCCTGAGGCCAATAGCTTTTATTTGCTTTTGTGTCAGGTTTGTTCAGGTTTGTATAATCATATGATTTGTATGCAGTAAAATGCAGTTTCTAAGTGCACAGCTGGAGGAGTCAGGAGGAGGTGTATAGTCCCGGAGCCAGGGCCAGGACCTGCCGTGTCACACCTGGAAAACCCGGAGCCGGCATCAGGACTGGCTGTGTTACACCCAGAAAACCCGGAGCTGGCGCCAGGACTGGCTATGTCACATCCGGACCACACAGAGCTCTTCCTTGCCCTCATGGATCTGGTTCTGTGCTGTGCTTGCTGTGTCTGTGTTGTAGCCACGGGCCCTGTGCTGTGTGGACTGTGGGGGAGGCTTCTGCCTGCACACTGCCCTTGAGCACCCTCCGTGCAGGGCCGTACCAGCAGCCCGTCCCTTGGTATTGCCAGGTGGTGTCCCTGGAATGGGTGTAAGAAAGTCAACTCTCCAGCTGTGGACATTTGGATTGTTCCACTTTTCAGCTGTCGTGCGTAAAGCTGTGATAAACCACCAATGCCGGTTTCCTGTGAACTCCATTTTCATTCCTCTTGGGTCCATGACAAAGCCTGTGATTGCTGAGTCACGGGAAAATTGTGTGTGCATTTCCACCCCCAAGCCGACCTGGCCAGTTGCCTGCCTCCTCCCTAGCACTCTGCATTGCTGGGGTTTCCTCCCCAACCTGTGGGTTCGTGGTGGTGTCCAAGTGGGGTTCCCCTTTTCTTATGCGTGATGATGCTGGCTGTCTCTTCCTGCACTTACTGGCCATCCCTTGCTCTTCTTTGGTGAAGACCGATACATTTTACATTTAACTATTTTTCCATAACACATGGAGATTTTATTAACACACGCGCACCTAATTGCTACCAGATTCATGATGAAACAGGAGCGTCCCCTGACCCCGCGTGCTTGATGTGTGACAGGGCTGTGGGGGAGTCCCCGACCCCCCTCTCAGGACCTGTGACAGGGCTGTGGGAGAGTCCCCTGACCCCGCGTGCTTGATGTGGGACAGGGCTGTGGGGGAGTCCCCTGACCCCCCTCTCAGGACGTGTGACAGGGCTGTGGGAGAGTCCCCTGACCCCCCTCTCAGGACGTGTGACAGGGCTGTAGGGGAGTCCCCTGACCCCCCTCTCAGGACATGTGACAGGGCTGTGGGAGAGTCCCCTGACCCCGCGTGCAGGACGTGTGACAGGGCTGTGGGGGAGTCCCCTGACCCCCCTCTCAGGACGTGTGACAGGGCTGTGGGGGAGTCCCCTGACCCCCCTCTCAGGACGTGTGACAGGGCTGTGGGAGAGTCCCCTGACCCCGCGTGCAGGATGTGTGACAGGGATGTGGGAGAGTCCCCTGACCCCCCTCTCAGGACGTGTGACAGGGCTGTAGGGGAGTCCCCTGACCCCCCTCTCAGGACATGTGACAGGGCTGTGGGAGAGTCCCCTGACCCCGCGTGCAGGATGTGTGACAGGGATGTGGGAGAGTCCCCTGACCCCCCTCTCAGGATGTGTGACAGGGCTGTGGGGGAGTCCCCTGACCCCCCTCTCAGGACATGTGACAGGGCTGTGGGGGAGTCCCCTGACCCCGCGTGCAGGACGTGTGACAGGGCTGTGGGGGAGTCCCCTGACCCCCCTCTCAGGACGTGTGACAGGGCTGTGGGAGAGTCCCCTGACCCCACGTGCAGGATGTGTGACAGGGATGTGGGAGAGTCCCCTGACCCCCCTCTCAGGACGTGTGACAGGGCTGTGGGAGAGTCCCCTGACCCCGTGTGCAGGATGTGTGACAGGGCTGTGGGGGAGTCCCCTGACCCCCCTCTCAGGACGTGTGACAGGGCTGTGGGAGAGTCCCCTGACCCCGCGTGCAGGATGTGTGACAGGGATGTGGGAGAGTCCCCTGAACCCCTCTCAGGACGTGTGACAGGGATGTGGGAGAGTCCCCTGACCCCCCCCCAGGACGTGTGACAGGGCTGTGGGGGAGTCCCCTGACCCTGCGTGCAGGACGTGTGACAGGGGTGTGGCTCATCTGTTTGGCTGCTGCGTGCTCAAAGAGCCTTAGGGAAGGGGGAGCACACAGATAGGCAGGTGCAGGAGCCGGGGTGAGTGCTTTTGGGCTCTGGCCCTGCAGTAGCATCCAGGGGTGGGGTGCCTGTGACTCCCAAAGCCGCAGTGGGTGTGCTACAGTGCTCTTTTAGCAGTTGCCACCCACAGATGGCTTAAGTATTAACCAGCTCAGTGCCCTGTTGATACCCAGGTTCTTATCTGGCGTCCAGGAAGAATCAGGTCACAGGGACAAATTGAAAGATGGCAAATGTGGGGGATTTTACTGATGGATGGAGGTGGCTGTCAGCGGGATGGATGGGGAGCTGGAGAGGGGATGGAGTGGGAAGGGATCTTCCCCTGGAGTTTGGCCGTCCCACAGCCAATCTCCTTTCTGACTGTCCCCAGCCGAACTCCTCTTGACATTCACACGCTCCTTCTCTTCTCTCCTTCCCTGACACGCCACTCTTCTGCTCCTCCGCTCTTCCACTAGTGGAGCCTGGGGCTTGGCATTTACATGGGTACAGGATAGACAGGCATGGGAGGCCAAAAGGCAACATTTGGGCACAAAAACAGGAATGCCTGTTCCCATTGAGGGCCACAGGTTTCCAGGCTTGAGGGCGGGGCCTTTGCCGGGGAACTACCCTCTTCTACCCAGAATTTTTCTGCCACCTGCCCATATCAGTGATGCTTTTCTCAGGGAAAACTAGTTGCAATGGATTTAATGTTCAGCTGTGCTGTCCCACCACATCCCCGAGATGGCTGGGTTTGGCCACACCAGGAGCTTGAGCCTGGCTGCCTTGCATGCTCTCCTAAAATGTCTGCCCCAAGACACAGCTGCCTTGTCTGCTGCCCACATTGTGCCTGGACTATGCCTGTGTCCTGGGCACTCTGTAAACATTTGCTGAATGAGGGACTAAATGAGCAGTGAATCACATGACAAGCCCTCTGCTGATGCCCTGTGGGCACCTGCCTGGTGTAATTCTGGTGAGTTGGGAGCTGTGGGGAGGCCCAGTGCTGCCAGGTTTAGGCACCTTTCTGACTTCATGCTGTGGCCGGCCACTGCCTCTCATATTTAGGGTCTCACTGCCACGTGGAGCAGCTGAGAGCTGGTTTCCCCCATGAAATATGTCTGCTGCTGAGCCTCGGGGATGTGGAGTTTCTCATCTATCTTTTCCTCTGTGCCTCAGGCCACCATGCTCTGTGTTTTTAAGCAGGAAGGGATTTTAGCCCGACCCTTTATTATTTTCTGTTACATTTTCCCAGTTAAATGTTACATATAGTAGAAATCCGTAGACTTGAAGTATTCAATTCTGTGAGTTTTGGCAAATGCACCCAGCATGCAGCCCCTGCCTGTGCTGTGACTTAGAACATTTACATCACCCAGAAAGCTCCCATGAAGCCACGTCCCCGCCCCGGAAATGACTTCTCCCATTCCTTCGCACGATATGCTTGGTTTCTCCAGGTCTAAAGCTTGCTGTTCTGGATTTCCGCAGGGCATTCTTTAATTTCTGCCTCCAGCCTCCGCCTGTCCGCTTGCTGTGTGTGGACGGTTTGTCTCTGTTTTGAGGGGAGTTCCATTGAGTGGATGCGCCATGTTTCAAACCCACTTTCCTGTTGACGGGCTTTGTTCTTTCTTTTTTTCTTTCTTCGGTTTTTGGCTCCTATGAATAAAGTCTCTCTAAACATTCTTGTACAATCCTTTTTACAGATCGATGTTTTGTTTCTCTCGGGCTAGTGTCCAGGAGTGGAGTTTCTGCGCTGTTGATATTGAGGTGTGTGTCTTTGAGGAGCCACAGGGTCTGGTTTCACAGGAGCGAGTGAGTGTGTGGGTGGCTCTGCAGCCTTTTGCCGGTGTGTTCTTGGCCTGCAGCATTGGCCTTTTGAGTTGGTGTTTGTGGAGAGCTCCATTTCCAGTGGTCTGTCCTGGAGGTGGCTGCCTCCTCCTGACAAGGGAGCTTTGTGGTTGGATTTTTGGTGTTTGAGACCCTGCTCTTCCCCTTCACTGCTGCTGGGACCCAGAGCAAACCCCTCAGCTCTAGATTCTGTTTCCTCTGTTTGCGGTGGGGATGGTAAGTGCACTTGCCCCGAGGGTCAGAAGGGCCGCTGTGAGGGTCAGAAGGGCCCGCTGCCTGAGCCCTGACTCCAGCGCCGGGCGCGTGGGCGTCGTGTTGCCACCGTGGGAACAGTCGTCACACTCTGCCCGTTTCCCTTAGGGCCCAGCCAGCACCCACGGTGTCTCATCTTCTCATCTGTGCATTCGAGAGTTATCCATGCACCAGGTAGGCGGAGACAGAATGCTGGGCTTGGCAAAGGCTGAGACGCAGAGAGACGGGAGGGCCCTCCCCACACTCCCATCCAGAGAGGGCGCCCAGATGCTGCCGGATGAGAGCGTCTCCCTTTCCTGGCCTGCAGGCTGGCTGCTACTCTGCAGGTGCGTGGGCTGAAACAGTTGCTATTTATTTGAATATTTCCAATCCTGCTCCTTCTTCAACTTTCATCCGGTGGGAACTGGCCGCATTGCAGTGTAATTCTTCATTTCAAAGATGCATGAATCACATTAATTGCACAGAAAACCATCTCCAAACCTAAAACAACCAAATGTGGGTGCCAGGAGAGACTTCGTTTGCTTCAGTGGCAGCTGGTCTGTTTTTCCTCTGAAGAGATTAAGTAAAGGAACCCTTAGTAACTGTGTGTGATACAAAGATGGTCTGTCAGCCTTTGGGAACACTAGTTTACTAAAAAGAAATATTTCTTTCTTTCAATCAACAGAACTGTACTTGCTGAAGATAAACGTGCTTAAGAACATGCGGCTAACGCTATGAAATTAGCGTTACTCACACTCAGTTGGAATAGAAGCGCCTTCAACCTTTTAGCAAAGGCAAGAGCAAATTATAGCAAAAAACTCATTTCAGAAGTCATCTTCATGTAGGATAGGCCGGGCCCCCAGGTCAAGGCATCCATTTGGCACTCTATTTCCATAATGCAATTCCGCAGCGTACGGGCGTCAGAGGAAAGCACATCTGCTGTCATATTAGTCTCATAAATGCCGATGTTAATGCTCCTTTACAGACAAGGCCATCTTGGGGGTGTGGCCACAGGAGTTTCCTCTGCCTGGAAGTCCTTGATTTAAGAGGCCGCTGGGTGGAACCTTCGGCCGTGCTGCCCTGTGCAGCGCATCCTCTGGCAGCCTCCCTGTAGTGGCCCTGCTCAGTGTTACCTTCGGTGTTCTAGAGTGGCCAGGTGGCCCCAGATCGCAGGAGGGATGCCCGGAAGCTGTCAGGTCGGGGAGTCTTAGCAGCCCTATGTGGCTGCTTGGACCCTGGGTGCTGAATCACAGCCTGGAGAACTCTGCCTGTCAGGACTATGCATGCCTTTTGATTTGTTTGCTTAATATATGTATTTTTTCCTGCATTTAAAGATAATGCAAGCTGTATAAAAAACAGAAATAAAAACCAAAAGGGAGATGCCCATGAAGCTGAATCAGAGGGTGACTAGATGCTGGGGCTGTCTTGGGGCGCTCTGGGGATCAGCGTGGTGGAGACCAGCTCCGGGAACCAGTGTGGTGGGGACCAGCTCCGGGGACCAGCGTGGTGGGGACCAGCTGTGGGGACCAGCTCTGGGGACCAGTGTTGGGGGGACCAGCTCCAGGGACCAGCACAGGGGAGACCAGCTCTGGGGACCAGCATGGGGGGACCAGCATGGGGGGACCAGCTCCGGGTACCAGCTCATGGGAGACCAGCTCTGGGGACCAGCATTGGGGGGATCAGCTCCAGGGACCAGCGTTGGGGGGACCAGCTTCGGGGACCAGCGTTGGGGGGACCAGCTCTGGGGATCAGCATTGGGGAGGCCAGCTCCGGGGTCCAGCCTGGGGGTGTCCAGCTCCAGGGACCAGCGTTGGGGGGACCAGCTCCGGGGACCAGCGTTGGGGGGACCAGCTCCGGGGACCAGCGTTGGGGGGATCAGCTCTGGGGACCAGCATTGGGGAGGCCAGCTCCGGGGTCCAGCCTGGGGGTGTCCAGCTCCGGGGACCAGCGTTGGGGGGACCAGCTCCAGGGACCAGCACAGGGGAGACCAGCTCTGGGGACCAGCGCTGGGGGGACCAGCTCCGGGGACCAGTGTTGGGGGGACCAGCTCTGGGGACCAGCGTTGGGACCAGCTCTGGAGACCAGCACTGGGGAGGCCAGCTCCGGGGTCCAGCCTGGGGGTGTCCAGCTCCGGGGACCAGCGTTGGGGGTCCAGCTCTGGGGACCAGCACGGGGTGGGCAGGTGAGACTCCACGGGGACCTGTTTGAGCTGCTGGGGCTCGGGGCAAGCCTCCCTCTGTGCCTGCAGTGCTCAGCCAGAGGTGCTCATCCCCGGAAGGTGTGACCCTGCCAGGGGGTCTTCCGCACACAGCCAGAGCCCAGGAGGGCTGATGGCAGAGGGTGTCTGTGGCGTGACTCACAGAACCTCATCCCCGGGGCCACGACGGACGCTGAGTGCGCTACGTCCAGCTGTGTGAGGTTCATCTCTCTCCCTTTTAGAAAATTACATCCATGGGTTTATATTTCTTTTTTCAATAAGTACTAT
The DNA here is from genome assembly GCF_029289425.2 of Pan paniscus. Lineage (NCBI taxonomy): Eukaryota > Metazoa > Chordata > Mammalia > Primates > Hominidae > Pan > Pan paniscus. The sequence goes on along the minus strand of NC_073255.2, from coordinate 194,848,846 downwards.
ATCATGAGCATGTCACGTTATCTGTTTTATAAATATGATTTTTAATGTGGTGTAATTTAATTATTCACCTACGGTTGGAAATTCCTTTGTTTCTCAATGTCTGATTCTTAGTAAGCACATCTTTGAAAACGAACGGTTTTCCGCATATGAATCGTTTCCTTAGAACATTCCCCAGAAGTGAAATTCCTAGGTCACTTGGTGTGTGCATTTTTGAGAGTTGCCGAATTTTCCTTCCGAGAACTTGCATAAAGTTCCTCTCTCAAGCGTGAGGTGCTTGTTGCATCACAAGGTCATCAATGTGGATGTTTATTAGTGAAGAATTTTAATTGTGTAGGAAAATATGCCTCCTCATTTTGGTTTTCATTTCTTATGCTAAGTTTATGTTTTCTTTTATGAATTTTATTGGTAAAATTGTTACAAATGTTAATCAAATAAAACATAAGGATATATTTTATTCTCATATGTATTTAAAAATAGAAGGTTAAATCTTCATGAAGTGAAATTAATCTTTTTTTTTTTTGCTTTCCTTTGCTTGTTTAGGAAGGCTTTCTTATTATAGGATCTGATAATTATTCACCTAATTTTTTCCTTCCTTTTTTTCACCTAAATTTTTCCTACCAAAAAAAGGTTTTACTTGAATCCATCTAAGCCATTGGAGATCCATGTTGCCGTCAGGGGCACTTGGCCGTGTTATCCTTGTCCACACTGTGGACCCGTGTTTCTTCCCTGTGCAGTCACATACCTGGTCAAGTTTGTTCCTAGGTATCTGAAAATTTTTCGTTATGACCGAGTGAGATTATTTTTTCTCATATTTCCCAAATGACAATTGCTGCTACATTTTTTACTTTTTTTTCTTATAATGGGCTGCTCTACCAAAACTCTTTCATTTTGATAGTTCGTTTGATTCTTTAGAATTCAAAAACAGTTGCGTGTAAGGGTGTTTTAAAAATTGTTAATTTTGTGTGGTATTTAGTAAACTCTGAATCTTCAGATGAGCATCTTTGGAAGTTTTTTTGTATTCCACTTTTGCATGTTGCTTTCTTTCATTTATTCTGGTTCTCCCAGGCTTTATTGATTGATTGATTGATTTTTAAAAATTTTTTTGAGACAGGAGTCTCGCTCTGCCACCCAGGCTGGAGTGCAGAGGTGCAATCTTGGTTCACTGCAAGCTCCGCCTCCTGGGTTTATGGCATTCTTCTGCCTCAGCCTCCTGAGTAGCTGGGACTACAGGTGCCCACCACCACGCCCAGCTAATTTTTTGTATTTTTAGTAGAGACGGGGTTTCACCGTGTTGGCCAGGATGGTCTCAGTTTCCTGACCTCGTGATCCACCCGCCTCGGCCTCCCAAAGTGCTGGGATTACAGGCATGAGCCACCGTGCCCAGCCCTCCCAGCCTTTATTTATTTTTTCTTTTTCTTTTTGAGATGGAGTCTCGCTCTGTCACCCAGGCTGGAGTGCAGTGGTACAATCTCGGCTCACTGCAACCTCTGCCTCCCAGGTTCAAGCAATTCTCCTGCCTCAGCCTCTCGAGTAACTGGGACTACAGGTGTGTCACCATACCTAACTAATTTTTGTATTTTTAATAGAGATGGGGTTTTGCCATGTTGGCCAGGCTGCTCTCAAACTCCTGACCTCAGGTGATCGGCGTGCCTCGGCCTCCCTAAGTGTTGAGATTACAGGCATGAGCCACTGCGCTGGCCTCTCCCAGCCTTTAAAAGGCAGTTGTCCTTATGCCAAATCCCCAGTCAGTCACCGCCGTGCGCCAGTTTCTCCCGCCGTGTTGATCACCTCGTTCCCGTCGTCTGCAGCTAAGCTCCTGTTCACGGTGGCTTTCGTGTGACTGAGCTGACTTCCCGGGACAGTTCTGCCCTCGGTGTTTCTGACTGGGTCTCCTGCCCGCTGCGACCGCACTGCCCTCTTCACAGACTTCCTTCTCAGTCTGTCTGCGCCCAGTCAGGTCGGGGACTTCTGGAGTGCTGTTATCTTGCTTTTTATGGTTGTCATTTTCTTAAATTTGAGAACACAAATCAGATGCTTTTTAGAATTTACATGGGTTTCCAACTGTAATTTTTAAAACCTATTTATTTTCCTGTACCTTCAATGTAGGTTTGCCTTTTCCGTGCTACAGAATCATTTTGTGGCTCTCACATGGTTTTTCTGTTTCAGTGTTCCAGTTTCTCTGTGTATGTTTGTAACTATGTTTTCACATTTTTATCCTTTTAACGGGAAATGTGTAATCAGGGCTGATATTTACCAATAAACAGATTGGTGAATGAGCAGATTCCCCTTGGCCCTTTTACTTTCTGTACTGGACAGTGGGAGGCGTTTCCTCTCGGTTCAGGCAGATGCCATGTGTGGCCTCAAGTCAGCCTGGTGCTGATAGCATCTGCCCAGTGGCCCCAGGTTGGGGGGGTCCTGTTCTGACCCCCGGCACCCTCACCATGTGTTGAGTGATTCACTTTTGGACACTCTGTGTATTAGTCAGGGTTCTCTAGAGGGGCAGATATATATATATCATATTAGTTACATATACGTGTATGTATATAACTTTATAGGTATATATGTGTGTGTGTGTATGTGTATATATATATACACATATATGTGTATATATATACATATATGTGTATATATATATACATATATATGTGTGTATATATATACATATATATGTGTATATATATATACATATATATGTGTATATATATATATACATATATATATGTGTATATATATAAAGGGGAGTTTACTAAGTATTAACTCACGTGATCACAAGGTCCCACAATAGGCTGTCTGCAAGGAGAGCCAGTCCAGGTCCCAAGGCTGAAGAACTTGGAGTCCAATGTTCAAGGGCAAGAAGCATCCAGCACGGGAGAAAGATGTAGGCTGGGGCTGGGAGGCTAGGCCAGTCTAGTCTTGTCACGATATTCTGCCTGCTTTATATTCTGGCCATGCCGGCGACTGATTAGATGGTGCCCACCCAGACTGAGGGTGGGTCTGCCCCTCCCAGTCCATTGACTCAAATGTGAATCTCCTTCGGCAACGCCCTCACAGACACACCCAGGATCAATACTTTCCATCCTTCAATCCAATCAAGTTGACACTCAGTGTTAACCATCACACTCTGGTTCCTCTGGACCCCACACAATTCCTGCCTCTTCACCTCTGTCTGGCAGAGCTCTCGTCCTAAAATTACAGTTTCTGTGTGGCCACAGCAAGGAGGAAGACTTGAGGGGTCGAGGATGGTGGGGCCCAGCTGGGCCTTGGGTCTCTGAGGGACCTGCAGGGGAGGGGGCTGGGTGCTGTCCTTCCTCCCTGGGGAGCCCCCCAGCTGCTCTGTGCCTTGGTCCTTGGACATCCCTGTGCAGCAGAGCGGTGGCCTCCTGGCTTCCACACCTGTCATTTCTCATTTACTGTGCGGGCGGGCCGGGCCAGGAACTAACAGTTTCATATGAACTTCACCTAAAAGTCCACACCGAGCTTTTCAAAGTGTGGCTGTCGGCTTCCATCATGTATGGAAACCCTACTTCATCTACCTGGTCATCACTGTGATCAGTGCTAGCCCAGCCAGTGATGCTGGTAGGAATACCATTTTTTCTTTTTCAAGAAAGTTTGTAATGAAAGCTTTAGGTAGTCTCTAAGAAAAGTCAAGATTTGCTTCTCTGAAGTCAACACAAGCGGGGGCCTCCCAGGGAAGCTGTGGCAGCTGTCACAGGGTCCCGCTTCTCTCCTGGTAGGGATGTTCCAGTTGGGTTCAGCCTGCTGCCGAATATCCCGGGAGGCCGGTGCAGGAGCCTCTAGAATCAACCTGTACGGTAAACGTTTGCCCTGTTGAAGTTATGGAATTACAGGACAAATTCTCTGACTTAGATACGCAGTGGTGTGGACAGTAAAGCCTCATCAATAAGGTTTGTATTAAAATCCTCGGTGACTTCTGGTGCTGGTCAGATATTGTTCATTCCTCAGCTCAATTTAAAGGTTTTCCCCCTCTGGGAAACTTGCAGAAGGGAAAGTCAAACTCAGGAATTTGGTGTCTTGAAACAGGAACATGGCCCTAAGTTATGGTGGGAGCAGATGAGCCATTCCCAAATGCTGCTGCCGTGGTTGAAATTTGTAAACCGTCTGGAGAAACGGTCCATATAATTGAATCTTTTGAAAATGAACTCATTATGGAGAGAGTTGCATTTTAGAGGGGAATGACTGAGCATCCGATGGGCTCTGGGCCAAGGAGGTCAAACGACTGTTCCTTCATTCTGATAGCCATGGATGGGTTCAAGAGCTTATTTTTTTACTCTCTGGAAAAAAACTAACATTAATAGAGCTTATCCCAGACTTCTTGGGACTATTTCCGAAGGACAGAGTGCTGAGGCTCACTTACAACGTAATTTCGTCATCCTTCGCCCGCGGAGAGCTAACCCATGGTCAATTAAGCAGGTGACTGATGTGCTCCCCAGGAGCCAGCCCGACTCCAGCACAGTGTGAGTGCCACCGCCCAGCCTCCCAGTTGGTGCCTCCATCCTGTGAACCACTGCGTCCTCCTGCCCATGATGGCCGTGGCCTTTCCCTTTCCCACCAGTGAGGATATCTGAGTACCACAGGGCTCAGGTGAGGGAAGTCAGCAGTTGTCTAGCATAGCTTCCGTATTTTACAGGTGAGAACACAGGACTTGGAGAATCGGGGGCTCTTGGCCACATGGGGAGTGAATGCCTGTGTGTGGACCGGAGGCCTGGCCGTCCACCTGGGGCATCTGTGACTCCGCCACACTTCCCAATTCAGCTGCCGTAGCAGCAGGAGCATGCTTGTGCCTGGGCCAGATGCTTCCGAGCACCGGGGGCTGGTTGACCGAGGAGAAGTCAGCTCTGTGGGTGTCCCTGCAGCCTGGGGCACGAGTCCTGAGCTTGTCTCTCATTCCAGGTGCTGTTGCCTTTCCTGGCAACTTATCTAGGACTTTTCTGATGCAGAGGTCACTGTTTCTCCCCTGAACCCCTAAGCTATGCTTTTCCAGTCCTGGGTGCACGGGAGCGGCACTGCCCAGCACAGACAGGGTTATGTAGCAGAAACACTCCCTGGAATTGGCAAAGGCACCGCTTTGCTGTTTTAAATCCTATTTGCTTTCCTTGTGATGTCTTCGGTCATTTTCGTGGTTTATTTCCATTCACAATACCCCTGGAAACAGAAATCAGCTAAACGACTGCAGCTTTGGATCTCTGGTAACCAGAAGCAAAGACAAAAATTCAGGAATGAGAACCCTGGCCGTCAATGGCGACTGATTTCAGAAATTGAAAATGTCCTTAGGACAAGTCCCAGCAAATGTGGCAGAAGAACCACCCATGGTCCGCAGCACCACGTCCTTCCAGCCGTGTACGTCTCGGTGGATGGAGGGGCTGCTGGGGCTCTGCGTTCGGGGAAACAAGGCGCTGTGGGCTTGTTCCCGGGTTGCCATGGCGATTCCTCATTATCTCCAGTCACAGAGCCATGTGCAGGGTATTGGCAGCTTACACATGTGCTGCGGCTTCTCCCAGGGATGCTGTGGGTGTGTGGGTGTGTGTGCGTGTGCACGCGTGCATTGGGCTGTGGCTTCTCCCAGCGATGCTGTGGGTGTGTGGGTGTGTGTGCGTGTGCACGCGTGCATTGGGCTGTGGCTTCTCCCGGGGATGCTGTGGGTGTGTGTGTGCATTTGCACACGTGCATTGGGCTGCAGCTTCTCCCAGGGATGCTGTGTGTGTGTGTGTGTGCATGTGCACGCGTGCATTGGGCTGCAGCTTCTAGGGATGCTGTGTGTGTGTGCATGTGTGCACGCGTGCATTGGGCTGCAGCTTCTAGGGATGCTGTGTGTGTGTGTGCATTTGCACACGTGCATTGGGCTGCAGCTTCTCCCAGGGATGCTGTGGGTGTGTGGGTGTGTGTGCATGTGCACACGTGCATTGGGCTGCAGCTTCTAGGGATGCTGTGTGTGTGTGTACGCGTGCATTGGGCTGCAGCTTCTAGGGATGCTGTGTGTGTGTGTGCATTTGCACACATGCATTGGGCTGCAGCTTCTCCCAGGGATGCTGTGGGTGTGTGTGCGTGTGTGCATGTGCATGTGTGCATTGGGCTGTGGCTTCTCCCAGGGATGCAGTGTGTGTGGGGGTGTGTGTGTGTGCACACGTGCATTGGGCTGCGGCTTCTCCCAGGGATGCTGTGTGTGTGGGTGTGTGGGTGTGTGTGTGCACGCATGCACTGGGCTGCGGCTTCTCCCAGGGATGCTGTGTGTGTGTGTGTGCGCGCGCACGTGTGCACTGGGCTGCGGCTTCTCCCAGGGATGCTGTGTGTGTGTGGGTGTGTGTGCGTGTGCATGTGGGCATTGGGCTGCGGCTTCTCCCAGGGATGCTGTGTGTGTGCGTGTGCATTGGGCTGCGGCTTCTCCCAGGGATGCTGTGGGTATGTGTGCATGCATGCATGGGAGCAGACTCCACGCATGCCAGTTCTAACGGGCTTCAACAACACCTGAGCTCTGCTGGAGCACGTGCTGTTTCCAATGGGAGCGAACGTGTTTCCTGTCACTCCAGCTGATTGATCTGAATATCAGGCAATCGATGTCATGTGATTTCTTTTGTAGGAAGAGAGGGAGGAGAGACAAAGGGAAGAGAAGGGGAAGGGAGGGGTGAGGAAGGGAAGACAGATGGGAAAAATCACACCCTCGTTGGTTGTGAGGAGCACAAAAATTGCCGTTGTCAGAAGTGCCGATGAGGTCTGCCTCCAGCCCCGCTGGCCTCCGGAGCCCTGAGAAATTCCCACGGACCGTCCAACGCGATGGAGACTTTGTGCAGTGACTGTGGCTCACGTGAGGCGCTCGCAAGGACGGTTTCCCACTTGCGTGATTCCTCATCCTGAGTTATGGGAAACGCTTTCGAGTCTGGGGTTTTTTCAGATTGTGTCTGAAGAGTGAAGGCTGTTTATTAAAATAGTGTGGAATAAACCACCCAATTTGACCATGACTTTAGGGTGAGAACGTGTGTGTCTGTATGAATGTATGTGTTGTGTGTGCACATGCGTGTGTGTGTGTGAATGTGTGTGTTGTGGGTGCACACACATATGTGCAAGGGTGGTTGTATGTAGTGAACCTGTTGCTGTTAGCTGCCTGCTCAGGTGTGACCATTCTCATGCCGTTCCGTTATTTCTTTTTTGGTAGAAGTCAAGTGCCTATGACTTTCCAGGCCACAGTCCTTGGCAGGGTGTGTATTTAGAGGTAAACATGCCTGGAGACCTGTGTGTGTGGACAGAGAGAGGGGAGGAGCCCCGGCTATAGACGATGCCCCACAAACACATCCGAGGCTTGGATGACGACTTCCCAGCTGTGTGAGCAAAACTCCCGGGATCTGGGGCTGGGCCGGAGAATTATGCATGGAGATCCTCACTCTCAGCGTGTCAGCGTGAAGTCTGATGTTTAATTGAACATCTGTCTGCCTTTAATATGAACCTCATTATTAAGCTTACATGTGACTGTCTCTTTGCTTGTATTCTCAGATCTTAGGAGATCTTTAAAAAATTGATTTATAAACCAGAAAAAGAGACATTCTTGGTCACACTTACCTGAATATGAAGTGAGGATGGGGGCTCTGCATACCCTGCTGTGGGAAGCATGGCAAGAGGCAGGTGAAGTGAGGATGGGGGCTCTGCAGACCCTGCTGTGGGAAGCATGGCGAGAGGCAGGTGAAGTGAGGATGGGGGCTCTGCAGACCCTGCTGGGGGAAGCATGGCGAGAGGCAGGTGAAGTGAGGATGGGGGCTCTGCAGACCCTGCTGTGGGAAGCATGGCGAGAGGCAGGTGAAGTGAGGATGGGGGCTCTGCAGACCCTGCTGTGGGAAGCATGGCGAGAGGCAGGTGAAGTGAGGATGGGGGCTCTGCATACCCTGCTGGGGGAAGCATGGTGAGAGGCAAGGTTTTTGGTCTTAAGGAATTGATTTGGTTCCCAAAGCCCCATTGGCTAGAAGGTCACTGACTGCCTCATCGTTTGCCTTTCAAAGAGAAGAATGAAACAGCGTCCGGCAGGAGGCGATGTCTGGGGAAGCGTGTGTGTGTCTGCCCATGTGCATGTGTGTCTGTGCATGTGTGTGTGTGGTTGTCTGCCAGCCTGAAGTCCCCTTTTCTGTCATATTCTAGTCCACTGTGATCAACACCAGAGACTCCTCCATCCACTCTCTCCATCGGCCACCTCCTCTCCCTGACCTGCCAGAGGCATCCGTGGAGACCCAGACACTGGGGTTCCTGAGCTGCAGGCCAGCCGCTTCCCAGGCCCGTGCCCTGCCCCCTCCCGACCTTTCCTGGCTCTCTCACCTCAGAGCTCTGGGGGCCGAGCGCCCTGGGGCACCCTGCATGTCTCATCTTGGAGCTCTGGGGGCCGAGCGCCCTGGGACACCCTAAGTGTCTCACCTCGGAGTTCTGGCACCCTGCCTGTCTCACTGTATCAGCATGCGCGGTTCTCTCCTAGGCAGGCACGATTTTATGTTTGTCTGGGAAATGCGACGATCAAGACTGGGTGAGGCCCTTCCAGGTCAGGTGGTCAGGAAAGCGCTCCCCAGGAATTGTGTGCAGGCTTCGACGGGGCTGCAGGACCTCTCTGGTCAGAGAATGAATTCAGAGCCGTGGGCTGAGTTTCACTTGTATGTTTTGTTTTTTCCGAAATTGGGCTCGCAGTGGTTCCAGCGTGGGTGTGACTTAGTTCCAGAGGCTCTGGAGGAGGCGGCCTCCCCAAGCAACCGAGCATCCTCCCATAGCCTCTCATGGCCTCCCAAGCATCCTCCTGTAGCCTCTCGTGGCCTCCCGAGCATCCTCTCCTTGCCTCTCGTGGCCTCCCGAGCGTCCTCCCGTAGCCTCTCGTGGCCTCCCGAGCGTCCTCCCGTAGCCTCTCGTGGCCTCCCGAACGTCCTCCCATAGCCTCTCGTGGCCTCCCGAGCGTCCTCCCGTAGCCTCTCGTGGCCTCCCGAGCGTCCTCCCCTTGCCTCTCGTGGCCTCCCGAGCGTCCTCCCGTAGCCTCTCGTGGCCTCCCGAGCGTCCTCCCGTAGCCTCTCGTGGCCTCCCGAACGTCCTCCCGTAGCCTCTCGTGGCCTCCCGAGCGTCCTCCCGTAGCCTCTCGTGGCCTCCCGAGCGTCCTCCCGTAGCCTCTCATGGCCTCCCAAGCATCCTCCTGTAGCCTCTCGTGGCCTCCCGAGCATCCTCTCCTTGCCTCTCGTGGCCTCCCGAACGTCCTCCTGTAGCCTCTCGTGGCCTCCCGAGCGTCCTCCCGTAGCCTCTCGTGGCCTCCCGAGCGTCCTCCCCTTGCCTCTCGTGGCCTCCCGAGCGTCCTCCCGTAGCCTCTCGTGGCCTCCCGAGCGTCCTCCCGTAGCCTCTCGTGGCCTCCCGAGCGTCCTCCCCTTGCCTCTCGTGGCCGCCCGAGCGTCCTCCCCTTGCCTCTCGTGGCCGCCCGAGCGTCCTCCTGTAGCCTCTCGTGGCCTCCCGAGCATCCTCCCGTAGCCTCTCGTGGCCTCCCGAGCATCCTCCCCTTGCCTCTCGTGGCCGCCCGAGAGTCCTCCCGTAGCCTCTCGTGGCCTCCCGAGCGTCCTCCCGCAGCCTCTCGTGGCCTCCCGAGCGTCCTCCCGGAGCCTCTCGTGGCCTCCCGAGCGTCCTCCCGTAGCCTCTCGTGGCCTCCCGAGCGTCCGCCCCTTGCCTCTCTGGTGGAGGCTCAGCGAAGGCTGGTGAGCTGCTGTCCATGGTGCTGGCCATCTGGCCCCAGGGAAAGGGCTTTCGAGAGTGGTGCTCCACGGGTCCTGTCCCCCTCGGCTCATGACGCGCGGTGCATAATCCTGCGGAGACACCTGGGGCCGCCTCTGTTCCACGGATCATGGGGACCAGGGCCACCTACAACATGGTGGCCTGAATTGTGATTGTGTCTCCAGTGGCGTCGTTTTGAGACTTCTCTTTAATTCTGACTCTTAATTCTGACTCAAGGTCCCCAGAGGGACGGTGACTGAGCCAGTCCCATCTGGGGCTTTGGGGCTACTGCCCCTGGGATGTTTGGGCCCCAGAAGTGAACACTAACCCTTGGAAATCTGCAGGGCTTTCAGACCCCTGCCTTCTCCACTACCTCTCATCTGGACTCGAGTTGCCTGATTCTCTGCATTTTCACCAGGATGAGCGTGGTTGTGATGGACAAACCTGACTTACGGTTTTATACGCACATCCAGTTATCTCCTTAGAATATATCTTTAGCAGAGAAACTGGGGCTTCTGGGGCTTGGCCATTTTAAAACTTCAGTCAAGTTGCAAATTTGTCCCTTGCAGAGGGGACACCTAATTTGTGCCCAACAAAATGTAGATGAGTCCATGTCACTCACCAGCAACCTGAGTTATCCCACAAAGTCCTTTGCCTTTCTGAGGTCTGATGGGCAGAATTGTCACATTGCCTTAATTAGGCCATCTTTAATTACAAATAAAGTCGAATGTTTTCTTCTCTCTCTGTGAGTAAATGAGTTGTGGACATTTTTTTCTTCCTGTGCTTTGGGGCCAGGGTGGCCTGAGGAAAGTGCCAGGCACAGGGGCTCTGTCCCTTCATCCTCTTGCCACACAGGACAGTGCTGGCCTTGGGAGACACCAGGCTGAGGCCGGGCGGGCAGGGGCGGCCTCTTCCGCCGCCTCCTCTGGACAGCCCAGAGCTGAGTTAGGAGAGCTGGGGCGATGGAGGTCCAGGAAAGGTGGTGCCTGCTGGTGCAGCTGTGGCTTCTCTGCATTTCTAGTCTGGGCTGGGCTGTTTGTTGATGGAAAAGAGGCCCAGGCTGGGAGGTTGATGGTAGCACAGGTGCAGGGACGGGATGAGTGACAGAGAGACGGAGGAAAGATGGAACCCATGATGGGGAAGGGGCTGGGATTCAGGGCCAAGAAACGAAAGGAGGAGAGAAGCGGGGATGAGCTCCATAGGCAGGGTCCAGGCTCAGCGGGAAGAGCTGGGAAGAGGGGGATGAGGGAGAGGCAGGGCTCAGGCAGAGACACAGTGAGGACTGGGCAGTGCCGGCTCAGGTTCTCAGGAGGGCCTGCCCCAGCCAGACCATCTGTGGTGAAGGTGAGCCCACACCTGGCTCCAAGCACTGACCTTCCTGGGGCCCTTGTTGGTATCTGTGTTGGGGGAACACAGATCCATGCCTGCCTAGGATCCCCCAGGAGGGTCTGGGAGCGCCCCCAAGGTCCATGGTGGGCATCTGCTAACAGCCTGTCCTGAGGGCAGGGCTGGCTCCGGGGCTCCAGATCGTCTGTGGCTCAGCTCTCTCTGGAGGGCTGTTTGGGTCTCAGGTCTGAATATTGGAGCCCAGGGCTTCAGTGGAACTGGGCAGTGGGGATTTCTGCCAGGTGTGGATGGCCTGAGCAGCAAGAAAGAGCAAAAGAGGTTTTCACAGCGTCCTTCTCCAGCCAGCTGTGATGGGGCCTGGGCAAGGATGGATGAAGAGTCTGTGGGTTGTCCTGGGGAGGGGTGGACATGGCGTCTGCGGGTCATCCTGGGGGAGGGTGGACGTAGGGTTTGTGGGTCGTCCCAGGTGAGGGTGGACATGGGGTCTGTGGGTTGCCAGGGTGTGGGGTCTGTGCGTTGTCCTGGGTGAGGGTGGAACGTGGGGTCTGTGGGTTGCCAGGGTGAGGGTGGAACGTGGAGTCTGTGGGTTGCCAGGATGAGGGTGGATGTGGGGTCTGTGCGTCATCCTGGGTGAGGGTGGACGTGGGGTCTGTGGGTCGTCTGGGTGAGGAAGGATGCAGCGTCCGTGTCCCCTTCACACGCTGCTCTTAAGGAGCGCTGTGAGATGTCCCGCTGAGGGGCTTGTCTTCTCACTCTCCACGGCTGACATCTCCAGTGTTAGGTCTTGGGCACCAAGGAGGGGCCAAGCTAAGGTGCTGTATATTAAAAACTGTCAGAGGAAGAAGGCCATTCCATCAGGAATGCCTTCTTCAGGCATCTGGGCTCTCGCTTGGGCTGCCATTCTTAATCATGTTTTAATTTTCAAATAAATTGCTTTCATTATCTGTTCATCGACAACACCACGTGTGCATTACTGCTCATTAATGTTTGTCGGCTACTGTGCTGAGGCTGGGTTTTTAAATAGCCATGGTCACGGTGCAGTAATTAATGATGACCCATGTTGGTTTTACAGAATTATTATTATGTTTCATCTTTGAAAAAACAACCTAGAGTGTCACGGTGTTGCTGAAAGTTGTCCTCAGGCTGCAAATCCTTGAAGGCCACAGGAGTCCTTGGGCAGGCCTTCGTGTTGACCTGGGAGCAGTCCTTTTATGGCTCCAGCTGGGTCCCCCCGGCTGGCCGAGCAGAGTGCCTGGGTGGCACTGAGGACCACCTTTCCTTTGTGACTGTGTGTTGGCCTCGCCAAATGAGCTCTTGGCCAATGTGATACCAAATTAAGTTTCTTGAAAAAACATCCACTATTTAAAGCATTCATTTTGTGCTTGAGGTCTGATCCTATTCAAATCAGAAGCCAAGACATTTTCAACGTTAGTGATGGTCGCCTCTGTAGACTTGTGTCTGGTTAAAGTTGTGAGTATTGATAGCGTCTTCCCACCTGTGTGTGAATCACTTTGGATTTCTGGGGTCTGAGCAGGGACTCGCCGGCCATGGCCTTGCTGATGGGGCCTCCCAGGTGCTGCCTGCCTTCCTGTGGTTGGATTAGCTATGCTGGGGCCTTGAGGTCATGCTCATCATCAACCTCATAGTCCAGACTCCTTAGAGTGGGGATGGCGTCTCTCCCATCCAGTTTCTCATTTATTCAGTAAACCTTTTATCACTTCTTAAAGACTTTCAGTAACTTATACATAAGAATGACCATTTTAACCATTTTAGGGATATAGTTCAGTGGTATAAAGCATATTCACACTGCTGTGTAGCCATCACCACCATCCACCTGCCAACTTTCTATTCCAAACAGAAACTCTGTGCGCATTAATGCTGACTCCCCCTCCCCCAGGCCCTGGCTGCACTCAGTGTACCTTCTGTGAACCTGACCATCTGGGGGCCACGTATCAGTGCAATCGGAGCATGTGCCCGGCTGCAGCCGAACGCTAAAGGCAGCACCGCGTGCTCAGGGCTGGTGCAGGTGTGGACTGTGTCAGTGTCTCCTTCCTTTCTGAGGCTGAATCCCATTCTGTCGTGTAAATAGACCACGTTCTGTTTCTCCACCCCTCAGCTGCTGGGCGCCTGGGTTGTTTCTGTGTCTGGCTTCTGTGAATAACATGCTGTGAGCGTGGGGGTACATACATGTATTTCTTTGAGTCATTGCTTTCAAGTCTCGTAAATTTTCATGAAACCATTTCTGTCGGCTGAATATTGTGATAACTGGGCTTTCAGTGTGTCTCTGGAGGCCAGGAAGGGCAGAGCCGCCTGCAGCCCTCCTCCAGCCCATCCTTCTGAGAATGGCTGAGCTTCCAGGCCATGCTCCTGAAAAAGGTGAAGCTGAGGGCAGGAAAGAGGGCCCCCCATGGCTACCTCAGCCCACGCCCCTCCCACCAGTTTAAGACCAGGCCGGAAGAAAGGTGGGCGTAGGGCATCTCAGGTCTCCCTGTGGTTGGTTTGGGGCAGCCTCCCGAGGCTCATGCTGGGCACCCAGTCCCCGCCTGCAGGGGTGAGCCTGGCTGCTGTTCCCACTGTCCTGGGCTGAGTTCATGTATTCGAGTAACTCACAAAGTTGGGCCTTCCATTCTAAGGAGCCACCTTAAGCCTTGTGGGAGGGCCAGAGAGAGAAAAAGAGAGAGACAGAGACAGAAAGAGAGAAACAGAGACACGCACACACAAGGGGAGGGGAGGAGCCCCATGCACCCCTGATTGTAAATGTGTCCCCTACTTTGCCCTTGGCTTGGCCGGGGCCCTCTAGTTGGTGGTGGGACGGTGAGCCAGAGCTGAGGGCTGGCGGCTGGGTTCTGAGAGCCGCCACTGTCCCAATGGGACACCCCTGCTGGACGCAATGCGCCTCCTGCCTTGTGAGCTTCCTGCCCTGGGACCAGGCCCTTCTTTCTCCCCGGAATGGTCCCTGGAACCTTACGGGACATAAGAGCTGGGTCCCGGTTGCTTGGCAGTGGCTGCTGCGGGCTTGCTGATGGTTGACGGCTGCACAGATAAGCTGCCTTCCTCCTCTCCTGCCGCTTTTCTTAGCACCCGCAGCTGACGGTGCCTGTGTGACGCCCTCAGTGATTTGGGTGGGCCTGGGCTGCGCAGCAAATGCAGGTTGCCCAGCACCCTGAAGGCCAGTGTTGGGCCAGCCCCTGGCCTTGTCCGGGGTCTGGCCTTGGGGTGAGCATAGCCTGGCGTCTACCGAGCAAGCCAGGAAGCCACCATTTGTGTCTGTGATGGAGGCACCTCCTGTCACCTCCACAGAAAGAGTCAAAACCACCCCTGAAATCACTGAGGTGCTGCCACAGGGTGGCAACGACAGCTTGGCCCTCGCCTTTGGGTGGTGCCGCTGGGCCAGGGAACCCACAGACCTGCCGCAGAGGCCTGCAAGCCGGGCACCCACTGCCGGGTGTCGTTTTGTCTCCTTTCTCTTTTATGTAATGTGGATGCTTTCCCCCAGTAAACTCTACCTGCAAACAAGCCCCGTGTTCACATCATTCGTCCGGTTCCTCTTCTGTCCTCAAATCTTGGTTTCTATTTTCTGGTTGTTTGCACAGGACCATGGAATTTCGGAATTGGAGATGTTCCTGCCATTGGGTTCCACTCTGTTACTTTCAGAAAAACTAACTCTGCAGTCCAGAGAGGCCTGGTAGCCAGACGGAGGCCGCTCTCCCGGCCAGCACAGAGCCCACCTGACCCTGTGCTGGGGCCCAGGATCTTCCCAGCCACAGTTTCGATGATGATCGTGATGGGTTTTACTTGGTCCACAGAAGCTTTCTCCCAGTCAGTCCATTTCTCCTGATTTCCCCATAGAAAAGCTAAGAGAAAATTTATCAGAAATTGTTTCTACTTTTTTTTTTTTTTAGCTCTTTTCACCTTTTGCTTTGTTATGTTATGAATTGTGACCTATCTGGCCCCTCAAATAAAATGTGGGCTCCTTGCAGCACAGGCTCTGTCTGGCTGATCTTTGTATTTTCTTTACGCACAGCGCTCAGCGTGGTGCCTGGATGGTGGTGCCTGCTCAGCATCAGCCTGTTTATTTAAGAGGTGTGCATGTGGTTCTTATCTGCTGGGTGGGAAGCCCTGTGCTCCACAGATTGCTGGCAGTGTTGGGTGAGGACTTCACCACTGTTGTTTTTGATTATGTTCAACTTTCCTTGTCCAAAAAAACCCAAGGAAGCAACAAAAAGATACTCTATGAGTTGATGAATTTGAAGTGGGAATGTGATAGGGAAGGAAAAAGAAGCAAATGTTCCCACAAGGTCAACAGAGTTCCTGCAACTAAGCCTTAAGGTTGCCTTTGAGCTCCCAGAATTCAGGATGAAAGGGGAAAAAGACAAGTTGAGTGGGGCTTTATAAATAAAAAATGCATGTAGTAGGTTAGACAAAGGGAAATGAGTGACTTGTTGGTTATTTTAGATTCCCGAGGAAATTTTTGTCAACAATGATGACCAGCTTGTATTGTCTTTATTTTCAGAAATGGCAGTATTTTACGTTGGATGTCCTTTATCCCAACTGTGAAAACTTTAATCATTTACTTAAATACCATAAAGACAGCCAAGAAGACATTTTCCATTGATTTATATGTGTGTGAAAACTCATTGTGAAAAAACTTGCAATTTTCCATAATAATAAAAAAGCTTTGATTGAGGGCTCAATCACTGTGGGCCCATGACGGCTGCTAGGCTGGGTGGTGGCGCCTGGAACCACATTCTGTTTCGAGGGCAGATAAGCAGAGAGGCAGCAGGGTCATCATCAGCCTTTGGCAAGAACAGCCTTCCCGCATCCCCACGTGGAGGATTCGCATCTGCCTGTGAGCAAGGTCTCACCCCATCATCTAGGGGTTCACGCTCACGCTCTTCCCCTGTGTTCCCTGGATGCTTCCTTCAGGCTGGCTCCTGTGCACGCAGATTCTCCCTGTTGCCATCTGGTGGTGAGTACTGGGTTTTGGATGCAGCCAGGGTAGTTCTGCAGAGTCCAGCAAATGAGGGGACTCTGTCCTGGCTCATAAGGACATCCCCCCGCACTGCTGCGGGCTTCTCCACTGCGTGCTTCTGGGGCCCAGCCTGCCTGACTGCTCCTGCCTCTCCTGCCGTTGTTGCTGGTGGCCAGCCCATTGCAGGGCTGCACTGCAGTTGCATTTCCTCAGTTCTCTGTTGACACAAACGGACAGATGACACAGTGTGAGCAGCTGGCAGGAGAGTGAGAGAGAGGCAGGCAATGTTCACAGCTCACAAAAGCTAAATTACAGACACTTATACTGCAGCACCCTAGCTATCATCATGCAAACACAGAACATTTGATTGGAAAGGATCCTAGAAAATACCGAATTCATTGGTCTCAATTTAGGAAATGGAAGCACAGAGAAGTGAAGTGATTTGCCCAAGTTTGTGCAGCAGGCCGGTGGCAAAGTGGAATGAGAATCTGCCCTCTTAGTGCCCCATTCGATGTATTTTTGTTCTTTCTGAATGAAGAGATCTCTTCAGCATTTATTGTAAGGTGGGTTTGGTGGTGATGAATTCTCTCAGCTTTTGTTTGTCTGGGAAAGAATTTATCTCTTCTTTGTATTTGAAGGGTAGCTTTGCTGGATACAGTATTCTTGGGTGACAGATTTTTTTTTTTCCCTTTCAAGACTTTGAAAGTATCATCCCATTTTCTCCTGGTCTGTATGTTTTCCATTGAGATGTCTGTTGACAAACAAATTGGAGCTCCTTTAGATGTTATTTGCTTCCTTTGGGGTCTTCTCTTTGTCCTTGATCTTTGACAGTTTAATTATTAAAAGCCTGAGGTGGTCATATTTGGGTTGAATCTGGTGTTCTCTGACTTTCCTGAATCTGTGCATCTATACCTTTCTCAAGTTTCAGAAAGTTTTCTGTTACTGTTTCTTTGAGTAAGCTTGGTACCTCTTGTTCTCACTCAGCTCCCTCTTGAACACCAGTAATTCTTGGATTTGGTGTTTTGAGGTAATTTTCTCTATCTTGTAGGTTGTCTTTCATTCGTTGTTCTTTTTCCTCCTCTGATTGTGTATTTGAGCTCACTGATTCTTTCCTCTG
This sequence comes from Pan paniscus, assembly GCF_029289425.2. Lineage (NCBI taxonomy): Eukaryota > Metazoa > Chordata > Mammalia > Primates > Hominidae > Pan > Pan paniscus. Next base: position 194,831,684 of record NC_073255.2, on the reverse strand, counting down.
CTTAAGCCACTCTGCTGTTGGGAGCTTGTCATGAATTTCCTTATTTCGCTAAATGTATTTTTGTTTCAAGACTTCTGTCTGATTTTTAAAAATTATTTCAATCTTGTTGTTAACTTTCTGAATTGATTTCCTGGTGTTATCTTGGGGATCACCGAGTTTCCTTAGGGCTGCCATTTTGATTTCTTGAGAGCTCACAAATTGCCACTTTGTTGGGCCAGTCACTGGTTCTTGGCTTTGTCCGTTTGGGGAGGCCATGGTCCCGTCTGCTGCTTTCTGGTTTGTTGATGTGTGTCTGTGTCTTGGCACTGAACGGTTATTTATTTATCTCTTCTCTGTCCGGGTGTTTTGGTTTTTCTGGGGTATGTTTGCTTAAAGATTCTTTGTGATTTACCTGTGGAGCGTTTTCTTGCTAGGTTGCAGCCTCCTTTTTGGCACTAGATGGCGCCTTAAGCCCAGGTTCAACTCAGCTCTGGTCACTGATGAAAGTGCTGCCTGTCCCAAAGCGGATGTCCCAAAGGGGATGTCCTGATAACGTGGGAAGGCTGGGAGGGGACCTGGGAGCACAGTTCCTGCAGCGTGGGGCTGCGAGTGGCCACTCTGATTGAGTGCCTCCTTTGGCCGAGTTGCAGAGCAGAGTTTCCAGGGCTGGGGACAGTAGCCCCACCCCCACCTTTGTCTCTGGCCATCCTCAGGGCTGTTTCTCCCTTCAGGCACTCAGGATGCTCCCCATGGGTTGAGGCAGGGAGAGGTCTCCTGCCAGGGCACCCAAGAGCAGGACAAGCTGTTGTGATCTCACCTTTCTAAGTGTAGAAACTGTGTCAAGGGAAAATCTTTTGTGTACCGGATGCCAGGCAGGTTATGGGGAGGGGCCTTGCAGATGTGGGGGTCTGGTTCTCCTGCTGTCTGTCTGTTCGGGGTTTTTCTGTTCCTGGTGGCCCCAGGACCTGACTCATCCTCACCTCTGGGTTCTCAGATGTTGCTGGTGACCATCTCAGCATCTCAGCACTGCATGTTTGCTTTCAGGTTTCTGCTGGGGTGGTGAGACAGCTTGCTCCTGTCCTGCCGTTTGGAACCAGAAACCCCATTTCAATTGCTGTTTTCTCACTGTCCTTTAATAGAACTCAGAAGACAGCAGATGGTTTTAGGTGTGTATGACAAGTGTGGTCTTAGGCAAATGTAAAGTAAGCTTTCAGCCATAACTTCAACATTGTGCTTAGCAAGTGAATGTCCACTCATAGTTTTAGGACTTGTTTATATGAGTCCTGGATTTTATAAAGCCCCGAGTGATGTGTCATCTTTTGACTCTGACCTTAACTTCTATTGTGTTGTTTTCTATTAAGGAAAACAGTGGGATGCTAGAGTGCCCCGTCAGGGCCAAGAGTGAGGACCACATCTGCATTGTGGTATTGGATGATGTGGTGTGAGGCAGGGGGTGCTCCCAGTGGGCAGCACGGCTGTGGAGGACCTCAGTTTTCTTATTTGTAAAATGAAGGGTCCTGAGCGAAATACATGCTGCTGTTCTCTTCAACTTCTGATAAAAATCTTGATTATTCTAAATACTAACAGGGTGTGATCTGTTGGCCTGCTGTTAGGAGACCCGGAATAGGAGCGAGTGTCTGGCCTATTGGCCCAGGGTGGCCTGTCTGTAACCGGGTGGCCTGGCGCAGGCCCTGGTGCGGCGAAAGCAGCTGCCATGTTCCAGAAACAGAGTAACAGGCAGAGAGAGCCAGGCAGCTGCAGCTCAGAAAGGTTAATGTCTCCATTCAAAAAAATCTATCTCTGATCTCACCTGAAACATTTAGATTCAAGGGATTGAAAGCTACATTTGGTAATTCTAAGAGAGAGTTTTCTTTGCAGGGAAGGGCTAAGAGCTTTGAGGCTCAGGTGTGATTCATTTTTGTCAATCAATATTGTACTCAGGATTACCAATACCAGCCTACCCCAATTACGCCTCTCTGAAATGTGTGGGGCCCAGAGCCTTCTATTCCTAGCTGCACGATGCTTCTGCTGCCTGACCTCACCTTCAGGGGGCAATAAGAAGTTTAATACAGCCACGAATCGGCTGCAGCACGGGAGGGGCCTGACCCACCTCAGGGTCCAGCCATCATCACAGGAGGGTGAAGGAGCCATTCTAATGCATTTCTGGAAAATGCCTATCGAAGCTGATCCTTGGGTCCTGCTGTGTGCTTGTGTAAGTTTGCTCCAGAGTAGCTGGCCAGGGAGGGGAGTGGTCAGGGGGGAAGCGGACAGGAGGGGAGCGGTCAGGAGGGTGGCTGGCAGGGAGGGGAGCGGTCAAGAGGGGAGCAGACAGGAGGGGAGCGGACAGGAGGGGAGCAGTCAGGAGGGGAGCGGACAGGAGGGGAGCGGTCAGGAGGGGAGCGGACAGGAGGGGAGCAGTCAGGAGGGGAGCGGACAGGAGGGGAGCGGACAGGAGGGGAGCGGACAGGAGGGGAGCAGTCAGGAGGGGAGCGGACTGGAGGGGAGCGGTCAGGAGGGGAGCGGTCAGGAGGGGAGCGGACAGGAGGGGAGCGGACAGGAGGGGAGCAGTCAGGAGGGGAGCCGTCAGGAGGGGAGCGGACTGGAGGGGAGCAGTCAGGAGGGGAGCGGTCAGGAGGGGAGCAGACAGGAGGGGAGCTGGGCTGGGAGTGGGTGGTCAGAAAGGTGCACTTTCTTTTCAGTACTTCCTGTTCTGCTACCTTTGTAGTAACCAGCTCTTCTGATGGCCAGAGTTCAAGCCCCCATGAATGAAAATGATTTCTGTCACTCAGAAGGCTCCTCTCGTGGGGCCGTGACTGGCTGTGGACTGGCCCGGCTGCCTGCATGCCAGGGCAGGTGTTCACATGGAGTTGTTGAGTTGCACTCTCTTGCCCTTGAGAAGGATGAGGCGTTAATAAGTTCATTCCTTCTGCCATTTCACTCGTAGGTAACCATGTTTCGTGTAGTAAGAAACGCGGGGCTAAAGTGCCCGTAATGTTTTAGCATTCCTTAAAAGGCCACTTACTTTCACAAATGGGAGTTTTGAGTGACTGTGTCGGCTGCTGTGTGAGCAACGAAGGAAAGCAGGTACAGTGTACGAGTCGCCCCAGACAGCTGCAGGCCTGCAGGGAGCCCTGGGCTTAGACTGTGCCCAACAATTAGGAACCCAAAAGGGACTCAGGGATGGGGCCCAACTGAGGGTGGCTCATGGGGTGCAGTAGGAGGGAGCTGGGGAATAGTGTGCAGTGGCCAATGGTGCCAGCGGGTGAGTCCCTCTCCTGGACCCTCCTTCTGAAGGGGCAGAACCCCTGGGGGTGGGTGGAGGTGGTAGCACGAGTTCCTCCTGCACCTCACCCGTGCCCTCGAGGTGGCGAGAGATGCCGTCGGTGAGGTCCTTCTGCCTCCCGCATAACAGTTTGATGCTGACACATCAACACAGCATTCCCCAAAGCAGCTTTTCATTTCGTAATGGGATAACTGTGGGCTCTGGAAGAGGCTCAGGTGTGCCGTTGTTCTCTGCAGGGATTTCCAGGCAGTTGACGGAACTGGCACCTGAATGGGCCACAAGTGTGCGGGGGTGGGATTCGGAAATGCTGGGAGAGAGAATGTGCTTTGGTAAACAGCATACAAATTGATTTGTATTCCAACATTTTTTTTCCCTTTTGGAAAATCAGGTTTTTTTCTGCCTTTGGCATTTTGTTGATAGCCTAGAATCCAGCTACTTGCTCCTTCTGTGTCTGTTTCCTCATCTGAACTGTGAGGCTGGGTGAGGTGAGGCGAGGCACTGGCCTGGCCGGTGATGAGCGACGGATCCACTGGGCGTGGATCCAGTGGCCGGCAGGAGGCAGGGGCTCTCCTGTTCCTAGGGCACCTTAGGCAGCAGCTCTGGCACCTTCCTTCCTGCACAGCCTGGCTCACAGGCAGCCCTGAGATCCAATGGGGTGATGGGGACAAATGTGTTATGGGACTCTAAGTCACTATTTGTCTCCAGCTCCCTCACCCCCAGGAGTTTCAAAATCATTGAAGACAAAATTGACGGGCAGATTCTGGGTGCAGACGGCAGTCAGACACCAGAAGCAGGCCCGCAGTCAGCATCTTCTGAGCAGCCTCTCCATCCCTCCGAGGTTTCATTCCAACCTCCCTGCACTTCCTGGGTGAAGCAGGTACCCTGTACATGTTTCCTGGGAACACGGGAACCAGCCAGTCCTGCCCCTGCTTAGGAAAGAGCCGCCTGTTTCAGTGGAGTTTGTTCCTGCCAGAGGGAGCGGAGATGGAAGTGCCGGCTGATGTTGAGCATCTCTCCTCGGGCAGCAACTCTTAGGGCCTCAGGGTCAATGCTCAATGGAGCCTCCATCTGTGGGGCTTTTGAGTAACAATCAGGTGAACGTGCCAGGGCCTTCTTTTTACCCATGTCTTGGTACAGATCCCATACATCTTGGTGCAGCCATTCTGTTTGAGGATGTTTTAGGGGAGACACAGGATGCTGCAATCCACTTTACTGAGCACCTTTTGCCGGAAGGAATCCGTGCTGTATCCTGTGACCTAGTCTGCAAAGGGGAGCACGTGAGCGCTAGTAACGCCCTTGTTCTTGGACATCAGGAAGGCGGTGGGCCTCATGTGGTCCGGGGGGCCCTCAGGGACAACCCAGGGAGCACAGTGACGTGGGCCATCCTCAGCACTGCCCTCAGGGGCCACCCAGGGGTGCAGTGACGTGGGCCACCCTCAGCACTGCCCTCAGGGGCCACCCAGGGGTGCAGTGACGTGGGCCACCCTCAGCACTGCCCTCAGGGACCACCCAGGGGTGCAGTGACATGGGCCACCCTCAGCAGTGCCCTCAGGGACCACCCAGGGGTGCAGTGATGTGGGCCACCCTCAGCACTGCCTCCTCCTGAGGGAGGGTAATGATGGAATCTGTCCAGGAGGCTCCAGGATGGGGATGGAATGAGTGAGTGGGGATTAGCATCCCAGAACTGTTCAGCTTGTTGGGGCAGGAGACACAGTGACGGTCTCTTTGAGAAGTCCTGTGCTGTGGTGGTTAGGATTCGGGCCTGTGGCCATCACCATACCTCACAACTGAGCATGAAAACTCTGTGAGGGAGGGAAGGACCTCAGGTGTTGGGGGCCTGGCCCAGCTCAGCACTCAGGAGTGCGAGTGACAGAAGCCAACACAGACTCACGTGGGGCATACTGGACTGTGAATGGGGACCCCAGGGTGGCTCTGGGGCTGTGAATGGGGAACCCAGGGTGGCTCTGGGGCTGTGAATGGGGAACCCAGGGTGGCTCTGGGGCTGTGAATGGGGAACCCAGGGTGGCTCTGGGGCTGTGAATGGCGAACCCAGGGTGGTTCTGGCACAGTGGCCGGGATCTGCAGCATCTCCCCGCTGCTTTTGTCTCCAGTTTATCTCTCTTTGTGTGGTGTTGGGATGGCTGCTTGTCCACCTGTTCACTCCTGTTCACAGGGCTTAGCAACCAATCTGCATGAAAAGAGAGAATCTTCCACCAGAGAAAAGCATGTAGGAGGGGGCCGTGGTTTGGAATGGGTCAGGGCCTGCACCTGACCAGTGACTGGGCAGGGAATGAGATGTTTTTGTGGCTCCTGGGCTGCAAGGGAGCAAGTTTAGGGATTGACAACCATCCTAGGATACCACAACAGCAGAGGGGGGCACCCCCCAGGAATGGAAGGCTCTTGACAAGCAAATGCTGCAACCTCCATGGTTCACTCAAGAAGGTGAGTGCTACCACTAAAAAAATGTGTGACTGCAATAGATAGGAATTAATTTAACCCAGACGGTGAGACCTGTACACGGAAAACTATGAGATGGTGAAAGAAATGGAAGACAAGGCAAATAAATAGAAGGTATCCCATGTTCATTGATTGAAAGAATTAATATTGTTAAAATGTCCGTACTACCTAGAGCAATCTATAGTTTCAATACAACCCCTATCAAAATTCCAATGGCATTTTTTTTTACAGAAATAGAAAAGCAATCCTAAAATTCATATGGAACCACATAAAACCCTGAATAGCCAAGGCAATCAGGAGCCAAAGGAACAAAGCTGGATGCATCACACCATCTGATTTCAAAATATACTATGAAACTATAATAACCAAAACAATGTGGTACTGGCAACAACAAAACAAAATAGACACATCAACTAATGGAACAGAATAGAGAGCCAGGAAATGAATCCATGCATTTATGCTCAATTGATTTTCAGCAAAAGTGGCAAGAACACATAATGGGAAAAGGACAGTGTCTTCAATAAATGGTGCCAGAAAAACTGGATATCCACATGCAGAAGAATGAAATTAGAACTTATCTCTCACCATATACAAAAACTCAAAAGGGATTAAAGACTTAAATTTAAGACCTGAAACTGTAAAACTACTAGAAGAAATCACAGGGCAAAATGACATAACATTATCCTGGGCAACAATTTTTTTGATTTGATCCCCAAAGCACAGGCAACAAAATCAAAAATAAACAAATGGGATTATATCAAATACAAAGCTCTACACAGCAAACAAAACAGTTAGCAGAGTGCACAGACAACCTAAGGATTGGGAGAAAATATTTGCAAGCTGTACATCCAATAAGGGCTTAATATCCAAAATATATAATAAGCTCAAACAACTCAATAGCATGAAAATGAAAAACCCAATTAAAAGACAGGTAAAGAATCTGAGTAGATATTTCTCAAAAGAAGACATAAAAATGGCCAACATGTATGTGAAAAGATGCTCAACTGTGCTAATCATTAGGGAAATGCAAATCAAAACCACAATGTGATATCATATCACACCTGTTAGAATGGCTATTATTAAAAAGACAGCAAATGTTGGTGAGGAAGTGGTGAAAAGGGAAATCTTGTGCACTATTGGGAATCTAAATCGGTACAGTCATTATGGAGAACCGTATGGAGGCCTCTCAAACAACTGAAACTACTATATCATCTAGCAATCCCACTATGAGGTATTTATCCAAAGGAAGTAAAATCAGCATGTTGAAGAGAGATCTGCACCCTCATGTTTACTGCAGCACTGTCCACAATGGCCATGACATAGAATCAAACTAAATGTCCATCGACAGATGGATGGATAAAGACACAGTGGGATACTATTCAGTCTTAAAAAGGAAGGAATTCTGTGATTTCCAACATCATGGATGGAATTGGAAAGCATTATGCTGAGTGAAATAAGCCAGGCACAGAAAGACAAATACCGCATGATCTTACTCATATGTGGAACTGAAAATAATTGAACTCACAGTAGCAGAGAGTAGAACTGAGGTCGCCAGAGGCCAGGGGTGGAGGGAATGGGGAGATGACAGTTGGAGGGCACAAATCTCAGGGGCAATTTTTTGAGTTCGATTGTACAGTGTGATGAAGATAACAGTAGACGATTATACATCTCAAAACTGCTGAGAGAACAAATTCCAAATGTTTTTGCCACAAAAATGTTAAGTATTTGAAGTGATGGATATGTTAACTAGCTTGATTTAATTATTCCACATTGTATTCATAAATCATAGCATTGCCTTGTACCCATTGATATGGTTTGGCTCTGTGTCCCCACCCAAATCTCACCTCGAGTTGTAATCCCCAGTGTTGGGGAGGGACCTGGTGGGAGGTGACTGGATCGTGCGGGTGGTTTCCACCACGCTGTTCTCATGATAGTGAGGGAGTTCTCATGAGAGCTGATGGTTTAAAAGTGTAGCACTCCCCCCACCCCCACTCCTTCTGCCGCCTCAGGAAGAAGGTGCTTGCTTCTCCTTCGCCTTTTGCCATGACTAGTTTCTTGAGGCCTCCCCAGCCCTGTGGAACTGTGAGTCAATTAAATCTCTTTTCTCCAAAAATTACTTAGTCTTGGGTAGTTCTTTATAGCTGTGTGAAAATGGACACCCATATATATATACAATTGTAAATTAAAATGTGTGTGACCAAGTCATTTTGCTTCCTCAGCCTCAGTTTCCCCACCTGGGATGAGTGGACGGCATTGGAAAGCTCTGGGTGACCACTGCTGCCACACCAGCTTTGGCCCCAGCTTGTAGCTTCAGGAGGATTTTCCACGGGGGTGGAAGACCCTGTCTCCTTCTACCTGGGGCTTCCAAAGCCGGTGGCCTGTCTTTGTTCTTTCTCTTGCTCCACCCTGCTCAAAAATACAAGTCCTCCTGAGCCTCCGAAGCTTACTCTTCATAAAACCCTCTGTGGCCTCCTATAAGAACACGCTGTCTCCAGACAAAGCTCTGGTTACCAGCGTAGCCCACAAAAAACCCAAATTAAGACAAAACCCAAAGTAAGACAAAAAACCTGTCTTCCCGTTGGCCAGGAGACAGGCCGTTAGGTTTTCTCTCCTTGTTAACGTCTAGTCACTCAGATGACTTCTTTAGTTTCAAGGCTCTGCTGGGAGGGGTGTTTATGCCATCATAGTTGAGCAGACATAGGCCTAGACCATCAGTCACGTGGACTGTGGGGGTCCTGCCAGGACTGCTCCCAGGCAGCAGGGTCCACCCTCAGAGATGGAGCACTGGGGCCGTGGACGTGAGTGTCACCAACATTTTATCCTCCAGAATTTCTCCCGCCCACTGCGGCCCCAGGTGCCCACACCATACTTTCCCTCCATGGCCTAACTGAGGCCTTGGGTCCAAGCTGTCTTCTGCCTAAAGCTCTGTTTTGGGTATTGTCCATCAGCTTCTGGGTTCTCACCTCACAGGGCTGACGGGACGTGTGCAAACCAACAGGGAAGCAGTGATTTCCAGGGAAACAGATGCACAAGCTGCTGCCTGATTTCTCATCAGAGGAGTGCCAGGGTCCCCTGGGCCCCTCTCCTAAACCCACCGATGAAAGGTGCTGGGGTCTGTTCCTGCACATTCCAAATCGTGCACCGTCAGAGCGTCATTTCTGTCAGGACTGAGCTTGGGGAGAGCAACCACCTCCAGCAACGCAGCCTCACTTGTTCTTTCTTGGTGGGTTACGTGTGGGACCTCTTTGATTTTTACATCTCACTGATTCTTGGGCTAGAAAAGTCTGGTTTTCCATGTTTTATGCGATTCCAGATTCCTGTGTGGCATTTCAGCCCAGACTCCAGAGTGTCTTGTATTAAATGCCGGCGAGTATAATTAGCATTCAAGACCTGGGTGCAAGGCGTTGCAAGTGTTAATTTAACAGGAAATTATGTGTCTTCAGTTTGGTCGAGGAGCTGCCTCTTCTGGAGGCCTAAACTTGAAACAGCCCCCCTTGCCTGCGACTGGGGCCAGTGCTCCCCATTGGACGGAGCTCCTGATGATGGCTCAGCCCCATCCCATATTGCTTCTAGTTACTAAACAGCCTTGTTCCTGCTGAAGACAGCTCTTCCCGAGCCTGGTCTGGCTGGTGGCTTCTTGGGGCCTGTGTGGGGTTGCTGGAGCTTCCCCCGTCTGTGCTGTCCTGGGTATCTCTTGGGTGAGGCCCTGCGCTTTGCTGCTGGTTGTCACGGCTTCTAAGGGCCCAGGTGATGACTCCTCGGCAGGGGGACATTTTGTGTTTTTGGAAGGTGCTGGGGTCTGACACTCTCGTATGGGGGTCTGGGTGGCATGTAAGAGGGGCTGTCTTTCCCTGAATGTGTTTCTGGGTCTTATCTTGGGGTGTGGCAGTGTGAAGTGTATGTTCATTGGTGTGTTCACTGGTCTTCTTTGGGAGCTGAATTTAAACTCATCCTGGTGCCTGGAAATGCAGTCTAGACCCTCCATGGAAGCCTTTACCTGAGCTCGATTGTAGCTGTGATTCCACCGGGAGCAGCCGCGACAGCCCACGTGCCACGAGCATGGCTGCCTGAGCCTCTGCGCGAGCCCTGCTTGCAGGTGTTGGGTGTAAAATCAGAAAGGGGGCTGATTCCACCGGGAGCAGCCACGACAGCCCACGTGCCACCAGCATGGCTGCCTGAGCCTCTGCGTGAGCCCTGCTTGCAGGTGTTGGGTGTAAAATCAAATGGGGCTGTCGGATCATCTGCTACTTCCACATTGAACTTTTCCCGTGTGCTTTCCACGGCGACTGCATCAGGTTACGTTCCTGCCCGCGGAGCACAAGGCCCTATTTTCTCCATGTTCTCACCCACACGCGTTATTTTTGGTTTTGTTTCGTTTCGTTTTTTGATAGCAGATGTCCTGCTGAGCAGGCAGTAGGTCTCACTGTGGTTTTGATTTGCGTTGCCTTGACGCTGGTGATGCTGGGCGCCTTCCCTGTGCTTTCAGCTGTTTGTACATCTTCTCTGGAGAAAAGTCTACTCAGGTCCTTTACCCGTTTTTAATCAGGTTTTTTGTTGTTGTTGTCGAGTTGTGGTTCTTTATGTATTTTGGATACAAATCCCTTATCAGATAGATGAGGGCAAATATTTCCCCACTCCCTGGCTGCCTTTTCCTGCTGCTAATAGTGTCCTTTGATGCACAGAAGTTTTAATTTTGATGGTTACATTCTTTCTTTTTGAGATGAAGTTTCTCTCTTGTTGCCCAGGCTGGAGTGCAATGGCGCAATCTCGGCTCACTGCAACCTCCGCCTTCCAGGTTCAAGCCATTCTCCTGCCTCAGCCTCCCGAGTAGCTGGGATTACAGGCACCCGCCACCACACCCACCTAATTTTTTGTATTTTTAGTAGAGATGGGGTTTCTCCATGTTGACCAGGTGATGGTTACATTCTTTTATTTTTATTCTGAATTGCTTTTTAAGTTGTCCCCACCCCCGCTTTTTAAAAAAACACCTATTTATCTTGACTTTACCTAGTTGCCAGTTTCTTAAGACCAGGATTCTCCTGTTCCCAGTCCTGCTCCAGATGGAGTGTCGGTGATATGTGGTTGGTACTGGCCACTCTGCCTCTGAGTCTGTTTCACTGGGAGATGTGAAGGTGGCTGAGCAAGGAGACGGTTCCTGTCCCTCTTCGTGGTTCTCAGCCATGAGCTGAGCTGCTCACTGCTGAGCATTTGTGGATGAACCTACAAGGTTGTAGCCAGCAGCACCTGGCCTGAGCTGAGTGACTCGCTCTGTGGTTCTCTGCTTCCATCAGGGTGAGCTCCCAGCTGGAGGAGACAGCCCAGAATCAGTGGCTCCACATAGGGGATCATTCCTGGCTCGTTCCCACAGCAGGGGCTCAGCCCTCTGTCTAGAGATGCTGCCTCTTCTGCAGAGAGCACTGGGCGGCATGTGGTGTCCAGCCACAGACCACGTTCAGGGACTGAGGAGGAACATGGGGGCCTCTGACTCTCCCGTTTCTGGGTCTCATCAAGTGCTTGCTCTTGTAGGGCACCCGTGGGAGAGAACGACTCACCTGTGGTGCTTAAGTCCATGCAGAGCTGGTCTTCGGCATGTGCTGGCTGAAAAGAACCCAGCACTCGTCCACCCTGCCGTTCTCCTTCGCTTTTCAAGCCCCCGAGGACTTAATTTTTCCTGGATCTTGGCTCAAGTGACCAACATGATGAGGTTTCCTGAGCTCCCGGTGGTCTGGAATGGTTGATCCTGTTTCCTTACCTCCCTCATGGGTGATAAGTGTCAGTCAGACTTTCCTGCCGCTGCCTATGCCTCTATGGGCTCCAGCAAGGCACCCAACCTCTCTGGGCTCTAGTTTCTCAATATGGAATGGGGACCATGACAGTTTATGCCACTAAGGGTTATCATAAGGACTGGCTGAGTTGACTGTGTGAGTGATGTCTGCAGATGTCAGCTCTTACGGTGAGAGTGTGTGTGTGAGTGATGTCTGCAGGTGTCGGCTCTTAAGATGAGAGTGTGGGTGTGAGTGACGTCTGCGGGCGTCAGCTCTTATGGTGAGAGTGTGGGTGTGAGTGACGTCTGTGGGCCTCAGCTCTTATGGTGAGAGTGTGGGTGTCGTGACGTCTGTGGGCGTTGGGTCTTATGGTGAGAGTATGGGTGTGAGTGACGTCTGCGGGCGTCGGCTCTTATGGTGAGAGTATGGGTGTGAGTGACGTCTGCGGGCGTCGGCTCTTATGGTGAGAGTGTGGGTGTGAGTGACGTCTGCGGGCGTCGGCTCTTATGGTGAGAGTGTGGGTGTAAGTGACGTCTGCGGGCGTTGGGTCTTATGGTGAGAATGTGAGTGACGTCTGCAGGTGTCAGCTCTTATGGTGAGAGTGTGGGTGTGAGTGACGTCTGCGGGCGTCAGCTCTTATGGTGAGAGTGTGGGTGTGAGTGACGTCTGCGGGCGTCAGCTCTTATGGTGAGAGTGTGGGTGTGAGTGACGTCTGCGGGCGTTGGGTCTTATGGTGAGAATGTGGGTGTGAGTGACGTCTGCAGGTGTCACCTCTTATGGTGAGAGTGTGGGTGTGAGTGACGTCTGCGGGCATCAGCTCTTATGGTGAGAGTGTGGGTGTGAGTGACGTCTGCGGGCGTTGGGTCTTATGGTGAGAGTGTGGGTGTGAGTGACGTCTGTGGGCCTCAGCTCTTATGGTGAGAGTGTGGGTGTGAGTGACGTCTGCAGGTGTCACCTCTTATGGTGAGAGTGTGGGTGTGAGTGACGTCTGTGGGCCTCAGCTCTTATGGTGAGAGTGTGGGTGTCGTGACGTCTGCAGGTGTCAGCTCTTATGGTGAGAGTGTGGGTGTGAGTGACGTCTGTGGGCGTCAGCTCTTATGGTGAGAGTGTGGGTGTGAGTGACGTCTGCGGGCGTCGGCTCTTATGGTGAGAGTCGCCGTGCAAGACCTGAGGATTTTGTGAGTTGGTTGCAGAATAGGACACTCTGCCAGTCACTCCATGTAGCTATGGTGACCCCATTTTCTCAGTCAGACGCTGGCATCCACAGTCTAAAGTGAAAGTGAGGCTCCGTAGAGGACACAGCCTCGAGCGGTGAAGTGGGACCATGTGGACAGATCTTGGGGTGTGACTCCCAGGCCGACTCTGAGCAAGTTCCTTAACCTCCCTGTGCCTTAATTTCCACATGGCATAAATGGGATAATAGTATGCAGTGTCTTAGTCCATGAAGGCTGCTCAACGTACCACCTACGGGGGGCTTGGAAACAGCAGACATTGATTTCTCAGTTCTGGAGGCTGGAAGCCAAGGTCACCGCCCTGGCAGGGTTGACGTCTGGTGTCTGGCGAGGCCCCTCCTGGCTCATCCACGGTGCCTCCTCACGTGTCCTCATGTGGCCGGAGCGTGAGCCGTCCTTGGGGCCTCTGTAAGGAAGGCCCCACCTCCTCGCCTCTCAGCCGTCTGCCTGCTAACAGCAGCACCTGGGGCTGGTTTCGGCACACAGCCTGTTGCATGGAGGAGGAGCGTCATGGGCTTGGGAGGGGGGTTTAAGGCATCCTTAAAGGTGAAAGGCTGGGAAGTGCTGGGCGCGCTGGTGCTCCGTGAGGGAGGCATGACTGGCTGTGTTCTTGGCACTGTCTTCACTGTCCTCCCCTCCTAGCCTGCTCCTCACCTCCCAGAAGGGCCTCCCACCCGCCACGCTTCCCCCTGCCCCGCCTGGCTGGCGTGTGCCGGGCTCCTCAGTACTGCCAGCTCACACCCTCGAGCTGTGGCTTCTGTCGTGCGCCTCCCTCGGGGCAGTGGGCTGTGCGCCGCTGGATTTGCCATCCCAGGCCTCACTGGGATCCCTGGGTGGCGGGAGGAATGGAGGCCCCACTCATAGTGACTTGCAGATGTCACTCACACTCACACTCTCACCATATGACCTGACGCCCGCAGATGTCACTCACACCCACACTCTCATCATAAGACCCGATGCTTGCAGACATCACTCACACTCACGAGGGAAGCTGGCCTCTCCTGGATTTACCGTCCCAGGCCTCACTGGGATCCCTGGGTGGCGAGGGGAATGGAGGCCCCGCTTGTCGCTCAGGGAAGGTGGCCTCTCCTGGATTTACCGTCCCAGGCCTCACTGGGATCCCTGGGTGGCGGGGGGAATGGAGGCCCCGCTCGTAGTGACTTGCAGATGTCACTCACACCCACACTCTCACCATAAGACCTGACACCTGCAGACGTCACTCACACTCACAGGGGAAGATGGCCTCTCCTGGATTTACCGTCCCAGGCCTCACTGGGATCTGGGTGGTGGGAGGAATGGGGGCCCTGCTCCTCACACAAGGGAAGCTGGCCTCTCTGGACAGTGAGGCTCCCGCTGTGGGTGCAGGTGCTGCCCGGACGCGGGGCTCCTCCCCAGTCAGAGCCTCACGCTGCTCTGCAGACGCATAGGCTGTGCTGGCCGCTCCCAGGCACTGTCACTCTGTCCCCTGCCTTCTGCTGCCTGTCAGTGGCTGCTCTGAACTGTAACGAAATCCTTGAAAATAAAGGAATTTCCAGCGATATAGGGCCTCGGCTTATCTTCAGGTTTCGTTACGAACTAAGCTGCTCAGACTTCACAGCGGTCCTGCCTTGGACGCAGCCCACGGATCCAACAGCTCCTTAAATCTGACCTGGGTGTGTGGTGAGCCAGTGCCTGCTTCCTTGGGCCTCAGAAGCCATTGCTGTCTCTCAGGATTCACCTTTGGCCTCCTGGAATTTTTGCAACAGTTTTGACTGGATGCCATGACAGCAGTTTCTACTCCCTGAGAATGGGAACACTTTTACAGCTTCCTTGCAGAATGGGAGCACTTTTACAGCTTCCTTGCAGAAATGCGCATGGCGGGTGCTTGATCAGTTCAGATAAAGGGCTTTTTCTCCCTCTGGAGAATTCCTTTCAACAGGGCAGTGATTCTGAGCTGTCATTACTTTTCCCTCCTCCAAAAATAGCTGGGGAGATTTTATTCTTGTTGCTGCACCCCTGGGGACCCTGATGGAGCAGTGGGCTCCTCCGTCTGTGGTGCTGCTGTGAGGAGCCCCCATGGGACCGAGGGAACCCTGGCAACGCTGCCAGCTCCCTGCAGGGAGGGAACTTCAGAGGCAGCTCCAGTGTCCCAGGGCACCGGGATTTACAGATTGAAGGTACTTTGGCAAGGCAGCCTCCACCAGGAGGGGGCAGTGGGAGAGAGGCAGGGTCCTGAGGGACCCCAGAAGGGGAGGCAGGAAAGAATGAAAGGGCGACCTAGCCTGGTACAGCAGGACACCTGGAGCATGGCAGTCCCAGACTGATGAGGGCTCCTTCTGCTATTCTGAGTGTGAGTAGTGAGTGTGTACATGAGAACATGTACATGTGTGAGCATGTGAGAACAGATAGTGTGTACATGTGCATGTGTGTGAGAATGTGCATGTGTGAGAACTTGTGCATGTGAGAATGTGTATGTGTGAGAATGTGTACATGTGTGAGCAGGTGTTTGCATGTGAGAATGTGTGAGAACATGTGCATGTGTGAGCAGGTGTGTGCATGTGAGAATGTGTGTGAGAATGTGTACATGTGTGAGCATGTGTGAGCAGGTGTGTGCATGTGAGAATGTGTGCATGTACGTGGACAGAGAATGTGTACGTGTGTGTTTGAGAATGTGTGCATGTGTGAGAATGTGAGCGTGTGTGTGCATGTGAGAATGTGCATGTGTGTGGATATGAGTGTACGTGTGTGCTTGTGTGAGAATGTGTGCATGTGTGAGAATGAGTGCATGTGTGTGCATGTGAGAATGTGTGCATGTATGTGCAGATAAGAATGTGTACGTGTGCAAGTGTGAGAATGTGTATATATGTGAGAATGTGTGCATGTGTGCGCATCTGAGAATGTGTATGTGAGTGTGAATGTGTACGTGTGTGCATGTGTGAGAATGTGTACGTGTGTGTATGTGAGAATGTGTGAGCATGTGAGAATGTACGTGTATGTGAGAACGTGTGAGCATGTGCATGTGTGAGAATGTGTGCATGCGAGAGCATGTGTGAGGATGTGTGTACGTGTGAGAATGTGCATGTGAGAGCATGTGTGAGGATGTGTGCATGTGTGAGAATGTGCATGTGTGTGCATGAGAATGTGAGCATGTGTGTGAGAACGTGTGCCTGTGAGAGCATGTGTGAGGATGTGTGTATGTGAGAATGTGTGCATGCATTATGTGGTTGTGTGTGTGCATGGTGTGAATGTCTGTATATGTGGTTGCTTGTGTATTGTACACACACGTGTACAAGTGTGCACTAATTATCCTGCTGTACTGGGCAGCAGTGTCTCGTCTCCTGGCCCCTCACACTGGCCGACTGAGTCTGCCACTGGCATCTTCAGGCCTCAGCCACAGCAGGGCTCCTGAGCGATGTCTCCGATGAAGAACCGGCACTGCAGGGAGGCAGCCACGAGGGGTCACTGGTGCTGCTTGGTGCTCACTGGCCACCCGGGTGACCGCAGCCTCTGGGCCTTGCCTTGTTTGGATGCAGGGAGGGAGTGAGTGACAGACCAGCTTGAAGAAGCACAGCAGGGTGCCACTGTTTCATGAGAGGCTGCTGTGCTCCCTCCCTGGCTGCTGGCGGGTATAGCCTGTGGGGCCCTAGATGTGGTCCCGTTCTCTCTGGAAAGCGCGCCCTGAGCCCTGCAACGTTACTGTTTCTAGGCTCTGGGTTCAGTGCCTGGGACACTCCTAGGAGGCCGCGTTCCCCTCCTGGGCTTCCCAGGTGTGTTCCCAGGGAGCTGCTGTGAGACTGACTGCCCATTCCTTTTGTCTGGGCAGGGTCAGCTGGCAGCCGCAAGAGCGGATGCATTTGGTGTTTACTGTAGACAGTATTCTGCAAACCTGAGTGTCTGTCTCAGCGATGGCTTTGCGACGATTCTAGAAATGGTCGCGGTCCCTGCCCAGCCCTGGAACGTGCTAGTGCTTGCTCCGCCGGGGCTCGGCCTGCCCGGTGGTTTGCCGGGTGTCTCTCGCCTGCCCTTCTTGTCGGAATACAGCCTCTGACGCCTCTCATCTGCAAAGGCTTCGTAATTGGGGTGCCTTTTCTGCTCATCCCTTCTTGCTCACAATTCAAGAACTTTGTTCTGATAGTTTCCAGGCAGCTGAGATAAATCAGTTTTCACGTGCATACCATTTACCTTAATATACTGTTTACACAAATGATTGAATAGGTATGTGCATTGTGGTTATTTCAAACAATGCCCTAAGCTAATTGCCTCACTTTGAAATACTAAATTAAGTGATCATATTGTATTCATTAACTCCCAAGTCCTGTTATATTTCCATAAATAAATAAGAAATGTTAAAAAAAAAAAGACATATAAGTAAAAGTAGGTAAAGATATTAGAAAAAGGGGAAAAGAAGATGGTTAGTTCACTGGAATCTGTGCCACAGGCGCCTGTAAGCAGGAGGTGTCCCTGCCCAGGAGCTGGTCGTGCTCGCGGCGTTTGGTGGAAGGAAGATGCTCCTGGCTGGGGGACCCCCTGTGGATCTCTGTGGAGAATTGTGGGGCCTGGGGGACCCCCTGTGGATCTCTGTGGAGAATTGTGGGGACTGGGGGACCCCCTGTGGATCTCGGGAGAATTGTGGGGCCTGGGAGACCCCCTGTGGATCTCTGTGGATAATTGTGGGGACTGGGGGACCCCCTGTGGATCTCTGTGGAGAATTGTGGGGCCTGGGGGACCCCCTGTGGATCTCTGTGGAGAATTGTGGGGCCTGGGAGACCCCCTGTGGATCTCTGTGGAGAATTGTGGGGCCTGGGGGACCCCCTGTGGATCTCTGTGGAGAATTGTGGGGCCTGGGGGACCCCCTGTGGATCTCTGTGGAGAATTGTGGGGCCTGGGAGACCCCCTGTGGATCTCTGTGGAGAATTGTGGGGCCTGGGGGACCCCCTGTGGATCTCTGTGGAGAATTGTGGGGCCTGGGGGACCCCCTGTGGATCTCTGTGGAGAACTGTGGGGCCTGGGGGACCCCCTGTGGATCTCTGTGGAGAACTGTGGGGCCTGGGGGCCCCCCTGTGGATCTCTGGGGAGAATTGTGGGGACTGGGGGACCCCCTGTGGATCTCTGGGGAGAATTGTGGGGCCTGGGGGACCCCCTGTGGATCTCTGGGGAGAATTGTGGGGCCTGGGGGATCCCCTGTGGATCTCTGGGGAGAATTGTGGGGACTGGGGGACCCCCTGTGGATCTCTGGGGAGAATTGGGACTGGGGGACCCCCTGTGAATCTCTGTGGAGAATTGTGGGGCCTGGGGGACCCCCTGTGAATCTCTGTGGAGAATTGTGGGGCCTGGGGGACACCCTGTGGATCTCTGTGGAGAATTGTGGGGCCTGGGGGACCCCCTGTGGATCTCTGGGGAGAATTGTGGGGCCTGGGGGACCCCCTGTGGATCTCTGTGGGGACTGGGGGACCCCCTGTGGATCTCTGTGGAGAATTGTGGGGCCTGGGGGACCCCCTGTGGATCTCTGTGGAGAACTGTGGGGCCTGGGGGACCCCCTGTGGATCTCTGTGGAGAACTGTGGGGCCTGGGGGCCCCCCTGTGGATCTCTGGGGAGAATTGTGGGGACTGGGGGACCCCCTGTGGATCTCTGGGGAGAATTGTGGGGCCTGGGGGACTCCCTGTGGATCTCTGGGGAGAATTGTGGGGCCTGGGGGATCCCCTGTGGATCTCTGGGGAGAATTGTGGGGACTGGGGGACCCCCTGTGGATCTCTGGGGAGAATTGGGACTGGGGGACCCCCTGTGAATCTCTGTGGAGAATTGTGGGGCCTGGGGGACCCCCTGTGGATCTCTGTGGAGAATTGTGGGGCCTGGGGGACCCCCTGTGGATCTCTGTGGAGAATTGTGGGGCCTGGGGGACCCCCTGTGGATCTCTGGGGAGAATTGTGGGGCCTGGGGGACCCCCTGTGGATCTCTGTGGGGACTGGGGGACCCCCTGTGGATCTCTGTGGAGAATTGTGGGGCCTGGGGGACCCCCTGTGGATCTCTGTGGAGAATTGTGGGGCCTGGGGGACCCCCTGTGGATCTCTGGGGAGAATTGTGGGGACTGGGGGACCCCCTGTGGATCTCTGTGGAGAATTGTGGGGCCTGGGGGCCCCCCTGTGGATCTCTGTGGAGAATTGTGGGGACTGGGGGACCCCCTGTGGATCTCTGTGGAGAATTGTGGGGCCTGGGGGACCCCCTGTGGATCTCTGTGGAGAATTGTGGGGTAACACAGTAAGCGACGTTTCTCAGCAGATGCACAGTTAGCGTCTCTGGGCCATTTCTCCTAGGATATCCTCTAGGGCAGGCCTGGACGTGTCACTCGGGATGTCGTTTAGTGCAGGCCTGGGCGTATCACCTAAGCAAAGTGTGGCAAGAGCACTTTCCTCACGGGGGATCAAAGCCACCTTCTTCGGTCCACAGCTTTCCGGTGCTCCGATTGGATGGTTCTGGGTCAGTGCTATGGGTGTCACAGAGAGTGGAGGCTCAGTGTCTCCAAGCAACAGGACCCTCTGGGGGCACCCTGGGCAGCAGAGCCCCACCCTTACTCTGAAGAACAGAGGTCCACTAGGATCACCTGCTTGACGTATGGAGCTGGGGATGGAAATGCTGGGGGTCAATCGGCCCTCTGAGCCCAAGCAGAGAGACAGTACGGGACGGGGTGGAGGCGCATGGCCACCTGAGAACTTGCGAGACTCACGCCAGCCCCTCCTAGGGCGCCCCCACCACCAGCCCTTTTGGTCCCCAGTGAGTCTTTCATCCAAGTGGGTCATTGCCAGGGGTGAGGACTTCTAAATCTATGTGAGATTTCAACAAATGAGGCTTCTAGCTGATGGTCTTAAACACTTCCACGGACATCTCCATTTTCTTTTAGACAAATGGGAAAATACCAGTTATAGTCATTCACTAACATCCTTTTAGTCCACGCCGGGTGCAAGGCACTGTTCCAGACGCTGTGGGGGCGTGAAGAGGCTGTAGCTGTGATCCCTGCCTTCCAGGAACTCACGGTGGCACCGGGGAGAGGGTGGTCCTGCAGGGCGGTAGAGGCGAGGTGCCGTCTTGTCCATGCGGAGACTGTGTGTGAGCGTATGCGTGTGGGCGTGTGAGTTTGTGCATGTGCGCTTGCGTGCACCTGTATATGAGTTAGTGTGTCTGGGTGTGTGTGTGTGTGCACGTTTGCAAATGTGTGAGTGTGCACGTGCTCCTGTGTGTGTGTGTCTGCATAATCAAGTGCATGCAAATGTGTGTGCACACTTGTGTGTGTACATGTGTTGGAATGTTCACGTGGGTGCATGTGAGTGTGAGTGTGTGTATGTGTGAGTGTCCCGTGCATGGGAGAAGTGTGTGAAAATGTGTGTGTTGGTTCATGCAGGTATGAATGTGCATATATGCACCGTGTACACACGTGTGGTGTAAGGTTGGAGGGAGGTATGCAGCCCCACAGACTATATGAGAATAGAAGTGGGCTGGAAGCTTGGTCCTGGAGGAGGCCTGTGTTTGTGTTTTGGGGACAGTGACGCTTGCGAATGAAATTACTTTGGCCTGTGGGAACAGTGCTCTAAGGACCACTGTTTAAAACAAATTACCAAGATAAATGAGCTCTTTTTCTTATTTCTCCAAAAATCCAACCACAGAAAATGCTCAATATTTTCTTCCAAATGAAAGAAACTGACCACCCAATTCTAGATTACTGTTAATATAAGTGTCTCTAAGCAAACCTTTTGCTCCTCAAAGCTTTTGTGTCCATTGTCCTGGGCCCTGTTCATCCGCTGCTCTGCATCCTGGGCATTCCTTCTCTCACTGTCTTTAGCACTGTCCATTCCGGTCCCAGAGGCAGTGGGGTCCAGCCTTCTGTCTGCACAGTGAAGGGGTTGCATCCTAGAACTCTGAAATGTGGGGCCCCCTGGTTCACTGAGTCCCTGAGTTCAGAGTTCTGTGGGGGTCCAGGCTTCTGTCTGCACAGTGAAGGGGGTTGCATCCCAGAACTCTGGGGGTGTGAGGCCCCCCAGTTCATTGAGTCCCTGAGATCGGAGTTCCAGGCCAGGCGGAATTCTTGTCGGGGGACGCCTGCCATGTCTCGCCTCTCCCAGCCAGGGCAGCAAGAAGCCTGCCTTCCTGTTTTGGAAAAAGACTCATTCTACAGAACGTCTCCCAGAATATTCCCCTCCCCCACAAGCCTGTCTGTGCATGGGCTGGGTAGCGTGTGGAAAGACCTGGTTGCTGCCGCCAGCAGAGGGATGCGTGTTGTCCTAAGGTTCACCTTGCAGATGGCTCCAGTCTATCCAGGTCTCTGGTCTCCATGACCACCATCCTCGCTTAGCCACCATCCCCTGGGTGGGGCTGCTCTGTTTACCTGCCA
This sequence comes from Pan paniscus, assembly GCF_029289425.2. Taxonomy (NCBI): domain Eukaryota; kingdom Metazoa; phylum Chordata; class Mammalia; order Primates; family Hominidae; genus Pan; species Pan paniscus. Next base: position 194,810,608 of record NC_073255.2, on the reverse strand, counting down.
TGGGCTCCTGGCAATCTCCAGCCCTTGGCAGGGAGATCTGTTTTAAAACGCAGACCCATTCAAGAGCCTGCCCTGCCTGGAACACCACCCAAGTGGAGGTGGCCTCCTCTAGCTCCTGGGATGAAGGCCACTGCCTCTGATTCCCGCAGGCTCTGCACAATCTGCTTGAGTGGCTTGACCGGCTTGGTGTCCTCTCCTGCCTGATCCAGAACTGCAAGGCCTTGTCCCCACTGCCCACTGGGGCTGACCAGGGCCAGGCGCTGCCATGCACGGAGCTGCTCCCTCCCGGCCGCCCACCGGGGCCAGGTGCTGCCATGCACGGAGCTGCTCCCTCCCCGTTGCCCACTGGGGCCAGGTGCTGCCATGCACGGAGCTGCTCCCTCCCGGCCGCCCACCGGGGCCAGGTGCTGCCATGCACGGAGCTGCTTCCTCCCGGCCGCCCACCGGGGCTGGATGCTGCCATGCACGGAGCTGCTCCCTTAGCCTGGAGTGTCCTCGATGTCCTCAGGTCGGCTGCTGTTTTTTCTCTGACCGCTGGGTGAGGTTGGTGCCCTCTGTCAGGCACTCTCGTGCCCTTTTTTGCAGCCTGTCCACAATTATAACCGAACCATCAGTGGTGAACATCTGTTGCCCCAGGATCCTGGAAGCTCTGGAGCATGGAGCCTGCAGTGTCTGCTTTTTCTGTGTGTGTGTCTCCCGGCTGTCCTGGCCTGGCCACGCAAGCAGGATGCAAGGCAGAGCTGTGCCTTCCCTGGGACGAGGGTGTGGGGTGGAGGCAGCCGAGCAGCAGGCATGGCACTGACCTGCTCCCAGAACAGGAAGGGGCTTTGCAAGGCTCAGGCAATGCTGGGGACAGAGATGATGAGCCTCGTTGATGAGAGCACCCAATGCTGCAGGGAAGACAGAGGGAGAAGGCACGAAGCCGTCATCGAGGGGCACCTGGGGGTTAGGCTTCCGCGCAGAGGCACGGGCAGTGTCTGTTTGCCGGAAGGGTTTATGATGTTGGATTAGCGGCATCCTTGGGCACGCACAGTAAGTTTGGCAGTTAAACACGTTAGCGGCTGTGCTTATGTGCGTGTATGAGTTAGCAGCTGTGCACGTGTTTCTGTATAAGGATTGACACGTACACATATATTTGCACACATGAGTGTTTTGATGGTGACAGTAGCCGAGGACGGGTGGACAGGGAGCCCACAGTTTTCATAGGCAAACCCGTTCTCATCTCCCATGATTTTCAGACAGCCCCCACTTTGAACTCAGTTGCCAGCGGTGAGACTTGGAATTAAGGTTGCGCATGGAATGCCCATTCTGGACGAAGAGCAGGACCCTGGTTCTGAAAGTCTCATGGACGGGCTCCATCACCCAAGGCCTCCTGCCTCCACTGCGGTGTGGCGATGCACTTCCAGCTGGGAGTTCGGCATGGCCCGCAGGGCTGCAGAGCTGCACGGGTCAGTCTGGGCTTCGATGATAGGGTCATGTCGATAGGCTGCAGGGCCATGGCGCAGGAAACAGAGTCTGAAGTAGAAGAGAGTTCATGAGGAAACCCCGAGCAAGCTCAGATCCCAGGTGGGGTCCTGGCCGTGTCCCAAGAATACGAAGGCAGGAGTCCTGCAGAGGAGGGGGCCTGAGGGTTAGGGGCTCTGGGTAGTTTCTAGGGTGATTAAATGGTCGGCGGTGAGGCGACTTCAGTGTGCCACTTCCTGGGATTGTTTCAGAGGCTGCACTGCACGTCTGAGACGGTGGAGCTCAGCCTGGACTGGTGGGAGCTTTGGTTCTCTGGCTCCGGCACCCCTGCTGTGTAGATCACCCCTGGCGTCCCGACTCCGGAGTCTCATCGCACCTGATGCTTTCCTGATTGAGATTTGACTTTCCAGTCCTTTTCTTTAGTATGTTCATAGAGACCTTTTGGGGTGCTGCCTATTAGCCAAGTGACCCGGAAGAACAAAGCAATAGTTTCAAAATTCTGGCCACATAAAAATCAATTCTACCAGATGTATTTAGAAATTTCCTTAATTTTCTATTTCACTGCTAGGCACCTAGCCATATTTGGGGGAATCCAGTATCCCCTTAAAATCAAGCAGGTAGCAGCGAACCTGGGCATGATCTGTGGGAGCTTCTGGGCTCCTTCCTTCTGGTCACAATCATCTTCAACAAGCCTTATTGCTGAGTATTTACTAGAATAAAGGACACCCACATCATGAAGTCCTTTAAATGCGGAGATAAGGATGAATTTCATTGTTGAAAAATGCGTTGGATAAAAAATCATGAGATACTGATACACACCTATGACAGCAGCCAAACGCTGGAACATGGACGCCTCCAAGTGTCACCCAGCGCTGCCGAGGACGCGGGAACACGGACGCCACCCGGCGCTGCTGAGGATGCGGGCGATGGGGGCGCCATCACGGCTGCTGGGAGTGAAAAATGGCGTGGCCACTGTTAGGCTGATTGTCACCGTGGAGGACAGTTTGGCGGTTTCCTACAAAACTAAGCATACTCTTACCATATGAGCCAGCAGTCACTCGTGTTGGTCTTTACCCAAAAAAGTGGAAAATTAGTATCTGCAAATACCCTGTGAGGGAGGCTGTGTGTGTGTGTGAGGGAGACCGTGTGTGTGTGTGAGGGAGACCGTGTGTGTGTGTGAGGGAGGCTGTGTGTGTACGAGGGAGGCTGTGTGTGTACGAGGGAGGCTGTGCGTGTGAGGGAGGCTGTGTGTGTGTATGAGGGAGGCTGTGCGTGTGAGGGAGGCTGTGTGTGTATGAGGGAGGCTGTGTGTGTGTGTGAGGGAGGCTGTGTGTGTATGAGGGAGGCTGTGCGTGTGAGGGAGGCTGTGTGTGTACGAGGGAGGCTGTGTGTGTGTGTGAGGGAGGCTGTGTGTGTATGAGGGAGGCTGTGTGTGTGTGAGGGAGGCTGTGTGTGTACGAGGGAGGCTGTGCGTGTGAGGGAGGCTGTGTGTGTATGAGGGAGGCTGTGTGTGTGTGAGGGAGGCTGTGTGTGTACGAGGGAGGCTGCGTGTGAGGGAGGCTGTGTATGAGGGAGGCTGTGTGAGTGTGTGTGAGGGAGGGTGTGTGTGTGTATGAGGGAGGCTGTGTGTGTGTGTGAGGGAGGCTGTGTGTGTATGAGGGAGGCTGTGTGTGTGTGAGGGAGGCTGTGTGTGTACGAGGGAGGCTGTGCATGTGAAGGAGGCTGTGTGTGTATGAGGGAGGCTGTGTGTGTGTGAGGGAGGCTGTGTGTGTGTGTGTGTGAGGGAGGCTGTGTGTATGGGGGGAGGCTGTGTGTGTGTGAGGAAGGCTGTGTGGATGGGGGAAGCTGTGTGTGTGTGTGAGGGAGGCTGTGTGTGTACGAGGGAGGCTGTGTGTGTGTGAGGGAGGCTGTGTGTGTGTATGAGGGAGGCTGTGTGTGTGTGAGGGAGGCTGTGTGTGTGTGAAGGAGACCGTGTGTGTGTGAGGGAGGCTGTGTGTGTGTATGAGGGAGGCTGTGTGTGTTCGAGGGAGGCTGTGTGTGTACGAGGGAGGCTGTGTGAGGGAGGCTGTGTGTGTGTATGAGGGAGGCTGTGAGTGTGTGTGAGGGAGGCTGTGTGTGTGTATGAGGGAGGCTGTGTGAGTGTGTGTGAGGGAGGCTGTGTGTGTGTATGAGGGAGGCTGTGTGTGTACGAGGGAGGCTGTGTGTGTGTGAGGGAGGCTATGTGTGTGTGTGAAGGAGACCATGTGTGTGTGAGGGAGGCTGTGTGTGTGTATGAGGGAGGCTGTGTGTGTGAGGGAGGCTGTATGTATGGGGGAGGCTGTGTACGAGGGAGGCTGTGTGCGTGTGTGAGGGAGACCGTGTGTGTGTGAGGGAGGCTGTGTGTGTGTGTGAGGGAGGCTGTGTGCGTGTGTGAGGGAGACCGTGTGTGTGTGAGGGAGGCTGTGTGTGTGTGTGAGGGAGGCTGTGTGCGTGTGTGAGGGAGGCTGTGTGAGGGAGGCTGTGTGTGTGAGGGAGGCTGTGTGTGTGTGTGAGGGAGGCTGTGTGTGTGTGTGAGGGAGACCGTGTGTGTGTGTGAGGGAGGCCGTGTGTGTGTGTGAGGGAGGCCGTGTGTGTGTGTGAGGGAGGCTGTGTGTGTGAGGGAGGCTGTGTGTGTGTGTGAGGGAGCCTGTGTGTGTGTGTGAGGGAGGCTGTGTGTGTGTGTGAGGGAGGCTGTGTGCGTGTGTGAGGGAGACCGTGTGTGTGTGTGAGGGAGGCCGTGTGTGTGTGTGAGGGAGGCTGTGTGTGTGTGTGAGGGAGGCTGTGTGTGTGTGTGAGGGAGGCTGTGTGCATGTGTGAGGGAGGCTGTGTGTGTGTGTGAGGGAGACCGTGTGTGTGTGAGGGAGGCTGTGTGTGAGGGAGGCTGTGTGTGAGGGAGGCTGTGTGTGTGTGTGAGGGAGGCTGTGTGTGTGTGTGAGGGAGGCTGTGTGCATGTGTGAGGGAGGCTGTGTGCGTGTGTGAGGGAGACCGTGTGTGTGTGAGGGAGGCTGTGTGTGTGAGGGAGGCTGTGTGTGAGGGAGGCTGTGTGTGTGTGTGAGGGAGGCTGTGTGTGTATGAGGGAGGCTGTGTGTGTACAAGGGAGGCTGTGTGCATGTGTGAGGGAGGCTGTGTGTGTGTGTGTGAGGCTGTGTGGGGGAGGCTGTGTGAGTACGAGGGAGGCTGTGTGTGTACGAGGGAGGCTGTGTGCGTGTGTGCGGGAGGCTGTGTGTGTGTGTGAGGGAGACCGTGTGTGTGTGAGGGAGGCTTTGTGTGTGAGGGAGGCTGTGTGCGTGTGTGAGGGAGACCGTGTGTGTGTGAGGGAGGCTGTGTGCGTGTGTACGAGGGAGGCTGTGTGAGTGTGAGGGAGGCTGTGTGCGTGTGTGAGGGAGGCTGTGTGTGTGAGGGAGGCTGTGTGTGTGAGGGAGGCTGTGTGTGAGAGAGGCTGAGTGTGAGGGAGGCTGTGTGAGTGTGAGAGAGGCTATGTGTGTGTCTGAGGGAGGCTGTGTGTGTGTGTGAGGGAGGCTGTATGTGTGTGAGGGAGGCTGTGTGTGAGGGAGGCTGTGTGTGCGTGAGAGAGGCTGTGTGAGTGTGAGGGAGGCTGTGTGTGAGGAAGGCTGTGTGGATGGGGGAAGCTGTGTGTGTGTGGGGAGGCTGTGTGTGAGGGAGGCTGTGTGTGTGTATGAAGGAGGCTGTGTGTGTGTGTGAGGTAGGCTGTGTGTATGGAGGGAGGCTGTGTGTGTGAGGGAGGCTGTGTGTGTGTATGAGGGAGGCTGTGTGTATGGGGGGAGGCTGTGTGTTTATGAGGGAGGCTGCCTGTGCTTGTGTGTGAGGGTGTGTGTGTGTGTGTGAGGGAGGCTGTGTGTATGGGGGGAGGCTGTGTGAGTGAGGGAGGCTGTGTGTATGTGTATGGAGGCTGTGTGTGGGGGGGAGGCTGTGTGAGTGAGGGAGGCTGTGTGTATGTGTATGGAGGCTGTGTGTGTGGGGGAGGCTGTGTGAGTGTGTGTGTGGGGAGGCTGTGTGTGTGTCGGGGAGGCTGTGAGTGTGAGGGAGGCTGTGTGTGTGGGGGAGGCTGTGTGAGTGTGAGGGAGGCTGTGTGCGTGTGTGAGGGAGGCTGTGTGTGTGTATGTATGAAGGAGGCTGTGTGTGGGGGAGGCTGTGTGTGTGTGTGCATGTGTGAGGATGCAAGGAAAATATCCCTACTTTCCACTCAAGTTTGCAGTAATCTAAACTGCTCTAAAAATAAAGTCTATTAACAATGCACTGGGGATGGTGTCTGTGTCCACTGCATTCAGCACAGGGATAGTTTAAGGCAAAGAGAATCAATGGTTAGTTTATTTCAACTGTCAAGTAGCTAAAATTATTAGCTAAAACTGATTTTAAAAGCACAAACTATATTATGCATTATATTGTATATATTCTAAATAAATGTTTAAAAGAAAGTTTTCAAGAAAGTCTAATATATATTATTTTAAAATATATTTATGACATTGTATGCAAGAAACAAAATTTAAAGAATGAGGTTGTTATGCTTGAGAAATGATTGGCTTGGAACGTTCCAAAATTGATAGGAATTGTCCTGGGCCATTTTTCTTTATGAAAAGCTGAATGATTTGATGAGTTTGCTTGGGAAGGGGATCCTCAGCTGCATGTTGGGAAGCGTTGGCTGCTCACAGATGTGCTTCTCTTATATTTGGCACCAAATCACCAAGCCCTGTGTGCAGACACCCGGAGTGGCCGAGTGGGGCCCGGACCAGCCAGGCTCTGCCATGCCCTGAGCTGGCCACGCACGTCCACCCCGGGGGTGCATTTTCCAATGTGCGCGAGAGGCCGTGGAGCTGCAGGCAGCCGGCACCATCACTGCTCTGGGGCCCGCCGAGAGCGCCTTCCTTCTGAGGGTGGGGAGTGCAGCTCGCGGGCTCTGCTGCTGAGTGGAGCCCTGGGCTTCTGAGCCTCCCTGGCCTCAGGGATCGGAAGACGCTGCCGGCCCTGGCCTAGGATTAGGTGGTCACTGACTTGGGCCCCGCCTGGGGATCCAGGAACCTGGCTTTTGGTTCTTCCTGGCCCGTGGCTCACTCCCTCCTCTGTGGCCCCAGGCCTTGGTCCTGAGGCCTAGGATTGTTCTGCATTGTGAGCACGGGAGCTGGGCCATCTCAACGTGCTGCCCAGTTCCTGCTTGTTGCCTTTCTATTTTCAAGATATTTTCATTTGAAAAGTAGAGTACGAACATGAGGTGTGTTTGAAGTCATTCCTTATTTTCCCTCTTTGCCCCTTTCTCCCTCCTTCCCCCTTTCCCACTCCTGCTTGCACTGAATGGCGCGTGTCTGAGGAAGGCAAAGGAGCGGGCACATCTGCCTGTGTTCCCGCCGTGTGGTGCGGCCTGTCCATCACGGACGGTGGGGGGGCGCCGGGCTCTGCAGACGTGTCCCCGAGAGCCCTCTGCCTTTGTGTGGCCTTGCAGGCATTTCGGGCCGGCTCTCAGACAGGAGGCAGCGCGGCCGGGCTGCACAGAGGGAAACGGCGCAGGCCTGGCGTCTCCTCCTCGCCATTGTCCGCCCGCCCGCGCACCTGCCAGGCTGCCTCCCGGATTCCCTGGGCTTTGCAAAGTCCCATAGAAACCCGCAAGACGCTTGCAATACTCGAGGTTATTTTCTGTTAATCACCCGGCCCCGTGGTCGTGAGCATATATGCAATATCAGACCAGCAATTACCGTCAGCCTGGCCCTGGGCAAATGTGTTTCTGCTAATTACACTTGTTGCATTTGAATGGCTTTCTTCAGCCAAGCTGCACGGCGAAACCTAGTGAACAATAAAAGAGACCATTTCCCCTTCCGCCCCGCCCGAAGCTGCAGATGGCCGCCCTGTGTGGAAGCAGTAGCGCCTGAATTAATCTTTTGTGTGCACCAAAGAAGGTAATTTGAATGTTTGAAACCCCACAGGAAGCTTGTCTCAAAGTGAACAATTCGCCGAATAAAGACTAATTAGGGACTAAATTAATTAGAAGGTGTGGTTGGAAAGGATGTTGATGAGCAGAGTCTGCCATTTCAGACAAATGGAATCGAGCTAAATAAATTAGTCCGCATTAGTCCCACACCGTTCGCCAGCCTCGCGCCTCTCCTGCGCCGCCGGAAAGCAGCCCGGGAAGCCGTGCTTGCCTCCCACGCAGCCCAGGGAGAGACGTCTCCGCCGATCCTTGTAGCTCCTGCAAAGTAATATCTATATTTCCTGGGTGTTCTGTTTTGCATCTGGAAAACTGGCCTGGAATGTTACTGACTTTGTTTTTTTGTTGTCACTGAGTTGTCAGAAGCAAGTTTTACATAAAAAATGTGAAATTACATAAAAGGAAGGCTTGGGGGGTATGGAGGAAAGTGGAGTGACAACATTGCAGCCACCCTGGACTTTCTCTCCACCTTGGCATTTGTGTTTTCCGTGATGCTCGGTTTTTATTTCACAAACCAGCATCTTCCGGGTGCTCCCGGGTCCTAACAGCCCTCTGGTGACCCCGTGCTCCAAAACCTCACGGCGGCACATGATCAGAACGCATTGCAAGGACGTGTGTGACACCTTCCTGCTCTCTGAAAATGAAACGTCTCGTTCTGTCTTATCTCCTTCCCTTCTCACAGATGGAGTGTTTGGAAGGTGCCAGAAGGTTCCGGCAATGGACTTTTACCGCTACGAGGTGTCGCCCGTGGCCCTGCAGCGCCTGCGTGTGGCGTTGCAGAAGCTTTCCGGCACAGGTAGGGCGGGCGTGGGCCGAGGCTCGGCGGCTGCCGCACTGAGCGACCGCACGGGCTTGGCTTCTCCTGGGTGGTGAGGAGCTGGGACGGACTGAATCCACGAGTGTGGTGGTGGAAGGGGCAGGTGGGAGCCGGGCGCTGGGCTCATGGGTGCTTCCTACTGGGATGGTCCGTTCCTGGGTTTGGAGGAGCCCAGGCCTGCTGCCTCCTGTGTCTGAGGGAGGAGATGCCAGGAGGCTGCAGTGGCCCGCAGCTGGGCCTGGCGCAAGGTAGGCAGGCGTCTGCTGCTTATCTGGGCCTGGCTGGGTCCGGTGCAGGCGTGGCTCGGCCTGGAGAGAATCAGCCTCTGCCTGTCGCTGTTGTTGTGAAATTTTTGTTGCAGGTGGTCCCTGCAGGGGTGATGAGAAGATAAGTTTTAAAATTATGATAATTCAAAAATTATATATGGCAACATGGTAGGACCAGGGAATTCCCACAGCACCGGCCCACTGCTGCCCTTCTTTGACTGTGAAGTGAGGGCTCTTGGTCAGAAGCAGTGCTGTGTGGACACCATGGTGATGGATAAGGCGTTCTGAGTCCACGGAGGGTAGTTCTGCAGGAGCACTGTGCGTAGGGAAGGGAAATCCACATCTGGAGTAAGCGTCTAGTCCAGCAAGGACCCACCCCTTCCACACGGGAAGCTGCCTGCGGAACCACCTGCCCCCCGGCGGCTGGCTGATCACCTCGGGGAATGGTGTCATGTTGGGGACTCAGGGATGGTCTGTGGTGGCTGACTGGGGACTCAGGGGTGGCCACAGCAGGGCTGGCCTTGTTGAGTGGGAGCCCAGGCGTCACCTCCAACTCTGCCACCGCGACCACCTTGTTCATGGGCCCACGGGGCAACGGCAGGGTGGCTGGGGAAAGAGGCTGACTGGTGTCCACAGAACAGGTCACCCTATCCACTTGGTTATTAAAATCCTCCTCTGCTGAGGTCACTCTTTGGAGAACATTCACACGGGACATTCATATCTTAGTACTTCGTACCACTTCATAGACGTCTATCTAATATGTCTCTTCCCCAGTTGCCCTTGTCAACAATGTTTCCAACCATATTCTCTCCGAGTCCCTGGCCCTCCAGCCAAACCATTGGCCACAGCCCATTAATTCATAAGTAATCACACATCTGGCCGTTTCTCCTTCCAGGCGGAATCACCAGCCAGGTGCACTGCTGGAGATTCTGCTCACAGGAGGGTTTCCAATCACCTCTGTCCTTCAGGGGTCCCGGGTTCACCTCTGTCCTTCAGGGGGTCCTGGGCTCACCTCTGTCCTTGAGGGCATCCCGGGTTCACCTCTGTCCTTCAGGGGGTCCCGGGTTCACCTCTGTCCTTCACGGGGTCCTGGGTTCACCTCTGTCCTTGAGGGCGTCCCGGATTCACCTCTGTCCTTCAGGGGTCCTGGGTTCACCTCTGTCCTTGAGGGTGTCCCGGGTTCACCTCTGTCTTTGAGGGCATCCGGGGTTCACCTCGGTCCTTCAGGGGGTCCCAGGTTTACCTCTGTCCTTCAGGGGGTCCCGGGTTCACCTCTGTTCCTCAGGGGGTCCCAGGTTCACCTCTGTCCTTCAGAGGGTCCCGGGTTCACCTCTGTCCTTCAGGGGTCCCAGCCTGGGTTCACCTCTGTCCTTCAGGGGGCCCCGGGTTCACCTCTGTCCTTCAGGGGGTCCCGGGTCCACCTCTGTCCTACAGGGGTCCCGGGTTCACCTCTGTCCTTCAGGGGGTCCCAGCATGGGCGGTGTGTAGTGCTACACGTGTCTGCTTTTGGGTGGTGCCTGCGCATTACACAGAACCACCCACAAACAAAGCCCAAGTCACCTGAGCCCAAGGTCCATGGGGAACCCTCCACAAAGCCAAACTGCGGGTTGAGAGGGAGAAATACGCGTGTGGCGGTGTGGGCCAGGGCGCCGGGCAACTCCCTGATGCACACTCCAGGCCACACTGGACTCCTGAGCCCTTTCCCCACGGGAGCCTCCAGGGCGGCTTGGGCGCAGCTCCTGCTCCATATGTGCCACTGTCGTTTGGTGATGGGGTGCTGTGCGCAGCCCAGTGCCAGGCTTGGCAGGGCACGTAGATATGGGTATCAATGTAGATGACACAGACGGAATGCTGCCCACGCAGGGACAAACATGGAGTGAGTCATATTGAAGGAAGGTTGTGTGAATATTCAGCGGTGTCACATTTTCTGAGTTTGCTTGTCTTGTGAGCCTTACTCTGTGTTTCACCCTTCACTTTATTTAATCTTGAGAAGAGGGAAAAGCCTCATTTAAGGAGCAAACAGATGAGCTTTTGCCACGCTGATGGCTGGACGTGCGAGTGGAGGCCAGGGGTCTTTCAATGAGAATGGGCGTGGCTCTTTCAGAACTTCCCCTGAGCCTAATTTCAACCCGGCTCTAGGTATGTATGTAGCTATCACCATGTGCTGGCTACTGGCACTGAACATCATCACGTTTCTGTGCTATCCTGTGCTGAGATGTGGCGGGGGCAGCGTGCCGTAGTTCACCTGAGCTCCCTTCTCATGGGAGCTAGTGCCGCAAGTGCTCCGGGGCCCTGCCTGGGTGGGCGTCCCGGGATGAAATGAAACCAGAGAATGCACAAGATTCTCAGCCTGACAAACTAGAAAAAAACCAAGAAATTTAAGGTGAGTTTCAAAAGGAGGGATAGAAAAATATCTAGTGTCCCCGAATTCCCCAACAGAGATGAGTTTTCTCACCTATGATTTTAAAGCAATAGCTTTTTCTAGTTTGTCTCATATATCCATGAATTTAAATTACATGACAATAATCTAACCAAATAATGGCAGAAGGTAACTCCTAAGGAAAACCATCTCAGAGAAAATTAATATTGTGCCGAGTGTCAGGCTATGTCCACATTCCTGGCACCTGTTCTTGAGGATAAGAGCATCTTTATGGAGACGGAGTCCCAGGCAGCCCCACATGGGGATAGGGGGGTCCCAGGCAGCCCCATGTGGAGATGGGGAGTCGTAGGTATCCTTGCGTAGAGACAGAGGTCCCAGGCAGCCCTGCATCTCCAGTCTTGCTCAGGCCCTGGCTGAGCGTCTGCCCAGGTGTATCAGAACTGCCCATGGCCTGTGCAGCTGGAGCCCTCTGCCCAGCTCCATCCCCAGGGACTGTGTGTCCTGGGCGGTTGGACTCTCTAGACAGTGAAAAGTCATCTTCTGCATTGTGGGGACACAGAATTGCTGACACCTTCCCAGCTGGTTCTGACACAGCTGTGGGGTGTGTCCTGGGGTGGGCATTTCCAGCAAACCCTGGGGATGACCCCGTGGCAGGAGGATGACCCTGTGGCAGGAGGCCTCTTTGGTTGCCAGGGCCATTGGTGTGTCTAGTCCAGGATGCAGGCTTCTGGAAGGTGGGCATGCTGTGAAGGCACACGTACCTGCACATGCATTCACATGCTCACGTGTAGACACAGACACATTTGCACACACACTTGCACACTCATACACATGCTCACATGTAGATACCCACACGCAGACAAACCTGCACACACATTCACGTGCTCATGTGTAGATACCCACACACGCACACACCCACACACCTGCACACTCACCTGCACACACACATGCTTACATGTAGACATGCACACACGCACACACCCCTGCACACTCATTGACATGCTGACATGTAGACATCCCCACACATGCATGCACACCTGCACACACACATGCTCGTGTAGACATCCACACACATGCACACACACCCATGCTCACGTGTAGGGGATATCTACACGTGAGCACGTGAATGAGTGTGCAGGTGTGTGTGCGTGTGTGGGTATCTACACATGAGCACGTGAATGAGTGTGCAGGTGTGTGTGTGTATGTGGGTATCTATATGTGAGCACGTGAATGAGTGTGCAGGGGTGCATGCATGTGTGCAGGCAGACACACATGCATGCACACTTGAAGGAAAGAATCTCAAATCCTGATGTCTTCCTGAGTTTTGTCAGCCTCACATGGGGGGAGTGTTTGGGTAGGGAGGTTTTGCGTGTGGGTGTCTACACTGGAGCACGTGTGTGCAGGTGTCTGTGCGTGTGTGTGGGTGTCTACACGTGAGCACGTGTGTGTGCATGTGTGGGTGTCCACGTGAGCATGTGAATGAGTGTGCAGGGGTGTGTGCATGTGTGTGTATGTCTACATGTGAGCATGTGAGTGCATGTACAGGTATGTGTGCATGTGTGCGTGTCTACACCTGAGCACGTGAGTGCATGTGCAGATGTGTGTGTGGGTGTCTATGTGTGAGCACATGTGTGTGCATGTGTGTGGGTGTCTACATGTGAGCATGTGAATGAGTGTGCAGGTGTGTGCGTGTGTCTACATGTGAGCACGTGAGTGCGTGTGCAGGTGTGTGTGCATGTGTGTGGGTGTCTGTGTGAGCACGTGTGTGTTGGTGTGTGTGCATATGTGTCTACACATGAGCATGTGAGTGCATGTGCAGGTGTGTGTGCATGTGTGGCTGTCTACACGTGAGCACGTGTGTTTGCCTTGTGTGGGTGTCTACATGTGAGCATGTGAATGAGTGCACGTGTGTGTCTACATGTGAGCACGTGTGTGCATGTGTGTGTCTCTACACGTGAGCATGTGAATGAGTGTGCAGGTGTGTGTGCATGTGTGTGGGTGTTTACATGTGAGCACGTGAGTGCATGTACAGGTATGTGGGTGTCTACACGTGAGCATGTGTGTGTGCAGGTGTGTGCGTGTGTGGGTGTCTACACGTGCAGGTGTGTGGGTGTCTACACATGGTGCAGGTGTGTGTGCATGTGTGTGGGTGTCTACACGTGAGCATGTTCATATGCAGGTTTTTCAGGATTCCAGAAATGATTCTGTCTTGGTAACTGCGCTTGAAACAGAGTTGATCCTGTGCTTCTGCCTGTCGTCTTCATCCAGGCCACTTCTTGCAGGTGCAGTTGTCAGATTCATTGACAGACAGCTGCTTGCGCGGCCTTCAGAGTCTTCTGCACGAAGAAGGAGGGTAAATGGGAGTTAATTTCACAACCTTCTTCCTCCACGTAGATGTGTACATCACAGAACAAAATACGTTCACTGTGTTTTTACCATTCTTGTCTACTACAGGCAGCGTTATTTCATGGGCAGACACACTGCTCTCTCATGTATGATTTTTTAAAAAATACATTTCACTTTTTCTGACAAGCCATTAAAATTCAGCATCTAAATGTCACTCGTTGGCATGCAATTTGCTGTCATGAAAACGACTGTGGATTCATTTCCTGGTAAGAATCTTCTGACTTATTGAGCTGCATGTCAGAAGCAAAAAGCAAAAAAACCAAATATGTACATAAAACAGTGTTATCATTCCTTAAAAGAGAAGGAAAATAAATCCCTAAATAATGTGGACTGGAACACAGAAATCCAAGGCTGGCCGCACGTGTCCTGGCTGGGATGGCATCCGGGGAGCTGCTGCTGGGGACGTGCTTGCCAGCACAGGTCCGGGGAGCCGGGTTCTGCCTCCTCCTTGCCCACTCTCTTTGTCTGCGCCCTCCGTGTGCTCGCCTGTCTTGTTTTACCTCCCATCCTGGGCCCTTGGAGCTTGGAGGCATTCCTTCTTGCTGAGAGGAGCTGAGATCCACCCCCTACCCGACCTCCAGGCAGATGTGTGGTGTGGGGTTGGGGAGGGAGAACGTCTGGCTCACGTCTGGTGAGCACAGGTGGGTGTGTTGGAGTCACGCGTGGTGCTCACCCTCCGTGTGACTCGCGCTCTGTCCGGCTCAGGGCTCGCCCTCCGTGGGATTTGCGCTCTGTCCGGCTCAGGGCTCGCCCTCCGTGGGACTTGCGCTCTGTCCGGCTCAGGGCTCGCCCTCCGTGGGACTTGCGCTCTGTCCGGCTCAGGGCTCGCCCTCCGTGGGACTTGCGCTCTGTCCGGCTCAGGGCTCGCCCTCCGTGGGACTTGCGCTCTGTCCGGCTCAGGGCTCGCCCTCCGTGGGACTTGCGCTCTGTCCGGCTCAGGGCTCGCCCTCCGTGGGACTTGCGCTCTGTCCGGCTCAGGGCTCGCCCTCCGTGGGATTTGCGCTCTGTCTGGCTCAGGCTGCGCAGGGCAATGGAGGAACCTCCCGGGCAGGCCCAGCGGCTCCTTCCACCCAGCCCCCATCTCCGGCCAGCCATTTGTGAGGCCCTCTGCCACTGAGGTGCACTGTTTCCAATTCCTCATTCACAAGCTCTACCTTCCACAGGAGCCCAGAGCATGAACGCATTCGGCCATGGTCCTCACCACTCTGCGAGGAGCACAGCCTCTTCTCCACCGTCCGATAGTGTGTTCCTCCTTTCCCAGGCCTCACAGAATGCTCTTTGTGTCTGCATCCTCCCAGCATTCCGTTCATGATGGCCGAGCTGTTCTCTAAGAGATACTGCTTTGTCTTCCTTTTGATCTCTCAACACAAGCACTTTTGAAAATTCATCCATGGCGAAGGAGGCTTGTTCCAGCACACACCTCAAGACTCAGCCTCAACAAGTTTCCCAGACCCATAGTTGCTTCTGCATTTTTAGGAATTTGTCACAGCCGTGCCCCTACTTCCCGGTGCCAATTTTTCTCTTGTTCAAGCTGCTGTCCCAAAAATCACATGGCGTGGGTGGCTGAAACAGCAAACATTGATTTCTCAGAGCTCTGGAGGCTCCCCCATATTTGGTGTCTGGTGGTGGGTGGCTTCCTGGTTCAGGGGTGGCATCTTCCCCCCGTGTCCTCATGTGGCAGACGGGGCAAGGGAGCGCTCTGGGATCTCTTTCGTATGGACACTAATCCCACCTGCATGGGCACCGTCTTCATGACCTAATTACCCCCAAAGACTTCACCTCCTAATGCTGTCACACTGGGGATCAGAATTCCAGCACGTACGTTTGGAGAGGATGTCAACATTCAGTCTGTATCATAGCACGTGTATCCTATGACCATAGTGTATCTCATTGGTTAGTTTTTATATTTGAACTAATCTTATATTCCTGGGATAAGTCTTACTTGACCATGCTGTATAATTCTTTTTATATGTTTCTGGATTTAGTATCTTAATGTTTCGTTGAGAATTTTATGTCCGTATTTATAAAGGATATCTCTTAATCTTTTGATATCTTTGGTTTTGGTATTATAGTAATACATAACTTGTCAAATGCATTAGTCAGGGTTCTCTAGAAGGACAGAACTAGTAGGATAGATGTGTATATAAAGGGGAGTATTTTAAGGAGTATTGACTCACGATCACAGGGTGAGGTCCCATAATAGGCCCTGAGGAGCAAGGAAGCCAGTCTGAGTCCTAAAGCTGAATAACTTGAGGTCCGAAGTTCGAAGGCAGGAAGCATCCCGCAGGGGAGTAGCATGTAGGCTGGAAGACTAAACTACTTTTGTGTTCTTCTGCCTGCTTTTATTCTGGCCATGCTGGAAGCTGATTAGATGGTGCCTACCCAGACTGAGGGTGGGTCTGCCTCTCCCAGTCCACTGACTCAAATGTGAATCTCCTTTGGAAACGCCCTCACAGACACACCCAGGATCAATACTTTGCATCCTTCAATCCAATCAAGTTGACACTCAATATTAACCATCACATCAAATTAATTGAAGAGTATTCTTTCTTTCTTTTTTTTTTTTGGAAGACTGTGAAAGAATGATGTTAATTCTTCCTTAAACATTTGAAGTGAAGCTATTGCAAATGGAAGCCATCTGACCATGGGCTTTTCTTTATGAGGTTTTAAATTACTCATTGAATTTCCTTAATTATTATAGGCATATTCAAATTTTCTATTTCTTCTTGAGTCAGTTTCAGTAGTTCATGTCTTCATAGGAATTTGTCAATTTCACCTAGATTATCTAATTTTTTGGCATATGATTACTTATAGTATTTCTGTATACTCCTCGTAATTTTTATGTCTGTAAGATCAGTAATAATGTCTTTTCATTCCTGATTATTTTTTGAGTTGCTTTCTTAGTGTTTGCTCAGAAGATTAATATTATTTAATTTTATTAACACCAAGTTAATATTAATTTAATTATTAATTCAAATTAACATTAAGATCTTTATAATCTAGTTGAATTAATACCAACTTAATTTTCAAACACTCTCAGTCATTTTTTCTCTTTCCCTCCTTTGTGCTGTTGTTGTCATGAAAATTATATCTTTATAGATTGTATGTTTATCAACATGGATTTATAATTATTGATTTATGCAGGTTTTTTTAAAGAAAATTAGTTAGGAGAAAATAAATGTTACATACTCAAATATTTGTTCTGTCTTTCATATTTACTAAATAATGACCTTTACTGGTGCTGTTTATTTCTTCATCTGGATACAACTTACTGTCTAATGTCCTTTCATTTTTGCCTAAAGTACTCCATTTAGAACTTGCTAGGGAAGGGTTGTTAGCAAAAATTCTCTTTGTTTTTTGTTTGGGAATGTATTGATTTCTCCTTTAGTTTTGAAGGATCGATTTTCTGAATACAGAATACTTGGTTGATAGACTTTTTTTCTTTTAGGACTTTGAATATATCATTCCACCGCCTCTTGGCCTTCATAGTCTCAGATGAGAAATTAGTTATTAATATTATTGAGGATCATTGCCTATTTTCTGTTGCTTATCACAGAATATCTGAAACTGGGTAATTTATAAAGAAAAGGAATTTATTTATTACAGGTATCTGGGCTGAGAAGTTCAAGGTTGAGGGGCAGAATCAGGTAAGGGTCTTCTTGCTGTTGGCGACTCTCTGCAGAGTCCTGAGGTGGCACAGGGTATCACATGATGAGGAGGCTGAGCATGCTAGTGTGCTAGCTCAGGTCTCCCTTCCTCTTCTTAGAAAGTCACCAGGTCCCCTCTTGTGATAACCCATTAATTCATTAATTCGTGAGTGGATTAATCCATTCATGAGGGCAGAGCCCTCATGACCCAGTTTCCTCCTCCCTCCTGATACTCCCAAATTAGGGATTAAACTTCAACATGAGTTTTGGAGGGGACAAATATCTAGTCCATAACATGTGTGACAAGTTGCTTCTCTCTTACTGCTTTCATTAGATTTACTTTGTCTTTGGGTTTTGAAGGTCTGATTTTGATGTATCTAGGTGTGGCTGTCTTAGAGTTTATTCTACTTGGAGTTCATTGAGTGTCTTAGATGTGTAGATTTATGTTTTCCATCTAGTTTTGGGAATTTTGGGTCATTATTTCTTCAAATATTCTTTCTACCTCATTCTTTCTCTCCTACATCTGGGACTTTCTGTACGTGTATCTCAGTACATTGGATGGTCTCTCACAGGTTTCTAATTTTTTATTATTCTTTTTTTTTTCTGTTCCTCAGACTGGATAATTTCAGTTGACCTATCCTGAAGTTTGCTGATTCTTTCTTCTGCTGCTAAGATCTGCTGTTGAGCTGCTGTACTGAATTTTTCAATTATTTTTGAAATATAATTTCTATCTTTTTATTCATATTCCCTATTTGATGAGACACTATTTTCCTACTTTTATTTAGCTCTTTAGACATTGTTCTTACAGTTTTTGGAGCACATTAAAAATAGCTCATTTAGTCTGGGCACAGTGGCTCATGTCTATAATCCCAGCACTTTGGGAGGCCGAGG
The DNA here is from genome assembly GCF_029289425.2 of Pan paniscus. Taxonomy (NCBI): domain Eukaryota; kingdom Metazoa; phylum Chordata; class Mammalia; order Primates; family Hominidae; genus Pan; species Pan paniscus. The sequence continues at coordinate 194,792,784 of NC_073255.2, read as the reverse complement.
TGGGTGGATCACTTGAGGTCAGGAGTTCAAGACTAGTCTGCCCAACATGGTGAAACCCTGTCTCTACTAAAAATACAAAAATTAGCTGGGCATTGTGGTGCATGCCTGTAATCCCAGTTACTCGGGAGGCTGAGGCAGGGGAATCAATTGAACTTGGGAGGCAGAAGTTGCAGTAGGCTGGGATCACACCATTACACTCCAGCCTGGGTCACAGAGCAAGACTGTCTAAAAAAAAAAAAATAGCTCATTTAAAGTCTTTGTCTTGTAAGCCATTTGGCTTCCCCAAGAACAGCTTCTATTGTTTTCCTGTGGAAGAGGCACATTTGCATGTTTCTTTGAATGCCTCAAAAATTTTTAGTAAAACTCGATATTTTAAATAATATAGTGTGGCAACTCTGAAAACCAGAACTTCCCTCTCCTTAGGTGTTGTTGTTGTTGTTGTTGCTGTTTATTGTTGTTTGCTTGCTTAGTGACTATTCTGAACTAATTCTGTAAAGTTTGTGTTTTTTCATCATGTGTGGCCACCAAGTCTCTGCTCAGTTTGGTTAGTGGTCAGATGATGACCAGACAGATTGCCTTAAATGCCTAGAAACAAGCCTCAGTCTCTGCTGAGGGTTCTGTGTGAGTGTGGGGCATACCTTCAGCCATCAGACAGGCAGTTCACAGCTCTGTTGTAGCCTTCACTTCATGTTGGCCCAGAGCCTCTACATCAGCCAGTGGTGAGAGCTTAGAGCCTCATGTCTTCCCTGAGTGTGCACAGCCTGGGCAGGCACACAGCCTTCCATGTGTTGTGGCCATCCATATTCTAAGGATCATGTCAGATCTTTGCAAAGCACCTGTGCACATCTCATTTTCCAGCTTTTCCTTCAAGCTTTCTGGTTAGCCTATTGTTTGTCCCAACCATTATCCTCTACCTCAGGCCACTGGTAAGTAAAACATTGTCTCTAAATGTTTTCAACAAATGCCCCCAGGGAAAGACTTTTCACATATGTGAGCTTTGAGTTGGATGAAATAAAGACAGCCTTTCCAGTGGGTCCTCCAGGGAACAACCAGACAGGTCAAGTAGTGACAATTCTCTGGGAATGGGGCTTTGAAGGCACTCTAACCCCACCCTGTGCTTTCTGGTGCCTTCCAGGCTGTTGGTTTTTACTGCCATTGTGGGCTGCTCATTTTCAAGCCTGTGGCAGAGCTGAGGAGAGGGAGCTGGAAATAGGGTGAGTTAAGATGCCAGGAAGTTCGCTGTTCTTGCTGAGATTCAGCCATTTCTTTCTTTTTTTTTTTTTTTGAGTAAATTGCTCTGATTTCTGCTAGCCTTTAGTTAATTTCCAGAGTTCTGTAAAAGTTGATTCTGATATTTTTGGGTGGTTTTCTCATTGCTTTTATGAAGGAGGGAATGTTTAAGGTTCTTTGCCATTTTCACTGATGTCTACAGCTACTTCCTAAGGCTGCCTTTCTCTGGTCCTCTCCTCAACGTTCATCTGGACATCGCCTTGGGGATCACTAGCTGGGGACAGCTTCACTTCGGTTTGATTTAAGTGTGATCTTGGTTTGTTGATTTCCTCATCTAGTTGCTCCGTCTGTTTTATGTGGGAATTGGGGAATACCCAAAAACAATGCTGCCATGGCCACATCCATCTTTTTTTCTCTTTCTCTCTCCACCTCCCTCCACCACTCTCTCCCTCCCTCCCTCTCTCCCTCTATCTTTAGCTCTATGTTTTGTCTAATATAAAAATGAATCCCTATTTTTTCTGTTGTCCTTTCCTTGTTAAAAATATCTGTTGGGTTCTTCTGCACTAAAGGAAAGAAGCCACTCTTGGCTTTAGAGTATAAACCAAAAATAAATTTCTAAGTCCCCCAACCAGCTGAATGGACCCCTCCTCTTGGCCAAGGGCACTCTAAAGTAAACCTGAAACACTAGTTCAGGCCATGATGGGAAGGGGTGTTTGGACACACCTTATCCTACCCTCCTCCCTTGGTGTCCAGGCACAGCTGACCAGCATTAACATTGAAACAGAGGCGTGAAGACTGACAAAGCAGACCTTTTGCAGCTATAAGGTACCAACATGGCAGATTGCAGGCCCTGAAAGAAATGGAAGTATTTTACCCCAAAATATATTTCTGCGATATATTTAAATGGCTTGCAAAGCTGTCTCTCCTGGGAAATGTCTACATTCTGTAGAGAATCCCTTTTCCTTTCCACGTCTTTTCCCTGATCCAAGAGGGAATTAACTAAGAGTCTGGCACCTTTTCAAGTCTGATAAACATTGACCATCTATTCTCTCTGAAGCCTGTAACCTGGAGGCTTCATCTGCATAATAAAAACCTTGGTCTCCACAGTCCCTTATCTTAACCCAGACACTCCTTTCCACCGATTCCCAGTCCTTAGATAAACTCAACCAATTGCCATTCAGAAATCTTTGAATTCACCTATGCCCTGGAAGACCCTGCTTAGTGTTTTTCCGTCTTTCTGGACCAAGCCTGTGTACATATTAGGGTATTGATGGATGTCTGATGCCTCCCTAGCATGTAGAAATCCAAGCCTGTGCACATCTTAGTGTATTGACGGGTGTCTTATGCCTCCCTAGAATGTAGAAATCCAAGCCTGTGTACATCTTAGCATATTGACGGGTGTCTGATGCCTCCCTAGAATGTAGAAATCCAAGCCTGTGTACATCTTAGTGTATTGATGGGTGTCTTATGCCTCCCTAGCATGTGGAAATCCAAGCTGGTGTACGTCTTACTGTATTGACGGGTGTCTTATGCCTCCCTAGCATGTAGAAATCCAAGCCTGTGCACATCTTAGTGTATTGACGGGTGTCTTATGCCTCCCTAGAATGTAGAAATCCAAGCCTGTGTATATCTTAGTGTATTGACGGGTGTCTTATGCCTCCCTAGCATGTAGAAATCCAAGCCTGTGTACATCTTAGTGTATTGACGGGTGTCTTATGCCTCCCTAGCATGTAGAAATCCAAGTCTGTGTACGTCTTATGTGTATTGATGGATGTCTTATGCCTCCCTAGAATGTAGAAATCCAAGCCTGTGTACATCTTAGCGTATTGACGGGTGTCTTATGCCTCCCTAGCATGTGGAAATCCAAGATTGTATACATCTTAGTGTATTGACGGGTGTCTTATGCCTCCCTAGAATGTAGAAATCCAAGCCTGTGTACATCTTAGCGTATTGACGGGTGTCTTATGCCTCCCTAGCATGTAGAAATCCAAGCTTGTATACATCTTAGTGTATTGACGGGTGTCTTATGCCTCCCTAGCACGTAGAAATCCAAGCCTGTGTACATCTTAGTGTATTGTTGGATGTCTTATGCCTCCCTAGTGTGTAGAAATCCAAGCTGAAGCCCATCCACCTTGGGCACATGATCTCAGGCTCTCCTGGGGCTGTGGCCTGGGCCATTGGTCACTCACGTTTGGCTCAGAATACATTTCTTCAAATAGTTTTCAGAGTTTGACCCTCTTCATCAACAGGAGCAGTAGTTGTCAGCCCTGACGTTATATTAAAATAACTTGGGAGCCTCGGAAACCATGGTGTCTGGGGCTTACCCTTCAAAGATTCTAAATTGATTTGTCTTATATGAGGCCTGCCATCAGCATCTCCTAAAAATTCTCCAGGTGATTTCAGTGTCTTCATATTTATTCTTTTCCATGAATAAAATGGGACTAACACTCTCTGAAGCTTGTTTTATATACCAACAATATGAATGGCTTTCTTCTTATTCCTGTCTTAAATTTTTATCCAGCTGTTTTAAGGTTTACACATTGCAAGCTTAATGACATTTTAATCCTGCATGGTAAATTAGTATAATGTATTTTGTTAAAATTTTCATAGAATAATGGAGAAGGGAATAGTGGATATAGTATAGAGCAGTAAAATTTTAAAAGTAGTTTTAACTTACAGAATTCTACTGGTGATTTCCTTTTGCTGTAGGGAAGTTACCTCTCTTTATTTAGCAGATTAAAGAGACGGACGCACAGAGGGATTACAGGGTGTTCCTGGGGTCCTTCGGCTCGTGTGGAATGGAGAGCGGAATTCCAAACTCCCAGCAGCAGAGTGCAGAGCCGTGATTTTTAAAATGTTGATCTCAGGATCACATCCTATTATTGAAAATTACTGAAGACTCCAAAGAATTTGTTTTGTTTTTTTTTTTGGTGGGTTAGTGCTATCCACATTTGTTACCTTAGAAATTAAAATTGCCAACACTTTAGAAAAGCTGTTTATTAATTCACTTTAAAATAAATCATAAAATTATTTCATTATAAACACAGTAGCTATATTTTCCAAAACATAAAAAAGTGCTAAGTGTGACATTTTTGTTTTACATTTTTACATTCTTGTTTCACGCTTTTGCATATCTCATTGTTTCATTTAACAGAAAACACTTGGATTCTCATCTCTGCCTCCCACTCATTCTGTGTCATTTCCTGCCACATAGCCTCTGGACTGTTCCAAGTTCTCTCATAAAAGAGTACACGTGAGAAAGGCAAAGTACGTCTTAGTATTTTATGAAAATAGTTTTGGCCTCATGGACCACTTGAAAGAGCCTAGGGGCCTCTTACAGTTGCAGGCTGTGCTCTGAGCATTGATTGTGGAGAGACAACAGGGTGGCCCTGGAGTCCGGATGGAGTTTAAGTTCCAGCTGCGGCACGTGTGAGTCGTGCCATCTTGCGCACATCACGTAACTGCCCTGTTTTGGTTCTTTATCGTGAAATGAGGGTGGTCCTACATGCCTTAGGTTGAATGTGCTGGGACCAAACTCTGAGACAGAGATTTGCATGCAGTCGGTGACTGGGGGTGATCTGGGGTAACCCCTGTACAGGTGATGGAAGCTGAATTGGGCAGAGGGAGACGGTGAGCCGGAATGCAGTTTAAGAGGACCGAGCTGATCCTGTGAGGTGCTCTGCAGCCGGAGCTGGGGTTCCCCTTCGGGGTTGACCTAACCAAGGCTGGGGGCTAGGCCTTTGTGTCCCACATGAAGGATCACTGATGGTGATTCACCTCCAGGGAGCAAGAGACTGTAACTTAGGGAGTGGCTGTTCCCTTGGGCTCAGGTGGTGATGGGGAGGGATTCAGCGGCTAACCCCTAGCCCTCAACAGCTGGTGGCTGGGGAGAGGATGCAGAGTCCCCAGGAAGCAGCAGTGTGGCTGTCACAGTACCCACCACCCTGAATGTCATCATTTCTCAGGTGTGTATTGTTTTCCCATCCCTGAAATTAGGAGGCATCTTTTATAAATAGCACATCATAGTTTAACTGCCAGCGGGTTTGTTTTTCCTTAGCAGTACTAGAGTAATGGTCTGTCTTGGAATCAATAGCTTCCTAGATTGGAGGAGGTCATACCATCTCATGGGACAGGGGATTGCTTTTTTTGAGACAGGCTCTTCCTCTATTGCCCAGGCTGGAATACAGCGGCACAATCTCGGCTTACTGCAACCTCTGCCTCCTGGACTCAAGTGATCCTCCCACCTCAGCCTCCCAAGTAGTTGAAACTACAAGTGCACACCACCATGCCCAGCTAATTTTTGTATTTTTTGGCAGAGATGGGGTTTTGCCATGTTGCCCAGGCTGGTCTCAAACTCCTGGGCTCAAGCAATGCACCTGCCTTGGCCTCCCAAAGTTCTGGGATTATAGGAATGGGCCACCACGCCCAGCAAATGGGATTGTTCTTAAGATTAATTTAGATGGTGCCACTCAATAAATCCTCAGGAAGTGTGAATGCCCTTTGCTTATCAGTACTAAGTGTGGTAGAAGCTTCCCTTATGATGTTGAAGGTTCACATAACTCAAACCAGCAAGAGCTGGGGAGTGGTGTGTAGGTTAACCAGGAAGCTGATAAATACAGAGCATTCTGCTAAGCACCTCAGGAGCTAAAATGATGACTCAGAATTGGGAGCTCTAGTTAGCTGCTTGGGAATTCTGAATAAATACATCTGTTCAGCTTCTTACAATTGAGCGCAAATTAATGCAAACAGATCAGAACAGGGAGGAGGGGAGTGTGTCAGGAGCCGTTAACACAGCGCCTCGGGACAGCTGAGCTGGTCGTGGTTCGTCTGTGTTCATGCCCTGCAATGCCGTCTGTTTAATTTGCAGGGCCCGTGCAAAGTGCAAATACAAGTCCTTAGTTCAGAAATCAAGGAAAAGTGCCCCTAAAGGAACTATAGTATAAGATGTTTCCTTTCACAGTCTCCCTCTTGACTTGTCATGGGATTTTTATTTGCTATTCAGCATCATTCTAAAAAAATTAAGATTTTTGAATTATTAACATGAAGGTTACCATTCATCTCTATATCATGCCTTGCTGGTTTCAAATGCAAATGAAAAAACACTTAATTCACATGCAGAATCTGAACAACTACATAGTTCATCTGTCACAGCTCAAACATGCATATGTATTTCATTCTCATTAGAGCGGTGGAAATGCTGTGTGAAACTCACTCGGCTGTGTTTATTTCCCTTCATGAAACACCCCCTGTCCACCGAGATTCTCCACCTTTGCTCACACATGAGAAGGACTGTGGGCTGCCCACCTCCCCTCCCTCCACACGGCCACGTGCAGCATAAATGGTGGCTTATGTGGGGAAGCAATGTGAGTGGGAGAGAGGGTGGGACCCTTGATCGTTTGTGTTTCTTAGAACACGGTTGCACTTTCTGGTTTGCAGCAAGGTCTGGGTAAGCAGAGGAGTGGCCTCTCAGGGCCACATGAGCACAGACAGACACGTGGCGGGCGAGGCGGTGCGAGACTGTGTGGCGGGCGAGGCGCTGCGGGACTGTGTGGCGGGCGAGGCGCCGGGGGACTGGGTGGCGGGCGAGGCGCCGGGGGACTGGGTGGCGGGCGAGGCGCCGGGGGACTGGGTGGCGGGCGAGGTGCTGGGGGACTGTGGCGGGCGAGGCGCTGTGGGACTGTGTGGCGGGCGAGGCGCCGGGGGACTGTGGCGGGCGAGGCGCTGCGGGACTGTGTGGCGGGCGAGGCGCCGGGGGACTGTGTGGAGGGCGAGGCGCTGCGGGACTGGGTGGCGGGCGAGGCGCCGGGGGACTGTGGCGGGCGAGGCGCCGGGGGACTGTGGCGGGCGAGGCGCTGCGGGACTGGGTGGCGGGCGAGGCGCCGGGGGACTGTGGCGGGCGAGGCGCTGCGGGACTGGGTGGCGGGCGAGGCGCTGTGGGACTGTGTGGCGGGCGAGGCGCTGTGGGACTGTGTGGCGGGCGAGGCGCTGCGGGACTGTGGCGGGCGAGGCGCTGTGGGACTGTGTGGCGGGCGGGCGAGGCGCTGTGGGACTGTGTGGCGGGCGAGGCGCCGGGGGACTGTGTGGCGGGCGAGGCGCTGTGGGACTGTGTGGCGGGCGAGGTGCTGCGGGACTGGGTGGCGGGCGAGGTGCTGGGGGACTGGGTGGCGGGCGAGGCGCTGCGGGACTGGGTGGCGGGCGAGGCGCTGTGGGACTGGGTGGCGGGCGAGGCGCTGCGGGACTGTGTGGCGGGCGAGGCGCCGGGGGACTGTGTGGCGGGCGGGCGAGGCGCTGTGGGACTGTGTGGCGGGCGAGGCGCCGGGGGACTGTGTGGCGGGCGGGCGAGGCGCTGTGGGACTGTGTGGCGGGCGAGGCGCTGCGGGACTGTGTGGCGGGCGAGGCGCCGGGGGACTGGGTGGCGGGCGAGGCGCCGGGGGACTGTGGCGGGCGAGGCGCTGCGGGACTGTGTGGCGGGCGAGGCGCCGGGGGACTGTGTGGAGGGCGAGGCGCTGTGGGACTGTGTGGCGGGCGAGGCGCCGGGGGACTGGGTGGAGGGCGAGGCGGTGCGAGACTGGGTGGCGGGCGAGGCGCTGCGGGACTGTGTGGAGGGCGGGCGAGGCGCTGTGGGACTGTGGCGGGCGAGGCGCTGCGGGACTGGGTGGCGGGCGAGGCGCCGGGGGACTGGGTGGCGGGCGAGGCGCCGGGGGACTGTGGCGGGCGAGGCGCTGCGGGACTGTGTGGCGGGCGAGGCGCCGGGGGACTGGGTGGCGGGCGAGGCGCCGGGGGACTGTGGCGGGCGAGGCGCTGCGGGACTGTGTGGCGGGCGAGGCGCCGGGGGACTGTGTGGAGGGCGAGGCGCTGTGGGACTGTGTGGCGGGCGAGGCGCCGGGGGACTGGGTGGAGGGCGAGGCGGTGCGAGACTGGGTGGCGGGCGAGGCGCCGGGGGACTGTGTGGAGGGCGGGCGAGGCGCTGTGGGACTGTGGCGGGCGAGGCGCTGCGGGACTGGGTGGCGGGCGAGGCGCTGTGGGACTGTGTGGCGGGCGAGGCGCCGGGGGACTGTGTGGCGGGCGAGGCGCCGGGGGACTGTGGCGGGCGAGGCGCCGGGGGACTGTGGCGGGCGAGGCGCTGTGGGACTGTGTGGCGGGCGAGGCGCTGCGGGACTGGGTGGCGGGCGAGGCGCTGTGGGACTGTGTGGCGGGCGAGGCGCCGGGGGACTGTGTGGCGGGCGAGGCGCCGGGGGACTGTGTGGCGGGCGAGGCGCTGCGGGACTGGGTGGCGGGCGAGGCGCTGTGGGACTGTGTGGCGGGCGAGGCGCCGGGGGACTGTGTGGCGGGCGAGGCGCCGGGGGACTGTGGCGGGCGAGGCGCTGCGGGACTGTGTGGAGGGCGAGGTGCTGGGGGACTGTGGCGGGCGAGGCGCTGCGGGACTGGGTGGCGGGCGAGGCGCTGCGGGACTGTGTGGCGGGCGAGGCGCCGGGGGACTGTGTGGCGGGCGAGGCGCTGCGGGACTGTGGCGGGCGAGGCGCTGTGGGACTGTGTGGCGGGCGAGGCGCCGGGGGACTGTGGCGGGCGAGGCGCTGCGGTACTGTGTGGCGGGCGAGGCGCCGGGGGACTGTGGCGGGCGAGGCGCTGCGGGACTGTGTGGCGGGCGAGGCGCTGCGGGACTGGGTGGCGGGCGAGGCGCCGGGGGACTGTGGCGGGCGAGGCGCTGTGGGACTGTGTGGCGGGCGAGGCGCCGGGGGACTGTGTGGCGGGCGAGGCGCCGGGGGACTGTGGCGGGCGAGGCGCTGTGAGACTGTGTGGCGGGCGAGGCGCTGCGGGACTGGGTGGCGGGCGAGGCGCTGTGGGACTGTGTGGCGGGCGAGGCGCCGGGGGACTGTGTGGCGGGCGAGGCGCCGGGGGACTGTGGCGGGCGAGGCGCTGCGGGACTGTGTGGAGGGCGAGGTGCTGGGGGACTGTGGCGGGCGAGGCGCTGCGGGACTGGGTGGCGGGCGAGGCGCTGCGGGACTGTGTGGCGGGCGAGCCGCCGGGGGACTGTGTGGCGGGCGAGGCGCTGCGGGACTGTGGCGGGCGAGGCGCTGTGGGACTGTGTGGCGGGCGAGGCGCCGGGGGACTGGGTGGAGGGCGAGGCGGTGCGAGACTGGGTGGCGGGCGAGGCGCTGCGGGACTGTGTGGAGGGCGGGCGAGGCGCTGTGGGACTGTGGCGGGCGAGGCGCTGCGGGACTGGGTGGCGGGCGAGGCGCCGGGGGACTGGGTGGCGGGCGAGGCGCCGGGGGACTGTGGCGGGCGAGGCGCTGCGGGACTGTGTGGCGGGCGAGGCGCCGGGGGACTGGGTGGCGGGCGAGGCGCCGGGGGACTGTGGCGGGCGAGGCGCTGCGGGACTGTGTGGCGGGCGAGGCGCCGGGGGACTGTGTGGAGGGCGAGGCGCTGTGGGACTGTGTGGCGGGCGAGGCGCCGGGGGACTGGGTGGAGGGCGAGGCGGTGCGAGACTGGGTGGCGGGCGAGGCGCCGGGGGACTGTGTGGAGGGCGGGCGAGGCGCTGTGGGACTGTGGCGGGCGAGGCGCTGCGGGACTGGGTGGCGGGCGAGGCGCTGTGGGACTGTGTGGCGGGCGAGGCGCCGGGGGACTGTGTGGCGGGCGAGGCGCCGGGGGACTGTGGCGGGCGAGGCGCCGGGGGACTGTGGCGGGCGAGGCGCTGTGGGACTGTGTGGCGGGCGAGGCGCTGCGGGACTGGGTGGCGGGCGAGGCGCTGTGGGACTGTGTGGCGGGCGAGGCGCCGGGGGACTGTGTGGCGGGCGAGGCGCTGCGGGACTGGGTGGCGGGCGAGGCGCTGTGGGACTGTGTGGCGGGCGAGGCGCCGGGGGACTGTGTGGCGGGCGAGGCGCCGGGGGACTGTGGCGGGCGAGGCGCTGCGGGACTGTGTGGAGGGCGAGGTGCTGGGGGACTGTGGCGGGCGAGGCGCTGCGGGACTGGGTGGCGGGCGAGGCGCTGCGGGACTGTGTGGCGGGCGAGGCGCCGGGGGACTGTGTGGCGGGCGAGGCGCTGCGGGACTGTGGCGGGCGAGGCGCTGTGGGACTGTGTGGCGGGCGAGGCGCCGGGGGACTGTGGCGGGCGAGGCGCTGCGGTACTGTGTGGCGGGCGAGGCGCCGGGGGACTGTGGCGGGCGAGGCGCTGCGGGACTGTGTGGCGGGCGAGGCGCTGCGGGACTGGGTGGCGGGCGAGGCGCCGGGGGACTGTGGCGGGCGAGGCGCTGTGGGACTGTGTGGCGGGCGAGGCGCCGGGGGACTGTGTGGCGGGCGAGGCGCCGGGGGACTGTGGCGGGCGAGGCGCTGTGAGACTGTGTGGCGGGCGAGGCGCTGCGGGACTGGGTGGCGGGCGAGGCGCTGTGGGACTGTGTGGCGGGCGAGGCGCCGGGGGACTGTGTGGCGGGCGAGGCGCCGGGGGACTGTGGCGGGCGAGGCGCTGCGGGACTGTGTGGAGGGCGAGGTGCTGGGGGACTGTGGCGGGCGAGGCGCTGCGGGACTGGGTGGCGGGCGAGGCGCTGCGGGACTGTGTGGCGGGCGAGGCGCCGGGGGACTGTGTGGCGGGCGAGGCGCTGCGGGACTGTGGCGGGCGAGGCGCTGTGGGACTGTGTGGCGGGCGAGGCGCCGGGGGACTGTGGCGGGCGAGGCGCTGCGGTACTGTGTGGCGGGCGAGGCGCCGGGGGACTGTGGCGGGCGAGGCGCTGCGGGACTGTGTGGCGGGCGAGGCGCCGGGGGACTGGGTGGCGGGCGAGGCGCCGGGGGACTGTGGCGGGCGAGGCGCTGCGGGACTGTGTGGCGGGCGAGGCGCCGGGGGACTGTGTGGCGGGCGAGGCGCCGGGGGACTGTGTGGAGGGCGAGGCGCTGTGGGACTGTGTGGCGGGCGAGGCGCTGCGGGACTGGGTGGCGGGCGAGGCGCCGGGGGACTGTGTGGCGGGCGAGGCGCCGGGGGACTGTGGCGGGCGAGGCGCTGTGGGACTGTGTGGAGGGCGAGGTGCTGGGGGACTGTGGCGGGCGAGGCGCTGCGGGACTGGGTGGCGGGCGAGGCGCTGCGGGACTGTGTGGCGGGCGAGGCGCCGGGGGACTGTGTGGCGGGCGAGGCGCCGGGGGACTGTGGCGGGCGAGGCGCTGCGGGACTGTGTGGAGGGCGAGGTGCTGGGGGACTGTGTGGAGGGCGAGGCGCCGGGGGACTGTGTGGCGGGCGAGGCGCCGGGGGACTGGGTGGCGGGCGAGGCGCCGGGGGACTGTGTGGAGGGCGGGCGAGGCGCCGTGGGACTGGGTGGCGGGCGAGGCGCTGCGGGACTGTGTGGCGGGCGAGGCGCCGGGGGACTGTGTGGCGGGCGAGGCGCCGGGGGACTGTGGCGGGCGAGGCGCTGCGGGACTGTGTGGAGGGCGAGGTGCTGGGGGACTGGGTGGCGGGCGAGGCGCTGTGGGACTGTGTGGCGGGCGAGGCGCTGCGGGACTGGGTGGCGGGCGAGGCGCTGTGGGACTGTGTGGCGGGCGAGGCGCTGTGGGACTGTGTGGCGGGCGAGGCGCTGTGGGACTGGGTGGCGGGCGAGGCGCTGTGGGACTGTGTGGCGGGCGAGGCGCTGCGGGACTGGGTGGCGGGCGAGGCGCTGTGGGACTGTGTGGCGGGCGAGGCGCTGTGGGACTGGGTGGCGGGCGAGGCGCTGCGGGACTGTGTGGCGGGCGAGGCGCCGGGGGACTGTGTGGCGGGCGGGCGAGGCGCTGCGGGACTGTGTGGCGGGCGAGGCGCCGGTGGACTGTGTGGCGGGCGAGGCGCCGGGGGACTGTGTGGAGGGCGAGGCGCTGTGGGACTGTGTGGCGGGCGAGGCGCCGGGGGACTGGGTGGAGGGCGAGGCGGTGCGAGACTGGGTGGCGGGCGAGGCGCTGCGGGACTGTGTGGAGGGCGGGCGAGGCGCTGTGGGACTGTGGCGGGCGAGGCGCTGTGGGACTGTGGCGGGCGAGGCGCCGCGCGACTGGGTGGCGGGCGAGGTGCTGTGGGCGTGCAGATTGGGGTGTCTTCTCTGCAGGTGCGCACACCACGTCACCTCATGGGATGTCTCACACAAAATATAGGTTGGGAGATAAAATCTTAGAGAATTTCAAGACAGCAACAGCAGCGTGTCAAAGCAAATGAGAAATTTTTCTGCGCACAGGCCCCTGGCGACTACCTAGGTCCATGCTCCCGTGAGGCTGCCCGCCTTCCAACCCCAGCCGTCGGATCAGACGATATGAGGGGACCTTTGGCCGTTTGCTTTATGGCCTTGACTCCAAGGGCTAGGGGTAGAGCCTGACTGTCACCATTGGGAAATGCCACAGTGGGCCCATCCCTCATAATTACAATCATTTCTGCATTTGTTTCTATGAAATGGACTTCAGTTAAGAAACTTTGCTTCTTCATTGACCCATATCATCATTTCAGAGGCATTCCCTGTGGTTCAAAGTGACATAAATTGCTTGCTGCCAAAACATCCTAGGTTTCTACAAAGTAAACAAATATTTTCAACTGTCAGACTGTGGGAAAAATGTGTTTCTTGGGAGGAAATGGTGCTCGTTTTGCCTGCTCTGACCCCATGAACCATTCAGTGGTGTTAACCGGAAAAGGCCTTTCCAGAACCTGCCCCTGAGCTGCTAATACTGTCCAAGGGCCTTTCAGGGACGTTCTCCTCCCAGACCAAGGTGCTCGTTTTGCTGGGTTCTGGGGTAAAGACCCAACCGCAGCAAGCATCTGCCAGGGCTTCCCTGGGGGGCCTGGGAACCGCCAACCGCTCTGCCACTTCCTGAGGGAGGTGAGGGAGCTCTGGGGCAGTGAAGGATGAATGCAGCCATCAGCTCTAGGACTGAGGAATCCATGTCTGCTAAAAACTGTCAGAGAGGTGAGAAGCTCATTTACAGCTCTCAGAAGGCCCTGGCTATCTGTCTTTGCCATGTTAATGAGCTAAAAAAAATTGCTTCCTGGTCAGGCGTGGTGGCTCACACATGTAATCCCAGCACTCTGGGAGGCTGAGGCCAGCAGATCAAGAGGTCAGGAGTTTACGACCAGCCTGGCCAACATGGTGAAACCCCATCTCTACTAAAAATACAAAAATTAGCCGGGTGTGGTGGCATGCACCTGTAGTCCCAGCTACTCCTGAGGCTGAGGCAGGAGAATTGCTTGAACCTGGGAGGCAGAGGTTGCAGTGAGCCAAGACCATGCCATTGCACTCCAGCCTGGGCAACAGAGTGAGACTCCATCTCAAAAAAAAAAAATTGCTTCCTGAGAGCCCTGCGTGCATCTGCAGAAAGGTGGGAAGGACAGACTTGCATGGCAGTTTCCCCAGGGCAGCCCAGGTCTGCGAGCGATTCAGTAACCACTGAGATTTGTCTCGGGAATATGCCAGTCTTGGGTGGGATAAAAAGCATTGATTAGTGTCAAAACTTCCCCTCCAGTTTGAATTTAATAATGCACTGACATCATCGCTCACCAGACTGCTGTGACGTTCTGTCCATTAGTGTCTGCAGGGAGGTCATGAACATCCTGCTGGATTTGAAAACGGGCTGAGCTGCACCCTCCTTCCTGTGCGGTTCCCAGAAGGCCCCTCCCAGGACAATCGGCAGTGGCTGTCAGGGCCACAGAGGCATCGTGTTCCTGTGGCTCAGGAGGTATTTGGGTGCTGTGCCCAGGAAGAAGTGATGACATGAATTTACCCCCTGGGTCTGGGCTGTGCTGTTTTTACTTTTTTGAAGGTGGGAGGTCCTTGGACCCAGGGGCTCGGCAGGAAGAGGAGAGAGGACAGGCAACCCCAGGAGGTGCTTGGAGGTGACATTATGGGGCCTGATTTCCTCCTGATGTGCCCGAGCACAACTTTGGCACATCCTGCTGGGCCCTCGCGCCCTCCTCCAATCTGAAGCCTCACAGCTTTTTCACTTGGGAAGTTTCTCGGCCATTCCTTCAGAGGTGGCCTCCCCCGCAAGCTCTTCATTCTTTTCTTCCAGATTCACGGCACATAAACTTTGTTATGTGCACAAAATTATTAAAAATTACATAACATTACCTTCAGGCCTTCTATATAAGGTATAAGGAAACACAAGTAATTTCATGTTTCGACTTGGGTCCTGTCCCCAAGATATTTCATTATGTACATGCAAATATTCCAGAATAAATCCAAACATATCTGAAATCCAAAGCACTTCTAGTCCCAAACATTTCAGATGAGGGATATTCAACCTGTGTCATATTATTTTATTCCTTTTTATGTGCCTGAAACGTTTCATAATAAGAATAAAAGGACGAACAAAGCAAGCAAAAGACATTAAAAAGAAGAAAATAATGAAGACAAGAGCAGAAAATACTGAAATAGGTATGAAGAAATGAGGGCAAGGATCAAGAACACAAACAGCAGAAATATCTCTGGGTCTTTGAAAAGACTTACAGAGCTCTTTTTACCAACAATGACAAAAAAGGGCATAAGTACACAATTAATGAGAGGAAAAAGTGAATTCCACCATAGGTAAATTGAATTCAAGAATCGTAAGAAAACCCTATTAATGACTTTGTTCTAAGAAATTTGAAAAGGCAATTAGAAAAAAAACCTGTACGTTGATAAAAGTGACTCAAAAAGTAAAGAAAACTTGAGTTAGTCTATATTCATTAAAACATGCATTCCTTAAATTTTCAGTAAACTTGTTTTGTAACTTCAGTAAGAGTAGTCCACATTCACAATAGGAAATTCATTCTGTCCACAAACCATCCTATTGTGATATTCTCCAAAATATATGTGGAGAGGTGAGGGAACAGCATAACTGGGGTGTGTGGTTAGGTAGGATGGGGGTTAGTTATTTTAAACATAGGCACGTGTGGTGTGCACCTGTAGCACTCTTAACCTCTAAACATTGGCCATTCTCTGTTTTACAAGAAACCTGATTGTATTTTTTACTAAGTCCATATTTCCTTGGGACCTGTCCTTAATGACTCTGAAAGACCCCTCCTTACTGCTGAGTTTTGTAGTCAAAGGAGAAATGAGGGCTGTACGTGAAGACCCTTCCCAAGACAAGATGCTTCTGTGTCTGATGAAGAATGAAGCCTCAAGTCAAGCTCACCAGGTCATGGGCTGAGGGTTGCTGAACCACAAGGAGATACCATATCACAAATGAACAGACTTGGCAGTGTCATCACTGTGGCTCCAGGGGCGTCTTCCCTTCCCAAAGGGTTTCTGGCAGATCCCTTTGAACAGAGAGTTTCTCTGGTACATTTCAGAATAGGTTCCCAGATTGTTAACACCAGGACAGAACGGCTGAAAGCCAGAGAGTTAGCAGCTCTCTCTGAATGCTGATCAATCTGAAATGAAGAGAAAGTCATTCTGTAGCTCGGAAACATGATCAGTTTTTAAAAGCTTATGCCCAGCCATTGGCAGAAGCTGCATATGTGCTGTGCCGGTCCCTCCGGGACTGGATCCTGAGAGCTCCCAGGATTTTCACCGTTACCGCTTCAGAAGCAGAGGAACTAGTAAGGCGCACGATTGTGTTTGGATGGAATGCTATCCATGGACATTCCAAATGTTGCCCCCGGCCACATCTGCTGGTCTCTCTTGCCCCACCACCCCTACTGCTCCACCACCCAAGCTCCACCTCCCTTAGGGTTCCCTGAGTGCTGGGCGTGTCCACCTGTGGTCTTCCCATGGTCTTCCTGTGGGCCAGGTGGCCATGTGCCTCTGTGACCACAGCCTACATGCTTGGCTCTATCTGCTGCCTCAGAAAGGCCAACTGCCGCCCAGAAGAGAGTGGGTCAGGAGGGTTGAGATGAAGTGAAACAGGAAAAGTTCCCTTATTCCCCTCACAGGGCGTGTGATGGAGGAGTGGGTTGCTTCTTCAGTGCCCCACTGCTCCCACCTGCAGGGGAGCATACAGACGGGCAGGCTGTGGGCTCAGACCCCACGGCCGTGTCTAGGGGTGAATGCTTACAGCTCCTAAAGCCCCAGTGGGCATGTGTTACAGGGTGCTTTTTCAGTTTCGCCGTCTGTGGGCGGCTTGTGTTAACCAGCTCAATTAGACCCTCTGCCTTATTGCAAGGACAGGGGGCTTTCTGTGTCCTGGAGTTTCTTGCCTTAGTGTACTGGAAGAATCAGATTGCACATGGGCTTGGAGAATGAGCGCAAGGTTTTATAGAGTGGAAGTAACTATCAGCAGGAGCCAGAGGGAGATGGACTGGGAAGGCGGTTTTCCCCTGGAGTCGGGCCGCTCAGCAGCCAGGCTGTCCTCCAACTACCTCGTCTGCTGGTGCCTGTCAGTGAGTTCTTCTGCCGGTGTGCTCCTCTCGACATCCAGCCCTTGTGTCTTTGCCCGCTAGGGTCTTGGGGAGCTGCTTGTGTCTCTGCCTGCTAGGTAGGGTCTCAGGGTTTTTATAGGCACAGGATAGGGGCGTGGTGGACCAGGGTGGTCTTGGGAAATGCAACATTTGGGCACAAAAACAAAAATGCCTGTCCTCGCCTAGGCCCCGTGGGAAAAGTCCAGGGGTAGAGCCCTTGCCAGAGACCCGCCCTTCTCCACCTAGCACTTCCCTGCCCATCTCCCGTATCAGAAGCAACCCAAACTCATCTTTCTGTTTATTTAACTAAGCAACCATCTCAGACAAGATGCCTGATGATGTGAAAATGAAAAGTGAGAAAATGAGGATTCGACAGCTCACTTCAGCTGCTAGTGCACAACTGGGTGCTATGGAGATGTGGGGCAGCATCTGGGCAGACAGGCAGGGTCAGCGGGCACCGTGGGCTTGGACCCTCAGAAAGGCGGGTGAACCATGCGCATGGAGAGTGGTGCAGTGTCTGGGCAGACAGGCAGGGTCAGCGGGCGCCATGGGCTTGGACCCTCAGAAAGGTGGGTGAACCACGATGTGGTGCAGTGTCTGGGCAGACAGGCAGGGTCAACGGGTGCCATGGGCTTAGACCCTCGGAAAGGTGGGTGAACCACGCGCATGGAGAGTGGTGCAATGTCTGGGCAGACAGGCGGGGTCAGCGGGCGCCATGGGCTTAGACCCTCAGAAAGGTGGGTGAACCACGCGTGTGGAAAGTGGTGCAGTGTCTGGGCAGACAGGCAGGGTCAGCGGGCGCCGTGGGCTTGGACCCTCAGAAAGGCGGGTGAACCATGCGCGTGGAAATAGAAGCACACTGAATTCTGGGCGACCCGTGCTCCCAGGTCTCCTTGTGGCTGAATGTCTTTCCTGCCTCTCACTCTCCCCCGGGAACACTCCTCCCTCCCCACTTGCTCCCGCCTGGCCTGGCTCAGCCCTGCCTCTCGCATCCTCCTGTGTCAGAGGCACGCGCATGTCTGATGCTGTTGCTCAGGGATATCAGTTGAGGAGCTGAGGGCCGGGAATTACGTGACTTATTCCCAAATGAGTAGATGGAAGAAATGGAACGTCTGTGATTCCAGGCCAGGAGGGAATAGTTGACGCCAGAGTAAACCTTTAATTTACATGAAAAACTTACAAAAAATATGGGAGCCAGACATGAAAACAACAAACTCTCATGTAATTTCATCACTTTGGGGGAAAACAAAAATCCTTCTTATTTTTATGTATTTGAGGATCAAGCTTTTGTGTCTCAGAAGGTCCTTAGATATTCTTGTAGGTTCAAGTGATGTTGATAAACTGTAAACAGCAAGCACAACATAACAATGTTTCCACCAGCAGCAGATCGCGTACATGATGGTGGTCCCATATGGTTGTAGTGGAGCTGAAAACCCCTGTCACCGACTGACCTTGTGGCCCTCATAATGTCACAGTGCAGTGAATTACATGTTTGTGGTGATGCTGGTGTAGACGAGCCAACTGCACTCCCACTTGTATGAAAGTCTAGTCTAGCTGTGCACGGTACATGTGTATTTACTGTACTTTTATCATTATTTTAGAATGCACTCTTTTTACTTATTAAAAAGCAAAACTAACACTCACACAGACTCAGGCAGGTCCTTCAGGAGATATGCCGGCAGAAGGCATTCTTCTCATAGGAGATGATGGCCCCACATGTGCTATTGCCCCTGAAGACCTTCCTGTGGGACAAGATGTGGAGGCGGAAGACAGTGATATTGATGAGCCTGCCCTGTGTAGGCCTAGGCTAGGGTGTGTGTTTGTGTCTTAGTTTTTTTTTTTAACAAAAAAGTTTTAAAAGTGGAAGAAAAATGTAAATAGGAAAAAGCTTATAGAATAAGGATATAAAGAAACTATTTTTATACTGCTGTACT
This sequence comes from Pan paniscus, assembly GCF_029289425.2. Lineage (NCBI taxonomy): Eukaryota > Metazoa > Chordata > Mammalia > Primates > Hominidae > Pan > Pan paniscus. Next base: position 194,774,317 of record NC_073255.2, on the reverse strand, counting down.
ATGTGTTTGTTTTAAGCTAAGTGTTATAAGAAAAAGTTAAAAGTAGTTAAAACATTTATAAAGTACACAAGTTACTTTTTTTTTTTTTTTTCGAGACAGAGTCTTGCTCTGTCACCTAGGCTGGAGAACAGTGGTGCGATCTCAGCTCACTGCAACCTCTGCCTCCTAGGTTTGAACGATTCTCCTGCCTCAGCCTCCCGAGTACCTGGGATTACATGTGCACACTACCACACCTGGCTAATTTTTGTATTTTTAGTAGAGACGGGGTTTAACCATGTTGGCCAGGCTGGTCTTGAATTCCTGACTTCAGGTGATCACCTGTCTCAGCTTCCCAAACTGCTGGGATTATAGGCATGAGTCACCGTGCCCAGCCCAAAGTTACTATTTAAAGGTAATTTATTATTGAAGAAAAACATTTTTATAAATTTAGTGTAGCCTAAGTATACAGTGTTGATAGTCTAGAGTGGTGTATGGTAATGTCCTCAGCCTTCACACTCACCCACCCCACCCTCACTGATGCACTCAGAGCAAATTTCAGTCCTGCAGGCTCCATTCATGGCCAGTGCCCTATATAGCTGCACCATTTTAATCTTCTTTTTTAGACTGAATGTCACTCTGTTGCCCAGGCTGGAGTGCAGTGATGTGATCTTGACTCACTGCAACCTCTGCCTCCATGGTTCAAGTGATTCTCCTGACTCAGCCTCCCTAGTAGCTGGGATTACAGGTGCCTGCTGCCTCGCCAGGCTAATTTTTGTATTTTTAGTAGAGACAGGGTTTCACCATGTTGGCCAGGCTGAACTCAAACTCCTGACCTCAACTGATCCACCCACCTCGACCTCCCAAAGTGCTGGGATTACAGGCGTGAGCCACCATGCCCGGCCCATTTTTATCTTTTATACCATATTTTTACTGCACCTTTTAATGTATAGATGATACACAGATACTTAACCTTGTGTTACAATTGCCTGTAGCATTCAGCACAGTAACTTGCAGGACAGATTTTTAGCCTAGGCACAATGGGCTTTACCATCCAGCCCAGGTGTGTGGCGGGCTGTCCCATCTGGGGGTGCGTAAGTGCACCCGTGATGTTTGCACAATGACAGGATCACCTAATGAGGAATTACTCAGAATGTACCCCTACCATTAAGCAATGCAACTGTACTACTCTTAGGATTAAAACTACATGGCTTACCTGTGAATGCTTTAAAAGCTTGCATTTTCTTTTCTGATGCAACCCACAGTTTTTACCTTTTAATTTTAAAGTATGAGGTCAGCTAGACTTCATCCCTATTTAAAACTTAAAAGCTTGATTTAGGGCATTCTTTAGTGTTAATGGAAAAGCCTCACCAGGAGGCGGGCTCCATCTGCTTTTGAACATCCTGGAATAGGGGCAGTCTTTGTTTAATAGAAGCTTCATTTCAGACAAGGAAGAACCGTCACCCTCAGGAGAATTAGATGTCTCAACAGAGGAGGAAATTGAGACCTATCGGAACTGGAAGCTTACCAGATGGCAGCACAGAAAACCCTGGCATTTCTGAAAGAAGCAGGAAGGTGGGGAGAGGAGGGATCCATTTGCGGGCTGTATGGAATGTAATCTTGTCTTAAGCTTCACTAAAAGCTAGACAGGTCATGGAGACAATCAGGCTTTTATTCTTTGAAATAATTCACATTACAGGCTTGTGTATTACTGGCCTTATCAAATAAAAGCCTTTAGACTCATGTGGGCAGATAATTACAAATTGATGTCTGGGCCTCTTGTTTTGGAAATGGCTTTTACACTCCCCTCTTCTTTCTCTCCCTCTTTCATCTTTCTCTTCTTGAGTTAAACTTTTTTGTGATTTTGTAGGGTTCTGGTAGTGTTAGCTGGCTCTAAGAGTAAATGGCAAAGCTATATGAAGAAGTCACTTTTATTTGAAGTCAAGAATCGAGTTACAAAGTGCAGGAACATTGGTGCAGACAGGGAATTTCATTTAACACTGTATTCAGCCTCAGAAATTATTACAAATCAGAAGTAATAAGTCAGACAACCAAAGACAGCAGCACTGTCCAGGGTCAGTTTCATCTGTCAGGGTTGTTTCTTGCCACAGAACTCTACTTTACCCAGTGAATCTTAACTTTAAAGACAAAAACCAATGAATAAACACCTTTTGGAAAACATTAGAAATCAACCAAAATCTAGTTAATTTATAAAAATTGGGGGAGGGGAAACTCCTGGAGCTTAGACTAAAAAAACCCAAACAAAATATAAATTCCAATAAATGATATCCTCATATCCCTATTGTTTCTCCAGATCAACAAATATGTGTGATTCTGTATCATATGACTTTGTATATCAAGGGAAGAGTAGATAGTATCAGAAAAATCCCTAGAACCCTCAAGTGTGAAAATGATTAGACATCTTGAATAATACAAAGCAACACAGCTAGATCCACGTCAAAAGAGTCATGAAGACCAAGTGGGTTGATCCTGGTGAGTACATTTTGAAAACTGTGAAACACAAATGGAAGCTGTTACATCATCACCAAGTGGGGTGGAATGAAGGCAAGCCTTGGAAACTCCTCCTGCCATGAGGTTCTCAACTCCCCACCCCAGAGCAGAAATGCCCCATCTCTGCATCCTGCTCTTGGCTCAGCAGACCTCCTCTTCCCCTGTCAAAGAGCATCCATGTTTTATCTGCTGGCTTCTTAAAGAATCAGATGCTCCTTTCTCTGAATATTTTAAAGAGAGTCACATAGTCAACATTCATCAGAGATGGACATCAGCAAGACAGCAGAAGAGGACTCTCCCTTGCTCATCCATCACAGAAACAACAATTTGAACATCTATCTGTGTGCAAAAATACCTTCACAAGTGCTAAGGAAACCAGGTGAGAGGTGATAGCACCTGGGCATGGCACAGAAATAAGATGCACTTTAAAGGCAGAAAAAACAGTTTTGCATGACTGGGTCCCCTCTCACCCAGCCCTAGCAGCATGTTGTGGTGAGAGATGCCCTCTACGTGGGGGAAGGAAAGAGAAGTGAGTACCAGACTTTGCTTCTAACTCTAAAACTGCCTCCTGATCCCCCACCAACCAAGTTAAACCCAGCACCAGACATGCCCCCACAGCTTCCTACTCCAGGTTGGTACCCAAGGACAGAGGCTTCAGGCCTGCCCCAATACCAGGTAGGATCCTGCAGGCCCAGGCCCCACACCTGCCCAGTGGACTTAGTCTCTGGGCCCACTCCGCATACAGGTTGACCCCACTGGCCTCAGGCTCCACATCATCTCTGGCACCAGGCTGGCCCTGCAGCTCCATGGTTAGCAGACAGGACCCAGGCCTATCCTGGTAGGCCCCAGCACTGAACCAGCCCTCGCTGACCTGGGCTCCAGGAGTGTCCCTGTGGACTCAGGATCCAGGCTGGTCCCCAATGCTCCAGGCTCCAGAACTCAGAGTCCAGGCCCACTCCAATAGACCCTGGTGCCAGGCCAGCCCCTTTGGACAGAGGCTCCAAGACCACTCCTGCAGACTTAGGCTCCAGGCCAACCCTTGTGGATCCAGGACCCAGGCTCACCCCCACAAATTCAAGCTCTGGGCCCACCTTAGCCCCAGGACAGCCCCTTCAGACTCAGGTATATGGCCTACCCTAGCACCAGTCCTGCCTTAATGGATGCCAGGCTCTAAGTCCACCCTTGCAGACTCAATCAACAGGTCCACTCCAGTGGATCCAGGCCAAGGCTCACTCACCTGCTAACCCAGGCATTGGACCAGCCTGCATGAGGACCCCAATAGCAAGCCTACCTATGGAGCATGCCAGATGACGCCCAGAATCTGCATGGGCTTATTGATGAAGGGCTTACCCAGGCGAAGCCAGTCTACAAAGAATAGAATAAGTCCCTACTTCCCAAAATGTGCAGACATCAATGTAAGGCAACAACAACAACAACAACAACAACAAACATGAAAAACCAAGGAGACATAACACCACCAAAAAACACAATAATCTCCCAGCAGCAGACTCCAAAGAAATGGAGATAAACAAATGGCCCGATAATTCAAAGTAAGTTTTGAAGGAAGTTCATGAACTTCAAGAAAATATAGAAAAACAATTCAATAAAATCAGGAAAACAGTAAATGACTGCAATTAGAAATTCCACAGAGAGGTATAAATTATTTTTTAAAAATTCTAGAAATTCTGGATGTGGAAAACACAATAAATGAAATGAAAAATGCAGTAGAGAGTGTCAACTGCAGAATTGATGAAACAGAATCCGTGAACTTAAAGACAGGTTATTTGAAAACATACAGTCAGAGGAGAAAAAGAGTAAAAGGGAATGAAGAAAGCTTATGGGATTTGTGAGATAACACCAAAAGATCAAATATTTGAGTTACAGGTATTCAAGAAGGAGAAGAGAGACCAAGGGACTGAAAGCATATTTAAATAATATGAGAAAACATTCCAAATCTGGGGAAATATATAAATATCTAGGTACAGGAAGATCAAAAGTCTCCGATTAGATTGAATCCAAATAAGACTATACTGAGATATATTATAATCAAACTGTCAAAAATCAAAGACAAAGAGGATCTTAAAAGCAGTGAGAGAAAAGAAGCAAATCACATATAAAGGAGTTACAGGAAGGTTTATAGCAGACTTCTCAGCAGAAACCCTATAGGCAAGAGAGAGTAGAATGATATATTCAAGGTGCTGAAGGAAAAAAATGGCCAACCAAGAATACTGTACTTGGCAAAGCTGTTCTTCAGAAATGAAGGAGAGGAAAAGACCTTCCTAGCCAAACAAAAGCTGAGGGATTAATCACCACCAGAGCTGTCCTACAAGAAATTCTAAAGAGAGTTCTTCAAGCTGAAAGAAAAGAATGCTAACTAGCAACATGAAAACATACAAAAGTATAGAACTCACTGATAAAAATAAGTATACAGTCAAATTCAGAATAATACTGTAATGGTGGTGTACAAATCACTTAAGTCTTTAGCATGAAGGTAAAAAGAGAAAACTATCACAGTGATAGCTATGAAATTTCTTAAATAATAGCTACAATAAAAAGATATGAATTGTGACATTGAAGTTTATACGTGGGGGGGTGGAGTAAATGTGTAGAGATTTAAAAAATGTGACCAAAGTTAAGCTGTTACCAACTTAGAAAAGCTTGCTATAACTATAAGATATTTTTATGTAAGCCTCATGGTAACTACAAAGCAAAAACCTTAGTAGATATGCCAAAGATAGAAAGTAAGGAATCAAAGCATATCACTAGAGAAAATCACCCAATCATAAGGGAAGACAGACACAGAGGATGAAAGGAAAAAGGATTTAGAAAATACCAGAAAACAATGAACAAAATGGCATTAGTAAGACCCTACCTGTCAATAATTACTGTGAATGTAAATGGATTAAATTTTCTAATCAAAAGACAGAGTGGCTGAATGGCTGAAAAATAGGACCCAACTATATGCTACCTACAAGAGATTCCCTTCACTTTTAAGGATATAGACTGAAAGCGAAGGGATGAAAAAGATATTTCATGCAAATGAAGACCAAAAGAGAGTAGAAGTGCTATACTTAAATAAAATAGACTTCATGTCATAAACTGTAAAATAAAGTCATTATACAGTGATAAAGGGGTCAATTCATCAAGAAGATATAATAATTATAAATATGGGCTAAAAACTGGAGAACCTAAGTATGTAAAGCAAATATTAATATGTCTGAAGAAAGAGAGATGGACTGTAATGTAGCAGTAGGGGACTTCAATACCCACTTTCGGCAATGGACAGATCATTCAGACAGAAAATCAATAAGGAAACATCAGTCTTAAACTATACTTTTAGACCAAATGGACATAACAGATATATACAGAATATACCATATAATGGTAGCAAATACACATTCTTCTGAAACACAGAGAACATTCTCCAGGGTAGATCACATTATGCCACAAAACACATTAATAAATTTAAGAAGATTCAAATCACATTAAGCATCTTTTCTGAACATCCTGGTATGAGACTAGAAATCAATAACAGGAGGAATTTCAGAAAATTGACAAATATATGGAAATTGAACAACATGCTTCTGAACCACCAATGTGTCAAAGAAGAAATTAAAAAGAGAATTAAAAGATCTCTTGAGATAAATAAAAATAAAAACAAAGCATACCAAAACCTATGGGATGCAGCAGAAGCAGGTCTAAGAGGGATGTTTATAGTGATAAATGCCTACATCAGAAAAGAAGAAAGAATCCAAATAAACAACCTAACATTACACCTCAAGGTACTATAAAAAGAACTAAGCCTAAATCTAATAGAAGGAAAGAAATAATAAAGATCAGAACAGAAAGAGATGACATAGAAACTAGAAAAACAATAGAAAAGATCAATGAAACTAAGAGTTTGTTTGTTGAAATGATAAACAAAATTGAAAACCTTTAGACTAAGAAAAAAGAGAAAAGTCAAGTGGAATGAGAAATGAAGGAGGAAACATAACAACGAATACCACAGAAATGTAAGGGACCATAAGACTATGAACAATTATATGCCAAAAATTGGATAACCCAGAAGAAATGGAAAATCCCTAAGCATATGATACCTACCAAGACAAAATTATGGAGAAACAGAAAATCTGAACAGACCAATAACAAATATGGAGATTTGATTAGTAATAAAAAGTCTCCCATAAAAAGAGTTCAGGACCTGATGGCTTTACTGCTGATCTTACCTAACATTTAAAGAAGGACTAATACTCATCCTTCTCAAACTCTTCCAAAAAACTGAAGAAGAGGAATACTTCCACACTCATTTTACGAGGTCAGCACTACCATGATACCAAAGCTGACAAAGGCACTATAAGAAAAGAAAATTACAGGCCAAAATCCCTGATGAACATAGATGCAAAAACCCTCGACAGAATACCAGCAGACTGAATTCAACAGCTCATGAAAAGGATCATTCACCACGATCAAGTGGGATTTATCCCTGGTATGCAAGGATGGTTCAATATATGCAACTCTATTAATGTGATATGCCACATTGAGGGAAGGATAAAAACCATATATCATCTCATTAGATGTATAAAAAACATACAACAAAACACAACATCCTCTCATAATAAAAACACTCAATAAATTAGATATACTGTAGAAGGGATGTGCTTCAACATAATAAAGACCATATATGACAAACTCACAGATAACATCATATGCAATGGTGAAAAGCTGAAAGCTTTTCCTCTAAGATCAGGAACCAGATAAGGATGCTAACTCTCGCCACTTCTTTCAACACTGTATTGCAAATCCTAGCCAGGGCAATTAGGCAAAAGGAAGAAACAAAAGGCATCCAAATTGGAACAAAAGAAGTTAAAATTTTCCCTGTTTGCAGATGACATGATCTTACATATAGAATCCTAAAGATGCCACCAAAAACACTGTTAGAGCTAATAAATTCAGTAAATTTGCAGGATACAAAATCCACAGACAAAAATAAAGAGCATTTTTATACACCGAGAATGTACTGTCTGAAAAAGAAATCAGATAATAATCCCATTTACAGTAGCTCAAAAAATATAAAATACTTAGGACTCGATTTGCCCAGGGAGCCTGGAGAACATGTGAGAGCTGGAGGGCATGTTTCCCGATGGCTGTTGATAAATGTTCATTCTCGTGGTCTGCCCTGCTGCTTGTTAATCCCAACACCAGGAATTGGTTGTGTTTAGCTTGCTGCGTAGCAGACACCTCTGTGTGGCTGGATCCAACCTCAGAGGTGTGTGGAGCTCTCTCTGTGAAACCTTTGGTGTCCTCTGAGGGGTGTGGACACAGGTATAGAACATCTCTACTTCCCTAGCTCAGAGGCGGATGGGGTTGTCACCTGTCTCCCTAACCCAAGGACTGAGGTTTTGCCGGAGTTAGCCCATGTAGCTGACATAGACAGCCCGCGCTCTACGCTGCTCCACTCCTCATTCCACCCTGATCAGACGAGGTTGAGAGCATAAGGGCTCTTCACACCTGGCCTCTTACAGCAGCATGCTCTGTGGTGTGGGAATGGCAGGCCTGATGAGGACAAGCTGTGGAGGCAGGGCTGGGACACAGGATGCTGGTGTCAGAGGAGGGGGCTCAGCTGCCTGCTGTACCCAGGCAAGAGCAGGCCCAGCCTCCTGGGGCCCGCCTGCAGGAGCGGCATGGATGGAGGAGGACCTGAGCGCTCAGCTCTGCTTGTGCTGGGGTTGGGCGGGAGAGTTGAAGCCGGCGTGGGCACGTCCCTGTCCTTCTGAGGAGAGTGGCTATTGTCATTTGCTGGTCTCTCCTGCAGCCTTGCATTAGTCAGCAATGCTTGGCCTTTGGAATGTCTTGTTCACCAGGAGTCCTGGCACCTTCTCCTGTCCCTTCATAGCACAGGGTCCCCCAGACCACTCTTTTGTTTGGCCCATGGGACCGCGAGTGCCCTTTGCTTCCCACACATTCTGGGCAGGAGTGCAGTGAAGGTCATTTCACAATGGCAGGATACATTCGCAGCATGGCCCAAAGCCTGGGCACGTCAGAAATATTGTATGTTTTCCACTGAGAGCAACAGCAAGACAGATGCAGGGAGAAAAACAAAACAAAAAACAAACAAAAGCTCCCAGGGAATTACTGAGATGACGAGCGTGATGAGGAGGGTTCCTGTCATCCTTTTTGTACCCAGTGGAGGATAGCGTCAGCATATGGGCACAGCTGGGCTTGTGGGGGCACAGGCAGACTGCTCACCCTATGCAATCTAGGCAGGTGGCGTGTGCCAGCCAGGCCAGGCATATTGAGGCACTGCTGCTTTAAAAGTCCAGCTCAACGAGCTCAGGCAGCATGTGGTAGATACACATATGTAGTAAAAGTTCCAAAATTATTGGTGATAGTACATTCATCATCTGCACCTGCTCACTCCATTGGATGCGGGCAGAGGAGCTGGGTGGGAATGCCTTCCTGCGGGAGGTGTGGGTAGAGGGGACAGAGGTGGGATGGCAGGGAGGGTCAGGAATGAGCGGAGTCCGTACGCCAAACTATGGAGTGGGACAGGAAGGGGCACCTGAGAGCCTCCTAAATGCTCATTAGGAAGTTCAGAAAGAGTCCATAATTTCTGTCAAAACCACCGACAGTGGCTGTGCCTGAGCTCAAATCCTCACTCTTCCTATTGCCAAAGTGGCACTGGGCAAGGGTTTGCAGAGTGGATCTCTGCCTCAGCTTTAGTACCTGTGAAATGGGCATGTCCCAGCAGCACTTACTCATAGAGCATCAAGAGGGCCAAGTGCATTCATGCACACTGACTCGGAAAGTGCCTGGCACACACACAGTGGCCAGTGCCCAGCTGACTTGGAGAGTGCCCAGCCCACAACAGTGCCCAGTGCCTGGCTGACCCGGAGAGTTCCTGGCACACACACAGTGCCCAGTGCCTGGCTGACTCAGAGAGTGCCTGGCACACAACAGTGCCCAGTGCCCAGCAGCCGTTTGTCTGGATTCTCTCTAAATGTAGGACGCTGCCAATACTGAGTCTTGTGAGTCCGGTGCACACTTGGATTGCATGTGTGCACAACACACATTGGACACATAAACACACAGGCAAACAAACTTGTGTGTAAACGCGCTTGAGAGAATTGAAGAGCATCAGTCCATGTTGGAAAATACAACAACATCGAATATAGCTATGAACATGTCTTTCAGGCGTTCTTAAACGTGTGATTGATTAACGTGTGATCTGATCTTGATGCCCGAACCCTGGAAATGTTTTAGGAGCAGGACACAGCCCTCCTGAGGAAAAGGCTCCTACGCTGGCTGCCTTTGGGTTTGCTTCTCTGTGAGGTGGCGATTCTGAACGACGTGGTGATTCTAGGTCTGTGCTCACAGTGTGTTCTGAGACATGCTGTCACCCCTCTGCATTTCTGGTGCTCAGGAGGCCATTAGGGAGGGGCTGGTGGCTTTGAGTGGCCTGGGGGGTGGTGGTGGCCTGTCTCTGTGGCTGCCACGGCACTGCTGATCACCTGCATGGGCGTGTCCACTAGGGCTGCGGGTGGGGTGAGGTCCGGTCATTATGCCATTGGCGGCCAACACCGTTGAAGACTAAAGCTTGCATCAGGGTGCCGTGGACATGCTGTAACCCCGGCGGGTGGCCACAGCAAGGTCCCTATGTCCTTGTCACCTGCACGCCATTCCCTCCACCACGGGCAGCTGCAGACTCCACGACGTGGCCAGTCAGAGCTCCCGTCCCTGCGGCAAGCCCCTGGTTCTACTGAGAAGCCTGGTTACCCTCTCGGTGGTGGTCTCAGTGGTTTTGCTCTGTCTCCTGCCCCGTCTTGGCTACAAGAGGCTGGGCTCTGGGACAGATGGCAGACGGTGTGAACTGCAGACGGGGCCTGCTCGGTCACTGCTCCCTCTCCTCTTGGGGGTCTGGGGAGCTGCCTGAGGCTCACAGCCTCGGTTCATTTCCCACATAGGAGTTTGTTTACCTGTGACGGCTGCCGCCTGACTGAAGTACTTGCTTGGTTTTCTTATTGTGGCGAATACAAAAGCATGGCATGAACGTAACAAGAAGTGTTTTTTTTCATGCGTGTGGTCGAATGCGTCTTCCCTTGACATCAGTGCTACCTTTCCTCAGTTCTCTTCTCTCAAGAGTGTTTTCCTCCTGAGAGCTGAAGCCCCTGCATGTGGGAGCACGAGGAGGGATCAGCCATCTGTGTCCGGCTGCTGTGTGTGTGGGAGCACGAGGAGGGATCAGCTGTCTGTCCGGCTGCTGTGTGTGGGAGCACGAGGAGGGATAAGCCGTCTGTGTCTGGCTGCTGTGTGTGGGAGCACGAGGAGGGATGAGCCATCTGTGTCTGGCTGCTGCATGTGGGAGCACGAGGAGGGATCAGCTGTCTGTCCGGCTGCTGTGTGTGGAGCATGAGGAGGGACGAGCCGTTTGTGTCTGGCTGCTGTGTGTGGGAGCATGAGGAGGGATCAGCCGTCTGTCCTGCTGCTGTGCTCACTTCAGCAGCGCTGTCTCCTTCAGGACTCAACATGCCCTGCAGAGTAAGTATGGCTGCCACAGCTCACAAACTCAGCCGCAGCCTCGACCCCGCTGCTCTGCCCGCGGCTTCCTGGCTGTGGACATCTGAGCCAGGCCAGACTCCTGATCTGCGTCTCCTAGACCCACACACCCCTGACGCATGGCCCCGCAGTACTTCTACATTCACCGGAAAGTTCCCACATTGTGTAGTCAAAGACAGTTGCTTCATTATAGAGTTTAACAATAAAATACACTTTTTTCATCTTACTTTTGATAAGCTACTTTCCCAAGACAGACGGAAAAGACCAGTTACTCAGTTGTTGGTTTTTATATCTTGGGTTTACTATGCTGAGTGAGGATTTGTCTGAAAATAGAAAGGAAAAAAAAAAAAAGGCAGAGCCACTCCTGAGACAGTTGGGTTCTTAGCGGCAAAGGACCCTCTTAATACAGGCTCAGTTTGACTTGAGTTCAGGGCTTCTCAGGAGAGGATCCTGAGGCCTGACTGTCCCTTCTGGGAACACAGTGCTCTCTAACCCTAGAGAGGAGGCCAGGTCTCTTAAGAGGCAGATTTCCATGCGACCCAAAATGTCTGGGAGACGATGGCTGGGCTTTGAGCTGGGAGCCTCTGGAAGGAGAAATGGCTTTTGACCCTGTAAATCCTGCTCCTCTGGTGACCAAAGTGAGTTATGCGGGGCTCAGAGAAGCTGAGAGGGTTCACACCACAAAAGAACTAGCAGGGTTTATTCTGGCTTTACCCATGGTTGACTCAGACCTTTGTCAAGAAACTTCCTTTCCAGGAGCATGGATGGGGATTTTGGGCTCTCCTGGCTCCTGGACTCCTTGGGGTTTGGGGCGTGGCAGGAGGTGGGTGCAAAGCCAGCACCAATGCGCAGGGCCCCACGCACACCACACACCCGAGCATTTCCATGCACCTGTGTGCTCTTAGCCAGTCTGGATCTGTGTCTTCATAGCAGACTGTGGGCATATGACAATGTCTCTTATACTGTAAAGTTACATGCAAATGGCTGTGCCCATCCGCTTGGATTTTGGTGACTATGTTCTTGATGAAAACACACAAAGTATGCACTCCTGGTATTCCTATTTGCCTTTGTTATTTAGGAGTATGTGTATGACTCTACTACTGTTTTATATGCTTTTAAACCATACACAAAATTTATTTGCTTATTTTCATTTATATTTTTTGAGACGGAGTCTTGCTCTGTCACCCAGACTGGAGTGCAGTGACATGATCCCAGCTCATTGCAACCTCTGCCTCCCCGGTTCAAGTGATTCTCCTGCCTCACTCTCCCAAGCAGCTGGGATTATAGGCGCGGCTAACTTTTGTATTTTTAGTAGAGGTGGGGTTCACTATGTTGATCAGGCTGGTCTTGAACTCCTGATCTCAAGAGATCTGCCCGACTCGGCCTCCCAAAGTGGTGGGATTAGAGGCGTGAGCCACTGCGCACAGCCCTCAAGATTTAAATGGAAGCTGTGATGACGAGCACATGGCTTTGAGCCTGCACCACCTCTTTAGACTCTCACTAGCCTATGTTTCCAGAGCACCCTGTAGCCGTGGGACGGCGCAGGGCCTGGCGCCTGTTCACAGCCTGCTGGTTCTGGGCACAGCTGCCCTGAGGCCTCCCCTCCCGCTTTCCATCTTTGTCATTTCAGTCTCGGGAGACCTTCTATTTCTCTACTTTAGACAGTTGAGCTCTCTCTGCAAACAACACTTCCATTGTTCAACATTTGGGAAAATTTTAAAATTGATAACACGTTCCTCAGCAAAAAAGGGGTTTTATGACGGTGGAGAAACCCCACGGCCGCGTCTCTACACAGCGTCGGGCTGCACCCGTCCAGCTCCCCCAGGCTCTCTCGGCTCCTCCTTTCATCTCCTGGTTCTCTCTCCATCTGCTCTCTCCACCCGTTATCTCAGTGCTGCTATGAAAGGTCTTCAAAGACCTAGTTTCAGAAAACATCCCCTGGAGAGGACCAATTAAACGCAGAAGGATGGTTTGTGTGCAGAGGCTGAGCCGTCAGAGTAGAGATGATCCTGCGTTCCCAGGTAGAGCCGCGGCTCCTGCCCTCGTCGCTGTCCCTCCCTGCCGGTGTCAGACCAAAGCCCGCGTCCTTACCGACCCCCAGGCAGGCTCTGCCGGCCTCCCCCAGGCAGCCATGGCCCCCGACGGGGTTAGCCACCTTCTCATGGCTGCTGCCTCTCTTCGCAGCTTCAGGCCGGAGAGGACCTGCTTTCCGATTGGGCCCAGGAAAACCAGATGTGCTTGAAGGCTGTGGATTTAGGATTTGGTGTTCCAGATATGGAAGGGACACAATTCATATTATGCGGTCTGTGGAACAATGATTTGACAGGCCAGTTAAAGCATTAGACGAGTTTAAACTGCTTGAGAGCAAACTGCTGTGTCTTGGTGCAGTTTGGGGGCAGCGGTGGGGCGTGGGGGCTGCCGCGGGGCTCCGGGGGTTCGGCGGCAGCGTTGGGGCGTGGGGGCCGCCGCAGGGCTCTGGGGGTTCGGGGGCAGCGGTGGGGCGTGGGGGCTGCCGTGGGGCTCTGGGGGTTCGGGGGCAATGGTGGGGCAGGGAGGCCGTCCGGGGCTCTGGGTTAAGTGCACAGACCTCGACTGTCTTCACAGAACTAAGGAGACCTTTATTTTAACTGGCACACCGTGGGGTCAAGTTCACACTGAGAGGTGATAACTTGCTAGCAGCCCTCGCTCACTCTGGGCGCCTTCTCTGCCTCGGTGTCTGCTCTGGCCGGGCTCGAGGAGCCCCTCAGCCCGCCGCTGCACTGTGGGGGCCCCTCTCTGGGGCTTGCTGAGGCCGGAGCCGGCTCCCTCTGCTTGCTCCAGCAGCAGGGGAGGTGTGGAGGGAGAAGCGCGGATGGGAGCCGGGGCTGCACACGGGGCTTGTGGGCCGGCGCAGGTTCTGGGTGGGCACGGGCTTAGCGGGCCTGGCACTCCGTGGGACTGGCCGGCACCTGCTGGGCTTGATTGGAGGCTGGATCCCGTGAGTGGACTGCCATTCCCTCTTCCCTGGGTCGTTGGCCACGATGGTGGGTCTCTGTCTCTTTCTCGCTTCCCCTCTTTTTCTCTTGGTTGTCTGGGACGAGCTCCCATTCGGCTGCCTGGAGTGCCCGGGCTAGGGGCCACAAAGTCCTGCAGCGAGTACCAGTGAGAGGTGAAGCTGGCTGGGCTGCTGGGAGGGTGGGGACTTGGAGAAGTTTTCTGTCTAGCTAAAGGATTGTAAATGCACCAATCAGTGCTCTGTGTCTAGCTAAAGGATTGTAAATGCACAAATCAGCGCTCTGTGTCTAGCTAAAGGATTGTAAATGCACCAATCAGTGCTCTGTGTCTAGCTAAAGGATTGTAAATGCACCAATCAGTGCTCTGTGTCTAGCTAAAGGATTGTAAATGCACAAATCAGCACTCTGTGTCTAGCTAAAGGTTTGTAAATGCACCAACCAGCACTCTGTCAAAACGGACCAGTCAGCCTCTGTAAAATGGACCAATCAACTCTCTGTAAAATGGACCAATCAGCAGGATGTAGGTGCGGCCAGATACGGGAATAAAAGCAGGCTGCCAGAGCCAGCAGCAGCAAACCGGTTGGGTCCCATTCCACAGTGTGGAAGGTTTGTTTTTTTGCTGTTCGCAGTAAGTTTTGCTGGTGCTCACTCTTTGGGTCCTCACTACGTCTGTGAGCTGTAACACTCACCGCGAAGGTCTGCAGCTTCACTCCTGAGGCCAGTGAGACGACAGATCCACCACGAGGGATGAACAACTCTGGATGTGCTACCTTTATGAGCTGTAACACTCACTGTGAGGGTCTTCAGCTTCACTCTTGAAGCCATAGAGACCACGAACCCACTGGGAGGAATGAACAATTCTGGATGCGCTGTGTTTATGAGCTGTGACACCCACTGCAAAGGTCTGCAGCTTCACTCCTGAAGTCAGGGAGACCATGAACCCACCGGAAGAAACTCCGGACACACCTGAAGGAACAAACTCTGGACACACCATCCTTAAAAACTGTAACACTAACCGCGAGGGTCCGCGGCTTCATTCTTGAAGTCAGCGAGACCAAGAACCCACCAATTCCAGACACAACATGTCCATCTACATCAGGAAGTTGTGGGTTCTGGGCTTATTGGTTTGTATTGATTGTTGGTTTCGAGAGAGAATTTCAGTTTGTTGCCCAAATGGTGCGGTCTCAGCTCACTGCTACCGGTTCAAGCAATTCTCCTGCCGCAGCCTCCCACGTAGCTGGGATTACAGGCGCCCACCTTCACGTCCAGCTGAATTTTTTTTTTTTTTTTTGTATTTCAGTAGAGACAGGGTTTCATCATGTTGCACAGGCTGGTCTTGGGATTTGACCTTGTTTCCTCCTCCCTGGGGTCAGAGGTCCCCTGGCAGGTGGTGGGTGGTCCCTGCATTCGATTCCCACTTCCCTGTCCACTGGGAAGTGTATTCTGGAAGGAAGTTCCTACATCCTTCTGGCTCTAGGAATGTTCTAGACATGTTACGTGCTGAGGCTTGTGGGGCAGGCTGAGGCCTCCTGCAGACGCCTGTTTTCTCATAGGAGCCATACTTGGTCCCCGGCCACCCCGGGCCTTGGATCTGATGATTCTCTGGGTATGTCAGACAAGGACCTGGCCTCCCTGTTATGTGCTGGAGGTCAGGGAGGTCAGGAGCAGGGCTGGCGCCTCTAACTCCCGTCCCCCCCCTCGTGTGCCTGGTGGTCCTGCCCGGCTGAGAGCCTTTCTCTCAGACTGCCGCAGCCGTGATGCCAGACAGGAGAAGCCAGGGAGGGCATGGGCTGCTCCCTGAAGGCGGATTCCTCTCCCCAGGTGGGAGGAGGAGCCTCTGTAGCTGCCCTGGGCTGCTCCTCTTTCCCAGGGTGGTCTGACCACAACCCCGTCCAGGCAAGGGAGTAGGGAGGACCGTACAGAGTTTCTCTTCCCCAGCTCATTGTTTTGGAGACAGACTTGGAGGCAAGGCTAGAGCTGTACGTCCCAGCCCCTGCGTGTGCACCTCGTGCAGCAGTGTGGCAAGGCCCTGACAGTGCCTTCAAGGGGTGCTTCTGGCAGGCCCCGGGAGCTGTGTGATGAGGAGGAGACTTGGGAGAGCGCGGGTTAGGTCCTGGCACTGTAGCCGCCTCCTCTTGCTGATTTCAGGGGTCAGTGTTTTCAGGGTTCATCTCCTTCATAGGGCAGACTTGAGGGCTTCAGGTACAAACGTCCGTGTCTCCATCAGGCCTGGGCCGGGCCTCCTCTGTCTGGAGCACACTCCTCTGTGGTCTTCAGCATTGGTGCCCGTGGAGTGGCTGAAGCCCTGACTGCCCGTTGTGGCTGAGGTGCGGGACCGAACGGCGAACAGAGTGGGCAGGACCCTGAGGAGGCTGGAGGCCGATTCGCACAGGCTGCCGTCATCTCACCGCTCTGACAGTTCTTAAAGCAACAGTGCAAGAGAAATCCACTGCGACGTGAGAAGGGCATGTTTATGTGCACGTGTATGTGCGCGTGTGTGCGTGTGTGGGCACATGTGTGTGTGTGCACGTGTGTGAGAGGATGGCTTCTGAGGAAGGGGCTGTTCATGGAGCTCCGATCAGCCACTCTTGCCCGTGGGGATCTTGCAGGGTCCGACCAGTCAGTGCCCCCCACCCCACCCTGTTAGAGGGGACGGTGCCCGGTCCTCACCCCGCTGTGGGCTGCCTGAGAGTTTGGCTTCTCCCTCCAGAGCTGATAGACAGCACCTGAGCATATGGCCCCCTCGGCCCCAGCTCGCAGTGGCATGCCTCGCGCCCTCCGCCCCTGCCTCCACTACGAGGAGGCCGCCCGCACACCTGGGGAGGCATATCCTGCCAGCTGAGCATCCCCAGGCCGACGTCCTTCCCAGCCATGGCATCAGGGCCCCGCAGCAGCTGGTGTCACAGCACCCACATCCATCAGCTTCCCTGGAGCCCCTGGCACAGTGCTGTGTGGGCCTGGAAACGCTGGAAGCATGGTTTCATCCCTCAGGAAGCTGGTGGTTAATAAATGGGGCCAAGTTAATAAAGAAGGAAGCTACCAACAAGGCCATGCGGTCACCACGACTGCCCAGGGCCAGGGTGTGGGGGTGCTGCCTTACAGCCTGTCAGGGCTGGGGTGTGGTGGTGCTGCCTTACAGCCTGTCGGGGCCGGGGTGTGGGGGTGCTGCCTTACAGCCTGTCGGGGCCGGGGTGTGGGGGTGCTGCCTTACAGCCTGTCGGGGCCGGGGTGTGGGGGTGATACATTACAGCCAGTCGGGGTCGGGGTGTGGGGGTGCTGCCTTACAGCCTGTCGGGGCCGGGGTGTGGGGGTGATACATTACAGCCAGTTGGGGCCGGGGTGTGGGGGTGCTGCCTTACAGCCTGTCGGGGCCGGGGTGTGGGGGTGATACATTACAGCCTGTCGGGGCCGGGGTGTGGGGGTGCTGCCTTACAGCCTGTCGGGGCCGGGGTGTGGGGGTGCTGTCTTACAGCCTGTCGGGGCCGGGGTGTGGGGGTGCTGCCTTACAGCCTGTCGGGGCCGGGGTGTGGGGGTGCTACCAGGACCGGGATGTGGGGGTGCTACCTTACAGCCTGCCGGGGCCAGGGCAGGAGCTGTGCTTCAAGGGCAGAGAGGCTTTCCAGGTGGACAAGGGACGAACACTTGGGGAGGGAGGGAAGGTTCAGATGGAAGAGGAAGCTGAGAGGAGACGCACCCCTGGAGGCAGCTGGCTGACCGGTGGGCTCCCAGGAGACTGTAGGATTTGTGCAGATAAAAGTCAGGCAGCAGAGTCAGAGGGCAGCCATAGCACATGTAAGGTGGCGGGGATGCTGACAGCAAGACGTTTTCTGGAGAATCTGGGTTTTATTGCAAATACAAATTCACTGTTCTCAGGGTGGCGGAGGGACCAGCTCCTCGGGAAGGTCACCCCCTTGGCCACCTGTTGTCCCTGAGGGGCTGATGGAGGGAGGAGGCCACCTTATGAACTGCACCAGGTCCGTGGCTTTGGCGGTGGAGGCCCCATCACTGCAACTCTTCTTCTGGGAGTTCGGCTCTGCCTGCCACACGTGGAGGTGCGCAGGGTGGGGGCCAGCCCCGGCAAACCCACCCCACATAACGTAGTACCTCGATTCTCACCAAAGAACAAAAATTACTTGCGATTACGTGCAATTAGCAATTTTAAATTATTAATGGTGGTGAAAGAATGTGTCTATTCAACAAGTAATTTATTGCAATTTTTGTAATTGAAAGTAATTTCTAGCAATTAAATCCTAATTTAGAGCATTTTCTGGGTGACGCCTTTATTCATGGGGTGCACGCCAGTTTTATTGTTGGCTGCTTTGTTCCAGGCACTTTGTCCAGTAAAATTTGCTGGGTAGGCTCTTTGGGAAGAGAAAAATAGCCGAACTCTAGGCAATGTAGAAAAAAACAGAGTGGGTCTGCCAGCACAGTGAAGCTGTGGCTTCCCTGGAGAGGTGTGAGGAGGTGCGCGCCTTCCCACGGAGACAGCCCTGCAGCTTGTTCAGAGGCCCTCCGAGGAAGTGGGCAGGTACCTGGGCCAGCGTCCAGGGAGCACGTCTCTGTGGCCCCGAGGCGCTGTCCCCACTGTCCCCACAGCCACGGTGCTGTCCCTGCTGGAGGCTGGTCCAGGCTTGGCCGCTGGCTTGAGCTCTTCCCCAGGGCTCCTCGGCACTGCTGCCGGCCCCTGGGGACTTCATTGTTCTGTCTCCTCTTTCCTGGTAAGAACACCCTTTACCCTCAGAAGGCAGCTTTTTGAACCCCACAATCAGAAAGTGCTCCCTATTTTGGGGGCAGACAGGACTCTGCTACGCCCCAGGAGTTGACCTGTGGTGGATTTGAATATAAAAGGCAGCCAGGAGATGGTCTTTGTCTAACCCAGGCGGGAGATCTTATCCCTGATGAAGTCTCTTCTTTGTCAAGTAGCAAATAAATATTCGGAGTGAATTCTTCAGAAACAAAATGACCTGTGTTTCTATGTGAAATGCAACTGCGTTCTCCTCCAGAAAGCTGCAGTTAGGCTCCCTGTGTGTGGCCACAGCGTGATTCCTGGTCATGGGGTGACTCCCCCCGTAGGGTACCTGAGCCCCTCTGGGCCCCACACCTCAAATGCAGATGCAGTAATGTCGTCCCAGGCAGCAGGAAGCCACGCGGCCGCTCCACACATTTCCACAGCGTTCCCAGGAAGGCTGCTGACAAGCTGGGCCGAGCGCCTCGGGCTCGTCCACACACGCTAGATCCCAGAGTGTGAGGGTGTCTGTGGCTCCCCCTGTGCCTGCGGCTCCTCGTGTGTCTCCTCCTGTGTCTGCGGCTCCCCGTGCCTGCGGCTCCTCCCACGTCTGTCTGCGGCTCCTCCCGAGTCTGTCTGCAGCTCCTCCTGCGTCTGCGGCTCCCCCTGCGCCTGCGGCTCCTCGTGTGTCTCCTCCTGTGTCTGCGGCTCCCCCTGTGTCTGCGGCTCCCCCTGTGTCTGCGGCTCCCCGTGTCTGTGGCTCCTCCCATGTCTGTCTGCGGCTCCCCCTGTGTCTGCGGCTCCTCGTGTGTCTCCTCCTGTGTCTGCGGCTCCCCCTGTGTCTGCGGCTCCTCCCGTGTCTGCGGCTCCTCCCGTGTCTGCGGCTCCTCCCATGTCTGTCTGCGGCTCCCCCATGCCTGTGGCTCCCCCTGTGTCTGCGGCTCCCCGTGTCTGCGGCTCCTCCCATGTCTGTCTGCGGCTACCCCTGTGTCTGCGGCTCCCCCTGTGTCTGCGGCTCCTTGTGTGTCTCCTCCTGTGTCTGCGGCTCCCCCCTGTGTCTGCGGCTCCTCCCGTGTCTGCGGATCCTCCCATGTCTGTCTGTGGCTCTCCCATGCCTGTGGCTCCCCCTGTGTCTGCGGCTCCCCGTGTCTGCGGCTCCCCGTGTCTGCGGCTCCTCCCATGTCTGTCTGCGGCTCCCCCTGTGTCTGCGGCTCCCCCTGTGCCTGCGGCTCCCCCTGCGTCTGTCTGCGGCTCCCCCTGCGTCTGTCTGCGGCTCCCCCCGCGTCTGTCTGCGGCTCCCCCCGCGTCTGTCTGCGGCTCCTCCCGCGTCTGTCTGCGGCTCCTCCTGCGTCTGCGGCTCCTGCCGTGTCTGCATCCACGACGCTGGGACGGGGCTTCAGGCAGTGCTTCTGCCCTTGGTTCTGCATCTCCTGGCCTCCCCGGCAGGCAAGGAGCTCACAGTGTGGGCTTGCGGTGGGTGCTCACTGGCCATAAACGTTCGGTGTCATTTTCAAGACGGAGAAACAGCACACGCAGGGCCCTGGAGAGGCTGCCTGGAGCTCCACGTGCCCTGTCCTAGGAGGGTTCCTCCCCTGCGAGCTCACTCCGGAAGGGCACTCGAATCCTGCAGCTGGGGGGCTGAGTCCTCTCTCCCCTTCGTCCCACAGCCCTGTGTCTTGTCTTCCTTGTGGCTGGAGTTGCAGCTACAGCACAGAGCTCTTCCCCTTTACGTTCTGAGCTGTTTGGAGGCCCATGGCCACTTTCATATTCCCCGATGCTCAATAAATGATGAATGAGTGAAACGAGAGTCCCAAACCGTGGGACTGTCAGCAGAGTCTGCATGCACCGGGCTGGGGGGCAACACAGCCAAGCCCCATCAGCTATTGACTGTAGCTTCCTCCTGGTCGTTCCTGATCCTTCCATCCACTCAGCCTTCCCACCTCTCCTTCTGCCGGTGGCACCTCCCTGATGGCCCTCACACCTATGAGGCCCTGGTTTTGCCTCACTCTGCAGTCTGGTGAAAGGGATCTGGCAGACGCGACTGTCTCCATCCTGAGGGCTTATCCCGGCAGTGGCGCTGAGACCTCCCCTCACCTGGTTCTCCGAGATTTGACTCTGTGAGGTTGGCTCCTGCCTGTACTCAGGCTTTCAACCCTGGTGTCTGGGGTGCAAGGCAGGTGGGCCATGTGCGGT
This sequence comes from Pan paniscus, assembly GCF_029289425.2. Taxonomy (NCBI): domain Eukaryota; kingdom Metazoa; phylum Chordata; class Mammalia; order Primates; family Hominidae; genus Pan; species Pan paniscus. Next base: position 194,753,365 of record NC_073255.2, on the reverse strand, counting down.
GTCTTCGAGGTGGGCTGCCGTTCTGGTGGAGAGTGAGGGGATGTGGAAGTTCCATGCAGACTGTATTTTCTGGGCAAACCTGCTCAGTGTTTTTGGTAAGTAATGCCTAAAATTCAAGACTCTAATTGAAGGTATATCCCTACTTCTGACTCAAACCACTTGAAAAACTCAGTCAATAGACAGTGACGTTGGGACCCAAGTCTTTAAAGCTCTGCTGCAATTCTCATCCTTGACTGTTGGTACCGGGCAGTTGCAAAAGGCTGAGCAAGTACAGCCCAGGCAGGGAGACCACAGGGCCTGCCCGGGCCCCGGAGACGCTGCTCTCCCGAGACAAGACGTCCCGGGGGGCTGTTTTTCCATTTGGACCAGTTCCACTTGGCTTGAGATGGGCTTCACTCTAGACCGTCCTCTGCCAGCTCAGCACGAAGTGTGCATAGTCACCTGATGGCACCCTGTGGTCACTTTCACGTTGTAGGAGGAAAAATCGTTTTAAAATTGGCTTAAATGAGGAGGGAACAACCTGACCGTCTTTTGACGGTGCAGCTTTTAACCCTAAAAGAATGTCAAACGAATTCATTTTTGTATATAATTACAAATTACTTATTAGTCACAATTGCCATAGCGACTGAAGGTTTGTGTCCGCCCACCCCCACGCCTCCAATTCCTACATGGAAATCCTCACCCAAGGCCATGGTGTTAGGGGCCTTTGCAAGGCGATGAGGCCCTGAGGAAGAGCCTCACGGATGGGCTAATGCGCTTCTGAAAGAGGCCTCAGGAGGCTTCTTCACCCCTTCTGCTGTGAGATGACAGGGGAAGGCCAAACCAAAAAGTGGGCGCTCACCAGACACTGAATCTGCAGGTAACTCCAGAACTGTGAGAAAGAAACCTCTGTTGTTTATCAATTACCCAAGCTATGGTATTTTCTTATAGCAGCCTGCATGGGCTGAGACACCTATCAAGTGAGTTATTAACGTTTATTAAAATTTGGCACAAACTAAAAGCCAGCAGTGTCTGCAGAGAAGCTGGATTGCCCCATGGGGCTTGGCTGTGTTGCCCCCGTCCCGTGCATGTGGACTCTGCTGAGAGTCCCACAGTTTTGGGAAGGACCCTGATGAATTGTGACCATTGGTATTGCTTAGCGTTGATTGTGGCTTTTCATTATAAATTATGTAATTGAATACTTTAATGATAAGTTGTGGCTAGTCCAGCTTCAACAGTATGGATCTGCCGATTGTCGGATATTCAGTTAATTATGCAGTGTGTGGAGAGGATATATGTGCATCAAAAGCATTTTGATCCAAGAATTCCAGTGACTGGGTGTCATTTGGTGTTTTGCGGCTGACCGCTGCATTCACAACACAACAGAAGCAGCACGTGACCTCTCCTGGCCACCCACTAGAGTCGAATTTTGTTTCCATCCCACAGTTACTCCCTCCAGCACACCCCAGGTGGAGGGGGCGGTCCAGGTGGAGGGGCCGGCCCAGGTGGGGGGGTGGTCCAGGTGGAGGGGTGGTCCAGGTGGAGGGGGTGGTCCAGGTGGGGGGGGTGGTCCAAGTGGGGGGGGTGGTCCAGGTGGGGGGCCGTCCAGGTGGGGGGGGGGCGGTCCAGGTGGGGGGGCGGCCCAGGTGGGGGGGCAGTCCAGGTGGGGGGGGAGGCCCAGGTGGGGGGGCGGTCCAGGTGGAGGGGGCAGCCCAGGTGGAGGGGGAGGCCCAGGTAGGGGGGCGGTCCAGGTGGGGGGGCGGCCCAGGTAGGGGGGTGGTCCAGGTAGGGGGGCGGTCTAGGTGGGGGGGCGGCCCAGGTGGAGGGGGCCGTCCAGGTGGGGGGGCGGTCCAGGTGGAGGGGTGGCCCAGGTGGACGGGGTGGTCCAGGTGGAGAAGGCGGCTCAGGTAGAGAAGGCACCCCAGGGAGAGGGGCAGCCCAGTAGAGGGGTGGCCCAGCAAGCTCCCAGGGAGAGGGACAGCCAGGTAAAGGGGTTGGCCCTTCTGCAGCTAACAGTGGTCAAAACCTTCCCTTATTACTGCCCTGAAAGGACTCAGTTTCCCCTGGGGTGTTCAGCCCTCAATTGTGATAGCAGCACCCGCTGCAGGGGGCCTGGCCTGGTCATAGGCAGAGGGAGCCAGGGGGTCGGGGGCACGTTATGGCCAGTGAGTGAGGCTCATCTGTCTCTGGTAGGATCACCCTCTGTGAAGGTAGCAGCTTGCACCTTGTTGACCGGTCACCAGTGACATGGAGTTGGGCCAAGGAGGCGTCCTCACCCCGAGAACCATGCCTGTGCCCCCAGTGCCCCCGCCTGGCTCCTGCTCTGCACCTACAAAGCTGGCCTTTGTGCTGGCCCTTCTGCCTTCTGGACATGACTTGCCTTGCTGACCTGCCCTTGGCCGGTGGAGCCTTCCAGCCAGCCTCTGCCCACGGGGCTCTCCAGGCTCTGAGTCACTGCTGGCCTGACCAGTTCAGGTGTCCTGGCTTTTGCTGTGGGGCGTCTGTCCTGGGTCTCCTGATGGTCCAGCTCTGGGCTCCCCTCCACAGCGAGCAGCCCCTCCTGCAAAAGCTCTGGTTGGGGCACATCCAAGGTCAGAAGAGGCAGATTGCAGGTCAGGCAGAGAGTGGACAGGCAACTGCTGGGACTCTGTCTCTGCTGTTCTCTGGCTATCTCTGTCTCTGATTCTTTCTCTCTGTCTCCCTGTGTCTCTCTATCTCTGTCTCTCTGTTTCTCTGTCTCTATGTCTCTGTCTCTCTGTCTCTCTCTGTCTCTGTCTCTCTCTGTCTCTGTCTCCGACTCCCTATCCCTCTGTCTCTTTCTATCTCTGTCTCTGTCCCTCTCCTGCTCCCTTTGTCTCTCTCTCTGTCTCTGTCCCTCTGTCTCTGTCTCCCTCTGTCTCTGTCTCTGTTTCTGTCTCTTGGTCCCAGCCGGCAGCTGACTTTGCTGTCCTCCTGGGCCCTGGCAGGACCACCCGGCAGGCTCCCGTCCTGTGCCATCCTGGACCCTTCACCATTGTTCCTACTCTGGCTCAGAGCACTTTCTTCTTGAAGCATCCTTTACCCACCCCAGGGACTTGAAAACTGGATTTGAAAATGCCAAATAGTTTTAAAATTAGAGCTGCAGAATGTCTTCCCCAGAGCCCAGGCTTCCCAGGTGTCTGGGAAGCAAAGACAGCCAGCCTGGGCTGCAGGTACGCCCCGGGGACTGGGCACAGGATGGCAGCTGCTCACATTTATTGGCAGCAAAGGTCAAAGCAGAAACCAGGTGTGATGACGGGGACGGCCGCGCCTCCTGAGGCTGGTGTTTGGGACTTTCTGCACCAGGCATGGCCTTGGCATTCCGGGTTACACTGCTAGGTGAGGGCCGTCTCCTTGTTCTCCTTCCATAGATGAGGAGACGAGGTTTGGCGATGGGGGGGAGCATCTGGGGCGGGGTCGGGCAGGGGCTCCTGGGAGGCCCCTTTGGGGCATTTTCCCTGAAGGCCACTCCAACAGAAGGTGGGGGTGACCGGAGGCAACAGTGGCGACTCCCGAGGGGCCTTGGAGCTCCTCCTGTGCTCCTCCGTTCAAAGTTGGGCAGCAGCCGCCACGTCCTTCCTAGAAAACAAAGCCGGGGAGGTTCAGTGTGTGCGTTCAAAAAGCTGCCATTTTCAGGCCCGGCAACAGCTTTCAACAACAACGCGGCTGGGATATTTCACACCCGCCCTGTGTGCGTGCGGCTGGGATATTTCACACCCGCCCTGTGTGCCTGCGGCTGGGATATTTCACACCCGCCCTGTGTGCATGCGGCTGGGATATTTCACACCCGCCCTGTGTGCCTGCGGCTGGGATATTTCACACCCGCCCTGTGTGCGTGCGGCTGGGATATTTCACACCCGCCCTGTGTGCGTGCGGCTGGGATATTTCACACCCGCCCTGTGTGCGTGCGGCTGGGATATTGCACACCCGCCCTGTGTGCGTGCGGCTGGGATATTTCACACCCGCTCTGTGTGTGTGCGGCTGGGCTGGGATATTTCACACCCGCCCTGTGTGCGTGCGGGTGGGCTGGGATATTTCACACCCGCCCTGTGTTCGTGTGGCTGGGATATCTCACACCCGCCCTGTGTGCGTGCGGCTGGGATATTTCACACCCGCTCTGTGTGCCTGCGGCTGGGATATTTCACACCCCGCTCTGTGTGTGTGCGGCTGGGATATCTCACACCCCGCTCTGTGTGTGTGCGGCTGGGGCTCTGACGCTTTTGCAGGCGGCATTGTGTCACTGATTCACTTAGGGGCTCTCTAATTAGCCGGCGGCTCAATGAGCTGTGATTGCAGCTGAGACACAGACTTGTCGACGGTGCTGAGGATCTCGTGCCTTGAAGAGCGCTCAAATGGGCTGTCACACCACGAGGGTGAAACAGTTACCCAAATACAGTCACTGGGGCAGCATCTCTGTGCACATAACCCAGTGTGGGTTTAAATGGTAAGCTGGGAAGAGTCAACTGCATCAGCTTCTCTCTAAATTACGGGCTGGAGGTGGCAGGGAGGTGAGGTGAAGGAAGTAGGAAACAGTGTTCCTAAGTCCGTGGTCACAGCTGGTCACGTGGAGAGATGCCCAGAGCTCTTGCTGTAGAGTCAGGAAGAACAGAAGCTCAGCCTGGCATAGAGTTTGGTTTTATTTGCTGCCCTTGGTTCGTACACAGCACTAAAAATGTTTCTGAGTTTGATCTACTTAAATGATGGAAGGATGTGAGAGAGGTGAGAGAGAAGGCCCGCAGAAGCTTAGGCTGTGCCCAAAACGGCTCTAACCAGGAGCTCTCAGGGGCGAGTGGCAGGCCCCCAGGCCACGATGACCCCGCTCAGATGCTCAGCCACCCCTGTGTAAGGGTTCCCACTGCCACCTCCTTGAGGTGGAAGGTGGGGTGTGGAGCCCACGTCCATCATCTCCCTGAATTCCTATCGCTTTGACACCTGGAATTCCTCTGTGCTGCAGGCAGGGTCTGGGCCTTGTCCACAATCAACACTCACACAAAAACATGCTCCCTGGCTTCCAGGCGGCTCCAGATGGAGAGAGCACCCACCCTCCCCAGTGTCCTTTCTAACAGGGTTGCTGTTACCACCACGCCCCCAGGGTTCCCTGCGGGAACCAGCTCTGCCAGACCAGCCGGTCAACTATAGCACCCAGCATCCCGTGTGCCCACAGTGCCTCGCTGCTCAGCTAACAAGCAGGTTGGCAGGTCCCTTTTCCTGACTGGCTCCTTCCTGATTAAGCAGCTTTTAAAATTCCACGCAAAGTGTCAACATTTCTAGACCTCTTAAATGCAAGAGCTTCCCGAGTGCCAGGTGGGACCTGCCGCGGGTGTGGGGCTGTCTGAGGTGCCAGTCACTGGAGACAAGGCTGCAGATGAGGCACCTCCCGTGCAGCTTCCCCGCCCTTTAGTGACACGGAAAGTGGAAGCCAGACATCTTGGATGCAGATGTCGGAGGGAGCTGGGGTGGTGGCAGCTGGGCCACCCCACCACCCCTGAAGGCCGGCCCCGCAGCGGCATCTGAACCACCAGCCAGGGCCACTGGAGCCCACTTTCCTGTTTGTGCAGCCAATGGATGAAGTTTTAAAAATTTGGCATATTTGAACTCCATTTTTTAATGGGGTCAGGCAATGTACTTTGAATTATTTATCAGACTGAATTCAATCTTCAAAAATTACAGAACTCTCATCTCTCTGCCCAGGTTAAAGCCGGGAAGTGGCCGTTGTGCCTGTCCTGAGGCCGCTGCTGCTGGGTCCCTCTGTCAGGCTGTTCCTCAGTTCACGGAATTCAGGCCTGATGCTCACAGCCACACTGGCCCCGGCTCTTTCTGCCAGACATCACACCGCAGCAGACACCGTCCCCAGCCTCACTGCCAGACATCACACTGCAGCAGACACTGTCCCCAGCCTCACTGCCAGACAATACCCCGCAGCAGACACCGTCCCCAGCCTCACTGCCAGACATCACACTGCAGCAGACACCGTCCCCAGCCTCACTGCCAGACAATACCCCGCAGCAGACACCGTCCCCAGCCTCACTGCCAGACATCACACTGCAGCAGACACCGTCCCCAGCCTCACTGCCAGACAATACCCCGCAGCAGACACCGTCCCCAGCCTCACTGCCAGACATCACACTGCAGCAGACACCGTCCCCAGCTTCACTGCCAGACAATACCCCGCAGCAGACACCGTCCCCAGCCTCACTGCCAGACATCACACTGCAGCAGACACCGTCCCCAGCCTCACTGCCAGACAATACCCCGCAGCAGACACCGTCCCCAGCCTCACTGCCAGACATCAAACCGCAGCAGACACCGTCCCCAGCCTCACTGCCAGACATCACACCGCAGCAGACACCGTCCCCACTGGTCCTCCAGACCAGGGGTCCCCAACCCCTGGGGAGGCGAAGGAGCCCTGCGCCTCTGTGGGGTCTGAGCATGCTAGAGAGAGAAGCTGGGCAAACAGATGGGGTGGACGCAGCCCCCACGCAGACTCTGATTCTGTGTTCCATGGCGGGGCTCTGTGGGCCTCCACCCAAAGGCAGGGCTGAAGCTCCTGCTGATGGGGAGCCAGGCGGCCTCTGGCCACCACCTTTGATGTGTGCCTGGACCATGTCCTCATGGTGCCTCTGCTCATTCATTTCCAGCTGTACTCATCAAATGCCACGCTGTGTGCCCGGGGCTGTGCTGCTGGGCAGCCTCACACAGTTCTGCCAGGCCTCCTGCTGAGGCACTTCTCTGAGGGCTGGTGATAGACTGATGATGGCACCAGGTGATCCCTTCACCCAGAGTCTGGGACCAAACAGAAGTGTGCAGAGGGCAGCCTGGCAAGGGGGCTGTGCAGAGGGTGGACATGGGGGGATATATGCACCTGTGGGTGGGTGCCTGCAGGTGGGTGCCTACCTCCAGGTGTGTCCCTTCGGTGTGTACCTGCCTGCAGGTGTGCCCACAGGTGTGTGCCCGCAGGTGTGTGCCCGCAGGTGGGTGCCTGCCTGCAAGTATGTGCCCATAGGTATGTACCTGCCTGCAGGTGTGCATCCACAAGTGTGCCCCTGCAGGTGTGTGCCTGCAGGTATGTGCTGGTGTCTGTGTCAGGGGCCTCTGGGGACCACTCTGAGCCACATGGGGGTGTTTCCAGCACCAGGAGCATAGTGGATGGCAGGTGGGGAGCCAGGTCAGTGGGAGGCCACTGCCGAGAGGCCTTGCTAGTTTCTGAGCAAGTCACTGCTCCACCGGGCCAGGGGCCTGCGGAACACATACGAAGCATGCACTACCTTGGGGGCTGGGAGGTAGCCTGCCTGGAGCAGATAGAAAGTGACCTGGGGGAATGTCACCAGGCTTGGGGGCTGTGGGGCCTGGAGTAGGAGAGCCCATGGCCAGGAGGGCTGTTGTGAACAGGCGGACCTCGACTGCTCTAGCAGGTGAGGGTCAGGGGGCTGTTCGTGTAAAGGCAGAAAAGGGAGGGAAGAGGAGGAGGACCCCAAAACTCCATGGGACAGCTCCTCCCGGGCATCAAGGAAAGTGCCAGCAAGGACCAGGGAGCCCACGTGAGAAGCAGCACCGCTGTTCTGGAACCCTACCAGGAACAAGAAGGTGCAAGCTGGCTTTTTGGAATGGGGCAGTTTTCAGTGCACACTTGAGGCAGTCCTGGAGCCTGGGCATGGAGGAAGAGCATTAGGAGAGAGCCCACGGCTCCCGGCCTTTGGTCCCCGCAAGGGACCTGAGACCATTTGGAGTCTCGAGGTGAATCTGGGGCAGCAAGTCTCTTCCTAGACTGTTGCAAGGGCCATCTCGATGGTCCCCACTGTCACCTGCTGCCACCGGCTGCACAGGGACCCATGCACATGTCACGTGTGGCCCATGGCGATCTGTCGTATGGATAGGAGTGTGGCTTAGGTGGTGAACTTCAGGCTGTGTGTGTCCAGCATGTAGGAAGAGCTCAGCACGATCTTTGGACCGTGTGTGTCCAGCACGCAGGAAGAGCTCAGCAAACGGCCCTGGGAAGCTACCTTCACTCCACGGTGCTTTGAGTGGTAAATGATTGTCTAACTTGAGATGTCAGTGTGCCAGCGTCTCAGTGCAGTTCCATCTGGATATGTATTTTATTTCCCCTACTGAATTGCATGGTTTTATTTCTACCACGACATTTTCAGGCGGTCGTTACCAACTCTAAACAGATGCTCATTCTGCCTGACGCGCTGCTGTGGCTGTTAATTAGGGACAGTGTTATCCGCAAGCCTTGACTAGAAAGTGAGGAGGCTTGGACTTTCACCGTGTGACCTCCTTCTAAATAATAACAGTTCGCTGCTCCAAAGTCCTCCACTGGAAGATGAAGGTGGGAAGCGTGAGAGTGGCAGGGGTAGAGTTGGACTTGAATTTAGGGAGCCCAGTGGCTCTAGATGAAGTTGGTCAGCTGGCCCACATCACCATGGAGTCTGCTGAGTGACGCGGGTGTTCAGCCACCTCCGCTGGGTGCAGGGTGTGCTAGCGAGGTGCTGCTCTCTGGCTCGGCCGTCATTGCAGCCTTGCTTTCACATTTTCAAGTGCCTCTCACTCAGTGTCCCATGCAGGGAGGTGTCCACAACTGGCAGGAGGTTCTCCCCAGGTGCCATGGGTGCTTTGGAGGGGTCCCTGGTGGGAAAAGGGCCGTTGAGGTGCTGGGCGCCCACCCATGGCTGTGCCTTCCCCTTAGCCAGCAGGCCACGGAAGCCAGGAGCTGGAATGCCCGGGAGAGGAATTTGGAAGTAGACCCTCATCCGGCACCCAGAGGCTCTGTGGCAGAGCGATGGGAAATACACAAACAACGGTGGGGCAAAGTCCTCCAGAGCAAGCTGAGCAGATGCTGATGGGCCTGCCCCAAACCCAGGCAGCATGGGGTGAGGAAGCCCCTCCTGTGGGATGCGGTCGGGAGAAGATGGCTGTGTGTGTGTGCCTGTGTGTGTGTGCATGTGTTTGTGCAGTGTGGATGAATGTGGATGTGCACGTGTGTGTACAGTGTGCATGTGTGTGCTCATGTGTACACATGCACACGTGCAGTAGGTACAGCTGTGTGTGTACACCCACACACGGTGTGCACATGTGACTGTGAGTGCAACACGTGCAGTGCATGCACGAGTGTGTAAATGCATGCATACAGTAGGCAGGTGCGGGTGCACACAGGTACCGCATGTGCAGTGTGTGTGAATGTGTGACTGTGTGCAGTGTGTGTGTGCAGTGTGTGAATGTGTGTATGTGTGTATGTGTGTAGTGTGTGTGAACGTGTGTATATGTGTGTGCAGTGTGTGAATGTGTGTGTGAATGTGTGTGCAGTGTGTGAATCTGTGTATGTGTGTGCAGTGTGTGAATGTGTATGTGTGAATGTGTGTGCAGTATGTGTGAATGTATGTGTGCAGTGTGAATGTTTGCAGTGTGTGTGAATGTGTGTATGTGTGTGCAGTGTGTATGTGTGTGAATGTGTGCAGTGTGTGTGAATGTGTGTGAATGTATGTGTGTAGTGTGTGAATGTGTGTGTGTGTGCAGTGCGAATGTTTGCAGTTTGTGTGAATGTGTGTGCAGTGTGTGAATGTGTGTGCAGTGTGTGAATATGTGTGTGTTCAGTGTGTGAATGTATTTGTGCAGTGTGAATGTTTGCAGTGTGTGTGAATGTATGTGTGCAGTGTGCGTGAATGTGTGAATGTGTGCTGTGTGTGTGAATGTGTGTGAATGTGTGTAGTGTGTTGCAGTGTGTGAATGTGTGTGTGTGCAGTGCGAATGTTTGCAGTTTGTGTGAATGTGTATGTGTGCAGTGTGTGAATGTATGTGTGTGCAGTGCGAATGTTTGCAGTTTGTGTGAATGTGTATGTGTGCAGTGTGTGAATGTGTGTGCAGTGTGAATATGTGTGCAGTGTGGGAATGTGTGTGAGTGTGTGTGCAGTGTGTGCAGTGTGTGTGAATGTATGTGTGTGCAGTGTGAATGTTTGCAGTGTGTGTGAATCTGTGTATGCGTGTGCAGTGTGTGAATGTGTGTATGTGTGTGCAGTGTGTGAATGTGTGTGCAGTGTGTGTGAATGTGTGTATATGTGTGTGCAGTGTGTGAATGTGTGTATATGTGTTGCAGTGTGCATCTGTGAGTGTGAGTGCCTGTGTGTCCATGCAAGTGTGTATGCTTGTGTCTGTGTTTACATCAGGAAAGCAGGGGAGGGAGGCAGGAGTGAACCGGGGAGGCCTCAGACTTTGGGGCAGTCACTGTGGCCTCGAGGGTGTGACTCTTAACATCCCCTGCTGGACATAGGAGCTCTTGGTGCTCTAGGAACCATAGGTGGCCTCCATGCTGCAGCCACTGGCACCTGGGAACCAGGGGCTCAGGGTGGCTGTGGCCCCTCCTGTTGTCACAGTCACCGCGGGAGGAGGGGCAGAAGCACGGCGCAGCCACCACGGGCTTTAGGGCCAAGTGAGCTCCTAGATTCCTCCCTCCTGAGCACTAACTGTGTGGGGAATTAGCTTCTCCTGAAATAACGGGAAGCCCCATCAGAATATTCAAAATGCAGCAGACACAGATTTCCTAAAATCGTCCGTAGTGCCTGGAGCTCAGGTTCTGAGGGTGGCTCATGGCGGTGCCCTGAAGAGGCTTCTGCATGGCGTCTTCCACAGAGCTGCTGTGTCCTGGCGGTGTGCATGCCCAGACAGGGACCCATGTGTGCTGGGGGGAGCCTGCGGTCCGGGAGTGCACCCTGCTGTTTTATCCTCTTTGTGTGCTCTATGGAGTGGACGTCCACATTCTGGCTCAGGATGGGTGGCTGGAGTTCCCCAGGCACCAAGCCTCCGTCTCTAACTGGCAGGGGAGCCATCCCTCCCCTTCTCACCTGTGCAGGACAGGGCTCAGTTTGCAGGGAGTCGCTGGACCCTGAAGCCCTTCCTTGGCCCATCGCTGCCTGTGAGCCCCTGAGGCTTGGGCTGGGTCCCTGCCAGAATCACGCAGTTGGGAATCTGGGGAAGGGATTGTGTCTCACAATTTTGTGTGCTTTATCATTTCCCAGGGGCCGTTGTTACCTCCCTCCCACTGACTCCTTGCCTTGTCCAAGCTCCTTGTGGCCTGGTGCTCCCATCTTTCCGGGAGCCTCTTCCCGCTGCCCGGCCTGCTTGTCTGCATGCAGGCCGACCCTGGCCTCTGCCACCTGCTCTCTGAGCTGCCCGTGGGCAGGGTCTTCCACCTTCCACCATGTCCTGGGGTGCGCTGGGAAAGAGCTCGGGATGGGCACTGTTGCTGACGCTGACACAGACTCAGCCAGTCGGAGCCTCACACCCCCCTTGCTGGATACCCCAGGTCCCATCACAGTGCAGCTTCTCAGAGGAGTCGCTGTATCTATTGCGCCCAGACCTCCCACAAGCGGCTCTGAGGGCTGAGCTGACCCTAGAGGGACAGGCCCCCTCCTGCCCGTCTGCCTCCTCTCTCCTCCCGTCTCTCCTGAGACATTAGGAGCTCACACTCCTGCCTGAGGACCTGCCAGAGTGGCAGGGCATGCTGGGTCCCGGCCTGTGCGACTGATCAGCTTTCTCTCCTGGCTTCTGGGTCAGGAGGAAGGAGCCGTCTCTGCCAGTCTTCCCCTTGTGTAGGTGTGGCAGCGAGGGTGTTTTCTGGAAATGCCAGCCTGAGGCTTGGGGTCTTGCCATCTTCAGCCCCACGGAGTGCTAGTGGCAACAGCCAGTTTGTGTTTGTGTGTGGGTGTGTTATGTGGACGGGGATTTTAACCTTACTATCAACATTAGAATGTCTGTAGGATAAATGCCATGGTTGTTTTGCTTTTGTTTTGGGGTATTGTGGGAGTGCATACTTTGGATTCTATAGGCCCTCTGGGCTTTATTCAAATAGACTCTTTTTCTAGGCCTTCTGAAAAAGTCGTATCCAGTTGTGTCTCTGCTTCTGTTAACCATGATTTATGAATGCATGCATTACTATACATTACTGACAAATTATTTATAAAGCAAACTTTTGTGTATAAAGTCTTATTTCCCCATGGAATTATTTAATAACATTTGAGCTGTGTGCTGAGAAGGCGTTTTTGCAGGCACTGCTACGAAAGCTTTTGTCAAGCTAGCTGACTTGGGAAGGCAGCCTAGGGCGGCGTCCTGGCCTGAGAGTCCTCAGCATTGCTAATTGGCTTTGCTTTGTCGTGTTTTAGGCAGTCTGGTGACTGTACTGATGTGCTTCTCCAAACCCCACAGAGAGACAGCAGGCATCTTGTCTGCTAGGCATGCAGGCGTTCTGGTTCTCATGTGCAGAATACGCACACAGACGTGCACGCACATACACACAAATATGTGCATGCGCACACATGTACACACAAACACACGCACATACATGTACACCAGGGACACATGGACACACAAACACATTCACATATGTGTACACAAAGGGACACATGGACAAATACATACGTGTATACCAGAGACACATGGACACAGAAGCACATGCACATATGTGTACTCATGGACACATGGACACACAAACACACATACCTGTACACCCGGGACACATGGACACACAAACACATGCGTATACATGTACACACAGGGACACATGGACACAGCCATGCTGCTCCCTGGTGAGGAGTGGGAGCAGGTGGGATCCCCGGGAAGAGTGAGTCCCACTCTTGGGCTCTTGTTATAAATCCACCTTCGGCAGACACGCCCTCCTCTACCTTCCCAAGGAACATGCCAGCCGTTGGTGCCGACGGTCTTTGGTGGAGCCTCCACAGCCTCCTTTAGGCTTTTCCCAGGGGCTCTGAGGGGTGTCTGTGATGTCACTCTTCCCTGCAGCACAGCAGCAGCTGCAGATTGTGACGTGGGATGAGAGGCCGCTTGCCCTGCCCGGAAGGGTGGCTCTGTGCCCTGCATGGGCCACCTGCTTCCCTGGCTCTTCTCCGTGTCCTGCGTGGCCTGCCTGCTCCCATGGCCCTTCTCTGTGGCCTGTGCCTGTGGCCCTTTAGCATTGTGTTGGTTATCAAGCTGCCATTTGTCATTTATTTGTGCATCTGCCTTGAGCAACCTTCCACTTCCGGTGTCTAGAAGTTCTGCTCCTTGTCACTCCATTTGGAAACTGAGCTCTCACTCAAGAGACGTTTGCAGCATCAGGCAGCAGAGGCATCAGGGGTCCTCACGGGGACATGCACGAGGGGTTTCACAGGCGTTGCTGGTGCTGCTGCCTCAACCCGTCCTGCTCCTGCTTCCTGCTTCCTGCCTCCCTGTACCGACGCTGCACCTCCCTCACCCCACTCTGGATCCTTTAGTTGAAATCAACTCTTCCACATTCGTCTCCTAGCCGGTGTGTCTACCCAGCACGACCACGCAGTGCAGGCCTCGTGGACAGACCTCGCGTGGCTGCAGGAGACTTCTGGCTTCCTGGGACCTTGTGAAACCAGATCCCCAAATGTTCCTCCCTAAAGCTTAACAATATGAACAACACATAGGCCAAAACAAACAGATACAGAAGCAACAAGGAAAACCCTGGATGCCATTCCAGCAGAGCCAACGGCTGGTGGTTGCTGAAAAAGCAAGAGAATCCACCTTCCAGGAAAGGCTTCAGGGAAGGCCCTGAAATCTCTGAAATCTCCCCCAAAGCTGTGACTGGGGGGCAGGGGAGGAGACACAGACCCTTCCATAGAGGTGGTATCTGATGTGGTCGCCCCCATCCTACCAGAGGCTGGATGCAGAGGATCAGCAGGGCGGCCACCCGGGCAGCTCCCTCCATGGAGAAGCACATGCACATGGAGTGCGTACTCACAGGGTCGTCTCGCGGCGATTCATAGAAATTTAAATTAAATGCAGACAACAGAAAAGACAAGAACTTAAGAACTGGAGCAGGAAGGAGGCTGATGATAGATAGCAGTGTGAGATGCACCAGAGCCCTTTCCACGCCAGTCACGCAGGGCAGGGGCTGCACATGGAGATGCCGGGGGAGGCGTCAGCGGCTGATTCAGGACGGCCTGTGTCCACCCTGGAGCAGGCTCTGCAGCAGACGGAGCAGAGGAAATGTGGTGTGTGGACGTCGGGAAAGCTCCAGGAGAAATCCCAGGTGAGAAGGAGCTGGGGCAGCCATGCTGTGAGCTGTTCTTATGTGCCTGCTTGGAGATTAGTTCTATTTGGGTCTCTTAAACGGTCAGGCTCCCGCCCAGTTATCTTACCTGAAGCAGAGTAGGATTCAGGCTGCAAAGTGAAAACTGCCTCTCAAGAAACCCTTAGGTAAAAAAGAATGGATAGAAGGTAGCCATGACGAGACCCACCCACTCTCAGCTCATGGGATGAGCTGAGGCAGCGCTCAGAGGAAGAGCTGCTGTCACCGCGAAGCCGGGGTACTGTCAGCTGACAGCGAGGAGCCCAGCAGGGGAGGGCGTGGGCTGTGGCCCTCACCAGCTCCTCTGCAGGCGGGTTCACCCCTGGCACGCACGCCATCCCTGTGATTCTCATCATCAGGGCAGTTCCAGGTCAGTGCCGTGGGGCTGGGCGGGGGCAGTCACCGCCGCAGGTCTTGGTCAGTCCTCCAGGAGCAGAGCTGCAGGGTTGGATCCTTTGTACAGTGGGTGAGACCCAGGCTGAGCAAAGTGGGCTTGAGGCCTGGGGGCTCAGACCCTTCTCGCTGCTGCACGCTTGCTCACCCAACTGGGGGCTCGGGGCGTCCAGCACCACAGTCCTCTCATCCTATGATTCCCAGAGCTTGAGGGCCCCCCAGAAGGAAGAGCAGAGTTCCAGATTGAATACAGGATGCCTGACTGGATTCGAATGTCAGAGTAACAAGAAAAAGACGTTCAGCGCACGTACAGCAGGTCCTCAAATCACGCCATCTCATTGTAACGCTGAGGAGAAAAGAATCAGCCAAATCTGGGACATAGACTCTCTGAACATTTGGTTCCTGTGTAAGTTTTTATTTAAAGGAAGGATCCTACCCCGGAAACACGCCACAGGTTTCTGTGATCAAACCTGAGGGGTCTGGTTCCGCATCTGACTGCGTCCTGAGCAGCCGTGTGCCCGGGTCTCTCCACACGCTGGTCCAGGGCAAACCCCGCCTGCTGACCTGGGTGGTAGACAGAGGATACTCGAAACCTCTGTGAGCACGATTCTGGTTGTCCGGGTCCCTCATTCAACTCCATTTCAACCCAGATCCCAGGAAAAGCAGGGATCTGACTGGGCTCTCAGTCTGCCTTAGCAGGTTGCCTCATGCCTGTTCCAGGGAACTGGGGGTCCAGAATTTACAGGGGATCTTCTGAAACCCAAGCTCCCAGACAGCAAAAAGCTGGTAGCTTGAAGGACCTTATTCCTTGTTTTGGCAGAATAAACTCACATCCATGTTTCTTTTTGCATAAGTTTAGGTTATAGATAGATTTGATTATTCCACAATTTCTTAGAGACTATATTTTTTGGGAAAAATACTCTTTTCTACTCCAAGAAAGATAAATTTTATTACAGATGTTGAATCATTCCATAAACTTCCTATTAGGGCTGAGTTTAATTTTAAACTCGGGCAAATTCTATTGCTCTCAAGCCACCAGGGTAGTGCACGGTTGTCCAACATGGAGCTTCTGCTGGGCGCCCAGCTGCTCGAGTCCTGCCCTCTTCTCTGCCGTCATCACTTGTCCTCACGGGAGCTGCCTAGGTTCCCCTCCCTGCCAGCTTCTCTCTCCTCCACCACCTTTCCTCAGGTACCTGAACCAATAGGTAGGTCTTCCGGGGCCTTAGTGTATTTCTAAAACTGCCAATGGTCCACCATCTAAAACTTTTTAAAATTCCACATGGCGCGGACCAGAATAATGGCCCTGCACTTGTGACTGGCTGGTGACCTTGCTCCAAGGGTGCACGTGACAACTCTCAGAGTGAGGAGAAGCCTCGGTGCCCTCTTGTCCCCCTCAGCAGAGGCAGCCGCGGGGTCCCTGCCACGTCCACTTTCCTCGGCCAGTTGGCATCAGACTCTGAGTCCCAAGAGGTCAGTCCTTTGTGTAGGGGACAGAGCTTGGTCCAAAGCTGTGCCTACGGGAGACGACAGAAGAGGACCATCAAAGCATCGTCGTCAACACTCCCTGCCCACATCACCTTTGCACAGAGATTCTGCAGGCAGGCCGCCCCCGAAGGTCCTGCAGTGGACACGGGACATCCCTGGATGAGACAGAACACCATCAGCACCTGCAGGCTTCTGATCACGGCATCCAAAATCAAACCCGCTGAGAACCTGGAGTCAGCACTGGCTCTCCCAGCAAGGCGTTTCCTGTGGTATCTAAATCTGAGGACAGAGATAGTTCTGAGGCTGGGTAGTTGCGAGCATCGCCTGGTTTATCTAAATCTGAGGACAGAGGTAGTTCTGAGGCTGGGTAGTTCCGAGCATCGTCTGGTTTATCTAAATCTGAGGACAGAGATAGTTCTGAGGCTGGGTAGTTCCGAGCATCGTCTGGTTTATCTAAATCTGAGGACAGAGATAGTTCTGAGGCTGGGTAGTTCCGAGCATCGTCTGGTTTATCTAAATCTGAGGACAGAGATAGTTCTGAGGCTGGGTAGTTCTGAGCATCGTCTGGTTTAGAAGGTTTTGCTCAGTGGGTCCAGCTGGAACAGGCAGAGAAAGGTAGTCAGGCAGTGAGGACGGGTGCCCTGAGGCTTAGTGCCAAGCCCCAGGGACAGGAGGGCCCATTGGCCTCATCAGCTGGCGAGACCAGGGCAGCCAGAAAAGAGTGGCCAGGAGCTTGGTGCATGGGGTGGGAGGGTGGGTCAGGGCCCAGTGCAAGGGTGCGGCGGACAGCACAGCCCCAGCGGGAATGGAGTCCTCACAACTGTGAGACTCATAGTTTGGTAAAAACATTTCCAAAGCATCCTGAATGGACAGAGGGCTCAACACCCCTCACTCCATAAAAAGCTACATGATTGTGTAATTCTCTGTACACACATACTGTCCTCTGCAGTTCCCCAAATCCGTGAACCACTTTTAATCCTGAAGCTGTCGTGCTGAGGCAAGTTCAGGTTAAATTTCAGCAAGGTGGTTCGGCCGCGGATCTTTGGTGGTAGAGTGGCCGATGCTCTTGTTCCCCACAGGAAGGCAGCATTCCCTGTTCCCTGTGGCCCTGGACTCCTGCCCTGGGCCTACTTTCTTCCAGAGCCCGGCCCCTGGAGGCTGAGCCAGGCCTTTTGGTTTCCTCTGTGGTGTGATTTGAGAGATGCTTGTAGAAACGGTCAGATAAGCCCCAAACATCTTCCTCAGCTGTGCTCGCGTGAAGTCTTGCCCTTGGTGATCTTGTTGGGTAGATCATTGCCTTGTCTGGGTCTTTAGCCAAAGCACCTCCCTGGCTCACACGTCGTGAAGCCTGCAGGGGCTTCTGCGAGGGAGCTTTTGGGTTGCTCTGTGTCACTCAACACCAGAAGACAGGAACCTCTATACAAAGAACAGGTCCTGGACGTGGGTGAGCAGAGAAGGGATGTCCTAGGAAAGACAGCAGGGGAGGGTCATGAATTTCTCCTTTTCTGCAGCTTCTTCCTGGGCCTGGGCCATGCCTCGGGATTTTCCCTGTAACACCATGCTTTGCATTTATTATTCGTGTCCAGATCTATTTTGCTATAGAAAGTAGACATGTCTAGGAAGTAAACTGCAGGATGAGAAAGTTTAAATAATTTGTTTCTTCAGGTGCAAAGATGACTGTCGTAGTTTCCTGTCCTGTAGGGAGGTGAAACTCATGCCCTCTGCTCCTAAACGCAGAGAGGGAGGGCTGTACATTTTTACTGCTGTGTGCAGCGGTGGCTCTGTGCCACTGTCCAGTTACAGGGATGCTCCTGAACGTGGAGATGGACGGTGGGTCGTGCTGTGGGCGGCAGTGGCTCTGTGCCACTGTCCAGTTACAGGGATGCTTCCTCTGCTCGATAAATATGGATGCCAGCGGCTCGAGAATCTGTTGCCCAGCTCGACTTCTGCGAGCCTGCTCTTAAAAAGAGTTATTCCACTCTTCTAATGAATCATTTTCTCAATTTCCTTCCTCACCATTAGAGTATTTTTAAAGCACTGGACACCTTGTTATTCAAGGAAGTCCCCAGTGTTGCCTCGCCTGTGTGCTGTGTTCTGCAGATTCTCATGGAAGACTCAAGGCCGACCCGACCACTGCCGAGGGGAGGGGACAGATTCCTGTGGGGCGCGGTTCTGGCCTGGGTCTTGGGAGTCTGGGGTGTGCTCTGGAGACCCGGGGCTGCCCCTGCCCTAGATGGTTTTGCAGTGGGTTCCTTGTGGAAGCAACAGGCGCGGCAATCACCCGGTGACTGGAAATGGAAGGTTCTGTTGAGCGCTTCCTCCTTTCTACGAAACGCAGCATAAAACACTTCTGTGAAAGGAGCACGTTGTTAAAAGAAACACGCGAAAGTGTATTTAGTGGGCAGAGCCCCCGCCCGCTGTGCTGGCCCCGGTCAGTCCTCGAGTCCTCAGGCCCCTGCCCGCTGTGCTGGCCCCGGTCAGTCCTCGAGTGCTCAGGCAGCTTCAGTTATGCACATCCAGGCTCAGTCGCCTGGAAAATGAGACTGGCCCAGGTAGATCTGGTGGATCTGCAAGTTTATTGGAAGAAAAGGCTCATGTATTTATTTAAGTCCTCCCAGCATTAGTGCTTGACACATATTTAAAGCACTTGGCTAAAAAACAGATTGGAACTGTGGTTGGGTTTGGTCTGGACAACGAGGTCTGGTCCGGGGAAACCACACCCTCCGCATGCCAGCCTCAGTTCTGAGTGCCGTGGGCATGACAGGAGGAACCTCGGGCCACATGGACTCTCACTCCGCCAGCCCAAGGGTGAGGGAAGAATAAGAAGGTCTCCTTCGAGAAACCAGGCTCCGCTTTGTGATGCGGGGTCGTTTTCCGGCATGTTAATCTCCCCATTAATCGGGGGTGGTGGGGGTGGCTCATGTTGGGGAGGATTGGATTTGGGGAGTGAGAGGTTCGTTCTCTGGCTTTGCATGTGATGCGGCTGATTGTCGGGATGTGCTGTGTGATTTTGCTGCTTGGACTCGATCTAACTGGGCTGTCAGCCTCCTCCTTGGGCTTCAGCACTGGGGTGCCTGTCACGCGTCTGTGCAGCTGGCGTGGTGGCTTCCCTGAAAGCCAGGTGCCTGGAGATGGGGTGGTGGGGCCTTCCTACCCTGTCCTGTCCTGCCATCCTTTGGAGAAACCTGTCTCTTGTTTGTCTTTGGTAACTGGTGCAGGGCTGGGGCTGGGGGGTAGTGAGGGATAGGGCTCCGGGCTATCAGGTCTGCCTGGAGTGCTCACCAACCCACACACTAATTCAGGAGCAGTATGCTTGGGTCTGCCTGCCTAGAAAGGCTCCATTCCCGCTGCCCAGTCGGCTGCCTTCATCTGAGCCATCCGAACGGTGACACCACTCACCACCCTGGGCACGGGGATGATTCCATTTTTCCTCCAAGTAATTGGCACTGAGAGGCTTACGGGAGTGGTGTGGCAGGAGCTTCTGCGACTGCTCTGATTCTCGCCGCAGAGGTGATGGGGACGAGGCAGAGTTGTCAGGCCACTGGTGCTCAAGTGCTCTCGCGTTCCCACCCACTCCAAGCAGCTGAGGCTTGGGGCTGTGCGGCAACCGGAGCAGAGTTGCCATGGCAACTGGAGAGGCAGGCTGCTTAGGCAAAGGATGGATGGAGGGACCAACTTTGTGTTTCTGGTAAAATGGACCTGTCCCACAGACGATGAGGAGGCCAGAGCCAAGAAGGGGCTTTGCTGGGAACTGCCCTGAGCCTGGGGCAGGTATGTGGTGGCTCTCGTTTCCCTGACCTCCCCTTAGGGAGCCCTGCTTGTGTGTCCCCAACAATGGAATGGAGGCTTCAAGTCACAGGTCCAGTTTTACAGTGTTTCAGGATTTGCACACTTACTGTGCTGAGCGTACTCTGGGCTTTATTAGGGTGTGTGTCTGTGCTCTATACGCATGTGAGGTAATGAGGGGGACACACACATGCACACGTGCACCATATACATCCATTGCACACCTGCGCACACCACACGTGCACCATAGACATCCATTGCACACCTGCACACACCACACGTGCACCATAGACATCCATTGCACACCTGTGCACACCACACGTGCACCATAGACATCCATTGCACACCTGCACACGCCCCACATGCACCATAGACATCCATTGCACACCCCCCACATGCACCATATACATCCATTGCACACCTGCGCACACCATACATGCACCATAGACATCCATTGCACACCTGCACACACCACACGTGCACCATAGACATCCATTGCACACCTGTGCACACCACACATGCACCATAGACCTCCACTGCACACCTGCACACACCCCACAGGCACCATAGACATCCATTGCACACCCCCACATGCACCATATACATCCATTGCACACCTGCACACACCACACGTGCACCATATACATCCATTGCACACCTGCACACACCCCACATGCACCATATACATCCATTGCACACCTGCACACACCCCACATGCACCATATACATCCATTGCACACCTGCACATGCCCCACATGCACCGTATACACCCATTGCACACCTGCACACGCCCCACATGCACACATACCGCATGCACATGTATCATATCCGTGCAGTAAGGAGGACATCTGATCTCTGCTGGGAGAAAGGCGAGGCTCTCCTTGGCTCACCAATGAGGGTTCCAAAGCACCCCAGGGACCTCAGCAGGCAGGACGGGAGCCCAGTTCTTTGACCCTGAGCACTTGTTCCCATTCTCCTGAAGATGAGCGCATTATTACCATCATGCTGTGTGGTTCTTGAGAGCCTGCTAAGTAACAGCACACTTTGTGCGTGTCCCATTACCCTTTCTATGCATTAGGATTTCATGCCAGCCTAGATAGGGAATTGTCTCCTAGAGTCTACTTTATGTGATTTCCACCGAGATTTCCAGGGGGCTTTAACTTCCGTACTTGTTATAATCAGGTAAAAATGTGCTCATCTCACTGTGCGTAATTTCACCTTTTTTCTTTTGGAAAATTTCCCCACAAACACTTTAAGAATAAGTGAATTGTTAATTTTTTCTCTACCAGATAGCAAAGCATCTGGAATTGTCTTTTGTGGCAACATAGTTAGGAGGACACATTTATGACTGGTTGAAAATGATATGAAATAGTGCTATACAGTGCTGCTAAGAGTCAGCTGATGTTGATTTGAAGGAATCAGGACTACGGCGCAACATTCAAACATGTTTTGCATCACGTCAAAAAACAGACGAGAGAGAAACCACAACAATTCGGGGGTTTGAGATTTTGCAAAGAAAATATACCTCTCTTATAAAAATCGTTGTTTTCTATCACTTCTGTTTCTGTGTGGATGTGGGGGGGATGTGTGTGTACGTGTGTGTGTGCATATGTATGGAATGTGTGTGTACATGGGTGTGTACATGTATGCAGAAAAGCAAAACCTGAGTCTGGGTTAAGAGCAGATGGAGAGGGGATGAGGATGGGGAGGCCGGTTCCCTTTTGCTGTTCTGTGCAATTTCTGCCTTGTTTTGGTACCATTTCAATTTTCTTAAATAGGCATGCATTATGCTATAAATGTATAACAATAAATAACCTATATGCTTTAGAAAGAATCTGAAAATTATACAACAGTAGGAATGAGAGAATATCCACATTCATACATCCTAAAAATGAGGGCTTAAGTGTTCTACTTTATCTGAGCTCAGGTTAGAGGCAGGGACCACCCCATAGATCCGATTGTGGGTCCTGTTGTTCGGCTTTCCTTGATAGTATAAGTATTTTCTTTATTATAATATTTCCATAAATATGTGAAGCATTTAGAGCTGATGTACCATACTTCAACAATTCATCTGTTGCTTTTTACTTTGGTAAGAGTAGACCATAAATGCATCTGAGTGTCAAGTGTAGGAAACTCGTGTGTGTGTCGTTCATCCACTGAGTGTCCAGTGTGGGAAACTCTCGTGTGTGTCGTGCATCCACTGAGTGTCCAGTGTGGGAAACTCGTCTGTGTGTCCTGCATCCACTGAGTGTCCAGTGTGGGAAACTCGTCTGTGTGTCCTGCATCCACTGAGTGTCCAGTGTGGGAAACTCGTGTGTGTGTCGTGCATCCACTGAGTGTCCAGTGTGGGAAACTCATGTGTGTGTCGTGCATCCACTGAGTGTCCAGTGTGGGAAACTCGTGTGTGTGTCGTGCATCCACTGAGTGTCCAGTGTGGGAAACTCGTGTGTGTGTTGGCATCCACTGAGTGTCCAGTGTAGGAAACTCGTCTGTGTGTCCTGCATCCACTGAGTGTCCAGTGTGGGAAACTCGTGTGTGTGTCGTGCATCCACTGAGTGTCCAGTGTGGGAAACTCGTCTGTGTGTCCTGCATCCACTGAGTGTCCAGTGTGGGAAACTCGCGTGTGTGTCGTGCATCCACTGAGTGTCCAGTGTGGGAAACTCGTGTGTGTGTCGTGCATCCACTGAGTGTCCAGTGTGGGAAACTCGCGTGTGTGTCGTGCATCCACTGAGTGTCCAGTGTGGGAAACTCGTCTGTGTGTCGTGCATCCACTGAGTGTCCAGTGTGGGAAACTCGTCTGTGTGTCCTGCATCCACTGAGTGTCCAGTGTGGGAAACTCGTGTGTGTGTGGTGCATCCACTGAGTGTCCAGTGTGGGAAACTCGTGTGTGTGTCGTGCATCCACTGAGTGTCCAGTGTGGGAAACTCGTGTGTGTGTTGTGCATCCACTGAGTGTCCAGTGTGGGAAACTCGTCTGTGTGTCCTGCATCCACTGAGTGTCCAGTGTGGGAGACTCGTGTGTGTGTCGTGCATCCACTGAGTGTCCAGTGTGGGAAACTCGCGTGTGTGTCGTGCATCCACTGAGTGTCCAGTGTGGGAAACTGGTGTGTGTGTCGTGCATCCAACACGTGTTCTCTCACTTGCATTACACTCAGATGCATTTATGACACAATGACACTGCACGGGTCGTTGTGCACACACACTGGGGGAGGGACGTGGCGTCTTGCTGGAGCACAGGAGAAGCAGTTTAAATGGGAATGCATTCAGTGCATGTCTGTCAAAGGTATGAGTGAATGATGCTTGGCAGTGATGTCACAGAGGGCATCTGACCGCTGAGATAAAGCCCTCTGCAGTCCCCAGGGGATGGGGCTTTTCTGGTCCTAAAGCCTCACTGACCATAGGAAACCCCTCTTCCACATTTTATTAGCTGCATAGACGTCACAACTGGGAGACTCATCAGCCAATCCAACTCACAGGTATGGTGCATGTGTGTGATGCATGTGCATGCAGGGTGTGTGTGTGCAGGTGTGGTAGATATGTGTATGTATGCATGTATGTATGGTGTGCATGTGTGTGATGCGTGCGCATGCAGGGTGTGTGTGCAGGTGTGGTAGATATGTGTATGTATGCATGTATGTATGGTGTGCATGTGTGTGATGCGTGTGCATGCAGGGTGTGTGTGTGCAGGTGTGGTAGATATGTGTATGTATGCATGTATGTATGGTGTGCATGTGTGTGATGTGTGTGCATGCAGGGTGTGTGCATGCAGGTGTGGTAGATATGCATATGTATGCATGTGTGTATGGTGTGCATGTGTGTGATGCGTGTGCATGCAGGGTGTGTGGTAGATACGTGTATGTATGCATTTATGTATGGTGTGCATGGGTGTGATGTGTGTTTGTGTGTTTGTGTGTGTGCTGTGTGCACGTGTGTGGTGATATGAATATGTGATTCACGTGTGGTGTGTATGGCATGTTCATGTGTGTGTGATGCGTGCATATGTGTGGTGTGTGTGGTGTATGTATGTGTGTGATGTGGGTGCATGTGTGTGGCATGTGTGCACGTGTGTTTATATATGCACATATGTGCTGCATGTGTGATGTGTGCATATGTGTGGTGTGTGTGCGTGTGTATGTGCATGTATGTGATGTGGGTGCATGTGTGTGGCATGTGTGCACTGTGTAATCTATGCACATATGTGATGTGTGCGATGTGCACATATGTGTGCTGTGTGTGCGTGTGTAGGGGCATGCATGTGATGTGGGTGCATGTGTGTGGCGTGTGTGCACGTGTGTGGTATATATGCACATATGTGCTGTGTGGGTGTGATGTGTGCATATGTGTGGTGTGTGTGCGTATGTGCATGTATGTGATGTGGGTCCGTGTGTGGCATGTGTGCACTGTGTGGTGTATATATGCACATATGTGATATGTGTGCATGGGGTGTGTGTGGGAGTGTTTTGTTTTGTTCAGTCCTACACAGTATTTTGAAAATTTTGAATTTATTGCAAACATTTTAAGATTTGAATTCAAGTAAATGAGAAACAAGCTTCCTGGCCTCAGTTTCTTCAGGGAAACACTGGCTGCCCCTTGGGAGGGCTGTGTCCCCATGTGGTCAGGGTACCCCACTCCTTCCTGGCTGCATCTTGGGGTACGCAGGTGCTTGCTGCATAGCTGGCAGCTCAGCGGCTTCTTACAGGAGAGCTGGGAGAAAAGCAAAGGCTTTTCTCCTCTGACATTTGCCTCCAGCCCGATGGCTTGAGTGTCAAGACGGAAGGGGTGGGGCCGCTCCTGGAAGGACAGCATGACCCGCCTGGCCTTAGTGGGCTCTGAGCAAAGCCCCAGCTTTAGGATTTCATCTTAGAAGCTTGTTAAAGCATCACTCATCCTCTCCCATTTTCAAGGAGTCTCTAATTCTTTATCCTCAGAAACGATGTGCTGTGATTTTATGAGACAAGCCTTTGGGATCTCCCTAATAATGGGGTGATAAAGGCCTCCCCCTCCCGCTCCTCTCTCCAGGCTGGGGTCTTGTGTGAGGTATGGTTAAGAACACAGATGGTGGCCGGGCGCGGTGGCTCACGCCTGTCATCCCAGCACTTTGGGAGGCCGAGGTGGGTGGATCACCTGAGGTCAGGAGTTCGAGACCAGCCTGGCCAACATGGGGAAAACCCATCTCTACTAAAATTACAAAGTTACCCAGGCATGGTGGTGCATGCCTGTAATCCCACCTACTCAGGAGGCTGAGGCAGGAGAATCGCTTGAACCCGGGAGGCGGAGATTGCAGTGAGCCAAGATTGCACCATAGCACTCCAGCCTGGGCCACAAGAATGAAACTCCATCTTAAAAACAAACAAAAAACCGCAGACACCCAAGTCCCCTTTGCTGTGTTTGCTGTGTGGCTGCAGAGGGAGCAAGTTACCTGTGTGGAGTGTTTAGGACGGTGTCTGAGTGGCCCAGTGCCCAGCTGCCCACGAGCCGTGGACATGGGCATGGTGGGGAAGCAGGGGCGCCGTGAAGAAGAGCACACCTGGGACGGGCACCCCTGGCCACTCCTTCCCTTTGCGCCCCTGTATCCTTTGCTTAGACACGCGGACACGGTCAAGAGCGCCCTCCTCCCCACTTCCCCACCTCCTGTCACGGTCTTCTCCTGTGAGACCCCATGTGGGTTGGAAATCTCCTTCCAGATCCTGGCGCCTGCCCCCTTCCTCCACCCCTCTTGGCCAGGGGGCGTCTCAGAGCCCAGCGTGCGCCTCGGTGCTCCTGGCCATGCTGGGGGGTGCCACCCACGGGCCACGCTCTGTGTAGTGAGATGCAGGGGCTATGTGCAGATATGGGGATGGGCAGCCGGGAAGCCCACACCTCCTCGTTCCTTGAGGCAACCCGTGCCAGGGATGGTTTCTCAGGCTGCCTAACCCCCTCGTGCGTCCTCACACGTGTCTCCCAGCCCAGGCCTGGCATGGCTGCACGCTTGCTCTGGGAAGCGTTTCTGGAAGCACACGCCTGGGGGACGTCACCCCTGGATTCACTGTCGTCGTTGCTGTCATCAGAGCCCTCCCACACATTGGTCAGCCTTGCCTGTCAGCTCTGTAAGGTTGAATTAGCAATAAAACCATATGCTTTTGGTTGCAGTCACTTTCTGCATAAGTCCAAGGTCAAAAAGGAAGAAAACGCAACTACTTTAGAATACAGGTTGTCCTACTTTGAAAAATCCCGTGGACAAGGACAATGACCACCCACGGTGACTTGTGAAACGCTCACATTTTCTTATCATCGTCAGCAGCCCCAGCGTCCTCCTTCTCCCGTGCGGGACTTCCTGTCCTGTGGACCACACGGAGTTAGAGCTGGGGGCAGTGAGAGCCGTCTTCCTCCTTCATGGTAGAGAGACGCGTCTCGACTCCAGATCTTTAAGCCTCTGTTTCTCTCTCCATCTCTCACCTCCCAGGATGTCTTTGGTCACCAGGAGACCCACCCATTACGCTGCCATTTCCATAACATGGATTTTTCCCCCTCTTCCTTCAAGTGATGACTTTTTTCAAGTGATAATTTTATTCATGTGGGGTATTTACATTTTGCCGTATGTGCCGAGAAGCTTACGAGAAAGGTGTATTTTAAATAAATCAAATAATCAATCAATCAATTAGTGAATGCAGCCTGGCCCAGAATATTCATTTTTAATGAATTTTGGTTTCACACAATCCTGGGTCATCCCTGGAGGGTAACATCATGCGGTGTTTATTGTCGCAGGTGGGGAGGGCACCCTGATGGTCTCACTGCCGCCAACCAGGCCCTGATTTGTGTCTCAGTGACTGAAAGTTAGTAGGGTAAGAGCAGCTTTCCAGTGTGCCTGCAAGCCAGACTGATGTCCAGCTCCATGCCTGTGAGTCAGCAGCCCCATGCCTGTGAGTCAGCATAGGGATAACCATGGCACTGGGGATGGCGGATAGCATGGTGGCTGCGCACAAGCGACCTACTGTGTGCCGGCCCTGAGCCGGCTGCTTCCACATCCACACTCACCTGTTCACACAGCCACGTCACGAGACGCTGTGCCTGACTCCTGGGGAAACTGCCAGAGGGGCCTAGAAGGCAGCTCCCATCCACGTGAATTTGGATGTGCAGAGTTGCCTTCGTATCAACCCAAACAAACCCAGTCTGGAAAACTCCCTCCACCTAGTAATGGATCAGGGTGCAGGTCCCACTCTCGGCAAGGAGACCTGACTCTACGTCAAGAGGTCGGCTCGGATGAAAGGCCCCTGGTTTGACTCAGGCCAGGGCGGCCCATGCGCTCTATGAGACGTGCGTGGAGATGGCTTCTGATGGCCTCATCACTGAAACTCAACAGGCCGCGCATTCCTGGTGCAGCCCCTCTCAGTCCCGTTTGACCAGCTCCGAAGCTGTCTTGTGACTTTTCCCATCGTGGGTCACATGCACCATCAGTGGATTCCGGCATGACCACGGATTCCGGCATGGCCATGGGTTCCGGCATGACCGTGGATTCCGGCATGACCGTGGATTCCGGCATGACCACGGATTCCGGCATGGCCACGGATTCCAGCATGACCACGGGTTCCGGCATGACCACGGATTCCGGCATGGCCACGGATTCCGGCATGACCATGGATTCCGGCATGGCCATGGATTCCGGCATGGCCACGGATTCCGGCATGGCCACGGGTTCCGGCATGACCACGGGTTCCGGCATGACCACGGGTTCCGGCATGGCCACAGATTCCGCCATGGGCACGGATTCTGGCATGACCACGGATTCCGGCATGGCCACGGATTCCGGCATGGCCACGGATTCCGGCATGGCCACAGATTCTGGCATGACCATGGATTCCAGCATGACCATGGATGTCAGCCTCTGTGCTGACCACGCTGCAGATGCAGGGCTGGACACCTCATCTCATTTCATGCCCACCGCCGCCTCACGAGGCTGTCCTCAAGACGACGTCACTTGTCCACATGACACAGCCAGGGAGCAGGGGCTTCGAACTGCTGGCCTCGCTCAGGCCTGTCGCTTCTCCCACGGCCCCCACCCTGGGGCACCGGGGCTCTGTCACACTGGGAGACACTGAGCTCAGAGAAAAAGTTTAATATTTTATATAACACACGCCCCCCCATACACTCACACACACGTGCACAACTCACACACTCGTACACACTCTCACACACACACAACTCACACACACCCACACATACTCTGACACTAACCACACAACTCACACACACACACTTTCACTCTAACACAACTCACACCCACACACACTCACACAAACACACACTTACACAGCTTACAGAACTCACACAACTGACACACAAAACAATCACAAGTCAGCTCACACACACAAAACACATACATAGCTTGTACACACAACTCAGACAAAACTCACGCTCACACACTCATTTTCACACAAAACGCACACACAAAAAACACATGCTCATTCACACACACCCTCACACACAGCTCACACACAAAAACTCATAAACACTCATAGCTTATTCACAGCTCACACACAAAACACGCTCATTCACACTCACACAAAACACACAGCTCACTGTCTACAGACACTCTGTGTATCTGTCCCTTTTTCATGAATACCTGAAAGGTGTGTTTTTGGGGCTTGTTCAACCTTTTTCTTCAGGACACTGCCTTGACCTTTCACCTTTTAATTTGTGTTTCCAACTTCTGTGCTACTACCCCCTCTGAAGCATTAATGGGAAGGTCAGTTTCCTTTTCCTGCACTTCTGAGTGAAGAAGCAGGAGCTAGCTGGAAGGACTTCAGAGCCTGGCCTTTCCCTTCTGACTGAGCAGGAACCACCATGGAAGTCCTGGGGGAAGGAGGCAGCTTGTTCTCTTCCCAGGGACTGGGTGCTGCATTGGTGGTCAGTGGGGAAAATGGGCCACATTGTGAGGAAGGAGGGAGGACAGGAAGTGATGTCAGTGACTCGGGGTGGGAGGGATCAGCACTAAGTAGAGACTGTTGCTTAGGAGGTATTAGATACGAAGTAGGGACTGTGACTTAGGAAGTACTTAGTATTTAGCAGTACTTAGAACTAAGCAAAGACTGCTACTTAGGAGGTAGTTTGTAATTATCATTAATAGTACTTTGTACTAAACAGACTGCTATTTAGGAGGTACTTAGTGCTTAGCAGTACTTAGTACTAAGTAGACACTGATACTTAGGAGATATATAGTAGTGACTAGTGCTTAGTACTTAGCAGAGACTGTGACTCAGGAGGTACTTAGTACTAAGCAGAGACTACAACTTAGGAGGTACTTAGTACTTAGCACTAAGTAGAGACTACTGCCAAGGAGCAGAGCCTGCTCTCTGTGTGGATGGATCTGGTTTGTAGGATGTTGCTTCTTCCAAATCAATCTTTGTGGGCTTCCTGCAGCTCCTGGCCAACTCTGAAGGTGGTATCTGTGGTGGAGTTTGGCTGGGACAGCGTTCTGGGGTCCACAGAACCATCTGGAAAACACGAGTAACCATCTCTCCACTGAGCATTTCTTCTCATGAAACCAGACAGATCTTTTTTTCCTCTCGCTACAGTGACCAGACTTTTAAACCACAATGTCCAGGCTGTCGTGCTCACATGGGAATCATTTTTACTAGGGTTGGGCAAGAGAAACAAGGTGAGAAGTGCCAGTGTGAAGCAGTGAAATGGTCTGCTCCTCTTGCATTGATTAATTTTGGGAGAGAAGACTTTCTTTGCCTCTTTTCAGCTCTGAGTCTGGTATATGGAAATGAAAGCTTTCCTGCTTTCCTGCTGTGTCTGCTCTGATCACAGGTTGAGGCTGAAGTGAAGGCGTCTGTGCTTTGTAGCTGGAATCTTCTCACTCCAGCTTCCTGGGTTAGCTTATTTTGTTTTCTAATCAACCTAACATTACACCCCAAGGCACTAGGAAATGAAGAACAAACTAAGCCCAAAGTTAGTGGAAGGAAGGAAATAACAATGATTAGAGAAGAAACAAGTCAAATAGCCTAGAAAAACAATAGGAAAGATGATCAAAATTGGGAGTTGTTTTGTTGAAAAGACACAAAATGGACAGATCTTCAGCTAGACTGAGAAATGAGAGAAGACTCAAATAAATAGAATCAGAAATGAAAGAAGAGGTGTTACAATGGATACCACAGAAACACCAAGGGTCATGAGACCACTGTGGACATTTATATGCCAAGACATTGGACAATCTGGAAGAAATGGAGCCCTTCCTAGACACATACAACCTACCAAGACTGAATCATGAAGAAACAGAAAAACAGACTGTAACCAGTAAGGAGATTGAATCAGTAATAAAATGTCTCAGCCAAAATAATGCCCAAGAACGGATGTTTTCATTGCTGAATCCTACCAGACACTTCCAGAAGAACTAATACCCATCTTCTCAAACTCTTCCAAAACACTGAAGAGGAGGAAACACTTCCAAACAGATTTTACAAGGCCATCATTACCCTGATGCCAAAGCCAGACAAACACTCCAGGGAAAGAAGACTACAAGCCAGTATTCCCGACGAACACAGATGTTTTCTGAAAGGAGTTGAACTTTGTGAATTCCCTCCCTCACTCTTGGCCACTGATTGCAATCTTTAGAGGAGATTCTCATCTTTTGAATCTCTCCACTTTGCAGACATGCTTTTGATTTAGAATTCTCTCTAATTGAAAAGAAGCGGAACTAAGAGGTTGGAGAAGTCCATGCCTAGGCAGGTGGAAAGTGGAGCTTGAGATAGAAGACTGGAGATGGAAATGAAAATAAAGGATGGGAGAGGAAGGTGCAGAGGACGGGGCGGGGAGGAGGTTGTACTGGAAACTTTAGGTTCAGCTCCTTTCCCTCCAGGGATGAATGGTTACAGGCTGGGTTCTTGGGCTGCTAGGAGCCACTAGCATGGCTCTACCGGGTGGGTGAACCTGCCTTATAGGCCAAGTCAGAGTCAGTTAAGATTTGGACAATAACAGAAGCAAGCAAACAAGGCTCCACAGCAAAAGCAAAGCTAGTTTAGTGAAGATAAGGACCCCGCGGTTTGCGACTGTGCTGTCTAGAAATATGGGCCTGAGGGGGTTTCAGATGGCAGCTTTGGTAGAGCTGTGGTCTCCCTTCTCCAGGACTGTATGCACTTTGTGGGAACATTCGAGCCATCTGTATCATTTCCTTGACTTAAAAAAGGTCCCAAGATGTTTTCTTACTCAGTGATCATTTGGGGAGGACCTCAGAGCTGTGATTAGGAGAACGGGGAGCTGTAGAACGTGAGTTGTAACCTCAATCACAAGATTCAGGTAGGATATGAGAAAACAGAACAGAACACTGCCTCCTTTCCTGGTATGCCCAAAACAGGGCGTGAACACTTCAGAAAACAATGTCTTCAGAGCTGAATTTGGGTGTGATGATTTGTACTTTAAAGTCTGTGTCAGGGGAAGTGAAGGATTTTTTTTAATTTAAATTTAAATTTTATTTATTTATTAATTCTTTTTTTGAGACAGAGTCTTACTCTGTCACCCAGGCTGGAATGCAGTGGTGTGATCTTGGCTCACTGCAACCTTTGCCTCCTGGGTTCAAGCCATTCTCCTGCCTCAACCTCCTGGGTAGCTGGGATTACAGGCACCTGCCATCATGCCCGGCTAATTTTGTATTTTTTGTAGAGATAGGGTTTTGCCATGTTGGCCAGGCTGGTCTTGAACTCCTAACTGCAGGTGATCCACCCCCTTGGCCTCCCAAAATGCTAGGATTACAGGTGTAAGCCACCACGCCCGGCCGAAAGTGAAGGATTCTAATTAAAGTCCGTAAGCAAATATGTTATGAAAGGAAACTGTAGCCGAACTGGAGAAAGGGAAGAGTCACCTGGTAACTGAAGGAATTTCTAAAATGGGTTAACCAAGAACACTTCGATGCTTCCACCATGAAGCTGGAACTGGATGCTGGCTGGCCAAAGACCATAACCCACGTTCACAGGGGGCCCTGGGCCTGAGGGCACCTGCCCATGGGGCTGCCTTGGGGCATCTTTATTCAGAAGTGGGCTCCTGACATGGTTCCTGGGCACCACAGCAGAGGCCTCTGCCTGGAAAGCCAGGCTCAGCCTCTGCTTCCGCTTCCTGTCCACAAACAGTTTGATGGCCTTAGACTGAGAATTGTATCTCAATTATTCAATGATGTTTTTCTTCCTTGCTGTTAGCAAAATATACTTCCCCATTGAATCAATATTAAGATCTAGCAAGGGTAAAGTTTGAAGGAAGCCTTTTGCCATTAGAAAGACCAAACACCTGCCCAGGCACAGTGGCCACACCTGTAATCCCAGCACTTTGGGAGTCCCAGGCAGGTGAATCACCTGAGGTCAGGAGTTCAAGACCAACCTGGCCAACATGGTGAAACAGTGTCTCTACTAAAAATACAAAAATTAGCCAGGTGTGGTGGCACACACCTATAATCCCAGCTACTTGGGAGGCCGAGGCAGGAGAATCACTTGACCCCAGGAGGCAGTGGTTGCACTGAGCTGAGATCATGCTACTCAGCACTCCAGCCTGGGCGACAGAGTGAGAGTCCATCTCGAAAGAAAACAAAAACAAAACAAAAGCCCACACACCTGGTCTTTCTGCTGTGGCAGGCTGTCCTGGTCATATTCGAGGTCTGGACTAATATTGGGTAGTATTCTTTTCCTTCCCTATCTTCCTCTGCATTTTTATTTAAAAGACTAATGTGCTAGTTTTATGTTCTTTTGGCTTTCTCTCTCTCTCTTTTTTTGTATATTCCCCATTGTTTTACTGCGACCTGTTAATAGGAGAGAGAAATTAAATTATACTAAGCCAACTTCCTCCACACTTATCAAAAAGATAAAAATGGCCGTCCTAAGAAACAAAGACACTGCTTGTTCCATCAAATAATGCACATGAGCCCCAAGTGCCCGTCTGACTTATCAAAAAGATAAAAATGGCCGTCCTAAGAAACAAAGACACTGCTTGTTCCATCAAATAATGCACATGAGCCCCAAGTGCCCGTCTGACCTGCCTGAAGGTTCCAGTGGTATTTTTCTCCCTCTCTCTCCTTTAACTAGTAGGAGAGGCGCTGGGGGCCACCTCCCCTCCTTTCCTTTATGCTTGGGATTACAGCTCACTTCGCCAGTTCCCACTCTTAGTCTGTGTGTTGCCTGCACCACACCCTCAACGTGTCATCTACGTTCCCTTCATCCACCTGCTCAGATCCGTGATTGTTTATAGCATCCTCCAGTGCCCCGGCCAGGATTAGCAAGGGTTTCGTGACCCAATGGCCGTGGAGGAAGCGTGGCTTTCTTTCATTTCACCAGGAAATGACTGACATCTTGTCTTGGCCTGCATCCAGATGTGGGAAGTGCAGCTTTGCTTGATAACAGAATCTTATTTTGTGCAGCTTCCCAGGCACTGAAGCGGGGCTGGTGGGAGAAGGGCGTGAAGTGGTGTGACATCATTTGATGTGTCCTTGAGCTCCGAGAGGAGAAGCTTTTGATGGTGGCGAGTGCAGTGGCAGGGGCCACAGGGATGCAGATGAAGCCACGTCCCCATTGGTCCTGCTGCTGTGAGAATGGGGAGGAAAGTGACTGCACACCCTCTGGAACCTTCTGACGGCCAGGGGACTTTGAATAGTTTGCCCCACACGGCAGGAGGGCGGGGGCCGCGCTACGGAGCGTTGGCTTGTGGACTGAAACAAAGCGCCCCAGGAAAGAACAAGCTCCGGGATACCAGCTCCGGGCTCCTTGCTGGCTGCAAATTGAACATAGTCTGAGAGTCTTGGTTAGAGCTGGAGGTCGCGTCTGCTCCAACAGAGAGAACTGCTGAGTCTTCCCTGCACAGAGAGACAGCGCCCCAAGGGGAACAGCTGACGGGTTTTACCCTCCTGAGGTTTCTGCACCATCCTGCTGTTTGGAAAAGACGCAGAGGAACATCAACCCTCTGGCTGGCCTCAGAGAAGGCCCTCGGTCCTCGGGGCATGGTGGTGGCCCCCACCCTGGGGTAATGGGGGCTGTAGCACCTTGGCTGAGCAAACACCAGGCTTGGGTGGCAGCTGCCTGCCTGGCTTTCCGCTCCCCTCCACGGCCCTCACGAGAGCCTCTAAGGCCAGCACCCTCTTCTCCATTCAGGAGTCTGGGGAGCCGTGTGGCTTAGCATAGGCCAGCCTGTCCTGGGGGCTGCATGGGCCTTCACACTTCTGCTCTCACCTCTGCCCTTGTAGCCACCATGTCAGGGTCCCTGGTTTTGTCTCCCTTCATGGGGCCTTGTTGCTCCAGACTTGCAGGGGAGTCCTCCTTGCTGTACCTGCCAGGACCTGTTCTGCCCCTCAGGACTGAATCCCTCGGTCCCTGGAATCCTGCTGAGCTGTCATGACCTAGAGCCAGTCCCAGGTCCCAGGAGCCTCTGTCCGTGTGGAGCTGCGACCCATGCTTCCTGGGCACCCACTTCTTAGTAACATGACCTGGGAAGTTCCCGTTTAAGACAAGGAAAGTAAAGCATCCTGGAGCAATGGTTAACAAGACCTGAATCTAAAATAAAATAAGTTCCAACAAACATGATGTTTTGGGTGATACAGAAACCGTGAATGTGGCTGGATTAAGAGGGACAGTGGCTGAGGGTGGAAGAAATGTTTCTGATGAGCGGCGGAGACCAGAAGCCTTGCTGTGGCTTCCTTCCTTCCTGTGCCCCATGTCTCGCCTGCTGTGCTTTTGGTGCCACCCAGACCCCCCCGCTTTATTTTATAGTAACTGGCAGGACCTGCTTGGCCCAGGGCAGGAGGGAGGGGAGGGCGGTTTCCTGATCTGCGATGGCCGTCAGGTGTGCTGGGCTCCTCTCCAGGCCCAGCTGTAGGGAGGGATGCCCCCCAGAGCTGAGCTTTTCCCCTGTGGACCCTCTGGTCTTTCCTCCCAGCCAAGCCCAGGGCGTCCTTTTCCAATCAGAGCCGGACACGGGCATGACTTAGCGACTTAGCCGCCCCGAGAGGCAGGACGGGGCGGACGTTCCCAGCAGGAGGCCGTGGCTGCACTGTGGAGATTGTGTGTGTGCCCCAGCCCTGCCGGAACAGCTGGCCCCCAGGGACGTCGGGAGCAGCCAGCACAGGTGTGGCCACAGAAATCACAGACACTTGTGTCCTGTGTGTATCGCCATGGCAGCCGCCGGGCTGCGGGCAACTCCTGCAGGCTCTGTGCTGAGCTCTGCGTGAGGGAAGGGTGTCCTTCGTGCACTCCCATGTAAGCGCTGTGTCTGCCGGGGGGTGTTCAGAAAGAAGGGGAGCAGGAAACGAGAAGCCAGCATCAGTGCAATGGCAGCATGGGTGGCGGCGAAGTGGCAGAGTGGTCGGGCAGGGACAGGTTCTACCTGGTAACAGAGTGGCTGGGTGGGGACGGGTTCCACCAGGTAACTGGGTGACCAGGCGGGGACAGGTTGCACCGGGTAACTGGGTAACTGGGGGGCCAGGCAGGGACAGGTTCCACTGGCCCTGTGGGGAGTCCCACTGAGTGCCATCACGTCTTCACGGTGGCTCCATGAAGACATTCTTGAGGCATCTTGAGGCTCACAGCTGGTGCATGTCAGACTGGGATCAGACTGTGTGCCCCCACCCCACAGACGCCAGGGCACACCCCACCTTTGGGCAGCTTTGCTTGAGGTTCTGAGGGCCCAGGGCCCAGGCAGCCTTACCCACCCTTCAACGTTTGTCTGGTGTGGCCTGTGAATGAGCACGGTGGCTAGAGGGGTGGCCTGCGTGAAGTTTTTCCTTCATGCCCCAAGGGAGCACAAGCGGCCCTACCTAGATCTGAGGAGGAGGAGAAGGGAGAGGAGAAGCTGGGGCTCCTCTGAAGACATTGCCTGCCTGTGTGGCAGGCACCACGTAGCGATGTCAGCAGCATCTTCATTTAGCCAAGCGTTTCCACACCATCCCCTAACGTATCGTAAGGGACTCTGTTTGCGATGACCAGAGATGACGGCCAGCAATGGCAAGGACGATGGTGATGGTGGCTGGGATCTACTCACAGCTCACCCAGCCCCTTCAACAACGCCGTGGGCTCTGCACTGTCGTCCTTGGGGGAGTTCTGGGATTCTCCTTCTTCAGTCATCCTGCAGTTTCCCCCATAACGTCTCCGTGTCCTAGAATGCTAAGCAGCCCTTAATGGTGGTTTTGGGAGGTGTGTTTACACCGGCTGCTTCCTGCTTGTTGTGGAGGTGCAGAGTGTAGAAAAATGGGCTCTCTAGAAAGCTTTTCTATATTGATACAGAATCGATGTACATATTTTCAGGGTACATGTGATAATTTAATACCATTGTATAATTTGTAAAGATCAAATCAGGGTGATTGGGATCTTCACCTAAAATATTCATCTTTTCTTTGTGCCAGGAACAGTCAAGCTGTTCTCTTTTGGCTAATTTGAAACATACATACATTATTGTTAACTCTAGTCACCCTGTTGATCTATCAAACACTAGGTTTTATTTCTTCTATTTGTAGCCATTAGTCAATGTCTCTCCTTCCTTCCTCCCAGCTCCCCTTCCCATCCTCTGGTAACCACCAATCTCAACGGAGGCGCCCTCATGAGATCCATTTGTTAGCTCCCACATATGAGTGAGAACATGCAGTATTTGTCTTTCTATGTTTGGCTTATTTCACTTCACATAATGACTTCCAGTTTCCCATGTTGGTGCCTGTGACAGGCTTGCACCCTTTTTTATGGCAGAATACTATTCCATTGTGTATATATTCTGCATTTTCTATATCCATTCATCCATTGATGGACACTTAGGTGGACTCCATATTTTTGCTATTGTGACTAGTCCTGCAATAAACACAGGCATGCAGATATCTCTTTGACATATTGATTTCCTTTCTTTTGGATACAAACCCGGTAGTGGAATTTCTGGATCATATGTTAGTTCTAGTTTCACTTTTTTCTGAGCAACCTCCATACTGTTCTCTATAGTGGCTGCGCTAATTTACATTCCCACCCACAGTGTCCGAGGGCTCCTCTCCACATCCGTGCCAGCCATTTGTTATTTTCTGTCTTTTCAATAAAAGCCATTTTGGGCCAGGCCCGGTGGCTCATGCCTGTAATCCCATCACTTTGGGAGGCTGAGGCAGGCAGATCATGAGGTCAGGAGATCGAGACCAGCCTGGCCAACATGGTGAAACCCCGTCTCTACTAAAAATACAAAAAATTAGCCAGGCGTGGTGGCAGGTGCCTGTAATCCCAGCTACTCGGGAGGCTGAGGCAGGAGAATCGCTTGAATCCAGGAGGTGGAGGTTGCAGTGAGCGGAGATTGTGCGATTGCACTCCAGCCTGGGAGACAGAGCAAGACTCCGTCTCAAAAGAAAAAAAAAAGCCATTTTAACGGGAGTGGGATGATATCTCACTGTGATTTTGATTTGTATTTCTCTGATGACTATATCTGTTGGCCATTTGTAAGTTTTTATTTGATGACTATATCTGTTTACCACTTATATGTTTTTATTTGATGACTATACCTGTTGGCTATTTGTATGTTTTTATTTGATGACTATATCTGTTTTACCATTTGTATGTTTTTATTTGATGACTATACCTGTTGGCCATTTGTATGTTTTTATTTGATGACTATATCTGTTTTACCATTTGTATGTTTTTATTTGATGACTATATCTGTTGGCCATTTGTATGTTTTTATTTGATGACTATATCTGTTTATCATTTGTGTGTTTTTATTTGATGACTATATCTGTTGGCCATTTGTATGTTTTTATTTGATGACTATATCTGTTTGCCATTTGTATGTTTTTACTTGATGACTATACCTGTTGGCCATTTATATGTTTTTATTTGAGAAATGTCTATTCAGATCTTTTGCCCATTTTTAAATTGGAGGGTTTTTTTTTTTTTTTTTTGCTGTTGAGTGTTTTGAGCTCTTTATATATTCTGGTTATTAATCCCTTGTCAGATGGATAGTTTACATATATTTTCTCCATTCTGTGGGTTGTTTCTTCACTTTTTTGTTTCCTTTGCTGTGCAGAAGCCTTTTAGCTTGATGCGATCTCATTTTATCTTTATTTGCTTTGGTTATCTGTGCTTTTGAGGCCTTACCAAAAAAATCTTTGCCCTGATCAATGTCCTGGAGTGTTTCCTTAGTGTTTTCTTTTAGTAGTTTCATAGTTTCGGGTCTTATATTTAAGCCTTTAATCCATTTTGATTCGATTTTTGTATATGGTGAGACATAGGAGTCTTGTTTCATTCTTCTGTGTATGGAAATCCAGTTTTCTCAGCAACATTTATTGAAGAGATTGTCCTTTCCCCAATATCTGCTCTTGGTGCCTTTGTGAAAAATGAGTTGGTTATAAACGTGTGAATTTATACCTGGATTCTCTATTCTGTTCCATTGGTCTGTGTGTCTGTTTTTATGCCAGTACCATGCTTATTTGGATACTGTAGCTTTGCAGCATATTTCAAAGTCAGGTCATATGAGACCTCCATGTTTGTTATTTTTGCTCAAGATTGCTTTGGGTATTTGGGGTCTTTTGTGAGCTTATGTAAATTTTAGAGATTTTTTTTTCTGTGAAGAGTGTCATTGGTATTTTGATAGGGACTACATTGATGTCTACAGCCATGCCCACCCTGAACAAGCCCTATCTCATCTAATAGGGACTGCATTGAATCTGTAAATTGCTTTGGGTAGTATTGACATTTTAACAGTATTAGTTATTTGGATCCATGAGCATGGAATATCTTTCCAGTTTTTTGTGTCCTCTTCAATTTTTTTCTTCAGTGTTGTATCATTTTCCTTGTATAGATCTTTTACTTCTTTGGTTAAATTAATTTCTAGGTATCTTATATTATGTTTAGCTATTGGAAATAGGGTTACTTTATTGTTTTTTAGATTGTTTGCTGTTGGCATATATAAATGCTGCTGATTTTTGTATGTTGATTTTGTATCCTGCAACTTTACTGAATTTGTCAGTTCTGACAGTGTTTTGAAGTCTTTGGTGTTTTCTAAATATGATAAGATCATGATGTCTGCAAATAAGGCTAATTTGACTTTTTCCTTTCCAATTTGGGTGGCTGTATTTCTTTCTCTTGCCTAATTGCTGTGGTCAGGACTTCAGTACTATGTTGTATAAAAATGGTGAAAGTGAACATCCTTGTCCTGCTCCAAATGTTAGAGAAAATGCTTTCAGTGTTTCCCCATTCATTATGGTGTTAGCTGTGGATTTGTCATATATAGCGTTTATTATTTTGAGGTATGTTCTTTCTATACCCATTTTGATGACAGTGTTTTATCATAAAGGGATGTTGAATTTTATCAAATGCTTTTTTAGTATCTATTGAAATGATCATATAGTTTTGTTCTTAATTCTGTTAATGTGATGTATTGTGTTTATTGATATGCATATTTTGAATTGTCATTGTATCCCTGGGATGAATCCCACTCGATCATGGTGAATGATCTTTTTAATGTATTCTTGAATTCAGTTTGCTAATATTTTGTTGAAGATTTTTGTGTCTATGCCTATAGTCTTCCTTTTTTTTGTCTTGTCTTTGTCAGCTTTTGGTTTCAGGGTAACACTGACCTCATAGAATGAGTTTGGAGGTATTCCCTCCTCTTCAATTTTTTGAAGAGTTTGAGTAGAATTGGTATTATTTCTTCAAATGTTTGGTAGAATTCATCAGTGAAGGCATCAGGTCCTGGGCTTTTCTCTGATGGTAAATTTTTTATTATGGCTTTGATCTAATTACTTGTTATTGGTTTGTTGAAGTCTTCTATTTCTTCATGGTTCAATCTTGGTAGTGTCCAGGAATGTACCTATTTCTTCTAGGTTTTCCCATTTCTTGGCATGCAGTTGTTTATAATTGTCTCTAATGATCCTTTTTATTCCTGTGATCTCAGTTGTTACGTCTCCTTTTTCATTTCTGACTTTATTTATTTGGATCTTCTTTCCTTTTTTCTTAGTCTAGCTAAAGGTTTGTCAATTTTGTTTACCTTTTCAAAAAACTTTGTGTTTTATTGATTTTTCTGTATATTTTATCTCAATTTCATTTATTTCTGCTCTGATTT
This sequence comes from Pan paniscus, assembly GCF_029289425.2. Classification (NCBI taxonomy): domain Eukaryota; kingdom Metazoa; phylum Chordata; class Mammalia; order Primates; family Hominidae; genus Pan; species Pan paniscus. The sequence continues at coordinate 194,713,600 of NC_073255.2, read as the reverse complement.
GTATTATTTCTTTCCTTCTACTCATTTTAGGTTTGGCTTGTTCTTGCTTTTCTTGGTCCTTGAGGTGCATGGTTAGGTTGTTTATTTGAAGTCTTTCTATGTTTTTGATGTAGGCATTTATTATTATACACTTGCCTCTTAGTATTGCTGTTATTGTATCCCATAGATTGTAGTATATTTCAATTTTCATTTGTTTCAAGACGTTTTTAAAGTTCCTTCTTAACTTCTTCATTGACTCATTGGCCATTCAGAAGGAGGTTTAATTCCCATGTGTTTATGTAGTTTCTGGGGTTCTTCTTGTTATTGATTTCTAGTTTTAGTCTATGGTGGTCAGAAAAGATACTTGATATGATTTCTGCTGCTCTGAATTTGTTGAGACTTGTTTTGTGGCCTAAGATGTGGTGTATTTTGGAGAGTGCTTCATGCTCTGATGAAAAGAATGGGTATTCTGTAGCAGTTGGGTGAAATGATATAAATGTCAGTCAAGCCTATTTGGTGTAGTGTATAGTTTAACTCTAAAGTTTCTTTGTTGATTTCTTGTCTGAATGATCTGTCCATTACTGAGAATGGGGTGTTGAAGTGCCCTGCCATTATTGTATTGCGGGCTATCTCTTCCTTTGGATCTATTAATGTCTGTTTTATATACTTCAGTGTTCCATTGTTGGGTGCATATATATTTATAATTTTATATCCTCTTGCTGATTGACCCTTTTATCACTATATAGTGATGTTCTTTGTTGCTTTTTGCAGTCTTTGACTTGCAGTCTATTTTATCTGATATAAGCACAGCCACTTCTGCCCATTTTTGGTTTCCACTTGCATGGAATATCTTTTTTGTTGTTTCTGAGACAGGGTCACATTCTCTTATCTCAGCTGAGTGCAGTGGTGTGATCATGGCTCACTGCAGGCTTGACCTTCCATGCTCAAGTGACCCTCCCACCTCAGCATCCCAAGTAGCTGAGACCACAGGCACATGCCACCATGCCTGGCTAATTTTTGATTTTTTTATAGAGATGGAGTCTCACTGTATTGCCCAGGCTGGCCTTGAACTCCCAGACACAAGCAATTCTCTCAACTTGGCCTTTCAAAGTGCTGAGATTACAGGTGTGAGCCTCTGTGCCCAGCCTGAAATATCTTTTTCTATTCCTTTCAGTCAATGTCCATCTTTATAGACATGGCTGGTTTATTGTAGGCAGCTTATAGTTGGGTCTTATTTCTTTATCCATACAGCCATTCTATATCTTTTAATTGGAGAATTGAGTACATTTAAATTCAATGTTATTATTGATGAGTAAGGACTGACTACTGCTATTTTGTTTGTTTTCTCATTGTTTTGTAACTCCTCATTCTTGTTGCCTTGCTTGCTTTCTGTCTTTGTGGTAAAGTGATTTTCTCTGCTAGTATGTTTTAATTCATTGCTTTTTATTTTTAGTGCATGTGTTACAGTTTTTATTGTAGTTGCCATGAGACTTATAAAAAACAACTTAAACATATAACAAGTTATCTTAAAGAGATAACTGAGATCACAAAAGAATAGAAACAAAGAAAAAAATGAAAAAAAACCCTCTGTATTTTAAGTCCATCCCCCCACACTTTGACTTCCTATTGTCTCAATTTACATATTTGTGTGCTGCCTATCTCTTAATAGGTTGCTGCAGCTATTATTGTTTTTGACAGATTTGTCTTTTGGGCTTCATTCTACGGTTATGAGTGGATTGCACCCCACAATTACAGTATTGGAGTATTCTGGGTTAGTTTGAGTACTTACTTTTACTGGTGTGTTTTATACCTTCAAATATTTTCTTTTTGCATGTTACTTTTTTTTCTTTCAGACTGAAGAACTCTCTTTAGCATGATTTGTAACACAGGACTAGTAGTGGTGAATTATCTCAGCTTTTGTTTGTATGGGTAAGACTTTATCTCTCCTTTATAGTTGAAGGAATGCTTTGCTGGATATAGTATTCTTGGGTGACAGGTTTTTCATTTTTTTCTCCTTCCAGCACTTTGCAAATGTCATCCTACTCTCTTCTGGCCTGTATGGTTTCTGTTGAGTAGTTGGTTGCCAGACAAATGAGAGCTGCTTTAAATATTCCTTGCTTCTTTTCTCTTGCTGCTTTTAGGATCTCTCTTTGTCCTTGACTTTTGAGAGTTTGATTATTATATGCCTTACAGTGGTCTTATTTGGGTCAAATCTGTTTGGTGTTCTCTGACCTTCCTGTACGTAGATGTTTATGTCTTTCTCAAGTTTTGAGAAGTTTTGTTATTGTTTCTTTGAGTAAGCTTTCTACCCCTTGTTCTTGCTCAGCTTCCCCTTGAACATCAATAATTCTTATATTTGATGTTTTGAGGTAATTTTCTGTCTTGCAAGTGGTCTTCATCCCTCTTCATTCTTTGTTCTTTTTCCATCCCTGATTGTGTATTTTCAAATAGCCTGTCTTTGAGCTCACTGATTCCTTCCTCTGCTTGATCCATTCTGCTGTTGAGAGGCTATAATGAATTTTTCAGTTCAGCAAATGTATTTCTCAGTTCCAAGATTTCTGTTTGATTTTTTAAAAATTGTTTCAATCTCTTTGTTAAATTTCTGAATTGCTTTTCTGTGTTATCTTGGAAATCACTGAGTTTCCTTAAAACTGCTATTTTGAATTCTTGGTCCAAGAACTCACATATTGCCATCTTATTAGGGCCAATCGCTAGTTCCTTACTTTGTCCATTTGAGAAGGCCATGGTTTCCCATTTGCTGCTGTTTCTTGTTGATGTGTGTCTGTGTCCTTGCACTGAAGGATTCTTTATTTACTCCAGTCTTGTCTCCTGGCTTGTTTTAGTTTTTATTGGATACATTTTCTTAGAGAGTCACATAATTTACCTGTGGAATTTCTTTTTCTCCCCCTTCTAGGTCCCTGCCTCCTTTTCGGCACTAGATGGCACCTTAAGCCCAGGTTTACCTTGGCTCTGGTTAAAGATCTGAGTGCTGCCTGTACTGAAGGTTAAAGATCTGAGTGCTGCCTGTACTGAATGGGAGAGGTCTCAAAGGGGATATGCCAGCAGTGTGAGAAGGCTGGCTGGGGGCTCGTGCTGAGGGGACCTGTGGAGCATTCCTGCTACAGGGTGGTGCTGTGAGCAGCCACTCTGATGGAGTGCCTCTTTGACCGAGTTGCAGAGTAGAGTTTGTAGGGCTGGGGACTGTAGTCCCACCTCCCCCTTTTATCTCTGGCTGTCCTCAGGGATGTTTCCCTTCACACATTTGCAGCACTTCCCATGGGTTGAAGCAGGAACAGGTCTCCAGCCAGGGCCCCCAAGAGGTTGGAGAAGCTGATTGTCCACCTCACCCTTACTTTTTCCAGCATAGAAGCTATGAGTTGAGGGGAAATTTCCCATACTCTTGATACCAAACAGATTATGAGGAGGGATGGTGCAGACATGGTGGTCTGATGCTTTTGCTGTCTGCTTGGGGTGTTTTCACTTTTCTGTGTTCCTGGGAACTGCCTCCTTTTGTATTTGAGTGTGTGGCCATTGCTGGGATTGTGTCAGTGCTGTGTGTGTTTTTGCTTCTCTGTGGAGCAGAGTGAAGTCACCTTGCTTCTACTGCACCACCATTTTGGGACCAGAAGACCCTCCTAGTAGAAATTTCCAACAGGTGTAGTGGAATATGAAATGTATCTGGAGAAAATATTTTCTTTTCAAAAATTTCACCTTGGAAAGCTTCTGCTGTTGCTCAGAGACGTTTAAAATTCTTCTTTGGGATCTTCCTTCAGTAACCTGGTAGAGGGCAATCTCTGAACATTCTCAGTAATGGTGACTCTTCTTTTTGAAGGCAGATGCATGAGGATGTGGCATAAAGTTAGTTGATACCAGGTGGGATAAATAAGTTATTTGCATCCCAGTCATTGACTAAGTTGATTGTCACACTGTTTTCAATGTAAAAGTGAAGTGTGAACATATAACAACAAGACTGATTTATTGTCTGGTTTCTAAACTGTCTTTGTAAATGTGTTCCAAAGAGACATAAAATATCACCAACAATGCTACCACCTTTGAATATGCATAGAGCTTTTTAATGTCTTGAATGTATAGGTTCCATTTCTATTTGATATACATGTAAAGCCTTAACTACTTTATAGAAATGCTTTGCATTTTTCCAGGGATTGTGAAAATGTGAGTTAAAACCATGTCAAGGAGTCTGTGCTGGCCCTGACCAGGCCTGGGACAGGCACCCCCACTGTGCACAGTTGAGCAGCCCAGGAATGGAACTATGACCCTGTCTTCTCTGATTGGGAAGGAGAGCCCACTTGATCCCTTTAATTGACTTCACGTCGTCTTCTTAAGGAGTGTTTCCTCTCAGTTCACAAAGCCTACAGGCTTCCTGCATGGGATCATCCTTCACACTCTGCTCACCAGCCCTTTCCTTGCTGATGCGAGGGCAAGCTGCACATTCATCTTCCGTAAAGAGCATTTTGAGCAGGAGTTTACTGCTGATTAGAGTGCCGCTGTATTTTTTTATATAGTCGTGAATTCTACTCATAAAATCTAGATCCTGCAACTTGCTGACCACCGCCTTTCCCCGACACTTCTTCCTCGCCACCTGGGGTCTTCCCGTCACACGTCAGGGGCTCCTCCTCAGCCCCATTTCAACCCTGACCATGTTAACATTTTGAAATCAGTCTCTCATTTACAGCTTTCCTGTAGGCAAAATAAAATGCTAATAGATTTCATTTCTGATTCTTATCACTCTGATTTATCTCTCAGTATTACCGCGTTTGAAATGAATACTGCCTCTCTCTCACCCTTGAAGCTCTCTCTTCTCCTGGCTCCTGAGCACATGACCTTGGGCTGTCTGTCTTTATTTTCGATTTTGCTCCTCTGCTCAGCACCTCTTTTTTATTGTTTTTCTCCTAAAACAGATGGAGGACCTATCCCATCCTCTTTACTTTGACAGATTTTCTACTGTTCCATTTTCTCACACCTTCTCCCAACTGACCTCCCTCCTCCCATTTATCCACGCACAGTGCACTCTCTGATGAGTAGCTCTGAGGCCTCCATTCGTCCTGTGACCCAGGGTCCTCTCCTGGAGCTGGTGCCACTGGAGCCTAGCTTGGCAGTCAGTCATCTTCAGCTTCACCCCCAAACCTTTGCATCTCTGTTCCTCAGCCTGGCTCCCTCCTCCCTCCAAACAGCCTGTCGCCTGGATCCAGTGTGTTTGAAACTGCAAGCCACAGCCCATTAATGACCCTGAGAGAGTTTTAGGGTGTTGCAGCCAGAAATTTTAAAAAGTGAGACAGAAGAGAATAAATATGATATAATAGGACACAGTGATACGTGAGAGGCTCCCATGCGATTAGGGTAAGTGCTGTGTTGTGGGACTTCCCCAGGTCTCACTTCAAGATGCATATCTTACTCTTGGATACCACCGGAAAAAAAAAAAAAAAAAAAAGGGAAGCGCTGTCTTCGTTCCTCATATGCAGCGTGCACCTTGGTTTCTGTCCTTGCTATGCCCTTGCCTGCTTAAGTGTTGACGTGTTGCATGCAAGCCGGGACCACCACGCACGCTGCCACCACTTGCTCTGCCGCCTCCATTTCCCTCTCAGCAGTCTGTCCCTGGCATTCTCCACCTGCCCCTCCCACGGGGATCTCCTCTGCCACACAGTTCAGCCTGCGGAAGAAACAAACGTCGTCCCCACCCACAAACCTGGTGTGTTCCCAGCCTTCCTTCTTTGTGATTTCCTCTTCCCCAGTGACCTAGCCAACCTCTCTTGCAGTTAACCTTGACACCTTGTTCTCCTTTAATCCTGCATATACTGATTATTTTTACCAATTCTGCTTCTCAAGCTATCCACACTAGTGTTCTCTGAGTTTACAACCTTATCATCTCTCTAATGAACCGTTTTTGTAACTCTTATTGAATGCCTTCCCTTCTCCCTATTATCTTTAATTTATTATTCACAAATCCTGAGGATTAAAATAGGAAGGACTTAGAATAGTGCTGGCTCATAGTTAAGGCTCAGTAAATAGAAACTGCTATGTATCTTTAAATTTTTAATTTTAATATTGTTACTTTTATCCTCCTTCTAGGACACAGTTGGATGATATTTCTGTCCGATGCAGAGCTTTTACTGCTCCCCACTGTGCACAGATGCACCGGTGCTTCCTGATGTAGCTTTGACGTCCTCCTGTGACTATGCAACTCCCCTCCCTCTGTTCCTGCACTGCCCCCACCCCCCTCCCCATGTCATACACCATCCCCTGAGTGCACCACTCAGTGCTACAGCCCCAAGTCCCTTCCCATGCTGCTCCGTTATCTTAGAGTTCCTCCCCTAATCCATCCCCACCTGTTAGAATTCTATTTATCTTTCCAGTCTTAGTTCAAATACCACTTGTTTCTATGAAACTTTCTTAACTTTCCAACACAAATTCACCTCTTCATTTCTCTATTCCCTTAGCAGTTTGCTCATAACTTTATTATACAATGATTGCACTCCAACTTGGATCTTAGCTAATTACGTACCTGCATTCCACACTAGACTGGAAACTTGAGGAAGACGGGGGCTGTGGCTGCCCTCAAACCATATGTGCCTCCCATAGGACACAAGAGTTGGTTACGCAGGTGTTGTCTAGATGAAATTATATAGCATCTATCCTTCTTGAATTGGCTTTTTGCCTCAGCACAGTTCTGGGGAGATTCAGCGAGGCTGTGGTGTGTACTAATCATTCTTTCCTTCATAACCAAGTGGTGCTCCGTGGTGCAGAGGTGCTGCATGGTAACCATCCACCTGCTGAGGGACTCGGTGGTTCCCAGTTTGGGGCTATTCTAAATAAAACTGGTGAACATTCATACACAAGATTTTGTTTGAACATAAGTCTTCATTTCTTTGGGATGAATGGTCAGGGGTTCAATTTTTGTGTCTTATGATAAGTATATGTTTAGTTTTTAAAGGAACTCTCAAACCATTTTCCAGAACAAAATTTGACATTCACAGTAAAAAAGAAAAAAAAAAAAGTAACAGTGATACAGTTTTTCTGAATCCAAATCCTTTCCAGCATTTGATGTTGTCCCTATTTTTTATTTTAGCCTTTCTGATAGGTGTGTGGTGGCATCTCATTGTGGGTGTAATTGACATTTCCCTGATGGCTAATGATGGTCAGCATCTCTTCATGTGGTTATTTTCCATCAGTAGATCCTCTTTGTCGAAATGTCTTCATCTCTCACCCTTTTTCTAATTGAATGTTTTTAATGTTTAGTTTTGAGAGTTCTGTGTATATTCCTGATACTAGTCCTTTGTCAGATACGTGGTTTGCCAATATTTCTCCAACTCTGTGCTCATTCTTTCAGCTCTTAAGAGGGCCTTTCCACAGAGCAAAAGTTTTTAATTTTGATGAAGGCCAATTTGTCAATTTTTCTTTTTATGGAAGATGTTTGATGTCAAGTCTAAGAACTTTTTGCCTAGCTCTAGCTTCCAAAGATTTTCTGTTGTTTTTTTTTAAAAGTTTTATAGTTTTGCATTTTTACATTTATGTCCATGAGTTGCTTTTGTGTAGACTGTGAAGCTTACATAGAGGTTCCTGTTTTTGCCTGTTTTTGTCCAATCACTCCAGGACCATTTGTTGAAAAGGCAAATTTTCCTACCATTAAATTGTTTATGCACCTTTGTCAAAAATAACTTGGACATATTTTTATGGATCTATTTCTGGGTTTTCTATTCCATTGTATTATTTGTATCTGTTCATCAGTACTACACAGTCTTGATTACTGTACCTATATAAGATTTGAAATTATATATGATCACTCCTTCCACTTTATTTTTATTTTCCCAAATTGTTTTAGCTACTCTAGTTCCTTTGCTCTTCCATATAACTTGCTTTTCTGTATCTACAAAGTATTTCCCTGGGATTTTTTATAGGAATTATGTTAAACCTCTGTATCAATCTGGGGAGAGTTGACATCATTATTATGTTGAATCTTCTGATCTACCAACATGGTATGTCTGTCATTTATTTTGATCTTTGGTTTCTTTCATCACCATTGTGTGTGTTTCAGCATATAGGTCCTGTACATGGTTTGTTAAATTTACACCTAAGTATTCTTTGAGTGGTTTTAAATATAGTATTTTAATTTCAGTTTTCATGTCTTCATTGTTAGTATATAGTACAAGAACTTATTAGGTTTAGGAGGTTTTTATATTTTTTGTAGAGTCCTTGGGGCTTTCTATGTAGATAATCAGGAAATAGGACATAGGTACAGTTTAATTTCTTCCTTTGTGTCTGCATGCCTTTTATTTTTTTTTATCTTGCCCTATTGCACTGGATGGAACTTCCAGCTTTATGTTGAATAAGATTGGTGAGAGCAGACATCCTTGCTTTGTTCCTAGTCTTCAGTGAAAGCTTTTGATGGTTACTCACCATTAGGTATAGTGAAATGTGGGGTTTTGTAGATGTGTATTGTCAACTTGATCAAGTGCCCCTTGATTTCTATTTTTCTGAAAGTTTTCATCATGAATGAGTGTTGAATTTTTTAAATGTCTTTTCTGCATCGATTGCTGTAATCATGTGATTTTTTTCTTCTTTAGCCTATTAATATGGTGGATTACATTGATTCGTTTTGAAATAGTGAACCAGCCTTTCATTCCTGGAATAAACCTCATGATGTATCATTATTTTCATATATTGCTGGATTTTATTTGCTAATATTTTGTAAAGGATTTTTGTGTCTACATTTGTGAGGGATTTTGGTCTGTAGGTTTCTTTCTTTTTACTGTCTTTGTTTGCTTTTGGTATCGGGTTAATATTAGCTACATAAAATAAATTGGGAACTGTTTCCTCGCCTTCTATTTTCTGGAAGATATTTATGGAATTTGTTTTAATTCCTCTTTAAATGTTTGGTATAATTCTTTGGTGAAACCATCTGGGCCTGATTATTTCTTTCTGGGTAGATATTTAATTATTAATTCAAGTTCCTTAATAGTGTAGAAGTATTCAAATTATTGATTTCACATTGGATGAATTGAGGTAACTTGTGGATTTCAAGGAATCGATCCATTTCATCTATGTTGTCAGGTTTATGTGTGTAGGGTTGTTTATTCCCTGATTATCCTTTTGATGTTTGCAGAGTCTGTAGTGACTTCCCCTGTTTCTTTGCTTATATTGATAATTTGTGTCTTCTCTCTTGTTTTTTGTTAGTCTTGATAGAGATTTGTCAATTTTACTAATTTTTTCCAAGGAACCAGCTTTCATTGTCATTTATCTTCTCTATTTTTTTTCTCACTTAAATTACATTGATTTCTTTTCTTATCCTTATTATTTATTTTCTTCTACTTTATTTGGGTTTATTGTGTTCTCCTTCATTACAGATTCTTGAAGAATTCAGATTATTGATTTGAGACTTTTTCTTTTATTTTTCTTTTGACTTTTGTTTTCGGTTTGAGGGTACATATGCATGGGTGAATTGTGTGTTGTTACAGTTTGGTGTGATAACAATCCTGCCACCCAGGTAGTGAACCTAGTCCCTTGTAGCTTTTCAACCCATGTCTTCCTCCCACCCTCTGCCTTTCGTAGTCCTCGGCATCTGTCATCCTCATTTTTGTGTCTGTGTGTACTCAGTGTTTAGTTTCCACTTATAAGCGAGAACACGCAGTATTTGGTTTTCTGTTCGTATATTAATTTGCTTAGGATGATGGCCTACAGCTGCATCTATGTTGCTGCAAAGGACATGATTTCATTATTTTTATGGCTGTGTAGTATTCCATGGTGTATGTGTACCGTATTTTCTTTTTCCAGTCCATCATCAGTGGGTATCTAGGTTGATTCCATGTCTTTGCTATTGTGAATAATACTGTGATGAATGTACAGGTGCTTGTGTCTTTTTGGTAGGATGATTTATTTTCCTTTGGCTATATGCCCATACTGGGATTGCTGGGTCGAATGGTAGTTCTGTGTTAAGTTCTCTGAGAAATTTCCAAACTGCTTTCTACACCAGCTGAACTACTTTACATTCCCACCAGCAGTGTATAAGCATTCCCTGTTCTCTGCAACCTTGTCAACATCTGTTATTTTTTGACTTTTTAAAAATATTCATTCTGGCTCATGTGAAATAGTATCTCATTTTGGTTTTGGTTTGCATTTCTCTGATGATTACTAATGATGAACATTTTTCCTGCATTTCTTGGCCACTTCTATGTCTTCTTTTAAGAAGTGTCTGTTCATGTCTCCTGCCCATTTTTTAATGGGGCTGCTTTTTGCTTGTTGAATAATTTAAGTTCCTTACAGATTCTGGATATTAAATTTCTTTTGGATGCTGATATGGTTTGGCATATCTCATCTTGAATTGTAGCTTCCATAATTTCCACGTCTTGTGGGAGGGGACCTGGTAGGAGATAATTGACTCATGGGGCAGTTTCCCCCATATTATTCTCATGTTAGTGAATAAGTCTCATGAGATCTGATGGATCCGAAGGAAACCCTTTCCGCTTGGCATTCATTCTCTCTTTTGCCTGCTGCCATGTAAGACGTGCTTTTCACCTTCCACCATGATTGTGAGGCCTCCCCAGCCACATGGAACTGTGGGTCCATTAAACGTCTTGCTCTTTTAATTTACCCAGTCTCAAGTGTGTCTTTATCAGCAGTGTGAAAATGGACTAATGCAGATGCATAGTTTGCAAATATTTTTTCCTACCCTATAGGTTGTCTATTTACCTGTTAATAGTTGCTTTTGTTGTTCAGAAGCACTTTGGTTTAATTAGGTCCCTCTTGTCTTTTTTTTTTTTTTCTTGCAGTTGCTTTTGGAGATGTCATCAATAAATCTTTGCTAAGGCCTGTGTCCAGAGTGGTGTGTCCTACATTTTCTTCTAGGGTTTTTATGGTTTTAGGTCTTACATTTAAATCTTTAAGCCATCTTAAGTTGATTTTTGTATATGGTAAAAGGAAGGAGTCAAGTTTCAATCTTCTGCATACGGCTAACCAGCTATCCTAGCACCGTTTATTGAATAGGGAGTCCTTTCTCCATTTCTTGTTTTTGTTGACTTTGTTGAAGATCAGATGTTTGTAGGTGTGTGGCTTTATTTCTGGTTTCTCTAACCTGTTCCATTGGTCTATGTGTTTGTTTTTGTACCAGTACCATGCTGTTTTGGTTACTATGGTCTTATAGTATATTTTGACGTCAGGTAGTGTGATTCCTCCAGCTTTGTTCTTTTTGCTTAGGGTTGCTTTGGCTATTCAGCCTTTTTTTTTTGGATCCATATGAATTTTATAATTCTTTTTTTTTTCTAATTCTGTGAAAAATGATGCTGGTGGTTTGATAGGAATAGCATTGAGTCTGTAAATTGCTTTGGGTAATGTCACCATTTTAACAATATTGATTCTTCCTATCCATGAGCATGGAATGTTGTTCCATTTGTTTGTATTATCTCTACAGTGTTTTTTAATTCTTGTAGAGATCTTTCACTTTCTTGGTTAGCTATAACCTTAGGTATTTTATTCTTTTTGTACATGTTGTAAATGGGATTGCATTCTTGATTTGGATCTCAGCTTGGAAATTATTGATGTATAGAAATGATATTAGTTTTTTAGTTTTTGTTTTGGTTTTCTAAGGGTCAGTGAATTGTATGCTACTGGTTTTTATACATTGATATTTTTTCCTGAAACTTTACTGAAGTCATTTATTAGTTCTAGAAGTCTTTCGGCAGAGTTTTTAGGGGTTTCTATGTATAGTATATCATCTATGAAGAGAGATAATTTGACTTCCTCTTTTCCTATTTGGATACCTTTTATTTCTTTCCCTTGCCTGACTGCTCTGGCTAGGAATTCCAATACTATGTTGAATAGGAGTGATGAGAGTGGGCATTTTGTTTCATTCCAGTTCTCACAGGAAATGCTTCCAACTTTTGCCCGTTCAATATGATGTTGCCTTGGGGTTTGTAATTGATGGATCTTATTATTTTGAGGCATATTCCTTTTATCTTTGTCCTTTGATGCCTAATTTGTTGAAGGTTTTTAACATGAAGGGATGTTGAATTTTATTGAAAGCCCTTCCTGTATCTATTGAGATGATCATATGGTTTCTGTTTTCAATTCTGTTTAGTGTCATAGAATGATTTAGGGAGGAGTTCCTACTTTTTGGTTTTTTGAAGTAATTTTAGTAGGATTGTTACTAGCTCTGCTTTCTGTGTCTGGTAGAATTCAGCTGTGAATTTGTCTGGTTCCGGGCTTTTTTGGTTGGTAGGTTTTTTTTTATTAGCAATTCGATTTTGAAAGTCATTATTCATCTGTTCAGGATTTGAATTTCTTCCTGGTTCAATATTGCAAGGTTGTATGTTTCTGGGAATTTATTTATTTCTTCAAGGTGTTCTAGAAGAAATGGAAAAAACCCAGAAAACCTAAAAGGTTTTCTTGTAATATCACCTTTGTCATTTCTTATTGTGCTTATTTAGGTCTTCTATTTTTGTTAATCTAGCTAGTGGTCTACCAATCTTATTTATTATTTCAAAAAATGAACTTTCTTTTGTTTGTGTTTTTGTGTCTCAATTTCATTCAGTTCTGCTCTGATTTTGATTTTTTCTTTACTTCTGCTAGCTTTGGGATTGGTTTGTTCTTTTTTTTTCTAGTTCTTCCAGGTGTAATGTTATGTTGTTAATTTGAGATCTTTCTTACTTTATGATGTAGTTGTTTAGTGTTATAAACTTTCCTTTTAACACTGCTTTAGTTGTGTCCCAAATATTCTGGTATGTTGTGTCACAGTTTTCATTAGTTTCAAATAATTTTTTGATTTCTGCATTAATTTCATTCTTTACCCAAAAGTTATCTAGGAGCAAAATGTTTAATTTTGATGTAACTGGATAGTTTTGAGAGATCTTCTTGTTTTTTATTTGTATTTATATTACACGTGGGCCAAGAGAGTGGTTGGTATGATTTCAATTTTCTTTGGATTTTTTTGAGACTTGCTTTATGGCATGTGGCTGATCTTAGAGTATGTGTCATGTGCAGATAAGAAGAATATATATTCTGTTGTTGTTGGGTAGTCTGTAGACATCTAGAAGACCCAGTTGATCAAGGGTTGAGTTTGAGTCCAGAATATCTTTGTTAGTTTTCTGCCTCTATGATCTGTCTAATGCTGTCAATGGGATATTGAAATCTCCCCCTATTATTGTGTTTATGTCTCTTTATAGGTCTCTAAGAACTTGTTTTATGAATCTCGGTGCCCCAATGTTGGGTGCATAAATATTTAGGGTAGTTAAGTCTTCTTGTTGAATTGAACCCTTTTTCATTATGTAAAGCCCCTCTTTGTTCTTTTTGATCATTGCTGGTTTAAAATCTGCTTCATCTGATATAAGAATAGCAACCTCTGCTCTTTGTTGTTTTCCACTTACAAGATAGATCTTTCTCCATCCCTTTACTTTGAGCCAAAGTGTGTCATTACATGTGAGATGGGTTCTTGAAGACAGCAGACAGTTGGGTCTTGCCTCTTTATCCAACTTGTCAATCTATGCCTTTTAAGTGGGTGTTTAGTCTGTTTACATTCAAGGTTAATATTGATATGTAAGGATTTAATCCTGTCATTTGTGTTGTTAGCTGGTTTTCATGTAAACTTGATTGTATAGTTGCTTTATAGTGCAAGTGAGCTACGTATTTGTGTTTTTGTGGAGGCAGGTATCTTTCTTGTTTCCATGTTTAGCACTCCCTTAAGGACCTTTGTAAAGCGGGTCTAATGATAGTGAATTTCTTTAGTGTTCACTTGTCTAAAAAGGATTTTATTTCTTCTTTGCTTATGATGCTTAGTTTTGTGGGATATGAAATCCTTGATTGGAATTTTTTTTCTTTAAGGATGCTGAAAATTGGGCCCCCAGTCTCTTCTGGCTTGTAAGCTTTTTTCTGACATGTCTGCTATTAGCCTGGTGGGTTCTCTTTGTAACTGACCTGCCCTTTCTCTATAGCTGCTTTTAAGAGTTTTTCTTTCACAACAACCTTGGAGAATCTGATGACCATATGCCTTGGGGATGGTCATCTTATATAGTATCTCACAGGGGTTTTCTGAATTCCTTGAATATCATGTCAACCTCTAGTGAGATTGGGAAAATTTTCATGGACTGTATCCTCAAATATGTTTTCCAAGTTGCTTACTCTCTCTCCTTCTCTTTCAGAAATGCCAGTGAGTCATAGTTTTGGTCACTTTACATAATCCCATACTTTTCAGAGGTTTTATTCATTTTTTAACACTCTTTTTTCTTTATTTTTGTCTGCCTGTGTTGATTTGAAAGAACTGCCTTTAAGCTCTAAAATTCTTCTCTCAGCTTGGTCTCTTCTGACGTTAATGCTTCCAATTTTATTATGAAATTCTTATATTGAATTTTTAAATTTCAGAAGTTCAGTTTGGTTATTCTTAAAATGGCTATGTTGTCTTTCAACTCTCAAATCATTTCCTTGGATTGAGTTTCAACTTTCTCCTGTATCTCATTGAGCTTCCTTGCCATCTAGACTCTGAATCCTATGTCTGTCATTTCAGTCATTTCAGTTTGATTAAGAACCATTGCTGGGTAGCTAGCGTGTTCATTTGTAGGTAAGAAGACACTCTGGCTTTTAGAACTGCCAGAGTTCTTGTGCTGTTTTCTCATCTGTGAGTGCTGATGTTCTTTTGTCCTTTTGAAGTTGCTGTCCTGGGGATAGGGCTTTTTGTTTTTATGTTCGTTATTTCTCATAAGAGTTTTGCTGTTGTGTAAGTTGGATATAGTTGATTGGCTTTGTTTCTGAATTTTTTCATAGGGCCGAGGTTCAGCTTGGCACTCCTGGGCTGTATGCTCTAACCCTGGTGACCTGGGACCAGGCCTGTGGCTTTGTCCTCTGGCCCCTTGAGCTTTAGTACCAGCTTCACTGGGAGGTCAAGGTGCAGCTAGGCTGCTGGTGAAAGCACTCTATCAGGGGCCACCAGCTAAACTGCCCCATTGGTGGTTGCTGGCAAAAGTGCCCTGGCAGGGTGGGTGGGGGCCACTGGAAAAAGTGCTCCAGTAGGGCCCTCTTTTTTAATGTAAGCATTTAGTGCTAAAAATTTCACTTAGCACAGTTTTAACTGTATGTGCCATGAATTTTGATATGTTGTGCTTTTATTTTAATTACATGTAATGTATTATCTTCTCTTTGACCCATGGATTATTTTATAACATGTTGTTATATTTCTCCATTATCTTTCTGTTATTGATTTCTACCTTGACTATATTGTGGTCAGAGAACACACTCTGAATGATTATAATTTTGCTGAAGTATGTTTTATGGCCCAGCATTAAGTCTATCATGGTATGTGTTCTATGAGCAATTGAAAAGAACATATACTCTGCTCTTATTGGGTACAGTGTTCCATAAATGTTCATCAGATCCTGTTGATTAATGGTATTGTTGAGTTCTTTTCTATCTTTGTTGATTTTTTGTTTAGTTGCTCTATCTATATAATTCATATATAGGAGTGCTGTATCTTCTTAGTGGGTTGACCTATTTATAACTCTGTAATTCCCTTCTCTGTAGCCATTTTCTTTACTCTAAATGTTAACTTATCTGATATTAATATAGCTATTGCTTCCATCCTTTGATTAATACTTACATGATATATTTTTAAAAATATTTTTACTTTCAACCATCCTATATCATTTTATTCAAAGTGAGCTTCATATAGTGTATAGTTGAGTCTTTTTTTTAAAAAAACCCACTCAGCCAGTGTTTTCATTGTCATATTTAGCCCATTTACATTTAATGTAATTATTAATATGTTAGGATTTAAAACTCATTTAATTTTGTATTTTCTACTTGTTCTTGTATTTTTTGTTTCTTTGTTTCTTCCTCCCTTCCTTTGAGTTACTTTAATGATTTTGGAAATCCACTTTATCTATGTTTTTGAGTGTATGTCTTTGATAGCTTTCTTTTATTTATTGTTCTAGATATAATATTCATATACATATTCATAACATTAAAGTTTACTGGTGTCATAATTTTACCAGTTTGGGTGAAATATAGAAACTTTACCTTCCTTTATGACATTTTACTTATGCCCCTCATTTATATTATAATTGTTTAAATATTTCCTCTATGTGCATTTAAAATGACATAAGACAGTGGTATGGTGTTTAATTGAACTGTCAAGCATAAAACTCAAGGAATGCTTATTGTATTTACTCAGGTTGTTGCTTGCCATGTTCTTGCATTCTTCCTGATGCTCCAAAATTCCTTTTTTTATATTTCTCTTCTATATGGAGACATAAATTTAGTAATTCTTTCAGAATTGGTCTGGTGAAAAACACAATTTTCCTTTTTCTGGGGATATCTTTATTTCCCCCTTATTCCTGAAGGATAACTTCACTGGGTATCTGGATTGATAGACTTGTGGGATTCTGGGTTGACATATTTTTCTTTCAGCACTTGAAAAATGTGCTGTTTCCTTGTGGCCTCCATTGTTTCTGATAAGAAATCCCCTGTCATTTGAATTGTGTTTTCCTTGTAGGTAAGTTGTCATTTTTCTCTGGCTGCTGTTAAGATTTTTCTTTGTAAGTTTTCAGAAACTTAATTATTATGTGTCTTGGAGGAGATTTGGGTTTACCCTGTTTGGGGTATGCTTAGCTTCTTAAATTTTTAGGTTCATGTTTCTTCCAAAATTGAGAAGTTTTCAGCCATTATTTTTCTGAGTACCTTTTCAGACCTGTCATCTTGTCTTCTTTCGCTCCTCTTTTTGAAACTCTGATAGCATGAATATTATATCTTTGGTTATAGCCCCGCAGTTGCTGAAGCTTTATCATTTTTTTCTACTATTTTCTCTGTGTTGTTGACATTGAGTAATTCCTACTGTTTTATCCTCACTTCACTGATTCTTTCCTCTGTCTCTCCATCCTTCTGTTATGTGCATCCACTGAGTTGTTTATTTTGGTTATTGTATCTTTCAGTAATAATATTTCAATTTGGCTTTTATTTACATCATCTATTTTCTGAGACATCCTACTTTTTCATTTGTTTCAAGTGTGTTCATAATTGCTCATTGAAGCATTTTTATCGTAACTGGTTTAAAATCTTTCTCAGGCAATTTTAACATCTCGGTCATCTCAGTGTTGGTTTCTGTGGATTGTCTTTTTACTATTTATTTTGTGATATTCTTTGTTCTTTGTATAACCAGTTATTTTCTTTTGAAATCTGGACATTTTTGTATTATGTCATGATTCTGGATCTCATTTAAACCTTGCATTTTAACTGTCTCTTTTTGGACACTGCTCTTCTGGGGGTAAGGGGTGGTGGTGGTGATTCCTTGTAACTGACAGGGAGATGGAAGTCTAGATTCCCCAGGAGGCCTCTGTTGATACCTGAAGGTGGGGTCTTTTTACTGATTGGTTAGGGAGAGGGGTGGGAGTTCCAGCTTCCCAGATGGTCTCCACTGGCACTGCAGGGGTTGTGGTAATTACAACCCAATGGAGATGAAAGTTCTGGATCCCTACTTGGCCTTCTCTGACACTACCTGGTAGGCCTGAGGGGAGGCCTTATTACAGCCTCATGAAAGAGGAAGTCTAGATCCCCATTTGGCCTTTGTTGGCATGGGTAGGGAGAGGCTGTGGTGTTTTGTGTGGTGTTTTGCTGGGGTAGAGCTATTAATATCTAATATTTTTCTGTCTTGCTGAGTTGATTCTTTCCTGACTCCTTGATTAGAGAGAGGCTGCTTTAGTTGTTTGTGTATGTGTGTACACGTTGGTGTTTCCGGATTGCAGCCTCTTTGACTCCAAGTCTGAGGTACATGAGGCAAAAAGAAAACCCAGGGAATCCACCACCATGTCCTTCTCTGCTCTGCCTTCTTATTGCCATCCTTCAGAGT
Source organism: Pan paniscus (assembly GCF_029289425.2). Lineage (NCBI taxonomy): Eukaryota > Metazoa > Chordata > Mammalia > Primates > Hominidae > Pan > Pan paniscus. Next base: position 194,695,788 of record NC_073255.2, on the reverse strand, counting down.
CTTATGCTTGTTTTACGTATGCTCAGAGATTTTAGTTGTACTTAGTGGGAAGACGTATGTCATCTCTGGGAGTGGATTCCTTCTTCCCGGGTTATATTTTCTCCAAGATATGCCACGGACAGAAGTTCATAGGAGATGCTTAAACTCCCATACCTCTGCATTGTTTTGTTTGTTTTTTATATCTAAGAGCACAGTTTCTTCTGACTTCCAGGAAGGCTGAGATGGCTGGGCTAAGGTATACAGGGTCCTCTCAGACTGCCCAGTACAGATGATTCTGAGTAGTTGACCAACTGTTGTTCTGGAAGAACTGAGCCTTTATCATAGATCCCAAAGTTGACATAACTCAGACTTATATGATTTTTAGATAAAAATTTTTAAATTTTAGTTATTTAAATTTTATAAATGATTTTTTTCATGAAAAGTTCTTTTTGTGCCATTGATTTTCTGCTTCCTGATAAATATTAATATTAAGAGAATCCCTTTTAGGAATGGCATGGTTAAAATATCCTTATTTCTAAATCCACAACAATAGATATTATACTAACATTGCAAATGTGCTTTCAATTGAGTATACTCCCAAGAATGGATCAGAAATAGCTATATAAACAAAAGTACATTTCATAGTGGGTGTTTTTAAGTTGCTTTGGCAAATGGGATAGACTTGATTATTATTAAGTACATTTAATCTTAAATTGGATAGTAGTGAGTGTGGGGCCTGTTTTCTGCAGCGACCTATACTCTAAGTGATATATTCCAACTAGAGCAGCTTAGAGTAAGTTGGAGGCCATCCTAATGGTGAATTTTCCTATCATTCTTCACTTCAGGTAATGCCATTTAGGCTTTTGAGATTTAGAAATATGACAATTGCTTTAATTTGCCGTCTATAACATTTAAAAAATCTAGATTTGCATGTGAAAAAAATATTTGTGTGTTCATGAAGATAGCTTATATCTACTGAGCTCTTTTAATTCCATCCAGAATATGTGGTTCTCATCATGTTCTGGACTTCCTATGCCACACACACACACACACACACACACACACACATACACACAAGCACAGAGCCATCCTGATTTGAAGATTTTGGTAATGTGTTTTTGTACAGGGCATAAAAATATATCTCTGTAATTACATGATATTTAGTGATTAGATAATTATGGATAATTGCATGGGGTAGTTCTAAGTGCTAAAGTGTTACCATAAGATCTAAAATGTACAAATTGCATAATAATTATTCTTGAGAGTTATTTGGTAATTTTGAGCATAATTATCATATGATCCACAGTGCATGTAATTAATGCATAATCACATGGATTTTGCCTTCATAATGACTTCACCCTTGTTATAAAGCTCTTTGTCATAACATTTGAGTATAAATATAATGTAATTGGCTCCCAGATACAGTACATTAAGCCCCATGATAATTGCTTTCACAGTAACAATACCCCTTATTCCATTCCAATTGCTGTCTTTTAAGATTTTGTTAGGAAGAACAAAATACCTAAGATATGGTGGCAGGCAGGTAGAGGAGTGGGTGAGTGGCAGGTACTATGTGCTTATTGTGGATGAGGAGTATCTTTGCTGTGACCATAATATTTCCATGTAGATGGAAGATGTTTCCATCTTTCATAGTAGATAAAAATCTGTCTTCTAACTAAACTTGTATTTGGTGTAAGGCTCCTTGCTGTCTAGCCATAGTCAGCACCCATTAAGTCTATTTTTTTTAAGTTTTAATTTTTGTGGGTACACAGGTGTATATATTTATGGGGTACATGGGATATTTTGATACAGGCATACAATGCATAATAATCACGTCAGGGTAAATGGGATGTTCATCACCTGAAGTATTTATCCTTTCATTGTGTTACAAATAATCCATTTATACTCTTAGTTATTTTTAAATGTACAATAAATTATTGTTGACTGTAGTTACCCTGTTGTGCTATCAAGTACCAGATCTTATTCATTCTACTTAACTGTATTTTTGTACTCATTAACCATTCCCACTTGCCCCCTGCCCCCTGCCAATTTCCTTCCCAGTAACAATGGTTACTTCCTTCTGGTAACTGTTGTTCTACTCTCTATAAGTTCAGTTGTTTTAATTTTTAGTTCCCACAAATCGGTGAGAACATGCAAAGTTTGTCTTTCTATGTCTGGCTTATTTCACTTAACATAATGATTTTCAGTTCCATCCATGTTGTTGCAAATGAAAGAATCTCACCTTTTTATGGCTGAATAGTACTCCATTGTGTAGAGGTATCACATTTTTTTAAATCCATTCATCTGTTGATGGACATTTAGGTTGCTTCCAAATGTTCACTATTGTTAACAGTGCTGCAATAAACATGGGAGTGTGGATATCAATTTGATACACTGATTACCTTTTGGGTATAAACCTAGCAGTGGGATTGCTGGATTATATTATAGCTCTATTTTCAGCTTTTTAAGGAACCTCCAAACTACTCTCCATAATAGTTGTACTAATTTACAATTCTACCAACAGTGTGTATGAGGGTTCCCTTTTTCCTATATCCTCGCCAGCATTTGTTATTGCCTGTCTTTTGGACAAAAGCCATTTTAACTGGGTGAGATGATATCTCATTGTAGGTTTGATTTGCATTTCTCTGATGATCAGTGATGTTGAACACCTTTTCATACGCCTGTTTGCCGTCTGAATGTCTTTTTTGAGAAATGTCTATTCAGAGTTATATCTATTTGCCCATTTAAAGTTAGATTATTGAAATTTTTTTCTACAGAGTTGTTTGAGCTTTTTATACATTCTGGTTATTAATCCCTTGTCAGATGAATACTTTGCAAATATTTTCTCCTATTTTGTGGGTATCTCTTCACTTTGTTGATTGTTTCCTTTGCTATGCAGAGGTTTTTTCACTTGATGTGATCCCATCTGTCCAGTTTTGCTTTGGTTGCCTGTGCTTGTGGAGCATTACTCAAGTTGCTTTAGCTGCCTGTGCTTATGGGGTATTACTAAATAAATCTTTACACTATCCAGTGTACTAGGGAGTTTTCCCAGTGTTTTCTTGTAGTCGTTTCATAGTTTGAGGTCTTAGATTTATGTCTTTAATCCATTTTTATGTGATTTTTGTATAGGAAGAGATAGGAGTCTAGTTTCATTCTTCTGCATGTGGTTATCCAGTCTTCCCAGCACCATTTATTGAAGAGACTGTCCTGTCCCCAGGACAGTTGACGATTGTTGACGATTTTTGCATCAATATTCATCAGGGATATTGGCATGAAGTTTTATTTTTTGATGTGTCTTTGGTTTTGGTATCAGGGTAATACTGGCTTAATGGAATGAATTTGGAAGTGTTTCCTCCTCCTCTATTTTTTGGAATAGTTTGAGTAAGATTCTTCTTTAAATATTTCGTAAAATTCAGCAGTGAAGTGATCAAGTCCCAGGCTTTTCTTTGCTTGGAGACTTTATTACAGCTTCAATCTCATTATTTGTTATTGATTTGTTCAGGTTTTTGATTTCTTCATGGTTCAGTCTTGGTAGGTTCTATGTGTCTAGGAATTTATCCATTTCTTCTGGGTTTTCTAATTCACTGGCATGTAGTTGCTCATAGTAGCCTCTAATGATCCTTTGAATTACTGCAGTATTAATTGTAATGTCTCCTTTTTCATCTCTGATTTTATTTATTTGGGTCTTTTCTCTTTTTTTCTTAGACTAGAAAATGGTTTGTCAATTTTGTTTATCTTTTCAAAAACCAACTTTTTGTTTCATTGATCTTTTGTATTGTTTTCTTCATTCCAACTTGATTTATTTCTGCTCTGATCTTTATTATTTCTTTTCTTTTACTAATTTTGGGTTTGGTTTGCTCTTGCTTTTCTAGTTCTTTAAGATGCATCATTAGATTGTTTGAGGGTATTCTCTTTTTTTTTGATGTAGTTGTTTATAGCTATAAACTTTCCTCTTAGTACTGCTTTTGCTGCATCCCACAGGTTTTTGGTATGTTGTGTTTGTATTATTATTTGTTTCAAGAAATCTCTAAATTTTCTCCTTAATTTCCTCATTGACCCACTGGTCATTCCGAAACATATTGTTTAATTTCCATGTATTTGTATAGTTTCCAAAATTTTCCCTGTTATTGATTTCTAGTGTTATTCCATCGTGGTCAGAGAAGATACTTGATATAATTTCAGTTTGTTTTTGAATTTTTAAAGATGCATTTTTTTGCCATAATGTATGGGCTATTCTTGAGAATTATTCATGTGTTGAGGAGAAGAATGTGGATTTCATAGCCATTGAATGAAATGTTCTGTAAATGTCAATTCGGTCCATTTGGTCAATAGTGCAGCTTGGTCAATATAACTTCGTTGAATTTCTGTCTCAATGATCTGTCCAGTGCTGAAAGTGGCATGTGGAAGTCTTCAGCTGTTACTGTATTGGGATCTGTCTCTTGCTTTAACTCTAATAAAATTTGTTTTATGTATCTGGATGCTCCAGTGTTGGATACATATATATTTACAATTGTTATGTCCTCTTGCTCAATTTACCCCTTTATCATTATGACCTTCTTTGTCTCTTTTGGTAGTTTTGTCTTGAAATCTATTTTGTCTGATACAAGTACTGCTACTCTTGCTCTTTTTTGGTTTCCATTTGCACGGATTATCTTTTTCCATCCCTTTCTTTTTAGTCTATATTTGTCTTTATAGGTGAAGTGTGTCTTTTATAGGCAACAGATGATTGGGTCTTTTTTTAATCCATTCAACCACTCTGTGTGTTTTGATTGGAGAGTTTAGTCCATGTGTATTTGTTATTATTGATAGGTAAGAACTTACTCTTGCCATTTTGTTATTTGTTTTCTGATTGTTTTGTGGTCTTCTCTTTCTTATTTCTTTCCTTACTTTTTTTTTTAAGTGAAAGTGATTTTCTTTGGTGGTATGTTTTAATTTCTAGCTTTTTACTTTTTGTTGTATCTGTTTATGTTTTTTGATTTGAGATTACAATAAGGCTTGCAAATAACATCTTATAACCCATTATTTTAAACGGATGACAACTTAACATTGATTACATAAGCAAACTAACAAACCAGCACAGAGAAAACTAATAAAAACTCTACACTTTAGCCTCATCCCCCTACTTTTTAACTTTTTGTTGTTTCTATTTATATCTTTATATCTGAAAAGTTGTTGGAGTTATTTGATAAGTTCATCTTTTAGTCTTTTAACTCCAGATATGAGCAGTTTACACACCACAATTACAGTGTTATGATATTCTGTGTTTTTCTGTGTACTTACTATTACCAGTGAGTTTTGTACCTTTAGATGATTTCTTACTGCTCACTAACATTCTTTTATTTCAGACGGAAGAAATCCCTTTAGCATTTCTTAAAGGACAGGTCTGCTGTTGATGGAATCCTTCAGCTTTTGTTTGTCTGGGAAAGTATTTTTCCTTCATATTTGAAATGCATTTTTGTTGGATATACAATTTCAGAATAAAAGGGTTTCTTTCCTTTAACACTTTAAATAACAATCCCGTTTCCTGGCCTGTAAAGTTTCCACTGAAAAGTCTGCTGCCAGATGTACTGCAGCTCCATTTTATTTTTGTTTGTTTGTTTGTTTATTTTCTTTTGCAGATTTTAGGATTCTTTCTTCATTCCTGACCTTTGGGAGTTTGATAATTAAATGTCTTGAGGTAGTCTTATTTGGGTTGAATCTGTTTAGTGTTCTTATAGCCTTCCTATACTTGAACACTGACATCTTTCTCTAGGGTCGAGAAGTTCTCATTATTATCCTTTCAACTAAACTTTCTACCTCTTTCTCTCTCTCCCTCCTCTTTAAGGGTGATAAATCTTAGATTTGTCTTTTTGAGGCTATTTTCTAGATCATGCAGGTGTGCTTCATTTTTTAAAATCCTTTTTTCTTTGGTCTCCTCTGACAGCATATTTTCAACTAGCCAGTCTTCAAGCTCACTAATTCTTTGTCTTGCTTGGTCAACTCTGCTGTCAAGAGAGTCTGAGGCATTCTGCAATGGGTCAGTTATATTTTTCAACTCCAGAGATTTTGCATGATTGTTTTTAATTATTCTAATTTCATTGTTAAGTTTATCGGATAGGATTCTGATGGTCTTTTCTATGTTATCTTGAATTTCACTGAATTTTTTTAAAACAACTATTTTGAATTCTTTGTCTGAAAGGTAACATATCTATCCCTGTCTCTCCAGGATTGGTCCCTGGTGCCTTATTTAGTTCGTTTGGTGAGGTCATGTTTTCCTGGATAGTCTTGATGCTCTTGGATGTTTGTTGGTGTCTGAGTTAGGTATTTATTGTAGTCGCTAAAATCTGGGCTTGTTTGTACTCATCCTTCTTGGGAAGGCTTTCCAGGTATTTGAAAAGACTTTGCCCACTTTTTGATGGGGTCGTTTTTTTCTTGTAAATTTGTTTGAGTTCATTGTAGATTCTGGATATTAGCCCTTTGTCAGATGAGTAGGTTGCGAAAATTTTCTCCCATTTTGTAGGTTGCCTGTTCACTCTGATGGTAGTTTCTTTTGCTGTGCAGAAGCTCTTTAGTTTAATTAGATCCCATTTGTCAATTTTGTCTTTTGTTGCCATTGCTTTGTAAACTAGTTCAACCATTGTGGAAGTCAGTGTGGCGATTCCTCAGGGATCTAGAACTAGAAATACCATTTGACCCAGCCATCCCATTACTGGGTATATACCCAAAGGACTATAAATCATGCTGCTATAAAGACACATGCACACGTATGTTTACTGCGGCATTATTCACAATAGCAAAGACTTGGAACCAACCCAAATGTCCAACAATGATAGACTGGATTAAGAAAATGTGGCACATATACACCATGGAATACTATGCAGCCATAAAAAATGATGAGTTCATGTCCTTTGTAGGGACATGGATGAAATTGGAAACCATCATTCTCAGTAAACTATCGCAAGAACAAAAAACCAAACACCGCATGTTCTCACTCATAGGCAGGAATTGAACAATGAGATCACATGGACACAGGAAGGGGAACATCACACTCTGGGGACTGTTGTGGGGTGGGGGGAGGGGGGAGGGATAGCATTGGGAGATATACCTAATGCTAGATGACGAGTTAGTGGGTGCAGCACACCAGCATGGCACATGTATACGTATGTAACTAACCTGCACAATGTGCACATGTACCCTAAAACTTAAAGTATAATAATAAAAAATAAATAAATTAAAAAAAAAAACAAGAAAAGACTTTGGTTCTGTGATCTACGTTTTTAATCCCTGCAGCCATATCTCCATTAGGGGCCACTCAAAGCCCAGTAATTTCATGGCTGTTTCAGACTCATGGAAGTATCACCTTGGCAGTCTTGGATACAATCCAGTAGAATTTTGTGGATTACCAGGCAGACTTTTTTTCTCTTACATTCTCCGAGACAAACGAACGGACGGTCTCTCTCTCTCCACCCCCTCCCCGAGCTTCCTGGAGCTGGGTGACGGGTGACACAAGCACCTCTGTGGCCACCCCACCACTAGGACTGTACCAGATCAGACCTGAAGCCAGGACATCTCTGAGTCTTACCCAAGGCCCATGGGGTACTGCCTGGGTACCACTGTTGATTATTCAGGGCCCAAAGGCTCTGTAGTCAGGAGATGATGAATCCTTCCAGTACTGGGACCTTCCCTTCAAGGCAGTGGGTTTTCCTTTGGCCCAAGGTGTGTCTAGAAATGTCACCTGGGAGCTAGGGCCTGGAATGGGGGCCTCATGACTCTGCCCAGTGCCCTATCCTACTTTGGCTGAGCAGTTATCTAAGGTGTAAGATAAAGTCCTCTTTACTCTTCCCTCTCCTCTCCTCAAGGAGAAGGAAGGAGTCTCTTTTGGAGCTGTGAGCTGTGCTGCCTAGGGTTGAGGGAGGGGTGACACTAGCACCCTTAGTTGTGCCAGCTAGTACCTTACTAGGTTGTCTGCACCCCAAGTCCAGTGGCTACAAGCCAAGCACAGCACCAGGACTTGCCCAGGAATTGTAGTCCTTCCACCATAGGCAGCCTTCAAGTTTATTTAGGACCCCAGAGCACTTTAGCCCATGGTGGTGAGGCTTGTCAGAACTCAGATTCTGACCACTGGGATGGGTGGTACCGCTCTGTCTAGGGCTGGTCTAAATATTCCCTCCATGGGCACTGGTTGAGTTTTCCCTGTTGTTTTTACTGTGACAGGGCAGCACCGAGTTCCAATACCAAGTCCCACTATCACTGTGCTCTCTCTCCCAAGTGCATGCGTTCTCTCTCTGGGGCACACAGCCACTGCAGGGGGATGGGTGAGGGGTGACATCAGCAATTCCAAATGATCTTTTCCACCCTCTTCAGTGCCTCTTTCAATGATATGGAGTTAAAACCAGGTACTGTGACCACTCACCTGAAATTTGGTTCGTATGAAGGTGCTTTGCTGTGCGGACAGTTGTTCAATTTGGTGTTCCTACAGGGAGGATGATTGGTGGAGGCTTCTATTTGGCCAGCTTTCTCCACTCTCACCCAAGCCTTTTTATTACTATTAATGCAGCAGAGCATCAGTTTTCTTTTTGGCCTAGAAGTTTCAGAAAGCTGGAATTTCTGTAAGGAGATCTTGATAAACTGCAGTGAGAGGGAGGCTTACTTTGCTGATGGGACCATCAACTTAATGCTGAAATGCAACTAATTGTGAGACTGAAGCAAGAGCTTTGGCTAAATTTCCAAAATGATGACATAATTTTTGCAATTTTTGTCCACAGGTTTCACGTGGCAGGATGACTATACTCAGTATGTGATGGACCAGGAACTTGCAGACCTCCCGAAAACCTACCTGAGGCGTCCTGAAGCATCCAGCCCAGCCAGGTAAGTGTGGACGTGGCTTGTTGCTCCTTGCTCCCAGGACACAGTCCATAGCCATTACACTTATTGTTTGTTTGTTTGTTTTAATGTAGCAAAGCACCCACCATCTTTCTGGTGCAGACGTTTCAGAAAGTTAGGATGTCTGTAAGGAAAAGTTTGGTTCCAATGAGAGAAAGCGATATTGGGGTGACCCTCCAGTAAGAGACATGCCCAGGGGTTCTTCATTTTTCCATGAGACTCTTAGAAAAATCCTGCATCTTCAAGGCCTTGGTCGAAAGCAGATAAGTCGAGAATTCTCATTTCTCAGTAAGAAATTATTTTTGCTTTAGACAAAAAACAGAATTAAATTGTGAAAGTCTTTATCATCCTTTCCCAGAGCATAGCAACGTATACTGAGCTAAATATATTGTTCCATATTATCTTATTTTGTACTCAAAACTATGTGGTAATTACTAATGTCATACAAACGATGTGGTAATGTCATACATACCATAGACTAATGTCATACCGATTCTTGAAAGTGAGGAAATTGAGTCATAGGGAGGTTAAAAAATTAGTCTAAAGACAAACCACAGTAAGAAAGCTGGCACTGTCGGATTCCTGAGCCATTGTGCTATTTTTCATGTTTAAAAAAAACAAACATGAAAATGACCTTTCCTAAAGGTTTAGTTTGAAAAGTTCATTTTTCCCTGACAGACAATTCTAGAGTCATAGTCTTTAGAAAGATTCCAGTAACACAAAATTTAGATATCTGCTTTCATGCTCATGGCCGTCTGATAGGGAAAGCAGTTAAGTGTCCTGGCAGGATCAAGAGTGAGAACGTGTGGAGAACTGGTAACCGTCCCCCAGCACGCCGCACACACTGAGGGCGCGGGTTGCCTCTTTCCTCAGAACGCGGCGCACACCGAGGGCGGGAACCGCGTCTTTCCCCAGAACGCCGCACACACTGAGGGCGCGGGTTGCCTCTTTCCTCAGAACGCGGCGCACACCGAGGGCGGGGGCTTCGTCTTCACCACACGGCGCACGCTGAGGGCGGCGGCTGCTTCTTTCCCCAGCACGCCGCGCTCGCTGAGGGCGGGGGCCGTGTCTTTCCCCAGAACGCGGCGCACACTGAGGGCGGGGGCTGCGTCTTTCCCCAGAACGCGGCGCACGCTGAGGGCGGGGGCTGCGACTTCAGCACGCGGCGCACACTGAGGGCAGGGGCCGCGTCTTTCCCCAGAACGCGGCGCACGCTGAGGGCGGGGGCCGCGTCTTTCCCCAGAACGCGGCGCACGCTGAAGGCAGGGGCTGCGTCTTTCCCCAGAACGCGGTGCACGCTGAGGGCAGGGGCCGTGTCTTTCCCCAGAACGCGGCGCACGCTGAGGGCGGGGGCTGCGTCTTTCCCCAGAACGCGGCGCACGCTGAGGGCGGGGGCCGTGTCTTTCCCCAGAACGCGGCGCACACTGAGGGCGGGGGCTGCGTCTTTCCCCAGAACGCGGCGCACGCTGAGGGCGGGGGCTGCGACTTCAGCACGCGGCGCACACTGAGGGCAGGGGCTGCGTCTTCAGCACGCGGTGCACACTCAGAGCAGGGGCTGCCTCTTTGTGCTTCTGTGCCTGGTGTATCTACCTTTAATACCTCCTTTATCAAAGAGAATGTGCTGTTATAGTCTGTAAGACTTTTCTGTAGGAAACCAAACAAAAACCCACCAAAATGTTTTCAACTTGAACTGTGTTGAATTTACATTTTGGATGTGTTCAAACTCCTTATACTCCTCTCTAAATTCCACTGGGGGCGTTGTGCACTGCCCCAATGACCTTGAACTCCATCAAGTATAGGGATGGGTTGGACGGCCAAGAAGGGCAAAAAATAGAGGGCTGGAAGAATTGGGAAAACCCAGCAAGGGATGGCTCCTCCTCACTCTGGGGGGGTGCAGAACAGGGCAAACAGAAGCTGCCAAACGTGGGAGGAAAGGGGCGCCACATAGAGAACAATCCAGGGAGCACCTGCCTCTGAGAAATCAAACTCAGCAACAACCATGGAGAGGCGCCTGGATTGTGCCTTCTAAACAACGTTAAATGTGGTCATTTGGAAAAATTGCCAGTTTTTATTATTTAAAACAGTGCCAGTTTTATTATGAAAAATGGTATGTTATCTTTGTTTTATGAGTTATAAGTGAGATTAAAAGTTTAAAATACATATGCTTTGAGATTGGAATTTTCTCCTTCCTTCCTCCCTTCCTTCCTTCCTTTTTCTTTCTTCTTTCTTTCCTCTTTTTTTTTTTTTTTTTGGCTCTTGCTTCATCACCTAGGCCGGAGTGCAGTGGCACGATCTTGGCTCACTACAGCCTCCACCTCTTGGGTTCAAGCAATTCTCTTGCCTCAGCCTCCTGAGTAGCTGGGACTACAGGTGCACACCACCATACCCAGCTAATTTTTGTATTTTTAGTAGAGATGGGGTTTTGCCGTGATGGCCAGGCTGGTCTTGAACTCCTGACCTCATGATCCGCCCACCTTGGCCTCCCAGAGTGCTAGGATTACAGGCATGAGCCACCACATCTGGCCGAGATTGGAATTTTCTTTGTGAATTTTCTGTATATGGTCTTTGTCTGTATAAAAAGGACTTTTTGTATTTTTCTGTTTGTTTCTTTTATTATAGGTTCTTTATATTTCAGGCTAGTAACTTTTCACATATTATATTTTGTAAAAATATTTTTATCAGCCTGGAACGTAGATGGCACTAGCTATGGTTACAAATAAAAACAGCTCTTACCATTCTGTAGGTTGGATTTCTAAATTCTTTCTTTGTGAGTGTTGAACCCAGGCAAGAGCAATTATCCCTGCCCACAAAACAGAGGCCCATTTAGGGAGGCATTGGCTGGATATTCTCCAGACTCCTTTCCTCCACACTCCCTTCCCCTGCCCTGCTATGGGCTTCATGCCTGTAAGCTCCATCGGGTCCTCTGGGCCTCTGGCTTTGGTGGGGTTTGGAACAAGCTGCACCCAGCATGGAGGGCAGAGGAGTCTGGGCACGTTCCCCAGCTCTTCCCCAGGCCCAGACATGACTGCCTGGGGACAATCACTCCCTCTCATGCTGTCCCTCCTGCTGACCCAAAGGCCTCCCCAGTCCTGCCGGCGCCTTCCTCATGCCCGACTCTGACACCTACTGAGGGAGGTTCCCATGAGGCCCTGCCCAGGAGAGAATAAGAAACAGTGTGGCCCATCGTCTTCCTCAACAGTTGCCCACAGTATTTCCTCATGGAAATGTGATCGTTTTTCTTTTTTTCCTAACATTTCTGGAAAACTTCTTTTACCATTGAAATGATCTACTTTCTAGTATATTTTTTAGGAATGTTCTTCATTTATAGAGTATTTTCATTGTCTTCCACGATTATTGGTAAAATATGCTTACACTGTTGTGTGATTTGGGATATTTATAAGCTATCCTTTAATAGCGATTTCCACATTTGTTAATGCAGTGTAGTGGATGCTATTCTCTTGTTGATGAAAAGAGTCAAACTCTGTAAAATATTTTTAGAGATGTATTCTGAGCCAAATATGAGTGGCCATAGCCCGTGATGCAGCCCTCAGGAGGCCCTGAGAACATGGGCCCAGGGTGCTCAGGGTGCAGCTTGGTTTTATAGATTTTAGGGAGGCGTGAGACATCAATCAAATACATTGGTTTGGTTCAGAAGGTGGGACAACTCAAAGCAGGGGCTTCCAGGCTATAGGTGAATTCAAACATTTTCTGGTTGACAACTGGTTGAGTTTATCTGAAGACCTGGGATCAATAGAAAATGTTCCAGTTAAGATAAAGGATTGTGGAGACCAAGTTTTATTGTGCAGAGGAAGCTCTCAGTTAGCAGACTTCAGAGAAAGCAGGTTGTAAGATGCTTCTTATTGGACCTAAAAGGGTGCCTGGCTCTTGGTTGATGATCTCCTGGATCTGGAAAGGAAGGAAGGAAAACAAAGGGGAAAGGAGATTCCTATAGAATGTGGATTTTTCCCACAAGAGACTTTGCAGGGCAATTTCCAGGTATTGCAAGGAAATATATTTTAGGGTTAAATATTTTGATTTTTTCCCTTTGTCTCATAATGTTCTGCCAGAGTCAGACTGAAAAGTCAGTCACGATATATAGGGTCAAGTAAAACCCATCTGATGAGAATTTATGGTTTGTGGGGTATGACTCCCCAGACCTCTTAGATAGGAATTTGGACAAGAGAAAAAATCAGAGCTTAGTTCTCGCTATTATGGTTTTTAAAATTACTCAGCACATGTGTAGTTATATTCCTTTGCATTGTAAACGTACGTTTTCTTTAGCCAGGTGTGGTGGCGCCTGGCTACTCAGGAGGCTGAGAGAGAGGATCACCTGAGCCTGGGGGATTGAGGCTGCAGTGAGTCATGATCACACACAGCACTCTAGCCTGGGAGACAGAGTGAGACCCTGTCTCAAAAAAAAAAAAAATCACTTTTTTTCACCCTTGTAACATGATTTTTAAAAAGAATTATCTCTTAGATTTTCTTCTTTTTGCTGTTCTCTTACTTTTAAATAAAACTTCTTCAGTAAAACTTATTTACGCTATTTATTCATTTTTAAAAAAATAATGAAATCACATAAATAATTTGCTTTTGAGCATAATTTTAACATCATTCTATAACTGATGAATTCTCACTTGCTTTTGTTCTAAATTATCTGTAATTGTCATTTTATATCCTTTTGAAACAATAAATGTTTGGTAGGCTTTTCTACTTTTTCATATTTATGTGTTGTTTTTAAACTTCAAATTAGTGTCTAATTCTACTGCATTTTAGTCAGAATTTGACTTTGTTCAACTTTTACTCTTTGGTAATTTTGAGGTTTTCTTTGGCCTAATTGATACCATACTTAATCTTCAATTGGCGCTTCAAAAATATATTTGTATAACTATTTGCAGGATACAGACTTTTATAAATAGTTTATAATTATATATATATGATGTGTAATTAGGTAAAAATGTGTCAATTGTATTACTTCAACATGTCCTTATTTATATTGTGACTTTCTGAAATTTCTCAGACAAAAACAGTATTTCTGTGAGTTTTCTTTGGGGGTTGATGTGTTTAGCTTCATAGGCTCTGAGGCTCTGCTGCTTAGCACACAGGGGCTGCGTCAGCTTGTCCTCGGCGTCCATCATTAGTGGATTGTTGTTTAAATGGTGCCTGCATCTCCCTTAATGCTTGTTGTCTTGGATTCCATTTTCCTAAATGAGTAGGGCCTTTCCTGCTTCCTCTTTGTTTTTGTTGCCTGATTAATCCATGGCTATCTTCAGAATTTGACCTTTGAGACTGGTTCTGTTTGAAACTCAGCTTTTATAAGATCAAGTGGTGTTTCCAAAGCCCCTTGGGTCAGGTCGGAGGGCGGGTTATAGCAGCAAGGGGACTGATTCCTCTGTGGGGCTTTTTCTTCTCATATGTGGATTGTGGCTTGTTTGCCTTCTCATACGTGGATTGTGGCTCGTTTGCCTCTTCTTTAGTATTCGTAATTTTGTCTTATTTTGGATTTAATTTGTGGCCATCACCCCTAGATTTTCAAGCGATTTTATAGTAATGGATTTGTTTCATTCCTCATTAAAGGGATCATGTTCTGATTCCTGCTGCATGATAAGGAACCGTGTTGGCTTTCAGCATCCTCACTCCCCACTCCCAGGAGCTGCTTCTAACCAGGCTCCCCTAGTGCCTGCCTGTGCCCTTCACCAGATGGACCCTGGGCCAGCATTTGTTGGATAAATGGTGGTGAAGGACAGAATGCGTGATCTGCCCAAGCCTTTGAATTCTTGCATGGGTAGCTACACTAACGAAGAATGTCACCTGGCTTTCTCCACTCCATGTGTATTCAGAGCATTCTGAGCTTCACAGCTGAACAAGAATCCACAATGGGCCAGTGACATAGTAGCTGGTGTTCTTTACATAAGGCAGTTAATCTCCAGAGATTGAGTAACTTGCTGAAAACCAATCATCCATTCATGAAATAAAGGCAACATTAGAATGAAGTCTTCAGAATCCCCAGCCCTGTTTTTGGGCTTACCAGAGTGGCAACCACAAGCTCATTTCTCCTGCTGGTTCTTCTCTTCCCACACATGAGGTCCCTTAAGCAGAGTAAGCCCCATGAGAGAAAGCCAGAAAGAGACGCAGTGTGGAAAATCAGCAAAGCAGTAAGTATGAGTGCCCAGTGTGAGGAACAGAGCTCGCACCTAAGGGGTCACCAGGAACCTGAGAACATGCTAAAGGCTAAGAGAACCTGAGAACCAGGAACCTGAGAACATGCTAAGGGCTAAGAGACCTTGAGAACTGAGAGCCTAAGAACATGCTAAGGACTAAGGAGGACCTGAGAACCAGGAACCTGAGAACATGCTAAAGCCTAAGGAGAAGCTGAGAACATGCTAAGGGCTAAGAGAGTCAAGGAAGGGGAACCTGAGAACTGAGAACTTGAGAACATGCTAAGGGCTAAGATAACCAAGAACCTGGGAACATGCTAAGGGCTAAGGAGGACCTGAGAAGCCAGAACCTGAGAAGAACATGCTAAGGGCTAAGGAGGCCTGAGAACCAGGGAACATGCTAAATGCTCCTGAGGCAGGAACAGGGACAACGAATACCAGCTGTGTATATGAGCACCGACGACTTCACAGAGAACTTCAGGTGGCCATGAAGGTTGGATATAAAACATAAGATGGGCCTGTAATGTGGAATTTTTTCCTTTAACAAACTGGGTGACAATCTAGACTATCTCATACTATCGTGAGTCTAAGGCCAGTGTGTGCCAATGGAGAAGGGAATAGCTACTAAGTGTAAAACATTTTTCATCTTTTTAAAGTACAAAATTCATACATATGAAGTTTTGACCTACTTCAAGCTGGATGACAGAGCAAAAGTCAATGTGCAAGTTAATTGCTACAACACCACACAGCATAATGATAAACCCTCTCATTGCCGTAACATACTGCAGCATCACAAACAAGTCCCCAGGCATGGACAGAGGCGAAGCAAAGATGAATACGACAATTTAAAGATACATTTATGAGGTGGTTCCATTTGCATTGATTAGCAATTAGTGAGAAAAGTAGACAAAATACCAGAAAAGTAAATTAACTGCAGTTAAATTACACTCTGACAACATAGAACATGAAATTTCGTTAATTAAAAAATGGCCAAGGAAATTATAGCCATGATTTGAGATGCAAAGAACTGCAAAGGCCTTGGTAATTTATATGCCTGTTACATCTGTATCAGTGTAACTTGAAAAGTGATATTGTTTGGCTGTGTCCCCACCCAAATCTCATCTTGAATTGTAGTTCTCATAATCTGCATGTGTCATGGGAGGGACCCAGTGGGAGGTAATTGAATCATGGAGGTGGCTGTCTCCATGCTGTTCTCATGATAGTGAGTGAGTTTTCACGAGATCTGATGGTTTTATAAGGGACTGTTTCCCCTTTGCTCCTTGCACTTCTCTCTCCTGCCACCTTGTGAAGAAGGGTGTGTTTGCTTCCCCTTCTGCCATGATTGTTACGTTTCCTGAGACCTCCCCAGCCATGCTGAACTGAGTCAATTAAACCTCTCCTTTATAAATTACCCAGTCTCAGGTATATCTTTATGAGCAGTGTGGGAACAAAGTAATACAAAAAGGCACTAGAAATAAAAACATGGTGGGTTTATCAATTGAGATAATCAAGCAAAAATGGGATTTTTTTATAAGCCCCATGCAGGTATCACACACCTAATGTTAGTGATCTGTTCTTGAAAATCAACATCCTACATGGAAACAGTGTCTGGAAACCTATTCCATTACTGTATGTGGGAAATTTGTAATGAGTTCCACATCCACTCAAGCCCCAGTGTATTTCCTAAAGTGTTTCTAAATCACACTAAAGACCCATATACAAGTACCAGATGGTCATGTTTGGATAGAAGACACTTCTTGCTGATACCCAGAAGTGGAAATTGTTCTTAGCAAAGTGTATGTTCTATTTGAAGTAATACTGCCTCACTCAGCACCTGCAAAGTCTGAGCTGCACCTCCCTCAGGCTGTTGGGTGATGCCACAGTGCTGCATTTGGAGACATACCCAGACTTTTTCTGAATAAGATTTTGTTCAGAATGTAGCATCAAATTCTGTGAAAGGAGATACACATGCACACGCACACACACACACATACATGTATATACATATATATGTATACAGGTGTTCCTTGACTCATATCTACCTCCTCTGCCTGCCTAGGGAGCCTGGGCTGTTCATATCCCTCATTGTGGAGCTCTGCTGGGGATGATGTCCTTCAGTGTCATATTTCTAAGAGAGCCATAAGTCTACCTTTGTATTTGAAGGATATTTTCATGGGATATAGAATTCTGGGTTACTTTTTTTTCTTTCACTACTTTAAAAATGTTTTCCGTCATCTTCTGGCCTGGAGCACTTCTCAAGGAGAAATCTATAGTCGCCTTTCCACTGGCATCGGGGGCACTGGATTGAAGTCCCCCAAGATCCTCACTAGCTGTGGGCAGGGCCCCAGGGGTGCCTGGGGAGCTACATCTCGGTGGGGTGTCTGGACAGCAGACTCTGTAGTCCTGAAGTCCAAATGCAGGGTCTTGGGAAGACCCCTCATGGGGAAGTGAAGAGACGGGTTTGGCCGAGGAGAGGTTGGACTCAGTGTGGTCACGACAGAGGCCTCAGGAGCCCTCACCCCTCCTCAGGGGCTGGGGACCAGTGTGGGATGCAGACCTTCCTAGATGGGGTATAAACGTGGGTGAGGCAGACCCCCATGGTGGAGGGCCATTTTGGGAGGGGACGCAGCTGTGTGGTGATGACACTTGCCCCCAGCTGCCTCAGGGACAGTGGTGCTCAGTGGCCTGCCAGAGTTGATGAGACAGAGCTGAAGGTCTGGGGAAACCAAGGCAGCTTGAGTTCACAGGTCAGAGTATAAAAGAGAAGAGTGCACAGAGAGCCCTGGAGATTTTCAGCCACTGCTGAGGATTTGGTAGATGACTGATGACCTTGTGTCTATGAGGGAAAAGAACCATCCAAAAAAATGAGAGCAAACAGTATCTGACATTCACACAGGGTGCGACATAGTGCTTCTTCAAACCTATCAAGACTTGCAAACCTCATAATTTCCAGATAATTGGGTAGAATGCCCACAGAGTCCTGTCTTAGTGGGGAGTAATTTGTCATAGATAATTGCTGCTCTGATACTGCCAAACAAGACTTAAAAGTAAGAACCGAGAGGGTTGAACTGGTCCCAAGCAACTTAACTGAATGCCAGAGCAAAGGTAAATAATATTTATGGGATTGCAAATGTCCATCACCCAATAAGGTAAAATTCACAATGTGAATATATAGACATGGATTATCTGGCATGAAAAGGAGCAGGAAAATGCAACTCATAAAATTCATCAGTGTAGACACAGAACTGACACAGACACAATAAGTAGGAGACAGGAAAATTTCATGGGTGGAATGAATAGCAGATTAGACACTGTGGTAGAAAATATTAGTGAACTTGAAGACACAGCAATAGGAACTATCCATAAGGAAACAAGGAAGGATAATTAAAAATAAAGATAAAAAACACCAGTGAGCTATGGGACACATCTAAAGGCCAAATATCTGTATAACTGGAGTCCCAAGGCAGGAGAGACAGGAACAGAAAAATCATTTGAAGAAATAATGAGGAAAATTGTTTCAATATGATAAAAATGATAAACTCACAGAGCCAGAAAGCTCAATAAGCCCCCTAAAAAAGAAACATGAAGACTAAGAAATATCATAATAAAATTTCTCAAAACCAGTGATAAAAAGCCAACCTTAAAAGCAGTCAGAGGAAAAAAAGGTGCATTTCATAGAGAGATGAGATGATGAAGGCCACTGCAGGTTTCTCCTTGAGAACGCTCCAGGCCAGAAGACGATGGAAAGCATTTTTAAAGTACTGAAAGGAAAAAAAAACAAACAAACATCAACCCAGAATTCCATATCCCATGGAAGTATCCTTCAGATACAAAGGTAAAATTATTGGCTTTCTCAGAAATATAGATGCTGAAGGACATCATCACCCACAGAGCTCCATGGCCAGGGCTGGTAAAGCTGCTGTTCTGGCAGAAGGGAAAGGTGCCAGATGGAAACAAATGAGAGAACACGCGAAGGCAACTGCATCAACCGATAGATGGTGTTTTCCTGTCACTTAAATCACATTTAAAGAAGTTGATTAAACAAAAATGATGAAAATGTATTGTGAGGTTGATAACATAGCTGTCAACAGAATTCATGTCAACACCTGCATCAGAGCTGGAGGGAGAATTGCAAGTATCTATTTAAGGCTCGTATTTCATATGTTAAGTGGTGTGATGTCCCTTGGAGGCAACCTGTGGTCAGTTAAACGTGACTGTTACACACTAGCTGTAATTTGGGCTTCTTGCCCTAACAAGGATCTAGACTTAGATGTTGAGAAGGTGAAGGCGGAGCCATGCCCCAGGGCTCTGAGGCAGCCAGTGCCTGAGCGCTCAGGAAAGTACCTGCCTCCACCTCGGACCTAGCCTCTCCCTGGCCTGAGAGAAGCAGATGGCAGCCGACCGCACCTGTAAAGCCTGTTATGAGGGAGGCCTGAGTCTTGTGCTGGCAGTGGGGCATGGCGCCGGGGCCTGTGGCGTCTGGACCGTCCACTGCAGCACAAGTCGGACCTGAAGTGATTGGTCATCGCTGAGCATGGCTCTCAGCGGGAAGGGGATTTGGGAGCATTGCTGAGGGCGGCAGGTTCACAGAGGGCCCTGCCCTTGTCTGTGGGCAGCAGAGCCAGACAGCAAGGGCCCCCAGACTGGCCCATCTTTTTAATGGTGATGCCCCTTCTTTTATGGACATAAATGATGCACTCAATTAATTATACAAACTAAAAATAATCAGAATTAAAGGCTCTTTGGTCTGTGTCTAAACTCCATGTCTACGAAATCTTTGCATTTTATTAGAAGCATGGCGTGTGCGTGCAGGCGCACACACACACAAACGCACACACGCACTCACACCCCTCACACACTCACACACTTACACAAACTCACACACGCACATGCGCACGTGTGCACACACTTTTTTTTGTTGTTGAAACAGGGTCTTCCTCTGTTGCCTGAGGCTGGAGCACAGCGGTGCCATCGTAGCTTACTGCAGCCTCAAGTTCCTGGGCTCTAGTGACCCTCCTGCCTCCACTTCCCAAAGTGCCAGGATTATAGCTGCGAGCCCCCATACCGGCCTCACATTATATTCCTTTTGTTGTTGTTGTTGTTGAGACAGAGCCTTGCTGGAAGGTGGAGGTGGGGTGCAGTCACTCACGCAGGTGTTCTTAAACCTGGCTGGTAGAGGCGTCTCCTATGGGAATTATCTTCCTTATTTAGGAGCATGCTCTGGGCCCTTTTGGTCATGTGCAAAAAAGCAAAGGCCTCCGTGGGGGCTGTGAAGCTCTGGGCGGCTGAGTCCTGGGTGCAGAGACCAGCGGCAGAGTCTGCGGGTGAGCTGGGCAGGGAGGGCCATGCCCATCCCTAGGGAGGCCGTGCCCATCGTGTCCCAGGCTGAGACGCTGCCCCGTGGCTCAGGCAAGCTCTCCGCCACAGCTGAGGGTAAAGGGGGACAGGGCGCAGGCTCAGGGGGCCACGGACGTCCTCTGTGCATGCCCAGGCCTCCACCAGGGCTCCCCATAAACATGGGGAGTCCTGACTCTGTCTCTCTGGGGCCTGTTGGGCGTTACCGCAACTTTTCCAGTGAATCTCCCTGGTTCTGCTCTTCCTTTCCATGTGGCTGCACAAGCTGGTGATGGGGGCCCCACTGGCAAGTGGCCGCTTTCTCAGGGACTCTGAGCATCGTTATTGGGGGCCACATGTGGCTGACACGTCCAGCTGCCTCCTGGATTTATGCCTTCAGCACGCAGCTGTCCCGTGGGGCCCCTGGCCAGCCGTGCCTGGTTCTTGGCCTTGTCCTCGCTGGCCCTACCCCTGCCGCCCTCAGCAGGGTGGGCACCACGTGTGTCTGCCCACGGGAAGCGTCCCATGTGTTTGTCCTTCTAGCCTCAGACGTCCCTGCCCTGCATGGTGCGCGCGATGGCGGTGCGTGAATCACTGTTTAACAGCAGGGACTGCAGCGGAGGGGCTGAGAGCACTGCATGGACGTCCCAAGGCTGTGGCGAAGTACATCAACCTAAGGCCTAAAACAATGCACATTTATCAGGCGAGAACCTGGTTCCTGCCTTTTCCAGCTTCTGGGCCGCCACCTTCCTTGGTCTACCCACAAACCCAGCAGAAGCCATGCCAAGCCTTGGGCCCCCCCATGCCCACCCGGCCTCCGGCTGCCTCCGCCTCCTGGAGAATTCCTGCTGAGCCTGCAGCCAGCACCTGCAGCTTCCTCCCTTTCTCCCCTCCCCTTGTTTCCCATGTATTGCTTTTGCTTCCTGTCTTCTGCTCTCAGCAGGGGTCATTCGTCCATCCCCACAACCACGAGGCAGGTGCTGTTAGCCATCCTCGTGCAGGACACAGGCTCGGGGGCCCGGGAGAAGTTCAAACCCATGGTCATGGAGCAGCAAGGCCAGGCCAGCCACCGAGCCCGGCTCCCAGCCCCTTGCATGCACCCAGGCACCACAAGGGACAGAGCAGCTCCGGGCACCAGCAAACATGCGGTTGATGTCTGGTTTCTTTTGTTTTTCAGGCCCTCAAAACACAGCGTTGGCAGCGAGAGGAGGTACAGTCGGGAGGGCGGCGCTGCCCTGGCCAAGGCCCTCCGACACCACCTGCCCTTCCTGGAGGCCCTGTCCCAGGCCCCAGCCTCAGACGTGCTCGCCAGGACCCATACGGTGCAGGACAGACCCCCCGCTGAGGTGAGCCTTCCACTTCCTCCCCGGGCCGGGGTTGGCTTATCCTTCAGGGTGCAGGTACCTGGGCATGTTTCCTTAGTCACTGGCTCCTCTTGGCTTTGCGCCTGTTTCCCGGGCCAGCAGGCATCCTGCGAACAGGGCTTTGGTGTTCCTGGGGTCCCTTAGAGCGACACCTGCTCCCAGTCCAGCCACCCCCAAAACGCTTAGTCCTCCGGGTGAGGCTCTGTAGGATCTTTCTTGGGACAAGGTGCCGTGACTCCAGAAAGCCCACCATTTAAACCACAGATGCACACCAGGGAGGTAGAGGAGATAGGTGGCTGCTCTTCACCCTTTGAGAAAGGACCGGGGACAGCAGTGGACACTGAAACCTGACTGAGGGAGACTGAGGGGCCATGAACATAGCTGGAATTAGGGGGCACAAGGTGCAACTACTGCGTCCAAGGAAAGCTCCTGCTCCCCGGCAAGCCCGCCCCGGGGGCAGCCCAGGGCAGCGTAAGGGCTCCATCTGCCTGTGGGCATGAGGGTCTGGGCACCAAAACACAAGGTGATGCCCTGGGCACACAGACCCCAGACAGGCTCGGAGGCGAACCCCAGGAGTGTTTATGCAGGGCCAGTGGGAGCTGCAAGGACCCGCATCACAGAGCCACCCAAGACCCTTCAATATGCGGAGCCCACTCAACATCTTAAGGACACGGAATTAGGAATCTCAGTAAATTTTGTAAATGGAAAAGCAGGCATGATTTTTATGACGACTTGTTAGGCCAGAGTTCACAGGTCCCACATTGCCTGGAAAGAGGGAGGGACGAGAGCTGCAGAAATCACCTTTGGAGCCCAGCCCCGTCAGCTTCCTGGGATAGGATTTTGGACCAGGTGTTGAGGCCCAGGATGGCCCTGGGGACACTGGGGGTTTGATGGCGACGCTCACACACTCCTTTTCTGCCAAACGTTAGTTCCATCAGCTCTAATTTGACACACTTTCCTTTCTAAGATGGAAGCCATGCTGGTGTGAGACAGGAAAGTCTGAGGACCCTCTGCATCCTCTTGGACTCCACTGGGGTCTCACCAGGAGCTGTGGCCCTGGGATATGTGTGGGAAGCAATGTGGGCCCAGTTTCTATTATGTTCCTGCCATCGAGCCATTGAAATGACTTAAGTTAACTCTGGGCAACCCCCACAGACCTCGAAAGGTAGAGTCCTCCCAGAGGATGCGTGGCCGCTAAGCTCAATCCCAGGCCAGCTTAGGGGCTTCCTGGAACCTTGCACCAAGCGTGGGAACCACAGGGTGAGTTTCCACAGAAGTTGGCCCCACAAGGTGGCACGTTCTGTGCAGGCAGGTGAGGAAGCTGAGGCACTTCTATGTCTTAGCAGGTGGTGCCCGGGGAAGGCCCGGCCTTGGCCCCATGGTTCTCTGGAGCCTTTCCGAGGGCAGCTCCTGGGCAGCCATCTTTGCTGTGGCCTTGCCTCTGTTCAGGAGGATGTCACGATAACGTTTGAATGCAGAAGCCAGTCTGTCCACGGCCGCCAAACAGAGCCCTGATGCTGGCCCAGAGCCATGCAGGGGCCACGGGGTGCCAGACCCACAGGCCACAGTTGAGAGGCTGCTCAGGAGGGCCCAGTGGCACCTGGGCCATATTTGTGTTTTTCCTGATCATGGACTGTGTTTCCTGGTTGGTCGAAATCACCCCTCATGGTGGAGGGTGGGGGTCTTCAGCCCTTGTGGAAGTACAGGGTCATGGGGCTCTGTGGGCCCCAGGTCTCCCTCTAAGGTTAGGCTCACAATGAGAGGCCAGTCCCAGCCCTGCTCTGTGCCAGGCCCACCTCCCATCAGGGCCACTGGCTGGCCTGAAAAACATGCCCCAAAGCCTTCCAGGAGCCTGTGGGAGTCTCTCTGTGTGGGCCTAACCCTAGAGGGTCTGGTCCACTTAACACTATTTTAAACAGGCTAAATTTAAAGTTTTTATTCATTAACTGAGAGCAACTAAGCACGTCTGGTGCGCCAGACATCCTGCTGGATTTTGTGGATGCAGAAGGTGGATTTCATGCAGCTCTGTCCTTGGGTCAGAGGCTCCTCCACCCACTGCTCTGGGGCCAGGGGGAGCCGCTCAGCTTCTGTGCCTCGAGTCCTCAGCTGTAAACCAGGGGTAGTGGCCCTGGAGGTGTCATGAGAGCCACGTGTGAAGCTCCTCATGGAGTGCCCAGTCAGCAGTAGCTGTAACCATAACTATCGGTGATAAAATAATCTTTAAAAAATGAAATAGAAATTAGGTCGAGAGTCTGAACCAGGCTCAGTGGAGGTCTCCGACTCTGATGAGAAGAATCAGGGCGCCAGGACGCTGGCAAACATATTCCCTCCGCACACCTGTGCCTCGGCACCACAGAGCAGGTCTCAGCACAGCACGGTGGAAACTGGCATTTCTCCCACCCTCTTGAACGTTGGTAATTTAGCACCTCCAACTCTGAAATCATTGCTTTGTCCTCCTCCTCTGCCCTGCTGTGTCTTTATCAGAAGGGCTGTGGGGCCCTGTGCTGTGCCTCCACTGCTGCTGGGAGATTTCAGGCTCCTGTAACGGGGCCGTGACGTCACGTCCCCAGACGCTGGAAGTGAACAATCAGTAAAGTAACCCATGTGCAGTCCAGAGATGGTTTTAGTAACATACGAGGGAAGGGGGAGGCGTCATTAAAAGTTTCAGAGACTCGGAAGAAGTTTGAGAGAAGGGAAATCAGTTGACACTTTTCTGTGGAGCAGTTTCCTGTCTTTCCCCCCTGACTTGACAGTGGCGTGCTCACCTAGACTGACGTCCAAGGGCCCTCTTCACGGGCTACTGAATAGAGAAAGGCAGGAGTGTAGCCTTGGAGGCTCGTCCAATGTGCCTTGGATGGGCCAGTGAGCGAGTCGTCACCTGCAAACAGCATTTGGTTTCATTCAATGGGAGCCTCAGTTGTTCCATTTTGAACCCATCATCATGCTCCTCCTTCGGTTTCAATTATTTTATTAAATAGCCCTGGCACTAAAATAAAAGAGTCAGAGTTAGAATGGAATTTGCTTGTGGGACAAGGCGCAGCATGGATTCGCCTCGAGGGTAAATTGAATGGCTGCAGTGCTTCCCTGCCCTCAGCAGCCAGACGTGAGGTCGGCCAAGCAGCCGCAACATCCACGCATTAGAAACAAACCGTAGCAAATTGCAGGAACTCGTTGAGAGTGAAGGTCTTTGGTGGATATTGAGCAATTCGTGCTATGAGCCATTGGGAGGTATCCTACTGATGCCCCATGAGATGGCTCATAGCAGCCCCCGGGGAAAGCAAGTTCCTGCCAGAGACAGGATGCCTTCCTAGGCCGAGCACAGTGTACTGCATGTCCTGGGATGCTTTCCAGGTGCTCAGTGGCTCTGCTGGACTCAGCAGCTCAGTGCTCATCAGGGCAAAGGGCCCGTGGCCTCGTCACACTAACCAGTTGTATTTACTGAAGTCTTTCCATTCCTGGCTTACTGCACTAGGATTCCAGCACCAGCATTCTCAACACACGCCCAGGAGTGCTCTGGAAGCAGCCTTCCCCATACAGGGGGCGAGCGCGGCGGCCTTCCCCATACAAGGCGGCGAGCGTGGCGGCCTTCCCCATACAAGGCGGCGAGCGTGGCGGCCTTCCCCATACAAGGGGGCGAGCGTGGCGGCCTTCTCCATCGCGGGGCGAGCGTGGTGGCCTTCCCAGTACAGGGGGCGAGCGTGGCGGCCTCCCGCATACAGGGGGTGGGCGTGGCGGCCTTACCCCTACAGGGGGCGAGTGTGGTGGCTGCCTCTGCACTAGGACATCCCTTCCGTTGGGAGCTCGTGACGGGGCCACTGGGGGTTCATCTCTTGGGGTGCGACTCTGCTGCTCCCCAGGGCTGCTGGGTGCATGGAGGAGGAGCATCTTCCACCACTGCCCCCATCTTGCCTGCTCTCTATTTCAAGAAATAGGAATGGGAGAGGGGCGTGGGCACTGGTCATGTCAAATATTCCACCAGCAGCCAGGGTCCACCTTCTGATAAGTTTGGCTGTGTCACCTTGGAACCTCCTACACACGATGGTCGGCCTCACAGTCCTGGTCTCTACTGTTACTCAGCATAATTATCAGGAAGTCATTCTTTCCCACTCGGAGGTGTCCCAGTTTGAATTAATGAGCTCCGTGGTCATTCCAGCACACAGACATTTAGCACAGCTGTCAAACGGTTATTCAGAAAATGAGCACTTGGTGGCATTTTGGCTTAGGTATTTTTCTTCTTTGTTAAGATAGATGCTTCTCAGTATTTAAAAAAATGCATGAAAACCCAGAACTCATTTTCTTTTCTGTCCAGTGTTTAAATGAGGAGAAAGCTCTTAGTCATCTCGCTAATGAACAAAGACTGAATAAGCACAGGAAGTGCGTGACCGGAGGCTGCAGCGCTGCCGTGCAGATTTTGCTGCCCCGTAAATATAGGAACTTAGAGATCTGGGCCCCAGCTTCTCCCCTCCCCTCTCAGCTGATGAAATATTTTAATTGGAAATTTAAGCTTTATACACTGACGATCTTTGAAGGTACAATCAACTTCCTGTGAATTATTTTATAAATCATTGTTTTCTATGTACCCATCATCAAAAATGAAACTCTAGCATAGATGGAGAAATATCCTAAACATATTGCCTTTCAGGGCCTTCATGCTGGTGACGTCATAACAGAATTATTTTATTTTATTCCACTGGGAATATAATCATGCTCTTTCTCTTTGTTCATTAGCGAGATGACTCAGAGCTTTCTCCTCGTTTAAACACTAATTGAGCACTTATTGATCACTAAATCAAGGTGTCGTTACGACTTCTGCATTGTGAGGGTGGTAACGCTTCCTGTTTTATTGACTATGGTAGCACCAGTTCACAGTCCTTGAACTCATCATGCAGAACACCATAAATTCCCTGTCCACTCTGTTACTGAGGAGGTTTAGTCAGAAATTCATTACTTACCAATACCATTAACTAGCTGATTTATTTTGGAAATGTTTAAAAAACATATTTAACATACAAGAAATGGTGCTAGATTAAGGAAATGATTAAGGAAAGTTAGTTTCTGTCCTTTAGGATTTTACAGTTTTGCTGGGTAGGAGGGAGAAAACAAGCAAGTAAAAAATATAATTAAAAAATTAAAGCAAGTGCTGTGATGGAGGGAACACAGAAAGTAAAGGTGCACTCATGCCAGAGGGGGCAGGTGGCCCAGGCGGGCTTCTGACAGAGGGGGCAGGTAGGCCCAGGCACGCTCATGCCAGAGGGGGCAGGTGAGCCCAGGTGTGCTCATGCCAGAAGGGGTAGATGGCCCAGGTGGGCTTCCAAGAGGACGGCCTTGGGGGATGACCAGGAGGCACCTCCTGCAGGTGTACGATGGACGTAGGGTGCAGAGTGTCAGGAGCCCATTCCCCTCCCACCCCGACCATATGAGTGAGCCCCCAGGAGAAGTCTGCCAGGAGACTATCCCCCTCCCACCCCAACAACACGAGTGAGCCCCAGGAGAAATCCGCCAGAGCTGAGGACACAGGAAAAGAGGATGAACTGCATTCCAGAAAGGGATGGATGAACCCATTCCAAGGAGAGGAGACCACAGCTTCTTTCATGCGCATTGGAATGGAAGAAGCAGAAGCCAGTCACAGGAAGTGGGGAGAATTCGGCCTAAATTTTAAGAAACTCTTGAGGTGCATGGAACAGATTTGAGAGACAGGCTATGCAAAGCGAGTGTCTGCACCCCCACCTCTTTCCTGTGGGCTTTCGCTGAGTATGTGAGATGGGGCACTAGGGATGGAGGAGGGAGGGGGCTGGGAGAAATCCTGCCAAGGAGCACCAGGCCTCTATGGAGTGCCCCATGTGGCCTTCTGAAGACTGGGGACAAGGAAGCATGGTGGAAAAAGATCTGTTGAATCTTTCTAAGGGTGCAGAAAGCCAGGGTGGGACCGACAGGGAAGAGAAGCTTCAGAAACTCGCAAACTGACACTTGGACCATAAAGCAGAGAGCTCCCCCATGGTTCAGAAACCTGGTGGCTGAGTGCAGAGCATAAAGGGATCTCGAGTCTCACTGGAGCCCAGATCCAAGCCTGGGCGAAGAAGGCAACTTAGACCCAAAGGATGGAAAATGTGTACGATGGAAACTCGAAAGGCAGGAAAGTTGGTGTGGTCATGTTAATATTAGACAGAGTGGACTTCAAGACTTAAAAGTGTTATTCATGATAGAGACACTTTATGATGACTAAATGGTCAATTCATTAAGATGCTATAGAAAAATGTTATGAACCAATTTCAGAGCTTCAAATACATAAAGGAAATATATGAGAGTACTAAAGAGAGAAACATACAGGTCGATCATGATCATTAGTGATTGAAACTCTCCTCTGTCAGTAACTGATTAAACAAATAGATAAAGTATCAGTAAGGATAGAGAAGATTTGAACCACAGCATTAACCAGTCTAAGCTAAGTGATGTTTATAGAATGATACACCTAAAAACTGCTAAACACACATTCTTTTTGAGTATGTTATATAGAATATTTCCCAAACTAGATCAAATGCTGGGCCATAAAATAAGTCTCAATAAATGTCAACAGATCAAAATCATACAGAGAAAGATTTTAAAAGAAAACTGCAGATTATTATTCTTCAGAAATATAGAAACAAAAATTCTAAACAATTTTTATCAAATTATATTCAACAATATATAAAAAAGAATACTGCATCATAATCAAGGCAGATTTATCCCAGATATGCAGGGTATATCGAACATTTAAACATCAACCAACATAACTCACCATAGTAACATAGACCATGTGATGGTCTCAGTAGATACTGGAAAAAGCATTTGGCAAAACCCAGCATCCATCCATCCATGACGGAAACCTACATCTAAGATTACATCAACTGGTGAAGGGCTGAATGCTTTCCACTTAAAATCTGGCATTAGACGAGGATGTCTGCTCTTACCTCTTCAATTCAACACTGCATTGAAGATCTTTTTTTTTTCTTTTGAGACGGAAGTTCATTCTTCTTGCCCAGGCTGGAGTGCAGTGGCGCAATCTTGGCTCACTGCAACCCTCTGCCTCCTGGGTTCAAGTGATGCTCCTGCCTCAGCCTCCCAAGTAGCTGGGATTACAGGCACCCACCACCATGCCCGGCTAATTTTTGCATTTTTAGTAGAGACTAGGTTTCACCATGTTGGCCAGGCTGGTCTCAAACTCCTGACCTCAGGTGATCCACTGCCTGTCGCATTGAAGATCTTAGCCAGTGCAATAAAACAAGAAGAAATGAGAGGCATTCAGATTACATAACCTTTGTCAAAAATTTGGTGGAACCTACAGAAAAGCTACTAAAACTAGTAAATATAGCAATGCTGTAGAGTGCAAAGTCAGCACACAAAAATTAATTTATTTCTGTATACTAGCAACAATTAAATATGAATTTTAAAAAATATAGTAGCATCAAAAATTATGAAATAATTGAGGTTGAATCTAAAATATGTGTAAGACAGTGTACAATGAAAACTACAATACATTGATGAGAACAATAAGACAAATTAATGGCGATATATACATGGTCATGTGTCTAAAGACTCAATAGTGTTAAGGTGGAAATTACCTCCAAATTGGTATCAATATGATACAAAAACACAATCCTTAAAAAAAATTGATAACTAGAACTTTGTCAAAATTTAAAAATTTTCTTCTTCAAAAGAAGACACTTCTTTGAAAGACACACAAAAGATTGAAAAGACAAGCAACATACTTAGAAAAATACTTGCAAATAGCACTTTTTAAGATAAAATATTTCAGAATGTATAAAAATCTCTAAAAACTAAAAAAGCAGCACATTAAAAATGGGCATTTTTTTTCAAGACAGTGGATTAGAAGCAGTGTTAGCATGCCTCTCCCACTTGGAAAGACAAAATAGTGTGTAAAGATTCACACTGTGAACTTTTTTCCAAGAAGCGACACCAGAACTTGACAGGAAAACTAAAAGAAACCACAGAACCTTTGAAAGAAGTGGCAGGCTGCAGCCTACACTGTGAGCCAAGCAAAGAACTGTAAGCCCCACAGCGTGAGGGGGAGACACTGCCTCCAAGATATGCACCCCCACTGGAGAATTCAGCCCATGGGAGCGGGACCTTA
The DNA here is from genome assembly GCF_029289425.2 of Pan paniscus. NCBI lineage: Eukaryota > Metazoa > Chordata > Mammalia > Primates > Hominidae > Pan > Pan paniscus. The sequence continues at coordinate 194,665,966 of NC_073255.2, read as the reverse complement.
ACCCTACCAAGTCCTGGAACTGATTTAGGGAGCAGTGGAGAATATGAAGTAGGAGAAGCAGTAGAAAGAGCCCTGTGTGCATTCCCAGTCTCCAGCATGGATTGGGGAAGCCATTCTGCCTCACAGGGGACCTTGCGGAAGTCTGCCAACCAACTCAGTCAGTGGCCACGGGTTGAGAGAAGCTCCCAACTGAAATTTGCAATCTAATCTCGAGTGGGGACAAACTCCCTTGGCCATAACCCAGGGGGGAGTGGGAAGCACGCTGCAGCCACAAACACAGGATCTGGGAGCCTGGCTTTGCTGCTGGACTGGGATAGATGTGGTCTGAAAGCCACACTTCCTGTCTCCATGATGATTGGGACAATATCTCACATCTCAATATTAGTGTTGAATGTAAATGGCCTAAATCCTCCATTTAAAAGATAACAGATTGGTAGAATGGATAAAAAGACACAAACCAAATATCTGCTATCTCAACATAGTCACCTAACACATAAAGATGCATATAAAGTTAAGGTAAAGGGGTAGTAAAATATATTCCATGCAAATGGAAACCAAAAGTGAGCAGGGGCATTCTAATATCAGATAAAACAGACTTTAAAGCAACAACAGTAAAAAGAGACAAAGAAGGTCATTAAATGATGATAAAAGGGCCAATCCAACAAGAAGATATTACAATTCTAAATTTATATGCACCAAATGCTGGAGCTCTCAGATTCATAAAATAATTACTGCTAGATGTGAGAAGTGAGATAGGCAGCAACATGCCAACACTGGGGGACCTCAATACTTCACTGACAGTACAGGACAGATCATTGAGACAGAAAGTCAACAAGGAAACAATGGACTTAGTCTACACTCTAGAACAAATGGATCTAACAGATATTTACATAACATTCTAATCAAGAACTGCAGAATATACATTCTTCTCATGAGCACATGGAACATTCTCCAAAATAGACTAGATGAAGAAAATGTGGTACATATACACCATGGAATACTATGCAGCCATAAAAAGGAATGAGATCATGTCCCTTGGAGGGACATGGATGAAGCTAGAAGCCATCATCCTCAACAAACTAACACAGGAACAGAAAATCAAACACTGCATGTTCTCACATATAAGTGGTAGTTGAACAGTGAGAACACATGGACACAAGGAGGGGAACAACACACACCAGGGCCTGCTGAGGGTTGGGGGGAGAGTGGAGGGAAATTAGAGGACAAGTCAATAGGTGCAGCAAACCACCATGGCACACATATACATAGGTAACAAACCTGCACGTTCTGCACGTGTATCCCGTCTTTTTAGAAGAAAAAGTAATGAAACAAAAAAAAGACTGTATACTAGGCTACAAAACAAGTCTCAATAAATTTTTTAAAATTAAAATTATATCAAGTATCTTCTCAGACCACAGTGGAATAAAACTAGAAATCCACTCCAAAAGGAATTTTTTAAACTACACAAATACATGGAAATAAAAAGTATGCTCCTCAATGATTTTTGGGTTAACAGTAAAATCAAGATGGAAGTTTACAAATTCTTTGAAATGAATGATAATAGTGACACAAGTTATCAAAACCTCTGGGATATGGCAAAAGCAATGCTAAGAGGAAAGTTCACTGTGCTAAATGCCTATATCAGAAAGTCTGAAAGAGCCCAAAGTGACAACCTAATGTCACACATCAAGTAACTAGAGAAATATGAACAAACTAAACCCAAAGCTGGAAGAAGAAAAGAAATAACAAAGATCAGAACAGAGCTAAATCAATTTGAAGGAAAGAAACAAATACAAAAGATGAAACAAAAAATTGGTTTTTTGAAAATATAAACAAAATTGATGGACCATTAGCTAGATTAATCAAGAAATGAAGAGTGAAGATTAAAATAAGCTCAACTATACCACAGAAATACAAAAGATCATTCACGACTATTATGAACACTTCTATGCATACAAACTAGAAAATCTAGAAGAAATGAATACACGAATATATTCCTGCAAGCATACAACCCTCCTAGATTAAATTAGGAAGGAATAAAAACCCTGAACAGACTAATAACAAGCAGTGAGATTGAATCAGTAACTTAAAAATTGCCCATAACAAAAAAAGCCCAGGACCAGATGGATTCACAGCTGAATTATACCAGACACTCAAAGAATTGGTACCAATTCTACTGAAACTATTCCAAAAGATCAGGGCAGAGAGAATCCTCCCTAACTAATTCTATGAAGCCAGTATCACTCTGACACTAAAATCAGGGATAAAATAATGAACAAAAGCAAACTATAGACCAATATCCCTGATGAACATAGATGCAAAAACCCTCTATGAAATACTAGCTGACTGAACCCAACAGCACATCAAAAAGATAATAAACCATGATCAAGTGGGTTTCATCCCAGGGATGCAGGGATGGTTTAACACATGCAAGTCAATAAATGTGATACATCACATAAACAGTTAAAAACAAACACCATATGATTATCTCAATAGATGCAGAAAAAGCATTCAATAAAACCCAGCATCACTTCATGATAAAAACTCTCAACAAACTCGGCACAGAAGGGACTTACCTCAAAATAATAAAAGCCATATATGATAAACCCACAACCAACATTATATGGAATGGGGAAAAGTTGAAAGCATCCCCCCTGCGAACTGAAAGAAGACAAGGATGCCCACTCTCACCACTTCTATTCAACGTAGTACTGGAAGTCCTAGCCAGAGCAGTCAGAAAACAGAAGGAAATAAAGGGCATCCAAAATGGAAAAGAGGAAGTCAAACTATTGCTGTTTGCCAATGATATGATATACCTACAAAACCCTAAAGACTCCTCCAAAAGACTCCTAGATTTCATAAACGAATTCAGGAAAGTCTCAGGTTACAAAATCAATGTACACAAATCAGTAGCAGTGCTATATACCAACAATGACCAAGCTGAGAATCAAATCAAGAACTCAATCCCCTGTACGAGGGCTTCAGAAAATAAATAAAATACCTATCAATACACTTAACCAAGGAGGTGAAAGATCTCTATACAGAGAACTACAAGACACTGCTGAAATACACTGTAGATGACACAAACAAATGGAAACACATCCCATGCTTATGGATTGGAAGAATTTCATGAAAATGCCCACACTGCCCAAAGCAATCTACAGATTTAATGAAATTCCTATCAAAATACCAACATTATTTTCATATAGCACCAAAAAATAGCCCAAATAGCAAAAGCAATCCTAAACAAAAAGAACAGATCTGGAGGCATCACATTACCTGACTCCAAACTATACTACAAGGCTAGAGTTACCAAAACAGCATGGTACTGGTAGAAGAGTAGGCACATAGACCAATGGAACAGAATAAAGAACCCAGAAATAAACCCAAACACTTACAACCAACTGATCTTTGAAAAAGCATAGAAAACCATAAACTGGGGAAAGGACACCTGTTTGATAAATGGTTTTGGTAAAACTGGATAGCCACATGTAGAAGAATGAAACTGGATCTCTATTGATGCAGGGTAAGGAGCCCCAAAGTGGGGCTTAGCCCACCAGGGTTCTTGGCTTTGCCCAGGAAAGAATTCAAGGGCAAGCTGGAGATAAAAGAAAGCAACCTTATTGAAAAGGCAGTGTTACAACTCTGGCAGTGTTTTAGCTCTGTGACTGCTCCTGCAGAGCCAGGCTACCCCATAGGCAGAGAGTAGCAGCTCAGGGAAGCTTTGCAGTCATATTTATAGCTACTTTTAATTACATGAGGATTAAGAGTGGTTTATGCAGAAATATCTAGGGAAGAGGTAGTAACTTTTGGGTCATCAGGTCATTGCCATGGAAAGGGGCAGTTACTCCTTGGTGTTGTCATGGCAAGTGTAAACTGACATGGCATATTGGTGGGTGAGACTTATGGAAAGCTGCTTCCACCTTGGCCCTGTTTTAACTAGTCCTCAATTTGGTTCAGTAACCCAGCCCTGCCTCTGAAGTTGAGTCCTGCCTCCTACCTCATTATCTCTTACCTTATACAAAAATCAACTCAAGATGGATCAACAACTTAAATCTAAGACCTGAAACCATAAAACTTCTAGAAGATTAAGTAGGAAAAAATCTTCTGGACATTGGCCTTGGCAAAGAGTTCATGGGTAAGACCCCAAAAGCAAATGCAACTAAAACAAAAATAAATTGGACCTAATTAAACTGAAAAGCTTCATATAGCAAAAGAAATTATCAGAAAACCCACAGAATGGGAGAAAATATTTGCAAACTATGCATCTGACAAAGGACCAACATCCAGAATCTACAAGGAACTCAAACAATTTAGCAAGAAAAAAAAATCCCATTAAAAAGTGGACAAATGACGTGAACAGACATTTCTTAAAAGAAGATATTCAAATGGGCAACAACATATGAAAAAAATGCTCAACATCACTAATCATCAAGGAAATGCAAATTAAAACCACAATGAGATACCACCATACTCCTGCAAGAATGACTATTATTAAAAAGTCACAAAACAATAGATGTTGGTATGACTGTGGTGAAAAGGGATCACTTATCCACTGCGGGTGGGAATGTAAATTAGTACAACATCTGTGGAAAACAGAATGGAGATTTCATAAAGAACTAAAAGTTGATCTACCCTTTTGATCCAGCAATCTCACTACTGAGTATACAAAGGAAAAAAAATCAATATATCAAAAAGGCACCTGTTCACAATTGCAAAGATATGGAACCAGTCTAAGTGCCCATTGACTGATGAGTGGCTAAAGGTGCAGTGGCTCACGCCTATAATCACAGCACTTTGGGCGGCCGAGGCAGGTGGATCACGACCTCAAGAGATTGAGACCATCCTGGCCAACATGGTGAAACCTTGTCTCTACTAAAAATACAAAAAATTAGCCAGGCATGGTGGCGGGTGCCTGTAGTCCCAGCTACTTGGGAGGCTGAAGGAGGAGAATCACTTGAACTTGGGAGGTGGGGGTTGCAGTGAGCTGAGATTGTGCCACTGCACTCCAGCCTGGCAACAGAGCAAGACTCCATCTTAAAAAAAAAAAAAAAAGAAAGAAAATGTAGTATATATATACACCATGGAATACTACTCAGCCACGGAAAAGAAGGTAATAATGTCTCTTGCAGCCACTTAGATGGAGCTGGAAGCCATTATTCTAAGTGAAGTAACTCAGGAAAGGAAAATCGATTACTTATGTTCTGACTTATAAGTGGGAGCCAAGCTATGGGTATGCAAAGGCAGACAGAGTGATCTAATGGACTTTGGAGACTCAGAAGCGGGAGGGTGGGAGGGGAGAGGGATAAAAAAACCCTACATATTGGGTACAATGTGCATTACTTGGATGATGGGTGCATTAATATCTGAGACTTCACCACTATTAAATTCATACATGTGACCCAAACCATGCGTACCCCAAAAGCTTTTGAAATTTAAAAAATGGGCAAAAGATTTGAATAAACACTTCACCAAAGAGGATAAATGAATGACAATTTAATGTGAAATATTCAGTATCATTCCTCATTATGGAAATGAAAATTGAAATCACAGTGAAATACCACTACAAACCTATAAGAATGGCTAAAACTTAAAAAAACAAAATACAAACTGACCATCCTATGTATTGGCAAGGAGGTGGAGGAGCTGGACCTCTCATATGCCACCAGTGGAAATGTAAAACATTAACAACGATTTGGAAAATGTCTTGACAGTTTCTTCAAAAGTGAAATGTTTACTTGCCTGTGATCCCTCCATCCCACTTCTACTCAAGACAAACGAAAGCATGTGTGCATTCAAAGATTTACACACGTATCTTCATGGTAGCTTTCATAGTAAATGCCCACAACTGAAAAAACCCAAATGTCTATCAGAAATGGACAAAAAAATTTTGTTTGATCCACAAAATGGAATGCTACTCAGTAATAAACTGGAGTGAGCTGTTGATGCATGAAACAGCACAGTGAGTCTCATTTCTGTTGACCAAAAGACAAAAGAGGAGCTATTGTTGTAATTCCAGTTTGGAAAGCTGTAGAAAATGCAAACTGGGTTATAAGGGACAGAAAGCTGGTTGGGATTGCCTGGAGCTGTGGACAGGGATGGGAGAGGGCAGTGTCTCCAGGGGCACCAGAATGTATTCAGGGTGACGGACGTGTTCATTGTCATGCCTCCTGTACTGTTTATTGTATGTCAATTATATCTCAGTAGTGCTCCAAAGGGAAAAGAGGCAAGCAATCCCATGCAAAAATGTATAAAAACTTTGAATGGATACTTCATAAAAAGATATACAAATGGCCAATGAAGGCATCAAAGGTGCTGAGCATCCTTATTCACAAAACCATAAAGAACAACCACTTCATGTCACTAGATTGGCTAAAATTTAAAAAAAATCTATAAAACCAACTCTCGATGAGGACATAGAAATTCTCAAATTAGTGGGAATGCAATGCAAGCTGTTATAACCTGTATTTGGAAGCTGCTTAAAGGCTAAAGATACGTCTGTCCTTGGACTCAGCAGTTCCCCTCTGGATGTCTATCCAAGAGGAGGGACGCCTGCATTCACAGGAAGGCTGGCCCATGACTGCCCACAGTGGCTCTATCCAGAACAGCCCCAAACTGTCACCACCCAGATGTGGTCAACAAGCCCACCTTCCCCTATCCCTGTTTCTGGAGGGGGGCCATCTTGAGAGATTGTGCAGAGATAGCACAGCTTCCCTCACAGTCCTCTGCTTAGCCATGCCGCCTGGAGGAGCAGGTGTGGAGGCACACAGCGATGAGGACCGTGGCCTCCACATGTTGGATGCCACATTCACGATGTCCATTTGAGTTTTTTAAAAGTTTGCCCCCTCATGTGATTGTTCTTATGACCTTTGGTGGGAAGCGGAGCTCTGGTGGAAAATTGGCCCCAGGGCATGGTGTTCTGCTCCCAGCATACACAGTAGTATCTGAGGCAGAGCAGGTTGATGCATGCTGGCCACCGTCATCCTGACTGTCTCCCCTGGTTTCCTCCCAGACAGTCCTGTCCCTGCCCTCCACTGAACACTCACAGTGACAGCTACCACCCCCCCTGCACTAGCAGTCCCTCCACACCCAGACCTGTGCTCCATGGAAGCCGACCTGCTTATGGTTCCTCTGTTCACTTGGCGTGTTTGGTGTCTGAGATGTGACAGACACACACAGCCTAGGGAGAAGGGCTGCATCTTAGGTCTGCTCTTTCCTCACTGCGGGATCTTCTTTCCTCATTTGCAAAATGTGGGTAATCATGTCTGTACCATCGAGTCATTGAAAGGGTTAGAGAAAATTAAGGCATGTAAAGCCAAAAACAGCCTGGTGTAGCACTCAGTGAATAAGAGCCCCGTGGCGATGACTGTCCCTCCATCTTCTGGGTGGTTATGAGCCAACTGACCTCTAACCCCAGGCCAAGGTGGACGGGACATGGATTGGAACTCGCTGCTTTAATCATGCCCTGTGCTTTTCACTTGCCAGGTAGGAGGCTTTTGGGTGCAGCTTCTGGAAAGGCCAAAACGCAAACAAGAGCCAGAAGAGTGACAGAAGGAAGAGTGGCGGGCAAAGTAGGGTGGGCTGAGAGAAGTGCTGGCCTCACGGCATTGCGAATCTCGGAGCAGGGCAGGGCGAGAACGGCGCTGGCCTCACGGTGAGAACGGCGCTGGCCTCACGGCATAGCGAGTCTCGAGCAGGGCGGGCTGAGAGCAGCACTGGCCTCACGATGTCGTGAGTCTCAGCAGGGCGGGCTGAGAGCAGCACTGGCCTCGTGGTGTCGCGAGTCTCGAGCAGGGCAGACTGAGAGCAGCACTGGCCTCACGGTATCACGAGTCTTCAGATAATTCCAGACTCTCAGAATGCATCATCATTAGCAGATATCCAGGAGTTCACATTGGCACCCCGTGATACTGTCAACTCGCTACAAATTTGTTGATCCTAAGTAGTTTAGGACTTAACCTCTTCAACCTCATAGATTTTGTGAACTCTGAAAACTGTTTGGGGTCTTATTTTTCAGTCTGAGAGCTCTATACCTTGGCTGCAGAGATAGCACAGTATACGCTCGTGTGAGACCCCCCTGCTTCCCTGAATGCAAAAAAGTTATTTTGTCTTGGCGACAGCACTGTTGGTAAGAACGACACCACAATTATTTCCCCTCCACACGAGTGGGCCACTTAGAGCCTGAGCACTGTTAAACACGGACACTTTCTACTGTGTTCAGACAGAGACAGAGGCAGAGATACACAGAGAGACAGAGACACAGAGAGAGACAGAGAAAATAAGTGAGCTGCCAGAATCACCTCTCTAAGGCCCGAGACAGAAAGGCACAGTGAAGTCATCCCAACCCCACATTCACGAGCTGGAGCCGGAGCTGCAGCGTTCCCACCTCAGCTCCCAAACCTGGCCGCATCTGGTGCCGGCTCATTAGGAAGCCTGCGAACAGCACTGAGGCCGTGTGCTTTGTCAGGCCGGCAGCAAGCACGCCGTGATCAATGTGCCTGTCAGTGCTGCCTGCGGGCAGTGAGACAGAGAGAAAACGTGTGTTATGTGGTCAAAAGATGTCCCGACTTGGGCTTCCTAATTTGTTTTGGATCCTCGGTGCAGGAGAATAGCTGATGAGCATGGGCAGAGACCAGTGCACACACAGGAGTCTCCTCCACCCACTGTCTCCCGGCATGTGGGACTCCCCGGACCTCCAGGCCTTCCTGTCAGCCTGAACTCATAATTGTGCCTTTGGGACTGGGCTGGGTGGATCTCCAGGAGAGGCATGTTTGTCAAAGGAAGAGGCCTGATTTTTAGCTCTGGTACTCCCGGCCCCAGTAAAGTTGGGAGCGCGGAGAGTCACTTCCTCAGCAGTGTCACTGTTTGACAGGTGAGGAGTACGGTGCAGGGCGTGGCTCTGTGAACTGCATCAGCTGGCTCCAGGAAGCAGCTCTGATTTCCTCCAACTGAAGAGAATCACATTCTTCCAAAACCAGGATTGCTTTTCTGACCCTTTCTAATAGCATTCTTTCAAATACGGTTGTTAATGTCTATGACTCAACTCCTAGTTCAGTCTGCAAGATGTTTGAGGACAGGGCCACATCTGAGTTATTCTTCCTTCATAGAAGTCCAGGGCTTGGCACACAGCAGCAGTAGGGGTTTGATGATGCTGATGGCGGGGGTGACACTGATGGTGTGGATGCTGCTGTGGATGGTGTGGATGATGATGGTGCTGCTGCTGCTGCTGCTGCTGCTGATGATGGTGGGAAGCTGATGGTTGGGGTGATGATGGCAGGGATCATGTTGATGGTGGAAGTGATAATGGTGGGGATGCTGCTGTGGATGGTGAAGATGATGATGGTGGGGATGCTGCTGTGGATGGTGGGATGATGATGGTGAAGATGATGGTGGTGGGGCTGCTGTTGATGGTGGAGATAGTGGAGATGCTATTGTTGATGGTGGAAGTTGTTGTGGGAAGTCAGGGACCCCGAATGGAGGGACCGGCTGAAGCTGCGGCAGAACATAAATTGTGAAGACTTCATGGACATTTATCAGTTCCCAAAATTAGTACTTTCATAATTTCTTATGCCTGTTTTTATTGCAGTCTCTGAACATAAATTGTGAAGATTTCATGGACATTTATCACTTCCCCAATCAATACTCTTATAATTTCCTATGCCTGTCTTTAATCTCTTAATCCCATCATCTTCGTAAGCTGAGGATGTATGTCACCTTGGGATCCTGTGATGATTGCATTAACGGTACAAATTGTAAAACATGTGTTTGAACAATATGAAATCAGGGCACCCTGAAAAGGAACAGAACAACAGCGATCTTCAGGGAACAAGGGAAGATAACCTTAAGGTCTGACTGCCTGTGGGGTCGGGCAGAATAGAGCCTTATTTTTCTTCTTGCAGAAAGCAAGTAGGAGAAATATTGCTGAATTCTTTTCCCAGCAAGGAATAATCCTGGGGAAGGAATGCATTCCCAGGGGTAGGTCTATGAATGGCCGTTCTGGGAGTGTCTGTCTTATGCAGTTGAAGATAAGGGATGAAATTCTCCCTGGTCTCCTGCAGTGCCCTCAGGCTTACCAGGATTGGGAAATTCCAGCCTGGTGAATTCTAGTCAGACCAGTTGTCTGCTCTTGAACCCTGTTTCCTGTTAAGATGTTTATCAAGACAATGCATGCCCAGTGGGACACTCATCAGTAATTCTAATTTCACCCCCTGCTTTGTGATCTTTTATTGCCCTCTGAAGCATGTGATCCCTGTGACCTACTCCCTATTTGTACACCCCTCCCCTTTTGAAATCCCTAATAAAAACTTGCTGGTTTTGTGGCTCAGGTGGGCATCACAGAACCTGCCAATATGTGATGTTACCCCTGAAGGCCCAGCTGTAAAATTTACCTCTTTGTACTCTTTCTCTTTATTTCTCAGACTGGCCAACACTTAGGGAAAATAGAAAAGAGCCTGTGTTGAAATATTGGGGGCTGGTTCCCCCAATAGGAAGTGATGATGGTGGGGATGCTGCTATTGATGGTGGGATGATACTGATGGTGAGGGTGATGATGGTGTGGATGCTGCTGTTGATGATGGGGTGATGATGATGGTGGGGATGCTGGTGGTGATGGTGGTGATGGGATGCTATTATTGATGGTGGAGATAGTGGAGATGCTGTTGTTGATGATTGGGGTGATGATGGTGGGGATCCTGCTATGGATGGTGAAGATGATATTGGTGGGATGCTGCTGTTGATGATGGGGTGATGATGATGGTGGGGATGCTGCTGTTGATGGTGGAAGTGATGATGGTGGGGATGCTGCTATTGATGGTGGGATGATGCTGATGGTGAAGATGATGATGGTGGGATGCTGCTGTGAATGGTGAAGATGATGGTGGGGATCCTGCTGTGGATGGTGAAGAAGATGATGGTGAAGATGATGATGGTGGGATGCTGCTGTGGATGGTGGGATGGTGATGGTGGGGATGCTGTTGGAGATAGTGGAGATGCTGTTGTTGATGGTGGAGATAGTGGAGATGCTGCTGTTGATGGTGGAGATAGTGGAGATGCTGTTGTGGATGGTGGAGATAGTGGAGATGCTGTTGTTGATGGTGGAAGTGATGATGGTGGGGATGCTGCTATTGATGGTGGGATGATGCTGATGGTGAGGGTGATGATGGTAGGGATGGTGCTGTGGATGGTGAAGATGACGATGGTGGGGATGCTGTTGTGGATGGTGGCAGTGACACTAATGGTGATAATGATACTGCTGATGACTGCCATTTATCAAGTTCCTCCTCTGAGTTGTGTGCTGAGCAAGGCACTTTTACCTATACTCTCCCTAATCCTCACAGTGGCTTTTAAAGAAAACAGAATTATTTTTCTAGTTTTGCAGGTGGTGAAAATGAGACTTCAAGAGGTTAGATAACTGGTCCAAACTTACACAAGTTACACAGAACTGACAAGATTGGGCCAGTCTTTCAGTGAGCCTTCTTTCCTGCTGGCTTTTTCAGTGTGTGGGCGAGTGGGTTCTGCTTCTCGTCATATGGAAATGCAGTGGGTTGAAGAATATTCCCAGTAGAATATCATGTCAGCTTAAACATCATCAGACTTTGGCAGAAGCTCTTGAATGCTTCATATCCACAGCTGGGCTACCCCAGAGATGCTCAGCCGGATTTCTCTTACACATAGTTTGAAGACTTCATGCACAGGAATGTCCATCGCATGTACTGGAAATTAGTCCATGTCTATGCCTTTAGGCTGCTAATTTCCAGGTTTGGGCAGCTACGGTCTTAAAAATTATTCCACATTGTCTTAGGAAACCTCCCTTCATTGGTATGTTGAACTGAGACTGAAAACATCTTCACAACAGGGGGTTTGAAAATGAGTCACAGAATTTTAAACTCAGAGCTGAGAGTAGAAGAAAAAGTCTAATTGGATAGTTCCTCCTCAGTTGAGATGTGGATTTCCTGACTGCTTTAAAGAATATGAAGGTATAGGCTGGGCATGGTGGCTCACGCTTGTAATCCCAGCACTTTGGGAGGCCAAGGTGGGCAGATCACTTGAGGTCAGGAGTTTGAGACCAGCCTGACCAACATGGTGAAACCCCATCTCTACTAAAAATGCAAAAAAATTAGCTGGGCCTGGTGGCGCGTGCCTGTAATCCCAGCTGCTCAGGAGGCTGAGGCAGGAGAATCACTTGAACCCAGGAGGTGGAGGTTGCAGTGAGCCAAGATCACGCCATTGCACTCCAGCATGGGTTACAGAGCGAGACTATGTCTTAAAAAAATGTGTGTATATATATATATGTGTATATATATATATGTATGTGTATATATATATGTATGTGTATATATATATGTATGTGTATATATATGTATGTGTATATATATGTATGTGTATATATAGTATGTGTGTATATGAAGGATAATAAGGTAAAGTAAATAATAGTAATAATAGTAGTAGTCATAGCCATTAACACTTCCATGCCAGATACTATTATTATTATCCTTGTTTTACAGATGACTTAAATAGTGTGCTGAAGCAAAGGTCACTAAGCTCGTAGCATTGGTGGTAGTTTAAACCCAGGCAGCTCCAGAGCCAGTTCCTTTTCCTTGGGGACCTCAAACCATGAAAGAGCCAGTCAGCGTGAGAATACTTTTCTTTACTGCCCATGTTCACAACTCTCAGGCCCTCTTGGTTATGGGATAGTCACCTCACCTTGGTGAGAAACACCCCAGCGTCTGCAATCATCTATTGAGTAGCCGGAGTGGCTTGCAAAAACCGATGTTTGCTATTATTTCTACAGGCTCTGTTGTTTGTGCTAACTACTGAAATATTCTTTTTCCTCTTCACCTTAATTTGATTTAGAACATAAACCAAAAATAGATTGTTTATCCAAGTCTACTGCACAGATCACACTCTGCTGTGATTGTGTAATGCACTGAACCTAGTCAGTCCTGCACCTGGAGTTTCCAACTCAACTTTAATTAAAGGCCCTTTGCGTGGAAGCTCCAGGTTACTGCATTCATAGCAATGAGGGGAAAGCCACTTGCAGGCACATAATGAGGGATTTGGACGCAGATCCCCACCCCCCAGCACGGTGGCTGACCAGGTGTTCAGAGACAGCCTTTGCAAGAGGGAGTGCAGGCTGAGCTGGAGATTGACACTTACACCCAATTTGTGGGAAATTGCTGGAGGGGCTGTTTGTTGTGGTGGCATTCACTGTCTCTCGCTCGCTCGCTCTCGCTCTTTCTCACGCTCTTGCTCTCTCACATATTCTCTTTCTTAAGGGAAGAATAGTTGATTTCAGCTAGTCCTTGGACAAATTTAAGCAATTTGGATGATAGCTATAGTCACATCACTTTAGAAATAATAATTAAAATATCTTAGAGATAATGGCTGGGCACAGTGGCTCATGACTGTAATCCCAGCACTTTGGGAGGCTAAGGCAGGCCCATCACTTGAGGTCAGGAGTTTGAGGCCAGCCTGGCCAGCGTGGCGAAACCCCATCTCTACTAAAAATACAAAAATTAGCAGGGCGTGGTGAAGGGCACCTGTAATCCTAGCTACTCAGGAGGCTGAAGCAGGAGAGTCGCTTGAACCCCAGAGGTGGAGGTTGCAGTGAGCCGAGATGTGCCACTGCACTCCAGCCTGGGCGACAGTGAGAGACTCCGTCTCAAAAGAAAAAAAAATATCTTAGAGATAATGTCCGATTTCCTTTTTTGACAGAAGAAAATTGAGTCTTTAGGGGTCAAGTAATTTACCCAAGTTCATATATGAGAACTGAAATTAGAACCTAATTCAACCTGGCCAGGCGCAGTGGCTCACGCCTGTAATCCCAGCACTTTGGGAGGCTGAGGCAGGCGGATCACTTGAGGCCAGGAGTTCGAGACCAGCCTGACCAACATAGTAAAACCCCATTTCTACTAAAACACACACACACACACACACACACACAAAAGCAGCCGGTATGGTGGTGTGTTCCTGTGGTCCCAGCTACTTGGGAGGCAGAGACATAAGAACTGCATGAACCAAGGAGGCAGAGGTTGCAGTGAGCTGAGATTGTGCCACTTCACTCCAGCCTGGGTGAAAGAGGGAGACTCTGTCTCAAAAAACCCCACAAAAACCAAACAACCCCAACCTATATCAACCCACTTCCCAACTCCCAGGTTGCTACTCAAAAATCTAACTCAGAGGATGAACCCAAATATTTTCGGAAATAGCCAGACTCAGGAGCTGGACCCCCTTACCTTACTGTCAGTGATGGCTGCACACCCTTAGCTAGTGCCGAGGTGTCCACCTCCACTGACATGACATTGATCATGTGCCCCAAGGAGGTGCAAGTAGAAAATATGAACGGATGGGATTTAAACTGGGGTGTCCACACACCCATGCACGCCTCCAGGGAGCTCAGTGTGTGTGTCCAGAATTCGAAAGTCTCTAAGCTGGAAATTATTCATACTCAGCTTGTCCATGACATTTTGATGAAGCCCAAGTCAGAGGTAGAATGTGGGGACTTTTCACATTTTTACAGCTGCCCTAGAGGTGAGGACAGCTGGGCCTTGGTTTATCTAGTGACACAAAGTGTGATGAGGACATGTCCTCTTACGGAATTTTACTAAATGAGTGAGGAGAAAATATAGACAGAAATCCCATGAAAGACTGTTAGCCAGGGCATTGACTAGTAAATGATGTGATAGGTAATTATCGAACAAGAGACCCTGGCATCTTCCCTGCTGCAGCACATTGCAGTTAAAAGAGCAGGCAGCAAACATGTTTCCAGTCATCAGTAAAGAAGTTGGAGTGAAGACCTCCAGACAAGACACTTGAGGCCTCTGCTGAGGGTTGCTGAAAGAGAGATTCAGCTATTGGGGAGCAGCTTTTCAGGGTTAAAATAAAAACCAGTGCAGGCAAAAAATACAAACAGACATTTCTGCAGAGAAGATGTAGGAGTGGTCAATAAGGGCACACAAAGATGCAGCATCATTAGCCACCAGGGAGGCACCGCCGAGCCTCATGAATGTGGCTGGGAGCAGCTCCTCTCATTGCTGTGAATGCAGTAACTCCGAGCTGCCGTGCAAAGGACCTTTAGTTAAAGCTGAGTTGGAGGCTCCAATGCAGGACATACTAGGCTCAGTGCATTCTGCAAGTGACACAGCACGGTATTGCTTTCCAACCGCTAGGACAACCACACTAAAAACAGAAGGAAAGTAGCAAGTGTTGGCAAAGATGCAGAGGAACTGGCATCTGCATCCATTACTGGTGAGATTGTTTGTGGTGCTGCTGTGCGGGAAAACAGCTTGGGAGTTCCTCAGTCAGTTAAATGTCGAGTTACCATGTAATATCCTCGAATAAACCCAAGAGAATTGAAAACACATTGATACACAGACTCATAAATGAATACTCATAGCAGCATTATTCAAAATAGCCAAAAGGTAGAAAAAAGCAAATGTCCATCCACTGATAGGTGAATTTTTAAAATGTGGGATATACATGCAGTGGGATAGTACTTGCCTGAAAGAGGAAGGATGTCCTGGCCCATGCCCCAGCATCAGCATGGGTGCACCTGAGGACATTATGCTTAGGGAAATGAGCCAGGCACAGATGCCACACATGGTGTGATTCCATTTACACCAAACGTCCAGAAGAGACTCCTCCATAGAGACTGAAAGCGAATGAGCAGTGTCAGGGTGGGAGGGAGGAACGGGAACACTGCAAAGTCTCTTTTTGGGTGATGCGGATGTTCTGGACTTAGTAGTGATGTCTCACAACTCTGAATACACTAAAAACTGCTGATGTGGGTGAATTATCTCCATAAAGCTGTTATTAAAAATAATGCAGGAACAAATATGAAATAGGGACCTGGGTTGGTCAGTGTGAAAATGAGAGTCCTGTTTTGGCTTTACATTTCAGAGATGTCCAGGGCTGTTTAGGACCTTGAACCTGAGACCGAAGGGCATTTTTGTACCCCCAGGGCTGTTTAGGACCTTGAAAACTGAGACTGAAGGGCATCTTGGTGCCCCCAGCTGACGATGGAAATGCGACTCTTGCTCTGTTTTGCTCTCCTTTCCTTCAGGGTGACGACCGCTTCTCCGAGAGCATCCTGACCTATGTGGCCCACACGTCTGCGCTGACCTACCCTCCCGGGCCCCGGACCCAGCTCCGCGAGGACCTCCTGCCACGGACCCTTGGCCAGCTCCAGCCAGACGAGCTCAGCCCTAAGGTGGACAGTGGTGTGGACAGACACCATCTGATGGCGGCCCTCGGTGCCTATGCTGCCCAGAGGCCCCCAGCTCCCCCCGGGGAGGGCAGCCTGGAGCCACAGTACCTTCTGCGTGCACCCTCAAGAATGCCCAGGCCCTTGCTGGCACCAGCCGCACCCCAGAAGTGGCCTTCACCTCTGGGAGATCCCGAAGACCCCTCCAGCACAGGCGATGGTGAGCCAGCCCCACTTGGTGTTTCTTGTTTGCTGACTGTTCTCTGTCCAGTCCCTCCCAGTGACAGAGGCACCATGCTCTTCCCACACGTGGGGTCTGCACACCGCACTCCCCCAAAGATGCACGGCAGGAATGGGGCACCATGTAGGGAAGGGTCCCTTCGGCCCTCATACCCTCTCTGTGTTGGGAAGGAGTATGTGGTCATTTCACGACCTGGGAACACAGTGGCCAGTGAGAGGCGGGAGGTGATCCTGAGAGTGGGATGGAGAAGGCGCTGCTGAGGGTGTGAGGACAGTGAACACAGCGGCCAGTCGGAAGGGAGGTGATCCTGAGGGTGTGAGGACAGGGAACGCGGCGGCCAGGGGGAGGAGGAGATGATCCTGAGGGTCTGGGGACAGTGCGTGTTCCCTTCTCACTTCTTGTTCATCCCTTCCCCAGATTTTATGATTTCACAATTTTACTGCTGAAGCTGATGGATGGGGCGGGCAACATGGCTTGCAGGACGGGTCTGGCCCACAGCTTGTGTCGTCCATATCTGTTTTGGAAAATTGACTCTGAACACGTTAAGTCCAGTGTCCTTTGTCGCTGAACTCACCTCTCCCTGTGGCCCAGCATGTGGCCGTAGCCCATATTTATGGCGGTTTGCCACATCCTCCGAAGCCCCCTGTCTGGATTTCATGCTGCTCACCATGCACTAGGTGAACAGTGTCGGCCTCGAGGTGACTGCTGTGCCAAGACCGTGGCTTCCGGTGTCGCTACCTGAGTTAACCCACGTCAGGGCGGGCCCAGGGGAGAAGGGCGTTTGCGGGTTCCTGCAACTCTGTGATATGGAGAAGGTTCCGACCCATTTATTTCCCAACAGCCTTTTCCCAAGACCATCCTGCAGTGGGTTCTGATAAAACATGACTTCCCTTTTGGAGATAACAAATACTAAAATTTCACAAACATTGCCTGAGCATCGCGTTATGTGAGCGCTCGCTGCTCCTTAAGTGAAGGCTGAATGGGAGCCGCTGAGAGCGAGCATCAGCTTCTCCGCTGTCTGCAGCCGGGAGCTCTCCTGCCCTCGCTCTTTCTTTGTTCATGCAGCCGTTATGGCAGTTTTTAAATAGAAGGAATGTGAAATTGCAATTAGAGGGAAGGACGTGTGACCATTACCGATGCTTTCTCCTTGTTCCTGTCTTGGAGGAGAAGGACGGCAGAGGAGGCCGATGCTGCACTTGAGTGAGTGCTGCTGGAGCATTGATGGTGCTGTTTGCTATGGGAGCTGCCCGCCTGGAGTGGCCACTTTCTCTCCAGCACCTCTCCCTCTGGGGCGACGTCTCCTCTGTTCTAAGCCATGCTCTACTCCGAGAAACCCCTCTTCTTGATGGTCCTGCCTCCTGCACTTGCGTGGGTACTAGACACCATCGGGGTCTTCACTGCCTCCTGCACTTTCGTGGGTACTAGACACCATCGGGGGTCTTCACTGCCTCCTGTCCTCTTTGTGTACTAGACACCATCAGGGGTCTTCACTGCCTCCTGCGCTTTCGTGGGTACTGGACGCTATCAGGGGGTCTTCACTGCCTCTTGTGGGTACTAGGCACCGTCGGGGGTCTTCACTGCCTCCTGTGCTGTCTGTGTACTAGACACCATCAGGGGTCTTCACTGCCTCCTGCGCTTTCGTGGGTACTGGACGATATCAGGGGGTCTTCACTGCCTCTTGTGGGTACTAGGCACCATCAGGGGTCTTCACTGCCTCCTGTGCTTTCGTGGGTACTGGACGATATTGGGGTCTTCACTGCCTCTTGTGGGTACTAGACACCATCGGGGGTCTTCACTGCCTCCTGCGCTCTCGTAGGTACTGGACGCTATCAGGGGGTCTTCACTTGCGACCTTGGGTCCGTGTAGCTGCCGAGCTTCCTGTTCTCCTCCAGCTCAGTGTGGCCTCAGCCCTTGGGCACAGGCGGTGAATACATGGCCGAGGTGACCTTCAGCTTCTCATCTCAGCCTTCCGTGCCCCTCCCCGGCACCGGCTGCCCCTCTACCTGCATTCTCCCACCTCGGCACTCCTTCTAGTGGGGTCACGTTGGGTCGTCCTCTTCCTTCTCTAACCTCCCTTTTCTCTCTCCTATCCCATCTCCCACAGCTTAAAAAGCCCCATTCCCCTCTGTCCTCATTACTGGGAACAGAAAGCAATAAACATCCTCGCCCCCATCACAGGGAGGGAAACCCGGCTGGAGAGCCGGGTGAGGGTGAGCTCACAGAGAGAATAGGACACATTCCTGCTCTGCGTGCCTTCCCTACGCGCGCGCTCCCGCTCTGAGCCCTCCCTACGCGCGCGCTCCCGCTCTGCGAGCCCTTCCTACGCGCGCGCTCCCGCTCTGCGAGCCCTTCCTACGCGCGCGCTCCTGCTCTGCGAGCCCTTCCTACGCTCACGCTCCTGTTCTGCGTGCCCTTCCTACGCGCGCGCTCCTGCCCTGTGTGCCTTTCCTACGCTCACGCTCCTGCTCTGCGAGCCCTTCCTGCGCGCTCCTGTTCTGTGTGCCTTTCTTATGCACCCGGGGAGCTTCACCTCCCTGCCTTGGCGCCTACTCGTTCCTCCCACACCCCAGGGTGTGGATCTTCGGAACAAGCGTCCTGACCGTGCTCTCTCCACTCTCCCGTGATCCCTACGAGTTACACAATGTGCGTGGCATTCTTCCTGAGCTACCCTACAATGCTGGTGATATGCTGATAAAAACTGTCTTCCTAACTGCACTGTGCGCTTTAGAAAAGCCTCATGTAAGACGGCAAATAGGAAATACGCAGAGAGAATTGAGAACCCCATGCAGGTATCACCTATGAAATACACAGAGAATATTGATCACCTATGAAATATGCAGAGAGAATTGAGAACCCCGTACAGGCGTCACCTACGAAATATACAGAGAATATAGAGAACCCCGTACAGGCGTCACCTATGAAATAGAATTGAGAACCCTGTACAGGCATCACCTGTGAAATAGAATTGAGAACCCGGTACAGGCATCACCTATGAAATACACAGAGAATATTGATCACCTATGAAATAAGCAGAGAGAATTGAGAACCCCATACAGGCGCCACCTATGAAATATACAGAGAATATTGAGAACCCCGTACAGGCGTCACCTATGAAATACACAGAGAATATTGATCACCTATGAAATAAGAAGAGAGAATTGAGAACCCCGTACAGGTATCACCTACGAAACACACAGAGAATATTGAGAACCCTGTACAGGCGTCACCTATGAAACACGCAGAGAATATGGAGAACCCAGTACAGGCGTCATCTATGAAACACGCAGAGAATATTGAGAACCCGGTACAGGCGTCACCTATGAAACACGCAGAGAATATTGAGAACCCGGTACAGGCGTCACCTATGAAACACGCAGAGAATATTGAGAACCCGGTACAGGCGTCACCTATGAAACACGCAGAGAATATTGAGAACCCTGTACAGGCGTCACCTATGAAACACGCAGAGAATATTGAGAACCCCCTGCAGGCGTCACCTATGAAACACGCAGAGAATATTGAGAACCCTGTACAGGCGTCACCTATGAAATAGAGAGAATTGAGAACCCCGTGCAGGTATCACCTATGAAACACGCAGAGAATATTGAGAACCCAGTACAGGCGTCACCTATGAAACACGCAGAGAATATTGAGAACCCCCTGCAGGCGTCACCTATGAAACATGCAGAGAATATTGAGAACCCCGTACAGGCGTCACCTATGAAATAGAGAGAATTGAGAACCCCGTGCAGGTATCACCTATGAAACACGCAGAGAATATTGAGAACCCAGTACAGGCGTCACCTATGAAACACGCAGAGAATATTGAGAACCCGGTACAGGCGTCACCTATGAAACACGCAGAGAATATTGAGAACCCCGTGCAGGCGTCACCTATGAAACACGCAGAGAATATTGAGAACCCCGTACAGGCGTCACCTATGAAATAGAGAGAATTGAGAACCCCGTGCAGGTATCACCTATGAAACACAGAGAATATTGAGAACCCCGTACAGGCGTCACCTAAGAAATAGAGAGAATTGAGAACCCGGTATAGGCATCACCTATGAAATATACAGAGAATATTGAGAACCCCGTACAGGCATCACCTGTCTCCCACAAGTGGTGACTCTCAGGCTTTCCTGATGCTCCTCTGCGCCCACTACAGCCCCCTGCTCTGCCCTGGGATGATTCTAAAGCAAATCCAGACATCAAATGATTTCTGAAGATGAGAGGCCCTAGCTAGACAGACATTCTCAACACACAAACAGCAACTGCACCCGAGCAGGAAGGGAGGACCCTGCGATAATGCCAGGAAACAGAAAACTTCTTTACGGGTCAGAGAACAGGGCCACCCTCCTGTCGCACGGTCGGGTCCAACATGAGACCCTTGCTGTTTAGTCTTCAGAGAGTGAGAGAGAAGACCCACGCGTACCTGCTCCCAAAGAAGCAGTCAGTCAACGAGGCTGCGGGTTGAACGCATATGACAAAAGTTCATCTGGTAAAAGCTTTAAAAAGAGACTCTCTTCCTTCACTTATTCATAATTCACATCTGGTCTCCTTTCAAAGAGCTTTAAAGCAGGTTCAGTGGAAGGCCTATCTAAGGTGGGGTGACGGGGAGGACAACAGGTGACGTGCAGGAAAACAGGTGACGTGCAGTGGCCGGTGAAGGAATTTGGGGCTCATCTAGTTCAGCGTCTCCAGTTTCCCCACTCAAGACCTGGCAACCACGGACCTTGTTGCTGTCTCCATAGTTTGCCTTTTCCTGAATGTCCTGGAGTTGGAACCTTACAATATGTGGCCTTTTCAGATGGGTCACATGCCTTGAAGATTCCCCCATCTTTTCATGGCTCGATGGCTCATTTCTCTTTAGTGCTGAATAGTATTGTATTATTACATTATAATCCATAGCACTCCATTGTATAGATGGGCCACAGTTTATTCGCCTACTGAGGAACATCTTGGTTGCTTCCATGTATTGGCAATTATTCATAAAGCTGCCATAAGCACCCTCATGCAGGTTTTTGTGTGGGTATAAGTCTTTAACTTCTACTGGTTAAGTACCAAGGAGTGTAATCACTGGATCACATAGTAAGAGAATGTTTGGTTTTGGAAGCAGCCACCAAACTGTCTTCCCCAGTGGCTGTGGCATTCTGCATTCTGCGTGTCACCAGCGGTGAATGAGCTGCTGTTGCTCCACATCCTCGCCTGCATTGGGTGTTGTCGATGTTCTGGGTTCCAGCCCTTCTGAGAGGTGTGTGGTGGTGTCTCGTTGTCATTTTCATTCACGTTTCCCTGATGATGGAGGAAGCAGAGCATCTTCACATGCTTGTTTTCCTCTGTGTATCTTCTGTGGTGAGGTGTCTGTGGTGGTCTCTGGGCCATGTTTTAATTAGGCTGTTTGTTTTCTTATTGTTGAGTTTGTAAAGTTCTTGAATATTTTAGATATTGGTCCTTTATCAGATATCAGATATGTCTTTTGTAAACATTTTCTCCCAGTCTGTGGCTTGTCTTTTCATTCTCTTGACAGCGTCTTTTGCAGAGCATTAGTTTTTATTTTAATGAAGTCCAGCTGACCAATTATTTTATTCATGGATTTTGCCTTTGGTGTTGGATTTTAAAAAGTCATCACCAAACCCGAGGTCATCCAGAGTTTCTCCTCTCTTACCTTTAAGGAGTTTTATGTTTTTTCATTTTATAATGAGGTCTGTGACCCATTCTGAGTTAGTTGTGAAAGGTGTAAGGTCTGCATCTGGAATTGTTTCTGTACATGTGGACATCCAGTTGTCCAGCACCATTTGTTAAGAGGCGATCCTTTCTCCATAGCATCACCTTTGCTCCTTTTCAAAGCTCGGCTGACCTCATGTATGTGGACCCATGTCTGGGCTCTCTGTTCTGTTTCATTGATCTGTTTGTCTGTGTCATCAACCCCACCCTGCCTGGATTCCTGTGGAGTTGGAGTGAGTCGTAACAATGGGTGTAGCGCGTCCTAATGATGGGTGCTGTTGTCCTCCGCCTTTGTTCTTCTTCAGTATTGTGTTGGCTGTTCTGGGTCACTCGCCTCTCCATATAAACTTTAGAATAAACTTGCTTGTATCCAAAACATGACTTGCTGGGATTTTGACTGGGATTTCATTAAATCCATAGATCAAGTTGGAGAACTGACATGCTGACAATATTGAGTCTTTGGGAGCCAGTCATAATCCTGAAAGACACAATCCTGAATGCCATAGTTCTGAATGTTAAGATCCTGAAATATCAAAATCCCTAAGGTCCCTAAAATCCTGAAAATCACAGTCTCAAAATATCAAAATCCCAAAAATGTAATTCTGGAAAAAATTATTTAAAAGACATTTATTTACATTTTTAAAAGGGAATTTGTTTGCAAAGCATATAAAATTGTGACAAAACACTTCATAGGCCATTTTACACAATAAAATAAGCAATAATAACATTCGTATTTTTGCAGACATAAGCCCTCAGGTATCTTGACGACAGTTGCATGGGCATCACAGTTATGAGCAGATGAACCGTGTTTATGAAGACATAGGTCAGGAAGGGAGATGTATAAAAGCATGTCACTCTACTTGGTAATTGTGTGCACCCAGCTGTATAACTGCAGGCATCTGAAATACCCTGATGAACAACCTAAGGCTTTTGATGAGATGAGTCAAAAACCCTGATGGGTCACTGCTGCATAAACAGTCGAAGAGCTGAGATCTCAAGAAATTGTATCTTTCGCAAATGCAGATGTACAAAAAGGACATTCTTCATTTATTGAGGAAGTTGCAGTGTTTTTGCATTGAGAACCAGGGAAGCTGATGGTGTAACTCTCAGTCTGAAGACCCAGGGATGGCTGGTGTGAGTCCTGGAGTCCAAAGGCTGGCAAACCTGGAGCTCTGATGTCCAGGGCAGCAGAAGGAAAGTCTGCCCCAGCACTCAGAGGGAGCCTAATTCACCCTCTGTGTTTGTTCTCTCTGGGCCCCAGCTGTTTGGACAGTGCCCGCCCACCAACACTGAGGCAGACCTTCCCCGAGCCCTCTCAGACTCCACCCCAATCTCCCTGGAGACACCTCCCAGAAACACCCAAAATGAAGCTTTACTGGATTTCTAGGTATTCCTTAACCCAGTCAAGTTGACACTTAAAACGAAGTCTACAGTTTCACCCCTTGTCAACTTGGCACTCACACACAACTCCTTAAATTATGCTTAATTTCCAAATAAAGACAATAACAAGCTAATAGCTCCACCCAGCAGGATGCAACTCTCCTGTGGTTATGATTTAGGAGATTTTAAACATTAGCAACACTAGACTTTTGGGATTTAGACTCTATTTAGAGATTTTGATATTCAGATATTTGGGGATTTCACTATTTGGGATTATGGCAATTGGGACTGTATCTTTTGAGATTATGATCCAAACCCATGTCCTGCTAGCCATGAGCATGTAATATTTATATGCTCCTTCTCCATTTCTTTACTTTTGCTTTCTTTCATCAGTGCTGTAATTTTTTTTCTTATAGATACGGTACTTGTGTAATGCCATACTTTCAGCTCAAGACTGATGACAGTGAAAGCGTTTTGGAAATCACTTTAGGAGACACATCAGACACCGTTTTCTAAATGAACCAATGACAAATAACGTGTGGGGTGTCCACTGTTGTAATCCTTGCTCATTGATCAAACACCAGCCACACTGAACGGGAAACAAAACCGGTAACCAACCTGTTAGAACCCTTTCTTTCATCATCTTGGTTCTGCGCCCTCCAGAGCCTGGATGGGAATTACAAGTCCCTAATTCACATCATGACGGCTGACTTTTGGTTCTGAATTTCACATTGCAACCTCATCCCAACATACCTGATATTTCTTCTATTCAGGCGTCTTATTATACTATCACTTGTATGGCCAAGGTAATCACGGATCTCCACCCAGCCAGCCTCTGTCCTAAGATGGGGCCCGTGGTGTTCATGTGGAAAGTGCACTGGGAAACTCATGTGGAAGCTGGAAGAACTTGTTTCTGCTGCCGGCCGTGCAACTCTCCAGCCATGCAACGCTTCGTGTGGTTATTCCCAAGTTCACTCATTCATTCAGAAAACACTTGCGAAGTCCCGGCCAATCACACGGGCTGCCGATTCTCCCGAGTTCACTCATTCATTCAGAAAGCACTTGCGAAGTCCCGGCCAATCACACGGGCTGCTGATTCTCCCGAGTTCACTCATTCATTCAGAAAGCACTTGCGAAGTCCCGGCCAATCACACGGGCTCCTGATTCTCCCGAGTTCACTCATTCATTCAGAAAGCACTTGCGAAGTTCTGGCCAATCACATGGGCTCCCAGTTCTCTCCCCTCATCCAAAATAAGCGTGTTCTGGTCCTCTTCTCCTTCGAGCCTTCCGTGACCCTGAGGTCCTGCGTTGGCTGGTGGGGTGCCCACTTCCTTGTCGTGTTGGTGGTGGGAATCCCAGCCTGAAAACCCTCACAGAGAAGGGCGTGTTCCCCGCAGCCCAGTCTCAGGAGGGCACTGAACCAAACCTTTGACTTTTCACGGTGACAGCAGTAGATTATAACACAGAAAAAACTGATGCCAATGCTTCTGTCACTTTGGAGAAAATATGCCCACACTTTTGGGGTCATTTTCACTTGAAAGGAAGCACCTGCTGCCTTTTCGTTTTTGAAGAAATTCATTCATATTTGAATGCATCCCAGTGCTGCTCAGTGCTCTAAACCCAAGCATGCCTCTTGGCTTAAAAAAAAAAAAATTAGAAGAGAATTGGCCACCTAATCACTGGCACACAGAGGCCGCCTCTCACAGGCTGCTCCAGGAGGAAGCCACTGATAAATTCTTAATCTCGGATCCATGCCCCTGGCTGGAGTTCACGAGCACCCTCTAAAGCAGGAGGAGAAGGCACCTATGTTATCAAAGTGCCTTTCATCCTAGCGAAACAGTCCCGGGCTCAGTGTGCACTGCCTGAGGCCTTTCTTCCTGTGCGTCAGCACACCGTGGAGTCAGCAGCAGCGCACTCTCTCCCAGGGGAGCAGGCACAGGAGAGGGCACCCAGGGGTGCTGGGGGGGTCACTCTGTGGCTTATATAGCGGGAACAGGGTTCCTCTCACTGCACCTTGAGGACACACCCACCTGCTCAGCAACCCTGATGTGGATGCGCCCAGTGCGGGGTGGCAGCGGCTGTGTGTGGCTGGCAGCCCCGGACCTGCGTGTGGCTGGCAGCCCCGGACCTGCCTGCTCGGCTCCACCCAGCTCATGTCTTCTCCCAGGGGGAGGAGGCTCCCCGACTTCTGCACTAGTGCAGAGTCACTGCTTTCAGATTTGGGAGAAGTAAGAGTCATAAACTGCCCCCATGTGAGAAATCTCTTCCCCGGTGTTTGGCTGATGTCCTTACAGACTCTGCTTAAACACCTCTGAGGTCACTGCTTTCCTGCCAGGTCCATGCTGCTGTAAGCCAGCTGCATTTGCTGGAAAGATTTTTACTTTGAGAATTGGGTTGAAATTTGCCTCTGTCTGACTAGGAATTGGTAGGGCACCTAAAGGCACCTCACTGCCACTGCCCAACCCCTGAGGTTTTCCTCCCACCACCTTCTGCCATGGCTCCAAGAGGGAGGCCTTCCAGAGCCACATGGAACAGGGGTGCTCTCTGCTGTGTTAGCACAATGGGGAGGCCTTCCAGAGCCACATGGAACAGGGGTGCTGTCCGCTGTATAAGCATCCTCTGCATATGATGTCATCCTTCCTGTCACTTTTCCAAATCTCCCCAGTTCCAACCTGAACGCTGGTGGTTAATGGAGACTGCTGATTACATGGTGATGCTTCCGCTCTGAGGGCACAGGGCAGGTGTAGGGAAGGCGCTGGGGGAGCCTTTCCCCTTCCCACAGGTGAGTGCGTCACAGGCTGG
The DNA here is from genome assembly GCF_029289425.2 of Pan paniscus. NCBI lineage: Eukaryota > Metazoa > Chordata > Mammalia > Primates > Hominidae > Pan > Pan paniscus. The sequence goes on along the minus strand of NC_073255.2, from coordinate 194,639,615 downwards.
AACTGGGGGCTCGAAGCCCCAGGGCGTTCTATGCAGCAGTTGGTTTGCTTTGGGTCTGATCATGCCGAGCGTCTGACTGCAGCTGTGTGTTCACCTGCCCTCTCCACCGGCATTTCTAGACCTTTTCGAGGTAACTGTTCCCATTACGAGGGCGTTTCTGCAGATGTCGGCTTAGCTCATTTAGCGAATGTGGGCGGCTCCAAAGTCCCAACCCTCCGACATCTGTAAAACATTTTCTCTTCTGGTCTTACCTGCCACCCAGTCCACAGTGAGCTGCGTTACCTGTCGTCCGTCAGTTCACGTTCTGAGTGTGCCAACTCACACTAACATGAACCTGAAGGAAGCAGTCTTTAGAAAGCCATTTGACTGCCAATCCCCACACCCCACTGAAGTCATGTCATTAATGCCAGAGCTAATTTGATATATTTTTTTCTTCTTTGCCTCAGTATTGCATTCAATAGGGAAAGTGTCAGACTGGGTGAATGCTGAGCCCTGTGAGTGCAAAATATTGCGGCGTGACAGTGCAGGAGAAGCTTCATCCCAGGCTGCAGCATGGGCACTTTTCATTAGTCAGGGAGAGATGCACACTACTCAGCTGTGATTCCTTACCCCCTCATATTGGAAGCAGAATATATTTTACTACACTTGTGTTGTTTCCAGTGAAAATAGACAACATGCTGGCATATGATTATGTCAGTTTCTCCCTGTGGAAGCCCAAATGAGGAGAGAATGCAATAATGAGCTCCTACTGAATTTACCTGAATCCTCTGCAAATACCCAAGTTTTGGACCCCAGCAATTAAATGGGCTGTATGTCCTCTAAACCAAAGGAGCACAGTCCATTCCCCATGATGGTGGGTGATGGTGATGATGGTGGTGATGATGATGGTGTTGATGATGGTAATGATAGTGTTGATGGTGATGATGATGGTGATGGCGATGATGGTGATGGTGATGATGGTGTTGATGGTGATGATAGTGCTGATGGTGATGGTGATGATGGCAATGATGATGGTGATGATGGTGGTGATGATAGTGTTGATGGTGATGGTGATGATGATGGTGATAATGGCGATGATGGTGATGGTGTTGATGATGGTGATATACTGTTGATGGTGATGTGATGATGGTATTGATGGTGATGATAGTGCTGATGGTGATGGTGATGATGGTGTTGATGGTGATGATAGTGCTGATGGTGATGGTGATGATGATGATGGCATTGGTGATGTTGGCGATGATGATGGTGGTGATGATGGTGATGATAGTGTTGATGGTGATGATGGCGTTGGTGATGGCAATGATGATGGTGTTGATAATGTTGATGGTGATGGTGATGATAGTGTTGATGGTGATGATGGTGATGATGATGGTGTTGATGGTTATGATAGTGTTGATGGTGATGATGGTATTGGCGATGATGGTGATGGTGATGATGGCAATGATGATGATGGTGTTGATGGTGATGATAGTGCTGATGGTGATGGTGATGATGATGGTGATTGTGATGATGATGGTGATGATGGTGTTGGTGATGGTGGTGCTACTGATGGTGATGATGGGTGTTCAGATGTGTCTGTGTACCTTCATATATACATGGTTGTAAAGGCACTTAGGAGCAAAAGCTGTTGTGCATGATTCCCATTGTCTTTGTGAAAACAATGTTGTGGCGAGGTTATCTGTAGGCTGTTGCTGATTGTTTAAAGCTTGTACCACTTTGTTTGGAAGGCCCTACAATGACATATAATTTCAATAGGCCTGGCTGTGGCAGTTGAGAATGCAGAGTCATGTGAGCTGATCTCTTACTCCAGGCTTTACACATTTAATATCCTGACATTTTGTGTAACTGCCTTATGAGAGCCCACTTGGAGCACTGAAAGCTACTTAAAATGTCATTATGAACTGGCCAGATTGCAGAATTACGTGGTGCAGTTGATGGAACACAACGTTTTACTTTGATATTCTTGTTATCTGTGCTCTGTGCTGCAGCCCTTCTTCAACCCACCAGGGCTCACTGGATGCTGCAAAACATACTTCCTCATTTCTCTTCATCTTCAAATGGCGGGTAGTGGATGCTTCTGAGATAACTCAGCATGTTCATAAAATGCTGTGTGTGTGGTTTGTAGAGGTTACATGGGAGGGGATCCCTAGTACGCATTAACTGTTCTCCCATAAGCTGCCCAGCAACTTAGAATTTTATCTTATATACTTATGATTTTTTTAAAGTTATTTTTCATTAATGATAACCTAAAAAGTTTCTTTTTCAGATGAGGGGAAGTAGTTTTTGGAATTGTACTTTATTATTCCATTTTGAAGGTGGATGTTTCCTATTATAGTGATTCTAAGAGGCCCACTGAAAATGCCTCCTGTTCTCTGATCTTTACCATAAAGAACATGAAGTTTTATTTCAGGGCAGTTGTATTTCTGCTCTCCCATCCATTTAACAAGACCCGAACCAAAGGGAGTCAAAGGAAAAGAGATGCGTAGCAGCCATAAGAGAGAGTTTTTCTGAGTCGTTAAATGTTACAGCGGTGTTAGAAGAGGGGACACAACTTCCTGTCAACAAATACTGAGCATTAGCAGGTAGTAGACAACACACTTACTATATTTCATTTTCTCAGCAACCCATTCGAGTGGGAGTTATTGATTCAGTTTCACACAGAGGGCTCATGAGCCTGGAAGAGGCTGGATGGGGTTCCCCGAGTCCCAACTGTGGTGAATGGTGGGGTGGAGTTTGAGCCCGGTTTGGCTGACTCCAGAGAACACCTGTCTCTGCGTTACGCTGCCTTTTCTGGAAGGCTGTGAATCTTTTAGGGTTTCTGCCCTGACATGCCCTGCCTGTGACCAGCAGGACTCTCATCCCCCCTGCACTGGCACAAGACCAAACATGGCAGTGTGGGTGCCTGCCGGGCTCCTGAGGGCCTCCCAGCCCAGCCCGGACCCCACACCTCGAACGAACCCTCCCATGGTTCCTACAGTGTGGCTGTGGGGCCACTATCCATTTAGGTCCTTTTCTTTCTGTCCCCCCATGTCCATTCTGTCGGCAGACCCTGCCGTACCTGCCTTCCGAGCACACCCAGGGTGCCCCCTCCTCCCCACCAGCCGGCTGCTCCCTGCCCCCCAACCACCACCCCTCACCAGATCTGACCAGACCTGGCCTCCCCGCCTGCCAGCTCCTCCCTGCACCCCCCCCAACCACCGCTCACCAGATCTGACCAGACCTGGCCTCCCCACCTGCCGGCTCCTCCCTGCACCCCCCCCCCCCACCCCTCACCAGATCTGACCAGACCTGGCCTCCTGCCTCTGACCTTGTCTCAGGCCTGCAGAGTGGTTCTTGTAAATTTGTCAATCAGATGATATCCCACTGCTGAGAGCACACCACGGGCTTCTCATCACACTCAGTAAAAATCAAAGCTGTTTGCCTGATCTGCGAGACCCTGCATATCTGTGGCACCCCCACCCACCACTCCTCTCCCTCCATGTCCTGTTGAAACGGGAAAAGTTCCCTTATTCCCCTCACAGGGCGTGCGATGGGGGAGTGGCTCGCTTCTTCAGTGCCCCGCTGCTCAAACCTCTAGGGGAGCATGCAGACATGCAGGCTGTGGGCTCAGACCCCACGGCAGTGTCTAGGGGTGAATGTTTACAGCTCCTGAAGCCCCAGTGGGCGTGTGTTACAGGGTGCTCTTTTGGTTTCACTCCTTTAATTTTGCCGTCTATAGGTAGCTTGTGTTAGTCAGCTCAATCAGACCCCTTCCTTATCACAAGGACAGAGGGCTTTCTGAATGCTGGGTTCTTGCCTTGGTGTACTGGAAGAATCAGATCATATGTGGGCTTAGAGAGTAAGTGCAAGGTTGTTTTGAGTAGAAGTAGCTCTCAGCAGATGGGGGAGCCAGAAGGGAGATGATTTTCCCCTGGAGTCCGGGTGCTTGATGGCCTGGGCTCTCCTCAGACTGCCCCGGCCACACTCGGCATCGTTCCGCTGGTCGATGGCATGCTGGTGTCTGTCGGTCTGCTCTTGTCCCCCCAGTCGGTGGCCTGCTGGTATGCTGGTGTCTGTTGGTGTGCTCTTGTCCCACTGGTTGGTGGCCTGCTGGTATGCTGGTGTCTGTTGGTCTGCTCTTGTCCCCCGAGTCGGTGGCCTGCTGGCATGCTGGTGTCTGTTGGTGTGCTCTTGTCCCACTGGTTGGTGGCCTGCTGGTATGCTGGTGTCTGTTGGTGTGCTCTTGTCCCACTGGTTGGTGGCCTGCTGGTATGCTGGTGTCTGTCGGTCTGCTCTTGTCCCCCCAGTCAGTGGCCTGCTGGCATCTCTCGGTCTGCTCTTGTCCCCCCAGTCGGTGGCCTGCTGGTCTGCTGGTGTCTGTCAGTCTGCTCTTCTGCCAACGTGCTCCACTTGACATCCAGCTGCTTGTGTGTGTGCCTGCCAGGGTCTTGGGGGTTTTTATAGGCACAGGATGGGAGTGTGGTAGGGGCCAGGATGGTCTTGGGAAATGCAACATTTGGTTGTGAAGGCAGGAGTGCCTGTCCTCACCTAGGTCTGTGGAGATGGAGCCCCAGCCAGGGACCTGCCTTCCTCAACCCAGCACTTCCCTTCACACTTCTATATCATTTAAAGGGACCAGCTCTCCCCTTCCCAGCACTCCCATATCACTGTGAACTCTCCATGTGGGGGCTGCATTCTGGACACTTTGGCCTCCTGTCTGTTCTTCCAACCCAATACGCCAGGCAGCTTCTGCCCACGGCCTTAGTGCTCACTGCTACTCCTGCCTGAAGACAGCTTCCCAGGCCCCACTAGGCCCACGCTCACCTCCCTCAGGCCTCTGCTGAAACTTCACCTTCTCAATGAGGCTTTCTCTGGCAGTGCTGTATGAAAGAGCCGTGCTCCAGCTCCCCATCCTTCATACTCTGGGTTATTTCTTCACAGCGTTGGTCACCACCAGATAGTCTGTGCATTCATGGTTTTTTTTTTCTTTTTTTTTTTTTTGAGACGGAGTCTCACTCTTTCACCCAGGCTGGAGTGCAGTGGCGTGATCTCGGCTCACTGCAAGCTCCGCCTCCCGGGTTCACACCATTCTCCTGCCTCAGCCTCCTGAGTAGCTGGGACTACAGGCGCCCGCCACCACGCCTGGCTAATTTTTTGTATTTTTAGTAGAGATGGGGTTTCACCATGTTAGCCAGGATGGTCTCGATCTCCTGACCTCGTGATCCGCCTGCCTCAGCCTCCCAAAGTGCTGGGATTACAGACGTGAGCCACCACGCCCGGCCTATTATTTCTTAGAATAATGTTTGTTCCCAGGCTTTGATCACAATAGATGCCCAATACAGGTTGGTGCAATCAATGGGCAGGTTAGTGGGTGGAGGGATGGACGGAGACTGGGCTTTGACTTTAATGAGAGGTTCATATTTTTTTAAATATAGGTTAACATTTTGGTTAATATTTTGGCAGAAAATAGTTTCAAAATGCATAATCTTGAATTAGATCTTGAGCAAGTTGGAAGGTGCCCGTCAGCTTGTGCGACTGAGCATCTAAGGGGCTCTCTGACCGCGTTCCTCACTTCTCACCTGAGGATCACAATGAGCTGTGGCGAGAGCTTCTCATGGAGAACCAAGTATTTGTTTTCAGAATGGATGGGAAAGGGGGAAAAGAGTGGAAAACTAAAATGATTTCTCATCCTCTCCTTGTTTCATGATAATAGTTATAATTTATTAAGCACTTACAGTATGCTGGGCCCATGCCTCACTTGTCACCATTTTACAGATATGGAAACTGAGGCATGAAGAAGTGAGCGAGCTTGCCCCAAACCACAGACCATGAGCGCTGGGGCCAAGACTCCGGGAGCATGGTCAGCCTTTCTTCACGGGAGTCCAGCCTGGCATCCCCCAGGGCAGGGCAGCACAAGGATGGATGATCGGATTGATGGGAACTTTAAATGTGTCTAAGGTCCTAGCTGCAATGATGGAAAAAGAAATGTGAGCTAACACCCTACAGATTCTAGAATAATCAGGCCTGAGAAAGCGTGCAGGCAGCTGCAGCCACGGCAGGGGAGCCCCTGTTGGTTCAGTACTGACAGCTCCACACCAAGCCTGGCCGCGTCTGGCCAGGGTGCTCTGGCTTTCCCGCCGTGCCTGATGGCCTTTCTGCTCACGTTGCCATTTCTTCCTCCCTTCCTAGTCCCCCACGGAGCCTCAGTTTCTCAAGGGTGGACGCCTGCCAGTTCCCCAAACTCTACATTCCCAGCTGCTCTCTGTCGATACAAGTAGGCTGTTCATATGGTTGAGTGTGGCGCTCACTGTACCACGCTGTATACCGGGCACTGCCGCCCCTTCTCACCGTGATGTGAGGGAAGCCTTGCCGAGCCATGGTATTCTGGAACCTTCTCACCGTGATGTGAGGGAAACCTTGCCGAGCTGTGTTATTCTGGAACCTTCTCACCATGATGTGAGGGAAGTCTTGCCGAGCCATGGTATTCTGGAAACGTGGCTTCCTGTTCCATTTCTCCTTCAGAGCAGGCACTTGGCCTCTGTGTGGGTTTGAGAGGGGAATAAGCATCATTTTGCAAAGTTCAGGGTGGGTCGACACACCTGTCTTCGTGTTAAGCAGTACTTATCAGTGTTGACAGTGACGGTGTTTGCTGTTAGAAACACAGACCGCAGCCTCTTCCCTCGGGGTGGTTGGGAGAAGCGCCAGCCTGCCCTGGAGGGAGAGGGTGAGCGCTCCACCCCGGGATGCCTGCTGATGTCCCCCTTCTCCTTCCCCTTCCCCTTCTCTCGCTCTATCGCCCAGGCTGGAGTGCAGTGGCACAATCTTAGCTCACTGCAACCTCCACCTCCCAGGTTCAAGCAATTCTCCTGGTTTAGTCTCCTGCGTAGCTGGGATTACAGGCGCCTGACACCATGCCTAGCTAATTTTTGGTATTTTTAGTAGAGATGGAGTTTCACTATATTGCTCAGGCTGGTCTCCAACTCCTGGGCTCAAGAAATCCGCCCACCTTGGCCTCCCAAAGTGCTGGGATTACGGGTGTGAGCCACCGCGTCCGGCTGATGTCTGCTTTCTCTTTCTTTCGGCATTTTCCTGCTGGCAACACTGTAGCCACTCTGAATTGAATACCCTGGCCTGTGCACATCATTTTTATAAACCTTGGGAGGCTCAGAAAAGTTTATTTGTGGATCAGTATGGCAAAACATGATTCATTTTCACTGGAAATCCCGAATTCGAGAACATTTAACCTTCTTTGTTGAGAAGTCACATGGTTTTTATTCTCTCCCCATTTGTCAAAATATCACAACCAGCTTTTCAGCCCCCTTAGGAAACACAGGGCCTTGCAGAAGAACGGTTAATGGAACTCTGTCCCAAACTTGTCCCCGCACGGACCACGTCGCCTTCTCTGGAGCTGCAGTGGGGTCGTCTGGGCAGGTGGTGGCCCGGGGCTGCAGTCCTGGGGAGCTCCGGCTACGGGGGGGACGGTGGCCACCCTGCTGCCTGGGAGCTCAGGAAGGCGGTGTCTACAGATGCAGGTGGAGGCTCCCAGGCCTTGTGGTGCCTGCTGTGCCAAGCTAGTGTGTGGAGAGTCCTTTTGTCCTTTTTGGGAGGGCAGAAGGGATCTTTGGACTTGGAAGTGAATTGTTCTACCACACTTGGAGGCCCTGCCACTTCCTGCGAATCGTGACATCAGAAATAATGGACTTTGCCCCAGACGAGGCCTCTGGTCAGGTCGTTACTCCGGGCCCTCCTGCCCCACTCACCTGATGAGGAGGCCGCTGGGCCGCCGAGCCTGTGTGCATTGGTTCGTGTCCACAGGAAGGACCTTTCCTTAGCGACCACCACTCATTCCTCACCTCCCTGTTTCTTTCCCTCCGATGAAATTCAATCGCGGGGACTGGTGTCCACCGTGAGCTATGGCCGGGCCAACTCTGACACACATCTTGGCTAGTGCAGGCATGTGTGGAGACATCCCTCGCCTCCTAAGCACGGAGGACGCCGACTGCTGGGGACAGCCATGCCCAATGCCGAGGGCCCTTCAGGTCTCCCTGCAGCTGTGCCGGTTCCTGCCGCGGGCTCCGGTGCCTCCTGCCAGTTCTCTGGGGCTGTTAGTTTTCTGGGCTCCGCCTGGTGGAGCCCGGGACCCTTCAGAACTCAGGCTCTTGCCTGTGGCCGCCTACTTTTCCAGACACAGCTCTTCCTCCTGATCCCCGCACTTCCTTATTTCCATTTTCTTTGGGATGAGTGAGCCCTTTGTTACCAGTGTTGGACCCGTGGACGTGGACGAGTGAGATAAGACTGTCGCGATGATAATCGCTGGGAAAGAAAAGGATCTGGGGTGGGAGGAGACTGCAGTGAATGAGAATGAAAAGGTTGCTCTGGGCTCGTGGCTCGGTGGCTCGGTTGCGAGGCTGAGATGGCTCTTCTGATTCTGAAAGCTGCAATGAGCAGCACATTTTCAAAACAGCACCGAGGGCTGTGGTACACACACACCTTTAATTCCGGAGCACATCTCTTATTTCTCTGTGAAACAACGTGAGCCTGTCAGCATGGAAGAGCTGGGGCATGGGTGCCGTTGACCTGGGACTGTCCAGCCCTTCAGCCCTTTGTCACCTGCAGACAGGAGTAGCGGTGAAGGCAGGCTTTGCTGCGGTTTTAGGCATGTTTTTGTTTGTGAGAAAGTGAGATGTATTTCCTGAGTTTGTTGCTGGAAGTTTTCTTTGAAGGTAGCATTCCATCAGTGAACGCATGGTGAGGGCTGATGTGTGGGGGTTGGTGGGCCCTGGGGGTGTGGCGAAGGGAGGCTGGCCCTCCCCTCCAAGGCTCAAGGCTAATGAAAAAACAGAAGAGTAAGCGGCCTCCATGCCGATCCCTGCGTTTCCCTTCTTCTGTTTTAAACGGCAGGTTTCATTATGATTTAGGACGGCAAGCCCGAGAGATCTGGGTACAGCTGCTGTTGAAACAACAGTTTGTTACTTACAGATTTCGAGAGGAGGGGGCAGGCCACGCCATGGGTCGATACAGGGATGCAGCAGCGTCAGTCCGGAGGCTGGGCGAGGGCAAGGCAGGGTCGTCAGGGACAGGACTGCCCAGCTTGAATAGTTCCAGCCGCTCCGGGGCCAGGGGCTGCCCGTGTCTGGTCCTTGCCCCAGGGTGACTAGGGCAGTGGCCTGGAGTCTGAGCCCACAGAGGTGGAGGCGGGCATGGGCTCCGGATCGCAGGGTTTGCATGTGGAAAGCCTGCGTGGAGTGGGTGACTGTTCACTATCTGGGAATTGGCTGTTTGTGGGAGGGGCAGCCCCCAGGGTCGGCAGGGCCCCAGATGTCAGAGCATCGGAAATGTAGGGTTAATACGGACACTTCAACCCGAAGGTAAAGAAGCCGCCACTGTCTGCCGAACAATTCAGAGGCCTCAACGTCGGCCAGAGCGGGGGCTCGGCCACCCCAGCAGGGGACATCGGTGGCAGTGAACGCCCAGCACGCTCTGATCAGAACGCCCGTGTCCGTCACACGTTTCGTGTACAGATCGACTTTAAAGGACTCTGTCCGCTTCATCCCATGCTAAACTACACATAATGCTGTCTCAGAAATGCCTGTCGTGGACGTTCAGGCCTTTACATCAGAGGGTCTCAGTCATCAACAGCAAGTCTGGAGTGGCGCTGACGGGACTCAGGTTTTCAAAGGGGAAAATCAGAGGGTGATGGCTGTGACCCTTTCCATGTGAGACCCTGGTGGGGAGTGGGGTGCAGCGGAGAGTGTTCAGAAATGAAGCAAAACACTTCAAAAAAATGTGTCCTTACAGCCGTGTAGCAAGATGCCCCCTAAAGAACGAGCTTCAATTAATGGGCAAGAGAGACTGCACTTAAAAAATTTTCACTCAAAGAACCCACCACAGGCCGTCAGCACTTGTGTTTGGAAAGTCATGCGAGTCTAGACGGCCCCAGACACTGACTCCTGTCCTGCGTATGCAGTGAACGGGGCACGTGGGGACCGGGTGCCGGCCCCGCTGCCTCAGCATGGACTAGACACAGCCTGTGCTGTGGAGAGAGGACGGGACGTGCGGCTGAGTGAATGGGGGTGCCACAGGCAGTGCCACTGTCGAACCCTGTGCAGACACTGCAGGCTGCAGCCCAGGCCTGGTGATGCATTTGACGCAGACAAAAAAACCTAAAATGCCTACATTTCTTAATTTGTAAAAAGCAGAAATAATTCCTCTGCTTCTATTGTAGAGGGTTGTGCCGAGATCCCTCTAGGGCAGAGGGTCGCAGTGGGATCCCTCTAGGGCAGAAGGTGGTGGCGGGACCTGTCTAGGGTGGAGGGTCGTGGTGAGACCCCTCTAGCGTGGAGGGTGGCAGCGGGACCCCCCTACAGTGGAGGGTCGTGGTGAGACCCCACTGAGGTCAGGACATTCTGTGTCCCCTCTGCGTCACTCTGCCGGTGTCGTTCAGGAAGGTAGAGACGTGGCCATGAGCTATTTTACATAAACTTTTATGAGGACAGAGATTTCAACACTGAATACAAAAGAAAGTCAGGTTTTCCTTCAAAGCTCGGAAATGGGCCCATGAACCTTCTTTAGGGCAGTCTTTATTGCTGCTGTTGAGGTGGAGTATACACACGGCGAGACGTGCAGATCGCAGGTGGACACGACAACGCGTTGGACGCATGTGGGCATGGAACCAGAGGCCACGCTGCACGGTACACCCTCACACCCGACGCTTCCTCCTGCCCCAGCCCCACCTGCAGGTGATGCGGCTCTGGTTGCCCTGGGCAGACCTCGCCCATCCTTGAACTTCATCTTCTGTTAACAGGATTCTGTGGATTCTCTGGTGACCGGCTTCTCTCACTCAGCCTGACTGGTTCTAGGTCTGCCCCCTTCTCGTCTCTGTGGTTCCTTCTGGCTCGGTGCTGGTGTGGATGTGGCCTCCTTATCCGCTCTCCTGCTGCCGGGCACATGGACTTTAGACTCTGTCTGTGGAACTATGAGGAGTCAGGCTGCTACCCACAGTCTCGTTTAGCTCTCGTGGTTACGGGTTTCACTTCTCTCGGGTAGATGCTTACGAGTCCAATTTCTGGGTAACACGAAAGATGTCCTTTTGGAAAAGACTTTCCTTTCTCTGTTGAAACGCCCTGGCGCCTTTGTTGGAAACAGTCTCCTCGGAGTTGTCATCGTGCCACTTCCTGGACGCGGTGAGGAGGCTTCAGCTCCCTCTAGCCTCTTGTGCCATCCAGTTCACACCTGCAGCTGTTTTATGAACCCTACCTTAAAGTGGTAATAATTTTTCCTTGCTAACAATCCGTTGTTTTTTAGATAAAGTAAGAGGAGAAAAGAAGACGTTCTCTCTTGTTTACGTAACCACATATTTACCCTTTCAGGAGCTTTTTGGCTCCTCCCGCAGCTCTGGGCTTCTGTGTGGTGGTGTTTCTCTTCAGCCTTGGTTCCTCCCAGCACTTCCTGTGGTGCAGGCCCACGGGGACCCACTGGCTCAGCTTTGTTCACATACGTGATATGAAAATGTCTCTCCTTCACCCTCTCGTTTGAAGGATATTGTCATTGGATATAAACTCCTGGATTGAATGATTTTTCTTTCAACCCTTCAAATGTGGCATTCATTATCTGTAACGTCAAATGCCTGACTCTGCACATTGCATGAAACACATTGTTCTTACAGGACATGCAGGGTGTCTGGTGGCCTCTGCGCTCCTGGGACCCTTTCCATTCTCGTGTGTGGAGCGTGTCTTCCCCCCGCCCCACCCCCGCTGCTTTCCAGGGATCTTCTCCATCTCTGACTTGCAGCAGCTCAGCTGAAGTCATGGCGTGGTTCTCCTTGCATTTTATTATCGTGGAACTTAGTGACTGTCTTGAGTCCCTGAGTGACGATCCTTCCCAGATTTGAGAGACTCGTGGGCTTTCTTTCAGGTGTTTCTGGTCCCTTTCCCGCCCCCCGTGGCCTCCTGAGTCCGACGGCTTGGATGCCCCAGGGGTTACTGAGGTTCTGCGGAACGTCTCCCATTCTGTTCTTCCAACGATGATCGCTTCTATGATCTGTCTTCAGATTCACAAACCATTTCTTCCGTTATGTCCACCCGTAATGGACATAAATTTTAAATTTCAGACGCCGTGCTCTTCACTTACAGAATGTGTGTTGGATTCTGTTTTAATTTCCCCACTCTGCTGAGCAGCGGGTGCACACCTCTCTCCGTGGTTATGGCAGCTCCACAAATGGCCTTGTCTCCTCGCTCTAATCATCGACTGCCCTATTCTCAGTTTCGGGTTCTGTTTTTCTGCCTCCTCCTGCATCTGTTGCTGCTTGTGTGAAGTGGGGGCCTAGACCCTGCCACCTTCCTTTAAGGGGCTTTTCCGGCAGCAGTCACTTTCTTGAACGAGGCTTTGACCCTGTGTGGCTGTGTTTAGATGTAATTAGAGTTGGTCCATGCCGGGCAGGGTGTGCCGGGCAGGGTGTGCCGGGCAGGGTGTCCTGGGCAGGGCGCTGCCCTTGCCAGGCATTGTTTCTCCTTCTGCCAAGTGAGGGGGACACAGCTCATCCCGTTCTTTTATCCTCTGGAGGACATGGTGAAGTTGCCTAGCCCGTCTCTCTTCCTGGCTTGGTCATTCCAGTGTTTTCTGGAAGCTGTGCTTTCCATCCTCCTGAGCGCGTGGATGAGTCTGTCCTTCCATTCTATGGGTTTTCCACCTCTGGGGAACTGAACTAGTGATGGCCACAGGGTCAGGTGGATTTGAGATTCAAGTCCAATATCCCAATCTTCTCTGAGCACTGGCCTGTGCCTGGCCCTAGGTGGCCACTGCCTTGGGATGCCGCAGATGCCCACCACACCCCTGTGGTCTGGAGGCCCTCGCCTTTGCATTTGTCCACCCACAACGTCCTCGTGTTTGTGTGTGTGCCCCTAGGAGCACGGATTCACACCCTCCTGAAGGACCTGCAGAGGCAGCCGGCTGAGGTGAGGGGCCTGAGTGACCTGGAGCTGGACGGCATGGCCGAGCTGATGGCTGGCCTGATGCAAGGCGTGGACCATGGAGTAGCTCGAGGCAGCCCTGGGAGAGCGGCCCTGGGAGAGTCTGGAGAACAGGCGGATGGCCCCAAGGCCACCCTCCGTGGAGACAGCTTTCCAGGTGACTCCAGCGCCATGGGTGCCCACGCCCAGGGGTGCTGCGGGGAGGGGAGGCCTCAGGGCTGTGCAGAGACCGCTGGCTCACCAAGTGCAATGTGGGCTTTCTGCTGGGGAGATGGGGATCTGTATTAATGATTTTTATCTGTTTGAACTTTTGCCTCTAAAAGCTTTCTTAACAGACTAAGCCTACCAGAGCAATTATGTTGAATGGCAAATTGCTCTCTGCGAGGAGGTTTCACTCCTCCATGCTGAGGCTGAGTCGGGAAAACAGGCGTGATGGGAAGTGTTGTGTTTGGACTGTGTACCGGTGAATATTGTCAAATATTTGAATAGCAGAGTGAGAGGGGATCATTCAAATGTCTGCTTGGGGCGTGCATTGGTCCTCTGAGGCTGCTGGGGAAGCAGAAGGCAGCCCCTCAGCACCCCTACCCCGGCAGGCATCCGGAGCCCTGTGGAGGCCCCATGGGTCAGCCAGGACTTCTGCAGCCTGATGGCTTCTCACAGTGTGGAGCTGCAAGAAAGCACCTAGCTCAGCTCCCCACACATGGCAGGCCCACAAGTACATGCTGAAAACCAAATGACAGACGTGCACCTCTCTCTGCACAGGTGCAGAGGGGGCCTTGCTGGAAGCTGGAAGCCTGACTTGGCTGACGGGCAGGGTGCAGGGGAGTAGTGGAACTGTACCCCGGGAGGGCCTGTGTTAGGTGGTCGCCCAGTGGTTGAAGGAATCGGGACCCGCACCAGGGCTAGGAGGGATGCAAGAGGCCCTGGTGTGCGTGCTGTCTCCAGGGGCACTGTTCAGGTGCCATGAGTCACGCACCTTTGGGCCCTGGAAGTAGGATATTAATTTATTTATTTATTATTTTATTTTATTTTTTGAGATGGAGTCTCTCTCTGTCACCCAGGCTGGAGTGCGGTGACGTGATCTCGGCTCACTGCAACCTTTGCCTCCCGGGTTCAAGTGATTCTCATGCCTCAGCCTCCCAAGTAGCTGGGATTACAGATGTGCACTACCACGCCCAGCTAATTTTTTGTATTTTTAGTAGAGACGGGGTTTCGCCTGTTGGCCAGGCTGATCTCCAATTCCTGACCTCATGATCCGCCCACCTTGGCCTCCCAAAGTGCTGGGATTACAGGCGTGAGCCACCGCGCCCAGCCGGGGTACCTATTTAGAGAGAAAAGCTGACCACAGTGAAGTAACCTAAGTCAGTGGATTCTGAAGCCATCTTAATTGTGAGGTGGTTTTGGCGAAGGCTTCACTTTGCTTTTTCATGACGTGAACTGCTCGGTACGATGGGTTTTTTTTTTGCCGTGAGTTAACTTTGTCGATCACGTGAGACCCCCAGAGCTGGGTGAGGTCATTGTGGCTGCCTTCACGTCTACCATTTAGCTCCTCAGTCCCGTCCGCTCTTGCGAAGTTTATAGAATGCCATTTTGTGCTATAAACAGAAAACGTTTACTCTATGGCAGGACTTAGGCCAGCGTCATCACACCTCACCTTTCGTATGGAGGGGTCTGCAGGGTCACCCTTTTTATGTCTGTGGCACCCTGTGATGACATTCTTGATGAGGGTCTTGGTAACACTGGTGTCTTTTACAGATGACGGAGTGCAGGACGACGATGATAGACTTTACCAAGAGGTAAGATGACGTCTCTGGTGTTTGTTTCATGTTAAATGTGGAAGTTGGTGATCTTTTTGTTCATGGTGTGGGAACATTTATGAAATACAAAAGTTTTTTTTCCCAGAAAATTATGGAGAAACCCCTCATAATCTCCAAATTGAAAAACAGTATAAAGAGAACATACAAAAGTGTGTATATTTGGATACGAAATATCTCTTTTCAAATTATAACCTAATTTATCCATGGTAGAAATATGAAAGTCGTGGTAAATGCAAAGAAGAAAATTAATATTTCCTGGAATTTCCCAGCCAGGATTATCACTCGGCAGCCTGTGCCCACTTTGCACATTTGATGCCTCCTGCATGTGTGGATTCCTGAGGGGTTCAGCTCACTCACACCTGGCTGTCCCGTGTGGCACCTCTGGCCACATGTGGCCATCTAAACCTACATTTAAATTGAATAAAACTAAATAAATGAAAGATGCAGTGCCTTGGCCGCACTGGGTTCAGGTCGGCGGCATGTTAGTCGCATGTGGCTCAGGGCCAAGGCGCTGGATGCCACAGGAAGAGGACGGTCCACCATCCCAGAGCCCCCGTGGGCACTGCTGCTCTGGAGGCAGTCAGAAGAAGGGCCCAGTCGCAGGTGATGTCCACGAGCTAGACGCTGGCCTTCCCTGTTAAGTCTTTTAGCCTCTTAGTTTCTCTCCCTTTAAGAACCTTTGGTCGTGAATACAAGGCCGAAGGATGAAGAACCGTCCTAAGCAACAGCAGTGACATTGCATGGTTCTGGGAAACCCAGTCTTGGGGGTGGAGAAAGAAGAGTCTTTGGTTAGTCATTCTCTCCTCAGATTCTCTTACTGGTTTGTGGTTCCATGCCTGTTGGCAAGTGCAGGAAGAAAACATCAGCAGTTCTGGTTTTGAATATCCATCAGAAATGATGGGACCTGCTGTCTGAGCTGTGGAGGGAGAAGTGGGGCTGAGAAACACATTTCCTAATTTAGGGAGTCGGGGAGACCCAGCCCTCCCACCTGAGGGGCAGGGAGCGCTCTGGGGGCTGCCGTTGGCCGAAGACTCCCTGACTTTTAGACTACAGCCTTTTCATCCTCCATGCGTGGAATTTTGACTCAGTTCTCTGTTGTTTGGGGTGTATTTTCAAGCAATTCTGTTTCTCAAAAAGGGTATGTGAGTGTTGTATTTTCTGACTTCTTATTTATTTAAAAACATCTTTCTTTTTCTTCTCACATGAAACACAATTTAAGTGACAATATTATGCCTTTTCCTAGCTCTGTTTAGTAACGTCAACGGCTACATCCTATTGTCATTGAGGATCCAAATTTGGGCAGTGTTTTTATCACACTACTATTTTGTTTAAATTTTAAAAAATACAAAAGGAAAAGTTGTAATTTGTAGCCAAAATGGGAATAATTGCCTCTATAGTCCTTCCTTAATTTTCTTAAAAGTGTGTTTTGGCAAAGTGAGTTGTAAAGTGAATCAGATTTTCCTGTTTCCATCTAATATAATATTGAAGATATAATTTCATGGTTGGAAAAAAACCCTGCCAAGTAGACATAAGACTTTTGGCATCACATGCACCAGAAGGTGTCCGTGGGTTGCCTGGCATGTGCCAGTGGCAGGAGCAGACCTGGTCTTTCCTAGGAAGCAGTGTAGGGTGCCTGGGAGGGCAGTGCGGCCCAGGGGTGGAGATCATGTCTTTGATGGCCCTTAGACCTGAGTTCCAATTCTGGATCTGATAATCATGACTTTTGTGATCTGGTACCAATAATTTGATATTTAACCTCTGTAAACTCCAGAGTCTATAAATTAAAGGTGAAACTCACCCTTTATTTATGGGGTTGGAGTAGTAATTACATGAGAACCCACACAAAGCAAATCTGTACCCGGTGCATAGTCAGCAGAGGTGCCAGGGGGTTCCGAGGGATGGCTTGTCCAGGAAAAGGGGATCCGGCTGGGAGAGTGTAGCCCGTGTGAGGACCACAGATCCCTCAGGTATCGTTAGAATCAATTACACATCCCTGTGATGTGCCCACTCATGGGTTAATCGCTTTGTGCCTCCGTCTCCCCTTCTGTGAACTGGGGTTACTGAGGGTGCCCCACCCACAGGCTTACGTGAGGACTCAGTGTGTTCATGCAGATAACGCATTTAGTACAGTGCCTTTGTGTGCTGGAAGAGCTCAGTCGATGCAAATTTGTTATTATTATTATTATTATTATTATTATTATTTAGTGTCCATTGCTTCTAGAGGGCTGGGGTGGGATCTTGATATTGCACAGTTTATTTTTAAAAATATCAATGCCAAAGACCTACACAAACTCTACAAAATCTGATTCTTCAGAGAGGTGTGTGTGTGAGCATGTGTGTGAGAGGGAGCGGGAGGGAGGAGAAAACAGCACGTAAGTGATTCGGATACCCAGCACCCTCACACCCCATGCTCGGCTAGACATCATTCTAAATATAGACTGCACACACTTCGCCTTCCTCCCACACTCTCCTTCCAGGCTGCCCATGTCATCCCCACAGTGACTCTGTCCCGGGCAGCCCTTGATTGCATGTGTCACATCAGCATTCCTTTCGCAGACGTCCCTCACGGAATGTCCTCTCTGTCAGGTCCATCGTCTGAGTGCCACACTCGGGGGCCTCCTGCAGGACCACGGGTCTCGACTCTTACCTGGAGCCCTCCCCTTTGCAAAGCCCCTCGACATGGAGAGGAAGAAATCCGAGCACCCTGAGGCTTCCCTGTCTTCAGAAGAGGAGACTGCCGGAGTGGAGAACGTCAAGAGCCAGACGTATTCCAAAGATCTGCTGGGGCAGCAGCCGCATTCGGAGCCCGGGGCCGTTGCGTTTGGGGAGCTCCAAAACCAGATGCCTGGGCCCTCGAAGGAGGAGCAGAGCCTTCCAGCGGGTGCTCAGGAGGCCCTCGGCGACGGCCTGCAATTGGAGGTCAAGCCTTCCGAGGAAGAGGCGCGGGGCTACATCGTGACAGACAGAGAGTGAGTAGCAGCCCTGGCTCAGGTCCTGTGCGCCGAGGGAGGGCTTGTCCAGCAGGCTGGAGGTGGGGCGCCTCCTTGCTGTGGCGGATGCATACGCTTTTAAGTGTCTTCAACTGAATAATGGGGTGCAGGCATCCCTGGAGTCTCCGGCGCGGAGGGCAGCCGGGTGCCTGGCCAGTGGCTCCTCCTGGTGCTTCTGAGCTGGGCTCCAGAGCTTGAGAGCCGTTCTCTGAAGGGCATCAAACAAAACCAAACCAAGCAAATCCCTTCCTGGGTTTTTGGTCCTGACTGGTCACCTGCGGGCCGCGCCTCTCTGCGGGTCAGAATCACCTTCAGCGGCGGCCAGGCAGGGTGGGGTCTCGGGGCAGGTAAGTGTACAGCAAAGCCTGAGCACGGCCCGCGCAGGAATGCGGGATGGGACGCGGCCCTGGAAACTGCTGCACCCCGGACTCCTCCTGCCTGTTAGGAAGGACTCCAGGTGCTTTATCTGTTTTGCACCAAAGTGGCCCAAATATCCTGGCGTAGGCGCCCTTCAGAGGGAAGAAGGGGCTTCACAGCAGCGAGCCTCTTTCCCCGCCCTCATGTCGATCTGAACTTAACGAGTCTCAGAATTCAGACATCACGGGCCCAGCAAGGCACAGGTGGCTGGCCCGTTCTCAGGTCACCCCGTTAATGAATCTGACATTTGATGCTTTGCTTTGTACAAGTTTTGTGTTTTCTTCAAGTGATAGAAGTGGTGTTTCAAAGAGAAGGACGTGTCTGCCTGGCTGTACACACACCCACACATTTGTATGTGTGTGTATATGAGTGTATGTTGGGTAGGGGTGTGTGTGTGTGTATGAGCGTGTATGTTGGGTAGATGTGTGTGTATCTGCGTACGCATGTGTGTGTATATGAGTGTGTGTTGGGTAGATGTGTATGTGTGTATGTGCGTGTGTGTATATAAGTGTATGTTGGGTAAATGTGTATCTGTGCGTATGTATATGAATGTGTGTTGGGTAGATGTGTGTGTATCTGTGTGTGTATATGAGTGTGTATGTTGGGTAGATGTGTATCTGCATCTGTGTATATGAGTATGTCGGGTAGACGTGTATCTGTGCATATGCATGTGTGTATATGAGTGTGTTGGATAGATGTCTGTGTATGCGTGTGTGTGTATATGAGTGTACGTTGGGTAAATGTGTGTGCATCTGTATGTGCATGTGTGTGCGTGTGTGTATGCGAGCGTGTGTTGTGTCGATATGTTTGTGCATATGCATGTGTATGAGTGTGTGTCGGGTAGATGTGTATCGGTTTGTGCTTATTTGCATGTGTGTGTATGAGTATGTCGGGTAGATGTGTATCAGTTTGTGCGTGTGTGTGTGTATGAGTGTGTATGTCGGGTAGCTGTGTTATTGGTATGATGTGCATCTGTTCGGGTATTTCGTTGTGTGTGTGCGTGTGTGTGTATATGTGTGTGTGTTTGGTAGATGTGTATCTGTGTATGTACGTGTGTGTGTATGAGTGTGTGTTGGATAGGTGTGTGTATCTGTGCATATGTGCGTGTGTGTGTATGTCAGATAGATGTGTATTGGTTTGTGCATATTTGTGTGTGTATGAGTGTATATGTCATATAGATGTGTATCTGTGCATATTTACGTGTGTGAGTGTGTGTGTTGGGTAGATGTTTATCTGTGCGTATTTGCATGTGTGTGTATGTGTGTCGGGTAGATGTGTATTGGTTTGTGTATATGCCCATGTGTGTGTATGAGTGTGTATGTCAGGTAGATGTGTATCAGTTTGTGGGTATTTGCGTGTGTGTGTGTTGGGTAGATGTGTGTATTTGCGTATTTGCATGTGTGTGTATGAGTGTGTATGTCGGGTAGATGTGTATCGGTTTGTGTGTATTTGCATGTGTGTGTATGAGTGTGTATGTCGGGTAGATGTGTATCGGTTTGTGCATAAGTGCATGTGTGTGTATGAGTGTGTTGGGTAGATGTGTATCTGTGCATATTTGCATGTGTGTATGAGTGTGTTGGGTAGATGTGTATCTGTGCATATTTGCATGTGTGTATGAGTGTGTGTGTCGGGTAGATGTGTATCGGTTTGTGTGTATGTGCATGTGTGTATGAGTGTGTATGTCGGGTAGATGTGTATCGGTTTGTGTGTATGTTCGTGTGTGTGTATGAGTGTGTATGTCGGGTAGCTGTGTATCAGTTTGTATGTACGTGTGTGTGTATGAGTGTGTGTGTCGGGTAGATGTGTATTGGTTTGTGCGTATGTGCATGAGTGTGTATGTCAGGTAGATGTGTATTGGTTTGTGTGTATAAGTGTGTGTGTATGAGTGCGTGTGTCAGGTAGATGTGTTTCGGTTTGTGTGTATGTTCGTGTGTGTGTGTGTTGGGTAGATGTGTATTGGTTTGTATATACGTGTGTGTATGAGTGTGTATGTGGGGTAGATGTGTATTGGTTATGATGTGCATCTGTTCAGGTATTTGTATCTATGCATATTTGTGTGTGTATGTATGTGTGTTTGTTGGGTGTGTGTGTATGTACGTGTGTGTATGAGTGTGTATGTCAGGTAGATGTGTATTGGTATGATGTGCATCTGTTCGGGTATTTCTTTGTGTGTATCTGTGTGTATGTGCGTATGAGTGTGTGGTAGATGTGTATCTGTGCATATGTGCGTGTGTATGAGTGTGTGTGTTGGGCAGGTGTGTGTCTGTATGTACGTGTGTGTATAAGTGTGTGTATATGAGTATGTCAGGTAGTGTGTCGATTTCTGCATATGTGTGTTTGTGTATATGTGTGTGTTGGGTAGATGTGTATCAGTTTGTGCATATGCATGTGTGTGTATGAGTGTGTATGAGTGTGTGTCGGTAGATGTGTATCAGTTTGTGCGTATATGCATGCATGTATATGAGTGTGTGTTGGGTAGATGTGTGTGTATGTGTGTGTGTTGGGTAGATGAGTATTGGTTTGTGCATATGTGCATGTATGTATATGAGTGTGTATGTCAGGTAGATGTGTATTGGTTTGTGCGTATGTGCATGTGTGTATATGAGTGTGTGTGTGTTGGGTAGGTGTGTGTATCTGTATGTACGTGTGTGTGTATGAGTCAGGTAGATGTGTATTGGTTTGTGCATATGTGCATATGAGTGTGTATGTAGGGTAGATGTGTATTGGTTTGTGCATATGTGCATGTGTGTATATGAGTGTATGTGGGGTAGATGTGTGTATCTATGTACGTGTGTGTGTATGAGTGTGTGTGTCGGGTAGAAGTTTGTGCATGTGTGTATATGAGTGTGTGTGTTGGGTAGATGTGTGTTTATCTGTATGTACGTGTGTGTGTATGAGTCGGGTAGATGTGTATTGGTTTGTGCATATGTGCATGTGTGTATATGAGTGTATGTTGGGTAGATGTGTGTATCTGTATGTACGTGTGTGTATGAGTGTGTGTGTCGGGTAGAAGTGTGCATATGTGCATGTGTGTGTATGAGTGTGTGTCAGGTAGAAGTTTGTGCATATGTGCATGTGTGTATATGAGTGTGTGTTGGGTAGATGTGTATCTGTACGTGTGTGTGTATGAGTGTGTATGAGTGTGTGTGTGGGGTAGAAGTGTGCATATGTGCATGTGTGTATATGAGTGTGTGTGTCGGGTAGAAGTGTGCATATGTGCATGTGTGTATATGAGTGTGTGTCGGGTAGATGTGTATCAGTATGATGTGCGTCTGTTCGGGTATTTCTTCCTTGGTGAAGAAGTCCCTCTTATTTTGAGGATCATTCGCATTGGAGGTGGGAGCTGCATGACAGCTAGAACCCATCTGTCCTGCGGGCTCTGCGAGCCTCCCAGTGCTCGGGCTGGTGCTGTCGCTGTGCTGGAGATGCTACATTTCATCAGGGAGAATTAGCTGTATCATAATTGGGCAGAAATATTTTATCTTGAGCTCAAACCGCAGAGTGTGTATCAAAGCCAAATTAAAATTTAAGATGATTTTCAGCTGTAGGTGATTATCTTAGCTGTATCTTTAGGTAAGTTGTAAGCAGCAGAAACTTGAAGCTTACACTAAAATATGGACTCCATTTTCTCAAGACTGCTTTACATAAGTCAGGATGAGCTTTCCCGTTTCCAGGCTCTTTGCTTGGAGGAGGCGTCATCCCACGTGTCTGTCTGTGCCCTTGCTCTCCTGTTTGTAGAGTCAGGAACTTCTCATGGCTGTTCATTTCTTTGCTCTCAAGCCCAGTGGAGAATCACAGGCAGGCCCTAAGTGATGTGTTCTGAGGCTGCGTGTCTGCACCAGCAGAGCCAAGGGGAGGCGCCTGCCTCAGCACTGGGTGACGCAGACCATTATCATGACCGATTCCTATGGATGGTCAAACGCCCTGTGCTGTGGACGTCTCCCTCCCTAGGAAACACTGCTTTGTGTGTGGTGTGGGTGTTATGTGATGTGTGTGTGGTAATGTAGTGATGTGTGGTGTGTGTTGCATGTGGTATGTGTTGCATGTGTGTTGTGTGTAGTGTGTGGTGTGTGTGGTGTGTAGTATGTTGCATGGTGTGTGTGTTTGTGTGCTGTGTGTTGTGTGGTGTGGTGCACAGTGTGTTGTATATGTGGTGTGTGTGGTGCATAGTGTGTTGCATTGGTGTGGTGTGTGGTATGTAGTATGCTGCATGGTGTGGTATGTGTTGCATGTCTGTTGTGTGTAGTGTGTGGTGTGTGTTGTTTGTGTGTGGTGTGCTGTGTGGTGTTATGTGTAGTGCGTGGTGTACAGTATGTGTGTAGTGTGTGGTGTGCTGTGTGGTTTATGTGTTGTGTGTGGTGTGTAGTGTGTGGTGTCTGTTGTGTGTCGTGTGTGGTGTGCTGTGTGGCTTATCTGTTTGTGGTGTGTAGTGTGTGGCGTGGTATGTGTTGTATGTGTGTGGTGTGTAGTGTATGTGTGTAGTGTGTGGTGTGCTGTGTGGTTTATGTTGTGTGTGGTGTGTAGTGTGTGGTGTCTGTTGTGTGTCGTGTGTGGTGTGCTGTGTGGCTTATCTGTTTGTGGTGTGTAGTGTGTGGCGTGGTATGTGTTGTATGTGTGTGGTGTGTAGTGTATGTGTGTAGTGTGTGGTGTGCTGTGTGGTTTATGTGTTGTGTGTGTAGTGTGTGGCATGGTGTGTATTGTATTTGTGTGTGTGCATGGTGCACAGTGTGTTGTATATGTGGTGTGTGTGGCACATAGTGTGTTGCATGGTGTGGTGTGTGTTGTAGGTGTGGTGTGGGGTATG
The DNA here is from genome assembly GCF_029289425.2 of Pan paniscus. Taxonomy (NCBI): domain Eukaryota; kingdom Metazoa; phylum Chordata; class Mammalia; order Primates; family Hominidae; genus Pan; species Pan paniscus. The sequence goes on along the minus strand of NC_073255.2, from coordinate 194,616,640 downwards.
TTGTGTGTGTGTGTGTGTATTTGGTTGCCTGTGTCTCCTCACTCTGTGCTGGAGCCCTCTTTTCTCCCGAAGGCCCCCATGTTGTGTTCGTGTATACTGTGTGTTTCCCTGCAGGTGTCCTGGGGACTTGAGCCACCCTTGCAGGGGGACGGCCGCCCATCCCTCCCCCGGGGTAGGAGAGTGCCCCAGAGAACCAGTGATCTGGTCATTTTAAGGGCTTTCCAAATGGACACCGAGGTGTTCACCCGGAGAGCAGGAGGCCGGTGTGGTTTGCTAGGGAACCTTCAGAGCCGACAATCCTGTGCCATTGCTGCTAATGGGCTCACCCTGGAGGGAAGGACAGGAGGGCCCCTGTCTGCAGCAGCCTCGCACTTTCTGGGGAAGGAGACCTATCACATTGGGTCATTTCCTGTCTGTGCTTGTGACTTTCCAGTAGAAAAAAGCTAGGGCTTTTCTTTGCATTCGAGTTTATTTTCTTGTAGTGGGTTTGCCGGCCATGCCTTTTGGACTGGAATATTTACCTCCTACGAGCAGTGGGTTAAAGAAAAAAAAAATCATCATGTTATCTTGGCTGACTTCTTTTCTTTTCCTTTGCGACTTCAACTGGTTGGAAGCTATCTGGTGAAGACAGCACAGATTTTTGTCAGCAATTTGTACTGCTTGGGCAAGGTGTGATGCACTAGGTGAGGTCTCCTCTCTTCTTGCAAAGAGATTGAGGTTTTTGCCCTATTATCAGACTAATAATTTGTGATTCTCTTGGGCAAGTTTTCACCAGATTTCAGCTTAAACCTTAACAGATCAGCTATTAATTTCCAAGACACAGATGGCATTCTTTAAAAAAGGGGGACTTTTGTACATTTGGTTGTCCCACAGAAAGGAGAGGAATGTGGTTTAGAACTCGGTGTCACCTCAGCATCCACATGCTCTTGGTGCTGAGGTTCAGATGGGAGGATGGTAGGGCTCGGCTTTTCCAGGCATGATTTTCTCTCTCACATTTTCTGATGGACAGAGTAATCCTTTGCCATTTACATTTTTATCCTTTTTACAAACTAGAGGGATTCTTGAAGACTGGACGAAGGGCAGGACAGCCGCCCCAGTCCTCCAAGGACAACTTTAAAATGATTTCATGTTAGGTTTCCAGAAGGAATCACAGGACGGACACCAGGTATAGGGAGGAGGGAGCCCCTTACCTCTCAGCAAAGAGGAACCTGCCTTCTAAATCCAGAGGCAAGAGCTTCAGAGACCACGGCTCACACACACATGCCTCTCTCTGCCTACCCCAGACCCCGCTGGATTGGGATGTATTCTGCGGAACGACCACGCTGAGCCAGTGAGGTGGATTTTGGGGAAGTGAAACCTGTAGTCAGGAAAACATGGGAGCTGAGGCAGAGGCTTGAGTCTGGGGTGGCGGCCACAGTGCTGTTGGAGAAGGTGGCCTGGGCCCTTGACCCACGGAAGTCCGGCATCCAGGGTCAGGGTCCCACGGCAGCCCCGAGACCTAGAATGTGGCAAACGCCCCTGTGCTTGGGTTTCCTGGTCTCTGGAGTGGCAGCCGCAGTGTGTGGCTCCTGGACTGTGGAGAGATGAACGGGGCTCAGGTGGAGCAGAGCTTGGGCCACGTGCAGAGGATGCAGGGCGCACGCAGAGGAGGACGCAGGGCGCACGCAGGGCAGGGCACAGGTGCACGGATGAGCAGCCTCTGTCAGCAGTGGGAAGAACACAGTGTTGCTTGAAAGAGGAGGAGCCGGTGGATTTCCACGAGGGGAAGCTGGAGAGGTTGGAGCCCTGAGTCTTGCGGGGAGGCCGGCTGAGGGAAGAATGTGCAAAAAGTGGCATGGGGCGGCATTGACCTCTCCGATGCCTCTCAATGCTAACGAGGGAGACAGCTGCAGCTGAAATGTTTCCTCCTTCAAGTGTTTCTTATGACAAAACTTTCTTGCACCTCGGAGAAGGCAAGCAGCAAAATGGCAGATGGTACCGGGCCACCCTTAGGGGCTGCTGCGTGCTCACCTCTGTGGGGGTTCAGTTGGAATGTGGAATTCAGAGAGGCCAGTGAAGGCAGGGATCCGCCGGCCAGGGAGAGGAACTTTGGAACCAGAAGTCTGGAAGGAGGTGGGGGCTTCGGTCTCTCCATCTGCCACCCTCAGTGAGTGTCCTGGCCCTGCAGGTTCACCCCAGCCCCTTCCTCGGCTCACTGTGAGATGTGAAATGTGAAACCCACCGCGTGCTCAGGAACCACTGCCCGCTCTCTGGGGGCTGGTGTGGCGGAGAGGAAGTTCCGCCGCCCGCTGGCCGGGGGCTGGTGTGGCGGAGAGGAAGTTCCGCCGCCCGCTCTCCGGGGGCTGGTGTGGCGGAGAGGAAGTTCCGCCGCCCGCTGGCCGGGGGCTGGTGTGGTGGAGAGGAAGTTCCAATCCTAGTGGCTGCCCAGGAGGCCTCACCGCTCAGGAGCCCCTCAGGGGTTCAGTGAGAAGAGCGCACCACGAGAACCAGCAGGGTGTCAGGACGGGGTGCAGCCGGGGTCCGGACTGATGCTTCCTGCTCGTCCTTCCTTGTTAGAGTAAAGGAAACCCTGAGGAAGCTGAGGATGGATTCTGTGTTTCTGGCGCCAGGGCAGATTTCAGGGGTTCTGTTTTGTTCTTCAGCCTCCACGCTGTGTTGTGACTTCCTGTTCAGAAAGCGCAGTCCTCTCCTCTGCAGAGGCCCCTCCTGAGGGCGGACATGCCCTGCCTTGTCACTTGCTCCTCTTTGCTTTGTGGTCTTAAAAGAATATCTTCAGCATGATGGATTTATTATCATTTAAGAAGATTTCAGGTGGTGTGGGGTTATAGCCCCGATGGGTAAACATGTTCACGGTTGCTTGTACATTAGAAGAGAAGAAGGCGAGAAGGAGTGGCATGGGGGTGGGACAGGAAAAAGAGGAAGAAGAAGTAAACAAAAACTCTCCCAAACCTCAGCATCCCCGACAGTCCAGCCCATCCTGCTGGGAGCGGCCGTGGGAGGGACGCGAGGCAGGGGGGTGGCCGCGGGAGGGACGCGAGGCAGGGGGGTGGCCGCGGGAGGGACGCGAGGCAGGGGGGTGGCCGCGGGAGGGACGCGAGGCAGGGGGGTGGCCGCGGGAGGGACGCGAGGCAGGGGGGTGGCCGTGGTTGGGCCTGAGCCATGTCTCGCCAGCCCGGCAGCTCAGTGGGCTCTGTGCCCCACCTGGCTCCCTCCATGGCCAGCTGTCTCCCCTCCTATGGCTCCATCCATGCTGTCTCCCCTTTTCCCCTCTTCCCTTCTCCTACCCTGGTCCAGGCCGTCTGAGCCTCTTGCCTCCGCACTGCGGGGCCTTCTCTCTTGTGCACTGGCATCACGGCTCTTTCTTTCTCACCCGCCATGCACGTTGAACCCAAAGAGGACTCGACAAAACCAAATCTGGCCCCGTCACCCTCTCCTGTTGGAATCTGGCTGTGACTCCACTGGTCCTGAGATACAGACCCCAGCCCCAGCGTGGCCCAGGCTGGCCAGCAGCTCTGCAGGTGCATCTTGGGGACACTCCACCAGGCCCTCCCTCCGCCCCGGCAGCTGGGCTCCTGCAGAAGGTCCCAGCTCTGCACCTGTCCCGTCTGGGAGGCAGCTTCCTGTTCACGCCTTCTCCCCATTCAGAGAGGTCTGTCCACACCCCTCTTTCCCAAGTCTCTTTGTCACCAATTTTCCATTATGTTTCTTCAAGACTCTGAGCATCTGGCCAAACCATTGGCCATGGCCTATTAATTTGTAATAATCACACATTTGGCTATTTCTCTTTCCAAGCAAAGTAAACCAGATGTACAGCCTATAGTTCTGCCCATCGGAGAATTTCCCTTCACCGCTGTCCTTTTAGGGATGTTCCAGAAAGGGGCAGTAGTGCTGCAGTTGTCCACTAACGTGGGGGCCTGCATATCATGCAGAACCATCTGTAAACCAGGCCCAGGTCTTCCTCCGTCACCTGATTTTAGGGAACTCTCCAGGAGACTGTAGGTGCAGGCTGGGAGAGAGAAGGCAGCATAGCGGGAGTGGGGACCGTCGGCATTGGCGGCACTTCTTTATGTAACTTGTGCCTTTAGGGCCTACTTAGGCCCAGACACGTACCACTTCCATTTGATGATGGAATGCTGCTGTGCACACCCAACTTTCTGGCTTGGTGGGTCGGAAAACATTCAGTTCATGATGGGCAACCCAGGTCCCATGGTAACTTGGTGGTCCATGTCTGCACGGGATCTGAGGTCGAATCAGATTAGAGAACCAGCTCCGCCTGGGTCGGCATGGGATCTGAGGTCGAATCAGGTTAGAGAGCCCGTTCCGCCTGGGTCAGCACGGGATCTGAGATCCAATCACATTAGAGAACCAGCTCTGCCTGGGTCAGCACGCGTTCACGGCTCCTGCTGGAGGCACTTCCCGATCCTATTTGGCACACTTTTTAAAGGTGACGCTATATAGACCTTCAGTACCTAGATCTTTAGTTAGCTGCTGGCATTTAAAAAGTGTTTATAGTGAGCAGTACAGTCTCATCCTTATGCCAAAAAATAAGTTGTCAGAATACAGTGGTTTTCCTCTATTGATTTTCTGCCTGGAAGAGTCGATGGTGTGGACAGCCCCACTAGCAGTGGTCCAGGGTCGTTGGCCTGGGTGCAGCACACGAGCTCCGGGGCTGCATGGCGGTCCGCAGGAGGAAGGTTCAGTTTGGGTGCACAAAGCATCAAAACCTCCTTCTCCCAGACCCTGACATTAGACTCCTGCAGGAAGAGAGTGGGCGTGCAGGGGATCCAGGGTGGAGACAGACATGGCGTCGGTCACTGCGGCGTCGGTCACCGTGGTGTCTGTAGGATACTGTGGCGCCTGTCAGTCACCACGCGTTGGTCAGGGCACCTCCCCAGCCCGCTGTTTGCCACCCTCGAAGCATTGCTTCTCTGCATGGGGGAGGTTCCCGTGGGCTGGAAACATTTTAACTACTTTATAAGATGATTTAAATAGAATAAATTTCATGGTTTGTTTTAATGATGAACAGGGATAACTAGAATAATTGGTTGATCCCAAGAAACCTCATTTATCTATTGGTTTTGAGTATTGTCTTATCAAAAGAGTTTATATCAAAGTTGACTCATTTTCCCTTCACATTTGGCTCCCTAGCTCCTGGTGGGTTTTCCAGTAAATAGTAAAATGTCCCAGATCGGGCTGGTGAAGCTGCAGAAGCACAGAGCATGGTCAGCAGGAGGGTCGGGCATGGCAGGTCCTGTTCTCGGCTTGATTTCATCTGGCCCACAAGGAAGAGGCAGTAACAAAGCTGCCAAAATGAGACGTGGAGAAGTTTTATGCAGGCTTCCTTCGGTTTTGTTAAGAACAAGTGTAGGTCGCAACAGGTCCCCGGGCTCACCCCACCTTTCTGGGCACCTATGTTGGAACATGGCCTGAATGATAACCTGTTCCGTTTGAGCTTTTCTCCTGGGAGTTTCCTAGTAGTGTAATTTTGGGCAATGACTTCAGTTTCTCTAGCCTCGGTTTCTCTTTTAAATGAGGCCGATAATAGTGTGTTCCTCAGGGGTCTGCTGAATGCCAGATCCCACCGCTGTGTGGGGCCTCAGTGTGGCGTCCAGCACAGGAGCTTCCCAGAGTTTTTACTACTCTTTATATTTCCGACCCCTACGTACTTTTCACTAGTCTGATTTTTAGGGGTGACACTCCCGTAGTCATTTTCTGCTCATGCGTCCACCCGTGAACTCATTTCAGGGTGATGTGGATGCCACACGGAAGCCCCAGCACTGTGCCGGGGCTGAGAGGACACTGTGGAAGGGGGACACTGTCACTTCTCACTCTGAGCCTCCCTCCAGTGAGTGCTTGCCGAGGCCTTAGGGCCTCCCGTGTGGCTGATTCAGTAGATCCATAGGAACAGGCTTGTCCAACATGGTTGAGCTTAGAGACGTCGCAAACTTGCCACTGTCCTTCAGAACTGAAAGACTCTAGAGAGAGGAGACGCCATCTTCAGCTTTGAAAGTCCTTTCCACTGCCCTCACAGGCACTCCTAGCTCTGACCCTGACCCCATAAAAGTTCTCATGCCTGTTTCTCTTCCACGGCAATATTAGTGTCCAGGTATTGAGGGTGGAAGCCGCCACATGCAGACACAGCACGTCGCACCTGCTGGATCCTCCCACTCATTTTCAGGATGACATCCAACTGCTTTCTAAGGAAGTTCAGGCCTCGGAATGACAGATGATGGCTGTGGCTTTAAAGATGAAATAGAAATGGCTGCGTGCTCATTGTGAGCACAATCAGCCCTGTCTTGTTTGTCTGCTTTACAGAATGGAGCCAGCACTCTTCTGCTTTACAGAGGAGCCGTGATGCCCCTGCCCACCTGGCCGGCACTGTCACCCTTGCCAGGCTGAGGAAGGAAGGGAGTGGACTGCACGTCCTGTACACTTTGTATAACTGGGGACACCTTGGCTTGTGGAGGCAGCGGGTTCACAAACACATTCTGGGCTTGTGGACTTCCTCGTTGTGTTCAGGGTGTTGTAGGAGTCTTGTGGATGCTTCTGTTGGTTTCCATATTGGAGCATGGAGGGCAGAGGGCTGGGCCCAGGATTCGTGGTAGAGCCCCTCCCATGTCCTCATACCATCCCCTTGGTTTGAAACATGCTAGAAAAGGAGACTCATGGAATTTGGTAGCAAACATTGATTGGGAAGTTGGCTTATGCTCCTCAGGGGGCAGTAGGCTTGGAAGAAACAAACTCAGATGACACGTGGCTCCTGCCCTCAATGAGTTTGCAGTTTGTAGGGGGAGGCAGGATTAAAATCTGAAAGTACTGGAGACCTTTTAAAATAAGTCATGAGCTGAGTGGTGCTGATCAAAGCACACAGGGAGTTTTAGGGAAAGCCTGAAGAGCAGCAGTTTCTGTCTTCGCTGATTGGAGTGGTGTGGTCGGTCCTAGCCTTCTCCACCTGCCCTTCTGCACCTGCCCTCTTCCTAATGGCTCCAAGGATGGGGAGGCCCAGGGAGGCTGGGGTGCAGGGGGCTGAGGCAAGGCAGGTCAGCGATGGGAGCAGGTAGGCTGGCCCTTTGGAGCAATCACCACCAGGCCCAGGCAGAGAGAAAAGCCCAGGCTGTCGGGGAGCACAGGAGCTGGGAGGAAGGAACCTGCAGCCACACGAAAAAAAGGAAGGGCTCGTCTGGAAGCATTGCAGGAAAGTAAGGAAGGGCTCTTCTGGAAGCATCGCACTTGCCTGCCAGGAGGGTTTGGCTTGGAGCAGGGAGGCTGGTTGGATGCAAGGCTGGAGTTCCCAGCAGCCTGGGCTGGTCTCAGCTGGGGTGGAGCTGAGCCGGCTGTGGTGGGTCATTGCTCTGTCCAGCTGCAGCCTGAGCTTGCCTTTGTAGCCCCGCCTGGCTCCCTTCCCTGTTGCCTCCCTTCTGGCCCAAAATCTGGCCATTCAGGCTTTTTCTGACACCAGTGCCCTTCACAAGCTGTTCAGATGGCCCTGGAGGATGTTTTGGGGCAGAGGCTGACCTGGGTTAGAGCAGACATCCAAAATGTACAGGAAAAGAGAGGACATCTGGGACCCTTCCCCTTCCAGCAGCCACTCTTTAAAGGAAAATGGCTTGTTTCTCAATTGTAAAATTACACAGAATGCAACCTTGAAAAATCCACTTTAAAGAACGTGCCACAGGCTTTCCTTGGAGACAGGGAGCAGAAAGGAGCTTTGCCAGGGATCCAGCAGGAACTTGGCTCAGCTTTCTCCGTGAGCCACAAGGAGTGTTCTCCTGAAACAAAGATCGGACGAAGGCTGGTACACTGCCTTGGATGTGGGGAGCAGCCACACGTCACGGTGCTTTTATACTAATCACCTTGTTTCATCTTCCCAATTTCTTGTATTGTATTAACATATAGATAACATAAAATTTACTGTCTTACCCATGTTTAAGCATAGAATTCAGTAGCGTTAACATTTGTGCTGTTGTGCAACCATCACCACTGTCCATCCCCAGAGCTCTTTTCATCATGTAAAACTGAAGTTTCATCCCCATTAAACACTACCCTACCCCAGCCCCTGGCACCCTTCACTCTACTCTCTGTCTCTCTGAATTTGAGGATTCTAGGAACCTCACATGGGTAGACAGACAGAATTTGTCCTTTTATGCCCAGGTTATTTCAGTTACCATCATGTTTCAGGGTTCATCCCTGTTGTCGCATGTGTCTGAATTTCTTCCTGTTCAGGGCTGAATAATATTCTACTTTTGGTGCAGGCCACGCTTTGCTCCTCCATTTCTCCATCACTAGGCCCTTCAGTTGCCCCCATGCCTTAGTGATGGAGAATAATGTGGCTGTGAATGTGAGACACTAACATCTCTTTGAGACCCTGTTTTCAATTCTTTTGGGTAGTCTCCCCCTTATCTAAGGGGGAGACATTCCAGGACCCCCAGTGGATGCTTGAAACTTCAGATAGTGCAGAACCCTATATAAACTATGGCTTTTCCTACACATACATACCTATGATAAAGTTTAATTTATAAATTAGATTATGAGATTAAAAACAATAGTGATAAAATAGAACAACTATAACAATTTACTGTAATAGAAGTTGTGTAAATATGGTCTCTCTCTCTCCCTCTTTCAAATATCTTCTTGTACTGTACCTCAGGTACCTAAAACACAGAAAACAAACTGCAGCTAATGGGGGACTACTGTAGATACCAAGGAGTGGAGTTACTCAATCAAAGTGTAATTCTATTTTTCATTTTTTTGAGGAGTCTCCATACTCTTCCACACTTGATATACCGTGTTACATTCTCACCAACAAGGCACAGGAGTTCCAATTTAGCCACATCTTTGCCAACATTTACTATTTTCTGGGTTTTTTTCTTCTTATAGTGGCCATCCTGATAGGTATGAGGTGGTATCACATTGTAGTTTTGATTTGTGTTTTCCTAATGATTAGTGATGTTGAGCATCTTTTCATGTGCTTTTGGCCATTTGTATATTTTCTTTGGAGGAAAATGTCTATTCAAGTCGTTTGCCCATTTTAAAATGGTATTGTTTGTATTTTTGTTGTTGAGTTTTAAGAGTACTCTATACACTCTAGGTACATTATGAGGTTTCTTAAATAGTGATGTAAATATTTAACTTTCCTTTAATAGTCAAAATGAGAAATTTTACATTAAACTAAAAATGTAGCAATAATACACTCACAGTGCTATCTCTTATATTAAAAGAAGACATTGGCCAGGTGTGGTGGCTGATGCCTATAATTTCAGTACTTTGGGAGACCAAGGTGGTGGATTTCTTGAGCCCAGGAGCTTGAGACCAGCCTGGGCAACATGGCAAAACCCCATCTCTACAAAAAATAGAAAAGTTAGCAAGGCATGCTGGCATGAACTTGTAATGTCAGCAAATGGGAAGGCTGAGGTGGGAGGATCACGTGAGCCTGGAAAGGTTGAGGCTGCAGTGAGCAATGATCATGCCACTGCACTCCAGCCTGGGTGACAAAAAAAGAAGCCATTATTGACATGCTTGAAAACAAAGACTGTCATGTTTATGCTTATAGTTAATGCAAATAGATATCACTTGTTGTGTACTATAAAAATAGTCCTTAAAAGATCTGTGGAATATCATATTTTGCTGATCTCTGTCTTTTGATTGGAGAGTTTAATCTATTTACATTTAAAGTAATTAATGATGAGGAGGGACTTCTGTCATTTTAATATTTGTTTTCTATGTGCATTATGGATTTTTTGCCACTCATTTTCTGCATTACTATCTTCTTTTGTGTTTAGTAGATTTTTAAAAATTAAATGCCTAAATTCCTTTCTTCTTTTTGTACATATTATGTAGCTATTTTCTTTGTATTTATCATAGAGGATTCGATTTAACATCTGAAAATTACAACACTAACTTGAATTTATACTAGCTTGACTTCAATAACATACAAAAATTATGCTCCTTTATGCTATTTACCCACCCTTTTTGGCTATTGATATAAAAAAATTGCATCCTTATACATTGTATGTCCCAGGATATAAACTAATAATTGTTTACAATTTATTCATTTCTTAAATTATGTAGAAAACAAAATGTGGAGTTACAAACCAAAGTTATAATACTAGTTTTAACTAGTAATTGTTTTTAAGATATATACTAGTCTCTTAAATCATGTAGAGAACTAAAAGGAGTTACAAACCACTGTTACAATAATACTATCTTTTATAATTCACCATATATTTGCCTTTATTGAGATTTTAATTTTTTATATGGCTTTGAGTTATTGTCCAGTGTCCTTTCATTTCATCCTGCAGGACTCCTTGGAATATTTCTTGCAGGGCAGTTCTAGTGATAACAAACTCTTTCAGCTTTGGTTTATCTAAGAATGTCTTAATTTCTTCTTCACTTTTGAAGTGCAATTTTGTTGGATATAGGATTCTTGGTTGACAGGTTTTTTTTTTTTTTTCCTGTAGCACTTGGAATATATTGGTTCACTGCTTTCTGTTCTGCAAAGTTTCTGCTGATAATATTATTTGGAAGCCCTGGTGTGTGATGAACTGCTTCTTTCTTGCTGCTTTCAATAAGAGGAGAATTCTCTGTTTGTCCTTGTCTTTTAACAATTTAGTTAAAATGTGTCTCTGAGTTAATTTTACTTGGAGTTCACTGAGCTTCTTGGATGCTTATATCCATGTCTTTCATCAAACTTGGGAAGTTTTCAGGTATTGTTCTTCAAGTATTTTCTCTGCCCCATTATCTCTTTTTTTTCTTTTGGGCACAATTTCCTCTCACAATTCATATACTGGTTCTCTTGGTGGTATCCCACATGTCCCTTAGGGTTTTGTCACTTTTCTTCAATCTTTTTTTCTTTTTATTTCTTAGACTGAATAATTTCCATTGTCCTATCTTCAAGTTCACTGATTCTTTATTTTTCTTGCTCAAATCTGCTTTTGAATCTCTCTAGTGAACTTTTTAATTTCAGCTATTGTATTTTGAGCTTCAGAATTTCTTTTATATTTTAGGTTTTCTCTTTGACATTTTCATTTTTCATACATAATTTTTCTGACTTTCTTTACATCTTTCTTTAGTTCTTCAAGCATTTTTATGACAATTGTTTTAAAGTCTTTGCCTAGTGCATCTGCCATCAGGTCTTTTTTTAGAGACAGTTATTGTTGACTTACCTTTTTCCTTTGAATGAGCTGTAGTTTCTTGTTTCTTTGTTTCTTGTTTCTTGCAATTTTTTATTGAAAACTAGAAATTTTAATATAACTCTGGAAATCAGATTGTCTCTCCACAGGTTTGCTATTTTTTGTTATCTTTCTTTTAAATTTGTTGTAGGCTGTCTTTGTGCCAAGGATCAGCCTGAGGTGTAAACTTGTGGTCTTATCTGAGCCTTTCCCTGAGCATGTGTGGTGACTTTCTAATTTTCCCTGTATATTCAGTTACTTTTGAATATTCTGGTCTTTAATTTCTGGCTCCCAAAAGCAGAAAAAGAGAAAAATGAAGGTTGGAAAAATGGGCGTTAGCATTTTAAATCCCCTGTAAGTCATTTTGGCCAGAGGGGGAGGAGCAACAACAATGAGGAGGTGGCCAAACAATGGTGCCCTCCTCCTTTCCTGCACCTCTGTGATGAGAAGCAGCAATCAGCAGTGAGATTACAGATTCCCAATATTTGGAGGACAACATCTGTATTGCCTGTTCTGGCTCCTGCCAGTGTGTGCAGGCTGCTCCAGGAACATGTGCACAGCTGCTTGCCACAGGGCTGAAGGTGAGTAGCAGTAGCTCCTACTGTGATGAAAGCTGACATTGACTGCAAGGTGTATCCAGACCTTCCACTAGAAGTCGGAGGCCTTCATTAGGCTTCAGAGTTCAAGGATCAGTTACATCAGACAGATCCTACTAGCACAGTGTTGTCACGTGGGAGACAGATTCCTGGTGCTTCCTACTCACCATCTTCCCAAAACTAATTCGTGCTTTACTTTAGTTTTACAGAAACTTTATAAATTGAGTGGGGTTCATTTAATAGTTTACATTTTAATGATTTTTAAAATGTTGGATTTTTTGCTGTTTTTGACATTTTCGTGTTCATTCATTCATGCAGTTAATGCCAAGGTAGAATCTACTTGTGGAATGAGTACTTGTGCCCATGTGCAGGGAGAGGTGCATGGTGCAGTAGCCAAAGCCTACCCCACGTGGGTGAGGTCCTCACTTCACCGCTCCATGCAGGGTGTGCAGAGTGGGCCTGTCTTAAAAACTCAAGTTCCCAGTTACTCACCTGAGTGAACCAGGCTCCTTCCCTGTTCCATCTGAGGGTGGCACAGGGTGGAGTGTGAGGGATGGGCTCAGTGCAGACAGTTTAGGGCCCACCCAGTCTTGTCATATCTTCACCTGATGCCTTGAAGGCAACACAGACTCAGTGTGTTTGATGCTGACCTCAGGATCTTTCCTCTGTCCTGGGGCTGTCCTGAGTCCACTCGCAGTGCTATAACAAAGCACCATGGATGGGGCAGCTTAGAAGCAATAGGAATTTCTTCCTCACAATTCCAGGGGTTGGAATCCAGATGCCAGTAGATTTTGGGTTCTTGGTGGAGGTACACTTCTGGGTTGCAGATGGCATTTTCTCACATGAAGGAAAAAGATCTACAGAGCCTCTTGTAGAGGGCACTGATCTCATTAGGAGACTCCACCCTCATGACCTGACCACCTCCCATAGGCCCCTCCTCCTCACACCTTCACCTTGGGGCTAAAGATTGGAACATACAGATTTTAGGGGTCACAATTAGTTCATAGCAGCCTGCTTCAGAAAACAGCATCTGCTCTGCTGTCTCTTCAACCCTGCAGAGCCCATCTTTCTCACTCACAGTTCTGAACACCTTACCCGCTGACACATCGCAGTCTATGACCATGTCCACTTCAGTCACCATTACCACGGTCCATGCTGCTTGAGCTCATGTCTCATTGAGACAATCTGGAGGCCACCAGCTGTTTCCCTTGTGTCTCCTCTGGTCTCCAACCTGTTCTTTATCCAGGGGAGGGAACTTTTGTTGTTGTTGTTGTTGTTATTTTGGATATGGGGTCTTGCTCTTTCACCCAGGCTGGGGTGCAGTGGATATTCACAGGTGCAATCATAGCTCATTGCAGCCTTGAGCTCCTGGGCTCCAGTGATCTTGGCTCCTCAGCCTTCTGAGTAGCTGGGACCAGGAGAGTGGGACAGTGCCCTTGCTTAGGCCCTGTTGATAGCTGGCCGTTGTATTTGGGATAAACTCCAATCCCTTAATGGGTGAGGAGCACCCATGTAGTTGGCTCCCTTCCTCCTAGCCATCCGTGCCTCCCCTGCCCCTTCTCTCAAATTCTCCGAGTGACTGTGCTACCCGAGGGCATTTGCTTGCTGTTTCCATCCCTGTGTCTGCCTCTCGCACTCCGTGCCTTAGACTAGTAACACGATCCATTCTCTCAGCCCTGTGGTAGTTCTTGGGGACCCTTCTGGGGCTCCCTTACCCCACCCTGGACCAGGCTCCCATGTAGGCCCCAGGGCCCCGGCCGGTGGCTTCTCTTTTCCCTGGGGTTTGCCATGGGTTTTTAAATGCATATTCTTTACCATTGCTCCTGCCAGATTGGAGGCTGCCGGGCCGCTGGCTTCTCCTCCTCTCTCATCTCTGCTTCCATAGCTCCTGGCTCAGCCTGGTACCACAAGTGCTCAGGAAATATTTCTTAGATAAAGAGTAGAGCATTCCCACGGCACGTCTTCCACATCCCTCCCAACTGATGTGTAGATTGCCTGAAGCTGAGCGACCTACGTTAGTCTAGGGTTGGAAGTCATGTGGCTTTGTTGCTGATTTTATGGTGTGGGAGTTTGGCCAAGGGGTTCCCAAAGCAGATGCCTGAACAAGTGTCAGCACCAGTGGGAACCCATGAGAAACACAGATTCCCAGGCCTGACCTGTGGCCTCCTGACTCCGAAATGCTGGAGGGTGGCTGGGGCATTTGCATTCCTGGTGAGTCCTTGGCCCATCCTGGTGAGTCCTTGGCCCACTCAGGTCCCAGAGCCCTGGACTGGGCAGGGAAGGCCTGTGGTACGTGGATGCAGCCTCATCTTTCCATTGCTGTAACCGCTCCCAAACTGGACCAGCTGTCACCTTCACCTACAAAGGGTTTTTTTGTTTGGTTTGGTTTTTTTATTTTAAATACACTGTCCTGGGCTCCAGTTCCAGCCACACTGGCTGGGCAGGACAGGCATGGGCCTGGACACCCTCCCCAGGTGGCTCTGAGGGGTACCCAGATGTAGGGGCCACTGGCCTCCCTGGAGGTACCGGGCTTTTGGGACAGGCTCAGCCCCTGAGCCCAGATGTGGCTCCTCCCTGAGTGGAAGGCGGCCTGTGCCCCAGCTGGTCCTGGATTGCTACGTGCCTCGAAGTCATGGCCAAGGATGGTAGGCTGTGTCCCTGGTGGCCACAACGACAGCTTGTAGCATCGGCGACATCAGATGGCTTTCTTGTTGCAGGGTGCGAGGCCCATGAGAATCCACCTCAATGCATCTCTCTGTCCCCAGGAAGGACTCATAACCCCCAATAACTACCCTCTCTCTCCAGCTAGTGCAGCTGCGCTCTGAGGCTAGACTAGTCATGGCATGCGCCTGCTCATGAGTCTGAATCTGCAGGCCCTGCTGGGGTCCTCTCCCCAAGGGGTCCCTGAGTGTAAGTCATGGATAGAGAATGCCTGGGGTCTCCAGCCCTGGTGCCAGTTCTGTTACCATCGTCCTACTCCTGCCGAAGGCCTCTGCCTGCTCTGGGCACACACAGCCATGCCCTACATCCAGCACCTTGTCTCATCACTCCTATCCCTATGCTAGTGTCCTAGTACGTCTTCCAGCTTAACAGAAACCGCCCCTCTTGCCCCCAGAACCCTGGGCGGCTCTTACAGTGTTGGCCCCATCTCTCCTTTCCTACTCTCCATCCCTCCAATGCTGAACAGGCTGCGGGTCCCTACAGCCTTGCAGAAGAGCTCCTGTGAGGTCAGCCCACAGCCGTCATGACCCGCTAAGCTCGGCCTCAGCTCCCCATCCTCATCTCTCTGGACCAATCTGAGGCCCGGCCCTTCTCCTTCTTGGAACTCTTGCCAGCTCGCTGCTTGCCTCTGTCACAGTCCTTTTCATTTTCTTTTGCCAGTTCCCCTCATTGCCCTAAATGCTGGGGGGCCCTCAATGCTGGGGGGCCCTAAATGCCGGGGGGCCCTCAATGCTGGGGGATCCTAAATGCTGGGGGGCAAGTCTCCGTCTTAGGTGCTCCAGCTTCAGTCACCCTCCTGAGGCCGACTCCCAGTGAACACCTCTGGTCGTACAGCTCCCCGGTCTCGGCATTCATGATGCACTGCCCCCAGCACCCAGCCGGGACGCCCTGCTGTGGCCTCTGACCTCTGCACTCACAGACACATCGCCCCTCAGTACCCAGCCTGGGCACCCTGCTGGGGCCTCTGACCTCTGCACACATGGATGCACTGCCCTCAGCACCCAGCCTGGATGCCCTGCTGGGGCCTTTGACCTCTGCACTCACAGACACGTCGCCCCTCAGCACCCAGCCTGGATGCCCTGCTGGGGTCCCCATGTCCACCTGTGCAGGATGTAAACTCCTGACTCTGTCAGCACCACTCCCAGCTGGGCCTTCCTGGGGCTTCTGCCCATCTTGTGTTCTCCCAGCGCCAGCGGACTCCACCAGCACGGCCTCAGATGTCCCTCCAGATCCCCAGGCTCCCCACCGGACAGCCGTGGTGGCCAGCTCAGGCCCCTGCCCCAGCTGACAGCCTCCTTCACTCGTCTCCAGGCCATGTCCACCCAGCTGCTCTGTGACTTCACCTCCTCACCATGGGGCACTGCGGCCCCCTTGCCTTCTCCGCTCACTGTCTGATACCCTGTTACCAGCTCCCTCACCTCTGTTCAAACAGGGCCCACTAGAGAGGCCTCCTGTAGCCCACTTTACAAGACAGTCTCTCCTCTCTGCCCTTCCCTGCACAGCCCTGCATGCCGCTTCTCTACCCAGCTGTCTCCTCCAGAGAACTTGTCAGCCCACAGGAGCTAGTCTGCCTGGGCTGCTGGCGCACACTTCCAAAGTGGGAAATCCATCTTCTTCCTGTCCTGGAGGCTGGAAGTCCAAGACCCAGGTGTGGGTAGGGCTGGTTCCCCTGAGGCTGAGGAGGGTCTGCTCCCAGCCTCGCCCCTGCTGCTACTGGCCTGAGATGACTTCAGCTTGTTGGGGGTTTCTCCCCGTGTCTTTGCGACGCCCTGTGCGTTTGTCTCTGAGTCCAAACCCTCCTTTTATACGGACACCAGTGATATTGGCTTAGGGTTCACCCTATTGACCTCAGCTTAACTAAATCTATGATAGCCCTATTTCCAAATCAGTTCACATTATTTGGGTTTTAGGATTTCAACATATGAATTTTTAGGTGACATAATTCAACCCATCATAGCATGATCGATTTCTATTCGCCAGCATCTCTAGAACGTGAACCCCTCGAGGGCAGGGCTGGTCTTGCTGTTCATTGCTGTATTTGGAAGCAGCTCCTGGCGCCCTGCTGGCATCCTGCACGCTCACTGGATGAGGAATGCAGGCGTTTCAGTCCCCTGGGGTGAAAGCCTTTGCGGTACAACATGTTTTTACATAACATTGTAACTTAATACTCCATTAAAGTGGTACTAACAGGATTTCACAGGCAACTTGTGACTTTCAACCCGAATGCTGGCCTTCAGGATGAGTCATCAGGCTGCAAACCACCCTGGTGATGGCTCTTGCCTCTTGACAGACAGGTCCCCAGCCAGGTGGCCTTGTGGGGAGTCTGCGGCCACAGTGCCTTCCGGGAGTGCCCCCGCCCCCTGCCCTGAGTTGCTGCCAGTGGGCTGGCTGCCTGGTTTCCATGCTCACACTTCCATTGGGTAGTTAAATTGCCCCTCATTGGGGCCTGGTTCACATCAGAAATGAGCCCATTAAAAACAGGTGCTTTCTCCATGGATCCGCCCCATCCGCAGTCAGAGTCCCAGCATCCGCCGCACCTGCCTGTCCCTTCTCCCTTCTCCCCTTTATTTTATTTTTACTGAAGGCTGAGAGGAGCCAGTCTCCACACGGTGGGCCACTTGCGCTTCCCACAGCCCCGTCCGCACTGCACTGTTTGTCTTGTTGCTGGAAACTCAGGTGACTCCTTGTGCCTGAGGGGGCAGCTGACCCCAGGCCAGGAGAGCAGGGTGTGTGTGGGGACCAGGGAGCAGGGCTGTGGGGCCACGGGGCTTTAGTTCTCCAGGACTGCTGGCTCTGTGGTGACTGCTCCCCATCCCTGCTGTCATCCGCAGCCCCCTGCGCCCCGAGGAAGGAAGGCGGCTGGTGGAGGACGTCGCCCGCCTCCTGCAGGTGCCCAGCAGCGCGTTCACCGACGTGGAGTAAGTACGGGGCCCTGGGGTTCCTGTTTGGCTCCTGTTGCTCGGTCGCAGAGACTGGGTGGGAGGGAAGGAGCTGCCAGCCCATGGCTCTTGTTAATTACATGAGGGAACCTGTTTAGAGAAGTGAAAGGTGATTTCAGCAGCTTTGGTAAGTTATTTAGAGGCAGTGGAAACCAGTGTTTAAGGGGAAGGATGAAAATCTCCTGAAGGACAGTGTCGCTGCTGCCAAGTGTCAAACCTTTGGTGCTGTAACCACCCAAGGCTCTAGAACATTCTGCACACGCCCTATGCCAATGTGTGGGAGCCTCTGGAGGGCCCACCCCAGAGAACACTGCGCAGCATTCACGAGCACCTGCTGTGGACACGGCCCTGTCCCTGGCTGTCAGGAAAATGCGCTGCCCTTTGGAGACCTGGCTTTGGATCCCGAGTCTCTGCAGCTCCCATGGCAGGCATGGCCGTGGTCTCAGCATGAACTGGTTTAGAGAGTTGTGGGCATGAGGCATGCAGGGCTGGTGGGTGAGTACACACAGGGGCAGCCTCTTTCCTGTCTCACGACAAGTGCTTGAGGAACCATGCGTGCATATGTGAAGCTTGGAGCAGAGATGGCTGAGTGCAGAAGCTGCAGGAGCTCCCACAGTGCACAGCTGGGTGTGGAGAGGTCAGAGAGAAGAGGGAGGGTAGAGTGACATCCACGGAGGACTTGAGACAAGAGGCCGGCCCGGGCTGTGTGCCCACCTGCCTGTGGACCGAGGGGTGCCTGCCTACACGTGTTGTTCACTCACTGGCCCCTTCACACAGGGGTGACATCATTCACTCACTGGTCCCTTCACACAGGGTGACTTCATTCACTCACTGGCTCTTCACACAGGTGACGTCATTCACTCACTGGCTCCCACAGAGTGACGTCATTCACTCACTGACTCTGCACACAGAGGTGACATCATTCACTCACTGACTCTTCACACAGGGGTGACGTCATTCACTGGCCCCTTCACACAGGGGTGACATCATTCACTTACTCTTCACACGGGTGACATCGTTCACTCACTGGCTCCTACACACAGGGTGATGTCATTCACTCACTGACTCTTCACACAGAGGTGATGACATTCACTCACTGGCCCCTTCACATGGGTGACATCATTCACTCTTCACACAGGGGTGACGTCATTCACTCACTGACTCTTTACACGGGTGACATCATTCACTCACTGACTCATCACACAGGGATGATGTCATTCGCTCACTGTCTCTTTCACACAGGGGGTGATGTCATTCACTCACTGGCCCTTTCACGCATGGGTGACGTCATTAATTCACTGACTCTTCACACAGTGGTGACGTCATTCACTCACTGGCCCTTTCATGCAGGGATGACATCATTCACTCACTGACTCATGACACAGAGTGACGTCATTCACTCACTAATGCTTCACACAGGGGTGACGTCATTCACTCACTGGCTTCCTCACACAGGGTGATGTCATTCACTCACTGACTCATGACACAGAGTGACGTCATTCACTCACTGTCTCTTTCACACACGGGGTGACATCATTCACTCACTGACTCTTCACACAGGGGTGACATCATTCACTCACTGTCTCCTTCACACAAGGGTGATGTCATTCACTCATTCTTCACACAGGGGTGATGTCATTCATTCACTGTCTCCTTCACGCAGGGGTGATGTCATTCACTCACTGGCTCCTTCACACAGGGGTGATGTCATTCACTCATTCTTCACAGAGGGGTGACGTCATTCATTCACTGTCTCCTTCACGCAGGGGTGATGTGATGTCATTCACTCACTGGCTCCTTCACACAGGGTGACGTCATTCACTCACTGTCTCCCTCACACAGGGGTGACGTCATTCACTCACTGTCTCCCTCACACAGGGGTGACATCATTCACTCACTGTCTCCTTCACACAGAGGTGATGTCATTCACTCATTCTTCACACAGGGGTGATGTCATTCATTCACTGTCTCCTTCACGCAGGGGTGATGTCATTCACTCACTGGCTCCTTCACACAGGGGTGATGTCATTCACTCATTCTTCACACAGGGGTGATGTCATTCATTCACTGTCTCCTTCACGCAGGGGTGACGTCATTCACTCACTGTCTCCTTCACACAGGGGTGATGTCATTCACTCACTGTCTCCTTCACACAGGGGTGATGTCATTCACTCATTCTTCACACAGGGGTGATGTCATTCATTCACTGTCTCCTTCACGCAGGGGTGATGTGATGTCATTCACTCACTGGCTCCTTCACACAGGGGTGACCTCATTCACTCACTGACTCTTCACACAGGGTGACGTCATTCACTTACTAGCTCCTTCACATGGGGATGACGTCATTCACTCACTGACTCTTCACACAGGGCTGATGTCAGTCATTCACTGGTTCCTTCACACAGGGTTGATGTCTTTCACTCACTGGCTCCTTCACACAGGGTTGACGTCATTCATTCACTGGCCCCTTCACACAGGTTGACCTCGTTCACTCAGTGGCTCCTCACAGAAGATGCTCACTGGGCACCTGTGGCAACCTGGCCTCACACCAGGAGCTGGGCATCCCCTTTGAGACACATGGGCCCTGCCTCAATTCTGCCATTTATTAGGAAAAGACAGAAGAGTGTATGGGTCATTAGCATGGAGGGCACTAGGGGACATGCATGAGAAGCACCCCAGCCAGCCTGGGATCAGAAGTTTCTAGAAGTAGAAATCTGAAGGACACATGGAGGTGTCCCAGAGAGAGATGTGACATGCAACTCTAGACTGCTCACTGTGGCCCACACCGTTCCTAGGGTACAGACATATGCAATGAGCATGTTCAAGGAAATGTCCATGGACAGGAAAGATGTGGAAGGACACAGGGGGCTCCATACATGCCAGGGCTGCTGGGGTTTCCCTGAAATGGGGTGGTCTGGTGGGCAGGCCAGGTAGGACTGCTCAGCAGGGACAGAGAGGCCATTTAGGGACCCAGTATGTACAGTGAGAGGACCCTACAGGGTAAACACAGTGAGATGGTCTGACTAGAGCTGAGAGAGAGCAGCCCTGAGGCCACCTGGGGAAGGTAAAGGAGGGAGCAGGTGCAAGGCGGGTGTGGTGGCAATGGGAGCACAGAGATCCAGGTAAGGGGGGGCTATTTGTGGGGCTATAGTGGGTGAGTGGGCTGTAGAGATCCAGGTGAGAGGTGGCAGGTGCATGGGGCTTTAATTGGCAGGCTCATGCAGACATCCAGGTGAGCAAAGGGTCACGTACTCAGGGCTGCAGTGGGCAGGTGGTTTGCAGAGATCCAGGTAAGAGTGGGACCAGGCACAGGGTGAATGCAGTAGGAAGGGGCTATGCTGAGATGCAGGTGTTTTTTGGGGGGCAGGTGTGTGGGCCTGCAGTAGGCAGCAGAAGTGCAGAGATCCAGGTGAGAGAGGGGGCAGGTGCATCAAGTTGCAGTGGGCAGGGGACTTTCCCAGATCCATGTGAGAGAGGGGGCAGGTACATGGGCCTGCTGTGGGCAGGCGGTGTGCAGGGATCCATGTGTGAGAGGGGGCGGGTGCAGGGCAGATGCAGATATCCACATGAAAGAGGGGGCATGTTCATGGGCTGCTGTGGGCAGGGGACACGAGAAGATGCAGGTGAGGGAAGAGAGCAGGTACAGCGTGACTGCAGTGGGTGGCCACTGGGTGACTTCTGCCTGTGAAGCAGGATTTGAAGAATTGTAGAAAGGCACCTTCAAGGATGAGGGTAGATCTGAGTGCAAAGTGTGTGTTGATCTGTACAGTGTGATGCCTGCCCATGGAAACAGGCAAGTAGGGCCTCAGGCAGAAGTGCTGGTGGCCCCTGGGCAGTCAAGTGTTTTCCCTGTGGCTCACAATGGGGAGGGCCTGTTGTTCCCAGAGTGGCCTGGGATGTTTGGGCACCTGGGGTTCTGGAGGTGGCGGGTGGGCAGGGGCTGCAGCTGTTTCCCACCTTGTAGGAAATACTTCAGTGTTTTAACTTCTGATGTGACTGAGGGTACTGGAAATGTATGGAGTGGCTTTCAGCACACCAGGGATTTAGGAGGGGGGAGGGTTTGAGGGAGCTTCCTAACAGGTTTGATTGATAGGTTTGTTTCAGGTACCTGGATGACTTCTAAGGGGTGCTGTCCAGGTGACTTAGGGGACAGATCTGGGTAGGTGTAGATGACATAACCTTAATGTACAGTGGACAGCAAGATCCCAGTTTCTGACGGGATCAGGAGATGGAGGTAAGGGAAGAGAAGGGGGGCAGCAGCGATGTGGGGCACGTGGACCCTTAGGTGTATGTGAGAACAGAGACAAGTGTGCATGTTGGCACCACCTTGGTTTCTTGTGAGGTAGCTCCCAGTCAGTGTTTTGGGTTCCTAGGGAAGAAATATTAACTCTAGGGAAACCACACAGGACAGATTTCACAGAGGTTGAAAATAGAAGAAGCTCCCAAGACCTGAAAGAACTGAGATGCTTCCAGGATCTTAAAATCTTCCTCTTTATGCTGAAGGAGAATTAGATAATCTGGTTTTATGGGATCTTGGGGAAGTGACTTTTCCTCTCTGGGCCATAGTTTTATATTTTGAAAATTAGAGGGGTTTGCCTACTTCATCTTTAGTGATTATTCAAGGATTAATCTTCTGTGAACCTGTGACCTGGGACACTAGTGAAAATCATGTAACAGGCACTCTATCACCTTCGGGGAGCAGGGCACAGGTAGTGTGACAGGGTTATATCCCCAAGGGCAGACTCTACAGGTAGGCGTTTGTGTGGAGAGGCTCATTTCATCAGTCCCTGGAGACATCCTCTTTATCAGTGTTTTGGATATTCCCAAAGTGGCACACTTTTGAGCAGTGATAAATAGTGAGTCAGAAAAGGTGGAAATAGCTTCTTCCAGATGATACACGGAGGTGTGTGTGTGGAGGCAGGGAGGGAGCTAAGAAAGAAGCTGGAGCCAAGGATGGAGGTGATGGTGGAGCTTTGGAGGAAACTGCACTGGAGCTGGGAGGGAGCAGAGATGGAGGTTGGGATGGAACTCAAGAGAGCGGGGGATGAGCTGGGATGAAGCTCAGAAAGGAGCTGGAGATGCCACTTGTAAGGAATAAGGATAAAAATGAGATAGAGCAGAAATGGAGCTGGGGGGGAAGCTAGATGGAGGTGGGGGGAAGCTAGGTGGATGGGGCTGGGATGGACTGGGATAGAGCTAAGATAGATCAGGGAAGGAACTGGAAATGGAGATGGGATGAAGCTCAGAAAAAAGCTGAGATGAATCTGAGGACAGAGCACGATGGAGCTAGAATGGAGCAGTGATGATCTAGGATAGAGCTGAATGGAGTTGGAATGGAGATGGAAGGAGCTGGGAATAAAACAGAAGAGAGATGGGGATGGAATTCAGTGGAGCTGGATGAAGGAGGGGATGGAACTGGATGGAGCTGGGATGGAGCAGTGATAGAGCTGTGTATACAGTAGTATGGAGATGAGATGGAGTAGTGATGGAGCCGGGTATAGAGTAGTATGGAGATGGGATGGAGCTGGATGGAGCTGCAGATAGAGCTGGAGCTGGATAGAGCTGGATGGGGCTGCATGGCGTAAGATGGAGCTAGGATGGAAATTGATGGAGGTAAGGATAAAGCAGGGCATGCATCTGGATGGAACTGGATGGAGATACAATGGAGATGGATAGAGCTGGGATGGATTTGTGGATGGAGATGGGGTGGAGCTGGGATGGAGCTGGATGGAGCTCCATGGTCTGGGATAGAGTTGATGAATCTGGATGGAAGTCTGTGGAGCTTGGTTCAGCTTGGGATGGAGTAGGGATGGATAGGAATGGAGCTGGATGGAAGTTCATGGAGCTGGGGATTATTGAAGCCTTGGGTGTACCTGGGGTAGAGCTGGGATGAAATCTGCTGTAGCTGAGTGGAGGTGGGATGGAGCTGGGATGAGGGTGAAGCTAGGGTGGAGTTTGATGGAGCTCAGTGGAGTTGGGATGGAGCTGGGATGGAGTTTGATGGAGCTGAGCACAGTTGGGATGGAGCTAGGATGAGGATGGAGCTCGGATGCAGTTCAGTGAAACTGAGTGGAATTGGGATAGAGTTGGGATGGAGCTGAGGGTGGAGTTGGGATGGAGTTTGATGGAGCTGAGTGGAGTTGGGATGGAGCTGAGGGTGAAGCTAGGATGGAGTTTGATGGAGCTGACTGGAGTTGAGATAAAGCTGAGGATGGAGCTGGGATGGAGTATGATGACACTTAGTAGGGTTGGGAAGGAGCTGAGGATGGAGCTGGGATGGAGTTTGATAGAGCTGAGTGGAGTTTGGAAGGAGCTGAGAGTGGAGCTGGGATGGAGTTTGATGGAGCTGAGTGGAGTTCTGATCGAGTTTGGATAAGGGTGGAGCTGGGGTGGAGTTTGATGGAGCTGTGTGGAGTTGGGATGGAGCTGAGGGTGGAGCTGGGATGGAGCTTGATGGAGCTGAGTGGAGTTGGGAAGGAGCTGAGGGTGGAGCTGGGATGGAGTTTGATGGAGCTGTGTGGAGTTGGGATGGAGCTGAGGGTGGAGCTGGGATGGAGTTTGATGGAGCTGAGTGGAGTTGGGAAGGAGCTGAGGATGGAGCTGGGATGGAGTTTGATGGAGCTAAGTGGAGTTGGGATGGTGCTGAGGATGGAGCTGCGGTTGGTGCTGGTTGGAGCTGGGATGGATTTTGGGATGGAGCTGGGATGGTTGTGATCATGGGTGGTTGTTGGCTCTTCCTCAAGCTCTCCTCCACTACTGACAAGGCCTCCATCAGTCCTGTTCTCTATCTTTTCTCCCTTCTGTTCTCCTCTCTGTCCCTGCCTAGGTGAGCCCTATAGTCTTCATCTCCTTTTTCATCTTGTGAGGGGCCCTGCTGCTGATCTTGGTGTCTTACTATTTCCTCATCTATGACTTTTTTATCCATCCACAAATCCCTGATTTTCACAGCGGTATCTTTGCTCTTAAGTTGTGTTGATTCTTATGTGTCTTCCAGGGCCTTTCTCAGGAGTCTTTGAGCCTGAGATTCACCTGACCTCCACTGTCTTCATCCTGGCCTTCCTCAGGCCTTCTGATGCCTCAGACTGCTCTGGGGAGGGCATAGTGAGGATGCACAGAAAAGAAATCTCAGGGAGGATGCCCTGATGCTCCATTGCCTTAAATCTGTCTCTAGGCCAGGCACGGTGGCTCATGCCTGTAATCCCAGAACTTTGGGAGGCTGAGGTGGGTGGATCATGAGTTCAGGAGTTCAGGACCAGCCTGGCCAAAATGGTGAAACCCCATCTCTACCTAAAAATACAAAAAGTAGTCGGGCATGGTGGCAGGTGCCTGTAATCCCAGCTACTTGGGAGGCTGAGGCAGAGAATTGCTTGAACCCGGGAGGCAGTTGTTGCAGTGAGCTGAGATCGCGCCACTGCACTCCAGCCTGGGCGACAGAGCAAGACTCCATCTCAAAAAAAAAAAATAATAATCTGTCTCTAAGAACCAGAAGGAAATCTGTCCAGGCTGCTAACCGTCGTGGGCTGAGTGGGACGATCTGACTTCATGGGCGTTACAAAGAGCAGTGTGCTGTGGCCCCCGACACCGTTAATGTCCATCACATCAAGTGGGGGCCTGCACTGACCTGGCGCAGAGCAGGACATGTAAGAAGGGGAACACTCATCCCTGCCCCTGAGCTGTTTGAAACCTGGCTCATGAGACAAACAAATCGGACAGTGCTAGAGAAGGTTCTAGAACTGCCAGTGACCTCAGACATTCTGAGTACAACTCAGGCTAGGGAAGTGAGGCTGAAGAGGAAGGGAATCTCCCGGGGCCCAGAGAGTGGGCCCTGCCTCGGACATCGCTGCTCCATGGGCACAGCCACGTTAGTCCACAAAGTGCAGTTTTCCTGATGGTCTTTGAGTCTCACCTGTGTGCAGGGCTCTTCACGTTCTTTTTCCTACTGCTGTTATTTTAAGGCTTTTTACCTCTTACTTTGAACTGGAAGGAGCCACCTGCCATCAAGTGTCCTGAATGGTTCAAACTGCATTCCTTTCCACGAAGGATTCCATCCCAGGCCTGTATCTTTGGCACTATCCCTCCCTATGGCCCCCAGGAAGGCGCCTAGTTTTAGGACTCAGGAACTCACCGTGGGCCCAGGCCATGCACACAGGGAGGATGAGGCCACAGATGGTAAGTGGGAGCCTCACACTGACTGCAGCCAATGACCGCAGGCCCTTTGTTCTAGGTGCTCATGCCTGCTTGTGCTGTCAGACAGGGACGGGTGCGTGTCTGGACACCCAGGCCTTACTGGGTCCTGCTGATGGCTTATTTCAGAAGGAGGGGTTCCCCATGGACTGATGCCCCAGCTCCTGTCCCGTCAGGCTCCCTGTCTAGGACTCAGCTCTGATGCCGCTGAGGAGCATGAGGTACTGTCCTGGGGGTGTGTCCTCCCGGGTCTGCAGTGCCTTCCCTGCACCGTGGCCCCCAGAACATTAGCCGTGTGCTGTCTTTCTCCCCAGACCATCAGCTCCTCAGTGCCTATCTGTGTCCTGAACCCAGCTCAGTGACTGCAGAGGAGTGTGTGTTAAGTGCAAGTGTGATTCAAGCGTGATGCAGTGAGTCCTTGAACAACAAAGGCCTCATGCCTCCAACACCCGCAAAGCTGCAGGCCCATCCCACACCCCCTTCTGCCTCTCTCCATATGTCAAATACATGGGGCATGCTCTGTGGTTCTGCAGCCCTGGGAAACTCACCTGTTGCTGCCAAGGCCCACAATTACTGATGAACGCGTGGAGGTGTGGATGCCTCCTTAGTTAAAAGTGAGATTGTCGTCAGGGACATCTGAGGGCCATGGAAAAGAAGCAGCCTGGGTACCATGAGAGGTGCCTCCGTGAGCAGCAGGGCGGCCTGGAGCCATGGGAGGGAGGAAGCTGTTGCACCCAGACACATAACTGAGATAATTGGGCAGAGGGCAGGCAGTCACAAGAGGTGGCTTTGGAATAAAACATCCTCGGGCCAGCTCGGGATGCGTGCATTGAGTTTACCATATTTTCCTCTGGCAAAGCCCTTCTGTGGTGGCTGTCCAGCACGTGGAAGGCTGTGGCTCGGGCGCACAGGGGCTCAGTGTTTTCTGAAGGTTCCCTCCTGGCCGCCCTGCTGCTGATGGCTGCCATGCCCTGTTAGCGTCATGGCTCCAGGGTGATGGCGTGGGCTGAGGGCTGCCTGGCACCTGGGCTCAGTGCCTGCCACATGGGTCCAGTTTGCGTTCTGGGGCTTGGGAGAGGAACCACTTCATCCTCAGGATAGGAGAGGGGCCACAGGGTCAGCTGCAAGCTCCATGGCTGCTCACTGTGAGCAGATCCTGGGACCTCAGGGCCCACCGTGGCGTAGTGATGGGCAGAGATGGGCCTGCCGCTGCTCACTGCTTTGGCCATCTCTGCCCTCCCCCAATAACATCCCCTGGGACAGGGTGGGCCAGAATGAAGAAGGGAGGACTGGTTGGCCACATGGCCAACAGCTGGACGGTCAGGGTGGCCAGGGGCTTTGCTGTCCACACTGATTGGAGCAGACCTGAGGCTAACAGGCGCACTACTGTGCTGGGAATGCATGAGTGAGATTTTCTTAAATACGAGGTGGTATTTCTTTTAAAGTCTCCATGGCTTTCATGGTGAGCTGGGTTTTAAACTCTTTTGGTGCAATGGAAGGTGTGAGGTCTTTCTTTGTATACAGTGGGATTGTTTGGGCTAGATGACTGGAAGAAGGAATGAGTTTATTCTGCTGATTGTTCCTTTTGCTGTGCAGAAACTTTTTAGTTTAAGTCCCAGCTATTTATCATTGTTTTTGTTGCATTTGCTATTGGGTTCTTGGTCATGAAGTCTTTGCCTAAGCCAATGTCTGGAAGAGTTTTTCCAATGCTATTTCCTAGAAATTTTATGGTTTCAGGTCTTAGATTTAAGTCCTTGATCCATCTTGAGTTGATTTTTGGATAAGGGGAGAGATGAGGATCCAGTTTTATTCTTCTACATGTGGCTTGCCAATTATCCCAGTACCATTTTTGAATAGAGTGTCCTTTCCCCACTTTGTTTTTGTTTGCTTTGTCGAAGATCAGTTGGCTGTTAAGTATTTGAGTTTATTTCTGGGTTCTCTATTCTGTTCCATTGGTCTGTGTGCCTATTTTTATACCAAGTACCATGCTGTTTTGGTGACTATAGCCTTATAGAATAGTTTGAAGTCAGGTAATGTGATGCCTCCAGATTGTTCTTTTTGCTTAGTCTTGCTTTGGCTATGCAGGCTCTTTTTTGGTTCCATATGAATTTTAGGATTGTCTTTTCTGGTTCTGTGAAGAATGATGGTGGTATTTTGATGGGGATTGGACTGAATTTGTAGATTGCTTTTGGCAGTACAGTCATTTTCACAATATTGATTCTACCCATCCATGAGCATGGATGTGTTTCCATTTGTTTGCGTCATCTGTGATTTCTTTCAGCAGTAAACAGACAACCCAAAGAGTGAGAAAAAATCTTCATGATCTATATATCCGACAAAAGACTAATATCCAGACTCTACAAAGAACTCACATTAGCAAGAAACAAACAGTCCCATCAAACAATGGGCTAAAGACATGAATAGACAATTCTTGAAAGAAGATATACAAATGGCCAACAAACATATGAAAAAATGCCCAACATCACTAATGATCAGGGAAATGCAAATCAAAACCACAATGTGATACCACCTTACTCCTGCAAGATTGGATATAATCAAAAAATCAAAAAGCAGTAGATGCTGGTGTGGATGTGGTGAACAGGGAACACTTCTACACTGCTGGTGGGAGTGTAAACTAGCACAGCTGCTATGGAAAACAGTGTGGAGATTCCTTAAAGAACTAAAAGAACTACCATTTGATCCAGCAATCCCACTGCTGGGTATCTACCTGGAGGACAAGAAGTCATTATACGAGAAAGATATTTGCACACATGTTTATAGCAGCACAATTTGCAATTGCAAAAATATGGAACCAACCCAAATGCCCATCAATCAATGAGTAGATAAAGAAATTGTGGCGCACACACACACACACACACACACACACATCCCATGGAATACTATTCAGCCATAAAAAGGAATGAAATAATGGCATTCACAGCAAGCTGGATGGAACTGGAGACTATTATTCTAAATGAAGTAACTCAGGAATGGAAAACCAAACATCATATGTTCTCACTCATAAGTGGGAGCTGAGCTATGAGGATGTGAAGGCTTAAGAATGACATAAGGACTTTGGGGACTCGGGGAAAAGAGTGGCAGGAGGGTGAGGGATAAAAGACCACACATTGGATTCAGTGCACACTGCTTGGGTGGTGGGTGCACCAAAATCTCACAAATCACCATTAGAGAACTTACTCATGTAACTAAACACTGCCTGTTCCCAAAACCTATGGAAAATAAAAATAAATAAAGAAGGAATAAGTTTATTTCATGAACACAATGATCCTTATGAGGGAGGAGTGGGGAGAGGAAGTGAAGCATGACCACTGATGGGATGGGGGGAGGAAGGGGAGGCAGCCGGGGGCGTGGGGGGAGGAAGGGGAGGCAGCCGGGATCTGTGGGGGGAGGAAGGGGAGGCAGCCGGGGGCGTGGGGGGAGGAAGGGGAGGCAGCCGGGGGCGTGGGGGGAGGAAGGGGAGGCAGCCGGGGGCGTGGGGGGAGGAAGGGGAGGCAGCCGGGGGCGTGGGGGGAGGAAGGGGAGGCAGCCGGGGGCGTGGGGGGAGGAAGGGGAGGCAGCCGGGGGCGTGGGGGGAGGAAGGGGAGGCAGCCGGGGGCGTGGGGGGAGGAAGGGGAGGCAGCCGGGGGCGTGGGGGGAGGAAGGGGAGGCAGCCGGGGGCGTGGGGGGAGGAAGGGGAGGCAGCCGGGGGCGTGGGGGGAGGAAGGGGAGGCAGCCGGGGGCGTGGGGGGAGGAAGGGGAGGCAGCCGGGGGCGTGGGGGGAGGAAGGGGAGGCAGCCGGGGGCGTGGGGGGAGGAAGGGGAGGCAGCCGGGGGCGTGGGGGGAGGAAGGGGAGGCAGCCGGGGGCGTGGGGGGAGGAAGGGGAGGCAGCCGGGGGCGTGGGGGGAGGAAGGGGAGGCAGCCGGGGGCGTGGGGGGAGGAAGGGGAGGCAGCCGGGGGCGTGGGGGGAGGAAGGGGAGGCAGCCGGGGGCGTGGGGGGAGGAAGGGGAGGCAGCCGGGGGCGTGGGGGGAGGAAGGGGAGGCAGCCGGGGGTGTGGGGGAGGAAGGGGAGGCCGCTGGGATGCGGAACCCAGGAGTGAGGCCAGAGAAGAAGTGAGTCTTCAAGGCTGAGAAGCCCGGCTCCCCTCAAGGACCCAGGAACCCTGCACTCCGCACTGTCACCTTCTACCATCCTCTCTGGCCCTCCCCCGGCCCCGTTCCACGTCCCCCACTGCTTCCTTGCTTTCTCGCTTTCTCCCCAGCTCCTCGGTGGTCACGCTTTGCTTCATGTCTCCCACTCCTCTCCCATAAGGAGCGTCCCGTATTCACGAAATAAACGTCCTTCTTCTTCCAGTCCCCGAGCCCAGGCAACCCCATTCACCTTCACAGAGTCTCAGCAAAATGGTGGGACTGGCAGATGCCAGGCCGGTGTGGGCGAGGGAGGCGTGTGCCTCGGGGAGCCTCTGGTTTCACAGAGCAGCTGGGCCTCGCCCGTGCCTGCTCCCTGCCCCTGGCCC
This sequence comes from Pan paniscus, assembly GCF_029289425.2. NCBI lineage: Eukaryota > Metazoa > Chordata > Mammalia > Primates > Hominidae > Pan > Pan paniscus. The sequence continues at coordinate 194,586,518 of NC_073255.2, read as the reverse complement.
TCCTGGCCACCGCCTTCGCTGTCGGAAGATGGATTCTGAGCACGGACGGCTTCTCCGCTCTCCGGGAGCAGGGCTGGGCTTTGCCAGACTCAGTCCTGGGTAAGCATCGCTCTCGGGCATCTCCCGCCTGAGGACACTGGCGGCCCCCTCTTTCCTACAGAGTCAAACCTGAGTCCCTCGGAGCCTTCGGGAATCTGGACCTCTCCACCTCCTCCCCAGGGAGCCCCCGCGGTGGCCTCACCCGCAGGATCCTTTGCGGGTCCCCTGCCCACATTGCGGAGCTGAAGTCTGATTCTTGCTGCGTCCAGCCCTTCTCCGAGGTCCCCAGTCCTGGCCAGGCAGAGGCTGCCACACGCCTGGGTCTTGAGTTCTGGTGCCTGCGTGCGTGTGTGCTCATGTGCAGGGGAGCACGCAAGTCTTACTTCCACGTCCTGTGCCTCACCTGGGCCCAGCAGCCACGGGCACACACTTGGCAAATGCACCGGCTCGAGGGACGGACGGGGGTGTGGGCTGTGCCTCGTTGGTGTCTCGAGGGGAGCAGCTCTGACAGGCGGGACACACGGTCACGCGGTGCTGCCTGTCAGAGCATGTTCTCGGAGCTGCTCATTGTTCCGGGAAAGGAAAAGAGGCGGACAGGATGCGCAAGCTGTCACTCTCAGACTCTCCTGCGGTTTTGTGGAAGTGCTAGTTATGCTGAATATGTTTTGTTAGTGGTTATGTAGCTGTCACATAAATCCCATTATTTCTTATGACATCATTAGAGACCATTAAAACTGCATTAGCATGTGATGTAATTATGCCAGCAGACCCGCAGTGACCGCAGCCGGGTTTTACGACGTGATTGTGGCTGTCTGCGGCGGCGGTGATCGATGCCAGGCCGCCCTCCGCGGAATCTCGGGGAGGTGGGCAGTGCTCCTGGGAAAAAGGATGCCAAAGACACATTCCCACGAGCCCCTGAGTCCACAGTGAGACGGGCTCTGTGACGGTTCTCTTACAGATGGCTTCGGTGGAGCTCCCACATCAGCCACGAGGACCGCCGGGGCATTCGGGGCACGCAGCCTAATTCTGTGATCAATCTTCATGTGCTCTCCTGGTGGGAGAAGCGTTTACTTTCTCATCTGTGTGATTTACTGGATTGATGAATACGGTGTCATTACCGAAGAGGCAGCAGTGGGAATTCTCAACCCTGATGCTTCTTGTTGGGGTCTTCTCTGTGCACGGGGCGCGGGAGATGCCTGTGCCTGCTCGATCCTGTGACAACCCCACTGCTGCCCGGGCCCCTCCACCTCCTTCCCCAGTGCCTGCCCCTCTCCCACCCTGCCAGTGGGAGAAGTCCCTGGGGTTTGCCGGGAAACTTCTGGAAAGTATGTTTCAGTTTCCGGGGGCAGAGTTGTGATTGTTTTGCCCCTAGTCTTGTCCCCATGCATAAGGGATTTACAAAGATGTTGTAGGCAGCGGGAATCCTGTGAGGGGTGAGAATGGTCCTTCATTCCCTGGGTTGGCTCTCTCGTTTTCCCTGTGGCTTCGATGACTATAAAGCCCTGGATAATTTTGTCTACACATCAGGGCAGCGCAGATTAACCACTGCAGCGACAGTGCTGTGTGTTAGTAATATCACTCAAAGCCAAGAGCCCCCGCAGTGAGAAACTCCCAGGAGCCCCAGGGGAGGGTCTGGGTAAATGGCATTTGCACCTGGATGTGGTGTATCCACCACCTGCAGACTCCGGCCCTCACGGGCAATGTTGCTACCTGTTTCACCTGTGTTCTGGATTTGCCAAGTGAGGAAGGTGGGGAATGGGGCCTCATGTTATGTAACTCTCCTTCCCAAACGGAGCCCAGGCTTCGTCTTCAGTGCCCTGTCTGAATATTGCAAGCAGTTGCAAAGGTGCAAGCTAGTGTCTTGAGACAGTGACATGAGGTTTTCCTGGAAATAAGGAATGTCAAGGAAATGTCACAGTACGTCAAAACTCCCCCGTCGTCCCGTCTTTAAGATGAGACAACAAGGGAAGACCACTGTGGATTTGCAAATAATAATTCTGTTTGAGTGAAAGGTGGCGTTTTTCAGGTTAAGTGAATCCCATGATTTGATTGAAGATATTTGTGTTTAAAATATTGCTGGAGCCTTGTTTCCTAGTATGAAATGATATGACCATTTAGGAGGAGAGCAGTTTCCTTATTTTCCTGAGCCTCAGTTTCCCCACAAGGACGGAGGTGGCCTGGGCATGTGGCTGAGACCCGGCTCTTAGAGGCCTCACACATGGTTCATGCTTTGCTGGTACCATCTTGAGACTCCTACAATTCTTCAACAAAGGGCCCCACAAATTATGTATATGGTTGTGAGGCCATGACAGGGTTGGAGAGACTCTAGGAAAAACTAGAATAACGTCTGCTGTGGAGGTTTGCAATACATGTTAGCTGGACAAATGCGCTATTTCATTGCTGTTAGGAAAAAAAACACTCTAATTTCTACTGTTAATGGATTCAGATTGGCAAGAAGAACCCATTCTTTTCTCTAGACTTTTCAATGCACTTCAAGTGTGAAGCATTGGGTAAATGCTGGATTTGGGTACTGGACACCAGGTAGTGAGGAGTTTCCCAGGCAGTTCTGAGTTTTCTTGTAAAGGCACTTTCATCCATAGGACTTGAATCTTTATCTCCTGGCCTGGTGCGGCAGCTCATGCCTGTAATCCCAGTACTTTGGGGGCTGAACTGGGAGGATCACTGGAGACCAGGAGTTTGAGACCAGCCAGGGCAACATAGCAAGACCTCGTCTCTGCAAAACCAGAACCAGAAAGTATACACTCCTACGCTCCTTGAAGGCAGGGCCTCGGTCTGTATTGCTCAATCATGCGTCATCAGTGACTAGAGTGGTTCTGGCCCATAACAGGGGCTTATTTGTTGAATGAGTGAATGAATGATTCCATGAAAGAATGGGCAGACTGGATTCAAAGGCACATGGGTTTGACTCTGTTTTTCTCAACTTGCTGTGAGACCCTGGGCAGATTACTGAAGCCACCTGGCCTCAGTGTGCTCCTCCATGGAGTAGAGACCATAATGTCTACATCAGAGTTGTAGAATTAAATGCCCTGCGTATGCAGATACTTAACACCAAATAAAGGGTAGCTTTCCAGATACATTATTAAAGTAATAAAATGTCTAAGCCAAGGAATATGTAAACACATGAACAAGTTAGATTTATATAGAAATGACACCAAACACTGTGGTAAAATATGCATTTTACTTATGACCTACACCGTCAATACTAGATACCCTGCTTGGCGTTATTCTTATTTTTCTCACCAGGACCAAACAAAAATCACTTCACTCTTCCGAATGTGTCTCTCCAGTCAGAGATGTTGCAGATGAGCTGATTGCAGGAGGCTTTGGGGCAGATGGGCGGGGCAGGTTATTCAGGACTCACCTCCTGCAGGAAAGTCTGAGACCTGCAACCCAGGGCAGGGAGGAATATAAACCTGCCCCAGTTACAGGACCCAGCGGCTCCTCCCACCACGGATGCTGGCCCATGAGTGTGCGTTACACTTCATTTGGGATTGCAAACTGGAGTTGTTTGAAGGCTGGCAGTTGCCTTCGGGAGTTAGCAGCCTGCGTGTCCAGAGAAACAAAAGTAAAACAAGAAACAAAACCAGAGTGAGCCACAGTGCCCAGGAGACCCTGAGGGATGGTGGGGACTGTGCAGTGGAGCCCTCAGGATCACTCAGGGGGAGGGGTTCTCACCTTTCCTGCCTGTCCTACAGCACCGAAGGCTGTGGCCAAGCTGCTGAGGCTTCGGGAAAAAGCCTGGGTCCTAATTCTTGGGTGAATGCTTCTATTTCTAAATGTTAGTCACTAATCATTCAGTCATGTGTTTGTGTAGCTCATTAATCCTTAAGCATCATGAGAGCGAAGCTGCAACAGAAAGCACAGATGGGGGCCGGGAGCAGTGGCTCATGCCTGTAATCCCAGCAGTTTGGGAGGCCGAGGTGGGCGGATCACGAGGTCAGGAGTTCGAGACCAGCCTGGCCAACATAGTGAAACCCCATCTCTACTTTAAAAAAAAAATTAGCTGAGCATGGTGGCGGGTGCCTGTAATCCCAGCTACTCGGGAGGCTAAGGCAGGAGAATCGCTTGAACCCAGGAGTCAGAGGTTGCAGTGAGCCGAGATCACGCCATTGCACTGCAGCCTGGGCGACAGTGCGAGACTCCGTCTGAAAACAAAAACAAAAACAAAACAAAACAAAAAAAACACAGATGGGGTGGCCCTGGTCCTTCGGGAATGGCGAGCGTTCTGCTGCTCCTGGTGAGATCCAGCCCACTCCTGTGCTGGGGGAACAAGGGTCTTCTCTTGGTACCGGTCATGCCACCCAGCAGGTGTAACAGGAAAGCAGCCTGCAGTAGAACTTCAAATGAGGCAAATGCTTCTAAAGTTCAAAGTCAAAGCATACATACTGAACAATCTGTTTTCTTCCAAATACTCCATGAGAAAAGTAAGCGGCAAGACATTCCCTGGCACAGAAAGGATTTCCCAAATCCCATGTAATGGCAAAGTAATTGCAAACAAGATACAATCTGCACAGTGATGCAGTTGCTCAATGCTTTAAGAAAATAAAGCATCATTAATAATTATGTTTTCATTAAGGCTTGCATGATGTTAAATTATCTTGCAATAACTGTGTGTGTCTTTGTTTCCTCATACATTCAAATAAGAATTGGTTCTCTGTTCTTCCTCCTTTGTAAGCTCTTAGGCTAGATATTTTGGGAAGTTATTGCCTCATGTACGAGAGGCAGGAATACACAATTGTGCAGGAAATGTGGTAAAATTAAAAGTGTGTGTAAGGAAAGTAGGTATGCATTATGCTATCCACGTGGAATTCCGGAGTTTTATGTTCCCAATGTCTCCTCTGTAAGAAGACATAGCTGGAATGAGGCATGCAAAGAGAATTCTGTAGCAGCCAGACGTGAGCTCAGTTTTTTATTGGTTTTCTGTCGGCAGCTTGGATTAGCCCAGCACCAAGCTGTGGGCTTGCCTGGAGTGAGGGACGCCAGTGAACAAGGAACAAGACTGGAGGAGGCAAGTTATCATCAGGAACGATTCAGGGAGCAAAAGCACAAACAGTGTGGGGGTCGGTCCAGCGGCAGAGTCAGGAAAGGACAGAGGTGCAGGCCTGCGTGTGGGTCTACGGTGTGGGGGTCGGTCCAGCGGCAGAGTCAGGAAAGGACGGTGCAGGCCTGCGTGTGGGTCTACAGTGTGGGGGTCGGTCCAGCGGCAGAGTCAGGAAAGGACGGTGCAGGCCTGCGTGTGGGTCTACAGTGTGGGGGTCGGTCCAGCGGCAGAGTCAGGAAAGGACAGAGGTGCAGGCCTGCGTGTGGGTCTACAGTGTGGGGGTCGGTCCAGCGGCAGAGTCAGGAAAGGACGGTGCAGGCCTGCGTGTGGGTCTACAGTGTGGGGGTCGGTCCAGCGGCAGAGTCAGGAAAGGACGGTGCAGGCCTGCGTGTGGGTCTACAGTGTGGGGGTCGGTCCAGCGGCAGAGTCAGGAAAGGACAGAGGTGTAGGCCTGTGTGTGGTTCTACAGTGTGGGGGTCGGTCCAGCGGCAGAGTCAGGAAAGGACAGTGGTGCAGGCCTGCATGTGGGTCTACAGTGTGGGGGTCGGTCCAGCAGCAGAGTCAGGAAAGGACAGAGGTGCAGGCCTGTGTGTGGTTCTACAGTGTGGGGGTCGGTCCAGCGGCAGAGTCAGGAAAGGACAGTGGTGCAGGCCTGCGTGTGGGTCTACGGTGTGGGGGTCGGTCCAGTGGCAGAGTCAGGAAAGGACAGAGGTGCAGGCCTGCGTGTGGGTCTACAGTGTGGGGGTCGGTCCAGCGGCAGAGTCAGGAAAGGACAGAGGTGCAGGCCTGTGTGTAGGTCTCACACTTATCCTCGTGCCTCGCAGAAGGCTCGCAGCCAAGAACGCCGAAGTTGTGATTCTAGTGGTGGCATTGATATTAGAATTGGACTATTTGGAGCTAGCACCTAAAACTACAAGGGTTTCAACTTATTCATCTATAAAATAGGGATTGCCAAACAAGTTGCCTTAGGTCAAATTTTGTGGTTGTTACCGAGCACCACAGCAGCGTGCTCTCTTGGTTTGCGCCCACCTACTCAAGGCCAGACACAGGGCTTGTTTCTTGGAAGTTCCCCTGTGCCTCTACCTTGAGGCTGAGGGGCTGGCTTTAGGGAGCCCCTAAAACATGTACTGTGTGTAGTGAGCTCTTCCAGGTTTTACCTGGCCTCAAATTATGTTCAGCCAGATATAGTAAGTCTCTTAAATCATGATTTTGTTTGATAATTTTGAGACCTTTATTAGCACTGTGTTTCTCTGAACATAATACTGACTAAGAAACAGAATGAGCAATTCACTAAATGTATAGCCCACAAGATGGGAAAGGTTTAATGCAAAAGGATTCTTAAGCTATAAACAGTATTTTAAGAAAGTGTCTAATTATGTTTGAATTAATATAAGCAATAAATACATACACATCTCTATCCACCAAACCACCCACCTACCCATTTTTCATCCATCCATCTGTCTACCTCCCCATCCATCCAGCCAGCCATCCACCCATATATCTATCCACTTATCCATCTCTCTACCCATCCATCCATCCTTCCACCCACCCACCCACCCACCCATCTATCCATCCATCCACCCACCCATCTATCCATCCATCCACCCACCCGTCTATCCATCCATCCACCCACCCATCTATCCATCCACCCACCCACCCATCTATCCATCCATCCACCCACCCATCCATCCATCCATCCACCCATCCTCCCTCCCACCCACTCACCTACATATATATACACACACACATATATGTATATATATGCACATGTATATATGTATGCATATATACACACATATACATGTGTATATGTGTATATATATCTCCACCCACCCATTCACCCATCTACTCATCCATCTACCCACTCACCCAACCATCTCTCTACCCATCTATCACCTATCCCTCACCCATCCACCCACCCAACCATTTCTCTACTCATCTATCACCTATCCCTCACCCATCCACCCACCCAACCATCTCTCTACCTATCCCTCACCCACCCATCTCTCTACCCAACCATCTATCACCTATCCCTCACCCACCCACCCACCCAACCATCTCTCTACCCATCCATCTATCACCGATCCCTCACCCATCCACCCACCCACCCAACCAACCATCTCTCTACTCATCCATCTATCACCTATCCCCCACCCCCCATCTCGCTACCCATCCATCTATCACCTATCCCTCACCCCACCCACCCAACCATCTCTCTACCCATCCATCTATCACCTATCCCTCACCCATCCACCCACCCAACCATCTCTCTACCCATCCATCTATCACCTATCCTTCACCCACCCAACCATCTCTCTACCCGTCCATCACCTATCTTCCACCCACCCAACCATCTCTCTACTCATCTATCTATCACCTGTCCCTCACCCATCCACCCAACCATCTCTCTACCCATCCATCACCTATCTCTCACCCACCTACCCACTCACCCAACCATCTCTCTACCCAACCGTCTATCACCTATCCCTCACGCACCCATCTATTCATGTTATGGGCTTCACTCCAAATCCAGGTGTCAAATAGACAAAGCACAGGTCAGTCTGTCAAGCCAGCAGAGAGCATGCTAGTAAAATAAACAAACAAAAAACAGTCTACAGAAGTTTTGTTTTTTTCATTTCTAAACAACTTTCAAGAAAATTCACCAGTTGAAAAGAGAAGCATTTACTTTTATGTTGGTTGTAAAGCATCAACATTAAATGATTAACTTTAAAACTATATTTGTTGCCATATATGCCTTGGCTATCTTCTTTTTATCCACAAAAAGTCAAGGGAATCTAGTACCTGAGGCCTGTCTTTATTTAAACGGACTACAAACTTGTTAACTACTGCTTAGGCAGTGTCTATTCAGAAAACTGTAGTCAAATGTGTTACATTTATTGTAGCCCTTAAAGGTTGACTTGATACAAATAAGCCTGTGTTATGTATCGACTATATAGTCGTTACTATACAGAAATAACAACTCCCAGACTAACCCAACCAAATGGAAGCCTCGGTTCTTATTTAAAACCATTTCCGAAACATGGAAGTTTTGTCAGAGATTTGTTCATCTTCTTCATTCTCACCCGGACAGTTGGTCTAAGAACAGATGGAGCTCTGTGTTTTCTTTCCTGTGGTTAAAGTGTCATGCCCTGAAAACTAATATTCAGAAAATCACTTTGAGATATATGATTGCTAAGACAACAAATATGAGTACATCAGTATATTGATGTTCTAAAGGCAGATAATTATATGTATTTTTAAATTATTTCACTCATAAAAGTAGGGGAAAAAGAGATTTCCAAATAGTCCTCAGTTAAGAAAAGGCCTTTTATGCAGAACTCTTACACTCAACAGTCTGGTTGTTGGAGGGCTGGTATGTTTGTCTCATAAGTCTTGAGTGATAGGAGTATCCTAGAACACAAGCAATAAAATCAGTGTTAAAATGCTAGATGTCACTTCTCTTCTTTGTTGGCATGTTTTATGACCATAAAAAGAAATGAGCAATTATCAATATGTAGTAAAGTATCAAGTGGAACCACTGAGTGATAAAGAACTCAGGAATAAATGGAATGATATTTAAAATAGAGGTAACTATAGCTAAAATTACAGTGATGAAACAATCTCTTATCTATGTACAACATATATGGTTTCCTTATTTTGGTTAAAGGTAGTTTTAAGTCAGTGAATTCTGTAGAATCTCAGGGATATATTTTTTCATGTTATTTCCAGCCCAATTAGGAGATGACTCCTAGCGGCAATAAATAGCTTTTGTTTCTCCTAATGTATTCTTCATAGAACCCATGTGAACACATTGTTTGAGTATCACACCTCTGAGGGCTCTAGGCAGCAGATGTGTGTGAAGACTCCCTCTTTCATCAGGGGAGGAAGGGTTTGTGTGAAGAGTCCCTCTTTCATCAGGGGAGGAAGGGTTTGTGTGAAGACTCCCTCTTTCATCAGTGGAAGAAGGATGTGTGTGAAGACTCCCTCTTTCGTCAGGGGAAGACGGGTTTGTGTGAAGACCCCCTCTTTTATCAGGGGAGGAAGGATGTGTGTGAAGACTCCCTCTTTCATCAGGGGAAGAAGGATTTGTGTGAAGACTCCCTCTTTCGTCAGGGGAAGAAGGCTTTGTGTGAAGACTCCCTCTTTCATCAGGGGAAGAAGGATGTGTGTGAAGACTCCCCCTTTCATCAGGGGAAGAAGGTTTGTGTGAAGACTCCCTCTTTCATCAGGGGAAGAAGGTTTATGTGAAGACTCTTTCATCAGGGGAAGAAGGTTTATGTGAAGACTCCCTCTTTCATCAGGGGAAGAAGGTTTGTGTGAAGACTCCCTCTTTCATCAGGGGAAGAAGGTTTGTGTGAAGACTCCCCCTTTGTCAGGGGAAGAAGGTTTGTGTGAAGACTCCCTCTTTCATCAGGGGAAGAAGGATGTGTGTGAAGACTCCCTCTTCCATCAGGGGAAGAAGGATGTGTGTGAAGACTCCCTCTTTCCTCAGGGGAAGAAGGATGTGTGTGAAGACTCCCGCTTTCATCAGGGGAAGAAGGATGTGTGTGAAGACTCCCTGTTTCATCAGAGGAAGAAGGTTTGTGTGAAGACTCCCTCTTCATCAGGGGAAGAAGGTTTGTGTGAAGACTCCCCCTTTCATCAGGGGAAGAAGGTTTGTGTGAAGACTCCCTCTTTCATCAGAGGAAGAAGGTTTGTGTGAAGACTCCCTCTTTCATCAGGGGAAGAAGGTTTGTGTGAAGACTCCCTCTTTCATCAGGGGAAGAAGGATGTGTGTGAAGACTCCCTCTTCCATCAGGGGAAGAAGGATGTGTGTGAAGACTCCCTCTTTCCTCAGGGGAAGAAGGATGTGTGTGAAGACTCCCGCTTTCATCAGGGGAAGAAGGATGTGTGTGAAGACTCCCTCTTTCATCAGAGGAAGAAGGTTTGTGTGAAGACTCCCCCTTTCATCAGGGGAAGAAGGTTTGTGTGAAGACTCCCTCTTTCATCAGGGGAAGAAGGTTTATGTGAAGACTCCCTCTTTCATCAGGGGAAGAAGGCTTTGTGTGAAGACTCCCCTTTCATCAGGGGAAGAAGGATGTGTGTGAAGACTCCCTCTTTCATCAGAGGAAGAAGGTTTGTGTGAAGACTCCCCCTTTCATCAGGGGAAGAAGGTTTGTGTGAAGACTCCCTCTTTCATCAGGGGAAGAAGGTTTATGTGAAGACTCCCTCTTTCATCAGAGGAAGAAGGTTTGTGTGAAGACTCCCTCTTTCATCAGGGGAAGAAGGTTTGTGTGAAGACTCCCTCTTTCATCAGGGGAAGAAGGATGTGTGTGAAGACTCCCTCTTCCATCAGGGGAAGAAGGATGTGTGTGAAGACTCCCGCTTTCATCAGGGGAAGAAGGATGTGTGTGAAGACTCCCTCTTTCATCAGAGGAAGACGGTTTGTGTGAAGACTCCCCCTTTCATCAGGGGAAGAAGGTTTGTGTGAAGACTCCCTCTTTCATCAGGGGAAGAAGGTTTATGTGAAGACTCCCTCTTTCATCAGGGGAAGAAGGTTTGTGTGAAGACTCCCTCTTTCATCAGGGGAAGAAGGTTTATGTGAAGACTCCCTCTTTCATCAGGGGAAGAAGGCTTTGTGTGAAGACTCCCCTTTCATCAGGGGAAGAAGGCTTTGTGTGAAGACTCCCCTTTCATCAGGGGAAGAAGGATGTGTGTGAAGACTCCCTCTTTCATCAGAGGAAGAAGGGTTTGTGTGAAGACTCCCTCTTCATCAGGGGAAGAAGGATGTGTGTGAAGACTCCCTCTTTCATCAGGGGAAGAAGGATGTGTGTGAAGACTCCCTCTTTCATCAGAGGAAGAAGGGTTTGTGTGAAGACTCCCTCTTCATCAGGGGAAGAAGGATGTGTGTGAAGACTCCCTCTTTCATCAGGGGAAGAAGGTTTGTGTGAAGACTCCCTCTTTCATCAGGGGAAGAAGGTTTGTGTGAAGACTCCCTCTTTCATCAGGGGAAGAAGGATGTGTGTGAAGACTCTCCCTTTCATCAGGGGAAGAAGGGTTTGTGTGAAGACTCCCCCTTTCATCAGGGGAAGAAGGTTTATGTGAAGACTCCCTCTTTCATCAGGGGAAGAAGGTTTATGTGAAGACTCCCCTTTCATCAGGGGAAGAAGGATGTGTGTGAAGACTCCCTCTTTCATCAGAGGAAGAAGGTTTGTGTGAAGACTCCCTCTTCATCAGGGGAAGAAGGATGTGTGTGAAGACTCCCTGTTTCATCAGGGGAAGAAGGATGTGTGTGAAGACTCCCTCTTTCATCAGAGGAAGAAGGTTTGTGTGAAGACTCCCTCTTCATCAGGGGAAGAAGGATGTGTGTGAAGACTCTCCCTTTCATCAGGGGAAGAAGGGTTTGTGTGAAGACTCCCTCTTTCATCAGGGGAAGAAGGATGTGTGTGAAGACTCCCGCTTTCATCAGGGGAAGAAGGATGTGTGTGAAGACTCCCTCTTTCATCAGGGGAAGAAGGTTTATGTGAAGACTCCCTCTTTCATCAGAGGAAGAAGGTTTGTGTGAAGACTCCCTCTTTCATCAGGGGAAGAAGGTTTGTGTGAAGACTCCCTCTTTCATCAGGGGAAGAAGGTTTGTGTGAAGACTCCCTCTTTCATCAGGGGAAGAAGGTTTGTGTGAAGACTCCCTCTTTCATCAGGGGAAGAAGGATGTGTGTGAAGACTCTCCCTTTCATCAGGGGAAGAAGGGTTTGTGTGAAGACTCCCCCTTTCATCAGGGGAAGAAGGTTTATGTGAAGACTCCCTCTTTCATCAGGGGAAGAAGGCTTTGTGTGAAGACTCCCCTTTCATCAGGGGAAGAAGGATGTGTGTGAAGACTCCCTCTTTCATCAGAGGAAGAAGGTTTGTGTGAAGACTCCCTCTTCATCAGGGGAAGAAGGATGTGTGTGAAGACTCCCTCTTTCATCAGGGGAAGAAGGTTTGTGTGAAGACTCCCTCTTTCATCAGGGGAAGAAGGTTTGTGTGAAGACTCCCTCTTTCATCAGGGGAAGAAGGATGTGTGTTAAGACTCTCCCTTTCATCAGGGGAAGAAGGTTTGTGTGAAGACTCCCTCCTTCATCAGGGGAAGAAGCATTTGCATCTGAGTGGGCAGCATTCCTTTTTGGCATTTCTTCCACCCTAAATAGGAGTCACCTTTCACGGTAAGTGAATTTGACTGTCAAAAGGTGGATGGTTCTCCCAGGAACAGTGACTCAGAAACTCCTCCTGCTCTTGCATCAGACGCTTCTTACCCGTAGATGTGCCTGGCACGACCATCGGGACGACACTTTCAAGATCTACCCTGACGTGGCCATTTACAGATTCCTCATGAGATCTTCACTGCATGGTCCAGGGTCGGGAAAGAGACAGTCCCCTCCCTTGTATCAACCACGTCATTCCCGAAGGAAAGCAACCAGGCTCCCTGAGAAAGCAGTACAGCATGCGGGGACTGTGTGAACCCACACAAGCCATAGTCAATTTAGAGAGTGGATTTTATGGAAGAATTTGGAGGAGGAGCAGACCCCTCCTGACTGAGCAGGGCACAGACTGACAGCTTTGGTTCAGAGGGAACCCTGTTGCATGTCAGCTATCCTGCCCGATCCTCCAATGCCCTGAATGTTTGTCTTGTTCCCCCGATTTTGCAGGGTAAATAATGTAATGTGCAAAATCGCCCTGTGAGGAAGTGGCGGTTAAACAAACAATTGGATCTCAAGCCTTGTAAGCTCCAGTGCTCCCATCCTCTCTACAGTATAAAATTGAAAAATGTGAAGAAGATAATAAGGTTATTGATGTGTGTGAAAGCGCTTCAACACAGATGCTAGGCAGTCGATGATCCTGTTCATTCGCAGATTCTGTATTTGCAAATTAATTTGTAACCCCCAAATCAATGCTTATGCCAAAGTCATTCCTGGACACACACAGAGCCATAAAGTTCAGGTTGCCTGACATGCCTGTGCTCAGGTGGGAGAGGACAGCTCCGCCTTCTCGTTTCAGCTCATACTGTAAAACAAGGCTTCTCTTCATGGTCTATTGAGTGCCACATTTTCCACATTTTTTGTGCTTTTCGTTGGTGGTTTTGTTGTTTAAATGGCCCCAGCACAGTGCTGAGTGCTGACTGGTGTTCCTAGTGTTGTAACTGGCTCAAGTCCAGCTGTTTGCCACTCAGAGGCCGAAAACATGAGAGTGAGATGTGGGCAGAGGAAAGCAGTTATTAATCAAACGCTGGCAGCTGGGGGAATGGCCAGGCTCATGCCTTTAACAGACCATTCCCCCTTTTTGGCTGAGTGAGGGGTTTAAGGAGGAAAAGGCATGGAGCTGTGTGGAGTGGTGCAGGAGGACGCCAGGCTGTGTGTCTGTTCTGATGGTTATCTCATCGTGCAGAGGCCCGGTTTGTATCATTGTGGCTTCAGCCTGGGAGCGGTGGGCTACCTGTTCCTAACACCCCCTCAGTGGAGGATTCTGCAGCTCGGTCTCTCTGCCTGTTCTGTTTGAAAATTGGCCCCTGGAATTTCTAAGCAGGTCTGTAATGAGATAGGTGAGCACTGTGTAAGGAGTGCCTGGTGGAGAAGGGACCCACCAAGAATTTCACAGTATGCTTCAAAGCCAAAGCAGGAATGGGAAGGAAGTGCTCTAACTGTGTGTGAGGCCAGGACACGTGGTTACAATGTGCCTGACGGAGAAAACACCCATGTGGATGGGGCGTCGTGTGTGTGGATGGGCGTCGTGTATGTGGATGGGCGTCATGGGTGTGGATGGGCATGTGTGGATGGGTGTCGTGGGTGTGGATGGGCGTCATGGGTGTGGATGGGCGTCATGGGTGTGGATGGGCATGTGTGGATGGGCGTTGTGGGTGTGGATGGGCGTCGTGGGTGTGGATGGGTGTCGTGGGTGTGGATGGGCATGTGTGGATGGGCGTCGGTGTGGATGGGCGTCGTGGGTGTGGATGGGCATCATGGGTGTGGATGGACATGTGTGGATGGGCATCGTGGGTGTGGATGGGCGTCATGGGTGTGGATGGGCGTCGTGGGTGTGGTGGGTATCTGTGTGGATGGGTGTCATGGGTGTGGATGGACGTCGTGGGTGTGGATGGGTATCTGTGTGGATGGGCGTCGAGGGTGTGGATGGGCGTGGTGGGTGTGGATGGGCGTCATGGGTGTGGATGGGCATCTGTGTGGATGGGCGTTGTGGGTGTGGATGGGCGTCGTGGGTGTGGATGGGCGTCGTGGGTGTGGATGGGTGTTGTGGGAATGTATGGGCATCTGTGTGGATGGGCATCGTGGGTGTGGATGGGTGTCGAGGGTGTGGATGGGCGTCGTGGGTGTGGATGGGCGTCGAGGGTGTGGATGGGCGTCGAGGGTGTGGATGGGCATCGGTGTGGATGGGCGTCATGGGTATGGATGGGTGTCGTGGGAGTGTATGGGCATCCGTGTGGATGGGCATCGTGGGTGTGGATGAGTGTCGTGGGAGTGTATGGGCATCCGTGTGGATGGGCATCGGGGGTGTGGATGAGTGTCGTGGGTGTGGATGGGCGTGGTGGGTGTGGATGGGCGTCGTGGGTGTGGATGGGCGTCGAGGGTGTGGATGAGTGTCATGGGTGTGGATGGGCGTCGTGGGTGTTTTCTCCCTGAGAGCTGTAATATTAGGTGCAATACTTGCTCCTAAGAGACTCTGCAGGGCTCTAGGCATCTCTGTTTTACTTTTTATTTCCTGATTAGTACAGAAATTCCCCTTTTGATGCTGACAATATGCACATGGGATTTATTCAATTTTCCCCAAATGTCTAAAGAGACAGAAAGCTAAACAAGATGGCAGAGACAACCAAGGCTCCCTGGTTAGAAAGAAGTTAGTGGGAAGGCTGACCTCACTCCCTCCCCAGAAGCCTCTCACCTGGACCACACAGCACTCAGCCATCTGCCACCTGCACAGCAGACGTGGCGGGTGGGGGGAGGGGGGGTGGCGGGTGGGGTTGGTAACAAATGCCAGGGCAAGTTCTTCTTGTGGGGAGGGATCTCTGCTGCTGATGGTGCTGGGGGCAGAGCCAGCAGCTCAGCTCTGGAGCCCCCAGTGTTGCCCCTGTTTACTGTAGACCCGCTGGGCCTGGCCACCAGAGTTTATTGAAAACCAGGGTCTCCTAGACCAGAGCAAGTCCAAGAGGACCTGTAGGCCTTGCCACACTCGACAGCTGAGTAAACTGAGGCCCAGCGGAAGGGCCCAGGAGGGCCACAGAACAGTGACTCATGGAGTTAGACCTGTAGTGGGGCCTCGGGATAGAGACTTCTTCCCACGTCAGAGCAGCCACTATGGGTTTTAGGGAAGAGCCTGCACGTATTCAAGTTAGGGAAGGTTACGCAGTTGGGGTCGTGTTACCCCCTCTCTGAGTCTCCTCCGGAGACGGCTCCTCATGCCCCGTCCTCCCGCAGGGTTCCTGAGAGCACAGGGGCCAGAGCCAGGGCTCAGTGCACCGTGGCCGCAGGCACCTGGGTCTCGCTGGGGCTGACGGCGATGGTCACCGGGTGCTCACCGCCTGCGAGATGTACCCCGAGGGTGTCAGGAGCACTCCCTGGTGATGACCACAGCCCCACGCGATGGTGACGCTCGGCTTGCGTGCAAGGAAGGACACGGGCTGTGTGGGCCTCTCCTGCGGCCCCCACGTGAAATACGGGGCCACGTATGGGTCACATGCTTCTTCATAGCATAGGGGTCTGGGTCTTTGGACTCTGAGGAACCAAGAACCTCCTCATAGCCTTTAGAGAAAACTTTCAGCACGTGAGGGAAAAATTAGGTTTAGGAAATTCCAGTCCCATCTGTCAGGGAATCTTCAGATGTGGTCGAGATTCACAGTTTCACACATGCCGTGTGTAAGCTTGAAGCCCTGTGGCTGAGCTCTCTGTCCTCAGCGTTGTTTCGGGGGTACATGAGTGCTGCTTGTGTTAATGAGGACTTTCTCTTAATTTTAGAAAACCATTCAACCAAAATGTTGAATCGGTCACAAATATGAATTGATCACCTCCTGCGTGGGTGAGGCCGTGGCAGAAACCATCATGCATGCCTCAAAGAGCCCATCCTCTGCTCGGGAAGAAGGAAAACATCTATAAAACG
The DNA here is from genome assembly GCF_029289425.2 of Pan paniscus. NCBI lineage: Eukaryota > Metazoa > Chordata > Mammalia > Primates > Hominidae > Pan > Pan paniscus. Next base: position 194,570,302 of record NC_073255.2, on the reverse strand, counting down.
TCTGGTGTGCCATTTGAGCACTAAATATCAGGCACCCAGGGCCCTTCTGGAAGACTGTGGAGACAGGGAGAATCGGCCACTCTCACAGTGCTCACTCGGGAGTAGGGCTTTGAGAGGGGGTAGAACTCAGCACTCATGAGCGAGTGGAATATCGTTGGCAGGAGAGCTGCAGTCCAGGGAGGGAGTGGCCTCCTCCTTTCCGAGGGCCCATAGTGGGGACCAGCAGAGGGCCCAGCCGAGGCACCGTAGACAGGCCTGGGGCCTGGGCTCGAGAAGACACCAGCTCCTGCTCCATGGTCATCCCTGGAGGCGGCTTCCAAGGACATTTTGCATGCAGTAGAGCTGGACGCAGGAAGTCACTCAGCTCTGCTGTGACAGGGCACAGGCTTAGACTAGAAGATCACAGTAGGAACCAAGAGACAGTGGTGGACATGGTGCATTTTCCAAGGGTTTCCGCAGAATTTGGTGATTAGCTGGATATTCCTGGCATAAGGAAGCCAAAGGGAATATCTGTAAGGTTAGAATGCTGTTTGCTCCTCAGAGCAGGCGCTGATTCAAGGGAGACCTTGTTGAGTTCAAAGTGATGCTAAGACTTCCACATGGAACATTCAGCCATGGTGTTAGGATGGTAATTGTGCTGCCTCATAATGGCATGACAGTCCCCTTCACCAAGGGCTTGCACGTGGAGGAGCTGGCCCTGGCTGGGAGAATGAGCAAAAATCCCAAGGAGGAAGACCAGAGGTTGGGACTAAGGTATCATGAGCAGAGATATCTGAATCAAAAATACATGTGAGGTTGAAAGGATTTTGGGTGCAATATCCACAGCCTCGGTGTCATATGCTGCCTTGGGATGAGCCTGTGGTGGAGGGTGTGTGGCTGCAGTGGGGACAGCAAGGGACCCTGGGCTACATGGTACCCAGTTTCACAGCTTAGATGTCAGTGCAGGCACCTCCCAGGGACCAGGAAGCAACAGTCTTAGCTGCCCTCTCCCACCTAAATTGGGTCCTCTTCGCATTTCCTGTCTGTTCCGGGGATTTACTTCTTAGAAGACATTTAAGGGGTCTGTTCCAGGAAGAGCTATCTGTGGCTGTCCTCTGTGGACATGGGGTCAGTCTGTCTGTCTTTGGGAATGGACCCTGGATTCCTAATTCATTTTGAGATGGCTGTAGGCACAATAATCAGTTTCTACTGCATATGGGGTCTTCAGATGAATTAAATGGTTTAAAAAGTAAGGTATTTTTTCAAAATTGTGGTTGACATAGCATTTAAAAAGCTTCACACAATTTTGATAATTCCTGTCTGGCAATTCCCTGCCAGTTGTTTTTATACAGAGTAGTTCTTAATGACTTTGGTAGTTTTTTAAATGGTTCCTGTCAAAAGAGTTTAAAAAATACTAGTCTCTTTCCTCTCTGCTCTAGATTCATACATCTCCCTTGGGGACCAAAGACTAAAATCTATTTCAATAACAAGTTTTCTTTTTCTCTAGCAAGAATATCTGCTTGCTGTTGCTGGGTTCGGAGGTTGATGTGAATTTTTTAGGATAGCATATTACACTGTGATGTGTGTTTTGGAAAAGCAAAGCCCAAAAACGGAATTCCTGGCAAATGGAAACAAAGGTCATGGTGTGAAGGAAAACCGATGTCCGGTGGAGTCGACGCCTGGAGCCACAGCGGCCTTGGATGTTTGCGTTTTTAAAAACACACCAGTGTTTTCCATGTCGTTTTCAGAAAAGCAGTGTGGTGCATAGACTTCGTTATGAACTTATTTTAAATTATCCCTTTCAGGGTTCTCGGACCAGCAGTGACCTTCAAAGTGAGCGCCAATGTCCAAAACGTGACCACTGAGGATGTGGAGAAGGCCACAGGTGAGGCTGTTTCTGCACACACGTACACGCGCACACACACACACACGCACAGCCAGGGCAGAGAGAGACTCACACTACCCACATGGGGCAACCCAGAGGAAGGTCTCAGTTTCCGTGGAAATCTGGTGTGCAGTGAGGGGACGAGGGGCAGTCACAGGGCAATGTGGCTGTCCGTGGGCACCATCTGGGATTTCACTGTGTGGAGAGGGACTGGGCTGCCCTGATGTGTGGAACTGGCTCAGATAGAAGGCAGGAGACACAGGCTGCAAGTGACTGAGAACAAATCCGGCTTTTGGAAAAGCAAGATTTGGTGTTTGTAGTAATCCCAGTGTGTGCAGAGCACGTGCAATTTTCTTTGAGGTTTTTCATTTTGTACCAGACCAGGAGCACACACCGGCCCTGCTCCCGACTGCGGTGGGCAGAGACACCACAAAGTATCTGGGAGGTTTCAGTAAAAACCAGCCGACTTCCAGACGGTTTCACTGTTTAGAGCCCAGGGTTCTGGGCATTGCGAATCACACATTTTTGAGATGTACTTACAGATAGAGCTTGAGTAATCTTTGTTATATGATTAATAATTGTCATTGAGTGAAAAACACAAAGCTTTACTCTCCAGAGTCTTGAAGAACAGAATGGGGTGGTGGACACAATGTTGCATTTTCCTCAACCTGCCTTTTTTTTTTTTTTAACTTGTTGAAAACTCTTGTAGAGTATATTGTTTAATCTTCCTGCCTAGTAAGAAAAATACAGGAAGCATAACAGAACCTCAGCCTGATGGTTTTCAGTGCATTAGGGCCGTTCCGCAGGCAGGGCGCTCCCGTTCCGTAATCATTGATAAGACGGGACGGAACGCACTGACCCAGACACAGCGGGAAATGACACTTGGTTTTAGCCAGTCCTTCATATTGCTAAATCTATGAACTTTTTTTTTTTGGCTTAGATTTGTGTCTTTTTTTCCCAGTGTAAAATGCAGCAAAATACTCTGGTTTATTTCGGGTTTTCAATACTTAGTTCTTGTTGATTGAGGCGTCACTGTACTGGCACCCTGTAAACTTGAAGTTTCTTTTTCCAGTGAGAGTAATCAAGGTGTGAAGTAGCCACCATGTTCTAAGGGATGGAGCGAATTGCTGGTCCTATCTGTTTTGGCTGCTGCGGGTTTTGCTTATGGGATATCCTCGTGCCCTCAGTAACTCCTTTGCTCAAGGTGGTGATTTAGGGGGCTGAGAATTTCTGGTTGAAATACAGTGCTTTGCAAAGTTGTACTAAACTTCTGCAGTCTGCTTTAAGGTTTGTGGAGACTTGAGTCCCCAGTATCACTTTGTTGCCATACTTTGCTGTGAGGCTTGTGGAGCTGGGGTGCAACTCAGAAAAGCAGACCAGCATCCTCACTCCAGCTGGGCGGTCCAGTGCGGTCCCAGCGCGAAAAGTCAGTGGGATCCATACCAAACACTCCCACACAAGAGGAATGGGGGGTCCCAACAACGGCTTCAGTGCCTCGTGGCTGCCAGAGCTCCCTCCCTCCATGGCATCTGTTTCGCTTGCTCTAGTTCCCTGTTAGAAGTGATTATTGGAGATATTTAAGACCAAATCCGTGATCAGGTATTATGCAGAAATGCATTGATAATTATTCCATAATTGGCAGTTTCTCCAGTACTGGGGAGCAATGCCACTGGAATTAGGTTTGCAGGACCTCAAGGATGCTAGGAATGGCAATCTTGTTATATTTTTAAAAATCATAACAATATACTCACAGACAAGGACCTTTGATTTATTTTATGGCTCTCTAGAGAAAATGAGGTTGATTATTTGAAAGCTAGTTTCTTGGTCATTTCAAATGTGTTCATGTTCTTTATCGAAGTGCTGCACCAAGGGGGAGCCACATAGGAAATGTATATTTGAGTCTCATATTGACAACTTTCTAAACACCTGAATTTGCTAACTTGCACCAGTGCCTCCATGTTAACTCCTGGGGCTGTGTGAGTCAGAATGTTTCTTGCTTCTTGAACGTGTGCAAAATTGCTTACATTCATGCATGATTTTTAAAGAAATATTTTGAATAATTCTATGGTGTCATTAACGTGCCTGATGCTATATAAGAAACAGATTGGCCGGGTGCAGTGGCTCACACCTGTAAACCCAGCTTTTTAGGAGGCCAAGGTGGGCGGGTCACTTGAGGTTGGGAGTTCAAGACCAGACTGACCAATATGGTGAAACCCCATCTCTACTAAAAATACAAAAAAATTAGCTGGGTGTGGTGGCGCAAACCTCAGCTACTTGGGAGGCTGAGGTGGGAGAATCACTTGAACCCAAGAGGCAGAGGTTGCAGTGAGCCAAGATTGCATCACTGGACTCCAGCCTGGGCCACAGAGGGAGACCCTGTCTCAAAGACAAACAAAGAAACAAAAAAACCCAAGAGATTATAAAAAAGAATTTTGTGACCGTGAAGATCTTGCAGTTAGGCAGTGGACATGCCCATGTGTGGTGACTGGCCCATCGACCTCAGGAGAGCGCTTAGCACGGTTGGTGACTGGTGACTCGCCCATTGGCCTTGGGAGAGTGCTTAGCACAGCGACTGGCCCATCAGCCTCGGGAGAGCGCTTAGCACAGTGACTGGCCCATTGGCCTTGGGAGAATGCTTAGCACGGTGAAGAGGAGCCTCTTACTGAGTTTCAGGTGAGACGTAGACAGGCTGACATGATAGCAGGGAAGAATTTCAAATTCAAAAGGAGTTTCTTATGGTTTCTGTTTTAAAAGATGATGTGGAATCCTAATAGTGTCATCACAAACGCCCTGTGGTGATGGGCGGACCCCTTTGGAAGGACGTGTGGTGGTGCCTGTGTTACCAACATACGGAACTCAAGAGCCTGCTGTTGAAATTACTGGGAGTGCTGGGTGCTGCCTGCACCTGCCACCTGCCAGCTGCCTGGAAGCCCAGTGGCTGCTGGCATCTGGTTCCCTCAAGGGCCTGAGGACCTGAGGCTGCTGCTATTAATGCAGGGAGATCACCCTGGCGGTAGAATTCAAAGGGCATTCATTTTGCTAATTTTATACAAAATGATACAAAACCTAATGAATAGGCGTGTAGTTAATCCTACATTAGTCCCCATCAAACGTCACGTGGTATTGATGCCGAATGAGAAGGGCAGCTGCTTTTCATTATTCAGAGTCTCTTCTTTATCGTAGGCAATGCTTTCCCGGGAATTCTGCTAATTTATGACCTTGGGTATGAGCACAGGGTATTAGTGAATATTAAAAATAAGTGGGTTTTGCTCAAGGAGGCACTTACTCTACCACAAAGTACATAGAAATGACTGGTAGCTACTTTTAATCTCCGTGGCTCAGTCACATAGTTGAACTGGCAGAAGAGAAAAATCCTTTTTATTCTTCATTTCCTTGGTAGTTTCTTCTTAAATAGTATATTTCTGATCAATTTTTGTATTGCTCCTTTCAAAGAAAAGGAAATTCATCATCCTTTAGAAACAGTGTTTGCTTTTGCTGGCTCCCAGTCTGCAGAGACCCCCACCTGGTGGCCTGTGGGGCTGCCTGTGGTTTATAAGCTTATTGCCAGGAATCCCCTCCCATGCTCGGCCGTTTCCTTCAGGCCGAGTTCAGGCTGTTTCTTCAAACATTCCCTCTCGGGTGCCACGGAGGGTGTGTCTCTGGCACTCAGCCCTGTGTGGTGGGGGTGTGGCTCATAGGGGGCTCCTGTGCTGACCCTGAATGGTGGGGTGAGGCTCATGGGGGGCTCCTGTCCTGAGCAGTTTCCCCCTTTGACCTCAGCATCCTCCACCTGACAGCCTCTAAGACACGGCATTCAGCTGCCATTGTTTCTTTCAGCCTGTTGGAGAGGCGCCCCGTGTCATTTCAGTAGCAGCGCCTCTGTATTCAGAGGTACGGTGACTTTCCGTGACGTCCTCCTGCTTCTGCCTGTTCGGCATCTTTGTGAAGCTGGTGAGTGTCAGAACAGGGTCGTGTCTGCTGTGCTGCTGTCTGTGTTTCACGTCTCATATGTAGCGGGTCCACATGGAGGAAGAGGCTCCCCTCCTCTCTTGTGAGCCTCTCTTGAATCCCGGCTCAGAACTGGACTCTGTGCCGATGCCTGGACCCCATAGCCCGCAGCGTTCTGCGTTAGTCACAGGCCTCTCTGCTGGAGCAAGGGCTGCCCAGGCTTCTGGCCTCTCATAAAGCAGACAAACGTGTTTATTTTGAAAAGCGTAATGGCACAGTGAAGTGAATTCCTTTATAACACATACTTACAATCCAGCCAGCCTTAACTATCGACCCCAGGCAGGCATCGGTGCTTCACAGTCTGGTCCGCTCTGTGCGGATTCTGTCTTGGGCAATGCAGCACACCTTCCTAAGGTGATATCACTCTGGAAGTCAGTGGCCCTGCCCTCCAGAAGCTCCCCCCACCCCGGTGCCAGGGCTGTTCAGACGGGAGTTCTTAGGGGCAGTGGATGGCACATCGGGGAGGGCAGGGCAGGGCTTGGATGAGGCTCCACAGAGAAGCTGGCCTTTGGGCAGAGCACGGGGACTAGTGTGGGTCTCAGGGACTGAAGGTGAGAGGAATGAGAATGGTGCAGCCTGGATGTGGGGTCCAGTGTGCCAAGGACATGCCAGTAAGAGGCTGGCAAGGTGGAATTCAGAATCGGACTTCATAGTGTGGGAACTTCATCTTCAGCAGCCACTAAGAAGGACTTGGGCCTGAGTTTCGCTGCAGCTGATGGAATCAGCTCCGCTGAGGTGGACACAGGCAGGTTGGCCCCGGGGGAGGGGGAGGGGTGCCTTGCTGCTGCAGCATTGGTCCACAAGCGGCAGACGTTCCTCATCTGACTCCCGCACACCAGCTCCCCAGGGAGCCCACGCCGGGTGGAGCTGCACGCTGGTCACCAGCAGTGGGGCCTAAAGCCATCCATGCTCCCACACACCCACTCCCCAGGGAGGCCAGGCCGGGTGGAGCTGTGCACTGGTGGGGCCCGAAGCCCATCCGTGCTCCGGTAGCACCCTCATGATTAAGAGATTGGAGCAAGACAAGAGGAACTCCTGAGCCGTGAGTGTGGAAGGGAAGTTGCACTCTTATTAGAAATGAAGGAGGATGCTTTGGAAATGTTCAAAACAGCCACTTGCTGAGAAAATTGCCTCCATGTGCAGGTGAATGAGACACCTGTCAAACTGATGAAAGTGACTCTCCAAGGACCTGCACTCTCCTCAAGGGTCTTCCAGGCACGGGGATCCCAGCGCTCCCCTTCGCCAGACCTCCAGGGTGCAGCTGAGGAAACAGTGCCAGGGCAATGAGACTGGAGGTGTGGCCTGGGCAGCCCGGCTCCAGGTTCCGCTGCACGTGGGCCGCTGTGTCATGTCGGCCGCTGTGTCACGTCCTCCATGGAGCTGAGCTGCCGCCAGGATCAACGCAGGCTGGGGGCTCCTGGGCTCCGGCTGTGGCTGGCGTGGGGCTCGTGCTCATCCTGCTGCTCCGCAGCCATGAGGTTGAGGATCCCACAGCTCGCCTGGCTGAGGTGTCACCCAGAGTGGGCGAGGGAGATGCTCAGAGGGAAGCACCGCGCTCTCCTCCTGCTCTTAGAATGTCCCTGACTCACGGCACAGACACAGACGATGAGGAGTAACTAAAAAGAGGAGCCTCTAGGAGAAAAAGATGAAGGAGTGGAGGGCGCGGCGTGGGAAGGGTGGGCTGGTGGTGCTGGTGGGGCCTGCACAGTGGGCCCCGCAGGCTCAGTGCCCGTCTCCTGCTGGACCTGCTGCGTTGGGGGCGGGGAGGGGGCCTGCAGTGTGTGAACCAGCCCCAGCTTGTGTCCAGGGCCACGTGGGCTGGACATGGAACAAGAACTCCCACCTGCATGGGAGCGCCTCCCCTGGGCTGCCGGAGAGACCAGCAGACAGGAACATTGGTAAGGACTATGGCAAGGTTCTGCTGCCGAAGAGCAGGTACCCTGTGGCTGCAGCCCCAGGAGGTTGTAAACAAGTTTCGGTTTGGATGGAGGCTTTAGGGAATCGGAGATGGTAGGAGCTGCACCCCATGACTCCATTCTGAACAGCCAGGTAATTACTTCTGGCATTTTGACAAGTGTTTGCAGGAGTGGAGCTCGGGGCTGGCAGCACCCAGGACCTGTGCTGACCTTCCCGGCTGCGAGGACAGAGGCCACCCATGGCTCTGTAATTACAAGTCCTGAAAGCCGCCTTCATCATGGCTTTACCCTGAGCGCAGACAACGCTGTGGTAGAAAATAATTGCATCGCCATCATTGACAGGGCTACCAGCGTGGAACTCCAGGAGCCGCACTTGGGGGACACTCAGCGTTGCTGCTAAATGAAGGGCTAGGAAACTGTGTTGCTCAGCAGCCACTTTTCTGTGTTTATTTTTATACAGAGGGGGTTTATGCACTGGAAATACCGTTCATGGGAGCAGCTCGTTCTCACCTGCAAATGAACGAGCAATGCTGATCCTGCTGGCAGAGGGTGCTGCCTGGTCCTCTCTGACTCACTGCTGGGGAGCACCTGGCCCCCCTCCAACTCACTGCTGGGGAGAGCAGGTTCCATTTCATCCTCACTTTCACGTTCATTTAGAATTCACACCCTGATCAGGGAGAAGAGCCCCCAGGGCCTCCAGCTTCCCCTCCACCTCGGGAGCCACGTCGGCACGTCCACTGCGAGGGGCTGACTGTCACAGGTGGCCACGGGAGCTCACCCCTAGTTGGCTGGGGTTTGGGAGCAGCCTAGATAAACACCCATAGAAATGCCGCTAAGACCTTTTCATGCCAAAACTTGTAAAACCCGCTTCTGAAAAACATGAGTGAGAGTTTTGAAGTGCATGGGATTCTCTGTAGGCTTTCACATGTGCAGGAGGCTTCCATGGCCAGAGGACCTGTTAGAAACACAGTGAATCACCACCACCTCCCTGCGCCCTCTGATGCCTGGGAGGCTGCCGAGGGGGTCTCAGCCGTTCTCTCCACGGAACGCCCAGCCTCCCAGCAGAGGGATCGTCGGCAGGAGACTGTGATGCCGGTGCAGTCGGCTGCCGGGGCAGGTGAAATCCAGCAGAAGGCCCTGTACCCTGGATGTGCAGGAGGGGGTTTTGCTGACTGTTTAACGGTCATGGAGCACGTTGTGGGCGTCGCTGAGTTTCCCAAGTATTACTCTTCCCCGCACATGGGTTTCTGTCTTCACTGCCCCAGGCCCCGTGGGGTTAGAGACTGACGGGAGGACGGCAGGACGGCTGGCGGCCGTGGCCAGGACACGTATGTCCTCCTGTGGTAGCCGCCCTAGCCCACTGGAGATGAGCTGTGCTGGAGGGGAGTCCCAGGGGAGCCGCGTCTGCTGGGGAAGATGCCGCTGGGCTGTGGGCCTGGGGGACGAGGCCTCAGGTTTTGCTGGAGGAGCCTGCTGTCCACTTCGCTCTCTGTTTTGCTGTGTTGAAGCCTGGTCCTTCCATGATGTGAGGCTGCCGTGCCTGTTTTCACAGCCTTTTCTTTTGCTCTTTGTCCATAAGCGAATGCTGTTTCCACTCTTTCCCTCACCTCTGAATAGAAAGGGCAGTGTCTTCATATCTTAGTAGGAAGTGGCCTCATCTCCGCATAGAAAGGGTAGTGTCTTTATACCGGAGCAGAAAGTGGCTCATTTTAACTCAGGGCTGTGTGCTGCAGGGCAGCTTGGCAGGGCATTGCTTTGAGACCTGAAGGAGGAAAGCAAGGGGTGCCCGAGGAAGGTGCACTTGGAGCCTGCAGGGAGAGGCCAGTGCGGCCCTGAAGCCAACGCATGGGCCCACACCCTCCCCTGGGCACCTGGAGACACAACTTCCAGCCAGCACACAGGTGCCCACCACGCTCCTTCCTCCTGCAGCTGTGGCTCACAGGCTGTCTCTGAGCTGAGGGGAAGCCGATGTCTGCCAGAAGCCACTTCTTGGGAGTTCTTCTACCAATACCAATTCCCATGGCAACTCGACAGAAGCAGTAAGGGCAGAGGAGCAGAGATGGTTCTGAGTGCAAAGATGGTGCTGAGTGCAAAGGTGGTGCTGAGTGCAAAGGTGATGCAGAGTGCAAAGATGGTGCTGGGCACCCACCTCCCCAGCAGATCCTGCCTCAGCTACAGCCGAGCCACTGCCCTCGGTCCCTGGTGGTCGGCCCAGGAGTCCTGCCCTGCAGCTGCACCAGGTCACCAGCCTGGGCCATCTTGGGCAGGGCAGAGGGTTTCTCCTGCTCTGCCATGCCTATGGGCCCCTTGGGACAAGCTCAGGTCTGGAGACATGAATTGTCCAAATATTATGACTTTTGAGAGACTCTGAAGGGCTCAATTATTTAAAAAATTCTGTTCCGCCAGCCCGTTGGCATCTGAAGCTCTCCCTTGTTGTCTCCTTGTGCTTTGGGGACCCTACAGGGCTACATAGCAGCTGGAGTGTGTGGCACAAACCCCTTGGCAGTTGGTGTCCCCTGTGAGTGCACAGTTGATCAAACTAACACAGAGTCACCTTGGTGAGCCCAGGAAAGTTCCTCCTGACACCAGGACTCGGGAGAAGCAGCTCTTGGTTGGAAGGCAGGGGAGGTTCAATGAAGTCCGAGAGCTGCCTGGGATGGGTAGGGAGGGGTCCCTGAGCACTTGGGACCAGCATGAGGCTATTCAGCACTTGGGAAACAATTGCTCAGAAGCTTGTCTGCTGGGGACGCTTGTCACAGGCAGGTCTTACCTGGTCAACACCCGCCCAAGGCCCCTGGGCTCTCAGGCCTTGCGTCTGATTCTTTGCACTTTTCCTCCCAGCACGGGAATGCCAAAGCTCTGAAGGCCCATTCTTGAAAATTTACCTGATGATTCACACGGCAAGGCTGGCAGCTGAGTCCCCTGGCCCTGTAATCGTTCTTAATAAGGAGGGCACTGCACACCACCAGGCCTCGGACTTATCGGCCAGGACAGCATTCTAGGTATTTGCATTATTGGACAAGAGTCCTTGGGTGAGGATGAGTGGGTTAAGTGCACGCTGGTCAGCAGAACCAAAAGGGTTCAACTGAATGGCATTTAGATCCTACATGAGCACCTCCACACCACGGGCACCTCCATCACCACGGGCACCTCCACCACGGGCACCTCCACCACCACGAGCACCTCTGTATGACGAGCATCTCCACCACCACGGGCACCTCCATCACCACGGGCACCTCCACCACCACGGGCACCTCCATCACCACGGGCACCTCCACCACCACGAGCACCTCCGTACGACGAGCACCTCCACCACCACAGGCACCTCCATCACCATGGGCACCTCCACCACCACGGGCACCTCCATCACCACGGGCACCTCCACCACCACGGGCACCTCCACCACCACGGGCACCTCCACCATGGGCACTTCCACCACCACGGGCACCTCCACCACCACGAGCACCTCCGTACGACGAGCATCTCCACCACCACGGGCACCTCCATCACCACGGGCACCTCCACCACCACGGGCACCTCCATCACCACAAGCACCTCCATCACCATGAGCGCCTCCATCACCATGAGCGCCTCCATCACCATGAGCACCTCCACAGCAGTTGGCTGCTTACCTAGTGAAGCTGAGGGCAATGGAGCCTCCTTACTCTAGGTCAGTCCCTGCTTTTGGATGTCTGCTGTGTTGGCCATAGTGCAGTGCCCCATGGATTAGGCACCAATCTAGGTCAGGTATCAGCCTCTCCAGCCCTGCCTGGATGTTCTGTGCCACTTCATGGCACCTGAGGTTGGCAAAATAGAAGAAGGAAAAACAGGAGCTTGGAGTTCAGAACTTGAGTTCATAGCACCCTCCTAGCTACTTGCTTGTTTTGTGACTTTGGACGACTCATTGACTGTTTTCAAACCTCAGGGTGCCTTCTCTGTCAGCTAGGGCCAATAGTTACACTCCGCAACGCTGCATTCAGATCAAATGAAGTGGGAATAATTTGATGTGAGAGCAAAATGTAAAGTCTGAGCAGTTTATAAGTTGTTGGTTGCCATTGCTCACTCAAAATGTCCATTGGCCTTGCGTGCCTGGGCATCCCACGAATGCCTGGAGTGGGAACGATGCCATGGCAAATCCTCATGAAGTACTCTCTTTTCAGTAGTGTTCTTTACTTGGCTACAAGCGGACAGTAAGATGTCATGGGGTTAGAAGAATAGCAACAATCGTGGGTAAAGAATGGAGGAGGTGGGGCATGGTGGCCATGCCTGTCATCCCAGCACTTTGGGGGTTAAGAATGGAGGAGGTGGGGCGTGGCGGCCGAGCCTGTCATCTCAGCACTTTGGGGGGTTAAGAATGGAGAAGGTGGGGGCGTGGTGGCCATGCCTGTCATCCCAGCACTTTGGGGGTTAAGAATGGAGGAGGTGGGGCGTGGCGGCCGAGCCTGTCATCTCAGCACTTTGGGGGGTGAAGAATGGAGAAGGTGGGGGCCTGGTGGCCATGCCTGTCATCCCAGCACTTTGGGAGGCCAAGGCAGGAGCATCACTTACCAGGAGTTTGAGACCAGGCTGGGCAACATAGTGAGACCCCATCTCCACAAAAATATTTAAAAATTTAGCCAAGCGTGGTGGTGTACCTGTAAGTCCCACACAGGAGGTTGAGGTGGGAGGATCTCTTGAGCCCAGGAGTTCCAGGCTGCAGTGATCTGTCACAACCATGGTCACAACCATGCCACTGCCCCTGAGCTTGGGTGATAGAGCGCAACCCTATCTCTAAAAATGTTGTTTAAAAAGAATGGGAGAGGATCTTGAGCTGATAAGACCCACCGTGTCCGGCACTAAGACATCTTGCAGTGCTGCTCACTCCTCACTGGACTGTTTTCAGTGTCAAGACGAGGCCGCTTCACTAACGAGATGCAATGATTCATATGATGCAAAGCCCACGGCTTACAGAGAGCACGTGAAGACGGTGTCGGCAGCAAGGTTATCACATCCTCTGGCAGGCAGCTTGGGAAGGGAAGTTTCAATCTGTGTTGATATTTTAGCACTGATTAAAGGTGGATGTACAATTAGACCTTTTAAATTTAAAGACAGTTTGCACTCTATCAACACCTTGTCTTATTACAGTTGTAAGCCATGAGAAAGCCAGTTAAGAATGAGAAGTCATGGGCAAAAGTAATTACACAATTTCCTCGTGTGGTATAAAATGGTACAAATCGAAAATCCCATCAGCTTCACAGCCCTTGACCGACCAAAATGACATCCCCCAATGAGTGCTGGTGGCAGGAGCTTAAGGTGCTTCCTGCTTAGAGAGATCTGCATTTCTGTTTAGAATGAAGCAGGTGTAGATACCTTAGTTCACAGTGATGATTTGGGCTGAGTGCTCACATTCAATAGGCACCCGGTTCCAGTGGTTTGCGGGGTTTGACGATGCATTTTTAAAATGAAGCCGTACCAATGCAGGCCCATGCTTCCCTGAGGATGCGGCCTCTGTTCTGCTGAGTGCAAAGGTGGTGCCGAGTGCAAAGGTGGTGCTGGGCACCCACCTCCCCAGCAGCTCCTGCCCCAGCTGCAGTCCAGCCACTGCACTGGGTCCCTAATGGTCCTGGCGTGGGAGCTGTGGCCTGGGCCTCCTGTGCGCTGCACTGTACCCTCGGCTACCATGAGCATGAGCACCCCACGGGGACAGCAAGCTCAGCACCCGGTGGGCCTGATCAGACAGTCACCTGCATCGTTTCATGGCTTTCTCCTTCATGTTGAAGGAGTGACAGGGACAGTGAGGGATGAAGTCCCCACGCTCTGGCCTGCTCTGCTCAGTCAGGGCCGCTGGCATGGGCCGTTCTTCCCCTGGGACTGCACAGCCTAGACCCCCACCAAGTCCTGGTGCCCACCCTGGCTCAGCTCTCCTCCAGCCCAGCATGCCTACCTTCCTCCCTCCTTTCCCCATACCCGGTCCCGCCATCTCCCAGCTGCAAGGTCCATGCCACCCCACAGGAAGAGCCTCAGCGGCTGTCCTCAGACCCCACCCTGTCTGCCCCGACCCTGCCGCCTCACCAAATTCTAAGCACACTATGACCCAGCCTGCCCCGGTGTGTTGCCCGTGGCCCGGCCTGACCTGACCCAGTGTGCTGTCCATGGCCCGGCCTGACCCAGTGTGCTGCCCGTGGGCCAGCCTGACCCAACCCGGTGTGCTGCCCGTGGCACAGCCTGACCCGACCGGGTGTGCTGCCCGCGGCCTGGCCCGGCCCGGTGTGCTGCTCTGGGAAGAAAGCCTGGTGGGAACAGTGCTCACTCACTCACTCTGTCACTCGCTCACTCCTTCACGCCTTGTCTCTGGCAGCTTTCCCCACAGGTAGAGCTGCGTGGTCACAGTGGAGACTGCCTGGCCCACAAAGCCTCCAACATTCACTCTCCAGCCCGTTACAGAAACCTTTTCTCAAGATTGTAGAACAGCAGTTCTGCAAACGGGGCCCCTGAGCATCAGCTGGAGGTCGTTAAAAATGCAGACTCTTGGGCCCCACCCCAGAGGTTCAGAACATGTCCTGGAGGCAAGGCCAGCAAGCCATTGGGAGCAGCCCCCAGGGACCTCAATGGCACTGGAGCCGAGTACCACTCACAGCTGCAGTCCAAGAGCTCCTGAAGACAAACCCCTGCCCCCTGCCAGCTGGGAGCTCCTCCACAGTAGGCACTCAGCAAATGCCTGCTGGCTGGAGCAGCGGCAGGGAAGGTAGAGGACTGCAAGGCATTGGAAACGGCCCCTCTGCATCAGGAGACACCCTGGATGCAGGAGGAGGCTTCGCTGAAAAGCACTGCAATAGCATTATCACATACGTGGAAATAAGAATTGCATCTCAACTCTTCCCTTGCCCTCCACCCATCTAACACACCTCAGCCCTCCTGTGGCCATAGTAACATGAACAGTAACTACAGCAGCAGGCTGCTTAGCTGCCAGGTGTAAGAAGAGAAATTTCACGAAAACAGGAAAATATAGCCTGTTTTTCTCCCCAGCTCTAACCTTTCAACCTATAACTACTCCCTACTGTAATTTTTGTGGGATTTGCTGATATTGAAGGAAGATGATTGAAAATCTGCTTAAGATTTCATCTTTATTTCCCGCTTGACAGGCCTAGGGCCCCACTGAGGAAGTGTTTCTCTCTGCAGAGCCCTCAGCCACCCCATATGTCCCAGGGATGTGCTCAAGTCACGAGGACCAGTCCTTTGTGTCACATCCTGAGGTCCAGGGTCACCTGCCAGGCTTGCCGTCTGCTTGGCATTATTAATTTTCCCATCAAGTATACAATCTGGGTAAGGATGTATTCGTGAGGGACTTCACCAGGTGAGAGTCACCACAACTCAGGTGTCAGGTGTGTGTTTTCTAAAGCTGATCTTAGCGTTAACGTGCTCCTGTAGGGAAGCTACTTTCTGTCTCTCTACAGTGCCTGGTTTTGGAATTTGTCCACGGTGTTTCGTAAATGTCTTGTGACGCCAGTTGAAAAGGCTGTGTTCCTTTGAGCACTCAGAGCCCTTCCATACTGAGGAGTTGGGAGGTGGTTGAAGGAAAGGAAGCAGCACAGCTTAGAGCACATTCTGTGGCAAAACTGCCAGAGAGAGCCTGGGGTAGCCACGCTGCAGGTCAGTGTGCCTGTCGGCCCTGGCCCTGAGCCTGGCAGCCCTATGGGATAGGGCCCATATTTAGAGCCTCATTTCATCCTGGAGCCAGAAGGGTGGCTGTTTACAGAGAAGGCCTTGAATGGAGGGGACTCATCCACCTCATGGAAGGTGCCATCCCAGGCTGGTGGTTGGGAACCGAGAGGGAGGCAGAGGGGGCACACCCTCTTGCTGATGGAGTCTTATTTTTTGTGATGCCTCCGAGCCTCAAGACCCCCAAGCTCACAGCCATTCCTTGCTAGAGAAACAAAGCAGCATATTATGTGATTTTCAGAGGAAACAAACGGAAACATACAACGTCATGTCAGAGGGACGTGGGACACATAGGTAAACTGAGGCATGGAAAGAAAGCCCGTCCCTGTGTGAGGTTAGAGAGCCAGGGCAGGATCTTTCCCTGAATGAAACTCTTTGCATGCAGTCCTGCCCATCCACCTCTTCCCTTTTAAAAACATTTTCTTCAAGAATTGAATGGCCACATAATTTCTTATTCTAAAATAAGACAGAAAGTGCCATTCCCATGCTCTGGGGTAATTTCCATTTTAAATACGCAATTTCTGCTCTTTTAATAGAAGTCAGATTTCTTTTATCTGTAATTAAATCCAGAATATGTTTTTTTTTAAGGTCCTCGTGGAGTTTTGACTTTACTGTTCTGAAAATGAGTAAGAGTTCTGAGCGTCAGTTTAATGAACAACTCAACTCATTATCCGCTGGTTGTGAAATACAAAACCTTGGTCTGACCCGTGGGGGCTGTGTGGTGGTGGCAGCCCCTGCCCTCCCCCCGGGTCTGCTGGCTCCATCTGCCCCGCCAGCCACTGTCTTTCTGGCCGCAGCCCGTTAGCCCAGGGCCCTTTCAGCACTGACCTGAGACTTGGCTCTGACTTGGTCAGATGACCATGTGAACACAGCTGCTTCTGGAGGCCCATATTCCGCAAACCATGCCCCTGCTCACTGCAGGATTCTGCACGTTGCATTTTGGAGTGAGTCTTCGGTAGACCTTACAGGACTCCCCCATGATCTTATGTCCTTGGTTTTCATGAGGGGTGCGAGGTAAGAAACTCGTTGAGAAAACTCACCTGAAGCTGCTGAGGCGGCTCCGCCAAGTCTCTCAGCCAGAACACGCCTGAGTGCATCTTGGGGCCCATGGCCAGGAGGGACGTTGGTGTTCCTGGTGAACTGCATGGTTCCTGCCACCAGACAATCAGAGCCACTGCCATGTCAGGCGTTTCTCTCGTCCCGAGTCGGCAATCTCACTCCCAGACTTTGTGCTCACCTGCTTAGCTTCTCTCACCCAGAAGTGTGCCAGATTACAGTCAATTACCAGATATGCAGCACCATCTTTCTGCCTTTCTTCCCCTGGATTACTTGTTTCTCAGCCTTGGTCTTTATTAAGCTGAGTGTTTATGCCTGCACTGCCTGCAGCCCCTTTGGAAGCAGGTGAAGCATCCATCATCCTTAAAATTGGCCACTCTGTGCCCCATCCCCAGGAGGCCCTGGCACTCCTTTCCCCAGGGACACCCGACAGCCCAGCGCAGTCATCACAGAGCCACGCTGTGACTTGGAGGAGAATGGGGTTGAGCCAGGAGTCAGTTCTGTTGCGGGGAGGGTGACCCTTTCTCTTCCCTCCCGTGCAAGTAGAAAATGTCCCCCCCACCAGTCAGCTTCTGGAAATCACTGGCACAGGGAGGGCTTCGGTGAGTGGGAGATGACAGAGGCCTTGAGGAGAAGAAAAAGGAGCATCTGGGGAGGAAGGAGTCCTTGGCGTCCCTCAGACACAGTGTGTAGATGGCTCTCTTTTTAGCAGCCAGATTCCAGCAAATAGCTGGACAGGAAACCATGGGGCAGTGTCTGGCGTGACCAATGTGTCCAAGCAACCTCACAGCGTTGGGCTCCCCAGGCTCCCCCGGCTCCCCCATGGCTGTGACCCCAGTCTCTGGCCCCACAGCTCCCTCATGCACCTCCCATGCTGTCCCGGGGGCTGTGGCTGTCCTGGGCATCTCGTCTTGGTCGTCTGGGTAACAGGTCCTGAGAGACGTCCCCAGGAGAATGCTGTGCATGTCCCAGGCTCTCCAGCTGCTTCTGACCCCTGGACTTGGACACCCAGCACATGTTCAGGTTGCCAGAGTCAATGCGCTTAAACCCCAACTTGCTTGGGGTGCCTGTTTTTTAGATGAACGATGTGGAATTCACCCCAGGTTTCTCTGTCCTCGTATGTGGGAAGGTTTGTACTTGGAGGCTGAGACCTCATCGCCTCTAGCAGCAGGCACAGGCCCCTGCATGGCCACATTCTGCTGAGATGGTCCCTGCTGGTGGAATTGTGGTATCTCACTGAGCATGTGTGTTGTCTTGCTGTATGAGCCCGTGTCTCACTTTGTGTGTGAGTGATTGTGTGTAGTGTGTGTCTCTGAGTGTGTCTCACTTTCTGAGCACATACATATGTGTGTAAGTGTGTAGAATGGTCATTAGCTAATTGTTATTAGGTTTTGTCATGGTTGCCTTCTGGAAACTCTGTAGGGCACCCCATTCCCTGACCTGCTGTGTCCGGAATTGGTGGGTTCTTGGTCTCACTGACTTCAAGAATAAAGCCACGGACCCTTGCAGTGAGTGTTACAGTTCTTAAAGGCGGTGTGTCCCAAGTTTGTTCCTTCTAATGTTTGGACGTGTTCAGATTTTCTTCTTTCTGGTGGGTTCGTGGTCTCGCTGGCCTCAGGACTGAAGCTGCAGACCTTCGCGGTGAGTGTTAGAGCTCATAAAGGCAGTGCAGACCCAAAGAGTGAGCAGCAGCAAGATTTACTGCAAAGAGCAGAAGAACAAAGCTTCCACAGTGTGAACGGGGACCCAAGTGGGTTGCCACTGCTGGCTCGGGCAGGCTGCTTTTATTCCCTTATCTGGCCCCACCTACATCCTGCTGATTGGTCCATTTTACAGAGAGCTGATTGGTCTGTTTTACAGAGAGCTGATTGGTCTTTTTTGACAGGGTGCTGATTGGTGCATTTACAATCCCTGAGCTAGACACTGAGTGCTGATTGGTGTATTTATAAACCTTGAGCTAGACACAGAGTACTGATTGGTGTATTTACAAACCATTAGCTAGACACAAGAGTGCTGATTGGTGTATTTATAGTCCCTTAGCTAGATATAAATGTTCTCCAAGTCCCCATCAGATTAGCTAGATACAGGGCACTGAATGTTGTATTTACAAACCTTGAGCTAGACACAGAGTGCTGATTGGTGTATTTACAAACCTTAGCTAGACACAGAGTGCTGATTGGTGTATTTACAATCCCTTAGCTAGAGGTAAATGTTCTTCAAGTCCTCACTAGACTCAGGAGCCCAGCTGGCTTCACCTAGTGGATCCTGCACCAGGGCCGCAGGCGGAGCTGCCCGCCAGTCCTGCGCTGTGAGCCCACACTCCTTAGCCCTTGGGCGGTCAGTGGGACTGGGCACCGCGGAGCAGGGGGCGGCGCTTGTTGGGGAGGTTCGGGCCGCACAGGAACCCATGGTGAGGGGGAGGCTCAGGCATGGTGGGCTGCAGGTCCCGCGCCCTGCCCCATGGGGAGGCAGCTGAGGCCCAGCAAGAATTCGAGCACAGTGCTGGCGGGCCCGCACTGCTGGGGGAACCGGCGCACCCTCCACAGCTGCTGGCCCGGGTGCTAAGCCCCTCACTGCCTGGGGCCAGCAGCGCTGGCCGGCAGCTCCGAGTGTGGGGCCCGCCGAGCCCACGCCCACCCAGAACTCGTGCTGGCCCGTGAGCACCACACACAGCCCCAGTTCCTGCCTGTGCCTCTCCCTCCACACCTCCCCACAAGCAGAGGGAGCTGGCTCAGGCCTTGGCCAGCCCACAGAGGGGCTCCCATGGTGCAGCAGTGAGCTGAAGGGCTCCTCAAGCAGGGCCAGAGTGGGTGCCAAGGCTGAGGAGGTGCTGAGAGTGAGCAAGGGCTGCAAGGGCTGCCAGCACGCCGTCACCTTTCACTGCCACTGACAGTGCCTGGGAAACTGCAGAGCCCCCCACACATGTGCACTGACTGTAACAGCAGGAATAGAGCCAGCACCTGCAGCCCTGGCTGGTATCCACAGGACTGAGTTTCAGTCCCACAGCCTTGACTTACCTGTGATGTTGGACACGTTGGTCTCCTCCAGCCTTGTTTTCTCCATCTGTGAACTGGGCCCACGCTCCTCTGCTGTGAGCTGATGTGAAGCCACCTCAGATAACCTCTGTGCTGGGTGCTCCATGCCATGGCCGTCGCCCATCGCTGTACTGAGGCTGTTGCAGAAGTTGGCGTGGGCTCTGGGCTTCCGCACCAAGGTGCGAGATGCTCACCCCGTGGAATGAGGTTGCTCTGACAGCAGGACCATGGCTGTGTTCATGCCCAGCTCCGCCTTCGTGGGACACCACGCATGGGCACTCCCTCTGGTTGGGGAACAACTGTCATACTGGATTGTGTTCCTTTTTTGCCTTAAATTATTAGCTGCCATTTTTGCTCATCAAAAAAGTGGCATTAGGCACTTCCACATGGATCAAAGGGCCCTGTCGCTAGTGGGTTCCTGCTCAGAGTGGCTTGTGTGATGTTTCATCTTGATGCTTTGACAGGTTAACAACCTTCTCATCAGGATCATTGTTAGGTCCTTCAGGTGTGGTCCTGGGGACCGGTGACGAAGGACACCCCCATTGCATCTCAGCTAAGGCTCTTGGACCACGGGCAGCGGTGCTGAAATGACAATCCTGGAGCCACAGGCTTCCTCCGTCCACAGCCAGTGTGCTCACAGACGACACACGTAATTGTGGACACCACTTTGCCACCACGACTGTTTACGCTGCAGCCCCAGGGGCCACAGCAGCAGCCGGTCTCTCCTCAATGATGGTTCAGTGCTGAGTGCATTGGCGGCACGGTCCATTTCTCTGCCGAGCGCTTGTGTTGTGCCTGGGTTCTGAGCCACAGCGGCAGGTGGATGGGAGAGATTCCCTTGGAACAGGTGTCTGGAGCAGGCGGGTTGCGGGGCCGCTGTCAAGCGCGTGGGGACTGTGCCTGTGGCTTCAAGCGTGTGGGGACTGTGCCTGTGGCTTCATCCTTGCGTGGACTCAGTCCTCCCCTTGTTTTAAGTGGTCCCTGGGTCCTTTGAGCACATCAGTAATTGCAGAGGCGGGACGCGCACTCTCTGAGCGGAGCAGCTTGGCTGGGCTTGTCCCTTTAATTTGCGATGCATCACAACAAATGATTGTAATCAGTCACCGCCCGACGGCGGCCCGCTCTTCCATGACCACCCTTCACTGAGCCGGCGGCTGAGCAACACGGACAAAGCCGCCTGGCTCAGGGTTGGGGAAAACACTCTTTAGTCAGTAGAGTTAAACCACCTGATTTATTCCATATTGTGGAAGGTCAGTTTGATTTAAGGAAATGTCAGTTTGATAGAATGTTTTGAAAGAAATGCAGCTCATAAATACTGCGCTGAGAGCTCAGCCTTGATACAAGCTCACTTTGTAAAATAACTTAATAAAGAAAACTTTTGATTCAAACAAAAAGCCTTGAAAGGTCCTTCTTCATCCCTCCAGGCCATCCTTCTTAGCAAGGCCTACATGGTCTCTTTCCATGCCATTCATCGCTTTGCAAAACCTTCCCATATTCATAAATAGGCAAAGGTAATGAATGCAATGTCTCTAGCAGGCTGCCTGGTGTGCAGTGGACACTCTGTCAACCATTGCTGGGTGACACCTGCTGTGGGGATAATGAGACCTCTAGAAAGTTATGGTCAAAACCTAACCCCTGCTACCTGTGGATTTGGCCTTATTTGGAAATAGGATCTTTGCAGATGTCAATAAGAGGAGGTCAGACTCCATGAGGGTGGGTCCCAATCCAACGTGACTGTGTCCTTAGCAGAAGAGGGGATCACCTCATGAAGGCACAGACACAGAGAGCAGCCACGCGCAGACAGAGACGGAGCGGTGCGGCCACAGCCGTGGGAGCTCGGGAGAAAGCAGGTTACACACACACGGCGAGACAGTGAGACCTGTGATGGCGGCCGCTGGGGGCTGCATGGGAGACGGGGGAGTTTCTACCCTGTGGTGATGTCTCACCGTGCACAAATGGAGTGTGGCCGCAGTGATGTCTCACCATGGGCAGATGGAGCGTGGGTGCAGTGAGGCGTCACCGTGGGCAGATGGAGCGTGGCTGCAGTGATGTCTCACCATGGGCAGATGGGGTGTGGCTGCAGTGATGTCTCACCGTGGGCAGATGGGGTGTGGCTGCAGTGATGTCTCACCGTGGGCAGATGGGGTGTGGCTGCAGTGATGTCTCACCATGGGCAGATGGAGTGTGGCTGCAGTGATGTCTCACCGTGGGCAGATGGAGCGTGGCTGCAGTGATGTCTCACCGTGGGCAGATGGAGCGTGGCTGCAGTGATGTCTCACCGTGGGCAGATGGAGTGTGGCTGCAGTGATGTCTCACCGTGGGCAGATGGAGTGTGGCTGCAGCGATGCATCACTGTGCGCAGATGGAGTGTGGCTGCAGTGATGTGTCACTGTGCGCAGATGGAGTGTGGTGATTCTACTGCAGCAAGTGGCTAGATTTTCATGGAAGAAAAGAAAACTCTTCTTTATGCAGATTTACTTACAATAGATCGTTGTACTTATTTATTTCTAGATAATTATTTGTAAAGCCTGCAACTAAGGAAGCATTCTTTATATGGGTTGTGAGGAGGGAAACTTTCCCATTAAACAGATTAGCAGGAAACAAGGAAAAAAAGATAATGTCGTATTCATAGACCTGAGGACTTTAACTCCTTCATGGCCCGTGTTCCTAGGGAAGCTTTTGCTGTGTGTTTTTCCAGGTGTGGTCTGGCTGCCGTTGTGGACCTTGTGCACATGAACATGGCAGATGGGGGCAGATGAGGGGTCCCAAGCAGCCACGCTGAGGAGCTTTGGGGAGTGGCAGGGATGCTGAGGCTGGGTTCTTGGAGACTTTGCTGTGGTCCTTTTCCTCATGGGGAAGTGGGGCCTGGGCTCTCTGGGCTCCTCCATGCACCCACTTCCCTTTGCTCAGGAGGGGAGGGCAGCTGGCCATCTGCCTCACCCACTCCAGGCCACAGTGCCACAGTGTTACATGTGTTTCCCAAACACAGACTAGGAAAGAATCCAGAACTCCGTTGTGGGGCCAGCAGGGGCTATTCCTTGGGTGTACCTGCTCGGTCTGTGACTGACTGTGTTATGGAATCCAAATGCTTGTCCTGAAAAAGAGACCATCGTCATTGGGCTTTGCTGCCTGTAACGTGGAAGTTCATCTCAAATCCTGTTTTTCCCCAAGTTTGACGATTCTAGCAGAACAGTCATGGGAGGCTGTCGTGAGATTCAGTTTCCTGTGGGCACAGCAGAAGAGCAAAGTTTCTGGTTCATTCTGTGGTTGCCGAGAGGCAGATGTGCTGGGCAGGTGTCGATAGGAAAAAGCAAAAAGGAGGGAAAGGTGGGTTAAGGGTCATTTCTGTATTTATCATAAAATAGAATTGCAGAGGATTGATGATAGATGCTCCCGCGTCCACAGGTGCCAAGCGGAATCGGGAGCTGGGCAGCGTCCCCGAGTTGCCAATAACCACAGAGGGCATGACCTTGAGGTCGCTGGGTGGGTCTAGTGCATCTTTTGTTTTTGTTCGTGAATTTTAAAAGCTTGATGGACACATCCGAGGTGCCTGATCATCGGATAAGGGCGACACTGTGAGCCTGGAGTGCCATGAGTGGAGCATGCGTCCCGATGTGGGTGGCACAGCTGCACCTGCTTCCACCGTGCTGGATGGCCACTCACCGTCCCCTGACCTGGGATGATCCGTGGGACTTAATGAGCAGCTTCTGTAAGGACTCCAAGGGGTTCAATGAGAGGCACTGCCAGGGAGAGCCACCGTCCTGCTGTGTTGATTGTAGGCACTGAACAAGAATCACTCAAAAGCATTGGCAAAATGTAGCTATAAGAAATAGGCCTCACTGGATGCTGGAGAAGCAGCAGCAGGAGTCCAGCACACTCCTGCTCCAGCAGCTGACCGAGCTTTGTGGAGAACGGGTCTGCTGTGGCTGGTGACGGGATGCACACGAAAACATCCGATCGTCAAACTGAGCACCCTTTCAGGGGCTTCTCGTGCCCATCCTAAACCCAGGCACATGTGGAAGTATTTTGTTCTGTTGAAAAATGCACACAAAAGTGATTTTTACAAATGTGTTTTTCCCAACACTTTCCCCTGGGCTCACGGGAGGACTGAGAGAGCACCCACTGTTTGAGCACCAAATCCAGTGCCCGCCGCCCCCCTGGGGACAGAGAACAAGCCAGGTGTGCCCCCCTGCTCCTGGCCTCTGTGTGGGTGAGGCCCTGGGGAGTGCTTGATGGCCATGCTGTGATGGCTCAGGGCATCCATTAAGGAGATCTGACCTTGTCTGGGGCAGGGTGACACTCCTCGGCAGAGGTGACCTTTCAGGCGAGATTAGCAGGACCTGCGGGAGTTACCAAGGCCAATACGAAGGCAGGAGGAGCTTCCAGATGGAGGGAGTGTGTGGGAGAAGGTCTGCGTTAGAGCAGAGCAAGAGCCTCCGAAGATTCCAGACTGAAAAAAGCAGCAAGAACCAGACAGAGAGGAAGGGGCCTCGGCCCGGACTCCATCCACAGGCAGTGGGGTCTGGAACAGGGCCCCGTTAGAAGTGTCGCTCTATGTAGGGTCCAGCCCCACAGGGTCAGTGGGTTTTTCTCCCCGTGTGTGGAGACGAGAGATCATAGAAATAAAGACACAAGACAAAGAGATAAAAGACAGCTGGGCCTGGGGGACAACTACCACCAAGACACGGAGACCAGTAGTGGCCCCGAATGCCAGGCTGCACTGATATTTATTGGATACAAAACAAAGGGGCAGGGTAGGGAATGTGAGCCATCTCCAGTGATAGGTAAGGTCACATGGGTTACGTGTCCACTGGACAGGGGGCCCTTCCCTGTTTGGCAGCCGAGGCAGAGGAGAGAGGAGACAGCTTACGCCATTATTTCTGCAATTCAGACTTTTAGTACTTTCACAGATTTGCTACTGCTATCTAAAACCCAGAGCCAGGTGTACAGGATGGAACATGAAGGCGGACTAGGAGCGTGACCACTGAAGCACAGCATCACAGGGAGACGGTTAGGCCTCCAGATAACTGCGGGTGGGCCTGACTCCACAAGAGGTGGAGGAGTGGAGTCTTCTCTAAACTCCCCCCAGGGAAAGGGAGACTCCCTTTCCTGGTCTGCTAAGTAGCAGGTGTTTTTCCTTGGCACTGACGCTACCGCTCGACCACGGTCCACTTGGCAACGGGCATCTTCCCAGACACTGGCGTTACCGCTAGACCAAGGAGCCCTCTGGTGGCCCTATCTGGGCATAACAGAAGGCTCACACCCTTGTCTTCTGGTCACTTCTCACTATGTCCCCTCAGCTACTATCTCTGTATGGCCTGGTTTTTCCTAGGTTATGATTATAGAGCAAAGACTATGATAATATTGGAATAAAGAGTAATTGCTACAAACTAATGATGAATGATATTCATATATAATCATATCTATGATCTAGATCTAGTATAACTATTCTTATTTTACGTATTTTATTACACTGGAACAGTTCGTGCCCTCAGTCTCTTGCCTCGGCACCTGGGTGGCTTACCGCCCACAGCTCTGACCACAGTGAAGGGGACGGCTGGGCAGAGCATGAAGGACGGGGAGCAGGCAGGGGCCACCTGGCCTGACCTTGGGCACTGGCGTGCGGGCTGCAGTCTGCAGGTGTCTTGGAGGTGCCAGCAGTGGGATTTGGTGATGGATTGCACAGAGGGGAAGGTACAGGAATTAATGGTGCCCGCGCCCCCAGGCACATCAGCTGCAATCATGGAAGGCAGGGCTGATGGTGCTACGGGGCACACTATGGGCAGGACTTGGTTTGGGGTAGGTGGAGGCTCTGGTGCCTGGGAGCAGCCGTGTAGAGGTGTGGGATGGGCAGAGAGGTGCGTGCACCCCCATTACTGGGCCCGCCAAAGGGCCTCTCCTGGTTGCCAGATTCTGGAGAGGAGGCTGCACCTGCGAGACCTCACCCATGGGCCACCTGAAGGTGTTCTGACGTGTTCGTTGCATGAATAATCAATGGCAGAAAATAATCTCACGGCATGTTTCGTAGACTCGACTCACAGACAAAAACAGCCGGTAAATGTGTGTTTTTCCTTCGTGTCTTCCTCTCTTGCTCTGTCCCCCATCCCACACAGCAGTCTTTTTGAGTGTCTGCAGAAAGGGTGTGGCCTTTCTTTCCTGAGGAGTGTCCTGTCCCCAACCTGTCGCACTGTGGGACTTCAGCAGTTTTCTTCTTGGTCTCAGGACGAGCACACAGTCGAACCGGCCCACGCATGGGAAAATTTCGGAGAGCTGTGTTCACATCACACTCCACAGGCACATTCCTACTTCACACGGGCCCTAATCAGAATAGTAACTTTTAGCCGAAACCTGTGTGTCAGTGACTTCTCTCCAGGGCCCCCATGTTCTCTAGGGTCTATGCATCTCTGGGGTCTCTCCATCTCTGGAGTCTCTGCATCTCTGGGGTCTCTGCATCTCTAGGGTCTCTGCATCTCTGGGGTCTCTGCATCTCTGGGGTCTCTGCATCTCTAGGGTCTCTGCATCTCTGGAGTCTCTGCATCTCTGGGGTCTCTGCATCTCTGGAGTCTCTGCGTCTCGAGTCTCTGTGTCTCTGGGGTCTCTGCATCTCTGGGGTCTCTGCATCTCTAGGGTCTCTGCATCTCTGGGGTCTCTGCATCTCTGGAGTCTCTGCGTCTCTGGAGTCTCTGCATCACTGGGGTCTCTGCATCTCTGGAGTCTCTGCGTCTCTGGAGTCTCTGCATCACTGGGGTCTCTGCATCTCTGGAGTCTCTGCATCTCTAGGGTCTCTGCATCTCTGGAGTCTGCATCTCTAGGGTCTCTGCATCCCTGGGGTCTCTGCATCTCTGGAGTCTCTGCATCTCTAGGGTCTCTGCATCTCCGGGGTCTCTGCATCTCTGGGGTCTCTGCATCTTCCGCAGCGGCTGTCCCACGGCTTATTTACAAGCAGCTTCGGGCAAATGCCTGCCGTGTTTAAATACATCTCCTTTTACCACATTAAACCTATTGAACCTCTTGACGTGTGTTTATAAAACACACCAGGAAAACGTTTCTTTGCATTTTGTCATACCATTCGTTCCTCTTCAGAATTTCCCATAATATCAGAAGCTAAAGCTGGTTCTGAATTCTTTTCTTTTCCATCTTGGCTGTTTTCCCCTTTTCTGTGATCTTTAGCTACACGTTAATTAAACAGTCAGAGCCACGTCGGAGTTCTCTGTGCTGTGAGAGGATGCTGGGCCCTTCCAGTGGTGCCTGCAGGCCCTCCTTTCTCATCCAGCTCATGTTTCTCCCTCAGTCACTATGGCTCATCTGCTCCAGTTGTGAGATTTTCCTACAGTGTCAGTCATTTTTAAAGCCCCTTTTAGTTCCCAGCTGCAGATGGCCCAACCATGAAGGCACACTCAGAAATTCCCAGGTGAGCCTGTGTCTCCCCAGCCATAAAAATTCCTCTAGGTTAGTTTATGAAAATCACTTTTATTGACATGACTTGAAATTGAAAAAAATCCCCTCCCAGGACTGAGAGAGACTGACTGTGCTTCTGGGGGTTGTGCCCACCGAGTGCTTGGGAAGCAGACGCCAGGGTGGGATCGATGGGGGCCAGCCTGGGCAGGGAGAAGGCGGCAGAGCCTCAGACCCCGGCAGGAGCCCCCGAGGTGCAGATCGCAGAAGGGCGGCACTGGCCAGGGAGGGCTGTCCCTGTAGCCCAGGGAGCTTTGTCCTAGGCTGGGGACAGCCTGGGTGGAGCCTGGCCTCGAGGGAACGTGGTGGACCCGGAGTGGCTGGGAACTGTGGCCAGGTGTCTCCAAAAGATCCAAAGGGCACCCCTCCACAGCCCCCTCGAGGCAAAGCAGTGGCTGCACCCCTCTACCCTCTCCAGGAGGTCCGAAGGGCACCCCTCCACGGCCCCCACGAGGCAAAGCAGTGGCCGCACCCCTCTACCCTCTCCAGGAGGTCCGAAGGGCACCCCTCCACGGCCCCCACGAGGCAAAGCAGTGGCCGCACCCCTCTACCCTCTCCAGGAGGTCCGAAGGGCACCCCTCCACGGCCCCCACGAGGCAAAGCAGTGGCCGCACCCCTCTACCCTCTCCAGGAGGTCCGAAGGGCACCCCTCCACGGCCCCCACGAGGCAAAGCAGTGGCCGCACCCCTCTACCCTCTCCAGGAGGTCCGAAGGGCACCCCTCCACGGCCCCCACGAGGCAAAGCAGTGGCCGCACCCCTCTACCCTCTCCAGGGGGTCCGAAGGGCACCCCTCCACAGCCCCCACGAGGCAAAGCAGTGGCCGCACCCCTCTACCCTCTCCAGGGGGTCCGAAGGGCGCCCCTCCACGGCCCCCACGAGGCAAAGCAGCGGCCGCACCCCTCTACCGTCCATGCGGCGGAGACTCAGGGCTTCCCCAGGAGGCCGGGTGCCTTTGGTGCTGATGCTCTTGGTGGCCAAACCACACTTAATTTTATTTCATTATTTTAAGAACTTCCCCTAGTAACCCACAGAACCAGTAGTCACTGCTTCTAGAGGAATCTAATTAAGGCTTTCTCTCTGTCTTTAACTTTCGCAATCCAATTTTCATACCTGGGTTTCTTCACTCCCTTCTAAGAGGAAGTCGGAAACCAATCAACAAATGAATAGAACATCAAAGGCGATCACTTATGATGGAAAATGCATAATAAACATTAGCACGCTTCACAAAAACATTTCCTCCCGTAGAAGTCTTTGCCATATTAATTTAATCCTGCTGTCTAAGATAATATAATCTCTTTGAAACAGTCTTGACTTTAGTGCACAGGGACTTTTCTGGATCAGAGGCCCAATTTCCATCGCCTGGTGAGCTAATTGGATGTGGCAGCCTCCTATGCAGATGGGGACTGTCTTGTCAATGGCCTCCCTTCAGAGACAAAGAGAGACAAATGTCTATATTCATTCCCTCCCCTCATGCATGAGTAACACTACCTTTTCCCTCTTCCTCGCTCTCTACCAGGTAGTCACCGCACATTTAAATCTTAGCTTTTGTGTTTCGAGCTGGCCAAGCCTGCAAAGCTGTTTACAGATGCCTGGCAGCCGGGCCTACTTGTTTAAGTACAGTGTGTATTTTGACATGTAAATTTACATGAGGCATATTTAATCAGTCACAGTGATATGCTAATTGGATTCATCTGTGAACTGAATAAAAAACACATCTAAAAAAAATGAAGTGAACATATTACCAGCTGAGACACTTTGTAATCAGTGCTGAACGTCACCAAAAGGGGAAAAGATGAAGGTGGCGGGCGCTCGCCGGGGGAGCACGACGTGGATGTAATTCAGTTAGCCACTTTTCCAGCTTCCTGAGACAGACAGACAGACAGACACAGCTACTGCAAAAGGCCTGCTTTTGTCCTTCTTGGTGCTAATCAGCCAGGAACCTTGGTGCACCTGACACAGGGAGGGTATGTGAGGCCTTTGCAGCTGCTCGCAGACAGACTTGGGAGGGACCCAGGCTGGGGCCAGCAGCTCCTTGGGAGTCTTGGGAAGTTCTGATGTTTGAGGGGAGGGCTGTGCTTCCTGTCCTTTCATGTCCCCACAGTCCCATAATAGCCTAAGAACTGGGTTACATCTGGAACAGAGATCAGGCAGTTTCCTCTCTCTGCACTGTGCCGTGTCCCCTCAGCAAGCTGGTCCAGAGCTGGGCTGGTCCACAAAGTGACACTGCTGAGAGCTGGCTGACACTGCTCTGTGCTGGATGGGGCCCTTGGGGACAACATAGTGCCCTCCAGACCCCCAACAGATGCCCCCTGCAGATGCCC
This sequence comes from Pan paniscus, assembly GCF_029289425.2. NCBI lineage: Eukaryota > Metazoa > Chordata > Mammalia > Primates > Hominidae > Pan > Pan paniscus. The sequence goes on along the minus strand of NC_073255.2, from coordinate 194,540,948 downwards.
CCCATGGGCACTGCTAGCATCTGTGGCTTCTCAGATGTACACACCACATCTCTGCATTTCATCTTTTGGGCAGAGACTGGCAAAGGAAGAAGAAATCCCTGGGGTGGCTCCACCGCCATGGCGTGCCTCTGGGTGACCTCCCACTCCAGGTGGCTGTTGTCTCAGTGCTCCTCACTCCTGCCGTGGGGAGAGCACTTCCAGCGGGAGGGGCGAGCATCCCTGAGTGCAGCCAGAGCCCAGACGGGGCTGCTGAGGCCTCTGAGCTTTCAGTGTCTGTTGGCATAAAGAGGTGTGCACAGAGGAAGGAACAGGACTTATTTTCTTGGTAGGCAGGTACTTGAGGAGATGGAGACTGGCATGGAAGAGTCGTGTGGGGGACAGAATGGTGTGGGAACCTGGCCTGGCCTGAGTCTTCTGCAGAGAAGGAGGCCTTCCCTACCCACCCTAGCACAGAGCTCAGCGTGACGGGGGAGAGCGGGGCCCGAGCTGTGCTCCTGGCACCTGGGAGGGTGTGCAGCTGAGGGAAGCCGGGAGGCTGTGGGATGCAAGCTGGGTGGCTCCTGCATCTTGAGGAAGCTCAGAGAGAACCAGAGGACTGTCTGGATGCCCGAAAGACTTCTAAGAACAGCAGGAGGAGTTTCCAGAGGGAGTTGGCTTGAGGCTCTGCAGATGGGAGTCAGTAAAAGTTAGGCATTGAGGTTGCTGTGACTTTGTTGTCACTGGTAAATCTGGAGGACACTGAGCCAAAGAAATGTGAAGGAAAATTGCACCCAAGATATTTTCAAATTGTAGCTTAGTAGAATTATGAATTAAGTTTTTCATTGATTCTAACAGAAGGTAAAAATATAAGCATGATCACTTTAGAACATGAATAATCTACAAAAGGCTGCATTCCCTGAATATTTTCACTCTTTTTAAAGTAATTCTAATAACAGTGTTTTAAACAGTAACCTTTCTGAGGCCACTTCAAAAGCATTCTGACTTAGATGTACCTTTTCAGGAACACGCTTGTTATATAAATCACAATGTGCCCATTACCCTACATGTATTTTATTTCTTTCCTAATAAAATGGGGGTCACTAGCAGTGAATTAATGTGTGCCTGCATCATTCCCTGCCCCTTTCAACTCCTTCAGGAACCAAAGGTAATAGCTACATTGCAACAAATAAGGACTGAGCACCACATTTCTATCAGGTTGCATTTTTTTTTGAGATGGAATCTTGCTGTGTTGCCCAGGTTGGAGTAAAATGGTGCGATCTTGGTTCACTACAACCTCTGCCTCCTGGGTTCAAGCAATTCTCCTGCTTCAGCCTCCCCAGTAGCTGGGATTATAGGTGCCCGCCACCACGCCTGGCTCATTTTTTGTAATTTTTAGTAGAGACAGGATTTCACCATGTTGGCCAGGCTGGTCTTGAACCCCTGACCTCAGGTGATCCACCCACCTCGGCCTCCCAAAGTGCTGGGATTACAGGCGTGAGCCCCTGCGCCCGGCCTCAGGTTGCATTCTTTGAGGACCATGTGGGATCAGCTGTGAGGCTGGTGCCATGGAAAAATATAATGTTGGGCCGAGTTCCTCAAGGAACTTAAGCTCAAGGATCAGCTGAGGGTCAGTCCGAAAGAGTAAGTCCTGGCTTCAGGCCTGTGGATGCTCAGGCAGCAGTTCAGGAGGTGAGATGAGCATGAAGAGCTGTGAAAGGAAGGAAGACAGGGCAGAACATGTAGTGTCGGAGTCGGAGTCACCCACCAGTGTAGCAGAGAGGGCTGAACATGTAGAGGAAGACGGCACAGAGAATTGGGAGTGGAGATGGCTGGGGGAATGATGGGAGATGCCCAACTGAAAGGACAGAGGAGGAGTTCCAGGGCCACGAGTCAGATGGAGATGCTGATGACAATGATGATGATGATGATGATAGTGATGCTGTTGATGGCGATGGTGGCAATGATGATTGATGGTGATGGTGATGATGTGATGGTGATGATGATGATGATAGTGATGCTGATGATGGCGATGGTGGTAATGATGGTGATGATGGTGATGATGATAATGATAGTGATGCTGATGATGGTGATGGTGGTAATGATGGTGGTGATGGTGATGATGTGATGGTGATGATGATAGTGATGCTGATGATGGTGATGGTGGTAATGATGATTGATGGTGATGGTGATGATGATGATAGTGATGCTGATGATGGCGATGGTGGTAATGATAGTGATGATGGTGATGATGATGATAGTGATGCTGATGATGGCAATGGTAGCAATGATGATGGTGATGATGATGTGATGATGATGATGATGATGATAGTGATGCTGATGATGGCGATGGTGGTAATGGTGGTGATGGTGATGATGTGATGGTGATGATGATGATAATGATGCTGATGATGGCAGTGGTGGTAATGATGATGGTAATGATGATGGTGATGGTGATGATAGCAGTGATGCGATACTGATTATGGTGATGGTATTGAGGGCATCGATGATGCTGATGTTGGTGGCGATGATTGCTGGTGATGATGATGACTGGTGGTGATAATGGGGAAGATATGATGGTGATGATGGTGGTGGTGATATGATGCTCATGGTGATGATTGCTGGTGATGATGCTGATAATGCTGATGGTGATGATGGTGGTGATATAATGATCATGGTAAGAGTGATGATGACAATGATGATGGTGGTGATGGTGATGTGATGGTGAAAGTGGCAGTGGTATGGTGGTGATGGTGATGATGATAGTGGTAGTGATAATGATGATTGATAATGATGGTGATGATGAGTTGATAGTGATGATGGTGATTGTGGTGGAGATGTGATGATGATGGTGATGGTGGTGATATGATGGTGGTGGTGGTGATGTAATGGCAACAGTGATGATGGCAATGGTGGCATGATGGTGATAATGGTGATGACAATGATAGTGATGGTGATGATGGTAGTGGTGGGATGATAGTGATGATGGTGAGGGTGATGATGGTGTTGGTGATAGTGATGATGGTGATGGTGGTGATATGATGGTGATGGTGATGATATCATGATGATGGTGATGGTGGTGGTGATGTGATGGTGGTGGTGATGTAATGGTGACAGCGATGATGGTAATGGTGTTGATGTGATGGTAATGATGATGATGATGATAGTGATGGTGTTGACAGTAGTGGGATGATAGTGATGATGTTGAAGGTGATATTGTTGGCGATAGTGATGATGGTGATGGTGGTGATGTGATGGTAATAACGATGATGATAGTGATGATGATGATGGTAGTGATGGGACCATAGTGATGATGGTGATGGTGGTGATATGGTGATGATGGTGATGGTGGTGGTAATGTGATGGTGACAGTGATATTGGTAATGGTGGTGATGCGATGGTGATAATGGTGATGATGATAGTGATGGTGGTGATGGTAGTGGTGGGATGATAGTGATGATGGTGAGGGTGATGATGGTGTTGGTGATAGTGATGATGGTGATGGTGGTGATATGATGGTGATGGTGATGGTGGTTGTGATGTGATGGTGACAGTGGTGATGGTAATGATGGTGGTGGTGATGATGATGGTGATGGTGGTAGTGGTGATGTGATTGATGATGATAGTGATGATGATGATAGTGATGGTGATGATGGTGCTGGTGGGATGATATGATTATGATGCTTATTGATGGTGATGATGGCAATAGTAACAATGATGATAGGGATATACATTATTCCTATGTAACTTACTCACCTTAAAATACATCATTCAAGTTTTCAGAGTCAAGTCATGTTCCCTTGCTATGAAGAAAACTTAAGTCTAAGAAAATGTAACATGAGGACCAAGAGGAGATGCCCGTGGCTAGCAGGACCTGGTGATTTATAGATGCATGTAGTACTTTTCCCCACATGTTTCTGCATGGTCTGTAAGATAAGGAGAGTTTCTGATGCTATAGAGCTCTCACGTTGCAGAGATGAAAAGGCACCATTTCCCCAATATTTTATGATGAAAATATATAAACAGAAAAGTTGAAAGAATGGTACTGACCTGTGTGTGTGTGTGTGTGTGTGTGTGTGTGTATACATATGTGTATTCATGTATGAGTTTCTATCTAGACAGAAAGTGTCCTTAGAAGAAAGTGTGTATGCACCATTCTTGGCCACCTTCGATATCCATCGGGTCCCCTGTCCCTGTTGCTCTGAATTCGGCCCCATTCTAGCTCTTCCTGCCTCATGCCTGAACAAGGAGCTGCCTTACGTGTGTTCCATGTGCTCGGTACTTCTACCCCCAGGTCACCTTGCACTGCCCTGTTCATCCTCCTGTAATGCCACATTGGTGGGTCGCTGACTCACTTGAGAGCTCCCGGCTTGCCCATTTTGCACTGAGAAAAGACCGGCTGCATGTTGCTCTGTGCTTTGCTGTGCAACCCAGCCTCAGCTCTCCTTTGCAGAATGGACCTCAGCTGCTTCTTGTGCACCAGCTGTGCCCAGCAGCTGTCCCTCCCCGGTGGCCTCTAACATGCCATCGGCTCTGAAATGCCAGATGTGCCGTGCCTCCTCTCCCACGCGCAGTGACTGCAGGCAGCCCTCGCATGCTCAGTGACTGCAGGCAGCCCTCACACGCTCAGTGACTGCAGGCAGCCCTCACACGCTCAGTGACTGCAGGTAGCCCTCGCACTCTCAGTGACTGCAGGCAGGCCTCGCACGCTCAGTGACTGCAGGTAGCCCTCGCACTCTCAGTGACTGCAGGCAGGCCTCGCACCCTCAGTGACTGCAGGCAGCCCTCACATGCTCAGTGACTGCAGGCAGGCCTCGCACAGCACAAGTGGCCTCTCCTTCCCTGAGGTGTGCAGTGGCTCCAGCCTCTTTGGTTGTGGTTACTAAGATTGCCCTTGGACATGATGTGTGTATACTCCTTGTTTATTCTCCTGAGCTGAAAGCTCCTTGAGAGAAAGGGAACTGAGTGACCTGCCCTCGGCTCCTGGCCTCTTCTGCATGACCCATGGGCTCCAGCCTGGCTTTTTTGGACTTCGGTGACTGTGCTTCTTCCCTGCTAAACCTGCCCATGGGGACTGTTGTATTCATCTGTGTGTTCCTCAGAAAGTAGCAGTGTGTGTCACACAGAGTCTGCACTCAGCAAATGCTCTGTGACCAGATGAGTTCGCATGAGAGAGGAATGGGATGTGGTATGAGTTGAGTGTATCTGGAGGCTCCATTCCGGGGCGAGGGGCGGGGGCGTTTTCAGGCCAGGCCTCCCTCGCAGCCGCTCGCCTCCCTTGTGTAAACCTGATTGCCTGCCCCTGTACTGATCCTGCAGGATTAAGGTTAAATTAAAAATAAGCATGGATGGATTTAGACGGACTTTTTGGTGAGTGGGCGGAACTGGTGCAAAGCTAGCGGTACACACACCAGGAAGGAAGACAAGAGCTCGGCGCCTCAATGGCAGACGAGGGATTATTGCTGAGAAACCCGTCCTGCCGTCTCCAAAATGTCAGGTTAGGAAATCTGCTTCAGGAAACTCAAGAGCATGCCAAGGTGGCTAACAGGGATGGCTTTTCCCTGTGTTCTGACACCCAGCCCGGCATCCTCTCCTGGTTCCTGCAGCCACAGTACTTTAAAGTCTCGACATCCTTTAGTCCCAGAGCTGCTGCATAACAGTGCATTCTTAGAAACCAGCTGGGCCTCAGGTCATGGTGGAAGGTGTGGTGCTGAGAACCTGCCACATGAGAAATCACGGGATTGCCTCAGTCCCTGAAGGGCAGTGCACAGAACAAGACAGTGTCAGGACGCCAGGATCGCAGTGTCAGGATGCCAGGATCGCAGCATCAGGACGACAGGATCGCAGTTTCTGCTCCTGCACAGAACAAAGCAGTGTCAGGACACCAGGATTGCAGTGTCAGGACACCAGGATCGCAGCGTCAGGACGCCAGGATCGCAGGTTCTGCTCCTGGACAGAACAAGGCCGTGTCAGGAGGCCAGGATCGCAGTGTCAGGATGCCAGGATCACAGCGTCAGGATGCCAGGATCGCAGGTTCTGCTCCTGGACAGAACAAGGCTGTGTCAGGAGGCCAGGATTGCAGTGTCAGGACGCCAGGATCGCAGTGTCAGGATGCCAGGATTGCAGGTTCTGCTCCTGGACAGAACAAGACAGTGTCAGGACGCCAGGATCGCAGCGTCAGGATGCCAGGATCGCAGGTTCTGCTACTGGACAGAACAAGGCTGTGTCAGGAGGCCAGGATTGCAGTGTCAGGATGCCAGGATCGCAGGTTCTGCTCCTGGACAGAACAAGGCAGTGTCAGGACACCAGGATGGCAGTGTCAGGACGCCAGGATCGCAGATTCTGCTCCTGGACAGAACAAGGCTGTGTCAGGAGGCCAGGATCGCAGTGTCAGGATGCCAGGATCGCAGCATCAGGACGACAGGATCGCAGGCTCTGCTCCTGGACAGAACAAGGCTGTGTCAGAAGGCCAGGATCGCAGTGTCAGGACGCCAGGATCGCAGGTTCTGCTACTGGACAGAACAAGGCAGTTTCAGGACGCCAGGATCGCAGTGTCAGGACGCCAGGATCGCAGGTTCTGCTACTGGACAGAACAAGGCAGTGTCAGGACACCAGGATGGCAGTGTCAGGACTCCAGGATCGCAGGTTCTGCTCCTGGACAGAACAAGGCAGTGTCAGGACGCCAGGATCGCAGGTTCTGCTCCTGGACAGAACAAGGCAGTGTCAGGACGCCAGGATCGCAGGTTCTGCTCCTGGACAGAACAAGGCAGTGTCAGGACGCCAGGATCGCAGGTTCTGCTCCTGGACAGAACAAGGCAGTGTCAGGACGCCAGGATCGCAGGTTCTGCTCCTGGACAGAACAAGGCAGTGTCAGGACGCCAGGATCGCAGGTTCTGCTCCTGGACAGAACAAGGCAGTGTCAGGACGCCAGGATCGCAGGTTCTGCTCCTGGACAGAACAAGGCAGTGTCAGGACGCCAGGATCGCAGGTTCTGCTCCTGGACAGAACGAGGCAGTGTCAGGATGCCAGGATCGCAGGTTCTGCTCCTGGACAGAACAAGGCAGTTTCAGGACGCCAGGATCGCAGTGTCGGGACGCCAGGATCGCAAGTTCTGCTCCTGGACAGAACAAGGCAGTGTCAGGACGCCAGGATCGCAGGTTCTGCTCCTGGACAGAACAAGGCAGTGTCAGGACGCCAGGATCGCAGGTTCTGCTCCTGGACAGAACAAGGCAGTTTCAGGATGCCAGGATCACAGTGTCAGGACGCCAGGATCGCAGGTTCTGCTCCTGGACAGAACAAGGCAGTTTCAGGACGCCAGGATCGCAGTGTCAGGACGCCAGGATCGCAGGTTCTGCTCCTGGACAGAACAAGGCAGTTTCAGGACGCCAGGATCGCAGTGTCAGGACGCCAGGATCGCAGGTTCTGCTCCTGGACAGAACAAGGCAGTGTCAGGACGCCAGGATCGCAGGTTCTGCTCCTGGACAGAACAAGGCAGTGTCAGGACACCAGGATCGCAGATTCTGCTCCTGGACAGAACAAGGCAGTGTCAGGACGCCAGGATCGCAGGTTCTGCTCCTGGACAGAACAAGGCAGTGTCAGGACATCAGGATTGCATGTTCTGCTCCTGGACAGAACGAGGCAGTGTCAGGATGCCAGGATCGCAGGTTCTGCTCCTGGACAGAACAAGGCAGTTTCAGGACGCCAGGATCGCAAGTTCTGCTCCTGGACAGAACAAGGCAGTGTCAGGACGCCAGGATCGCAGGTTCTGCTCCTGGACAGAACAAGGCAGTGTCAGGACGCCAGGATCGCAAGTTCTGCTCCTGGACAGAACAAGGCAGTGTCAGGACGCCAGGATCACAGGTTCTGCTCCTGGGTCTCTCACTGACTAGCTAGGCAACTATTGGCAAGCCCTTTGCACTCTCTGTTCCTTAGGTTTCAAATGATAAAACAGGATGTCTGTGCTAAACAATCTCTGAAATCTGCAATTCAGAGACCGTCTCTGAATGTGCCAGCTGCGCCCACGTCCTGGGGCACACCTCTCTGATTCTTCTTTCCTCTCCTTCCTGTTTCTCATGTCTTGCTATGGATGTGAATATTTAAAATGCTGACACAAGGCCAAGACCACCAGGAGATGTGGGTGCTCTGAGTGGCATTTATCTGGATAGCTGGGATCTTTACCATGGAGAAGTGAAAAATTAGAAATCTGATTAATGTAAACATCTTTCCAATTACTTTTTTAATAAAAAATTTATTTCTCCAGCCATTTGGAGCTTCCCGACAGAGGGGCTAGCTCAGCCTCACGGATTTGTTGCTGCCTGCTGGAAACAAAGAATGGGCTGCCGTGCGCCACATGACTGCTGTCCCAAAGCCACCAACTTTCTGTAAAGCCGGGTCAGATATCAAGCCTCCAGTCATGGAGGCTTTTGGGTGGTTTCAGCATCAATCTCTGATCAATTCAGGGGTCAATATCATGCATATGTGTAAGTTCAGCCCAGTAGGGTTTAAGTGGATAGCACCATATTTTAATTTAGAAAGGCTTTCTGTAAAATATAACCGAGCAGTGGTTATTGACATAACTCTCAAGGGTGTCTAAGGAAGAGAAGTTGTTATTGTTTTGGGCTGCCCTTCACTGTTTATAATTTTTCCTGTCTGTGATGCTCCTCCTGGTGTCCTCCAGGTGCTCTCGTTGAGAATTAAATGTTGCTCCTGCAGCAGACTCTTTTGTACTTAGTCATCGCTGAACTGGCACCTGTCGGCCTATGGTGCAGGAAAAGATCTCTTTTCCAAGTAGCAGAGAAGACGTTAACCTGGGCCTCTTGAGCCCTGGACACTGTTTCTGAGGCAGAGCTCCCATCTTGGTCCCCTGGGACCAGCCTGTGGTCTCTTCAGCACGGGTTCTCCTTGTCCCCTGTGGCCTCCTGCAGCCTGTCCTCTGCTGGTGAGTTTGGTTGCAGCAGAGTCTTTACAAATGATCGAGGCCCCGAGCTCTCTGTGCCTGCCTGAGAGCCAGAGGCTGACCCTGCCTGAGCCCTGGAGACTGTGCTCTCTTTGGTGATGCAGATAATTTAGACCAAGCTCCAACACGTTCCCATTTAGTAGGAAAAAGAAAGACACACACATTGGAGTGCTTGCTTTGTTTTTATGAATTCCTATGCAGGTGCAGGATGTGCAGGGAGAAGGGGCCCCAGAGTCCTGTACAGATTCAGCAGCAGTGAGGACGCCCCCCACCCCTGCCTCAGGGCTGTGGCCGCCCACAGTCTGCTGGTTCAATTTTCTCCTCCAGAGGTGAGCTCCCCAGACGCACCAGCTTCAGGATTCCCCCTCCTGCCTCTGTGCCACTTAAGTGTTTTTTATTTAACCAAGACTTTCTGGACATTTCTTCAGTTGCTGACTTTTAAAATTGTGTAACTCAGATAAAGCTATTCTAAACTTTTTTATCTGAAACACCCTGCAGGGTTGCTTTGGGAGTTAATGACTTTTATGAAAATCATGTGTGGCAGGATGTAGTCCATAAGCATAAGATTTACATATCCTCACTGCCCATCACAGCCTCGGCGTGTGGCCTTTCTCTTTATGCTTTGCTCCCTCTGCCATGTCCAGTGACGTGGTCAGCGTACATTAGGTGCTCAACACATTTTTTGAGCAAATGACAATCAGTCTCACACATTTTATGTAATTGCTAAATGCTGAGCCAACTGTGCAGGATGGTCTGTGCGCTTCTCCCCTCTCGCCACACTGTGAAGCGTCATTTCTGAAGAAATGGTGGGTCTTTCCAGAAGTGTCTGCAGTGCCGGGAAGGAAGGCTTGCTTACTTGGGTGCCCTGGCATTGAGAACAAAGGCTGGTGAGTAGGTTTATAAATGTCAAGCTGCATTTCCTGGCAACCTGCCTTGTGCTCAGAAATTGGCCTCTTTAATGCAGACGGCCTTGCAGTGAGGTCAGGCCCTTCTCCTTCCCATTCTCGGCCATGTCTGCCACCCAAATGCCATTCTCTCCTGCAGGAGCTTGGTGCTGGGGAGATATTATTGTTGGTGAGTATTTTTGTTGAAAAACTTACCAACCCTTTAAAGTCAGGCGACGAGAATGAGAGTCCCTCTGATGTTCATCCCTGATCCCTGATCCTCCTGTCCCTGGTCATGTCTACACCCAGGACACATCTCTGATTTGACTAATAGGTAAGAATGTTGTTAGTAAAGATGACACTTTTTTCTGTCCATGGGATTAAAACCTGGGATTTGCTCCCTTAGATTAGAGGAAAGTGTTCCCCTCCACATGGCACATTACTTTTATCACTAGGAACTTTTTTTGGCATTTTTTTCTTCATGAGATGGGGTCTTGCAATGTTGCTGAGGCTGGTGTTGAACTCCTGAGCTCAAGTAATCCTCCTGCCTTAGCCTCCCGAGTAGGTGGAACTATGGGCATGGCCACCACGCCCATCAGGAGCTTTTCACTGTAACTTCCCCCAAACTTTCCTCCATTTTTTTTTGGTCTCTGTCTTGGAATGGCAGATGCGTTGAACACTGAAGGATTCCAGAACCTCCAAGAGTGTTTTGCTTTGTATTGAAATATGGAATTTATAAATGAGGAAACTGTTACAAGCTTTTCTTTTAATTATGAAAACAGCATAATACAAATAAATTCAGAGGCAGTTCATAAAACCTGTTTTCTAGTAGTTTCAGCCGTAAGTCTCTGCAAGCCAGTACTCCCTTTCTTCCCTGGCACGGTGGGCAGCAGATGCTCGTCACCCTGGCCCTGAGACACTGTCACAGACACCCATCGGATTCTTCACTATGGTGTCTGTCAGCCGGCTGTGGCTCAGGACAGCCAGGTCCCTTAGGAAGCCCTGGGCCTGGCCTGCCCCTGTCCTCCCGAAGCTTGCAGGCAGGATACCAGCAGCACATAGCAAAAACGTGAACTCAGCCGTGACGGGATACTGCGAAGATGTGAAGTGCGGGGAAAGTAAATGGAAATGTTATATTTAGGGTTAGTTCACAGTTCCATGGATCTCTCGTCTCTTTCTGAATAAATGATTCATGCGTGTGGTAGAGAGTGCATCACCCTGTGCTGCAGAGAGTGACGTGGATCCTACCCTGTGTCTGGTGCCTGAACTTGCGCAGTTCTGAGCTGTGTTTGGCTTTGCTCCGAAGCGGCTCACCATTGACGAGAACGCTGAATCCAGTGGAGCTCCCGACCCCTCTGCTGGGGAAGAGTCAAGCACGATGGGGCAGTCGGTTGAGCTCCTGGTCTCTGCGTTTCATTCCCCTGACTTCCTTTTTCTGGACGTTTGGAAATCCATTCTCTGGTTTCTGTGGGTATGAAGTATGCACCCAAAAGCTGGTGTTTCAGTGCCCGTGGCATCTTGGTGCATTGCATCACGAGATGGAGGCCCCTCACAGGCTCTTTCGTGCGCAGAAAGTGCGTGTCCAGCCGCACGATCTACAGGGCCTGTGATGGTTCTCGTGATACAGACATCTTTCTTTTGACATTGGTCTTTGCTGAGGCTTAAAGCAGGTACGTTTTTACATAAAGAATTCAAAATGATGTGATTACTAAGAGTGTCGCAAGATACAAGGATTAGTAAAGGAGCCTGACCTGGCTGAAGGAAGTCTGTCCTTTCACCACAGACTCAGCCGTGGGTGGGAAGAAGTGTGATTGGGAGGGGTCACATGTCAATGACAGCAAAGACTTAGAGCTGGCCTCAGAATCACCAAGATCATGCAAGCCTCGTTTCGCTTTTTTGGACCCAAGCACGCAGGTTTCTCTTTGGCCATAGATTTTTCAAGAGACTAAATATTGACTATTTGTAGCCTTCGATTGTTTCTTTTCTTTTCTTTTTGTTTTCTCTCTCTTTTTTCTGGAGACATAGTCCCTCTCTCTTGCTTAGCCTGTCACCCAGGCTGGAGTGCAGTGGCAAGATCTCGGCTCACTGCAACCTCTGCCTCCCAGGTTCAAGCGATTCTCCTGCCTCAGCCCCCTGAGTAGCTGGGACTACAGGTGTGTACCACCACCCCAGGCTAATTTTTGTATTTTTAGTGGAAACAGGGTTTCACCATGTTGGCCAGGATGGTCTCAAACTCATGACCTCAAGTGATCTACCCACCTCAGCCTCCCAAGGTGCTGGGATTATGGGCATGAGCCACCATGCCCAGCCTCAATTGTTTCTTTATTGTAATGTTATTAAGAACTACTTAGAAAAAAAACAATAAACTATTATTGATAATACAGATGATGCATTTTTATTCTTGCTATGAACTTCCCTTTATAACTAGTAGATCTCTTCCAAGTACCCTGGCTTCCTTGCTGTTCCCCAAACATGCCAAGCAAGATTCTCCAGGGCCTCTGCAGTGGCTCTTCCTGGCGGTGCCTGGAATGCTTTCCCTGGTATCTGCTGTGTCTTGTTTAGATCCGAGTGTCGGACCTGTGTCACTTTCCTTCTGTCGGAAGAGCTTCTTTTAACACTACTTGAAAGGCAGGTGGACCGGGCGTGGTGGCTCACGCCTGTGATCCCAGCACTTTGGGAGGCCGAGGCGGGCAGATCACGAGGTCAGGAGTTCAAGACCAGCCTTGCCAATGTGGTGAAACCCTGTCTCTACTAAAAATACAAAAATTAGCCAGGTGTGGTGGTGCATGCCTGTAATCCCAGCTACTCGGGAGGCTGAGGCAGGAGAATCACTTGAACCTGGGAGGCAGAGGTTGCAGTGAGCCGAGATTGTGCCATTGCACTTCAGCCCGAGCAATAGAGTGAGATTCCATCTCAAAAAAAAAAAAAAAAGAAAGAAAGAAAGAAAAAAAGAAAGGCAGATCAACTGCTGACAAATTCCTTCAATTTTTGTTTGCCTAAAAAAGTCTTTATTTCTTCTTCAGTTTTGAAGTATTATTTCACTGGACATAGAATTTTAAGTTGGGTGTTTTCTTTTAACATTTTCAATATTTTACTTCATTCTCTACTCGCTTCTTCCTAAAAAGAAGTTCAGCGTAATTCTCTCCGTGCTTTTCTATGGGTAAGGTAAGGTTTTTCCCCCCTCTCTGGCCGTGTCCAAAAATTCCTGTCTTCGAGTTTTCTGCAGTGTGTGTGCACGTGTGTGCATGTGCAGTGTGTTTGTGTGTGTGTCTGTGAAGTGTGTGCACATGTGTATGCACGTGTGTGTGTGCATGTGTATATGCATGTGTGTGCGTGTGTGTGTGTGCATCAGTGTGTGTGAGTGTGAATTTGTGTGTGTCGTATTTACCCTTCTTGGTGTTCTCTGAGTTTCCTAGATCTGTGATTTGGTGTCTGGCATTAATTTTGAAAATATTCAGCCATTATTACTTCAAATATTTCTTCTGTTCCCTTTTCTCTTTATCTCCTCCTGGTATTCCTATTATGCATATGTTATACCTTTTGTAATTGTCCCACAGTTCTTGGATATTCTGTTTTGTCTTTTTCTTTTTTTTTTTTCTCTCTCTCTTTGCTTTTTGTCTTGGGGAGTTTTTATTGATAGATCCTCATTCTCACTGATTATTCCTCAGCTATGTCTACTCTACCAATGAGCCCATCAAAGGCATTCGTCATCTCTGTTACAGTGGTTTTGATCTCTAACATTTCCTTTTGATTTTTTCTTAGAGTTTCCAGCTCTCAAATCACCCATCTGTTCCTACACATTGTCCGTTTTCTCACTAGAGCACTTCACATATTCATCATGGGTATTTGAGATTCATGGTCTGATAATTCCAATATCTCTGCTATATCTGAGTCTGATTCTTTTTCTCTTTGTAATTTTTTTCCCTTTTAGCATGGCTTGTAATTTTCTTGTTGAAACCTAGATATGCTGTATTGGATAAAAGAAACTGAGGCAATTGGCCTTTAGCATTAGGTTTTATCTTTACCTGGCTGTGAGTTAGGCTGTTTACTGTTTGCTGGAGCTGTAATTGTCAGAGGCTAAAATTTCTTCTGGTGTCCTTGTTTTATCTCCCTACTTTTCTTTGGGTTTCCCTAGAGACTTCTCCTTAAATAAAGTCTGATGTGTGCAGTTCTTTTATCTGTAATCCCCTGTCATTATGTGGGAGCCCTGTTGGTATTGATGTGGTGGTCTGGTGTGGAAGGAGGGCAGCATCCTCTGGCCCTGTGATCAGGTCTCCGTCTCAGCCTGAGCCTGCACACCTGGGCTGTGACCTCATGAGGACTTCTCAGCTTTTTCTTTTCCTCCCATAAGTGAAAGGAAGGCCAGATGGGTTGGAATTGGGTATTTTCCATCCCACAACGTTCTGGACTTATTTCATGACTGGTTTCATGCTGTAGCTATCCTTTCAAGATGTGTTTTTCACACAGAATTATATTTTGAGGATTTATCCGTGCAAATACCTTTAGATCTAGTTTATATGTAACTATGGCATGGTATTACAGTATAATTTATGCATTCTTCCTCTACTGCAGGATATTTAGGCAGTTTTTACATTTTTTTCTATTTCCCCACAATATAATTTAATTAGGTGTTATCAGACCTCTCTTTAGTTTATGCCAAAGGGAGGGCCATAAACTGGTATCTTATTACAATTTTCATTTGTCTGTATCTGGCAGACAAATAAGGTGGAGCAGCTTTCTATAGCTCTGTTAGCCATTCAAATTTCCTCATTAGTGAATTGCTTGTTTGAACACTTCAATTTTCATGCTGTGTTTTTTTTTGTTATTTTATTATTAGAATGTAAGGATTCTTAATATCTGTATCATTATTCTAGAAATACATATTTTACATATTATGTATGATAAAATGTTATATTTCTATATTTTATACTTTATTATCTAATATAAATACTACATATTATATAATATAAATATACATGTTACATATAAATATATATGTAAACCATATTTATATAGAAATGCTATATGTGTTATATATAGCATAGTATTTTATTATAAAATGTATGTCATTATATTTGAATACTAGTTCTTGGTCAGTGCATTATATATGTTATAAAAATAGAGATATAGCTTATCTTTTATCTTTTTTATGGTGTCTTTTTAATCAGTGTTTTCCATTTGAAGTCTTTGGGTTTCAGCATGGCATCTTTCTCTAATGATTTCATAAAAATATTTGCCCTTATTTTCTTCTGAAATTTTAGAATCTTTAATCTGTCAGGAATTTTTGTTGTTGTGAGACAGGGATTGAATTTTATCTTTTTCTACTTAGATAGGGAGTTGTCCTGGCCCTTGTATTTAATTGTTGAAATACCCTTTCTCCTGCAGTGTATGACTTCACATTGGTTGTCTATCCAGTCCCCATGTGTGTACTTATATTTCTCCCTCCTCAGTTTTATTCCACTTGTTCTGTTTGTCAGTCTTTCCAAAACCTTGATGATTTTCTTTTCTCAATTCAACTTTCTCATCTTATTTTATACATGAATTTCTACTGGAGTATAACGTATACAAAGTGTGCATATCTCAGTGCAGAGCCCGTTGACTGTGCTGTGTAGTCAACATCCAGCTCCAGACAGAGCCCTTGGCAGCCCAGACCCTCCCCTCAGCATCTCCTCCCAAGTGAGACCCAAAGCGGGAGGTTAGCGGATTCAGACATCATGCACTCCGTGTGTCTGGCTTCTCTAACTCACCATACATCTGTGATACTCACCTGCTGTGGTACAGAGTAGACACTTGGTGTCTCGGTCGTTCTGACAATGTGAAATCTTTCTGACAAGGTGAATTGCAACCCTCCCCCATTCTTTCCCCAAATTATCTACATGTCCCTTATTCTACAATCATTTTTCAGATGAGCTTGTCAAATTTATGAAAAAAGACTGATTGGGCTTTTTGTTGAATTTCAATTTAATGTATAGCTTAGTTTGGACAAAACTGTACAAAAGTACAGTCATTGCCACATAACAGTGTTTCAGTCAACTACTGACTGCATACATGAGGGTGGTCTCCTAAGATTATAATCATATACTTTAACTATACCTTTTTTATTAGATGTGTTCAGACACAAATACATACCATTGTGTTATTGCCTACAGTACTCGGAACAGTAACAGTAAGCTGTGCAGGTTAGATACACAAATACATACCATTGGTTACAGTTGCCTACAGTACTCGGAACAGTAACAGTAAGCTGTGCAGGTTAGATACACAAATACATACCATTGGTTACAGTTGCCTACAGTACTCGGAACAGTAACAGTAAGCTGTGCAGGTTAGATACACGAATACATACCATTGGTTACAGTTGCCTACAGTACTCGGAACAGTAACAGTAAGCTGTGCAGGTTAGATACACAAATACATACCATTGGTTACAGTTGCCTACAGCACTCAGTACAGTGATATGCCGTGCAGGTTGTGGGTGTGCAGTGGGCTGTGCCATCTGGGTGTGTGTAAGTGCACTCTGTGATGTTGGCACAACATCAGCTAATGATGCATGTCTCAGAACGTGTCCCCATGGTTAGGAGACGTGCGAGTGTATTTACGACATTTGGTCTTCCCATCCACTTCTGTACTTACATGGCATGTGTCTTCACTGATTGAGGTATTCCTTTGTCATTCAATGAACTTTTAGTATTTTTAAATATAAAGTTCTTAAAATATTTTATTAAAATTTTCTGAAGTAGCTTAACATGATCAGGATTATTTTTAAATTAACTTCTAACTATTTCAAGATATTATGTAATTGGTTGTTGCTGGCATATAGGCACATTGGTTTGTATTTTGACCTTGTGACCTGTATCTTTGAAGGAATCTTATATTTGTTATAATTGCTTGATTGGCAGTTCTCTTAGATTGTCCATGTAAACAAATATGTCATCTGCAGCTTTCTTCCTTTCTAATGCTGTATATCTTAACATTTGTCATTGCATTGAGTATCTAGGGTGTTCCAAATAGTGTTGAATCAAAGGGGTCAAGGCAGGCTTCATTATCTATCCCAAGCATTAAGAAAATGTCTTTGACATTTTATCTTGTTAAAGGATGATTGTTTCTGAAGGATTTTATTAGATAACTTTTATTGGGTTAAGGATGCTTTATTCCTAGTTTCTTAAAATTTAAAAAATTTTGAATGGACCAAATCTTATTCTTGAATCTCTAAGATATTACTGGACTTTTTCTCCCTTTAATCTCTTAGTAAAGTGAATTACATGGAGTAGAACCAGTTTTGCATTTTTGGGATATACCTTTTTGGTCACTTTTTGTTTTACTGATTTCCCTCTGTTATATTTGGTTGCTATTATTTTTTGAGAAATGGAATTCCCTTATTTTCATTGTGTTACTGTTTTTCAGTGCTAGTATCGAAGTAATACTCATCTCATAAAGTAAATTGTGTCCTAGACTGAAAAATCTAAAATCCGCGTAGGAGGAAACAGATGTTGCTTGAAGCTTTAGTAACAGTGTTTAAGTCACCTGGCTTTAGTGCTGTTTATGAGAGTTGGTTTTTGAATACTGATTTAACTAATGGTTACAAGTATAGTCAGATACCATTCCTTTCAATTCAATTCTGGCATTTTGTGTTTTTGTTTTTTTTCCTAAAAATGATTCATTTCACTTATGTCTTCCAATTACGTTTATGTTGTGCATTGCATTTTCTTGTGATTTTGCATATCTCTGTATATGTTATTGTTACACCCCTAATTCATTTCTAGTGTTATTTATTTTGCATCTTTCCTTTCTGGATAATTTTGACAGACATCTTTGTATTTCCTTCGTATTTTTAAACAGTCAACTCTGCTCATGTCTGTGCTCTCTGCTGCTTTCTGGTTTGTTAATTTCTGCCAGTAAGTCTCAGGCTATCATTTTATCTCCAGGTCAGATGGGGTTAATTCTCTAGTTTGCGTTTTCTTTTAAATTTTGCTCACACTTTCTCATTATAGATTGTTTTCTACGTGGTTAATAATTTTTCATTACGTGCTTGTCTTTGATGTCTTTCTTTTCTTATGAGAATCCTGTGGAAGTCCCAAGAACTCTCATTGTTGGAAATGTTCCTCCAACATTTTATAATTAGCAATTCAAATCAATGTGTTATGTTAGATATATGAGTATTTTATTATATTAGGATTTGACAGTCATGTGGGATACAGATTCAGCCTTCTATTTCTAATGAGAGGCATTTGTGTTTTCCTCCAGAGCCTGAGAAAGAGAGGCTCTTCTGCCCGCCTGCATGTGGACGGGTTGTTGGCATTCCTTTTGTGCAGGGCAGGTATGCACAGTCCTTGGGGGTGCGCTGCCAGCACCTGCCCCCTGCCCTCCTGTGGGCAGACCCCAGCCCCAGCCTGCTGGGCCCTAACAGACACCCCTGCCTGCCACTGCCGCACTCAGCTGCCTCCCTTGCCTGCTCTTCGCCCCAGCTCTGTGCTTTCTCTGTTCTGGCATCTGGGATTTCTCCTTCCTTCCTTCACGTTTACTAATGCTTCAAAATTTGTGTCTGTCCCTTTTTATTTACAGTATTTATGCATTAGACTGGGAGCAGGGTCTGTGCTGTTTTTACAATGTGTGCTCGAAATGGACATCTCTAGACTTTCTTCTCTTCTTATAGTTTTATACTTGAGACACTTGTTGACTATGAAGTGAGAGTATTTAAAAGTGCATATATTGTCATGCTGATGTGTGTAAACACACTATCGTGCCGATGCGTGTAAACACACTGACTATCCACACTGGGTTTTCTGGGCAGTACAATTTCAAATTTTGTTCCTCCTAAGCTCAGGCCACATGTTCTGATTTGGAGTTTTAAAGAAATGGAGAGTGAGCCTGGAAGAATTTACTAAATTGATCCTAGCTTTCTAATGTTTTGCTCAGGGCAGATAGCAGGGAAGCATTGCAAATAGGGTTTTGGCTGACAGGCAGGCTCCCGTGTACACACACAAAGCCTACCCCAGAAAAGTAGAGTCTGCTTCTCTGAATTCAGGCCACTCTGGCAGCTGAAGCCTCTGCTACTGCTCCCTGTCAGCAGCTCCCAGCTCTTACACCCCAAGTGGCCCAGGCCTCAGCTACGATGCAACTCGACTCATCCCTGTTGTGTTTGGGGGGCTGAGCCCCAAGAGGCCCAGGCCTCAGCTACGATGTGACTCGACTCAGCCCTGTCATGTTTGGGGGACTGAGGTGCTGGAATCAGGGTGAGACACTCACACACCTGCCCTGATTTCCAGATCCTGGCCTAGCATGGGCCCCTCCCAGCCTGTGTTAGTTTTTTTTCACACTGCTGATAAAGACATATCTGAGACTGGGCAGTTTACAAAATTAAGAGGTTTAATGGACTTATAGTTCCACATGGCTGGGGAGGCCTCACAATCATGGTGGAAGGCAAGGAGGAGCAAGTCCCGTCTTACATGGATGACAGCAGGCAAAGAGAGAGAGCATGTGCAGGGAAACTCCCCCTTATAAAACCATCAGATCTTGTGAGACCTATTCACTATCACATGAACAGCATGGGAAAGACCTGCCCCCATGATTCAGGTACCTCCCACTGGGGTCTTCCCATGACACATGGGAATTGTGGCAGTTACAATTCAAGATGAGATTTGAGTGGGGACACAGCCAAACCACATTACTGTGCAGCCAGCCACACATAGAGCATTGCTGACGAGGGATGCTTGCCCAGGCCTCAGCATGCAGAGTTTCTATTGAGGTCTCAGTGTGCAGCCAGCCACACACAGAGCATTGCTGACCAGGGACACTCACCCAGGCCTCAGAGTGCAGAGTTTCTATTGAGGTCTCAGTGTGCAGCCAGCCACACGCAGAGCATTGCTGGGCAGGGACGCTCGCCCAGGCCTCAGAGTGCAGAGTTTCTATCGACGTCTCAGTGTGCAGCCACACAGAGCATTGCTGACCAGGGACGCTCGCCCAGGCCTCAAGACTGCAGAGTTTCTATTGAGGTCTCAGTGTGCAGCCAGCCACACACAGAGCATTGCTGGGCAGGGATGCTCACCTGGGCCTCAGCATGCAGAGTTTTTAATGGGGTCTCAGTGTGCAGCCACACAGAGCATTGCTGACTAGGGATGCTCACCCAGGCCTCAGAGTGCAGAGTTTCTATCGAGGTCTCAGTGTGCAGCCAGCCACACGCAGAGCATTGCTGGGCAGGGATGCTCACCTGGGCCTCAGCATGCAGCGCTTCTATCGAGGTTTCATTACATGGGTGTGAGGGATTGAACCATTGGCCACAAGCTTTAATCCACCCACCAGCCCTCCCCTCTCCTGAGATCAGACTATATCCCACGGCTCAGAGCCCCCACTCACCCATCACATTGTTGGTCTTTTTGGTGTGGACAGCCCCTGTTCTGTCACCTCATTTGCATAAACAATCAGGTGTGGTCCTAGGGGCCCACCACAAATGACCTCACTCCCGTGACTCAGGAGGCTCCAAGGACTCAGGCTGCTTCCAGGAACAGGACCAAGGCCAGCCAAACTCCTTATCACACAACATGGCTAAAACGACTTATCATTCCAGCTAATCACCGACTCGTTTCCTCCTCATTCTCTCGTCCCACATCCTCCTCCACTACCCAGGTAGTCAGTAAGATCACCACGGCTCCATGTGTGGCCCTGATGGCTCCATCAGGCTTGGGGGCCACCACCAGGCACCAAGGCTTTATTCGTGGCCCCCGATGGCTCTGTCAGGCTTGGTGGCCACTGCCGCTTAGGCTGACATCCTTCAGATTCATGCCTCTACTCCTAAACCATTCTGACTCCAGAGCAAATTCTTATTTCTCTGAGCACAGCACCTGGGAGACGGAAGTTGGCTGATTGCATCAGTGAGCGACTTACAGAAAAAAAAAAAATTACTGGGTAAGCACATCCGAAGAAACAACTCATTGAGGTTTCTGATAATGAGACTTTCCCTTCCTCTGCAGTAATGCCTTTTGACAATAAGCTTAGCCTATTCATCTCTCCCAGTGTGGTGCAGCAGAGCTCCTCTCCTGAAAACCTGGAGGCACGGAAGATGTACCGTCCTCCACACGGTGCTGGACGTGGGGCCGTTGTGGTCCTGGGTTTACTCTGCTCATGTCATTAAGCCCCGTCTGCCCTGCACGTGTCCCTCTGAGTGGTCAGTGGAGCCAAATGCCTGGTGCTCTGTGATTTTAGGTCTAAGCCATTTTAGAATCTCTGCATTTAGCGTTGTATGAACTCACTGCTCACTGCACAATGCGTCCTTTGCTCTGAATCGACCCAGTTGAGATTCTCGGTGTCCAGCCCGAGTCTATTGCATACGGAACATCTCTGTGCATCAGAGGCGCTTTTTCACCTGCCTTGGGTCTCTTGGCATCTGTCTCTCGGGCGGAGGAGCCACTCACTGCATCCGGCCTTCCTCCTGTCATTTTGTTTGCCTTTGCCCTCCTCTGAACTTTAATTCTTCTCCACCATGAGAACTGGCCAGAACTTGCCCCAAATGCAGCACCTCTGCTTTCAAAGCCGGGGAAGGAGGGGCAGGAGAGGGCCAGGGGCTGTGCTGTCTCTAACGTGGCCTAGAGGTCAGAGGAGGGGCCTTCATCAGAGCATCAGCCACCCCTTCCTGGGCCCTTGCTTCCCCACAGAGGGCACCTTGCTGCTCCCGGCGACGCAATAATTGCTGAAAATGGGAAGTTAATTGGATGTGAGTGCAATGCCATTTGGCTTTTTGCTTAGCCAGGGCCAGGCGTGGGGGCAGGTTTCCGAAAGGGAGGCCGAAGGCTCCACACAGCAGCTGGAATGCCTGGGCCTGAGCAGCCCCCAGAATGGCCGCTCTTCTTTCTCAGCAGTGCTGGAGAAAACAGCCAAAGGTCCCTTGAAAGTGAGAGCTGGGCTGCTCACCATGTCCTTCTGCACCATGAAGAAGAAACAAAGGAGACCCAGAGACTTCAGAGGCTCGCGGGCCCCCGGAGCGCCGGCTGCAGAGCAGCACCGTCTTTGTAGTTTTGTGGCGACTGTAATTAATGCATCTTCCTGAGGCTGCTGTAAACAGCCCCCGCGTCTGACTTCCGCCCACCTTTTTTACTCGATGATTTAAATTGTTTTTCTGACTTTATCTGTCACGTTATTTACCGGCTCTTAACCTTTCTTCTTTTTTTAAAATATAAATGAGTATAACATCCACTGAAGATCACGATGCCTTCTGGAAAGTGTGGCTGAGGCTGCCTTCCTGGAGAGTATCCTCTGCTTGCCCTCCATTTATCTTTTTCTTTTTTTCCTGAAGTCTAATAAGCATTAATTTCCCAATTCCTGAATATGCCTAATGATTATATTTTTTCATTTAACAAGTAAAAAGCAGCTTAAAGGGCTTTCTGAATCTCTCACTTGGGTACACTGTATTCTCACAGAGTGACGGCATTTGGCACAAACATATTGGTTATAAATGAATATTTTATGACAATTAAGAGCATTTCTGTGGCTTTATTATTTGTTGCCCCACCCTCTGGTGAGACCTGTCTTTCCTTCAAAACAAAATAGACCCCAAATGTCAGATACTAGAAATGAGTGAGTACAGGGATGCAGGAAAAAATTCAGGAAGGTGCAAAAGTCATGACCTCACCATTGATGTCTCCATCACGGTGAGATCGAGGTCGTCTGTCAGATCACACAGTCTTCCAGAACAGACATTCAGCTCTGTTTTTACATTTTAGAAAACCCAGGAAGACTGGGAAAATATTAAAGGCCGCAGTGGTCCAGTTTATCAGCAAGCAGTGTTTTATTCATCATTCTTGTCCCTGGTTTGTCGAATTAAACACATTATCTGTGGACCTTCAGCAGATACTGCAGATTTATCACTTGAGGATATTATTCAACGTGATGCCTTCTCTTCTCTTTCTCACTTAGCAACAACAGTTTAGAAAGGAGAAGGCTTGCAGAGAGAGAAAACGAGGGCCCTGAGGAAGAGCTGAGGGCCTGGCTCATCGCTGAGCTCTGGCTGTGTGGGGCCAGAGGGTCTGAGATGGCGCGTGCAGTGCCCAAGGCTTTGGCAACGGAGCCCCGCACACTGGCAGGCTTAGAACGGTGCAAAGCTCTCCAGGCCCTGCACCCCCCAGGGTCTGAGATCAAGATCTTAGCGGGGCCGTGCATCTCTGAAGGCTCCAGAGAGGGTCCTTCCTGCCTCCTCCAGCCTCTGGTGGCCCTGACACCCCTGCCATTCCTCGGCTTACAGGGGCCTCCCTCCCACCTCTGCTGGGTCACCAGGTGTTCTCGGGAATTCTGGCCTCGCCTTCCCACTGGGCACTTCTGTCTCTGTCCAGTGTCTCCTTCTTAGGGACACCAGTCCCTGGATTAGGAGCCACTCTGATGGCCTCATCTTTAACTGGCTTCCCTCTTCGGAGACCATTTCCAAATCACATCCCATACACAGGAGCTGGAGCCCAAGACTCAGATGTGCTTTCCTGGGGGACATAGTCCCCAAGCAGCTGGCTCAGCTCTGTGCTTTGCTGGGGGACATAGTTCCCGAGCAGCCATCTCAGCTCTGCAGGGGGTCAGGTGCTTGCGCAGAGCTGCCTCATCCTGCGGGTTCTCGGGTGCGGTGAAGGATCCATCCTGGGGATGCACCATGCCCGCTTCTGGTGAATTATTTTCTGTACTCTTCTACCTTTAAGAGGGACCTGGCTCCAGACAGAAGGTACAATTGCCCTAAGGAAATGAGGTCACCAGGCGGGCTCTGCACTCTGACCTGGTCACAGGGAGCACGCCCGGCCCCTGCTTTCCACTGGGACCCCAGGTGATGTTGCTTCTGTCCAGGAAAAATGCTTCTAATCTAACAAAATAGTATGAGAATTATCATTGTTATTATTACCTGTGTATGTATTTTCTCTCTACATGTCTTTGATGTCATAAACTGGTAGATCGAGTACTGTTTACTTACATAGAGCCCATTCTCATTTTATGAGCTCTTTTGCAGCTGAGTTGGGAGTAGGGAGGAGAAGCCTGTGAACGTGTTATTTCTGGTTGCTGTGTTTGCTGTGTGGATGGGCAGGACAGGAGCCTCCAGCCCCTGTGAACGTGTTATTTCTGGTTGCTGTGTTTGCTGTGTGGATGGGCAGGACAGGAGCCTCCAGCCCCTGTGAACGTGTTATTTCTGGTTGCTGTGTTTGCTGTGTGGATGGGCAGGACAGGAGCCTCCAGCCCCTGTGAACGTGTTATTTCTGGTTGCTGTGTTTGCTGTGTGGATGGGCAGGGCCAGAGCTCCCAGCCCCTTTGAAGGTGCTTTCTGGACCCTCTCTGCTTGGCAAAAGCAGCTGAAGGTAGGAGGCGGTTAAAGGCTTTTCTTCTATTTGCGAATGGCATGGCCATACACATATCTCTTCTTTTTCTTCAGGCGGCCTGCAGAGATTAGGAAGCCTGATGTTGAGAAATGTCACTGGTTTCTTTGGGGTAGAATTCGGAAGAATGCTTTTAGAGGGAAATCATAGGATTGGCCTTAAGTTTAAGGGACACTTAGAGGAGACAGAGGACAGGATATGAACCCCATGCCCCAGCGAGTGGATACGGACCCCGTGCCCCCGGCGAGTGGATACGGACCCCGTGCCCCCGGCGAGAGGATACGGACCCCGTGCCCCCGGCGAGTGGATACGGACCCCGTGCCCCCGGCGAGAGGATACGGACCCCGTGCCCCCGGCGAGTGGATACGGACCCCGTGCCCCCGGCGAGAGGATACGGACCCCGTGCCCCCGGCGAGTGGATACGGACCCCGTGCCCCCGGCGAGTGGATACGGACCCCGTGCCCCCGGCGAGAGGATACGGACCCCGTGCCCCCGGCGAGTGGATACGGACCCCGTGCCCCCGGCGAGTGGATACGGACCCCGTGCCCCCGGCGAGTGGATACGGACCCCGTGCCCCCGGCGAGTGGATACGGACCCCGTGCCCCCGGCGAGTGGATACGGACCCCGTGCCCCCGGCGAGAGGATACGGACCCCGTGCCCCCGGCGAGTGGATACGGACCCCGTGCCCCCGGCGAGAGGATACGGACCCCGTGCCCCCGGCGAGTGGATACGGACCCCGTGCCCCCAGCGAGTGGTGGGGAGGCTGCCAGGCAGGACAGAGGTGTGGGTTCTTCTTTGCTCCAGAGCAGGGGTGTTCGAGTCTCAGTGGCTCATGTCACACCAGGTGACTGGAGCAAAATAGCCCCATGTGCTGGTTTGAACATGAAGACAGCTGATTCCACCAGGTTAACCAGCCTTCAGCCTGGTGATGTGGTGGTTCTGGCCTGGCCGTGGTCCCCGCCCTTTCAGAGACCCTGGTCTCCTAATGCCACAAGGAGAGGTGGCCTCCCTCCTTCTGGTGCACGCTGGACTCTCCCCACGCCCCCTGAGCCAGCACAGGCTCCTGAGGGTCTGCAGCTGCCCCGCCCTCCTGGGCTCCAGCCAGTGTTGCCTTGCGCGGGACATAGTAGCTCTGGGTAAAGAATGGCCCCCGGTCAGTGTTCCAAAAAATTAGGGCCTTCTTCCTAAGGCCACTACTGTTCAAACAGTGTTTTCCTTCTGACAGTTAAATATTTACTTTCTCCAGGTGGCGTCGGTTTGTGAAGTCCGCCTGTCTCCGCTAGGCTGCGTCGGTTGGTCAGCGGAGTCCGCCCGTCTCCTCTGGGCTGCGTCGGTTGGTCAGCGGAGTCCGCCCGTCTCCTCTAGGCTGCGTCGGTTGGTCAGCGGAGTCCGCCCGTCTCCTCTGGGCTGCGTCGGTTGGTCAGCGGAGTCCGCCCGTCTGCTCTGGGCTGCGTCGGTTGGTCAGCGGAGTCCGCCCGTCTCCTCTGGGCTGCGTCGGTTGGTCAGCGGAGTCCGCCCGTCTCCTCTAGGCTGCGTCGGTTGGTCAGCGGAGTCCGCCCGTCTCCACTGGGCTGCGTCGGTTGGTCAGCGGAGTCCGCCCGTCTGCTCTGGGCTGCGTCGGTTGGTCAGCGGAGTCCGCCCGTCTCCTCTGGGCTGCGTCGGTTGGTCAGCGGAGTCCGCCCGTCTCCTCTGGGCTGCGTCGGTTGGTCAGCGGAGTCCGCCCGTCTCCTCTGGGCTGCGTCGGTTGGTCAGCGGAGTCCGCCCGTCTCCTCTGGGCTGCGTCGGTTGGTCAGCGGAGTCCGCCCGTGTCCCCTGGGCTGCGTCGGTTGGTCAGCGGAGTCCGCCCGTGTCCCCTGGGCTGCGTCGGTTGGTCAGCGGAGTCCGCC
Source organism: Pan paniscus (assembly GCF_029289425.2). Taxonomy (NCBI): domain Eukaryota; kingdom Metazoa; phylum Chordata; class Mammalia; order Primates; family Hominidae; genus Pan; species Pan paniscus. The sequence continues at coordinate 194,514,913 of NC_073255.2, read as the reverse complement.
CGTGTCCCCTGGGCTGCGTCGGTTGGTCAGCGGAGTCCGCCCGTGTCCCCTGGGCTGCGTCGGTTGGTCAGCGGAGTCCGCCCGTGTCCCCTGGGCTGCGTCGGTTGGTCAGCGGAGTCCGCCCGTGTCCCCTGGGCTGCGTCGGTTGGTCAGCGGAGTCCGCCCGTGTCCCCTGGGCTGCGTCGGTTGGTCAGCGGAGTCCGCCCGTGTCCCCTGGGCTGCGTCGGTTGGTCAGCGGAGTCCGCCCGTGTCCCCTGGGCTGCGTCGGTTGGTCAGCGGACTCCGCCCGTGTCCCCTGGGCTGCGTCGGTTGGTCAGCGGAGTCCGCCCGTCTCCTCTGGGCTGCGTCGGTTGGTCAGCGGAGTCCGCCCGTGTCCCCTGGGCTGCGTCGGTTGGTCAGCGGAGTCCGCCCGTCTCCCCTGGGCTGCGTCGGTTGGTCAGCGGAGTCCGCCCGTGTCCCCTGGGCTGCGTCGGTTGGTCAGCGGAGTCCGCCCGTCTCCCCTGGGCTGCGTCGGTTGGTCAGCGGAGTCCGCCCGTCTCCCCTGGGCTGCGTCGGTTGGTCAGCGGAGTCCGCCCGTCTCCCCTGGGCTGCGTCGGTTGGTCAGCGGAGTCCGCCCGTCTCCTCTGGGCTGCGTCGGTTGGTCAGCGGAGTCCGCCCGTCTCCTCTGGGCTGCGTCGGTTGGTCAGCGGAGTCCGCCCGTCTCCGCTGGGCTGCGTCGGTTGGTCAGCGGAGTCCGCCCGTCTCCGCTGGGCTGCGTCGGTTGGTCAGCGGAGTCCGCCCGTCTCCTCTGGGCTGCGTCGGTTGGTCAGCGGAGTCCGCCCGTCTCCGCTGGGCTGCGTCGGTTGGTCAGCGGAGTCCGCCCGTCTCCGCTGGGCTGCGTCGGTTGGTCAGCGGAGTCCGCCCGTCTCCTCTGGGCTGCGTCGGTTGGTCAGCGGAGTCCGCCCGTCTCCGCTGGGCTGCGTCGGTTGGTCAGCGGAGTCCGCCCGTCTCCTCTGGGCTGCGTCGGTTGGTCAGCGGAGTCCGCCCGTCTCCGCTGGGCTGCGTCGGTTGGTCAGCGGAGTCCGCCCGTCTCCGCTGGGCTGCGTCGGTTGGTCAGCGGAGTCCGCCCGTCTCCTCTGGGCTGCGTCGGTTGGTCAGCGGAGTCCGCCCGTCTCCGCTGGGCTGCGTCGGTTGGTCAGCGGAGTCCGCCCGTCTCCTCTGGGCTGCGTCGGTTGGTCAGCGGAGTCCGCCCGTCTCCGCTGGGCTGCGTCGGTTGGTTAGCGAGTCCGCCCGTCTCCACTAGGCTGCGTCGGTTGGTCAGCGGAGTCCGCCCATCTCCTCTGGGCTGCGTCGGTTGGTTAGCGGAGTCCGCCCCTCTCCTCCTTGCTCCTGGCTTGCGGTTCTCTCCTCTGCCGTCTCTGGCTGGGCCTTGCTGGCTCCGGCTGCTTCTGCGGTTCGTTTTGTTGTTCTTTCCTCTCTCGTCTGAAATGGCCTCCGTCCTAGATTCAGGAGGGAAAGGAGGAAACCGGTGGGGCCTGGCCGCTGCTTCTCCTGGCCTTGTTCTTCGAGCTCCCTTTGAAGGTTTCCAGCTTCTGCTCTTGCTCTCCTGCCTCTTCCTCCATGCCTGCTGCTTCTGCGAGCTGTAGTTTACATTCTGGCTGGCCGCAGCCGGGTCCTCAGGACTTGAGGAGAGGGTCCTGTCAGGGCCAGTGTTCTGGTGGGGTTTTCAGCCATGAAAATGTCCAGAGAATTTTGGTCTGAGCTGGAGAGGAGACAGCAGGGTGGACGTGACACTGGGGAGAAAAAGCTTGGGCCCTGATTCTTGTCTGGCCATCTTGGATCATAGACGAATTGTTCACAAGAGGGTCTCTGCCTAAAACTCACCATGGTGGCTTTCTTGGTGTACTTTTCATGTCTGAAATGTAAGTAAAGTTCAAACTTTAAGGCTGCAGAAGGAAGTGAAGGCTTTTGATGCTGTTTACAAATCTCTGGTTTCTGACTCAAGACCATGACGGTATGGGGGAACCCAGGCCTGACCTTCTCCCAGTTTTGGGGGAGCTGCCTCCTGCGATTCTCCCTCGGTGGCCCTGTTGGGGTGGGGCCCACTTCCTCTTTGAAAATGACATCCCGGTCATCTTACTTTCTCGGCTGTGAACACTCACAATATGTTCCACAGGATGCCAGGGCGCTGCTCCGCTGGAGAAACCTCCGTCCCAAACTCTGTCTTGCTTTCTCAATCATATTTTTAGAAAGTGAGGCTGGGTGGCTTGTGGGTTCCAGAAGCATTGAGGATGAATCACAACTGTGAAAATATGGGAGTGAAAAACAGTGGAGACACAAAGGGAGCATCGTGTCAGGATAGAGGATTGTGGAGGGTGCCCATGTGTTCCCACTGCAGCTGGCCCCAAGGTTCTCCCTAAGGTTTTTGGTCCGATCTCTTTCCCTCTGAAACTCAGGATTTGGCCAAGAATGAGCACTCTCAGGCTGCTCCCGAGGAGGCCCAATACCAGCCCATGGGGGCCGAGAGCCACGTGAATCCACATCTGCCCCTCCCGGCATCAAGGGTCAGCCAGTGCCCTGCCTTTTAATTTTCCATTTATTTAAACAGGATCACATGATTTCATTTGAGAGTATTTCCTCCACCACTTCTGAGTGGAAGCCAGGAGACGAGGCAGCTTTCAGTTCCATTTGACTTCCTGTCACTTATATTTGCCTTTCACGTGTCTGTGGAAGGATGACCAGGGCCTGGCCTAGGCGTGTGGGTAAAGTCCTGGCTGTGGCTGGGCACTTTCCACAGGGGCCGGTTCTGCCTGGGGCTGGGGTGGGTGAGCCCTGTTGGTTCTAGGACCCCGGACCTGCCTGGTCAGCGGAGATGATGGAGGTTCGGTATGGGAGGAGCAGGTGTGCTGTGCCCGTGAATGGCAGTTCCTGGGCCAAAAGGGTCGAGTGTCACGATGGTGGGGTCATTTGAACCGTTTGTCACCAGCATACCTAGGGCAGTGCCAACTGACACAGTGCCCAGAGCAGAGTGGCTGCTGGACTGTCACTGCTGTGTGTCCTGTGTTCACGCAGCCCTGCAGAGGACAGGGCCGTGTGGTCAGGCCTCTTGATGGGGCCTCCTTGCACCTGACCTGTCACGGGATACGTGGAAGGCACTCTGCCTTCCTCCCAGTGTCCTGTACGTCTGAGTGGAAGTGCTTTGTGGGGTGAGGGCACCTCTGTGGGGCTCAGGGGGCAGCTTTGAAACAGTGGCCAGGGTGCTCCCCACAGCCAGGCCCACTGCAGCTCCCTCCTGTACCGTCTCACATGGAAGAGGGTCTCGGTTTTGTCTTTAATTGGTAAAATTTGTTTTAGTGTATGATTATGTAAGAGCTATGAACACAAGGAATTATCTTACATTGTAAATATTTGAGTAAAAAGAATAATTTCGATCAATAAGGGTGCATATAGCATGCATCACTCAGCTTCGCCAAAATCCACGCCATGCTGTCCGGCTGGCATCTGAGGGCAGCCTTGGTGCCCGTCCTCGGCCAGTGGACCTTCCCACATGGATGTTGTTTGCTTTGCATTATTATGGTCCCCCCCAGCGAGCCCAGCCCACCAGATCAGACCATCTCCTCCTGAATTTTTGCACAAATACCTTCCATCATCCCTGGTATTTTACCTGTGAATTACTGTTAGGGAAAATATATCAGTAGCAGAGATACTGATTCTGTAATTTTTCCTAAATAGGCACTTACTCCGGATGAAACCACAAAGCCTAAATAATACATTAGCACGCGAAGCTCACCGAGCTCCTTCCCTCTGTGCCGACCCCGGTTTCCATCTAAATCGATATCTGTGCTGCCTCGACGGGGCCCAGCATGGGCCGTGCTTGGCATACAGAGCAGCTGCACCTGAGCAGCAGCTGAGGGGTCTTAGGGAAGCCGCTGCCCCTTCCAAACATGACTGCCTTTGAAGCCCCTATTAATTGTCAATAACAACTGCTACCTCCATTACAAAAGGAATTGAAAGCAAAAATAAGACCCGGACAATAGAACGTAAACGGAAGAGCAAATCCCACTCCGGATTGGAATTGTCTGCCGGGCTCGTTAATCCCTGGCCTGGCGCTGGGAGTGTGGGCGCCGCTTTTCTTAGGGTTTGCTTTCTGATCTTGTGTCAATTACTGCACAAAGCTTCACACCACACAGCGAATCCTTTTTATAAGTGTTTTAGTTTTTGTTCAATATTTTATGTTTCTGCTTCTAAATCTTACTTGCCGATATCCAACTGATAAGCTGAGCAGGGAAATACAAATACATCAGCCATCATCCCCCAAGGTGGTCACATATGTGTGTGTTTCTTTAGCTTAAGTGAGGTTATTTGATACTCGTGTTTGTTCTGTGTGGAGTTAGGCCTTGTCACATATAAGCAGTTGTGTTCCCACAGGGCTATTAAAGAAGTAAACCAAGTTGGCCACACAATTCAGCATCTAAAATCTGACATTGTTTTCTGGGGAAGGCGGCCGTGCTGGGGGTGCCAGGAGAGACTTGGGGATGTCGGTGTCTCTCAGCATGGCCGAGAACAAACACCCATCCAGTTGTATCATACCATGGGGGCCTTTGTCTGCTTTTTAAAATACTAACAATGTATTTTGGATGTTTAATAATAGAGCAGATGAGGGTACATCAACTGCATTGTGGCTTTACCTGCCAATCTAGTTACCAACCATCACACTGACAAGGAGGTGCGGCTCTCCCACTCTGAAATGATGCCTTTCTCTTCTGAGCTCCTAAAGTGCAGGGTGTTTTTCAGACTGAAAGGTCAAGTCCTTCTTAGTATAGGGCTGCATGTGTCTTTGTCCAGTGCATGTTTGCCTGCTTTCCTCGGGGCACCTGTCACTGCAAAGCCCAGCTGCCCGCTTACCCATCTGAGAAGAAAGGCTTTTTCTGACATTCACACACCACCCACCGCCCACAATCAAGCAGACAAGGACTCTGCAGGCCCCAAAACCCACTCAATCTTTTCATTTCTGTTTTCCTTTTTCTTTTTTAGGTAAATTTTGTTGCTTATTGAAAACTTCCTGTGTGTATGACATTTTTCTAAGTGCAGTAGCAGAAAGAGGCAGTGGAAAGGAATTGAGGTCAATGTTGAGAGCACAACTGAAGTTGCTCATGCCTTATCCTCCCTGGAAAGCCTTCATCAGCTCCTGCCAAGCTGGCCTTGGCCCCCTTCCTGCTCCTAAAGCAGTTTTCTCTTCCATTGCCTGTTTGTCACGAGGCGTCTTAGTTTCTGCCCCACAGATCAGCCCCATGGGGTCAGGAGCCATATCCTGGTAGTCATCTTCTTGGAGGGCCTAGGATGCACTCCTGGCTTAAAATGCCTATGACCTTGTGGAGGACGTGGGCAGCGAGTGTCCCAGAATCACAGCTGCACGGGTGCCCTGTGTGCCCAGGGAATGCCCAGTGCATGTCTTGGCAATCATTTTGGCATTTTTTTCCTCTTAAAAATCTAAATGTGTGTGTTTCACTAGAGATCTTGAAGTTACGGAGGGCTGCAGAGCGATTATTTCAGCTGAGTGGACAGCTCAGGGAACCTGTGTTCTTCTGATTGATTTGCTTCTTGGAAGGAACTGACTGTAGGTTTGCCGAGACTGACCAGTCAATTAAGTCAGCACTGGCCATCCAGATGCCTGGGTTTCTGATGTGCAAGTGCCAAATGGCAGTGAGGACTCGGAACCTCACCACTCTAGAGCTTTGCTGGGATGCACTGGGCATGTTCACATCCCGGAGCTTTCTTGGGTGCACTGGGCATGTTCACACCACCCCAGAGCTTTGCTGGGGTGCACTGGGCATGTTCACACCACCCTGGAGCTTTGCTGGGGTGTGTTTGGCATTGTCATAGAAGACAAAATGACCCTCACACATCAAGAGGAATTGAAACTGCTGATAGATACCAGTGGTTAGCAGCTCTGTTTGGAGGTAATGGTGGCATCTACCAAATATGGAACCCATGTGCCAGGCCCTGTGTGTGTGCCTGCATGTGTGTGTCCACGTGTGTGTGCCTGCGAGTGTGTGCCAGGCCCTGTGTGTTTACCTGTGTGTGTGTGCCTGCATGTCTGTGCCAGGCCCTATGTGTTTGCCTGCACGTGTGTGTGCCTGCATGTGTGTGAGCCTTCATGTGTGTGCCTGCTTGTGTGTGCCTGCATGCGTGTGCATGACTCAGGAGGGACTGACACGACTGAGTGGCTTGACGAGGGGAAGGGTAAGGAGGAGATGACAAACTGGGCATGAAGATTTGTTTACTCATTTCAAGATAGGTTAAGAATGTGTGTGTCTGCTGAATGCAAGCTCAGGGTCTCTACGCAACTGTCTTCCTTAGCTTTAGGAAATACTGTAGTCCAGGCAGTGGGGGACACCGCGAGGAGGGAGCAGAACAAGGAACTCGCTCCTCGGCTCTTCTCCTTTGCAGTGGATGGGCCAGTGCTGCAGAATGTGCATGTTTGAAAACTTCTGCTTGAGTTATTTCAAAATATAGATTAGAGAAAATTTTTTTAGAGTGTTAATTACCACAGAGAAAAATACACACAGCCACAGTAGAGGCCAAGATGTCTTCAGATGTTGGGAGCAGCACTGGCCACGGAGTGCAGCCATGGGAGCAGAGCCTCGCCTGGGGTCTGAGAGAGCAGAGCAGAGCCTCACCTGGGGTCTGAGAGAGCAGAGCCTCGCCTGGGGTCTGAGAGAGCAGAGCAGAGCCTCACCTGGGGTCTGAGAGAGCAGAGCCTCACCTGGGGTCTGAGAGAGCCGAGCCTCGCCTGGGGTCTGAGAGAACAGAGCAGAGCCTCACCTGGGGACTGAGAGAGCAGAGACTCACCTGGGGTCTGAGAGCGCTGTCTGTCAGTGTTTCCCAGGACACAGGCCTGGGAGTGCTTACCTGGTGAGCTCCTCCTTTAGCGAGATGTTGGAGAAATAAACCAGGATTGGCTTCTGGCTACTCCTTGTCGACATGGGCTTAGGTGAATTCATTAAAGTGGTTTTCTGTGCTAAATTGTTGAGAGTTTTCCAAGATGAATGAGTTTAAAACTTGTTAATAATGAGTCACAAGAAAACAGCCACCGTTCTGCTTTGTGCCGTGATTTTTGTTTATCAGGGATAAATGCACACTGAAAACAAAGCCCTTTCCCATTTCCCATTGAGGACTAAATGGGAGTGCACAGAGTTCAGACTCACCAGGGCGACCCTGCTCTTGCCATCCCCTGCAGAACAAGGTGAAATTGGGCAACCGTGGAGGGAAACGCTACTCTTGATCAATCGGGTTTCTAAGGTCCAGGGATATTGTCTTCTTTTTCTTCCTATTTTTCAAGTAACCCAACAGTGCCCTGCTCCAGGGGTGCTCAGAACGCATTCCAGACTCATGGCGGAAGCCTCTGTGGGGGAAAGCCTTCTGGCGTGGGCAGCCTGATGCTTTGCTGCATCATTAAAAGCCAGAGGCTGCCCCAGACAGAGTGCCCAGGTGCCAGGGCCTTGGCTATGAACACATTACGGGCTGCCCCAGACAGAGTGCCCAGGTGCCAGGGCCTTGGCTATGAACACATTACGGGCTGCCCCAGACAGAGTGCCCAGGTGCCAGGGCCTTGGCTATGAACACATTACGGGCTGCCCCAGACAGAGTGCCCAGGTGCCGGGGCCTTGGCTATGAACACATTACGGGCTGCCCCAGACGGAGTGCCCAGGTGCCGGGGCCTTGGCTATGAACACATCATGGGCTGTGCTGGTCTTCCCTCAGTAATCACCGTGGGAAATCATGGAACTGGAGAGTGGGGTGCTTCCTTGGGCCCTCATTAAAGGATGACCTGAAGTCTCGTGGTGGAGGCCGTGAGGGAGGATGGAAAACGCTCAGAACCGTGTAGGAGACGGAGTCATCATGCCACAGGGTCAGCACTGGGGAAAATAAAAGCCCTCAGGTGACGCCCCTTTAGCTTCATAATTTAAATTCATCCCTCAATGTCTCCTGTCACCATGTCTGTGGAAGCTGCCGACAAGCAGAAGATGCACTTGGCTGGGAAAACCTGTCCTACCAGGACAAGCCCAAGACCGAAGCTTCTGGGGACCTGTCACCCGTCTGGCCCTTCAGGGAGGAGGCCAGCTGGAGTGTGGGGTCTCACCTCGTGGTGGATGGGCGAGGCTTCCCGGCTCAGCCAGGGCAGTAGCAGCAGCCATTTCTCTGCCTCTCCACAGGGACCTTGTGAGGTCACCTCATTTTTGATTTTAATACTTACTAGGACAGAGGCGGGTAGATTCTAACCCATGGACAGCCCCACCTGTTTTAGTAAATAAAGTTTTATTGAAACTAGGGTTGGCCGATGTAGTGGTCTTTTCTGGTGGACTAAAATGCTACAGCCTGGGCAGCTTCAGCAACAGTTCATCCTCTCCCCACTATGGAGACTGGACATCGGAGATCGAGGTGGGGCAGGGCTGCTCCTCCCGAGGCCCCTCTCCTTGGTTGGCAGGCTGGACATCAGAGATCAGGATGTGGGCAGGGCGGGCTCCTCCAGAGGCCTCTATCCTTGGCTGGCGGGCAGCGCCTTCTGGCTGTGTCCTCACAGTGCTGTCCTTCTGCACCCATCTCTGGGGGGGAGATTTATATTCTGTGCTAATTACCGATATGTTCCCTCCTTTTTAAAATGATATCTTCTGTGTGTGTGCGTGTGCGTGGGTGTATACACACACATTTATGTATCTATTTAGGTATTTGGTTTTTGCCGGCATCACTGATGAAGTTTCTCATGGTCTTGTCCTGAATTAGAAAAGCGTTATATGTATTGGTCATTATCTTCCATGTTTCCTCCCTCTTACCTGCTGCTTTCACTCAAGGCTTTTGAACTTGTTTTCCCTTGTAATTACTGTGGCTTGAATAGCACCCAATTCTTTCCTAATACCTGCTGTGTTCTAACAAAGCAAATATAGGCATTAGAACCTTAGAAACCAGAGGATGTCAACAAATTGGAGGAAATTCAGAGAAAAGCAACATAAATGATTAAGAGACTGAAGGATTTGTTTGTGAGAAAAGTGGAAAGGAACTAAGTGTGTTTGTCTTGGTAAAGCAGCAACTAAGGCCGGGCAATAAATGCCTTTAAGAATTTTAAGTATGGAAATCTCAAGGAGAGGGAATTATTTTTAGGGTGGTAGAGGGAATTTAATTACCGTAAGCAAAAACCGTCTGACCCGATGTCCGTCTAGGAACAGCCTCCTCTATAGAGGGGGCTCCGGCAGTCGGGGGAGCCTGAGTGGGGACGGCATCCACACTTCCGGCAGGACCAGGGCCTTGGAAGAAGAAGGTTATTGCAGTGATCCCAGTGGCTCAGGCTTCTTCCCTTTTTATTCAGCAAAACACAACTCCTGTGCACTCCCTTAGACTTGACACAGGATCCCTATTTTTGTCTTTCTTACCTATTCCCTTTCTGTGTCAGTTTCTACCATAATCGTTGGGTGTTGGCTGGTGGGCTTTGGGAGCTGAGACAGCCACGTCAGAGGAGGAGCACATGGTGCATTTTACCCCCAACATGGTGGGCAAGGCTGCCCCAGCCCCTGACTGCTTCTGCCCTGACGGCTTCACCATGACCCCGGGCCGGCCTCTCCTCTCCGCACCCACTGTCAAGCCCCACAGTGACCTCGGGACATAGGACGCAGGCCAAACCCCACTTCTGTGCCCTCGCCCCTCCCTCTCCTCTTGTCCCTCACGTTCCCTGCAACCCAGAGCTGCAGGTGGCCTCTGCCCAGGCATCACCTGTTCCTGGGACACCCCCTCACCCCCTCATCTCTGAGAGCTCAGTTCAGGCAAAGCCCACTCACTGTAAGAAGTCTTTCTGCGTGTCTACCCAGATGGCTGCACAAGGCCACCCTCCCCGGAGCTCATGTATGTGTAGTGTTGGCTGAAGGAGGTAAGTTGCAGTAGCTGAGAAGCAGGGGTGTAACTTACAGAGCCACAGTGATAATGACAGTGGCAGCAATAACGGGCAGCACTGGGGCTGGGGTCACCCCACCTGGGCTCTGGCCATCGCACAGATGCTCCTGAGTTCAAACCATGCTCAACAAGGACACAGGGCCCCAGCTCGGGCTCTCACCAAGAGGATGAGCTGCAGTGCAGAAGCCTCAGGGCTGGGCATTGAATCTGGGTCCTGGATGGCTGGTGTGGTTTGGAGCAGGACCGCGGCCAATGGCTGGACCTGAGGAGCAGGGTCTGGGGTCCAGGGACGTCTGGCAAAGCTGAGGGACTGGTAAAACAGTGGAAAACCGTGTCCTGCGGATGCCGGGGGCCGCTGTGCTGTGTCTGTGCGGCCCCAGCCACACCAAGGCCGAGCTGTGGCCTCAAGACTGAGCACAGGGTTCGTTTCATGCTGCGTGGCTCCCCCGGCATTGCCAGGCACAGCCAGGCCTGCAGATGTGGGGTCCCTGAGACCAGGTGGGACTTGGGGGGGACACGGCCCGCTCGCCATCTTCCACTGAACACTAACTCTACAGCCTGGTTTGCTCAGTATGGGTCTTGTCTATGATGGGACCTCAAAAAATCCTGCTGATTTAAAATAATTTAAGCGCCCTCTTTCATTCTTTGAATTTTTTAGAAGAAAGATACTAAGGAAGGAAAAGAAGTAATTGCACAAATAAAAAACAGTTAATCACGAGGCCTTGTGGGCATCCTGTGCGGCCCCATCCCTGGCCTCTACCGCGCTGTCTGACACGGTCACTCCAGCTCACGTCCTTGTAGCCACCCTTAAAGAGAGGCGGCGTCAGAAACACCACGGCCTCTGCCTCCTCCTTCTATCGCATGTCCTATCCATGTGCTATTTAATTACATGCCGATTGATTTAGCATATATTTGTTCATTAGAAATAATGCTTGAAACAAAATAAATATCATTTGGTGACAAAACGCACTCTATTACAGAAACAGCCCCAGGATTGGGGAGGCCCCTGCAGCTGTGGTCTGAATGGCATTTTGCCAGTGCTGGGAGCCTGTGGTGGGAGGATGGGCCTGCATGAGGCCCTTTGGTGGTCCGGCTGCAAGTGCTTCCGTGGGGGATCCAGACCCAGGACAGTTACACGGTATCTCATGCTAGCGTGGGTCACGTTAGAGTGAGTTTCTACTTCCTAATGTTAATGAATTAATTTCACTCTATTTATACTTTCTTATATTCTCTCTCTTTTTTTTTTTTTTTGTTTTTGAAACAAAGTCTCCCTCTTGTCTGCCAGGCTGGAGTGCAGTCGCATGATCTCGGCTCACTGCAACCTCTGCCCCTGGGTTCAAATGATTCTCCTGCCTCAGCCTCCCAAGTAGCTGGGATTACAGGCACCTACCACGACACCCAGCTAATTTTTGTATTTTTAGTAGAGACAGGGTTTTACCATGTTGGCCAGGCTGGTCTTGAACTCCTGATCTCAGGTGATCCTCCCGCCTCAGCCTCCCAAAGTGCTGGGATTACAGGAGTGAGCCACCGTGCCTGGCCTACTTTCTTATATTCTTAAAGAGAAACAAACTGAATGTTTGATTAGGAACCGTCTCTACCACATGTGGTCACAGGACACCGAGGCAGCCACTGTGGGACAAGAGATCCATTTCAAGCCGAGATGATTTTCCTTGTAGAGGCCTCATTTTCTGAAACAAATTTCAAAGTTAAGTGCACGTCACTAGTATAGGCTAAAAATGTGAAGCTCCCAGGAGTTAGCATTTCCAGGCAGATCCAGCTTGACGGTTTTCTACGTCACAAACAGGGATTTATACACTCCCGGTTATAAATTCCATCAGAGCATGCACGCTACGCCTGTCTTCTCTGGCCACCTTAGCCATGTGTTAGAAACATCATACAGGCAAGAGCCTTTTCCTTCTGCAGACAGCGTCCTGTCCTGTTGTGCTCATTTGTATGGCCAGCGGCGCCTATGAACAAGCACACAGACTGTTCCAGTTACCCACCACTTCAGCAGCACATGTGGCCTAGCTCCAGCTCCACACGTTCCTTGAAGAGGAATCAGGCTGGTCCTTTTAAATTCCCTTCCCTAGCCATTTAGAAGTCTGCAACACGTACCCCATCTTGGCTCAGAATCTCTGGGAACTTTCAAACCCACTACTCGCTTGGCCCCAGAAACTGTGAGGTGCAGGGACACATGGAATCCGAGAGCGTTCACGACACTGGGGAGTGCACATCCAGGCCCCAGCCCACAGTGACGGGCTCGGAGGCTCTTCTGACCATCTCTGAGCAGAGGCTTCCATTAGAACTCCCGGGGCTGACTGCAATGCAAAATTAAAAGAAGGGGACCCCGATGGGCACAGCGTCAGGTGGCTTCTGTCTCGGAAGCTCCTTGCACGTGTGTGAAATCCTGAGGTGTGAGTTGTGGAGCCGTGCAGAGTCCTGCGTCCTTCTGTCCCTGCTGGCCGCCCAGCCCTGGCTGGGTGCTCCTCCTTTGTAGCACCCCAGACCCCTCTGACAAGGGTCCCCACGTGGGCTGCTGCTGGGGAGTCAGACATTCCCTCCTGTTCCCGGCTGCTGAGTTAACGTCAGCGTCAATGCTGAAACTGTGTGGTTAACACAGAAATGAGGAAAAAGACATAAATTCTCATAGGGCATTTTAAAAGCTGACCTCACCCCTTAATGTGGCCACACCCCATTTCAGAACTGCCTCTGCTAGTTCAGGCCTGGACTCCCTGCACACAGGTGCTCCTGAGCACCCCTCTCTGCCCCCAAGCACTGGGATGGAGCCTGGAACCTAGACCCTTCTCCCTGCTCCTGGGCCTCATCCTCCCCTCCCCAGGGAGGGGCTGGGCACTGGGAACCTCAGGAGCACTGGACTCCCTGGGAAGCCTCTCTCTAGTGATTCCAGCGGGGCCTCTTTGATGTTCCTAGCTGGGAAAGCCAAGGTCTATAATTACCATGGCCCTTTCTTCTGAAACAAGCTCCTTCATTTTGAGCCACTCTTGTCAGCATGTGCTGGCGTTCATTTGCAAATGCACCTTGCTATCGTTTTAAAGCAAAAAAATGCATTTCAAGAAGCACCACTGGGCTCTTTGCCATGGTGTTTGTTAACGTTATTAATCTGATTTAAATGAAAATTATCCTTTATATTGCTTCCCACATAGGCACACTTTTTTTCTCTTTAAAATTGGAAGGTTATACCAGACGCAATGTTTTCCTTTCCTGCAAGGATGTGTGGGGCTGTTTTAATACAGATTAGTGAGAGTGCAGCAGCAGGGCACTGTAGGTGGTGAAGCCCGGTTATCATGTGTATGATTAGTTTCACCTTGTAGCTGTGTCTCTGAAAATGCAATTAACAGTTTCATATTCAGCGTAGCCAGCTTTTATTCCTGCCGCATGGTGTGCAACATTTGCATCATAAAAAAAACCTAATTGGTAAACACGGTCTTGCCAGCTTCTCTGCGATCCACCCAATTCTCTCCACGTTAATTGGCTCAGCTTCAGCACACGCTGGATGGAATTTCAAAGGACGCCGCAGATTAGAGAGCTGGCAAGCACTTGTGTTTCACGGAACTGACTCCAAGGAGACTCGGGGAAAAATATTTTAAATTAATGCCAATTGCAGGCGACTTGCTTGTCCAATTGTTGCCATGGAGACCGTTGGGTCTGCTAATCTGATGGGTGTGTGTGTATTTATTGGGATCCGTCTCTAATGACCTTCAGAGAGGAAGTCAGCCATGCTGGGCTCCGCGCCTCGGACAGGGTGGCCACTGAGTGGCCCCTTCTCGACTCGGCCCTTCTCTGGTGACTTTCTCACACTCACAGCCCACTCCCCCTCCCCCTTCAGCCAGGCGCGTCTGTGCTGTGGGCCCGGCGTGGCACAGGATGGGGTCTAAACACACACAGGCCACGCAAGGCATCTGTGGCTTGTGAAGTGTGACACTCTGCCCGTGTCCGTGGGGAAAGTCATCCAGATCTCCCGAGCCCTGCCCATCCTCCCCACCTCCCTTGTATGAAGAGACTCGGAATCATCAGGGGGCTCCTGAAATCGGAAGCATCGTTTTTTCTCTGAGAGGCATCCGTGTTGACTTGCTGATTACGAGTCTGAATGAGAGTTCTTGGGAGTGGCTCTTATTCCCTGAATGAGGAAAAACAGCGGGTGTCAGGCCATGCACTGTGCGTGTTTTCCACCGAGGCCCCCAGAACCTGAAAAGGCCACGCAGGTGACACACTGGGACCCCACAGCCGTCCCTGCCACGTGTGAGGAAAGACATGAAACTTCCCCAGGGACGTGGCTGAGGCTTTCTTAGCAGAAGCTGACCCTTTTGTTCCCCCTCCTCCTCGATCGCGGCTTCCGTGTCTATTTTTGTCTTAATTACTAGGCTGTAGTGAATGGATGTGTTTCCCTTAGTGTTGGACCTGGGACCATTAGACAATTGTAATAGACAGACATGTTTGTGATTTGTTTTGAACTCCTAATAATAGCTGGTTGCTTAATTGCAGAAAATAGGAAGAAAGACCTCGTATGTTCTCTGCTACTGGCAAAAATCAGTTGTCTTTAGTTAAAAATTAACAATATGAACTGCTGGTGAGTAAAGAGAAAGGGCTCTGCTTTCCCCTGAAAGTGGATTCCAGATGCACATACAGGGGTGAGGGGCGGGGGCGGTGAGGACCTTTCTGTCTTCCTCCCACCCCCCCTCTATCTCCCTCTCTCCCTCTCTTCCTCTCTCTCTCTCTCTCTCACCACCCCTCCCCTCACTTTTTCCCTCTCTCTCCCCATCTCTTCTCTATTTGTCACAAATTAACTAAAAGGACCTCAGAGTTTTTCATCGGTAGACAGGGGATTTGTTCATTTTAGGTTAAAAACAAAATGAACAATCAGAGAACAAGTGGGGAAGAGGGAACTAAAGGTATAATGGCTTAGAGAAGTTCAAAGATCAACAACCAAATCACTAGATTCAAAGATTCAATGTGGAGTAGAAATGAGGCACAGACTGGCACTCTGCAGTGCTCATGAAGAAAGGTCAGCTGACTGCCTAGACCCCCTGGGTATCTGGAGCTGAATTGTTTTCCTCTGCTCTATCTGAGCCTCTCATTTCAGCAACCCACTTTTATCTGAGGGATTTGCAAGATACAAGGGAAGAAAAAAGAGAGACAAATGAGAGAGCAAAAAGGGAAAAAAAGATATTCTGGAGAAGTTCTTATTCTCTTAAAAATTAGGAAATGAAAGTAAGCTTTTGCATTAAAAATACTTCATGAAAAACAACAATCAAATCTTTTTTGAAACAAGAGGAAAGACAGATGGAGATAGGTAGGGGATGGATGGATGAATGAACAGGTGAATGGGTGGGTAGATGGATGGATGTGTGGGTATATGGATGGGTGGATGGATGAATGGGTGGAGGGATGGTTGGATGGGTGAGTAGATGAATGGGTGAAGAGGTGGCTGGCCGGCTGGCCGGATGGGTGGATGGATGGATGAATGGAGGGACAGAGGGAGAAATGGATGGGTAAATAGATGGATGGATGATGAATGATGGATGATGGATATGGATAGGTGGATGGATGATGGATATGGATAGGTGGGTGGATGGATGATGGATGGGTGGAGGGAGGAATGAACGGGTGAATGGGTGAAAAGATGGCTGGCTTCCTGAATGGATGGGTAGGTGGATGGATAGATGGGTAGTTGGAAAGATGCGTGGATGGAGGGATGGATGACTGGATGAACAGGTGAATTGTTTGATGGATGGGTAGATGGATGGAGGGATAGATGAATGGATGAGCAGGTGGATTGTTTGATGAATGGGTGGATGGATGGACGAACAAACAGGTAAAGTGATGGATGTATGGGTGTGTGGGTAGATGGATGCTGAATGATGGATGAGGGATGGATGGGTGGATGGATGCTGGTTGATGAATGCATAGATGAGTGAATAGATGGGTGGATGGAGGGATGGATGGATGGACAGGTGAATGGGTGAATAGATAGGTGGCTGGCTGGATGGATGCATAGACAAATGACGGATGGGGTAGATGGATGGATGAATAGGTGAGTTGGTGGATGGATGAATGGATGGCTGATTGGATAGATGGATAGAGGGATAGATGGATGGATGAACAGGTAAATTGGTGGGTGGATGCATGGATGGGTGGGTGAGTGGGTGGGTGGGGGGATGGATGGATGGATGGGTAGGTGGGTGAGTGGGTGGGTGGATGGATGGGTGGGTAGGTGAATGGATGGGTGGGTGGATGGGTGGATGGATGGATGGGTGGGTGGGTGAGTGGGTGGCTGGCTGGCTGGCTGGATGGATGGGTGGGTGGGTGAATGGATGGAGAGATGGATGGCTAAATAGACAGATGATGAATGATGGATGATAGATGGATTGATAGATGTATGATGGATGGATAGATGGGTGAATGAATGGATAGATGAACAAGTGAATTGGTAGATGAATGTATGTTTGGATAGATGGTAGGTCAATAGATAGAGGGATGGATGGATGAACAGATGAATTGGAGGATGGATAGATATATGGATGGGTAGATGTGTGGGTGAATGGGTGGATGGAAGGAAGGAAGGCAGGCTGGAGGGATGGATGCAGAAATGGATGGATGAATGGAGGGATGTGTAGGTGGATGATGGATGGATATATAGGTGAATGGTTTGCTGGAGAATATTCAGCAATTGCAATAGCCCTGATTAATGAACAGTCTCTTGGAAACTTGCCAAGTCTGTGCAGGGAGCTGCCTGGCTAAGAAGGAAAAGAAGGCACAGGGCCATGATTCTGAAGTGGAATTCAAGGAACCCAGTATCTCCCTCAAGGAGCCTGCTCTTCAGCTTATGGAAGCCCTCCTAAGCTTGAGGGGGTAACATTAACTTTTCTCCTTTATGGTTGATTTTCCTTCAGATTCTTACAGGTGTTCACTGGCCTTACGAGTCATATATGAGAGGACAAACATGGAAGTGCTTGGCATCCCATCTGTGGGTGGAAGGATGGGCACATGAACTTTTCTAAATCCCTACTTCTGTCTGACTTCACCTCCACTCTCCATGGAGATGTGGCTGAGCCTAAGGTCTATTTTCCTCTTCTTCTGGAGAGATAGAACTGAGGGTTTGATTTGGGTCACAGTCACCCCTACTTGGAGTAAAATCTGCATTTGCCAGCTCCCTTTCATCTAGGTGTGGCCAGTGGATCTGAGCTAGAAGGTTAGGTATGTGCCTTTGCTCCTTCATTTCTCTTTCTCATCCCTGCTCTTGGAATGCAGATGTGATGGCCGGAGCTGATGCTACACCATGGTCCAAGAGGTGACCTGGGAATTTCAAGAGAGGAGAAAGGAGGGCTTCATGGATGAGTCCCCATGTTAGCCCCGACCTGCCTGCTTTCACATTTTTATATGAGAAACAAATGTACCATGTTCTTCAAGCGGTGGTGATTGCAGCCAGAGCTGGTGCCAGCAGAGGCAGCAGTCCAGGGCCACTGCCCGTGCCTCCATACCCACTCCAAGTCAATCACTGGACATACTTTTTAACAATCTTCTTTCTACGCTTTGTGAATTTTGGAAATTCTTCCGTACAGATTTGTTACTCCTTACTTTAAAATGTTCTTCTGTGGCTTACTAAACACTATGGATTTTTTCTTTGAAATATTTGCTGTCTGAGTGATGTAAGCTTGCTGGAGTCAGTCTCACCGTGATGTGGTGTGTAAAGCCAGCGTCGTGTCATCTATGTATCAGCCCCCGGCAGTTCCCCCTTCATTCCCTATCCTTTTACCTATTCACGCACTCACTGAGCAGATTGTTTTAAACATCTGCTTCCAAAAGGCACATGTCAGACACTAAGAACAGTGCACAAAGATGTATGGTTCTTGCCCCCGACACGTGGGACTCTCTCAGCCAAGGAGTGGGAGGGAACAGTTATCCAACAATTTCAGGACGAATGGCTCTCCTACAAACTCGGGATCAGGGCAGCTTCATCCACATTCAGAAAAGGAAGCTCTTCTCACCCAAGTTGATTCTGAAGTCTTTGGTGAGTTATGGAATATTTGATCTCTTATTGTTGTAGTTTTTCAACCAAAAAAAGAAAGAAACCATGATTTGACCAAGAAAGAACTGTGGGGAAAAAGCACCTCAGTGTAAAATAACGATCTATGACCAACTAATCCAGCTGGATTTTTTCTGAGAAAGATTGTTCTTTTTCTCTTTTTAAAAACAAGACTCATCTCGCATATATCTGCTCTCACTTTCTCTGTGGGTCCGAGGGAACTCCTCTGTGAGACAGAAATTAGATGACAGTTTTTACAAACCCCGTGTCCCCGATTATTAGTTTGTAGGATAAGTTCCCAAAAACCACAGAGTGGACAAAATATAAGGTGTAGTTTCCTACTTTCATTTTCACTTTCAGTGTTATATAATTTTATATCCTCCTTTGCTTATAGCTCCTTAAGAACCTAAGCATCATGATATGTTCTTAATTTGTACCATTTTCTATCACTAAATATGGTGATTGTCGGTGACGATGGTCTGACGGTTTGGGGGTTTCTTTTAAACATGTGCTCCCTCTTCTGGTTGAATGGATGCTTCAAACTGGAATGAAATCAAACACCTGTGCATCTTTTGTGCGTCTTTGATTCAGGCCATTGTTATTTGTTAAAATCATAAGGGATTTTGAAACAAAGATGATAGAGAAGAGGCCTCTACCAACTTGTAACAATCACGGGGAGACATAGACTCTGGCATGCTCTTTTGTAAATTTCCCCTTCTTTCTATGTTGTGAGAATACAGGGACTGATGTGAAAAACTTTCACAGCATCAAACAGGCACATTTGATGTCTTTAGCAATGACGTACAGACCCAGGTGGGGTTTTGTGTGGGTAAAATCACCACAGAGATCCTAGCAGAGACCACTCTGTCATTTGCACACCTTCCTGTCATTTGCACAACTTCCTGTCATTTGCACACCTTTGTGGTGTTTGCCGGGATCTCTGTGCAAGGTGCAAGGTGACAGTCCTATTTCAGGATTCCGTCTGTGTTTACAAACTGGTAACTTCTAAAACCTTCTCCGTGGAGGCGATTGTTATTCTAAGTGGAAAGATCTTGTTAAAATGGGGCTCTTCCTCCCCTGCCCGCCTGGGACCATCTGGAGTGGGGGGAGCAGACCCACTGGTCTTTGCAGCATCTGAGGTGCTCCATGGGGGGCCCCAGGCCTCGCTGAAATTTAAAGGAGGAGTCTTAGTCATCAGGAATAAATTAGCTTTTGTTTACTGTGTGTAAGGCAGCAGAGAAATAAACAATACTTTTTTAAAAAATAGACTTTTTAAGGTATATAAACTTCTCATACTGGTGTTATGTGGGTAAGTTTAAGTTACCCTGAAAATATATTTATTTGGAATAACTTTAAGTGGTGCTATATAAATGGGGTGCTACTCTATCTTCCTTAAAACTTGAATCTTTTTCCATAGTTTCTCATAGTTTCAAGATTTCTTCATTGCCTGTTAGCCTAAATGCACAGTGGGCAGGACAAAACAGAACTGATGTTTGTAGAAGTAGCTGGTCAGTGGTGTTTCTGAGGTTTTGAGTAAATCCATCCATCTTGGAATTCTTACTTTTTCAAGTGTAGAAATGATGTAGTGTGTACCCCACTGGGAACCACCCAATGCCATTAACACACCTTTAAACACAGGTTATTTGTGTGTCTGTGGGTTCACTCTCTAGATGTCTCTGTAGCACCTACAATGTCTGATGCCTGAAGTAGGTGCTGAGCTGGTGGATGGGTGAGCAGAGGAAGGAAAGGACGGACCTGGAGGATCCTGGCCCCCCAGGATCTCGTGGTAGTGGAGGAAAATGAACTCTGTCCTCCCGTGTTGAGGCTTTGCCTTGTGCTGAGCTTGCTGAGGGCTGCTGGGGATGCCGGAGTAAGCAGGGCAGTTCACACAGGCCCCTGCCTCCTCCACAAGGACAGGGACAAGATGAAGTGCTCTACGAGGTCCTGCAGGGGCATGGCTGGAAGTGAGGGTGGAGGGTCTGGGGCAGGCAGAGGCCAGCCTGGTCTTGAAGGATGAGCGGGAGACAGTGCCTACTCCGTGGGTTTGGCTGGTGCCCATGGTGGGGCAGGATGGCATGGGGAATTCTGGGAATGGCGTGGCGTAGATCAGTGATGAGGAGTGTGGAAATCCAAGAGTTTCAAGTGTGCAGTGAGTGTGTCATTAGCAATGCTCATAGATCCAAATCGGAAATTCAAATGCTTGGTTGGTGTTACCTCGTGTGCTGTTTCCAATAAAGCTCAAAGATTGATCTCTTTATCATGTGCTATACACCCAGAAAGAGCTGCGCCCAGGCAGGAAGGAGGTTTGGAACTCCCAGGATAAGCTTTGCTTTTTGGCCAGAATTTATATGTGTCCTTATACTCAGCTTGATGTCGTGGTTTTTAGATTAAGTGGGAAAATTTTACTCATCTAAGATTTTTGATTAAGATTATCCAATTATTAAGAATCCTGGCCTCATCATTGGAAACATTTTATCTATTATATTTTTAATATGTTGTCATTTACAAATCACATATACCAACACTTCTCTCATTTGCGGGTTCTGCTTGTACATGCTGAATCGGCTTCATTTGCATTTAAAATAAGACACTATCTTTCCCATGGATAAGAACAAGTTGCTATGTAGAATGAAGACTTCTTTTGGGAAATTCTTGGCAAAGAACCTAGCTGAGTGGTGACGGTTAATAAATAGCACGTATTGTGTATAATCGTGCCTCAGAACTGCTTGCATTTGAATTGGGTGGAAGCAGATTTGATCATTGATGAGAGCGTTTTCAAGTCCGACCTGGAGAGTGGGATGATGAAATGTCTGAAGCGTCGCCTTGTGCATGGGCACCTTTGCGGGTTCACTGAGGGGGGACGGTCACGGGCACCAGGTGGGGCCTCCTGGGGCTCTGTTCGTTTGGACAAATGAGAAGAATTCCTGCTGTGCCTGGTGGAACTGATCACATAGGAAGCTCTGTGAGTGCAGGGACCTCGGGGAAGTGCAGGGAGTGCGGGGAGCTAGAGGCAGGAAGAGCATCTTGGAAACAAAGGTGAAAGGAGAAAGCCTGTGTCCCATTTCAGAAGAAGTCTGAGTATATCAACGTGATAAAATTGAACAGTAAACATTTACTCACCACATTTAGTAGCATATGTACGTAGTAAAACTTTTTAAAAAACAAAGTTACAGTGACTAGACCATGAGAAAGATAGACACGTGCGTGGAAGAGAAGACAGAAAGAAAACGGTGATAGGAGTGTCACTGAAATTCTAAACATTCGTTACATGCCCACATGCGCCAAGCGCTGTGTGAAGATAAATCACAACGTGGCCCTGAAGGTTTAAGGCCCCATGGAGACACATCACTGCTGCCTGCTGGTGGGGGGCAGGCTGCTGCTTTTGGAATGACTTCCTTTATTGTTCAGGTGCAATCTGTAAAATAAATAAGAATCAGTGGAAGACAAAAATATGAAATAAATGCTAAGCTGCTCTTTGATAGTGAGAAAGCACCTGAGGGTGTTTCCGCCATGTGAGCCGCCGCCATGCGCGCGGGACACGTTCATCTGTTTATGAGGAAGGACAGAACTGAGTTGAAATGCACAGACCTGGCGGGGAGCCCCCGCGGCCTCCTCTGAAAACAGAGCCCTGCGTTTTGGTGTCTCACTCCTGTTTTCTTTCTTCTGAAAATGAAAATAAGAATGGGCAATTATTCCATATTTTCCCATCATGCAATCAGTAGAAGTTTTGGTGGGTGTAATCATTGATTCATGGATCCGTTCATTCCTCAGAACCCATCAGGCAGTGTGTATGCACATGCCCACACACATACACGTGCAGTGCACACACCCACATCCCCACACACAGCACACCCACACACACACGTGTACATGTACACACCCACACACACAGCACACCCACACACACAGCACACCCACAGACAGCACACCTCCACACACACCCACACACAGCACACACACACGTGCACATGTACATGCCCCCACATATACACAAAGCACACCCACCTACACACCCACACCCCCACACACAGCACAGCCACACACACCCTCACACACGTGCAATGCACACAACCAGATACATACACACACGTGCACATGCATGCATCCACACACATACAGCACACACACCCACACCCACACGTTATACCCACACACATACAGCACACCCACCCACACACAGCACACCCACCCACACACAGCCACACACAGCACACCCTCACACATAGCACAGCCACACACACCCTCACACACATGCAATGCACACACCCAGATACATACACACACATGCACGTGCACACAGCATAGGGACCAGGCTGACTGTGATACTTTTCTTTCTAGCCCCTTCCTGTCCCCTTCTGTGTCTTCATGCCTTCGTCAGATGCACCTGGCGCTTCCTCCACAGCAGGGCCACATCTCATCACCACCGGCCATCGTCCGCTCTCTGCTCCCTGTGGGAGGTGCCCTGTGAGGCCCCGCTGCCCTCCTTAGTCCCTGCGTCTGGGTCCCCTCCATCACTGTCACACCCTGTGATCACTCTCCCCTTGTCCTCTCTCCTTGATGTGGCCTTGGTGTTGAGTGGGCTCAGGTGAGGTTTACGAGAAGCAAAGGAAATGTTAGGGCCAGGACACCTCCTGCCTCCGATCCCTCGTCCCCTGCTTACCCTTCCTGCCCACCCCCAGCACCAGCCACACCCCGCACTGCTGCAGCTCCACCTGTGATGGGCTGACGTGTGTTCCCCAAGTTCACCTGGGAAGCGCCAACACCCGGGGCCGCATAAGGCGACTGTATCTGGGGAGCAACACCCGGGGCCGCATAAGGCGACTTTGTCTGGGGAGCAACACCCGGGGCCACATAAGGCGACTGTATCTGGGGAGCAACACCCGGGGCTGCATAAGGCGACTGTATCTGGGGAGCAACACCCAGGGCCGCATAAGGCGACTGTATCTGGGGAGCAACACCCGGGGCCGCATAAGGCGACTGTATCTGGGGAGCAACACCCGGGGCCGCATAAGGCGACTGTATCTGGGGAGCAACACCCGGGGCCGCATAAGGCGACTGTATCTGGGGAGCAACACCCGGGGCCGCATAAGGCGACTGTATCTGGGGAGCAACACCCAGGGCCGCATAAGGCGACTGTATCTGGGGAGCAACACCCAGGGCCGCATAAGGCGACTGTATTTGGAGAAAGTGTCTTTCAGGAGGCGATTGAGGTTATGTGAGGTCGTGGGGTGGGCCTGGCTCCAGCAGGACTGGTGTCCTTGAAAGAAGAGACACTGGAGAAGAAGCCATGTGAGGACACAGGAGGAGACGGCCGCCCGCCAGCCTCCGCAGTCTCAGGAGAAACCGAAGCCCGGACCTCAGACTTCAGCCCCCAGAACCGTGACGGAGTACATTTCTGTTGTGTGAGCCGCTCAGGCTGTGGGGCTTGTTAGGGCAGCCCTAGGGAGACTGGCAGGCTTCCCGCCAGAGGACCACACAGGAGACCCTCCTGGTCCAAAATGTCATGGCCGCGTGACGGAGCTGGGGTGTCCACGGGGTTTCCTGTCTTCGAGACATGATGCGTTACAGGTTTACTTTTGGAAATGTAGGGACAGCCAGGGTGGCCCCAGTCAGACCCAAACAAGTCTCTTGGCCTAAGGGACCCTGGGCCTACCTTCCTCTGAGTGACGAGGACACTCAGCGTGCACAGCCACACCAGGTGGCTCCCAAGCCCTGGTATCTATCTCCATAGGGGTGGGATGGCCCTTAAGGAATCCATTGCCGTCCACAGCTGCAAAGAAACGAGGTTGTGGAAATGGCAAGTGAGTGATAAGTGTGTCTGCATCCCGGGCGGCTCTTCCCTCGCCAGATCTTTGCCTCGCGCTGGGACTCACCCTCGCTGGGACTCACCGCAGGTGTCCAGCAAGCTTGTGAGGCTCAGGATGGCAGGAGGTTAGCTGTGTTTCTGGGTTGTCAGGGAGATGTTCTGGATGCCAAAAGAAGGCTCCAGGGCCAGACCAGGGTGGCACTGAACAGTACCAGCACAGAGGAGCAAACATGATTTGGACTTTCCTTGGAAAAGTTGGTAAAAATCGATGGAGTCTGCATTTCCATTCATGCTGCCTATAGGATCTGTCTCTCTAAAAAGGAAAAGGGATGTGAACTCAGTAATTCCACGAGGAACACAGTGTTGGCTGCTTTCTTAGGGTGTCACATCTGCAAAACTCCGTAAGTTGGTTGCAGGTGCCTGTGCTGCCCCAGGAGAGGCAGGAGGAAGGGGCGGCAGGTGCCCCAAGAAGGGAGAGGTTCATAGCAGAAGCCTTGGTGAAAAGGAGCTTTGAACATGTTTATTTGGGCAGTGGCTGCTGCTAGTACCACATTTCCATCAGATTTGACATAAGCATTCCAAAGAAATTCAGATGCAGGCAGAAACCCCTCAGCCTCTAAGGTTTTACTTTCCTTCATGATCCCATAGAGTTAAAAGGAGCCGTGCAGACTTCCCACTCTGAGTGCACTAGAGACACGCATTTGCACACACGTGCATTTTAGACGCAGTGTACTGAATACTAACAGCATCCACGTAAGATGTGTGCCTCAGCGTGCATGAGGACATTGCCATGGGAAACCACAGTGGGCCCTTCCTGTCTCTTCTGGGGAGAGCCCCTCATGGGCCACGAGCACCACCTGAGCCTTCTCCAGCTGCGCAGTGACTGACCAGAGGCCTCACCGCAGATGCTTCCTGCCCTGCACCTCCCCCCACACCCCGTCTTCCAGCTCTCTAAGACAACGTGGACAGCAAAATGCTGCAGCTAATTTTATTTTGTGCATATCAAGTGGGCTTTACTAGCCCCTACTTTTTAAACTCTAGCCAGTGTTAGATTAGTGAATTCCAAGCCAGCTTAGGTCTTTTGCTTAGTGACCTTTCTCTTCTTTGCATTTTTTTTTAAAGAAATCAGCGAAAGCCAATAGTAACCTTTCCATATTCACCACCATAAGCTGCACCCACCTTAAGAGTGGCCACGACTGGGTGCGGTGGCTCACGCCTGTAATCCCAGCACTTTGGGAGGCCGAGTTGAGCGGATCACATGAGGTCGGGAGTTCGAGACCAGCCTGACCAACATGGAGAAACCCCATCTCTACTAAAAATACAAAATTTGCCAGGTGTGGTGGCTCACGCCTGTAATCCCAGCTACTCGGCAGACTGAGGCAGGAGAATTGCTTGAATCCAGGAGGTGGAGGATGTGGTGAGCCAAGATCACACCATTGCACTCCAGCCTGGGCAACAAGAGCAAGACTCCGTCTCGAAAAAAAAAAAAATAGTGGCCACACAGCTCAGACCGCAGGTACTTCATTGGTGCCAGGCCGATTTTCTCAAGCCGGAAATTCTGAGGCTTGTGAGGAAAGGGGGAGGTGTGTGTTTCTCCCGCTTCCATCTTACTGTTTATGTATCTATTAGCATTTAGCATTTCTACAACACACTTCATACCCTAAGAGGTTTTAAAATCAGCCATCATAAACATTACCATTATCATGAGAGGAACAGAAACAAGCATTTTAAAGATGAAATTTGGCAAAGTAGAAGAAGATTTTCTAAAACCATTCTTTAAAAATGAACTCAGAGTCACAGAAGTGAAATTTACATGCATTTGCTTGAAGGAGATGGTTTGTAAAACCTCTGGGAATCAAATACTGTCATGAATTTTTTAAAAAATGAAAAATTTAGGAAGAGCAGAGTGTAGTGGGATCAATATTTTCCATATAAGCACACATACCATTATCAGATCCTGAAAATGAAACTGTCAGGAAAGTGATAAGATGTGCCTGTTTCTGTTATCTCAGAGAAATATAACGTAAACAAGCAGCAAACCCAGTGAAAAAGGATTGTTTTGAATTACTTTTTTTTGAGTCCACTAAGGTGTTATTTATAGCAAAGGAATGCATGCAGTTCTTTAAAAATAGATGCTGGTTAATTTTTTAATCTGCTGGTTTTTTAAATATAAAAAACCTAAAAGTAGAACCACCACCCAGCTGTGGACACACAGGAAGCATCTGGGAGGGGTTAGGAATAAAATTCGGGTTCCATTGAGGGTAGCTCTGAGTCCTGGGGCCACCCAGGAAGTGGGCGGTTCCCTCTCTCATCCTCTGGGCTGGGAGGAGGCTCAGATGGCCCCTAGACCCTGCCTACTTCTCTCAGGCAGAAACATCACGTGAAGTCTTCTTTTTGGTGATAAAACCCATTCTTTACTCCCAAATTGGGCACTGGAAGCATTAACAGAGCAATTTTTGCTTTTCCTGTCACCTTAGAGAGTCACCAAGTTTTCCAAACGAGGAGCCGAAAAGCAGCCATGGGGGCTGCTCCCATCTGAGAGCCAGAGTCTTCTGGAACTCAGTGAAAGGAAACACTGGCCGGGCTCCCAAGGTGCTGACACGTTTCCTATACTGCTGTGACAGTAGCAAATGATTTTTCGTAGCTTGTGGAATTGTAAATGAAGTTTGCTGATTAAGTCGGCAACAGTGATGAAATTAATAGATGCTCTCGAGTCATTAGGCAAGCTATTCTTTAAAAAAAGCAGAGGCCCGTTTTACCACCGGCCTTGGCGTGTTGGGAGGTGCCGCCAAGCCCATGTGAGAAGCTCGCCACCACCAAGAAACCCGGTTCCCGCCAACCGCAGGGCTGGAGCCCGGATGGCGTGTTTCCCCACCCCTGTCAGTCAGCTCGGGTGGCCACGGTGAGGCCCCACAGGTGGGGCAGACATCCATCCTCTGCGGTCCCCAAGGCCTGGGTCTGGGACGCCTGTGGGCAGGGCTTGTTCCTGGGGCCGCATTCCCTGGCTTACGGTGGCTGCGTCCTGACCACGTCCTCAGGGGCCGTCCCTCTGTGTAGATGCAGGCTGTGTGTCTCTTCCTCTTCCTGAAGAACACAGGTCCTATTGGATTGGGGCCCCCTCAGGACCTCGTTTTACCTTTACCTCTTTAGAGGCCCTGTCCCCAAGTACAGTCACATGAGGGTTCAGGGCTTCCCCTGTGGATTTTGGGGGACACAGGTCAGCTCATGACAGAAGCCAAATATCTCCTGCCATCTCCTGCCCTCTCCTGTGCTCTTTCCTCCTCCTCTGGATCCAAGCGGCCTGTAGCAGACCCCCACTTGTGCTGCCGAACCCCGGCCAGGACCAGGGCACTCCATTTCCTGCCAGGAGTTCCACAGATGAGACCTAGCCCAGCCGTGTCCACGCCAGGGTGGTCCGGACCAGCTCCCCAACTCCCGGGGCGTGTTGAAGGGCTGTGTGGAGCTCGTGCTGCATGCGCCAGGGTGGTCCGGGCCAGCTCCCCACCTCGCGGGGCTTGTTGAAGAGCCTTGTGTGGCTCCTGCTCCGTGGACCTGCTGAGCTTTGAGGCAGCCGGGACTTCCTCCCCGGCAAGTCCATTTCTCTCGCTGCAGCTGACCTGCCCGAAACGTCCTCAGATCTGCTTCCAGGGAGCAGGCCCCGGCCCCAGGATTCCTGGCTCCCTGACCCCCGTGATGTCCTTCACATCCTCCTCTTCACCCCTTAGATGAACCCTAAGCTCCAGGGAGGGAGGGGCGCAGTGGGAGCTTTTGTTTTCTCCCTCATCCACACCTGCGGCATTTGGCCCCGTTGTTCCTTCACTGCACGCTGGCTGGGTCGCCATCCAGCTCACGGGGCGCCGTCCACTGCACTGGGGATTCGGGGAACAAAAGTGACTCTCCCCACCAGAGGTTTTAGTTCACAACATTTCCCCTCACCGTGAAACTGGAAGCTTTTTAGGGGCTGAAACTCAGTGGCACTAATTTTTCATATGACCTTCCCCAAAACACGTCCCTGCCTCTCTCATCCTCCGTAGAACCAACTCTTAATAAAGGGGTGAGTGAGTGACCATCCAGAGCACAGCCTCTGCAGGGGGGCGGGTCTCTAAGGCAGCACTCGCCTGACGACCACGCCGTGTTTCCCGCGGGGGCCGCTTGCCTCAAGCCCCCGCTTTGCACCTCAGTTCCCATAAAAGGGCATTTGGTGGTGAGATGTGGCTCCCGCCTCAGTGGGGGGCAGAGCTGGTCAGTGCTGGCCATGGGGGCCACCCCATGTCACCCGAGGTGACTCCAAGGGAAGAGGCACTAAGTGCCATTTCTGAGTCTGAAGCTGGCGGCCATCGTCTCCACTGAAACAACGTGATCCCAGGACCTGGAGACAGCTTGGCCAGCTTCCGGCTGGAGAAGGATCTCCAGGAGTCCCAGTGCAGCAGCGGGTGCCTCCGGATGACCTCAAATACGATGCAACCCCATAGTTTACTGAGCACCTCCTCGGTGCCTGGCACGGTTCCAGGTGAGGGCACAACAGCCAGCCACGCAGACTCATGTTCCTGGAAGGCCAGCGGGCCCATGCCTGCTGTTTGTGTATAAACAGATGAAAAGTGTTTGCTAATCTCCCTGAGGCAGTGCCGGGCTCTCAGCACGGATTGGGAGTTGGCATCATGACAGGGCGGTCCTGAGGCTGCTGATGGTTTTAGGCCGTTTTACCATCTACTACACTGCCTGCGTCTGTCTGCATGGTGGGAGCGCCCGTGAGGCTGAAGTGCCGCCCTCCCTGTCCTCAGGTCCCCCTGCTGTGCACGCCCCAGCCGTGGACTCAGGCCCTGTGGTCCTGAGGGGTCATGGGTATAGGAGATAGGTTTGGAATCAGCTGTACCTGCTTCCAAATTCTGGCTCTGGCTTTCACTCCTGCCTGAACTTAGGCAAATTATTTAAGGCTCCAAGCTTCCCATTCTTTGCACGTGAACTCTACCTCTGGGTTGCTGTGAGTGTGGAGTGTGGTCCCCTCTGTGACATGCACAGCCAAGAGCAGGCCTGCGGGAGAAGGCCCTCTGCTCCCTACCTGTGGCCGAAACTCAGCCCCACCCTGTACCCCACCTGCGGCCGGATCCCAGCCCCCACCCTGCACCCCACCTGCGGCCCGACCCCAGCCCCACGTTGCATCGGACCTGCGGCCAAACCCCAGCCCCACCCTGCTCCCCACCTGCGGCCAAACCCCAGTCCCCACGCTGCACCCCACCTGCGGCCGAACCCCAGCCCCACCCTGCTCCCCACCTGCGGCCAAACCCCAGCCCCCACGCTGCACCCCACCTGTGGCCGAACCCCAGCCCCACCCTGCTCCCCACCTGTGGCCGAACCCCAGCCCCACCCTGCTCCCCACCTACGGCCGGACCCCAGCCCCCACGCTGCACCCCACCTGCGGCCGAACCCCAGCCCCACTCTGCTCCCCACCTGCAGTGGACCCCAGCCCCCAAGCTGCACCCCACCTGTGGCCAGACCCCAGCCCCCACCCTGCACCCCAGCCCCCACCCTGCACCCCACCTGTGGCCGGACACCAGCCCCACCCTGCTCCCCAACTGCGGCCGGACCCCAGCCCCTACCCTGCACCCCACCTGCGGCCGGACACCAGCCCCCACCCTGCATCCCACCTGCTGCCAAACCCCAGCCCCACCCTGCTCCCCACCTGTGGCCGGACCCCAGCCCCCACCCTGCTCCCCAACTGCGGCCGGACCCCAGCCCCTACCCTGCACCCCACCTGCGGCCGGACACCAGCCCCCACCCTGCATCCCACCTGCTGCCAAACCCCAGCCTCACCCTGCACCCCACCTGTGGCCAAACCCCAGCCCCCACCCTGCACCCCACCTATGGCCGGACCCCAGCCCCACCCTGCACCCCACCTGTGGCCGGACCCCAGCCCCCACTCTGCGTCCTACCTGTGGCCGGACCCCAGCCCCCACCCTGCATCCCACCTGCTGCCAAACCCCAGCCTCACCCTGCACCCCACCTGTGGCTAAACCCCAGCCCCCACCCTGCACCCCACCTATGGCCGGACCCCAGCCCCACCCTGCACCCCACCTGTGGCCGGACCCCAGCCCCCACTCTGCACCCCACCTGCGGCCGGACCCCAGCCCCCACCCTGCACCCCACCTATGGCCGGACCCCAGCCCCACCCTGCACCCCACCTGTGGCTGGACCCCAGCCCCACCCTGCACCCCACCTGCGACCGGACACCAGCCCCCACCCTGCACCCCACCTGCAGCCAAACCCCAGCCCCCACTCTGCACCCCACCTGCGGCCGGACCCCAGCCCCACCCTGCTCCCCACCTGCGGCCGGACCCCAGCCCCCACTCTGCACCCCACCTGCGGCCGGACCCCAGCCCCCACCCTGCACCCCACCTATGGCCGGACCCCAGCCCCACCCTGCACCCCACCTGCGACCGGACACCAGCCCCCACCCTGCACCCCACCTGCGGCCGGACCCCAGCCCCCACCCTGCACCCCAACTTCAGTCATGCTTCCCAGTAGACCCCAAAGCCGAAATGTCAGGCAGCTTCCTGTTAAGAAATAAAGAGGAGGAGGAAGGAAAGGTGCGCAGGGCGTTAGTGGTGACCAGGTGCTTTCATCCCGGCCTCTCGACGGCTTTCACGTGTTGGGTGATTCCAGCTGAGAACCCTCTGGCCTGAAACCAAGCATGGCCCTGGGGCGATTTAAACCCGTCTCTCACAGGCCTTGGCGATTGTTTTTGAAGTGATCACTTTAACCTTTTGTTTTAATCCTCTGGTTATTCCCCTGACTGGGGAATGCAACCTGAGAAGCATCCTTTGGCAAAAGAGAAGTTTTATTAGTGAGGCAAGCAGTTAATTAAAAAAATAAAAACTAGGTTGGGCAAGGTAACTCACGCCTGTAATCCCAGCACTTCGGGAGGCCAAGGCGGGTGGATCATTTGAGGTCAGGAGTTCAAGACCAGCCTGGCCAACATGGTGAAGCCCCATCCCTACTAAAACTACAGAAATTAGCCGGGCATGGTGGCACTCACCTGTAATCCCAGCTACTCGCGAGGCTGAGGCATCAGAATCACTTGAACCTGGGAGGTGGAGGGTGCAGTGAGCTGAGATCCTGCCATTGCACTCCAGCCTGGATGACACAGTGAGACTCTGACTCAAAAAATATTAATGAAAAATTTTTAAAAAAGTAAAAATAAAAACCAGAGGCCAGAGTTCGTCAGGTAAACATCTGAGATCAAGTGTGGTGTGTCGGAGCTGCGAACCCCAGTCTGCACCCCACCTTTGAGCGGCTGAGATTTAATAAAGTGCAGTGAAGTCTCAGACTCACACCCCCACCTTGATGTTTCCAGTTACGGAACTCGTTATCAGGTGGGCCAGGGACTTGCGGAGAACAGCTGCAGACAGCAGCTCTTCCCCCTGGTCTCGTCGTATGGACGAGTCTCCCGATGACAGGTTTCCTGGAGGCCTCATCTCCGGTGGGTGCCAGCAAGTCCAGCCAGGGAGCAGGTCCCAGAACTCGGGTTCCCAGGCCAAGCTTTCCCCTGCCTGTGTTGGTGGAAAATGCGAGGTAAGTGGGCAAGAGTGAGAGAACACAAAAGCCTTCAGCCGGGTCTTTATTGGGCTGCTTTATCTTTGTGTAGCTCCGTGGCACGTGAAAACGAGAGCGTCTGAGGTTGGTGAGAAATTCAGGCAGCACGCGGTGCTCAGTCACCATGAAACTAATTTCACATCGGGAGATGAGCTGTGAAAACGGTTTTGCTGTTTATTTAAAGGAGATGAGAGTGGACAAGCCGACTAGAACCCCCTGATGGCTTGAGCGAGGGAGAAGGAGGGTTTGTGTTCAGGCAACTAAATCTGCCTTCTCTTCTTTTAGGCTGGAAATAAAAGCCGGCCAGTGCAGGGGTGTGAGGGGCTGGCTGTGGGTTCTCTGGCACGAGGCTCATGTTTACAGGAGGTCCTCTTGGTGGGCATAGTGTAGGGGCCAGGGCGGACCCCTACGGCCGCTCAGAGGAACAGCCAGGATCGGACCCGGGACCGCCCCACGCTGTCAGCACTGCAGGGGTCACTGTTGCTGCAGCTCACAGTCCCCTGGCCCCCGGATGCCTCGCACCCCGCACAAAGATGACTTCTCTACCCAGAACACAACCCTCTTACATGGGGCATGAAGGATGGAGTCCAGCCAAACGTGCTTCAAAATCTCAGAATTACAACTTGAAGTAGAGTTTTTTTTTTTTTTGAGATGGAGTCTCGTTCTGTCACCCAGGCTAGGGTGCAGTGGTGCAATCTCTGCTCACTGCAAGCTCCACCTCCCAGATTCAAGCGTTCGCCTGCCTCAGCATCCCGAGTAGCTGGGATTGCAGGCGCCTGCCAACACGCCCAGCTAATTTTTGTGTTTTTAGTAGAGACAGGGTTTCACCATGTTGGCCAGGATGGTCTCGATCTCCTGACTTCAGGTGATCCACCTGCCTCGGCCTCCTAAAGTGCTGGGATTACAGGTGTGATTAAACATTACATTTACTGAGCTTGAAATGTGAGGTAGCTTATTCGGTCTACATTTAGACTCTCTCCAACACAGCATCTACGTTGGAGGCTGGACATGGGCTCCTCTCACGGCAGAGCTGCCGCTTCTCCACGTCTCACGCAGGTGGTCTGCTGTCTCAGCGGATGGATGGCGTGGCCAGAGCCCAGGAGCCTCCGGGCCAGCCCTGACTGCTGCTCCCGGCTCTGAGCTAGTGTTTTAATTCTTTAATTATTCCATGGCTCTTTTCCTATTCCACAGAGGAGTACAAATTAATTATTTGGTGAGGCACTTAATTAAAAGTAGAGCTCTGAGGCTGCCGGGTAAAAGCTGAAGCCAGGCTGCAGCCCGGGTCCTGGGCCTCTCCCTTGGCCCTGCAGTCCTTTTCCCGGGCCCTGCATTCCTCTCCCCACCGCCCTGCACTCCTCTCCCCTGCACTCCTCTCCCCCAGCCCCACACTCCTCTCCCCTGCACTCCTCCCCTGCACTCCTCTCCCCCCTGCCCTGCACTCCTCTCCCCTGCACTCCTCTCCCCCAGCCCCACACTCCTCTCCCCACCACCCTGCACTCCTCTCCCCTGCACTCCTCTCCCCCCTGCCCTGCACTCCTCTCCCCTGCACTCCTCTCCCCCAGCCCCACACTCCTCTCCCCACCACCCTGCACTCCTCTCCCCTGCACTGCTCTCCCCCCTGCCCTGCACTCCTCTCCCCTGCACTCCTCTCCCCCAGCCCCACACTCCTCTCCCCCTGCCCTGCACTCCTCTCCCCCGCACTCCTCTCCCCCAGCCCTGCACTCCTCTCCCCTGCACTCCTCTCCCGTGCACTCCTCTCCCCTGCACTCCATTCCTCCGGCCCCACATTCCTCTCCTCTGTGCAGGGGCTGGTCTGGGGGCTCCACGGGGTCCCTATGACCCACTGGTCTCTGCCTGCACCTCCCTGCGCTCCTCCCCCCAGGCTCTGCGCCTCCCTGGCCTTCTCTTTCTGTAGAAACCCGGCTTTCTGTCATGCCTCCCCCCACGTTTATCTGCAGGGACATTCTGGCTGCTGACGTGGCTTTGCCCATCCAGCCAGGCTAGTGTGGCTCCCTTCTCCTCCCTGGTCCTTCCCTCTTGAGTGAGGCCCACCTGTGGCCCTTCCAGCCCTTGCAGGGCCAGTGTGGATGGCAGGAATGACTGGCTGTGTGGGAGGAACCTGGGCTCCAGGCACCAGCCAGGGGGATTTATGGAAAGAGCAGCCCCCTGGCCTGAAGTCAAGGGTCTGTCTCCGTGGCCTTCCCAGGACAGTCAGGAACTGCTGGAGGACAGTCAGTCCTGCCCTGTGGGGCCTGCCCCGTCCTTGGAGCTGAACGACCCAGGTGCTGTGACCTCAGTGGGAGCCCAGGCCAGGCGGGCCCAGGGGCGCAGTTGCTCCACAGACACAGAGCAAGTGGAGCCGCCCGGCAGCCCTGCAGGGCACGTGGGCACTCAGGAGGCAGCTCTGTGTAGAACTGGCAGGCATGACCCAGGCCCCATCAGATGTGCCCCCAACCCCGTCCTCCTGGGGAGGGCAGACACCCCACGTCAGGGGACCTGGGGCCGAGCCCTCCCAGGGCCCCCGTGCCGGCCTCATCGCACTGTGGGACTGCTCCTCATGCCTGTTGAGCAGACAGCAGGACTTAGAGCTCAGTGACAGATGGGCAAGCAGGCAACAGCTGCCGGTTTCCAGAGAAGCTCGTGCCTCCCCACACCCGCCCCGGGCCTAGGATGTGTCAGGGAGGTTGGGTCTCCTGAGGGCCTGGCGTGGGGGAAGATGGCTCAGGTCATACATGGTCCCCTGGGGCGAGGGAAAATGGTTTGCTAGGAGAAGAAAAGATCAATTCTTTATCACTGGATTTGAAGCAAAATGACTTTTTTTCTTTGCAAGCACAGATTATTTTCAGGAGCAATAAATGCCTTAAAAAAAGAAAAGCTAGAGACGAAGAAAGCTAGAGAAGAAAGCTAGAAGGTCCCCTGACCCTGTTCTCAGTTAAGGTCTTGTCCACACCAGCCAGAGCAAACCCACACCACCCTCCAACAGGCATGGGGGACCGGCCCTCGGGGTGGTGGGAGCCCCCATGTGCACGCAGGAGCTGCCCGCCTTGGAAGGAAGGGCTCTAAGCCGTGTGAGAGACCAAAGCTCCCCTGGCACTGACTGGCAGGAAAGCAAAGATCTATCTGACCAGTAGGTTCTCTTAGTAATATTTGTTACTGTATGAATGTTTGGGGTCCAAGTGCGGTCTTACTACCTGGATCTGTTGTGTAGTGGTGAAGTCTGGGCTTTGAGTGTAGCCATCACTGAATAACATAGATGGGCCCGAGCGGCGAATTCTCACCCTCCTCTCCCCTCCCAGCCTCCCAGGTCTGCAGCATCCATTGTCCCATGTGCTACATCCATGCACGCATGTAATTTGGCTCCCACTTAAATGTGTGAATGTGCAGTATTTGACTTTCTGATTCTACATTGTTTCACTCAAGATAATGGCTCCAGTTCCATCCATGTTGCTGCAAAAGACAGGACTTCATCCTTTTTTATGGCTGAATAGTATTCCATTGTGTGCAACAGACAGGACTTCATCCTTTTTCATAGCTGAGTAGTATTCCACTGTGTGGACACACCACGTTTTCTTTATCCATTCATCCACTGATGGACACTTACATCGATTTCATGTTTTGCTATCGTTCCAGTGTGCATTTCCGAAGGGTAGTCTACTTTTGCTTAAACTTGAGTTTGCCGTATAAGTCAGATTTCCATGGATGACCCCTCCTTCTGCACCTC
Organism: Pan paniscus; assembly: GCF_029289425.2. NCBI lineage: Eukaryota > Metazoa > Chordata > Mammalia > Primates > Hominidae > Pan > Pan paniscus. The sequence goes on along the minus strand of NC_073255.2, from coordinate 194,479,831 downwards.
CACATGCACAGGTGGATCCTCCCCTCTGACAGGAGGTGCTACCCCGCCTGCTCATGTGGACGCTGAGGCAAAGCAGGCTGCCCATGCCCTTTGCGGGGCTGGCAAGCCCCTGGTCCACACCCAGATGCACGTTCTGGGGCTGAAAGGCCCCATCCTACTCTGAGACTGCAGGTTTGCTGCCTTCCAGGAACTTACAATTCATGGCAACAAACCTTGGGGTGTGTTTAACAAGTGCTCATTGAATTGGGCATTTTTATCTCCCAGATGTGGCTGGACTGGTGAGATCTGTCCCTGAGTGACAGGCAGGCCTGGAGAGAGTTGGATGAAAATAAAACCAGATAGAAACCATAGAGTGTGACACAGCGTTTGTAAGCTGGGGACACAGTGTTGATTTAGGAACAAGGAGCTGTAAGCTGGGCACGTGGCATTGATTTAGGAACAAGGAGTTGTAAGCTGGGGATGTGGCGTTGATTTAGGAACAAGGAGTTGTGAGCTGTGGACGCGACGTTGATTTGATTTTAGAACAAGGAGTTGTAAGCTGGGGACGCGGCGTTGATTTTAGGAACAAGGAGCTGTAAGCTGGAGACGCGGCGTTGATTTTAGGAACAAGGAGCTGTAAGCTGGGGACGCGGCGTTGATTTTAGGAACAAGGAGCTGTAAGCTGGGGACGCGGCGTTGATTTTAGGAACAAGGAGCTGTAAGCTGGGGACGCGGCGTTGATTTTAGGAACAAGGAGCTGTAAGCTGGAGACGCGGCGTTGATTTTAGGAACAAGGAGCTGTAAGCTGGGGACGCGGCGTTGATTTTAGGAACAAGGAGCTGGGGACGCGGCGTTGATTTTAGGAACAAGGAGCTGTAAGCTGGGGACGCGGCGTTGATTTTAGGAACAAGGAGCTGTAAGCTGGAGACGCGGCGTTGATTTTAGGAACAAGGAGCTGTAGGCCAAAGTGGAAGGCGCTCGCTCTAACGCTGCCTCAGATTCATCCCGATGACTGTGGGAAACACGGGCATCTTCCTCTCGCTCCCTGGTCTCTGTCCTTGTCTAAATTCCCTTCCCTAAGATGTGTTGTTTGTTTTCTGCTGGTTGTTTTCTGTCAGCTTTAAGAGGAGAAATATGAGGAAACTTTGCTGTGCTGCTCTCTGGATTAAGTTAAAAAGGAAGCAGTGGTGGGTTGCCGTTGCCGCCCAGTGTTAAGTGGCTCAGAGCGAGTCACCTGCCCTGAGCTGCATCAGTATTTTCTCCTCTAGAAGTAGACCATTATTAGTGGCCTGTAGTGAAGTATTGCTGTGTCAATAATATTTAAAGAGGAGGAAAACAACGTGATACATTAGGTCTTCTCTGTGGGTTTCAAAGCAACACCCAACACACTGGTCACTGACACAGGGACTTTGCGATAAATTATTCAAGCCACAGCTCAGGGTGTAAACTGCAGCCGTGCATTTTGAAATTAGGCAGTAAAATAACAGCATTGTGTATGACACCAGACACGGGCGCAGGGAGACCCAGTGAGCTCAGTGCATGGGGGGGCCACTGACCCCCTTGGGTTTTGTCTTCCGAGGCCATTGGCATTTTAGGGAGAGGTCGTCCAGCTCTGGGCCTGTCTGCTCACTCGATGCTCTCCAGAGAGGCCTTCAACCCCTGTAGGGTCAAGACTCATCTCAAATCAGAGATTTGAACTTCCGACCTAGGATGGTGTTCTTCCTGCTGTCCTGGACCCATGCTGGGTTGGGGGTGGCTCTCCAGGACCTAGCTCTGTGGCCCACCCTGCCCCTCTCTTGCATGAAAGTGGAGCCAGGGCGGGGACTCAGGGACAGGACACCTCCCGGCTGGCCGACCTCTGGCTCTCCAGGCCTGGCAGATGTTTCCTGAGCCCTCGTGGGAGTTTCTGGAAGCTTCCCACTGCTCTTTCTCTTCTGTGGTTCCTGGCCCTGGGTGGACGCGTCATGGAAATTACATTTCTGAAAGGGGAGGAAAAAAAAGCACGTGGGGTATGTCCTGGCTCTGACTGGGTACGGGATGTCCCTGTGGGGAAAAGCACACGGCGTATGTCCTGGCTCTGACTGGGTACGGGATGTGCCTGTGGTGTCTTTTTTTGCAGAGGCTTGGGGCTGCTTAGGTGGTTTTTTTTTTTTTTAATTTCATAAAGTCATACAACCTAGGAAAAAATCTATTTTCCTCTTTTGTCCTTGGTCTTAATGTGAACACGGACAGGTACGCACCGATATAGGAAACCTGCTCTTCAGAGAAATCCGAATCTATTTACGTTTTGATAGAAAATCTTATGAGCCGCCCATAATATGTTGTGGGAAAATGAGTTAGAGCTCGTGATCAGAAAATGGAAAGTTGCAGCTCACAGCTCAATAGATGCCACCCACCTGCGATGATCCTCCTGAAGCGTGGCCTGTGGGAGGGGACTGTGACCCGGGCAGACACCGTGGGCTCCGTCATAAGGGAACACCTCCCAGTAAGACGGGGGCTCCAGGCTCAGGCGCCCAAACCACAGCTCCCCACTGGGAGTGACCCGGCCGCCACGCGTCTGTCTCCTGGCGTCTGTGTGTCCCCTTCAAGGGGCCTGCGTGGGCAAAACTGAAGATACTGTCTATGCTTCCTGAGCAGAAGGAACCCAAAGGTCTTCCCATCGCATACTCCTTCTCAGATTTTGGCGTGGGCAGTGATTCCAGCTGGACTCTGGAGGACAGTCCACAAGCTCGGCTGTCCTGTGGCCACGGTGCCTGGGGGCTCCTGGTGGAGTGTGACCCCCACATCTGCCTCTGCTCCCTGCTCTCTGTTGGGCCACCCCAACCCCTCCAGGGGACCCCCAGATAAAGGCTTGTGTGCACTGGTGTTTTCCAGAGCAGAAAATCGTCTACAGCTTTTGTGTTTTGTTTTATTTTTATTTAGTTCTGTGTATTCTAATGTGTTATTAAAACCTTAGCACCATAAGGCCCTGATTTCAGGAGCCCTCCTGTTAGAATGAGGTGGTGCTGAGAGACCCACTCAGTACAGACCGTGTGGCCGGTCCCCCAACCTGCCAGCTCTTCCCACAGGCAGAAGCTCAGAGGCTGCAAGGGACTCCGTGGCCACGGCGATTCCACTCCCAACTCATCCTGGAGAGCGAGAGACTCAGGGGGCCACGAGCAGCCCCTCTTTCCAGAGAATGTGTCGCCATGCAGTCTTTGATCACGTTTAAATGAACAAAATTTGGGTGTTTTGTTTTCATGGAACTCACCTTTAGGGTGGCCTTCTCACAGCAATGATTCTGCTTTTCATTTACAGTAGTGATACACAATTTTCCATGTATTCGATGATATAATTAAAAAGTGAGGCTTTGAAAACATACTGAGTGCCTGACAGCTTGGGTGGCACAGGGGGACCACCAGGCTCCCTGGGCGAACGTGGGCTGCGGGCCGAGTCCTGGCACTCAGGCGTCTGCTCTCAAATACTGGCTGGAGCCTCCTGCATGTCTGGGCTGTGCCTGTGCTGGCCTGATGGTGATGGAGGCCCTGACTGTCATGCAGGCCTGCGAGGGGCACGGGCTGCGACCGATGCTGGGAGCCTTTTTTGAGCCCCGGGAGGGTCTGATCTCACTCCTGCTCAGCCCTTAGGTGCCCTTGGCCTCGTCCTGGGTCCCCAGCCTTGGGTGCATCACTTCTGGGAGGGTCTAATCTCACTCTTGCTTGGTGCTTAGGTGCCCTTGGCCTCGTCCTGGGTCCCCAGCCTTGGGTGTGTCACTTGCTGGGACCTGCTGAGAACAGCCCCACACAGCTCTCACCCCAACACTCCCTGTAGCCCATCTCCACAGATCCTCACTGGGTCCCAGGCAGGCTGCAAGTCTGTGCTAGCTCCAGGGTTTAGCAGGGAACAGGTCCGCCCTCCCTCGCCCTCCCTCACCCTCCCTCAGCCAGAGGGAAACGGGCCCTGAGTTTCTGTGCCCCGCACGGGCAGCACCCGGTGCCACCAGGGCTCTGTGAGTTTCCTTCAGTGAAGAGGACGTGTGGAGGAGCTGGGTGGGGCCAGGACTCCACCAGGAAGTGCAGGCCGGGCCCACGGCATTGGGTTCATAACAACAAGTGGCAAGACCCATTTGTCAAAGAGAATCTGTTCCTGGTTAGGAAAAGGAAACCTCAGAAATGCCGGCCATTGCCCTTTTTAAAGTGTCTCTGTGGCAGGAATTGTCCGGGTACTTTCCTGGGGATCCCCTTAGCCACCCTCTGAGGATGGGATTGCGATTCCCATCACAGGGAGACTGAGAAACAGCAGAGCCCGTCGTGCCCCAGCCCGTTGCCCTGTGCTGCGTCAGGAGAGCCCATCGCGCCCCAGCCCGTTGCCCTGTGCTGCGTCAGGCTGGGTGCCTCTCAGGGAAGCTCGGTCGCCTTGGCTTGTGACAGGCTGGAGCATATCCAGCAGCCCTGGCAGTGGAGATAGCAGTGCCCCCGCATCCACACCCCAAAGCCTGGCAGTGGAGATGAGCAGTGCCCTCGTGTCCACACCCCGCACACCTTCAGAGTCAGACGTGGACTCTGGCCAGGGCCAGGGAAGTTCGCTGGACTCTGGGGATCTGGGGCACATCCTGCTGGCAGGGTTGACACCAGCAGCTCTCTCTGCCTGACTGGAGACTCGGCCCCCCTCCCCAGTCCTCCTCGGTAAGCGCTGGGACTGGGCTGGTCACTCCTGCCTGTCCATTCACTCACCCATTGTGCGCCAAGTCCTCCCTCCCACTGTATTGGAGGGAAGTTCGGTGACATTCCAGTGTCCTAGTCCATGTGCTTTGTGCACCAGGCAGCCCCAGCTCCTGAGCACTGGCCCGGCAACATGAGAGGCTGTTTCCTGGGACTTCACTGGGAAGGGGACCAGTGTGTCCTACTGTCAGCACCGCCCTGAGCCTTGACCCCCAGCCTGCCCTGCTCCCCCATCCACCGATGTCTCCTCCCTTGCTTTGTGTCGCTCTCCCCCTGCCCAGAACTTGCCAGAGGTGGGTGCAGGGCGGGGACCGTTGGGCATGGGGGCATGGAGTGTGGCCCAAGCCTTGGGGAGAGGGTGGGTAGGGGTGCCCTGACGGAAGGAGAACCTGGATCCCAGAGGACTTGGAGCCCCTGGAGGCCACCCCTGTGCACAGGTGCCGTGATGCATTCCTGGCCCGTGCCCAATCTCTGCTGCACCTGTCCCCATCCCTCCCCTCTGTGCTCCAGGTCACTCGCCTGCTTGGGAAGCTGTGTCGCTACACGGCCCTGGATCCTGCTTATGATCTGTTGAACTCCACGAGTGCCCGGTCTTTCCCAGTGGCGCTCATGAATTATTTATCTGGGCCCGCTCTGCCCTGGGCTCACACTCACATTAACTCGTGTCCCCAGCTGCAGCTTCACCTGGGCTTGTTTTCGTCTCGGTGTATTTGGAGCTCAGAAGAGCAACTTGCATTTTTCTTCATAGAGGGATGGAGGGCAGGTTTTGTTGAGAAATACAAATTTGATTTATTTCCAAGAAAACAATTTTTACTGTTAAAGAAGGGACACGAAGCAGCTCTGCATTTGACAGCCCCCAGAAGAGTTTTCTTTGCAGCTAATGAGGAGGAGGGGGAGAAGGCAGGTCAGCGCAGCCCTGGGCAGGGCGGGGTGGGATGCGGGGCAGAGACCTTGGCCGAGTGTGGAAGGAACACAGCCAGCAGGCGGGGGATTGGGCAGAAGGCCTGCCCTGACCTCCCAATGCTGCTTCCCTTGAGTTACCTGAGCCCCGGTTTCCCATCTGTGAAGTGGGGTGGACGTGACAAGCATGTGTCATTCCGGCCTGTCAGGTACCCGAAGGTGAGGTGGCACCCACCCCCGCTGCCTCCCCCAGACCATGGTGTCCAGCAGAATCATGGCTAAGCAGCCACGGAGGCCCCCAACCCCCTCATCCCTCCACCCCTTAGACGCACTTGGTCGGAGCGGTGCAGAAAGGAAGGGGCTACAGCAGCCCTCGTCCCTCCGACCCAGCCACAGATGGTGCCCCCCACAAGACTCCGCTTTCTTCTGCCCTCTGAGTCTTACCCCCTTATGAAAACCGCTGTCTTTCTTTCTTTTCTTTTTCTCTTTTCTTTTTTTTAAGGTGTGGTCTTGCTCTGTCACCCAGGCTGGAGTGCAATAGTGTAATCTCGGCTCACTGCAGCTTAGACCTCCTGGGCTCAGGCGATCCTCCCACCTCAGCCTCTCGAGTAGCTGGGACTGCAGGCATGCGCCACCACGCCTAGCTTAACTTTTGTATTTTTAGTAGAGACAGAGTTTCACCATGTTGCCCAGGCTGGTCTCAAACTCCTGGGCTTAAGTGATCTGCCTGCCTCAGCCTCCCAAAGTGCTGGGATTACAGGCATGAACCACTGTGCCTGGCCAAAAACCACGGTCTTTCGACTCAGACAGCCTGAGCTGTGCCGGGATCTTCTTGCCCATTCAGCCTCCAGCCCGGGGGTATCTGCACCTTTAGAATGTCAGTTCCTTAGCGCAGAGCAATGTGTTACAGCGGTAGGAGTTCAGGATTTAGGTCTTGCCTTTTTCTTCATTTAACTGGCATGAAAGAGACATGTTTGCATATGAGGACACAGAGGGTGTCCCTGATTTTCCTCAGGTCACACTGCCCATTCCTGGCTTTAGACACAGATGTGAGAAGGGGATGTACCCCAAGAATGGGACACGGGTGTGGCGATGCTGCCCAGAGCAGCCCTGCCCAGGGTGCAGCCCAGCACTGACATTCTGCACCCCACTGGGGGCCAGGAAACAACCCCTTTCTTGTAGGTGGTTTTTTAGAAAGTGTGGACGTGCATATAACGTGGGAGCTTTAGGCAGTGAGGACCTGTGGACCGGGTCACGGGCATTTCTCGCCTGTGCATCCCTCCCCCATTCCCTCCAGCCCCCCTGTGCTCCCTGGGGCTTGCAGACTGAGTCTTCCAAAGGGTTTGCACCCGTCTGACTCACTGTTGTTACTTATAATAGCACTAAGAAGGGTCCCTGATTCATCACTGTTCTGATGTACGCATCTGCCCGGGAATGCGTTTGGTTTTGGTCTATCAGCACGTGAAAGACAGGGAACCCTCCTGTGGGGCCACGTCAAGACGTGCAGGCAGGACACTGTCCTCTGCTCTGGAGGTTCAGTTGCTTTAGCTGGGCCCGGCCACTGCAAACCAGCCTCAGGAGAGCTGGGGGCACGCCTGGGAGTTGCAACATGTGGCAATTAAGGGGGAAATGAGAGAGAGAGACAGAGACTGCACTGATAATTCTCCGTGTGACCAAAGCACAAAGAAGCCCGTCTTTGGGAGACAAGCTGGAAATGGCCAGGATGCCAATGGGGGCTCCAGGGAGAGACAGCATGGTGTTCCCTGGTGCTCCCATGGTGCCACAGGACATGCATCACTCACAGTCCACAAACAATTCGGGAAAGGCAGGGAACGCAGCTTCTCCTCTCCGTCTGCATGAGGCAGCTTTGACCCTGGCTTGGAGAAGACAAAAGGGGGAGTGGTGAGGACTCCGGTCCCCTGCATGTCCGGACAGTGTTCTCCGGATCCCTGCTGCAGTAACGCGGGGAGTGGCAGGTGTGGGGAGAGCTGGGGGCATCAGTGATGTCCGGAGACCCTTCTCTGGATCCCTGCTGCATTAACGCGGGGAATGGCAGGTGTGGGGAGAGCTGGGGGCATCAGTGATGGAGGCGTCAGAAGTGATGGGGCCACCCCACTGGGATGCTGCATTGAAAAGCAGATTCCCTATTGCCCTGAATGTCCCACTTTCTGCAGAATAGATGTTCTTAGTCCCCCATCCGCTCTGTAACTGTGGATCCCACACTGCATAATAACTGCCCCATGTCTAGAGAAAGACTGATAGCATTTAGGACAGGCCTGAGGAACCTGTATTCCAACTGTTCACCCAGTGTGAACAAAACCAGCAGGCCGCTTCCTCCAGCTATTCAGCATCCAGACATAAAACTCAGCAGTGGGACCAGGCGGCTCCTGCTGTCCACCAGGTCTGCTCTGCCCCTGGGAAGTCTCTTATGCAAGAGATAATGACTGACAGGTCATCACACCCTATTAGTGACCGGACACTATGCCCCCATTAATGACCTGTCATCTCACCCCGTTTAGTGACCGATCATCACAGCCCCATTAGTGAGGGGTCATATTGCCCCCGTTAGTGACCAGTTGTCTCGCTCCCGTTAGTGACCAGTTGTCTCACCCCCACTAGTGACTGGTCATCACGCCCCCTTTCCCTTTAGTGACTGGTAACCTCGCCCCCTTTAGTGACCGGTCATCTTACCCCCGTTGGTGACTGGTCATCTTGCCCCCGTTTAGGTTCCAGTAAGCTCCACACAGCACCTTACCTTAAGGGAGGAAGAGATTTCAGAAGCAGATCTGGACACTTCGTGCTTCCTAATCCCAGGAAGAAATGGAATCTCTGTGTTGCAGACCAAGCGTGGGCGGCGTGCTGGGGCAGTGCCGCTGTTTCATAGCTGGCTGTGACCTTCACGGGCTCATTCCCCACTGGCTGGTGGAGGGGGACCATCACTCCCTAGATCTGTACCGGCAGCTACTCCAGTGCATGAACCCATTATATCCTAAAGCGGGGTTCTCCTGGGACACAGGTGAACCCCAGCGTGTCCAGCAGCCTCCCTCTCACTGCGGCTATAGCTGATACCATGCAAATGACCCCAAAGTCACTGGGCCCCCTCACTCCAGATTCACTCTGGAGGGTCCTGGAGGAGGGGTGGAGTGGGTCAGAAACCGGCAGCTCCTATCAGTGGGTGGGCATGGACCACCTGCTCCAAAATGTCTCCTCTGCCCAGTTACTTCCAGTCCTGCCAACTGGATGGTCCTTGGGTTTCATTAGCTCTTCCAAGGGCAGAACCCCGTGGAAGAGTGAAGCCTTCATTATTTCTAATTTAGCACTATTGGCTTGAATCAAGCAGTCCTAATATCAAACCGTGGTAATGCTGAGTGAATGGGAATTTTGAGTGAGGACGAAAGGAAGCATGATGTCTGAATAGTGCAGATGTCACAGAAAGGCAGGCAGGAGGGAAAGGACCACAGAGAGGAGATGCCACCTGGGAGAGGCAGGCATGGCCTGTGCTTGGGGAGATGGAGACGGATGCAGCCGGTTCTGACCTGCAGCCCCACCTCTGCCACTGACCACGGTGACCACACACGGGGTGCCCTGCCTCTCTGGGCGTCAGTTTCTGCACGTCTACAAGGAAGCAATTGGACTAGCTGACCTCTCAGGCCATTATCTGCCGCCAGAGTCCATGGTCCTAAAGCGAAGCCTCATCCGCTTGGCAGTCTTGCCTGGGGCCTAGTGGTGGAGCCTTCACATTGCCTCACATCCAACAGTGACTCGTCAGAGGCAGACATACTTGCTGGCAGCTTTGCAGCACCCTCTCCATAGCTTCCCCTGGACATACGAGAGCGGGGCTGTAGATGAGGGTATCTATCTCGTGCTATTGCCTCACTGAGCACCAGAGAAGATGGTCAGAACCCCTCCCTCCTCCCACCTCCATCCATCCAGAAGCAGGAAGTGTGTTTGTGTTCTGGCCTTTCTCTTGTCAGTAGTGAGAGATTCGTTACATTTCAACCCCAAGCATTTCACACGCGGTGGCGTCTTGGAGGAGCTTTCTGAGCGAGGCCGGGTCTCGTCAGCCAGGTGGGCTGTCCGGCTGGTCTCCCTGCTCTCGAGATTCAACCCCAAGCATTTCACACGCGGTGGCGTCTTGGAGGAGCTTTCTGAGCGAGGCCGGGTCTCGTCAGCCAGGTGGGCTGTCCGGCTGGTCTCCCTGCTCTCTGGATTTGGATACGTGGTTTCCGTGCACCTCCCTCAGGAGTTTGTTCAAGAGCGGCGCTGGCTGTGCAGTGAGTAGAAGACACACTTGCTGTGTCTACACAGAGAAGTTTAAAAGAACAGAAGAAGGACAGAGCCTTCAGGACCACAGTGATGGATCTGAGGGGGGCCTGAATCTTAAACTCTATCCATATAGTCTCCAAGCAGGGATCATATATGGTATAACTGCATTTTCATCTCTAATCACTGGGGCGGCATGTCAGTATCTTCTCTTTCTTTCCCATTTTGAGTGACATAGTGTGATATGTCTAATGACAACTAGAACAAATTCTGGTAATGAGGTCACCTTGGGCCCGGATGACTGTCTGACGGCTGTTTTCCATAGAAATTACTTGTGAAGGCACACCACACACACAGGATGACTTCCTCCAAGTGTAGGTGTCGACAGGCAAATATGCTAAACTCGCAAGATGGAAGTGGCTTGCCCGGTCTCTCTAGTTTAGACCCGTAAATTGGTCTACATTGAGAGAGCTGCTGCTTTTTTCTAAAAAAAGAGTGATTGTGATTATTTAGTTTCCTCCAGGTGCACGCTTTTTATGTGGAATGCACTGGATGGCTTAAATGCAAGTAGGGCCCAAACATCTGATGTCACTTTGTTAAAGGGAGTGTTGAGTGAGCACGCACATTCGACGCTCCCAGAATTGTGGAGAGGACGGCTGCAGGAGAAAGCTGTCAGTCAAGGCCCATGAACCAAGAGGAGTGCTAGAGACTGCCACCTGCAGGTGGGATTTGGAAAAGGGGAAAGAAGTGTGGGCGCTCAGCCAGGGGAGTAGCACGGGGTGGGGAGCAGCACGGGGTGGGGAAGCCAGGAGGCCTCTGCACAGAGAGCCTGGGCCTGAGGCCGACAATGAGGGGCAGGAGGCCAGTGGCTGAGGCAGGGCCTAGTGCAGAAGTCAGGGGCAGACGTGAGTATTGGGCTTGCCACGTCCTGTGACTAGGGAGCTTCTGCAGGTCTTTAGAAGCGGTTGGTGGGATAAGAGCCCATGTCGGGGATGAGCTGCATGTGGGGAGAGCTGGAGTCAGGGAGAAAAGTGAACAGACTCACCGCGTGGTCAGCTCGTGGCTGCTGAGCACAGCCCGGTGTCAGAGAGCAGGCCTGAGAGTCAGCTTCATGGAGGGCGCGGCGGGAACAGCGCCAGCCCCCAGCCCCCAGCCCCCATCACTCACCACTCACAGGGCCCCTGGCATTCACACCCTGGCCTGGGTTTGGGAACCTTCCAGCCAGAACGGGTGCCGCTGGCTTGGGTGGAGCCTGGCGTGGGGGGAGTGGAGCCTGGCGTGGGGGGTGGAGCCAGGCGTGGGGGGGTGGAGCCTGGCATGGGGGTGGAGCCTGGCGTGGGGGGTGGAGCCTGGCGAGGGGGTGGAGCCTGGCGTGGGGGTGGAGCCTGGCGTGGGGGGTGGAGCCTGGCGTGGGGGGTGGAGCCTGGCGTGGGGGGTGGAGCCTGGCGTGGGGGTGGAGCCTGGCGTGGGAGGTGGAGCCTGGCGTGGGGGGTGGAGCCTGGCGTGGGGAGGGTGGAGCCTGGCGTGGGGGGCTGGAGCCTGGCGTGGGGGGGGTGGAGCCTGGCGTGGGGGGGTGGAGCCTGGCGTGGGGGGGTGGAGCCTGGCGTGGGAGGGTGGTTTCAGGTGAAGAGGACTCAGGCAGGGACGCTGGTTTACACAAGGTCATTGTTACCTGGACAACTCCCTGAGAATGATGAGAAAATATGAGCCAGAATAAAGAAGGCTGCTGGGTTCCCGGCTGTCTCCATGGCTAATGAAATGTCATTTTCCTTCTTGGTGCTTGGCTGTGCAAGTGCACCCTGTCAGGCAGATTCTCCATCTCACGGGCCCCCTGCGAGTCAGGAAGAGATGCTCGCGGCGCTGGGTGAGCCGGCTTCTCCTCAGGGATTCCAGGGAGGCTGCAGGATTTACTGTGCCGCAGTTTCAGCAACAGCCCCAGAACATCCGTGTGTCCAGGCACCGGGACACCAGCGCTGTTGGCTCACACAGCCAGACCCACAGCTTTTGAGCTGATGAACTGCATTACGTCCAGACAATTTCCACTTAACAGTTGTCCGTAACGCTCCTCCCTGGGCCAGCAGCCACATGAGAACAACTCAGCACAGGGATTCCAGGGACTGGGTCGGCAGCACGGTCTCAAGCCCACACTCACAAGCTCACGTGTGCACACACACACGCTACTCCTCCGGGGCATACAGGCAGCGTCCCTGAGAATCCCTGCCTCAGACTCACTCCCAGGGCTGGTGGACACATGTGGGCGGGGGCGGGGGAGGCCACTGCCCTGAAAGTCATGGGTTCAGGTTTCAGCTGTGTCAGAAGCACCTGAAAGCTGGGGTGGGATGTGATCAGCACCCTCTTCGTCTCTGTGACTCGGGGTTTTGGGGGGGGACCCCGCACTCTGCATTCCCCTCTTCGTCTCTATGACTCGGGGTTTAGGGGGGAACCCGGTACTCTGCATTCCCCTCCTCATCTCTGTGACTCGGGGTTTAAGGGGGACCCTGCATTCTGCATTCCCCTCCTTGTCTCTGTGACTCGGGGTTTGGGGGGGACCCTGCGCTCTGCGTTCCCCTCCTCGTCTCTGTGACTCGGGGTTTTGGGGGGAACCCGGTACTCTGCATTCCCCTCCTCGTCTCTGTGACTCGGGGTTTAGGGGGGAACCCAGTACTCTGCATTCCCCTCCTCGTCTCTGTGACTCGGGGTTTGGGGGGGACCCTGTGCTCTGCGTTCCCCTCCTCGTCTCTGTGACTCGGGGTTTGGGGGGACCCTGCACTCTGCATTCCCCTCCTCGTCTCTGTGACTCGGGGTTTGGGGGACCCTGCACTCTGCATTCCCCTCCTCGTCTCTGTGACTCGGGTTTTGGGGGGGACTCTGCACTCTGTATTCCCCTCCTCGTCTCTGTGACTCGGGGTTTGGGGGGGACCCTGCACTCTGCATTCCCCTCCTCGTCTCTGTGACTCGGGGTTTAGGGGGGACCCTGCACTCTGCATTCCCCTCCTCGTCTCTATGACTCGGGGTTTAGGGGGGAACCCTGCACTCTGCATTCCCCTCCTCATCTCTGTGACTCGGGGTTTAGAGGGGACCCTGCACTCTGCATTCCCCTCCTCATCTCTAAGACTTGGGGTTTGGGGGGGAACCCCACACTCTGCATTCCCCTCCTTGTCTCTATGACTCAGGGGTTTTGAGGGGGGACCCTGCACTCTGCATTCCCCTCCTCATCTTTATGACTCAGGGATTTGGGGGGACCCCACATTCTACAAATTCTAACAACCTCCAGGTGGCACCTGGTGTAAGGGCTGCATTTGGAGAACTGCTGCTTTGCAAAGCCCTTGAAGAATGGCCTCATATGATAGGGAACTGGTGTTATATTAACTCAAAGCCTTCACATCATAGCTTGTGCCTTTCCGAAGTATTGCTAATTAATTAACTTGGAAACGCCCAAGGGTCATTTTAGATCAAACCTTATTTTATGAAATAGATGTAGGTTATGAGCCAATAAAATTTTGATACATTGAAGTCATTAAATCATTTGGTACACTGAGTTATTTTTTAAAGTAAACTGAATTACTACAAAAAAAATTGGAATCACTCCCTGTTAAATTAACTGAATGAAAGGGAAAAGCTCCTTTTAAAACAGGAAAGAAACTATTGTTTTTACTATTTTATCAATGACTGGAGTCAAATTTGTGTGTGTGTTGGTGTGTTGAATATATTGATTGGTTTAGTTGAAGTTGAGTTTCATCTGTCCTGGAATAGCAGGAGTTTGAGCAGTTTCACCTGTCCTGGAATAGCAGGAGTTTGAGCAGTTTCACCTGTCCTGGAATAGCAGGAGTTTGAGCAGTTTCACCTGTCCTGGAATAGCAGGAGTTTGAGCAGTTTCACCTGTCCTGGAATAGCAGGAGTTTGAGCAGTTTCACCTGTCCTGGAATAGCGTCACCGACTATGGAAGGCTTCTCCATGTCTCGTCCACACACATTATTGTCTAAATGGTTCTTGTGACACCACTGTCTGCAGTTCCTCTGAATTTGTATAAGGACCAAGAAATGTGTGGGTTCTTGCAAACTCTGAGGTCACTCTTAGGGTAAAAGGCTGTTTATCCACTCAAATTTGGTATATGAGGAGCCTTTCTGCAAGTTACTGATCTAACTGTGTGAGTGCCTGACAACACAGCCAGAGTGCGCAGGGCGTCACCAGTGCCTGTGTGGGAGGCGGGGCTCCGTGGGAACTGGCTACTTACCCCCTACCTGTCCCCAGAGCCCATGTGGGAGGCGGGGCTTGGTGGGAACTGGCTACTTATCCCTCCCCTGTCCCCAGTGCCCGTGTGGGAGGTGGGGCTTGGTGGGAACTGGCTACTTATCCCTCCCCTGTCCCCAGTGCCCGTGTGGGAGGTGGGGCTTGGTGGGAACTGGCTGATCATGTCACTTCTTTAAGCCTGGGTTTCCTCAGGCTTAAAGGGAGGAGCGTCTGCCTACTTTCCAAGGCTGTGGGCAGGCGTGATGCTAATACAATCACATAGTATCTTTTATTTATTTATTTTTTTGAGATGGAGTCTTGCTCTGTTGCTCAGGCTGGAGTGCAGTGGCATGATCTCGGCTCACTTGCAACCTCCGCCCAGCCAGGTTCAAGTGATTCTCCTGCCTCAGTCTCCCAAGTAGCTGGGACTACAGGCACGTGCCACCATGCCCAGCTAATTTTTATAGTTTTAGTAGAGACGGGGTTTTGCCATGTTGGCCAGGCTAGTCTCGAAGTCCTGACCTCAAGTGACTCCCCACCTCAGCCTCCCAAAGTGCTGGGATGACAGGTGTGAGCCACCGTGCCCAGCCAATCACAGGGTATCTATGGCTGTATCTTATGGCTGCTCAGTCCTAGAAGTTTCTTTTCCAACTCCGACAAATAGCTGGAGTAATTTAGTTTGGCTTTGAAACACTTGACTGAATTTCTAAGATATTTGGAGAATGTTCTTCCCTGTAAGTTGACATAAAAAGAGACAGTGGTTTAAGAACTTTCTTACTCAGATGCAGAGATACTGAATTACCCTCTGGTGTGCAGCCTGCCTATGAAGTTTGCATCTCAGCCTGCATAAAATGAATACCCTGATCAACAAGTTCCTGTTTTGCAGAGAAACCTCAGTGATGTAATAATATGGTCATCATTTCCATCAGTACTGAATTTTTACCAAGTCATCGAAATGTGATGGTCACTGAAACTTAATGAAATGAGGATTACATTTCAAAGACTAAGGAGTCCTCAGTGATTATCTTTATGAGGCTTTTGGGGGATCCTTGTATTGCTGAGGAAATAGACTCTATTAGTTATCTGATGCTATACAACACACTACCCCAAACTCACCAGCTTAGTTCCTGTTGTCACAGATCCCCCAGCTACCCAGTCGGGGGCTCTGGCTCTGGGACTCACATGAGGGTATGGTTGGCTTGCTGGCCTGGGCTGCGATTGAGCAGAAAGCTGAGGGACCTCTTATGCCTGTGTGTCACGCACTTTATTCTATGCAACGGATGCGAGTCATAAAGTCCAGCCCATACCTCCAAGGACCGGCATTCAGCGGCACCCCCTGCAGAGAGCAGAATACATAAGCAGGCGTTGTCAGCCACCGGGAGCACCAGAGGTAGATAAAGGAACCGGAGGCAGCGTCGCTCTGGAGCCGGGCTGCATGGCTCTTCTGTGTAGTGACCAAGTCATCTGGACCAGCTGCCTCAGTTTCCCTATCTGCAAAATGTGGGCTCCCATAGTGTCTGCATTAGAGGATTGCCATGTGTTAAATATGATGTGAGAACTTAGAATCATGACCAGTGCATAGCGGACACTCAGCAACGTGCAGTTGCCAGTGTCACCGTCATCACCACCATTGCTGCTGCAGCCACAGCAATGTGAAGTGTTTTCTCAGATGTGGAATGTTCTTAACTTTGGTGGTTTTTCCAGAGAAAACCATGGATTAAAGGATAATATTTTCTAAACTTAGAGTTAGCATGTCTTTCTATTGGGAATTTCATTCCCTGATAACTTAAGCAATGTCCTCTCATCTCCTTCAGGTATTTTGAACATTTAAAACATTTTTCTTTTTTTTTCTATCCATTCAGCAGACATTCATTAGCCACCTGCTGTGGACTGGGTCCTGTAGTAGCTTCTGGTTGTACACAGAAAGAGAAACAATCCCTCCTGCCAGGGCCGCGGGGGTGATGGGAGATGGCAGGTAGGCAAGGCCAAGCCGGTGCAGTCGGCCCTGGGGGAGGGCAGCCCTCAGCATGTGCCAGGGCCACGGGGTGACAGGAGATGGCAGGCAGGCAAGGCCAAGCCGGTGCAGTCGGCCCTGGGGGAGGGCAGCCCTCAGCATGTGCCAGGGCCACGGGGTGACAGGAGATGGCAGGTAGGCAAGGCCAAGCCGGTGCAGTCGGCCCTGGGGGAGGGCAGCCCTCAGCATGTGCCAGGGCCACGGGGTGACGGGAGATGGCAGGCAGGCAAGGCCAAGCCGGTGCAGTCGGCCCTGGGGGAGGGCAGCCCTCAGCATGTGCCAGGGCCACGGGGTGACGGGAGATGGCAGGCAGGCAAGGCCAAGCCGGTGCAGTCGGCCCTGGGGGAGGGCAGCCCTCAGCATGTGCCAGGGCCACGGGGTGACAGGAGATGGCAGGCAGGCAAGGCCAAGCAGGTGCAGTAGGCCTGGGGGAGGGCGGCCCTTGGTGTGTGCAGCTCTGGATCCTGGCCTTGCCAGTGCTCTGCAGAGTCAACTCCAGCGAGCCACCCGCTCTGGGCCTTCCGCTGGGCAGGTGTCATAGACAAGAACATCCAGCCTTGTGAGTCGCCAGGAAGGCCCAGGGGATGTCTTTCTCCCGTCATGGCGCTATGCTTCCTGGGGTCTCGTCTCTCAGCCCCACGAGCAGTGAGGTTGGCCCCAAAACCAGGACCGACTTCACCACAGATGCAACCTCACTGTGACAGAAAATCAGGGGAAAAAGCCTCCCTTGAGGAAGGGAACAGAAAGTGTGCAGTCCCAGAGGGAAGTGGGGGAGCTGAGGACTCTTGTTCTGAAACAATCATCACTGGGGACCCCTGAGCTGGATCAGCTGCTCACCTCTGAGCAAAGTCTAGTTCTGGCTTCTGCTTTCATGAGTGTTTGTGACTTTGAAGGGTTTGTTAAAGATGCCAGCATTAAGACCTTTTCATTATTTTCACAAATGCTGTAGCTTTAGGTGTGAATGAATGGACTTGCCTTGCCAGAAACTGTCTTGAGCTCAAAAGCTTTCAAAAGAGTAAAAGACTCAGAGCATTGCTAAACAATTTCCCGAATGGTCCCTGGCTTTGCTTAGGAAGGACGTGAAGCCATAGTATCTTGCTGTGTCTTGTCTAGGAGGAAGGGTTTGGCTCTTGAAAAGAAAGGCCAGAAGACATGCGGTCAGCATAAGACGTCTTTGCAAAGCCACTCCTGACGGCGGAGATGGCGGCACCACCAGGGAGGCCACGTTCCCACGGGAGCTGTTTGAGAAGCAGATCAGGCAGAGTTTCACCGACGTCTGAGAGCTGGTTTCACAGCCCTGTACCAGAGGAGCCATGTCTTCCACGAAACACACCTGAGAGCTGGTTTCAGACTTTCCAGGAAACTGCCCTGGCCCAAGGCATCTGTAAACCTCTTTTATCCTAATTAGTGGTAACAATTCAGGTCCACCTGACCCGTCATTGGCCTTTTTAGAAAACTCCTTGGCATTTAGTCTGTAGATGTGCATGCGACATACGGGGAGTTCAGGATCTGATGTGGGCCTAGTTACCAAAGGTGCCTGAGCCTGCTGCCTGCGGCGCTGAGTCCTGCCGGCCCACAGACACATCGGGAAGCTGACCTCCTTCCCTCCTCCTCAGCCACGACTCTTGTCCCAGCTGCCACCAGTCTTGTCAGGGTGATCCCCCTTGCTGCTCCCCCAGCAGCAGCAACAGGGATCTCTTAGGTGTCACTAGATCTTCAAGTGTCCCTGCTGCAGCCTCTCCAGATGGTACCAGATCCTACCTCTCACTTCCTCCCGCCCCCACCTCCCCTGCTCACAGGTACTGGACAGAGCAGCATTCTCTCTGCTCCCTGAACATGCTCAATTCATCCCACCTGGGGCCTTCTCACGACATCCCACCTGGGGCCTTGTACACTACTCCATGAACACACTCACGTCATCCCACCTGGGGCCTTGCACGCTCTGGGCCCTCCACCTGCCAGGCACAATCCCACATTTGCCCAGGTGGCTCTTGGCATTCAGGCATCAGCTTGAGTATCCCCTCAGGAGACCTTTCCTGGCTCCCAGATCTCGGATAAACCCCTCCCACCCCTGTCACTCCAGAGCACATTAACCCCTCCCACTTGACGCAGAGCTCAGAGCCCTGATCAGAAATCACCTTGTTCATTGAATTTGGATCAGTGAGTGCCACCACAGATGGTGAGTTCCATGCAAGCTTCATGGGGCACAGCCACCCTACCTGTGGGTCACACCAGGGAGTCCCCAGTGCTGGAACGGCCCCTGTATGCAATAGGCTCTCTACAGGTGTGCTTAATGAATATGCATTTCATTAATCAGTTAACTAATTATTAGATTCATGGACTATTAGCTGTGGTTCCTACCCTTGCATCTGTTTTATTTTCCATACCTCCTCATAGTTTTTCATGGAAACTACTGTGTTTCTGGCTTTTCATAATTACATATACCTCTGAAATTTGATGAAATCTATAACGATTCCTGGCATGACAGCTATCTTTGTTAATAAACTTCTATTTGATTCAACTTCTCTTCCACTATGCCTGGCTTTGGCGATTTGGGAGCTTAAGCAGAAGTGTTTATATCCTCTGTGACTTAGTAAAACGCTACCACACCTCTATACCCCCGCAGTTTAATATCAACAAGACAACATGGGCTTAGGTACATTTAAAAACAAAATATTACTTAGTTTTGTGATGAATTACGGTTGGAAGAGTGTACCTTAGTTATCTGCTCTAGGATTATTTACCCCAATCTGCGGCACAAGTCCACGGCTACGTGCAAGCATGGTCGGCAGATGCTGGAGGCAGGGAGAGGGATGGACCAGTTTGCGATCTTGGAGGCCCCAGGGTCTGGTAGGGCAGCCGCACAGGCACACGCGTGACTATCCCGGGAGGCGGCACGGGAGGCCTCATGGTGGAGGCTCCAGTAAGGTGCTGGGCAGAGTAGGCGAGAACCTGGGAACTCTGTAGGACGAAGGGGTAATTGGTGGGGGGGCTTGCATCTGGATTTTAACCCGTGGAACTGAGGAAGAAGCCTCATAACGGAACAATAAAGAGAACAGAGGCCACAGAGGAGAGTGCCAGCCGGTGCCAGGAGCAGGAGAATGCCCAACACAGGAACAGCCGGAGGAGCCGCCGGGTCTCAACTCTGCTGGAACTCGGCTGCCAGGCTGAGCAACTCATCAGCGCCTCCTGGGAATCGCCGAGCACCTCACATCAGAGAAGTAAGATCAGAGCTTGATTCTGGGAAGATTCGTTTGCTGATAACGCGATGGGAACCAGCCCTAAGCTGCCATGGCCCTGGCTGAGGCCCCTTTCCCGGCATTTCACCAGGACATCTGAGCTGGGGTGGCTTTTGCTTCCAGCTCACCTTGCGCTACAAGGACTTGGATGGTGAGCACTCAGGTGAGGGAGGACCCTGTGCTGGGCTGCTGCCCAGCTCTGCTCTGCCATCCTCGACAGAAGTTCCCTCTCTCCACATCGCATGGGGTACAACACCCCACCTCAGCCACACTGCTTTGTCCGAAGCCTATCTCTAGTTTGTGGCTGTCCTTGGACCAGGCTCAGAGCAGCTGGACCTCCACCCTGGGAACTCCTGCAGACAGGCATTGTGGTTGGGACCCTCTGCATCCCCAGTGCCCAGGGCACACAGTAGGTACCTGGTGGTTATTTAAAGGATATGCAATGGAAAAGAAAAAAGATAAATTCACATGGAAAAGACAGTGAGGTTTTAGACTCCTTTGAACATGAATACCAGACACGGAGGGCAGGCAGGGGCTGGTGGGGCTGATTTATGCCAAGCCTGGCACCAAGGGCTGGCCTCATCCTTGAATCTGACACCCATGTGACATCTATGACACTCACTGAAAAGCACAGTTTGGGTTTAGGGAGCTTGCCCAAGTTTGTGTAAAATGAAGCAGGTCTCCTTGTGGGGCTGTGGGAATATGAATAGCTGACAGCTGAGGAATGATTTGCCTGCATTCAGGGCCTCCTAGGTGGCTGACCGAGGAGAGCAAGAGGACACAATGGTGACCTGAGCTGACATCACAGGGACGAGGAGATTGGGGTGTCTGGAGATGGAGAGGCTCTCAGACATGAGGAGACAGGGGCTGGCATCCAGTCCTTATCCGAAAGTACAGGATTGAAACTTGGAGGAAATCTGGGTTAGAGAAACGGATATAGGGTGCAGATGCTTGGATCCAGTGGTTGGAATCATGGGGTGGACAAGAGAGTGGACAGCAGTGTTGGCAGGAACTAGAGGGCCCCAGCGTGGACAGCAGTGTTGGCAGGAACTGGGGGGCCCCAGACAGGCCTAGGGGAAGCCAAGGTCAAGGTCCCAGGAGGAGGAGAATGCTCTGGGCCTGGGCTGCACCCTGCTGATGGAGGCAGGGTCCGGGCCAGGCCTTTAGTGTGAGTCCTTATCCAGAAACACCCTCTGCTCTCCCCAGCCCCCCACTAGCCCTGCCCAGAGGTCACAGGCGTCAGGAAGCATTTCTGACTAGGGCTTATTCCATACCCTGGTCCTCTGCTCACTCCCAGACACGTGCCCCATGATGGTGAACATGCCTGAGGGGCTGGGGATGGACGTGGGCACCTCTTCTCAGTGCCCGCCCACACAGCTCTTCACCCACAGACACTGTGCCCACTTCTGCCCTGTGTCTACACTTGCCAGACCCCCCACCGCCCTGGACATTTGCAAATCCACCATGCCCAGCAACACCTCCCCAGCACCTGACCCGCTATCTGTGTCTTCCCATGGAGCCCTGCCCACCCCAGCCCCTGCCCTCTGTGTCTTACCACAGAGCCCTGCCCGCCCCTGCCCAGGCTCCCACTGCCATCACCTGCTGAGGTCTGAGGTCCCACCCACCCCTGCCGGCTGAGACCAGAGATGTGCACGACAAGGCACGGACGAGCCCCCAATCACATCGTCCCATGGCAGGACCGACGGTTCCCACTGCCAGTGAACACTGTTCTTGAGGCTTCACTCTGTCTCTGTCTTCTCAAAGTGGACCCACTAACTCCACAGTAGGGCAGCCCCATGCCCCATGCTCCCAAGGTGCCACAGGGAATCACGGGCAGGTGGAAGGGCCCTGTTTGAAATTAAAGGGGATTTCCCTGTGAGCTGGGGAGGAGCCCCGTGGAAGACCTTGTGGGCAGGGTGGCCAGGCTGGAGTGGCACCTTTGACACCGTGCTGGAGATGAGAAAATGCTAGTGGGAGGCAAACAGACTTGACTGCGGGGTCACTCTGCACATCGACCAGGGTGCTGTCCATTCTTTCCACAATGATCATCGCCAGATTCGTAGGGCCGGTGCTCATGGCCTGTGCAGCGTCAACACCACCAACCCGCCATCCAGCAGTGCAAGTCAGGTAGCTCAGCCTGTGCTCCATGTTACGGCCACATCTGCTACCCCGCCAAGGTCAACAGCAGTGGTCAGAGAGATCTAAAATAAACGTATCATTTGGCATTCACTCTGGAAGGAAGCTCACCAATGGCTTGTAACACAGCTGACAATGAATGGAGAAATGTGTTTCCAGTCCCCCCAACAGAAGGAGGACAGCACGAGAGGCCACTTTTCATACCCTGTGGTTCCAGTCCACCCTAACGGAAGGAAGGCAGCGCTAGAGACTGCTTTCCATGCCACGTGGTCTTCTAAAAGCATGCTGTTTATTTTATCTTTGTTGCTATGCTTTCATCTTTTTAAATTTTACATTGCCATTACAAAAAATAGTACAGATTTTAAAAATCTTACAACAGTGCTTTACATCTTATATCTTGGCCATTACCTGAAAATTAGGGCTTTGATTCAAGGAGAGCCATCTAATCCAGTGAGGCAGAAGGATATTCTTTACAGGGTAAGCCCCACCCGGCTGTGACTGTGTCTCATGTAGACAGCTCGTGTGGCTCTATGCACGTCTTTCTCTAAGACCTCTGATTATTTAGCAAAATTATTTAAATGGTGTATATAAATATTGGAAATTCATTTCCCTCCCATCAGGAAAATGACATAAGAAGTCTGTGGATGTCTGGAACTTTTAAATATTGAAGAGCCTACCCCCTGTTATTTCCCCCCACCCTTTCCCCATTCCTCCCCACAGCATGCTATTTGTTATTTTACATCTGCAGGTTTTATGTGGTTCTATTTGGCCTTTAAATCCTGTGTCTGTCCTATTAGCCCATGAACTAAAGGCAGGCCAAGTAGGGCTGTCTTCCCCAAAACTGCCAGCAAAGCTGCTTCATCCCTCGAAGGCCCCTGCACAACCTTCTCCCACCCACTGCTGCTCCAGGGCATCTCATGGGGCCTCTCCTCCAGGTCAGTGAGGCCGCTGCAGCCCAGAGTGCAGGCTTATGTCACCCCTGGCTTCAGTGGGGCCCTGCTATCACAGTGTGGAATTCCTGAGGTCTCTGAAGCCTGTTCTTGTGGTGTGGAGTTCCTGCAGTCTCTGAAGTCCTGTTCTCATGGTGTGGAGTTCCTGTGGTCTCTGAAGCCCTGCTCTCGTGATGTGGAGTTCCCGTGGTCTCTGAAGCCCTGCTCTCGTGGTGTGGAGTTCCCGTGGTCTCTGAAGCCCTGTTCTCGTGATGTGGAGTTCCCGTGGTCTCTGAAGCCCTGCTCTCGTGATGTGGAGTTCCCGTGGTCTCTGAAGCCCTGCTCTCGTGGTGTGGAGTTCCCGTGGTCTCTGAAGCCCTGCTCTCGTGGTGTGGAGTTCCCGTGGTCTCTGAAGCCCTGCTCTCGTGGTGTGGAGTTCCCGTGGTCTCTGAAGCCCTGCTCTCGTGGTGTGGAGTTCCCGTGGTCTCTGAAGCCCTGCTCTCGTGGTGTGGAGTTCCCGTGGTCTCTGAAGCCCTGCTCTCGTGGTGTGGAGTTCCCGTGGTCTCTGAAGCCCTGCTCTCGTGGTGTGGAGTTCCCGTGGTCTCTGAAGCCCTGCTCTCGTGGTGTGGAGTTCCCGTGGTCTCTGAAGCCCTGTTCTCGTGGTGTGGAGTTCCCGCGGTCTCTGAAGCCCTGCTCTCGTGGTGTGGAGTTCCCGTGGTCTCTGAAGCCCTGCTCTCACGGTGTGGAGTTCCCGCGGTCTCTGAAGCCCTGCTCTCGTGGTGTGGAGTTCCCGTGGTCTCTGAAGCCCTGCTCTCGTGGTGTGGAGTTCCCGTGGTCTCTGAAGCCCTGCTCTCGTGGTGTGGAGTTCCCGTGGTCTCTGAAGCCCTGCTCTCGTGGTGTGGAGTTTCTGCGGTCTCTGAAGCCCTGCTCTCGTGGTGTGGAGTTCCCGTGGTCTCTGAAGCCCTGTTCTCGTGGTGTGGAGTTCCCGTGGTCTCTGAAGCCCTGCTCTCGTGGTGTGGAGTTCCTGTGGTCTCTGAAGCCCTGCTCTCGTGGTGTGGAGTTCCCGTGGTCTCTGAAGCCCTGCTCTCGTGGTGTGGAGTTCCTGTGGTCTCTGAAGCCCTGCTCTCGTGGTGTGGAGTTCCCGTGGTCTCTGAAGCCCTGCTCTCATGGTGTGGAGTTCCTGTGGTCTCTCCCACAGGGCCTGGACCCCCTTCTCTTGGGCGACATAGGCTTTCTCTCCTCCTGAGCTGCTGTCAGTCAGCAGGTTAATGCCCATGTGCTCTGGTTTCATCCTTTAAGACCTGAGGTCCCATTTGCCTCATTCCAGGTGCCTCTGCATGTGTCTGTCTTCCTTAGAACGATGTGCATTTGAACCAGTGGAGAAAAAACACAGAATGACTGACGTGAGTTTTGACATGATTTTCGTTAGGACCTTGGCATGCTGGGTTCCAGAGAACCTATTCTAGTGAACGCCTTTTACACTTCCAAGCTGTGCAATCTTGGGATATGCTCCATTTTCTTCTGCCTTGATAGCCAAATGCCAATCATTGGGGAGAAAAATTCTGCTGCTGAATGAGGCAGCACACGATTTGCCCTCTGGAAATTGAACATTTACCTTAAGTGGTAAAAGGTGTTTTCCATACCTTGCTATAAGTTTGCATAGGAATCTCTGCTTTCATAGTTCTCACTTGTGTATGCAGAACTGACATCTTTGTGAATTATTCTCTTTTCTTTCACTGGAGTGTTTAATATGCATTTTAAAATTGCTTCTGTACATATGCAGTGGATAAATTAAGGTACAGAAGAAGGTTTCTCAGTCTACACCATCCCTGGGGAGTTCTTTTTGCTTCACTTCAAGTAGTAGCTATTGTCGCCTCTGGCAGTGAAGTCTCTGTTACTTTACCAATGCTCTCATTACTGCATTCTAATATGGTGGGTTTTTTTTCTTTCTTTCTTTCCCACTTTTTTTTTATTGGCTTGGGATTTGTGTCTTAATCAAAGTGTGCAAGAAATGCACTTAATCGTAAAACAGGGTGGCAGTTTTACAAGATGCTTCAGTTAATTAGCACAGAATTGCTGGGGAACATTCCAGGGGGGCTCCTGGTCTCCATTACATCAAATGAGTTTGCTGTGATTAATGTTATCATAGGAAATACCAGAGAAATTAATAACGATTAGGCCATTACTTCCAAGTGGCGCTCATTACAGCAAGAGCTTTAAGAAACCCCACCAACTTCAATTTCTCTGTCCTGAGGTGTGTCTATGCTGCACTGGGGTGGAATATCCCCAGACTCACCTGGATGTTCTGAATTTTCTGATTCATTTTTCTTCCAGAAATCTTCAAATACGGATTCGTGATGGATAAGAAATAACCTTTTTTATTGAGGGTCTGACGCTTCAAAAATGCATTTATTCATTCCAAAAAATATTCAGTACAAGTACAAATATTTAGTATGTACAAAGCTCTGAGTTGGATACTCAGGGGTAAGAACAAAGATGAACAGAATCCAGCTCTTTTCTTGAAGAACTCATGGAGAAAACACCCACATAAGCAAGATGAATTACACGGGTGTGTTATTAAATCTGTGATAGAGGCACAGGCAGAGGAAGAGGTGGCGAACTTTCTCTAGGATTATTTCAGCTGACTTTACGGGGTAAATGGGATTTCAGCTGCTTCCAAAAATGGTGCAGATTTGCCAGGCAGATGGAAGTCGTGTGATGGAGTGGTGCCTCGTGCATGCAGGGACAAGCCGGCTTTGGTCGCTGGGCAGAGAGGGGGACCAGGGAGTGTCAGGGGCACTGTGAGCTCTGAAGAACGAGCTTAGAATTAGGGTAGGAAACACGAGAATGAGCCCCAGAGAGGGCATGCTGGGCACAGAAGCCACTCCACTGGCTGCACAGCTACCCCTGCTGGGCTGTCCATGTGTGTTGTGCTGGGCACAAGTCCCACCAAGGCTCACCAGGATCTAGATCTTGCCCTGGGGTGGGCAACCTGTGGGGGGGGGTCCACTCTGAGCATGACAATGAAGCACACTGCTGCCAGTTACAGTGAGAGGAGGAAACATGCCCCTGCCATCTGCACAGCCGCATCTGGCCACCCACCCCCACCAATGGTGAGGACGCCATCACCGTGGCTCTGGCACAGCTTCACTCCCTGCTCTGCTCTATTTTCATGACTTCAGACCCTTGTGCTGGAGTAGAGACTTTCCCCTTCTTTCTTCCCCTGGGATTGTCACCTCCCTGCTAGTTGGGATGCTGTCTCTGTCCCCCGGTTCTGCTGAGCAGAGCACCTGGGACAGTGTGTGGGTCTAATGAGCATTGCTTCCACGATGCTTTCTATTTGCCTGCAGATGACCTTGGGTACCTGTGTGCTGGTATTTCTCAATGGGTGTCCCGAGCTCTTGGGGAGTTCATAGGGCAAAGGCGGCAAGTATATTGTGCAGTTATCCCTAAATTATTATTTCCAACAATGTGGCCCCAGTGTCTAATACAAAACTGAGCTGGTAGAGCCCTGGCCCTGTGGGAAACAAATGTCTTTTACCTTTCCCTGTGTGTTCCTGGAACTGAGCCTCTGCAACTCCCTTGCCAGGGCCACCAATTTCCCCAGGCCAGCCCAGTGATGTTTTTCCTGGACTCATCCTCTCACCTGCATTTTCTTGGTGGCTGTGTTAAGTCCCTGCACCTTCAGGGATCCTGTTGGCCTCAGGAGTCTGGCAGTGTTTGTTTTTGCTACTCACTTATTTCTTGGGGAATTTCCCCCAAGACCCTCCGTTCATTTCTTCCTCTCCTCTCCCCCTTAGGAGATCAGGAGAGTCAACATCCAGCTCTGTGACTCCAGCCTTTCTCCTGTGCAAGCTCCAGGCCTGTTCAGGAGCTTTTCTGCTTAGGCCTTTCTCCACCATGCACAGCCCAATCTGTCTAAGCCAAACTCCCAGGTGCCTAAGGTTTCTGCTCCCACCAGGACTCACCTCCAGCTTCAGGCTCAGCCACCCCCATTCAGACCCTGTCCACAGCTTCCTTCCAAGCATCTTGCCTCCTCCACAACTCCCAACTCCATGGCTACCCCTGGCCCCCACCTCAGGAGGTTCTGATGAAACCCAGGCAGCACCCAGCCTGCCACCACCTCCCAGCTTCCCACTCATGCCCTTCTCATGATGATTTCACTTGAGAAATCAGAGGTGGGCAAGTGGCCACTGACAAGTGCAGGATGTGTGCAAAGAGGAAATACTGGCAGCCAGGCACAGTGGCTCATGCCTGTAATCCCAGCACATTGGGAGGCTGAGGTGGGTGGATCACTTGAGCTTAGGAGTTTGAGACCAGCCTGGGCAACATGGTGAGATCCCGTCTCTACAAAGAATACAGAAATAAGCTGGGCATGGTGGTATGCACCTGTGGTCCCAGCTACCTGGGAGGTTGAGGCAGGCAGATCGCTTTAGCCTGGGAAGTGGTGGCTGCAGTGAGCTATGGTTGTACCATTGCACTCCAGCCTGGGTGACAGAGCAAGATGAAAAAAAAAAAGGAAACATTGATGCCATGGATATTGCAAGATGTTAACCCTTCATGTGCAGCATCTGACATGTGCAGTACAGACTCTCATAATTTATCCTGGATTAAAAATTTCAATGAGTATACATTTCAAAAGGAAATTCCTTTGTGGCTACCTGGACAAGGAGGTCTTTTGCTGTTTCTTCAGCACCTTCCACTGAGCCGACAGAGGTCACTTCCATCGCCCATGGGAAATGTGCCTACTGCTCGTTTTAACTCCTGCATGGATATAAAATTAGTTCCCATATATCCCATCTACCAGGATCAACGGGATTTTTTTCTCTCACTCTTTTTTTTCAGCATCTTCTTCACTCTACACACAGCAATAAAATAAGTAAAATGATAGCAGGAATTTACTTGGAAAAAACAAAACACAAACCCTTCTAGGCTGTATGATGGGTCAGGAGACACCCAGGCTGGATTCTTCATCTGCAAGGATGACCCTGGAGATGTGCCGAATAGAGAAGTCAGTGTTTCAGGCCTGAGGAGCCCAGCCCCAGCCGGCACCTGCTGAGTGATCGCAGACACGCGGCTCCACCGTTCAAGTCTTGTTAGATCCCCTGGAAAAACAGAAGGAGGCTGGTTCACGTCCATTCACACAACCCCGAGACCCAGAAACTCTTGAAAACCAAAAGTTTTCACAACTCACTTTGCAGCAAAACATGCCCTGAACAGATTGATGGAAGGCTCTGTGCCCTCCTCACTTACTGCAGACGATGCCAGTCAGCACAGGCATCACAGGTGCTGCCCAAGGCCACAGAGGCTGAAATGCAGTGAGTGGAATGGACACCATTCTGAAAGCTCTGCATTCCTAGGAAAGGTAACCTCAAGGTTTGGAGAGAAGGCCTGGTCCTGTATCCCCACTTCTCACAGTTACCACTTGTTACATGGTGTCAGATGTTCAAGGCTGCCTTGTAAACCATAAAACGCCATGTGAATTTTTTTTAATATTGAGTCAGGTGCCACCCTCACAAATGATCCTGGAGTAGTGGGTCCTCCCCTGCCCTCCGCTGTAGTAATTTACTAGTGCTAGGTGGTACTGGGTAAACATCCAGCTCCCAGAAAGCCAAGTCTATAAAGGGAAGATACTGAAGAATGAAGCCAGTGTCCAAAGGTATGTTACTAACAAATGACCCAACTAATATTGTATTTACACTGGTCACACTGGTGTTCATCACAGAAAGAGAACCGTGCATGAGATGGGCTCATTGGACCTCCATGTACTTGTGTCCCATAGCTTTGTGGCTGCCCAGACCCCTTCTCCCTGGATTCAGCCTTTATTTTTCCTGATCATTCATCCCAAGGTAAATACATCTTCACTCACAGAGGGTCAGCCAGACACTTTTCAATGTCCACCCTCCTGTTTGTTGAGTTTTTCTCTTTTTAGGTATGACTGACTCTCAGTAAACTGCACATACATAACTTGTGCGAGTTGATGACTTGTGGAATGGGTCAGCATTGTTCTCCTTTTCCCTATGTCATGGAGTATTTGTCTGCCTCTGAGTGAGGACGGGGACACACAGCCCTCTCAGCCCACAGTCAGATTTCACTCACTCCTCCATTGCTTTATGGTCCAACAAACAGAAGAAACTCATGGCATTTACAACTCCCAGCTATGTAAATGAGATAGAACCTGCCACACTGAGTCTTTACCTGCACCTTCCATCCCATTTACCATCATCCACATTCAGAAAGGAGTGCAGCTCAGCCGACACCTTGACTTCAGCCCAGTGAGACCCGGGCTGGACTTCTAACCTGCAGAACAATAAGTTTGTCTGTTTGTTCTGAAGAGATAGGGTCTCACTCTGTCGCCCAGGCTGGAGTGCAGTGGCACAATCACAGTGCACTGCAGCCTCGACCTCCTAGGCTCAAGGGGTCCTCCCAAGTAGCTGGGACTATAAGTGTGAGCCACCACATCTGGCTAATTTTTAAAAAAAATTTAATAGAGATAGGATCTCAATATGTTGCGCAGGTGGTTCTCAAACTCCTGGTCTCAAGCAATCCTCCTGTCTCAGCCTCACAAAGTGTTGGGATTATGGGCATGAGCCACTGCACCCAGCCAGCCTGTGGGTTTTTTAAGCCACTAAGTTTGTGGTGATTTGTTACAACAGCAGCCAAAGAAAACAAATATACTTTCAAACACAGAACTTTTTAGAATGCAATCCTTTTTAAAAATGATGATGAGAGTGGTGATGAAGATGATGGTGATGATAGTGATGGTGGTGATGAAGATGATGGTGCTGATGATAGTGGTCATTGTGATGATGGTGATAATGGTGATGATGATAATGAAGATGATGGTGGTGATGAAGATGATGATGGTGATGATGGTGATAATGGGGATTGTGATGATAAAGATAATGATGGTGATGAAGATGTTGATGGTGATAATGGAGATAATGGTGATCATAAAGATGATGATGGTGATGGTGATATTAGTGGTGGTAATGATGAAGATGATGGTGATGATGATAGTGATAATTGTGATGATGGTGAGAATGGTGATGGTGATAATGAAGATGATGGTGGTGATGAAGATGATGGTGATGATGGTGATAATGGGGATTGTGATGATAAAGATGATGATGGTGATGAAGATGTTGATGGTGATAATGGAGATAATGGTGATCATAAAGATGATGATGGTGATGGTGATATTAGTGGTGGTAATGATGAAGATGATGGTGATGATAGTGATAATTGTGATGATGGTGATAATGGTGATGGTGATAATGAATATGATGGTGGTGATGAAGATGATGGTGATGATGGTGATAATGGGGATTGTGATGATAAAGATGATGATGGTGATGAAGATGTTGATGATGATAATAAAGATAAAGGTGATGATAAAGATGGTGATGATGGTGATAGTGATGAAGATGATGGTAATGATGGTGATGAAGATGTTGATAATGAAAATGATGGTGGTGGTGAAGATGATGGTGGTAATGAAGATTATGGTGGTGATGGTGATGACAGGAAGGAGAAAGAGGAGTCTCAGGAACCAAAACAGGAAGCCTTTTCTTTCACAGGAAGGCAGTTAAACCAGGACAGCAGTGTTGCTTCATAAATAATAAAACACCAGCCTAGAACATGTTTTCAAAGCAATTTCCAAAGAGTTTATAGGCCACCGAGATAACTTTTCTTAGTGAGAAGAAGTTCGATGTGGCTGAGTACTCCTGTTGGAATTAGACTTTACAGGGATAAAACTGCAGTTCTCCTGACACCTGCCTGTGAATCAAGCTTTCTATGTCTCTGTGTCTGTGAAACTGGGATTCCAGTGCCCCATGCATGCTTTGGGAAGCTGATTCCACGGTGCTGGTCAAAGTGCTGGGCACAGAGGCGTTCAGTGGCTTTCGAGGGCTTCCTGGATTTCCCACACTTATTTGGAGGCATTTTGGGAAGTGCACTTTTGGGTTAAGTTTTTGGTAATGAGGGGGCTCTTATTTTTGAAGCAGCACAATTCTTCAGAAAGTCGCAAAATAAGACTCTGAAATGCTATCTGAGCATCTAAATGTTGAGTTGGGTGTGGGGCAGAGAGTGAGCAGTGATTTAGGAGAGAGGAAAGAGAAGAAAGAAGATGATAAGAAAAGAACACCTTGATCTGAGAGCTGGAACCTGCTGGGGCTCTGACTCTCCTGAGGTCCCA
This sequence comes from Pan paniscus, assembly GCF_029289425.2. Taxonomy (NCBI): domain Eukaryota; kingdom Metazoa; phylum Chordata; class Mammalia; order Primates; family Hominidae; genus Pan; species Pan paniscus. The sequence goes on along the minus strand of NC_073255.2, from coordinate 194,449,244 downwards.
GTTCATGGCACTGGGCCAGGCCTGAGGGGTGACTGGGGAGAGCCACCCTGTGGTGATGTTTGAGTGGGTCCCAAATGGGTGTGTAGGGTTGGAAACCTAGAAATTTTTATTAGTGCTGACTTTGATTTGAACCTTGCTTCACCACCTCAGCTGTGTAAGCTGGGAACACCACATGGTGTTGGGAAGGCTCAGTCTCTCGATGGTGAGATGCTTGCGGTGCTGTCGTCTGTCCAGTCCAAGCCAGGAACCCTGGTGAGGGGCACCGTCTCTTTATGTGCTATCAGGAAACGGCTATGCTCCAAATAAACTCTCTTGCCAGTGTTCATAAGAGGCATCTTGACTTCAGAGGGGTTACACTGTGAAAAAGGGTTCGTCTTGAAATTGATGAAATATGGTAATCTTCATACATATGGAGTCAAAAACTAAGTATTTAGCACAAAGTGGGCACTCAAAGAGTGCTAGCTCCCTTTCCATCTCTCTCCCACAAATCTACCTCCATATCCTGTTTTCAAGTCCCTGTCTGGAGATCCCTTTCTTGGTGTTCTGGAATTTCCTATTGAATGAAAGCATGTCACCTACTGATGAAGGGGCCGGTGTCCCTGTTTGCCTGGGACAGCCCTGCCTTGTGCCTCAGATCCCTGTGTTCCGCTACGGCACTGACACTCACTCCCAAAGGTCTCTGTTGAAGATAAATTATACCATGGCCCAACTGACAGAGTGCAGGGCACTCACAAACCAAAGCCCGGGCAAGTCTGTGCGGCGGAGAAATTGGGGCAAGAGGAGGATCGTCGAAAGAACAGGCCATGGGGATCAGCCAGGGTTGAGTGGGCTGGGGTTTCACACCAACCTTCAAGTGGGAAGCTTGAGGAAGGGAATCAGAGCACCCAGTGCCAAGCTCTGAGGTGAGTCGGTCAAGTCCATGATGCTGCCTCAGGTTGGCCCTGGTGGTCACAGCTCCACACGCCAAGTAAGGCCATCACTGGGTGTTAATGGCGTGAGACAGACTCAAGGGCCCTGCTGCACCTGCTCCTGTGTTGTGGCCTGCACGGGGTTGTGGATGAACTGTTTTGACCAAATTAGATTGGCAAACATTTAACCTCAAATGGATTAATTCCCCTCATTCCCAAATCACCCTCAAGTTTAACTGTCTTGACTCATTCCGGTGATTTTTTTTTTTTTTGGTAGCACAAAACTGGAATGTTAGGGTCAAACATCATTCTAATATGCCAATAACCGTCCAGCCCAGCAGTTGCCAACATCTTGCTGATGAATTAGTCTGGGGGGTGGGGTCCAGCTTCCACATCTCTACATCGCCCCCAGTGATCCTCTGTGCATGTGGGGCGGACCCCAGTCTGGCCTAGTGTTTCTGTAGACGTGGGTGTGTGGAGCATCTGGGAGCTCCAGCCCAGGTCGGTGGGGCCAGGACCAGAACTCAACACTACCCCACCCAGCTGTCCCCGTGGTGTGCCAGTGGGAACGGGGGTCCCACACAGAGGGAGGTCACTGCAAGGTGGTCGTGCCCTCAACAGCCTCTTACAGATGAAGACTAAGATCTATTGGGAATAATCTTTATTGAAAAAAACACTGCTTGAACTTGAACAGGGCAAATAACATGTAATTAGGACTTAATGACTGGGTGCAGTGGCTCATACCTATAAATCCCAGCACTTTGGGAGGCCAAGGCCAGGAGTTTGAGACCAGCCTGGGCAACATAGGGAGAACTCGTCTGTCCAAAAATAAAACAAAACAAAAGGATTTAATGATAGAAATTAAGTTTGAGAAATGTAGCAATCCCTGCCATTGGACTGGAAAGATGAACGAGTTAGCCCTGTTCTGGCATCTCCTGGGTGGACTAGCACCGAGGTGCTGTGACAGGTAGCCAAGGGGACCTCACTGAGAAGCGGCATCATCTGCCCTGGGGATGGGGTGAGGGCATGACCACAGATCTCCCCCCTGCAGACTTCTCTCCCAGGCCCGAACTGTGGCCTGTTTCCACCCAAGGCTGCCTGCCATTATGGAAATTCTTTATGTGTGGAACACATTCTCAGAGAACGTGTGAAGTAATTATATCCAAGCCAATGGGCTGTTTAGCAACCGAACTGATGTGTGTAACACGTATCTATGTGATTACTTTTAAGAACTGGGTCCTAACCTCAGACATGGTGCTTAACAAGAAATAATAAAACCAAACCAATTCTTAGTTATTTTAGTCCTGGGACACAGGGTTCCTTTCAATAAATTGTAGATTGCTCCAAAACCTTGTTTCTGCCATTAGTTCCAGTATTGTCCACCTTATTTTTTCCAGGCAACAAAGTTGTCAGTTTTCTGCTTCTGGTCTTAAACACCCCCAGCCCGCTATTCTACAGCGCGCACACAGGAAGGAAAGGATGCCGCAGAAGGGAGGGACTGTCTCTGACTGCAGGTCCACCTGAGGCCAGGAGACTGCCCGGCTCAGCCTGCGGGCTTGCATCTGACTTGCACCGTGGCTGTCTGAGCTGAGAGTGTGCGTCTGCTGAGCACATCTGTGCTGGGCGCTGCGCTGGCTGAGTGTCTGCCGTGTGGACTTGCTTCTCTGCATGCTGCCTTGTGAGGTGGCCTCATCACCCCATTTAAAGACAGGAAAACCCCGTTCATAGATAGGACAGTATCAATGACCTGCCAGCATCCCATGGCTAAGGGCATGTTCCTCACCATTTTAGGGCTCAAAGACTAACTTGCTCAAGGTTATCCAAATAGTGGGGAATGGAACCAAGAATGCCACAGTCTGTGGGTTTATATGACCCTCTAGTCCATGCCATATATGGTCCTCATTTGTAAATTCCTTCTGGGGTGAGGCTGAGATTATTCCTGACTGGTTCACTTTGAACCTCCCCATGTCTGTAATAGGAACAGGTGTCACGAACCCTTCCTATGCTTGTCACCCAAAACCCTTCCCACCGGACTCTTCCAGCTTGTCCACAGGTGTTCCTCAAGTACCTGCCATGTGCAGGCTGCACCTGACTCCAGGTGTGTAGGTACCAATAAAAGGCCTGGGATCTGACTTCAGGAAGCTGTAGTCTTAACATTGATGAAAATAATCTGTGTATTAAATATTGTAAAAACTAAGCACCCTTGGTCTGCAGTCCTGGATCAGGGTGTCCTCTAATAATGAGAGACCTGCTGGTGACCGAGTTTGAAAATTCTATTCCTCTGTGCATCTGAACATATGCATTAAAGTCAACACCAAGGAATAGGAAACGGGAAGGGGAATAATGCTCCCGCTGATGGAATAACACTCCTGCTGAAGTGTGGCCATTCACATTCGGATCTCATCCTGCTGGCAGCAGCGTGTTTTCATCGACCAGGAAACACACAAATATTTGTAGTTGTTTATGCTAATATACAAACATTTTAAAAGCACTTTGCTTCTCCTTAAATTTCAAAGAAAAATAGAAGACTCTGGATTTTTCAAATTAGAAAATGACCCACTTTCTTCTTCACTGAAACTGTTTCATAAAATACTTTCACATCCTGTGTTTCCCGCCAGAGTAGGGACTGCGCCGCTTGTGTGCACCCGCCGGGCACTGAGGCCTCTTCAGCAGGAGGGAAAGTGAGAGGGTGGGACACAGAGTGGCTCTTCCAGAGCCTCCCACACACCCCGGGTCCAGGTGTGGCCGCCGGGTCTCCACACACCCCGGGTCCGGCCGCCAGGTCTCCGCAACCCCGGGTCCCGGTGGGGCCGCTGGGTCTCCTGGGCTCATTGTGACTCAGGAAGCCTCTTTCCCACTGGAACTCATCCTCCATAAACCTGGCAGAGGCTCATGTTCGGGCTCCCATAAGTAGACACATTTGTTTAGTGCCTTAGAATATGAGTGCCGAATTTACTAAGTGCCTTCGAGTGTGAGTGCTGAAAGGCAGTCACCTGAAAATTTCATTTTACAAATCAGGAAACTGAAGAATAGAGAAAGTAAATAACAAAACCAAGGTTACACCGTTATTAAATGGATGCTTTAATGCTGAGACAGGTCTCTTGGGCCCTAGACCACTTTCCTGCCCTCTTTCTAAAATTGTTGTTGTTTTAATCGACTTTTTATAATTTTTTTTTTTTTTGAGACAGAGTCTGTCTCTGTCATCCAGGCTGGAGTGCAGTGGCACAATCTCAACTCACTGCAACCTCCACCTCCCGGGTTCAAGCAATTCTCCTGCCTCAGCCTTCCATGTAGCTGGGATTACAGGTGTGTACCACCATGCCCAGCTAATTTTTTTGATTTTCAGTAGAGATGGGTCTTCACCCTGTTGGCCAGGCTGGTCTCAAACTCCTGGCCTCAAGTGATCCACCTGCCACAGCCTCCCGAAATGCTGGGATTACAGGTATGAGCTACCACGCCTGACCTTATAATAATTCTTAATATCTATATTGTGTGCCATTATGAAATTTTTGGAAAAAATCAAAAGAGGAAAGAAAAATATTTCTTCATAATCTCTCTAATAAACTATAACTACTGTGAATATTTTGGCATATTTCCTTCAAGAGTGTTACAGATACATATTTTAATATAATTGAGAATTTCACTTCCATGGTTTTGTTTTTTGCTTGTTTTTTGTTTTGTTTTGGTTTTGTTTTGTTTTTGTTTTTGAGACGGAGTCTCGCTCTGTCACCCAGGCTGGAGTGCAGTGGCATGATCTTGGCTCACTGCAACCTCCACGTCCTGTGTTCAAGTGATTCTCCTGCCTCAGCCTCCAGAGTAGCTGGGATTACAGGCGCCCATCACCATGCCTGGCTGATTTTTGTATTTTTAGTAGAGACGGGCTTTTGCTGTGTTGGCCAGGCTGGTCTCGAACTTCTGACCTCAGGTGATCCACCCGCCTCAGCCTCCTAAAGTGCTGGGATTACAGGCGTGAGCTACCATGCCTGACCATGTTTTTTGTTTTTGTTTTTGTTTTTCATTTAACATTGTATCATAAAAATATCTTGGTCTTTTCAACATTTGTAATATCATTTTAATGGATGAATAATTTTTCATCCATGAAAATATATTTACTTAGCTATTTCCCTATTCTTAGAGCTTTTATTTCTATATCTAATGTTTACTGCACATTTTTTAAATGGAAAGAATTAAAGATGTATTTTTAAAATTGAAATTAGATGGTTAAAATGTATCTATATTTTATCTGTTCTTGACATGTGCCACCTAACTCCTTTTTCAGAAAGGTTTTATTGATTTACAGTTTAAAACAGCACCTGATTATGATTCTTCCCATGCTTCTTTTGCAATGATGTTTTTGTTATGGTAAAATATACATAAAGTAAAATTTACCATTTTAACTATTTTCACCTGTACAATTCAGTGGCATTAAGTACATTCACATTGTCATGCAACCATCTCCACCATCCATCTCCAAAACTTGTTCATTTTCTCAAACTGAAACTCTGTATTCACTAAACAAGAACTCCTCACCCCCCTCCCCCGGCCCCTGGTACCCACCGTTCCACTTTCTGTCTCTATGGATCTGATGACCCTAGGGACCTCAGAGAAGTGGGATCATAATATTTGTCCTCTTATATATACAACTCATTTCCCTTAACATAATATCCTCAAGGTTTACCCGTGTTGTAGCTTGGATGAATGTCCTTCACTTTTAGGGCTGAATAATACCCTGCCGTGTATAGACCACATGTTTTTTATCTGTTCTTCCCCTGATGGGGACTCAGCTTGCTTCCACCTTCTGGCTGTTGGGAATAGTGCTGCTGTACATGTCAGTGTAGAAATATCCATTCAAGTTCCTGCTTTTGCATTACTTGAGTGTTTACCTCACGTGGAATTGTGGGGTCAAATGGTAATTCTACGTTTAATTTTTTGAGGAATTCTCAAGCTATTTCCCAGAGTGGCTGGACCATTTTACATTCCCACTAGGAGTACACACGAGTTTCAGTCTCTTGACACCCTCATGAGCCCTTGTTTTCTGGTTTTCTGAGGATGGCCATCCTGAGGAGTGTGAAGTGGCATCTCATGGCTCCTGTTTGCTTTTGCCTAATGGCTGGCGATGTTGAACAGCTCACCATGGGCTCACTCTCCATCTGCACGTCATCTTTGGAGAAATGTCTATTCCAGTCCTTGCTTCTTTGTTGTTGGGTGTAGGAGTCTTACATATGTTCTAGATACTCCTAATCAGATATGTAATTTTCAAACTTTTTCTCTCATTCTTTGGGTTACTTTTTAACTGTTTAGATAATGCTCTTTAATACACAGAAGGTTTTAATTTTGATAAAGTGCAATAAAGTGCAATTTGTTTATTTTTCTTTGTTGCCTGTCCCTTTAGTGTCATACTGAGAAATCAGTGCCAAATCCAGTGTCATGAAGCTTCCCCCTAAGTCTTCCTAGAGCTTTATAGTTTCATCTTGTAAATTCAGATATTTGATCAGTTTTAAGTTTTGTATATGATGTAAGTTACAGATCCAGCTTTATTCTTTTGCAAGTTGTCTGAGAACCATTTGTTGAAAAGCCTATTCTTTTCCTCATTGAATGGTCTTGGCACAATTGTCAAAAAGCATTTGTACACAAAAGGGTTTACTTCTGGGTTCTGTTTTATAGTCCATTGGTCTATATGTCTGCCTTTCTGCCAGGACCATGCTGTTTTGATTAGTATAGCTTTGTTGTAAGTTTAAATCAGCAAGTCTTCCAGTTTTCTTTAAGACTGCTTTGATTGTTTGGGTTCCCATGAGATTCCATATAAATTTTTGGATGGGTTGTTCTATCTCTGAAAAAATATCAATATTTTTGGTAGGGATTATGTTGAATCTGTAGATCACTTTGGGTAGTATTAAAAGCTAACAATAATGAGCCTTATAATACGTGAAGATGGGATGTCTTTCCACTTATTTGTGTCTTCTTTCATTTAACAACACTTTGTAGTTTTCAGTGTACATGTCCTTCACCTCCTTAGTTAAGCCTACCCTAAATATTTTATTCTTTTGATGCTATTGTACATGGAATTGCTTTTTAAATGTCCTTTTGGCATTGTTTATTTTAGTGTATAGAAGTACAAATGATTTCTGTATATTGATTTTATACCCTGCAACTTTACTAAATTTGTTAATAAATTCTATTAAGTTCTAACAGATCTCTTGTGTAAAATCTTTATGATTTTCTACCTATAGGATCATATCATAAGTGAACAGAAACAATTTTATGTCTTCTTTTCTCATTAGATGCCTTTTACTTATTTTTCTTGCCTAATTCCTGTGGCTGGCACCTCCAATACTGTCTTGAATAACAGTGGTGAAAGCAGGCCTCCTCATATTGTTCCTAGTCTTAAAGGAAAAGCCTTCCATCTTTTACCCTGGAGTGTTACATTAGCTGCAGATTTTTCATATATGGCCTTTATTATGTTGAGGTGATTTTCTGTTACTCCTAGTTCGTTGAGCGTTTTTATCATGAAAGAGGGTTGAATTTTGTCAGATGCTTTTTCTGGATCAGTTGAGATGATGATATGGGTCCTTTCCTTCATTCTGTTAGTGGGGTGTATTGCGTTTATTGTTTTTTATGTGTTGAACCATTCTTGCATTCTAGGAATACATCCCACTTGGTCATGGTACAGCAATCATTTTAATATGCTTCTGAACTTCCGAATTTTGTCTACTAGCATTTTGTCGAAGATTTTTTGCATCAGTATTTATAAGGGATATTGGTTCTTAGTTTTGTTTGCTTGTAATGTCTGTCTGGCTTTCGTGTCAGAGTAATGCTGGACTCACAGGATTAGTTAGAAATTGTTTCCTCTTCAATATTTTGGAAAAATTTGAGGAGGAGTGGTGCTAATTCTTCTTTAAATGTTTGGTAAAATTTATCCATCAAACCAGCGACTGCAGGATTTTCTTTGGGAGGTTTTTGACTACTGTTTCAGTCTCCTTACTCATTCCTGGTTGGGTCGGTTTTCTAGTTCTTCATGACTCAGTCTCAGTAGGTTGCGTATTTCTAGGAATTTTCCCATTTCTTGTGTTATCCTGTTTGTAGGTGTGCAAATGCTCATCACACTCACTTATAATCCTTTTCACTTTGTACCATCAAATAATAATTATTAATAGTAATATATAAATAAAAAGAAAGAATACAATAATACTATTTAAAAGTACTAATCGATGATTTACTTTGAATCTTGTATCTGTCGTGTGTACCATCAGTGTTTTTCTTAGGGATTATTTGGCCATACTCTGATCGCATTTTGATTCCATGGATATGCTTCTCTTTAAACATCTCATCGTGTTACTGTACCCCTCCTTAGTTTATGGAATTCACCCCCCACCAGGGATTAATATTTAAGTCCTAGATGCCAAAAATATGTGTCTCCTAAGCTCACAGTTAGGATGCGCTGTTGCTGTGGAGAGGGGATGGGGGTTGGTACAGGGTGCTGCAGATTCTGGGAAGTGCACATCAGATGAATTTGTGGGGACTTATAGTCACCTTGGGTGACTCTTGTCCCCTGCTCTAGAGTAACAATGGGCTCTCAGGTGCAAGTGCTCGAGCTGTTTATTAACCCTTCTGAACCTCTCTGAGCCATGGAGGTCAAACGTACTTCCATTTCCCAAGTGGCCATTCGCTCATGTGGTTCTGATGTTGGGTAGGACCTTTCCTTCCCTTTTCCTTCTTACTCTCTAGGTGTCCACCATTCAAAACAGAATGGGCTCAGATGCAGGTTTTCATAGTGGCATGAGCCAGGCATTCTAGCAAGGTTGCAGATTTAAATGAACCCTTTACTTGGTGGCAGTTGAAACAACTTCTTTTTGTAAATTCCAAACATGAATTAGTCACACAAATGAATTCCAACTCACAGGCTAAGAAACCAAAAGCAGTCAGGCCTTCTATGTAACAGTTTATCCTCTGGGAAAGTGAAGTTCCCACCATGACCCCTGAAACTTGATTCCTCTGTGGGCCCTTGATTCTGGTGGCCATGCATGGATTGGACATTCCCTAGGGAGGAGGGCAGCCCTGTCTTGGCATCACTCTGTCAGTCCTTCCCCTGGGGAGCACTGGCAGCTCTGAACCAGCTGCTTTTGTTCACTGTGTGCAGGCTGATGCCCACGCAAGGAATAGCAACTGGTAGACCCAAAGAGGGCTAGGGATAGCCAGTCAATTGTTGAGTGCACATTGAGTCAAACAGATTCATTTGTGTCTGAGGATTTTTCAGCATTTCTTCAGCCAGGGACCCAGCCTCTTCTGGTAGAGTCACAGACTGGGACTGGCTCGCAGCCTTGTTTAGTCTAACTTAGGTAAAACCCTCTAGGTAGACACCTGTGTCCACACACCAAATGAACCCAGATGTGGACCGGAGCGATCACGGCTACAGCGGCAGCCCAGCCTCCCTCTCCAGATGTGCTCCACGTCTCTTGCTGTCTCCAACACGTCAGGGAGCCAACCCTGTGTCTTCTGCTCCCTCACAGCCCTGGGCATGCAGATAACACACTGTGAATGTTCTTACCTTAAACCAGCCGTCCCCTAGGCTTTTCTCATCAAACAGCCATAAACAACAGTGTACTAAATGCCAGCACGTAGGAAGAATAAAATCTCATCCAAACACAAGAGAAACACATCCTAGTTTCAGCAGCACACGAATGGCCTGGGGCAGTGTCCCAGCAGCTGACATCCTGATGAGAAAACGTACCTGTCAGAATGTGCGGGTTTCTCCCTTGGTCTCCTGGGTTCCTTCCAACCTCTGACTCTCTTTAGAAATATGCAAAGGCTACGTATTATTGGAAATCGCACCAATTTGGGGGTTTTCTCAGATGCACTATTTGAGACTCTCCTGACCTCCACGTATTAAGACCCAGAGCTGGGTGCAAACTGTTCCACACCCCTGGGCTAATGAAGGGATGGGAATGCAGAGCCCAGGCAAACCCCGCGGGGTGTCCGCCCTAGCACCCTGCGGGGCTGAGCTGCGGTGCCGCCTTGCCCTCCTTGTCTTTCTCTTCTGAGCTGTGCCCTGCCACTTAAAACCACAATGGTTGGGAGTTGTCTGAAGAAGAGAGTTGATCCTGGAGAGCATTTCTTCAAATGCTTGGATAACCCTCCTGCTGTGTGCTGTCTGGAAGCAGACGCAGGTGCAGAATTGAGGAGTTGCTTCTCTCGGGATCTGTGATGGGCCTGCGGTGCTTTCCCAGGTTTTGCCTTCAGAGAAGTTGAAATGGCTTTAAAATTACTGGTAAACCCTCCCCTGGCTGCTGATGAGACCTAGAAATAGCTCCCACCCAGGGGGATGTGAGCCCGGCTCAGCATTCTAGATAGGTCTCCCAGCTGCAAGGAATTCCATGCATCACAAACATGATGGTACCCTCCCCTGTGTTCCTTGGAATTGCTTTTCTCCACCAAATTACCTGTGATCCAGCACAAATATAGAGTATGTTTGGCAAAAAGAGGTAGCTTAATCAGCAGTGAAGAGATGTGCCTGGATAGAAAATTCGCAGCTACACCAAGCTGCTTTTTAGTGTGAGGCACAAATCCAGCATTCGTGTGTGCTGCTCCTGGTACCTGGGATGGCCGGTGGATCCGTCTTTCTGGACTGCGTCTCCAGGGGGCTCCTTGGGGACGGTGAGAGGCACACTGGCCCAGCACCCTCCACCCCACCCGCTTCACTCCCACACTACCCAGAAACAAACTAGGAAGTGGCATTTTGTAAAAACAAAAAGATTGCCAGCAATTTCTAAATTTTTAAATTTTAAGTCTAGTATTTCGGTTTATTATTCTTTTAATTTATCTTAAAAAATAATTTTGCAGGAGTAAATAGAAATGATGACCAAAAAACATATCAGATACTTAAACACCTCACCTGATTTGGTTCTAAAGATACCAGAAAGAACTTCTGTGCTTTCCCTCCCAGGACACTCAACTGCATGGGAGAGGCCACCCCCACTTCCACCCCTGAAAAGGGGGTTTCTGGGGCTCGGCAGGGAGGCGGGGCCTCGCTCTGGGGTCTGGAGCTGTACTGCAGGCCTTAATATCACCCCAGCTGAGACCACTTCTCTCACACGTGCACCACAACCCACACCACACACACACACCACACACAGTACACAGGCACCACCCACATAGACACACATGCAGAGACTACACACACCACACAGCACACGTGCACCACACACACACCACACAGCACACACAGTACACAGGCACCACCCACATAGACACACATGCAGAGACTACACACACCACACAGCACACGTGCACCACACACACACACCACACACAGTACACAGGCACCACCCACATAGACACACATACAGAGACTACACACACCGCAGAGCACACGTGCACCACACACACCACACAGCACACACACAGTACACGGGCACCACCCACATAGACACACATGCAGAGACTACACACACCACACAGCACACACAGTACACAGGCACCACCCACATGGACACACATGCAGAGACTACACACACCACACAGCACACGTGCACCACACACACCACAGATCTAGGAATCCTTCTGGAACTTTCACTTTTTAGTCAGGAAACTGGAAGTGGCTCTGCCTGTTGCAGCCTCAGATACGAACCTGAACACCTGAAGCTCTTGGAACGGCCTTTCCAGAGAGTTCCGTGGAAGAGACTCTAACACACATGCATCTTCAAGCGTTTGTGCATTCAACGGTGAGGGAAAGGAGAGAATATTTAAACCAGCGATTTCTGCTTCAAAATGCGGATTTGCTTACATTTCTCCAGTACCGCTCTTATGCCCTCATTCCTTTCTCGGTCGCCCTCACCCTCAGGAGGGATCCTTTGGCCATGTATCCCACTCTTAACCCCAGCTTCCACCAGCTGCCCCGGGTCTGAGTCCTCAGACGTGGCCCTCCTGTCCCCCAACTGCTCTGATGATGCAGCTCTGAAAAAATGAGATGTCTGTGAGGGGTGAGGTGTCTCCTGTCCAGAGAGTGTCCAAGCAGGGCAGTGTCAGGATGTCATAGAAGTCTTTAGGGACACCGGACCTCCAGCCGTGTGGATCCAGGTTGCAGGGCAGCACAGACAGCAGCCGGCAGCAAAGGCACCTGTGCCAGCAGCCTCATGGTGTGAAGAAGGTGGGCAGGTGGTGACGGGCACTCCGCTGTATCCTGGGAGGACACTCTCCATGCCACCCAGGCCGTTCCCTCTGTGCTCGGGGAGTGCCACCAGCCCCTGCTCCTGAGTTCCCACTGTGCTCGGGGAGTGCTGCCAGCCCCTGCTCCCACGTCTCCATCCATCTGCCTCGTGCACTCCAGAGACACAGGCCCCAGGAAGGAGGCTTCTCACACCCAGCTCTCCTGTCCTTCCCGAAAGCTCATCACATATTGAACACAGAGCCCTCCCCAGAGCTGCTGGGGACTCTGTGCAAGCTGCACACTGGTACAGTCAACATGGTGCATGCACAGGACCCCCAGATGTCGCTGAGGACTTCTCAAGCCAGAGGGCTCACCCCATGGGTCCGGTGGTTCCTGGCACTGGACGGCTCACCCTGTGGTCAGGTGGTTCCTGGCACTGGATAGCTCACCCTGTGGGCCAATGGAGGCCGTCCCCTTCACTGTGTGCATGGCTTTCTCCCACCTGCCGTGCTGACGTCTCGGTGATGGACATCTTCACGTCCTGGAGAGGGAAGTCTCTGTGATATGAAGTCTGCTGTACCCAGGGACAGTGTGAATATTTCCACCTGAAAGCAAGTGTGTTCAGAGCATTCGGTGGTCTGGGTTTGAGCATCACCTTTGTTTCCCCTGGGGTTCCTGTCCCCTGGCAGGCAGGCCTGTGCACACCTACCCCCAAGTCTGAGGGAACCAAGAGGCCTGAGAAAGAGGCTGACAGACTCAGTTTCTCAGAAGGAAACATTTACTAGAGATACAGGAACAGAAGCCACACCTGTGTCTCCATGGCGTGAGATGAGATGATGGCTCCCTCACCCCTAGACCGACGGCTCTGCACCACAGGGGAGGGGCTGCTCAGGGAGCCAGCCTATCACCCACCCACGTTCCACCACGGAGTCAGCGTCTCCCTCCCCACCCTTGCCTGTCTCCCTGAGTCCCCCACCCCGTCTCAGGCATGCACACTACCCACCCTTGCCTGTCTCCCACCGTGTCCCCCACCCCGTCTCAGGGATGCACACTACCCACCCTCGCCTGTCTCCCCCCGTGTCCCCCACCCCGTCTCAGGGATGTACACTACCCACCCTCGCCTGTCTCCCCCCATGTCCCCCACCCCGTCTCAGGGATGCACACTACCCACCCTCGCCTGTCTCCCCCCGTGTCCCCCACCCCATCTCAGGCATGCACACTACCCACCCTCACCTGTCTCCTCCCGTGTCCCCCACCCCGTCTCAGGCATGCACACTACCCACCCTCGCCTGTCTCCCCCTGTGTCTCCCACCCCGTCTCAGGGATGCACACTACCCATCCTCGCCTGTCTCCCCCTGTGTCCCCCACCCCGTCTCAGGCATGCACACTACCCACCCTCGCCTGTCTCCCCCCGTGTCCCCCACCCCGTCTCAGGGATGTACACTACCCACCCTCGCCTGTCTCCCCCCATGTCCCCCACCCCGTCTCAGGGATGCACACTACCCACCCTCGCCTGTCTCCCCCCGTGTCCCCCACCCCATCTCAGGCATGCACACTACCCACCCTCACCTGTCTCCTCCCGTGTCCCCCACCCCGTCTCAGGCATGCACACTACCCACCCTCGCCTGTCTCCCCCTGTGTCTCCCACCCCGTCTCAGGGATGCACACTACCCATCCTCGCCTGTCTCCCCCTGTGTCCCCCACCCCGTCTCAGGCATGCACACTACCCACCCTCGCCTGTCTCCCCCCGTGTCCCCCACCCCGTCTCAGGGATGCACACTACCCACCCTCGCCTGTCTCCCCCCGTGTCCCCCACCCCGTCTCAGGGATGCACACTACCCACCCTCGCCTGTCTCCCCCCGTGTCCCCCACCCCGTCTCAGGCATGACACTACCCACCCTTGCCTGTCCCACCCTCGCCTGTCTCCCCCCGTGTCCCCCACCCCGTCTCAGGCATGACACTACCCACCCTTGCCTGTCCCACCCTCGCCTGTCTCCCCTCGTGTCCCCCACCCCGTCTCAGGCGTGCACACTACCCACCCTTGCCTGTCTCCCCCCCGTGTCCCCCAGCCCGTCTCAGGTGTGCACACTACCCACCCTCACCTGTCTCCCCCTGTGTCCCCCATCCCGTCTCAGGCATGCACACTACCCACCCTCACCTGTCTCCCCCTGTGTCCCCCACCCCATCTCAGGCATGCACACTACCCACCCTTGCCTGTCCCACCCTCGCCTGTCTCCCTTCGTGTCCCCCACCCTGTCTCAGGCGTGCACACTACCCCAGGTTCCTCCCACCCATCCCTGCACCGGGCACTCTTCCACTCTTCACTCCTCCTAAGTTGTCCTGCGGGGTTCGGCCCCATCGCCCGCGTCTGGCGAGGCTAGCTGCACATTCTGTGGGGGGCTCTGGGGGGCTCCCAGGGCCTGGACTCCCTGCCCAGCCCGAGAGGCTTCATGGTGCAGCCTTGACTCTTTTCTTGGGTGAGCCTGGCCTCCCCGCAGGGTGTGCAGAAACAGACACAGAGCAAGGAGAGCAGGCACCTGGAGCTAGACTGTGAGCTTGGGAGGAAGATGGGCAGCGAACGCAGTGCAGGGCGCAGGCTGGAGACGTGAGGGGGCATCAGAGCAGCAGGATCAGCCAGCAGTTGTGGCAGGTGCAGCAGGAGTGAGTGGGCGCCCAGGCCAGACCGGCGGGGCCAGTGAAGAGAGGGGGGCAGCCAGCCAGTCCCTGCCAACCATGGCTGACTCACTGGCATCCACTGCTGGACTCAGGCCCCACCTGATCAGAGGACAAACAAATCAGATGGAGCAGGGCCATGGTCAGGGAAGATGGTGGGAGGTGGATCCTGAGACGGTGTTGCAGTCCGGCAGGAGGGACGCACAGCAGCTAATGTCACTGGCAGTGCCTGAGGTCTGAAGACTGCGGAAGCGGAGGGACGTTAGCCCGTGATTCTGATCACGGGAACATCGTTTAGTAAGGCGTTTCCCTTTTCACCCGGTGTTGAGATGTTGATGCAGTGCACCTGTCCACTTCGCTGCATTGGAAGGGGGGTCCCAGAGACCGTGATGGAGCCCCATGGGACCCTCCTGTTGACAGACCGTGAAGGCCTTAGTCCCTTCCTATGAGCATCAGCAGCGCCTCCCGGGACTGAAGGTGCCGATAGGGAAGATGGAAAGGGGTGTGTGCACCGGGCGCTGTTCCCAGGACACAGCCTGTCCAGTTCTCTTCACTGTTCTTACACATCCCCAGTCATATGTTAATTGTTGTGAGTGTCCTTTTTTTTTTAACCAAATAATCTTTGCAAGGAGTAAAATTCAAATTTTCTGAAGGTTTTGATTAAAAGAGCTTTTGCAGTAAAATTTTCAGATAACAGATCATCCTTCTCTGAACCGTATTAAAGTGGATATTCATATGCGTTTCATCCTTGTCTCTGAGAGTGAGGCTGGTTGGTCAGGGGACGGCACCTGGGGCATGGGAGGTTTTCCTGGGTTAGGGTCCTGCCAGGAGTACGTGCTCTCAAGAGTAGGGTGTGGGCAGCAGGTAAGATAAAGCCGTGTTGGATGAAATCAAACTAAAACAAATGAAGGTCAACCAGCTGGGAATATTGCTAGTGAAGTACTAGCAAACTCAATGGAAACCTTCTTTAATTTTTATTTTGTTAATAATAGAGGAGCCACTCTCTTATAGGGAATGGCCACCCGCCATCACCATAGCTCATCTGCCCAACACATCTGCACCTGACTTCCGCGTCTGCACCTCACTTTCCCGGTTCAGTACACAGTACTTCATGCAAAGAGCCGTTTGCCAACATCACAGCTTCCAGCATCCGATATGGAAAGAAGGCGCTTCACTCCACGCAGACCTTGCTTGTCTTTTCTGTAGAATAGTTGTAGAGGATAAGCGTGCTCCATGGGTGAGGCAGCTGCACAGCAATGGCAGATTTTGTTGTCACCACCAGAAGCAGAAATCACAAATAACAAAGGAATCTAGAGACATCAGAGAAATGGGAGGTCATAGAGCAAAAATACCACCCAAATACTGACAAAAATAACCCGTTATGTATCTGAACATTTTAGAGCAGGACGAGACCAGCAGTGAGCATTTGACCCACCCAAATACCAACAAAAATAATCCATTACGCATCTGAACATTTTAGAGCAGGACGGGACCAGCAGTGAGCATTTGACCTGGCACAACCTCCGTTCACTCAGAAACGCCTGCGGGTTTGTATTTCCCACCAGGCGTTTGCTAGGTTTGGAATTTTCAAGGTGAGACAATTGGACCCTTTCCCTCACAGAGCTTTATGATCTCACAGGAAGATTAACATGCACACAGATACTGAACACACAAGAACAGTGTTTCCATTGAGATATACACAATGTGGCATTAAATGTTTAATCTGTCATAACACAAACTTTAAAGTTTTATTTTAAATTTTTTTACCAAGATATTTTTTACAAGTTGGTGATGCACAAGCTAAATAAAAAGCATCTCAACCCAAGATCTCAGGACTGTGATTCAAGTACAACCTTTATAACTTTCCTGCTAACGTCAACTTAATGAGTCAGATAGTTGCAAGCTGGAGGCTTAAAGAAGCCTGAATTGTTTGAGGAGACCCTGAGGAGCCTCGGAACTTGCCCGGCCTCAGGAAGTGAATCATCAGTGCCTGGGAAACATCTGGAAATGGAACCCTGTTTGGCCCTCTCCAGTCACAGTGCTTAATCATTCATTTATTGATTTCAAATAAATTTACTGTTTGTGGAGCTATAGAGCAGGAGACTTTTATCAAGTAGGAGAGTCCTGTCTAGATAGTAAACAATTACCACTTGTTCCTAAGGGTCTTGGAATATGGGCCTGTATTAGTCCATTCGTATACTGCTATGAAGAAATACCTGAGACTGAGATGGCCTGGGCAGGCTGTCCTGCAGCAAGCATGGCATTGACTCAGCCGCCAGTGTCTGAGCCCCTCAATGATGTTCAACTCCATGCTTAGTGATGCCTTCAGGAAATATTTATTATTCCAGGCACTGTGCTGGGTAGCACAAAGAGGAATAAACTCCTGTCCATGTTCTCAACAATTTTATAATCTAGAGAGGCAAATAAATAGGGAATAGATGAATGAAACAAAACTAAATTGAGGGAGTCTTTTTAAAAACTTGAGATAAAATTAACATAGCATAAAATTAACCACTTAAAAATGAACAATTCAGTGGCACTTGGTACATTCACAACATTGTGCAACTGCCACCTGTATGTAACATTTTCACCATCCCAAAATGCATCATTTTACTTTCAACTTTGGATCCGACGTGAGTCCCTAACCGACAGCATATATCCCTTATCTTACATACAAAGTATACCTTATCTTAAATGCTTGGGACAGAGGTATTTCAGATTTTGGATCTTTTCAAATTTTGGAACATTCGTGGTCATCTCATATATGCAGATGATTGGTTCTAAGTCACCCGCCCCCTGCAATGTGTACCAAAATTCACGCATACTCAAGTCTCAAAGTTGGCCCTGCAGAACCCACATTTATAAAAGTCAGCTCTCCGTATACATGGGTTTTGAATCCCATGAGTACTATATTTTCAATTCACATTTGGTTGAAAAAAATCTGCATATAAGTGGACCTGCATGATTCAAACACATCTTGTTTTGAGGCCAACCGGACTCACCAGTTGAGCTTCCATAATCCAAAAATATGAAATCCAAAATACTTCAATGGGCATTTATTTTGAACATCATGTAGGCACTCAAAAATTTTCAGATTTTGGAGCATTTTAGATTTTGGACGTTTGGATTAGGGGTATTCAACCTGTAGTTGGTCATACTTTTAAAAATGTATTCTGTCAGTCTCTCTTTTAATTGGTGAGTTTGATCCCTTTTCATTTACAGTAATTTCTGTAAAGGAAGGATTTGCTTCTGCCACTTTGCTGCTGGTTTCTGTATGTCTTACACCTTTTTTCTTCCTCAATTCCTCAAATATTGCCTTTTTTTGTTTCTTTGATTTAATTTTTAGTGTACTGTTTTGATTCCCTTCTCATTTTCTTTTCCTGCACATTTCTTTTTGTTATTTTCTTAGTGGTTACCATGGGAATTACAATTAACACCCCACATTTATCACAATGTAGTTTGAATTTATACCAACTTAGCTTCAAAAGCACACAAAAACTGCTTCTGAATAGCTTCCTTCCCAGCTTTATGTTGTTATTGTCACAAATTATCTCTTCCTACATTGTATGCTGTTAACATAGATTTACAATTATTGTTTTATGCATTTGTCTTTTAAATCATATAGAAGACAAAAGGAGGAGATACAAACCAAAGCTACAATACTGGGTTTTATATTTACCTATGTAGTTAATTTTACTGAAGTTCTTTATTTTCTTGTATGGCTTCTGGTTACTGTTTAGAATTTCAGCCTCAATGACCTGCATTTCAGCCTGTATGACACCTTTAGCATTTCTTACAGAGCTTGTCTACTAGTGACAAACTCCCTCAGCTTTTGCTTCTAAGGGAATGTCTTAATTTTGGCTTCATTTTCAAAGGATAGTTTTTCCTGATACAGAATTATTGGTTGACAGTTATTTTTCTTTCAGCACATTAAATACATCATCCCACTGCCTTCAGGCCTCCATGGTTTCTGGTGAAAAACTGCTGTTGATCTTATTGATGATCTCAAGTACAAGATGAATTGCCTCTCTCTTGCTGCTTTCAAATTTCTGTCTTTGGCTTTTGATGGTTTGATGATAATATGTCAGCGTGGATCTCTTTGAATCAATTCTACTTGGAGTTAGTTGAGCTTCTTGGATATGTATATTCATGTCTTTCATCAAATTTGGGATAGTATTGGTCAGTATAACTCTATACATGATTTCGTCAGCTTCCTCCTGGAAAGCCAGTCTCGCCCAAAGGTGCTAAAACAGGGTTCCTCTTTGCACTGGTTTCTCAAGGAACCACCAGACAGCTCAAAACACACAGCCACAGTTTTTTGAAAACAAGATCCATACTGCCCCCTGGTACCACCACATCTCACCAGGAACTTAGGCCACCAATCCTGTAGCTGCTGTTGAACTGGGGAATGGGGAATAATAGGTGGGCAAGCAAAAACCACAGAATGTCTTTTAACCAAAATTTAGCATTCTCTTTCTCAATTTAGCACCCCCTGGTTACTGCTGGTTTTTAAAATTAGACTACAGAATCCCAGAACAGTCACTTCTGTCCATTTTTGTCAGCTTACTTGTTACTTCAGTGGAGAGACAGATCCTTGGAGCCACCTGCTCTGTGATTTCCATGTGACTACTCGACCTGATGGAGTCTTTGGCCCACTTGGAAGAAGTACCCCTTTGACAGACCTTTTCGCATCCTGCCCACATCCCAGTTGCCCACCCTGTGCCTCCTTTCAGCTCTGCAGGGCAGCTCCCATCTATGCTGATGGCTCCAGCCTTAAGCACCTGCCTTGGTCTGTCTGAGCTAAGCAGCACACTAGCCCACACCCAGGGCAGGCCAGGGCTGCTCAGGAGTTCACCTCTTCAGAGAGCAAGGGATGGGAGTCAATGGATAGAGACCCCTGATTCTTTGCCCCTCAGACGATTCAAGGCACATCCCACATGCCTCTCAGAGAGTCTGCGGCAGTGTCGGGCCCCGGCCGTCCACACTGGTGGTTTGTGCATGTACTTCATGGCTTCCGCCCTTCTCAGGCTTACTGTCCCGTTCTCTCACTTGGCTTCTGGGATCATCCTCCAAATAAATTACTTGTACCCACATCCTTACTGCAGGATGTGATTTTGTGGACAAAAGTAACCTCTGCCTTAATTCTTCAAAGTGTTGAATCCCACAGTGGTGACACCATCCGTGTGGCTGCTGGCCTAACTGATGTAAATGGCTCAGTCCACAGGGCCCTTACACAGATGGCCCAGGCAGCCGGTGGGGGATCATCCTGTTCCTGCAAGCTTACGTGCCCTGAGGAGCTGCTGTGGGCCTTCACATCTGGGCTGCCTGCTGATAACAAAGCCTCTCACTTGTTTCCAGATGCATCAACATGGTGACATGCAGAGTCTTTATTTTGGGACAAAAATAGGCATCCATGAAATGGTGTGAACAAATAACTATTCTTGGCCTCAGTGATTTCATTCAGTGCATCAACAGTATTTTTCCTGCTGAATTTCCAGGATTGAGGAAACTCTTGTCTCTCAGGACCAGCTGGATTTTACTTTTTTTTTTTTAGTGTCTTCTCAAACACAGAAAGAGCTACAAAACTCCCATGAGGCATGGGCCAGCTGAAGAGGCTTCAGACAGTTGCTTTGGTTGTTTCACAAGACTAGAAAAGTGTGGTTGCTTCTTGCCTCCAGACCGTATTATCCTGCCTCACCATCAGCTGTTTCTGCCACCTCAAGACAAGAGGCAAAGTGGGAAAGAGAAGTTTGAAACCAGGAGCTCCTAAGTTTGCCTGAGTCTTCAAGGGCCAGATTAGGAATCTTTAGCCACCAGGCTCACACTGTCGGAACTGAGAGGTGGGACAGCTGAACAGAAAGGCAGAATCTTCCAGAACCTGGACTGGGCCCAGCAAGCAGGGTAGGGATGCCCAGGAAGGGGGAAGGCACCCAGCTTGGCTCCTGAGAATGCCCCAGCTGTTGGTGACCCGTCGTCTGATGGGACAACTGAAGCCAGGAAGTGGTGTGGCTGGACTTGCTCTTTAGGAAGCAGACTTTGTGGAGGTGGGAAGGCGGCACTGTCCAAGCTGGAGGCGGCATTGTCCAAGTTGGAGGTGACATCGTCCAAGCTGGAGGTGGCATCGTCCAAGTTGGAGGTGACATCGTCCAAGCTGGAGGCGGCGGCGTCCAAGCTGGAGGCGGCATCGTCCGACTTGGAGGCGGCATCGTCCAAGCTGGAGATGCCGTTGTCTGAGGTGGAGGCGACATTGTCCAAGTTGGAGGTGGCATTGTTCGAGTTGGAGGCGCCATTGTCCGAGTTGGAGACGGCTTTGTCTGAGTTGGGAATGGCAGGCTCAGGGGCCAGGTCACAGAGCGGGAGAAGAGTGAATGGGTTGGAGAAACATCCACGGGGAAAGACACATTGATTTGTCAGACGCCAGGATGGAGAAGCAGTAGGATGGAAGGGCCTTCAGAGGCACGCGGGGAGTCTTCAGGACACATGGGGTCAGTGTGCCCATGGGGGTTGGCCGGGAGCAGCCAGCAGGCGGAGCCTGTGAGTCTGGAAGGAGAACCCAGTGCAGGTGGGGATGTGGCTGCTGCGAATGGGTGGGGTTGAAACCATGAGGGCTCATGAGGTCACTCTGGCAGGAGGTGCCTGGGGAGGGAGGAGTCAGCCCTGAACACCCAGCACCGGGGCCTCCGCATCCCTGCACGGATCCCTGCTCTGTCTCTGACCTCTCACCGTGTTCCTCCCACACTAAACACATCTCCATCTCACACAGGGGCTGGTCCGAGGCCTGACTCGGTGAGAGCAGGAAAACGGGTAGAGAGGCAGAGTGCTCCGGCTGGAGCAGATGAGCGATCATGGTGGGGTCACAGCACTGGGAGCTGGACAGGCTCCATTCGGCACGGTGTGTATTTCAGAGTCTCTGTTTACTGTATAAATACTAGGCAGGATTCAGGAGTTGTGGACTGTGGACTGTGTAGTCTGTGTTGTAGACAATGCCTGCCCCCCAAGAAGCATGCTGCTTCCCAGCTGATGAGCAAGGGCAGAGCTGGCCAGGTGCGGCTGCCTGTCCCAACAGCCCTTTGGCTTAGAGAAGAGAGGGGCACAGCTCTCATCCATGCACGTGGACCTGCTGGACAGTGGTCACTGGCCTGGTGACTGGATCACCTAAAAACAACTCCCTTCTCAGGATTTTTGCCTCTATTTTGGTGTTCCAGCCTCTGTGGACATAGTTTGACCCTCTTAAGACTACTTCTAATCAACATGTCTAGGGATGCTTCTGATTTAAATGTTATGCTTTCAAACAATTATTATATTTGCAGCAGTGCGGATGCTTGCAGGAAGCTTTTTCCATGAAACTTTTTTAAAAAGAAGAATTTTCCAATAGATCCTTTTCTCACAAACTTAGGTTTCTCTCGATAAACACATATTTGTGCCACTTAACACATTAATTCAAATGAATTGCTCTACCCTGCATTGTATTGATTCCAAGGTTCAGTCAGTGGTGGGAGTGGTACCGCCCCCGCTTGGGTGGTGGGCTCCACTGACCGAGAGTGCTGGGCCGTGTGTTGGTTAAGCTGGACATGACCGTGGGGGCAGGCTGGCGT
This sequence comes from Pan paniscus, assembly GCF_029289425.2. NCBI lineage: Eukaryota > Metazoa > Chordata > Mammalia > Primates > Hominidae > Pan > Pan paniscus. Next base: position 194,426,925 of record NC_073255.2, on the reverse strand, counting down.
TCGCGACGCACCGTGCTCAATCTTTGTCAAATGCCGTTAGAATCCTTTTCTGTGGCAAGGAAAGAGAGTTCCGCCTTCCTTCCCTGTGAAGGTGTTTGCTGCATGAAGGCCGGGCATCTGGAGCCTGTCCTGGGCTCGGAGTGTCTGTAATTGAAGTGATAGCAGCTTTTGATACTTACTGGAAATGTCAAATGCAGCCCAGTGCTCCCTTAGAAACATGGTTTAAAACCCTTACAACGTGGAGAAAAGTGGCAGAGGAAGAACAAGATTGTCCGAATGGATTTAGTTAAAAACACATAAAAAGATGAACTACCAGGAAAATAATAGGGAGTCAAAACAGATACAAAAACACTAAAAGGGGATGGCGTAGTGATCAACTTGACCCTCAGACACCTGCGGCCTCTGTGAACTTCCATCTTCCTGAAAGGAGACAGGAGCTTGACCCAGGGAGGCTGAGCCGGGCCTTCCATGGAATGGCACTTCCTCAGCAGAGGAGGCGGGGGCTTCGGTGTCCTAGAGGGGCCTTGGTGTCAGGGTAGGGAGCGCTTGGCCTCTGGGAGCTTTGGCATCTGGGGAGGACTTCAGTATCCTGGGGGTGGGGGGCTTCCTTGGCATCTTGGGAGGGGGTTTCAGCATTTGCGGAGGACTCAGTCTGGGGATCCTCCATGTTGAGGGAGTCTGGGCATCTGGGGTGGGTGTCTTGGTGTCCAGGGCCTCCTCGGAACCAACAGGTCCAGGAGCAGGGATGGGGAGGAGGTGGGGGCTGAAGCTGGTGCTGTGCTGAGCCAGCAGATGCTTCCTGTGGAGACATTGTTGGATTTCAAGGGCAGGAAGTGATTCTGTTGGCTGTCACTGAATTTAAAGGGTGTAGCCTTTGTCTAAGTCGGCCATTCAGAAAGGACCGTCTGGGGCATGGGAGGGGGCATGGGAAGTCCCTGAGACCCTCTGGGGGTCCGCAGAGTAAGACATTTTCCTAGCAAAGCCCCAAGGTTCTTTGCCTGTTTATCGTCTGGTGAGATTCTGCAGCGCTTCCCCAGGCTGTGAGATGTGCGAGGATGCGGCTTCCAGGCTAGTGGAATGTGTGTTGTGTGTTCTTGGGTCTCGAGAACTCCTCCTTTGAATTTTGGAGCAGTGAATAGTGGTAGCTACAGTTATGAATGCAAAGGCTTCCTGGGGCCAAATTTTTAAGCCTGAAGATGCTGGTGAGCACCAGGCCTGGCCCTCCTGCTGTGCATACCTGCTGCCCATCACAGAGCTCGGCTCTTGCAGATCCTCGTCAAGTGAGGGCATGGAAATGCCAGGGATGGGAGACGGTGTGTTTGACTTTGGGAGTGAAGCATGGAGACCCAGGGCCCAGTTAGGCCACAGTGATTCAGGCCACGCAGATGGAAGGTGGCTGGGGTGGCACCAGTGGGAATGAGAAGGAAGGACAAGGTTGAGCCCCTGCCACTGCCTGTCATCAGAGATGGCAGGAGGATGGCTGATAACCAAGCCCTCCTTCCTGGAAGAGGTGGGGGCAGTTCTCCGTGAGCACAGGGTTGTGGGGGTGTGATCTGGGGAAGGACAGTGAGGGACTGGGAGGGGACACACATCATTTTTAGACACTTGCGATGTACAGGTGAACACGGAGAAGTTGGGGTCTGGAGCTGGTGGAGTCATATTCCACCAGCTCCCAGTCTCAATGAGAGGATTCTCTGATCATCGCTCCTGCTTGACATCTGAAAAAGAACTCATTTGCATACTTTCCAAGAGTATTACCCCAGCAGTATTTTGTGTCTGTAAAGATATAAACATTCTGTGGGAGCATTTTCAGGACATTCGCTGAGGCTGCCTGACTCCCCACACCAACACCTGCTGTGCAGTCAGAAGTCACAGCGAGATGACACGCAGCCCTCAGATGTGGGAGCAAAACTAGGGTGAAGGCTGAGGACCCCACCGTGGGCTCTGAGCTGGGAGCAGCCAGGGGCCAGGTGCTGCTTTTGTGGTGCCTCAAGATCACCTCCTCTGGAAAGGCGTGCTGAGGACCCCTGTGTGTGGAGGGTGGGCTGAGGACCCCCATGTGTGAAGGGTGGGCTGAGGACTCCCATGAGTGAAGGTGTGCTGCAGACCCCCATGCGTGGAGGGTGGCCCGAGGACCCCCATGTGTGAAGGGTGGGCCGAGGACCCCCGTGTGTGGAGGGTGGGCCGAGGACCCCCATGTGTGGAGGGTGGGCTGAGGACCCCCATGTGTGGAGGGTGGGCCGAGGACCCCTGTGCGTGTGGAGGGTGGGCTGAGGACCCCCATGTGTGGAGGGTGGGCCGAGGACCCCTGTGCGTGTGGAAGGCATGCTGAGGACCCTCGTGTGTGGAGGGTAGGCCAAGGACTCCCATGAGTGAAGGTGCACTGCAGACCCCCATGTGTGGAGGGTGGGCCGAGGACCCCCGTGTGCGAAGGTGTGCTAAGGACCCCCATATTTGAAGGTGTGCTGAGGACCCCCGTGTGTGGAGGGTGTGCTGTGGACCCCTGTGTGTTGCTGCAGGGGACCAACCACTTAGCAAAAGTCCTGCAGAGAGCGCTGTGTCCTGTGAGGAGATGGGCACTCAACCTGGCCACACAGTGAGGTTTGAGCATGGAGATTAGGTGGTGAAGGTGGGCAGAGGCCTCTGGGAGGGCTATTGGGAGGGAGACCTTGGCAGCAGCTGGCCACATGCTGACCCCACTCCATGCAGAGCCCAGCATAGGGAGTGTGGCTGGCTCTGGGAGACCTGCACTTTGAGGATGGTCCTAGCCCTGATAAAAATTACAGAGATCTTTTATACACATGCATGGACGTATGTCCCTGCACAGAGGGCCAGGAGCCCCTCTCTGCTAACTCTTACACAGTGGCTTGCTGTGGCTGCTGTGGTTTCAAGTACCCAGAGACCTGGGTCTACTGATGAATCGCTTGCAGTGTCACGGGGGGGGCGTTAGATTTGCAGTGTCTTCGGGGAGAGTGTTAGATTTGCAGTGTCACGGTGGGGAGGGTGTTAGATTTGCAGTGTCACAGGTGAGGGTGATAGATTTGCAGTGTCACTGGGGAGGGTGTTAGATTTGCAGTGTCACAGGGGAGGGCGTTAGATTTGCAGTGTCACAGGGGAGGGTATGAGATTTGCAGTGTCAAGGGGGAGGGTGTTAGATTTGCGGTGTCACAGGAGAGGGCATTAGATTTGCAGTGTCACGGGGGAGGGCATTAGATTTCTGTAACAGTGAGAATTTCTAGGCTTCTTCATTTCTTAATTTCAGTATTTCAATGTCACAGAGTCAACTGTTTATAACTTTGCCTCTTGATGGCACAAAAAAGAGTTTGCTTTGAAAGTAAGGAGCACAGATCTTATAAAATTTAATAATAACACTAGGAAGGGGAGAGAAAAGAATCTGCACTGAGGCTTCAGAAAGGAGCCAGGGCTGAGTTATAACCAAGTTCTGAACACCACCATCGCTGACAGACCACTAGATGGGAACTCTGAGGATGATGCCCAGAAGGAAATGTGCAGAGAACATGTCCCTCAGGACCTGGACTGGAACTCTTGACAGGGGCCCGTGGTCATACCAACGGGGGCCTCTCTGCTCTCAACTGCCCGTGCAGCGATGCCTTCCTCCACTGAGGTCCTCCCTGCTCTCTGCTGCCCACGCGGCGACACCTTCCAGGACCCGGGTACTCCCTGCTCTTCCCCGCCTGTGCAGTGATACCTTCCCGGACCTGCTTAGTTCATTCAGGAAGCATTGCGTCCACTCTGCTCTGTGCTGAGGTCTCACAGGCCAGAGACCTGTGGCATTTGTAGACACATACGTAGCAACCTTCTCCTTCTCGGGTGCCCAGTACCCAGCCAAGTGCACCTATCCAAGGGCCCAGCAAAACCAACTGCTAGGCAAACACGTCTTAAAAGCCCTGGTATTAACACAGGTTTTAAGATACACCAGAGGGAAGCTGGACTGAGGAGTTCTGAGGCCAACTCTGTCTGTCTGGTGCTGAGTTTCAGTAGACACTGGACGATGGGGTTGAGGCCTCTGGGCCTCACCTTTGCTAACCCGAGATTATGGGTTTTGGCAAATTAGGTTCGTATGCAGATGATGGCCCCACTGGGGATGTGGCTGTGTCCACAGGGTGAATCCTGGCACTTGGTGAGCTCCAGCCACAACACACAGCACTGAGAGTGACCTGGTCTGCAGATGGCTGTCCAGCTCTCCTCTCCTGCAGCCAGAGGCCTGGTCTCTAGAGCAGCTCTGTTCTAGCACTTTCTGTGGCAACAGAATGGCCCACATGTGTGCTGTCCAGCAGGACAGCCACCAGCCCCTGTGGCCGCTCAGTGCTGGAAACCTTGCTAGTGAGACAGGAGACCTGCGTGCTTTATTTTATCTTATTGTAATTCAGAATTTGGATACCGGAAACCTCGCTATTGAGGTGGGGACCTGCGTGCTTTACTTAAATTTATCTGACTGTAATTCAGAATTTGCGTGCTGGAAACCTTGCTGTTGAGGTGGGGACCTGCGTGCTTTACTTTACTTTATCTGACTGTAATTCGGAATTTGGGTGTGAGTTGACGTGGCTGCCACCATGCACAAGGCGCTGCAGGGGCTCGTAGCCCGTGTGGATCACGGACAAGAAGTTTGCTCTGATGCTCCCAAAGAGCCCCACTCCTTACTTCAGCACCGATATGAGCATCTTGACACCGGCAGCTTGTTTTCTGTGGGCCACTCCGGTAGATTTAAAACCCTCCCTTTTACTGCCAGGGTTGGATCATCCTACATAAGCGCCAACACCCCAAAGGGTGGTTCTTTTTACTCAAAAACAATCATGCTTAGTGTACTAGAAGGACAATGTATCTTTGATATTAAAGAGAATTTTTGGAAAAGAGCTTCCTCAAATCTCATCAGTTTAATGCTACTTAAACACGTCACATTTAATTTGTCTATGTGGTAAGACTAATAGTAAAAATTGAGGTCTTCAGTGCAAAGCAGATCTGGGTTCACATCCTGCCTTTGGGTGTCGTTGTGTGACCCTGAGCAGACAGGCAGCCTCCCTGGGCCTCTCCTTCCCATCTGCAGAGGGCGGGCAGTGGTCTGCACGTGGCATGGCTGGGCCTGCAGGTCTGCTTATAGTGTCTACCCCTCACATCCGGCCCTCTCCTGTGTCCCTGCTGAGCAGCAGCTCGAGAACCTTTGGGCAGGATCCCCAGGGCAGAAGCAGGTGCCTCTGAGAGCTGGCAGGGATGACACTGCAGGCACGTGCAGCTGTCCCATGGCTGAGGCTCCCGTGCGGTGTCTCCCCTGCATCTCCACTGCAGTTCAGATGTAATTTCCAACCAGTGGGTGCTGCAGTTTTTCTGAGACAGCCAACTATTCAAAGCAAAGGAAACCTTTCATAAAGTGTAATCTGTGCATGCATTTGGCAGCCCCATGCAGGGGGCCCACTTTGAGGTGACCTCCATTCACCAGAGCACTGTGCCCTGCAGTGGGTGGCTCTTAGCTTTGAACAGCCGGGGTTCACATTGTGCAGAAAAACATACTTAGATGGCCCCACCATGCACTCTGCTTCAGATCTGAGTGGCTCCGCATGCCACATTGCTTCTAATTTCCAGCTTGACATTGTCAAAGGAAAATAAAACAACAGAGAGAGAGATGGGGAACATGTCACATAGTCACGAAGATTCCCATCACAGGGGTTGCAAATGGTGCTACTGAACAGACTGTCCTGGGGCTCACGTCGCCAGGCACAAGGGGATGGGTGACGAGCAGATTGCAGATACGCAGGACTGTTCAGACAGACTCTGTGGTGTCTTTGTAAATATGAATCCATTCATCCTTTTCTAGCTCTTTAGGCCAACAGGCAGTTGGCCTTTCCAGGCCCCGGCTCAAGCCAAAACTCAGAGAGGCCGCACCCGCTCTCAGCAGCTGGTGAGAGTCCGGGGCAGAACCTTTGCACTGAAGAGCCCCTGCCTGGCTTTTTAAGCGGCTTCTCCTGGGTGGGAAAGGTGGAGCGGCCGCACTCGGGAGCGTTATTGTGAGAGACATGAAGCCGCACCGCACACGGCTTTATTCTCTCATCCGATGCTGAGTGTCTTCTCTGTGCCTGACGATAGCGGCTTAGTAGTAGCTGATGCGATCTGCTCCAGACATCAAGGGCTTGACTATTCTCCCACCTTTCATTTCTTCAGTGAATTGCTCCAGTCCCCACGTGCTCAGTTAGACAGAAATTCTGTATCCACCTTCAAAACCTTCCTCTTCCTTTCCCCAGCACAGCTTACTTTGGGTAAATAAGCAAAAGCTGTTTTTCTAGGTGGTCCAGCCCTGTGTGGACCCTTACTCACCTATGTGTGCCAGCTGCAAGTTCACGTGGTCACTCGGGCTAAGGACCCACCACAGCCATGCTCACAGCAAGTTCCAGGCACCCAGATGCAGAAGGAGCATAAAGATATTGTCAGACCCACAGTGTTCGGGGGTCCGGAGGGCTTCCCAGAGAAGGTGGCCCAGGCCGAGTCTGGGAAGTGAAGAGAAATTGCCCCAGTGAAGGGGGTTGACATGCGGGTGAGAGGGGCAGGCAGAAAGACATTCTACAAGAGAAAAAATACTTTTTACAGAATATTGCAGAAAGAATACTTTTTACAGATGAGAAAGAGGCTATGTTTAGGAAAATTCCCATGACTGGGCATGGCGGAAAGACAGAGGAGAGGTGGGAAAATGGCATGAATGACCGAAAGGATGGCCTCATACACTCCCTGCGAACTTGAAAATTCTCCAGAGGGCACGAGGAGCCTCTGAAGAGCTTTGCACAGGGCTGCACATGTGTTCAGACGTGCGCTGTAGACCCCCACCCTGGCTTCCGAGTGGAGGAGACATGGGAGGTGTCAGACCTGCGCTGTAGACCCCCACCCTGGCTTCCGAGTGGAGGAGACACGGGAGGTGTCAGACCTGCGCTGTAGACCCCCACCCTGGCTTCCGAGTGGAGGAGACACGGGAGGTGTCAGACCTGCGCTGTAGACCCCCACCCTGGCTTCCGAGTGGAGGAGACACGGGAGGTGTCAGACCTGCGCTGTAGACCCCCACCCTGACTTCCGAGTGGAGGAGACACGGGAGGTGTCAGACCTGCGCTGTAGACCCCCACCCTGGCTTCCGAGTGGAGGAGACACGGGAGGTGTCAGACCTGCGCTGTAGACCCCCACCCTGGCTTCCGAGTGGAGGAGACACGGGAGGTGTCAGACCTGCGCTGTAGACCCCCACCCTGGCTTCCGAGTGGAAGAGACACGGGAGGTGTCAGACCTGCGCTGTAGACCCCCACCCTGGCTTCCGAGTGGAGGAGACACTAGAAGTGTCAGATGTGCGCTGTGGACCCCCACCCTGGCTTCCGAGTGGAGGAGACACGGGAGGTGTCAGACCTGCACTGTAGACCCCCACCCTGGCTTCCGAGTGGAAGAGACACTAGAAGTGCCAGACCTGCGCTGTAGACCCCCACCCTGGCTTCCGAGTGGAGGAGACACGGGAGGTGTCAGACCTGCGCTGTAGACCCCCACCCTGGCTTCCGAGTGGAGGAGACACGGGAGGTGTCAGATCTGCGCTGTAGACCCCCACCCTGGCTTCTGAGTGGAGGAGACACTAGAAGTGTCAGACCTGCGCTGTAGACCCCCACCCTGGCTTCTGAGTGGAAGAGACACGGGAGGTGTCAGACCTGCGCTGTAGACCCCCACCCTGGCTTCTGAGTGGAAGAGACACGGGAGGTGTCAGACCTGCGCTGTAGACCCCCACCCTGGCTTCTGAGTGGAAGAGACACGGGAGGTGTCAGACCTGCGCTGTAGACCCCCACCCTGGCTTCCGAGTGGAAGAGACACGGGAGGTGTCAGACCTGCACTGTAGACCCCCACCCTGGCTTCCGAGTGGAAGAGACACAGGAGGTGTCAGACCTGCGCTGTAGACCCCCACCCTGGCTTCTGAGTGGAAGAGACACGGGAGGTGTCAGACCTGCACTGTAGACCCCCACCCTGGCTTCCGAGTGGAAGAGACACGGGAGGTGTCAGACCTGCGCTGTAGACCCCCACCCTGGCTTCCGAGTGGAGGAGACACTAGAAGTGAGATTGAGTGGTGCTCGGGAGTACAGGGAGAGGTGGTGGGAATCCAGGAGACAGAGGTGCCTCCGTGGAAGAGAAACAGATGGGGTGGCCAGAGAGCTACAGGGAGGATGCTCACGGGGCATGGTGGAGTGAGGGACACAGGCAGAGGGGAGGAACGAGTCCAGTAGAGTCTGGTTTGGGATGTCGTGTGAACGTGACAGGGGCACAGAGCCCATAATCGATAGCATCTCGTCACCTCAAGAAAGCAGAGAGCTTCGGCTCAGTCAGTCTCAGTCTTCTCTAACTAGTTGAGGCAAAATCAATTCAGACCTCCAGTGGCAGCAGTGAAGCTCAGTGAGAAAAAATTCAAGCATCTTGTACTAGAGAACCATGGCAGGGAGGGAAAGTGGGGAGAATGTGTCTGCATTTGCTGTAGTCATACACCTATGATTGATTCACTTTCGGATTGCGAAGCACACAGGACAGAATGGTGTTGCTGCACCATGAGGATGGCTAGACCCCCCTGAGGGAGCGACACAGATGCTGAAGATGTCTAAACCCCCCCTGACAGAGCGACACAGTTGCTGAAGATGTCTAAACCCCCCCGACGGAGCGACACAGATGCTGAGGATGGCTAGACCCCCCTGAGGGAACGACACAGATGCTGAGGATGGCTAGACCCCCCTGAGGGAGCGACACAGATGCCGAGGATGGCTAGACCCCCCTGAGGGAGCGACACAGATGCCGAGGATGGCGAGACCCCCCTGAGGGAGCGACACAGATGCCGAGGATGGCGAGACCCCCCTGAGGGAGCAACACAGATGCTGAGGATGGCTAGACCCCCCTGAGGGAGCGACACAGATGCTGAGGATGGCTAGACCCCCCTGAGGGAGCGACACAGATGCCGATGCCTCCCAGGGAGCTCCAATTTTAAAAGCAAGGAGTGGACTGTCACCAGGTTCCTGTGATGTACCCGCCAGTGTTCATCTTGCAGTCCAAAATTGCTAAACACGTGAAGAAGCAGGACATTAGGACCCATAAAGAAGAGAAAAGAAAGCCCCAATGATACAGACACTGAAATCAACCAGACAAGGACTTAACAACAATTCCAGATCTGTTCAAGAACGTAAAGGGAAAGACGGAGAAGAGGGGACATGTGGGAACCTCAGCAGAAAGATGGAGGCCGTGCAGAAGAACCACGTGTAGATTTTAGAAAGGAGAGCTTGTAAGATGGGAAATTCACTGCATGGGCTTTACAGCGGATCAGAGACTGCAGAAGAATGAATTGGCAAACTTGGAACAGATGCACAGAAATGATCGCATCTGAAGGACAGAGAAAAATGTCGGAAACAAAAAAGAGCCCAGGTGGCCTCTAGGACAAAGTCAAGTGGTCTGATCCACGTGACAGTTCCAGAAGATGAGCCAAGAAAGGTGGGACACAAAAAAAGAAGAATTAATATTCAAAACCAGCAACCCTACCCACCCTCCACCTGGTGAAAAAGAAGAAGCTCAGAGAACCCCAAGCAGGGTAAGTGCAAAGAAAATTAACATAAGCACATTTGTAGTCAAATTGCTAAAATACCAAAGATAGAAAATCTTAACAACAGCTGGGAGGAGAGACGTTACATTCCCAGGAGCAATGATATGCATGAGGACTGACTTCATTCTTCACTAGAAACAGCAGAAACCAGGAGACAATTTGACAACTCTTTAAGGTTCTGCAAGGGAGAAAACAAAAGCCCAGAGTTCTATCTCCAGCAAAAACATGTTTCAGCATAAGGGTGAAAGAAACCTGCTTTCATGCCAGCCCATCCCGAGAGAATCTGCCATGTTAGACCTGCACTGTACAAAATGCTGCGGACCTCTTCTGACTGATGGGAAATCACAGCAGTTGGAGACCCAGGTCCACAGGAAGGATGAAGAACCCAAGAAATGGCAGCAGACTGAGAGCTTCCGGAGGAAGTGAGACAGCCCTGCAGGCTCTGGGAAGCAGGAGGTCCAAGGCCGGATGCTTTGCTCATCATCGCCAAATGAAGAGTCCCTGTGGCAGAGCAAACATCAGGTCAGAGTGGAAATGAAACAAATGTGATTCTTTTAAACAAGTAAAAATTGAAGTGGAGTGTTCTATACTATAGTGGGAAAAAATTCTACAAGCCGGAGGCTTCCAGTCAAATGTGCAAATGCTATCGAGGTGAGCCAATGTGCCAGTTGACTCATACTGGTTCAGATTTTCTTTCCCTCTCTCTGCTCCCATGGCTTTGTTGAAGGGGAATAAAAGATAAGTTGCCCACACTTGGCATCTGTAGCCATGAATACTGAAATCTTCTCACATTGGAAATTCTTTATGTTAAAGTCAAATCAATTCTTAGTACTACTTGATTCAGATAAGAATCATTGATGCTAAAATGAGCGGCCGATATTCTGGAGAACCACAGAATAGCTCTCACCACAAGATAGGATCAGAAGAAAACAGCATTCACGGTGCAGAAACCAGGCAGGCAGCGCTTAACAAGTGACACCAGTGAACGTCACCAGCGGCAGGATGGATCCGCACACGTGCCCTTGAGCTGATGCACAAAGAACACAAAAGATGATGCCCCTGGTGTTCTCGACAAAGAGCAAAACCCAGTCTATTCTTGAGGCAGCCACAGTATACCAGCCAAGGGGCATGGTGCAAAGTGACTCACCCCTACTTTAAAAATGCAAATCAGTGACTCACCCCTGCTCTAAAAATGTCATTTAGAGTGACTCACCCCTCCTTTAAAACTGTCAATCAGGGTGACTCATCCCTCCACTAAAACTGTCAATCAGAGTGACTCACCCTTCCTCTAAAACTGTCAATCAGAGTGACTCACCCTTCCTCTAAAGCTGTCAATCAGAGTGACTCACCCTTCCTCTAAAACTGTCAGTCAGAGTGACTCACCCTTCCTCTAAAGCTGTCAGTCAGAGTGACTCACCCCTCCTCTAAAACTGTCAATCAGAGTTACTCTCCCTCCTCGAAGTGTCAGAGTGACTCACATCTCCTCTAAAACTGTCAGAGTGACTCACCCCTCCTCTAAAACTGTCAATCAGAGTGACTCACCCCTCCTCTAAAACTGTCAATCAGGGTGACTCATCCCCCCACTAAAACTGTCAATCAGAGTGACTCACCCTCCCTCTAAAACTGTCAATCAGAGTGACTCACCCCTCCCCTAAAACTGTCAATCAGAGTGACTCACCCCTCCTCTAAAACTGTCAATCAGGGTGACTCATCCCCCCACTAAAACTGTCAATCAGAGTGACTCACCCTTCCTCTAAAACTGTCAATCAGAGTGACTCACCCCTCCTCTAAAACTGTCAATCAGAGTGACTCTTCCTCCTTGAAAAGTGTCAGAGTGACTCACCCGTCCTCGAAAAGTGTCAGAGTGACTCACCCCTCCTCTAAAACTGTCAGAGTGACTCACCCCTCCTCGAAAAGTGTCAGAGTGACTCACCTGTCCTCTAAAACTGTCAGAGTGACTCACCCCTCCTCTAAAACTGTCAATCAGAGTGACTCACCCTTCCTCTAAAACTGTCAATCAGTGACTCACCCCTCCTCTAAAACTGTCAATCAGAGTGACTCACCCTTCCTCTAAAACTGTCAATCAGTGACTCACCCCTCCTCTAAAACCATCAATCAGGTTGACTCACCCCTCCTCTAAAACTGTCAGAGTGACTCATCCCTCCTGTAAAAACGTCAATCAGAGTGACTCACTCCTACTGTAAAAATGTCAACCAAAGTGAATCACTTCTCCTCTAAAAATGTAAATTGGAGTGACTCATCCCTCCTCTAAAAATGCCAATCAGAGTGACTCACCCTTCCTCTAAAACTGTCAATCAGAGTGACTCACCCTTCCTCTAAAACTGTCAATCAGAGTGACTCACCCCTCCTCTAAAACTGTCAGAGTGACTCACCCCTCCTCTAAAACCGTCAGTCAGAATGACTCACCCTTCCTCTAAAACTGTCAATCAGAGTGACTCACCCCTCCTCTAAAACTGTCAGTCAGAGTGACTCATCCCTCCTCTAAAAATGCCAGACTGACTCACCCCGCCACTAAAACTGTCAATCAGGATGACTCACCCCTCCTCTAAAACTGTCAGTCAGAGTGACTCACCCCTCCTCTAAAACTGTCAATCGGAGTGATTCACCCCTCCTCTAAAACTGTCAATCAGAATGACTCACCCTTACTCTATAAATGTCAGTCAAAGTGAGTCACTTCTCTAAAGCTGTCCATCGGAGTGACTCATCCCTCTTCTAAAACTGTGAGTGACTCACCCCTCCTCTAAAACTGTCCGAGTGACTCACCCCTCCTCTAAAACTGTCCGAGTGACTCACCCCTCCTCTTAAACTGTCAATCAGAATGACACTCCTCCTCTAAAGATGTCAATCAGAGTGACTCACCCCACTCTCAAACTGTCAGAATGACCCAACCCTACTGTAAAACTGTCAGAGTGACTCACCCTACTCTAAAAATGTCCAAGTGACTCACCCCTACTCTAAAACTGTCAATCAGACTGACTCACTCCTCCTCTAAAACTGTCAATTCAAGTGATTCACCCCTCCTCTAAAACTGTCAAAGTAAGTCACCTCTAATCTGAAACTGTCAATCAAAGTGACTCACCCCATTCTAAAGTTGTCAATATCACAAAGACCAAGAAAGACTGAGGGATTTTCTAAATTGAAGGAGGCTAGAGAGACATGACGTCGGGATGCAGGGCCTGATGTGGGCATTTATTTTGTTCTAGAAATGTTCTTGGGAGAAGTAGACAAATCGTGTAAGTTCTGTTGATTAGATATTAGTACCATATCAGTGTGAATTTTTGGTTTTCATAACTGTACTCTCATTATGTAGGAGAATGCCTTTGTTTTTAGGAAATAAGCACTGAAGTATTTAGAACTAAGGGAAAATCATGTCCATAAGTTTCTCTCAAATAGTTCAGAATAATAAAGCACAAATATCAGTGTAAATATAAATATAGAGAGAGATTTTGCAGGTGAGAGTAAAGCCTAAAATGTTACCATTTGGAGAATCGGGTGACGAGTGTCTGAGATTCTTGTATGATAGTCTTACAACTTTTCTATAAATCTGACGTATGTTAAAATAACATATTTTTAAAGGGGGGAGGGGAAGCAACTTAGAGTAACAATAGAAAGCCATGACCAACCTAAAATAATTTCTCCTGGCGGTGGTAGAATCCCAATTTTGTGCACATGCTCGTGCTCAGGAGAAGCTCTGCCATGTTGCCCCGCCCTGCACGCAGCCGTAATTCCTACTGAAGCCCAGACCGCAGTCTATGCTAAGCTCTAGTCATTTATTCAATTTAGCTTACCAAAGCTACACCTCTAACCGTCTCGGTAACTCACTGAAAATGTCCCCTCGTCATGTAAGAGCCAGAGCTTACCTGCATTTTTCTGATGCATTTGTGACTCACTGAGATGCCTCTGAAGCCCCCAGAGGCTTGTGAAACAGTTTTAGAGTTAATGCTCTAGCCCCACACGAAGGCATGTGCCTCCTGAGAACAGGGTTAGATTAAGAATTGAGCTCACATTTCAGTCACTTTTCTTTCAGTGCCTACTCAGCGTGTGTTCGGAAGTAGACTGGGTTCCGTGCCTCTGTTGTGCTGACGGCTCTGCTCAGGCCTGATTGGGCCTGCCCTTTCCTGGGCCAAACGCCTCCTCACTGGACCTGCCCGGAAGCAGCAGTGTCCACTGGGGCCCTCACCCCTACCCCAAGAATCCTGCGTGAGTCACAATTCTTATTAGCAAGCGACAGAAACCTGGCCTAGGCAGCAAATGTGCTTATGAAAAGGTATTAGTTAACTCGTGGAATTGCTGGGACAGCCAGGGAACCAGCTCAGAGCAGCCTGGGAGATGCCAGCCACCCTATCCGTGCGTGGGTGCCCTTCTGCACAATGCCAGGCCCCGCAGCTCATGCTGCAGTGCTGGAGCCATGGCTTCTAGAAACCTCGTCTGGCTGCAGCTCCTGCAGCGGCAGAAGGAGTTCTTGACTCAGAGTCTGTGGGAGCCTCTGATCCACAGGAGGCCTGTGCACTGGAGGTGAGACAGGGGAGAGGGCTGCCCTTCAGTGCAGCCTCTTAGCTGCTACAGCGGGAAGCTGGTTCTGCCTCTTGCGAAAAACAAAAAAAAACGAAAAAAAATTATCAAAATGTAGGGAAGGCAATATACATAATTTAGACAGCCAAAAATAATTTTTAACATTTCCATAAAAATATACATTTCATCCCCAAGCAGCAGTGCCTGTGAGCAGCCTGGGAAGTGTGGCACGCCCACTCCCATGTTGGCTCACCTGTGGGACTGGTGCCCCAGGAAGCTGCCCGCTTACCTGCCCCAGACCCAGCTTTGCCCAAGGAGGCTCTCAGGAACAGGGATGGTATTGGCAGGGATTTCAGGCACCACCTCAGGGCCAGGGGCAGCAGGAGAAGCAAAGAAAAGAAAGCCCCCCTTGGCACCCTCCGGTGCTCCAGGCAGGGCTGATGGTGCTCACGACGGTCACGTGTGTGTGCTTACAACCCCCTGAGCTTCACACAGGAAATGGAAAACACTTCAGCTGGTGCCAGTGCAGAAACCTGACTCCAACATCCTGGGAAATGATTGTACCCCACAAAGGAGCTAAAAGCAGCAGCTGAGAGACCCTGAGCAGAGACCCCCTCTCAGGAGGCTGCGAATCATGAGGGGCACCAGGGATGTTTTATTATGCAACATTTGTGATAAAATAAGAGTGAACCAGACTTTCATTGCCATCACCTAACACACTGTATGCTATTAATATTTTAGAATTGTGGTCAAGTGAACCTGGGGGAGGAGAAGCACGGGACTTCTAGTTTATAGCTCCCACCCTGGAACCTGCCAGGTGCCCCAAGACACCCCTCTGTGGGCCTCGTGCTATCTCTGCAGGAAGGTTCCGGAAAACATCTTGAGGCAAACTATAAATTGCATTTGTGATGTGATTCAACAGGCTCCGAAAAACAGTGTGCACGATGGCATGATTATTACAGTCTGCGTCACCCAGGCTGAGCGACGGGTGATGGCCCAGAGCTGAGCGTCTGAGCTGGGACGGGTGTCTAGGTCCAGGCTTGGACCCGCTGATATGAACTGAATTCGCTTCATGCCTGGCCCCAAGGCAGCCAGCGCGTTGGTGGGGGCTGCCTTCAGATTCATTACAATAAGCGTGCCGACCTCCAGTGCCTGGTGTCCCGGGAACACCACCAGTGGGCACTGGGAAAGGTTCTGCATTACAGGGCACTTGGAAAGACTCGCTTCTGGCACCATTCATCTCAACAGCAGCACAGAGCTCCTCACCCTGTGAGGATGCCGCCCCCACCCGAATACTGCTGGTCAGAGGGACAGGGAAGTCTTACAGTAGAGACAGAGGAGGCTGGTGAATGGAGATCAGAGGATTGGGAATAAATTTGATTTAATGAGGGGGAAGACTGCCTGGACCCTGAAAGGAAGATGGGACCAGAGGTGGCAAATGTGGTAAAAGGAGGGGAATTCCAGGGCAAAAACTATGACCAGCCTCTGTTGGGCTGCCAGGCTGCGGCGGAGACTGTGCTGCGTGGGCGCCCGAGCTTAAGCATGGGAAACGATCCGGTGGCTTCCTCCTAAAAGGAACAAACCGAGGACTGAAGCCCTCAGGAGTCGCGCCAGCGTCTCCCGGTGCTGCAGGAACCCACAGAGGAGTTGACATTTGTGTCTCCTGAATGCCTGTCCAGCATCCCCACTGTAAGGCAGGGTTGCTGAAGGTAGTCAGAGGAGCAGAGAGCGGATGGCAGGCTGCCACGGCGTACTGGGGAACAGGGGCTGTGGGTTATGGGGATGGGGTCATGCCAGGGACGACCCTGCCTTCAGCATTTGCTAACGCAGCAGGTGTTGACCAGCTGGCTGACACATATGCCAGGGAAACACAAGGGTGGAAGGAATGGTCTCACCATTTCACTGTTCCTTATTTCACAACCTTCAGCAAGACACCTGGCACCCCGGGACCTCACTCTCCTGCCTCTAAAGTGGGCATGTGAGGTTAAACCATCTCCATGTCCCCTCCTGCCCTGACGTTCTGGACGTGGGTTGGCTGCATTCTGAGCATCATCTGCAGCCTGTCCTGCCTTGTGTGCTGCCTTCTGTCCCAGCCCTCTGCCCGGCCCTCTGTGCTGCCCTCCCTCCTGCCCCCTGTCCCACCCCCCCATCCTATCCTCTGCACTGCCCTCTCTCCCACCCTCTGCCCTGCCCTTTCTCCTGCCCTCTGTCCCTGTGCCCTGCCATCTGCCCCGCTCTCTCTCCCGTCCCTATCTCCCACCCTCTCATCTCCCACCCTCTGCCCCCCCCGCCCCACCCCTATCCCGCCCTCTGTGCTGCCCTCTCTTCATAGTCGGAACTCGCACTCCCAGCCCTGGTGCTTCAAACTCAGGTGGTCTCAGATTGATCAGCTTGTGAGAGCCTGGCAGTGACGCCGTGACACGGGGAGTGTCCTGGGTGGCTTCGCAATCTCCCTTTTACCAAACGTGTTAAGGCAGCCAGTTCCTTTGGGTACAGTGGACCTGGGGGAGCCAGCTGAGGCTTTCCTGAATAGCAGGTCCATCCCACCATCACAAGAAGAGTGTTCAGGGCCTACCATTTTTCTCTTTGGCCCCAGCCCCCTAAATCCAGGGAAAGGAACCAGACCAGTTCTATCTTTCTCAGGGAGGCTGGGCGCATCCTGCTGGCTGTGGGATCGCAAGGCGACCAAGAGCAGAGAGGCCTGATGCCGCCCGCTCTACTAAGGACCACCCAAGCCAGGCGGTTAGTCCCAGGGGTAGCATGGCTGAGTGTGGGCTCTGGGTCAGGTCCTGTATCTGCCTATGGCCCTGCCCTGGTTTTATGGTCTTGGGTGGGCCTCAGAGTCCTCATCTGCACCTTCCTTCTGGATTGTGGTGAGAGTTAAACGTGTGAATTCACATAAAGTGCTGCAACAGTGCATGTTCCCAGTAAGTGCTCTATGAATGCCACCTGTCATGTTCCCAGTAAGTGCTCTATAAATGCCACCTGTCACGTGTCCATTGCCCACAGAGCTCCACAGTCCCTCTAAGCGTCGGGCAGCTCTCCTGACCCCAGCCCTAGTTTGCAAAATGGAAATAGTGATGTGCACCTCTCTTCTTCATGAATTGCCCACAAGCATGAA
This sequence comes from Pan paniscus, assembly GCF_029289425.2. Lineage (NCBI taxonomy): Eukaryota > Metazoa > Chordata > Mammalia > Primates > Hominidae > Pan > Pan paniscus. Next base: position 194,409,670 of record NC_073255.2, on the reverse strand, counting down.
TTGCAGACCCTCAGCTGCGAAGGGCGTGCGTAAGAACTCGTAAACATCCCAGTCTGCTCAGCCTGGCCTGGTCACAAACCCCAGAGGGTTCACAGCAGAACTCCATGGAAAATGCTGACTCCTGCTTGGAGGTAAAGCACCTGTGCTTTAATAAAACCTTGCTTCCCTCCTGCTTCCCACACACCACACATGCCCGTGTGCACTGAGTGATCCCAGCAGACACAAGGCCTCTGCTCTCAGACGGGTCCCTGGGGCTTCCTGTCTTCGGGGTCCCAGAAGATGCGAGGCCTCTGCTCTCAGACGGGTCCCTGGGGCTTCCTGTCTTCGGGGTCCCAGCAGACGCGAGGCCTCTGCTCTCAGACGGGTCCCTGGGGCTTCCTGTCTTCGGGGTCCCGGCAGACATGAGGTCTCTGCTCTCAGACGGGTCCCTGGGGCTTCCTGTCTTCAGGGCTTTGCTTGGAGACAGTGAGCCGGTGTCAGGATCCCTGCAGCCACACGTCCAGATGCAGGGGGAGGCGACTCTTACCCAACAGCAGTGGGGGCCATGGAGTGTCCAGCAAGATCAGGGTGAAGGATCTCCAGGGCTGCAGGAAGAGAGGCTACTTCTCAGGTCTAAGCAGGAAGAAAAGGAGCAGCATTTTACAGGGTCTGTGGGTGTTTGTGAGTGAATATGGCTACAGAGTGTTTAGAGGAAGGGGCACTGGAGGGTGCGTAGGAGGCCTGGGATGCAGGGAGTCCCGCCCAGCTACTCAGGAACACACAGCTGTGGGCAAGGCACTCCCTGCCTCCACTTCTCATTTAGGTAATATTAAAATAAATTAGATGATCTCCAGAATCCCTTCTTGCTCTTTAAATTGTTTTTAATTTGGCAATTATTATCTCACACGGACTCAGAATTTGATGAGATGCATTTGAAACTTCTAATACAGAAGTGGCACATAGCAGATGCTCTGAGAAAGGGGATTTTCATCCTCAGCTTCCTGTGGCTGTGGTTTAGTGGTGGACAGAGAGAGGGACGTGATGCATGGACCCTCAGTGTACTGTGGCTGTGGTTTAGTGGTAGATAGATAGAGGGAGGTAATGCGTGGACCCTCAGCATACCGTGGCTGTGGTTTATCAGTGGACAGATAGAGGGAGGTAATGCGTGGACCCTCAGCTTCCTGTGGCTGTGGTTTAATGGTAGGTAGATAGAGGGATGTAATGTGTAGTCCTTCAGTGTACTTTGGCTGTGGTTTAGTGGTAGATAGATAGAGGGAGGTAATGCGTGGATATAAATTAAATTCATCCATTCGCCTCACATGTAGACTCAAAAGCTTAATAAAGTCTGAACTAGTTTTCCGTAATTACAGTGCAAATACTGAAAATGATAACAAAACCATAAAATATATTTTGCAGGGAACTAGTTTCCTTATCTCTGGGAGAAGGGTTTTAGAATGACACAGAAGAAGAGATGTCTGTTGAAGTGTTTTCTGAGGCACCGCGCTTTGAAGAGTGGCCCGTGTTTTCCTCTGAAGTTTCCCTCTGTTTACCATCATGTCACTGGTTCCTGATTGTCTTGGTGGCTGGCGATTCGGTGTGGTTTCTCTGTGATGCATCTCTGGGACCGACCCTGACCCACAACTCTGGGTTCACCTGCAAGCTGGCTTGAAAAGCTGGACCTTCTGCATCAGGGTCTGCATTTTAACAGGGTCCCCAGCGGCTCCTGGGTGCGCTGCGCATCTGAGGCCCATCACTCTGTGGCCCCATGTGGTTTCCACGTGGCCTGACCGAGTCCACTGCTGACCACCTCAGAACAGGCAGTGTTTGCCTGCAGCCAAAGGAAGCTGGAGGGAGAGGGGCCAGGCCAGGTTGGGACCCGGAACCACGCGGAAGGTGAACCCATAAAGGGCTATTCTGACAGCCGTGATTTGGACGTAGCAAATGTGGGCATTTAGATTTTGGGGATTCTGGAAGATTCTGGAGGGGATTTAACCTACTAAAGCAGCATGCTAAATGCAGGTGCCTGCATCCTGACTACATATCAATAACTGCATTTGCCTGTTTGAGCTTCAGTGGAGGTGTTTTCATCACCTAAAGCTGGTGAGAACTGTGCATCTCAGTCATGGGAGTTGGGTGAGCAGAGGGTACCGTGCCAAGTGGCATAGGCAGTGGCCTCCTGGCTGACTCAGCAAGTCTTTAATCCACCTGCAGCGGACTTCTTACCCTGTGTGCCTGAAATAAAGCGAGGTGTCCTCCCCGTGCATCCTGTAGATTCCACATGACCTCTTTTCCAGCTCAAGAATGGGAATTGCTGTCCCTGGCAGAGGTCAGGAACCAGCCCTGACTCTGGGTGGCACCTGGGCCAGTGGTGAGCAGGGCCCTGTGGATGGGGCCTTTGGAGGCGTCCAGGGTAGGGAGAGTCCATGACTCAGAACCAGTGTCGGGAGGAGCAGCTGAGCTCTGGCATCAGGGCAGGTGGCCTCGGTTCTCCTCCAGGGGCTGTGCACCTCGCCAGCTGCAGGTCAGAGGGGGCGTCCTCAGCTTTGAGCCCAGGGCCACCCTTTCTGATGCTCCAATGGACAGTGTTTCCTTACAGGTGGAGGAGAAAAGGAGAATGAGTGTGGCTTCAATGGAACCACCCCCAGGAAGCCACATAGACCTCCTCTGCCGCCCCTCTACCTGCCTGTGGCCGCGCCCCCTCATCCTGTCCAAGTGAAGAGGCCATGGATGTGATGGCCCCACCCTGCCTTCTGAAACGCTCAGGACCGGGCCCCTCCTCCACCTCCCCAGCGTGACACACAACCTTGCCATCCCCCATTGTCCCATCCCTGCCGTCTGCTATGGGTGCCCATGGTGTCCCCCAAACAGCGGTATCCAGAATGGAACACAGTGCTGAGATACGGTCCAACCCAAACAGCACGCCAAAGCCAGCCTTCTCTAATTCAGGACAGGTTGCTTTTTTAAATTCTGCTCAGGAACGGGTAGATACGTTAGCAACCATTTTGCAAATTCAACTAAAATCTCCCTGAGTTTAGCAAAAGAACCATCTCGGGCGTGACCGCTAACATCCTACACCAACACTGTCGATTCCTGAAAATACATTTCTTTTCTAAAGGCAGATTTCTCTTTATCTCAGTAAAATTTCCTCTTGTTGGTTTCTGGGATCAGAGTTTCTTCCTGGACCATTTGCAGCAGTGACAGCCTCTCTGAGTTTCTGGGGTTTTATCCGTCAGTTGAGGGAATGGGATGGAAGCCATCAGTGGTCTGACATTCGGACGTTTGCCCCCAAATAATTTGAGCAAAATCTTCCAAAGGAGGTCTCGGGCCTGTCTTCGAAGGAACTGACACAGGTGGAAAGACGGGGATGATGTTCTTTGGATTTTTCCAACTCAATGTGATGTAGCGACATGTGCTCTGCCTCGCAAGGGGAATGAGCTCCCCTCCACAGGCCAGCGTGTAGGTGGCGTTTCCCGAGGCTCAGGCAGGTGGAGCATGGTTGGATGGTCCCAGGGGGCTGGCTGCCTTCTTGCCCTGCCAGAACACACCCACCTGTTGTTTTGTCAGTCGCAAGCATCATCTTTATGGCACCTGTTGTTTTCTCAGTCATAAGCATCATAACTTATGGCTAGCTGCTCCCACCTCACCTGCACTGACTGGCTCATAGGAAAAGCTTCTGGTGACTTACGTGATTTTTATAAGTCAGGGTTAAGAATAAAAAGGCCCAGTGGAATGGCGTCTCTAAAAGCATGCAGTGTAGGGTGTTGGGATAAAGATAAAAAACCCAGAGTGATGTTTTATTTATAGACCTTTATTGACACACACAGCCTAGGCTAAATTTTACATTAAACACTGGTTACAAATAAATGTGTTCACCTGAGTAAATAGCCTCTGGGGTCTTTATTAAAATGGCTTTAAGGAGAAGGAGGGATGTTTTTAGCTGCCAGTGGTAGGAGACAGTGGAAGGATGGCTGGTCCCAGAGCAGGCTTGCCACTGGTGGCATCATTTGTAATATATATTTTCATTTTGCTCTGAAGCACAGCAAATAGGTTTTTGTAAGCGAGTGACCTCAGGATTAGCTGTATTATTTGTGACTTAGTGAAGCAGTCAGTTGAAATATTGAAAATATTTTCCCAACTCAGGCTGGTTTCAGCGGTGCCGCAGCGTGCCGTGACGTCGAGCTTGCTAATGAATAATAAAGACGCTTGCCGCTGGTGATGTGGAAGGAAAAGAACCAACCTTACTGCAGATGCCCTTTTTCCTTCCCAGCAAAAGGAGCTTATATTGAGAAACCCATGGGAACAAAGTCATTCTTGCTAGTTTGTGTCCAACTAAAGAGAACATTTATCTTGTTTAAATCAGCACTTAGCAGTGGTAAGTTTGCTCTTGTTTTCCATCCATAATTTTCAATGCAATTCCAATTCTGCATAATTTTCAATTCAATTCCAATTTCAGTGCAATTCCAGCTTTGCCGCAGGTGTGGTCTCACCCACTGTAGGACTGCAGGACTGCAGGACTGAGACCCAGACCCCCATTTCCCTTTCCACGCACTCTGCTCCAAGTCAGGATGCAGTGCTGGCCCCATCGCCCAGGAAAGACGTCCTTCTGCAAGTCACCACTCCTTGGCCCCGTCACCCAGTTTTTAAAAATCAAAAATCCCGTATGAAGATGTTGAACAGAATCCTGGTCAGTAGAGTCAGAAAATAATCATCTCTCTTCAAAATTCTCCTGAAAGTTTCACTGCAGTAATAATCTTTGTACACATGGAGAATGCCCTTTACCTACAGTTTTTAAGGTATTTGAACATCTAGCCAGGGACATCTGCACTTCAAATAAAAACAAGCAACTTTTAACCTTTGTTTGTGACTTGTGTTTAGTAGATTTTATGTTTAGTGCAGTTTTACATGTACAGAAAAATAGAGTGGACAGTCCAGAGGGTTCCCATGTGCCCTGCATTCCACTCCACGCCCCGTCTCCCCATTGCTCCCATCTGTATTAGGATGGTCTGTTTGTCACAGTTGATGAGCCCACATTCATTCCATGGTTTACATCAGGGTTCACTCCTGCTGTTCTCTTAGGTGGATTTTTGTTGCTATAATAAAATTCCTGAGACAGGGTAGTTTATAAGAAAAGAAGTTGATTTAGCTCATAGTTGTGGAGGCTGGGAAGTCTGAGGCCATGGCAGCAGCTCTGACAAGGGCTTTCTTACTGCGCCATCCCCTGGAAGAAGGGCCAGTGAGCATGTATAATGAGATGACAAGCATGAGGGGCTGGGCTCGCCTTACAGCAGCCCTCCCTGCCTGCGGCAGCCCGCTCCCACAAGAATTATCACACTCCTGCAAGAAACCATCAGTCCCTCTTAGTGACCTAATCACCTCTTAAAGGCCCCACCTCCAACACTGCCACAATGGTAATCAAATTTCAGTATGAGTTTCAGATGGTATAAACCATATTTGAGCCACAGCAGGATGGTACATTCTGTGGGTTTGGGCAAGTGTATGATGACACGTATCCATCATCATAGCGTCAAACAGAGTGGTTTCCCTGTCATGAAAGCCCTCTGTGCTCTGCTGGTACCTCTCTCTTCCCCCAACTCCTCATTACCTCCACCACAACTTATACTGTCTCCATCCTTTGTTCTTTTCCAGAACGTCTTAGCGTTGGAATCATGCAGTGTGTAGCCTTTCCAGGATGGCTTCTTTCACTTAGCAAGAGGCATTTAAGGTTCCTGCAAGTCCTATGTCATGGTTTGATGGCTCATTCCGTTTTAGCCCTGAATGATATCCCATTATATGGATGCACTACCGTTGATCCATTCACCTACTGAAGGACATCATGGTCGCTTCCGAGTTTGGGCAATTATGAACTAAGCTGCAATAAACATCCATGTGCATATTTTTGTATGGACATAAGTTTTCAACTCTATTTAGCAAATACCAAAGGGCATGACTGCTGGGTCGTATACTAATAATATATTCAGTTTTAAATTTTCATGAAGTCCTACCTATCAGTTGTTTTTTTCATGAACTGTGCTTTTGGTGTTGTATCTCTAAAAAGTCACCACCAAACCCAAGGTCACCTAGATTTTCTTTGTATCTTCTAGAAGTTGTATAGTTTGGCATTTTACATCTAACTTTGCATTAATTTCTGTGGAGGGTATAGGGTTGACGTCTGGATTCACTTTTTGCATGTGAGTATCCCATTGGTCCAGCACCATCTGCTGAAAAGTTGGTCCCTTCCCCATTGAGTTCCCTTGCTGCTTTGCCAAGGATTGGGCAGCTCTGTTTGTGCGGCTGACTCTTAACTTTTGGCTTACAAAACGTATTGATAAAACACAAGTGGTTTGGGAAGTCTCAAACATTTCAGCATTTGTCCTCGCTGGCTAGAACTTCATGTTCAAAAGAAGAAGCAGGCAGGACGTTCAGACAACATGGGGGGCCTTGGTGCAGGCTCAGAGCCTTTGCTGTATCCTCAGACCCACCAATGGATTGCCAAGCGTGTCCTTGTAAACTGTGGACTGCGCTTGGTGCTGGCGCTCCTGGGAGGTGCTGACTTGAGAATCTTTTATTCCTCAAGGTTTTGAGAGAACTTTCCAGTCACACTTAGGGCCTTGTGCTTTTCTGGAAGGAAGTTTCTTTGAAAAACATTTTGTATTTTCATATTCATCTATTAATATTTCTTTCTTCATTCTTAGCCAGGTTAGTAATTTTTATTTTCTTTGTTCATAGTTCAATTTCTTGGAGTTCCAAATTCTTAGACAGTGATGCGTTGCTTAATGACGAGGCTGCCTTCAGATAAATGTTTCATCTGGCAATTTCGTCGTTGTGCGAGCATCACAGAGTGCACTTACAAAACCTGTAGATGCTACAGCCTCCTACACACCCAGGTTGTATGGGACAGCGCTGCTAGGCTACAAACCTGCACAACATGGTACTATACTAATACTGTAGGCAGGTGTAACACAGCGGTAGGCATTTGTGTATCATCTGCACATAGAAAAGGTAATGCATTGCACTGTGGCTTTACAATGGCTGTGACGTCGCGAGGTGACAGGAATTTGTCAGCTCCGTCATACTCTTATGGGACCACCACTTGTGGGTGTACGTGGTTCATCACTGACCAAAACGTTAGTACGTGGTGCATGACTATAAATAGATATATAAATGGTCTTAAGGGCTTATAAGTCTTAAATTTCCACTGCATCTGTGATTATGTGTCCTCCTAATTATTAATTTTTGATAATTTTAGAATTTGAGGTGTTTTACCTTGATTGATCAAGCGTACCTTTTACGCTTGATTACCTCTAAGAGTTTATGATTTTTTCCCCTAAAATGAAGCTCTTGGGTTTATTCACCAATCCTGTATTCCCTTTTATAGTTTAATTTATATTTTTATTACTTAATTTCTTCCCTCAAGTTTTTTGTTACCTATTTACTTTGACGTCATAAATGGAGTGCCTACTTTGTTTACTGTCCTTCTCTCTTATCATCATGGAAGCTCTCAGTATTTGAAACCCACCTCCGGGGAATCATTTCGGCACCTCCCACAGCTTTTATTATTCTCTAACTATTTTGTAATGTAGTTTCCATTTCCTTCTTAACCTAAGAATTATTGAAAATAATATTTTTAATACCCAAATGATGAGAGAGTTTTGTTTTCTGTGGTTATTAATTTCTAATTTATTAGATTTTGCTTAGAGAATGCAACATTTATGATTTTTATGATTTAAAAAACATGAAGTCCTTTTTTGAGGCTTAATATCTGATCAGTTCCATTCTGGTTTCTAGACCATAGAGCTTGATCAGTCGCTATTGAATTCTCTTTGTGATGTTCTCGGGCCCGCTGTAGGACCCTTGTGGGAGCTAGGGAGACTTGTTTCTAATAAGGCTCTGTGTTTTACTAGCCCTGTGACTTTAGGTAAGTTGCTTAACCCCCTGGAAAACTCAGTCCTCTTTATCAATAAGATGGGGGCATTTAAAGTCAGCACCTCAGGTGGCTTTTGTGGGGGTTAGTGCCGGGTGCAGTTAAAGTGCCAAGCGCAGCCCCGGAACGTGGCTGGTGGAGGATGGCCGCCCTCAGGCCCTTCCGTCCCTCAGGCTGTGAGTGGCATCTCTTTGTACTGTGATCACTTCTTCCTTATTAATTTCGATGTTTATTTCTTGGCACACACCAGTTCATTAACCCTATATCGTTGTCTGGAATTTTATAATCTAATATAACATCAGTCTATTTATTCCACTTTAATAAATAACTTTTAAACAAATTGCACATTTTCTTGATGTCGACGTCATGATGCCTTCTCTCCTTCCGTTCGTATGTCTGATAGATTTTCCCGGCCGCGTCAGTTTGTAATCTTTCTGGACGGCGTTGTTTTCGATATGTTGCTTGTAGATAATGAGTAGTTTGATGCGAGTGAAGGCACCTGTCCTAGGAAGATGACTTCCCCTGCTCCCACGCATCGTCCTCACTGTGCGTGTTTCTCGTTAATCCCACTGGCCCACGCCTTCCAGCTCCTCAGCTTCCCTCCTGTTCCTTCGATGGTTTACCTGTTGCCATGTGGATGATGTTATAGTTTGGTTTTATGTTGTCCCCAGGTAATTTGTTTTAAGTTCTCCACACTTTTCAAAAGCAGTAAGGATCTTCAGATTTCTCATTATCAACTTCAAGAACAATACTAATTTCCTTGTCTTAGAAGAACACTTCAGAATACCTCATTTCTCCCACATTTTATAAACGGGGAGGTGAAGGCCTGTTTCAGCTTTACATTTACCATTTCAGAAGGCACGTCTTTACCAGCATCCGTGCTAATGTCTGAAGAAAAGGACAAACTAAGAAAATGCAGAACCTAAGGCTATTTGCGGCAGTGCGCCCAGGAAGAATCTTTTAGGGGTAGGTTTGAGGGCTGTGACTGAAAATTCTCAGAAAATGTGTAGATGGGGGAATGTGGCCATTTATTCAGATGCCTTTTAATACAAAAAATCTTAGTCAAATTTCACTGAAATTTGCGTTGGGAAAGCCAATTACATCGTGAAATGGGTGGAAAATCTTATTATCCCAGCCCCAGCCCCAGCTCGGCCTGCTGACTCTGATGTCTAGAGATGAACAATAAGGAGACAATTTCCATTTTTCCTCGTCGCCACGCAGGACCTGGGGCCGTCCCTTCCTTGTCACTTTTATTGAACATAGCAGTTTGTCCAAGACCACGCGTTGAAAATTGCTGAAGATAAACATTGTATTTTAAATTACTCCAGGCAACCAGGCAGACTGAAGAAAAATCATTTGAACAAATTGAAAACTGAAATGTTGATATCAGATATTAAATTAATGTAAGTGAGATTGAAACAATATCTAATTAAAATAATTTGAAAAATGACTTGGAAATTGAAGCTGACATTAGCTTTTCCCAGCCTGCCGCTATTATTACTGCGCAGCCAAGCTCCCTTTCCACCGAAGCCCCGCCCCCCGGCAGAATCCACAGGAGACCCGCAGATGAGAGCCTCATTTATTTACCCTGTTATGGCTGGAAAACAAGGGCTGAAGAACCTTTCTTGGAACCCTGAGGAGTGGAGTTTGACAAATTGACCTTTCAGTTTCCAAGGAGAAAATGCCTTTCAAATGCTCCACGCCAATGTGCACTTCGGCGTTGCAGGCTGGAGTGTGTTCAGTGCCTTCGCTTCATACAGGGCATTTTAAAATGAGAGAGAGCGGTTTGCAAGAGCAAAGAAGGGGAAGCAGAAGCTCCCCAGCTGCGGCAGCCTGTCCTGGAGTGGCCGGGGTGTGTGGCCAGCCCCTGCCGTGGTGGGGACCTTCAGCTGGGGAGGGGGACGTGTGTTGGACGTGTCCCGGAGTGGCCGGGGTGCGTGGCCAGCCCCTGCCATGGTGGGGACCTTCAGCCGGGGAGGGGACGTGCACTGGCCTGGGGGCTCCTAAGCATCTCCTCGAGGCCACGCTTATGACATCAGAAGCAGTGCTTGTGGTGCAGGTGGCTAGAGCAAGGAGCTGCGTGCTCTGCAGTGAAGCACCAGGCACCTCTTAGACCACACACAGGATGGGCAAATGATGCGTCTTGGTGCTTCTCGAACTCACCTGCTCCCAGAACTGTCCTCACACTGTCTTATGGATTACAGGTAATTAGAGGAGAGCAGTTTGTTGTGTTAAAACACGCACCCCTTCACAGTCCATGAGGAGCCACCTCAAGCTCGAGAGACCTGGCTCTCCTTCCCAGAGCCCCCGTTTTGAACTGAGTAGCCCTGGGCCAACACCTCCCAGAGGCTCCAGACGCCCATCTGGGACCATAACCACCAGGCCCTGCACAGGAGCCTGGGACCATTTGGGGTGAGAGCCTCTGACCCAGCACTGCTGCCAGTAGGGTTAGAGATGAGGAACCTGGGGAAAGCGTGGACTGGGGCCGAGGAGAGACCAGCGTCCACACGCAGCACCGCACAAAGAAAAGGTGTCGTTGCCATTTCTAGTTCACAGTCCCAGCAAGAGTCACGGCAGATTCCATAAAACACTGAATAATTAGCAATTTTATATACACATCTGTGCTTAGTTATATTTAGCATAATATAAAATCATTAGATTATTTCATATTTAGCCTCCCCTGAGGTTTTGCCCAAACCTGAATTAAAATGAGTTTTACTTCATAAGCACAAAGCAGTTGGGGCTGGGCAGAGATTTCTTAGGAGATGTGGGAGTTCCCATTTCTACTGGTACGCTGGAAGAAACAAATATTGGGACTCACCCTCATTCCAAAAACAAAACTACAAGAATATGAGGACATAGAGATAATTTTAACACATCAGACATCTGGCAATAATTAAATTATTGGAGATCCCAAGCCAAGTGAGAGCAGGAACCCGGGGACATCAGTGGATGACTGATGTTGGCCTTTATTCTGAGAATCTTTTCCACACCGGGTAAACTTGAACTTCAGCATTCATGATCTTGTGGTCTATGGAGGGCAGGAGGCACTAGGAAACCCTGATATGGTAAGGCTGGGACCCCCAAGAACCATGACTGCAGGGTAATAGTGACCGATGATAGAGTGTCCTCTCAGCTCTCTGTTGGGCTGGAGGATGGTAAACTGCTTGCGTTCAGCGCTGTTCCTGGATGTGTGTGTGTGTGGCGGGGGTGGGGGGTGGCATTTTCCTTCAGGGCATTAACCACAGCCAGGCTTCACAGGGATGTACAATCCCACTGCATGCTGCCTGGACAGCCACAACATCTCAAGCAGGGAATTCAGCTTCAAACACTCCCAGGTGCACAGGCCTCCAGATGCCTGGCAGAGGGAAAGGCAGATCCTCTCTGGAGGAATCCTTTCTTTCCCCTTCTACTCATAAAGAATACCTGCAAGTAAAATTCCAAGAAATTTGAGTCCACAATAAAAAATTTTAAAACATACCAGGTAACAGGACAAAAGTCAATTGAAAGAATGGACAACAAAAGAAAGCCTCAGATATTGTAACTATTGGACATAGATCATAAATTTAAATATTTTAATACGATTAAAGGAACATAGGAGGAAGCTAAATATAACCTACAGATCAATAGTCTTTAAAGAGACCACAATTTTTGAAGAAATATATTTTAATGAAAGATATAATAATAGAAATTCTAAACTAAGGATATGAGTTTAATAGCAGATTAGATATAGTTGAAGAGAGAATTAGAGAAGTAAAGGATAGAAATAAGAAATTTTCTAAAACACAGCCCACAGAGACAAATAAATTGAAAATATGAAAGTAAGGGAAGGAGCCATAGAGGGCAGAGTAGGAGAATCTTGCCTACAATGCATAAGTCTTGCAGTAGAGTAGGAGGATCTTAAATGCAGTTCATAAGCATTTTAGCAGATTAGGCGACTCTTACACACGATTCATAAGTGTTCCAGCAGAGTAGAAGACTCTTACACACGGTTCATAAGCATTCCAGAAGCCTATGGAGTTCATAAAGAAATACTAATTTAAAAAAAAAAAGGTAGCTACATTGAGAGCCAACTTTATTGGGAAAGCCATTCCTGGGGAAGAGGCACGCTGTATCACCATCGAGGATCATCTTACGCATCTTACACATGATCCATGAATGTTCCAGCAGAGTTAGAATATTACCTACGATTCATAAGTGTTCTGGCAGAGTTGGAATCTTACATATGGTTCATAAGCATTCCAGCAGAGCACTCCAGAAGTAATATTTGAAGATACAGTGGCAGAAAAATTTCCACCACTGATGTAAGACACCAGTACTCAGATTCCAGAAGCCTATGGAGTGAAAAAGGCTCTACACCTCGATTCCTGACAGTGAAGTTGGAGAATCTCAAAGACAGAGAATCTCTCTGTTTGTTTAAAAAGCAAAATTTTTTGTCTTTTTAAAAAAAGCTTACAAAATTGAGAAACCTCCTTTGTCATAAGTGATTTTAAAAAAGAGAGGAGGGAATCATAAACAATATTGAGAATTAAAATTGTAATGCTAATATAGATGCTTTGGCATATGAAAGAATAACAAGGGGTCATCATGAACAATTTATGGCCATATATTTGAAATGTTAGATAACATGACCAAAATACCAGAATGAAAAACTCCAATAGCCCTGTAGCCAAGGAAGAACTTGAGTTAATAGTTAAAAGTCTTCCGACAAAGAAAATATCAGGCCCACATATTTTATAGGCAAGTTATTCCATACATCCAAACACATGCACTCATACACAAAACATCCCAGACTACACAGCTCATGAGGTTAGCATAAACTTGATACCAAAACTCAGTAATTACAGTACAGGGAATGACAATTAGAGAAAAATTTCCTCAAAAACATAGGTGTAAAAGCCAAATAATAGCAAATTAAAATCCAGCAATTTATTTTTTAAAAATGTCATGAGCAATTAAAGCTGTAATTAATGTAGTCTATCACATTAATGAAAAGAGAAAAAAAGTATTATCTCAATAGATACAGGTAAAAACATTTGCTAAATATTAACATTCATTCATAATAAAAATGTTGAATAAAGTAAGACTAGTTTGTTCTTATTTTGATTTTTTAAAGACCCTACAGAAACATCATGCTTCCCAGCAAAACACTGGAAATATTCTCTTGAACACCAGAAATAAGACAAGGATGTGGGCTCTCACCCTTACAAGCATTTGTAGGAGGGTCCGTTCAGCAGGCAGTGAAGCAGGAAGGAGAGATAAAGGGTGCACTTAGGAGAGAAGGAGCAAGCCTGTCATTATTCACAGACGGCCTCATTATTTACTCAGAAGAGACAGAAGAAGATCCAGGTAAACTAATGGAATTAGATAGTTTAGGAAGGGTGCTGTATATGAAATCATGCAAAAGTCAGCTGTATTTGTATATTTAGGAAAAAAAGTTAGAAAATGCTGTTTAAAAATGATACTCATTTAAAATAGCATCAAAATTTAAAGTCCTGGGAATATATACATATGTTAAATATATAAGACTTTTATGGGGAAAAATATAAAACTTAAAAGATGTTGAAGACGATAAATGGAGAGATTTACATGTTCACAGATTGGGAACAATGATGCTATTAATAACAATCGAACTTCTAGATTCAATAAAATTTTAACAAAAATCCAAAAACTATTTATTTACAAACGTGACAAGCTGATTCCAAAATGTATAAGTACAAAGAGCCAACACCTGCCTTCGTGTGTAGACAGCATAAACTACTTACACTAAAGTAAGAAAGATCACATGGATCTGTGCAGGGAGAGACACCTGGGCCAGGAACAGAGGGAACCCAGGAGTAGACCCTTAAATAGAACTGATTGATAACAGGGTTGACATTACAGATCAGTGGGAAGGATGGCCTTTACAAGAAACTGTGGTGGGGAAATGGGGTATTCAATGAGAAAAAAATGAAATGACCTCTACCTTGAATCACATACAAAAATCAGTTCTTCAATATCAGACTTACATGTGAAGGACAAAAATCTTTTAGGAAAAAAACAGAGTTATATCTTTATGATCTTGAGCTAAAGGAGAATTTTTTAAACAAGATGCCAGAAATGCAAACCTTAAAGAAAATGATAAATTAGACTGTATTAAAACCAGGAACTTTAAGAAGCCAAGCCGCAAACTGAGATATGATAGTTGCAGCCCACATAACTGACAAAGTTTTGGTATCCAGAATGTTTGAAGAACTTCTACAAAGCAGTAAGAAAAAGACAAATAACCCAGTAGAAAAATGGGCAAAACAAAAATTGCATGTAAGAGGAAGCATGAATGATGAATAAACATACACGAAGATGCACAAACTGATGAATTATCAAAGACACGCACATTGGAAGCCCAAGGAGATACAACGTAAATCTACCAAATCAGCACAGTGTTTAAAGCTTAAACCAATGAGCACACGGAGCCCTAGGAATTCTGTGTGTTGGTGACAGGAGTGTAAATTGATAGAATCCCTTTGGGACATCTATGTCTTAGTGATTGTACTGGAGAAAATTCTCTACATGTGCCTGGAGACACGTGTGAGAAGGTTCATGGCTATACTGTTTCAGATATGGAGGGAAAAATAAGAACCCAGTTTCCCACTGGACTGGGCAAGTGATTGGAAAAATAAAGCGTGATGCTCCATATGTATAGAATGCAGTCACACAGCAATGAAAATGCATGAGACACCATGACATGCAAAACCGAATCTGAGTCTCAGAACACAGGGTTGGCAGAAGACGGAAGGCACATCACAGAACATGTATGTTATTATGTCATCTTATGCAGTATTTTGTTTAGGGATACACACATAGGTGAAAAAAAAAGTCTACATAAAGAAACTATGCACCCAGAATTCATGAGAGTTATTAGCTTTGATAGGACCAAGAAGAGCTCACAGAGAGTATCAAAGATAATTTTAATGTTTTATCTCTTTTCAGAGTGTCAGGTATCCTGTGTGTTTGCTGTCTTATTATTCTTTGGAACCAACATATATTTTGTAATATTCTTTGGTATCTTCCTAATATTTAATGGAATATAAATATAAAATATTAATATTTTTGAATTACAAATTAACCCCAAAACTTCTAACTTTCAAGAGAAAGTCATCTGAGTTGGTGAGAGGAATCATTTCCAGGAGCCCGTGATATATGCATGTTTAATAAAACACTGAACGTTATACACATGTCAGTAGGTGCACATCTAGTTTATCTCCCTAAACGTCTTTGCTATTTCTATACTAAGCAGGATGGGACCCTGGCTGTTCAGGTAGAAATGAGCATCTTTGCATCGTGGTAAATCTCTAAGGGGGCATCTTTTCATCCTGGAGATCACCGCATTGCAAGCTCAGTCACCATGCAGACGTTTCTCCACGGGGTGGGTCTTGTGGGCACAGCATCTTGCCTCCTCTCTTCCTTCGGGTGGTCAGGGATCAGCCCCCGTTCACGATAGCATGGAGACCGATCTTCTTCATGGGTAGCCTCTTCTTGGCTTGCTGTGCCACAGCGCCTTTGGCCTCACCGCCAAAGAAGAAAAGAGAGATGATGAACAGCCCACTTCCAGCATAGGCACAGGCAAGGGCACCCCCCTTCTCTTCTCCCTCTCTGGGAATTAAGCTTTAAATGGCATCTCTGGTTTTAGTAAATAATTGTCAGGAAAGCAGTTATGTTCCAGGGTTATTTTAATTCCTTCTGACAGTTAGCAAAATTAAACATCCAAACATTGGGGCAACATGCTACTTTCAGATGACTTGATGTAAAATGATTAACATCAAAACATTTTCTTGTGTTTTGTGTTGTTGCCGCGCAGTGGATCACAGCACATTACAGGAACGTGCTCTGTCTGCTGGGCTGATCGCAGGGGCGCACGCGCGCTCGCACACACACACACACGTGCCCTGCCGCATGGCATCTTTCTGGCTGTGTTTTGACACAGTCAGCTGTGCATGGGTTTGCTTTGCATACAAACGATCAGGTTACACCACACCATGTGGGAAAGAGAAAGCCTCCGCCAGCTGTGCAGAACGGTGTACGTGTGTGATTCTGCGCCCGTTCCTATGGCGTACGTGCGTGATCCTGGACCCGTCCCCACGGCGTACGTGCGTGATCCTGGGCCCGTCCCCACGGCGTACGCGCGTGATCCTGGGCCCGTCCCCACGGCGTACGTGCGTGATCCTGGGCCCGTCCCCACGGCGTACCTGCGTGATCCTGGGCCCGTCCCCACGGCGTACGCGCGTGATCCTGGGCCCGTCCCCACGGCGTACGTGCGTGATCCTGGGCCCGTCCCCACGGCGTACGTGCGTGATCCTGCGCCCGTTCCCACGGTGTACGTGCATGATCCTGCACGCATTCCCACGGCGTAGGTGCGTGATCCTGCACCCGTGCTCATGGCTGGCAGCCCATATTGGAAGAGAATCATGAGACTGCAAATCAGGAATCCTCAGATATCCTTTTATCGTTGGCTCTTTAGTTCAAAACTAGAACTGTGGGTGTGGAAGGTATAGGAAACTCCCTCCCTGCACCACTAGTGAGTGCCACCACTGGTCTTAGTAATAGAGGTAACAGTGGTGGCATGATCATCCTAGAGATAGTAATGCTTTAACGCTGCCACTAGGGAGTTAATTTGCGCATGCTTCCTATAAGTCACTTATTCATTCCCTCAACAGATAATCGTTGAGGTCCTCTAATGTGCTGGACAGTGTTCTAAGCACTAGGGCAAATCCTCGCTTTGTGGAACTGATATTCTAGAGAAAAAATAGATAATAAACAAGCATGCATCATGTCAGAGGGTGATAAATGTTTTGGGAAAGAATGAAGCTGGATGAGGGCACAGGCAGGTGATGGGATGAGGGCCCGATGTTGGGTGAGAACAGGAGGACCATGCAGATGGCTGCAGGCAGGCATTTGAGGGTCAGGAACAAAGAGCAGGTACAAAGGCCCTGAGGCAGGAGCTGGCCGGGGCGTCCTGCGCTGAAGGGGCCGGAGTGGCTGAGCAGGGGCGAGGGGGCTGTTGGAGGTGATGTCAGGGCAGCAGCCAACGGCCAGGTTCTGAAGGGCCTTGTGTCTGTGGCCGGGACTGTAGACCTCACTGTGGGTGAGATGCGCCAGCGCAGGGCTTTGAGGAGAGGCTTGAGTGTGTGTGAGTGGCCAGCATCCTCCCCCTTCACTGTGTATAGAGTCAGCCCCTGTCCAGCTGTCGAGGGGCCCAAGGCCAGAGGGCAAGTGGCATTCCATGCTGGGCTTCTGGACATTTAAAAGTCTGTGTGAGGCTCATTAGCCGCTAAAAAAATGCTTCATACTTTGAAAAATATATGTTCATAGTGAAACAAATTATTCAAATGTGCATAAAGCTATCGTTTTTATTTCTGCAAATTAATCCAATGAAAAAGACAGTGGATTGGATTATAATCCTGTGAGTAGTGATGTTCTCTCGATGGGCTGAGTAATAAATTAAGGACATACATAATTTTGTAAATTATTGTATATTTATTTGTAAATGCATTTTATTCCCCTTGTTTCATGAAATCACTAATTAGATTGTTTAATGACGATCTTCATAAAGTTGGGGTGTTTTAGACAGAAATGATTCAACTGTAATTGCACACAGGGTACAAGATGTAGAAGTATTTTCATTAAAAATAAAAAGGCATTTAAAATTGTAAACTAAAATTATGCTTCAAAAGCTATTTTTCTTCAAAAAGATTTAATGTGAATTATTAAAATTCTAAAGCCAAATATAATTCACAAAATATCAAAATTTTCAGTCAAAAGTATTTAAATAGAGCTGTATTTTAAATTGTATTTTGTGACAATTTAATCAAATTGTAGTCCATATTTTTGTAAGAATAAGACATTTGCAATTCTGGCTCTGAGATCCCTGCAGTTGCTGATGTCATGAGCTGGTTGCGTGAGTCACGCATGTCCTGTCTCGACAGATGTGGAAAAGTGAAAGGGATTGTGGGGTGCTGCGGGGCGCCTCCACATTTGTCCGTGAGTACTTCTAGAGCTGTGAGCCGACGTGCAAAGAAACGCAAGAGTGGGCGCCTGGCACTGCCAGGAACGGATACTTCTTTATGCAGAAATCATTGGCTTTTCTGCAACCTGAACAGCAGGATTTGACACGTTCATTAATTTGTCTTTTCTCCTGCCTAAGTGCTTCCGCTCTTCAAACCTCCCTCTCCCAGGTACGAAAGGCCTCACGCAACACGTGGCTTCCACGGAATGCAGGCTGCAGGGGTGGAGGCCCTTTCAAGGCTCGCACGGCAGAAGTGCTGGGCGCAGGGGACATCATGCTGCGGCTCGGCCTGCGCAGCCCCTCCCAGGCCGGGCCCGGCACCATAGATGGAAGAGCCAGGCAGCGCAGTTGGGGTCTCTGCAAGATCCAGAGCAGAGAATGAGATGCTGGACGCACCTGGCCACGCAGAGACGCCGGCCGGTCCCACGTGCACCCTGAGGCCAGAACCTGCAGCCTCACCAGGCGCGCTGTGCTGTGTCCGAGGAGAATAAAGGCGGCTCTGTGGCTGTGGGCCTGAGCTCCTGGCAGGCTGGGGTCACGGGGGACAGACAGGCTTGGGGAAGTTGGTGAGGTCAGGAATTTGGGTGGAGACACCATTGGACATCCTAGTGGAAGTGGCAAGAAGACAGGTGGGATATCAGATCCACAGAAAGGATGGGGCTGGAGGAAAGAAAATGGCTCTGATCAGTGAACAGATGCCGGTCAGGGCCTGAGGACTGAACACAGCACGTGGGGGCAGAAGAGGGTGGAAAAGAGAAGCCTGAGGCCCAGCCCGGGATACCCCACACGCAGGGGACAGGGAGACACTGCCACCCAGGACACCCCACATGCAAGGGATAGGGAGATACTGCCACCCCCAGGACACCCCACACGCAGGGGACAGGGAGACACTGCCACCCGGGACACCCCACACGTAGGGGACAGGGAGATACTACCACCCAGGACACCCCATACGCAGGGGACAGGGAGATACTGCCACCCGGGACACCCCACACACAGGGGACAGGGAGACACCACCGCCCGGGACACCCCACACACGGGACAAGGAGATACTACCACGCAGGACACACCACACACAGGGGTGAATGTTCCCATGGTGCCCAGCTGGCCAGTGGCCGCACAGAGCTGTGGCCTGGTCCTCTCCGAGCCCACGTTCTCACCCTCGGGCCACACTGCTCGGTCACGGGGTACCCCAGATGCCACCACACCCACCTTGAAGGTGGTTTTATGCTTCATCTTCCCGCCCCCTTGGCTGTCCAAAGTGTGACATCAGCACAGATCTGAGCATAAAACACTGGTTCCTGCCCCCACTATCACCAGCCACACTGTGACCCTTGGCCCCTCCCCGAGGGTTTGGGGAAGGATGAGCTTTGGGGGCTGAGGAGGGGTAGGGTCAGCCGAGGACCCTGGGCACCGTGTGCCGTGGTGGGACTGAGATTAAATACACGTAAATGCACCCTGGCTCCCTCCTGCCCCCAAGACATCTTGCTCACACAGGAGCAGGCCTTTGGCCGAGAACCACTTCCAAGGAGCAGGGCTGGCTGCCGAGAGGGCTGCAGAAGGCCAGGGCTGTGCTCTGGATGGGACCTGCCTCCAGCCACCATCACAGCCCAACAAAAAAGAGCTGCACATGGCCTGGCTATGGCAAGTCGCCCAGAGGGTTCTGCGGGTGACAGTGTCAGGACAGCACTTTGTGTGAGGCAGGGGCCTCTCCGGAGAAAGGTTCTCTGACCTGTACAGGAAAACCTGCTGTGGGGGGTCCTGGGTGGCCACCATCCCTTCAGGGCCCCTCCCCGTGCACCTCCCTCCAGCTGTGGTGGGGACCCCGGCCCCTACCCTGCACCTGCCTCCAGGGCCAGCCTCTCCACCCTCGGAGACCCACCACCCTTGGGGACACACCACGCTGGCCTTCCACAGCCCAGTGTCCCAAAGGGCCTGTGCGACATCTTCCATGGCTGCTTCCAGACCTTTCCAACAGGTGTCAGGGTGTCAGGATCTCGGGATCTCAGGATTTGCTGAATGAGAGTCTTTGGTTCTGAAATGAAGACTGAAGTGTCACTGCACGTGTTTGATGTTAAGACATGTTAGAGGTCCCAGAACCAAAGAAGCTTACAGCAGGGCCTTCTCCAGGAAGCTTCAGACCCTGGCGAGCCCCCAGTCTAGAGGGGTTCAGGACACGTGGGTCCTTCCTACCCTGCCCCTCCCTAAGGTCTCCCTCAGCCCCTAGCCCATCCTCCACGCCGCCCATGGTCCTGGGAGAACAGCGTGTGCCCCAGCGCCCAGAGGGTGAGTGAAAGGCTCACAGTGCACAGTAGTGAGTGAAAAGCTTTAAGAAGGTTTGCAATGTTTAAACCTTTTTTTTTTTTAGGAGTTTTAGGTTTGGCCTGAGTGACTGGCAGGCTATTTCTTAACCTTGTATGAATAAAGACCCCATTTTTTCATAGAATACCTATTACCACTGGGAGAGCCCAGTCTGGGATTGTCCACTCCGAGGGAAGGTGGGGCCCCTCGTGGGCCTCACATATGGCCCTGCTAGAGTTCTTTTCAGAAAACGACATGGGGAAAGAGAATGGGCTGAAATAGGAAAGTATGGACATTGCTTATTTTTAAAAGATTCCTTTACAGGAATTGTGATAGCCCTGCGACCAGGTGGGCCTTGTGTTAGTCTGCGACACGGCAGCTCGCCTGGGCCAGGAGGCCTCTGCACTCCCAGTGGCTCTGTGGCCACCCTGGGATGCCCAAAAAGGAAAGGAGGTGCCGGTTGGGACCAGAGCTCCAATCACTGAATCAACTTCCTTCAAAGCTCTTTCCCCTTCCTCTTCCCAGGAATGACTTCCACTTTAAGGAAAGCCCTCGGCTGGGCACCTTGCTGACATGCACGGGGAATCCTGACCAGTGGCTTCCAGTTTCAGGAAGGCTGACCTCAGGGCAGAGGCAGAGTCCACAGAGGTCCCCAAATTACCCGGAGATGCTGACCCCCTGCACGGGGGCCCTGGGTGGAAAGTGGCAGCGTTGAGGCAGCTTGTTTACGGTGGCTGTGAGGCGCAGGATGCAGGTCTTACCCTAGGGGACGTCGTTTCAGCTCGGCCAGAAACCAGGCTCCACCCCATAAGGGAGGAGGATCCTTCCTAAGGAAGCCAGTGGTGCTGCCCAGAAAGCTGGCCAGGCTCCAGGTGACAGCTTCACCCCGGGCCTGGGGGCTCTCCCTCCCCTCCCACCTTCTAATGGAGCAAAGCCATTAAGTGATCCCCATTGTAATTTAGATTACAGAAGAGACTTCTGCACTTTCTTTCAGGTTAAAATAACGAGGATAAAGAGAGTAGGCAAAATTATTCCACTGTAGCTGCCTGCTTAATTATATGGAATGCTGCATAAATTGTCAAGTGCAAAGAATTAGTCTGATAAATTAAAATACTAATTAAATAGGCTATTGCAGAATTTTGAGAACATTATAGGGTTCCGCTTCTTCAGGTAATTTGCATATCCTTCATCTAGTGAATTTAATTTTAAAGGACTTCTTTTTTGTGTTTGGAAGCCCTTTTTGTCTCCCATGAAGATAAAAACGGGCTTTCTCTGTTGTTCTGTGCCTTTATTAAGGCAGCTTCTCCAACTGTCTCCACGCCCTGGCCTGACAGACTCGGGAGGCCCAGAGCTTGGCTCAAAACATAACTCAGACCTGGCATTTGATGGACATCTGGCTGAAGCAGGCTTTTTCTTCTTTTCCTCCTTCAATATGTTCAGCAGAGACTTAAAAATTGGCAGTATTGTCATGGAGTTCATAAAAAGGAACAAAAGGACACTGAGAATCAGCAGGTATTTACTTTAGACTTAAAAGGAGTAGGTGTGAGTCCTCAGTTACACGGGTGTGGGCAAAAGTCCCGCGAGAGGACGGCGGGCTCCCCAGTGCAGACGTGTCAGGATCAGAGCTCAGCACCTGTCACAATTCCACCAACAGTGTGGAAAAGGGAATGCACGCGGCCGTTTAGAGAAATCCGGCGGAGCATCAAGGGTGCGGGAATAATGTCGAGAGGTGTCGGGGGTGGCCTGAGACCCACAGGATGCCGGGGACCACGAGGCATTGTTTTTCCTTTTAGGCATATTTGAGGTTAAAAAAAAATCTGAAGCAACAAACCGCAGGGCTGTGCTGCGGAGGCTGCCCTTGTGCAGTGGAGGCTGTGCTTGTGCAGTGGAGGCTGCCCTTGTGCAGTGGAGCCCTTGTGCAGCGTTCGCCACGCAGGAGGAGGGAGGTGCGCCCTCTCTGTGTTTCGATTTTCTCTGCCAGTGAGAAATCTCAAAGCCAGAAAGTGAACTAGCAAGGACAGGCATCGCTGAAAGGGGCCGGAACACAGGGCTGCGTGAAGTCAGCTGACGCCCCACAGACACTGGCTCGTTCCACGGCGCCAAGGGAACGCGCAGACGCCCCCGAAAAGCACTCAGCAATCTCCAAAGAGATTTCCCTGGCAAGAAGCTGGACTCTGGGGACTCTGGGACCCGGATTCTGTGCTTTGTGAGACTCCCCGGCACCTGCTCAGGGCACTGTCGGGCTTTCCAGAGGATGGTGGAGTTTCTTGACGTGAGCTAGCAGGTTGGATGTCAGTGCCCAGCACAGTGCTGGAGGGCATCACTCAGCAGACCCTGTGCAGGGCCTCGGGAGGGGAGCAGTGACACCGGGAGTGTATGGGCTCTGAGAAGAGGCCTGCGGAGCCCCTGACTCCTCTTGTGAAGGAACCGGCCTGTGGGGGAAGGAAGAGACCCTATCTTGGGAAACAAGAAATCAGGAGAATCCTGGTGACCTTTATCCTGTTGCTGTGGGTGCTGTTAGTGGGGCACACAGCAATTCCACTGTGGGAGGAAGACCTTGATAGCTGAGTCACCCGGAGCAAAGTCGTTGAGCGACGCTTCAGCTGATGTTTGATGTTCAAAACACAAGCAGAAGCACTGATCGGCGAGTTAATAGCACAAGAGACCAGAGCACACTGGAGTCTCAGACACGCAGCAGATACAGCACTTTCTCCTTAGGAAGTGACAGTGGCCCGGCCACGACACATGCAGCGAAACAGCCGCTGTCACGAGGGCACATGGATTAGTCGCTTGCTGTGTGCCGAGACCTGGGCCATGCTGGCTCAGAGGCTCCCACGTGGTCCTCACAGCTGCTTGTGAAGCGTGCATGGAAATCCACAGCCTGGATGGGGAGACGGATTGAAGTGTGGGAAGCGCTTGCGCCGGCACTTGGTGTGTGGCAGGAATGTAGCCACTGCCAGCTTCATTACTTTTCAATTATTTTACTCTGTGACTTCGATTTTGACTTACACTGCAGTCTCAGATTAGCTCGAGAATGAAACTGTCCCTTGTACTCTCTTAAAACCTTTTAGTACAAAAAAAAAAAGGAAAAAGAAAAAACCAAACACTAATTCAGGTTGTTTGCTTCAATTGCTGATTTAAACTGACTGAACTACATTTTAAAAGGTCCAGTCAGTTTCGAGAGGCAGCACCGTGGGGCATGTGGGAGGGTTGTCGGTGGCACATCTGTTTACTTATCCGTATTTTTAATTTTCAGCTTTTATTTTAGAATCTGGGAGTACATGTGCAGGCTTGTGACCTGGGCATACTGGTGGTGCTGAGGTTTGGGGTACACTTGCTCCCGTCATGCAGGTAGTGAGCACGTCCCCCAGAGGGAGTTTCAGCCCTTTTCTCCCACCTCCCTCTCACTGCCTCTCACATTCCCTCTTACATTCCCTGGTGTCTGTTGTTCCCATCTCTATGGCTGTAAGTACCCGATGTCTGGTTCCCACTTCCATGTGAGCGTGTGTGGTTCTCTGATGAGTGTAGTTCCCACTTCCGTGTGAGAGTGTGTGGCAGCGTGTGGCTTTCTGCTTTTGCATTAATTTGCTTAGGATGGTGGCCCCAAATTGTGTCCTTTGAAGCAACGTGGATGCATTTGTTGAAGAAAGAACACAGGCCCCCAAGCATCAAAGTGCAGTCATAGGCCCTGAAGAACCTTGCCTGTCCTGGAGAGGCTCACAGTCAGCTTGGGAGGCAGCTCTGCTAGGAGCTCACCACCATGCCCGTTTCACTGACTTGGAAGCCATTTCTCAGCTCAGGTCCACTGAAGAGCAGAGACGGTGCCATTGAACCACAGCACATGCTTTGGAATCACCTCAGATGATCTTGTATTTATTGAACAAACTCTCAGACTCGTTTATCAGCCTCACTCTTGCATCGGCATCTAAAAGGAGTTTTAGTGATCAGTGGGTTAAAGAATCCTGACGCGCGTCACACTCGGAGCCCCTCCACTGAGAGCCTCCACGGCACGATGCTGGTCCCCACGTGCTCTTGAGGCCACGGTGAGGTTGATTTCCACGCACTCTCCAGGCCACCGCGGGGCTGGTCCCCACGTGCTCTCCGGGCCACTGCGGGGCTGGTCCCCACGTGCTCTCCGGGCCACCGCGGGGCTGGTCCCCACGTGCTCTTGAGGCCACGGTGAGGTTGATTTCCACGTACTCTCCAGGCCACCGCGGGGCTGGTCCCCACGTGCTCTCCGGGCCACCGCGGGGCTGGTCCCCACGTGCTCTCTGGGCCACCGCGGGGCTGGTCCCCACGTGCTCTTGAGGCCACGGTGAGGTTGATTTCCACATACTCTCCGGGCCACCGCGGGGCTGGTCCCCACGTGCTCTCCGGGCCACCGCGGGGCTGGTCCCCACGTGCTCTTGAGGCCACGGTGAGGTTGATTTCCACGTACTCTCCAGGCCACCGCGGGGCTGGTCCCCACGTGCTCTCCAGGCCACCCCAGGGTTGGCGGCACCGCACTTCTCATGAGTGTTCCACTGCAGCCAACAAGATCATCCTCTGAGTCACTATTGGCCGCAGCTGATGCCCTTTCCGGAAGTTCTGCTGCGGCACGTTCCTGGCCTCATAGGAGGCCCGGTGGAAAGTGCTCAGGTAGAAACAAGGACTCATTCCCTCCCCAAGGCCTCCAAGGATGCACCTTGCTGCACTGCCAATTCAGGGTGGCGGGAGTTGCCTAGTCACTACCATGCTGGCCCGTGCTGCGACCCCACTTCAGCTGGGGGAAGTGTGCACTCCAGAACCAAGGAAACACGGACGGGAAGGCCCCGCCTCAGAACCAAGGAAACACGGACGGGAAGGCCCCACCTCAGGACCCAGGAAACACGGACGGGAAGGCCCCGCCTCAGGACCCAGGAAACACGGACAGGAAGGTCCCACTTCAGAACCAAGGAAACACGGACGGGAAGGCCCCGCCTCGGGACCCAGGAAACACGGACAGGAAGGCCCCGCCTCAGGACCCAGGAAACACGGACGGGAAGGCCCCACTTTGGGTGTAAACAAAGCACTGTGCCAGCACAGGGGACAGTTTGCATCCAATCAGTAGAACTAATTTTACTTTCTCAGGAATTTTGTGAGCCCGTTATTCAGTACAGCCATTGTGAAACATTGAATGATAAAAACATACACTTAAATAAACTATGTTAAGAGCAGAGGCGATCAATCCTAAAGCTCACCATTTTATAACTGGTTTTCTACATTTTACTGTCATCGGCACTTGAGATGATTTCTGTCCTCCACGTCCGCATGGTGGGAACTCTTCCCCGCACGCCTGCAACTCTCTATCTGGTTGGTTCGGCCCCGCCGTGCCTCATGTTGAAATTCGGTCCCCATGTGTGACTCTGCATCTGGTTGGTTCGGCCCCGCCATGCCTCATGTTGAAATTTGGTCCCCATGTTGGAGGTGCAGCCTGGTGGGAGGGCTTTGGATCTGGGGGAGGGACAGATGGGGCGGGGCAGATCCCTCGTGAATGGATTCATGCCCTCCCAGGGTGGAGGTGAGCGACTTCTCGCTCTCTTAACTCCTGTGAGAGCTGATTGTTAACAAGAGCCTGGCCCTCCCTCCGCCCTCTCCTGCTTCCTCTCTCCCCATGTGAGCTCTGCACACTGCATGGCTCCCTTCACCTTCCACCGCAAGTGGAAGCAGCCTGGGGCATCCTCAGATGCAGACACCTGTGCCATGCTTCTTGTGCAGCCTGCAGGACTGTGAGCCAAATAAACCTCTTTTCCTTGTAAATTGCCCAGCTTTGGGTGTTCCTTTACAGCAACACAAATGGACTAAGACAGTATCTCTCCCCATTCCCTTTAGTAGTGTCACATGAGTGCTAAAGTCAACTGTGATGGGAGCATTTACACAGAGCAGAAATTACCCAGTGCCATAATTTACAATTCTGTTATGCAGGGGACAGGCAGCCTGCACACCATGAACTGTCAGACACAGAGGGCCGTGCTGAGGATGTTGGAGGGGGTGCCCCTGAGCACATGTAGGGCCTGAGCTGCCTGGGAGGAGGACTGCGTTTTCGTCAGACTGAGGAGCTCAGAGCATCCTGGCAGGGGACGGAGAATGCCTGAAATGTGCTGAAAAGCCCAATATCTGGGCAAGGAGTGCCACCTGGACCTCAGGGCCAGCAAGGCAAGTTCTCCATGCCTGCAGGGGACACCATTGAAAGGCTTTAAAGGGCCACCGAAGTGTCTGGATTTGGAGCCAGAGGTCTGGATGTTGAGGTCAAGGATGGACAGACACCCTTAGACTGACTGCTCGTGACACCCTGGGCACAGTGTGGAGAATGGACTAGAGCCAGACAACCTCTTGGCAACCACAGTCTGCAGGTCAAGTCAGGCCCACTGTCTGCTGTTGTAAATAAAGGTTTGTTGGAACACAGCCATGACCATCCACTTAGGCGTGGTCTGCAGCTACCTCCACGCTGCAAGGCAGGGCTGAGTAGCTGCGACAGAGCCGTGGGCCTGCCGAGCCTGACCCAGTTGTTACCTGCCCTTCACAGGAAAAGGGTGCTCCCCGGCAGATTGGATTTTTCTCATTACTATGGGCTGGGGCTGCCGTTTTCATTCCTGACCCTGACGTCGGTGACCGTTCTGCAGCAGTGACCAGGGTGGTTCTAAGGTTGCATTTGTACTCACTTTCTGTTCCTCAGCCTGCTTAAAAGAGTCCACTATTACCCTCCTGAGAGAAGCTTGCCAGTCTGTCAGATGTCTCCTCTGTTTGCGGGAGGACAGCAGCACCGATGGCCTTATAGCTCTCTTGCCACCCAAGGCTTACATTTGTGTCCTCCCCTCCCCTGGGGCTCTACCCCATCATAAAGTCTTAAAGGAGTTTTGCTTTAGCCCAGACTGTTTTCTGTCTGTCTTGTTCTTTCAGCGCAGTAGGTAATTAGTTATATGTAGAAAATAATATGCATTTGCTCAAAGGGAAAAACTTTCCATAAGACAATGGAGAGGCCCCAACAGCAGGGAGGGCAGGCTGTAACAAGATCTCATTCGCGTCCCTCTCCGAAAGGAATAATTTCATTACCCCAGATTAACACAGGGGCGTTACAATAAGGGGTGAGAGTAATTGATATTTTCCTGCTATCTCATCCTGTATTAATCACAATTGCAAGGCACTCTTCATTCATAGGGTTTGCAGTGAAATTCCATTTTATTCTGGTTTTCATCTCCAAAGTGACAAGGGCTTTATGCAAACGCATATTTCCACAGAGTCGTAAGCCAAGGTCAATTGCCTTGTGACACCCGTCCTCTCTGTGAAGTGGGGCAGGTGGGTTTGCTGTGTTGGTGCTAGGATTACTGGGGTTTCATTTCCATCTGCTAATTGTTTCCAGAGCTCATTTCCCTTGGTTTGCCATCGAGTGCAATTCATTCTCTGAAAGTCTTCCTCATTCTACATCAGAAGAAAACCAGGGTGAGGCTTTTATTGGAGCGAAATTATTATAGGGTGTTCCTGTCAGGGCATGAACAAGAGGCTGCAAAATAGCTGGCGGTGCTGATGGCAGAAATACGCACATTCAGCTTTGCCTTCTACGGAGTCTTTTATCAACACCTAATGCTGGTTAATGAAACATATTTCCCAGTAATTATACAGCTACAAACGATTACGTAATTTTAAAATAAGACGTTGCAGTTTGCAGAATGCGTCTACATATTTCTCATCAGTGATTCACAGCAGTCCTGGGGACCCGGGTGGGACACCCCTCTCTAGATGAAACCGAAAGCGCACAGTTGTGCCGGCCCGAGGTGGACGCACACTGGGTCAGTGGGAAAATGGGGCCTCGTGCAGGTTCTAATTCTGGGCCTGTTCATGACCCTTCCATTAAGGTAGGCGGGTCAAGCAGTCATGTAATTGAAATTTTCAATAGAGGAAAATACTCAGAGGTGCCCGGAGACTGAGGACCTCTCCAACCTGACTCTTGTGCTTTCTGATTTTTCCTAACAGTTGACAACAAAGACAAACTGGAGGAAACCTCTGGACTGAAAATTCTTCAAACCGGAGTCGGGTCGGTGAGTAAGAGAAGGGGTGCCGTCTGCTCTGCGATCTGCAGTGCTGTGTGGGTGCTGGCGAACACCGTGAGAACAGAGGCTGGACCTGCAGGTTAATTCAGCCAAGGTCCTGTTTTCCTGGGAGGACCAGTGGGCTGCAGCAGGAGCACCCTCTGCGGGTGGGAAACGGTGGCGAAACGCGCCTGGCGAGTTCAATGATGTCTTAGGGCCTTTGAAGTCCTGATTTAGTATCCCCACAAGAAAAAGCATTCATGGCTAAGAAGAACGGAGAAGCCTTCAGAAAATAGGTGCTTCCTTCCTTCTTCAGCTGTTTTTTAGTTGCCAAGTGTGTGAAAATGAATATGGGCTAGAGGGATTACTCTTTCCTCCTGGGATTCAGTGGGACATGCTTGTATCTTCAATATCGAAGGACGCACATTTGGGAGAGGCAATATAAAACAGGAAATGCTTCCATAATATTGAAAATCTATCAAGCCCCTGTGTGTCCAAACCTTACCATGCTGGTATCAGAGAGGCGCTCGGCCAGGCCCCTCCAGCAGCTGGAGCCGCAGGCGCCTCCCCGCACCGCGCCGATGGCCGCTCTCCCCTGACATGACAACTTAATGAACTGCACACAGAGCGCGGACGCGCCTCCTCTGCGGAATGGCGTGTGGCCACTCGTCAGTCAGTGTGGACCGAAACCAATCTGCGCTCTCGCGTTCGAGATTCCGGGTTTCACAGCACTCGCCATTAGAGATAATTAACTGTGAAGGAGCGCTTATTTATGAGTGTGCTCGCTACACAGCAGAGCCGCCCTCTGCGGAGCCACTTAAAGACAAGCTGCTTCTGTGGGGAAATCTCGTCCTCACCAGGCCCCAGACTCGGGCTCTTGAAATAAGCTGCTTAATTGGCCGCTCTTCCCAAACAGAGGTTCTTGCGCTTCCCACGCAGAGCCTGCTTAAGAATAGCCTGAAGGGCTTTGAAACTGGCTGCGTCTGGGTTAAATGACGGGCAGGGTGTGGGAGAGGAGAGCAGCCGGCGACTGATGGAAACTGGCGTGCACGTCCCGGACAGGTGCTCCTGTTCTTGGTGTTTCTCGATGCCTTCCTGGCTCGTGCCGGATGAATGAGGTGTTGGGCAGCTGGTGATGCCCTGGTCTTTCCCGGGAGCTTGCTGTCTCTTTAGCACCCAGTGAAGGGTGAGAAAGAAGCCAAGAGTCTGGGGGGCTGCCGAGAGCCACCTGCATCCCACGGAAGGTGCAGTGACCGATGCGGAGGGGCCAAGTAGCTCCAAGGTGAAGTCAGTCGGGGGTGGCTGTGACCCGGCCGTGAGTCTCCTGCATGTGGAAGATGTGATGTCGGAGGTGCGTCTCCTGCGTGTACGAGGAGCTGTGGTGTCCTCCTGTCTTTCCTCTCCCTTCCGAGCTCATCACGTGGGGTGGTGGTTGGTGCTAAGTCATTCCTAGAGGGATAATGGTGTCCAGGAATTTGGGACAAATCTAGATGGACTCAGGTTAGAGCCATCTCTGTAACCTGGTCAGAGAATGCGTCGAGGCTGGGACCCTCTGCTGTACTGTGGAATATTTAGGCCCCGTGAGAAGCGGCTGTGGTGGGTGGGGAGGTGGGTCCTGTGGACATGAGGGAGGCTCTGCCCTGAGAGGGCTGGAGGGGTGAGGGTGGGGGACGGGGAATGGGAGACTCTGGGGTTCATCTGGGAGGTGACAAGTGTGGTGCCTGGTGTCCAGACACACCTTCCTCATTGAAACCTGGACTCCGGCCACTCCAGAAAAGAGGCAGGACATGGTGACAGGTGGAGCCACTGACTGGGCAGCTCCAGCCCAAGTGGCTTCTGCCATGTGCCTTGCCACACATTGCCTCTTAAGCATGGAAGGTCAGATGCTATTGTCCACGCACACGTGAGCCTGGGGGACAGCACCTCCCCGGCTGCCCACTCACAACGGAGCTCCTTCCCACGCACACGTGAGCCTGGGGGACAGCACCTCCCCGGCTGCCCACTCACAACGGAGCTCCTTCCCACGCACACGTGAGCCTGGGGGACAGCACCTCCCCGGCTGCCCACTCACAACGGAGCTCCTTCCCACGCACACGTGAGCCTGGGGGACAGCACCTCCCCGGCTGCCCACTCACAACGGAGCTCCTTCCCACGCACACGTGAGCCTGGGGGACAGCACCTCCCCGGCTGCCCACTCACAACGGAGCTCCTTCCCATGCACACGTGAGCCTGGGGGACAGCACCTCCATGGCCACCCTTTCAGGACAGAGCTGCCCTTCCCACGCTGCAGGAGCCACAGGGCCTGGTCGCTGTGGCTTCAGCCTCCCAGCTCCTCCTGTCCTCTGCTGGGCACCTGTGATGTCCAGGCACTCCCTGCTTGGATCAGGGGATCTGGGTTTCATCTTCCCAGCTCCTTCTGTCCTCTGCTGGGCACCTGTGATGTCCAGGCACTCCCTGCTTGGATCGGGGGGTCTGGGTTTTGTGCTATACTTGGTGCTCCCTCTCACTCAGGCCCCTTCTTGACTCTGCAGAGCTACCCCTCGCCATCTCTTTCACGGTGGCCTCCTGCGGTCTCTGTGCTCACCCCGGGACTCTGCTTCCTGTGTTGTCAAATGGGGATCGTCCCAGGACCCCCACCACTGGGTTGTGTGCAGGTTTCTGGGGTGGCAGAGTGCGGACGAGTGAGCACGCGTAAACATTCACTCTCATTCCCATCACGGTCCTGACGCCTCCACAGCATTTGATTAGGCAGGGGTTGGACCTTCTTGTTCCATCCACCCTGTCTCAGCACCCTCTGTCGCGCCTTCACCTCTCCCTCCCTCGATGCTACACGACAGATTATTTCCTGAAATTGTCTCCCACGTTCCTTCCTCCTCTGTCTAATCTGCTGTAAAACTCAAATGCTGGGTACTTTTCTCTTGGTTACTGTATTTTTCACTTAGAAAAAAATTTTTATTTAGTAATTTATCAAATCTGTTCTTTTGCCTTCTACTTTGATTATGTGTTTGATATCTTCTTTTATCTTTTCAATCATTTTAAACCTACTTATTTTATGGTCTCATTCAGACCCTCTGTTATTTTATGGTCTCGTCCAGATCCTCTGGCTTATTTTATGGTCTTGTTCAGACCCTCTGGCTTATTTTATGGTCTCGTTCAGACCCTCTGGCCGTTTCCTAGTCTTCGCTTTCTACAACTCCTGCTCATCACATCTGCTGACCCCCTCCTGTGGGTCTATCCTCTTTTGTGGTTGATGAAGTCTTTTTTTAGAATTGTGAGCTTACCCTCAGCAGGCATTGATGATACTGAAGTGTGAATTTCTATGTGAGAGTTTCTGGATAAGAAGTTTTGCCCTCAGTGTCCCAGCCGATCCACTTTCCTGTCAATTGCCCACCTGGGAGTTTCTGCTTCATTCAATAAAGTGTGGACTGTGCTCTGGCACATGCACAGATCTGGGGTTCAGCCCCCTCCCCACTTCCCCAGCTGGTGGGTGGTCTGTTCCTGGGCTTCAATCTTGAGGGAGGCAGGTCCTCAAGGTCCTGGGCTTCATGTGGAGTCCCCATCTCCATCCACCCCAAGGCCACAAGGGCTGTCCTCGTGTGACTATAGGAACTCACACCCCAGCTCTCAGCTTCCACAACTCACACCCCAGCTCTCAGCTTCCACAGGAACTCACACCCCAGCTCTCAGCTTCCACAGGAACTCACACCCCAGCTCTCAGCTTCCACAGGAACTCACACCCCAGCTCTCAGCTTCCACAGGAACTCACACCCCAGCTCTCAGCTTCCACAGGAACTCACACCCCAGCTCTCAGCTTCCACAGGAACTCACACCCCAGCTCTCAGCTTCCACACACTTGGATCCACAGAAAGATTCCAAATGTCCAAGAGCCACTTCAGCAGCAGCTCCCAGTCACGCCTGGTTTTGATTGCTCCTCTCAGTTTTGGAATCTGGAGATCCACTTTCTTCCTGTGCTCTCTCGGCTTTGTGCCCCCCGGAGTTGATGCCACGCATCATGTGGGATTTCGATGTGCGTGTGCGAGGGTCCCTGCTCAGCCTCAGTTTAGTGAGCTGTTCGTTCATTCCTTCCTAGGTATTTATATGCGTCAGGCAGGTTTTAAGAACTGAAACTACAGCAGTGACTAAAACAGACAAACCCTTCCATCACGAGCTCCCATTCCAGGTGAAGCTGGAGGTGCATCGAGGAATAAGGCCCATTGTTTCCTCTGAAGGCAGAACCCAGCCGTCACCTGCATTGCTTTCTGCTCTCACTGGGCGCGACGCCCATCTCTGTTCCCTTCAAGTCGACCAGCTCCTCCTTCGTGAGTTCTACAGATCGGACTCTCCAGGGCCTGGCTCCCTCCTCCTTTCTGCCTGTGCTGTCTCCTGTGGGGAACTCACCTGGGCCCTGGCTTTTTATGTTATCTGTTCGATGATGATCCCAAGCCTATGTCTCCAGCCCTGACCCATTCACCAAGCAACAGGTGTGTATGGCCACAGGTGTCCTCCTTTTCTCTCCTGGGAGATCTGTAGAGGAGCCTCACACTTAAAGTGGGCCACGCAGGGCTCTTGATCTTCCTGCCGCAGCCTGTTTCTCCCGTCAGGTTTACTTATCTCTTAATGGAAATGGCATCACTGCTCCTTGTGAAGCTCTGTCTAGGAAGTAGATTGATTCAATGCATGGAAATCTGAATTGCTGCTCAGATTATCTGTGAAGTGGACTATTTAACTCTGGAAAGAATTGGCCTCTGCCCACTCCTGATGCCCACCCATCTCATATGTGGGAAGGAAGGTTCTCCCTAGACTGTTGGGCTGATGGGCTTCCTGCGGGAGACCGTGGGGGCTGAGGGCAGAGGCAGGAGCTCACCTGCACAGCACCATGCCTCTGCTTCCATTCACATCCAACCTGTGTCCTCTCTGGCCCCTGAGCGAGCAGAGGATGGACCTTGACATTCCCAGGGGCAGAGGCTCCGTCATCTCTGGGACAGAAAATTACCAAACACTAGAGTGTTTATTTCACCCACTGGTTATGATCTGGCCACAAGGAGCTCATCCACCCTGACCTGCCTGTCTTCCTGGCCTTCTCCAGACATTTCTTTGTTCTCGTTCCACCAAATGCTGGAGACCAGCTCCTGGAGCATTATCCTTCTCCACGTGGCCATTTTACATTTCAAAAGATGGTTCTTCTCAAGCTCTTGACCCCACGGACATCGTGCCCAGAGGGCCCTCAAGCCCAGCATCTGTGTCTCCTGTCGCCCCAAGTGAGTGCAGAAAGCAATGCAGGTGACGGCTGGGTTCTGCCTTCAGAGGAAACAATGGGCCTTATTCCTCGATGCACCTCCAGCTTCACCTGGAATGGGAGCTCTGTGATGGAAGGGTTTCTCTGTTTTAGTCACTGCTGTAGTTTCGGGAGGTTTATATATTTGGAGTAGATTTGCAGTGGTGAAAATGGGAGAAAGGGGTACAAGTTGAGAAATTATTTAACAGCTAATGATTTTTTTTCTAATTGTAATTGCCTTATTCAGTATTAAGCCTGAATTTGACGATTCTGATTTTTAATGTATTTAAAATTCTTCTAATCCCTGACTCTGGAATATAAAGCAGAGTTTGATTACAGAAATCTAATAGCATTTACAAAATCTCTCCCCTGCGCTTGCGTTTAATGCAAGTGATGACAGATAGTGGAATTAAAACCTTTTAAGCCAAATGGAAATATCTCAAAACAAAATTTAAAGGAAATGAACAGATTACAGTGCAGATACACACCCCTCATAGATGGGTGGCATTTTGATGTATTTCAAAATCTAATTTCTGATATCTTGAAAAGTGTTTGCATTTTATTCAAATTAATAAAGCCACATTTTTTTCCAAAGGAAAGTGATAATCACCAAAAAGCAAAACTCAAAAGTTTGGAAGAAAAATAATTTGGATAAAGGCAGATCCATGGCTCCAGCCTTCTCAGTTGTGTCCAAAGTTAGGGGTGCGTTCTAGCTTCTTAGCATCGTGATAGAGCAGAGAGGTCCCCTGCCCAGCGTTCTAGCTTGTAAGCGTCGTGATAGACACAGAGGTCCCCTGCCCAGCGTTCTAGCTTCTAAGCGTCGTGATAGACACAGAGGTGCCCTGCCCAGCATGTCAGTGAGAAGTGGCCGACCCTGAGTCTCAGCAGAGCCCCTGCAGGCTCAGGAGCGTGAACAAGAGGAATTTGAGAAGCAACTGAGGGGAGGAGCTGCTCAGACTGGGGGCTGTCTGGGTGGCAAAGAGCCCCCCATCTCTGCTGAGGGAGCCTTCTCTCTGTCCAGTGTGGGATGAGGTCAGAGGTCTTCAGATGGTTATTCAAGGAGCCCTGGGGGCTCCGAGGCAGTTGGGTGTGAATCCCTGCTCAGCTCACGCTACCCTCACACTCCGGCTCAGCAAGGTCCAGGCTTCTGTTGCCTGCTGCTCATTGGGCTTCTGGGTGAAACTTTGTTCCAAGAAAGGATTCTGTAGCTAAGAATATGTGGATCCCAAAAGTCCCTTAAAAGTCTATGAACCTATGGTCATGTATCCACCCCATGAAAAATGTGAATTTGCCATGATATGTGTTACCTGGGATGGGGGGCGGGGGTGTGAGAATCTACCCCATGAATAATGTGAATTTGCCGTGTGATGTGTGTTACCTGGGGTGGGGGGTTGGGGGTGAGGGAATCCACCCCATGAATAATGTGAATTTGCTGTGTGATGTGTCTTACCTGGGTGGGGGGCGGGGGTGTGAGAATCCACCCCATGAATAATGTGGATTTGCCGTGTGATGTGTGTTACCTGGGGTGGGGGGTTGGGGGTGAGGGAATCCACCCCATGAATAATGTGAATTTGCCGTGTGATGTGTCTTACCTGGGTGGGGGGTGGGGGGTGTGAGGATCCACCCCATGAATAACGTGAATTTGCCGTGTGATGTGTCTTACCTGGGGTGGGGGTGGGGGTATGTGGATCCACCCCATGAATAATGTGAATTTGCTGTGTGATGTGTGTTACCTGGGGTGGGGGTGTGTGTGGATCCACCCCATGAATAATGTGAATTTGCCGTGTGATATGTCTTACCTGGGGTGGGGGTATGTGGATCCACCCCATGAATAATGTGAATTTGCTGTGTGATGTGTCTTACCTGGGGTGGGGCGGGGGGGTGGTGTCAGAATCCGCGCCATGAATAATGTGAATTTGCCGTGTGATGTGTCTTACCTGGGGTGGGGGTGGGGTGTGTGGATCCACCCCATGAATAATGTGAATTTGCTGTGTGATGTTTGTTACCTGGGGTGGGGGGGGGGTGGTGTGGGGATGCTCAGCACTTGTCACAGGGAGCAAGCAGTGGGCAGAACTGAGATGGGTGACGGATGTGTTCGAAACCAGCTTCATTTCCCCCCGACTTCCACCCTGTCATTTCCTGTCTGTGCAAAGAGGTTTGCTACTGTACACAGCTCATACCCGGTTGCTTGGGGATTACCAAGAGGAGCCTGGACATTGAATGCAGACTTTGGCCAAATCAATAGCAGGAACATATCAGCTGTGATGGGCCGACATGGCCATGCACCTTCTCCCTGGGGTCTTGTGAAGATGCAGATTTCCTGCCCGCCTCACCAGATGCCTGGTTCTGCACACCCAGGTGTGACCCAGGAGAGGACGGGACAGAGGGGGGCCTTTGCCCACAGGTGAAGAGAGCCGGAGTAAGGAGGTGGGGAGGTGGGGAGGAGCTGCCCCTGCTTGTCAGGGTGACAGCTGTTTTTGCTCTGCGGTGCCCAGCAGCAGGACCGTGCCTTTGTCAGGCACATTAAATGTTTCTGGTGGATCCGGGTGGATGAATGAGGCTCTTGGCTGGAAGAAATGCTATTTGGGAGATGCCAACAGGTGAGGTGGAGAGCTGGCAAGCAGACCACTCGCAAAGGGCTCTCCAGCCAAAATGATTTGTGTGAGACCGGAGGCCCTGTGGTGCTGGGGGCAGGTGAAATGTCAGAGCTACAGTGGGGTGAGAAATCCGTAGATGTTCCAATCACATCCTAAGTCTAAAGTCCTATTATTTTGTTGTTGTTGTTTGAGACAGAGTCTCGCTCTGTCGCCCAGGCTGGAGTGTGGTGGCACGATCTCAGCTCACTGCAAGCTCTGCCTCCCAGGTTCACGCCATTCTCCTGCCTCAGCCTCCCAAGTAGCTGGGACTACAGGCCCCTGCCACCATGTTCAGCTAATGTTTCTGTATTTTTAGTAGAGACGGGATTTCACCGTGTTAGCCAGGATGGTTTTTATGTCCTGACCTCATGATCCGCCTGCCTCGGCCCCCCAAAGTGCTGGGATTACAAGCCTGAGCCACCGTGCCCAGCCTAAAGTCTTCTTTTTAAGATTAGTACTGAAGGTTGCTTGAGAACAACAGTTTTGGTTTTATAAATAAAGACCAAATGTGATAAAACTCATATACGTACACTCCATGGTAGGCAGGGTGAATGAGTCTAACTCTTTAGAAGGCAGGACAGCAGTAGTCATCTGCAAACCAACAAACAAAAACTCTTCCCCTTTGGCTCAGTAATCAAACTCCGAGAAATGTATCCTAAGAAGACACTCCATCCAGCAAGGAAATCAGAAAAACAAAACCTTCACCAAAAAAAAAACTGACTTAAAATATAAAACTATAGCAAGGTAACTCATCATAACAATCAAATAAATCAAATTCTGTGATTTCATTTAAAATTTTGAGAACTCTAAACTTAAAGGCAGCTGTGTAAACATGTGTGTGCACAGAGATGTTAGAAGCCCATGTACGTAACAGGTGAATAAGAGAGCAGCTCTTATGGGGTTGATGGTGGCAGCAGCAGAATGACGAGGCTCGTAATTGGGAAAGGAGAGCTTTATTCCTTATAAAGAGCTGCATCCTGCAGGACAGCCAACCTGACCAGCTGGGAAGCGTAGCCTCCGGCCAGAAGCCAGAAACAGGCACTTCTAGTGAGAGGCAAAGGGAACAGGAATTTATGCTGAGTGGGTGGCTAAGTATACATATTCAGCAGGTTATGGGAGGAGCCGTGAATATTTGTGAAGGGGAGACGCGGGCATGCATGGTCAGCTAATGTTTGCAAAATGCATCCCATGTTCACTGGGGCATGGAGACTTAACATGTAAACAGATTACAGTTAGGCATTCTGCATCAAAAGGTGAAGCTGAGGACATGAAGGCCCTCCCTGTGCAGCCTCCACAGACTAGCCAGAGGCACTCCGTGAATGGGGTCTCTTATGAGAAGGGAATGCTGATTGGTTGTTGGGTCGAAACCATAAAAGGAAGAGCAGCTTCAGGCACTTGGTGGATATCAGGAATGGAGTCTTTTAAAAGGGCTGGTTTCTGTTCAGCCCTCAGAGAAGGAAGCCTGGTGGTGATTAGTTGAGAGGGGGACAGTAACCAGGCGGGTCTGAACCCAGGGAAGGAAGCCTGGTGATGATTAATGATGGGGGCGGGTAACCAGGCGGGTCTGACCTTCATCCTGTCACGGTCCCAACTCAGTTTTAAGGTTTCTCTGGGGTCCTCTTGGTCAAGAGTGGGTCATTCCGTCAGTTGGGGCTTCGGACTTTATTTTTCTCAGTGGAATTGCAAGTGAGTTTTTTCCTCTGTCCAAAAGTTTTTATATTATTTCTGACTTCTTATTTTGAAACCATTATAGATTCACAGGGAATTGCAAAGTTATAACAAAGAAGTCTCATGTATCCCTTACCCAGTGAGGTTTTCCCCTGGTGGTTACGTGTGGGTAATTATAAAAGCCAATTATGGCAAAACCAGGAGATTGATATTGGAACAATGTGTGTGTCTAGTTCTATCTCATTTTACCTTTAGTACCATTTTTTACAACCTAAATAAAGAGAAAATATGTAACCAAAGCAAAGGCGTTTACACACACATTAGCAAACGTGGGGACCTGAGGGGAGCAGCCACCATCTGGGACATGGCGGCCCCCATCACCCATTGACCGTGGTTGCTGTGGGAAACGCTCACAGTAACGAAAGTCATCAGACATCCGTGAAGATTCTGCGTGGCATGGTGCTGCGCATAGGCCAGTACATGACAAAGGTTTAAAATCACTGCTGGCCTTTAGATGAGGGCCTGTGTTTGGGGATTCAAGAGAAGGGGCATTGGATGCGGGGGGTGGGGGGGCGCAGGATGGGCCGGTGGGGCAGAGAGAACGGCCACACGTTCCTGACGGGGCCCCTGGAGCAGGAGCTTGGAGGAGCAGCTCCCAGGAGGAAGAGAAGCTCCCGTGGTCAGAGGTAGGTTTGTCAGAATGGAGCGAAAGCGGTGGGTTCAGCAGTATCTGAAGGAAGAGATCACAGCTCCTGAGGCTCCGGACAGTGGATCTAAAAAGGCTGAGGTGTCAGAGTTCACAGGGTTCCTTGGGTAAGGTGACTGATCTGAGCTTGCGAAGGTAACAGTGTGTTTGATGGTAATGTTGGGTCACACCAAGGATAGAAGCCTGGGGGGACCACTGAACCCTACATCTCACGCTACGGCTTGTCCCTAGTGCCGGCTCAGCCTAAAGAACCAGGCTGCAGTGACTGGGGTGTAACACTCCAGCAATCTCAGACCGTCCATGAGCCCAAGAAAAACCAGGGTCTCTCTCTCCAGAAACACTCACTCACACCCCCCAAGACAGCGTGCGTTTCAGGGAACCTGTGGCATCCCACCCCAGAAGCCCAAGAGCATGTGGGAAGCTCTGCCAAGGGTGGGAGGCAGGGGGTGGTGGTGCCTGTGTGGGCTCTTGCCCACTCAGTGCATGTGGTGGGCTCTGGCAGTACTGGGGGGAGTGGGTATGGTGGGGAGCAGGTACTAGGGGGAGCGAATACTGGGTGGAGCAGGTATTGGGGAAGCGGGTACTGGGTGAAGCGGGTACTGGGGGAGTGGGTACTTGGGGAAGCGAGTACTGGGGGAGCAGGTACTGGGGGAGCGGGCACTGGGGGAGTGGGTATGGTGGGGAGTGGGTACTGGGGGGAGTGGGTAATGGGGGAGCAGTTACTGGGGGAGCGGGTACTGGGGAAGCGGGTACTGGGGGAGTGGGTACTGGGGGAGCGGGTACTGGGGAGTGGGTATGGGGGTTGGGTACTGGGGGAAGCACGTACTGGGAGAGTGGGCAATGGAGTGGGCACTGGGGGAGTGGGTACTGGGGGGAGCAGGTACTGGGGGAGCGGGTACTGGGGGGAGTGTGTACTGGCGAGTGGGTACTGGCAGCAGCAGGTAATGTGGGGAGTGGGTACTGGAGGAGTGGGTACTGGGGGGAGTGGGTACTGGCGAGTGGGTACTGGCAGCAGTGGGTAATGGGGGGAGAGGGTACTGGAGGAAGTGGGTACTGGGGGGAGTGGGCATCTTTGTCATTTCCTGCACCGTCACTCTATTTTATTCTAATATGCATTACTTGACAGATGGTTTTCTCCTAAATGCAAAAGTGCCTCAGTCCTAAGAAAAGCCTGTTTACTGGTAAATATTCCTAATTTGCGTCTGAAAGGGAAATCTGCATGAAATTGCATTAAAATATTTGCATCAGCCCAGCCCAGGCAGCTCTGCATTCAGCCCATCTGAGGACCCCAAATGAGCCTTTGGTTGGTGGGAGGTCAGAGGTCAGGAGCAGCCCCTTCTCTGGTTTGGCTCTGTGGTGAGGACCTCAAATGCCCCAGGACAGGCCTGTCATGGGTGGGCTCAGCTGATGAGGACTTCGATGGCCCCAGGACAGGCCCGCTCTGGGCTTGGCTGTGTGACAAGGACCTCGAAGGCCCCAGGACAGGCCCATCATGGGTGGGCTCAGCTGACGAGGACCTCGATGGCCCCAGGACTGGCCCGCTGTGAGTTTGGATCTGTGACAAGGACCTCGATGGCCCAGACAGCCCCACCGTGGTGGGCTTGGCTCTGTGGTGAGGACCTCGATGGCCCCAGGATAGACCCGCTGTGGGTTTGTCTCTGTGACAAGGACCTCAATGGCCTGGGGCAGCCCCACTGTGGTGGGCTCAGCTGCACCCCATCAGCCTGCTTGCTGCTTACTGCTCTTCTCACTCTTTTTCTATTTCTCAAAAGTGAAGAAAAACACAAAAATGTATTTTCGATATAATTAACTGCACTTGACGTATTGACAAATAGGAGTTCATCATGAAACAACATCTTTTCCTCCTGGAATTATGAATGGCACACAGGTTTCCACGTCGCGCTGGCTCACGGATGCCTTCTCAATACTTTCCTGTGACTTAAAGGCAGGAGAGGTGCTGTGTGATGTGGCTGTTGCTATAGCAACACATTCAATTTTTATTCAATATCAGAGTAAATAGTCACATAAGATGAAATAAGTCATGTCTGCCTGTGGCAATGGCAGTCCCTGCTTCTCGACACGCCTCCCTCCCTCCCTGTGCCCTTTTCTAACATTTTCAACTGCATTTTTATAAAAATATGCATAATATAGATTTCAGTCGCAGGGACACAGCTTATTGTCTGAGGTGGGGACTTGGTGATGTCTCCCGCTGAAGAAACGGAGGCCCGCCTTGTGCCTGGGTCTTAGTGGAAGGCAAGATTGTCCCTGCAGGTTCCCTAGGGAGCCTGGCTCACGTGGCACCAGAAGTTCATTTTTATTTAAACAACTGAACTCTAGGGATGTTCATAAGGTCCCTCAGTGTGTAATAATCCAGAAACCCCTTTTAGTGGGTCAACCCATCAGACTTGGAGTTGCTTAAAGAGAATGAAGAAAATTAACAGGATCCTGCACCCCCCAAAGCTCCTGCTGCAGCTTTTTCAGAACAGTGGCAGCACAGTGGCAGCAACAGTTGTGATGCTCGCCCCTCCCCGGGGTCTGTTCCACACTTCACATGGGTGTCATCTCCCTTGTCCCCAGGAGGCAACATTTCACAGAGGGGAGACCAAGGCAGGAGAAGTGACATGGCAGAACCGGCAGCCGGTGCCAGCCCCAGGCAGCCTGACTCAGGCCAGGTCGTACTCCCTACACTGAGCCCCACATCAAATTAAGTTCCTTTTCTCATGGAGATTCCTGAAAGCTGAAATGTCCTTAGCTACATCTATAGCACATTCGCACCTGGTATACTCCATGAATATGAAACTTTTACCTGGCAGAGTTCATGAGATACAGGTGGGAAACCCTAATTTTCAACCCTGGAATTGTCCAGCTAGGGACATGGACGCTGATGAGCAGAGCCCAGAGGTGTGTCTGTCAGGGGAAACTCTCCTGTTGGGGCCAGCAGGAGGAACTTGGCTTGTTTCCAGCGTCAGGCGGGTGCATCTGCATCCCCTTCAGGGACCCTCCTTCTGAAAGCCCCATGCCCTTCTGCTCAGGTGCCTTTCTCTGCCCAGGTGGGCATCAGGTGCCC
Organism: Pan paniscus; assembly: GCF_029289425.2. Classification (NCBI taxonomy): domain Eukaryota; kingdom Metazoa; phylum Chordata; class Mammalia; order Primates; family Hominidae; genus Pan; species Pan paniscus. The sequence continues at coordinate 194,368,030 of NC_073255.2, read as the reverse complement.
TGGAGAGGCTAGGCCTGGGTGGCTGCCAGGATGCATTGTGTCCAATGCCCCCAGCCCAGGCCCACCTGGGCACTGTGGAGTGGAGGAACGTGCTGCAGGTGTAAGGGCAGCCTTGCTCCCGAGACAGTGAACATGGAGCCAAGCCCACCCTGGTGGGGGCTGTCGTTCCAGCCTTGAGACCGCCCTGGCATCACATTTTCCATAATCACTTATAAGGGCAGCCACTGAGCATCCAGGCCAACTCAGGTACCCCTTTTGCTTGAGCCAGTGGCCTCAAGCTACTACTCTGTGTGGGTAAGAAAAAGCAGTGTCTCTGTTCTTCTGAGTTCCTAGGAGGGGTGGACTCCTGTAACAAAAAACCGATTCACAAGAGATAAACAAGCCGAAGTGGATTCACATGTGCGCCTCCTGCATCCATGAGCCATACCCAGAGAAACGGGTCAATCACAAAGAGGTGTGTAGACTCAGGCTTCAGCACCATCATCTGCTGAGACAGAGCAGGAGGAGCAATGAGGAGGTGATAGGGTTTGGCTGTGTCCCCACCCAAATCTCACCTTGAATTGTCACTCCCACAATTGCCATGTGTCGTGAGAGGGAACTGGTGGGAGGTTATTGAATCATGGGGGCTGGTCTTTCCCGTGCTGTTCTCGTGACAGTGAATGAGTCTCATGAGATCCGATGGTTTATAAAGGGCAGTTTCCCTGCACATGCTCTCTCTTGTCTGCCACCCTGTGAGATGTGCCTCTGACCTTGTGAGGCCTTGTGATTGTGAGGCCTCCCCAAAACCACGTGGAACTGTGAGTCCATTAAACCTCTTTCTTTCATAAATTGCCCAGTCTCCAGTATGTATTTATCAGCAGCATGAAAACAGATTAACACAGGAGGGGACCAGAGAAGCCAGTCAGCGAGGGCAAGGCCTGTCATGCACCCTCAGTCGAGCCCTCTGCATTGATGGGGTTTCCAGTGACGAGAGCCGTCCTCTTCCAGGTGCAGAGAGGAGCCACCCTTAGAAATGGAGGACTCCTTTATAAACATAGATCTCTCTTATAGAAGAGAATCAACTTGTTTTCAGAGCTTCTCCTATATCTTCAGTTTCTCAAAATAATCCTTATGCCAAAAAGGCATACATTTATTGGGATGGTGTGTTCTGGTCTCTGACAGTCATTTTGGGGTGCTATGTTCTGGTCTCTGACAGTCATTTTTGGATGGTATCTTCTGGTCTCTGACAGTCATTTGGGGGTGATATGTTCTGTTCTCCGACAGTCATTTTGGGGTGGCATGTTCTGGTCTCTGACAGGCATTTTGGGGTGGTATGTTCTGGTCTCTGACAGGCATTTTGGGGTGGTATGTTCTTGTTTTTGACAGTCATTTTGGGGTAGTGTGTTCTGACCTCCAACAGTTATTTTTGGGGTGATGTGTTCTGGTTTCTGACAGTCATTTTGGGGTGGCGTGTTCTGGTCTCCAACAGTCATTTTGGGGTGGTGTGTTCTGATCTCCAACAGTCATTTTGGGGTGGTGTGTTCTAGTCTCTGACAGTCGTTTTTGGGGTGATGTGTTCTGATTTCTGACAGTCATTTTTGGGGTGGTGTGTTCTGATCTCTGACAGTCATTTTTTGGGTGGTGCGTTCCGATCTCTGACAGTCATTTTTGGGGTGGAGTGTTCCGATCTCCAACAGTCTTTTCTGGGGTGGTGTGTTCTGGTCTCTGACAGTCATTTTTGGGGTGTTGTCTTCCGGTTTCTCACAGTCATTTTGGGGTTGTGTGTTCTGGTCTCCAACAGTCATTTTGGGGTGGTGTGTTCTGATCTCCAACAGTCATTTTGGGGTGGTGTGTTCTGGTCTCCAACAGTCATTTTGGGGTGGTGTGTTCTGTTCTCCGACAGTCGTTTTTGGGGTGACGTGTTCTGATCTCCAACAGTCATTTTTGGGGTGGTGTGTTCTGGTCTCTGACAGTCATTTTTGGGGTGGTGCATTCCGATCTCCAACAGTCATTTTTGGGGTGGTGTGTTCTGAGCTCCGACAGTCATTTTTTGGGTGGTGTGTTCTCTTCTCCAACAGTCATTTTTCGGGTGTTGTGTTCTGGTTTCCAACAGTCATTTTGGGGTGGTGTGTTCTGGTCTCCAACAGTCATTTTGGGGTGGTGTGTTCTGATCTCCAACAATCATTTTGGGGTGGTGTGTTCTGGTCTCCGACAGTCATTTTGGGGTGGTGTGTTCTGGTCTCTGACAGTCATTTTTGGGGTGACGTGTTCTGATCTCCAACAGTCATTTTTGGGGTGATGTGTTCTGATCTCTGACAGTCATTTTTGGGGTGGTGTGTTCTGATCTCCGACAGTCATTTTGGGGTGGTGTTCTGACAGTCATTTTGGGGTGGTGTGTTCTGGTCTCCAACAGTCATTTTGGGGTGGTGTGTTTTGATCTCCAACAGTCATTTTTGTGGTGTCATGTTCTGTTCTCTGACAGTCATTTTTGGGGTGGCATGTTCTGTTCTCCAGCAGTCATTTTGGGATGGTGTGTTCCGTTCTCCAACAGTCATTTTTGGAGTGGTGTGTTCTGGTCTCCCACAGTCATTTTTGGGGTGGTATGTTCTGATCTCCAACAATCATTTTTGGGGTGGTGTGTTCTGATCTCCAACAGTCATTTTGGGGGTGCCGTGTTCTGATCTCCGACAGTCATTTTGGGGGGTGGTGTGTTCTGGTCTCTGATAGTCATTTTTGGGGTGGTGTGTTCTGATCTCCAACAGTCATTTTTGGGGTGGTGTGTTCTGATCTCCAACAGTCATTTTGGGGTGGTGTCCTGACAGTCATTTTGGGGTGGTGTGTTCTGGTCTCCAACAGTCATTTTGGGGTGGTGTGTTCTGACCTCCAACAGTCATTTTTGTGGTGTCATGTTCTGTTCTCTGACAGTCATTTTTGGGGTGGCATGTTCAGTTCTCCGACAGTCATTTTGGGGTGGTGTGTTCTGTTCTCCAACAGTCATTTTGGGGTGGTGTATTCTGGTCTCTGATAGTCATTTTTGGGGTGGTGTTTTCTAGCCTTTGACAGTCATTTTTGGGGTGGCATGTTCTTCGACAGTCGTTTTTGGGGTGGCATGTGCTGATTTATGACAGTCATTTTTGGGGCGGCATGTTCTGTTCTTCGACAGTTGTTTTTGGGGTGGCATGTTCTGATGTATGACAGTCATTTTTGAGGTGGTGTGTTCTCATCTCCTACATTAGAAACTGATGGATGGTGGAGGGCCCTAGACACTGGGCCCTAGTAGCTCTTTAGTAGTTTACAGGCACAAACTTTACCTTCACTTTCATTCCTGTGAAACAAAGGATCTATTAAAAGTCTAATTAGGGTTGTGTGTGTGCAAACCCTTTTACTGAAGTGCCACTCTATTTTTTTTTTTAATGAGAGCATAAAGCAAAAAGAACATTCTTAAGAAGTAACTTTCTTCTGTTGACAAGCACTTGGACTTAACGTTCCACAAAAACAGAAAATCCTCTCCTTTCTCATAGGCAGAGACGCATCGCTGCAGTCACAGGGGCTTGGCCTCAGACATCTAGCGTGTACTGAGGGGGTGTTGCCATGTTGACCATGTGCGTCCTCTCTGGCTGCCACAACAGAATACTGCAGAGTGGGGGGCTTCAGTCACAAACCTTTATTGCTCACAATCCTGGTGGCTGAAGTCCAAGATCAAGGTGTGGGCAGGGCTGGTCTCTCCCAAGGCCTCTCTCCTGGGCTTCAGATGCCATCTCTGCATCCTCAAGTCCTTACCCCTCTGTGTGCACCTGTGTCTGCATCTCCTCTTCCTACAAGGATGCCAGTCACATGGGATCAGGCTCACCCTCATGACCACATTTTACTGTAATGACTCCTGTAAACACCCCCATCTCCACATACCATCATGACCTCATTTTACCATAATGACTACTGTAAACACCCTCATCTCCACATACCCTCATGACCTCATTTTACCGTAATGATTCCTGTAAACACCCCCATCTCCACATACCATCATGACCTCATTTTACCATAATGACTCCTATAGACAACTCCATCTCCACATACAGTCACATTCGGAAGTTCTGGGATTAGAGCTTCCCATAGGCACTTTGGAGAGACCCAATTCAGCTCTAACTCTGACCCTGTTAGTGTCTCATTTAACTCAGAGTGCCTTTTTATCATTTGTTCCAAAAGATAGCATTGGGTCAAGCTAGCTTCAAAGGAATACATCTATGCCATTTTCCTGCAGCATGTCAAACAATAAATTAAAAAGTGAAAAATTCTACCAAGGCAATCAGGGAGAGTGAATTAATGAATAAATACATGAATAAAATTTAGCGCGATTTTTAGACGGATAATAGGATAGTTTTGTCCAAAAACCCTTCAGATCCACGGTTCAGTCTGAGCCATCCAGCCATAGCAATAAAGTAAAAATTACCACATGGTACAAATGTGTCACCGTCAACGATGCTCAGCGTGGAGATGGCCTGCCCGCCCTCAGAGCTGGAGAAGGATGTGGCTGCATCTGCCTATGGGCTGGGTCCCTTGGGTGATTTTGCAGGGAGGATGTACAGGGTCCTCCTTCTGCCAACACCACATGATGACCAAGACTCACACCTCCCAGGAGCTGCCAGTGCCCCCTCTAGCATGGGGACCCTAAAAAATTCTTGATGTTGAAGCAATATAACTTGTGTTGCAATTTTACTTCTTTGGCAGTGTTGTCTTTTACTTTGCGATGTATTTCCTGATAGAAGCCTTTTCATTTTGGTGTGCGGCAGGTAGAGTAATGAATTTATTTTAGAAATGTCAGTGGCATTTTATGATGCTACCTTCAGCAGCAACATCACAGGGCCTGATTGTGAAGCTGCTAATTTACAGATCGTCTCTAAGTGAATGGAAACAAATTCTGGTCCTCAGAGCCCTGCTAATATACAATGTTCAATTTTTAATTTCCAGTCCATCTTAGATTACGGGGATGAAAAACAATATTTAATCCCTCGTTAACACATGAATAAGCGGAAGCTGTCATTTTCAACCAGACAATAACGGGATTATCTCAAGGACTGTCAGTTTATGTGAAAACATTATGTTGCCCAAATTTTCATAAAAATTAGCAGTGGATAATATTCAAGATCAGAGCAATGGAAAGAGAAAAATATGCATTCATGGTAATAAATATTCATATTTGTCTGCTCAGGAGATGAAAATCTAATCAAGGGGCTATTGAAGCTCTGGCTTTTTTTTTTTTAACCAAGACGTTTCATCTAAATTGGGTTTGATATGGAAATTAGTCTCACTCAAAGTCCTCCAGGCCACGAGCATGCCGGGCTCACGTGGGGTGAGGTGGCCGCTCTATCAGATGTCGCTTCTGGCATGGGCCACCTTAGACAACAGCCACCAATGCCGGGGTTCACACTGTCTCTCTTGGTTCAGCATCCTCAGAGTTTAACGCAAGGGAGTGTTCAGAGCCCCCTCCCTTTTTAAAGGAAAAAAAAATATGATTTCATGCCGGTTAACTCCCAGCTACTGCAGGGTTAAAATTGTCTGTGTTTTTGCTTTTGTTGACAATTACCATAAATCAGAAGACACTCTGCATGGAGCTTAATGAAATATGTATGATTTTAAAAAGAAAAGATGGGAGCTGCAGGACGTTGCTCTGTGTGTGTGCGTGCACGTGTGTGTGCATGTGTGTGTGTGCACATGCACGTGCATGCGTGTGTGGGTGTGCGTGTTGGGGGGTGTGTTCCTGCTGTTCTCATGGAGGCTGTGCTTTTCCTACACATGGGCAGGCTTGAAAACACAGACTCCAAGAGCTCCTCAGTGAGTAAGCGTGGGTGCACGGTATCACACTGACCCTTCCAGCCCCACGGAATCCGAGAGCTCCTCAGTGAGTAAGCGTGGGTGCGCGGTATCACACTGACCCAGCCCCACGGAATCTGAGAGAGCTCCTCAGTGAGTAAGCGTGGGTGTGCGGTATCACACTGACCCTTCCAGCCCCTTTAAGGAGCCTCAGGGTCCGTGCTCTTGAGCACCGGCCGGCCCAGCACGGGGATCCCTGGTGCATGAGGTCTCCCATGGACCGCAAGCCACCAAGAGGGTATCTTTTGGGGAACTGAATCTTTGCTCACTTACACTTATAAATTCCTAGACAGCAAAGCTGAGATGGGCTTGTCTGAGCCTCAGGAAGGAACACGGGCAGGCCCTTCAGAGTCAGAGAGCCGGAACACCGCCAAGTAGCCTTCGCTCCACATCAAGAACGCTTCCTACTGACATACGCATGATTTTCCTTGGGGCGCTGTTAATTGTGTTAGAGAGCTGAATGTTTATATTCACACACATTTTAAAATCTCACGCCTGACATATTTCCTGTTCCTCTTCTCCCTGGTCAAGCAGAGCTGATCGTGGGATGTTTTGATGATTTTGGCGAAGGGCTTGGGGAACGTGGTTTCTGAAGACGTCTCTGAGCAGACTCACTCCTCTCCTGTCCCTGCTGCTCCCAGCTGTGCAGTGCCTGTTCCTGAGACCTGGCTCTGAGGCCCACAGGGAGGGTTGGCTGTTCCCCAGCCCACTGTTAGGAACACCTTCTGCACCACCCACCAAGACCCGGGCTTTGATGCTGGGTCCAGAGACATCACCTTCCTCTTTGTGACTTGGGCGGGGTGCACGGAAGGGAGGAGAGAGGACCCCGAGGAAACCCTGGGTAGGGCACTCGGACCTGGGATCCCCGAGGAAACCCTGACCATGGCACTTGGACCCGGGGCCCCGAGGAAACCCTGGTGCTTCACTCAGATCCGGGGTCCCCGAGGAAACCCTGGGTAGGGCACTCGGACCTGGGATCCCCGAGGAAACCCTGGTGCTGCACTCGGACCCGGGGTCCCCGAGGAAACCCTGGTGCTGCACTCGGACCCGGGGTCCCCGAGGAAACCCTGGGTAGGGCACTCGGACCTGGGATCCCCGAGGAAACCCTGACCATGGCACTTGGACCCGGGGCCCCGAGGAAACCCTGGTGCTGCACTCAGATCTCGGGTCCCCGAGGAAACCCTGGTGCCACACTCAGGCCTGGGGTTCCTCCAGGGACTGCCACATCCTGCACCTTCCCCTGCGGGTAAAGGCTAGCGAGGCCGTCCAGGGCATCAAGGCCCATTTCAGAACGTCCTCCTCCTGGAGGGCCGGCGAGCTGCGTGTCCCTAGTGCCTCCTGCGGCTCCCAGAGGCTCCCCCGGCACGCCCCCCTGCCGGCACTGTCCCCAGGTGGCTGCTGGCACCCACACAGCAGCTGCCCCAACCTTCCCTCTTAGAAAGTTCTCCGCCCTGGAGTTCCGGGGCCAGGTGAAGCCCCTTAGAGCACCATTCCCGCTGCCCCCGACCCATCCTCACTCTTGGGGTGCAGTGCGGCCTCTCCCAGACCCACGTGGGGGCGCTGGTCTTCCCGAGGCCACCCTGGTGGACGTGGAAGCTGCTGATTGCCGCCGTCTGCCTGCCTTGGCTGTCTGTGCATCTTCCTGGGAGAAACGTCTTCTAGGGCCCTTTACCCATGAGAGGACCTGCCAAGGAACTAGATTATTTGTGGTGGTGTCAGTATCCAACAGTACTTTTTTCTAAGGAAAGGGATAACTTGCCACAGGAAAAGAAAACCCTGAGGCTTTAGACACAGCCACCCATCCTGTCTCCAGGCTCTGGTGACAGACTCTGTCCTGGGGCCACTGCTGGTTAATTCAGGCTTCTCCAAGCTGGGAATTCGCTTCCAGAAGAGTGGCCCCCAGGATGCTTTGCCTTGAGGGTCAGCCCTGTCCGCCTTACCTCAGGCCCAGCAGAAATAGCAGGGGATGGGTCACAACAAGAGACCAACACAAAAACAGGGCTTGGATGAGCCCACTCGGGCACCCAGTCCACGGTCCAGGGCACTGAGGTCTCGCGGAGAGGAGGGAGGGTGAGCGTGGACTGCATTGTTTGCAAGGAGTCGTGAATTCTGACACTGTCCAAGGAGCTGCAGGTGCTGCCCCAGATGGAGACAGCCAGGAACACCTCTAGGCCACTGCAGTGGTGATGGCCAAGGCAGACCTGCCCTGCTGACCCTCTGCAGCCCCATGCCCGCCCTGGGGATGCCTGGCCTGGGGGCTCGGCCCCTCCTGACCCTCTGCAGCCCCGTGCCTGCCCTGGGGATGCCTGGCCTGGGGGCTCGGCCCCTCCTGACCCTCTGAAGCCCCGTGTCTGCCCTGGGGATGCCTGGCCTGGGGGCTCGGCCCCTCCTGACCCTCTGCAGCCCTGTGCCCCCCTGGGGACGCCTGGCCTGGGGGCTCGGCCCCTCCTGACCCTCTGCAGCCCCGTGCCCCCCTGGGGATGCCTGGCCTGGGGGCTCGGCCCCTCCTGACCCCCGAGGCCCAAGGTGCTGCAGCAGCAGCAGCCACCAGGGGTCACACTTGCTCGCCTCCTGCACAGGCCATGGCCCCACAATCAGGGCTGCAAGAAGAGATGGAGAAAGAGACACCTTGGAAGTGGCTGGAACGATCTCCCTTTGGAGTCACCCTGTCTGCTGGAATTAAGACTTCTGGGACTGCACAGTGAAGTTCCCGGCAATGACTCATTTTCTGATATTGGTGCCTGAATTGCAGCTTCCGTGGCTGCCACTTCAGGAAGATAACGTGTGACCCGGAGCAAGGTTATCAGAAACTGCCGATAGAGGTTTGCCACCTCCCACCATGAATACGGACGCTGATAGGAGGAAGCCCTCACGCGCTCCCTCGGCTCTCACGGAACGCCTGGAAACTCTCCAGCTTTCTCTTGTTTGAAGAAGGAGCCCCCAGGAGACTTCCAGGACAGCACGGTCTGGACCGTTTCCAAGCCCTTTAGGAAAACTTTGCAGCAAAATTCAGCATTTCCAAAATAGTGAAGTCAAGGTGACCCCGACACAGCCTGGGCTCCTCCTGGGACAGACTTCCTGCACGGCTGTCAGACCACAAGTCTACCCAAGGGCATCTGTTTGCCTGTGAGTGAGCGTGTGTGTGTCTGCGTGTGTCTGTGTGTCTGTGTGCATGCACGTTTGCGTCTGCCTGTGTGTGCCCGTGTCTCTGTGTATGTGCACAAGTGTGTCTCCGTGACAAGTGTTTCTCTGTGTATGTGCACGAGTGTGTCTCCGTGTGTGTATGTGCACGAGTGTGTCTCCGTGTGTGTATGTGCACGAGTGTGTCTCCGTGTGTATATGTGCATGAGTGTGTCTCTGTGTGTGTGTGTGTGTGTCCATGAGTGTGTCTCTGTGTGTATATGTGCATGAGTGTGTTCGTGTGTGTGTGCATGAGTGTGTGTGTATGTGCATGAGTGTGTCTCTGTGTGTGTGTGCATGAGTGTGTGTCCGCTTGGGTTACTTTGCTACCTGCAAGCAAACCCCTGCCTTGTGCTGCTGGGTGGCACGGCCTTCTCTGCCCCCCTCCGCTTCTCCCCGGACCCCGGGAGCTGTCTGTGGAGTGAGTAGGAAATCCCCCTACTCACGAGAGGCCGTGCAGGTGACCCCGAAGCTTCACTGAAATAAAAGCTCGAGTTAAGGGGGACATGAACTTCCTTGTGAACATGGTTGGCTGGCAGGAAGGCGCTGTGGCTGGGGCCATGTGGACAGAAGCAGAGGCAGGATGGGGGCAGGGCAGGAGAGAGGGGACAGGAGGGGGCAGAAAGCAGGAGCTGGGTCAGGTCCACTTCACCTGCGTGTGTCACGTTGAAAATGGGCTGAGAGGTGGGCGAGGCCAAGTGGAGCACTGCAGTCCAGGCTTAGGGGCTGTGATCTGATTTGCAGGCCATGGGGAGCCATGGAGTGTTGGGGTGAAGGGAGCAGCCTGCCCAGTTGTGGAGGGGGAAACAGAGGGAGGCCAGAGGCAGACTGAGGGCCGCTTCAGCACCTTCCACAGGACAAGGCTGGAGCTAGGCAGAGCAGCAGAGAGGCCAGAGAATCGTTGCAGAAGGCCTGGTCTGAAGATGTGTGATGTGACGTGCCACCACTGAGCTGTGCCAGGCCTGGGCCACCTCACTCCCCCGAGGTCCCGAGAGCTCTTCCCGAGGCTGCTCAGGGTCCTGGGACTTTGCCGGAGTTGTGGGAGACCTAGAGCCGTCAAAGTCAGTGGGACAGGAAACAACTTTCCCCGGGCGGCCCTCCTGCCGTGCCCTGAAGCCCCTCTTGTTCCCAGCTGGGCGTCCATCCCTCCTCCTCCGCTTTCCACCTCCTCTTCTCTCCCAGGTGCCCCCTGCTGACCTGTGCCCCCAGTGTGATGCCGAGTGCTGCGCTCTCCTCAGTACCTGAAAGCAGGGCCCTCTGCCCGTCCCAGAGACCAGCGCAGGAAATTCTGCTTGAGGACGGTACCTTCTCCTCCCGGCCCTCACGACGAGACGGACCTTGAGGACGGTACGTTCCCCTCCCGGCCCCCACGGCGAGACGGACCTTGAGGACGGTACATTCTCCTCCCGGCCCCCACGACGAGACGGACCTTGAGGACGGTACATTCTCCTCCCGGCCCCCACAGCGAGACGGACCTTGAGGACGGTACCTTCTCCTCCCGGCCCCCACGACGAGACGGACCTTGAGGACGGTACATTCTCCTCCCGGCCCCCACGGCGAGACGAACGGACCTTGTGGACGGTACATTCTCCTCCCGGCCCCCACGACGAGACGGACGGACCTTGAGGACGGTACATTCCCCTCCCGGCCCCCACGACGAGACGGACGGACCTTGAGGACGGTACATTCTCCTCCCGGCCCCGATGACGAGACAGACCTTGAGGATGGTACATTCTCCTCCCGGCCCCCACGACGAGACGGACGGACCTTGAGGACGGTACCTTCTCCTCCCGGCCCCCACGACGAGACGGACGGACCTTGAGGACGGTACATTCTCCTCCCGGCCCCTACGACGAGACGGACGGACCTTGAGGACGGTACATTCTCCTCCCGGCCCCCACGACGAGACGGACGGACCTTGAGGACGGTACATTCTCCTCCCGGCCCCCACGGCGAGACGGACCTTGAGGACGGTACCTTCTCCTCTTGGCCCCCACGACGAGACGGACGGACCTTGAGGACGGTACATTCTCCTCCCGGCCCCCACGACGAGACGGACCTTGAGGACGGTACCTTCTCCTCCCGGCCCCCACGACGAGACGGACCTTGAGGACGGTACATTCTCCTCCCGGCCCCCACGGTGAGACGGACCTTGTGGACGGTACATTCTCCTCCTGGCCCCCACGACGAGACGGACGGACCTTGAGGACGGTACATTCCCCTCCCGGCCCCCACGACGAGACGGACGGACCTTGAGGACGGTACATTCTCCTCCCGGCCCCGATGACGAGACAGACCTTGAGGATGGTACATTCTCCTCCCGGCCCCCACGACGAGACGGACGGACCTTGAGGACGGTACCTTCTCCTCCCGGCCCCCACGACGAGACGGACGGACCTTGAGGACGGTACATTCTCCTCCCGGCCCCTACGACGAGACGGACGGACCTTGAGGACGGTACATTCTCCTCCCGGCCCCCACGACGAGACGGACGGACCTTGAGGACGGTACATTCTCCTCCCGGCCCCCACGGCGAGACGGACCTTGAGGACGGTACCTTCTCCTCTTGGCCCCCACGACGAGACGGACGGACCTTGAGGACGGTACATTCTCCTCCCGGCCCCCACGACGAGACGGACCTTGAGGACGGTACCTTCTCCTCCCGGCCCCCACGACGAGACGGACCTTGAGGACGGTACATTCTCCTCCCGGCCCCCACGGTGAGACGGACCTTGTGGACGGTACATTCTCCTCCTGGCCCCCACGACGAGACGGACGGACCTTGAGGACGGTACATTCCCCTCCCGGCCCCCACGACGAGACGGACGGACCTTGAGGACGGTACATTCTCCTCCCGGCCCCGATGACGAGACAGACCTTGAGGATGGTACATTCTCCTCCCGGCCCCCACGACGAGACGGACGGACCTTGAGGACGGTACATTCTCCTCCCGGCCCCCACGGCGAGACGGACCTTGAGGACGGTACATTCTCCTCCCGGCCCCCACGACGAGACGGACGGACCTTGAGGACGGTACATTCTCCTCCCGGCCCCCACGGCGAGACGGACCTTGAGGACGGTACGTTCCCCTCCCGGCCCCCATGACGACACGGACCTTGAGGACGGTACATTCTCCTCCCGGCCCCGATGACGAGACGGACAGACCTTGAGGACGGTATATTCTCCTCCCGGCCCCCACGACGAGACGGACCTTGAGGACGGTACATTCTCCTCCCGGCCCCCACGACGAGACAGACGGACCTTGAGGACGGTACATTCTCCTCCCGGCCCCCACGACGAGACGGACCTTGAGGACGGTACATTCTCCTCCCGGCCCCCACGACGAGACGGACCTTGAGGACGGTACATTCTCCTCCCGGCCCCCACGACGAGACAGACGGACCTTGAGGACGGTACATTCTCCTCCCGGCCCCCACGACGAGACGGACCTTGAGGACGGTACATTCTCCTCCCGGCCCCCACGACGAGACGGACCTTGAGGACGGTACATTCTCCTCCCGGCCCCCACGACGACACGGACCTTGCAGACGCTCCCAGCACATGTCCTTGGCGCACGTCGGAGCAAAGCCTCGGGGCGCGGCCCTCCGGGGGTTTCTCCAGGGAAGCGAGCAAACTGGGAAGCGTATCCCATCCAGAGCCTCAGACGAGGTCAGGCCAGGCGGCTGCTTTCTTTCCTGGTGCACATTCATTTATTCAACAGATATTTGCTCAGCGCTCGCTGGTGGTGGAAACATTCGTGGATAAAGGAGAGAGTCGGAGCCTCCCCCCTCCCACAAGCAGCGAGGAAGCAGGACTTCAGGGCAGGCAAGAGGCCCAGTCAGAGGGAATGAGGCAGAGGTCTCAGTGCAAAATGGAAGCGAGAGCCTAGGAGACAGGGCTCGGGTGAGGGACATACACGGCCAGGGGCAGTTCCCCTGTTCCATGGCCAGTTCCCACTTTCCATGGCCAGGAAGCTTTGTGGCTTCCTCTGTCAAGTTCTAGTGCAGACAGAAAAGTGTCCCAGGAAGAGGACAAGCGCCACCTGGGAAATGAGTGCTCCCAGCAAGGGGAGGTGGCCTGCGGACATGGGTGGCCCTTGAAGGGGAGCTGTGGAGAGGCAGCAGCAGACAGGGCCCACACAGAAAGCACCCGTCACCCCTCTACCCCACCAGGAAGCTGAGGAAACTCTCAGGAGCCCTGACAGGGCGGGGAGGGGACACTCCAAGGAGGGGCATGTGGACTGAGGGCCTCAGGGACTCTGCACCCTCCTTCTACCTCCTGCAAGATGGAGCCTGCCCCAGTTGGACAGGCGGCCTGGGCGCAAGAGCGCCTCTCAGTGCTTAGTTATACCGGGAAACCAAGGAGGCCACCAAGTGTCAGGACACAGTTACGTGGGCATTGGGCAGGGGAAGCAGCTGTGAGGACATAGCGTGGGAAGGCACTGGGTATCCATGTGTGCGGAGGCACTGGATATGCGTGTGTGGGGAGGACACTGGATATGCGTGTGTGGGGAGGACACTGGGTATTTGTGTGTGGGGAGGACACTGGGTATGTGTGTGTGGGGAGGACACTGGGTATGTGTGTGTGGGGAGGACACTGGGTATGTGTGTGTGGGGAGGACACTGGGTATGTGTGTGTGGGAAAGACACTGGGTATGTGTGTGGGGGGAGGACACTGGGTATGTGTGTGTGGGGAGGACACTGGGTATGTGTGTGTGGGGAGGACACTGGCTATGCGTGTGTGGGAGGCGCTGGGTATGTGTGTGGGGAGGACACTGGGTATGTGTGTGTGGGGAGGACACTGGGTATGTGTGTGTGGGGAGGACACTGGGTATGTGTGTGTGGGGAGGACACTGGGTATGTGTGTGGGGGGAGGACACTGGGTATGGGTGTGTGGGGAGGCACTGGGTATGTGTGTGTGGGGAGGACACTGGGTATGTGTGTGTGGGGAGGACACTGGGTATGTGTGTGGGGGGAGGACACTGGGTATGGGTGTGTGGGGAGGCACTGGGTATGTGTGTGTGGGGAGGACACTGGGTATGTGTGTGTGGGGAGGACACTGGGTATGTGTGTGGGGGGAGGACACTGGGTATGTGTGTGTGCGGAGGACACTGGGTATGGGTGTGTGGGGAGGCGCTGGGTATGTGTGTGTGGGGAGGACACTGGGTGTGTGTGGGGAGGCGCTGGGTATGTGTGTGTGGAGAAGCGCTGTGTATGTGTGTGTGGGGAGGACACTGGGTGTGTGTGGGGAGGCGCTGGGTATGTGTGTGTGGGGAGGACACTGGGTGTGTGTGGGGAGGCGCTGGGTATGTGTGTGTGGGGAGGACACTGGGTATGTGTGTGGGGGGAGGACACTGGGTATGTGTGTGTGGGGAGGACACTGGGTATGTGTGTGGGGGGAAGCGCTGGGTATGTGTGTGTGGGGAGGCGCTGGGTGTGTGTGTGGGAAGGACGCTGGGTATTTGTGTGTGGGGAGGCGCTGGGTATGCGTGGCCACATCCTGTGTTCTGGAGCTGAGTGCACATGTGTAGACATGGGTGTGTGTGCATTTTTGTGGGTGTGTGGGTGTGTAGGTATTTAGGGGTCTGTGTGTGTGTGTGTATGTGTGCATATGTGTGGGAAGGCATATGTGTATGTATGTGTATATGTGTGTTAGGGAAATGTTAACCCTAAGACATTACTAGTTTATAATAGGAAAAAATCCCTCCAAAAATAATACTGTACCTCAAGCCTTTGTATTACAAAAAAAAATAAAAGGAGGAGGGTGAAGTTGTGCCAGTGAGTCCCGGTTGCTCTTCAGGGGCCCTGGGGTGGTGTCGGCCAATAGAGACAAATGCCATTGGCAAATACCTAGAGTGCCTCCTACATCACAGCTGCCAATGAACGCGACCTCGAGTCCAATTTAGAGGAAGCTTTTGGACTCTCACATCTTACGAGTTCTCTCAGAGGTCACGCCTACCCTTTCCCATAAGCAGAACAACCCAAATCCCCCAGGCCCACAGTTCTCATATGTCAGCCTGCATCAGAATCACCTGCAGGGCTTGTAAACACACAGGTTGCCGGTTCACCCCAGAACCTCTGACTCAGGGGGTCCGAGGCAGGGCCCAAGGATCTGTGTTTCTAACAAGCTCCCTGGGTGCTGCCGGTCTGGGGACCCCACTTTGAGAACCACAGCTCTGAGCAACTGGGCCTCCCCAGCTGAGAAAAGAGGAAAGATTGGTGCCTAGTTCAGAACCGTCAACTTTGGAAGCTCTGGGAGCCAGCTTCTTTGTAAGGAAGTCCAGGCAGCCCTGAGGCCCCTACGCCAGCTGTGCAGCTCATGGCCTAGCACCCCCAGCACTAGCACTGCAAGAGCCTTCAGGTCGGGGACATTTCAACATCTCTGAGCCAGGCCATCCAATCCCCAACATCCAACGCCCAATAAACCCAAAGCTATCTCCACCTCCAGAGTCTCACAGAAAGATCAACATCAAAGTACTTTAAGAAACAGATGACTGTGGTGTGCAGCCCCTTACGCAACCCAGGTGCTCTGGGGGGTCAAGGTGGGGGTGCAGGTGTGGGAGGCTGGCACAAGGCCATGCAGCTCCTGGCCCCAGAGCAGGATTCCTGGTGGCTCACAGGCATTACTCTTGAGTTCAGCCAGCACCCCAAGCAGCCATCAGGCTTGTTATGGAAGAGATTCTGCAGAAGGTCCATGGAAAATGTGGATCATGGAAAACTATGCATGGATTTCAAAAATCTTTCTGCACCAAAATAAACTCATACTAACTTGTTGTAACATGTCTGAACAGGATCTAGTTTAAGGCTAGAAAGAGAATATATCAGTTTGAAAAGAGCCCCTATCAGAGCAACATGAATTCTGCTAAAATTGAAGGAAGAACAAACATCAAAATTGTGGTGAAACTTGGGTGGAAGAATGATGAAGTCATTGATGCTTTATGAAAAGTTTATAGGGACAACACCCCAAAGAAATCAGCAGCTTTCAAATGGAGAACTCATTTTAAGAAAGAATGAGATGATATTGAAGATGAATCCTATAGTGGCAGACCCCCTCATCAATTTGCAAGGAAAAAATTAACCTTGTTTATATCCTAATTGGAGAGAACCAACAATTAACAGCAGAAACAGCAGCCAACACCATAGACATCTTGGCTGGTTCAGCTTACATAATTCTGGCTGGAAAATTAAAGTTGAGCAAACTTTCCACTCATGGGTTCCAAAACCATTACACCCAGATGAGCTGCAGCCAAGGGCAGAGCTTTCAATGGAAATTTTTAACAGCGGAATCAAGATCCTGAAGCATTTCCTTGAAGAATTGCAACAGGAGAGGAAACATGGCTTTACCAGTACCATCCTGATGACCAAGCACAACCACAGCAGTGGCTACCGAGAGGCGGAAGGGGTCCCATCGAAGCAACAGCAGACTGATCAAGAGCAAAGATCATGGCAGTAGATGTTGGGATGCTCAAGGCATTTTGCATGTTGGCTTTCTGGAGGGCCAAAGAAAAATAACATCTGCTTATTATGTGGGTGTTTTGAGAAAGTTATAAAAACTTTAGCAGAAAAATGCCTGGGAAAGCTTCACCAGAGAGCCCTTCTCCACCAGGACAAGGCTTCAGCTCACTCCTCTCATCAAACATGGGCAATTTAGCAAGAGTTCCAATGAGAACTCATGAGGCATCCCCCTACAGTCCTGGTTTGGCTCCTTCTCACTTCTTTTTGTTTTCCATTCTTAAAATATATCCAGAGGGTACCCATTTTTCCTTAGATAGTAATGGGAAAAAGACTGCATTGATGTGGCTAAATTCCCAAGGTCCTCAGTGCCTTGGGAATGGACTAAATGGTGGGTTTGATCCCTTGCAAAAGTGTCTTGGCCCTGGTGGAGATTATGTTGAGAAATAAAGTTTATATTTTTATTTTTACCTTTTAATCCAATTTTTCTGTGAACTTTTTGAAGTCCCCTTATATTTGTCTGCTAACTCAGGAAAAATGTAAACTTTTTCTTTACTTTGGCATTAAGTGTAACTCTGTCATCAAATGAAATTATCCCTAGGAATTTTATATGCATGGGGATAAGTGAGCGGCCTGGAGTCCACAGACCTCCCAGCAGGCCTCCAAGGCCCTACCCAGACCTCCCATGCTGGGAGGCTCTGCAAGTACCTAAGCACACGCTTAGGACCCTGGCAAAGTTGAGGTATCAGGAAAGATTTGTAGAAAGACCTTGATATTTTAATAAAGAAAACATCTTGTCATCCAGGTAAACATCAGAAATTTGACTTGCTCACACGCATTTTAAAACTTAGTACTTACAGATTTGGAATTACACGTGTCAGGGTGTTTCGGGACATTGGGAAGTCTTTATCCCACTGGCCTTTATGAATCTTCATCTGGTTCTACATGGAACTGAGTCCCCAAACGACTGTGGTGGCAGAAAGATGGAGGGCGTGGGAGGCTTTGCCTCACCACTGGTGCTAGGCAATGCTAAATGGGTTGTGTGACCCTCCTGGCCTTGAGTTCCCCAAGACTGAGGTGGCATCTCAGATGATCAAGCAGAATTTTCCATGTCGAGCATTTCCCAGTTACCAGCCACGCATGGCCCGGAGTGCACAGCCCAGAGGGAGCTCACAATACAATGAAGAACGACCGCTGTTGAGTGGATGGGCGAGTGGGCAGGTGGGTGAGGGAGGGAGTGAGCAAGGGAAGGCATAGCCCCTCATCTCGAGGGCTCAGAGTTATTTCCCCGGCCAGTCCTCAGGCTGGGAAATGGGCTGCACCTTTTTCTCCATGTGTCATACTTTCTTCCCTTTAAAAAATTTAACCAGTTCTTGGCATTGGTAGTTTTGCTAAATTAAACCAGGGAGGACCTGGAAGACAGCAGCGCAGCCCTGACACTCACAGGGCCAGTTTCCTCCAGGCGTGGTTTTAATCCAGAGGCTGGGTCTGCTTTCCTACAGCTGGGCCACGAGCTGCTGCCCTGCAGAGATCCAATGTCCTGGCGTCCTACGTTCATCGTGGAGATGATGGAAACAAGCTCAGACAGGAAAACTCATCACTTGGCAAACTCCAGGCCTGGGGCTGCCTGCAGAGAGCCCTGTTCAGATGGGCTTGCCGAGTCCCAGCCCACCACCTCGATGGGAAGCAGTTGTAGGTGCACCACTGGGCTGTCGGAGCCATCGGGAAAGGAACCCTTCCTGTGCCTGGCCTTAGGATAACTGTGTCTGGACCCACAGCCCACACCCCACTCGTGAACTGTTTCGGGCCCTTTCTAAGGTGCACGTGGGCCTCTTGCCCAGGATGCGGGCTGGGTTCCCAGAGGACTCAGGTGATCCTACCTGCGGCAGTGAGTTAATCTCCAGGGCTCAGGAGGCCTGCTGTGCAGAGGAAGTCTGGGCGGCTTGGGCTGGCGCAGGCACGGTGCCCCCAGTCCTGCTCTTGTGGACTCTGGGGGCATGCTGGGCCCGGGCACACCTCCACCACGCTTGCGGCCCTTTGCTCACGGGCTGTGGATTGGATCTGAGTAGTCTAGGGACCAGCTCCTCGGGCCCATGCAGAAAGGAAGAGAAGGCGGCTCCCTGGACTGGATTCTGGGAAGGACCCTCACTCTTTCTGCCTGAATGAACACTAGTGCGTGGACTTTTCCAGTCTTTCCATCTGTTCTGTTTTGAGGTTTATTCATGTTGATTTACCTGAATCTAGTTCACTCTTTTTGCCTCTGGTGTCACCCTTCAGTCTGGGCGGGGTGGTGGCCGTGTATCCAGGGCGTCAGGGACAGGGTGGTGGCCGTGTATCCAGGGCGTCAGGGACAGGGTGGTGGCCGTGTATCCAGGGCGTCAGGGACAGGGTGGTGGCCGTGTATCCAGGGCGTCAGGGACAGGGTGGTGGCCGTGTATCCAGGGCGTCAGGGACAGGGTGGTGGCCGTGTATCCAGGGCGTCAGGGACAGGGTGGTGGCCGTGTATCCAGGGCGTCAGGGAAAGGGTGGTGGCCGTGTATCCAGGGCGTCAGGGACAGGGTGGTGGCCGTGTATCCAGGGCGTCAGGGACAGGGTGGTGGCCGTGTATCCAGAGCATCAGGGGCGGGGTGGTGGCCGTGTATCCAGGTGGCCGTGTATCCAGGGTGTCAGGGACAGGGTGGTGGCCGTGTATCCAGGGCGTCGGGGGTGGGGTGGTGGCCATGTATCCAGGGCGTCGGGGGTGGGGTGG
The DNA here is from genome assembly GCF_029289425.2 of Pan paniscus. Classification (NCBI taxonomy): domain Eukaryota; kingdom Metazoa; phylum Chordata; class Mammalia; order Primates; family Hominidae; genus Pan; species Pan paniscus. The sequence goes on along the minus strand of NC_073255.2, from coordinate 194,348,803 downwards.
TGGCCGTGTATCCAGGGCATCAGGGGCGGGGTGGTGGCCGTGCATCTCGGGGCACAGGCACTGCTTCTGAGGAGACCCCAGGGTGTGTGTGGCAAGCACTGGGGCGAGCCTGGGACTCGGGCCAGACAGCCTCGGTGCAGACCCTGAGCTGGGCACTCATGCTGGGTGCCTGGGAGAATGCACGCCAGCCTCAGCTCCACCTCTATGGACGTGTTTCCTGCAGACCTCACGGTTGTCATGGCAAGGGCTGAGAGGCGCATGCACTGTTTAGTAGGTCATGAGCACTGTGTGTATGTGTGTGTATGTGTGTACGTGAGGGATATGGGTGTGATCGTGCATGTTCGTGTATGTACATGTGGACGTGTGTGTGCTCATGCGTATGTATGTGTGTACATGTGGACGTGTGTGTGCTCATGTGTATGTGTGTGCTTATATATGTATATAACTCTGCATATGCATGTGTGTATGTGTATTTGGATATGCACGTGTGTTTGCGTGAATATGCAATGTCGTTTCCTGCTCACTGACTCTTAATTGATGAAACAAATGCCCAGCAGGCCAAGATGGGATTTGAGCCCCGGCTCATGGTGAGGCCTAGAAAGTGACGACTACTTTCCCTTTGCAGAACCCGGGCCTCACTCAAGTGGTGTTTGTGTAGAAGGAAAAGAAACCACAAAGGTGCATTTGACTCCCATTTTCTCGCATCTGCTGAGAGCGTATTCATGCACAAAAGGGAAAGGTCCTTGTTCTAAAGCAGGAGAGTACACGTGGCTGTCAGAGGTGGCGCGGCAGCGGGGAAGGAGGCCGGGGAGCATCTGTCAGTTGCCGCAATGCAGGGGCGAGGTCACAGAACAGAGGGTGTGCTGGCTGCTGGGGAGGGCATGGGGCTCTGGGGCCTTGATCCTGTTAACCGTCCACCCTGCCCTCCCGTCTGCTCCTCTGACAGCAGCTTCTGGAGGCCGGGCACTGTGGCCAGGCTGGCACAAGTAACATCAGGACCTGGGGCTGCAGCCCCAGGAGGGCCCATTCACCTGGCTGTGACCCACAGGCAAATACCACACAAAACCCGTGGCCCGTCTTGCACACAGAGGCCACTGGAAACACAGATAAGGCTGTGTGAACTCATCTCTCCACTGTGAAGACAACACTGGGAAGACAGCAGATCCTCCTGGCACTCGCTGAGGGTCTCCACTGCCCTCCAGGTGCCGAGCTCCCGCCTTCCTTCCCCCCACCCCCGACAGGCTCGGCACAGTCAGACCAGCTTTGCAGGGTCCGTCGTGGCCCCACAGTGAGGGTCCTGCTTGCAAGCTGAAGCTGAGATGGATGTGCACATGCATGAGGATGAGCGTCTCTGTGGTTTAGGTGAGGTGGGGTCACCCACCTCCAGGACCCCTGACTAATAATAGCGCTGAGATTCAAACTCAGGTAGCAGATCAGTTAGGATCACCCAAACAAGTGGACATGAACCAGTGGGATGTTCAGCAGAGCAGAAGCCGATTCCTCATTCATCCCCTGGTGCAGGACTGCGGAATGCGTCAGCTGGGCAGTGCCAACCTGCAGCCCCTCAGGGGCCACCCCCACAGTGCCCGGCTCCCGTCTCACCTAGGGACCTCCATTTCCCAGCAGCAGCACTTGGGAAGGAGCCTGTGTGGGCCAGACCCAGGGAGTGCACCGCTCCTCTCCATTTCGGTGGCCAGAGTCAACCCCCCTGCCCACCCAGCCACACACGCACACACAGCCACGTGCCCAGGAGGGGAGTGCTTGGATTTGGGCCTATGTGGCACAGCCTCGGGCTGGACCTCAGAGACACAGATCCTACCACGACCCCCACACAGGTGCCTGCCAGCTGTGAGCCCTTGTGCAGGTTGGGGGTCAGGGAGGGCCTGAGATGGCGGCATTTTATGCGGGGGCAGAAACTGCAGGTTCAGGCACAGAGGAGGGGCTGTCACCTGCCAGAACATGCCTCCCTCAATGGTACCACCTTGGGGCCCAAACCTGGGTCTCAGACAAGCACTTTGTCCTGAGATACTGACGTCTATGAGCGTTTGAGGGAATATGTGCTCAAACCTGACCTCCTGCAGAGAGGATGGGGCAGCTGGTTCCTGGCCGCCAGGCTGCGTTTCAGCAGCTCACAGGTGCATACCACACACAGCCCTGCCGTGGCCAGTCACCGTGGGCCAGCCCCACATGGCAGCTTCCAGAGGCACCACAGGGTGGCGGCCCCAGACCTTGGAGAAAGTGGCACAGGCAATGTAAACCTTTGCGACCCCACCATCCTCTCAATCTCATCCCCAATGCCTCCCCTGGCCCCAACAGGACTTCCTCCTGTGGGCCTGGAAAACTAGAGCCCGGGAGGAACATCTGCCTAATTCAGCCCATCCCCAGGTGTCAGCATCCGGGGCCCGTCCCCAGGTGGAGCCCGGGAGGAAACATCTGCCTGATACAGCCCGTCCCCAGGTGTCGGCATCTGGGGCCTCTGGATGGTGCCCAGTGAGCCTCGGGTGGGCTGGACCCTGGATGGGGGGACCCAGTCACAGATCTGGATGGTGCCCAGTGAGCCTTAGGCCAGGCTGGACCCTGGATGGGGGGACGCACTCACACCCTGTGTGTGAACAGTCGCTTGGAAGGAGCAGCGATGCCGGGACTCAGCTTTTCTGCATCTTCGGAGCAGCTTTCAAATGCTTTTGGATTAAAACCACGTGGCCGGCAGAAATCGCACAATTAGCTTCAACATAGCCGTGGCTTCGGGCAGGGTGGTCCTGGCCAGAATCACACATGCAGAGAGCGTTTTTGGAGCCTGTACTGTCTGCTCAGGCTGCCGAGGCAAAGTCCCACAGACAGGGCAGCTTAAATGATGGAAGTTTCTTTTCACACGGCTCTGGAGGCTGGAAGTCCGAGGTCGAGGCGTGGGCAGAGCCCGTTTCTCCTGAGGCCACTCCCCCGCCTGGTAGATGCCATCTTCATCTTCAGGGGTCTCCACACGTGCACGTCTGTCTCTGTGTCCAGATATCCCTTTCTGATAAGGATACCGGTCCTGTTGGGTCAGGGTCACCATAAGAGCTTGTTTTACCTTCATCGCCTCTGTAAAGCCCTGTCTCCAAGACGCCACACGCTGAGGTCCTGGGGGTCAAGGCTGCCACATGAACTTGGGGGCGCATTCAGCCCATCACAGGGCCAGTGAACCACGCTGCAGTTTTTAAAGAATTATATTTATATCTCAAAGTTTTGAATTACTTTTAATTTTTTTCTTTTGAAAACCAGTTGGTGGTATAAGGTTTCTTGGGCACAAGTCTGGCCCAGCCAGGTGTTCAGCATCAACTGTGACTTCACACCCCGAGCTAGTAGCATGGGCCAGGATTGGCCCTGGCAGGGGTCTCTGAGACGCGTCGCTGCCCAGGCAAGCTGGGAAGGAGGGGAAGACCTCGTCTCCACTCTGCATTGGGGCATTGGGCAGCCCACTGGCTCCGTGAGACCTGTAAAAGCAAAGGTTTTGTGGCACAGCAGGCCGAGAGGGTGCCGTGTGCTACCCTCCTGCAGACGTACATCAGCCACGTAAGGCAGAAAAATCCTGTCCAAAAGTCTGACAGATTACAGCGGAACCTTCTCAAGGCTCCCAGACCACACAGCCTACTTCTCCTGTAAGACTGATCGGAGCGCTTGGAGAATGCTGGTCCATGCAAAACTGAATCCCCAGGTGTGTCCAGGGCCCCAGAGCCGGAGCACAGGAGGCACTGGCTTGGCTGCCGTCCTTTCTTGTAACTGTCCACCAAGTGCCGCCTGACGTGAATCCCAGCCTCCTCGCGGTGCCGTCCGAGCTCTGGGCTTTGTGTGTGTCATGCCCAAGTTGACAAGTGGCTGTGCTGTGAGCGTCACTGTCCTCCTCCCCCTCATCTTTCAGGAAACTGCTGTGACTTTAAAGCCGGTCCTCGCCGCTTCCCGCGCGCCTCGCCGCTTCCCACGCACCTCGCCACTTCTTCGCGCGCACCTCGCCACTTCTTCCCACGCACCTCGCCACTTCTTCGCGCGCACCTCGCCACTTCTTCCCGCGCACCTCGCCACTTCTTCGCGCGCACCTCGCCACTTCTTCGCGCGCACCTCGCCACTTCTTCCCGCGCACCTCGCCACTTCTTCCCGCGCACCTCGCCACTTCTTCCCGCGCACCTCGCCACTTCTTCGCGCGCACCTCGCCACTTCTTCCCGCGCACCTCGCCACTTCTTCCCGCGCACCTCGCCACTTCTTCCCGCGCACCTCGCCGCGTCCCGCGCACCTCGCCGCTTCCCGCACACCACCAGGCTTGTGCTTCCCAGAGCTGTGTCTGTGCACGTGGCACCCGTGCCCCTAAAGGCGTTGCAGGCCGGTAAGAGGCCCTGCTATTTTCCATTCATCCCATAAGCGTTTTTAAATCTCAGGGACTGTGCTCGGCACTGGAAATAATTTCTAGAACATGATTCTTGACCAGCCAAGCCTGCACCGGTGGTTCCACTCTCAAGGCATTTTAAAGCAAGGTAACAAATGTATGTTGACCAGCTGGGCACCCATTTCTGTTCTAAAAAGAGAGATGAATATCAATGTTAAAAAGTCATGGATCCTGACCCCAGTTAGTAAATAATCTAGTGGAGAAATACAATAAATGCACAACAATTAAATAAGCCGGTGGTGTACAGCAAATTAGCACATGTGTGAAATAAACAAGACATTCTGTTTTCAGAAGGGAATCCCCTAGCCGTGGGCTCAAGTCTGTCAGGGAACTTCCTAACAGAGGGCACATGAGCTAATGCTATAGGCTGAACTGTGTCCCCAGAAAGATATGTTGAAGTCCTGGACCTCAGCAGCTCAGAATGGGACCTTCCGTGGACATAGGACTGTTGCAGACACAGTTCGCTTGGTGAAGGAGGCGCCGTGCTGCAGTAGGTCCTTGATGCAGCCGTGTCCCTGCGACAGGAAGGACAAACTCCGGCACACAGAGTCCTCGAAGCAGCCGTGTCCCTGTGATAGGGCCTCTTCCAACCCCCCCAAGAAAGAGCAGGTCACCCTGCCCCCCACCTCTCCACAGCTCCCTGGACTGGGCCACATTTCTTTATCCTCTTCTTGGTTTTTAATTAACTTTGGGCCAGCCCATCTGTGCCTGTTCTGGACTCCAGTTTTGACAGCTACTGACTGAATTGCCTGGTCAGTTCCGTGAAAAACTAGAAATAGAAATGCACGCGGCCAGCTGCTGCCTGAGCTGACCAGCCCGGGCCGTCAGTGGCCTTCCCTGGTTGGACGGGCCGTGAATGCTCCCAGTTCTGTTTCATTTTAACTATGTGTATTTGTATAAATATAAGAACCTGTCTGCTCTCTACCCACAGAGTAATTGTCTAGCTCTATCATCTAATTATCTCAACACGTTTAGTGAGCGAGATATTAAGGCCCAGATTAGATATTAAAAGGCATCGTTAAAGAACAGAAATGAGATTTGCATGGAGTGGTATCTAGTTCCAGCGTGGAAACGTGTTCACACAGCACTCAATTAGATATGCGGACTCAGCTCTGAAACGTTCCTATAGGAGAACAAAGATGAAAATTCATTACTACCTCCAAATACTGCCAACTCCGCCATTTCTTTTAAAAATGCAGTCTTGGGAAGCTCCAAGAGTGTTCGATAATAACCAAGACGTGGATCCTGTGTGTGAAAAGTGGCCCAGCTCCTGGAGAGGCGCGAAGGCTGTGGGTGGACTGTGGGGTGGGCTGCTTCTCTGGGGTCATGTGGACATCCCTAGAGAGAGTCTTGGCTTGGGCACCACCCTCAGGTGTGTGTCCTCAGGTGGCCTGACTGCAGTGACCGCTGAAATCCAGGGGATGCAGAGATCGCAGGCTGTGGGCGCTGCCACCACAGGCTGGGGCCTCAGGGAATTGGGTCTGGGTCGTGGCAAGTCTCGAGGCTCCCCCAGTGGGCTGCTGCTCCATAGCAGGCTGTCCCCACTCTGCTCCACAGGAATCACGAAACCGCATGCTGTCTCTGGGGTCTGTGCTGCAGAGCTGGGGGGCTCTCCCTGCAGGAGTGTGTACAGTGGCTGGGGCTCTCCCTGCAGGAGTGTGGGTGGTGGCCGGGGCTCTCCCTGCAGGAGTGTTTACAGTGGCTGGGGGGCTCTCCCTGCAGGAGTGTGTACAGTGGCTGGGGGGCTCTCCCTGCAGGAGTGTGGGTGGTGGCTGGGGCTCTCTCCCTGCAGGAGTGTGTACAGTGGCTGGGGCTCTCCCTGCAGGAGTGTGTACAGTGGCCGGGGCTCTCCCTGCAGGAGTGTGGGTGGTGGCCAGGGCTCTCCCTGCAGGAGTGTGTACAGTGGCCGGGGCTCTCCCTGCAGGAGTGTGTACAGTGGCTGGGGCTCTCCCTGCAGGAGTGTGTACAGTGGCTGGGGCTCTCCCTGCAGGAGTGTGGGTGGTGGCTGGGGCTCTCCCTGCAGGAGTGTGGGTGGTGGCTGGGGGGCTCTCCCTGCAGGAGTGTGGGTGGTGGCCAGGGCTCTCCCTTCAGGAGTGTGGGTGGTGGCCGGGGCTCTCCCTGCAGGAGTGTGGGTGGTGGCCGGGGCTCTCCCTGCAGGAGTGTGAGTGGTGGCTGAGAGGCTCTCCCTGCAGGAGTGTGGGTGGTGGCCGGGGCACTCCCTGCAGGAGTGTGGGTGGTGGCTGGGAGGCTCTCCCTGCAGGAGTGTGTACAGTGGCTGGGGCTCTCCCTGCAGGAGTGTGGGTGGTAGCTGGGGGGCTGACTCAGAGAACCAGCAAAGGCCGTGTTTCTTTTCAGGCCCCCCCGACAAAGGGCTCCCTTCCCTCACAAGGCTTTCTCATACCCGCCGTCTTTGAGTACGTGTCTGTTCCTGATCTGAGCCACTGGGGCCAGGCCTGCTGTGTGGGCACACGTGCTCCTGGCAGACACTCCTGCTTTGTGATTCCACCCCCAACCTCGGGATGGAGGTCAGGACCACGCCTGCTCACATCTGTTTCTCAAACGTCTAGTGCGGGCGCTTGCACAAAGAGGTGCTGAGATGCGCCTCACAGGATGTGGAGGATGACCAGTTATGGACGGACACGCGGCGCGTCAGGGAAGGCTCCGGAAACTTTGCTGTGTGAACTTTTCTACTCAGGGCACGGACCTCAGAGATGCATCTGGTTGTCATCCCAGATGAGGAAACAGGTCAGGCGGATGATGCAGAAGGAGCTGTGACTCCCCCGTGGCCACCGGTGGGTGTAGGAGCCTCACCTGGCATGAGTAGGAGCAGCCACAGGCTGTGGGGCGGGCACCCTGTAAACAGAGCCCTGCAGAAGGGGCTCCTCCATCACGAGCCGAGCCTGCCACACAGAGGAGAGGATGCTCGGGAGAGAGAGGAGCACAGAGCCTGTGCAGATCTGCCATCTCCTCCTCCCTAGGGGATGCTCCTGGCCCTTGTGTGGGTGAACGGGTGCCGTGGTGTGGCCATGAGGCACACGGACCTCTGGACTCAACGTGGCCTCTCCATAGGCTTGAGGGAAAACAGAAATGGTGAAATCAACTCTCCGCCCCACACGGGCCCAGCTTCAGCCTTGGGCACAGCAGAGCCCCGGCTTCCTCCTGCAGCATCCCCCTCCCTCCCCCTCCAGCGTCCCCCTCCCTCCCCCTCCAGCGTCCCCCTCCCTCCCCATCCAGCGTTCCCCTCCCTCCCCCTCCAGCATCCCCAGCTCCACCAGCAATGCCAGTGGCCATGCCCTCGTGCTGTGGCCCCGGCTGTGACTCCCACTCATGGCGCCCAAGCTGATGGCACTGCAGCTTTGCAAACCTGGCCACCTCCCTTGTCAGCAATGCTTGGAAGATAAATAGAAGATGCTGCTAAAAATTTGGAGAAAAATTTGAGAATAAATCATGAGCCATGGAAGTCTGCTACACAGTTGGGTGAATGTACAGATTGTTCAAACCTTTCTTGGTGTACACTCATTGCTAAGCAATACTTAACAGGTCAAAAAAAGTTTTAAAAATTGGAATAACTATGGATGAAGTGACCACTTTGACTGACAGACATACGAAAAAGATTCTGGGTGAGGTGAGGGAACCAGCAGGTCATATGAAATCCACCCCACACATCATTGCAGCACAGCAAGGACCTGAAGCTCAGTGTGCAAGAAGTGAATTTTGTATGTTTAATATATTTTGTCACTTTATCCATTTTATAAAAATGAGACCTTTGCACTACTGTGAGTTAACCTTTGTGATACATTTTGTAATAAAGCCGGGAGAAACCAGTAGAACTGTGTGCCACACACGGCTTGCTGGTTGTCTGTGGCAAACTCATGTAAGAGAGTTGAAGGCTGAGCCTCGGAGGCACCGGCCTGTGGTGGGAACGGGACGCCCCAGCAAACACTCCCCAGTAAAATAAACCTTCAGTGTAAAATAGACATCTGAGCTGTGTGTGAGGAAATGTGTGTGCTTGAAAAGCGAAAACAAAAAACAGCCAGCTGTGGCACATTTTGAAAATGAATATTTGGAAATAGTTTCATTGCCGTGTGAAATGTTTCAGACAACTGGGTCTCCTATAAAGTCATCCACAGTCACGACTCTAAAAAGCATGGAAATGACATTTTCTAACCCACTTCACATCTTTCCAAATGAAATGTTTCCATGGGTTGAACATATACTGAAATTATTATCATAAAAATCCAAGACATCCCACCATGTTAAAAATGGTGCTGAGAATCAGGCAGGGAGGACAAGGCCTTTGCAGAGCTGGTGAGCAGGACCGGGACGGAAACTCCACGGTTAAGCAGCACAGCTGACTTCCTCCACCCAGTCCACCGTGTGGGGCAGCTTTTCAGCTGCAGGAGCCTTAAAACAAGTACTGAGATAACCCTGCACTTCCGGCCAGGCCTCCAGTGACCTGTAGGGCAAAATATCAGCTCAGTATCAGAAAAAATGATGGTGCCCATGCAGTTGGGTGGCTGTCCCTGAAATAATCACCAGAGTACTTTTAGAGAGAGGAAAGTTCATTCAATCATAGAGGGCGTTAGTTTTTAGATGTTCATTTCATCTTTTCCTCATCCTCTAAAAGTGACTTTGTATCGCCGCCCCCCTGGGCCCAATCAGTGGCTTTCCTGGCTCCGGCTCTCCCTCGGCTCAGCCACAGGCATCCCTCAGCTCTAACGCTCCCGCCGGGATGTGCTCTCTGCAGTGAGGGCTATTCCTGACATCCCCCCTTCCAGGGAAGCCCCATCACTACATCACAGCAGGCCGCATCCAGATTATCCTAATTAGAGAATTACTTGTATCAGGTGAATCCCCAAACCACTGTCCAGGGTCGCTGTAGGAGGGACCCTGCTGGCCTTGAGCTCCCCAAGAAGCGGCACCACTCAGTGTTTAGCTTCAAAAGGTCCCCAGAGGTTTCGTGCTCCATGGGTTTGTTTGTTGTTTGGAAACTGTTGTTAAAATAATCGTTATTAGGTGACCCCAGGAAACTTGTTGCTCAGGTGTTTGAGTCTGTCACTTAAGAGGCCGAGCTCAAGAAGCCAGCGTGTGGGTTGGGGCCGCTCCCTGGGCGTCCGCAGAGCACGAGAGTCAGCAAGCCCCGCACACACCCCTGCAATGGTGCAGCCATCCTCCCCGATCCAGCCCCACACACACCCCTGCAACCATGCAGCCATCCTCCCCGATCCAGCCCCACACACACCCCTGCAACGGCACAGCCAGCCTCCCCAATCCAGCCCCAAACACACCCCTGCAACGGCACAGCCAGCCTCCCCGATCCAGCCCCACACACACCCCTGCAACGGCACAGCCAGCCTCCCCGATCCAGCCCCACACACACCCCTGCAACGGCACAGCCAGCCTCCCCGATCCAGCCCCACACACACCCCTGCAACGGCACAGCCAGCCTCCCCGATCCAGCCCCACACACACCCCTGCAACGGCACAGCCAGCCTCCCCGATCCAGCCCCACACACACCCCTGCAACGGCACAGCCAGCCTCCCCGATCCAGCCCCGCACACACCCCTGCAACGGCACAGCCAGCCTCCCCGATCCAGCCCCGCACACACCCCTGCAACGGCACAGCCAGCCTCCCCGATCCAGCCCCGCACACACCCCTGCAACGGCACAGCCAGCCTCCCCGATCCAGCCCCGCACACACCCCTGCAACGGCACAGCCAGCCTCCCCGATCCAGCCCCGCACACACCCCTGCAACGGCACAGCCAGCCTCCCGGATCCAGCCCCACACACACCCCTGCAACGGCACAGCCAGCCTCCCCGATCCAGCCCCGCACACACCCCTGCAACGGCACAGCCAGCCTCCCCGATCCAGCCCCGCACACACCCCTGCAACGGCAAAGCCAGCCTCCCCGATCCAGCCCCGCACACACCCCTGCAACCGTGCAGCCATCCTCCCCGATCCAGCCCCACACACACCCCTGCAACCGTGCAGCCAGCCTCCCCGATCCAGCCCCGCACACACCCCTGCGATGGTGCAGTCAACCTCCCCGATCCAGCCCTGCACACACCCCTGCAACAGCACAGCCAGCCTCCCCGATCCGTACCTTTCTCAGGGCCTCAGCAGCCCCCAAGGCCCCGAGGGACATGGCAGCCTGCTCTATGAAACGTCCTGTCTGTTCTGCATTGTCCCGGGCCTCCTCCCAGCCCTTCCCACAACGGGCAGGCCAGCTCCAACAGAGGGGAAGTTGGCCTTCACCATCCAGCAGAGGCAGGGTCCTGGGGTCGGGCATCTTTGAGCCAGGGTCTGGGGCAGTCCTGACAGCTCCACCCGCTCACGCCATGCCTTGCAGCCTCCCTGCCCGTCTGACTGCCTGAGTCAGGCGTGGTCCTGGCCTCTCTTGCCCCATTTGTTTTTTCAAAAACCTGCAAGCGGAATGCTGCTGCTTCCGTCTTCATAGGCACCGAGCCGGATTTAAGGAGAGGAACTGTCTTCATTTTGCTCAACCAGAAGGGCAGTGACCTTGGGTTCAACCCTGGGCCTCTCTGACTGCTTTCCTGGCCACGGCTGCTCTTTGGCCCCATGAGGAGCCACGTGGACGTGGGTGTGCCGATTGCACAGCTGGAGAGACGTGGGCAGACAGGCTGGGACTGCAGGTTTGTCCCAGAGCTGAGGGTGGGGCAGAGGCAGCCACGGTATCCAGGCTTCTGAGCCCAGCCCTTGCCTTCGTGTCGGGGGATGACAGTCTCGCCATCAGCAGCACCCAGTGTAGGCCCTGTCCAGGGAGTCCGCGCTGCATCGTCAGTGATGGGAGAGGGAGGCGGAGGCAGGGAAATGCATAGAGCCAGTGGCCTTGGCTGCTGTGACAGCATAGCAGACGGGGTGGCGCAAACCGCAGATTCATCGCCCACCACTCACAGGCTGGGAGTCCAGGGTCAATGTGTGGGCAGGGCTGGTTTCTTCTGAGGCCCTCGGAGAAGAATCTGTCCCAGATCTCTCTCCTCGGCTTGTGGGTGCCGTCTCCATCTTCACGCGGTGTTCCCTGTGGCTGCCCCGTGTCCACATCTCCCCCTTTGATAAGGACCCCTGTCTTGTTGGATTAGGGCCCGCCCTAATGACATCATTGAAACTTAGCCAGTTACCTCCACAAAGACCCTATTCCCCAATTAGGTCACATCCACAGGTACTGGGCTTAGGGCTTGGCATGCGAATTTGGGGAACTCAATTCATCCCAAAACACGGGGAGTATCTCCCTCAGACCTACGGGCAGCGGGGCATGGAGCATCTCCGCACGTGTGGCTCGGTTATTCTAGATGATGTACCAGTTCCGCCATGGAGGAGGCTCCTTGGACAGTTCCCTTCCTGAGCGCTCAGCTCTTGTCTGCTCCAAGGTCAGGCCCTGAGAAAGCGCCCCAAGACCGTGGGCCTGGGAGAAAGGGTCATGGGGCTTGTGCTGGATTTTGGGATTTTTCTCTTCAGCCTGTACACAAAGGTTACACACAAAGAAGACGGCAAAGGGAGGTGGGGGGGTGGGGAGAGGGACAGACAGAGGCAAACGTGGTTCTCCAGGGTTTAAAGCGGGCGCGGTGTGGGATGCTTCCTCCCAGGCTGGAGAGGATCCAGGGTTCAAAGCGGGCTCGGTGCGGGATGCTTCCTCCCTGGCTGGAGAGGATCCAGGGTTTAAAGCGGGCAGGGTGCGGGATGCTTCCTCCCTGGCTGGAGAGGATCCAGGGTTTAAAGCGGGCACGGTGCGGGATGCTTCCTGCCAGGCTGGAGAGGATCCTTACCTCCAGTGGCTCTGCGGGCCGTGCCTGTGGAGAAGAAGGCTCTGAAGTTACCCCATGCTACAGGCCTTTCTGTTGCAGGCCAGCTCGGCCATCATCATGTGAGCGTGAGCCTCCGGGTCTCCATCTTCCTCATGCCCCTCATGACTACATGACTCCTCAGAACGCAAGGGGCAGTGTGGTGTTGCCAGTGAGCTGCTTCTCGTTTCCTACCAGGAATCACACATCGCATCCGTGTGAGTACAAGAAAGACCCAAATACCCATCCACTGCCTGCCGATCTGGAGGCGGAGAGAGGACGGCCCCAGAGACCATCCACCCTCCCCATTCACCCACGGTCCACGCAGTGATGGGAAACCACATTCCAAAATCAACACTTTTCCAAAACAGTGGGCAGAAAAAGCTGGTGGCACAGCTTTTTCTGCCCACTCAGAGGGTTTGCTGCTGGCGCTTCAGGGTCCACTGTGCTAGTATTTTTTTTTTTTTTTTTGAGAGACTTGCTGTGTTGCCGAGCTGGAGTGCAGTGGTGCGATCTTGGCTCACTGTAATCTCTGCCTCCTGGGTTCAAGCGATTCTCCTGCCTCAGCCTCCCGAGTAGCTGGGATTACAGGCGCCCACCACCACACCCAGCTAATTTTTGTGTTTTTAGTAGAGACGGGGTTTCACCATGTTGGCCAGGATGGTCTCAGCATCTTGACCTCGTGATCCACCCTTCTCAGCCTCCCAAAGTGCTGGGATTACAGGCGTGAGCCACCACACCCGGCCAGTGTATTTTTTAAGGAAGCAGGAGAAAACAAAATCTGAAAAATATAAACGCTTTTATTTTAAACACACACTCCTTCCCCATTGAATGTGTTTTTAAGATCAACCTATTTAAACTTTCAATTTAAAAATGTCCGTCTGTTAGAGGGTAGGAGACTTGGTTTAGAAAGCATCTGATTAAAACATGCAGATCTCCATTCTCAGCTTGGTCTTCTGAATTTTGTTAATAAAATTATTTCCATGTAAGTGAACCTCATTCTACTTTTTTTAGTCAGGTTATTTAATGCTTGTTTTCATAATTGTTTTCAACAGAGATACACAAATTGACTTTTAAAAAAATACTGTGCCTTCAGGTGAAAGCTTATATAATCGAGCAGAGTTTGCCAACATTTTGGAACTTTTTTGACAAAATAATTCCCACATAAATATAACTTTCCTTGGTTCTGTTGGCTGAGACCCTAAGTCATTTCTGGCGTATTTTAAAAATCCAGACTCCTCGGCGGGCACCGCTACAAACAGACCCGCCTCTAAGGCTGATAACGTGAAGGTGTCGTTTTCAACACAAAAGGCTCTGCACAGAGGGTTTTTCTTCCGAGCGGGTGGTTATTTGACTAACACGTCCTCTCATCAATCTTTAGGAAAACGGGTGTTGTCTGCAGCGAGGTGGGCGGAGGCACAAGTGAGCTGGGCCCGGAAGAGGCTGTTTTGTTCAGTGGTAGGGCAGGCGCGGGAGCGCTGAGGCTTTGTGCCAAAGAGAAACAGAAAAGAAAGTTTGCCATGTGAGCGTCTCACGTCACTGTCTGCCAAATTCCGCATGTGAGAGAAGGCTGGAAGGACCACACTGTTACAGGAGAGGCTCTTTGCCTCCACACGGCCTGATTGCTCAGGGGTTTTGTTAGGGTTTCAAATGTGGAGAGCAGAAAACACTCAGGCACCTAGAGCTGGGCGGTCTCTGCAGAGCAGGGACACAAGGTGCCCTTGGCGGGTGTGCCCTGGCCAGTCCCTCCCTCGGGACATGGACAATCTCCATCTCCCATACTGGATCCTTCACCCTTTCTTACAGTGGATAGGGATGCTGGACTGAGGCAGGTTCTGTGCCCAGAACCTCAGTGATGGCAAAGTCGCTGTTCCGTGTACCAGGAAATGACAGGGAGGGGCCTCCGTAGGTTGGGTTTCAGAGACTTTCCATCAGACTATATTTGTATTAAAAAAGAAAGCGCATTTTTATTCATGAGCCGTATTTTTATGAATGTTCAAATGCCTGTTATGATTATTTTGAGAAGTTAAGGGATAATTTAGATTCTCTGCTGATATTCTTGTTATTATTTAAACAGTGCATTTGCTTATTAAGCATTAACCGCCACTCTATAGGAGGCAGGAACCCAAACAGCCTCATTAAGGGACTGATAAAATGCACCCTCGTTAGAGAACCCTTTTTGGGGGTTGGTAATTATCACAGATATTTATTAGGCAGAAAGGCACAGGAGCGGCTGGAGGCTGGGTGAGTCCGGTGTGCGGGGCCGTGGGACAGAAGGCCCAGCAGGCTCTGCACGGTACCTCCCTCGCCGCCTTTTGTTCGACAGCCCGCCCATTCCGCTGCTTTTCTCTTCCACCCTTCACCCCAGCAAGAACTCGCTTTGCTTTGGGTAAACCAAGAATAGCGAAGATCTGAAAAATCCTAATTTGCAAAGCATATTTCAGAGATGACCGTTCGTTCTCCCAAATGAAGATTGTATTTTACACATTGATGTGGCACAGCATTCCTGATCCTGCATGAATTTAAAGTTGGTTTCTCCCGTCAACTCTACCGTGGCCGCTTGTGGTGTGAAGAAGCTTCCGCCTCCGTGCCCCAGCCTGCACCTGCCCTGCAGGACTCCCAGGAACCTGGAATCCCAGGCTATTCTACACCTTTTTTCTGTCAAGGAATTGGAGGGTCCAGGACCCACCCCCTGGCCTCAAAACAGACTCATATTGTGGGGAGCTGAATAAGTTAGTCTGTGGATGGTTTGAGAAAGGAGAATTCTGGATTTGGTGGATGTGAGATGGTGCAGGACTGTCTGTGCTTCTTTCTCACAGCTTCCTTGTGGAATACGCAGTCTGTGGTGCACACACCAGGTCCCGGGAGACCTGGGATCCCTTATGCGAGCGTGAGGCACCCCACGTCGGAAATTCGGATACCTGGGATCCTTTATGCGAGCCTAAGGCACCCCACGTCGGAAATTCGGAGACCTGGGATGCCTTACGCGAGCCTGAGGCACCCCACGTTGGAAATTCGGAGACCTGGGATCCCTTACGTGAGCCTGAGGCACCCCACGTCGGAAATTCGGAGACCTGGGATCCCTTACGCGATCCTGAGGCACCCCACGTCAGAAATTCAGAGACCTGGGATCCCTTATGTGAGCCTGAGGCTCCCCACGTCGGAAATTCGGAATCTGACCACATCATGTTTCTCCCCAGTTCCTCAAAGGCCTGGAAATGCTGGTGTTGGGTGGAGAGGGGATAACCTGAGCTCTGTTTGTTACCAATGTTCTCTTTTCCTCCCATAAAAGATTTTCAAGCAAATTTGATCTGGCAATTTATTTAAACCAAAAGCATATGAGTAGAAAGTGGTATAAACTGAAATAAAAAACGTGTAAGATGCTCCAATCCTTGGAAGACCATCCCTGAGGGACGGGGAGCCTGGCTGTCTCATGTCGTCCCCAGGGCACGGCACACACGGGCCCCTGCGGCCATCAGGGCCAGCGGTGAAGGGTCTGTGCCGTCTTCCCCTCCTCCATGGTGGTCGAACCCTAAGTTTAGCTAAAATAACACGTTTGGCCTCCCCTGTGCTTAGATGTGGTCACTGAGTGAGACCTGGCCATGAGCTGTGGCTGTACAGTACTCTGGGCAGAAAGGCTTCCTGATGGGAAATGACGGCCACCTGGATAGTGGATCCTAGGCTGATGAGGTTCGCGTAAATGTCCCTGGCCAGGATGCGGGACCCAGACTGCCCATTTAGATGGGTTTTATGTGGGAGGGAAGAAAAGCCTCAGGTGTTCACACCAACCTTGTCAGAAGTTTTCTGTTATATGCAGCTGAATTTAGTCCTAAACAGCACATCTTGTCAGAACCCAGGGGTTGGCCCAGGCTGGTCACTCTGAGTGGCGTGGGGCTGCAGCAGCATCTCGGGAAGGGTACAAGCAGTCAGAGGAACGGTGGCTCAGGGACCTGGGAGACCTTCTGCTGAGCTTCCTTGCTGAGGTGTGACCCTGAGAGCACGCACACGCACATGAGCCTCGGCCCCGTCGTGTCTAACATGAATCGCAACCTCCGGATGGCCCCAGCTCACACACTGGGAATGAGGGTGGCCTCATGCCGCCTCCTCCATCCCAGCCTGGGGGAGAAAGGCACCGCGAGCTCCAGCTTTCTGCCTCTTCGGTGGGAACAGTGGGTGTCCTCTTGCTGTGTTAAATGTGATCTGAGCTGAGGGAAACCCGAAGAATCAGCTCCATCACCCTGGAGACCAGCGTCAGCCCGGCCGGTGGGAACTGAGAAGGACCTGGGTGTAGAGGTGCTGGGGTCCTGGATGCCAGCCACACTGGGACCGAGGGGCTCCGCAGACGTCATCCCAAGACCCGCTATTGGTTCAGAGCTTGTGGATCAGGACCAGAGCCAGTCCTCCCACTGGGGCAGCAAGAGCCTGACATATGTCCAGAAGGCAGCCCCTGTGATCCTCCCAGGGTGGCAGCGGCCAAGTGAGTGGTCCAGGGCACACCGTGGTGCACACGGGGCTTCCCTGGGTCTGGGACTGCAGAGGCGCCGGGGCTGCTGGCTGCACCACTATAGCCGTGGGCTCACTGCAGGGTGCGGGCCACCATTCAGGACAAGCGTTCCTGTGGACGACCTGCCAGAGGTGGCAGCCTGCGGACAGGGGCCCCACTCACTTCAGCTCTGGCTTACAGAGCCTTCATGGGATCCCGCGGAAGCCGTCATTTCTGTCAGGTGGGGCCCCATTCACTCCTGGCAAGCTCTGTGGCTTCATTGACTCGTGGGAGCATTTTGTCGCCTGTAAAGCCAGGAACTGTTGCCCATCTCACAGCAGTGGTGCAAATCAAACGGAATGAGAGAGGGCTCCGTAAATATCGGGCACACATGACGGAGTGAGGGCTCTGTAAACATCGGGCATGCATAATGGAGTGAGAGAGGGCTCTGTAAACATTGGGCACACATGATGCAGTGAGAGAGGGCTCTGTAAACATCAGGCACACATGACGTAATGAGAGAGGGCTCTGTAAACATCTGTAAACATCCGGCACGCATGATGGAGTGAGAGAGGGCTCTGTAAACATTGGGCACACATGATGTAATGAGAGAGGGCTCTGTAGACATCGGGCACGCATGATGGAGTGAGAGAGGGCTCTGTAGACATCGGGCACGCATGATGGAGTGAGAGAGGGCTCTGTAGACATCGGGCACGCATGGTGGAGTGAGAGAGGGCTCTGTAAACATCAGACACACCTGCAGCGCAGGGATGATGATCCATGACACGATTATCACTCAGACAGCAGCAGGCAGGGTGTTGGGGCAGCGCACTCAGGGCAGTGACAAACTGGTGCCTGTTCCCCCTCCATTCCGGCCCCAAAATTGTGGGGATGCCCCACAGCAGCTCAGTATCACCCAGGGGAGGGGAAAGGGTGTTTCTCGATGGTTGGTTCAGAGCTTTGCATTTTTAGAGCGTCATTTCCTGGAGGCCTTGAGAGATTTCATAATGATACCGAGTTCTCTCAATACGTCTCTGAAGGAGAAATGGACTGTTCTTAGGTTCATAGAATCAAGCAGCTCTTGGTTTTCCAGATGGGTTTTTTTACCTCTTGAATTTCCTAGGATGCAAACGTACATCACACCTTGGCCAGTTTTCGGAAGACTTGTTTTGATGACTCCCACCCCCGCTTTTCTTCCTAGAATATCGGCGGCTCATCTTCATTGCCTGGCTGGACGCAGCCCCAGCCCTTTCATCTGACAGAGGTGCCGTGAATCTCGCTTCCTGGCGCGTGGCTCACCCCCACCTTTTCCCACTTTTTAATAGTGTTTCTTGAAGCACAGAAGCTGCTTCACTTGATTTGATCAAATTTTACCACTCCCTTCCTTCATAGTTTGTGTTGTTTGAGGAAAGGATTCGAGGAAACTTTTCTGCCCTGGGTTCAGAGAGGCTCAAATGTTTTCTTCAAAACATTTACAGGTTTTTTTCCCCCCATTTAGGCTTTAATCTGCCTGGGGTTAATTTTTGTGTTTTGTGGAGAGCCGGGATCCACTTCTGTCTTCCGTCCCTCCCCATGGCCCCACGTCGCTTGTCCTTCCTCTGCCCATGGCCCTGCTGTGTCCTTGCTGCCGTCCCCGTCTCTGTGAGTCGTGAGCACAGGGACCTCTCTGGGGCCTCAGCTCCATGTTGGTTTCTTTCCTGTGCACCCACCTGCCCCACGGGGAGGTTCTGTGCCGCACAGTGGGTTACAGCATCTGCAAGTGGCTCCTCCATGCGATGCTCCTTAACATTGCCTGGGCTGTTCTTGGCCCTGTGTGGCCGGGAACGTGGGGAGTTAGGCTGCATGATTCACCAGGATGTGGCCAGGAACGTGCTGAGGATTCACTGGGGTGTGGCTGGGAATGTGGTGAGTTAGGCTGCATGGTTCACCGGGATGTGGCCGGGAACATGCTGAGTTAGGCTGTGTGGTTCACCGGGGTGTGGCCGGGAATGTGCTGAGGATTCATTGGGGTGTGGCCGGGAATGTGGTGAGTTAGGCTGTGTGGTTCACCGGGGTGTGGCCGGGAACGTGCTGAGGATTCATTGGGGTGTGGCCGGGAATGTGGTGAGTTAGGCTGTGTGGTTCACCGGCGTGTGGCCGGGAACGTGCTGAGGATTCATTGGGGTGTGGCCAGGAATGTGGTGAGTTAGGCTGCGTGGTTCACCAGGGTGTGGCCGGGAATGTGGTGAGTTAGGCTGTGTGGTTCACCGGGGTGTGGCCGGGAACATGCTGAGTTAGGCTGCGTGGTTCACCAGGGTGTGGTCGGGAACATGGTGAGTTAGGCTGTGTGGTTCACTGGGGTGTGGCCGGGAACATGGTGAGTTAGGCCAGTAACCTGGTGAGTTAGGCTGCGTGATTCACTGGGGCGTGGCCGGGAACATGGTGAGTTAGGCTGCGTGATTCACCGGGGAAAAGAGGGCGGATCACTCTGTGTATGTCCTCTGGGTGGTGCAGGGAGGACAGAAAGGCCATCGAGTATCTGCCATATATTTTTTTCCTACAGCTGGCTAAGGGTGCTAGTGTATTCATTACATTAGCCTGTGTACCTTTTTCTAGGAATAAAATAGTCCATTTGAAAAACAACAAAGGCAGCCATCCAAGTCGCTCTCTGCCCGTCGTGGACCAACGCGAGGTCAGGGTTGCGTCCCTGTGACCTTGTGCTCACCTCTCCCTTTGTCTGTCTCTACACCAAGGGCAAACCCTGGAAGATAAGGCAGGTGTCACCAGGTGGATCCCAACCGATCTGTAGGGTTTGCTGGAAAACCAGTGTCCAGGGCTCCAGGGCATCTTCCCACAGGCCAGAATAAGAAAAACACCCCTGAAATAACAAAATAAAAGAGACAAAGGCCATCACAGTGCACGGACACGAGTACCCGGAGGCTCACAGGACTCTGCAGTAGACAGAACACCACAGACGCTAACGTACTGCTATCTCGTCAGACGCAGGCAGCGCCCAGCTCACCCCTGCGGAGCTGCTGACCTGCACCAGTCCTGAGAACTCAGTGCCGGGTGCGTTGCCGGGAACACAGAGCAACCTAGGACGTGAACAAGCCTCTCGTACTAGAAGTGGAGGACTAATAATGCTTTCTTCATCTCCAGCAGTGTGCCCTCATCACCACCCTGGGGTCGTGCTGTGGAAGGCCTTCTCTTTCTAGAGCATTGCTTCAGGACCCCAGGCTGGTCTCGCTGGGCTCCTGTCCCGTGTCAGCCTCACCCTCTCCTCCTGGCCCTCACCTGGCAGTTTCCTCAGTGGCTTTGGGTCGTTCCTCTGCCCCAGATGTCCGGTTTCTTCCTCGAATTTCAGCTCTAGTGTTCTTTCTTCTCCCCACTGTCCTCCATCTCCCACACGCCAGTGGCCTCGCTAGCTGTGCCCAGGCCTTCTGCTGCCTGGAGGGTGCAGGCTGGGGATGGGGCTGGGGCCTGGATGGTTTCTACAGAGAAGTGGGAATGTAGAATCTCCTTCAGAGAGCGTGTGGCCGTCTCACCACCTGCCAAGGCCAGTCCCTCCTGTTCCCTTTCCTGCAGAGACACGTGCTGCACACCACCTCCTGTGTGTGGGGCTTGCACACTCCTATGTTCAAGAGGCCTGCGTTCCACGCCCACGACGTGGAGGGGCCTGCGTTCCACGCCCACGACGTGGAGGGGCCTGCGTTCCACGCCCACGACGTGGAGGGGCCTGCGTTCCACGCCCACGACGTGGAGGGGCCTGCGCCGCCCCCTCCTCTGTGCAGGGGGTCAGAGTCTTTCTCTGCACCTTTCCTCTCCGTGGAAGAGCTCCCGGTGCCTGCAGTGGGGTGGCACCGGTTACGGCACCACATCGAAAAGACCCCAATGTGGAGCCCTGTTATGCTCCAGTTGTCTGGAAGGAATGCCATGCAGCCCCGACCTGTTCCTCCTCCCCTTTCTATCAGCAAATTAACGTCCCACGCATTAAGCCTTGGTCCTGGAATAATCAGCACAGAGCAGAGGTTTCCTTCGAAACTGCGAGTGTGAATCATAGAACTGTATGTATCATTATATTGTGTGGCACGCTGGAAAGAAAGCAAGAGAGTTGCGTAGGTTAATGTGTGTTCCCGAATTTTTTTCCGACACCTGCACTCAATGAGCGGCTCTGGGCCTTCTGTGTTTTTCTGCACCAGCCATCTCTCCACCTGCCCTCCCCCAGGGAATCCCGACAGTCAGTGGCCAGGGAAGTTGGGTCTGGAAGGAGGGGACCTCTTGACTTCTCCAGGGGAGGCTCAGAGGCACAGTCCTTTGCTGACGAGCTCCAGGTGGAGGAAGGCAGAGAACGCACAGCCAGGCAGTGGGCATGGACTGAAACCAGCCCATAAACCCCCACGCCGGCCCCCCTACCACCACAATTAATTCATTAATGCTGGAAACCACCATTGCATTGTTTTCTTGTAATTATACACACCTCAAATGCTTGCTTTTGAAGACATTAATTGCATGATTAGTTTTATGATTTCTGATTACCAATTAGGTTACCTTTTTGTGTATTTCATACATACCATTAGGCTTTATGGTACAGCTTTTGTAATTTCTCACCTAGCAGGGGTTCTCACACATTTGAAGGCTACATTATCCACTCAATAAACAGAGAGAGTTTAATTTTCTGTGTAAAGTATTGGTGTGGACTTGGGAAGATGATGTTTCAGATATTATGCTATCAAGAGTGACATTTAATTTTACAGGGGAAAAGTCTTGGTTTTCACTGTCATAACGATGTTCACAGAGCATGACTAGAGTTGGGAGGAGGCCGGGCCCAATGGGCCTGTGTCTGCGGTGTGGGTTGGGCTGTCACGTCCCTTCTCCGAGGAAGATATTCCTAATCACTGTACCCTTTACTCTGACTTGTTAATATATTTAATTTACTTGTGCCTTGCCTCTTTCCCAAGAATAGTTAGAAAGCATTTGGTGCTGTTGGGTTTCCTATGTGAAGTTCCTTGGAGATTCCATTCCCTCTGATCTGAAATCAAAGGGCTGGGTGTGCACTGTGGTGGAGACAGGGGCACAGGATTCTTAACGTGCCCTTGTGAGGCCAGATGAGAAAGTAATCCCAGCACTTTGGGAGGCTGAGGTGGGCGAATCACAAGGTCTGGAGTTCGAAACCAGCCTGACCGACATGGTGAAACCCCATCTCTACTAAAAATACAAAAATTAGCTGGGCATGGTGGTGCCTGCCTGTAATTCCAGCTACTCAGGAGGTTGAGGCAGGAGAATCACTTGAATACGGGAGGTAGAGGTTGCGGTGAGCCAAGATCATGCCACTGCACTCCGGCCTGGGTGACAGAGCGAGACACCGTCTCAAAAAAAAAAAAAAAAGTCTCCTGAATCTGCACACAAAGCGGCATTGGAGCCCCTGTTGTACCATTTGCACTTTAAATCTCCTCCCTTCCCCCAGGGAAAATAAGAGCAGATAGATCAGTAATCAAGAGATGGTCAGGTGGACGAGGCGGCTGATTGGAGCGCGCTGAAATGACCCCATAAAGCAGGAATGTCTGGAGGAGGCCTGGTTTGACCGTGTGATTCAGCAGCACCGATTCACAGCCCCACGCACAAAGGGGCCAGCAAATAATGCCGTTTCTAATGTTGTGTATGGGTTGGGGACCTTCCTGTTATTTAAAATGGATGCATGGTTCCAGTGCTCTGACAGCCAGGCCTCCCCGAAAGGGAAGCCACTGGGAGGTCTAAGATACTTTTAATTGGATGTGGCTATAGAAAGAGAAAGTTCCAATTTTGATGTTGATCCTTAAAGTATTAGCTTGACAAAGCTTTGCATTATGGGGGAGAGAAAGGGAGAGGAGGGAGGAAAAAAGACACAGTCCCCGGGGTACCGTACGCTGTCCTGTGGGCCCCTGCAGGCTGCAGGCCCGCAGGAAGGAAAGCGCAGAATCCAGGGTGTTCTCGTGATAACCAGAGAGGACGTCCCCAGCACCCCGAACGCTGCAATATTTTCATAAATGTAGAAAAAATAGTAGTGTTTCTCAAGCAACCTTTATTTACCCCCAGCTTTGCTTCTCTTTCTATGGCAGGCTTCCTTATTGTCCCACGTGCTCCTGAATAATGCATGAGCCTCAGAGTCCGCCAGGCCAGGAAGCACAAAGGCCCCGTGGTGGGGGCCCCTCCAGGCAGGCACCCCGAGCAGCCTCGGGTAATTACTGGCCCTTAATGGGCAGTTTCCCTGCCTCAGATAGATTTGTGTGTGTTTTTAAGACTAATTTAGGGTTCCTTTGGGGGAGCTTTTCAAAATCATCACCTGCGGGTGGGGTGGGACGGGGAGGGTCCTTCACTCGAGTTTCACTTAAAGCCACGTACAATAAGGTAAGTTTGCAAAACTGTCAGGAAAAGGAAGGCCGACCTGTTAGTGAGCATTTGAGCTTCCCACCATGTGGGGCTCTGCACTTTAGATAATGTCCTCGTTCACAGTTTTGTCTCTTCACCGTTGTTCAGCCAGTGACAGGGAGCGTGTGGGGAGTGAAGGCGGTGAAGAAGCTTTCAGGACCCCATAGCCTGTTCCAAAAACAGCCTGAATTAACTTAAAGCTGCCCTTGCTGCCATCGTGGCCAGCGCATGAACTGTTACCGCAGAAGGACTTTCACAGAACTGAAAAGTAGATCATGCAGCTCTGCGACCGCCTCTGCCCTGTGCTGGGAGCGAGTGCAGGGCGGACACGGCTGGCACTTCCAGCAGAAGGCACTGCAGAGCTCCCAGGCCAGGCAGCGGCCGTTGTGAATTGCACGTTGCCCCGCAGACTGGACGTTGAGAGAGGAGGAGGGGGCAGGCGGGCGGCGAGGTGGCGGCTCCAGCCCCCGCCGGTGCTTCTCCCTGCGCACTGCCTGAGAGGGCGCCCAGCCCCTCACCTCTCCATGAAGAAACACTTCTGGCTCCTGGAGGGGTCTGAGGACGGGGCTCCTCTTCAGGGGTCCTGTGGCCTGAGGCCAGGAAGAAACAACCTGTCCCCCTGCCTGCTGAGCGGCAGCAACCCACTGGGTGAAAACGCTGGAGGCGCTGGATGCTGCCTGGTGGCGGCTGTGAGTGATCAGGTGCCAGCGTCAGCATCGGGTCATCCACTGTCCAGAAGCCAGCACCACTCCCTAAATTCCAACTTCCCCCCAACACGGGGCCTGCTCTGTGGCCTTCGGCCGGCTGGGATGTTGTCTGCAGCTCCCGTCCCGTACCCTCTCCACTCCCACACCCTGCCTGGACGTGGTTACACAGTCACACACACTCCACACACACAGTCACACGTGGCCACACAGTCACGCGTGGTCACACAGTCACACGCGGTCACACAGTCACACATGGCCACACAGTCACACACGGTCACACAGTCACATGCGGTCACACAGTCACACACGGTCACACAGTCACACGCGGCCACACAGTCACACAGTCACACAGGGCCACACAGTCACACGCGACCACACAGTCACACGCGGTCACACAGTCACACGCGGCCACACAGTCACACATGGCCACACAGTCACACACGGTCACACAGTCACACACGGTCACACAGTCACACGCGGTCACACACACACGGTCACACAATCACACATGGTCACACAGTCACGCGGTCAGTCACAGTCACACAGTCACACGGGGCCACACAGTCACACGCGGTCACAGTCACGGCCACACAGTCACACACAGTCACACAGTCACACGCGGTCACACAGTCACATATGGCCACACAATCACGCATAGTTACACAGTCACACACACTCCACACAGTCACACAGTCACATGTGGCCACACAGTCACACGCGGTCACACAGTCACACGCGGTCACACAGTCACACACGGCCACACAGTCACACGCGGTCACACAGTCACACACGGTCACACAGTCACACATGGTCACACAGTCACGCGGTCACACAGTCACAGTCACACAGTCACACGTGGCCACACAGTCACATGCGGTCACAGTCACACACGGTCACACAGTCACATGGGGCCACACAGTCACACGCGGTCACAGTCACGGCCACACAGTCACACACAGTCACACAGTCACACGCGGTCACACAGTCACATATGGCCACACAATCACACATAGTTACACAGTCACACACACTCCACATGGTCACACAGTCACAGTCACACAGTCACACACAGTCACACGCGGCCACACAGTCAAATGCTGTCACACAGTCACACGTGGCCACACAGTCACACACAGTCACGCAGTCACACACGGTCACACAGTCACATATGGCCACACAGTCACACATGGTTACACAGTCACACACAGTCACATAGTCACACGTGGCCACACAGTCACACGTGGTCACACAGTCACATATGGCCACACAGCCACACATGGTTACATAGTCACGCACACTCCACACAGCCACACACACTTCACACAGCCACACAGTCACACAGTGACACAGACACGCACTCCCATACAGTTGCACATACACATTCCACACAGCTACACAGTCACACACACTACACTTAGCCACACAGTCATACACAGACACATTCCCACACAGGCCCTTGCACTCCACATAGCCACATGATCACACAGTCACACACACAATCTCTCACACACACAGACACACACAGTAATACAAAGTCACACACACAGACAGACACATAGACACACCACACATGCACATTCACATACACTCCCACACAGTCACACAACCACACACACAGCCAGACACACACACAGTCTCTCTCACAAACACACACACGCCACACACACTCCACCACATACACACTCTCACACAGCCACACAGACACACACAGTCACATACACTGTCACACAGTCACACAAACATAGTCACACACACACTGTTACACAGTCACACAGACATGCACAGTCACACACGCATACATAGACACAGTCACACACATATACACAGCCAACAGACATGCATACATTTGCACACATACACAGAGACAGAGTCACACACATACCAAGTCACACACATATATATACAGTCACACACACACTCGTATAGCCACACACAGAGAAACACTCATACACAGTCACACAGACATGCATACATATAGTCACACACACCACATACACGTTCAAACACAGTCACACAAATAGACATGCACGGAGACACAACCACACACAGCCACACAAACATGCATATGGACACACACAGTCATATACACATACACACACACAGGCACACACACAGTCACACAGCTGCACAGTACACAAACGGCTACACAGACACATACACAGTATGCACACAAACACACACACAGTCACACACACATAATCACACAGTCACACACACACAGATGCACCCACACACACACTTGTCACATGCAATCACACAGACACATACACATTGTTACACATAGTTACACCTATACACAGACACAAACACACACAGCCACAGCCATGCACGTAAAGACACACTCATAAAGCCACACACACACACACAGTCACACACAAAAACACAGTCACACACAGACATGCACACACACACAGTCACACAAACATGCACCCAGGCACAGAGTCACACAAACACACAGTCACAGAGACACACACAGTCATACACTCACATGCAGCCACACATATGCACACAGTGACACACTGACAGTGATGAACATGCACTCACAGTCATGCACATACATTCAAACACACTCAGATACACATACGAATATCCATGCTTCAGTCAACTCACACACTCAGATAGCAATTCAGTAAAGAACAATTACCGGCTAATCTGTCTTCTGCCAAATATAAGTCATTGGCTTTTAGAGGATGGAATCAGAGGCAACTTCACGAAGACGAGAACACTGTAGCCACCCCCGGGAAGACGAGAGGAACTGGAGTAGCCACGGTGGAGAGGAGCTTTCTCCCGTGCCATCCACTATGAGAGGAACTGGAGTAGCCACGGCGGAGAGGAGCTTTCTCCCATGCCATCCACTATGAGAGGAACTCGAGTAGCCACGGCAGAGAGGAGCTTTCTCCCGTGCCATCCACCATGAGAGGAACTGGAGTAGCCACGGTGGAGAGGAGCTTTCTCCCGTGCCATCCACTACGAGAGGAACTGGAGTAGCCACGGCGGAGAGGAGCTTTCTCCCATGCCATCCACTATGAGAGGAACTCGAGTAGCCACGGCAGAGAGGAGCTTTCTCCCGTGCCATCCACCATGAGAGGAACTGGAGTAGCCACGGTGGAGAGGAGCTTTCTCCCGTGCCATCCACTACGAGAGGAACTGGAGTAGCCACGGCGGAGAGGAGCTTTCTCCCATGCCATCCACTATGAGAGGAACTCGAGTAGCCACGGCAGAGAGGAGCTTTCTCCCGTGCCATCCACTATGAGAGGAACTGGAGTAGGCATAGTGGAGAGGAGCTTTCTCCCGTGCCATCCACTATGAGAGGAACTGGAGTACGCATAGTGGAGAGGAGCTTTCTCCCGTGCCATCCACTATGAGAGGAACTGGAGTACGCATAGTGGAGAGGAGCTTTCTCCTGTGCCATCCACTATGAGAGGAACTGGAGTAGGCATAGTGGAGAGGAGCTTTCTCCCGTGCCATCCACTATGAGAGGAACTGGAGTAGCCACGGTGGAGAGGAGCTTTCTCTGTGCCATCCACTATGAGAGGAACTGGAGTAGCCACGGCGGAGAGGAGCTTTCTCCCTTGCCATCCACTCAGCAAGTGTCGGACTCCACTGAGCCACTTGTGTGTCCTATGCTGGGCAGCAGGGCTGTGAGATCCACGGGACCCATCCCTGAGTCCAAGGCTCCATGTCTAACAGGTGCAACAGATGTGTGGCGGCAACAAGGAAGGGTCATGGAGCGAAGGAGGATGTGAGTCCTGCCCTGCGGAGGCTGGATACACTGTGTCCTTGTGAGGGTCATGGAGGATGTGAGCCCTGCCCTGCGGGGGCTGGATGCACCGTGTCCTTGCAGACGGCAGGAGTGCGAAGGACTCAGGCACAGAGCAAGAGGGCACGACCCAGCAGAGGCTATCAAGCCCAGGGTGTTCCTGGGTGCGTGTGCTGGGGACACGCACAGAATGTGGTATGTGGCCCTGGCTCCTCATGGTGCCCCTTCTGAGCCATCTTGGATGACTCTGCATCAAAACAGCCTCCCCCCTCCACCACCTCTTCCATCAGACATTACATCCCCCATGGGCATTAATTATGTCCTAGCCTTCCATAAACCTCAGAGCCTGGCCCACAGCACACAACAAGCGAGCAATTCTCTGGGTGGGTGGGTAGATGGAGGGACATGTCGATGGGCAGGTGGGTGGACAGGTGGTGGTGAGTGGATGGGTGGGTGGATGGGTGGAGGGACACATGGAAGGGTGGATGTGTGGATGGATGGGCAGGTGGACAGGTGGTAGTGAGTGGATGGGTGGGTGGATGGGTGGGTGGATGGAGGGACACATGGAAGGGCGGATGTGTGGATGGGTGGGCAGGTGGACAGGTGGTGGTGAGTGGATGGGTGGGTGGATGGATGGACACATGGAAGGGTGGATGGGCAGGCAGGTGGACAGGTGGTGGTGAGTGGATGGGTGGGTGGATGGGTGGAGGGACACATGGAAGGGCGGATGTGTGGATGCGTGGGTGGGTGGACAGGTGGTGGTGAGTGGATGGGTGGGTGGATGGAGGGATGCATGGAAGGGCGGACGTGTGGACAGGTGGTGGTGGGTGGATGGGTGGGTGGATGGAGGGATGCATGGAAGGGCGGACGTGTGGACAGGTGGTGGTGGGTGGATGGGTGGGTGGATGGAGGGATGCATGGAAGGGCGGACGTGTGGACAGGTGGTGGTGAGTGGACAGGTGGTGGTGAGTGCAGGGTGGGTGGGTAGATGGATGAGTAAGTGGGTGGTTTGGTCGGGGGATGGATGGATGGATGAATGGACACACAGTTGTAGATTTGGTGACACAATTTGGAAGTCTCTGGAGCAATTAAAAATGGTCCAGGCCAGGACACGGTCGTGACATAGGCCAAACCTCTTCTATATTATCTGTCAGGAAATCATATTTTTGTTAAAATACTTGTTTTGTGTCTATTGAACACTTAGCGTGGAAAACTTAGAAAATGCTTACTATTTGATATTCTTTTAGGATGTGTGTGTGTGTGTGTGTGTCTTTATTTTGCTTTTCAGTTTGCATGTGTGCCTTATCAAATTGTCTTTAAAATATGCTTCTGAGGAACACTTTGGTCTTTATGTGGTTCTGCTGTAAGTTCTTCAACCCATGTGCTATTGTTGAACATTTAGCTTGTTTCTAGTATTTCATTATCATAAGTCTTGCTGCAATTAATATCCTTAGGCATACATTCAATCTATGTGACTTACTGTTTCTTTAGGATACACTCCTAGAAATCTAACTACTATGTGAAATGGTGCAAGCTCTTCTAAATACCTCAATTCTTCTTATCCAGTTGAACTAATATCTCCAACAAATGCAGGTGCATCTGGCAAGTCCAATAAACCTGCCATCATCCACTCACTTAACACCAAGGGTTAGGACTTCATTTAAGTGCATGCAATTATTTAGGGCAAATGATAGCATCTTATCATTGGTTTAATTTATAGTTTTTGATTTATTGTAGATTTAAACATTTTATCATACTTGATTATTGCTGGTTCTGCTTCCTGGGATAACCTGTTCATGAATTTTCCTATGGGAGTGTGAATTTTCTGAAATAGACTCACGAGTACTCTTCATATTTGTTTTTGCCTCTTACTTTTGGCCGATGGTCTGCCAGCCTTGTCTGGGTCTAACGTTGCTTGTTGTACTGTCTGAAGTTCAGAAAGGCTGAGCTCTGGTGGATTGAAATGCACAGTCGTTTCCTTTAAGATTTTGTCAATCGCTCTCGTGTTTAGAAAGTGCTTGCTCATCCTGTCATCAGTGAAACAGAAATTTTTCTTTTGTTATTTTTATGGTTCCATTAATGTGTTAATGTATCTGGATCATTTCTGGTGGCTGTAATGTGTGTGAAGTGAGGGATAAACTAGGACCTTCCCCCAAGTAAACTCTAGTTTCTTGAATAAGCCATTGTTTCCCATGCATTTGCAGTGCACCCTTCCGCTATGTTGTTAATTTTGCCCCTGCACCCTCCCGAGCGCCCTGAGAGCCGAGGCATTGCTGCAGATCCCTGTTTCCTGTTCTTCCTACTAGTCATTCTAGCTTCTTCTCGCAAACTCTCCCCCATCCTTAGGACGAGTCTCTTTCCTGTGCCGTACGTCTCTAATATCCCGTCTTTTAGCATCTTTTGTGCCTTGCTCGTGATTCTCGAAGAGCTTTGCGGGTTCGGTTGTGAACTGTAGTCAGTTCTGCTCTGCCGCCTCAATGTGAATTTTAACTCTGCTATTGTAGTTTTAATTTCCTCACAGTTATTTCTCATCTCTCCGAGTTCCGGCTCTTTGCCTTCATAACTTGGTAACGGTTATGTTTTTATGACACCCTGTTTTTCCTGTTGTGTTGTGTGTTTCTGCTCCTGTTTTTAGAGAGGCTGTTTGTCTTGCATCTTCTTTGGAAAGGGTAGCAGAGTTCTCTTCCAGCCACCTTAGGAAATCCTCCTGGAAGGTCTGCTTGTCCTAGGGGGCTCAGGATGCTGTGGCCTGTCTCTTACTGAAACCACATTTTCAGCTGTCCCTGGTTGCTGGCTTTTATCTTCCCTCTTCACTCATTCTCAAAGGAAGAGAAGAGAAATCTATCCAGCTTCTTTTCCTGACAAAAGGCAAGAAGTAGCTCATCACTGCCCCAGCTCCATTCACCACCCACAGCTGGCTACATGCATTCTTTCCCCAGATCTATGGCTCGGGGAGTAGGCGGACAGGTCAATGTTCACAGCTGCAGGAAAATCCCCGGTTTTGCTAAGAGAAGCATTGAAAGCTGGGTCCGGTGCTCTTATTGACAACACATTTGGGGTTCATGACAACAAGCCCCGTAGCCTCATGTGCATCTGTCCTCCTAAGGTGGGTCCCCACACCCGCCTGGGGTCCTCCCTGCAGGCCGGCTCCAGGCTCACTGGAGGCTGGGCCCGCAGCCCCGTGGCTTCCCCTCTGCGAGCTGTGCACTCTGCGCACACAAGCACGCCCATGTTTCTGTCTGGAGCCCCCTGCTCGCCCTGACTTCCCTGTGAGCGCAGCTGCGCTGGGTGCCCGTGGTAGCCAGCAGGTGGGTCGACTGATCAATTGATGGATTGATCACCGGGAGTGCTGCTGGCTCACTAATTGGTGGGTGGAATTGATGGATTGATCACAGGGAGTGCTGCTAGCTCACTGATTGGTGGGTGGAATTGATGGATTGATCACAGGGAGTGCTGCTAGCTCACTGACTGGTGGGTGGAATTGATGGATTGATCACAGGGAGTGCTGCTGGCTCACTGATTGGTGGGTGGAATTGATGGATTGATCACAGGGAGTGCTGCTGGCTCACTGATTGGTGGGTGGAATTGATGGATTGATCACAGGGAGTGCTGCTGGCTCACTGATTGGTGGGTGGAATTGATGGATTGATCACAGGGAGTGCTGCTGGCTCACTGATTGGTGGGTGGAATTGATGGATTGATCACAGGGAGTGCTGCTGGCTCATTGATTGGCAGATAGAAAGTACTACAGAGAGTTTCGAAGGATGTTGGCAGAGGAGAAATCCGCCAGCTCCTTCTTTCGGCACCAGGTCAGAGAGAATCTGGGGCTGCAGTGTTGGTTTCTGGGTTCAGTGTGCCTCAGCCCAGTGAGGAGTGGAGACCAACAGCGCCAGCTGCCCACGTCCTGTCCGATTCGACTCAGAAAGCCACAATGCTGATTTATGGAAATGAGCGGCTTGTTACTCCTAAAATGTCCACGGATGAGAGTTGTGACCAGAAGAAATGCAAAATATTGAAATTTATCTGGAAGGAAATTGAAGCAGCCGATAAGATCATCGTACTAACGGCTGCATCTCCACACCCTCCCCAATTTCCTAAAACCCAGGAGAGCTGCTCCCGGAACTATGCTCCATCAAGTTTACCGTCATACAGGATGGATGGGCACCGGCCACATCTCGCTCCTGGACAAATTCACCATCATACAGGATGGATGGGCGCCGGCCACGTCGCATACTTCCTGGACGAGTTTACCATCATATGGGATGGATGGGCACCGGCCACATCTCGCTCCTGGACAAGTTCACCGTCATACAGGATGGATGGGCGCCGGCCACATCACACACTTCCTGGACGAGTTTACCATCATACAGGATGGATGGGCGCCAGCCACATCTCGCTCCTGGACAAGTTCACCGTCATACAGGATGGATGGGCGCCGGCCACATCTCGCTCCTGGACAAGTTCACCGTCATACAGGATGGATGGGCGCCGGCCACGTCACACACTTCCTGGACGAGTTTACCATCATACAGGATGGATGGGCACCGGCCACATCTCGCTCCTGGACAAGTTCACCATCATACAGGATGGATGGGCGCTGGCCACGTCGCATACTTCCTGAACGAGTTTACGATCATACAGGATGGATGGGCGCCGGCCACATCACACACTTCCTGGACGAGTTTACCATCATACAGGATGGATGGGCACCGGCCACATCTCGCTCCTGGACGAGTTTATCGTCATACAGGATGGATGGGCGCTGGCCACATCACACACTTCCTGAACGAGTTTACGATCATATGGGATGGATGGGCACCGGCCACG
The DNA here is from genome assembly GCF_029289425.2 of Pan paniscus. Lineage (NCBI taxonomy): Eukaryota > Metazoa > Chordata > Mammalia > Primates > Hominidae > Pan > Pan paniscus. The sequence continues at coordinate 194,316,422 of NC_073255.2, read as the reverse complement.
TCACACACTTCCTGAACGAGTTTACGATCATATGGGATGGATGGGCACCGGCCACATCTCGCTCCTGGATGAGTTTATCATCATACAGGATGGATGGGCGCCGGCCACATCACGCACCTCCTGGAGAATCCCGCCATCTCATCACAGTTCTTTGACCAGTTGGCTATTTTCTCCATTGAGTAAATTGGTTTGGTAAATTTTCCCACTGTCCCCATTCTGATCACAAATCCAGTCACTCTCTGCTGTTGCTTTTGCTACTAGAAGGAAGAGAACTGCTCCATATACTGAAATATTTTGGGCCAAGCCTTCCAGTGACTGAAGATCCATTCAGCCTTTGAATCAACCCCAGATTCCCACGCGAAGCATACGTGTTTGGAAACTGTGACAGATTGTGCCTTTCCTTCCTTCTCACCCTCACCTCCCCCACACGTGCAGCTCCTTCGTGTTTCCATTTCTTTTTTTCTTTTTAACAGCAATTTTTGTGGCATCCAGAAGCAAGTGCAGTAAGTCTCTGGGTTTGAAGGGAGCTTCAGTGTGTTGGTCAGTCAGGCGAAGCGTGGGTGAAACTTAGGAATCCTGTGTTTCTCTTTGAACTCAACAGAACCGCTACATTTCTTGACTTCCACCTTCTCAAATGTATGTTTAAAATAAAAACAAAAGTATTCTGTCTCCAGTTTACAAAGGCAACCTTCCTGAACAGACCAACGTGGATTAGTGCCGCCTGTCGGGGGAGCCACTTGGCAATGTGTGAACGCAGCCACAGCACACGGTAATTTGCAGAATGCAGCCGCCTCTGATCGGTCTGAAATAATCCTCCTGTTTATGAAACAGAGCCTGAGATGCAGCATCGAGCCTGGTGCCAATCACAGTGGTAGTGCGGCTTAACACAGAGCTCGAGTCCTGAGCCTGCGAGACCGGCTGAGCGGCTGCCGCAGCCTTGGTGCCACCTCTCACGTCCTCTGAGCTTCCGGGCGCTGCTGAAGAATTCATCACATGGTTGTGCAAGTGCCCCCACCCCGGAGAATTAGCGGAGGTGCCAGGTGCTCCGGGAGGACCCCTCAGGGCCATCAGCAGCCCCACCCAGCTTGGGCAGCAGCCCAGCCATCACTCCTCATGCAGACGAAGCAACTGCCAGGACAAACTTCTTTCCGTTTTCCAACAACTTACCCCACTCTGGAGCTCCATAACTGCCCTCCCCCAGCTTAAGGACGGCTATGAATTAAACCCTGGAATATCCATATATTTTATGGCCTAGGGTTCCATTCGTGGGATGTCTCGTGAGGGTCTGACGTGGCCAGGCTTGTCATAGGACTGGGCTGTGCTGGTGTGAGGACAGCCTCAGCTGCCTGGGGGAGGGAGACGGCAGCCTGTACCTTCCCTGCTTCTCGCAGGCCCGAAGTAGAGGGGAGCTCAGTGCAGAACACCTGCGTAGACTCCCAATATGGGTTGGATGTCTTCCTGCTCATTCTGACAGGTGGAGATGGCTCTGAAATGCTCACTGAGACCCTCCCAGCCACTCCTCTGCTCCTCCTCTTCCCTGCCTCACCCTGCTCCGTGCTGCAGGGTGAGAGGGGTCCTGGACAGGGATGGGGAGGGCAGCCCCGTCTCCCAGCCCCAGCCCCAGGGCAACTCCAAATGCACCCAGCCCTGCCCTGCTCTTCCCTGGACACAGAACCCGCATCAGTTAAGATGCTTCGGGAAGAAATCACAGAAAACCCCAACGAGAGAAGGCTTAGACTACAGGATATTCACGGCTGCACATGGCGGGACACCTGGAGGAGGAGTGGCCGCAGTGCTGGGTGAGGCTACAGGTCGCTGGGACAGGCCTGCACCATGGGGGCTTCTGTCTCTGGACTTCCCTGCACCCCTTGTAAGATGCTGCAGGGCCCGAGCGGTTCCTCCCCAGAGCTGGGCTCACAGCAAGGAGTCCCTCTTCCTGTGCTTCTCCCTTTATCCCAGAATTTTATTTTGCAAACTCCACACTGTCAAACAAGTTGAAAGAAGAGTAAAATGAGCACCTGCACCCTCTTCCTCCAGAGTCACCAACTTTGAGCTCTCAGTCATGCCTGCAACTCTGTCATTTACCTGTGTGTCTGGATGGAAGTCACAAAGGTTGCTGCAGACATCACAAAACTTCCCCGTGAGGTGCAGAAAAGGGAGTGTCTGCATCATCCCCCAGCGTGCAGCCTGGAAGCAGTGACGTTACTTAGCACACGTTCGTTTGTGGCCAGTTTTCCCGTTGTCCCAATAGCTAGCTGTTTAGTTTTAATCCAGATTCCAATCAAGGGTGAATGCTGTGTTTTCTTGTGACAGCTCAGATTTTCTTTGTTCTAGAATACTTTTACCTTTACATTTTAGTTTTGGTCTTTTCTAGCATTGCAATTGTTAGAGAAACCAGGCTTGTCCTGTGGGATATCCTGTGGCCTGGGCCTGTTGGATTGCCCCACACTACTAGATTCAGATGCAGGTCTTCAGCATGTGGCGATGTGTGTGCCTCCGGCAGCAGTGGGTGCACGGTCAGCCCCTCCCCGCGTGGCGATGTGTGTGCCTCCAGCCACAGCAGGTGCACGGTCAGCCCCTCCCCACGTGGTGATGTGTGTGCCTCCAGCCACAGCAGGTGCACGGTCAGCCCCTCCCCGCGTGGGAATGTGTGTGCCTCCGGCCACAGCAGGTGCACGGTCAGCCCCTCCCCGCGTGGGAATGTGTGTGCCTCCGGCCACAGCAGGTGCACAGTCAGCCCCTCCCCGCGTGGTGATGTGTGTGCCTCCAGCCACAGCAGGTGCACGGTCAGCCCCTCCCCGCGTGGGAATGTGTGTGCCTCCGGCCACAGCAGGTGCACAGTCAGCCCCTCCCCGCGTGGTGATGTGTGTGCCTCCGGCCACAGCAGGTGCACGGTCAGCCCCTCCCCGCGTGGCGATGTGTGTGCCTCCGGCAGCAGTGGGTGCACGGTCAGCCCCTCCCCGCGTGGCGATGTGTGTGCCTCCGGCCACAGCAGGTGCACGGTCAGCCCCTCCCCGCATGGTGATGTGTGTGCCTCCGGCCACAGCAGGTGCACGGTCAGCCCCTCCCCGCATGGGAATGTGTGTGCCTCCGGCCACAGCAGGTGCACAGTCAGCCCGTCCCCGCGTGGTGATGTGTGTGCCTCTGGCCACAGCAGGTGCACCGTCAGCCCCTCCCCGCGTGGGAATGTGTGTGCCTCCGGCCACAGCAGGTGCACAGTCAGCCCCTCCCCGCGTGGTGATGTGTGTGCCTCCGGCCACAGCGGGTGCACGGCCAGCCCCTCCCTGCTGGGACAATGCCAAGTGCAGTCGCTTTGGCAAAAGAGGCACCTGCCACATCACTCCATTGTAAAGGTAAATTCTTCCCTTGGTAATTCATCAGTGATTTGCAGGATGATACCTTGAGAACTTAGGGGTATCTTGTTACCAGCAGCCTTTTACCATGTGCCTCTTTTTAAGGGCTGAGTAGGCAAGAAGGGTGGGCTGGATGCCCCTGAGTCTGAGGATGAGGACTGTGAATTCAGGGACCCCAGATGCCCCTGGGGGTGCTCAGCTGCCAGTGAGCAGGCACAGAGAAGCCAGCCCCTCCTTTCTTCCAGGGTTGGCACTTCCCATGGGACCAAGTGCAGGAAGACAGGAGGTCAAGGACACCATCCAGAAAGGACAGTGGGAGGGAGGGTGGGGCAGGAGGGGGTGGTAACACGGGGGAGAGAGGATACTGCAGACCAGGAGTTCTGGTGACCAGGACACAATGTCTTTGGAAGCACGGAGGGACAGTGCAGCTAGAAGCACGGCCCACAGACAGGTGGAGCTGCCACTGCAGAGGCGGAGGGCAGGCAGCTGCCATGGGGCAGAGGAGACATCACCATCATGAGATTCAGGGTGAAACAGAGTTTGCCCAGGGACAAACGTGTTGCCGCCAAGTCAACATCTGTGCCATCATGCCTGAGGAGTCGGGCCAGGGCTTTTCCTGGAGCGACCTTCAATGCGGCTGCTCTCCCGGCCCTCTGGACGGGGTGGTGCTGGGGCAGCCACTTGGGCTCTCAGCAGGTGGGTGCACGGTCATGCTCTGTCCTTCCATTGCAGAGACGGCTCAGTTCACAGTGTGGCGCCTTCCGCCTTTGTAAGGAGTCTTCACCAACATCCTCGTCCTCAGCTTTTCCGTGTCAGTCTTGCTGGAGCCTCTAGAAAGCAGAGGCTTTCACGCCCTTTAGCATCACCCACCCTTTAATGACAGCCTTGTCCAGACTTTCAAACTTACCTAACCCCACGTGTGGCCTGCGGTGCACACGGGCCCGCATCTGTGGCCTCACGGTCAGGGTGACCCCACAAAAAGAGCGCCCCAAATGAGGACCTGTTTGATGTTCGTCTTTTTTAAGGACTTCTACTTACCAGCCCAGTGTTTGATCAGTGGCGAGGTCTCATCTCTTTTGTGCCACCGTGTTCAGATCGCACCTGCCCCAACACTCGCAGCAAAACGGGACCCTTGCCTTTTTGTTTTTTACTTTAAATAGCTCCTCATTGTAGAAGACAGTTTATTATGGACTCTTCAAAATACATTTCTAGGGAAACAAATTTAGTTGTCCTTATTAAAAATGTATTACATATTTCAGAATCAAAGCTCACGGCTCACGAGCATCCCGCGCTGGCATTGCAGACATGTCCTGCTAGGAAGAACTCCAAGTGCATTTGAAATTCAAATTGTGTTTGGTTTTAAGATGGGGATGTCATCAATTTCCCTTAGAAAAGTATAAAAACCATGATGCATAAAGAAATACAGTTGGAGAAAACAGTGACACTGTCTTCGTTCCTGAATTGGTGACTCCAAACAGCTTGCTCTTGGAGGTCACTTTTATAGGGGGTTACGCAAATAAAACTGAGTGGCATCGTTAAAATTCTCCACTACTGGACCTTTTTAGCCAAAGTGGGCATTTTCAGGAGTCGGCAACACAGACAGACCCTGTCTTACTTGTCAGCTGTTTGGCAGGAAGTTGGTACTTTGCCATAGATTTCAGTTTACCTGGTTTTGTTGAATGTCTCATAAACAGATACTTGATTTGACTGTTTGTACCTGCAGTAACCAGGACATCTCTCAGGGTCTTGCTGTGATCATACCTGCAGTAACCAGGACGTCTCTCAGGGTCTTGCTGTGAGCTGCTGCCACTTTCCAGACTCTTCCTTCACCATATAGTCTTGGTGCTGATGACACGGATAGCTCTGGGGCAGAGAAGTGGCCCTGAGGGGCACAGCTGTGGGTGCCGAGGGCTTGCGGAAGTGGCGGCAAGTCTTGTATCCGAATGCTGTTCCGTCCATGGGCTCTGTAGTCAACGTGGCCTCTTCTATGGTTGCTCGTGAAGACACAGCTCAGCATCTACAGTCTGTAGCAAGGTGGACAATCTGTCTACAGCCTATAGCAGGGGCATCCAGACAGGTTGGAAAAGGGAGACTGTGGTGACCACACGCGTGGAAGGGACTCAGAGAAGCATGAGGACCTCCCACCATCTTCCTCTGAGTAAGACGTGATGCTGAATTTTAACCCAGAGGCTGGTCCCAGCTCCATCTGCATGTGGGGAAAATTAATGTCAGGAAGGAGGAAAACCAGAACTTACGAAATGTACTTCCACGGCCGTGAAGGCAGGCAGGTCCCACGGTGGGGACGCCCAGAGCTGTACCCCGAGCTGCCGTCTGAGGGACCCTCCAGGGCAGCTGCCTTGAGGAGACCTGTCAACCCAACTGTGTCCTGGGGCTTCAAGCATTTTCTTTATGTTTACCTTTTCAAAAACAACAAAATCAAAACGTGCAGCGCGAGGAAGGCACTGAGACTCTGGGAACAGCCCATGAGACAGTGGCCGTCCCTGAGTCAAAGCATCACAGCTGGCGAGGGCAGGGCCGGCAGCTCAGGGGCCACATCCACCCCAGCACGGTGAGTCGTAGTGGAGACACGACCAACCGCCCTCCTCTGAGGCCCCCCCAGCACCTGGTCCTCAGTCCTCGCTCAAGGAGCATCCGCAGAGCACACTGGGTTCCCCCAAATGCCGGAGGGGTCCTTTGTGGACGCAGTGCCCACTCCCTGGGCCACTGGGTTTGAAGGACAACTCAGCCCCCATGGGGGAAATAAGTGAATTGAATGGAGGACATCACGCCTCACTGGAGGTCTTAGGTCCAACCCCCACCACCCACACAGCCCAAACCCTTTCTCAGGCCCCCAGACAGTGCCCAGGGACATTCTGATCGAGCTTGGCCTCCAGACGGCCACGGCCCACACTGTGTTGTGTTGTGTTGTGTTGTGTTGTGTTGTGGTCTCTGGCTTCCTTCATCCATAAATGGGTGCCCACCTCTCAAAACCGCTGCAGGAATCGAATGAGATAATATGAGGGCTCAGGATGAAAACCCAAATGCAGGGTGTTGTCGAAAAGCTCTAGAGAATGGAAACTCCAGAAAACCACAAGGGCCTTTGATGTTTCATGAGTTTGAAAACAATGCTTATACAGGAGTTAGGGTTAGGTTTTGGATGACATTCAGTTAGAAAACCTCATAGCCAGTCTGCTTGGTTAGAAAATATAGTAACTTCAGATGTCTGGCAGTGTTGTGTTAGGACCAGAGAACCTAGTGTTTTGACCAGGGAAGCATCATCTCTAGTGCAATGTGTCTGCTGGGGACACGGTCGGAGATGCAGGACAACTTGAAGACATTGGGAGGGTCCCGTGCAGGAGCCGGGTCAGTATAGACCCCTCTGGTGCTTGTGGGATAAGTCGTGCTCCTGGGCAGATGAATTCGCTGCCCCGTGCAGAGGATATATGGGCGCCTTTCCTGGCTCCCCATTGCCCCATGACCTCACAGGAGGACGGTGACATCCTAAAGCCATGTTCTGCCCACCCTCTGGGATGCCGTGGTCCCCACCCTCTGCAATCAGGACTCCCACTTGCTCCTGTGACACCCCCAAGTCCCCGCCAGGCTCTGCTGAGATTACCAGGGCCCTCACCTGTGAACTGGGAAGAGTAATGCCCACCTTGTTGCCTGGCGTGAGGGTGAAATACAGCTTAGCACAGCACGTGTGGAAATGGCGCTCGTGATTGTGACGATCGTGTTCGTGCTGCCATCTTTGCACAGCACACGTGGAAATGGCGCTCGTGATTGTGACGATCGTGTTCGTGCTGCCATCTTTGCACAGCACGCGTGGAAATGACGCTCGTGATTGTGACGATCGTGTTCGTGCTGCCATCTTTGCACAGCACGCGTGGAAATGGCGCTCGTGATTGTGACGATCGTGTTCGTGCTGCCATCTTTGCACAGCACGCGTGGAAATGGCGCTCGTGATTGTGACGATCGTGTTCGTGCTGCCATCTTTGCACAGCACGCGTGGAAATGGCGCTCGTGATTGTGACGATCGTGTTCGTGCTGCCATCTTTGCACAGCACGCGTGGAAATGGCGCTCGTGATTGTGACGATCGTGTTCGTGCTGCCATCTTTGCACAGCACGCGTGGAAATGGCGCTCGTGATTGTGACGATCGTGTTCGTGCTGCCATCTTTGCACAGCACGCGTGGAAATGGCGCTCGTGATTGTGACGATCGTGTTCGTGCTGCCATCTTTGCACAGCACTCGTGGAAATGGCGCTCGTGATTGTGACGATCGTGTTCGTGCTGCCATCTTTGCACAGCACGCGTGGAAATGGCGCTCGTGATTGTGACGATCGTGTTCGTGCTGCCATCTTTGCACAGCACGCGTGGAAATGGCGCTCGTGATTGTGACGATCGCGTTCGTGCTGCCATCTTTGCACAGCACGTTGGAAATGGCGCTCGTGATTGTGACGATCATGTTTGTGCTGCCATCTTTGCACAGCACGCGTGGAAATGGCGCTCGTGATTGTGACGATCGTGTTCGTGCTGCCATCTTTGCACAGCACGCGTGGAAATGGCGCTCGTGATTGTGACGATCGTGTTCGTGCTGCCATCTTTGCACAGCACACTGGAAATGGCGCTCGTGATTGTGATGATCGTGTTCGTGCTGCCATCTTTGCACAGCACACGTGGAAATGGCACTCGTGATTGTGACGATCGTGTTCGTGCTGCCATCTTTGCACAGCACGCGTGGAAATGGCGCTCGTGATTGTGACGATCGTGTTCGTGCTGCCATCTTTGCACAGCACGCTGGAAATGGCACTCGTGATTGTGACGATCATGTTCGTGCTGCCATCTTTGCACAGCACACATGGAAATGGTGCTCGTTGTGATGATTGTGGTCATCACAGTTGTGTTGTCATCTCAGCACAGCACGCATGGAAATGGCGCTTGTTGTGATGACTGTGGTGATCACGGTCGTGCTGCCGTTCTATTTACTGGTGGTGGCTTGAGGAGAGGGGATTGCCTGACCCCTTATACGCATGGGGGAGCAAGGCGAAAGTGGCAAATAAAGCACTTGTGCTTCTCCAAAGCCTTGACTCAGTGTACAAAAGAGCATCTGTAACTTTTCAAGCACCCCTAAGCCACAGACATCCAGAAGCTCTCTACAGTGATGCTACTTTTTGTCTCCTGGAGCCTTGAGGTCTCCAGAACAGTGCCTGGGAGCTCGGCAGAGAAGCTGAGTGGTGGAAGCTGAATGGGGCTGGGGCCAGCGCTGCTGCTCCCCTGGGATCCAGCCAGGTTTTCTCAGATCTGCAGAGAAGGCGCCTGAGGTCTGCCTCGAGAGAGATACCTGTGCGAGCCCCAGGTGTGAACTCAGACATGAACAAACGTGGAGGGCAGTGGTCCAGGCAGCAGAGCTCACTCATCCTCTTAACATGGGAGCCTTCATTGTTCAAAGGTGTGATTCATACACTGACGTGGCATTTTGACACTTTTGAGAGGATAATCTGTTCACTGGCAAACACGTGTGTATCAGTCAAGATTAGTGTGCCTGAGTGTGACAGAAAATAAAAAATAAAAGTGGCTTAAATGAGCTGGACATGCACTTTCATTTCCTGTGGAAGAAGTCTGGGGGGGAGGCAGTCCGAGGACCTTGCAGCCTCTGAGGTCCCAGAAACAAGGTGTTCTACTCCTGCTGCTCCAGCCCTCAGCTCTGAGCTCCTCCTCATGATCCCAGATGGCTGCTGGAGATCCCACCATCAAGGTCTCATTTCAGCCAGCAGGAAGGGGGAAGAAGAGGAGCAGGGCGTGTGTCCCACCATGAGACACTCCCTGAAAGCAGCACACAACTCTCACTTGGGTTGCCTTGGCCAGAACCGAGTCACATGTCCAGCTTCAAGAAAGGCTGGGAAAGAGAAACTTCATCCATGTGTCCAGCTACAGACCAGAGGCTCCGAGGAAGCAGAGGAAGACCAGCAGGCCTGGGATGGTGAAGAATCCTCGTTTGCCCTGAGCCAAACTGCCTTGAGATGGGGTGGGGTCTGCAGGGTCCTTGGGGCCACATCGGCTGACTCCCCGGGCCCTCAGTTTTCCCAGCATGACTCAGCCCTAATGTGGGCCCTGGGTGCCGCTCGTGATCCGCCTGCTTTGTGGCTTCATTCAGCATGTGGAAGTGGTTCCATCATCTGCTCCAGCCAAGGCGAGGCGGGTTCTGCCTCACGGGAAACAGGTCACCCATTCTCTGAGGGGTGTTGCCTTCTGCCCAAGTATTTGGGGCACAGCACTAGTTGGGGGTCACTGCAGTGTAGCATCCAGGTTCACACCCAAAGACTCTTCTGCCCACCAACAGCCAGCCAGTGACCCAAAAGCATGCCTGTCCTCTAGAACTTCCTGTCGAGCCAGGTCTCACCATGTCCCTCCGGAATGGGGCAGCCTCCATTCCCTATTTTGCGGGAGGCTCAGTTGCCAACAGTCCAGAGTTCCTACCGAGTTCTTCCGGGGGCCTGTGTGGCAGCCTTGAGTCAGCAAAGAGTCCCTGAGTGTCAGTGACACACCTCACGCCATGCAGGCACAGAGAATCCACGGACAGCATGCACTTGTCCTCGGGAAGCTGCTGCCCATTGGACAGGTGGGGCACCAGACAGAGGCCTCCCATCCTTAACATCCCAAGACAAACCTGCTAATTAAGGCTTCAGCTGCAAAGGGGAAGGCCCTCTTGTGGTTCTCTGGCAGCGGTCGGCACAACAAGCTCGCCCCCTGCCCTAGGAGGAGGACCTGTGGTCAGCTTCTACCTTCAGGAGGGTGACTCTCTGGCAGCCGTCGGCAAGCTGAGCTCGCCCCTGCCTTGGGAGGAGGACTTGTGGTCAGCTCCTACCTTCAGGAGGGTCACAGGAGGCTGTGCACAAGCCCCACTGACGGTCTGAGCTCTGGGGCCGTGTGCTCTCGCTGGGTTTGGGGGGATTGTTACTGATGGCAGAGCGAAGGTGACTTGAGATGCATCAGTTCTCTATGAGGGCTTGAAGTCCAGGCCACTTTTGAGCCAGTCCATCTGCTCATCTCTAGAGTAAGGAGGAAAAAGGAAAAAACACTTCTAATTTCTCTGTCTGTCTCATACCCAGCTGTGGAACGAAGGACTGATTCAACCGCCTCCCCACTTCGCCCTCCAGATTCCCCTTAGAGACACAGGCTGGTTAGGGTATCTGAATTATTTGAGCAAAATTTTCATGCTTAGGGAAAAGCTTGATGTGATCAAAACCTAAGTCTCAGGACATCAAATCCCCAGATGTTTAAGGTAGACTATATATATCAAGCCTTTGAAGAGTTCAAAGGAATGCTAGCCAATGAGTGAAAGAAAATCTGAAAACTTCACCAGTCCTTGCCTGTCATATGAACTTGATGATCTAACCTGTAGTCTTGGATGTCAGGGGCCTCAGAAACACAACTTCCAAACCAGAACATCCTTGGGGGATGAAGACAACAGGGATCCTAGGAGTCCAATTCTAGTCTCTCCATTCTGGATATCTCCACATCAAGAATGAATAATAGATGGAGTCCAGCTGTTTTGTAGCAGACTGCAGATTAGTGATTCACTGATTGTAATCAGAAGCAGCTGCTCATAATCACAGCACAGGTACGGACGCTCATTGTCAAGTACTAGGTGTTAATTTTTTGCCTATACCCTGAGCCTGAGGCTAGGAGTGTCTTGAAGCTAATGATAACATAATCTTGCAAACATTAATTAGAATTTCTTGAACTTATTCTAATAATTTGTTATTTTGCCAGGCTTTAGTATTTTAGGTATTTATGTGTTTTAAGGTTTTATTAAATATTTTAGGTGATTATTAGCTCTATTTTTTAACAATATGGGTCCTCAATAGAAATCTGGATGGATGGATGGATGGATATATGCTTGCATAGGTAGATGGACAGAATGGATGGAAGGAAGGATAGATGGATGCATGCATGGATGGATGATGGATAGTGGGTGAATGGATGAGTGGATAGAAGGATGGAAGGATAGAAAGATGGATGGGTGCATGTATGTCTGTATGGATCATGGGTGGATGGATGAATGCTTGGTAGTGGATGAATACATGGATGAGTGATGGATAGTATATAGATAAATGGATGGATGAGTGGATGGATGGATGACAGATTGGCTGATGGATGAGAGGAAGGATGGATGCATGCATGGATGATAGGTGGATGGATAGATGGATAGTGGATGGATATAAGGATGGATGGATGGACGGGCTGATGGATATATAGGAGGAAGGGTGGATGCATGTACGCATGGATGATGGGATATGTGGATGGGTAGATGGATAGTGGATGGGTGGATAGAAGAGTGGATGGATAGATAATGGATAGTGTGTAGATGGATGCATGGTGAGTGGATGGGTAGATGAATGGATGGATGAGTGGGTAGATGGATGATGGATAGTGGATGATTGGATGGATGGATAAGTGTATTATGGAAAGATAATGGATAGTGGATGATTAGATGGATGGATAAGTGTATTATGGATAGATAATGGCTAATATATAGGTGGATGGATGATGGATAGCATATAGATGGGTGGATGAGTGGATAGATGGATGATGGATAGTATATAGATGGATAGATGAGTGGATGGATAGTTAATGGATAGTATATAGATGGATAGATGAGTAGGTGGATGGATAGTGTATAGATGGATGGATGGATGGATGAGTGGGAGGATGGCTCATGGATAGCAGATGGGTGGATGGATGCATGAGTGTATTATGGATGGATGATGGATAGTGGGTGAGTGGATGGATGGATGAGTGTATAGATGGATAATGGATCGTATATAGATGGATGGATGAGTATTTGGATGGATGATGGATAGTGTATAGATGGATGAATGGATGAGTGGGTAGATGAATGCACAATGGATAGTGGATGAGTGGATGGATGAGTGTATGGGTGATTGATGGATAGTATATAGATGGATGGATGAGTGAATGGATGGTTATTGGATGGTGTATAGATAGAGGGAGGGATGGATAGATGAGTAGATGGATGGATGATGGATAGTGTATATATAGATGGATGAATGAGTGCCTGGATGGATGAATGGCTTCCTAACCCATGTCCCTCCTCCCCCTTAGCCACGTCTCTCACAGTTATCTTCACCACAACCTATGTCATCATTCTCTGTGACATCAACAACCATTGGTTTCCCTGGCCTCTGGTTTATTTGTCTTCCTGTTTGCATTCTCCCCAATCCTCCATCTACCTCAGCCACTGCCTCTGCCCCGGCCACAGGTGCAGACTCCAGCTCATTCAGAGTGGCTTCTATCCCACCATGCCATCCAAGGCCAGCTGTGATTTCATGGTGCTGAAGCCAATGGCCACTCTTCAATCCTCATCAACGGTGGGCTCTCCATCAGCTTTTGAGAGCTAATAAGCCCCTTCTCAAAACTTCCTCTTGTCTTGGTGTCAACCATGCTGGGCTCACCTTCATCTCCGATGTCTCTGGCTGCTCTTTCTCAGGCTCATCAATGGTGGCCTCCCCACATGCTCTCCAAATGCTGGGTTCCTCAGGACACTTCTCTCCAGACACCACCTCCCTCCATGACCTCATTCATCTGTATAACTCCAAATGGCAGCCTTGGAGTGAATTGACCCTGAATTTATAGCTCTGACCAGATCCTAGAGTTATGTCTTTACTCAGAGGTCTTACAGGCCTCTCATAACTAAAACTGAATTCTTGTTGCTGTCTCCAAACTTATGATGGTGCTGGTTCTCAAGAGAGAGGACAGCACTGTTCACAGGTGAGTTGCCTTCTTCCACCTACACTCAGCAGAGGCAGCAAAGTGCACCCGGGTGGCATTGGCACGAGGATGCTGGGTGTGTCATCTGCACCTAGATCCTGCCACACCTGCCTTGGGGTCACACAAGCTGTCCAGTATGCCTGGCCTCATCCTCCTCTCCTCCAGCATGGGAGATTCCACCAGGCTGCAGGGTGCACTCTTGCCTCCCCTCCAGCGTGGGAGACTCCACCAGGCTGCGGGGTGCACTCCTGCTGCCCTGTGGCAGTTTCTGTTTCCTTCATCCTCGGCTCCAAAGGGCAAAAAGTGAGCCCCAGCCTGACACTTTCCCTCTGGGTGAGGCTGTCAAATCCTCTCCTTTCTGATTTCACCTTTCCTGGCATGTAGAGAATAAGGAATAACTCCAAGATCATTCTCATGGGTTTTGAAACCTCAGATGCAAAAGAAGAAATGCTCTGAGGTTCCTCAGCCTCCAGATGCCACCTCCCAGATCACTCCCCCTTGGCTTGGCCTCAGGTGAAGGTGTGTGTATGTGTGTGTGCATGTGTGTGTGCACGTGTGTAGGGGTCTGCTGTGTGCATGTGTAAGAATGCGTGTGTGGGGGAGTCTGCTGCGAGTGCATGTATGAGTGTGTGTGCGTGTGTGTGCACGTGTGTGGGTCTGCTGTGTGCATGTGTAAGAATGCGTGTGTTGGGAATCTGCTGTGAGTGCATGTATGAGTGTGGGTGTTTGTGTGCATGTGTGTGGGGATCTGCTGTGTGCAGGTGTGTGGAGTGCATGTGTGTGGATGTGTTGTGTGTTTGAATATGCATGTATATGGGTCTGCTGTGTGCATGTATGTTTGAGTGCATATGTGACTGTGTTGTGTGTGTGAACGTGTGTGGGTCTGCTGTGTGTGACATGGGTGTGGTGTGTGCACATGTGTGTGTCTGCTGCATGTGTGGATTGCATGTCTGAATGTGTTGGTGTGTGACTGTGTGGGTCTGCTGTGTTCATATATGTGTGAGTGCATAAGTGTGGGTGTTCTATATGTGTGTGCGTGTGTGGGGGTCTGCTGTGTGCATGTATGTGGAGTGCATGTGTGAGTGTGGATGTGTTGTGTGTGTGCATATACATTGTGGATCTGCTGTGTGTATGTGTGTGGTGGTGCATGTGTGACTGTGGGTGTGTGTGTGCATGTGTGTGGAGTGCCTGTGTGTGTGTGGGTGTGTTGTGCGTGTTAACGTGTTTGGGTCTGCTGTGTTCATGTATGTGTGAGTGCCTGGGCTAGTGCAGGTGTGTTGTGTGTGTGCACATAAGCATGTGTCTGTTGTGTGCGTGTGTGTGACTGCATGTGTGGGTGTGGGGGGGGTCATGCAGTGTGACCGCATGTGTGAGTGTGTTTTGCGTGTGCATGAATACACAAATATTGTGTGTGTGCCCATGGCTGGCAGTGGGTGGGCGGGTGATGGGGCGTGCAGAGGGATCCCATCCTTCCAGGAGACGTGACAGGGAGCCCCCTCCCATCCAGCACCCTCCCCTGAATGCGCCTGCGCTGCCAAAAGGAGGTAGGGGTGGGGAGGGCTGTGCCGTGGCCGCTCGGTGTACCCTTGTGGCGGGAGGGCTGTGCTGCGGCCGCTCGGTGTGTGCTTGGGACGGGGAGGGCTGTGCCGTGGCCGCTCGGTGTGTGCTTGGGGCGGGAGGGAGGGCTGTGCTGCGGCCGCTCGGTGTGTGCTTGGGACGGGGAGGGCTGTGCTGCGGCCCCTCGGTGTGTGCTCAGGCGCTGTGAGCCTGCAGGGCGCCCTCGCGCTTCTTCCTCTGCGCAGCCCCTGGTGTTGCGTTCTGAGCTGAGGCTTCCTAATTGACGCTGACGGATAGGCTCAGACTCGAGCCGACAGAGCCAGCTGAGCGGAGCCTGTTAAAAATCTCACTTATTCACCCAAGTCCTCTACCACACTCCTGTCCCTGTCAGGGCCATGCTGATGAGGCATGGGGGTGGGGGCTCACTTTGGAAGACCCAGCGCCAAATGAGCGCGTCCCTGGGTGCTGGAGCTCCCAGGCAGCAGAGCCCTGGGCTTCCGAAGGGGGCTGCCCAGGCCACCCTGAGCGGGTGCAGGTGGGCCACTGTGGACCCAGGCCCAGCAGGTGTTTGGGGGGCTGGGGCCAGTGGTGTCCACAGGGCAGCTTAGTGGCAGAAATGAAGAATCCCACAGGCACGTGGGCTGATGGCCTCTGTCCTGAGAGGAGGCTCGGGGTGCAGATTTCATGGGTGCCTGGGCCTGGCCTGTCCTGAGAGGTGGCTCGGGGTGCAGTTGTCATGGGTGCCTGGGCCTGGCCTTGCTGGTTTCGGAGGAGGGGTGTGTTGGGCGAGGGCTGCTGGAGGAGGGCGGGCCAGCTTCTCTTGTTTGTGGCTGGAGTGCCATGTGCCTGGCACACAGGAGGTTCTCCACACGTAATGAATCAATTAATCACAAAAGCATTTATGTTTTACATTTTCACTAAAATTAACATTTAATCTTCCTAATAATTGCCTGAGGGGTAAATACTATATTGTCTTCATTTGGCACATGAGGAAATTAAATCTTAGCATCCCAGGGACTCACACCCAGGGCCTTGGACTCCAGTGCCCCCACTCACTCAGCCAAGGGAGGCACCAGCTGGGGGCCTCGGTGTCGTGGCCTCTGCGCTTCTGACACCGGGGCCTTGGACGCCAGGTGCCCCTCATCACTCAGCCACAGGAGGCACCAGCTGGGGGCCTCAGTGTCATGGCCTCTGCCCTTCTGACACCCAGGGCCTTGGACTCCAGTGCCCCCCATCACTCAGCCACAGGAGGCACAAGCTGGGGGCCTCAGTGTCATGGCCTCTGCCCTTCTGGAAGCTGCCACCTGAACTCCTTGGCTCAGGCCACGCCCTCTCTTGAGACGTCCCTCCCCGTTTCCTGTCTTCCTCATTGTTGAAGATGCAGCTTGGGCACCTGGCCCCCAAGACATCTTCCCAAATGTCCAGATTATTGATCCAGCTCCCCAATGACCCCCACCCATCTCTGAGGCCACACAGCCCCCGTGTCATTTCCCACACTTTAGAAAAAACCGCCCATCTGTTTCTCTGCTGCCAGACCGCAGCCTCCACCTTCCCTCCCTATGACCAACACACTGCCCGCATCTACCACACACATACCGTACACCACACATGCACGGGCACACACATACACATGCATGCAAACACACATGTGCACACACTTTCACAGGAATGCACACACATCACACACCTACCACACACGCCACACATGCACATACACATATACGTATGCACACACTACACACACCCACACTGTACACACAACACACGTACCACATATGCACACACCACACATGCCACACATCCATAGACACAAACATATACATATATACACACACCGCACACATGCCCCACACACAACACACATACCACACATGTACAAACATATGCACATACCATGCACGTAACACACACGTACACCATACATACACATCACACGATACATACACACATCTCACTACACACACCACACAAACATCACGTGCACTCACCACACACACGCACCACACACATACACTACACACACACACCAAACATGCACACATACACAGACGTGTACACATGCACACATCACACACACGTCTCTCACACATTACACATAGACACACACATGCATGCACACAGGTCACACGGACACACCCTCTGCAGGGCAGCCAGGGCTCTCCTCGGCCCCCTCACCCCATTGGTGGCCCCGGCCTTAGCTCCAGATGCTGCTTTGTGTGGGTCGGGTGTGTCCCTGGTCGACAGGTCCTCTCAGATGCATTCTCTCCTCTTTTCCCTGAGGACAGATGTGGTGTGATGTGGTCTTTGGCCACCTGAGGACGTGGGGAGGACTGGATGGGATGAAACGGTGCCGTGATGGTGGCTCTGGGGTGGCTCTGGCAGTGGCACCATCTGCCTGATACTCGTTTGACCTCAGTGACCCCCTCCTTTCCCCACAGCCTGCTCCTCATTGTCTTCTCAGCTCCCTGTTCTCCTGCTGGGAGGCACAGTCAAAAGGGGGGTTTGTCACGGTTTCCTGCGACATGATTCTTCGTTTGGGGGAGCAGCAATGTCCTCTCCGAATAAGACACACAGACCCCCAGTGCACCAGCAAAATGCAGCAGAAGGGAAGCAGAGCCGGACATGTGCAAAACCCTCTCCTAAGAGCACAAGTGAAGGGTTTTACGTGAAAGGATTTGGGTTTAAATCAGAGCTGCTGGTGTGACGTGTCAGCAGCCTGGGGAGGAGGGACCCGCGGCGCCCCCGGAACACAGCGCTCCCATGCCGACACCCCCGGTGCACAGCCTCCCTCCACCTTGAGCAGCGAGAGGGCCCATCGGCCTCCGGGGTGTCAGCAAATGGCCCGAGACTGGCCGGAGGCCAGAGGCATGTGGTCGGCAGCCCATCTGCAGTGCCCTGGATGTGGGGACCCCTGTTACAGAGAGGTCTTGGGGTGCCCAGCCCCGTAACTAAGATGGGATATTCCTGAGTAAAGAGAAAAGAGGGAGGAGAAAGGGAGGGAGATGCTGCAGGGTCTGTGCGAATCCACATGTGGGGCAAGAGAGGGGGCCAGGGAGCTGCAGTCCCAGCAAAGCACTCAACGCCACGGCAGAGGGCAGAGTCCCGCACCACCCGCTTCCAAGGATGTGCCGAATGCCAGCCTGCCTGCTTTTCTGAGAGCAGAGCTCCTGTCTGAGTGCCAGGGGCCTGAAGACTGCGAGGGCTTCAGTGCCTGCCCCCGGGCCTCTCCTGGAGACAGGCAGTGGACAGTTAAAAGAACACTAGGGACTTTAAACACATCCCCGAAATCTTAAGGACTTAACCCAAGAAAAGTTTGTTTCTCACTCATATCCAGTGCAGCATCCTGGGGTGGAGTGTGGCTCTGCTCCGTGTGGCCACTCTGAGATCCAGGCTGGCTCGGCCTCTGCCAGCCCTTGGCTTCCAAGCTTGCCCTGCCCTAGAGCTCGTGGAGGGGAGGAAAGTGCGTGGAAGGTCTCCACAGCCAGTTTAGGGTGGAACCCATCACTCAGTCACCCTGGGGCCCACACAGGCCCCCGACCACACTGAGCAGCAGAGTCTGCAAGGTAGCGTGGCCCAGGGAGGCAGGGCAGGCACGGGGCAGCAGCTGGTCTCCACCTCAGAGCACGCTAGGAGGCGGGAGGCAGGAGGCGAGCCCGCAGGGCTGGGGGGTCTCTGGGCTGCAATTCATGGAATTCTGTGTCTTCTCAGGCTGCTGCTGTGAACAAGGGTGGAGAAGGAGCGAGTGTATTTGTATATATGAGGGGAGCATGTGTTCACATGTCCACCAGCGAGAGGGCGTGATCTGTACGTGCATGAGTGAGAGCACATCTTCACATCTGCACGAGGGTGACAGTATGTTCATATGAGCACGAGCCAGAGAGGGCGTGTGCTGGGGAGTCTGCAACATGCTTACTTGTGTGAATCTTGCCGCTGGGCTCTTTCTGAAGCACAGCGGTGTCTGCAACGTGTCACCGCCTGAGCGTGTGCAGAGTGTGCACAGTGTGCACTGCTTAGCCTCTGCTTTGTGGCACGTGTGTGCTGCTTTACACACATGTGCACGCGCCCCAGCTCATGGCAGGCTGTGAGGGGGGTCTGTCCCAGGATCTCTACAGCTTCTGGTGGCCTCCAACAGTCCTTGGATGTGGGTGGCTCTCTCTTTCACATCGACCCCCATGAGTGCCTGTCTGCATCCGACTGTCCCTTTAAAAGGACACCAGCAACACTGGACTAGGGCCAACTCCCATGACGTTATCTAAATGTGATCCTCTGGAAAGACCCTATTTCCAAACAAGGTCCCAGCACAGAGTCTGGGCCCAGGACCCCAGCACCCTGAGCTCAGCCCACTGGCTGGGGCTCCGGCTTTCCCACCTCGGCAGCGGTGCTTCTCTAAGTGGCTCTACAGGTAACAAAATGTCAGGAAACACCACACACCAGTCCTGCCTTTTGACCACACTGATGCGCGGAGGCCTAGGCCTGGCACCCTGGAGGGCAAAGGACCGAGGAAGAGGCCACGGCCATGGGAGGGCGCAGGCCTGAGCCCACCTGTGGCCCAGCCCTCAGGAGGTGCACACAGCCTCAGCCTCCTGTCCTGCAAACGGCTGGCCCTGCTCTTCCCAGCGTGCCCAGCACCTGTGCACAGCAGCACCCAGGCCAGGTGAGGGCGGTGAGGCTGAAGGGCGCAGAATCTTCTGCAGGGAAACCGGTCATGCAGGCCCAGCAGCCGGAGCCTGCTTCCACGTCTCCACTGCCTCCCGCGCTGCTACCAGAATAAAGACTAGGAGGGTTCAGGCGCAGAGGAGAGAAACGCAGGGCCCCGTGTGGAAGGTCAGCCTCAAAGTCACCTGAAATCAAACATCACCGTCACCATGCACAGGTGACCACTTAGCTTTGGAGAAACAAATATTTAAAGTTGGGTGAGATTTGCTTCCCTCCATCTGGGACTCGTGCGCTTCTGTGCAGAGGCGCCCTCTGCAAAGTGTGGAGACCTGAAACAGGCTGCCTGCAAAGCTGCTCCGAGACAAGAAGCCAATTCAAAGATGAAAAGAAGTTCAGTTTTTAGAAACATTTTCAAATAATGGAATGAGCCTGTGGATGGGGTGCTGGGGCCCCATCACTCTGTGTTCATTTGGGTTTAGAGGGATCTCCCTGCTTCTCGCCTCCTTGTCATGGTGAATCGTACATTTTGGGCAGAGGGCGGCAGATGGCCCCGCATGGGATTGGAGAAGACGTGGCTCCCTGCAGCCCTCCTGCCCCCTCCTGCCTCCTCCTGCCCCTGTCCCGCCCCCATCCTGCCTTGCATCTCTCCTCTGTCCCTGTCCTCCCTTTGTCCTGCCCCCTCCTGTCCCCGTCCTGCCCCCGTCCTTCCCCGCGTCTCTCCTCTGTCCCTGTCCTCCCTCTGTCCTGCCCCCTCCTGTCCCCGTCCTGCCCCTGTCCTGCCCCGCGTCTCTCCTCCATCCCTGTCCTCCCTCTGTCCTGCCCCCTCCTGTCCCCGTCCTGCCTCCTTCCTGCCCCACGTCTCTCCTCTGTCCCTGTCCTGCCCCCTCCTGTCCCCTCCTGTTCCCGTCCTGCTCCCGTCCTGCCCCATGTCGAGAGCCAGTTCTCCTGTCCTTGTGGCCTCCCCATCCTTCTCCCTCCCCGTCAAACGCTGAGGAAGCCATTGCTGTCAGGCGGCACCGTGGACGTGGCCTTCTCCCGGGGGCTCTCTGTGGACACCCACGTTTCCTTCATGCGCACATCCGTTTTATGATGTGGAGCTTTAAGGACCTGGGAGGAAATGGGAGGTTTGCAGTTGTAAATGGCGTCAGCAGGGGCTTCCTCGCCTGCCTGTCAAGATGGAGGCCAAGCCCAGGGAGGGGTTCCTGAGCAGATGGCAGGAGAAGGCCCTTCGCCGTGTCCCCCAGGGGCTCTGTGCACCGGGCCTCACCTGCGCAGCACGGCAGTGTGGGTGAGGCGACCACTGCCTCGCGTGGGCACAGTCTCGCAGCTCTGAAGAGGCCGTTGGGGCAGAACAATCCCCCTCAGTCTAAGGAGCAAACTCTTCCAAAGCACCACAAACTGCGACTTGTGTCGGGGCTCTCACGGTGGGGTCCCCGGGGTCACCAGCAGCATCACCTGGGGAACAACGCAAATGCACGTTCTTGGGCCCAGCCCTGGCTCAGAAGCTCTGGCTGGCCCCGAGCTGTTTTACCAGCGCTCCAGGCCATTCTGACTCAGGGTCCAGATGAAAACCACCGGGGTAAGGAGTGCGTGCTGTGTAGACAGCCACACGCAGGGCAGCTGGAGCACTCGGGGCAGCTGCTAATTAAAAAGCAATGCTCATTCCTCAGTGGACATCTGGAAAATACAGCGATGCAGTGAGGAAGAAATGCGACTCCCCCGGACCCGCCCAGAGGCAGCAAAGGCGCTTATCATTCGTGGGCATCTTGTCCTCTGATCTTTCTTCTGCGCATTTGAACTTTCTTTTTTATACGAGTAGGATCACCACATTTTGTACACTAACAAAGTTTAACAAATTGTTAGACTTTCCCATGACATTAGGGCCTTTTCCATTTAACGAGAGCTGCACATGCTGTTTTGGGGACCTGAGTGGCGTATCGAACCCCTGTCCACCTCTGACTCTGGTCTCCCACCCTCTTCCCTCCCCACTGTTCCCCGCTGTCCTTGGTCTTTGTTGTCCTAGCCACACCGGCATCCCAGCACTGGCTGGACTCACACCCCACAGCAGGAGGACCGGGCAGGGTGAGGGGTCCCAAAGGTCTGGGCTTCCACTGAAGTTCCACTTCTCCAACCGGCTTGCCCTGGCCCTGTCGCTGCCTTCTCTGCGGTCCCACGCGCTCTGGACATGCTTGTCTGTGGGCCGGGGTGGTTGGCTTGGGGGAGGCCCACGCACTCTGGAGATGCTTGTCTGTGGGCCCGGGTGGGTGGCTTGGGGGAGGCCCACGCGCTCTGGAGATGCTTGTCTGTGGGCCCGGGTGGGTGGCGTGGGGGAGGCCCACGTGCTCTGGAGATGCTTGTCTGTGGGCCCGGGTGGGTGGCGTGGGGGAGGCCCACGCGCTCTGGAGATGCTTGTCTGTGGGCCCGGGTGGTTGGCGTGGGGGAGACCCACGCGCTCTGGAGATGCTTGTCAGCGGGCCCGGGTGGTTGGCGTGGGGGAGGCTGCCGTGCGTGTGGTTTTAGCACAGCACTGGTCTTTGCAGATACACGGCACGTGTCACAGTCATTTGAGCACCGTCCTCCTGTTTGTCACCGAGTCATCTCTTTTTAACAGAAGCTCATCCAGAGGCTGTGGTTCGGGTGAAATTAGGGAGCAGCGTGGAATGTGGGTAGGGACTTTGCTTAGGGACTTCTAAACCAAGACAAAGGCTTCTAGGTTTGGAGGGAGGGCGAGTTTTCCACATCCTAACCCCGGTTTGCACAATGCT
This sequence comes from Pan paniscus, assembly GCF_029289425.2. Lineage (NCBI taxonomy): Eukaryota > Metazoa > Chordata > Mammalia > Primates > Hominidae > Pan > Pan paniscus. The sequence continues at coordinate 194,294,301 of NC_073255.2, read as the reverse complement.
GGTTTCCAAACGGAATTCTCAACATACCAGCCCTGGGCTACCGCTCCGGGAACTCAACCTCCATTTTTGTGAAGCCCAGCCACCCACCTGTGGTAGGTCAGACAGGTGAAATCGTGGGCCTCCTTGGCTATACGTTAAATGGAAGTTAAATGGAAATTGGCCAGCACCCGGCTACCAAGGGTGACACCGGCTGATGAAAGATGCACCAAAGCACAGATGAGCCGTCCGTTCATCTCTCTCGCTTACAACTTTCTCAGCTGACATAGAGTTTCTGGTCTCCTCTGGCAACTTCTTTCTTTTCACCATTAAGAAAAACTCCAAATAATTTCAATTTGCAGCTCATTAGCACCCTATGCACAGGGAGTGTTGAAAGAGTTTTTCTTTTTCCTCTTGATGAAAGAAGTCCCTGGAACTCAGGACGCCCTCCTCAGAATTCTCTCCTTTGTTCTTCCCACCCTCCTCCCTCACCTCCCTCATGCCCCAAAGGGAGTGGAGTGGAAAGGGAGGAAAGAAAGACAAAAAGCGAAACAGGTGCCCCAGGAAGGGCAGCGGAACCCCTCCTCCCGCACAGCCCCTTCCCTCTGGGCATCTCTCCCGGCAAGCCCCAAGGGTCCCAGCACGGGAGGAGGACGGCCCCTCGGATCCAATGAGCGGACCTCACATCCAAAAGGGGCTGCGATGTTGGGGTGCCCCTGCCTTGGCCAGGGCAGACACTGCCCTCTGCTCACCTGTGTGCACCAGAGAACATGGTCGAGGGATGCCGGGTTGATAAGGGGAGCCCGGCCAAACCCTCAGTCACATGGAGTCCGCCTGCCCTGAACCTCCTCATTTCTCACTGCCTGTCCTCAGAGCGAGGCTTTTTTCACTGAGCCATGTCTTAAGTCGAGGGTGGTCCTTCCCTACTTAGACAGCGACCCCATCGCCCTATCACCGGTCGGAGACTCATTCAGCACTGGGGATACAGATGGCCTTGTCCTGAGTTCCAGGGACCCCAAAATGTATAAAACAGCCTCAGCTTTGGTCTAGACCCTAAAATCCAGAGAAGCACCCTATGCAAAGAGGTGTGGGTAGAATCGGACCCGCTGTTTGGACCTCGTCAGATGAGGGTAGGCTGTCACAGCGAGGAAGCCACTGCGTGGAGTCTCGGCACAGGGGCTGGCCTGCAGGGAGCATCAGTCGCCCATAAGCCGAGTGCTCGTCAGGTTCCCCAAGCTTCGCAGCTTGGCAGCATTTATTATTGAGCAAGTATTTCATGGGCTCACGCACGTTCCTGTGTGATGCCTGGTGCTGAGGACATTAAATCCTGTATATTTGGCCAGGGTTCTTAGGATTTGGGTGCCAGCCCTGGGCTATCTCCTGCCCTTAAGCTTAGAAATCTCAAGACGTTGAACACGCTCAGGTACACAGCACCGTGCCAACAGCCACGATGGAGAGGAGACACATCTGCTTCACGTGGAGATTTGGGGTGAAGTCATTTTGATACTAAAACATACGTGTGTGCATATATATATATATAATAGAGTAGATTACAAAAATCCATGAGTTTTTTTTGTTTTGTTTTTTTGTTTTTTTTTTTGAGATGGAGTCTCGCTCTGTCGTCCAGGCTGGGGTACAGTGGTGCGATCTCCGCTCACTGCAAGCTCCGCCTCCCAGGTTCACGCCATTCTCCTGCCTCAGCCTCCCGAGTAGCTGGGACTACAGGTGCCCGCCACCATGCCCGGCTAATTTTTTGTGTTTTTAGTAGAGACGGGGTTTCACTGTGTTAGCCAGGATGGTCTCGATCTCCTGACTTTGTGATCCGCCTGCCTTGGCCTCCCAAAGTGCTAGGATTACAGGCATGAGCCATCGCGCCTGGCCCCAAAAATCCACGAGTTTTTAAGATAACAGATGAAAGTTCAAAGACATCTCCTACCTGCTGCTGACCCTCAGTGCTCAGTCTTCAGAGCCCCCGATGTGGCTGGGGAGGGTCTCATGGAAAAGCGTGAGCCCTGGGGTGAGGAGCACAGCCCCCAGCAGTCCCACCATCCCCGTGGAGAGCCCAGCCCCCAGTAGTCCCACCGTCCCCGTGGAGAGCCAGGCCCCAGAAGTCCCGCCGTCCCCGTGGAGAGCCAGCCCCCAGCAGTCCCGCCGTCCCCGTGGAGAGCCAGCCCCCAGCAGTCCCGCCGTCCCCGTGGAGAGCCAGCCCCCAGCAGTCCCGCCGTCCCCGTGGAGAGCCAGCCCCCAGCAGTCCCGCCGTCCCCGTGGAGAACCCAGCCCCCAGCAGTCCCGCCGTCCCCGTAGAGAGCCTGTGCCCAGCACGGCACCTCTAGCCCAGCCTGGCATAGCCTCGTCAAGTTGCAGAGCCCCCAGTGCTGGGGCACCCGCCTGTGGACCCCACATGTCTAGATCGCTGCTTTGGGATCACGGGGGATGGTGCGCTGCGACCATCATGTGTTGTGAAGTTCTGTGCTCACTGTCCGCAGCCTTTGCTTAAACAACAACGGTTGGCTTTATCTGATGAAGGTGGAACTGCAGTGTTCTCCACGTGGCCCTCACATGGCTCCGCAGAAGCTCAGGGTGTTGTGGGCCAGGTTCGCCTCCACCCACTTCAGCCAGCAGGGGCAGCTCCCCCGTCCTCTGCCGAGCCCTCGTGAGTTGGACGGTGGCCCCGGCTTCCAGCTCCGGCCTGGCAGTTCCCTGATCTCCTCCCCACGCACCCTCTGCCATCAGCCTGGTATTTTCCATGACCCGTTACAGTCCTGTTCCCCAAACCTGCCTCCTGTTCAAGGACAGCAAGTCCATCCCATGGGCAGGGCCCAGCAGGACTGGGCCAGTGAGACGGTTTCCTGTGAGGATCCTGGGGTCAAAGTGCCACAAACTGGGTGGCTTCAAACCACAGAAATGAATTGTCTGACGGGACCGTGGGCCGGAAGCTGGAGATCCAGGTGTTGTCAGGGCCGCGTGCTCAGGAAGCTCTCGGGCGACTCTCTGTGGCTCCTGGCAATGCCGGGGGCTCCTTGGCAGGTAGACGCCTCACTCCGTTCCGTCTCCGTCCTCGCGTCGTGTCTGTGCTGTCTCTTCTTAGAAGGACGCCGGCCGTACTGGATAAGGGCCTCATCTTTACTAACCCCATCCACAGAGACCCTATTTCCAGAAGGCGGCATTCACTGTGCTGGTGTTAGGACTTGAACGTGTCTTTTTGGGGAAACGGTTCTGCTCGCCACAGCGCCTCGGTGTCATCTCATCCAACCCTGGGCCTACACAGGAGCTCACACAGCGGGGGTGGCGCCGGGCTCCTTCCATACCTCGCTCAGGGCTGAGCCCCCTCCAGGGCCAGAGTCACAGCCTCCTGGCTCCACAGAGCATCTGGCTCATTGCAACACATTCCTCTTTGGACTGACTCAGCTTTCGAAACCTTCTTACTTATGCTAAGCAACTGTACCCACAAGTTCATGTTTCTGGTGTACTATTTTGCTTTTTCTCATGCACATTAAAATAAAGTTTTAAAAACTGCCCACATTCCACATAAAAGCAAGTGACACACCACACTTCGGGAAGTGCTGCAGGGACTGAATGTGTGAAATGTGAACCGTCCAAGGCAACAACTGAATCTTATAGATGCTTAATCCAAAAGAGCGTTTTCAACAAGATCAATTCCAGGCCCAGGGTTTGTCCAGGACAGCGGTCCATACTCTTTTTGGCACCAGGGACCTGTTCCATGGAAGACGGTTTTTCCATGGACCAAGGTTGGGGGAAGGTTTCAGGATGATTCAAACGCATTACATTTACTGTGCGCTTAATTTGTGTTATTATTACATTGTAATATGTAATTAAATAATTATAAAACCCACCATCATATAGAATCAGTGGGTGCCCTGAGCTTGTTTTCCTGCAACTGGCTGGTCCCATCTGGGGGTGATGGGAGACAGTGACAGATCATCAGGCATTAGATTTTCATAAGGAGCGTGCAACCTGGATCCCTCACATGCACAGTTCACAACAGGGCTCAAGCTCCTATGAGAATCTGATGCCACTGCTGATCTGACAGGAGGTGGAGCCCAGGCAGTACTGTGAGCCATGGGGAGTGGCTGTAAATACCGACAAAGTTTCACTCGCTCACTTACCCGCCACTCACCCGCTTACCTGCCACTCACGTACTGACTCACCCACCACTCACCGGCCACTCAACAGCTCACTCTCCCGCCACTCACCCACTCACCTACCTGCCACTCACCTGCTCACTCACCCACCACTCACCAGCCACTCAACAGCTCACTCACCCGCCACTCACTCACTTGCCACTCACTCACTCTCCACTCACCCTCCACTCACCCGCTCACTCACCCTCCACTCACCCGCTCACTCACCCACCACTCACCTCCTGCTGTGCACCCCAGTTCCTAACAGGCCACAGACTGGTGTCAGTCCGTGGCCCAGAGGTTGGGGATGCCTGGTCCAGTGGGAAGACATGGGTGGGAGATCTGGGATGCCCATGGACTTTTATAGAGTGTGAGTTTGGGGGCAAACACACTTGGAGTTGGACCTCAGCTCTGCTGCTCACTAGCCAATGATCTCAGCTCACAGTGCTTAATGTTCTAAGCCTCAGTTTTCTCATCTGTAAAGTGGGAATCATAGCAGCAGTTCTCAGGGATTTGGTAGGGTCACCCACGTAAACATCCATCCCAGAGCCTGACGTGCCATGAGAGGCTCCACAGACACTGGATCTCAGCTTCTGCCCTGGAAGGAAGCCACTGTCCCCAGAACCACTTCCGGGCCAGAGTGAAGGCAGCTGGACAGCAGGAGGCCAGCCATTTGCAGGGGCAGTGCCTAGTCTCTGCAACTGACAGCTGTGTGGAACCCTGCAGTGTTCAGTACAAAGCTCCAGGATGTGAAGGATTAGTCGGCTCTCAGGCATGCAGCCCTGCCCTCACCCTCCTGTGATGAATTGGGCCAGGCAAAGAGTAGAAATAGGAGCAGTCCCCTGGCTGTGCAGAAAGGCATCTGCCCACTGGGCTCCTGCTTGTCCCAAGGAACACCTCTTCCCTCCCCATGGCCCCAGGTCTGAGGCTCCATCCTCCTGGGACCAGAGGAGACAGCTGGGCCCTGTGGAGTCCTAAACCTTGGCCACATCATGACAAGGGCAGGGAGTGCTATTCCTGCTCTCTGAACCCACACTCATTCTGGCTGCCACGTGTGTGCAGCACCATCTCTCCAAGCAGCCGTCTTGTGGCTTCCCCATCCAATGGGCCGGGATTTCCTTGTAATCAGCCAGGAAGCATTCCTACTCTGTCTGCCCCAACCCATCTCAAGAGGGCACGGAAAGGGCTGGGCACCTGCGAGCTGACAAACCCCATTGTTGTGGGAACATATGTGTTCTCGGGCACAGTTCCCTGGTGGTACAAACCATTCACCTACAGCTTTGCCTGCTACATCAGAAGGGCCCCATTTCTGCCTCTCCTCCCAGAAGATCATGTCAAAGACACCAGCCTGGCCAAACCTAGCAGAGAACTGAGGGCCCAGTCTGGGGAAGAATCAGCTTTCTGCTAGAAGGAGGTGGGCCCTGAGGGGAGCAGAGGCTCTCCCTGGAACAGAGGAGCTGATGCTCAGAGGGGAGCCCAGGGCAGCCCCTGAGCTTGGTGCTGCTGAGGTGCAGGTCTGATGGGATAGAGGCTGTGCACGCAGAGGAGAGCGGGAAGCTGGGCCCATGCCAGTGGCCCTCCAAGTACTCACTTTGTCCATGCAGACCACCGGGCCCTGGTCTGCCTGGACTGAGGGGGTTCTCAGTGCCTCAACCCAGATAGCTCTGAGAAACTGGCAGGCCACGGAAATCATCCTGGCCTCCTCAGAAAGATCCAATAGTTCCCAATAATCCTGCCAGTAAGAATGCAGAGACAGAAGATGTACACACACACACACATACATGCATATGCACATACACATGCATATATCTTTATGGGCACACAGATGTACACGCATATACATGTATACACACATATGCATCTATGTATACATACATACACACATATATACATATATGCATCTATTGCACACATTTACACCTGCACTTATACATATATACCAGACATCTATATGCACACATATGCACACATACATGCACACATATACATATATATGCATACATCTGTATGTACATATGTGCATATTTTTGTACACGTGCATGAATACATATGTAGATATGCATATATACACATATATACATGTACATACAGGTTGAGCATCCCAGATCTAAAACCCAAAATGCCCCCAAATCGAAAACTTTTTGAGCACAGGCCTGACCCTGAAGGAAAATGCTCATTTGGAGCATCTTGGATTTCAGATTTTTGTATTTGGGATGCTCAACCAGTAAGTATGATGCAAATATTCTAAAATGCAAAATTTGAGACACTTCTGGTTCTAATCACTTCAGATAAGGAATGGTCGACCTTTATATATATTACACACACACACACATTTTTGTGGCTTGTGATAGTCTGCTCTCTACTGTGTGCACATCTTCCCACACCTCTTCACAAAGAGGCTAAGTGGGCCTTTCATGTGCACTCAGCATCAGCAGCTGGCACAAAACCACCTGGGCCGTCACCCAGCCGGTGCACACACAGCCACGGTGTGTGTGGAGAAGCAGCAGACCCCATCGTTAATGCAGAACAGGACAGGGCTGGCCCCAAGCACTCGGGTCCCTCCTGCCTCAGAACAAAGCCAGGCTCACACAGACACTCCATGTCCCCAAGGTAGGGGCTCCTGGGGCCTCTGGCTGTGTCTCTCTCCCTTTTGAATTGCTTCTGTTCTGCTTTGCAAAACACTGCCTGGTCTTATTATTGAAGTTACTTTCTTGGGTTTATTAAGATTCTTCTCTTACTCAAATATTGACCAAGGCCTGCCCTGCCCCCACCCCTTAACCGGCAAACAGGCTGTGGAGCCATAACCTGACACCAGACATAACGACACAATGTTAATGACTTTAAACAACCAGGAGTTTACGTCGAATACATGTTCTATGCATCTAATTTTCATCCCTGGTGCCCATTTAAATTCTTTGCATGTTTTAAAAATGTATGTCTTCCTTCTCCCATCTCCCTGAATTTTACTCCAGCCTAATTTATAAGAAAAATGTGCTTTGAACTTTTAACTAGGATGCTGGAGAACAAGCCACCTTTCATTCCTGATGAGCTGAGATCTTTTCCCTTTTCTTCAAACCTTCAGTTGATGATGTATTTGCACACACACACACACACACACACACACACAGAGGAGTATATATATTTTTTCTATGCTTCTTAAAGAAACAACAAGTCCTTTTAAAACACCTTTCAAATGCACAGTATAAGAAGCACTGTGGGGGAGAGGAACAGAGACTCCCAGAGAAGGAGTTTCCTTAATGCTTACTGGAATTTGCTATTTTCTTCTTTTCATGGAAAATGTGTCTGAGAGCACCAGTACAGCTATTATCTGTATCCTGTGGCCTTTGTGGGTATTTCCAGGCAGAGAGAGGACTGAGTCTAGTGTGCAGAGCGGCACTCCCACCCCACGCTGAGGCAGCACATCCCTCTGAGAGCTCAGGGGCAGCAAGGGCAGTGAGGGCACTGCATGGCGAGAGGGTAACCTGGATCACACCAATGTGGGATGCTTGTTGCCAGGCTCCACACACAGTGGATAAAACCAGCCTTCTCTTGTGAGTGAGGCCTAGACCTGCAGGGTGGGAAGAGGTAGGACTGGGAGAAGGGCGGCTGGGAGGAAGATGACATCGGATCTGTCTGCAGAAATCATCTGTCAAGAGTCAGAAGGCGTCAGATCTTGCTGAATGGTGGGTGGGTGGTCTCTGCATCACCTGCTGGTCACCCAGTAGGGCGAGAAGGGTCAGCGGGGAGACTGTGTGCATGTGTGTGCAAGTGTGTATGTGTGTGTGCACGCGTGGGTCCTCACCTTATGTGTCACCCCTCATCTAGAGCTATTTGGCTGGGACCTTGGCATTCTCTGGAGCAGCTGCAGTTACAGAATGGAAGCTCCATGCACAGTCTAGAATCATCTAGAGCTGTTTGCCGGGACCTTGGCATTCTCCGGAGCAGCTGCATAGTTACAGAGTGGAAGCTCCGTGCACAGACACTGGACTTGTTCACCACTGCAGTCCCTAGAACTTGGTCTGACATATCATGAGTGCTCAGCAGGTGCACAACGAATGAAGAAGTGTGTGGAAAGAAGGGAAGGCAGTCCTCACAGACATGGAAGAAAAATTCCCAGCCTTAGCAAATTGTTTCGTGAAGTAGGAGGTTAATCCTCTCTGATATTAAGAGCTAATAAGCACTCTTAAGAGCTGTATGCCACCAAACTATGACTTCGCGGGGGCATTGGGTAAACAGGCCCCTCCACACCCGGTGAGGAATTAGATGCTACGAAATAAGGGCTTGCGCCTGTTTCTTAAGGAATCCCTTACTGTGCAATTTTTAAATTTCCCATAAGATCCTCTTTAATTTTGACTTCTAAATATAATAAGGATACATCAATATTATCTACTCTTGCATATGTTTCTACTAAATAATTTCAATAGTTTTTCTTGAGGAACTTTTAGAAAATGTTTATTATTTCACCGTCTAGGGAAAATGTTAGCAATGAAGAAATTACACCAAAAAGAAAAGTTGACATATTTTGCCATCATGAAAAACCTGCCCAGAGCTCCATAAAAAATCATGCAACAGTTCCCAATTCCAAAATATATTACAAAGCTATGGTTATTAAAACAATACGCTACTGGCATAAAAACAGACTTATAGACCAATGGAACAGAGAGTCCAGAAACAACTCATACACTGCCAAGTGCTCCTTCATAAGCGTGCGGAGAATACACCATGGGGAAGGGTCGCCTCTTCATGGGTGCTGGGGAAACTGGATGTCCACATGCAAAAGAACGGCATCGGACCCTCACCTCACATCCACAAAAACCCACTCAACATGGGCTAAAGACTGAGACATAAGACTGGAAACCATAAACGTACTAGAAGAAAACACGGGGGAAGCATGATGACATTCATCTAGGCAAAGGTTTCTTGGATCTGACACCAAAGGCACAAGCAACAGAAGCAAATGTGAACATGCAGGACAACATCAAACCAGTGAGCTCCTGCATCAGCAGGGAAACAATCAGCAAATCCAGAGGGCAGCCCACAAAAGGTAGGGTGAGTGGCGGGTGTGTGGTCTCTGCATCCCCTACTGGTCACCGGGGAGGAAATATTTGCATACCACATAATGGATAAGGAGTTAATATTTAAAATGTATAGGTGGCTAGGTGTGGTGGCTCACACCTATAATCCCAGCACTTTGGGAGGCAAAGGTGGGTGGATCACTTAAGGTCAGGAGTTTGAGACCAGCCTGGCTAACATGGCAAAACCCTGTCTCTACTAAAAATACAAAAATTAGCTGGGTGTGATGGCGGGCACCCGTAATCCCAGCTACTTGGGAGGCTGAGGCAGGAGAATCACTTGAATCTGGGAGGTGGAGGTTGCAGTGAGCCGAGATGGTGCCACTGCATTCCAGCCTGGATGACAGAGCAAGACTCCATCTCTAAAAAGTAATAATAATAAAATAAAATGTATAGGGACTTCCTACAATTCAATAGCAAATAATAATGATAACCTGATTTAAAAATGGGCAAAGGACTTGAGTAGACATTTCTCCAAAGAAGGCATAAATATGGCCAACACACTGTACATGGAAAGATGCTCAACATCACTAATGATCAGGAACATGAAAATCAGAGCCACGATGAGATGCCTCTCTGTACCCATCAGGAGGCTGTGACCAAAAAGATGCGTGTTGGTGAGGATGTGTAGACTCTGAACACTTACATGCTGTTGGTGGGAATATAAATGGTGCAACCATTATGGAAAACAGTATGAAGTTTTCTCAAAAAATTAAAAATAGAGCCACCATATGATTCAGCAATCCCACTTCCAGATATTTATCCAAAGGAAGTTAAATCAGGACCTCGAAGTGACGGGTGCGCTCCGGAGTTCATCACGGCGTTGTTCACAGGAGCCAAGACATGGAAGCACATGTCCCCCAGGGACGAGCGGGCAGGAAAGCGTGGTGCATAGACACAGTGGGTGCTCTTCAACCTTAATACAAGATGGACAACCTGCCATCTGCAACAACTGGGGTAAACCTGCATGACATGACGTGAAGTGAAACAAAAGCCAGGCCCAGGACAGAGGCTGCATGACGTCGCTGAAGCGTGGAATCTATGACAATCGAACGCACCGAAGAAGAGAGGAGGATGGAGGCTGCCAGGTCTGGCGCTGGGGGAAGCACGGGAAGGGGCCGTTCCAAGGGCACAAGGTTTCAGCGACACGGCCTCAACGCGGTCTCGACATCTGCCGTACGGTTGAGAGCCAACAGTAGCACACTGCACACTCAGGGAAATGTCAACACGGTGGGCCTTGCTACACGTTCTTAGCACACGGAAGTGAAGGCCCCATGAAGGAAGCGGAGTCGGAGAGGGACGCCGTGGCCGGTTTCACGGTGGAGGAAGGAGCTGCACGCCGAGAAATCCAGGCAGGTGCCACAAGCCTCAAAAGGTCAGGAGCCGCCCCAGAGCGTGCGGCCCACCAAAGCCCTGACTGCAGCTCAGTGAAACCCATCTGGACCGTGGCCTCCTGTGAGAGAATAAATGTGTGTTGTTTTCCTGCAGGTTTCTAATAAGCCACGTGTGTTTTGGGGGAGACACAGGAAGCCAAGGACCGAGCACTTCTTGTGCGGCCGTTCTGTTCTTCCACTAAGCAGGCGTTTTCCTTCCCAGAACCCTCGGTGGAGGCATTCAGCAGCCGCCTCTCCTGTGAATTTTTCTTAAATATCATTTGGCAATAAATCATAGCGTGCCCATCAAATTTTTCCCTAGAGAAAATGATTATTTTTAGGCCTTTAAAACATTTGCTCTTTCCTTCTTCTAAGATGATGTTTGTTTTCATGCAGGCTAAGATGTTTTTACCTATACTCTATCACCCACAGATTTCTCAACCCAGTGGGGCAGAAATGGGGATTTGTGCTGTTTCATATGGAATTTGACATTAAAAAAATCTGTGCAGCTGCTCTCACGGGGAGGATAATATCTCCCGCACGGGGGTTAACGCAGCACTCTCGTGATGCAGAGCCTCTCCGTGAATAAATAAACCTCGACAGCTCTTTCTGGAGACGGGAAAGCTGTGCTCCGTGGATGAGGCCGTTCATCCTGCCTCACCGCCGTTGCTCCTAACAGGAGTCGAGAGACTGATCTCGAAGGCAGCGCTAAGCGGAAGGCCTGATGCTTTCAGCGTCGGTTCAGTTTCTGGTCTGGCGTAACTTGCACCGTGTAGCGGAATCAGATGAGAGGCACAAGACGCATTGTGACACCACATAAGCACCACGAAGAGAAAGCTGTGGATTGGGTATTGGGTATTCATATATATGTGCATATATGTGTGTGTGTGTGTGTGTATATATGTGTATATATATGTATATGTATATATATGTATATATATATATATATATATTTTTTTTAAACGGAGTCTCGCTCTGTTGCCCAGGCTGGAGTGCAGTGGTATGATCTCGGCTCACTGCAAGCTCCGCCTCCCGGGTTCACGCCATTCTCCTGCCTCAGCCTCCTGAGTAGCTGGGACTACAGGTGCCCGCCACCACGCCCGGCTGGTTTTTTGTATTTTTAGTAGAGACGGGGTTTCACCGTGTTGGCCAGGATGGTCTCGATCTCCTGACCTCGTGATCCGCCCGCCTCGGCCTCCCAAAGTGCTGGGATTACAGGCCTGAGCCACCGCACCCGGCAGGTATTCATATTTTAAAAGTTAAAAAAAGCAAAGAACCTCTTTCTTTCTCTAATAAGATGTTGATTAAATTTTAAGTGAACAAGGTACAAGAGGTGAAAACACAACATCTATTTCCATAGAACGTCCGTACCAGGGTGTTCCCAGGAGGAGGAGTGCGGCGGCCTGGGAGGCACATGGATGCCGAGTGTTTGGATCAGCAGAGGGTCGTTGAGTCGCTTTGAGGGGCCGGACACTGTTGTAGGAGCTGGGAGTGCAGGGGGGAAGCACGCTAGGGGTCCCCTCGTCGCGGAGAAGGGACAGGCACTAAAGTGACCGGGTAATTTCCAGTAAGGCGTGATGTGAAGAAAGGAGAAGAGGGCACAGTGATGGAAGGTGGGGCTGAGCAGAGGCCTCTGAGCATTAGGACGAGAAGAAGCCCAGCCTGGAAAGACCCCGGGGAGAAACACAGAGGCCACGAAGGCTGGCTGTGGTGCCTCTGAGGGATGGAGGAGGGTGTCTGTGGTACCTCTGAGGGATGGGGGAGGCCGCCTGTGGTGCCTCTGAGGGATGGAGGAGGGTGTCTGTGGTACCTCTGAGGGATGGGGGAGGCCGCCTGTGGTGCCTCTGAGGGATGGAGGAGGGTGTCTGTGGTACCTCTGAGGGATGGGGCCTCCTGTGGTGCCTCTGAGGGATGGGGGAGGCCGGCTGTGGTACCTCTGAGGGATAGAGGGGGCCGGCTGTGGTGCCTCTGAGGGATGGGGGAGGCCGCCTGTGGTGCCTCTGAGGGATGGAGGAGGGTGTCTGTGGTACCTCTGAGGGATGGGGCCTCCTGTGGTGCCTCTGAGGGATGGGGGAGGCCGGCTGTGGTACCTCTGAGGGATAGAGGGGGCCGGCTGTGGTGCCTCTGAGGGATGGGGGAGGTCGGCTGTGGTGCCTCTGAGGGATGGAGGGGGCCGGCTGTGGTACCTCTGAGGGATGGGGGAGGCCGGCTCTGGTGCCTCTGAGGGACAGAGGAGGCTGCCTGTGGTGCGTCTGAGGTACGGGGGAGGCCGGCTGTGGTGCCTCTGAGGGACAAAGGAGGCCGGCTGTGGTGCCTCTGAGGGATAGAGGGGGCCGGCTGTGGTGCCTCTGAGGGATGGGGGAGGTCGGCTGTGGTGCCTCTGAGGGATGGAGGGGGCCGGCTCGGGAGGTGGTTGGTGATGCCGTGTGTTGAAGGCTGTAGATCTTGTCCTTGGTGGGTGCAAAGCCAGCAGACATTTCCAGAGGGAGAGGGACATGACTTAAATTGTGACTTAGAAAGTTCACTCCACGCTCAGAGCACTGGGCCTGAGGAGCACACGCTGGAGTGGAGGCCCTGGGCCAGTAGGAGGGGCAGTGTGCGAGTCAGATGCGGGACCCGCACATGGAGCTGGGGCAGGACCTGCTGTAGGTCCCAAGGTGAGGAGGGAGCCCTGGGCTGGGTCTGCTCTGGTGGGGAAAATGAAATGTCTGCTTGGCCAGGTTACACTGGGGCCTGCAGTGGAGACGTTGAGTAAGTGGCTAGAGGAACGCACGTTCAGCGTGGGGAGGTCTCACGGCAAGAGATGGTGATGTGGGGTCTTTGGAGCCTGGGGAGAGATGAAGGCCAGGCCAGCCCGGATCTGAGGCTGACAGCAGAGAGCAGGGCTGCTGAAGCCTCGGTGCAGGGAGGGCCCGTTGCCCTCAGCATCCCTGTCCGGCACCTCCCACCCGCGCTCCAGCCTCTCCCAGCCCTTCCTCCCCACGAGCACACAGCATTCTCCTGCTCCTGCTGGCCCCACCCCAATGGTGGGCCAGGCCCAGCTGCAACCACTACCTCTCTGACCCAATGGGGTTGTCATGTCTGAAGGGCTTGCCACGTTATTCAGTCACATTTAGGGGCCATATCTGGAAGTTGGAGAAGAAAGGAGGAGGGGGCAGCACCCTAGCCACAGGGGTGGTATTGAAGATGGCACGGGGGTCTCCTCTCCTGCTGCCTTCCCGGGAGAGGGACTGGAGGGCACAGGTGCTGAGAAGAAGTGGAGTCCCTGAGTGGAGCCGATGGAATGCGGAGGAAGGCCTGAGGAGCCGGTGGGACGCAGATGAAGGGAGGGAGCCCGTGGGATGCCCACCCCACCCCACCCCACCCCACAGCACCAGCATCTGCTGATTGAGTTTAAATATCAGCGGGGTTCAATGTGTAGAGCCATCTGTAATACTTTTAGCCCCAGATTCTTTCACATCAATAGGCAAAAAAGAGGTAATTAATAAAACGAACATAAAGTTCTAATTATAGGGTGTAAATATCGCTCTCAGGAGAATTATTAAGATGAAGGATGGGTTTTGTGATTAGGAGAAGAAAATAACCTGCCCAGGGGAATGGAAAGGAGGCAGACGTTCTCAGACCAGAAGCGACGTGTGTGTGTGTCCGTGTGTGTCCATGTGTGTGTCCGTGTGTGTCTGTGTGTGTCCATGTGTGTCTGCGTGTGTGCAGGGGCCACTGCTAATGACTGTACAGCCAAATGGGAGAAATGGCTGGTCTGTTACTGATGCAAACAAGAAAGCCAGCATGGTGACAAAATATTTAGCATGAGCCACGACGCCTGGCCCAGAGAAATAATTGTTAAAGAAATGTAGGAAGACAGACCTGGGGTCAAAGGAAAGATGAGCGTAGTCCCCAGTCCTCCAGCTTGAGAGCTGCGGGGCCTCTGGAGGTTCAGAGGGGTCTCAGGAATGGACTCAGAATTCAAGACTACAAAGGATGCTAAAGACAAAGATTCAGGGTCCAAAGAAAGGAAGGAGGACACATAGGAAAATGTAACTGACAGGTGCACACCCAGCCTGGCCCAACGCAACCCCTCACCATGGTCTCAGGGCTCAGGGAGCTCCTGGAATGCAAGCTTCGCGTTGAAGGATCCCACAGGCCTGCAGGGCAGCTCTCTGGCCAGGCCCTGCCACTGGGTGGTACGTCCCACAGCGCGCCCAGGAGCCTGTGGCCGCCTCCCGTCTGGGCCTTGGAATTCCTTTTGGCTGACAGTCTTTGCCTGTGTGACCCTCACGGGATGCCTCCCACGACCTCAGCCTGTGACCCTCACGGGATGCCTCCCACGACCTCAGCCCATGAGCGTCCCTGTGGCCAGCTTGTGTAACCTGCCAGGCAGGAGGCCGGGATGAAATTCTCACTTGCCACACCTTGTAAATATCAGGTGTAAATATCGCCCTCAGGAGAATTGTTAAGATGAGCGATGGGATGTCCTGCAGGCCCAGCAACAAGGCCGGACTCTCCTCCGCTTCATGAGAAAATGCGTGTTGTCATCAGATAGCCTTTGGGGCTGCCTGGGTGCAGATTCGAGGCTACCCACTTCTCATTCCACGTCGGAGGTTTCACGGATCCTACGTATTGCAGAGAAACCTGAGGTCGGTTTTTGGTTTTGCTTTATAGTGATAAATCCGGGATGACACAGCCGTGGGCCGTGTTGAGGGCTGGGATTTCGGTGCAGTTGAATCCCCGGCTGTGGCCCCAGTGCCCGTTTGTGGGCCCCTCCCCTGTGATTCTCCCAGCTGAGCCGTGAGTTCGTCTGAGCGGCGAGTCGGAACTCGAGGCAGATCACTCTTTGCTGTTGAGATGGTTGGATCAGTGTGCCCCAAAATCTCCTGTCGAACCGTAATCCCCAGTGTTGGGTGTGGGGCCTGGGTGGTGGTGACTGGACTTGGGGGCGATTTTTGAATGGTTTAGCACCACCCTCTCCTTGCTGTTCTCATGACAGTGAGTTTTCTGAGACCTGTGTGTTTAAACCTGGGTAGCCCCTCCCACCTTGCGCCTACACCCACCGTGGGACGAGATTGCTTCCCTTTCGCCTTCCACCGTGACTGGAAGCTCCCTGAGGCCTCCCCAGAAGCAGAAGCCGCCATGCTCCCTGTGCAGCCTGCAGAGCTCTGAGCCGATTAAGCCTCTTTCTTAGAATCATCCAGTCTCAGGTGTTTCTTTATAGCCGTGGAGAATGGACTAATACCACTGTCAAAGATGGTCCAAGTTTGTTTCCTCTCTCCAACCAGATTTTTAACGTTTCCTTCTCTTCTCTGCGCCTTTCCCAGTGATGAGGACAGTGGCTTCCGTGGGCAGGCGTTCAGTAAACAGCACCCAGTGAACTCAGAGCTGCCAGTTTACCCCGCAGGGGCAGCAGAGCTGACTAGGATTGGGTGTAGATGAGCTCAGAGCCCACAAGGCCCCACAGGGATGTCACCATCCCGGTAAAATGTGAGATTCGGGAATGAATAGGAAAATCATGTGCTTAGTGCACGTAACATCAGCAGTTGGGAAAGTTCACTGGGAAAGAAAAGCGCCACAAGTCCTCACATCAATACTTGCAGAGACAAAATAACCTCAAGGCCGATCTTTCATGCCTGTGCCTGGGCATCCCCGCCTCTCTAAGGAGGACAGTTGTGTAATTTAGATGGAAAATTGACAGGACTGGGCAGGTCCCTCTGATTGATGTGGAGGCTGTATCTCAGGTCCTGGAACGCGTGTGTTTATTTGCTGTTTCACGGGGCGGGCCATTTTTCTCCAGCCAGGAAGGGTAGGGGTGTGCCCCATAAGGCCTCTCCCAAGTTCGCCTCGGCGCCTTCCCCTCCCCCATCACGGTGATCACGTGTGGCCTTAGCTCCGGGTTTCTGAGGGCGTTGGCATCACATGTGTTTGTTCTGCTTCATGGGCTCCCTCCGTCAGGCAGGTCAGGGTGTGACATGCACCCCTCGGTGACCGATGGGCTGGCTGCGTCTCACAGAAGGTACACCAGGTGAGCTGCCAGGTGCCACCTCCTCCGCCTCCCACCTCCCACCTCGTCCACAGGCTCAGGAACCCTCTGGGGATGAGCACAAGCACTTTCTTTTGAAAACGCCTCCATGGCAGAAGTTCCTTGGTTGGGGAGGACTTTGTTGTTATCAATAGCTTGAAAATGAATCAAGTTCCCTGAATAAACATGGGGTCAACCTCAGCAACGTTAGTTTGGGCAAACGTCAGAGGAAGCACAGAAAGTGGCTGGAAGGACTTTCTCATGCGACTTGTAAATAAATGACTACCGAGTACAGAACTCCAAGGGCCACAGATAGACAGCACCTTGGGAAGAGGTTGAGAGTTAAAGAGCAGTGGTTCCCAGCCTCAGCCCCCTGGGGAGGGTGAGCAAACAGACGGTGCTGAGGCCCCATGTGGAGTCGGAGATTTCGCAGGCTGTGGCTGGGGCCCAGCTTTGCTGCAGCTCCTGGGGGCCTCCCAGGTGCATAGGTGAGAGGCTTTTAGTTTGAGCACCCTCCCTCCCGCCAAAGTGCCCCCTAGATGCACAGGTGAGGGGGCTTTGAGCTTGAGTCCCCCTCCCAGGTGCCACCCACGTGCACAGGTGAGGGGCTTTTAGCTTGAGCCACACACACCCCCACGCCCCCGCCACGCCAAAGTGCCTCCCAGGTGCACAGGTGAGGGGTTTTGAGCTTGAGTCCCCCTTGAGGTAGCATCCAGGTGCACAGGTGAGGGGCTTTTAGCTTGAGCCCCCCGCCCCCGCCACGCCAAAGTGCCTCCCAGGTGCACAGGTGAGGGGTTTTGAGCTTGAGTCCCCCTTGAGGTAGCATCCAGGTGCACAGGTGAGGGGCTTTTAGCTTGAGCCCCCCGCCCCCGACCCCGCCGAAGTGCCTCCTAGATGCACAGGTGAGGGGGCTTTGAGCTTGAGCCCCAGGAGCCTCCCAGGTGCACAGGTGAGGGACTTCAAGCTTGACACCCCCACCCCACCCCCAGGAGCCTCCCAGGTGCACAGGTGAGGGACTTCAAGCTTGACACCCCCACCCCACCCCCAGGAGCCTGCCAGGTGCACAGGTGAGGGGCTTCAAGCTTGACACCCCCACCCCACCCCCAGGAGCCTCCCAGGTGCACAGGTGAGGGGCTTCAAGCTTGACACCCCCACCCCACCCCCAGGAGCCTCCCAGGTGCACAGGTGAGGGACTTCAAGCTTGACACCCCCACCCCACCCCCAGGTGCCTCCCAGGTGCACAGGTGAGGGGCTGCGACGCACAGGGATCCATGTCTTAGAGGAAGTTTCAATACTTTATAATTGCATCCCCGCTAAGTGAGGGAAGCACGCTGGCCTCTTTCACATGGAAATCCCTCCTCTCTGAGGACCGAGGTGACGTGCTTTAGCATGACAATGAGTGCAGGCAGATATGAAGTATTTTGTGATTTAAATTTTGCTTGTGATATTTCAAAGAGGTTTCCTCTGGAAAAGGTTACTGGGAGAGGAGGTAGCTCACTGTTCTGCTGGTGAGTTGTCTCCACAACTCCACACATTTATCGTGGTTTCAGGCTGGGTGTCTTCAGGCTCCTTGAGCTGCTTTGCAGTAAGTGACACAATAAAAAATGTAAAATACAGAAGGCACCCATTTTTCCCACTTACGGTTTTACTGGGTGTTCACAGAGGCGATGAAGAAATGAAATCCCCATATTTAAACAAAGCGGAGAGTGACAGCGAGGGTGATAGTCCTATTGTATAATTGCCTCCTTTGACTCAGAGAGAGGGAGAGCCTATTTTCATACTTATCTGAAAGCAGTGAAGCTTCAAAGAATAGGGGCAGACACAATGGGCTTTCAGAGGGAAGCTGCCATTGTCGACGGTATAATTTGTCACCGCGCTGCCGGAGTGCCCGTAGGCCGGCCAGACGCAGAACCGGAAGTGCAGGCAGCCTGGGTGGAGCAGGGAGGTGCGAGCCCGGGTCGGAGCAGAGAACGAGGGGAGGTGCAAGCCCAGGTCAGAGCAGAGAATGAGGGGAGGTGCGAGCCCGGGTCAGAGCAGAGAATGAGGGGCGAGAAACAGGCGGCCCCTCCCGGCCACCTGGGCCCCGAGCTTGTCCTGGGCCCCTCGAGGTGTGCTGCCGAGGCCCGAAGGTGGCCTGGAGGGTGGGGACCCGGGAAGGGGCTGTGGGGCCCTCAGGGTGGCCTCAGAAACACCGAAAGCCTTGACCTCAGACCTGGCTCTGGCAGAGAGGGGGCCGAGGGAGGCAGGTCAGCCCTGGGGTCCCTGCAAGGCGGAGGAGGCAAAGGAGGAAGTTGACTTCTGCCTGGAGGTCAGGAGATTACTGCTTCTAAGCCATGGGAGGAGAAGGGGACAGAAACACCCCTGTGTGGTGCCAGGGGTGCCACGAATTATGCCATTCAGGCCTCCAGTGGATCTATACGTGGCCCTGGGGGACGGTGTCTCCTAGAGGCTCCGAGCTGCTGACAGGACACTTAAAACCCAGAGAAGCCAACGTGTTTTCCACGTGTGGCAGAACTCACCATTGCTCCTGACAGCCGGAGGGCGAGCATGTGAGAATCCCACGTGGGAATGAACCACGAGCATCCACCCATCCCACCCCGGAAGAGGCACCACGCCCCGCCCTTGCCCCCACCCCAGGGTGAAGCCATGGGCCCTGGAGGCCCCTCAGATCCTTTCCTCCCCCAATTTCTGTGATTCTACTTATAATTTGAACAATTCAAGGGTCAAACTCCTCTAGAAACGTGCATACTCACAGGGTACAAAGGAGGTCCACAGAGCACCCCAAAATGTAAAGGTTATCACCGCCACGAGGGTCATCTGTGACATGGAGACCAACCTCTGCCATCTCACGTAATGAAACACCTTTAGAAAACCTTACAATTTTTGTTCATCTGCCACATTCTTTTCAGCAGAAACTGTGTTTGCTCTGCAGAGGGAACAGCAGGGGACTCTCGGCTGGGCGCCTGTGCCTGAGCCCATCCTGGGCAGCTCCAGGCCCTCATTCTCCCAACCACAACCGCAGCTGCAGATGCAGCTGCGCCCCCTTCCTCTCCCCGGGCACAGCGCATTGTAGAGGGGTCCCATTAATTCTGAAAAAAAGCCTTACAAGATAGATAGAAAATTTATCTCATTTATTTAAGCTCATCACTGCTGATTAATCCCAAACTGGGGTCCCTTGCCTCCACTTTAGAAAAAGAGATGAGTTTTAAACTCGGCACCCGCGGCCCTGGGAGATTGATCCGCCCGGTCATGCTTTGAAGTTGAAGCGCAGTGCCCATCGATTGCACACATTAAATGACCAGCCACGCTGTAGAATGTACAGCTCATGAATAAGAAGTGCCCAAACCCTCCTAGTTACTGGAAAGCCTCAGGTCCAGCCATCACGGGGCAGCCTCCGGGTGGCCCATCTGCAGGCTGTAGGAGCAGAGACCCCCGGCCCCAGCCTGGGCAGACGTCTGTCGTGCAGTGTGGCCAGCGGACAAGCCTGCTTTCCTCATTCGCTTACAAGGTGTTCTGTGAGCACCCAGCTTCCCCAAGGGTCCTACTGAGTTGCTTGGGACACTGGGGAGCAGGCAAAGACGACTAGCAGATGCCCTGGACGTGCAGGAGCCGTGCCATGTGGGACCCCCACCCCCGAAAACACACCCTCGAGCTGAAGGCAGCTGGTGCTGGGACGCGGAGACCTCGGCTGAGCTTCCTGGGGGTGGAGATGGGCTTCTCTCCACCGCTGGCTAATGTCCGCCAGAGCCACAGCAAAGAGGGGACCCAGGAGAGGTGGCCCCGGGGAGCTGAAACTCAGGGAGATGGCCCAGGGCTGTGCTGGCCTGAGTATAGCGAGTACGCTGCACACCAGGCGCAGATGCCCCGCTGTGGGCGCCTGGCCTTTCCCGCGGCTTGCTGGCTCAGTGCGGGCTGCAGGTCAGAGGCCACACCTTGCAGAAGGCAGATGGGAACGCGAGCCCCACCCCATGAGGCAGCTCAAGATGATCTGTAAGAGTCACTCGATTGAGCGGCATGAACGGGGATGGGGCTTCGTAAGGCCAGAGAGTTCCAGGCAGGGGCCACTTCGCCCAACTTTGACAAACTGGCAGTGTGACCCCCAGAGGCGAAGGACAGGCTCTCCGGGCAAAGGGGACTCCTCCATGACAGGCTGGTTTTATTTTATCGAAGCACTTCGTGGAGGCCTGGTCGGCAGGAAAAGCCGCACATATTTTCCGCACACATCTTCAGGAGTTTGGGGATCCGCGTGCGCCCCTCTGATCTGCCCTCTTGGGTGCGCTCCGAGCGTGCTGCACGGCGTTGCTGGCTGTAGGCGCGATACCCTCCAGGTCCTCAGGAAACATGGTCTGTACCAGAAACCTCCTAGGAGAACGCTTTGTGTTTGTGACATAACAAATGTAAGAATTTTTGATGTTCAAAGTCCTCTCTCAAACTTTTTTTGTTGCCAAGTGAATGTAAAATCCAGAGGATGCTCTTGGTCGAGAGGGTGACTAGGAGACGTGTGGATGAAGCCCCAGAGTCCCTCCGCTCTCACCACCCTGAGTAGGGCAGGTGGGTGCAGGGAGGGGGGGCAGGTGGGTGCAGGGAGGGGGGGCGGGTGCAGGGAGGACAGGCAGGCTGGCGCCAGGCAGGCGTGTGGAGGCGGGACCCGGGCACATACATGCATCCGCCTGCACCAGTCCCGACCTCAGAGCCAAGCCCAGCGGCCGCTCCGCTTCCCAAGCACGTAAAACACACCAGGCACGAGAATATGTGGACGCGGGCGCTTCTTTCTTGTTGAATTTTGTTCTGTTCTGTTTTCAAACATGGAATCGGGTGTTGCATCGTGTTCCATGATTTGCTGAAAATACTTAACAAATACGAAACTGTGGAGTATCTTTCCTTATCACAGCAAATGGACGTATCTCATTCTTCTTAGTCACATAAAATATTTAAATACCCTCCGCGAGAGCTTGTTTGCCACTCATTTATTTGCTGTTGCAGGCAATGCCAGAGTGACTGTTCTCATACACATACATGCACTTATGCTATAATTCTTATCAATTAGATTATAAGAAATGGGATTTTTTTTTGCTCATAAAGTATGTGCATTTTTATTGCCAAATTACTTTCCAAAAAGGCTTTATCAGTTTGCATGTGCAACAGCAGTATATTTTAAAAAGTTATTAAACTTTTTAACGTTTACCAATGTGATGGTGTTAACTTTTGATTTTGTAATCATTACAGAACGGAATGTTTTTCATGTACTTATGTCTTCCCCTGAGCTTCTCCCGAGCAGAGAAAATGCTCCTGGACCCTGTTTCCTCACCAAGTTGTAGGAGCTATTTGTCTATAGGAAATAGCAAACTTTTAATACTTCTGGATTAAAAAAAATAGCTTAGGTTTTGTGACAACTTGACCCCAAGATAAAAAAGTATTTTATATTTTCTTCTAATTATCTTATGGTAAATTGTTTATTATTTAGATTTTGACCTATCCGACTTTTTAATATTGGAATCTCACTTCATTTTCTTACACAATTTCCCACTTGTGTTTATCGGGTGGTTTTTTTCTGTACCCACGGGTTTGAAATGCCCCCTGCGTCATACACTCCAGGCCCTTGTGTTGTCACGTTCATTCCTAGACCATCTGTTTTGTTCTACTGGTCTGAACGCTGATCTTCACGCAAAACACGATTTAATACCTGCAGGAGCGCCCGGCCTCCTTCCTGTGCCCCCAGATTCCTTGACAGTTCCTGAGCATGTACTCCAGGACCTGAACCCAAACCATCTTTACAACCAAGTTAATGACATCCTGCCACCCCCGCACCACACACACACACACCACCATACACACACGTCACCACCACACACACCACACACACTCACACCACACACATACCACACACACACACCACACACACCACACACACACGCCATACACACACCACACACATTCACACCACACAAACACCACACACACCCCCACCACACACACACACACCACCATACATACACGTCACCACCCCACGCACCACACACACACACACCACCATACACACCACACACACTACACACATTCACACCACACAAACACCACACACACCCCCACCACACACACACCACACACATTCACACCACACAAACACCACACACACCCCCACCACACACACACCACACACACACCACCATACACACACGTCACCACCACACATACCACACACACACTACACACATTCACACCACACAAACACCACACACACCCCCATCACACACACACCACACACATTCACACCACACACACCCCCACCACACACACACCACACACATTAACACCACACAAATACCACACACACACCCCCACCACAGACACACACACACCACACACACACCACACACATTCACACCACACAAACACCACACACACACCACATACACACACACCACCATACGCACATGTCACCACCACACACACACACCACATACCATACACAACATACCACACACACAGCACAACTACACATACCACACACACACCTGCACACATACTACACACACCACATACACATCACACCACATATACTAGACACACAAACATACCACATACTACACACATCGCACACACACCACACACATACCATATACACACACACCACACATATACCCCACACACACCACACATGTACCCCACAGACACACACACCATACCACACACACCACACACACATACCCACACACACATACACCATACACACATGCACACATACCACACACACATATCACACATTTCACACCACACACCACATACACACACACTGTCAAAGGCTGGGGACCTCAGGGGACCACGGAGCCACCTGGTGTGTGGCTGAATTCCCTTGTTGTCAGGTAACACTTTTGAAGAGAAGCCCAGGCTGCCCCTTTTCTCTCGGGCAGAGACGTGACCCTGGAGGCCTCCCACGAGCCTCCTGAGAGCTGAATTTCTGAGGCTCATGAAGCCCGAAACCCAGTCTCTCTGACCTTGTACAAGATGTCTGTGCCCAGGGGGCCTGGATGTCCCAGGGTGGGTCTGGCTGCCCCGGGACCACCAGGAGGGAACGTGCCCAACAGGCAGCTTAGAAACAGTAGAAGCCAGCGGCACCGGGCGGGGAGCTTCTCGAGGGAGCGGAGAGGACAAGGCCCAGGGCGGGGCTTCTCCAGGGAGCAGAGAGGACAAGGCCCAGCCAGTTTTGTTGTGTTGCTTTCAAAGTGTCCTTCAAAGGTGAACCAAATTCATCCCCGAAGCATCTGACTTCATCTGTCACCAAAGAGGACCAGCCCGCCGGAAGACAGTGATTTCCCCCATCAAGTGTGGGCATTACCTAAAGTTGCTGACCTCCTAGAATTTCTGTGACGCTCTCTAATTCTAGCAATTTTGCTCAAATCCTACCATTCTGACTGTCCTGTAGTGACTGTTACGGTGACGGCTTGGGAAATGGAGGCAGGAAGGGGCGTGAGCTCCGTTCCTTGGGGAAGGTGTGGGTTTCGCGTCTGTGAGCAAGGAGATGGCTCTAGGGAGCTGTCCCCAGCATTGGAGAGGTGGCTCCAGCGGCCTCCAGTATAGCAGAGATGTGGCCCCGGCTGCCTCCCACATGGCAGAGAAGTGGGCCGGCAGCCTCACGTGTGGCAGAGGGCTGGCCCCGGAAGCCTCCCCTATGGCAGAGATGTGGCCCCAGAGGCCTCCCGCGTGGCAGTGGGGTGGCCCCGGAGGCCTCCCGCATGGCAGTTGGGTGGCCCCAGAGGCCTTCAGAGCACACATCTTCCCGGCATAGCCCAGCAGGGCTGCATGCCTGGGAGCTGGGCTCCATGTGGCTCCTCATGGTGGGAAATCTGCCTTCTAGGCCCTTCCTAGGGGTGACAACTAAGAGGTCGTGGGGGACTCTTTGGAGCTTGGGGACTGCTCCAGCCCCGTGGAGGCCTGTGGAGAGCTCCTCCCTAAACGAGGATGGGTTCTGGTCACGTTGATTGATGGCACACTTCTCCCAGGGTCTCCAGACAGCAGTGTCTTGCCAAGGAGGCTGAAAGCTTCCTGTACTTTCTTTTTTTTTTTTTTTTTTTTTGAGATGGAGTCTCATTCTGTTTCCCAGGCTGGAGTGCAGTGGTGCAATCTCAGCTCACTGCAACCTCCGCCTCCCAGGTTCAAGTGAATCTCCTGCCTCAGCCTCCCCAGTAGCTGGGACTACAGGCTCATGCTACCACACCTCGTTACTTTTTTGTACTTTTAGTAGAGACGGCACTTCACCATGTTAGCCGGGATGATCTCGATCTCCCGACCTCGTGATCCACCCGCCTCAGCCTCCCAAAGTGCTGGGATTACAGGCGTGAGCCACCACGCCCAGCCTCTTCCCTGCTTTTTACTGGTTCTTCTCTTCTTTGGCAGAACTCTGTTTGAACACTGGGATTTGCGAATGGCAGAGAGGCTGGGTCTGGCTTGTGTCGGCCTCCAGGCCCCGGCTGTGTGGTTCCCAGGGGTCCCAGTGCTGGCTCCCCATTGTCCAGACCTCCAGGCCCGTCAGTGTCTTGGCGACGTCGATGTTGCCAACAGCTTTTATCCACTGGGGGTGCAGAGGTGGGGGAGATGCCAAGAGGGGAACAGCCCACCCCAGCCCTTGGCAGCTTGGACGGGGCCCCCAGGTGCCTCCCCCAGCCATGAGCACAAATGAAGTCCGAGGGAAAGATGGGGCTGGGCTCACCCCGCCACCACCCCAGGGTACCCAGATGGCACCAGCTCAAACACCACCCCGTCTCCCACAGAGCAGGTTTCAGGGTGTCCCAGGGAGGCCCCGGTCAGTGCGAAATGCATGTCCTTGTCCTCCAGGTCACGGCCACTCTCCTCTGCCTCTCTCTCTGTGGGGTCGCCTACTAGACATGAAGGACAAGGAGAGAAGCAGGACGTGAGGCCCAGGGGCTCTCCTGGCCCCCTAGACTGGGAGGAAGCCCCCTGCCCGCCCTGCCCACTGGGGTGACCCAGGCACAGCAACAGCTGGGAGTCCATGCGTCCCCCAGGCCCAGCGGCTGCTGCACCAGACTTTCTATGGCATCTTCAGATGTCACTCCCAGCAGAGGCCAGACCCCCTCCTGTCGCAGTTTCCATCAAGGTGGGGCCTGGAGGCCACGGATGAGCCCCCTTGCTCACCTGATCCCCGACACCCCAGAGGGGTTGTGGGCATCCACTGGCACGCGGGAGTCATAAGTGGCATCCAAGTGGGTTTCCCACGAATTGCTTCCAGAAGAGCCAGTCCCGGGCAGCCACCCCCGCGTCTCCCGCCGCACCCGCGTCCACCTCCCGGGCAGCCACCCCCGCGTCTCCCGCCGCACCCGCGTCCGCCTCCCGGGCAGCCACCCCCGCGTCCCCCGCCGCACCCGCGTCCGCCTCCCGGGCAGCCACCCCCGCGTCCCCCGCCGCACCCGCGTCCGCCTCCCGGGCAGCCACCCCCGCGTCCCCCGCCGCACCTGTGTCCGCCTCCTGCCCCTCAAGCTGTCCCAGGCTCAGTGGCTTCCTCAGTCCATGGGACCTACAGCTGACACTGGCACTCTGTGTGCGGTGGTGCAGACAGCACTGTGGGATGTGCCAGAGCTGCTCCCTGCGCTTCCCACAGTGGGCACTGAGTGCTGGGCACTGGGCAGGCAAGGCCAAAGCCGCTGGAATGTGCCACCCACCTGATGATGAAACCACAGCAGGCTGAGGTTCTGTGCGTCTTATGCGTTTTTAAATGTGGCTGTTTCTCTTCTAAATGTTACCGCTGCCACATGAATTCATGTTTCCAAACACATTGCAATGAGAGGGTGCTTTCTGCACGGATGTGGCCTGGTGTGGCCCTCACCGGCAGCACCTCACCGTCCTCTATCTCTGGGGACCATAGTGAGGCTCCTGAGAGTGGGAGCGAGCCCGGTCCTCACCCCGTCACCAACTACCTGGGGGCAGCCACTCTGTGCTTCCAGCCTCAAGGGACTCACGCTGTGGACAAGCCCAGTTTCCAGTGCCATCCACGGCTGGGACAGTGCCCAGGAGTGCTTTGTGAATGGGACGAAGATCACAGCAAATGAGCCCACCTCTGGGGGCTTTTCCCAGAAGTACAATAAATAATCTTCCTTCTTAGACTTTATGGTCCTTAAACTTTATAACAATTCAGATACTTAGGCAGTTTTTCAAAACATGTTGATTTAAATAAATACTGAACTAGCACTAAATGCTGGTGAGAAAACCAGCAAGACTAAAGCCAGGATACGTGAACGGTACCTGTGGGGCCCTAGGTGCTAGTCCTGGTTAATATCACCTGTGCCGTTCCCCGTGTGGTTTGTGTGAGCAGGGAGAACCCCACGCAGGGCTGGCCCGAGGGCCTGGGATCCACCCCACAGCAAAAGCGCTGGGCCAGCTGAAGCCCTTGGCGCCCACTCGGAGTGCGGCTCATGCTCGTGCCCCACAGCGGGCAGAGGAGGCCAAACAGCAGGGGCCTGGCACTTGCACGGGACCATCTCTCCTGGGAGCAGCAGCACCCAGAGCCGGCCCAGGGGGTCCCTGCAGCCATCCCCACCCGGCCCTCCCACCCTGCTACCCAGGTGAGCAGGCTGGTGAACACACACACACACAAAACCAGTGATTATGAACTCCAGGGAAACCTCCGCTGTTGTGCAGAAGGGAAAACGCAGGCTTCAGCTGGGCCCCCTGCGCGTCTCAGCTCCCAGCCAGGCGTGGCAGCTGCTAGACTGTGTACCTGGAAAGGATCGCGATTCTTCTCCCCTCCCGCCATGCTTCCCAGGCCGGCCCCATGCCCATCTCTGAGCAGGCTCCCCCGTGGTGTGCTGTGCCCACGGTCTCTGTCTCTGCCCACCGTCTGCAGAAAGCAGGGACCCTGGTCCTGGGAGAAGCTTCCCTCCATGTCTGTCCAGTGTAGACTGTTCAGATTTCAGCAGAGACCAGGTTTGAGGATGGCACCCAGGCAGGTCGCAGGCGCTCTGGTCCTGGGGAGGCCTGCCCGCGAGTGCTGGCTCTAGTCTGGGAGTGGGGCCGGCCTGGGGCCCCTCTGAGCCCTGCCCCGGGCTCCAAGGCCTTTTCCACCACCCCCTTTCATCCTCGGGAGCGATTTCGTTTTGGAGCACCGTGGTCTGTTTTCACTCAGTGGCTTTGGGGTTGCGGGGACCCGCGGCAGCTGTGGATCCACCATCACGGTAGAGTGTGGATTTACACCACTGGCCTCGGCGCCCCAGACAGGGCAGGCCACACCCCCGTGCAAGCCTGTGGGGCGGGGCGTGTCCCCACTTGGGCCTGGGTTATCCTGCTCCATGCCAGAGCCCCTGTGGAGAGCCTGTGCTGGCTGCTTCTCGGTGTCCGGTCAGCCTTCTCGCCGCTGTGCCAACATCCTGGAAACACACACACAGCTTTGTTCAACTCCTATGACGACGCGATGAAACAGCGGCTGTAACAGCCGTTACAAGTGGAAAAATGGAAACTGAAGAGACCGCGTGACCTCAGCCGCCTGGACAGAGGGCCTCGGCTCCCTCTGCTCTCCTCTCCAGCCCCACTGCTCACCTGGCCACTGGGGAGGGGCCGTTTCCTCAGAGAAACAGCTGCCCACCCATTTGAACAAGTCCAAAAATATCTTGACCTTATTACTTGTCCAGGCCCCCTGGGCCCCTATGTCGCCCCACACGATGGGTTCATTTCCTTCCATTAGCTGCAGAGAGGCCGGGTGTGGGGTCAGGGTTTGCTGTGAAACGTCGAGACCCAGGGGGCCCTCGGTTTGCACTGCCATGGGATCAGCTCAGCCCCTGCCCGTTTCATGGGTCAGTTGCTTTTCAAGCCCTCTGTGGGGAGGAGGGTCAGGCCGAGCGGGATAGGGCTTTCTCTGCAGCGCTGCGGCTGAGGCTGAGGCGGTTCCTGCAGGGCAGGAAGGTTCCCGCAGCCACAGCTTTTGCAGGTGAGGCTGGACCCGGCCCTGAGCCTCGTGGGCGCTGCTGCAGGTCGGCATCTTGCTAGCAGCACCTCCTCCCGTGTGAAGCAGCAAACGAGCCCCGGGTGAAGGTTCGAGGGGCTGCTGAACCGCCCCCCTAATCCGTCACTGTGCAGATGCTGAGACCCCAGAGGTGGGGGCAGGCCCCCCACTTGGCCTCCTGAGACCTAGTTGGTGCCTTTCCAACTAGGCCAGGCTGACTCACGAGCTGCTCTGGGCCAGAAGCCACGTGGTAAGATTGGTCCCTGGCCTAACGTTGAGCTGCCTGAGCCCTGCCCACAAGCAGAATTTAGGAATAGTCCCTGGAAGCAGAACTAAACACACCCATCCCAGCTTCCTTCTCCTCCTCTGCACTTACACCGTGAGTGTCTCTACCTTGAGAGACTTAAATTCCAACCATGTGGGAAACGTTTCAGCCACTCATCCTGAATTTACTCCTGTGGGACAGCAGCTGCGCTCTGCTTGAAAGAGTAAGAGATGGAATATCTTCCATTCAACCAGCCTCCCAGCCCTCTGGAAAGACACCTGCCTTCCTGGTTTCACTTTTCTTCTTGAATGAAAACAGGGCAGTGTTCAAGCCTCAGAGAGCCTGGAGCAAAGATGAAATGTGAACAGCCTCCGGAGGAAATCACTCAAAAGTAGGGTCATACGAATCCACATGGGAAACTCCCTGTTCCGAGTAAGTGGGAGTAGGGCGGGAGGCTGAATCCAGGACCCACAGGTGGGACAGGCCTTCCTGCCAGGGCGTCTTCTCTGCTGTTTCAAGAGGGCTCCTGGAATCTTGTTTACTGCCATACTTTTCTTTGCAGAACTTTTTATAGCCAGGATCGGTCAACTTTAGTATGGACTCCGCTGGCCCCTGCATGCTCAGAATTAGTGGAGTTCTTAGTAAGATGACTTCATACTAGATTAAATAAGCACAAGGTGATGTTCAGGATTGTGGGCTGTCAGCTCCTCTTGGGCCAGCAGTGTCGAGGAACATCAGGCTCAGACATGCGTTCGATGAACCTTCCTAGGTATGGATGGACGTATGTCCCAGGCTGTGTGGTGAGGACCCTCCCGGTGTGCTGTGCATGGGAGTGTCCATTGTGCATTTCGTATTCAGATGGGAACGTGAGTAACAGGCCACGTGTCACAGCACCGCCAAGGCACGTGTATTCGTCTGTTCTCACGCTGCTAATAAAGACACACCCAAGACTGGGTAATTTATGAAGGAAAGAGGTTTAATGGACTCACAGTTCTGCAGGGCTGAGGAGGCCTCAGGAAACTTACAATCACAGCAGAAGGGGAAGCAAACATGTTCTTCTTCACATGGTGGCAGCAAGGAGAAGTGCCGAGCAAAGGGGGAAAAGCCCATGACAAAACCATCAGATCTTGTGAGAACTTGGTCGCTATCACGAGAACAGCATGGGGTGTCCACCCCTGTGATGCAATTACCTCCCACCAGGTCACTCCCCCAACATGTGGGGATTAAGGGACAATTCAAGATGAGATTTGGGTGGGGACACAGTCAGACCATGTTAGCCAGCCAGCACCGAGTGCACTCAAGGCTCCCCGAGTCAAGGAGCCAGCACATTCTGTCATCCCAGTGCCTCTACTATTTAAGGAAAGAGAGCAAAGCCTTTATTTTCATTGTCCATTTTCCTCTGACTCCTCTTTCCCAACTGGGCATTTTTGTGCTAGAAAGAAATCCTGAATGTTGATGCGATGTTGTGTGATCATCTCTTGGGTAGTCATTTTCCAAATAATTTCTTGGAGTACCGACACTCGTCGTTCTTTCAGGGACCCCTGGGGGCAGTTGGTATATTATACATGTATGAGTTTTTAGATGGCTCCTCTCTCTCAGGTTATTTCTGCTGTTTCTGTTAAGATTATAGACAACATAACTGGGATGTGTGATTTCATAGGTTGACCCTGATCAGCTTCCCATGCCTGGATGATCAGTAAGAAGCCCTGGACCCCCTCTGTGGAGGGCGGGCTGCAGCTCCTACCTTTAGAGCTGATTCACTGTTTTCAGATACTGGGGCCAAACCGGCCCTCCCAGACGCCTGCTGGAACCGATTCCGCCTGGCACTGCGTGCATCCCAACCCAGGGCCCCTTTAATTCTCGGATGCCTGAGTCCAGATCCACTTAGTGTGGTTGATTGGAGCCTGTGCTAGGGCTGAGATCATGAGCTCAATTCTTACATGAACAAATTACTTGCAGTTTGGTCTGTGGCTTTGCACTGCACACCTCTGTGGCTGCCCCTCAGCATGGGGTCTACGGTCCTGTGCACAGCAGGCAAGGCCTGGGTAAGCCATCAGGGCAAATCCACCCACACCTTTGGCAAAGCCAGCCCAGGTCTATTCCCTAGGGATAGTGAAAGAGATAGCGTAGGCGAGGCCATACCTGTGTGCCCGCACCTGGGAACCTAGTCCCGTCTGTGGCAAGCTTGGAGGACAGTGGTGGCTGAAAATGCAGGAAGCTTCTCAGGCATATGGGCATCTGCCTGAAACTGCTGTGTGGGCATTTCACATCCACCCCTGAAAGCCCAGAAAGGGCTGACAGCTGCCGCCAAAGTCAGTGGGGTGTGGTTTGCCACAGAAGTCAGCGACAGCAGTGGGATGTGATTTGGAGCTGGCTGGGAGGCTGGGGCAGGGTATTGAGGCTGAAGTAATACACATGTTTTGGATACTGTGAAGTCAGATGACTTGATAAAGATGCAGAAATAACGATTTGACTGAGGGCAAGAAAGCAACCTGGGAGGAAGCTGGGTCAGCTTGTCCTCAGTCAGGAAGCTTCCGCCACGCACCATCCAGGAGCTCTCCCAGCTGCACGCTTCGTACTCGAACTTGTATGAGATGGGAACCCATGACAATAAAACCAGGCTCTCTGGGATAGTATTGAAAAAGTGGAAGTTCTCTTAGTACAGATTCATCTCACCTTGAAGTCTGAGAGCAGACCCAGAAGAATTGATTGCAGTGGTCGAGTCTGGCCTGATTCGATGGTGTTTGCTGCATTTGCTGGGACCAGGAGAAGGCGCACGCATGTTGTAAGCACTGTCCTCAAAGAGACTTGACATCAACAACTTGGCACAGGAAGGGTTAACTGTGTGTTATTCTGAGAATATGTTTTGGTCCGGACATGTCCGGGCGGTAATGTAGCAGACCCTCCACTTTGAGGAGATGATGATAACACTAGCCCATGTGTAATATATCAAATCAAAAGCAGCCGTGGACCTGGGAAGGACAGACTTTTCATCAAAAGGCCTGGTGCTGTGGGGTCAGGGCTGTGGCAGGGCAGTGCTCTGGCCATAAGACCGCAAGCACTACCACGGCCAGGCGAAGGGAGCCCTTGTCTTGTTCCGCAGAGGGGAGTGAGCGTGGCTAGAAGGAGCCGCGTGTGGGTGACATGGGTATGAGTGGACCAGGATGTGGGGTGATTGTGGCCGTGAGCGGCAGGAGGCCAGAGACGGTTTGGCCTGGAGCTGCCTGGCTCAGGGGCTGCCCACTGCCTCGGTGGGGGTAGTGAGAGTTCAGGTGCGCACTGAGGAGAGAAGTGAAACCGACCTTTGGTTAGTGAGTATTCTGTCCTGATGGATCCGTGGGGACCCGCGGGGACCCGCGGGGCAGCTCATCACGGATGAGGCAGAGAAAGCGAGTTTGGACAGCTCGTCCACCTTGGCCTGGGGGCACATGCAAGCAACAGTGTCAAGTGCTCTCTCCGTGCTGGGTGTGGCCCCATCATGCATTCCAACATAGGGAATACCCGTGACCACCCTGCGAAATGGGTGAAGCCCCATTGTGCAAACAGGGAAACTGAGGCACAGAGGAAGGCAGTCCCTTGTCCAGGGGCCTCTCACGGTGAAGGCGTGCAGAGCCAGGACTGGAAGCCAGCAAGAGGGCTGCTGTGTGCCTGACTTGGCTGCCACGGTCTGCAACATGTCGAGCTGCCTGTGGGGACAAGCGAACTTCAGTTGCTCTGGGCCGTGTTCCACCATCTGATCCAGCAGCACGGCCCCTCCGCCAAGCCTCCTTCACACTCCCGAGGCCTCGCTGAGCAGCCGCCACCCCTTATATAAACTGACAGATACGGCTGGATGCTTCAACGTCACCTGAAGCTTCACCTTCAGAGTGTGCACTATCCCATCCTATTTCAGGTGTTTGCTGGGAGTGGGAAGGCCGTGTGTAAGGAGCAAGGGGAGCGAGCAAATGCCTTGCTCTGTGGAACGTCCTTGTGCTGGAGGTAGACCAGGAGGACACACAGCCCAGAGGCTAATTCTTTAGTAGTAGAGTTACGTGGTGGGATCATAAACAAAGACAGTTTCACGGGCTTTTGCTCGTCACTAGTGAGCCCTAATTATAAAGTATCAAATCAGAATTCAACTAGCCAAGCCATCATCAAAAACTCATAGCAGTTCATCAATAAGTGTGTAAAATCCTACTCTCCATGGACATTGTGGACCTTGGGAACTGGGGTCAGCATTTTTGTTAACCCGTGTGGACACAGCAGTCTGAGAGTTTTCCATTCCTCGAGGGCTGCTTGTGGCGTGTTGTACGTCGATGGTATCAGTGGCGTCCCAGCCCTGCTTGGGAGGACACACACTGCTCATTTTCAGCAACCAGGGAGAATGAAATCACCCAGCACTCTTCCTCAGGCTGATGACCTCGGGGTGCCCTGGGTGACCCAGCCACAGGGTGAGCATTCAGGCCACAGCGCCTTCCCCAGACCCTCAGGACCCCTCATCAGGACATCCTTCTGGCCGGGGCCCCTCACCCCAGCTCGTCCTGGCCAGAGTCTAGGGTCAGCCTTTGTGCTTCGGAGACTCCTGCAGCAGGGTGAGAAGCAAGTTATTTAGGCAGAGAAGGCAAGCACCGGAGACAGCCTGCCACCCCCACCCTCCGTCGCCCTGCTGGGGACAACGTGGAGGGCACTGGCCTGAGGAGGGAATTTGGGGGTTCCTGCTGCCTGTCAGGATGTGGAGCACAGCACAGCAGCATGTGGTGAGGGGCAGCGGGTGGGCGGTCATTCTGGCAGCCTGCAGGGTCCCAGGAAACACGGCCTTCTTTGGTCAGATGAGAAGCAAGGCCTTGCTTAGCACAAGTGACCAGCACGTGACCTTTCACCTCAGGTCACCAAGAGTAGCAACAGTTAGGCCTCCTCTACCGAGCACATGCCTTGCTACCTTGCCCAGGGAAGCCTGGCAGCCAGGGCGGGGCTCCCATGGCAAGGAGGCAGCCCTCCTCCAGGAGATAAGCCGTGTCCAGCATCCTCAGTGTAGTGCTACTACCTCTATATGTAAGGCCTGCACCTGGTGACCTAAGTCAGGTTTTGCTTCTAGGTGGCATTTGCTTGAGGGTCCCAAGACCCCAGGGAGGGCACTGTCTGAAGACCCCGGCACAACCCCTCAGAGAACACGGCCACCTGGCTGTGAGCGGAGCTCTGCCTGAGCGCCGTGGCCCGTTTCCAGCATAAAGCAGGAAGTTCCTGGGACTTGAGCTGAGCACTGTGTGGCTTCATCTTTGTTTTCGGAATGTGGTCTGTCCGGAGAGCAGTGGCATAGGAAGACATTGACTTGTTGCATATGTGGGCATTCAGCGCCTGTATTCACGTGGACATGTTTATGTGGGCATTTGGCACCTGTATTCATGTGGACACGTTTACATGGGCGTTCAGTGTATGTATTCACATGGACATGTTTACGTGGGTATCCAGTGCCTGTATTCATGTGTACATGTCTACATAGGCATTCGATACCTGTATTCACATGTACATGTTTATGTGGACATTCGACACCTGAATGCACATGTATGTGGGCATCCAACACCTGTATTCACATGTACATGTTTACATAGGCATTCGATACCTGTATTCATGTGTACATGTTTACATGGGCACCCAACACCTGTATTCATTCACCTGTGTACATGTTTACATGGGCATTTGATGCCTGTATTCACATGTAAGTGGGCATTCAACACCTGTATTCACGTGGACATGTTTACGTGGGCATTCAACAACTGTAATCACATGTACATGGGCATTTGATGCCTGTATTCACATGTACATGTTTACGTGGGCATTCGACACCTGTATTCACATGTACTTGGGCATTCGATGCCTGCATTCGTGTGGACATGTTTAGTCGTCAGCCTGAGCCATGCAGGCGGAGCATTGGCTTTTGAGAAGGTCAGTTGCCTTCCTCACTTCCTAGCCTGTCCCCAGGGAGGAAAACAGGGAGTCTGTGTGTTCTTGGAGCTCTGGTGTCACCGCGGAGTTTGCTGTGCTCACTTTAGACTCTGGTTCTGTAACTTTTACTTCCTTCGGTGGTTCCTGTCTGAGTTGGCTTTTGCTCTCGTTTGGTTTGAATTGGGGTATTTTTTTTTTTTTTTTTTTTTTTTTTTTGCTGTGGTGTAAAGATTTTTCTAAAGGTCCTTTAATGTTATACAAGTCAATTATGCATCAATAGTATGGATTAAACCATTTTCCTCAGCAGTGGTTGAAAAAAACTAGCTTTTCAGCAGACATCTTATTCTGGTGGATCTTTCAGTGCTTTTAAAGTAAATAACAATAAAGAAATTTTCATTTCTATTTCAAAGTTTTACTGTAGGCATTGCATACAGACTGATTATAAATGAGCGAGCCTGCCTTTCCCACTGGGATGTGAAGTTCGCTGAATTATGTCAGCAGCCCAGGAATGACTGCTGTGCCTAAGCACACCTTCTGGCCCTAGCTCTGAATCCACATGTGTGAGAGGAGCATGCGTGTCCCTGATGCAGCGGGACTGCCCTTTCATAGTGTCCGGGGGACAGGACATGACAGGCGGGATCTGCCAGAGCCTTGCTGCATCCCTGAGCTTAGCAGTGTGGGGCACTGCATGTCCTCCGGCATCAGGAAGGCTGCGTCCCTGAGCTTAGCAGTGTGGGGCACTGCGTGTCCTCCGGCATCAGGAAGGCTGCGTCCCTGAGCTTAGCAGTGTGGGGCACTGCGTGTCCTCCGGCATCAGGAAGGCTGCGTCCCTGAGCTTAGCAGTGTGGGGCACTGCGTGTCCTCCGGCATCAGGAAGGCTGCGTCCCTGAGCTTAGCAGTGTGGGGCACTGCGTGTCCTCCGGCATCAGGAAGGCTGCGTCCCTGAGCTTAGCAGTGTGGGGCACTGCGTGTCCTCTGGCATCAGGAAGGCTGCGTCCCTGAGCTTAGCAGTGTGGGGCACTGCGTGTCCTCTGGCATCAGGAAGGCTGTGTCCCTGAGCTTAGCAGTGTGGGGCACTGCGTGTCCTCTGGCATCAGGAAGTCACAGTGCACGGCCCCTTCTGTAACTCAGCGACTGACATGGGCGTGTTTCCAATTCCACTTGTATGTGTTTCTTGTGTATCTGACAAGAATTTGTGGATCTGTTTGAATGTGAAAAGAATGCAAGCATTCTCTAAAATTGAATTGTTTGTGGAGAAAATGATACTGAGGATAAAAGTGTTGAAAAGAGAACAGGAAAAGCGGAGAAAGAAAATGAGGGAAAGGAAGAGAGGAGGAAAAGAGGGAAAGCCACAGCACCAGAGGAAGGGAGTGGAGAGGTGGGGAGGAGGAGGAGAGGGAAGAGGAGGAGAGGGAGGAGGAGAAGGAGAAGATGGAGGAGGAGGAGGAGAGGGAAGAGGAAGAGGAGAGGAAGGACAAGGAGAAGAGCGAGGAGGAGGGGGAGAAGGAGGAGGAGATGCAGGAGGAGAGGGAGGAGGAGGAGAGGGAGGAGGAAGAGAGGGAGGAGAGGGAGGAGGAAGAGAGGGAGGAGAGGGAGGAGGAAGAGAGGGAGGAAGTGGAGGAGGAAAGGGAGGAGGAGAGGGAGGAAGAGGAGGAGGAAAGGTAGGAGGAGGAGAGGGAGGAGAGAGGATGAGGAGAGGGAGGAGGAGGAGAGAAGGAGGAGGAGAAGGAGGAGGAGAGGAGGAGAGAGAGGAGGGAGGAAGAGGAGGAGGAGATGGAGGAGGAGCAGGAAAGGGAGGAAGAGGAGGAGAGGGAGAAGTAGGACAGGGAGGAGGTGAAGAGGGAGAGGAGGGAGGAGGAGAAGAGGGAGGAAGAGGAGAGGGAGGAGGAGGAGAGGGAGGAGGAGGAGAGGGAGGAGGAGGAGAGGGAGGAGGAGGAGAGGGAGGAAGAGGAGGAGGAGAGGGAGGAGGAGAAGAGGGAGGAAGAGGAGGAGGAGAGGGAGGAGGAGGAGAGGGAGGAAGAGGAGGAGGAGAGGGAGGAAGAGGAGGAGGAGATGGAGGAGGAGGAGAGGGAGGAAGAGGAGGAGGAGAGGGAGGCGGAGGAGAAGGAGGAGGTGGAGATGGAGAGGAGGGAGGAGGAGAGGGAGGAGGAGGAGAGGGAGGAGGAGGAGAGGGAGGAAGAGGAGGAGGAGAGGGAGGAAGAGGAGGAGGAGATGGAGGAGGAGAAGAGGGAGGAAGAGGAGGAGGAGAGGGAGGAGGAGGAGAAGGAGGAGGTGGAGATGGAGAGGAGGGAGGAGGAGAGGGAGGAGGAGGAGAGGGAAAAGGAGAGGAAGGAGGAGGAGAGGGAGGAGGAGGAGAGGGAGGAGGAGGAGAGGGAGGAGGAGGAGAGGGAGGAGGAGAGGGAAGAGGAAGAGGAAAGGGAGGAGGATTAGGAGAAGAGCAAGGAGGAGAGGGAGAAGAAGGAGGAGAAGATGGAGGAGGAGAAGGAGGAGAAGGAGATGAGGAGAGGGAAGAGGAGGAGAGGGAGGAGGAGAGGGAGGAGAAGAGGGAGGAGGAGGAGAGGGAGGAAGAGGAAGAGCAGGAGGAAGAAGAGGAGAGGGAGGAGGAGATGGAGGAGGAGGAGATGGAGGAGGAGGAGATGGAGGAGGAGGAGAGAGGAGGAGGAGAGGGAGGAGGAGAGGGAGGAGAAGAGGGAGGAGGAGGAGAGGGAGGAAGAGGAAGAGCAGGAGGAAGAAGAGGAGAGGGAGGAGGAGATGGAGGAGGAGGAGATGGAGGAGGAGGAGAGAGGAGGAGGAGAGGGAGGAGGAGAGGGAGGAGAAGAGGGAGGAGAAGAGGGAGGAGGAGGAGAGGGAGGAAGAGGAAGAGCAGGAGGAAGAAGAGGAGAGGGAGGAGGAGATGGAGGAGGAGGAGATGGAGGAGGAGGAGAGAGGAGGAGGAGAGAGGAGGAGGAGGGAGGAGGAGAGTGAGGAGGAGGAGAGAGGAGGAGGAGAGTGAGGAGAAGGAGAGAGGAGGAGGAGAGTGAGGAGAAGGAGAGAGGAGGAGGAGAGTGAGGAGAAGGACAGAAGAGGAGGAGAGAGAGGAGAAGGAGAGAGGAAGAGGAGAGTGAGGAGGAGGAGAGAGGAGGAGGAGAGTGAGGAGGAGGAGAGTGAGGAGAAGGAGAGAGGAGGAGAGGGAGGAGGAGGAGAGTGAAGAGAAGGAGAGTGAGGAGAAGGAGAGAGGAGGAGAGGGAGGAGGAGAGAGAGGAGGAGGAGAGGGAGGAGGAGAGAGAGGAGGAGGAGAGAGGAGGAGAGGGAGGAGGAGGAGAGGGAGGAGGAGAGAGTAGGAGGAGAGTAAGGAGAAAGGGAGGAGGAGGAGAGGGAGGAGGGGAGAGGGAGGAGAAGAGAGGAGAGAGGGAGGAGGAAGAAAAGGAGGAGGAAGAGAGGGAGAAAGTGGAGGAGGAAAAGGAGGAGGAGGAAAAGGAGGAGGAGAGGGAGGGAGAGGAGGAAGAAAGAGAGGAGGAGGAAAAGGAGGAGGAGAGGGAGAAGGAGAGGAAGGAGGAGGAGAGTGAGGAAGTGGAGAGAGAGGAGGAGAGGGAGGAAGAGGAGAGAGAGGAGGAGAGGGAGAAGGAGAAGGAGAGGGAGAAGGAGAGGGAGGAGGAGAGGGAGAAGGAGAGGGAGGAGGAGGAGAGAGTGGAGGAGAGGGAGAAGGAGAGGGAGGAGAGTGAGGAAGAGGAGAGACAGAGGAGGGAGGAAGAGGAGAAGGAGGAGGAGGAGATGGAGGAGGAGGAGAGGGAGGAAGAGGAGAGGGAGAAGGAGGACAGGGAGGAGGTGAAGAGGAAGAGGAGGGACGAGGAGAGGGAGGAGGAGGAGAGGGAGAGGAGGGAGGAAGATGAGAAGGAGGAGGAGGAGATGGAGGAGGAGAGGGAGGAAGTGAAGGAGAGGGAGAAGGAGGACAGGGAGGAGGTGAAAAAGGAGAGGAGGGAGGAGGAGGAGAGGGAGGAGGTGGAGAGGAGGGAGGAAGAGGAGGAGGAGAGGGAGGAGGTGACGCCCCCTCCACCTCACTCCTTGCCCACCTCCGAGTACACAGCTGGCTGCGGCTATCCCCCCGGGCCCAGCCCACCTGTGCACACCTCTGAGTCTGCATTTTGCGGCAGTCTCCTCACTGACCATCCCTATAGCATCACAGAGACAGCGGCGTTACTGTAGGTCATGAACAGAAACGGCTCAAACAACTCAAGAAACAAAGTTCTGGCCACGCCAGGCTTACTTGGTGAGCAGATGCCCTGTGAGGAACCCAGCCTGCAGGCCTGCGGGGGACACCATGGCCTGGGCCTGGGGCAGGAAACCCTGGATGCCCCAGCAGGTACCCCAGGGCGTGGAGCATCCGTCCAGGCTCCGTCCTGCCCTTGTGTGGGGACTGCCCCGAGGCTGCGCCCGCCTCAGCCCCACACCCAGGCTTGCTGTCCTGGGTGACTCCCTGCATGTGAGCGCCGGCTCCCGAGGACGAAGCCTTCCCAGCGCTGCTGTGTCCCCATGTGCCCCGGGCGTGCTCCACGCTCCTCTCCTAGAGGCATCGAGTCCTGTATTCAGGAAGCTTCTCACGCTGCCGCCCCCGCCCTGTGGATTGAACTGCAAGGGTTTGTTTTCCTTCCATCCCTCGGCCCTGTCCATGCTGGTTGCACCTTCACTGTCCCCGTTATGCCTATGGGAGAATAGGGACTGCCCAGACCCAGCGGGGTGAGGTGAGGTAGCCTGGCCACTGTGGCTCATGAATTTGGGTGGAAACTGGGGTCCTGTGGATTTCTGTCGCTCTAAAGAGCAGCTCATATGACAGTAGCTGCCGCAGACCCGAAGGGTGAGAGCGAGTGGTTGCCACACACGGCGTCCTGCAGAGTGGCACCATCTTCCTAAGTCACATCTGAGCCTACACTGCCGTGATGGAGTGAGGCGTTCCGAGACTGTTCGCGTTTTCATGAAACGTTTCTCCTTCCTGAGGACTGAGGGACTCCCTGGCATGTGGACGTTTTCAGGCCCTCAGACTCTGCTGACAGCAGTTAGGACGCAAGGCCACCTTCTCATCTTCCCTGACTTTGCTTTCATTGTGTCACTGTTCTCATCAAGAACTTTCGGAGACTCTGGCGTGTAAGTAGCAGAAGAAGAGACCATGTTCCTTGACCAGTTATTATTTCAGGCCTTTTACCTCCACTCTGACTTGTCCTCATGGTTCCTCTAGAGGAAGCCTCCCCCGTCGGACTGGTCCACTCATCTTGGGGCAGATTTCTACTTCCTATCGTTGACTCAA
Source organism: Pan paniscus (assembly GCF_029289425.2). NCBI lineage: Eukaryota > Metazoa > Chordata > Mammalia > Primates > Hominidae > Pan > Pan paniscus. Next base: position 194,254,316 of record NC_073255.2, on the reverse strand, counting down.
AGACCTCCCCTGTCTGGAGTGCCCTCTGCTGTACTGTGAGGCTGAGTCACTCTGGGGTCCTGGATCCAGCCCAAGGCCAGCTTCCTAACCCCTTAACCGCAGTTATAGCTCCGAGCCCCGAGCCCACTTTTGCAGACACTGTCATCCTTCACGCACACTGTCTTGTGCACATGGGCCGGTGTGTGGTCTCACAACCTAGATTATGAACTGCGTGCAGAGATGGGGGGCTTACCATTTTCTTAAACTCACTGCAGCTCGACTTCCAGTGAAATCTTGGTTGGGAAGAAGAATATTGACGTGGTTTATCCCTTCTAAACCCTCGCAGGCCCACCCTAGGATTCACCAGGCTTGACAGGCATGATGCCGAGGCCATGCTGGGCTCCTGCATAGCCGTTTTTACTTGGCCTGAGGCCAGCAACCCTAGGCATTCCCTTGCCCTGTTGTATAAAGACATCATGGAGGATGGTGCATATTCTATTCAACGCATCTCTGTGAGGACTCCTGGGACATTTCTTTTTTAATTTAAGAATAGCTATGATTTTCAAAAAATAGATTGTCTGTTTTTGTCATATAGACATTGTGGATCCTGTTCCTCTCTTCCCCATGGCAGCTAGGGAGCTCACAGCCCCATCCGTAGCCAGCTCCTAGTAAGTAGGTCCATGTCATGGGTTTTGCATACTAACCTCATTCTAGGCTCCAACTTATTTCCCATTCTTGTTTTCCCTATGTTTTCTTTTTGTCGCCTCTTTTTAAATATGTGTTTACTTTGCTAACTTGTATGTATCTTTCTGGAATGAAGTGAGGTATAAATGAAAAAGCAAATTACTTAGTGCTCTGTATGACACTTAGGATGTGCTGTGTAGAGCTCTCAGTTGGAGTTTATTGATTCATTCACCAACTGACTTCAACTTGGATCAGTCCAGTTATTGTTACCATCATCACAAAGAGTCCAGAACTGGATGAGGCAGACACAAGCCCCACCAACCAGGACCTGGGGGCTGAGGTTCGGGAACAAAGACACCAACGGGCAGAGAAATTGAGGCTGAGGAAGATACAGCTCCAAGGAACAGAGGCAAGACAGACAGAGGGAGGCACTGGGCCAAAGTCTGGGTGAGAGGGCCCTGGGCTTGGGTGGGAGGTACAGCAAGCCGCCTGGCCCCACAGCCCACTACGTCTTTGTGAAGCTGATGTTGAGTGCACAGGGGCCCCTGGCCCTCGCAGCAGGCTGATGGAGAAAACTGAACTCGGGCTCTTCTCCCCAGATGAAGACACGGGTGGTGCTGGGAAGAGGCAGGTGGGCTTGAGCAAAGGCGTCTGTGGGGACTGCAGAGCTGGTCAGGGTAAGAGTCCCACGCATTGTAAGAACAGGTTTTCATCTCCTGGAGGTCGGGAGCCGCCTCTCTCCTGTTTGTTTTCTAGGCGTGACTCCCACTCACAGAAGGGGCTGTGCTTGGTTTGTGCTTCTAATGTCCATGTAGAGCTAAACCTCAGCTAAAGGCCAGCTGGAGCGTGACCAAGGAGGCTTGTCCTGAAGAGAGAGGGGTCAGAAAAGCGGAGGTGGAGGACCCCTGCCTCCGTCTGCTGCGAGTGCCTGGAACGAGGTCCTCGCAGTGAGCTGCTGGTTGGAAACTGTAGCATCTTGGTGGTCCCAGCACCGAGGACGATGTGTGGACATCTGTGGAAGGCACCTTCTCACCCAGGCCTGGATCCAGTTCTGGGAGTTCTGGGAAGCTGGTTGTATCACTGCCCATTTACAGGGGAGCAGGCGGCCCGGGAAGACCCCGCCAGTGCCCAGTGTACACCCGGAGTCAGCATGCAGCCTGGACCATATCACCCCGGCCTCCAGCTCCACGGCTCCAGGCCACACCCCGGACGGCCACCCGTGGCCTCGCAGCACATGGGACCTTGCACAAAGGAGCTGGGGCGCAGAGGCCAGAGAAGAAAGAAGATGCAAAAGCGACCAAAGACTCAATGTGTTTACGTGTTTGTTCAAAGAGATGTTCTCTCACCTCCCACAGGGGTCCCCCCAGACCCGGCCAAGAGACCCAGCGCCGAGAGCCTCGTGTGTCCTCTGGGGTCGCCCTGGGTGCCAGCTCCACCTGATTCATCCTAGAGAGAGCGTGGAGCTGAGGCCGCCCGCAGCAGGATTCGCCCAGGTCACAGTCGTTCACAGGCGGTTCCGGGAGCAGGAGCTGCACCTGGATCAGGGGCCTCTTTCCACTTCCTGCCCCAGGTCTCTGGGCAGGACTGAGCAGGACTCGGCTGGGCTCACCCTGCAGCCACCATGGTCTGCAGGCCAGGGCTCTCACAAACTGTGTTTGTGTCTATGTGTGTCTCTGTGTCTGTGTATGTGTGTGTGTCTGTGTGTGTGTGCGTGTATGTCTGTGTGTGTATGTGTGTGTCTGTGTCTATGTGTGTCTGTATGTCTGTGTGTATGTCTTTGTGTGTATGTCTGTGTGTTTGTGTGTCTGTGTATGTCTGTATGGGTGTCTGTGTGCATCTGTGTGTGTGTGTGTGTATATATATGTGTGTGTTTCTGTGTGTCTGTGTCTGTCTGTGTCTATGTGTGTCTCTGTATGTATGTGTGTCTGTGTCTGTGTATGTCTGTGCCTGTGTGTGTCTGTGTGTGTGTCTGTGTATGTGTATGTCTGTGTGTGTATCCATGTGTGTGTTTGTGTCTGTGTTCTGTGTATCTGTGTGTATTTCTATGTGTGTGGGTGTCTGTGCATCTGTGTGTGCATGTGTCTGTGTATGTATCTGTGTGTGTTCATGTGTGTCTGTGTGTCTGTGTCCGTGTGTGTGTATGTGTGTGTGTCTGTGTCTGTATGTGTGTCTTTGTATGTGTCTGTGTGTGTCTGTGTGTTTGTCTGTGTGTGTTTGTGTCTGTGTGTGTTCATGTGTGCCTGTGTCTCCGTGTGTGTCTGTGTCTGTGTCTGTGTGTTTGTCTGTGTCTGTGTGTTTGTGTCTGTCTGTGTGTTAGTGTGTGTCTGTGTCTGCATGTGTGTCTGTTTGTGTCTGTATCTGTGTCTGTGCATCTGTGTGTGTTCGTGTGTGTCTGCGTGTGTCTGTGTGTTTGTGTGTCTGTGCCTGTGTGCGTGTGTGTCTGTGCCTGTGTGTGTGCACTGCCCTTTGCACTGCTTTGCCAGCACATTTTCCCTGTGCCATGTGTGTCTTTCTCCTCCACTCAGTTGTAAGCTCCCTGAGGGCAGGGGCTGTGTCTCACTGCTCTGTGGAGTCCCAGATCCAGCACTCTGCACCCGTGACATGGTGGGTGGCTGTTAAATTGAGTTGGCAAAGAGGTGTCAGTGTCAGCTGCTGCAAGCCACAGAAGGGCATGAACTGGCAGCAGGTGGGATTAGTGTTATATCAGAGATGGAGACAGGGAATGGGGGGGCAGGTACCCCAGGAATCTATATCTGCATAGCAAATTATCCCAAATTGGAGAGCCCTGTTTTGCTCTCAGCTCTATAATCTGGTCAGGCATGACAGGGAAGTCTTGTTTCTGCTCCACTGGCATCAGCTGGGGTGGTCCAAGGGGGCTGGAGGGCTCGCCCCAAAGAGGGCTTGTCTACATACCTGGCACATTGTGGTGGCAGTTGTGGAGCTCAGCCAGGGCTGTGGCTGGGAGCTCTGGGCCTCTCCATGTGGAGCCTCCACAAGGCTGCTTGGGCTTCCTCACAGAATGGCAGCGAGTTTCCCAAGAACAAGTGTCCCAAGAGAGGAAATGGGAGCTGCCAGTCTCTCGAGTCTGAGCCCAGAAGCCAGAAACTGGCAGGGCGTTACTTCTGCTGCCTCAACTGGCCAAGCGGGCCCACAGCCCCCGCACTCAGATGGGGAGGACAGAGGTCTCACCTCGGGGGCAGATGCGTTCTGCTGCCTCGACTGGTCAAGCGGGCCCACAGCCCCCACACTCAGGCAGGGAGGACAGAGGTCTCACCTCGGGGGCAAGTGCGTCAGAGAATGTGTGGCCCTCTTCAGCACACCCAGCAATGAATCTGAATGCGGGCGCCTCACGACCTTGCTGTGTCTGGAGCTGGCTGAACGCTCTTCCCGAGGATGTCCGTCTACCCGAGCTGGAGGGATGTATTAGAGGATACGAAGGAAGATTTGATGCTTTTTTCAGATCTGCTCTGTCATTGGGCAAAATAAGCTCCCCTATAGCGCTAATTTTTAACAAAGATTTCTCCCCAAAGGAGAGAGTAGGATCATGTATTTGGAAAAGCTCACATACCATTGAATGAAAATGAAAAGAAATTAGCTTCACGCGTTCATAATTCCTACATTCTCTGGGTGCACAGGGCCTGACAACGGCAGAAAGCCTCCGGTTTAACGTAAAGAGGTGGGACCTGCTGAGACCCTCACCTCAGAAAGTGCTTAATTGAAAATCCAGTTTCTCCACATGCTGCTGCTAAGAATATTTAATTAGCGTTATCATTAAGCAAGGGTAGTTGTTATACTGACATCATGCATTCTGTGACTGACACACTTAAACCAGCAGAAACCTCCAGTCATATTCTATCTACATAAACTCTGCTCTGAAGCTAAGCATGGTTCCAATATGTTCCTGAAATTAAATTCACTGGATTAAACAAATAGAATTAAGGGTGCCAGAATTTCATCTCTAAATTGCAGAGCAGTGTTCTAGAAGCAGAAGCAGCATTCACTGGGGCCGGTGGCAGCGGGAAGTGAAAGTGCTGGGGAGGCTCGGAGACCAAGGAAGCCACAGAGAATCCCAGGCCGGACCGGCTGCTGGGGCCAAGCGTGGATGCGGTAGCCGAGGTCGGGGTGTGCATCCTAAAGCCCAGTAAGCCATGATGCCTGCACCAGAGGCCACAGCCCCACATGTGCTTTCAGGCCGTCTGCCGGGTCTTGGGAAGAACAAAGTGTGTGAAGGGGCGGGTGGCAGGGAGGGGCCCATGGGAGCCCCCAGGGAATCCAGGCGAGGAACGCCTGGGATGGTGTTTTAGATGTGAAGCCCTCAGGTCTGGGAGGGAGCTGTGGTGGAGTGGGAGGCAGGAACGCGCTGAGCCACGGGGAGCTGCGGAAGAGAGTTCCGTGTGGAGGGGCTGGTGACATGTCTGCTGTGCTGTTACAAATCCTGGTGAACATGTGTGGGTGTGTTTTATGCAGGACCAAGGGAGCCCGTGGCGTGGCTAAAGCCAAGCCCAACATCTTCTACCCAAGGCCTGCAGAAGATCTGGGGTGTATCAGCAACCCATACTGTCTTCAGTGGAGTTGTGGTGGCTGAATTCCAAAATCCTATCTGTGTTCCATTTGCCTGTTGACATTGCTGTGATGTTTCCATAGGTGCTTAGTCAACCTGTCACACCTAGAAGTCAATACAACTTCCTTAACTGCCCCCCCGACAACGAGGGGAGTCATCCAGGGAAGGGGTGTGGAATTCCAGCAGGGCGAGCTGGTTGCCGGCAGCTCATTAGCTGTGGCCTCTCAGATTAGCAGTAATTAAACTGTGAAATCAGACCAGCGCCTTAAGCCTGGATGCCGTCGGGAGTGGCCTGGGGATAAATCACTGGCGTGTGTTGGTCCCTGCTTGGCACGGGCAAGGCGTGCGGGGGGCGGAATAATGAGGACATTCAACTGCTGCCCTCGGTGGACACCAGGCTGGCCGCGGTGGAGGCGTTGTCATGACGATGGCTGGGTGCAGGCAAACGCTCCTCCTGCTCGCTGTGGTTAATGAAGATGATCATGAAAAATTATGCCAACATTACGGCCATATTTTTATGCTGACTGGCACATGCAACCTGACGCCAGCGTCAGCACACAGTGGCGACAGTAATTATGTGTTGACAAATGAGGGGACAATGTGAGGAAATGTCTGACTCAGAGATGTGTGTGTCGACTTCGCCGAGTAACTTCTTCCGAGGGCATGTTTGTTCTTTAAAGCCTCCATAGGTGCCATGGCACTGTGGGTGCCAAAACACCCCAATCACTTGTCCTTATTTTCTAAAGAAAGACACTACAATTAAAGCAGAAACTGCTCCCCTAAGCAGAATGGATGAGATCAAGATAAATCAATGTTTTTTATATTTTAAGGAAATCAGTGTGATTTCCAAATGATTTTTCCAAATGACTTTTCTTGTGGGGTGATGTGTTTAGGTTTTTTTGTAACTGATTTTGTTTCTGAACAGAAACATCTGGGGTGGAGTTGGGGCTGGGCTGGGGCGTCGCAGCCCCCTTGGCCTCTCTAGGAGCTGGGGAGCCTCACGTCGTCCCCATCATGGCTCCTTGAAGACAAGTGTTGCGGCCGCGTGCTCTCGTGGCCGGGATATGGGAACGGGAGGCCAGCGTGGGGCGTCCGGCCCAGAGCCACAGTCTGTCACCGTGTGGGGGTCGCTTCTTGGCCCCAAAGCAAAGCCTGAGGATGCAGCGTGCGGTTCTGCCCGTGTGCTGTGCTTCAGTGAACACACTCAGATCGCACAGCCGAACGCAGATGAGCTGCTCGGAGGAGCAGAGGACAATCCGTTGACTGTAAAACAGGCTTGCTGGGCCTCACTCTCTCTGCATCTCCTGTGCTCTGGATTTGATATTCCAGCAATCTGGGGAATTCATAGCCACAAATATAGGTTGCAGTCTTGTTAGTGAAATCTTTTTTTATTGATTTTGTTAAACAAAGATGCTTAAGTAGTTGCAATCTGAAGTAGAGTTTGTCTTTCCAGTTTGTTCGTGTTTTTACTGTTTGGAAGATCAATATTAGTCACCACACTGCAGAGTGTGTGACTCACAGTGGCAATTCTCTTTTTACCGCTCGGTGTCAGCAATAAGCAGGAATCGTGTATGGAAGCGTCCCATGACTGTGCCTTCATGTCCTTAATGTCCCTCAAGCGGGCTTTCTTGCCTCCTAAGTCCTACCTGCCTTTTGAGTTTAAAAACAATAACAAAACAAACAAACAAAAAATAGCAAGGAGCACAGAGCTGGAAGTTTCTGCTTCAGCTGGGGCCTGGCTCTGCTCCAGGTCTGAGCCTGGCAGGCCTTGCCAGGACCACTGGTTCCCACCGCCTCCACACACACACAGCGTTTCTAAGAGGAGCAGGAGTATAGACAGTTCTCACCACATTGCAGAGGCACAGCACCAAACAGAACAGTGTTCGCCTGTGACCACGGAAGGCAGACTGGCCTGGCAGTGAAAGAGCAGTCGCCCTGGCCAGTTGCTGACTTGCACCCATGGGCACTCACTTCCCCAATGCAGTGTTTCCTGGGAGAGCAGGAGCATTCTTACTGCTGTATTCGTGAGCATTCTTACTGCAGGGTGTGACTGTGAGGACTTCCCAGCCATTCGTACGCAAAGGCAAACACCGTACAAAGCGTCAGGCATCATTATCAAGGTAAAAGGAGAGAGAAAGATTGGGTTATCCTAAGAACACAGATAACATGGCAGTCAGTCTCATTGTAAAACCAAGATGCCAGGAGGAACAGGGAAATCCCTCCTTCTTGTTCAGAAGCTTCCGTGGTCCCCTTAAATTGGCAGGGTCCAAGGATAAATCTGGTACAAGGCATTCATAAGCCACAGATGGATGATGGACGTGGAGTGCTGTGTGCCTGGCACAGCCTGGCTACTTCATGTCAACCTCCCTGCAGCCAGGGAAGCTCAGTACCTTGCCCAGAGCTCCTCATCTACACAGCAAGTGCCAGGATTTGAATCAAGACGTTCCAAGGCCTGGCCCCTACCCTGCAGGGGGAGCTGTGGCAATGGCAGCCCCTGGAGTGACTATTGTATGGTGCTAGGTGGTGCCAGGAGGAGGGCTGGCAGTGTCCAGAGGGGGACAAGCCACTCCCAGCTGGGTCATCAGACAGGATTCCACCCACCCGGCAAGAGCCAGTGCTGAGAGCTGGCCAGGAAGCCAGAGACATAAGCCCAGGAAAGACCATTTCTCGTGCCATCAACTACAAGTAGAGGGTGAAGGCCCCAACGGAGGTAGCCAAGGGGACGTGTTTCCAGGGCCACCTGCAAAGTGGCCCTGTGTCTCACCCAGCCTCTGAGATTTCAATGTCCTGTCCTCCAAGAAATGGTGTCTCAGCCAAATGCTATGGAGCATTGAGCAAGTTCTTGCAGTTCTGGGTACCTTAGTGTCTCCTCCATAAACTGGGGAAAAGAATAGGACCCACTGCACAGGCATTTGTGAGGAACACCCAAGTCATCCAAACACACTCTGCAAGTGCCAGCAATTCTCTAGGATAGAAGCTCTGAGAATAGCTTTTTCTGATTCCTCCCCTGTCTCTTCAGTGAAAGTGTTTGTTTATGGGTGGATCAATGGATGGATGGAGGAAGGATGGGTGGATAGATGGATGGAGGAAAGAAGGATGGATGCATGGATGGATGGATGGATGGGTTGGTGGACAGATGAGGGATGGTGGATGGATGGAAGAAGAGTGGATGATGGATGGGTAGATGGATGATGGATGGATGGATGAAGGAAGGATGGATGGGTGGATGGATATAAGAAGAATGGATGATGGATGGATGGATGGATGGGTGTGTGGGTGGATGGATGGATGGATGGGTTGGTGGACAGATGAGGGATGGTGGATGGATGGAAGAAGAGTGGATGATGGATAAGTAGATGGATGATGGATGGATGTATGGAAGAAGAATGGATGATGGATGGGTGGGCGGATGGATGGATGGATGGAGGAAGGATGAATGGTTGGATGGATGGATGAAGGAAGGAAGGATGGATGGATGGATGGATGGGTGTGTGGGTGGATGAAAGAAGGGTGGATGGATGGAGGAAGAATGGATGATGGATGGGTAGGTGGGTGGGTGGATGGATAGATGGAGCAATGATGGATGGATGGATGAGTGGATGGGTGGATGGATGGAGGAAGAATGGATGATGGATGATGGATGGGTGAGTGAATGGATGGAGGAAGGATGGATGGATGGGTGGGTGTTTGGGTGGATGAAAGAAGGATGGATGGATGGATGGGTGAAGGGTGAATGGATGAAGAATGGATGATGGATGGGTGGATGGGTATGTGGGTGGATGAAAGAAGGATGGATGGATGGGTGAAGGGTGGACGGATGGAGGAAGAATGGATGATGGATGGGTGGGTGGATGGATGGATGGATGGAGCAATGATGGATGGATGGATGAGTGGATGGGTGGATGGATGAAGAATGGATGATGGATGATGGATGGGTGGGTGAATGGATGGAGGAAGGATGGATGGATGGATGGGTGGGTGTGTGGGTGGATGAAAGAAGGATGGATGGATGGGTGAAGGGTGGACGGATGGAGGAAGAATGGATGATGGATGGGTGGGTGGATGGATGGGTTGTACGGATGAGGGATGGTGGATAGATGGAAGAAGACTGGATGGGTGAAAGGATGATGGATGGGTGGATGGATGATGGAGGGATGGATGAAGGAAAGATGGATGGATGGTTGGATGGTTGGATGAATGGAGGAAGAATGGATGATGAATGACAGGTGGGTGGATGAAAGAAGGATGGATGGATGGGTGAAGGGTGGATGGATGGAGGAATGATGGATGGATGGTTGGATGGATAAAAGAAGGATGGATGGATGGATGGATGAAGGATGGATGGGGAGTGAGTGGATGGATGGGGGAAGGATGGGTGGTTGGATGGATGGAGGTATGGATGCATGGATGGAGGAAGGATGGAGGGATGGATGGAAGAATGATGGATGGTTGGATGGATGAAAGTGGATGGGTAGATGGATGGGTGGGTGGGTGGATGGATGGATATGGATGGATGGATCAATGGATGGATGGATGGGTAGATGGATGGGTGGATGAAGGATGGAAGGATGGATGAGTGCTTGATGGATGGATGGATGGATGGCAGGATGGATCATTTCCCAGCTGTAGGACAGACAATCGGCTCCTGTCCCCTGCTGTATGCCAGGCACGCAGTCTCTCACTCTTTTATTTTTTAATTTTTTATTGTGGTAAAATATATAACATTTGTGATTTTCAACCTTTAAATGTACAATTTAGTGGTAGTATTTACATTCAAAATACTGTGCAACCATCATCACTATCTGCTTCTAAAACTCTTTCCATCTTTCCACACTGGAAGTCTGTCCCCATTAAACACTAACTCCCCAGCCCCCAGGACCCACTGTCCTACATTCTGTCTCTATGGATCTGATGACTCTAAGGACCCCATACGAGTGGAATCACACAGTGTTTATCATATTGTGACTGGCTTATTTCACTTAGCATAACATCTTCAAGGTTCATCCATGTTGTAGCCTGCATCCAAAATCTCTGCCTTTTCAGTGCTGAGTAATATTCCCATGTGTGGGTGGACCACATGATGTTTATCTTTTCTTCCATTGGTGGACACTTGGGTGGCCTCACCTCTTGGCTTCTGTGAGCGCTGCTGCTATGAACATGGGCGTGCGAATCTCTCTCTGAGTCGCTGCATTCGGTGCTTTTGGGCATATGCCCCTGGTGGAACTGCTGGGTCCTAGGCTGATTCTGTGGTTAGTTTTTTGAGGACCCACTAACAGCGACTGCATCACGCTATATTCCTCCCTGCAGAGTGTGCCGGTTATGATTCCTCAGCGTTCTCGCCAGCACGTTTTTGTTGTGTGTGTGTGTTTAGTTACGGCCATCCTAGAGGGTGCGTGCATGGCCTCTCCTAGCCTCCACATGCTCCACTCATGTGGCTGCGACTAAAGCTTCCCTGTGTTCACGGACATCATGAAGATCAAACGAACATGAGAGTGTTTGGAAAATGGTCACAGGTTAGACTGAATATGAGGTGTTGTTGCTTCTCTGAAAACAAAAGGTGGGCATCGTGGTGCTCTGGGGGATGGGGCAGCCACATGGGGCAGTAGCCACACAGCAGAGGCCCAGCAGCCCCTAACCCTGCCCGGTGCAGCCTCCTCCTACCACTGCCGGGGCTCTCCTGCCCTCAGGAGACTCCGGCAAGTGACTGCACTGCGAAGAGAGGACCAGCCACCAGCCCTCAGCATCCAAGGGAGGAATTAATTCCTAATGAAGAGGAAACCAAGCAGTGAGGCAGGCTAAGATTTCCAGAAGAATTTAATCTGCAGTCAGGTCAGGGGCGTGGCCTTACCCCATGGCCAGGGGGGCAGCTGCTCCCAGCTCTGAAAAGGAGGTGGAGGCTCAGTGTGCAGCTCCCCTGGGGACCCAGCTGAGAGGATCCCCAACTGTGCCACGGGGTTTGGGGCTAGGAGAAGGGACTCGAGGCCACACCAGCCTGGCTCAGGGCCACCGCCAACCTGTGCCTCAGAGCGAAGGCCGCCCCATGGCCACAGTGACTGGGGCAGGCTGTCTCAGGCCTCTGGAGAGCTGGAGTCTGTGCTGTCATCACCAGGGCTGAGCTTTTGTTGGAAAAGGGAAGGGAGAGAAAAATGAGGAGGGCACATCACGCCGGAGGTCATAGTGTATGTGGCTGGAAATTTGAGTTGGACTGGACACCTCAGGGCATCTCCCTCTCCTTCCCACTGTGGCCTGGGATGGACTCTGTGCCTGTGAGTGGGCAGCCATGGGCTCTGATGGAGGGTTAACCCTGTGCCCATGAGTGGGCAGCCGTGGGCTCTGATGGAGGGTTAGCCCTGTGCCCGTGAGTGGGCAGCTGTGGGCTCTGATGGAGGGTTAGCCCTGTGACCGACCGTGAGTGGGCGGCTGTGGGCTCTGATGGAGGGTTAGCCCTGTGACTGTGAGTGGGCGGCCGTGGGCTCTGATGGAGGGTTAGCCTCCGGCACCAGCACCTGGGCCTAACATGCTTTTCAGGGGCAGGGCTGGATTGTGGCTGCAGGGCCTTGGACACGCAGGGACACACTTCCCAAGGGGGGCCCTGATACCCCTCCCTGCATGCGGTGCCTGGGGCCACCGTGCTCCCACCTCTCTCCTTTGGCTCTGAAAAGTTTTTTCTTTTTTCTCTTTTTTTTTTTTTTATTATTATACTTTAAGTTTTAGGGTACATGTGCACATTGTGCAGGTTAGTTACATATGTATACATGTGCCATGCTGGTGCGCTGCACCCACTAACTCATCATCTAGCATTAGGTATATCTCCCATTGCTATCCCTCCCCCATCCCCCCACCCCACAACAGTCCCCAGAGTGTGATGTTCCCCTTCCTGTGTCCATGTGATCTCATTGTTCAATTCCCACCTAAGAGTGAGAATATGCGGTGTTCGGTTTTTTGTTCTTGCGATAGTTTACTGAGAATGATGATTTCCAATTTCATCCATGTCCCTACAAAGGACATGAACTCATCATTTTTTATGGCTGCATAGTATTCCATGGTGTATATGTGCCACATTTTCTTAATCCAGTCTATTATTGTTGGACATTTGGGTTGGTTCCAAGTCTTTGCTATTGTGAATAATGCCACAATAAACATACGTGTGCATGTGTCTTTATAGCAGCATGATTTATAGTCCTTTGGGTATATACCCAGTAATGGGATGGCTGGGTCAAATGGTATTTCTAGTTCTAGATCCCTGAGGAATCGCCACACTGACTTCCACAATGGTTGAACTAGTTTGCAGTCCCACCAACAGTGTAAAAGTGTTCCTATTTCTCCACATCCTCTCCAGCACCTGTTGTTTCCTGACTTTTTAATGATTGCTATTCTAACTGGTGTGAGACGGTATCTCATTGTGGTTTTGATTTGCATTTCTCTGATGGCCAGTGTTGGTGAGCATTTTTTCATGTGTTTTTTGGCTGCATAAACGTCTTCTTTTGAGAAGTGTCTGTTCATGTCCTTCACCCACTTTTTGATGGGGTTGATTTTTTCTTGTAAATTTGTTTGAGTTCATTGTAGATTCTGGATATTAGCCCTTTGTCAGATGAGTAGGTTGCGAAAATTTTCTCCCGTTTTGTAGGTTGCCTGTTCACTCTGATGGCAGTTTCTTTTGCTGTGCAGAAGCTCTTTAGTTTAATTAGATCCCATTGGTCAATTTTGTCTTTTGTTGCCATTGCTTTTGGTGTTTTAGACATGAAGTCCTTGCCCATGCCTATGTCCTGAATGGTAATGCCTAGGTTTTCTTCTAGGGTTTTTATGGTTTTAGGTCTAACATTTAAGTCTTTAATCCATCTTGAATTGATTTTTGTATAAGGTGTAAGGAAGGGATCCAGTTTCAGCTTTCTACACATGGCTAGCCAGTTTTCCCAGCACCATTAAATAGGGAATCCTTTCCCCATTGTTTGTTTTTCTCAGGTTTGTCAAAGATCAGATAGATAGTTGTAGATATGAGGCATTATTTCTGAGGGTTCTGTTCTGTTCCATTGATCTATATCTCTGTTTTGGTACCAGTTCCATGCTGTTTTGGTTACTGCAGCCTTTTAGTATAGTTTGAAGTCAGGTAGTGTGATGCCTCCAGCTTTGTTCTTTTGGCTTAGGATTGACTTGGCGATGCGGGCTCTTTTTTGGTTCCATATGAACTTTAAAGTAGTTTTTTCCAATTCTGTGAAGAAAGTCATTGGTAGCTTGATGGGGATGGCATTGAATCTGTAAATTACCTTGGGCAGTATGGCCATTTTCACGATATTGATTCTTCCTACCCATGAGCATGGAATGTTCTTCCATTTGTTTGTATCCTCTTTTATTTCCTTGAGCAGTGGTTTGTAGTTCTCCTTGAAGAGGTCCTTCACATCCCTTGTAAGTTGGATTCCTAGGTATTTTATTCTCTTTGAAGCAATTGTGAATGGGAGTTCACTCATGATTTGGCTCTCTGTTTGTCTGTTGTTGGTGTATAAGAATGCTTGGCCAGGGCAATTAGGCAGGAGAAGGAAATAAAGGGTATTCAATTAGGAAAAGAGGAAGTCAAATTGTCCCTGTTTGCAGACGACATGATTGTATATCTAGAAAACCCCATTGTCTCAGCCCAAAATCTCCTTAAGCTGATAAGCAACTTCAGCAAAGTCTCAGGATACAAAATCAATGTACAAAAATCACAAGCATTCTGAAAAGTTTTTTCTTATTTTGGATGCCTTGTTAAAAGGCAAGTACCCCAGCAGGTGTCAGTGGAGACTGTGACCGCTGAATAGCAATGGTGATGGGGTGAGGCTGGATCTGGCCAGAAGAGGGCTGAGGGGCATGGAGAAGACTCGGGGAGCACAGGGAAGATGTGGGAGGTGGGGAGGATGGGAGGGAGGACAGGGAGAGGACAGGAAGGACTGGCTCTGCTCATTCTCCTTCGCACTTCTGTGGAGCAGCTGCTCTGGGCCCAGATAATGATCTCTCGAGGGCAGGACTTGTGGTTTTATTTGCGTCATGAGCCTTTAGGAAGTTTGGGGTCGTGCATGTAGAGCTGAATGTGGGGACACCAAGAACGTGCACCCTGCATCCCGACTGCTGAGTTCACTTCTCTGCAAAGCACAAATCGCTGTCCCATCCTGGGTCACGCTCCTGGGAGCCAAACCTGGGTGGGATTCTGTCTCTACCCCACATCAGCTGTAAGATTTGGGGCAGGGCGCAGAACCCCCTGAGCAGGTGGGAAACTGATCACCACGTGGGGGATGTTAGAGAGATTCAGTGGGTGATGTGGGGGCAGAAGGAGGCCCCTAGAACAGAGTATGGCATCTGTTCTGAATGCCGATATGGCGTTGGGGGGACGGCACCCTGGCGGCCTGCAGCACCCTCTGTGAACAGGGAAGGCTGGAAGGAAGGGGTGGGTCCCCCTGACAGGTAGGGGCTGCTGGATGGTCCCACTTTGCCCGCCCGGTCTCTTCCTACACTATGGTTCTCACTGATGTTTCCTGGGCAGACAACTCAGGATGAGCCTCTGTGAGTGCTGGACTTGTGTTCCATCCAGCTCCTCCCCAAGAGAGGGGCAGGGGCTGGTGCCCCAAAGCACCAGCACCCCACATGGACTGGCACATTTTGAAAGATAACACAAAGAACTTCCATTATAATCGCTGCCCAGGCGACCATTCTCAACGCGTACATTATTTGTTAAAGTAATTTTTAAAGCCTCAAAGTCATGAGTCCAGAACTTGCAGATCTGAACACGAACATCATTGACCAATAACAGCAACCGCTGAAGATAAAAGGCCAGGCCGCCCCGGACAGTGAGCCCCGCATGTCTGAGTCACACGTGTCCGTCTTCCATTTGAAGGAGGCCTTTGAAAAGACAGCAGTTCATTCTTTAAAGTCTGGCTTTAAATTCAGCTTTAATGAAGAGGCCCTGATGGGCTTACAAGGAGCTGACACTGGACACGCCAGGCTCCTGGGCCAAGCGGCTGACACTAGCAGACCCCTGCCCACCTCGGGTTTTCCCACCTGCCGGAGTTCCTGCAGGAGCCAGTCCATCCAGGAAGCAGGGCCTCCGAGCTCCTCAGGAACATCGCGCCCCGATGCTGCCTAAACAGGTGCATCTCAGCCCAGCAGGCTCCCTTGGCGCATGGTGGACACGGTGCTGCATTGACAGGATTTGGGCAGAGGAGACGTAACTTAGCTCGGACCTAAGTAACAATGCCGACCGCCTGTGCCCATGGCGCCCAGGCACCGATGCTCCCAGGAGAGGGAAGGGGGGAGCGGCAGATCCAGGGACTCGAACCCCAGGCAGGTCTGAAGGGCTTCACAGGACATGATTTTTCAGACCCAAGAGAAACGAGGAATAATAGAGTCACTTGCCTTTTTCTTGAAACATCGGAATTATTTGATGTGACTTGTGTAGCTTGGAAAGTATGACATAAACCTAGGTATGAAAGTTAAGGAGCGATGTCACTCCTCCAGTTGAGCAATGGCCTGACGTGGCTGGAGGGGCGTACCGTGGCAGGGAAACCCGGAGCACACTGTTAGCCACAGAGCAGCCACGCAGGCAGGTTTCCATCCGGGAGGCAGAGCCACTAGGAGTCCCGTGAAATCAGGGATTTTCTGAGCAGGGCCTTCTGCTGTGCAACAAGGGTTGGGGGGGTAGCGTGGGGAGCTGGAGAAGGGACCACTGCCTCCACGTCTCTGAGCCAGTAGGGTGGATGGGCGGGGGTCAGGAGGGACCTGGACACAAAGCAAGGACACCGCGGGATGCAGGAGACATGCCAGTCCCGTCCTCCAGGGACCCCTGCGTCCGCCCACCCGGGCCAAGAGAGGATGCCCCGCGCACGCAGCCTTCCCAGCACAGCAGTTGCCACCTGCCTCGGCTCCCTTTAGCCTCCCAAACCTTGTGCAAAGTCCACCTTGGCCAGCTGGACCCAGAACTGCACTGGGGCCACTGTCTGGGGCCCGCGTCCCAGCCCGGCTGAGCTGACCAGCTGTGTGGCCTTGTGCCACCCACCTAGCCTCTGAGCCGGTCTTGCCCTTTGGGGAAATGGAGGTTACCCTGACTGCTGTACAACTTCACTGAAGGAGCCGCCTGAGCGGAGCATGACCAAGGAGCGTGCAGGCCACGGGGAATGGCGCCTGGACAGGCCTGGGCTGTGGGCAACACCACGCTCGTCATCATCCATATTTGGATGTGGTCGGCATTAGTACGTGTCCAGTCAATTACGACACTGGCCCTTTTCTTCCCCCCAACCAGCCCACTGCAGCCACGCCGGGCGCTACGGGGAGCACATCCCATCCCGCGACCGCATCTCCCGCACCGTCAATCCCGCGCGTCCCCTGCGCTGTCGGTCCCGAGACCGCGTCCCCCGCGCCGGCAAGGCTGTCCCTCCCGCAAACCCCTGGCTTCACCACGTTTGCCCTGGGGCTGCCCCGTGGATGATCTACCACGTGGTGCTGCCTTTTCAGTGCACCAGAGAGCTGCTTCAGGGCCCTGCGGGAGATCCAGCACTGTCTTGTGCGCGGTGTCTCGGGCGTCAGGGGCGGAGCCTGGTTCATTCGCGGGGCCCCAGGTTAAGTTCAGCAGCTGGGGCTCTTTTCAAAGGTCTCTGAAATCACCTGTTTGTAGAGCAAGTGGGCTTTGAGCAATTATTTCCCTTGTTCTTCAAAAGCTGTTTTGCAAAGCTAAGTTTTTAAATTGTAATAATATTTAGGGGGTGGGGGAGGTTTAAAAAAAAAAAACTTGTACCTTGTGAGCCACATAGCATACCAGTCGAACAACAGGTGAAAGACGCACGGCTTCGAGGTAGAAAAGATCCTCATAGCCCGCTAACTGCCAAGTGCTTGCATCTTAACACCTCCCGCCTTCCCCGACTGGAAGACGTTCCTCTGCCCGTATCCAAAGTTCCCTGGGGACCTGCCCATTTGCCCCGGCCCTGCCCGCGCCTGCCGGGGTCCTCCTTGTCCCCACCGGCCGCCGAGAGCTCCAGCACTCCTGCCTCAGTCGGAGGGTGAGCTGGGCCTGCGGCGTGGAGCGTGTCTCTCTGCTCTCCCTTCCAGGCCTGGCTTCTGTGTCGCTGCCATAGGAGGCGGCTCAGCGCTCCTCCTCCGTGGGCCACTTCTGCTGTGGGTTCCTCGACGGTCTCTGCCTGCACGGTGCAGACTCAGCCTTCAGCCATGGCCAGTTCTGCTGTGGGTTCCTCGACGGTCTCTGCCTGCACGGTGCAGACTCAGCCTTCACCCATGGCCAGTTCTGCTGTGGGTTCCTCGACGGTCTCTGCCTGCACGGTGCAGACTCAGCCTTCACCCATGGCCAATTCTGCTGTGGGTTCCTCGACGGTCTCTGCCTGCACGGTGCAGCCTCAGCTGCAAGGCTAGGTTTTTCTATGTCGTAACAATAATGATCTCTTTAGGGGGTGGGGGAGGTTTTAAAAAAAACTTTTATCCTGTGAGCCGCATAGCATACCATAGTCCATCCACTGCCCGTTTGCTTGAGGGACACCTTTTATCCGTTTGTTTTTCTGGCAGGGGTCCACCCCACACGGCGGCTCCTGGCCCCACATCCCTGACTTCGGCCCGTCCCTCACGCGTGGCCCTGCATGTTCCAGGCTCCATCCATGTTTCGCAGAAAGACTTTTTCTTCTTCATGTGCTTAAGTGACCAGCGCTCCCATCCACACAACCCTGGCTGAGGAATAATGACATGGAAAGCGACATCCTCTTTCCCCTGAGCAGTTTCTCGTCTATCAGGAACAGGTTTTTTTTTTGCTTTTTTCCTCCCTTCTCCTGACATAGTCACCCATAAATGGTTTGGCCTTAATTCCTATGAAGGTAAGGACACTGCTGATGTTCCTTGAGTCCCCACGCTAGCAGCTTCTCATGCCTTTCCCTGCTAAGCTCCGTGCTGTATTGCTTCCATTACACAGTGAGAGCAGTGCAGGTGCAGATACTGCT
Organism: Pan paniscus; assembly: GCF_029289425.2. Taxonomy (NCBI): domain Eukaryota; kingdom Metazoa; phylum Chordata; class Mammalia; order Primates; family Hominidae; genus Pan; species Pan paniscus. Next base: position 194,236,133 of record NC_073255.2, on the reverse strand, counting down.
ACTCCACAAAACAGGAGGCTGAGCTTTAGAAGGTTAAAGGCTGGGCGCAGTGGCTCACATCTGTAATCCCAGCACTTTGGGAGGCTGAGGTGGGCAGCTGAGACCAACCTGGCCAACATGGTGAAACCCGTCTCTACTAAAAATACAAAAATTAGCTGGGCGTGGTGACGGACACCTGTAATCCCAGGTACTTCGGGAGGCTGAGGCAGGAGAATCGCTTCAACCTGGGAGGCAGAGGCTGCAGTGAGCCGAGATCGCGCCACTGCACTCCAGCCTGGGCGACAGTGAGATTCTGTCTCAAAAAAAAAAAAATTAATTAAAAGGTTAAAAAATTTGCCCTGGTTTACCCAGATAATAAATTACAGAGCCGAGATCCTAACCTAGAACTTCATTATTCACTCATTCATGGAAACTCTTTTGGAAGTGCCACTCTTCCAGATAATTCCACTTAAAAACACATACACGTAATTCTTTGATTGTAAAGAAGTCTGGTCTTTCTGGCATTTCCTACTGTTTTTCACATGTATATTTTTGGTTAAAACTATTTTTGTGCAGTGGTACAAATCCTACCCATAAAATGTCAGGGTAGTCAGATGCCAAGTAAACCACCGCAGCATTTACCTACACAATGCCAGCCCCGCCCAGCCCTGGCTGGGAACCTGGGTGCTGGACGCTGCCGTGGGAAGGGCCTGTGACAAATGGGAAATGCTCGCATTCTTCTTTTTTTCAAATTTATTTTAGAATCGGGGGTACGTGTGCAGGTTTGCTTCCTGGGTATATTGCATGATGCTGAGGTTTGGAGTAAGAATGGATCCGTCTCCAGGCAGTGAGCATAGTAGCCAAGGGGTGGTTTTTTTTCACTCCTTCCCTCTCCCCTTCCTATCCCCTCCCTCTGGGGGTCCCCAGTGTCTGTCATGCCCATCTCTGTGTCCGTGGGTACCCAGTGCTTACCTCCCACTCATAAGTGAGAACATGTGGCATTTGGTTTTCTGTTTCTGCCTTAGCTTGCTTAGGATCATGGCCTCCAACTGCACCCATGTAGCTGCAAAAGACATGATTTCATTCTTTTTATGGTTGCATAGTATTCCACGGTGTATATGGACCACATTTTCTTATAATCAAATGAGGATGACTCAGCTTCTCAAACCTCCCCATGAAGACACAGCTGTAAACATGAACCTGCTCTAGAAGTTCAATGAACTTCTCAAGAAAGGCTGAAATACTCCCATTCGTACCCAGGACTAAATCGTAATTTTAAAAATAACAAACATCATCAGAAGCTACTGTTTGGAATTACAGATTTTCTCAACATTTGGCACAGTACTGGGTTTCTGGGTAGTTTGTCTTTGACAGCTTGAATAGTCTAAACATCTCTATTTACATATTTACATCTTTCATAAAGATTTTTAAGAGTAAAATTATAATATTGTCTGGGTGTGGTGGCTCACGCCTGTAATCCCAGCACTTTGGGAGGCCAAGGCAGGAAGATTGCTGAGCCCAGGAGTTTGAGACCAGCCTGGGCAACATGGAGAAACCCTGTCTCTACAAAAATTATAAAAATTAGCCGGGCGTGGCAGCACACACCCATAGTCCCAGCTCCTCAGGAGGCTGAGGTGGGAGGATGGCTTCAGCCCAGGGAAGGTGAGGCTGCAGTGATCCCAGACTGCACCACTGCACTCCAGCCTGGGCGACAGAGTGAGACTCTGTCTCAAACAACAACAACAACAAAAGCATTATAATCTAAGTTCTTCCTCCCCTTGAAGCACACCCCGCTGCAGAGTGTTCATGAAGCACCTTCCTTTCTCTGCAGCTCCAGTGTTTATGCCACCTTTTACCTGAAATGACCAACTTGACGTGGCATCCCAATAACTACAAAGAAAACACGCATGCCAAGTAGGGCTGGGGGCGCCCCGTGAACTTCAGTAAAACACAAAGATCCCTTGAGAAGGGCCCCCCCAGACTGGGCACCTTTCCAGCCGGAGCCTTGGCCTCCTCCAACGGTGGTGACGAAGCCACCCTGGCAGAGTTGCAGAGGGAGTCCCGTGAGTGCAGTGGGTGCAGAGAATGGAAGGCCACTGTCACTGTCACCTCTGACACAGCCAAGGGGGAACAGAGGCTGGTCTAGGTTGATGTCTGCCCACGGTCCCACACCGCCTCCTCCCGGTTTTCTTTCTAGAACTCAGTGCTTGGACCACCCTGTTTGGTGGAAGCCAAGTGTCGGGGCATGTCCGCCTGCCCCCAGCTCAGAGCACTGCCACCGCTTTGCTAGACAGGCCCATGCTAGAGAAGCACCAGGTAACGTGGCTCAGTGTCCTGACGGCTCGTGAGTCCACAGGAAGAGCAGCACAGGCCACATTCCCCACATGGACTCGGCCTCCAGGCCTGCCTTTGCTTCTCTCAGGACTCAGGCCCCACAGGCTTCCTCGGAAAGGGCCCGCACCAGGCCCTGCTCTTCCTGAGCCCACAGTGGACGATTGTTTTCACACCCCAACTCCTTAGAGTTGCAGCTCCTTCCTGGGTTGCCACAGATCCCAGCCACAACGCCTGGTCCTCCCAGCCTCTCACCAGCACCCACTTCAGATAGGGGAGCGGGGAACCAGAGAGCAAGGCCTCCCACGGATGGGGTCAGCTGGTGCCAGGCTGAGGAGGAGGGAGCAAGATGCTGGGCCTGGTGGCAGGTGTGGGCGTGATGCCTGGACAGCAGCCATGGCCGCGGACGGGGGTGCTGTGCCAGGTGGCTTTGGTTCTTGCCTGGCAAGGAACCGGTGGGGGATGGGGAGGTGGGCAGGGCACGGTTGCAGATGCCAGGAGAGCAGGGACCTGCAGCCATGCACGCATGCCACGATCTGGGAAGCGTTAGGGCAGGTGTGGGGCCTGGCACGTGGTAGAGAACGGAGCTTAGACTAGAAACATGGACATTTTCAGAGGTGGGGGGTGTTGGAGGAAGGGTCACTGCCATGCTGTGAGCTGCGGCCCAGACGGAGGCCACTAGGGCTGGAGTGAGGCCCAGACGGGAGGAGAAGCAGTGGTGGCTGGTGCCTGTGCTGGTCACTTTGTAATGGGCTTTGTGTCTGGGGCTGTGTTCTGAAAGCACAGGAGGCTGGCAGGAAGGGAAAAGCTTGCACCAAACTGCACTTCCTATTGTAAGTTCTCAACTTTCCCGATGAAGGGTCTGTGGGAACCACACCCCACAGCACAGTTCCTCTGTGGGGGTCCAGTGGGCATCGGCCAGGGAACAGCACTGTCTCCTCCCACAGCACAGCAGACATGCCTGGCACATGGCACTGCCCGGGGGACAGAAGCCCACCGCGCGGGGTGTGGGTTCCGACGTCAGCAGAGGGAGGCGTTTAGGATTTGAGCAGAGACATACGTGTCAGTAGCTTCACTGTCCTTGCCCCCTGCACGCAGGCCTGGAGAGGGTGCCTGTGCCGACACCCCACCTTTCCTCCCAGTTAGTTCGTGCCCCTTGGAGAACAGCCACGCCACAGAAATCCATCTCCTGACCGTCTGTTATCAGCACTGCCGGCCATGGCAAAACCATCTGGTCACTGACTGTCTGGGCTTCCAGCAGGAGTGGGTGCTGCCAGCTGTTTGTCAAAAGCCCTGAACCCTTCTGAAAGACGGCGTGGCTGCCGCGAGGGGCTGTCCCACGGCTGTTCCTTGTCTTGGCGGCCCTCGCCATCCCTGAGATGGAGCTGGCCATCTCTAATCACAGATTTCCAGAGTCAGTGGTTTGCTGCCTTTGATGGGTGTCCTCTGTTCTAAAAGACTGAAAATATGGATGCTGGACTCCAGGTAGGAGAGGAGGCTGCAATCAGGGCAGGAAGATGGAAACAGAGAGGGTGGCCTCTGTACCTGGACGTGGGCTGTAGGTTAGGTGGGAGCTTATGGCTGGGGAGAGGATCAGATTTGATAAGACGAGGATGGGCTGTCGGGTGAGGAAGCCAGCTGGAAACAGGGAAGCAGAAGAGAGTGCGCGTTGACCCTGGGGCCAGCACAGAAGGGCGACAGCCACACCGCGCACCAGTCGCCCAGCTCGACCCCAGGGGAGCTCTGGCCTGGGCTGCCCAGGAAGGGAGACTGGACGAGGGCACGTGCTTGCCCAGAGCGCAGCTGCAGACCCATCCTGAAGCCTGGCCCCCCTGGGGCTCTCGGAGGATGGGAAGCTGTGGCTGTTCCTTCCCTGGGATGCAAAGTCAGGTCATGTTCGGACAAATCACCATGTTGTTGAGGCAGCACTTACGACGTTCCCCGCTGCACCCGTGACGGCCGACCTGTCTTAGCCGCCCTGGCCACTCAGTGCCCCCACCCTGGAGAAAACCCAGCCGAGCCAGGCCAGAGTGGCAGACAGAGCAGGCAGGTGGGCTCTGAAGAGCCCCTCGTGAGTGCGTGTGGAGGAGCCTGGGGTTTGGGGTGCAGGAGCTCGTGGATCCTGCTCGGGAGCTTGCAGCCTGAAGACCAGAGCTTTTCTGAGCATATCTACCCTCAGGGGTCAAGAAATCGGAATGGGAGTCTCGCAAGGCCGGGCTGTCCAGGGCAACTGCAAGTCCCACTTGGCTGCAAAGTCCCATGTCTATGGAAGCATCTGCCCATATCGAAAAGTGGAGATGTGTTCACGGTGGTCTCTGTCCTTCCCCCTTTCCCTCCCTCCCTCCCTCCCTCCCTCCTCTCTCTTTAGAAGGCCTGTGTTAGATGTGTTTCCTCATCCCGTAGGAATGGTCCCCTCGGTCTTGGTGAACATGAAACAAAGGGTGCGGGCAGTTGGGATTCTGTACGTGCGGCTCCATCAGCCTTGATTAAGTTCTCCAAGTGAGGTTGGGCTTTCCACCGCGTGTCAGCGGTGCAGAGTAACCTCAATTAAACAGTCATTTGAGGGAGAGAGAAGGGAAAACGCCTTCCAAACAATGATCTCGTGTGTCTTAGCAACAGCTGAGCTTCACCTTCTCGAAGACCCTCCCACGCCGAGGACAGAGACACCTCCCGAGTGAGCGCTCTCCGTGGGCACTGGAGGGCAGGCACTCAGCCACTCCTGCGAGCTGCCGGCTTTCCCTGCACACACTCAGCCTCTTGATGCCTGGGTGCTAAATTACATCTGACATTTAATTTAAATGCATGGTGCCTTCATTCAAAAATAAACCCGCTGCCACAGCCAGGGCGTTCGCCGCATGGATTTTTCTCTTTCCGCCTGCTCTCCCTCTCTGACCCCATCCTCACTTTGTCCAGTGCACGCAAACTGGAATTGAGCCTGTCTCTCTCCTCGGGATATTGCCTTGTGCCCCCCATCCCCGAGCTTCCCTTCACATGTCAGGATGTCTCCAGTTGCAATTTATAACTGAGAAAGAAATCAATCCCTTGGTCCTGCGGCTGCATGTCCCCCCAGCCTACTACTGGGCATCGGGAGCCTCCTCGGCCCCACAGCTCACAGCAGCTCCCCGCCAGGATCTGGGAGGTTTTCCCAGAGTTGGGCAGGACACTCACTGGTGAGGAGGCTCTTTAGAGCCCACGGTCGAGTAGCCCTTCCTTTCTAGAGAAGTTAAAGATGCGGCCAGAGGGTTCCACGGCCTGACAGCGAGCCCTGGCTCGTCCAGGAAGATCAGCCGATGGTCCCGAGCTGGCCCACCCCAGAATGCAGCTGCACCCTGCTCCAATGCCACGGTGTCTCTGGGAGGCAAACCCTGAGGAAGCCATCTCAGGCGGGATTTACACCCTTCCTTCCAGCTGCTTCCGAACCCACTGAGGAGCTGAACACTGCGGTACATTTAAGAATTTCTCTCTCAACAGCTCACTGGGTACTCGACACTGGAGCCGGAGGGAGAGGACAACTGAAAGCCTCAGGAGTTTGACATTTTGAACTTTTGCCAAAACCTATTTCCAAAATAAACTGGAGACACTCCAAGAAATGCCAGATACAACTACCATTCTCGGGCCAGCCTTCCTAGCTTGCAAGAACTGTTCACTCAGATATTGGCAGGGGGTCCCTGGGGCTGGGTCTCCAGCAACTCCATGTTACCTGCCGCTTCCTGCCTCTCATAGGTGCGGAGGAAGCAGCTCACCTGGGTGGCATCTTCCTGCTTCCCCAAGGAGCTGGCAGCAGGCTGGGACATTCCCGTGCGGTAGTAGCAGCTCATCCTCCAGGCCTCACTCCCTACATGCAGCCAGCCTCATTGCCGTGGGGGAAGCCAAGACCCAGAAATTAGATTGTTTTGATCGTTTGGCCAAAACCACACAACAAGAAACAAGAGAAAGAACACTGGTCGGGCTGCTTCCAAAACTCATCCTTTTTTCTCTGAATCGAGCATTCTCTAATAAGACGATATAATAAAAATTATGAACAACAAGCAAACAACCAGTAAAATACACACATTAGGAAGAAGGATCAGGGCCATGTGCTGTGTTACAGGCCTGAGTGTGCATGCCAAGCAGCAGGGCCACAAGCAGAAAGGCCCTCAGAATCCCCTGGGGAGCCCACAGCTCAGAGAAGCAGGCCTCAGAGTCACCCGGACAGTCCACAGCTCAGGGACGCAGGCCTCAGAATCACCCGGACAGCCCACAGCTCAGGGACGCAGGCCTCAGAATCACCCGGAGAGCCCACAGCTCAGGGACGCAGGCCACAGAATAACCGGAACAGCCCACAGCTCAGGGACGCAGGCCTCAGAATCACGCGAACAGCCCACAGCTCACGGACGCAGGCCTCAGAATCACCCGGACACCCCACAGCTCAGGGACGCAGGCCTCAGAATCATCCAGACACCCCGCAGCTCAGGGACACAGGCCTCAGAATCACCCGGGCAGCTCACAGCTCTCGGACGCAGGCCTCAGAACCACCCAGACGCCTCACAGCTCACAGACTCAGCCCTCAGAATCACCCAGACACCCCACAGCTCAAGGACGCAGGCCCCAGAATCACCTCAACAGCCCACAGGTCAGGGACGCAGGCCTGAGAATCACCCAGACACACCCCAGCTCAGGGACGCAGGCCACAGAATCACCTCAACAGCCCACAGCTCAGGGACGCAGGCCTCATAATCACCCAGACACCCGACAGCTCGGGGACGCAGGCGTCAGAATCACCCGGAGAGACCACAGCTCAGAGACGCAGGCCTCAGAATCACCTCAACAGCCCGCAGCTCAGGGACGCTGGCCTCAGAATCACCCAGACACCCCGCAGCTCAGGAACGCAGGCCTCAGAAACACCCAGACACCCAACAGCTCAGGGATGCAGGCCTCAGAATCACCTCAACAGCCCACAGCTCAGGGACGCAGACTTCAGAATCACCGAAAAACCCCGCAGCTCAGGGACGCAGGCCTCAGAATCACCAAGACACCCCGCAGCTCAGGGACGCAGACCTCAGAATCACCCAAAAACCCCGCAGCTCAGGGACGCAGACCTCAGAATCACCCAAAAACCCCGCAGCTCAGGGACGCAGACCTCAGAATCTCCCAAAAACCCCTCAACTCAGGGACGCAGGCATCAGAATCACGCGGACACCCCACAGCTCAGAGACGCAGGCCTCAGAATCACCCAGACACCCCACTGCTCAGGGACGCAGGCCCCAGAATCACCTCGACAGCCCACAGCTCAGGGCGCAAGCCTCAGAATCACCCAGACACCCCACAGCTCATGGACACAGGCCTCAGAATCACCCAGACACCCCACAGCTTAGGGACGCAGGCCTCAGAATCACCTGGACGCACCACAGCACAGAGACGCAGGCCTCAGAATCACCTGGACACCCCACAGCTCAGACACGCAGGCCTCAGAATCACCCGGACACCCCACAGCTCAGAGACGCGGGCCTCAGAATCACCCGGACACCCCACAGCTCAGACGCACAGGACTCAGAATCACCTACACACCCCGCAGCTCAGGGACGCAGGCCTCAGAATCACCCAGACACCCCACAGCTCAGGGATGCAGGCCTCAGAATCACCACAACAGCCCACAGCTCAGGGACGCAGGCCTCAAAATCACCCAAAAACCCCGCAGCTCAGGGACGCAGGCCTCAGAATCATGCGGACACCCCACAGCTCAGAGACGCAGGCCTCAGGATCACCCAGACACCCCACAGCTCAGGGACGCAGGCCTCAGAATCACCCGGATAACCCCCAGCTCAGAGACGCAGGCCTCAGAATCACCCGGACACCCCGAAGCTCAGGGACTCAGGCCTCAGAATCACCCGGGCAGCTCACAGCTCAGGGACGCAGGTCTCAGAATCACCCAGACACCCCACAGCTCAGGGACGCAGGCCTCAGAATCACCTCAACACCCCGCAGCTCAGGGACGCAGGCCTCAGAATCACCTCAACTGCCCGCACCTCAGGGTCACAGGCCTCAGAATCACCCGGACACCCCACAGCTCAGAGACGCAGGCCTCAGAATCACACAGGCACCCCACACCTCAGGGATGCAGGCCTCAGAATCAACCAGACACCCCACAGCTCAGAGACGCAGGCCTCAGAATCACATAGGCACCCCACACCTCAGGGACGCAGGCCTCAGAATCACCTGAACTACATGCAGCTCAAGGACACAGGCCGCAGAATCACTCGGACACCCCACACCTCAGGGACGGAGGCCTCAGAATCACCTCAACTGCACGCAGCTCAGGGACGCCGGCCTCAGAATCACCCGGACACACCACAGCTCAGAGACGCAGGCCTCAGAATCACCCAGACACCCCACAACTCAGGGACGCAGGCCTCAGAATGACCTCAACTGCCCGCAGCTCAGGGACGCAGGCCTCAGAATCACCCGGACACCCCACACCTCAGAGACGCAGGCCTCAGAATCACCCAGACACACCCCAGCTCAGGGACACAGGCCTCAGAATCACCTCAACAGCCCACAGCTCAGGGACACAGGCCTCAGAATCACCTCAACAGCCCACAGCTCTGAGACGCACGCCTCAGAATCACCCAGACACCCCACAGATCAGGGATGCCGGCCTCAGAATCACCTCAACAGCCCACAGCTCAGGGACACAGGCCTCAGAATCACCTCAACAGCGCATAGCTCAGGGACCCAGGCCTCAGAATCACCCAGACACACCCCAGCTCAGGGACGCAGGCCTCAGAATCACCTCAACCCCCCACAGCTCAGGTACGCAGGCCTTAGAATCACCCAGACACCCCACAGCTCAGGGACGCAGGCCTCAGAATCAACTCAACAGCCCGCAGCTCAGGGACACAGGACTCAGCAGCACCTCAACACCCCGCAGCTCAGGGACTCAGGCCTCAGAATCACCCGGGCAGCTCACAGCTCAGGGACGCAGGCCTCAGAATCAATCAGACACACCCCCGCTCAGAGACGCAGGCCTCAGAATCACCCGGACACCCCACAGCTCAGAGACACAGGCCTGAGAATCACCCAGACACCCCACAGCTTAGGGACGCAAGCCTCAGAATCACCTCAACAGCCCGCAGCTCAGGGACGCAGGCCTCAGAATCACCCGGACACCCCACACCTCAGGTACGCAGGCCGCGGAATCACCTCAAGGGCCCGCAGCTCAGGGACGCAGGCCTCAGAATCACCCAGCCCCCCCACACCTCAGGGACGCAGGCCTCAGAATCACCTCAACTGCACGCAGCTCAGGGACGCAGGCCTCAGAATCACCCAGACACCCCACAGCTCAGGGACGCAGGCCTCAGAATCACCCGGACAGCCCAGAGCTCAGAGACGCAGGCCTCAGAATCACCCGGACATCCCACAACTCAGATACGCAGGCCTCAGAATCACCTCAACTTCACGCAGCTCAGGGACGCAGGCCTCAGAATCACCTCAACAGCCCGTAGCTCAGGGACGCAGGCCTCAGAATCACACAGACACACCCAGCTCAGGGACGCAGGCCTCAGAATCACCTCAACTGCCCACAGCTCTGAGACGCACGCCTCAGAATCACCCGGACACCCCACAGCTCAAGGATGCAGGCCTCAGAATCACAAGGACACCCCACAGATCAGGGACGCAGGCCTCAGAATCACCTCAACAGCCCGCAGCTCAGGGCCACAGGCCTCAGCATCACTCAGACACCCCGCAGCTCAGGGACGCAGGCCTCAGAATCACCTCAACAGCCCGCAGCTCAGGGACACAGGCCTCAGAATCACCTCAACACCCCGCAGCTCAGGCACGCAGGGCTCAGAATCACCCAAACACCCCGCAGCTCAGGGACGCAGGCCTGAGAATCACCTCAACACCCCGCAGCTCAGGGACACAAGCCTCAGAATCACCTCAACAGCCCACAGCTCAGGGACACAGGCCTCAGAATCACCCAGACATCCCACACCTCAGGGACGCAGGCCTCACAATCATCTCAACTTCACGCAGCTCAGGGACGCAGGCCTCAGAATCACCCGGACACCCCCAGCTCAGAGACGCAGGCCTCAGAATCACCCAGACACCCCACAGCTCAGGGACACAGGCCTCACAAGCACCCAAACACCGCACAGCTCAGAGACTCAGGCCTCACAATCACCCAGACACCCCACAGCTCGGTGACGGAGGCCTCAGAATCACCCAGACACCCCACACCTCAGAGACGCAGGCCTCAGCATCACCCAGGCACCCCGCAGCTCAGGGACGCAGCCCTCAGAATCACCTCAACAGCTCGTAGCTCAGGGACGAAGGCCTCAGAATCACCCGGACAGCCCAGAGCTTAGGGACGCAGGCCTCAGAATCACGCAGACACCCCACAGCTCAGGGACGCAGGCCTCAGAATCACCCGGGCAGCTCACAGCTCAGGGACGCAGGCCTCAGAACCACCCGGGCAGCCCACAGCTCAGGGACGCAGGCCCCAGAATCACTCAGACACCCCACAGCTCAGAGACGCAGGCCTGAGAATCACCCAGACACCCCGCAGCTCAGGGACACAGGCCTCAGAATCACCCGGACACCCCACACCTCAGGTACGCAGGCCTCAGAATCACCCGGACACCCCACACCTCAGGTACGCAGGCCGTGGAATCACCTCAACTGCCCGCAGCTCAGGGACGCAGGCCTCAGAATCACCCAGACACCCCACACCTCAGGGACGCAGGCCTCAGAATCACTTCAACTGCACGCAGCTCAGGGACGCAGGCCTCAAAATCACCCAGACACCCCACACCTCAGAGACGCAGGCCTCACAATCACCGAGACACCCCACACCTCAGGGACGCAGGCCTCAGAATCACCTCAACTTCACGCAGCTCAGGGACGCAGGCCTCAGAATCAGCTCAACAGCCCGTAGCTCAGGTACGCAGGTCTCAGAATCACCCAGACACCCCACAGCTCAGGGACGCAGGCCTCAGAATCACCTCGACAGACTGTAGCTCAGGGACGCAGGCCTCAGAATCACCCAGACAGCCCAGAGCTTAGTGACGCAGGCCTCAGAATAACCCAGACACCCCCCAGCTCAGGGACGCAGGCCTCAGAATCACCCAGACACCCCACAGCTCAGGGACGCAGGCCTCAGAATCACCCAGGCAGCTCACAGCTCAGGGACGCAGGCCTCAGAATCACCCAGACACCCCACAGCTCAGGGACGCAGGCCTCAGAATCACCCAGGCAGCTCACAGCTCAGGGACACAGGCCTCAGAATCACTCAGACACCCCACAGCTCAGAGACGTAGGCCTCAGAATCCTTCAGATACCCCACAGCTCACGGACGCAGGCCTCAGAATCACCCGGACACCCCACACCTCAGGGACGCAGGCCTCAGAATCACCTCAACTGCATGCAGCTCAGGGACGCAGACCTCAGTATCACCCAGACACCCCACACCTCAGGGACGCAGGCCTCAGAATCACCCAGACACCCCACAGCTCAGGGACGCAGGCCTCAGAATCACCTCAACTGCCCGCAGCTCAGGGACGCAGGCCTCAGAATCACCCAGACACCCCACACCTCAGAGACGCAGGCCTCACTATCACCGAGACACCCCACACCTCAGGGACGCAGGCCTCAGAATCACCTCAACTTCACGCAGCTCAGGGACGCAGGCCTCAGAATCACCTCAACAGCCCGTAGCTCAGGGACGCAGGCCTCAGAATCACCCAGACACACCCCAGCTCAGGGACGCAGGCCTCAGAATCACCTCAACCCCCCACAGCTCAGGTACGCAGGCCTCAGAATCACCCAGACACCCCACAGCTCAGGGACGCAGGCCTCAGAATCACCTCAACTGCCCGCAGCTCAGGGACGCAGGCCTCAGAATCACCCAGACACCCCACACCTCAGAGACACAGGCCTCACTATCACCGAGACACCCCACACCTCAGGGACGCAGGCCTCAGAATCACCTCAACTTCACGCAGCTCAGGGACGCAGGCCTCAGAATCACCTCAACAGCCCGCAGCTCAGGGACGCAGGCCTCAGAATCACCCAGACACACCCCAGCTCAGGGACGCAGGCCTCAGAATCACCTCAACCCCCCACAGCTCAGGTACGCAGGCCTCAGAATCACCCAGACACCCCACAGCTCAGGGACGCAGGCCTCAGAATCACCTCAACAGCCCGCAGCTCAGGGACACAGGACTCAGCAGCACCTCAACACCCCACAGCTCAGGGACGCAGGCCTCAGAATCACCCGGGCAGCTCACAGCTCAGGGACGCAGGCCTCAGAATCACTCAGACACCCCACAGCTCACGGACGCAGGCCTCAGAATCACCCAGGCACCCCACAGCTCAGGGATGCAGGCCTCAGAATCACCCAGGCAGCTCACAGCTCAGGGACGCAGGCCTCAGAATCAATCAGACACCCCACCGCTCAGAGACGCAGGCCTCAGAATCACCCGGACACCACGCAGCTCAGAGACGCAGGCCTGAGAATCACCCAGACACCCCACAGCTTAGGGACACAAGCCTCAGAATCACCTCAACAGCCCACAGCTCAGGGACGCAGACCTCAGAATCACCCAGACACCCCACACCTCAGGTACGCAGGCCGCGGAATCACCTCAAGTGCCCGCAGCTCAGGGACGCAGGCCTCAGAATCACCCAGACACCCCACAGCTCAGGGACGCAGGCCTCAGAATCACCTCAACTGCACGCAGCTCAGGGACGCAGGCCTCAGAATCACCCAGACACCCCACAGCTCAGGGACGCAGGCCTCAGAATCACCTCAACAGCCCGCAGCTCAGGGATGCAGGCCTCAGAATCACCTCAACAGCCCACAGCTCAGGGACACAGGCCTCAGAATCACCCGGACACCCCACACCTCAGGTACACAGGCCGCGCAATCACCTCAACTGCCCGCAGCTCAGGGACGCAGGCCTCAGAAACACCCAGACACACCCCAGCTCAGAGACGCAGGCCTCAGAATCACCTCAACAGCCCGTAGCTCAGGGACGCAGGCCTCAGAATCACCCGGACAGCCCAGAGCTTAGTGACGCAGGCCTCAGAATCACGCAGACACCCCCAAGCTCAGGGACGCAGGCCTCAGAAACACCCAGACACACCCCAGCTCAGAGACCCAGGCCTCAGAATCACCTCAACAGCCCGTAGCTCAGGGACGCAGGCCTCAGAATCACCCGGACAGCCCAGAGCTTAGTGACGCAGGCCTCAGAATCACGCAGACACCCCCAAGCTCAGGGACGCAGGCCTCAGAATCACCCGGGCAGCCCACAGCTCAGGGACGCAGGCCTCAGAATCACTCAGACACCCCACAGCTCAGAGACGCAGGCCTGAGAATCACCCAGACACCCCACAGCTTAGGGACGCAGGCCTCAGAATCACCTCAACAGCCCGCAGCTCAGGGACACAGGCCTCAGAATCACCCGGACACCCCACACCTCAGGTACGCAGGCCGCGGAATCACCTCAACTGCCCGCAGCTCAGGGACACAGGCCTCAGAATCACCCAGACACCCCACACCTCAGGGACGCAGGCCTCAGAATCACCTCAACTTCACGCAGCTCAGGGACGCAGGCCTCAGAATCAGCTCAACAGCCCGTAGCTCAGGGACGCAGGCCTCAGAATCACCTCAACCGCCCACAGCTCAGGTACGCAGGCCTCAGAATCACCCAGACACCCCACAGCTCAGGGACGCTGGCCTCAGAATCACTTCAACAGACCGTAGCTCAGGGACGCAGGCCTCAGAATCACCCAGACACCCCACAGCTCAGGTACGCAGGCCTCAGAATCACCCAGACACCCCACAGCTCAGGGACGCAGGCCTCAGAATCACCTCAACCGCCCACAGCTCAGGGACGCAGGCCGCAGAATCACCCAGACACACCCCAGATCAGGGAAGCAGGCCTCAGAATCACCTCAACAGACCGTAGCTCAGGGACGCAGGCCTCATAATCACCCAGACAGCCCAGAGCTTAGTGACGCAGGCCTCAGAATCACCCAGACACCCCCAAGCTCAGGGACGCAGGCCTCAGAATCACCCAGACATCCCACACCTCAGGGACGCAGGCCTCACAATCATCTCAACTTCACGCAGCTCAGGGACGCAGGCCTCAGAATCACCCGGACACCCCCAGCTCAGAGACGCAGGCCTCAGAATCACCCAGACACCCCACAGCTCAGGGACGCAGGCCTCAGAATCCCCCAGGCAGCTCACAGCTCAGGGACGCAGGCCTCAGAATCACTCAGACACCCCACAGCTCAGGGACGCAGGCCTCAGAATCCCCCAGGCAGCTCACAGCTCAGGGACGCAGGCCTCCGAATCCTTCAGATACCCCACAGCTCACGGACGCAGGCCTCAGAATCACCCGGACACCCCACACCTCAGGGACGCAGGCCTCAGAATCACCTCAACTGCATGCAGCTCAGGGACGCAGGCCTCAGAATCACCCAGACACCCCACAGCTCAGGGACGCAGGCCTCAGAATCACCTCAACTGCCCGCAGCTCAGGGACGCAGGCCTCAGAATCACTCAGACACCCCACAGCTCAGGGACGCAGGCCTCAGAATCCCCCAGGCAGCTCACAGCTCAGGGACGCAGGCCTCCGAATCCTTCAGATACCCCACAGCTCACGGACGCAGGCCTCAGAATCACCCGGACACCCCACACCTCAGGGACGCAGGCCTCAGAATCACCTCAACTTCACGCAGCTCAGGGACGCAGGCCTCAGAATCACCTCAACCCCCCACAGCTCAGGTACGCAGGCCTTAGAATCACCCAGACACCCCACAGCTCAGGGACGCAGGCCTCAGAATCACCTCAACAGCCCGCAGCTCAGGGACACAGGACTCAGCAGCACCTCAACACCCCGCAGCTCAGGGACTCAGGCCTCAGAATCACCCGGGCAGCTCACAGCTCAGGGACGCAGGCCTCAGAATCACTCAGACACACCACAGCTCACGGACGCAGGCCTCAGAATCACCCAGGCACCCCACAGCTCAGGGATGCAGGCCTCAGAATCACCCGGGCAGCTCACAGCTCAGGGACGCAGGCCTCAGAATCAATCAGACACACCCCCGCTCAGAGACGCAGGCCTCAGAATCACCCGGACACCCCACAGCTCAGAGACGCAGGCCTGAGAATCACCCAGACACCCCACAGCTTAGGGACGCAAGCCTCAGAATCACCTCAACAGCCCGCAGCTCAGGGACGCAGGCCTCAGAATCACCCGGACACCCCACACCTCAGGTACGCAGGCCGCGGAATCACCTCAAGTGCCCGCAGCTCAGGGACGCAGGCCTCAGAATCACCTCAACTGCACGCAGCTCAGGGACGCAGGCCTCAGAATCACCCAGACACCCCACAGCTCAGGGACGCAGGCCTCAGAATCACCCGGACAGCCCAGAGCTCAGAGACGCAGGCCTCAGAATCACCCGGACATCCCACAACTCAGATACGCAGGCCTCAGAATCACCTCAACTTCACGCAGCTCAGGGACGCAGGCCTCAGAATCACCTCAACAGCCCGTAGCTCAGGGACGCAGGCCTCAGAATCACACAGACACACCCCAGCTCAGGGACGCAGGCCTCAGAATCACCTCAACTGCCCACAGCTCTGAGACGCACGCCTCAGAATCACCCGGACACCCCACAGCTCAAGGATGCAGGCCTCAGAATCACCAGGACACCCCACAGATCAGGGACGCAGGCCTCAGAATCACCTCAACAGCCCGCAGCTCAGGGACACAGCCCTGAGAATCACCTCAACACCCCGCAGCTCAGGCACGCAGGGCTCAGAATCACCCAAACACCCCGCAGCTCAGGGACGCAGGCCTGAGAATCACCTCAACACCCCGCAGCTCAGGGACGCAAGCCTCAGAATCACCTCAACAGCCCACAGCTCAGGGAAACAGGCCTCAGAATCAACTCAACAGCCCGCAGCTCAGGGACACAGGCCTCAGAATCACCCGGACACCCCACACCTCAGGGACGCAGGCCTCAGAATCACCCAGACACCCCACAGCTCAGGGACACAGGCCTCACAAGCACCCAAACACCCCACAGCTCAGAGACGCAGGCCTCACAATCACCCAGACACCCCACACCTCAGAGACGCAGGCCTCAGCATCACCCAGGCACCCCGCAGCTCAGGGACGCAGCCCTCAGAATCACCTCAACAGCTCGTAGCTCAGGGACGAAGGCCTCAGAATCACCCGGACAGCCCACAGCTCAGGGACGCAGGCCTCAGAATCACCCGGGCAGCCCACAGCTCAGGGACGCAGGCCTCAGAATCACCCGGGCAGCCCACAGCTCAGGGACGCAGGCCTCAGAATCACTCAGACACCCCACAGCTCAGAGACGCAGGCCTGAGAATCACCCAGACACCCCACAGCTTAGGGACGCAGGCCTCAGAATCACCTCAACAGCCCGCAGCTCAGGGACACAGGCCTCAGAAACACCCGGACACCCCACACCTCAGGTACGCAGGCTGCGGAATCACCTCAACTGCCCGCAGCTCAGGGACGCAGGCCTCAGAATCACCCAGACACCCCACACCTCAGGGACGCAGGCCTCAGAATCACTTCAACTGCACGCAGCTCAGGGACGCAGGCCTCAAAATCACCCAGACACCCCACACCTCAGAGACGCAGGCCTCACAATCACCGAGACACCCCACACCTCAGGGACGCAGGCCTCAGAATCACCTCAACTTCACGCAGCTCAGGGACGCAGGCCTCAGAATCAGCTCAACAGCCCGTAGCTCAGGGACGCAGGCCTCAGAATCACCTCAACCGCCCACAGCTCAGGTACGCAGGCCTCAGAATCACCCAGACACACCCAGCTCAGGGACGCAGGCCTCAGAATCACCTCAACCGCCCACAGCTCAGGTACGCAGGCCTCAGAATCACTCAGACACCCCCCAGCTCAGGGACGCAGGCCTCAGAATAACCCAGACACCCCACAGCTCAGGGACGCAGGCCTCAGAATCACCCAGGCAGCTCACAGCTCAGGGACGCAGGCCTCAGAATCACTCAGACACCCCACAGCTCAGAGACGTAGGCCTCAGAATCCTTGAGATACCCCACAGCTCACGGACGCAGGCCTCAGAATCACCCGGACACCCCACACCTCAGGGACGCAGGCCTCAGAATCACCTCAACTGCATGCAGCTCAGGGACGCAGGCCTCAGTATCACCCAGACACCCCACACCTCAGGGACGCAGGCCTCAGAATCACCTCAACTGCATGCAGCTCAGGGACGCAGGCCTCAGTATCACCCAGACACCCCACACCTCAGAGACGCAGGCCTCAGAATCACCTCAACTTCACGCAGCTCAGGGACGCAGGCCTCAGAATCACCTCAACAGCCCGTAGCTCAGGGACGCAGGCCTCAGAATCACCCAGACACACCCCAGCTCAGGGACGCAGGCCTCAGAATCACCTCAACCCCCCACAGCTCAGGTACGCAGGCCTCAGAATCACCCGGACACCCCACAGCTCAGGGACGCAGGCCTCAGAATCAACTCAACAGCCCGCAGCTCAGGGACGCAGGCCTCAGAATCACTCAGACAACCCACAGCTCAGGGACGCAGGCCTCAGAATCACCCGGACACCGCACAGCTCAGAGACGCAGGCCTGAGAATCACCCAGACACCCCACTGCTTAGGGACGCAGGCCTCAGAATCACCTCAACAGCTCGCAGTTCAGGGACGCAGGCCTTAGAATCAACTCAACAGCCCACAGCTCAGGGACACAGGCCTCAGAATCACCCGGACACCCCACACCTCAGGTACGCAGGCCACGGAATCACCTCAACTGCCCGCAGCTCAGGGACGCAGGCCTCAGAATCACCCAGACACCCCACATCTCAGGGACGCAGGCCTGAGAATCACCTCAACTGCACACGGCTCAGGGACGCAGGCCTCAGAATCACCCAGACACCCCACACCTCAGGGAAGCAGGCCTCAGAATCACCTCAACTTCACGCAGCTCAGGGACGCTGGCCTCAGAATCACCTCAACCGCCCACAGCTCAGGTACGCAGTCCTCAGAATCACCCAGACACCCCAAAGCTCAGGGACGCAGGCCTCAGAATCACCCAGAAAGCCCAGAGCTTAGTGACGCAGGACTCAGAATCACCCAGACACCCCCAAGCTCAGGGACGCAGGCCTCAGAATCACGCAGACACCCCACAGCTCAGGGACGCAGGCCTCAGAATCACTCGGGCAGCTCATAGCTCAGGGACGCAGACCTCAGAATCCTACAGATACCCCACAGTTCACGGACACGGGCCTCAGAATCACCCGGACACCGCACAGCTCAGAGACACAGGCCTGAGAATCACCCAGACACCCCACAGCTTAAGGATGCAGGCCTCAGAATCACCTCAACAGCCCGCAGCTCAGGGACACAGGCCTCAGAATCACCCGGACACGCCACACCTCAGGTACGCAGGCCGCGGAGTCACCTCAACTGCCCGCAGCTCAGGGACGCAGGCCTCAGAATCACCCAGACACCCCACACCTCAGGGACGCAGGCCTCAGAATCACCTCAACTGCCCGCAGCTCAGGGACGCAGTCCTCAGAATCACCCAGACACCCCACACCTCAGGGATGCAGGCCTCAGAATCACCCAGACACCCCACACCTCAGGGACGCAAGCCTCAGAATCACCTCAACTGCACGCAGCTCAGGCACGCAGGCCTGAGAATCACCCAGACACCCCACAGCTCAGGGACGCTGGCCTCAGAATCACTCAGACACCCCACAACTCACGGACGCAGGCCTCAGAATCACCCAGACACCCCACAGCTCAGGGACGCAGGCCTCAGAATCACTCAGACACCCCACAGCGCAGGGACGCAGGCCTCAGAATCAATCAGACACCTCACCGCTCAGAGACGCAGTCCTCAGAATCACCCGGACACCCCACAGCTCAGTGGCGCAGGCCTGAGAATCACCCAGACACCCCACAGCTTAGGGACGCAGGCCTCAGAATCACCTCAACAGCCCGCGCAGCTCAGGGTCCCAGGCCTCAGAATCACCTCAACAGCCCACAGCTCAGGGACACAGGCCTCAGAATCACCCGGACACCCCACACCTCAGGTACGCAGGCCACGGAATCACCTCAACTGCCCGCAGCTCAGGGACGCAGGCCTCAGAATCACCCAGACACCCCACAGCTCAGGGACGCAGGCCTCAGAATCACCTCAACAGCCCACAGCTCAGGGACGCAGGCCTCAGAAACACCCAGACAGCCCAGAGCTTAGTGACGCAGGCCTCAGAATCACCCAGACACCCCCAAGCTCAGGGACGCAGGCCTCAGAATAACCCAGACAACCCCCAGCTCAGGGACGCAGGCCTCAGAATCACCCAGACACCCCACAGCTCAGGGACGCAGGCCTCAGAATCACCCAGGCAGCTCACAGCTCAGGGACGCAGGCCTCAGAATCACTCAGACACCCCACAGCTCAGAGACGTAGGCCTCAGAATCCTTGAGATACCCCACAGCTCACGGACGCAGGCCTCAGAATCACCCGGACACCCCACACCTCAGGGACGCAGGCCTCAGAATCACCTCAACTGCATGCAGCTCAGGCACGCAGGCCTCAGAATCACCCAGACACCCCACAGCTCAGGGACGCAGGCCTCAGAATCACCTCAACTGCCCGCAGCTCAGGGACGCAGGCCTCAGAATCACCCAGACACCCCACACCTCAGAGACGCAGGCCTCACTATCACCGAGACACCCCACACCTCAGGGACGCAGGCCTCAGAATCACCTCAACTTCACGCAGCTCAGGGACGCAGGCCTCAGAATCACCTCAACTGCACGCAGCTCAGGGACGCAGGCCTCAGAATCACCCAGACACCCCACAGCTCAGGGACGCAGGCCTCAGAATCACCTCAACAGCCCGCAGCTCAGGGATGCAGGCCTCAGAATCACCTCAACAGCCCACAGCTCAGGGACACAGGCCTCAGAATCACCCAGACACCCCACACCTCAGGTACACAGGCCGCGCAATCACCTCAACTGCCCGCAGCTCAAGGACGCAGGCCTCAGAATCACCTCAACAGCCCGTAGCTCAGGGACGCAGGCCTCAGAATCACCCGGACAGCCCAGAGCTTAGTGACGCAGGCCTCAGAATCACGCAGACACCCCCAAGCTCAGGGACGCAGGCCTCAGAATCACCCAGACACCCCCCAGCTCAGGGACGCAGGCCTCAGAATCACCCGGGCAGCTCACAGCTCAGGGACGCAGGCCTCAGAATCACTCAGACACCCCACAACTCACGGACGCAGGCCTCAGAATCACCCAGACACCCCACAGCTCAGGGACGCAGGCCTCAGAATCACCCGGGCAGCTCACAGCTCAGGGACACAGGCCTCAGAATCACTCAGACAACCCACAGCTCAGGGACGCAGGCCTCAGAATCACCCGGACACCGCACAGCTCAGAGACGCAGGCCTGAGAATCACCCAGACACCCCACTGCTTAGGGACGCAGGCCTCAGAATCACCTCAACAGCTCGCAGTTCAGGGACGCAGGCCTTAGAATCAACTCAACAGCCCACAGCTCAGGGACACAGGCCTCAGAATCACCCGGACACCCCACACCTCAGGTACGCAGGCCACGGAATCACCTCAACTGCCCGCAGCTCAGGGACGCAGGCCTCAGAATCACCCAGACACCCCACATCTCAGGGACGCAGGCCTGAGAATCACCTCAACTGCACACGGCTCAGGGACGCAGGCCTCAGAATCACCCAGACACCCCACACCTCAGGGAAGCAGGCCTCAGAATCACCTCAACTTCACGCAGCTCAGGGACGCTGGCCTCAGAATCACCTCAACCGCCCACAGCTCAGGTACGCAGTCCTCAGAATCACCCAGACACCCCAAAGCTCAGGGACGCAGGCCTCAGAATCACCCAGAAAGCCCAGAGCTTAGTGACGCAGGACTCAGAATCACCCAGACACCCCCAAGGTCAGGGACGCAGGCCTCAGAATCACGCAGACACCCCACAGCTCAGGGACGCAGGCCTCAGAATCACTCGGGCAGCTCATAGCTCAGGGACGCAGGCCTCAGAATCACTCAGACACCCCACCGCTCAGAGACGTAGACCTCAGAATCCTACAGATACCCCACAGTTCACGGACACGGGCCTCAGAATCACCCGGACACCGCACAGCTCAGAGACACAGGCCTGAGAATCACCCAGACACCCCACAGCTTAGGGATGCAGGCCTCAGAATCACCTCAACAGCCCGCAGCTCAGGGACACAGGCCTCAGAATCACCCGGACACGCCACACCTCAGGTACGCAGGCCGCGGAGTCACCTCAACTGCCCGCAGCTCAGGGACGCAGGCCTCAGAATCACCCAGACACCCCACACCTCAGGGACGCAGGCCTCAGAATCACCCAGACACCCCACACCTCAGGGACGCAGGCCTCAGAATCACCTCAACTGCACGCAGCTCAGGCACGCAGGCCTGAGAATCACCCAGACACCCCACAGCTCAGGGACGCTGGCCTCAGAATCACTCAGACACCCCACAACTCACGGACGCAGGCCTCAGAATCACCCAGACACCCCACAGCTCAGGGACGCAGGCCTCAGAATTACCCGGGCAGCTCACAGCTCAGGGACGCAGGCCTCAGAATCACTCAGACACCCCACAGCTCAGGGACGCAGGCCTCAGAATTACCCGGGCAGCTCACAGCTCAGGGACGCAGGCCTCAGAATCACTCAGACACCCCACAGCGCAGGGACGCAGGCCTCAGAATCAATCAGACACCTCACCGCTCAGAGACGCAGTCCTCAGAATCACCCGGACACCCCACAGCTCAGTGGCGCAGGCCTCAGAATCACCTCAACAGCCCGCGCAGCTCAGGGTCCCAGGCCTCAGAATCACCTCAACAGCCCACAGCTCAGGGACACAGGCCTCAGAATCACCCGGACACCCCACACCTCAGGTACGCAGGCCGCGGAATCACCTCAACTGCCCGCAGCTCAGGGACGCAGGCCTCAGAATCACCCAGACACCCCACACCTCAGGGACGCAGGCCTCAGAATCACCTCAACTTCACGCAGCTCAGGGACGCAGGCCTCAGAATCACCTCAACAGCCCGTAGCTCAGGGACGCAGGCCTCAGAATCACCTCAACCCCCCACAGCTCAGGTACGCAGGCCTCAGAATCACCCAGACACCCCACAGCTCAGGGACGCAGGCCTCAGAATCACGTCAACAGCCCGCAGCTCAGGGACACAGGACTCAGCAGCACCTCAACACCCCGCAGCTCAGGGACGCAGGCCTCAGAATCACTCGGGCAGCTCACGGCTCAGGGACGCAGGCCTCAGAATCACTCAGACACCCCACAGCTCACGGACGCAGGCCTCAGAATCACCCAGACACCCCACAGCTCAGGGACGCAGGCCTCAGAATCACCCGGGCAGCTCACAGCTCAGGGACGCAGGCCTCAGAATCACTCAGACACCCCACAACTCACGGACGCAGGCCTCAGAATCACCCAGACACCCCACAGCTCAGGGACGCAGGCCTCAGAATCACCCGGGTAGCTCACAGCTCAGGGACACAGGCCTCAGAATCACTCAGACAACCCACAGCTCAGGGACGCAGGCCTCAGAATCACTCAGACAACCCACAGCTCAGGGACGCAGGCCCCAGAATCACCTCAACTGCACGCAGCTCAGGGACGCAGGCCTCAGAATCACCTCAAGTGCCCGCAGCTCAGGGACGCAGGCCTCAGAATCACCCGGATACCCCATTGCTCAGAGACACAGGCCTGAGAATCACCCGGACACCCCACAGCTCTGAGACGCAGGCCTGAGAATCACCCGGACACCCCGCAGCTCAGGGACGCAGGCCTCAGAATCACCCAGACACCCCGCAGCTCAGGGATGCAGGCCTCAGAATCACCCGGGCAGCTCACAGCTCAGGGACGCAGGTGTCAGAATCACCCGGACACCCCACAGCTCAGAGACGCAGGCCTCAGAATCACCCGGACACCCCACAGCTCAGGGAAGCAGGCGTCACAATCACCAGACACCCCCCAGCTCAGGGTCGCAGGCCTCAGAATCACCTCAACTGTCCGCACCTCAGGGACGCAGGCCTCAGAATCACCTGGACACCCCATACCTCAGAGATGCAGGCCTCACAATCACCGAGACACCCCACACCTCAGGGACGCAGGCCTCAGAATCACCTCAACTTCACGCAGCTCAGGGACGCAGGCCTCAGAATCACCTCAACAGCTCGTAGCTCAGGGACGCAGGCCTCAGAATCACCCAGACACCCCACAGCTCAGGTACGCAGGCCTCAGAATCACCTCAGCAGCCCGCAGCTCAGGGACACAGGCCTCAGCAGCACCTCAACACCCCGCAGCTCAGGGACACAGGCCTCAGAATCACCTCAACACGCCATAGCTCAGGGACGCAGGCCTCATAATCACCCAGACACCCCGCAGCTCAGGGACGCAGGCCTCAGAATCACCTCAACTGCATGCAGCTCAGGCACGCAGGCCTCAGAATCACCCAGACACCCCACAGCTCAGGGACGCAGGCCTCAGAATCACCTCAACTGCCCGCAGCTCAGGGACGCAGGCCTCAGAATCACCCAGACACCCCACACCTCAGAGACGCAGGCCTCACTATCACCGAGACACCCCACACCTCAGGGACGCAGGCCTCAGAATCACCTCAACTTCACGCAGCTCAGGGACGCAGGCCTCAGAATCACCTCAACTGCACGCAGCTCAGGGACGCAGGCCTCAGAATCACCCAGACACCCCACAGCTCAGGGACGCAGGCCTCAGAATCACCTCAACAGCCCGCAGCTCAGGGACGCAGGCCTCAGAATCACCCGGGCAGCTCACAGCTCAGGGACGCAGGCCTCAGAATCACTCAGACACCCCACAACTCACGGACGCAGGCCTCAGAATCACCCAGACACCCCACAGCTCAGGGACGCAGGCCTCAGAATCACCCGGGCAGCTCACAGCTCAGGGACACAGGCCTCAGAATCACTCAGACAACCCACAGCTCAGGGACGCAGGCCTCAGAATCACCCGGACACCGCACAGCTCAGAGACGCAGGCCTGAGAATCACCCAGACACCCCACTGCTTAGGGACGCAGGCCTCAGAATCACCTCAACAGCTCGCAGTTCAGGGACGCAGGCCTTAGAATCAACTCAACAGCCCACAGCTCAGGGACACAGGCCTCAGAATCACCCGGACACCCCACACCTCAGGTACGCAGGCCACGGAATCACCTCAACTGCCCGCAGCTCAGGGACGCAGGCCTCAGAATCACCCAGACACCCCACATCTCAGGGACGCAGGCCTGAGAATCACCTCAACTGCACACGGCTCAGGGACGCAGGCCTCAGAATCACCCAGACACCCCACACCTCAGGGAAGCAGGCCTCAGAATCACCTCAACTTCACGCAGCTCAGGGACGCTGGCCTCAGAATCACCTCAACCGCCCACAGCTCAGGTACGCAGTCCTCAGAATCACCCAGACACCCCAAAGCTCAGGGACGCAGGCCTCAGAATCACCCAGAAAGCCCAGAGCTTAGTGACGCAGGACTCAGAATCACCCAGACACCCCCAAGGTCAGGGAC
This sequence comes from Pan paniscus, assembly GCF_029289425.2. NCBI lineage: Eukaryota > Metazoa > Chordata > Mammalia > Primates > Hominidae > Pan > Pan paniscus. The sequence continues at coordinate 194,211,164 of NC_073255.2, read as the reverse complement.
GCAGGCCTCAGAATCACGCAGACACCCCACAGCTCAGGGACGCAGGCCTCAGAATCACTCGGGCAGCTCATAGCTCAGGGACGCAGGCCTCAGAATCACTCAGACACCCCACCGCTCAGAGACGTAGACCTCAGAATCCTACAGATACCCCACAGTTCACGGACACGGGCCTCAGAATCACCCGGACACCGCACAGCTCAGAGACACAGGCCTGAGAATCACCCAGACACCCCACAGCTTAGGGATGCAGGCCTCAGAATCACCTCAACAGCCCGCAGCTCAGGGACACAGGCCTCAGAATCACCCGGACACGCCACACCTCAGGTACGCAGGCCGCGGAGTCACCTCAACTGCCCGCAGCTCAGGGACGCAGGCCTCAGAATCACCCAGACACCCCACACCTCAGGGACGCAGGCCTCAGAATCACCCAGACACCCCACACCTCAGGGACGCAGGCCTCAGAATCACCTCAACTGCACGCAGCTCAGGCACGCAGGCCTGAGAATCACCCAGACACCCCACAGCTCAGGGACGCAGGCCTCAGAATTACCCGGGCAGCTCACAGCTCAGGGACGCAGGCCTCAGAATCACTCAGACACCCCACAGCTCAGGGACGCAGGCCTCAGAATTACCCGGGCAGCTCACAGCTCAGGGACGCAGGCCTCAGAATCACTCAGACACCCCACAGCGCAGGGACGCAGGCCTCAGAATCAATCAGACACCTCACCGCTCAGAGACGCAGTCCTCAGAATCACCCGGACACCCCACAGCTCAGTGGCGCAGGCCTCAGAATCACCTCAACAGCCCGCGCAGCTCAGGGTCCCAGGCCTCAGAATCACCTCAACAGCCCGCAGCTCAGGGACACAGGCCTCAGAATCACCCGGACACCCCACACCTCAGGTACGCAGGCCGCGGAATCACCTCAACTGCCCGCAGCTCAGGGACGCAGGCCTCAGAATCACCCAGACACCCCACACCTCAGGGACGCAGGCCTCAGAATCACCTCAACTTCACGCAGCTCAGGGACGCAGGCCTCAGAATCACCTCAACAGCCCGTAGCTCAGGGACGCAGGCCTCAGAATCACCTCAACCCCCCACAGCTCAGGTACGCAGGCCTCAGAATCACCCAGACACCCCACAGCTCAGGGACGCAGGCCTCAGAATCACGTCAACAGCCCGCAGCTCAGGGACACAGGACTCAGCAGCACCTCAACACCCCGCAGCTCAGGGACGCAGGCCTCAGAATCACTCGGGCAGCTCACGGCTCAGGGACGCAGGCCTCAGAATCACTCAGACACCCCACAGCTCACGGACGCAGGCCTCAGAATCACCCAGACACCCCACAGCTCAGGGACGCAGGCCTCAGAATCACCCGGGCAGCTCACAGCTCAGGGACGCAGGCCTCAGAATCACTCAGACACCCCACAACTCACGGACGCAGGCCTCAGAATCACCCAGACACCCCACAGCTCAGGGACGCAGGCCTCAGAATCACCCGGGCAGCTCACAGCTCAGGGACACAGGCCTCAGAATCACTCAGACAACCCACAGCTCAGGGACGCAGGCCTCAGAATCACTCAGACAACCCACAGCTCAGGGACACAGGCCTCAGAATCACCCAGACACCGCACACCTCAGTTACGCAGGCCGCGGAATCACCTGAACTGCCCGCAGCTCAGGGACGCAGGCCTCAGAATCACCCAGACACCCCACACCTCAGGGACGCAGGCCCCAGAATCACCTCAACTGCACGCAGCTCAGGGACGCAGGCCTCAGAATCACCCAGACACCCCACACCTCAGGGACGCAGGCCCCAGAATCACCTCAACTGCACGCAGCTCAGGGACGCAGGCCTCAGAATCACCTCAAGTGCCCGCAGCTCAGGGACGCAGGCCTCAGAATCACCCGGATACCCCATTGCTCAGAGACACAGGCCTGAGAATCACCCGGACACCCCACAGCTCTGAGACGCAGGCCTGAGAATCACCCGGACACCCCGCAGCTCAGGGACGCAGGCCTCAGAATCACCCGGGCAGCTCACAGCTCAGGGACGCAGGTGTCAGAATCACCCGGACACCCCACAGCTCAGAGACGCAGGCCTCAGAATCACCCGGACACCCCACAGCTCAGGGAAGCAGGCGTCACAATCACCAGACACCCCCCAGCTCAGGGTCGCAGGCCTCAGAATCACCTCAACTGTCCGCACCTCAGGGACGCAGGCCTCAGAATCACCTGGACACCCCATACCTCAGAGATGCAGGCCTCACAATCACCGAGACACCCCACACCTCAGGGACGCAGGCCTCAGAATCACCTCAACTTCACGCAGCTCAGGGACGCAGGCCTCAGAATCACCTCAACAGCTCGTAGCTCAGGGACGCAGGCCTCAGAATCACCCAGACACCCCACAGCTCAGGTACGCAGGCCTCAGAATCACCTCAGCAGCCCGCAGCTCAGGGACACAGGCCTCAGCAGCACCTCAACACCCCGCAGCTCAGGGACACAGGCCTCAGAATCACCTCAACACGCCATAGCTCAGGGACGCAGGCCTCATAATCACCCAGACACCCCGCAGCTCAGGGACGCAGGCCTCAGAATCACCTCAACAGCCCGCAGCTCAGGGACGCAGGCCTCAGCATCACCTCAACACCCCGCAACTCAGGGACGCAGGCCTCAGAATCACCCGGACACCCCACAGCTCAGGGACGCAGGCCTCAGAATCACCTCAACAGCCCGCAGCTCAGCGACGCAGGCCTCAGAATCACCCGGGCAGCTCACAGCTCAGGGACCCAGGCCTCAGAAGCGCCCGGACACTCCACAGCTCAGAGACGCAGGCCTCAGAATCACCCGGACACCCCACAGCTCAGAGACACAGGCCTGACAATCGCCCAGTCACCCCGCAGCTCAGGGATGCAGGCGTCAGAATCGCCCGGACACCCCACAGCTCAGAGACGCAGGCCTCAGAATCACCCGGACACCCCACAGCTCAGAGACGCAGGCCTCAGAATCACCCAGACACCCCGCAGCTCAGAGACGCAGGCCTCAGAATCAACCCGGCAGCCCACAGCTCAGGGGTGCAGGCCTCAGAATCACCTCAACAGCCCACAGCTCAGGGACCCAGGCCTCAGAATCACCCGGACACCCCACAGCTCAGGGACACAGGCCTCAGAATCACCACAACAGCCCACAGCTGAGGGACTCAGGCCTCAGAATCACCTGGGCAGCCCACAGCTCAGAGACGCAGGCCTCAGACTCACCTCAACAGCCCACAGCTCAGGGACGCAGGCCTCAGAATCACCTCAACAGCCCGCAGCTCAGGGACGCAGGCCTCAGAATCACCTCAACTGCCCGCAGCTCAGGGATGGAGGCCTCAACACATGCGGACTCCCACACTGCCTTACCATCCCCCTCAACTGCTCAGCCGACCAGGCTGCTGAACCGAGGAGATCTGCCTTTAATGGGCATCTTCTGCTCTAAAAACTGCTGAGGACCGTGGGTGCAGGGGAGTCCCGTGATCTCCATACTCAGCGCCCCGTGAGGACTGTGGGGTGTACAGAGGCCGGTGATCTCCATGCTCTTGGCCCCGTGAGGACTGTGGGGTGTACGGAGGCCCGTGATCTCCACACTCAGGGCCCCGTGAGGACTGTGGGGTGTACGGAAGCCCGTGATCTCCACGCTCTTGGCCCCGTTATGACTGTGGGGTGTGGGGAGTCCCGTGATCACACTCAGGGCCCCGTGTGGACTGTGGAGTGCGGGGAATCCCGTGATCTCCTTGCTCAGGGCCCCGTGAGGACTGTAGGGTGTAGGGAGTCCCGTGATCTCCACACTCAGGGCCCCGTGTGGACTGTGGGGTGCGGGGAGTCCCGTGATCTCCTAGCTCAGGGCCCTGTGAGGACTGTGGGTTGTAGGGAATCCCGTGATCTCCTTCCTCAGGGTCCCGTGAGGACTGTAGGGTCTAGGGGAGGCCCATGATCTCCATGTCTTGGCCCCATGAGGACTGTGGGGTGTAGGGAGGACTGTGGGGTGTAGGGAGTCCTGTGATCTCCACACTCAGGGCCCTGTGAGGACTGTGGGGTGCAGGGCGTCCTGTGATCTCCACACTCAGGGCCCTGTGAGGACTGTGGGGTGCAGGGGAGGCCTGTGATCTCCACACTCAAGGCCCCGTATGGACTATGGTGTGTAGGGAGTCCTGTGATCTCCATGTTTGTGGCGTGCGTGCTGAGCGCATCCTGCAGCCAGAGAAGGAGCTTTGTGATGGTCAAATCAGGGTGTGCATCTAACATGTTAGGTTTCATTTACCGACTGCCTGGAAATAGGTAGGAACCAGATCGTTGGGTGGTCTTTGCTGCTGTATCAGCTTCCTCTTGGGTGAGCGTTTTGCTTTATCCACATGGTTCTGGAGCCTACAAAAGATGCTGACATTTGAGAGCAAAGCAGCGGCCTCCAGCCTGCCCTGCAGATGCTGGCACCCTCACTCAGCCTCTGCCCAGTGTCCCAGACGTTTTGGGGAGATAAATATCAGGACTGAGGTGCAAGTGGAGGGGAGAAGAGAGGTGAGCATCGTCGGAGGAGCCCAGCATTGTGCAGCCTGCCCTCTCCCCCAGCCTGCCTCCCCCAGCCTGCCCTGTCCCTGAGCCTGCCTCCCGCAGCCTCTCCTCTCCCGCAACCTGCCTCCCGCAGCCTGTCCTCTCCCCCATGCCTGCCTCCCGCAGACCACCCCCAGCTCTCAGCCTTGCGTTCGTCTGGAGCAATGTTTACAGTGAGAGGGTGGAAGAGTCCGTGGAGAAGCTTCTCATCCAGCAGATGACTGGCTGGATCTGTGATGACCTGGGCTGAGACATACACAGAAGGACCTGGGCCGGGCCCCAGGAGCTCTAGGGTCTGCCCAGGGGCCACCATTGCTGACTGTACGAGCTCCACCTCTTTCATCCTCATTTCTTCCCGAGAAATGCTGGGGTGGCCACTCCTGGAGCTGTCTCGGTCTCTAAATCTTAGCTCCGTGCAAGGGGAGCATCGTGACCCGACCCAGATGCGGTGGCATAGGGACTCAGAGGCGCCTCTCAGACACCCGTAGTCCTCGTAAGGAAGGTGCCGCCTGGAAGGGGACCCACATTTCATGGAGGCAGAAGTGAGAGGTGGGTGGTGGGGAGTGAGGTGACACGCCTCAGGGCCCCGCAGAGATGCCGGGGGACTGGGGTGCGGCTGAAGTGAACACCCAGGGGCTGAGGGAAGCCCCGAGTCGTTTGGTAAGAGGCCTTTGAACCCATTCTGTTGCTTTTTCATCAGCCTGGATGTGCCTGAGTGATGAGGACAGTGGGGATCTGTGGCTTCCCCTCCGCCTCACTCAGTGTCCACCAGGCAGACAGACCTGTCCTTGGAGGCCCTTCCACATCCTCCGTCTTCTGCACACGTTCTGATGGTACTGAAGTGCCTCACACATTTAAACGTGAAAACAGCAGACTCTTACTACTTTCTAAAATTCAAAAGCAGACCCAATCTCATATCTTAAATTGAGGTTCTAGATGGCTACTATATTATACCTCTATTTGTGTTTTAAACCAAGAATTATTTTAAATTTTTTAATATTAAAATGGAATTCTGAGCATGCTCACCAAAGAGCCATTTATTCTTCCCAGAGCAGAGTCCATCGTTATGTAATGGATGGCACATCACGGCCCGATGCTGGGATGGGAGGCTGTTAAACGGGCGCCAGGTCGGGTCCCCAGTTCCTATCACCTTAGGTGACGTTCCAGCCTCTTCCACTTGTTTGAGTTTCAGGCTCCTTGAATCTCCTTCAACGTCTGGGAGAGCTGCTATGTTCACCCCGTTGAGGCCAGCTGACCCCCAGCCCACCCCAGCGTCACGGCTTCTGTGCCCTCCATGCCTTGACCACCTTGCGCCCACTTGTTTACGCTCTGATTCCTCCATGGTCTTGCTATACCCAGTAACCTAGCACGTAGTAGCACCTCAGGAAACATGTGTTGAATTAGGACTTCCCATAAAAACAGAAAGCATGAAGGGGATCCAGATGGTGTCAAGCATTAGCTCTTCTAAGCTGCATCAGAGTCGTGCCCTGGAGCACGTCTCCTGCAGCAGCATCGCCCCGTCACGGTGCCGCCTCACAGCTCCCACCACGACACATGCAACGTGCAAAGAGGACACAGGGAGCTGCGACTTCCGTGGCTGGTGGCAAAGAAATGGGGCAGCACTTTCACAGCCATGCCAGAAACCTAATTCAGCCAACCTGGAAATAACTATCCCAGCCACGCCCTTGCCAGAAGCCCAGCTCAGCCAACCTGGAGATTGTTATCCCAGCCACAGCCTTGCCGAGAGCCCAACTCAGCCAACCCAGAGATAGCTATCCCAGCCATGGACTTGCCAGAAGCCCAGCTCAGCCAACCCAGAGATCGTTATCCCAGCCATGGCCTTGTCAGGAACCTAACTCAGCCAACCTGGACATAGTTAACCCAGCCATGGCTTTCCAGGAACTAACTCAGCCAACCTGGAGATAGCTATCCCAGCCATGGCTTCCCAGGAACTAACTCAGCCAACCTGGAGATAGCTATCCCAGCCATGGCTTTCCAGGAACTAACTCAGCCAACCTGGAGATAGTTATCCCAGCCATGGCTTTCCAGGAACTAACTCAGCCAACCTGGAGATAGTTAACCCAGGCACAGCCTTGCCGGGACATAACTCAGCCAACCCGGAGATAGCTATCCCAGCCATGGCTTGCCAGGAGCCCAACTCAGCCAACCTGGAAATTGTTATCCCAGCCACAAGTGTGGGTCCCATTTAAATGGAGGAAGGATGGGTCACAAAAGCAGGGTAATGTGGCCTATCCCGTGCCTGTGTCGCTGGCAGGTGGGAAGCCTAATTCTTAGGCCCTAAGCATAGCCCGCCACACTGATTGCAGGCTGGTCCCACCGTGAGCAGACAGCACTCCTGGCTCCACTCCACAGCTTAGCCAGGAGGATCCAGGCAGGTCCAAGCCCATTACCAGACCTCGCTGTGGAAGGCGGCTGACATTCGAACCCACTGGATGGGTACCTAAGTCTCTGACCTTTGCTGATGGTCGGTTCCCAGCGCTGCCTCCCCTGCCCTCACCGCAAGAGACCTCCTGACCTGTGAGTATCTCTAGAACTCTCCAGAAGTCAGATGCAGGGAGCTGCCCAGGCTCAGTGAGTGGTCCGTTCATTACAAGGTTCTCTCCACCACAGATAACACAAGCACAGCCTGGCTCAGTGAGTGGTCCATTCATTACAAGGTTCTCTTCACCACAGATAACACAAGCACAGCCTTAGCGCAGAGCATTGGGTTGGATCATGCATCACGTTCATGCAATACCGAAGCATTTTCAAGACAGATTAAACTGAGTAGTGGGATGGTCCTCTTCCTTGGCTACTTATGAGTATTTAATATCAATACTTTGGAATTACAAGCAAAAGGTATTAGGAAGAAGAAACTAAGCTCCAAGTTGGTATCATCTCACTGAGACTGTGTCTTTCTGCCCAATGTGTCAAGCTCACGAATAAAAGATCAAGAGGACAGTTAAGGGGTTATGTGAGGAGTTCAAAGCTCAAACACAGAACAGCAACAGACAGCAGACACACATCTTGAAATGGAGTTGGTGCTGCTCAGGCGAACAGTCCCCCACCCTAGATTCTGGGTGTGCTTGGAGCTTCTCACCCTCGTGGGGTACACGCATCTGCAGATGGCTTCACCTCCAAAATGCTGCCCTGCCATCCACGTTCATCATTTACTCCAGCAATCAGCAAACCTAGATACCCACTTTTGGAAAAAAAAAAAAAAAACCGAAGTCAGCTCATCAAGTAGTCTCTCTGTACCTCTAAAACTGTTCAATGAATAAATACCCTCACAATCTCAAAGGAATATTTTCTGTCCTACTTGTATCCAAGTAACTGAATTTACTTCCTTCTCCCTTTTCAAAAATCTCTGGAGACTGCCCCGTCTAAATACAGTTAAGTAGCTGGTTACCCCAGTCACCTGTTTAAAAACATCTAGAGACTGCCCGTCTAAATACAGGTAAATAACGCGTTACCCCAGTCACCTGTTCTCCATCTACATATGCAAAAGCCCTCGATAACTCTGGCCCTTTTGATGCTCAAATCAGTGACCACATTCACATGAGTTACAGGTGATTGGGAAAAGCCTAGTTGTAAGCATTGAGCGCAGTCAGTCACCGTAGAGAAATACATCTAGAAGGGAATCGTGCTGGATTATTTAGGTATTTGTCAACACAGGGCCAGACCATCCACACAGAAAGAGCGCTGGTCAGATTGTTGGTCCCTGCCACACCCGATTGCACACATTCATTTATTGGTTCGTCGTTGACACAACTTCTGCAATCTGATGGAGAATGCAAAGATGAACCAGACATAGAGCTGGCCCTCAAGGACCCCAAGTCTAAGAGGAAAGATGAGCAGAGAAGTAACTGAGCTAGGAGTTAAAAATGCCGGGGACATGAAGAGCAAAGCAGAGAGAGGACAGAAGCCCAGGAGATGCCAGGTGCAGTGTCCACAACATCCTTCTTCCCAAGGGCCACAGAGACTATGGTTTGGCCAAACAGTTGTCCCCTTCTTCCCTCATAGCTTAGAGGACTCCACGTACAACCAGTAAAACTGACCTCCCAGAGGGAGGAGAGCCACTGAATCGTGCATGGGTCATGTGGACGGGTGTTGCTTCTTCCTGCAAATGTCCAGAGAGAGGTGAGGAAGAGAGCATCTCTGGGGAGGGTTCCAGGAGGGACTGATTCTTGAAGTGGTTTTGATGGAGGAGAAGCATCCTAGACAAGATAAACAGCGTTAGCAAACACACGGGGAAGGGATGATGGGGCTCTAGGTGCCGAAGAGCCTTCAGTGGGGGACTAAGAGCAGGCCGGGCACCCATGGGAGGGAGGTCCACAGGCAATGCCTTCCTTCGCCAATTCTCAGTCTTGGGCTTGTTGGCTGGAAACAGCCAGCAGTAGTAAGACACACCTTTCATTTTACTTACTAAAGATATGTTGCAATCAGTAGTCATTATCAATTGATAATTGATTGGCAAGTCATTTTAAAAAGTGAGGAAATCAAGTCCCAGGAAAGGTGCTAGAGCCAGGCTCTTTTCCATAGGGCTGGTGGACAGGGCCTTTGCCGTCATGGAGCCTGTGGAAGGAGGCGTGGGGTGGCTCCGACTGTCAGTTAGAAGCACCTTTGGCCTCCAAATCACACGAGCATCATCTCCCCCTTCCCTTGTTGCTCGTTTCAGTAGCATCTGAAATGGAGAGTTTATTTGATTATTTTTTCCTCTCTGACAAAGTAAATAGGGTTTTAACCTCTGGTACAGAGGGAACAAAGTGGCCCATGGGTTTTCCAATAATATTTTGGCCCTTGCTCAGGCTAATGGGAACTTTCAAAAAGGCGGGGAGAGAGAGCGGCTCTAATTATAATCTGAAGAACCAATCTGCTTACAAATCCATCAGAACTTGATTCCTGGGATCCCGTGGGCCGGGGCACCGAGGCGATTCTGAGGCTTGCTGGAAAGAAGCCAGTGTCCATCGGGACGGGATTCTCCACCCTCTCATTAGCTCGTGGATTGTTTAAAAGAAAAAGCGTTGATTAGGAGCCTCTGAGAAGCTCCCGCCACTCCTTGGAGCCCTCTCTGGGGAAAAACGACAATATTTCAGTTGCTCTGTGTGTTTCCCCTGCCCTGGGCACTACCCACCCCCAACCCAGGTGATGGCCCTGGCAGCATGAAGTCACCCCGTGGACGGAGGGAGACGGGGTTCCGGAGCTGGTGAGGCTCCCCCTGCCTTGCCGTGGACGGAGAGAGACGGGGTTCCGGAGGGAGACGGGGTTCCGGAGAGAGACGGGGTTCCGGAGCTGGTGAGGCTCCCCCTGCTTTGCCATGGACAGAGGGAGACGGGGTTCCAGAGGGAGACGGGGTTCCGGAGCTGGTGAGGCTCCCCCTGCCTTGCCGTGGACGGAGGGAGACGGGGTTCCGGAGGGAGACGGGGTTCTGGAGCTGGTCAGGCTCCCGCGTTGCCGTGGATGGAGAGAGACGGGGTTCTGGAGCTGGTGAGGCTCCCCCTGCCTTGCCATGGATGGAGAGAGACGGGGTTCCGGAGGGAGACGGGGTTCCGGAGCTGGTGAGGCTCCCCCTGCCTTGCCATAGACAGAGAGAGATGGGGTTCCGGAGCTGATGAGGCTCCCGCGTTGCCGTGGACGGAGGGAGACTATGTTCCGGAGCTGAAGCCGAAGCAATTTGACCTTGCTGCTTCTCTGGTGGCTTTTCTGAGGCTGGGTCACTGATAGGTTAGTGTTCTGTGCCCTGCAGGAACCTGATCCACCAGGGAAAGTGTTAAATTTAACCATGTATACATAATAACAAACCTGCATCTGGGCAATGGCATTAAGGTAGCTCACCATATACAAAGCAAAGTGGGTGTATGTGTACAACACGGTTAAATAAAGTGATAAAAGGCATATGGAGGAAGGGGTCCTGCTGGCCGAATCAGCAATAAAAAAGCGCAATATAATGTACAGTTAAACCCACGTAGATATAAAAAAGATTAATGAAAAGATCCAGCTGCGCTAAAAGTGGAAACTCCATACAGTCCCAGTGACTCCGCTCTCCCTGAACCCTGGCTGGCTCTGGCTTCTGGAAGAGGAAGAGGTCAGAGGAAAGCTGCTCTGTCTTGCTGGGGAGCCATGCGCGAGCACGCAGAGGGGGTGGAATGAGTGGCCCAGGAGCTCAGGCCTCCTTGCGGTCACCTTGGGAGGTGTCCTGTTCTCTGCCGTCAGAACCAAAGCACATCTATCTTGGAGTGTCCCAAAAACACAGTATGGTGACCCCAGGGCTGATCTGTGTGCAAGATGACTGAAATTAGCATCTGCCATAATTTGGTATTTGATTCCATAACAACCTTGTCTGGTCACACCTGGGGAGAAAGAGCTCTCCAAGAGTCCCAGATGGCAGTTGGCATTGAGTTGACCTCAGGGCAGCTGAAGGCAGAGGTGTCACTCTGCCTGTATGGTGACCATCAGAACTCAGGATGGCTCTTCTCACAACACTCCAAGATACTACCCTCAATTTCTTGCTGGCACTTTAACATTTTTTACAGGAGACCATCTTTTCCTCCCCTCATAGATGAATAAGCTACAACGCAGGTGCCCCTGGGCCGCAAACCCATCTCCAAAGGCTGCGAGACTCCGGAGGCAGGTGCCAGGGGTGAGAGAGTAGTCAGGAAGAAGAGGCATTTTACCAGTTTCCCTCGGCTGTCCCAGCCAACGTCACATCTGCTGCTGCTTATATTTGTGTCCAGCTGCTGTTATGTGGGTAATTCAGGGGCAATCCAGAGGCATGAAGTTTCAGACGAGACTGAGAGCCATGGAGTTTGCTTTAATCTCCAGAACATGGAGGATTAACCGTGTGACCTTGGGCAAGTCCCCCCCCCCGCTGTGGCTCTTCATGTCTGCAGTGGGTTGTAGAGAAAGGCTTGTCTCCCTATCTCACAGAGATTTGGGAACAAGAAATGAAAACTGATGCAGAAACCATTCAAAGCTCCTTGGAATAAAGATACTATCTGAATTGCAGGAGCCTATGAAGAAAACCCCTAATGCAAAGTTAAATCTTAAAATCAAATCCTTCCAGGTGCTCTGTCTCCTGGGCTGCACCCCTCTCTCCTGACTCTTTTCCATCTTCCTCCAAACCAAAGTCGCTGGGGATGTGTGGGTGGCTGGTGGGACAGCCCTAATTTGACCTGTGAGCATCCTAAGGACATGATGCCCCTACCCCTTCATGGAACTAGAAATAATACATACAAAACCCTAAAACATGTGTCCAGAAACAGCACGGAGCTCTGAAATAATACATACAAAACCCTAAAACAAGCACGTATCCAGAAACAACAGCACAGAGCTCTGATTTCTCCTGTGATGAGCCGTGATGACGACTTCAATGCCTAAAATGTCAAATATCGAGTGATTTTATTCAAAATGAAAAAACATGGATTTTGTCCTAAGCGTCAGCTCAGTCTGCATGTGAGTGACCAGCCACTGGCTGCACCACAAACAACCCGAGACCAGCGCCGGCAGCCTGCGTCGCTCCCACCCACCTCTCAGATAAGGCTCCCATCAGAGAGGAGCCTCCAGAGGCTGAGAAACTTCACAGGATCCCAGATGCTTCCATGAGTCCCTGGTCTTGACCCTGCCCTCCTCCCTTCACTCCTCTGCTGATGAACTTCACGCCAGTATCAGGCTCTCAATCCCGCTCCCCAGCACCTCCCTCCCCTCTGGGGCGCCTCCTTCTCGGTGGTGGGAGAGATGTCGAATTCAGACGCCAGGAATGTTGAAATGTCAGCCTTCCCAGAGCACACAGATACGTCCCCCTGGGTCACGTGGAGCTTATTGTGTACGGCCACATTCCTGTTGATTCTCAGCTGCCTGTGAGATCCTTATTCTAATAGATGTTTTAAAAGAAGTATAATACCAAGAAGCCTTAATAGTGTTTAAAAGTGAAGCTTTCATGACAAGATATAATTTCAAAATAACAGCTCTCCGCAGGAATAGTGAGGCCCTTTGGGGCACCAGGAGATGGATGAGAAGAGAGGAGGGGTGAGTGGCAGAGCCCTCTCTTCTGACCCAGGCATTCCCGGGAGCCTCTGTCCCTGCTGCTGCAGGTCTGGCCAAGGCCGCAAGAGCCCCTCGGAGCCTCCTCCCCCGCCCAGACACCAGGTCCTCCCCGCATCGGGGGTGGTATTTGCAGATTAACGCACAGCATCCTAATTCCTAGTCAGGCTCTTCCAGACCTTCTAAGCCGGCCTTGTGGCCTTGGTGGCTGGCGCCCCAGCCGGCACCCACGATGCTGTAAATGCTCCCGAGGACCAGGGCCCTTCCTCCGTGGAGGGGCTGCCACGCCCAGGCCCCGTTCTGGGGAAAGCAAACCCCTCCCTGTAGGGGAACACTCTGGAGCTCAACTCAGGACCGTGAGTACGAATGGGAGTGCCGGGGCCCAGAGAAGCCAGGCCAGGGGATGGGAACTTGCTGCTGGGTCCTCGCCTCAGAGGGGATAACCAGGGAAGCTCAGCCCTCCTGCCTGCGCCCCCTGCCCGGGCACAACGCTTAGCTTCCACTGGAGATGAGGCTGCCCGGCCAGAGAGCATCATGCTCCTGCATGTAGGGCTCACTCACAGCACACGTGCCCTCCAAGCCCAGCGCACTCAGACTCCCAGATCAGGTTGAGGTCGTGCTGAGGCTCAGCCAACAGAGCCTCCAAACCACAGACACAGGAACACTGCTGGGGGCCGCGTCCACACAGGCCCCAGTCTGGGGCGAGCTTGGGCTTCTCGGCCCTCAGACAGGAGAGTGAGCTCGCCAGGCCGTCTGGTGAAGGAAGACACATGAAGATAAAATCGGGGAGCAAAGTGGCGTGTGTACCGAAGCTTCATGAAATACATGTCAAATTAACTTTTTAAATGAATGTGTGAAATAAATACAGCTGCAACCAGGATGTAGTTCACTTCTGTTTATCCAAGACGCCTGGTGTGATTTCTTGCTGGGGTTTCTTCTTACTGAGAAGACGCATTGCCCCGGGAGACTCGGGAAGCCTCTGCAAAGGGCACCTGAAGCAGGAGCACATTTACTCTACCCTTTAAAAATGTCATCCCCATCCCACCAGGACGGAGAGGAGCTTTTCATTTGTAGAGGGAAACTGTTACCCCTTGGCTCCAAAACCAATATGTGTCCAGCCGGGCACTGGTGGGATTGTACCTCCTCTGATTTTTTCACTCAACATGGAGGGACCTGCATGTAAGATGTAGGTGAGCGCCGTCCACGAAAGAGCAGGAGACACGAGGCTCCGTGGCCGGGGCGGACACCAAGCCTCCCACACTAAGACAGGCACTGGCCATGCTCCCCAAGCCCTCTGCGTGCATCTGTGTGTAAGTCATCACGGGTGGCCGTGCCCAGGACCACAGACTGGGTGGATTAAACTGCAGGACACGTCCATTCTCACAGCCCTGACAGTCCCAGACCAAGCTGTGGGGGGGCGGCGGGGGTGGGGGCGGTTCTTCCTGTGACCTCTCTCCCGGGCTTGTGGACAGCATCTTCTCCCCATGTCCTCACACGGCCTTTCCCTGGTGCAGGCACGGGGTGTCTCTCACTCTTCTTATAAGGACACCAGTCCTGTAGGATCGGGGACGCCCTTTTGGCCTCATTGAACCTTAATTAGCTCCTTGGAGGTCCTGTCTCCAAATATAGGCACATGGGGATCAGAGCTTCAATGGATGGATTTGGGGGGTCACAATTCAGCCTATAACAACCTCTAAAACTGCAAGGCCAGAGTTAAACCCTGAATCTCGCCCAGATTTAAGCCTGGAACACAGAGGCCTTCCGGCTAAGAGCAGCCTCCTTTGAATGGTGGTGGGAAAGGGAAGGTTCTCGGGCTGGTGTGATCGGGTGATGTATCCCCAGCCAGAGATGCTTGGGGCTACCAGTGGTGAAGCTAGGGCAGTGGGTGCCAGCCTCACCCAGGCAGGACCAGGACACATGCTCCGCTCCAGGGCATGAGATCCAAGGTGGGTGTTTAGGAACGGGGCCCACCCACTGGCCGTCTCTGACCCTTCTTTGAAGCCTGTCTGGCACGTCACCTTCAGCTCAGAAAGGGCCTGGAGAATCTTGGGGCAGCTTCTCTTCCAGGTGGCTTGAGGCATGTGCCGATCGCTATCAACACACCGGGGATTCAGAGCCCACCCAGCCTCACGGGGGCCTCCTTTCCCGAGAAGGTACTCAGCCACTGCCTGCCAGGAGGACGGGGACCAAAGGCGCTCACCTGCTCCCCACATTTGCGGAGCATCTCCCACAAACAACACTGAGAGTGTCACTAAAGAAAGCGCCTGCCCCGAGGAGTTTAGAATCCAGCCAAGGAGGCGAGTCATGTTCTGTCATTTAATGTGTTTTGATGCCATTCAACCCCTTCATATTTTTAATAATACGTTAAGTAGACTTCCATTTATTTTAGCCCCAGCCGCCTTTTGAGAAAGCTCACTTACTTTTGAACAACCTAATCATTTCCAAAGGGCAGCTTCAAACCCTCATTTTCTAAAGCAGCTCAGCAGCCCTCCACCTTCCTGGGCCACTGCACACAGTTGAGTGTGGACGCAGATAAGATGCAGGTCACCAGCAAAGTCAGATGCACTCCTGGCCGCTCTCTGATGACTTGGAGCTCAGGATGGACACCACACAGTCAGAGATGGCTGCACCCAGCTGGGTCCACAGGCACAGTCAGTGGGACTGCTTTACCAAAGGGACTCATCAGGTTAGTCCAAAAACAATACATTCGATGGATTTTCCCACCAAATTCACGCAAGAGTTGCTTGAGCGTCTGTTGGGTCAAAATGGCCAATGTGGCTGTGCACATGAACACGGAGCTTCGCCGGCCGAACCACGGGAGCAACACAGGACTGTGGCCACAGGAGCCATGTTCAGCTGAGCACACGGCGCTCCCCAGCAGGTCTGGGAGACAGGTCCACCAGGCCAGGTGCTCTCGGTGCCAGCGGCACCACTAACCATCCTGCTGCAGTTGGCATCACAGCCTGAATTTGTTTGGGGAGATGGGACTCCTGCATCGAGGCAGTAAGCGGCTGCTATTTAATAATCTCAGATGTGTGTGCGCGTTTCCTCCATAGCAACTTGCCTCCCACGTCGACATCAATATTGGAAAACGCAGGCACATGGCCGAGCGCCAGGCCCCGGTGTGGGTTTGCCTCTGGCTGGCTGCCCTGCTGGTCCCGGGTTCATCCATGACACGGGTGGGACTGAATGTGGGATCCCCAGGACTCTTACAGTTCCAGGTTATTGTAACAGTTTTGTGTTATCATTTCGAAGCCAAATGAGAATGGCTTGACCCCAGATGTAAGTACAGCCTTGTAACGCTTCAGTAAGATGGGAGCAGAGTTAAGAATAGAGACTGTTTATTTGGGGCATCTCGGCTGAATCACCATTTAGTCACTGGGATGTTGCTAAAATATTTGTACATCTCTGGGGCTGGAAGATGTTGAAATTGTTTCTTTGCCTTCCTTTTTCCATCCATTAAAAACCCAAAGAGCTGAAATTTACCATAAAGGTAGACTCACTATATTCAAGCATGCTTGCTCCTGAAGGTGGTATAAATCTTGTTTGAAAAGCTGAATTGGGTTTTCCCGGAACAAACATTGACAGTACCTTCCCTGGAAGCCTATGACTGTGCTGGGTGCACGGAATGGAAAAGAGTAACTGTGCTGGGCGCATGGGATGGAAAAGAGTAACTGTGCTGGGCGCATGGGACGGAAAAGGGTAACTGTGCTGGGCGCATGGAACGGAAAAGGGTAACTGTGCTGGGTGCATGGGACGGAAAAGAGTAACTGTGCTGGGCGCATGGGACGGAAAAGGGTAACTCTGCTAGGCGCATGGGACGGAAGAGTAACTGTGCTGGGCGCATGGGATGGAAAAGAGTAACTGTGCTGGGCGCATGGGATGGAAAAGAGTGTGCTGGGCGCATGGGACGGAAGAGTAACTGTGCTGGGCGCATGGGATAGAAAAGAGTAACTGTGCTGGGCGCATGGGACGGAAAAGGGTAACTGTGCTGGGCGCATGGGATGGAAAAGGGTAACTGTGCTGGGCACATGGGATGGAAAAGGGTAACTGTGCTGGGCACATGGGACGGAAAAGAGTAACTGTGCTGGGCGCATGGGACGGAAGAGTAACTGTGCTGGGCACATGGGACGGAAAAGAGTAACTGTGCTGGGCGCATGGGATAGAAAAGAGTAACTGTGCTGGGCGCATGGGACGGAAAAGGGTAACTGTGCTGGGTGCATGGGATGGAAAAGGGTAACTGTGCTGGGCACATGGGATGGAAAAGAGTAACTGTGCTGGGCGCATGGGACGGAAGAGTAACTGTGCTGGGCACATGGGTTGGAAAAGAGTAACTGTGCTGGGCGCATGGGATGGAAGAGTAACTGTGCTGGGCGCATGGGATGGAAGAGTAACTGTGCTGGGCGCATGGGACAGAAAAGAGTAACTGTGCTGGGCGCATGGGACGGAAAAGGGTAACTGTGCTGGGTGCATGGGACGGAAAAGGGTAACTGTGCTGGGTGCATGGGATGGAAAAGGGTAACTGTGCTGGGTGCATGGGATGGAAGAGTAACTGTGCTGGGCGCATGGAAAGGAAAAGAGTAACTGTGCTGGGCGCATGGGATGGAAGAGTAACTGTGCTGGGCGCATCGGATGGAAAAGAGTAACTGTGCTGGGCGCATGGGATGGAAAAGAGTAACTGTGCTGGGCGCATGGGACGGAAAAGGGTAACTGTGCTGGGCGCATGGGATGGAAAAGAGTAACTGTGCTGGGCGCTTGGGACGGAAGAGTAACTGTGCTGGGCGCATGGGACGGAAAAGAGTAACTGTGCTGGGCGCATGGGACGGAAAAGGGTAACTGTGCTGGGCGCATGGGACGGAAAAGAGTAACTGCTGGGCGCATGGGATGGAAAAGAGTAACTGTGCTGGGCGCATGGGACGGAAAAGAGTAACTGCTGGGCGCATGGGATGGAAAAGAGTAACTGTGCTGGGCGCATGGGACGGAAAAGAGTAACTGTGCTGGGCGCATGGGACGGAAAAGAGTAACTGTGCTGGGCGCATGGGATGGAAAAGAGTAACTGTGCTGGGCGCATGGGATGGAAGAGTAACTGTGCTGGGCGCATGGGACGGAAGAGTAACTGTGCTGGGCGCATGGGACGGAAGAGTAACTGTGCTGGGCGCCTGGGACGGAAAAGAGTAACTGTGCTGGGCTCATGGGATGGAAAAGAGTAACTGTGCTGGGCGCATGGGATGGAAGAGTAACTGTGCTGGGCACATGGGACGGAAAAGAGTAACTGTGCTGGGCGCATGGGATGGAAAAGAGTAACTGTGCTGGGCGCATGGGACGGAAAAGGGTAACTGTGCTGGGTGCATGGGATGGAAAAGGGTAACTGTGCTGGGCGCACGGGACGGAAGGGTAACTGTGCTGGGCACATGGGATGGAAAAGAGTAACTGTGCTGGGTGCATGGGACGGAAGAGTAACTGTGCTGGGCACATGGGATGGAAAAGAGTAACTGTGCTGGGCGCATGGGATGGAAGAGTAACTGTGCTGGGCGCATGGGACGGAAGAGTAACTGTGCTGGGCGCATGGGACAGAAAAGAGTAATTGTGCTGGGCGCATGGGACGGAAAAGGGTAACTGTGCTGGGTGCATGGGACGGAAAAGGGTAACTGTGCTGGGTGCATGGGATGGAAAAGGGTAACTGTGCTGGGTGCATGGGATGGAAGAGTAACTGTGCTGGGCGCATGGAAAGGAAAAGAGTAACTGTGCTGGGCGCATGGGATGGAAGAGTAACTGTGCTGGGCGCATCGGATGGAAAAGAGTAACTGTGCTGGGTGCATGGGATGGAAAAGAGTAACTGTGCTGGGCGCATGGGACGGAAAAGAGTAACTGTGCTGGGCTCATGGGATGGAAAAGAGTAACTGTGCTGGGCGCATGGGATGGAAGAGTAACTGTGCTGGGCGCATCGGATGGAAAAGAGTAACTGTGCTGGGCGCATGGGATGGAAAAGAGTAACTGTGCTGGGCGCATGGGACGGAAAAGGGTAACTGTGCTGGGCACATGGAATGGAAAAGGGTAACTGTGCTGGGCGCATGGGACGGAAGAGTAACTGTGCTGGGCGCCTGGGACGGAAAAGAGTAACTGTGCTGGGCTCATGGGATGGAAAAGAGTAACTGTGCTGGGCGCATGGGATGGAAAAGAGTAACTGTGCTGGGCGCATGGGACGGAAAAGAGTAACTGTGCTGGGCGCATGGGACGGAAAAGGGTAACTCTGCTGGGCGCATGGGACGGAAAAGAGTAACTGTGCTGGGCGCATGGGATGGAAAAGAGTAACTGTGCTGGGCGCATGGGACGGAAAAGGGTGACTGTGCTGGGCGCATGGGACGGAAAAGAGTAACTGTTCTGGGTGCATGGGATGGAAGAGTAACTGTGCTGGGCGCATGGAAAGGAAAAGAGTAACTGTGCTGGGCATGTGGGAAGGAAGAGTAACACAGGCCCTGTCCCCAGGGAGACCTCTGGACTTACTTATTTGTTCTGTCCATGGGTTTTGTACTGAATGTCTGCCATATGCCAGATACGGTTCTAGTCACTGCAGAGTTCACATTATGAGCAGGCAGTTGTCACACGATGCAACTAGGCTGTAACAGGGCTTTCTGCCTCGTGCAGACCTTCAGGAAGGCACCTCGATTACCTTCCTCGGAACTCAGGATGGGCTTGGCAGAGCAGCTGATATGCGGGCAAGGTTTTGCATGCTAAGATGTGATTTGGCAACTGGACGAGGTTAGCAGGAGCTTCTCAGTGGGGGCAGCGCAGAGGTGAAGTCATAAAGGAGCCTGCTGTCCTAAGGCTGCTGGGAACTGCAGGGGGTTTACTTGAATGAGACAGGACCCCCTCGTCCAGGGCTGGGAGTTCAGGAGACCACGTGTGGCGCCTCCGTTTTCTCTTCAGAGCAGGACTTGAGCTCACCTGCCACAAAAGAGGGGGCGTTGGGTGGGGAGTTGGGGAGAAGGGGAAAGTCCTAGTTCAGTCCCCATGAGGAATGAGAGAGAGAACAAGCGGAAGAGCTGCCAGGTCCCTGGCGGGAGCCACGCCAAGGTCAAAGCCCTCCCCTGTGGCTTTGCATGTCTCCGCCATGTGCCCAGGCGGGGAGCAGCCCCGGGGCCACAGAACGCCTCTGTAGCGGGGAAAGGTTGGGAGGGCCGGCTCTGTCCCCTAGGCGGGCCGTGCACTGTTTTAAAGACCCCACTGTGGTCATCATCACCTCCTAACTACACCGTGTACAATTCCACTTGGTCATACCCTTCATCGTGAAGCAATCTCACTGCATTTTAAGAGAGGTTGAAGCATTTTGACAACCTCAGTAATGGGATTTTGGCAGATGGAGGGGGGAATGGCCCAGCCTTTATTTTCAGTTGTGCCATACAGGAGGGCAACCGCTGTCACCCCCGGGGCACCACCTCTGCCAGGCGTGCGACCTCTTGCCCAGGAACCCCAGAAAGGGGGCTCAGGGGCTTAAGCTGCTTTCAAATGTCTGCCGCTTGCGACACCCTCCTCTGTTTTGGCTCCCCATCCTCATTTTTCTAGAAGAGGAAAGGACAGTAGCCACATTTCAAAAAACAGTTCCAGGAAGTGTACTTTGTCTGGCATAGAAGACGAGCCTTAAAGCCAGACACAGTTAAAGAGCAACTCTGATTCCAGGACGTGTGTCCAGCCACAGTGACACAGCTTCACCCCGAGTGCCCGGGGGGGGGCAGGGGTGGTGGCCTGAGTGGGACTCAGGTGCCATCCCCAGGGGTCTCAGAACCCAGAATTGCCAGGCTCTGTCCCTACTTGGTTAAAATTTTATGCGAATGTGGACTTTACCTTATAAGCCCATATCGTTATTGTATAAAAATCATTTTCTCTAAATCTTCCAATGACAGTGACCCTGGAGCACAATGGGCCATGTCTATCTTGTGGTTTCTGCTCCCTGGAGAGAAGAAGGCCCTGTTCCTGGCCCACCGAATCCAATGCTGGACTCCTCCGAGTCACACTCACAGACACACGTGGATCAGGTTTAATCTAAACACCTGTGGCCCAGTCAAACGGACGGTCCTTCCCTCATCCGCCTGCCGCTCCCCGTCCTCCACGTGGCCAGCAGGTGGCCCTTATGGGTGTGGTGCAGTCACTACCTGGGCGCCATCTCTGCCAGGCGTGAGACCTCAGCCCTCTTCCTGGGTCCTTTCCAGCACATGGGCTCTCAGCGTCCTCACCCTAGCGACCCTCCCAGGACCTCCCTGCAGGACTGGGTCAGGACCAGGAAGCCCTCGGACCCCAGGATGGCCCTTTGCAGGTCTCAGGCACTGCAGAGCTCCTTTTGCAAGCTCTGATGTTGTTTGATGGTGTCCGGCTCACCAGAGGCTCCACTCGGACAGCACCAGCACAGTGCCCACCTGCCTTCGGGGAAGTTCGCATTTTAGCAGCGGAAACATTTCCTCAAAGAGGAGTCTTCCCAGGAGTCCCTATGCACGGAGCTGCTGAAGATGGAGCTGTCCACGGGAGCAGAGTGGGGGGTCCGGGACCTGAAGGCATCCAGCCCTCCAGAGCCCAGGGTTCCAGCCACCGCACAGACTCCAGCCACTGTGCTCAAGACAGCTCACGGGTTCCCACCTGCCTCCCAAAACAAATCTGGGCCAAGTGGATTTGAGTTTTAAATTCATTCTTTTTTAAAAATACATGAAGATTCAAAGATGGGCAGATGCAGAAAATGAAATACTCTATATTGTATTTAATAGGAATTCTGTCCAAAAAAAAAAAACAGAGATGGGTATATCAAAGTAATTATCAACTTCTGCATCTTTTCTGTTTTCCTCCCCGACTATTTTCAAAGGCCCAATATCAGCCCAGATTCCCATTGTCTGTGTCCAGACAACGACCGACTTCTGTGTGACTGGATCACGTGAGCCAAACTCCCCTGGCCCCGGGTCAGTGCCGTCTCCCGCCAGGCTGTTTCCTGGTCTCCTTGGGACATTTATGAGGAGAGCTGATTAAGGTGGTGCCACTCCTGGACCCAGAGAAAGAGTTCTCCATGCCTGGGCTCAGTGGGGCTCATGGAAGTCTCTTCTGGGGGATTTGAGGTTCTGGTCTGGGATTGGGAATTCATTCCTTTTTGTTCCAATTTCATTAACCTCATATAAGAAGCAGGTGAAAGCAATTTATGCAAATCCTTTTTTCAATAGTCTAAGACATTTTACCTTTTGATAATAGCAGCCAGGCAAAGGAAGGAGCCGCAGACAGGCAGGTTTTGAGGCCCCAATTTAAAATCTGAGCTACCTTTCCCCACCTCTTCAAAAGCCTTTCTGTGGATAAGATAAGAGTGTAATCCCTTAGTCTGGTACAAATGTTTTAAGACTTTGTATTTCTAAAATCCAATTTGAGTTATCCTTGAACTTTAAAGCTGTTTTGTCCACTGAACCAAGGGCCCCGGGATGCAGACAAGTGTGGCCCAGCCCCTCGCCCCCGTGAAGCCCCAGCCGCCATGGGCGCCAGGAGCCCTGTCAGAGGCAGGAGGCGCCGACGCAGATGCTGTGGGCTTGTCCTTTCTGAGAAAGATCTTCACGAGCCTTCTTCCCCTAGACGGAGAGGCTTGGGGTGCAACAGCAGCCCTTGCTGCTGGCCACATGGGGCTGAGGGTGGCCTGTCAGGAGGCTGCACAAGGCACGATTGCAGGAAGCACAGTGAGGAGACCACGCAGCAGAGTCGGCCCTATCTGTGTTCTCCTGGCTTTGTGGGACTCGGACACCCCAGGCCTCCGGGCTGCATGTGTCTGCCCAGCTGAGCTGACCTCCTTGCCAGACCCTCGCTGGGTACCCACCGGGCACCAGGTGGCCCTCAGGAGCCCCTCTGGGCCTCCAGGTGTAGACGGGAGAGGCAGGGCCCACAGACGTCTGCAGGGTGGGAGCTGGGGGGCCCACAGATGCCCCATAGCAGAGGGAAGGGTGCTCAGCTGGGAGGAGGCTCTGAGTGTGGAAGGATGGAGGGTGGGTTTCTGGGCACAGGGCAGCCAGAGATGCAGCAGTGCAGGCCCCACAGACTCAGGGGTCCAAGGGCAGGGGCTGCTGCAGCTTCAGGCAGGGCCAGCAGCAGAGCTGGTCGCGGGGGCCTGGGCTCAATCACTGCTCACGGCTCACGCCTCACACTTTACGTGACATTTCTGGTTCTCTCAAGCCTTTTTCTCTGTAATACAGAATCTCATAGTTACGTAAACGACACACAACAGAAAATGGATCGTCCTAACCGTTTTTAGGTGCACACCTCATAGCATTATATGTGTTCACAACGTTGTGCGAGCATCTCCACCACCCATTTCCAGAACCTTCCATCATCCCAAACTGGAACTCTGTCCCCCATAAACACTGACCCCTGTTCCTCCCCCCACCCCGGCAGCCCACTCTACCCTCTGTCTCTGAGTTTGATGACTCCAGGGACCTCACACAAGTGGAATCACACAGTCTGTGTCCTCTGGTGATGGCTTCTTTCACTGGGCACAGTGTCCCCAGGGTTCCCTGTGTTGTGCTGTATGTGTCCTTTGGTGACTGGCTTATTTCACTGGGCACATGTCCTCAGGACTCCCCATGTTATGCCGTATGTCTGCACCCCCTCCTCTTAGGGCTGGTGACATCTGTCAGTGTGGATGGACCACATTTTGCTCATCTGTCAATCCGTCCACAGACGCTGGCCTTGCATCCACCCTTTGGCTGCTGTCATAAAGTTGCTGTGAACCTGGCGTGCAAATACCTCTTCAAGACCCTGCTTTCAGTTGTTCTCCATGGACACCAAGACATAGGGCTGCCGGCTCCTATGGGAATTCCATTTCTAACTCTGAGGAACCGCCACCCTGTTCTCCCTAGCTGCTGCAATAGCGCGGTGTTCCCATCTCTCTGCCTTCTCGCCAGCACCTGTTACTTTCTGTTTTCTTCGGTAAGAGTCACGCACATGGCATGAGGTGGAATTGCACTGAGGAATCATGCTTCCCCGATGATTTTGGTGACGCCAAGCGCCTCTGCCTGTGCCTGAGGTCATTTGTGTGTCTTCTTTGGAGAAACGTGTGTTCAAGTACTTTGTCTTTTCTGAACGAGATGGTTTTCCATCGTTATTGTTGTTGAGTTGTGGACGTTTCTTACATGTTCTGGATATTAATCCCCCACTGCAATTTGATTCGCAAATCTTTTCCCCCTTTATATGGGTTGTCTTTTCGCTCTCTGGATGGTGCGCTTTGATGCACAAACGTTTTGAGTGTCATCAAACCCAATTTATCTATTTTTTTCTTTTGTGCCTGTGTTTTTGGTGTTATATCTAGGAAATCTTGGCCAAATCCAATGTCATAAAGGTCTTGCCTTGTATGTTTTAGGTCTCACATTTAGCTCTGAGTTCATGTATGTTCTGGCCAAGTGTGCGTCCAGCCACTCTGCTATTCACTGTGAGTCAGTGCACGCTCGGGTGGGAGGTGACGGTCTGGCTCCCCCTCTGTGTGTGGATATCCAGTTCTCCTGGGAGGGAGGGTCCCGCACACTCCTCTGCGTGTGGATATCCAGTTCTGGGAGGGAGGGTCCCGCACACTCCTCTGCGTGTGGATATCCAGTTCTCCTGGGAGGGAGGGTCTCGCCTCACTCCTCTGCGTGTGGACATCCAGTTCTCCTGGGAGGGAGGGTCTCGCCTCACTCCTCTGCGTGTGGACATCCAGTTCTCCTGGGAGGGAGGGTCTCGCCTCACTCCTCTGCGTGTGGACATCCAGTTCTCCTGGGAGGGAGGGTCTCGCCTCACTCCTCTGCGTGTGGACATCCAGTTCTCCTGGGAGGCGAGGGTCCGGCTCACTCCTCTGCGTGTGGATATCCAGTTCTCCTGGGAGGGAGGGTCTCGCCTCACTCCTCTGCGTGTGGACATCCAGTTCTCCTGGGAGGGAGGGTCCGGCTCACTCCTCTGCGTGTGGATATCCAGTTCTCCTGGGAGGGAGGGTCTCGCCTCACTCCTCTGCGTGTGGACATCCAGTTCTCCTGGGAGGGAGGGTCTCGCCTCACTCCTCTGCGTGTGGACATCCAGTTCTCCTGGGAGGTGAGGGTCCGGCTCACTCCTCTGCGTGTGGATATCCAGTTCTGGGAGGTGAGGGTCTGGCTCACTCCTCTGCGTGTGGATGTCCAGTTCTCCCAGAACCACCTGTTGAGGAAACCGTCCTTTCCCCCACAGGTTTTTTAAAAGTCAGTTTATTTTTGTTTAGTATGGGAAAAAGCAGGTTATTTTTAAGGACACGAGAATTTTATTTCAGATCAGTACATTTTTAAGGTTATAAAATTTATTTAATATTATCTTTAAAATATTGATAATATTTCAAACCAGATATTGACTCTGTCCCATTTAACATGTAATGCATGCCTTTTAATTTACTTTAAATTTATTATGTAAGAAGAAGCATGATTCATGGAAAGCAGACTCAACAATAACACACAGATGGTCCCCACCTCAGGATGGTTGCACTTAGGATTTCTGACTTTACAGTGGTGTGAAACTGTACTCTGAGTGCCCACCCAACCACGCTGTTATTCACTTTCAGGGCAGTAGTCAATAAATGGCCTGATACCTTCAGCACTTTATCATAAACAGGCTTTGTGAGAGATGGTTTCGCCCAGCTGCAGGCTTGCATGAGTGTTCTGAGCACACGTAAGGCAGGCTGAGCTGAGCTGTGATGCTCAGCAGGTTATGTGGATCCAGTACGTCTCTAACCTGGCACATTTCGACTTGCACCGGGTTCATTGGGATGTAACCCCATGATGTAACCCCATCATACACTGAGGAACCTCCATAATGTGTTTATCTGAGAACTGAATACATATCAAAACGTAAAGTAAACTTAACCAGGAAATTGGCTCCAATAATAGACAAACAAAGCTTTCAGTGACCTGATGGCTAATATTGTTACCTGTTTGATTATAGAAGTTTTATGTTCGTAATTCCTGTTTTATTGTGAATTACAAGAGAAAATGAACAGTTTCAGGCTATTTGTAAGCAAGCTTCTGCAAATAAACGTGTTTCAGGTGGGGGTAGCCTAAATGTCACATAAACCAGCGCAATTCAGACGGGGGAAGCCCAAATTCCAGATACACCAGCGCGATTCAGACGGGGGAAGCCCAAATTCCAGATACACCAGCGCGATTCAGACGGGGGAAGCCTAAATTCCAGATACACCAGCGCAATTCAGATGGGGGAAGCGTAAATTCCAGATACACCAGCGCGATTCAGACAGGGGAAGCCTAAATTCCAGACACACCAGCGCGATTCAGACGGGGGAAGCCTAAATTCCAGATACACCAGCGCGATTCAGACGGGGGAAGCCTAAATTCTACGTAAATCAACAGGTCTCAGGTGAGGGTAGCCTAAATTCCACATAAATTAAATCAAATTTGGATAGATTCATTCCCAGACGTTCTGCTCTGAGCGTTGTGTGCAGCGTGGAAGTCTTTCTGGCCTGCTGTGTATGAGCGGGAATTGGATGGCGGTGGATTCGCTTTGGGGCATGGCTTCATTGCCGGCTTACATCTCTCACACTTGCTCAGGGTCCGTGTTCCTTCCAGAGCTTCCCTTTCATCAGACTCCCTCTGAGCACCAATTTGACTGCACATCCCTGAGTAGGAAAAACTCATGTTTAACATCTGCAGTGCATAGACCTTCCACAGTGGCTGGCGGGTCACTTGGGTGGGACGACAGCATCTCCGGGGACAAGGATGGACAGGTGGATGGGTGAGGAGCATGAGGTGAGGAAGGCCTGGGCTGTGGTAGAGAAAGGAGAGGAGGGAGAAAGTGCTTGGGAACACAGCCGGCGGGCGCAGTGACATGCTGGTGTGGGGAGAGGGGCACGGGGCCGAGAGCCACAGTGTGGAGCTGGTTTGGGACTGGAGTAGGAGCTGGTTCAGGGAGAAGCCGTGAGCTCAGTGGGGGACAGGTGGCCAGCCAGGGAAAGGCCAGGGGACACCAGGGGAGGCATTCAGCCAGTGCTGTGACAGGAGAGCCTGCAGCTCAGGCCAGGCCAGACCAGAGCTGTCCCCGTGGACATTCTGGTGCCAGAGCGTGGGGGCAGAGGCCAGGAGAGGCGTCAGGGCAAGGGGACAGTCCGTCAGGGGCCCACATTCTATGTTCACCAGAGCAGCTCCGCTATCCTCAGATGCTGGCTTTCTCAGCTTGACTGTGTGAGTTCCTCTTTGAAAGAGAATTTCTGAATGTGACTTAATTCAATTTTGTGCTTCCAACAAATCTTCCCTCATTAAAAATAGCTAGGAGACCATCTGCATTGGTGAGAGTCTGGGTTCCCGGGAAATGGTAACGAAACTCTGCAGTTGAGCCAGCGACGCAAAATGCACCGCCCTGCCCTGCTGGCGGTGGGCTGTTGATTCAGTGACCTACCAGGTGCCAGGAACAGGGGCGACCTCACAGGTGACACAGCCTGGCCCCACCACCAAGCATGCCCCCACATCGAACCCGTGGGAGCAGAGCCCCCCCTGCACCGCCTCGCTCACCCCTGCCTTCTCCCTTGCCTCTCTGGATGACAGACTGCGCCCCTGCTGCCCTCTACTCCTCTCTAGGCTGCTCTCCCAGGTGTGGGGCAGGTGGCACTCATGCCTCCTTCCCTCCTCACCCCTGTCCCCCCTGGCTGCACCTGGATGCTGCGATAGGCAGTGCCCTGCCGAGGAATGGAGGGCCGCCCAGGCCCACGCTCGGGCCACGCAGGAGTTGCTTCTGGTGTCAAGTCCACACATTTAAGTGCAAACGCAAAGCCCCCAGGATCTGGGCCAAGCTGCCACTCCAGCTTCATCTTCATTCACTGCTCGTCTGCACCACCCACGGGAGCCACGCACCTTTCCCAACTGCACTGACATGGGCGCTGGGTCCCAGGTTCTGCCTTGAGAGCCCCTGCACCCCCGCCCTGCCCCTGGCCCTGGATCCATCTGACATGACATCAGGACCCCCCTCAGAGACCATGTCTTCTGTCAGGCCTCCCCTCCCTGGCGGGATCACTCCCTTCCCAATGCCAGGCTGCAGTCAGCATTCGTGAGCACCCAAAATATGCCAGGCAGCATATGAGGCACATAGCACATGTGGTCTCACCCATCTTCCCACCAGCCGTGAAGTGGGTGCCACGAGCCTCCTCGCAGGTGGGGAGGACCAGGGCGTGGGGAGCTGACCTCACAGACACGTGAGGGTGGGGGCCAGGGGCTCACTGTAACCTCATGACAGGGACCAAATGCTGCCAGATACAGACAATGTTTCTTGGTTGGTGGCTGCTCCGGGGGTGGGGGGCGAGACTGAAGCACTTTTGCGGCCGAGCACCACATGTCAGGCTGCGCACAGCACGCGGTCTTCGGGAAAAGTCTGTTAAATGAAGTGTTCTCGCTTGAAGACACATATCCCTTAACCTCTGAGCCTCTAGAAGGAAGGAGGTTTAGAATGCTCTGTAACACGATGAATAAAATGGAAGGGTCTGCAAAGCCACCATCCTCCAGCGGGAGCCCCAGGCCCCTGGGGTGGGAACAGGAGTGCAGGAGGAGCCCTAGGCAGAAACCCGGCTCTCCAGGGCACGCAGGTCCTCTCAGCCTCTCCCCAAACATCTGCAAGGAAACCGTGCTGCAGCCACAGTGTCGAGACACACACCCTTGCCATCAGCCACCTTCCTCCCATGCAGCAAGCTCGGGCACACCCAGTGTAGAGGGGAGCTGCGACTCAGTGGACGCTGACACCGGGCATCGGTGGGAACAGACAGCGGTGCTGTGGCTCCTGCTGGTGGGACGCTGGGCTTGGCTGACGGTCGGGAGGCAACGCAGCTGCGCACATCCGAAGCTCTCGACATGTGGACACTCGTCCCCTGACACTTCATCCTAAGGACACAATTCTTTGAGATGTGCAAAGAATGAAGTGCATGGCTGTTCATTACAACATTGCTCATGATGCGAACATGGCACATGAAGGGATGTGGATGGGAGCCTTTCCAACGAGGGAAGCCCCTTGCAGACGAGGCGCCCCTGACATTTCTGAAGAAGCAAATTTCCCCTGTGGATGCGGCACCCAGAGCCACACTAATGGGCCCACACCATGCCCGTTGTGTGTTCTTAGCAGGAATTTTCTGTGCCAGGGAACAGCTGTTTCTTTCTATTCCTTTATATTTTTCTAAGACTTCCTTTTGCCCCAAAGTCTTCTGTTTTATATCTGTACCTAAAATAGGCTGGAGCACACACACCACGGCTGCATCCTGAGCGGCTGTGATAGTCAGCTCTGTGGACCCACGTCCTTCCCGCTGTCCTGACACCTCCCCGAGCCCCCACACCTACCTCCCCAACATGGGGCCTCTGTCAGAAGTAATGAAACTTTCCTCAACTCACGAGGGGCTTTCACCTTGTCACACTTAAGAAACACTCCTGCGTCCCGTGTTTTAGGGGAGCTAGAGCCAGTCACACGGTGTCCCCTGCCCAGGGCTCCGCTGTCCCAGAAAGACTGGAAATGAGGGTCTTGGCTCTGCAACAGGAATGGGTGGGATTCTGCCTGTTTCTCCATCTTTTTGTAATTTCTATTATAAAGAGTGAGGCACGCTCACCATTTGCCGTTATCCTTGAAGGAGTTTCTCCCCAGAAAGCGCCTGATGGAGACAAGGGCACCTGCTCCTGGTGTGGGAAGAGGTAGCTCATGGGAGCCACATGATTCACGTGACTCCCTAGGTCCCCGCGTGCACACCCATGCATCGGTGCAGCCGGGGCTGCAGTGTCCTTGGCTCAGGCCTCCTACACAGGGAAGCAGGGTCGGCCGCTGGACCACCCGGCTGTGCAGCTGGGACTTGCCCTTGACCCGGGTGTGCAACAAGGCTTTGTCCTGTGGGCCACATGCACTCCCAAACACAGAGCGGGAGCTGCAGGAGGCGGAGAAGCCAGAGTGATAAGGTGGGTTTGGGGGTCTGAGGGCCCCAGAGGTCAGACATTGGAATGACCGATTGCGGCAGCCGAGAAACCAAGAGTGGCTGCAGTGTCACCGCGGCATGATGGGGCGAGGGTAGCTACCAACTGAACCTAAGGAAATTCAGCTCCATGATAAGCCAAGAGTTAACAGCGTCTCTCGCTAACACCGCAGATATCTGGACTGGCCCCGGGGCCTGGTCCCTGGTGGTGCCATGCAGCTGAGAAGAAATTGCTCCTATAAGCGAATATCTGACACCCCAGCCAAAAGTCTTATTCTTTCCTCTAAATTCCAAAGGAATTTTCTCTCTATTTTCCAGTTGATTGGAGTCGTTTCCATCGGTGGCTGTCTTACCAGTGGGTGATGAGTCTGAGAAATAGGAACCATGTCTTATTTATCTTTATGACCCCACAGCAGTAACTATTATAATGCCTCAGACTTAAGGACTCAATAAATATTGGATGACTAGACAGAAATTAATTAACGAACGTGCTAGCTTCCTGGTAACATATGTAACATCTCTCTTGGCCCACTTAGACTGTAAATTAATGAGACCTTTGAGGAATGAAGAAAGTACTCGGGCAACTGCGGGAAGGCCGGAGATTGCAGAGGCTGTCTTCAGAGAGGGGTCTGGGGAGCTCTTTCAGCCTTGTCCCGCGGGCCGAGCCCACTCCCCCAGCATACAGAGCTCCTCTTGGAGGGGCCCTGCTGATGGTCTGGCCCTGCTCTCCGGGGGCGCTTATGCCTTCCACTGCCGCTGGCTATTATTCTTTCTGCCTTCATGCCAGCTGGAGCTCCCGGATGCCGAGAACTCGACAGCAGGCGCAAAGTTCTCCGCGTTCCCAGGAGGCCGGGATGTGCAAAGGGCATGGCCGGAGCCGGGCTGTCCTGACAGACATGTAAGCACACAGAAGGGTGGCAGGTGACCTTTCTCTGGAGCGCATGACGGCAGTGCTGTGGCCTTGGCCTTCCACTCCCAATGGGGGACTTCCCACTTCTCAGACCTAGAGCGAAGGCCTCAGGGTCCCTTGGGAAGCACGATCTCTGCTCCCCCTTTAATGGGTCGAGAATGGAGACTTGAGTCAGGCACAACCTTCAGAAGTCTTGGCACGAGGGGCCTGGAAGCTCAGGTGGGGCTTCCGTGACCACCTGCGGCCACACAGGGCCCAGGGCCAGCCTGGACGAATTGTAAAGGGACCCTCTCATGGGGCTTCCTGCTCAGGAGAGGCAGGAATGGGAGGTGTGGGTTTGGCTGCAGGCCTGAGCAGGTGTTGGAGGACAGGGGCCATGCACTGGGGAACACGCTCCTGGGGAGACCCCCTCCTGGAGCCCCCAGGGCCAGAGACGCCTGCAGGAGGGAGAGGTCCAGAAGATGGCTGCCCAAGAAACAGGGCAATGTATGGGGATGGAGGCAAGGGGTGGGGCATGGCAGGCTACAGTAGTGCTGCCACCTGCAGGAGGCGGAGAGGCCACAGCGACAAGGTGGGTTTGGGGGTCTGAGGGCCCCAGAGGTCGGACACTGGAAGGACCGATTGCGGCAGCTGATAAACCAAGAGTGGCTGCAGTGTCACCGCGGACGCCTGGACGTGCTGAGACTCACCCCGGGGCCATGGAGAGTGGCTGCAGTGTCACCGCGGATGCCTGGACGTGCTGAGACTCACCCCGGGGCCATGAAGAGTGGCTGCAGTGTCACCGCGGATGCCTGGACGTGCTGAGACTCACCACGGGGCCATGGAGAGTGGCTGCAGTGTCACCGCGGATGCCTGGACGTGCTGAGACTCACCCCGGGGCCATGGAGAGTGGCTGCAGTGTCACCGCGGATGCCTGGACGTGCTGAGACTCACCCCGGGGCCATGGAGAGTGGCTGCAGTGTCACCGCGGATGCCTGGACGTGCTGAGACTCACCCCGGGGCCATGGAGAGTGGCTGCAGTGTCACCGCGGATGCCTGGACGTGCTGAGACTCACCACGGGGCCACCGAGAGAGGCTGCAGTGTCACCTCAGATGCCTGGACATGCTGAGACTCACCTCAGGGCTGCGGGGCAGACCTGGAGCCAGGCCGGGGGCTGCAGGGTTGGGAGGAAGGCGCTCTCCAAACACGCCCTGTGAAGCCACCGTAGAATCAGACTGTGCCTCCAGCCTGACCTGTGCTGGCCCCTTCCTGTGAGCTCCAGGAAAGTCCGTGCTTGAAGAGCTCATTCATGAGTGCCTTGTTTTATTTCCTTCACATGAAAGCAGAGAACATGAATTGTTTTAAAAATAGCCTCTCCTTCTACAAGTCATTATTTGCAGAAATAGCTGATAGTTCAAAAACTCTAAATTCATTTGCCACGTTCATTCAAATTGTTCTGATCTTATCATCTTTCCCAGATCCCACATTTATTACAGATGTATTTATTCTTTGTCTCCCCTCCCTCCTCTATATAATGGTTTAGGAGAGATTACAAAAGGTAATTTATAACAGGTTAAAAGAGAGACCTCACCACTCACAGAAAAACGAAGCATGCCCCTCCCCAGAGTGGAGACGTGGCTTTCTGGGGAATGTGGCCCAGGGCCCTGGCCGCCTGCCCACACGCGTAGAAATACATGAAATGGCTGCGCATGTTTCAGTCACTTAGAGAAATACCGAAAAATGGCTTCATATAAACCTCTGAAAGGTACGTGGGGTAGCAATTAATCTCCTTCTGTAGTAAAGAGCCCAGCTGCTTTGGCCATGATGAACATCAGTCTTTGCTCTTGAAGGCTTCAGAACAGGTGTAACAGGGATGGGGCGCAGGTGCTGGCCCGCAGGTCGGGACGTGCCTGCTGCGTGCCCCGGCCACCCTAGCCAGCGGTCCTGCAGCAAGGAGCAGCCGGTGCCCATACCTGGTGAAGAGGCTGGGCCGGCCGCTGCCTGGCCTGAGAGGTGAGGCGTGGAGCTGTGTCCACATGAGGAGACGCGAGGGAGTGATTTCCATGAAGGAGTCCGTAGACCTCCGAGCTCTTTCTCTGTAGCTCAGCTGAACAACGTTGCCAACTAGGGAGGGCGCTGGCTTCCGCGGTCAATTGCAGGCTCAGACACTCACTGCAAGCTCAGCCTTGACTAAGTCAGCTGACCCTGCAGCACCCAGGTGCCCACCTGTGACCTTGTGGCAATGCATGTCCCATGCAGGTGCTGAGCGTCCGAGCTGATGTTTGCAGGATGCCCACCCGTGGCTCCCACGGCACCATCAGGCTGTTGCCCCAGATGTGCAGTTGTTCCCTCACTGGGTCACCGACATGCCTCTTGCCTCCATGCACTGAGTTCAGGACCGTGAATAAGTGAGGCTTGTTGGACCCACCAAATGTGCTTTTTTTAGAGATGCATTTTCTCAAAGCCTTGTGGATCGATTTTGGTGATGCTGTGAATGACCATCTTTGTGTCTGTGAGTCCCCGTGCAGTGAGAGGTAGCAGCAGTGTTCCTGCAGAGTCTACATGGCCAGGCAGTGTTCCTGCAGAGTCTGTGTGGCCAAGCAGTGTTCCTGCAGAGTCTAAGTGGCCAGGCAATGTTCCTGCAGAGTCTAGGTGGCCAGGCAGTGTTCCTGCAGAGTTTACATGGCCAGGCAGTGTTCCTGCACAGTCTACATGGCCAAGCAGTGTTCCTGCAGAGTCTACATGGCCAAGCAGTGTTCCTGCAGAGTCTACGTGGCCAGGCAGTGTTCCTGCAGAGTCTACGTGGCCAGGCAGTGTTCCTGCAGAGTCTACGTGGCCAGGCAGTGTTCCTGCAGAGTTTACGTGGCCAGGCAGTGTTCCTGCAGAGTTTACGTGGCCAAGCAGTGTTCCTGCAGAGTCTACGTGGCCAGGCAGTGTTCCTGCAGAGTCTGTGTGGCCAAGCAGTGTTCCTGCAGAGTCTATGTGGCCATGGCCCACCCAACAACTGCGACTTCTCAGCACGAGGACTCAGGTGTATGAGTTCCTCACAGCCCCCTTTTTCAGCCCAAGGCGATGCCCACTGTGTCCTGGCACCACCTCCCACCCCCAGCCTGTGGCTGAACCCAAAGGGATGGCCCGGGAGCCGATGGGTCACAGGCCATCCCATATCCCACGTGGGCTTCTCAAAGTTTTTGGTTCCCATCCCTAGTTTTGGGGCAGTGGCTGTCTCACATGGGGTTAGGGTGGAAAACAGCTAAGTCAGATCAGAGCGTGGAACCCCAGAGCTGGTGCAGCTGTACCTCCAGGCCGCCCGCTGCCCTGCTCCTTGCCATCTGTGTCTCCCCAGAGCATGCAGCCTGCCTGGAGTGCTGCCCTGGGTGTCTTTTCAGAGTGCAACCCTGCACCCTCAGCACAGGAGTCTGTCTCCATCTTGACAGGCATTGCTGAAAAGGTAAGTGCTCCCCCAGAACATCGGGGTGTGTAGGCCCTCCACGATGCGCTGCTTGGACGGCAGAGACCGCCGTTTTCTCTTGGCAGTCTGGCTCCGAGTGGATTTGCCCAAAGTCACAGATCAACTTGCTGTTGCAGCAGGGGCCGGCCTGTTTCTGGAGTGGTTTAGATTTGGGATGATGGAGCTATGATCAGCTTACACCAGCGCAGTGCCTGGCAGCTTTAGCAGAAGGGTCATTCACTGAGGTCCAGCCAGCAGTCAACAGCACTTAGAAAACAACAACCCAGAAGAGTAGCCAGCGCCAAGCAGAACCGGGGGCCTCCCCT
This sequence comes from Pan paniscus, assembly GCF_029289425.2. Taxonomy (NCBI): domain Eukaryota; kingdom Metazoa; phylum Chordata; class Mammalia; order Primates; family Hominidae; genus Pan; species Pan paniscus. Next base: position 194,176,926 of record NC_073255.2, on the reverse strand, counting down.
CCTCTGCGAGCACACAGCAGCCTCCTCATGCCCTTCATCCCCTATCACTTTGCCTCATTCTGTTTTCCTCTTCTTCCTTTATGGCAGCAGGAGGACTGGCACCCCAGTGTCCTTGCATCTGTGCTGGTGGGTTGCTGAGGGGTTTCCTGCGGCCGCCGGCCTGTCTCCCAACATTCCCTGGGCCTCATTCATTCCCACCACGACCCTCCTCTTGGGTGCACCGCCTGGACTCCCACCTCCAGCCCTCCCCACCTGTCGGCACTTCTCTCCCACCCTGCAGGGAGTGATTTTCTCAAGGCCATTTTAAGCACACATTTCACTCATTCATAATGAAGATGACACAGAAGCCACCAGATTCAAGTGCTCAGAAAGCAGGACAAGTGCGTCGGGCTCAGAGCTCTTCCCCAGGAAGCTGGCCTCCGAAAGCAGGAGACGGAGAATCCATTCAGGAAAAGCACATCGGGCTGGGCGCCGTTCCCTGGGGAGCTGGCTCAGTAGAAGTGCGTTGAGCTCCGTGCCGTTCCCTGGGGAGCTGGCCTCGGAAAGCGGGAGACCCAGAATACATTCAGGAGAAGTGATCGGGCTTGGAGCCATTCCCTGGGGAAATGGCCTCAGAAAGCGGGAGACCTAGAATCTGCTCAGGAGAAGCGCCTCAAGCTCAGTGCTGTTCCCCAGGGAGTTGGCTTCAGAAAGCGGGAGACCTAGAATCCTTTCAGGAGAAGCATGTTGGACTGGGCGCCGTTCCCCGGGGAGCTGGCTTTAGAAAACGGGAAACCCAAAATCGGCTCAGGAGAAGCACGTCGGACTGGGCATCGTTCCCCGGGGATCCCTGACTTCAGGGCCTTTTGCGCCACCTCTGTTAGTGAGTGTCGGGATTCCTGCAAATACCAGATTTCTGGAGGGTTTGGAATATTGATTTTCTGTTGAAGAAACTAGGGTGAGCATTTTACTCAATAAAAATCAGGAATCACAATTCCTAAACTCATAGGTTTTTCTACAGATCTTAAGCCTCCATTGTTATTCCTATAGTAGCTCGCCCTGGATAAAAGGGAGACATCCCTCAATTCTGCCAAGCAGAGCTGCCGGGAAAGACTGAGGTCGCAAGCCCAGCCCTGCACAGGGCGAAAGGAAGGACCACTCAGACTGTCCTGGCCTGGGTCAGGTGCCACCCCAAAGGTAGTAACTCATCAAAGATGTGCAGTTTAACGGACTGTACTATACTGACAGTAAAATGAACTAATCTGGCATCCATACACTGTGTCTGTCAAACTCAATGATGCACACAGGTTTAAACATTGTTTTTTATGTGTTTTAATTTTTCATAGCCTTCTAACGTGACCTGTGAGACGTCTCTGCAGAGTTGATGCCGTGAGGTAGTGAGCTCACCTAAGAATGTCATTGTCATATAGTCAGCAAGAATAAGATATAGAAGACGATGCCTTTGTGGCTTTACACACCTCAAAATGTGGAGCTGTATCATTTATGTGATTCTTTTAAGACATAATCACTCAATTGGCAGCTTGGAGCAGATAATGCATCTTAGTAGCCAGAGCTTCGCGGCTGCCATTGTATTTCCGCTCCTTCGTGAAGGGGAGCGAGGCGTGCTCTGCAGAGCAGCAGGTGTGTGCCATGTGAGGGCTGGAGGGCACAGCCCACGAGAGCTGCTTCGTGGGGCTCTCACCAGTTCTGTGGCTCCGTGTCCAGACCAGTTCTGTGGCTCCGTGTCCGTAGCAAAGCTAGATCTGGCCACAGCTGTCGGGAATGTCTGAGGGATTGGCAGAGTTGGGAAAGACGCCGGAATAAGAGAGTTGGGCAAACATTCAGAAAGGGTTACAGGTAGATTGTGGGAACTGCAGACCAGTGTGCTTGCCTTGGTCCCTGGTGAGATCCTAGGCCGTATCAGTAGACGGGGAGGGAGCTGGGCGTCACACCCTCTCTTTGCTGATGGCATTTCTTGCTGAGAGATGGAGGAACGGCTGTTGACATCACAAGTATAGATTTTAATGATTTTTTTTTTTTTACAAAATATCCAAAAGAAAAGATAGAGACTTGGAATGATCATGCCGTTAGATAAATTTCTACCTACATACACTATTCTTACAGGCTATTAATTAAATAATTACTTAACGAGGAGAAAATAGATTAAGTGCAAAGGGGTTCTCTAGAAACGTGCCGTGGGGCTATTCCTCAATTTCTATTATGTTCCACGATGTTGTCAATAATGGAATTAAAGATGCGTCATTGGGTTGAGTAAACTTTTGGACCATGCAGTGCTAGCAGGAGGAGGAGGGGTGGATGGAGATGAGGGTCTGAGTAAGGTCTCCCGCTGGCACCAGAAGAGCCCTGCCCAAGTGCGACCGTCAGATGGAAATGACCTCAGGGGTTTTAGAGCCATGTGAGTCCACTGTGTTGCTGATAGCAGGGGATGCGCATGGCTCACCCAGAACAATCCTGCCCACAGCCACGTTCTGTGTGGCCCATGTGTGAGCTGCCCGAGGCCGCCCTCACCAAGTACCATGAACCAGGGGCCTTCAAACAACAGGCGTTTATTCTCCCACAGTGCTGGGAGCCAGAAATCTGAGAGCATGTCTGAAGCTGTGCTCCCTCCTCCTCCAGCCTCTGCCAGCACCTGGCAGCTCCCAGTGTCCCTCGGCTTGTGGCTGCCCCACTCCAGTCCCTGCCTCTGCATGTGACCCGCTCCCTGTGCACGTCTGTCTGTGTCTGAATTTCCCTTTTTTTTTTTGAGATGGAGTTTCACTCTCACAGCCCAGGCTGGAGTGCAATGGCGCAATCTCGGGTAGCCGCAACCTCCACCTCCTCCGTTCAAGCAGTTCTCCTGCCTCAGCCTCCCAAGTAGCTGAGATTACAGGTGCCCACCACCATGCCTGGCTAATTTTTACATTTTAAGTAGAGACGGGGTTTCACTATGTTAGTCAGGCTGGTCTTGAACTCCTGACCTCAGGTGATCCGCCCGCCTCAGCCTCCCAAAGTGCTGGGATTACAGGCGTGAGCCACCCTGCCCAGCCTCAAATTTCCCTTTTTGATCAGGACACCAGTCCTACTGGATTCATGGCCTACCCCAGAGACTTCGTGGTCACTTGATTACATCTGTGAAGGTCCTTTTTCCAAGTTACATAACATGCTGAGGTCCTGGGGTTAAGACTCAACATATCCTCTTGAGGGCACACAGTTCGAACTCTAAGAGCTCAATGAGTGTTTTCAAAATTGAGAAATTTTACATAAATAATACAAATGCCTGATTTCTATTTTCTTAATCAAAGATCTGAGCAACCCCAGACCGGCATTCCCAGCCAGCTGTACCTGTGTGCTCTCCCCTTGGGGTAGGACTGGCCGCCCCCAGCCACCCAGCCCCCCTTCCATGACGCAGCCCCTCCCCCCACTCACGGTGCCCCCAGCTGCCCGGCCCCCCTTCCACCACGCAGCCCCTCCCCCCACTCATGGTGCCCCCAGCTGCCCGGCCCCCCTTCCACCACGCAGCCCCTCCCCCCACTCATGTGGCCTGCATGGCCCCCCAGACACTGGAGGCTACAGCCCCTGATTTCTACCCTGTTGTGGCCCACGAAGGATTTAGACACCTCTTAAAAGGAATATATGCACTAAATTAATGCTGAAATAACAAAGTCAATAGAAAATGACGGCCATGGGAGAGACACATATGCCCCCTGAGGTTAACCCGGCAGAACTGCTGCGTCCCAGTGAGGGAGACCAGGGTCCCAGGGATGCAGCCAGCATGGCCACCCCGGGGGCTTGCCCTCAGGCCTAGGCCCTGCATTAGACAGCTGCCTGCAAGGCCAGAAGACAAAGAGGAGAGCAGGAGGTCTGCCGGGGTCAGGTGGGCCTGAGGAAGGGAAGGAGGGCATGGAGTGTGGGCGGAGTCCTCAGGTCCCAGGACAGCCTCCGACGTGGTGAAGGGCCAGGACTCCCCAGGGCTGCAGGGGGCAGAGACAGGACCTGTGTGCAGGTGCACAAACCGAACCTCTGGCGTGTGGGGCTCTCGCGTGTAACCTGGCTGCCCCGGAACCTCTAGCGTGTGGGGCTCTGGTGTGTAACCTGGCTGCCCCGGAACCTCCGGCATGTGGGGCTCTCACATGTAACCTGGCTGCCCCAGAACCTCCGGCACGTGGGGCTCTCGCGTGTAACCTGGCTGCCCCGGAACCTCCAGCGTGTGGGGCTCTCGCGTGTAACCTGGCTGCCCCAGAACCTCCGGCGTGTGGGGTTCTCACATGTAACCTGGCTGCCCCAGAACCTCCGGCGTGTGGGGTTCTCACATGTAACCTGGCTGCCCCGGAACCTCCAGCGTGTGGGGTTCTCACATGTAACCTGGCTGCCCCAGAACCTCCGGCACGTGGGGCTCTCACATGTAACCTGGCTGCCCCAGAACCTCCAGCGTGTGGGGCTCTCACATGTAACCTGGCTGCCCCAGAACCTCCAGCGTGTGGGGCTCTCGCGTGTAACCTGGCTGCCCCGGAACCTCCGGCGTGTGGGGCTCTCGCGTGTAACCTGGCTGCCCCGGAACCCCTCCTGCACATGGGCAGGCTGAGGGCCAGGCGCAAGGGCACCTGTGCCCAGGCGGCAGGCAGTAGGCACCAGTCCATGGTGGGCGTACAGATGGCAGGGCTGAAAGGGACCCTAAAGATCCTCGGGAAGAGCCCCCCCAGGGGACATCTGGGAGCTGTGTGCGGTCCTGAGCGGCTTGGGGTCCCAGGCCTGTGGCCCTCACTGCACAGGGTTCTTCTGCAGCGGGACCCCGTGGCCATGTCACTCTCTGCCCTGGGAAACATCCTGTGCCACGGGGCCGGGGGGGTGGGGGCGGTTAGGCAGCTTGGGTGATTTTTTTATTGTTTGTAGAGATGGGGTCTCACTGTGTTGGCCAGCTGGTCTGAAACTCTGGGCCCAAGTAATCCTCCCGCCTCGGCCTCCCAAAGTGCTGAGATTACAGACATGAGCCACCACACCTGGCCAAGAGTGAGTTTTAATGAGCGCACAGTCACTGTCTTCTCACATCGGAAGTCCGTGTGCTGAGAAATGTGGATTCTCTTTATTCTGGACGTTCCAGAAAGCCTCGTCCAAGGGGATTGAATGAACACAGGAGGGAGAGAGCTCAGATTTTAGCTCTTTGTTAGGTTTGTATAACCCAAGTGCCCTGTGGGTTCCCCTTGTGTGGATGCTTCCTGAAACTGTGTCCTCACGGCCGACCCTGTGTCTCAGGCGAGCACCCTTCTGTGGGTGGTGGGGACACACCCATGCGTCCGACCCCCGCAGAGCCACCTGGGCCTCTGTATGCCTCACGCTCCTCTCTCCAGCATCCATGGTTTGCCCCCAGCTGAGGGCTAAGTGAGGGAAACTCCTTCAGGCTCACGTTGTAAGGAACCACTGCTCCCCCAAAACATCCCTGCCAGAGCCTTGTCTGCTCACCAATGAGGATTCTGTCTCTGGGCTTTCATTGTCCAGCCTTGAATTCCAGCTCCCCAGAATATCCAACTTGTATGTGTAAATCTCTGTCCCAGCCATCCGTGGATGGGCCGGGCTGAGTGCTCTGGGACTTCAGAAGCCCAGGCACGCCGGGCTGAATCTGAAGGCGGGTGTGTGGCGCAGCTCCTGGAGCAGGCGTGTTAAACCCTAAGCTCCTTCCCATGTAGCAGGACCGCCCATTCCTGTGGGCCATGTGGCTGCACAACGTGGAGCGAGGTCGAAGTCCCCATAGAAGACAGAGCTGGGGGGCTCGCAGGGAATTTCTCAGAGGGGTGCCCACTTGGGAGGGAAGGAGGGTCCCCGGCCTCTGTGTCACTCATTTCGTGCTCTAGATGTCCGAGTAACCCAGTGGTAAATGTCCACTGCCAGTAATTTCCCAGCACCTCATTCTGTCCCACACACCTCACTTAGGCTCTCAGCTACCCGCAGGAGGACCAGGACTGAAAGAATTGTCAGGGGTCAAAATCGTCTTTGTAATTTTCTTGGAAATAAAAGTAAGCATCTCATTTCAGACACTATGCCCAGGAGGAGCTTTTGTCCAGAGCTGTGCATGGAAGGGCATCGTATTGATCTGTGGCACGTATGGCCTCCATCTCCCCTGATGGGAGTCAGCAGGGCCGCTCTGTGTGACCACCTGTGAGAGCCTAGATTAAAATCCCACCCAGCCATGGGCAGCACAGCCCCCGACCCAGGCCCTCTGACCAGGGGCCTCACTCCCACTGAGAGAGGCAGAAGCCACAGTTGTCTCTCTCGGCTCGCTCCTCTGCCGCCTGAGGGCCCAGACTGTAGTCTCCAGCCCCAGGTGGCTTCCCCTCCCCAGCAGGAGTGTCGGTTCCCAGGTGACAGTTATCTCTTTTCAAAGTCGGTGGGGTGCAGGCTCTAGTAGAGAAGAGTAGCTGGGAGAGCACGTTCAGCTCTCACTGGTAGCTTTCATGGAGCCATACGTGGCTTGTTATTGAATTGTGACTATGACCATCTCATGTTTGATGTAAAGGATAAAGAAATGATGGGCCTGTGGGTGATTATAGCCATTCTTTGGTTTATGGACCCATAAGTCCCACGGAGAGCATTATCAATCACACGGTGCCGTCACGGCTGCGTTTTCATGTGGAATGCTGAATTGCTTTAGAATGCATAAAGCAGGGAGCCGCTTGTGACTATGCGTGTGTGGTTTTACGGAAGTTGGGGCACACATGAGGCCTGCCCTGGTTCTGGTCATCTCAGACAGGAACACGGAGCTCATGAACCTTCTCAGTCTCGCCGAGAGCCCTGGGACGGCCCCTCCGTCCAACTCTAGAGTACCTTCTGCCACCTGCAGGTACTCCTGAATGGCCGAGAGCCACTCACACCACTGCCTAACCTTTAGGACGATCTGGACAGTCCTTGTGGAAGGAACGAGTCTCTGTGGCCAGCTCTGAGTCCTGCAGGACCTGGCTGAAGGGTCGTGGGCAGATGGTGACGCTTGCACAAGCAGAGAGAGAATCGTAAGGGGACGCAGGGTGGCACCCCACCTGGAAGGCAGGGAATGGAAGCAGGAGGGAACTGGTACCAGGGAACTGGCAGCAGAGGAGAGGATGTGCCTGAGCTTCAGAAGGGAAGGCGACACTCAGAGGCACACGGCACGGGGCAGAATCAGAGCTAAAAGAAAGGGTGCCCATCCGAGGCAAAGCGCCTTTCTCCAGCCTCGGCCCTGGAAGGCCACTGTCCTGCTTACAGGGACCCTTCCTTGCAGAGCAGCCAGCGGCTGGCCCCAGCGGCCCAAGGCAGATGCACACTGCTAAGGGATGATAGCATCTCCACTTTGCAGTGACATTTGCTGAAATGAGATCATAAAATCCACAAGGACTTTATTTTTGAGAGTGAAAACTAGAAATGTTAACTCTTGTGGCTACTTTTGTTTTAAAAGCAGCATAAGAAATCTTCCTCTGGCTGGGCGCAGTGGCTCACGCCTGTAATCCCAGCACTTTGGGGGCCAAGGCGAGTGGATCACAAGGTCAAGACCATCCTGGCTAACATGGTGAAACCCCGTCTCTACTAAAAATACAAAAATTAGCTGGGCGTAGTGGTGCGTGCCTGTAATCCCAACTGTAATCCCAACTGGGATTATGGGAGGCTGAGGCAGGAGAATCACTTGAACCCAGGAGGCGGAGGTTGCAGTGAGCAGAGATCGTGTCACTGCACTCCAGTCCAGCCTAGTGACAGAGTGAGACTCTGTCTCAAAAAAAAGAAAAAAAAAGGAAAAAGAAATCTGCCTCTGCCTGTAATACCTGCCGAGACTGATCAAGTCTTCCCTAAAGCTTTTAAACTACAGCGGGTTAGCATTGTCATCCCTGAAGGGTACTTAGCAGGCACGTATGTTAACTGAGCTTATGACATCAATTCATGGGAAGCTAATATAGTGTCGACTCTATCCCCGCGTGTGTGGGGGGGTGTCCATGCACGTGTGATGTGTGCTTGAGTGGGTGTTTACTATATGCCTATGTGTGTGTGAATGTGGTTGTGTGTGTGCTGTGTGTGTAAGTATGCTGGGTATGTGTCTGTGTGTATGTGTGGTGTGTGTGTTTCTGTGTATGTGTGTGTGAGGTACTGGTCTATGTGAATGTGGTTGTGTGTGTGTGTGTGTGTATGCTGTGTCTGTGTGTGTTTGTGGCGTGTGTGCTGTGTATAAAAGGACAGCCCACAGCACTAAACCTGAATCTATAGATTCCCAGGTACCTGCATATCAGAAAATATGTTTTACTATTAAGTTTTCTGTGTCCTTCATCTGTCTGGCATTCTGGAGGGATGTGGTCCACCTTGATCCGGAAGGCACCGGGGTCAGATTCACTCAGTTCCTGGCATTCTGGAAGGATGTGTTCCACCTTGATCCGGAAGGCACCTGGGTCAGATTTGCTCAGTTCCCGGCATTCTGGAGGGATGTGGTCCACATTGATCTGGAAGATACTGGGGTCAGATTCGCTCATTTGCTGGCAATCAGGAGGGATGTGGTCACGTTGATCTGGAAGGCACTGGGGTCAGATTCACCCAGTTCCCAGCATTCTGGAAGGATGTGGTCCACGTTTATCCAGAAGGCACCTGGGTCAGATTCGCTCAGTTCCCGGCATTCTAGAGGGATGTGGTCCCTGTTGATCCGGAAAGCACTGGCATGAGATTTGCTCAGTTCCTAACATTCTGGAGGGATGTGGTCCACATTGATCTGGAAGGCACTGGGGTCACATTTGCCCAGTTCCCACATCGTGGAGGGATGTAGTGCATGTTGATCCGGAAGGCACTGGGTCAGATTCACTCAGTTCCCGCCATCTGGAGGAATGGGGTTCACGCTAATCCAGACAGCGCTGCGTCAGATTCACGCAGTTCCCGCCATCTGGAGGAATGGGGTTCCCACTAATCCAGAAGGCACTGGAGTCAGATTTGGTCAGTTCCTGGCATTGGGAGGGGTGTAGTGCACATTGATCTGGAAGGTGCTGGGGTCAGATTTGCTCAATTCCCAGCATTCTGGAGGAATGTGGTCCACGTTTATCCGGAAGGCACCTGGGACAGATTGGCTCAGTTCCCGGCATTCTAGGGGGATGTGGTCCACGTTGATTTGGAAGGCACTGGGGTGAGATTCACTCAGTTCCTGGCATTCTGGAGGGATGTGGTCACATTGATCTGGAAGGCACTGGCGTCAGATTCACCCAGTTCCCAGCATTCTGGAAGGATGTGATCCGCGTTTATCTGGAAGGCACTGAGGTCAGATTCACTCAATTCCCAGCATTCTGGGGAATATGGTCCGCGTTTATCCGGAAGGCACCTGGGTCAGATTCACTGAATTCCCAGCATTCTGGGGGATGTGATCCGCGTTTATCCAGAAGGCACCTAGGTCAGATTCACTGAATTCCCAGCATTCTGGGGGATGTGATCCGCGTTTATCCAGAAGGCACCTGGGTCAGATTCACTGAATTCCCAGCATTCTGGGGGATGTGATCCACGTTTATCCGGAAGGCACCTGGGTCAGATTCACTCAATTCCCAGCATTCTGGGGGATGTGATCCGCGTTTATCTGGAAGGCACTGAGGTCGGATTCACTCAATTCCCAGCATTCTGGGGGATGTGATCCTCATTGATCCGGAAGGCACCTGGGTCAGATTCACTCAATTCCCAGCATTCTGGGGGATGTGATCCGCGTTTATCCGGAAGGCACCTGGGTCAAATTCACTCAATTCCCAGCATTCTGGGGGATGTGATCCGCGTTGATCTGGAAGGCACTGGGGTCACATTCACTCAGTTCCTGGCATTCTGGGAGAATGTGGCCCATGTTGATCCAGAAGGCTCTGGCGTCAGATTCACTCAATTCATACCCTGCCTCGCTTCCTGCTGTGTGACCTTAAGCAGGTTACCTTGTCACTCTGGGCTTCATTTGCCTGTCTGGAAAATGGAGGGTTTTGTTTTGTTGTGTTTTGTTTTGTTTTGGAGTCTCACTCTGTCACCCAGGCTGGAGTGCAGTGGTACGATCTCGGCTCACTGCAACCTCCACCTCCTGGGTTCAAGCAATTCTTCTGCCTCAGCCTCCTGAGTAGCTGGGACTACAGGCGCATGCCACCATGCCCAGCTAATTTTTTTGTATTTTTAGTAGAGATGGGGTTTCACCATATTGGCCAGGCTGGTCTCGAACTCCTGACCTCGTGATCCGCCCCCTGGGCCTCCCAAAGTGCTGGAATTACAGGCGTAAGCCACCACGCCCGGCCAAGTACAGGTTTTAATGGTGCTCACCTCACAGGATTATTGTCAGTTTCACAAAGAGCCTTCCTGCAAGCATGGAGGTTAGTGCTCGAGCACAGAGTTAGACATTTGATAACAGTCACTGTCATTTCATGAGGGTTTTTTAATTGTGAAAAAATTGTCCTTAGTTACAGACACACACTCTGGGGCTTATGAAGATTACTTTAAATATTTAGTATATGTCAATTCTAAGTTAAAAGTCTGCTTTGCAAGTTACGAGAGCAATAGAATGGCCGCCGTAAACTGCAGTGAATACAGATGCCCCTCATTCTGCTTCTGACTCCAGTGGTTCCTGTTCTGTCCTGGGGCTTCCTCAGGAGGTGCTGAGAAGGAAAGAAAGGGAACACCTGAGGGGCACCTGCCCTCCCTCCACGTGTGCCCAGAAGCGAATGTGGGGAGCCAGGAGGTGGTAGGGTGCCCAGGAGAGCGGGAGCAGCATGGGGCAGGGCGGGCCCAGCCGAGGGTGGGACCTTCAGGCCCTCCGTTCCCAAGCACACACATGTGGTCTCTTGCACTCTTCATCGGGGATCATTTTTCCTCTTTATATTTGTGTTACTTAATCCTATTATCTTAAAGGATGCCTTCCACATTTGTCTGAAAACAGAATTTCCATTGGCATCCATGAAAACCAAGGTCAGAGCTCCTAGAGTCAAGATGGTAATAAAAAGTAGCAGGGCCCCTGAGGGTGTGGATGCCACCCTGTCCTGAGCACCTTACAGCCAAGAGCTCCCGGGATCCGTTCATTAAGCCCATGAGTCAAGTACATTTTATTCCCATTTTCAGGGAGAGAAACTGAGGCACAGGGCAGTGAAGCCACTTGCCTCAGTCACACAGTGGCAGAGCTTCCTCTAAACCATGGCAGTGTATACTGGGCACCCAATCGTGTGAGTAGAAACAGGAATCTTCTAACTCACAGCATCAGACAATCTAAGGAAAGGGATTCCTGGTGGCACCTCACCCCGCGGAGGATGGCACCCGGAGCTGCAGCTGGAAAAAACAGAGGCTGTCAGCTCTGGGCAAGTGAGAGCTTCAGAGGGCCCTGAGCCCCACGGTGACCACGCATTCAAAATGTTTGCTGCACTCAGCTACATAAATATTACAGGGAAAGAGAAAGTGGAGGGCAGGGGAGAGGCAGCCTCACCACAGCCCCGGAGAACCAGAGTGAGGCAAATGTAGTTTTCCGGGCCTCCTGACCTGCCAGTCTCGGAATCCCAAATCCAGAGCAGCGGCAGAGGACAAGGGGCTGCGGGGAGTGAGGGGAGCGTGCTGAGGTGGGGGTTGGACCGCAGGAACCCCACCAGGGTGGCCTGGAACTCGCCTTTCACCTCCTGCAGGTGCCTCTGCCTGGCTGAGAAGAAGTTCTTTTGTGGAAGACCCACGCTGGGTGTTCCCATCTGGTTCTCTCCTGGACGGCTTGACGTTGCTAGCTCCAGTAGTTACCCTCCGCTGCACAGCGAGTTATCCCGAAACTTAGCTTAACACAACCATGTTTTATCTCACAGTTTCTGTGGGCCTGGGGTCCTGGTGTGGACCAGCTGGGGGTTCCAGCTGTGTCCCTATAGGCTGTGCTGAGGGTGTCCTCTCAGCTCAGCAGCGGCTGCCCCAGGCCCTCTGTGCTGTTAGCCCCTGTCCATGGGCCCTGTCCACCGGGTTTCCTCATCAGCCGCCACCACCTGGCAGCAGACATCCCTCGGAGCTAGAAAGTCGGTCGGGGACCCCAGTGTGCGTCCTTAGCAGCCATCTCTGCTGCCTTTGCTGTCCTCCAGGCATCGGACTGGAGTCACCAGGTCCAGTGGCGCTCAGGAAAGAGAATTCCAGGAGGCCAGAGGCCCCGGGCCGTCTCAGAGGCTGCCGGCCACACTGACATTTCAAGAATGAGCCCGTTCAATTTCAGTACACTCCCTTTGCCACAGGCTCAGTTTAGGAGCTCTTCTTATTTCTCTATTTTTCCAAACTTTCGATACTTCCTCTTCTCCCCTTCATCTTAATTTAAGGCTTTCCACAAAGAGCTCTATCACACCCCCTTCCTAAGACCGGTCTCCAACAGCAGCAGCTTGAAAACAGCTATTTTGGCCCCTCAGGTATGAAGGTCCCCTAGTGTTTCCTGGAGACACCTCCTTCTGACCTCAGCTCCTTCTGAGGGACGCGGGGCCAGAGGAGAGAGGAGCAGATTCAGCAGCGCGGAGCAGCAGGACGGCGGGTGTTTGAAATGGCACACACGCGCTTTTCTGGTGGCGTATGTTGTGGTATTCATTTAGCAAAAATCCATTTTTAAAACCCTGGACCTGTAGACTGATCAACAGATGAAACAGTGAGCTGAGCTGCCGCCTGCCTTTTTGTGTTGCCAGAAATTATTATCCACCATATGCTGGAAGCCTGATGGTGAGCCTCCGCCCCGGGGCTCTCAACAACGCTGCAGCACCCCTGCCGGTGGACAGGAGCGTGTGGAGGGCACTGAGCCAGCCAGTGAGCGTGGGCAGGCAGCCCTGTGCTCCCCACTGGGCTGTGAGAGGCGCACACACCTCAGCTTACTTCTCTGAGGGGAGACACCCATGCTCACCAGCACCGACCAGGCTTTCTCATAAACGCAGAGCCCGTGTCAGTTACACCAGCACCGACCAGGCTTTCTCATAGTTACACCAGCACCGACCGGGCTTTCTCGTAGTTACACCAGCACCGACCGGGCTTTCTCGTAGTTACACCAGCACCGACCGGGCTTTCTCGTAGTTACACCAGCACCGACGGGGCTTACTCGTAGTTACACCAGCACCGACCGGGCTTTCTCGTAGTTACACCAGCACCGACCGGGCTTTCTCGTAGTTACACCAGCACCGACCGGGCTTTCTCGTAGTTACACCAGCACCGACCGGGCTTTCTCGTAGTTACACCAGCACCGACGGGGCTTTCTCGTAGTTACACCAGCACCGACCGGGCTTTCTCGTAGTTACACCAGCACCGACGGGGCTTTCTCGTAGTTACACCAGCACCGACCGGGCTTTCTCGTAGTTACACCAGCACCGACCGGGCTTTCTCGTAGTTACACCAGCACCGACCGGGCTTTCTCGTAGTTACACCAGCACCGACCGGGCTTTCTCGTAGTTACACCAGCACCGACCGGGCTTTCTCGTAGTTACACCAGCACCGACCAGGCTTTCTCATAAACGCAGAGCCCGTGTCAGTTACACCAGCACCTACCAGGCTTTCTCATAGTTACACCAGCACCGACCGGGCTTTCTCATAGTTACACCAGCACCGACCGGGCTTTCTCATAGTTACACCAGCACCGACCGGGCTTTCTCGTAGTTACACCAGCACCGACGGGGCTTTCTCGTAGTTACACCAGCACCGACCGGGCTTTCTCGTAGTTACACCAGCACCGACCGGGCTTTCTCGTAGTTACACCAGCACCGACCGGGCTTTCTCGTAGTTACACCAGCACCGACCGGGCTTTCTCGTAGTTACACCAGCACCGACCGGGCTTTCTCGTAGTTACACCAGCACCGACCGGGCTTTCTCGTAGTTACACCAGCACCGACCGGGCTTTCTCGTAGTTACACCAGCACCGACCGGGCTTTCTCGTAGTTACACCAGCACCGACCGGGCTTTCTCGTAGTTACACCAGCACCGACCGGGCTTTCTCGTAGTTACACCAGCACCGACCGGGCTTTCTCGTAGTTACACCAGCACCGACCGGGCTTTCTCGTAGTTACACCAGCACCGACCGGGCTTTCTCGTAGTTACACCAGCACCGACCGGGCTTTCTCGTAGTTACACCAGCACCGACCGGGCTTTCTCGTAGTTACACCAGCACTGACCGGGCTTTCTCGTAGTTACACCAGCACCGACTGGGCTTTCTCACAAACGCAGAGCCCGCGACAGTTACACTAGCACCGACCGGGCTTTCTCATAGTTACACCAGCACCGACCGGGCTTTCTCATAAACGCAGAGCCCGTGTCAGTTACACCAGCACCGACCGGTCTTTCTCATAGTTACACCAGCACCGACCAGGCTTTCTCATAGTTACACCAGCACCGACGGGGCTTTCTCATAGTTACACCAGCACTGAAGGGGCTTTCTCATAGTTACACCAGCACTGAAGGGGCTTTCTCATAGTTACACCAGCACCGACCGGGCTTTCTCATAGTTACACCCGCACCGACTAGGCTTTCTCATAGTTACACCAGCACCGACCGGGCTTTCTCATAAACACAGAGCCCGTGTCAGTTACACCAGCACCTACCAGGCTTTCTCATAGTTACACCAGCACCGACCGGGCTTTCTCATAGTTACACCAGCACCGACCGGGCTTTCTCATAGTTACACCAGCACCGACCGGGCTTTCTCACAAACGCAGAGCCCGCGACAGTTACACCGGCACCGACCGGGCTTTCTCATAGTTACACCAGCACCGACCGGGCTTTCTCACAAACGCAGAGCCCGCGACAGTTACACCGGCACCGACCGGGCTTTCTCATAGTTACACCAGCACCGACCGGGCTTTCTCATAGCTACACCAGCACCGACCGGGCTTTCTCATAGCTACACCAGCACCGACCGGGCTTTCTCATGGTTACACCAGCACCGACCGGGCTTTCTCATGGTTACACCAGCACCGACCGGGCTTTCTCATGGTTACACCAGCACCGACCGGGCTTTCTCATGGTTACACCAGCACCGACCGGGCTTTCTCATAGTTACACCAGCACCGACTGGGCTTTCTCACAAACGCAGAGCCCGCGACAGTTGCACTGGCACCGACCGGGCTTTCTCATAGTTACACCAGCACCGACCGGGCTTTCTCATAGCTACACCAGCACCGACCGGGCTTTCTCATAGCTACACCAGCACTGACTGGGCTTTCTCATGGTTACACCAGCACCGACTGGGCTTTCTCATGGTTACACCAGCACCGACTGGGCTTTCTCATGGTTACACCAGCACCGACTGGGCTTTCTCATGGTTACACCAGCACCGACGGGGCTTTCTCATGGTTACACCAGCACTGACCGGGCTTTCTCATAGTTACACCAGTACTGACCGGGCTTTCTCATAGTTACACCAGCACTGAAGGGGCTTTCTCATGGTTACACCAGCACCGACTGGGCTTTCTCATAGTTACACCAGTACCGACCGGGCTTTTTCATAGTTACACCAGCACCGACCGGGCTTTCTTATAAATGCACAGCTCGCGTCAGTTACACCAGCACTGACTGGGCTTTCTCATAGTTACACCAGCACCAACCAGGCTTTCTCATAGTTACACCAGCACCGACGGGCTATCTTACAAACCCACAGCCCGCGTCAGTTACACCAGGACCGACCGGGCTTTCTCATAAATGCACAGCCCGCGTCAGTTACACCAGCACCGACCGGGCTTTCTCATAAATGCACAGCCCACGTCAGTTACGCCAGCACCTACCCGGCTCTCTTACAAACCCACAGCCTGTGTCAGTTACACCAGCACCGACCGGGCTTTCTCATAAATGCACAGCCCACGTCAGTTACACCAGCATCTACCCGGCTCTCTTACAAACCCACAGCCTGCCTCAGTTACACCAGCATTGACCGGGCTCTCTTATAAACGCACAGCCCACGTCAGTTAAGAGTAAGAAGCTTTCATACCTAGAACCACAGTGCTCTGTGAGTGGGTCAGAGTGTAGGATAAAGTCTGCATGGCTGTGGCCACAGAACTTCAGGTAGGAAGGGTCTGGGGGCAGCGCTGAGTGACGGGAGGAGACGCCCCTGGAAGGTGCATCTGGAGCTGCCGGAGCAGACACCCCCTGGCCTCTTAGAGTGTGTGTGGTAGAAGCACAGAAATGGCAGTGCTCACACAATGCCTGTGACCACATTCTATGGAAAATAGAGAATAAAGACCACCATTTTTTTGAAAGACTGATACTATTATTGAATTACTATTCAAAGAATAGTAACTATTATTAATATTATTACTGGGGGGAGGCTTGGAGGCTCTGGCGGAGACCCACGGAGCTCAGACTGCAGAGAGGAGTGACTCCAAGCCTGCCTGAGTCTGTAGCTAAGAACGGAGCTCTCCCCTGTGAAACATGCCCCCAGTGTGTGGGTTTGCATAGGAGCCTGTGTGTTGATTGAGATTCTGGCACTGACCAGCTTCGGATACTTCGTTTACCTCTCAGTACTTTGGTTTTCTCATCTGTAAAACTGGGGGGAAAAAAAGCATGAATTCCACGGTTTCTCTGGGAGTGAAAGGAAATAAAATATGGAAAAGTAGCTTGACAGGATGGAGCCGCTGCTGTCATGCTGACTAGAAAGTACTCGCCTGTCTCCACATGTGCGAAAGCGTGCGTGTGTGAGAGACGGTGTGTGTGCACATGCGTGAAATGATGAGCAGTCCGTAGCACTCACATGTTCTGAAGGTGAGGGACTCAGCATTCGACCTCAAACAAATGAAAGGCCCCGAGCCCACCGCTGAGCCAGCCAGGGTTCATCGATGGGGAGAGAGTGCACAGGAGAGGGTGAGGGTGCCCTCGCGGCCGCTGACCAGGGGCTCCTGGTGTGGGGAAGGCATGCAAGGGAGGTCTGGAGGCGCCCCTGTGTGTCCTTGGTTGATCGGATGAAAGGGAGCCAGCCTGTGATGGGTGTGAGGAAGGGTTGGTGGAATTCTCAGGGAGGGAGAGGAAGCTGTTCCAGTGGACAAGGTAGAGATGGCCGAGGCTGAGGGTGGTGGATGGAGGGGACCAGACCCCAGGACTGCATAGGGGGATGGGGAGTAAGGTCAGATAAGGGATGACCCGAAAAAAGTAATGGGATCTGGTTGTGGGGAGGACAAAAGACAAGGAAGCCTCGAGCCTCACCCCAAAGATGGACATTCAGGACAGGCTGTCGTCATGGAAACTGGGAAACCCAGTGGAGGAAAAGTAACTGACTCTGTTGCGAACGTGCTTGGACAAGTGAGCCTGGTTTTTCCGCAGTGTCACTCAGAGGTGCTGTCTGTCTTAGTGCTCACCATGTCTGGGGCACTACTCTTTTGAAATGGCCTTTTCAAATGCACTCTTAATGGTGGAAGTGATCTTTCAGATTTGTTTCTTTTTTAATACTCTAAACCCATTTGGAGACAAGGACAGTCAACAGGAGGAGTGATGAGGTTAAGGTGTGGAGAATCACAAGTGAAAAAGCTTAGAAAACGTAAGACTAGATTTCTGGTTTTCTTTGGGCATATTTCTGAAGACAATTCCAAATGGAAATTTCAGAAATGACTGAGCAAGGTCGAAGTAGGTATATCACTTCCTAAAGTGTGTGAATGGAAACATATTAGGGAGACATATAGTTACATGTGGCAGATTCGTCAGGGTCTTAAAAGTGGTCTCAGTACCTGACAGCACCCTGTTGCAGATTATATGCTAATGTGCCAGACTTGCTAGAATGCCAGCGTGCATCCCACCGCACTGACCGAGGACATGCGGCGGCTCCATGCAGTTGGCCACTTGGCAGCTGAGGGTGAGTCACATGGAATCCTGCACCACCAATGCTCCGTCTCAGCGACAGCTTACCCTGAACCTGCTCCGCACTGTGTCAGAATGAAAAGCAACTGGGCAGGGCGCGGTGGCTCCCGCCTGTAATTCCAGCACTTTGGGAGGCTCAAGGTGGGCAGACCACCCGAGGTTGGGAGTTCAAGAACAGCCTGGCCAAGATGGCAAAACCCTGTCTCTACTAAAAATACAAAAAAAATTCACTGGGCCTGGTGGCAGACACCTGTAATCCCAGCTACTGGCAGCAGAATCATTTGAACCTGGGTGGTGGCGGTTGGCAGTGAGCCAGGATCACGCCACTGCACTCCAGCCTGGGTGACAGAGCAAGACTCCGTCTCAGTAAAAAGAAAAAAAAGAAAAGAAAAGCAACTGGCTGCTTCCTGAATTTTTGTTCACATTAGGTCTAAATATGTATAGACATATTTGCAATATAAAATCAAAAAATATCACTTGATAGTGATCATTTGATTTTCCTTCTCAGTAGAATCCAGGTACAAAGGTGAGCTTTGTCAGGCTGTTGCTGTTCTTTCATTTAATTGGAGCCTATTTTCATACATTAAAATATACATAGGCACTTTTCTTATAGAATATGTGAACAGAACATGGCTAAGTTATATAATTGTGAAACAAACATTTACCTGAATTCCCTGAATTATTGTTCTACTTTTAATTCCAAAGCAACCCGAGGAAAAGTTTCCAAATATTATAATGGATGTGTAGTATGTAACTGACAAAATATGTGAAAGAGATTTTAAACAAAAATAGAGATGACCTGGTTATTCTTCACAGAAGTATCTTGTTTCCTTTCATCTGAACATAATGGCACTATTTAGCCATTTTCAAAAAAGTTAGATTCTTGTTCATGCGGTAATGAGTCTTTCTTACAAACATTCAATCTAAGGAATTTTAGCTCAGTTTGAAAAGAATATAATCTAGTTATGAAAATACATATATATAGTATACTGAACATCAACTATTAAATACGTGCCTTATGGCATTATTCTGTAAATAATAAAATATTAGATCTTTTCAAATATGTTGATTAAAAGTAATAGATCCTCTATAGTAGAATCTAGACAGTGAAAACCGGATTCACCTCTAGGGAGACTGCACTGTTTGTAAGTACCTGTGCTTATGAACAGTATTTTTTCAAAATGCTACTTTTAATGGACAAAACTAATAATAGTAATAATGAAGCCTTGAGGCTTTTTCTATTCTTTGAATTATAACTTTGAAGTTTGGGGAAGAAAAGTCTAAACATCCCGACATATTTGTCAGCCAATCCTTCAAGCAGAAATGTTTGCTGAAACACATACTTGGTTTATAAGCACATGGTTTCATGTAATCATGTCAAGCCATTGGTGGGATATGAAGTCTATCTCATCATTGAGTTCCTGTTTTTGGATTTCAAAAGCTTCAGATTCATCGGCATATGAGCCAGCATGAGAACTAATAATAAAAGCTGAGTTGTGTTGGTGATTTATTTTTCAAAACAAAAAATGACTTGCATTGTTCTGCTTTAAGTAAAAAATTCATATTTTTCCTGAAATAAAGTGAAATAATTTGAAAAAATAATTTTAGCATTTCTCAATTTTAAAATAAGGGCATTGATTTTATAGCTATATCTTACATTTGCACTGCTTACATTTGCATTGCTTATGTTATATCTAACATAAGCAATGTGGCAAAATCTTATCTTAAAAATCTTCCCAGTTCATGAATTTGTCCTGTGGGATAAACTCTGCTTCCAGTATGCATGGGTAGATGGTGAGGGCTCTGCCAAGACCCAGTATGCTTGGGTAGATGGTGAGGGCTCTGCCAAGACCCAGTATGCATGGGTAGATGGTGAGGGCTCTACTAAGATCCAGTATGCATGGGTAGATGGTGAGGGCTCTGCCAAGACCCAGTATGCATGGGTAGATGGTGAGGGCTCTGCCAAGATCCAGTATGCATGGGTAGATGGTGAGGGCTCTGCCAAGACGCAGTATGCTTGGGTAGATGGTGAGGGCTCTGCCAAGACCCAGTATGCATGGGTAGATGGTGAGGGCTCTACTAAGATCCAGTATGCATGGGTAGATGGTGAGGGCTCTGCCAAGACCCAGTATGCATGGGTAGATGGTGAGGGCTCTGCTAAGATCCAGTATGCATGGGTAGATGGTGAGGGCTCTACTAAGATCCAGTATGCATGGGTAGATGGTGAGGGCTCTGCTAAGATCCAGTATGCATGGGTAGATGGTGAGGGCTCTGCAAAGACCCAGTATGCATGGGTAGATGGTGAGGGCTCTGCTAAGATCCAGTATGCATGGGTAGATGGTGAGGGCTCTACTAAGATCCAGTATGCATGGGTAGATGGTGAGGGCTCTGCCAAGACCCAGTATGCATGGGTAGGTGGTGAGGGCTCTGCTAAGATCCAGTATGCATGGGTAGGTGGTGAGGGCTCTGCCAAGATCCAGTATGCATGGGTAGATGGTGAGGGCTCTGCCAAGACCCAGTATGCATGGGTAGATGGTGAGGGCTCTGCCAAGACCCAGTATGCATGGGTAGATGGTGAGGGCTCTACTAAGATCCAGTATGCATGGGTAGATGGTGAGGGCTCTGCTAAGATCCAGTATGCATGGGTAGGTGGTGAGGGCTCTGCCAAGATCCAGTATGCATGGGTAGATGGTGAGGGCTCTGCCAAGACCCAGTATGCATGGGTAGATGGTGAGGGCTCTGCTAAGATCCAGTATGCATGGGTAGGTGGTGAGGGCTCTGCCAAGATCCAGTATGCATGGGTAGATGGTGAGGGCTCTACTAAGATCCAGTATGCTTGGGTAGATGGTGAGGGCTCTGCCAAGACCCAGTATGCTTGGGTAGATGGTGAGGGCTCTGCCAAGACCCAGTATGCATGGGTAGATGGTGAGGGCTCTACTAAGATCCAGTATGCATGGGTAGATGGTGAGGGCTCTGCCAAGACCCAGTATGCATGGGTAGATGGTGAGGGCTCTGCTAAGATCCAGTATGCATGGGTAGATGGTGAGGGCTCTACTAAGATCCAGTATGCATGGGTAGATGGTGAGGGCTCTGCCAAGACCCAGTATGCATGGGTAGATGGTGAGGGCTCTGCCAAGATCCAGTATGCATGGGTAGATGGTGAGGGCTCTGCCAAGACACAGTATGCTTGGGTAGATGGTGAGGGCTCTGCCAAGACCCAGTATGCATGGGTAGATGGTGAGGGCTCTACTAAGATCCAGTATGCATGGGTAGATGGTGAGGGCTCTGCCAAGACCCAGTATGCATGGGTAGATGGTGAGGGCTCTGCTAAGATCCAGTATGCATGGGTAGATGGTGAGGGCTCTGCTAAGATCCAGTATGCATGGGTAGGTGGTGAGGGCTCTGCCAAGATCCAGTATGCATGGGTAGATGGTGAGGGCTCTACTAAGATCCAGTATGCTTGGGTAGATGGTGAGGCCTCTGCTAAGACCCAGTATGCATGGGTAGATGGTGAGGGCTCTGCCAAGACCCAGTATGCTTGAGTAGATGGTGAGGGCTCTGCTAAGATCCAGTATGCATGGGTAGATGGTGAGGGCTCTGCTAAGATCCAGTATGCATGAGTAGATGGTGAGGGCTCTGCTAAGATCCAGTATGCATGGGTAGACGGTGAGGGCTCTACTAAGATCCAGTATGCATGGGTAGATGGTGAGGGTTCTGCTAATATCCAGTATGCATGGGTAGATGGTGAGGGCTCTGCCAAGATCCAGTATGCATGGGTAGATGGTGAGGGCTCTGCCAAGACCCAATATGCATGGGTAGACGATGAGGGCTCTACTAAGATCCAGTATGTATGGGTAGATGGTGAGGGCTCTGCCAAGACCCAGTATGCATGAGTAGATGGTGAGGGCTCTGCTAAGACCCAGTATGCATGGGTAGACGGTGAGGGCTCTACTAAGATCCAGTATGCATGGGTAGGTGGTGAGGGCTCTGCTAAGATCCAGTATGCATGGGTAGATGGTGAGGGCTCTGCCAAGACCCAGTATGCATGGGTAGATGGTGAGGGCTCTGCCAAGACCCAGTATGCATGGGTAGATGGTGAGGGCTCTGCTGAGATCCAGTATGCATGGGTAGGTGGTGAGGGCTCTGCCAAGATCCAGTATGCATGGGTAGATGGTGAGGGCTCTGCCAAGACCCAGTATGCATGGGTAGATGGTGAGGGCTCTGCTAAGATCCAGTATGCATAGGTAGGTGGTGAGGGCTCTGCCAAGATCCAATATGCATGGGTAGACGGTGAGGGCTCTGCCAAGATCCAGTATGCACGGGTAGACGGTGAGGGCTCTGCCAAGATCCAGTATGCATGGGTAGATGGTGAGGGCTCTACTAAGATCCAGTACGCATCGGTAGATGGTGAGGGCTCTGCTAAGATCCAGTATGCATGGGTAGATGGTGAGGGCTCTGCCAAGATCCAGTAGGCATGGGTAGACGGTGAGGGCTCTACTAAGATCCAGTATGCATGGGTAGGTGGTGAGGGCTCTGCCAAGACCCAGTATGCATGGGTAGATGGTGAGGGCTCTACTAAGATCCAGTATGCATGGGTAGATGGTGAGGCCTCTGCTAAGACCCAGTATGCATGGGTAGATGGTGAGGGCTCTGCCAAGACCCAGTATGCTTGAGTAGATGGTGAGGGCTCTCCTAAGATCCAGTATGCATGGGTAGATGGTGAGGGCTCTGCTAAGATCCAGTATGCATGAGTAGATGGTGAGGGCTCTACTAAGATCCAGTATGCATGGGTAGACGGTGAGGGCTCTACTAAGATCCAGTATGCATGGGTAGATCGTGAGGGTTCTGCTAATATCCAGTATGCATGGGTAGATGGTGAGGGCTCTGCCAAGATCCAGTATGCATGGGTAGATGGTGAGGGCTCTGCCAAGACCCAGTATGCATGGGTAGGCGGTGAGGGCTCTACTAAGATCCAGTATGCATGGGTAGATGGTGAGGGCTCTGCCAAGACCCAGTATGCATGAGTAGATGGTGAGGGCTCTGCTAAGACCCAGTATGCATGGGTAGACGGTGAGGGCTCTACTAAGATCCAGTATGCATGGGTAGGTGGTGAGGGCTCTGCTAAGATCCAGTATGCATGGGTAGATGGTGAGGGCTCTGCCAAGACCCAGTATGCATGAGTAGATGTTGAGGGCTCTGCTAAGATCCAGTATGCATGGGTAGATGGTGAGGGCTCTGCCAAGACCCAGTATGCATGAGTAGATGGTGAGGGCTCTGCTAAGATCCAGTATGCATGGGTAGATGGTGCGGGCTCTGCCAAGACCCAGTATGCATGGGTAGACGGTGAGGGCTCTACTAAGATCCAGTATGCATGGGTAGGTGGTGAGGGCTCTGCTAATATCCAGTATGCTTGGGTAGGTGGTGAGGGCTCTGCCAAGATCCAGTATGCATGGGTAGACGGTGAGGGCTCTACTAAGATCCAGTATGCTTGGGTAGATGGTGAGGGCTCTGCTAAGATCCAGTATGCATGGGTAGATGGTGAGGGCTCTACTAAGTTCCAGTATGCATGGGTAGATGGTGAGGGCTCTGCCAAGACCCAGTATGCATGGGTAGATGGTGAGGGCTCTGCCAAGACCCAGTGTGCATGAGTAGATGGTGAGGGCTCTGCTAAGATCC
Source organism: Pan paniscus (assembly GCF_029289425.2). Classification (NCBI taxonomy): domain Eukaryota; kingdom Metazoa; phylum Chordata; class Mammalia; order Primates; family Hominidae; genus Pan; species Pan paniscus. The sequence continues at coordinate 194,153,517 of NC_073255.2, read as the reverse complement.
AGTATGCATGGGTAGACGATGAGGGCTCTACTAAGATCCAGTATGCTTGGGTAGATGATGAGGGCTCTACTAAGATCCAGTATGCATGGGTAGGTGGTGAGGGCTCTGCCAAGATCCAGTATGCATGGGTAGACAGTGAGGGCTCTACTAAGATCCAGTATGCATGGGTAGATGGTGAGGGCTCTACTAAGATGCAGTTGTTTCACTGCCGTATTGTTGCAATGGACTTACCTTTTTTTATGATGAATAAGGACTTCTCACTAGTGTCTGATGCTCTTCCAAATATTGTCCTTGAAAAAATAACTACTGGTGGTTAATGCATTTCAACTTAGAGTCATCCATATTTGTCTGTGGAAGTGTCTTTGTTCTTAAATTATCTCAATGCCAACTACTATGCTTTACTAGGAGGCTGACCTCTCAAAACATCTTGTGTTCAAAATGCACTCATTGTTATTTTAAAATGTTGTTTTCTTTAAATATATGCATGAAGAAATGCCTTATACACATACCTACAATATTTTTAAGGATCTATTTTTATATTATAATAGTAAATACTTTTTAAAAATGGATTTAGAAATCAAAAATATTTTAAATACTATTTGTGTACTGTAAAATTATAAATTACTGTTTTAGTTTAAAAAACAAAATTGATTTAGACTTCTGAAATCAAGCGTCTCAGGTGTTTTTTAAATCATTTTCTACCTTACCATATTATTTTAGATTCCTGAAATATGTGTTTTGCTTTATAATAATCATGTTTCCCATAACAGTCTTTCTCTATTTTGTTTAAAAATACATTTTCTTTGATAATTTAGTGCATGGGATATTTATTCTAATCACTTTAATGTGTAATCTATAACAATTTGGTGTTCCTTAAATTGAAAATGAGATTCTTATCACAGAACATTAGGTTTTACACATAACAAATGTGAAATGCACTTTAAAAGAAGTATTGGCAGGATCAACAAATCATTTTTAAACTATTTATATTGTGTAGCTATTTTGTAGGTCTTGGAGAATTTTACATATATTATATTTTTTATTCATCAGCCAAACAATCCTAACTTCTGTATGAATAATATACTCGTTTGTCATATATAAATGATTTCAATCAACATGTCTCTCAAAAATATTTTGTGTCATGTTTAAAAGTTTTCTCTGAAAATGTTATTGAAATCATGTAAATTGAAATTTATTATTAAATGAAGTCTAAGATCTCATGACCAAAAAAAAAAAGAAAAAAGAAAAAATCCTCACATCATTATTCGTTCTTCAAATTAGCTGAATCTAGTCTCACATTATTGCCGAGACACTTTTCTAAAATATTTTCAAGAATTAGAAGATACATTTTCCTGCCCTGGAAATAAAAAGGGAATTTAAAATAAAGAAAAATAGAATGGAAATCTGGCGAGTAACTTACCAGTTTCTGAAGCAATAGACTAAAAGAACCAGCACTTCAAATACAAACGCGTTCTTCTCATGACCCCCCTAGACTCCAGGGCTTAGAGTGTGGGTCCGCCTTCAGCTTTGGCGGGGCCAGTTCTGCAGCCCCACTGAGGTCAGGCCGCACCTTACAGGAGGGGTGGTGGGAGGAAGGGGAGTGAGTTGGAGGCTCTCAGACATAAATCACCGTCTGCCACCCAGAATATATTGCCGCAGGTGCACCAAGGCGTGGACGAGGAAGGGTGCTGTTCTGCTTGTGAACCCGCATGGAACCTTTCAGGCCCTCTCACGATTTTTAAAGTGACCCAAATTGAACTGAATTGGTGCCACCTCCCACCCATCTTTCCTCAAAGCACTAGAAAGACAGGTCATTAAATTAAGATCAAATCAGGAATGCGGTGCTTTGATGTTGGAAGTGAAACACTGAGACAACGGAAGAAGGGACTAACGAAAAGAATTGTATTTATTTGTGTATTCACTGTCAGGTCATGTCTGTGAAGAAAGCAAAACCAGCTCTCTGGCCTGTACTAGGCTCCGCCTTGCTCTGGGGTCGCCGGCCCCGTGGCCGCCCCAGGACCCCCAGACGGCAGAGTCTGCGTCCCCCTAGCCCTGTCCGAGGCCCAGGGTGGCCGCGTGCGGTCTGCGCCGCCGTGGAGACTGAGGGGCTGGACACGGCCTGGCCGAGGGAGACGGCTACCGGCCACTCCCGGCCACCTCGGATAGCTCCCGGCCGCCTGCTGGAGACCCCAGCCTGGATGAGGCTCCGGCGATCCAGGGCGAGGAGAGCCGCGGGCTGGCGGGGAAGGTGGTGCGAGGTCGCCGCGGGCTGGGAGGGTGCGCCAGGGCCCCTCTGGCCTCTGCCCGGAGCCGGCCTGGCCGGGAGCTCCCCGAGGCGACGCGCGGTTCCCCAGCTGCTGCCCGGCCCGGACCTCAGGTGCGCCGGGCGCTCGGGCCGGGCAGGGCCATGGTGGGGGCGCCGTCGCCCGCCCCTGTGCTCCGGGTCGCTGGGAAGACCCGCCCACTCCCCGGTGCCCCAGGGCCCTGCGACCGCAGCGGTAGGGTCGGGGCAGCGAGGGCAGGACGCCCCAATGCCCCAGCGGCCGATCCCGGGGCCTGCGCGCGTTCCCCGAGCCTACCCCGTCGCCAGCGCGGCGCAGCCAGACCCTAGGGCGCTCCCAGCACCGCGGAGGTCGGGCCTCCAGTCCTGGAGGGGATTGCTCTGTCGCCGCCCTAGGGTTCTGCGATCCCCTCCCAGCCCCCGCAGGGAGTCCCGGGAACACCACGGGCACACACACATCAGACACGCGCGCACACACAGACGCGCGCGCAGGCCGTTGCTATGGAGAGGCCGGTTACCAGCCAGGCTGAGGGCAGCAGGTCCCCTCCTCCGAGCCCCCTCCCCTCCCCGTCCCTTCTCTCCGCTGTCTTCCCCTCTTCCCGCCCCGGCTCCCGAGTCCTCCTCCCGCCGTCTCCGGCCCCCCGCCCCCCAGCGCCACCTCCCCTCCCCTCCTCTGTCTCTGCCCAGGGCCGGGCCTGGGGTCGCCCTGGAGCCTGGCTGGGGACGCCGAGGCACCGGAGGAGGGTGGCGGGGAGGGACAGGAACCGCTGCCACTCGACTCTTTGCCCGAGAAGGTCCCTGGGAGGGCATCCCGGGCGCTGGGGGAACCCGAGTACCGCTTCTCTCTGACCTGCCCGCCGCCGCGCCGCCCCCGAGCCAGGGTGCGGGGGGTTTTGCGGGCCTTGCCCTGGGCAGGGGGGACGAGAGGGCCAAGGTGATGTACCCCCTCCCCGCCTACTGGAGGGGTTCACTCATGGGCAGAGGACGCCAGTGACGCCGCAGTTTCTCGCCTCTCGCGCCCCCGCCGAGCCGCACCGGGCCTCCTGCAGCCCGCTCAGGCCTGCGGGAACCATGGCCCGATGCGAGGCCACTTCTTTGCCCTGGAGCTTTATGAAGCGCTCTGGCCTTGCCCTATAAATACAAAAATAAATGCGGAACTCAGCCTGGGCCTGCAGTCAGAGGAAACGGGGTCCTTCGGCCACTTTTAGACAGGGGCCTGCAGCGGACGGCACCGTACTCATATCTGTGGACAACCCCCGCCTCTGAGACCTGCCCCCTGGGGCTCGCCCCCAGGTTTTACAGAACTAGGTTTGTGAGAGAAAAGCGCCAGGCAAGGCCCTCTGCACCGAGCAGGTCTAGGGGCAGCGCCAGAGTGCAAGGGAGGGGAGGGGAGACTGTGGAAGCGCCGCCTGGGCCTGGCCTGGGGAGGTGGGGGGTGTGGAGGAGTTGGCCCCGGAGGGGCCGGGAGCGGGCGCCGCGGGCAGCCGGGTGTGCGGCGGGAGGGGCGTCGAGTGGCGCGGGCCGCCGTCTCCAGCTGTCCCGGGCGCAGGGAACAATGGCCAGGCGGTGGGAGAGGGGGGCCTAGGAGGGGGCCGCTGGGGTTTCCAGAAAAGGAGAAACTAAAGAGCCCTCCGCAGACTGTCATCTGCGTGTGACAAGATCTGCGCCCCCCTCTTCCTTTCTTCTCCTTGTTCCTGCAGCTGTGGGCCTCGGAGAGCGCATTGTACACACAGATGTTGGGTTTCAGCTCTCCGGCTCTCGCCAGCTCTGCGGGGGCGCCGCGCACCGGGGTGCCCCAACCTGTGGCTGTGGCCCGGGGTCCAGGGCCTGGGGAGAGAGAGCATGGGCGGGAGGCGCGGGGGGGGAGGTGCTCAGTGGTCCTAGTCGCCCCGAGACCCTAGCTCTTCTCGCCCGCTGCGGGCCTGACTGCGCCAGGGGCCGGGGGTTATGTGGGCAGGCTCGAACGACTGGGAGCGTGGCCTGTGATTCTGCTCCACTCCTTTCGCCCGCAGAGCGGTGGTCTAGGCCAGACCATTGACCTGGGTAGGGGGAAGGGCAAGGACACAGCTCGCACGCCTAGGTTTTCACCGCCGTCTCCCTTCGGCGTTTTGGGCTGGCGGCCGACATTGGCCTGGACCAAATGGTGGCAAAGTCTCACCAGTTCCGCGTCTCGCAAGACACTTTCTACGCGCATCGGGACCTAAACACTCGGGAGGACCCTGGTAAAGTGAGCAGAGGGGCTCTCGTCTACTCGCCCTGAATCATTGGCCTGCTTCCATTTGGAAAGGGAGCGAAAAGGCCCGAACGGCAACACTGGAAAAAGTAACTGGGAAGAACGATATGCCGTGCAATTTTCTCTTGCCAAGAGTGGCGACGCACCCCACCCACCCTCCCAGGACAAAGGTCACAGCAGAGCCGCGCGCCTTGACTTTTCTGGCCGAGGTCTCTCTCCCCTCGGTGCTACCCTGAACTTGCCCAGTATGAACGATGAAAGGGAGAAACACTGAAAAGAAAGAAAAGCCGAAGGCCCTGGCTTCGGCGTTGTACCAATGACTGACAAAGCTGATGTCCATTCATAGTCTCGGGCGGGAGAGGGTGTTTGGAGAGCCGCGGCCCCTTAGCCAATTGCTGTCAGCAACATGTGGGGGGGGGGGGGGACATCGCTATAGCAACCGGTGGCTGGGCCGCGAGCCGCGCCGCCGCCGGCCGGGTGCGCGCCGGGCCGGATATAAGGCGGGGCGCGGCGGCCGCGCTGGTTGGTGCTACGCGCGCGGCCGGCGGCCCTACCGGGACCGTCCGGAGCCCGCCCTGAGCCCGCCCGCGCCGCGCCCCGGCCCAGCGTGCCTAGCCCGGGGGCCGGGCCGGGGCGGAGCACGCGGAGCTGGGCCGAGCGGCCGCGCAGAGCTCCGGCGCCTGCGGGCTCCGAGCCCGTGCCGCCGCGCAGCCGCTGCTGCTGGAGCAGCGACGCGCGGCACCTTTGTCTCCACCGGCCGCCCTAGAAGTTTGTGGTCAGAAGCGGATGACCCCGCTAGTCTGTGGCTCCAGCGCAGGGAAGCAGCTGGCTGTGATGATGGCGCTGCCGCTACCCGCAGCTGCTGCGCCCCGAGGCCGCTCGGCCCCCACCTCCTCCCGCGCGGGCGCTGGGCGCCGGCCCAGCTGCAGGTAACCAGGGGTGCCGGGCGGGGCGCGGGCGCTCGTAGTGCGGTTGGGTGGGCCCTGGAAGAGGCGAGAGAGGCTGGGATGGGGGCGGAGGGAGCAGGAAGGGCCCACGAGAGCATCACCAGGCGCGTAGGTGGTGGGGCGAGGAAGAGAGCTTTCGAAGGCTGGAGGGCGTGCATGGGGGCTCTAACGGGCAACTAGGGCGTCGGAGAGCTCAGTGCAGGGGGTCTCTGCCTCGCCGCAGGACTCCTGTCAAAGGCTTGGGCCGGCAGGGGAGAGCTGCGCCTGGGATCATCCCCAAGTGGGTCTAGGGTGGGCCTGTGAGGAGGAGCGGGCAAAGGGCAGCTCCTTCTGAGCGCACAGATTTGGAGGGTTGGCAGCTGTCCTGGCCCAGCGCCCCGCAGAGACCGCCCCAAGGAGGCTAGGACCTCCGGGACTTCTCCCCAGCGCTCTTCTCTCGGCCTTTCGCGTTGCTCCCCACTCCCTGCAGTTCCGACCATTGCAGGGTGCGGGGGGTGGGGGGGTGCAGGCACGGAGATGGGAGGCGTGTGGGAAAGGAGGAGGGAAGGGGCGAGCAGCCAGGATGGAGAGCCGCCAGTGTGGGCGCATTTTCCTCTCAGCCCATTTTGGGGCGCTCTTCGCCCTCCTCACCAGGGTCCGGGAGCGCGCCTCCGAGCCATGGGAGTATCCCAGCGGGCGGCGAATTGCAGGGAGCCGAGGGGGCCTGCAGGGAGAGGCGTTCCAGAGGCAGGTGGGGACGCCTCTGAGAGGCCATCTCTCCTCCCCCAAAGAGAACTGCGCTTTCGCAGCGCCTCCCCCACCCCAGGTGAGGCGGCCGCGTGCTCGCCAGAGAGAAACTTGTGACTGGACCCGAAGCTGTTGGAACGAGGGACTTCATTTCCTTCCTTCGTAACTACCTGTGCAGTTCCGAACACTGGCCTGCTCCGTGGTTTTAGAGAAGCGTTGCTCCAGGGAATCGGGCGAACCCCCAAGTTAGAGTTAAAATCTCAGCACAATTGCCTTTTAGGGCCGGAGAGAGTCTCCCGCCCTTTTTGGTCCTCAGTGCGCTGAGCTGGGCGCTGCGGGCTGGACGGCTGGGAGAGGGGCCCCGCCACAGCCCTGAGGACGACGCGGTTCAAGTCACCGACCTCCGTCCTCGGACAGCGGCCCCGGGGTCCCGGACGTGGTCCCGCCTCCCGAGCTGCGCGTCCCGGCCGGCACCGTGGAGCCACCCGCCTGGAGTCCGGAGCGCAGGGTGTCCGAGGGGTCTTCGCCAAACCAGGCTGTCCTTGCGTCGCCGATCCCAGATTTTAGGACGCGATCGAACAAGAGAGGAAGTGAAGGTTTGTGCGGAGGAGGGAGCTGGAAGCTCTTCCTTTCACCGACACAGAGGAAAGTGCCCTCCCGCCCCCTCCCAAGCACACCCCTCTGCGCTCCAGAGAAGACGGCGGCGGTGGCGGCTGCGCGGCCCGGGGGCTGCGAGCGCCGGGATTCACGGGTGGACGCGGGCGTGGTTGGGGACCTTGGTCCTCCCTAGCGGCCGGCGCGCTCTGTGGCCAGGAGGCTGGGCCGCAGCACCCTCCGCGCCGGGACCCCTCTCCTGGCTCTGAATACCCGCGGCTCCCGGGAACCCTTGGCCTTTGTGACCGGCGCTGGGGCCTGATCTTTATGACTCCTGTGGGGATGCTGTGAACCGGCGAGAGGGGAGGGACGGGGAAGCGGGGGAGAAAGCCCAGGCAGGGGACGGGACCGAACGCTGACCCTCCCTTACCTCGCCCTCTGCTCAAAGTCGTGCCACAGAGGGGTTCTGACAAGCGACGCTAGGCGGGTCTTGGGTTGGGGCTTCTGAGTCCGGGTAGAGGAGGCGAAGCGGTAACCACCCCCCCCCCCCCAGTCCTGAAGAGGGTCTGGTTCTTGCGGGGTGGGGAGGCCAGGCGCCGTCCCGAGAAGCACCTGGTGTGGAAGGCGCGCGTGCGTCCAGGCAGGCCTGGGGACCAGGCGGGCGGGCCAAAAATAGGGGTCAGGAGCCGGTGCCTTAAGTGTGATCCGCTGAGTCTGAGTTTGGGTGTCATGAAAACGCCAGCGGAGAGTCTGAAAGAGGCTGGGGGCGGCTTTCTCAGGGGCATCCTTCCCCTGCTCAGCCTCTGGGTCCCTCTCTCCCACCGGAGACAATCTGCTGGTTAAAAATTAGTTTGCACAAGGGTGCTTCCCCCTTTGAACATCAGTATCATAAATCTTCCCTGATGTCTTAAAACACAGTATTTCTTTAAAACTGATGTTTTAGGAGTGCTCAAAGATGGCAAATAGACAATTTATTACCTTTCTTGTATATTCACTTTTAAGTGTATGCCTGGAAAAACTCAACAAATAGCCCATTTTAAAACAGTATATCCCAACTTATTTTCATTAAAGTTTACATTTAAGAATAATTTTTCCTTGAAGATTCTTTTCTTTTGCTTTTTTGGGTTTTTTGGCCACTTGAATGGCAGATTTGCAAGTACAATTTCATCTGCACAGAGGAACAATAGCTTTCAGTTGCACAAAGGGCTTCTCCCACCCTGAATTCAGACCGCAGTGCCTCTTGCTCTGATAATAGCTTCTGAAAAGATTTTGTAATGCAGAGAATTAATACATGATTATTTCCGCCTGACTTCTCTCATTTATTAGAATTCTGTGGCAAATTCCAAATTAAAAGTAGTTCAGTTAACAGCTTTAAAAAATACTTTTAAAATATTTTAAGACACCCCTTCCCCCGTGTTTTCAAGTTGGATCACTTGCTATGGCCTGAAAACTTAAAATGTTCATCAGCCCTAAAGTGAGTATTATATTTTAGTAATGCCTTTTAGTAAATTTAGAATGAAATTTCCTAATAATTCTAAGAGGATTCATCCAGCAAACCAAAGATAAACTTGTTACAGCAACTCATTAATGGTCTCTAAAACTGACTTCTAAGTTTTAAGAGAAAAAGGTATTTATAATTTAGTAATTTAAATGCACACAAACATAGAATGAGGCTGGGACTGAAATCTGATTCCTTAGAAATGATACAAATGAAAGCATCAACAATGTTAGAAGTTTAACATTAACTGGCACCGAGCACCTGTATCCCTACGTCTTTATGATGCAAGCATATTTTAATACTGCACATCGTGACTCACAGAATGAACTGCTCCTGTTAACTGGTTATATCACACAACCTTGGAAAAGCACTAAATCTGGCTACCCGTCAACACATATTTACCATAAAGTTTTGTATTTGTGTGGCTGTATCAGCTCTCACAATTGAGTTTGGGCATAACATGTCCTTTTTTCTCTTCTTTTAAGCTTACCACATGGACAGCTAAAAAAGTTCTGAAGGCATTTTCCCGTAAATGGCTCACAAGGGCATGGGGTGGAAGCCTCATGCACCTCCACTCAGGGGCACAGTCAAAATAATTTAAATTGGTCAGGACAGTGTCTGCAGATGCTAATTTCTAAGACAGCTCCACAAATTGTCTCTGTGGTCATACACTTATTTTGAATCACAACTTTTGCAATACTGTCTATTCTAAATTTGAGGAGTTGCAGGTGCAGACGGTTGAGAGGAAGAAATATGCGATATTGTACTTCATCTTATTCTCAAAATAGATCCAACCTGGGATAAAATTAAGTTAATCATTCCTGATTATTTTTTTTAATTATACTATTCCTGCCTCTGAGAACTCAGCACTGAAGTGTGCCTATCTGTGCATCTCCCCCACCCGGGACGCACCCCTGCCGCTGTGTTACCAGGCCTCCTTGTCCCTCCTCCTCCTCCTCACTTCTCCTCTGTTCCAAACTTTCAGTCATTGAGCTGCCGCTGTACAGAAGGGGGTGTTCCGCTTTTCAAAAACGCCTGACTGTAAATGTCAAAGTCATAAATATTTAAACATAATTTTCTTTCAATTTCAAGTCAAGACTGATAAGATGCCTCTAATTAGTCTGGGCTCTCTTCGGGGTCCACCTACCGTGGTGCAGCCTTGGGGGGTCGGTGACCATGGGGGAGATGGCGCTGAGGACCACCAAAGCCACACCTGGGTCAAGACTGTGCCTCAAACTCACTTTTAAACTCATTTCTTTCTCTTAAAGGCCGTGGCTAGCAGGAGTTTTAAGATTTTTTTTTAACTCCACAAAAAGGGAGTCAAGTCATTGTAAAGTTACTGGAACTCAATCACTTAGAAAAAAATTCTTTAAATCTTCGTTTCTTCCGGGATTCCTAAGACCTGACTTGCAGCCGACAGTTTTTCCCTCCGCATCACCCTCCTGCTCAGCGCCGGGTGGGACACTTGAAACCGTCCTGGGCGTGGAGGGAAGACCTCTTTCTTCGGTTTCTTCTGCGGCGCCCGCGGGCGGGTAGGAAGCGGGTTTCCCAGCCGGGCCCTGGGATCCAGCGACTTCTGTGTCAGGCCGGTGGACCCCAGTCGGTCCCTCTGTCCAGCGTCCCGCCCTCCCCTGCAGTAAGACCCTCCTCGCCCTCAGCCCCGGCCCTGCCCGCGGTCACGACTCCCCGGCTGTCCAGGTCCCGCGGCCCCGCGCGGTCGCCCTCCGGGCCTCCCCCGGCCTCTCCCAGGTTGCAGGAGGGGCCTCCTTGTGGACCGGCGCGGGGAGGTGGGCCTGGGGCGGCTCCCACCCCTCCTCTGCTGGGACAGCGCGGGCCTAGGCAGCAGGGAGCCGGGCGAGGTTGGTGGAGACAGGACTCCAGGGCACTGGGGCTCCTTCCTTCCCCTCCGGGGACTCCTGGGACCCAGCGGGGACCCGGGAGGAGAGCCAGGAGCTCTCCAGGCAATCGCTCTCCTTGACATTTTTCTTTGACCTTTGAGTAAATCCAAGCGCGCCAAGGGAGGCCTCCAAAGCAGGCCCGGTTCCGCTCCCGCGCGTGCGGAGCGTGTCGAGGGTCCCGGCGACAGCAGGTGTCTGCCTCCCTGGGAACAGCCTCGGCTGGCCCCGGGTCCCTCCTGCCGCCCGCAGACCAGTCCTCCTCCTCCGGCCCCCGCGCGTCCCCTGCCCTCACCTGGCCCGAGTGACCGCGGGCAGCGCCTGTGCCCCTTCCTCGGGGAGCTGGAGCCGGCGGCCTCCCTGCGCCTCGGAACCCCACACACCCGCGCGCACAGCCTGGGTGCCACTGCCGGGTCCGCCACACGCCGTGGCCCCGCCGCCCCCTCAGAACCAGGGTGGTCACCGCGCGCGTGTGGGCCTCACGGCGCGGGGCAGGAAGGTTCGGGAAGTCCCTGTTCCCGGGCGCAGTCATCCACCTGAGCGCGCGGTGTCCTCCCGACGCCGGGGCAGCGGGGCCGGCGTCGCCTCCGCGCTGGGGCGGATGGAGGCGCGCGGGGGCCATCGGCCCGGCCGGGATGAGGGGTGGGAGGGCGGCGGGCGCCCCCTCCGCCGGTCGCGCCGCTTCCTTTGTTGTTCTTGTTCCGTCGGCCAAGGCCAGGCGGGACCCGCGGGAGGCGAGAGGCGAGGGGCGAGGGGCGGCGAGGGGCGCAGGCTGGGCCCCCGGGAAAAGCCCTCCCGCCCAGGTGTGGCTCCGGGGGACGCGGCCCCGCAGGCGAACATGGACCCTGGGGTGGGCAGAGGACCCGGCCCCTGTCCCGGCGCCGCTTGGACCCACACGCCTCTCGCATCCGGGGTCGCGGCCGCTCCTCCCCGCCTGGGGCCCCCCGCGCGCTCTGGGGTCCCTCGCGCCGGCCCAGGAGGGCACAGGGCGGGGCTGCCGCCCACCCGGGAGAACCAGCGCCCGCGCGGGGACCGAGGAGACCCCGGCCCGGGGGAGGCGGCGCGTGGCCGGCGCCTTAGGTTTCGTGAACGGGCTGTGCCCGGGGAGGGGCGGGGAGGGGCGCGCAGGAGACCCGGTGGGCGGACCCCGGCGGACTCTGGGGCTGGGTCGCGCGGCTCTAGAGTGACTTCTTTCTGGAAGAGGCTGTGTGGGCCGGAGGGAGCGGGGCGGAGGGGAGGGGAGGGGAGGAGACCGGGGAGGGGGCGCGGACCGGATCTCCACGCGAAGGGCGACCCAGCGGCGAGACCCAGCGGTGGCTGCGGGGTCCGGACCAAACGGGGTTCGGGCCGCTCCCCTGGTTCCCGCCCCTCCTCCCTCTCCCGGCTCCCTGCTCACTCCCCTCCCCCACCCCGCGCCTCCTCTCCCTCTCCCCCCTTTCCCTTTCCCTCCCCCTTTCCTTCCCTCCCTCTCCAAAGCCTCCCTCCCTCTCCGCGGCGGCTCCACCGCCTCCCGCCGCTCGAGAACCTCGCGGTCCTCCTCCGAGCCGCGCATCCAGGCAGGAAAATCCGGGCGTCTTTTCTCATTTAACCCGCGTTTCCATTAACTCAGTCCCGGCACCAGCTAATCCGCTGCACCGAAGGCAAAAGGAGGCTAATTAATGACCAGCTTTTCCAGTCAAGACCGGCGATAATTGCTTTGGTGGCCTTTATGATTACAAGATAAAAACGGGCCCGGCCTGACATAAGAGGCACTGTGTACGCTGGGAGACGGGAGGAAATGAAGAGATGGGAGGCTGAATACGGAGCAGAAAATTACTAATAGAAGAGAGATAATGAATAGGCCGGCCAGGCATTCATGGGGAAAAATCCATTTTGTTACCACGCGAAATTAGGTGGTGGAAAGGGGTTTGCTAATTGTTCTCATCTTGTAGCAGCCAGGACCAAGGCCGGGCGTGCTCCCCCATTCACTCCCCGAGTCATTGTGCAGGGCGCGCGGTCTGCGGGGCGGCCTTCCCATTTTCCTGTGGCGTCCTTAATTGTTGCTAATATACCTTCTAATGAAGCTAATGAGGGGAGAGCCGTGCAACTATTTGCACGTGGAGACAAGTGAAATGCACCGAAAGGGCTTTCTCATATTTTCACCAGCCCTACCCCCGCCCCCCAAGAAGCAGTGAGAATCTGAAGGGGTTTCCTCGCTGAGAAGTGAAGTTCCAAAGGCTCTGCAGCTCCTTTCAAGGAAAAATACGTAGGTGCGTAGGTGCCAAGTGTTGTGGTCTGCACCAGGCCACTCCTGGAGAGTGACTGGAGTCAGGTGGGATTCGACCAGCGCTCGCCTTTCAAGACAGGTGGATCCAAATCCCCTGACCTGGGAGGGAGAATGTTCTGTGAAGATGCACAGAGCCAGTCCCATGTTCCTTTGTTGCTGAAGATGTGCTGGACTTGGTGGCTACTTGAAGCTGCAGAAGGCTCCGGGCCTGCCCACCCTCCTCCACCACCAAGCCTGGCCTCCCCCCAGCACCTCCGACAATCATTGTGCAAGCTCTGGACAAACTGCTGTGCCCGGTTAGAAGAAGGGATGGATACTTTACTTAAGGCAGCAAATTAGCTGCCAAATGCTTTACATAAATTTGAAAAACAGCCACCACTGAAGGAAAAAGTGATGCCTCTGACTGTCCTCTTGAGCACGCTGCAATCTGCGATGTGCTATTTTCAAATGACTTCTGCTTCTCCTTTGACGGGGGTTGTTCCGCAGGGCCCTCCCGTTGTGGCTCCAGGGCCAGCACAGCGTCCTGTGGGGCTGAGCTTTCCACTTTCAAGTTGCATTTGGAGACGTGTGTTTTTAGGAGGTCATGCTTTGTCAGGAGCTAACACACCCCTCTCTCCTTGTTCTGCAGAAAAGCAAACTCAAGTTCCTGCCTCCTCAGGCGGAGCAAGAAGACTCCACCAAGTTCATCGCGCTCACCCTGGTCTCCCTCGCCTGCATCCTGGGCGTCCTCCTGGCCTCTGGCCTCATCTACTGCCTCCGCCATAGCTCTCAGCACAGGCTGAAGGAGAAGCTCTCGGGACTAGGGGGTGACCCAGGTGCAGATGCCACTGCCGCCTACCAGGTAAGAGGAGACTTTTTAAAAAGTGGTATATCGGATTTATCTGTTGAACAGGCAGATGATGGCGTTCCTCTCTGGCCCCTCCTCCATTCCCAGCAGTTGTTCCTGTATCATAGTTTGGGGTCTTTTATGAGGACAGTTTGGAACTTCTCATCAGCATTCGTGCAAATACGTTGCAGCCACAGTTGTGCAGCTCTGTATCCGTCTGCTCTTCTTGGATAGCCTCGTGTTAACTCTGGAAGAATGTTGTTAATTAGAAGTGTGGAAAAAGTACAGTACATGAATGATGTATTATCTGTTATCTTAGTTTGGCCACTACTACTGAAAAGTGCCAGAGTTGTGAGATCAGTTGGCATGTAGGTGTTTGAAGATGTCTCAAAAATCATCGGCTTCCTCGGGGTCTTCTGTGAAAAGATCCTTTGACCTGCCCAGTTGCCACCCTGTGCTGTTGTCCGGTGCAGTGAAGCCTAACGCTGACCAGGGGAAGGTGACCCACACGCGTCCCCATGAGGGACACCTTCTCTGGAGGCACCACAGACACCCCTGGAAATGAGCTGGAAACCGGGGAGGATGCGAGGAAGGCAAGTTCAGACCAAGTCGGGCGTTTTTTAAAAACCACAGAGTTTTTGGAAGTTCTGTGGCGCACATTTCGTATTTAGTATTGTCCTGTAATGAACATAGGCCTTCGGTTTTAACAGCAGTATAAGCCCAGAATACTTACACCAGTCAAGGCGTTTGATTCCTTTGCATATAAAATATCATTTAATTCCGAGAAGATATTCCCATCTGGGAAGGTAGGATGACTCCTTAACCACTGTTTTAAAAGTTTGGTCAGTACATGTGTAAGATTTCCTCACTGGACTGGATCCTTTGTTTTCTCTAGTCACATGATTACAGTGTGCAATACGTCTTGTAAATATTTCATCATTTTTACAGTCGTATGTAAAGTAAATATTATTATTCCATCATCAGAGTTACATGGGTGGGCTCTCAAGCTCTCTCCACAAAGCGCCCTCCAGCACCATACCCTCCTGCTGCCTGAGCTCCTTGGAGCTAGCTTTTCTATACTCTGTGAGCTCTCAGGACCCTCCCCCACATAAGGAATTTACACAATCTCTATGCTTAAAAGAGATTGACCACAAGACAGCTTTTCCTCCCATTTCAAAATTCCTGGTATTGCCATTGAATGGAGGAAGCCTCCAGTTTTCTGGAGAGGGTCACCAGCCCGGTCAGGACGATCTTTTTCTTATAAAGAAATGGCAACTTCAAATGTGTTGAGGCTGGCATTTCAGTTGCAGTGCGTAGCTTTGCTTCAAAGCAAAAGGAAAATCACGTTTGAAGAAGCAGCCTGAAAAAAATGTCACATAAACTAGTAAGAATTTATCCAGAAATTCCATTGAGCAAGACCTTCAATGTAGGATGCCAGGTCTTCAGGCCAAGTCTGTGTCACTACATAAATAAATTATCACACCAGTTCTGTTCCATGCGTGAGAGACGGAAGATCATACAGGCAGAGATTTTTAGAAAGAGTGGCACCCTTTGATATACTTTGAAATTCAAATATAAAATATTGATAGAATGGAAAGGTTGGACTTGGATGCAGAAATGGCTAATTTGGAAAAAAAAAAACTGCAGGTTGAAAATGCATACTTAGGACTGAGTTTGTGATAATTAACAGAAAAAAAAAGCCTTCCCAGTGACAGCTCTAATTAATAGTATCTGTAATTAAAATCATGCCCTTCCAGCAGGAAAATTGTTTGAATTTCTTGGAGTGACCTTTTTGCTGTTCCTCCTGAGGGCATGGTGGTTAAGTTGATATTGATTTTATAATGAGCTCCGGTTTGTTTAATAAGAATCTGTAATCCAGACAATAAATGAAATGTGTGCTTTTCTTCAATCCAGATTAATAAAAAGGGAAAAAAAACTTTTTTTCTTTAAAAATGTGATCTAGGAAAATTTGGAAATGAAATGAGTGTAAAGACTCTCTGGTTGGTTTAGCTTTGAAATCACCACAAAATGCCCTTTCGGGAAGTACTCTGATTAAAGTGGGGGTTTGCCCCATCACGGTGGATTGTTTCCCGGTGAGAAAGTTCTAGGTGCTGAACCATTGTGTTGTTGTGATTTGTGTTTTGGTGGAGCAGGACGCAGTAGTGAGGATGGGGCTGTATGATTGTTCACTTTGAAGTTAGCTGAGTAACGTGTCAAGGACTCAGACAATTGTGGTTACAAGGAAAGGATATTTACTTTGGTAAATGAAGCAGGTATTAATTCATTAACGTATCCATATCTCACTTGGGTTTTCTATCACAGCCATGAGTCCCCTGTCAAGTGTAAAAATCTGTTTGAAAAGTTTTTTAAAATATTGCAAACATAAAACAAATTTCAGGAAAGGTGTCTTCTCGCATTAATGTATTTATTTCTGGCTCACTGAACCTGTGTACTTTGCTGATTCTATAATCACAGTGAGGTTGTGGATGATAACTCTCATCACTGGGTTACAAGGAAAATGGAACAACTTGATCTTATGCTTTATTTCATGGGGACATGCTGGAACTACTCAATTCATTGTCTTAAAGCTTCTGAAAAATAAAAAGATTATTGTGCAAGGTAGGTGAGAGGTAGGTAACCTCGGAGAGAGAGAATGGTAGGTGGCAATATCATAAGTTTTATTAATATCAGAATATGAAGTTACCCTTTAAACAAAAGAACTTGTGTTCTTACCTGGGGAAAGGAAGGTCAGGAGCAGAGATGTTCTGATGGAGTGGAGGAGACGGGTGCGTGGAGGTGGTATCCTGGGGGGCACTGGTGGCCTCAGGGTGTAGAGCTGCGTCCTCCCTGGGGTTCCAAAAGGTGAATCCTCATGTCCTCCGTTAAACAGCAGCTGGGTTAGTGTCCTGGCACTTCCCGCGTGACCTGGGGGCCCCTCATGTTGCCAACCTCTGCTAAAGCATTTGTCCGCCTCAGCCCTGATAATGCACGCACATCATTAGTGCTTGTACAGAACCCCCCCGCCCCGACCCCTGTGTGTGTGAGTCAGAGCCTGGGCTTGGGACCACAGGGGGCCCACGTTGTGCTCCTGGGGAGTAAGAGAGCTTTTCTTAAAATAGTTTTGAAGCAGTAAGGAGATTGAATTACTAGCTTCTAATGCAAACACCTTCAAACATGTTTACCTGTTTTTCCTCAAAATAGAACTATTTCATGGACAGGGTCAGGATGTTAGAGCTTTCTTCGTTTACATGAGTGTGATATTTTTGTTTGCCTTACCTATTGGAAAAGCAAATCTTTTTTGACAGACTCTCATATTTTTGACACTTACCAGGATATCAACCCCATCAGATAATCCAGCCAAGTTTAATTTGCTCAGACTGGAGCAAAAATTGGGTGTATTAACTTTCAGAATAACTGAAATATATTCTTAAAGGTCATTTGTTTAACAGACTACTCACACCAAACTTCTCCCCATTGTTTTAGTAAATGTTGTTTTTTCTTCTAAATAGATAAAACGTGATATATTTGGATTAATTCTGTACTTCATGATGTAAAAATCCAATTTTATTGACTTTTATTCTTTTTTTTCAAATTGGCATAGCCTGTCGTATATGCATATATGTGTGTATATATATATTTGTACACACATGTGCACACACACACACTAAGGATAATGTGAAGACATGGAAGAATTGTGATTTTGGTACCAGTATACTTTATGCATTTTTTTTCATGTAGGTGTCCTATTTCTATGGAAGGTGATTGGGTAAAAACTGTGCCAAAAATAAGTCGTTAGATGATTGGAAGACATTCTTCTCCTTTTCTCTCGGAGTCTCTTTGAATGTTGCATCCATTTCCTTGAGGCTTTGATCATCTTTGAGCAGCAAGTTTAGTATTCTGCCAGCCCACTCTCCCTTCCCCGACATGAGGGCAGAGACTCCTGCAGAATTTTCAGCAAGTTCTCTTTTGATGGTTTATTTCACAATACCCAGCAGGTTTCCTTGTGTACTTGGAGGCCTTTGGAACCAAACCCAGAGGAAAGCATGCATCCGGGCCACAGGGACCTCCTGTAAACACAGCGGCTAAGTGCACGTCTCGGTCGCTGCTGCTGCTCCCATTAGCAAGTGATTACGAAGGCAGTGACAGTGTGGTGGCAATTGCTGCGATCTGAGGGTGCTCAGTTGACTGGGGCTGGCGTGTCTGCAAGTCCCAAATGCACCCTGACTTCTTACCCCCGGTGCAGAAAGCTGAGTTCTGACAAAGAGCACAGGTCACGCCTTGGTTCATTCTCTGGGGCTTTAAGAGACCGTTCTTTCTCTAGGTGAGTTTAATCTTCAGGCATTGGTGTAATCACGAGTAATAGAAGTAGGATGTTCACAATTAAATTGGAAAACAGTGACTTTTCCTGAGGTTTACTTGACCCCACCAGAAGTTTTTAACAAAGCCTTTTCAATCAGCTCTGTATCTTAGAATGGCTTTCCTCACTATATATTTAAATTTCCAGGTCAAAATAATATATTTTTTGCAAAAATCAAATAAGCAAAATCTATGCTGCTTCAAAAATGAAGGGCACCCTGTGAAAACTGTGCCAAATAGTTTACAATTATAAAAATACAACATTAAAGATCATTTGTTATGAAATAATTATGATTAGAGAATATTTTATTGTAAAGTCAAGCCTGAAAATGGAATATTTTCTAATTTTATAATCCTTTCCAAATGTAGCTGATAGTACAGATGTCTACAGTAGAATTCTCTTGAAACTTTCGAGACATGGATTCGGTTTTGCAGATTGTCCGGGAACAGACTCCAGGCCCCGGGAGGGCAAGGCCGTGCCTCCCTCCTCCCATACTCCATGGCGGCACAGAACTTCCCTGGACTAACTAGGAATCAGCAAATGCTAAATGGTTGTCACACTGGTGCCAAATCCCATGGTTTCTGATGTGAAGGAAATCGGAAGGAAACCTGCAGAATTTAGCCAGGATGATGAGGGTAAAGGGTACGTGTCGTCCCCAATGTGGGAAGAACCTGTTTTTGTTTGCCTGTGTGTTCAGTATAGATCATCAGTATGTGGGGTCAGCCAGCTTGGTTTCTGCAGGCTCCATGGAATCTTCTAGATACCTTTTCACCATGAGTCTGAACGTTTTTCTGGAAGGTGCCCCTTTGAAGTGCATTTTTCTCATAAATCTGAAGTGTTCACAGATGCAGTTTCCAAAAGCAGTGTACATCCTGCCGTTTTGCCCAAAATGCTTCCTCAGATACAGCTCCTGAGAGATAGAGCTCGATCTTCAGAGAACAATGAAGTCTCGAAAGGTGGCCAGAGAAACCTCTAAACATAAAACAGAAGCATGCTGCTCATTGGGGTACAGCAAGCCACTCCGCCCATCAGACAGTAGTCATTAGATCAGACTTAATTAAAATCACAGAGACCACGCAGTGAGATATTTGGAAATAAAAAAAAATTGGAAAGTCTAAGACATAAAATGTGGAGGGCTGAATTCTGTGGCTTCCTTTTGGCACTAGGCCATTCCTATGTTTGCCTTGACCTTGGTAGCTTTTCACACCTGGGTATGACTCGAATAACTGCTTCCTAAGGAAGCCACTTCCTGCTACACACAAGGAGGGGCGCAGGAAAGGAGGTGGGGGCTGCAGGCTTCTTCCAGACGTGCTCACCCTGCACTCCAGCAGCCAAGGAAGAGGGCTGGGCCCCGGGAGGAGGACGGGTGCTTGCACAGCACCAGGGGAGGGGCGGTGTGCGTGGTGTCTGTGGAGCGGGTGCTGCTTCCCTTAGGCTTGTGTTGTGTACCAGCCCGCCTCACACATTTCTCTGCCAGAACCAGAGAACACTTCCTTCTCGCCAAAGCCAGGGTCGCTCCTGGGGTGACCCCTGCATGCACAGCAGGTCCTTCCGAGCCCCTGTTCCTAGGCACCCCCTGTCCTCATCAGTCACCCACCCCGTGGAAAGGGACCCTGTGGAAAGGGACCCAGGACACCTTCCCCAGGCATCTCATTATCTCCCAACCCTGTTTTACAAGGGGGCAAAGTCAGCAGCAGATAAACTGAGAGGCGCCCCAGCCCACAGGGCCAGTGGCAGAGCTGCACTGGGCGGTCCCCAGCTGCGCTGTCCCCACTGCAGGGTGTTGAGGGGCTGGCCCGGGCTTCTCTGTCCCGTGGGTCTGGACAGCTCCTCCACCATCTTCCCTCTGTAGTGTGAGGCACTGTGGGAGATTTGGGAAAAGGTGACATCCTTTCTTTTCTCGGTTGATGATTTCTTGGAGATGAGGAGTTTGCAATGAAAGTGAACCGGCGGTAAACAGCATTAGTCCACGCATCACTAGGAGGTGATTCGTGTGAAACTGAAATCAAATCCTTGGAGATGACAGAGGAGGGGCTGGGCCAGGTGGTGGGTGGAGCTCTTGGCGGCTGGCGGGAGATGGAGGCGTGGCTGGGGCAGGTGCTGGGGCCATCTGCAGGGTAGGGACAGACCCAAGAGGGTGGGCATTTGCAGGGGTGCCAGGAGGAACTGGGCTAGAGGGGAGAGGTCCTCCCAGTCGGGCCAAGAGTTTAGACAGGGAGCTGGGGCGTCGTGGAAAGGACTCGGCTGCAAGTTGTGTGCCGGCCCAGAGAGGTCAGCTCTTTGAGTTCGTGACAAGGACAAACCCTGCAGTCTGTGGTGCTCCAAGGGACGGTCCATGGCTCGGTGTGGCTGAGTGACCCCAGGAGGATCAGAAGAGGCACATTCTGCCTGCTTTCACCCCCCTCCGTTTCTTCCTTCTTATCCTATTCCCCTCTTGCCACACTTCTCATCTTTTAACTTTTTCTCCTCTAATAGTGAAATTCATGGAAGAAAGGTGCCATCGCCCTTCCATTCCCTGGGGTGCGAGGCCCAGCCCCTCCCTCCCGAAGCCCGCCTTCCTCATCTGTGAACTGGGGCCTCCTCTTGGGCCGCCATGCGGATGAGGGCAGCCCTGTGGGTGCGGGTGCCACGTCAGCTCTGAAGCGCTGCCCGAGGGTGACTTGCCCGGTCTGCAGCGACTGTCAGTGCCCGCGGGGCTGGGATGGGTGTTGGATTCCTGCCTGCTCCTCCCGTTTCCAGGGTACCCGTTTCCGCACACGTCCTCCTCGGCATGAGCTGCTCCCCTCCCTTAGACCTGATTAGAGAGGCGGGACACATTTTCTGAACTAAAACTGAGCACATGGCGTCTGCAAAGCATGCACTTCCAGAGAAGAAAACAGGAGCAAAGCCCTGAAACCTGGGCTGCTCTGCAGAATTCAAGACACTTGATGGAAGGTGTTCGGAGAAGGCGCCCGGGTGAGCCAACGCCCGGGTGAGCCATCACCCGGGTGAGCCCCTGTGTGGTCCGGGGCCCTGGGGGGTAAGGTCAGGTCTTGGTGCAGGTGCAGCCTCGGGCATCTGTGCTCTGAACACCTCACCTCCCAGCCCAAGGGGCTTCAGGGCTCACATCGAGGTGAGGGCTCGGCAGGAGGGAAGCCCTGGTCAGGTGGGCCCAGCTCAGCGGGAACCCTGCTGCCCATGGCGGGAGGCAGGCTCTCCGAAGGACACGAGCCGCTGTGAAATAAAGTGGGTGTTGGGAGGAGACACTTGAGAGAGTAAAGGGAAGTGTAAAAAAGTGGATTAAACTGGGATTTCAAAAGAAACGGTAGGCGGTGGGGAGGAGATTCCAGCAGGCGGGTACCAGGAGGTAGGAGTGGGTGTGAGCAAGAGGCAAGTCCCACCCAAGGGGCGCTGTGCCCACAGCACCGCTGTGCTTGAAGGCTGGGTCTCCCCACTCCCTGCCTGTAGCCTCTGCTCTCCCGGCTCCCCTTGGGGCCACTGTCCCTCGGGAGGAGGGCATCGTTGTTGGCAAGGAGAAGAAGCCTCGGGTAGCTCCTGGAGCCTCCCCCACCCAGAACTCTGCAGACTCCCCCGGCAGGAGGAGCTCGGCGTGGGAGGAGACGCCCGGCAGGGCCGGAATCTCCAGGTGACAGCCTCGTGCACACGACAGGGTGGGACTCCACAGGCGTGTACAGAGGTACCTGCGCGGGGCCTCACCTTGGGGCTGAGGGTCCTCAGGCCGTTGCTGTAAAGCAGACCTTCTTCTCAGCCTCTGCCTTGATGGGCACGAGAGAGAATGCGCCTCTGTGGTGAATGGCATTATCTGTGGTGAAATGCATTAGCCTGTCAAAGATGGCAAAGCCCAGCTCTTCACACGACACGTACACCGGCATAAAAGGAGGCAAGAGGCTGCGCGGGGTGGCGGGAGGAGGAATGATGGCTGGAGCCGCCACGGCATGCAGGAGCTGGGTGTTACGAGAGGAGAAAGCTTCGGGAAAAGCAATTGCGCGTCAAACCGAGGAGGACCCAGCAGATGAAAGTCATTTCCAAATGTCAAACGGGGATCACTTTGAGGACGTGGATTAGGAAGGCTGATCTGCCGGCCGCCTCCAGCAGGAGTCCCCCCACCCTCGCCTCCTGGGGAGGCCTCCACAGGACAAGTCCCTCGCCGCCTGGCTGTCTCTTCTCTCCTTGGGCCCGGAGCTCTCCATGGCTCTCTGCTCTGTGAGCCCCGCCTCCTCCTTCCCTCCCCTGCTGTGTTGGGGGTTCATTTTGCCATGGCTGACACGTGGGGGTCCCCAGGGCTGTGATTGGTGTTGGCCCGAGGGTCACCCCTAAGGATTGGACACCTTAGGTCTGGATGGGCAGACAGCCTTGGAACCTCGGGATAGCTGAACTTGGAGCTGACCCAGAAAGCATTTTCTCAGAAAGCTTATCGCTTCTAAGGGTAGAATCCCATTTTCTGAAACAACAGGGACAGCAGAGAACTTGATCTTACATCAGAGTCGGCCCAGTCTGCCTTTGTGAAGGACTCCCCAGTGTGAACCCGGAAACAGACAACACTGTGACCCTAGGGGAGCCCTGGGTGCCAGGTGGGGCAGGCATGGGGCTCAGAGAACGCGGGTAGCCCTGGGTGCCGGGTGGGGTTCAGAGAACGTGAGGCCAGAACATGGGAGAGGAAGAAAAACGCAACGGCAGAGGGGGCCTCTGTGGGGTGGGAGAGGAGCATGGAAGGGCCTGAGCTCAGAGAGAGATGGGCCAGGATGCACAAGGGAAATGGAGGGGCTTCCAGGGGCAGACAGCTACTCCTCTCCCATTTTTTCAGGTTTATGTGGACGTGAGGTGGGCAGAGTCAGGCGTTTCTGCAGGTGTCTGAACAGCGGCTTTTCCTGTTCCATGGGGGCTGCAGAATAGTGCTCCCTTCTTCATCCAGCCGGCTGTTCTGAAACTTTGTTGCTCAAAATGTAACGTCTCCGTGGCTTTTCTGCTTTGGGAGAATTACTGATGGTTAAGAATGAAATCTTGGGACTGGCACAGGGGCTCACCTGTAATCCCAGCACTTTGGGAGGCCGAGGCAGGCAGATCACCTGAGGTCAGGAGTTTGAGACCAGCCCGGCCAACATGGCGAAACCCCGTCTCTACTAAAAATACAAAAATTAGCCAGGTGTGGTGGCGTGCACCTGTCATCCCAGCTACTCGGGAGGCTGAGGCAGGAAAATTGCTTGAACCTGGGAGGCAGACGTTGCGGTGAGCCGAAATCAAAACTTCGTCTCAAAAAAAAAAAAAAAAAAAAAAAAGGATGGAACCTGGGTATGTTATTTCTCTATTAGCAAGTACAAGAGACTCACTAGAAAGGTGGCAGGTGTGAACAAGCACCCTTTCAAGATTTTTTAATGTACAGGATAATAATGCAGCCCCAGAATTGAGTGTCTGGGTCTGTGCTGGTGTGCGCCTCCAGGTACAGTGACTTGAAGAACAGATGGGAAGATTCGCAGACGATTACATTAGCCAGTAAAGCTGCATGTTTTAAAATACATAATTCACTACAGAGTTTGTGGAATGTGGATTTGATATACAGGTTTAAACTTGGATTGATCTTATGCCATTTAATAGCTAATCAATTAAAAGAGTTTACAAGTGATAAGTGCTGGGACTATTCTCGCATTGATGTATAACTGGACTGAGTGCCTCTGAGGAGAGCGGAAGCTGGATTTGCCCTCTGGGTAGGCGTTTCGTCGCTTTCAGTTTTTTTGGTGAAGACGATGATGCAGGAGAGTGGACAATAACGCAATCTTCCTGGAATGGCCTTTCCCGACCTGGAATCACCTTTCCTGGCCTGTAAAACGCACCCTGAAACCAGAGATCGGATGTTTCTGAGTGGGAGGAAATACAATGCAGATTTTTTTGCAAAACAAAATACTAAATTGGATGGAAGCTGGAGCTGGTGTGTGAGTTTCAGAATTATTTCTGTCCCCATCCCAGGGATTTCTTATTCTCTACCAGATTCAAGGAGAACAAATATACAAATTGTTAAGTGAGCCCCAAACGTGAAGCTGAAATGTGAAGGGGAAAGTCTAGAAAACGTGTCTGATTCTTCTGAGGGTGGATTTCCAGGCTCCCCTTCCTCGCCCTGGGCATGCGTCTGTCTTGCTCAGGCCTTCCTGTTCCCAGCGGGCCCCTCGCTTCTCCAGGGGGGGTTTTCAGACACATCTTGAGATTTCAAATCAACCCCAAGTGAGGAGGCAGAGCTGACAACCCACGTGCGACCCGTGGTCCCTGTCCCACAGTCAGCGGTGTCCTCGGGCCGGCTGCTCCCAGCACCCTCTGCAAAGTTCACTCCCCAAAAACCCTCACACTCCCTCCACGACTCGCTCACGGGTTTTCCTCCAGGGCTGCTGCCCCACCCGTCCCCTTCTTGGGGTACAGCGTAGACTTTTAGAAACTCCCTGTACAGACCTTAGGGCTCAGCACCCTTAGGTCAGAGCTGAGACCTCTGAGACCGGGATTCCCAGCAGGCCCCCAGACCCTGGCCTTCGGGGGTCTGGTAGGAAGAAGCTCTTCAGGGCGTCCTTCAGGCCTTGTGCAGTTCGAGTGTCACTCAGATCAGTTTTAGGTAGAATAATTGGGCCCCAGAACGACGTGCAGTTCCGAAAATGGACAAGCAGCTGCTCCAGTAGCTGCTCCACCCCCAGCCCGCATGCCCCTGCCCTTCCTTTGGCTTAATTAAGCCGTGGTGGCCACCGAATGGAAGGATGTGAATACCTTTTGTGTCCCTGGGCTGGGCTCCTCTGCTTCTGAGCCTTTGTTTGCCCGGCTCCCTCCCTTGCACCGCCCCCCCTCCCACTATATCCCTGCAGACCTTCCCATCTGTCCAGCCCTGTGCAGACCCCAGTCCCCTGAGCTTCCATCTCAGCCCGGGGTGGCCCGTCCCATCCCGAACACCAGGGCCCTATTCATCCCTACCTCCCCTTTATCCCTTCTGCCGCCTCTGCGGTGACGTCTCGTCACCATCCCTCCAGTGTAGGGTGACTTCCTCATTGTGTTGGATGGAGGCAGGCCTGGGTGCAGAGTGGGCCTTGTTGCCCACACCAGACCAGCCCGTGTGGGGACAGCCTTGGCTTCCCAAAGGCCAGGTCTGTCCAATAGACCCACAGCACCCACCGGGGACCTTTACGTGCTCGATAAGAATGAATCCATACATTGAACTGAGATCTTGATGTGGTAAGAGCAGGTCTGTGGGCAGGGGGCGGGGGGCGGGGGAGCATGTAAACCCTCTTGGAAACCATCCTGTGCAGTTCTCAGGTCCAGAGTCCTGCCCGCCCATGGGGAGTCCTCCCTACGCGCTGCAGGCTGAAGATGCGGGTGATGACAGGGATGGCACATGAAAATCAGCCCTTATTCTGAGCAAAAAGAAAATTAGGAAGGTGCAAAAGTTTCTTGTAAAAAAAACAGCTGCCCGTTCTCTACTTCCACGTCAGGCCTGGGCTGCTCTGAAGGCAGATGACTTGTTTCTTACCGACTGGCTATTTTAAATTGTCTGACTATGAAACTGAAAAGCAAGGTTCAGCCTGTGGGGCCTCTCAAGGCTGGCTTTGCTCACAGAGGTCGTGTTGGATCTGTGAACTTTGAAGGCACCACTGACTTTTTTGGAAGCCCTTAGAACTTAATTGCCCGGTGAGTCATCCTCCGTGGGAGCCGGGAAGGGAGGGATTTGTCTCACCAACCGCAGTCTGGCTGGAGGGGCTTTGCTGCGGTGTGACTGGGGTCTCCCATGACAACGGGAAGGGTTGCAGGCATCGTGGGTTAAAGGTGCTCCCTCTCACATCTAAGATGCCACCTTTATGGAAGCATTAAAGACCATCACAGAAGCCGGTCTTAGATATGGGCTGTTCCAGAGAGAAGATGCTCATTAAAATTCTGTGTTTCCTTCCAATGTCTTTATTTTCACAACTGTTTCCTGGTTATCAGGAGCAGAGCAAATGAAGAATATGAGTGTCTTTAGTCTTAGGGGAGAGGCAGTCCCTAAGAAAAAGGGAGGCAGGAGGTCGGGTTTCAGCACCGGTCACTCTCGGATGCAGCTGACCGCGGGTCCCGCGAGCCCGTACGTGCCTTCTGTGCTTCACGTGGAGCACCTGCGTTTCCCAGCCACCCACCAGGGGCTTCAGGAGATTCAAACACAGCCCTCATCTCCCCAGAGCAGGAAGCCGCAGCTGTCGGCCGGCGGGGGCTTGATGCAGCTGCTCCAGCCGTGCCCCTTGCTGCTCCCCCAGGGCTGCCTTGGTGTGGGACACTCGGTCCCTGAGCAAGCCGTGACCTGGAGGCCAGGGATGCTGACCAGTGTGCAGGGGCTCAGCGAGGGCCCCTCTGCACCACGTAGATGCTGCGGGTACAGAAAGCAGACAGAAGGACTTCTGCTCTTGAGTGTGGGAGGCAGGGGTATGGACGTGAAAATAACTAGGAAACAGCACACGCCTGGATGCCCGGAGCCCGGCCGCGAGGTTGTGTGGGGACTCGAGGAAGGGCTAGTGCTCTGGGCGCCGCAGGGATGGGGGCTGAGCGAGGGGAGAGGCCGCTTTTTTCCTACTGATCTTAGGCTGTTCCAAGACTGTTCCGCATTTAGAAGAGTGTTGAAAATTATTTTTCACTTACATGAAACATGTCTATATCTTTAATTTTTGTTTTGAGAAAACATCTTGCGAAATGGGAAAAACTCACTCCATATTGCTTGGCCAACATCGCTCATCGTGGGCTGACTCGGCTCGTTTGCCCGTGCGTGGAACCCCTTCCTGCAGGAGCTGTGCTTACAGCCCCTGACTGGGTGTTGTCATGTGTCAGGAGCGGGGAGGGGCCTGCAGAGCTCTGTGGCCCTGGCTTGGGCGCTGCTGTCAGGGGCATCCTCCCCTGGGGGTGTGTGTGTGTGTGTGTGTGCGTGCAAACACGTGTGTGCGTTGTTCTTGGTCCAAGTGTAAAAGTTACCTGGACACCAAGGAGAAGCCACTGGAGGCGGTGGGACTGCGTCACCAGAGCAGCGTTGGCCACGTGGGCCATGAGCTGAGGACGTCCCGGCTTAGATCACGGACAGGCTCGGCTGCCGGGGCCCTGACTCCGTGGCAGAAGAAGGGAGGTTCCCGTGGCATTCAGGGGCGGCCGTGGGCCGTTTCCTCTCCAGAAGCGAGCGTGGCCCTGTGTTCCCTGAGGTCTCACAGGGCTGCCCCAGATGCACCCAGACCCGGAGCACCTTGTAGCGGTGCCGATCAGAGACCTAGCATGGTGGAGTGTTTGTGTAAAGTCGCTCTCCTCAACGAAATCACTGGTTACTGCTCCTCTGCTCCCAGCTGGCCTTGCTGGCCTAGCATGTGAGGCGGTTCCTTCTGAGTCCCTCTGAGTTTTATGATGAAATAAAATCAAGTAAAACTGTGTCATGATCGGGGAGAGGTGATTATACAAGAAACCTTTTTTTCTTTTTTTCCCCACTATGACACATGACCCCGTTTAACAACCTGGAATATTTTTCCCCGGCCTTTTCCCCACACACGCTTTCTCAACATTTCACCTTCCTGTTTAGATTTCCTGTCATCACGTGCCCTGCAGCCACCGTGTCAAACTGACAGAGCACAGGCTTTTTCCTTAACCGTTTTACATTTGAGCCACCTGTGGTTGCACCGGGCCCCGCGGCTTCTGCTGTGTGTTGCCCTCTGAGCTGAAGGCCAGGGCCCTCCCCAAACAGAGCCGGTTCCCGTTCACCACGTTCTCTTGGTGCCACGTCCAGTCTGGAGAGTGGCCTTTATTCCTCCCCAGCAGAGCCCAATGAACCCACTTTTTCCTGCCCGGCTTTGTACGTTTAATTCCTTAGTGTTGTCCTGTTACTAGTGATTACACTCTCGAAATAACCCTAAAAACCCAAGGCTCTCTGTGCGCACACTGGGGCAACACAGCTTCATTCAGTTGGCTCCCGGAAGCGTGCAGAGAGGTTTTCCTGAAACCTTTGTTGTCTTGGTCTTCTTTTGGCAGAATTCGAGAATGACAGGTCTCTTCTCTGAGTGATTTCCACTCTGTAATTTTCCTCATCAGATGCTGAGTTAAGAGATGAGACATTTGCCTTGTGATGTGTATGGATGAATTTCTGCCCCCAGAATCCTCTTCAGCTTATTTTGCACATTGTGTTATAGAGAAGTATAAGATACTTTGAGGACTCTGCGGACACGCCCAGGGCCCCGGCTTGGGCACAGCAGAGGAGCAGGCGGCTCTACGGCGAGCGAGGACTGTGGTGTCCGAATGTGCCGTGCTGACCATGGCCTCCTCTGTTTGTGTGCTCACACCTGAGGAGCTGCTCAGAGCACGGGAAGCTTTCAGGGTGGGGGCTCTGGGTGCAGCACTGTCCTGCGGGGATGGTCCCACGTGACTCTGCCCAGGGCAGGGTGTGGTGTGGGCGCTTGCGGTGCCACTGGGCTCACACTCACAGTTCCAGTTGGCTCTGGATGTGTTGGAGGCAGCACCGAGCTGCAAAAAGATCAATTTTTCACATTTCCCTGATGGAGAGTTTCTGCGCCTGGGTGCGGACGCGCTGGGTTTACCGTTCCTGACAAACGCTGCCCCGTGGGGAGGGTGTTAGGTCGTGAGGCACTAGCATCACATTGAGTTTTGCGGTGGAGCATTTCCATTTAGGGCAACAGTGGAAGACGCCACCATCTTCTTTAAAAATGCCTAGTTACTCTAGTTTTACTGAGAGGGAGGAGGCAGGGAGAGGGTCTCATCAGCAGGACAGAGTGGCCAGAGGGTCATCCAGTGCGGACAGCCCTGGGGGTCTGGCCTCCTTGGTATTGTGTCCTGGAAGGAGGCCCTGCCAGAGGCCCCCAGCTCCCGTGAGGCTGTGTGGCTTCTCTGTGCCCAAATGTAGATGCGGGCACTGGCAGGGGGATGCCCACACCCGTGTAAGATCAGTGTCCCACGGGCCGAGTGTGCAAGTCAGGCTGTGTACTCGTTGCACCCACCTGAGATCAGTGACCCACGGGCCGAGTGTGCAAGTCAGGCTGTGTACTCGTTGCACCCACCTGAGCTCAGTGTCCCACAGGCCGAGTGTGCAAGCCAGGCTGTGTACTCGTTGCACCCACCTGAGCTCAGTGTCCCACGGGCCGAGTATGCAAGTCAGGCTGTGTACTCGTTGCACCCACCTGAGATCAGTGTCCCACGGGCCGAGTGTGCAAGCCAGGCTGTGTACTCGTTGCACCCACTAGAGATCAGTGTCCCACAGGCCGAGTGTGCAAGCCAGGCTGTGTACTCGTTGCACCCACCAGAGATCAGTGTCCCACAGGCTGAGTGTGCAAGCCAGGGCTCGTACTCATCACACCCACCTGAGATCAGTGCCACAAGGGCCGAGTCTGCAAGCCAGGCTGTGTACTCGTCGCACCCCCCTGAGATCAGTGTCCCATGGGCCAAGTGTGCAAGTCAGGCTGTGTACTTGTTGCACCCACCTGAGTTCAGTGTCACATGGGCCGAGTATGCAAGCCGGGCTGTGTACTCATTGCACCCCCCTGAGATCAGTGTCCCACGGGCCGAGTGTGCAAGCCAGGCCTTGTACTCTGTGCTCCACACACATCCACCCTCAGAGTCCTCCCAACAACTCTGTGGAGCTGCTCTGCCTTCATCCCCATTTCACAGATTAAAAACACACACACAGCTTTTGGCAGCCTGTCCAGTGGCACACAGCCCCGGGTGATCTGGACCCAGAGTCCTGGTCCTCAGCCTCTGCCTTACACGGCCACACCGTGCAGATCTCAGCTCTGTCTTGGCTTGCTTTCTTTGCCAATAATGGATTTCATTTTCTACTATGGGATTTTTTTTTTCTAACACACTAATGGCTCTGGAATACTTTCTTCTCAAGAATAGAGGCACATTATAATCATTGATATTTTACTATGGAGATGACCTGCAAAACTGTGCCCTTTTTCCATTATTGCAAATGCGTCCTTCTCACTGGGAATTTGACATGCTATCCTTAATAATTTTCTTAATAACTTTCTCAACACCTAAGAGGGGCCAGACAGCTAAAAAGCTACAGAGCAGCTATACTGAGACGCAGGGACCTTCAGAGCTTTCCGGAAAGATGTGAGCTCCATCTCCAGGGACAAGCATTCCAAAAATGCAAGGCAGCATGGCACAAAAATAAATGACTTCCCCTTTGTACCTGGAATTTTTTTTTCTTTTTTTTTTTTAATTATACTTTAAGTTCTAGAGTACATGTGCACAACGTGCAGGTTTGTTACATATGTATACATGTGCCATGTTGGATTGCTGCACCCACCAACTCGTCATTTACATTAGGTATTTCTCCTAATGCTATCCCTCCCCCTGGCCCCCAGCCCCTGACAGGCTGTGGTGTGTGATGGTCCCCGCCCTGTGTCCAAGTGTTCTCATTGTTCACTTCCCACCGATGAGTGAGAACATGTGGTGTTTGATTTTCTGTCTTTGTGATATTTTGCTGAGAATGATGGTTTCCAGCTTCATCCATGTCCCTGCAAAGGATATGAACTCATCCTTTTTTATGGCTGCATAGTATTCCATGGTGTATATGTGCCACATTTTCTTAATCCAGTCTATCATTGATGGACATTTGGGTTGGTTCCAAGTCTTTACTATTGTGCATAGTGCCGCAATAAACATATGTGTGCATATGTCTTTATGGTAGCATGATTTATAGTCCTTTTTTTTAGTTCACATATATATTGTTTTTTCTTCACTGCTAAAGAGTATGAATTGGGAAGAGAAAAGAAAACAGGTTTCATCCACACCCTGGTGGGCCAGGCAGGCCCATGCCCAGCCCTCAGTGGGATGAAGCCTCCGTCCAGCTCCTCAGAGTGGGGAGGGAATTCGCGAGTGCCGCCGACATTGCAGCTAAATCTACAATCAAAAGAGTTATGTGGTTACATCTACCTTTCTTCTTCATTCATATTTAATTACCTGTTGGTTATTGAGTCACGCAAATGCCACAAGGTCTTACTCGTCCTTACAAACTCAAGGTCGCCAAGCTGCACACACTGGGCCTCTGTGGCTGAAGGTGCATCGTCGCGGATCATAAACAGAGCCATCTTCGTGATTGTTAGGCTGAGTCTGGATCTTAAATAGAAGATTTTCCTTTAAGTGAAGTGGCTGGAAGGATTGGACCTTCTGTCCGGCCAAGATCTGTTTGCCAAAAATGTGTCAGTGCCCCCAGGCCAGGCCGTGCAGGGGAGGCCCTTGGGCCCCTGCAAGCAGGCGCTGTGGAGGGGCAGGTCTCGGGGCTTCCTGCTTGGCACCACTGCCGGTTAACCCCTTCAGCAGGCTCGTGTGGCCCACAGGCCTCGCTCTGGGGTGTTCACCGTCTGACCAGGAGAGTTTTGTTCCGGGTGAGGATGCACCCTTTGTGTTTACCGAGGATTATAAATCAGGGAAATTTCAAAACATGATGGGGCTGGCCTCCAGCTTCCTCTCAGAGGAGGCTCATGTTGTTGATTTTGCTTTATAAATTATCTTTTGCTCAGATAAAATGCTCTCGAGATCATAGCTCTGTATTTTTGGCGGGTGTAGGTGGACAGGGTCTTGCTCTGTCACCAGGGTTGGAGTGCATTGGTGCAATCATAGCTCACTGCAGCCTCATCCTCCTGGGCTCAAGTGATCCTCCCACCTCAGCCTCTCAAGTAGCTGGGAGTACAGGTGCACGCCACCACACCTAGCTAATTATTTTTTTAGAGATGGGGTCTCACTATGTTGCCCAGGCTGGTCTCAAACTCCTGGGCTCAAGGGATCCTCCCACCTACTTCCCAAAGTGCTGGGATTACAGGGGTGAGCCATCGCACCCGACTACAGTTCTGTATTTTAAACTCACCACACAGAATGGTACTTAGAGTGTTTGCAGTGGCGATGGCCGTTTCTGTCGCTGGCTGACAGGAGCCCCCGCTCTGTGCCCTGGGCCCCCACAGAAGTCTGATAATGAACGCAGGTGATACGGGCAGCGGCTGCTCTCGTCTGATGGCAGTTCTGGTGTGATGGCAGCTGATGCTGTAACCTTCAACTGAGGTTTTAAAGAAGTATGTGTGCCACGCCGTCCATTCAGTCATCGCCTCAGCGGTCAGCAAGCTCACGCCTCCGTTCAGCACCGTGGATGCGACTGCCTTTTCAGGTGTGGATGCTACTTTTCAATGAAGAGTGAGGAGTGTGGCCCCCTCCCCCGCTGTAGCCAGTCACTTTCTAGTCTTGAGAGGGGAAAAACAGCTCCCAGTGGCATCTCCAGTGAGCCCGCACTGGCAGCCTTGCTTAGAGGGTTAGAGTCACCTCATGCAGGGTGGAAATGTCCCAAATTATAACCTAGAGCGATTTCAAATGCTGTGAGGTTTGTCTCGTTGGCACTGGCTAAACCATTACTAAGTCAAGTAGCGTTCTACATTTTTTATTCCATTCTAGTAAGAAGTGCGTTTTCCCTTACAAAATTTTTAAATGTTAAGGTAAAGGACTGAGAATGGACAGACTATAGAATTTCCATTATGAATTTGGAAACTATAATCAGCCTAAAGGACCAGTGAATGAGACCACATGAGATGCCCCTCAGTGCTTTCTCCAGCAAGCCATGAGGCAGAATCCAGGCTCCTTCCTGGCTTTCCCCACGTCTGGAGATTCCCAAGAGTGTCCAGGGAAGGGTGGAGAGGGAGGGGCCGGTCCCCACTGTGAGGAGCTCTGGCAGGTGGCCCAGAAAGGGGCCACACACCAAGGGGAAGGGACGCTGGCAGGGGCAGGCCACAGTGAGTGGGAGAGGCAGCGGCCAAACGTCCCAGCCCCTGTCCTTGGAGGGAGCTGGCCCGACCCTGTTCCCCATGAGTGCAGCAGACTGGCGCATTTCCAGCTCACTTGTGAGGAATTTCTGTTTCTGTCTCCAGTAGATAGATATGGCTTTCTTGTGTTTATCGCCAAGGGAGACACCAGGAGTTGGGCCTGCAGCCACGT
The DNA here is from genome assembly GCF_029289425.2 of Pan paniscus. Lineage (NCBI taxonomy): Eukaryota > Metazoa > Chordata > Mammalia > Primates > Hominidae > Pan > Pan paniscus. The sequence goes on along the minus strand of NC_073255.2, from coordinate 194,120,942 downwards.
CTTCCCGGGGGCACGTGCAGGACGGCCGACAGCCAGTGCCGCTGGGACTCCAGGGTTTAACTTGTCGGTGTGATGTCATCATGGTTTCCACGCGCACAGCCCTTGCGCGGTGACCTCCTCGCGGGGCTGGTGCGCTGTTCGCCCCCTGCCACCCCTGCCGTACCTGCAGGGAGTCGCCGATGCCCGGGGAACTTCTTCCCCGCCTGGGTTATGGTCGGGGGTGGAGCTCGGGCTGCAGAAAGTGGCTTCGTGGCCAAGCAGAATGTGGCAAAAGCAATGCTTTGTGGGTGTCCTGAGGTGCGGCGTGAGGCAGCACACCCTTCGGCTGGTCCCATGACAGCCACACTGACTTAGCAACAGCTGGGTCGAATGAGGTGTGAACTTCTGACTGAACCGTGCTGCGTGGACGTGGCTGAGCCGTGAGGTTAGGTGGGCGGTGGATGCAACGCCTTCCCTTCAGACCCTGCATGCACAAGAAGCACACGGTCGGCAACGTTACTTCCAGCTTGTAGACATCGGGTACATCCCATGTCCAAAAAGAAGGCTCGCCCTGGAAAAGCACATTCCGAAAGCAGTCGCGGCGCGGATGCAGAGCGCTGTGCCCACAGCACTGCCCACCCAGGAGGCTGTAGGGAGTGGCGGCCCCTTCTCTCTCCTCCTCCTCCTTCCTCGCCCCGTGGAAGCTCTTACGCACCTCCAGGCCCCATGCCTGCTCGCACCTCCCCATCTCTGCAGGTGCCATTGCGGCCTAGCCTTGGGGCCTGAGCCTCTCCTGCCTAAAGCTTTCTTTGACCTCAAGTTCAGGGAGGGTCCCCTCCTCCTGGCCCCACGGCACCCCTTCCCACGAACGCCCAACACGTGCTGTTGCTGTCATTCCCATCGCTTCTTGCGGTCACTCGTGCCCAGCTCCGGGTGGCGTGGGAGTGCTTGGGGGTCAGGGCCTGGTGAGTCTGACCCAGCCTGGCTCAGCCTGGTGTTCCTGGCACCCTGTGCAGTGCTGACTCGGCAAGGGACCATAGCAAACCTGATTTTGAATAAACTAATAATCATCGTAGTAGGAACAGCAAATAATCACCTGGTGTGTGCCAGGCACAGGCGCAAAGCCTCACTCTAAGCATGTTATCTTATTTAATCCTCCCAGCGGTGAAGTCGGTACCATTATCACCACTTCACAGATGGGGAAACTGAGGCACACAGAGATTAGTGTTTTCCCAAGGCCACACAGTCAGTAAGACCTGAAGCCCAGATTCAAAATCAGGCCCTCTGACTGCAGGTGCTATGAGTGGAAGAGTCAATGACTGCCCTGGACGTCAAGGAAAAGAACCAAAGTTAGGTCTGTTTTTGCAGTTCTCATCCTGCTCCTCTGAAGACATACCTGTTTTCTGGGTCCTGGTTTCTAGGAGGCGTCCATGGTGGCCCCGTTGCCTCTGTCTCAGGGCAGCTTTGTGGAGGTGCAGAGACTCTCCTAAGTGGCAGGTTCCCCCAGAGCCTTCAGAAAAGCCTGCGCTGGTGATGTGAGGGAAACATGGCTGGTGCCTCCGGGGAGCCGCGTCCTGCCCATCGTAGTGTCCAGGGAAGTAGGACGCGTCTCTCACCTGCCCCCAGGCTCAGGGGCAGCATGGGGGGCTTCAGCCCCAGACACCTCCTCCACCCAGGACCCGGCTTGCCCACCATCCCGTTCCTCCCTGCAGGCCATTCCTGGCCTTATCACTGCCAACCTTCTCGGCCCAGGACCTGGCTTCCCCATCATCCCATTCCTCCCTGCAGGCCATTCCCGGCCTTATCGCTGCTCAGATGTTTGCCTGAGCCACTTGCTAAATAGAAACTTGGTAGCGGTGGGTTCAGAGCGGAGCAGCGCCCGGCTAGAGCACCTGCCCCCATTCCCAGGCGGAAGCCCGCAGGGAGAGGGCCTTCAGGCAAGAGCAGCGTCCCCGGCCGCGCATTGCCTTGCTTTGGGCACACCCTTCTCCCACGGCAGCGTCTCCCTCTGCACAGGCGAAGAGCTGCCACCACGGGTCTCCAGCATTCTGCGCCAAGCTTTCGGGCGCTTCCTCTCTGCCAGGGACATTTTTCTTGGATCTTTATTGCAGTTTCCCTCCTTTGAAACAGTTAAGACCTTCAAGAGGACCCTGCGCTGCGCAGTGACACGAGACCACTGGTGAGAGCCGCCCGTCCCCGCTGAGCAGCACCGAACCCTGGGTCTCCCTCACCGTGCACCAGCACTGAGCCACTGGGCACTGAGCCACCCGCCGGAGGAGGCGATGTCGGCTTGTCCAGCTCTAAATTCTGCGACTTTGGCCCGGTGCAGTGGCTCACGCCTGTAATCCCAACACTTTTCGAGGCCAAGGCAGGTGGATCACCTAAGGTCAAGAGTTCAAGACCAGCCTGGCCAATGTGGTGAAGCCCGTCTCTACTAAAAATACAAAAATTAGCTGGGTGTGGTGGTGCACGCCTGTAATTCCAGCTACTCGGGAGGCTGAGGCAGCAGAATCGCTTGAACCCGGGAGGCGGAGGTTGCAGTGAGCTGCGATTACACCACTGCACTCCAGCCTGGGCGACAGAGCGAGACTCTGTCTCATAATAATAGTAATAATAAATTCTGTAACTTCTTCAGAAATATCTTTACATTTGCCAAGCCGTCAAGAGTTTGGCTCTGGCTTAGAGAACGGCCTTAACTTCTGTTCACTAATACGTCTCTCTTACTCATTAATGCTTGAGGCTTTCTCTGTAGCTGCCTCCATGCTAAGCACTGAATATACAGGAAACCATTTATTTTAATCTTCACAGTGACTATAGGATTATCTCCATTTATAAAGTGAAAAAAATAGGCTTAGAGACCTTTAGAGGTTTTCCCAAGGTCACTTGAAAAGTTTGTGGTTGTTTGCTATTGGTGACTTTGGGAGAAAAATAAATACAATAAAAACGGAAGTTTGTGGTGCAGCAGGGACCTCAGTCCTGTGGGGCCTTTGATGGCTTCACCCTCCGTGGCACTCAGGAAATAACAGAGCTCAGACCTCACTGTAGCTCTCCCATGGGTGGCAAATCACAGGATGGGCATGGAACTAGCTTGATTTTTTATTTTTATGTGAGTAAATCTCCAGCGTTTCAAATCCTCTTCCCCAGAGGGTCACATTCTCGGACCCTCTGGGTTCCCTAGCTGTAGCTGTTCTCATGCTTTGGTTGGACGTTATTTTTCTGGAGAAATTGTGTGAAGAGATAGAAGTTACTTCAGAAACATTTCTCAGTGTGCTTTTCCCCCACGTCAAGCAAAATTCATGTGCACAATTGAGAAATAAATGAGATGTATACTCAGGTTGGTTACTGGTATCATCTACCTTATTAAAATCATCCCTCGTCGGGTGGATCACCTCAGGTCAGGAGTTCGAGACCAGCCTGGCCAATATGGTGAAACCCTGTCTCTACTAAAAATAGAAAAATTAGCCGCTCATGATGGCAGGCGCCTGTAATCCTAGCTAATCAGGGGGGTGAGGCAGGAGAATCGTTTGAACCCAGGAGGTGGAGGTTGCAGTGAGCCGAGATCGTGCCTCTCCACTCCAGCCTGGGAGACAGAGTGAGGCTCCATATCAAAAATAAAAATAAAAAATAAAGAATTATCCTTTGTGGGGTTTTTTTGTTTGTTTATTTTGCTTTGTTTTTGAGATTCTGAGAAAACGTGGGTGGATTTTTTTAAACACACTCACTATTTTAAAACTGTCTATAAACTAACAAGTACCTGAAGATGTATGGGAAAGAAGGAACTGGAACTCTCCCTTTTCTTAGAGACCCCTTACCCTCACCAGAGGCGCTTGGTAAAGTCCACCTTCCCCTGTGCGTCTCTGCCCGGTCCCCGTAGTCATCCCCCCCGCCCCCCCATCCCTGTGACCATCCTCCCACCCCTGTCCCTGCGGCTATCCGCCTCCCGCCCAGTCCCCCCGGCCATCCCCCCCCATCCCCGCGGCCATCCCCCCCCTTCCCCACGGTCGTCCCCCCCATCCCCGCAGTCGTCCCCCCCCAGTCCCCGGGGTCATCCCCCCCGCCCCCCCATCCCTGTGACCATCCTCCCACCCCTGTCCCTGCTGCTATCCGCCTCCCGCCCAGTCCCCCCGGCCATCCCCCCCCATCCCCGCGGCCATCCCCCCCTTCCCCACAGTCGTCACCCCCATCCCCGCAGTCGTCCCCCCCCAGTCCCCGCAGTCATCCTCCCTGTCCCCGCAGTCATCCCCCCCAGTCCCCGCAGTCATCCCCCCCGTCCCTGCAGTCATCCTCCCTGTCCCCAGCTGCTCTCACAGGGGCTGCAGGCTCCTGGAGAGTGGGGGCCGCAGGGCCCCTTCCCACAGCACCTGTATCTCGCTACGAGTACGAAGCAGAGAGCCCGGGAGCATGAATTGCTCATCCCAGAGAGCCAGGTGGAGGGAAATGTTTTCTAGATGGTGTGGTGCCGGTGGGCTTGGCAGACATCTTTAAAACCAAGGAAGCTGGCAGCCCGGGGTGAAGGGAGAATGGACACAAGGAAGCCGGCACCCCGGGGTGAAGGGAGAAGGGACACATGGAGTGTTTCCTGAGCTTTGGCAGTTGCCTTGGGGAGTGCAAGACCTTTGACGCACACGGCTGGGGGGAGCGAGTGGGTGGCTTGGCCTCCCCCCGACACCACCAAAATGAAACCAAGGCAGCAGCAGCCCACGAGGTTCCCCAGAGCCTTTCTTTTTCTCACGAATGCACTTTCACCTCTTCTGTTGAGCTCCAGTTCTCTTAAAAACTTTTTCTGTGTATCATTTCATTTTGCAGACTCAGGGTACAGGTATATTTTCACCAGGCAATAGGATGGGCTATCCTAACACAGTGGTTAGAACACTTTCAAAACGAGATTGTTGGTCAGACGTCAGGGGGGCACCCAGGCTGCACCCTGAAGGTGAGCGGCAGCAGCGGGGTCCCGGCGTGTTCTGAGCACCTGAGGCTGCATGGCCGTGTCCTGCCTGCAGGCGGGTCCCATACGGCCGGGCAGGTGCTCGGGATGCCCGCCGCGTGTGTGGTTGAGCTTTGACTGGGGAAGGAGGGTCGAAGACCCTGCAGTGATCCCTCAGAAGCTGTCTTGGGGTGTTATGTTGAGAGTTTCCTTTAAATCCGGGAACTTCTGCTTTGGTGTCTACTCAGCAGCACAGGCCTTTCTCCCTCCCCTGTGCCTTCTGTCTCCCGCGTGGCTCCATTTGCCTTCTCTTGCATGGGCTCTTGGACATTGCTTTGGAAAGAGAAAGAAACGTCAGAATGAGGTTCTTCTTTTTTCTGCAAACTCTTTGATTGTGGTACCAGTTTCTGTATCTCAGTCCACAGTGCAAACCGCCCCCGGCCTCCCCTGTGGCTTATATTCTGATAGAATGAGAAGCCACCCAACGAAGGCTACTGTGGCGTTATCCCAGAATATTCCATGCTGATGACAGGGGAGGATCCAGTGGATGCTTTCTTGAATCTATAGGAGTGTGTGTTTGTGGCGTGTGCAGTGTGTGTGTGTCTGTGATGTGTGTATGTGTGTGTGGTGTGTGTGTCTGTGATGTGTGTATATGTGTGTGGTGTCTGTGTCTGTGACATATGTTTGTGGTGTGTGTGTGTGGTGTGTGTGTCTGTGATATGTGTGTTGTGTGTGTGTCTGTGATGTGTGTGGTGTGTGTGTGGTGTGTGTGTGATGTGTGTGGTGTGTGTGGTGTATGTGTGTATATGTGTGATGTGTGTGGTGTGTGTATATGTGTGATGTCTGTGGTGTGTGTGTGGTGTATGTGTGTGTATATGTGTGATGTGTGTGGTGTGTGTGGTGTATGTGTGTGTATATGTGTGATGTGTGTGGTGTGTGTGTGTGGTGTATGTGTGTATATGTGTGATGTGTGTGGTGTCTGTGTGTGGTGTATGTGTGTGTATATGTGTGATGTCTGTGGTGTGTGTGTGGTGTATGTGTGTGTATATGTGTGATGTGTGTGGTGTGTGTGGTGTATGTGTGTGTATATGTGTGATGTGTGTGGTGTGTGTGTGTGGTGTGTGTGTATATGTGTGATGTGTGTGGTGTATGTGTGTGTATATGTGTGATGTGTGTGTGGTGTATGTGTGGGTATATGTGTGATGTGTGTGGTGTGTGTGGTGTGTGTGTATATGTGTGATGTGTGTGGTGTGTGTGGTGTATGTGTGTGTATATGTGTGATGTGTGTGGTGTGTGTGTGGTGTATGTGTGTGTATATGTGTGATGTGTGTGGTGTGTGTGGTGTATGTGTGTGTATATGTGTGATGTGTGTGGTGTGTGTGTGGTGTATGTGTGTGTATATGTGTGATGTGTGTGGTGTGTGTGGTGTATGTGTGTGTATATGTGTGATGTGTGTGGCGTGTGTGTGGTGTATGTGTGTGTATATGTGTGATGTGTGTGGTGTGTGTGTGGTGTGTGTGTGGTGTATGTGTGGGTATATGTGTGATGTGTGTGGTGTGTGTGTGGTGTATGTGTGTGTATATGTGTGATGTGTGTGGTGTGTGTGGTGTATGTGTGTATATGTGTGATGTGTGTGGTGTATGTGTGTATATGTGTGATGTGTGTGGTGTGTGTGGTGTGTGTGTGTATATGTGTGATGTGTGTGGTGTGTGTGTGTATATGTGTGATGTGTGGTGTGTGTGGTGTATGTGTGTGTATATGTGTGATGTGTGTGGTGTGTGTGTGGTGTATGTATGTGTATATGTGTGATGTGTGTGGTGTGTGTGGTGTATGTGTGTGTATATGTGTGATGTGTGTGGTGTGTGTGGTGTATGTGTGTGTATATGTGTGATGTGTGTGGTGTGTGTGTGGTGTATGTGTGGATATATGTGTGATGTGTGTGGTGTATGTGTGTGTATGTGTGATGTGTGTGGTGTGTGTGTGTATATGTGTGATGTGTGTGGTGTGTGTGGTGTGTGTGTATATGTGTGATGTGTGTGGTGTGTGTGTGGTGTGTGTGTGGTGTATGTGTGGGTATATGTGTGATGTGTGTGGTGTGTGTGGTGTATGTGTGTGTATATGTGTGATGTGTGTGGTGTGTGTGGTGTATGTGTGTATATGTGTGATGTGTGTGGTGTATGTGTGTGTATATGTGTGATGTGTGTGGTGTGTGTGGTGTATGTGTGTGTATATGTGTGATGTGTGTGGTGTGTGTGTATATGTGTGATGTGTGGTGTGTGTGTGGTGTATGTGTGTGTATATGTGTGATGTGTGTGGTGTGTGTGTGGTGTATGTATGTGTATATGTGTGATGTGTGTGGTGTGTGTGGTGTGTGTGTATATGTGTGATGTGTGTGGTGTGTGTGGTGTATGTGTGTGTATATGTGTGATGTGTGTGGTGTGTGTGTGGTGTATGTGTGGATATATGTGTGATGTGTGTGGTGTGTGTGTGGTGTATGTGTGTGTATATGTGTGATGTGTGTGGTGTGTGTGTATATGTGTGATGTGTGTGGTGTGTGTGGTGTGTGTGTATATGTGTGATGTGTGGTGTGTGTGTGGTGTATGTGTGTGTATATGTGTGATGTGTGTGGTGTGTGTGGTGTATGTGTGTGTATATGTGTGATGTGTGTGGTGTGTGTGTGGTGTATGTGTGTGTATATGTGTGATGTGTGTATCTGTGATGTGTGTGTGTATGTGTGTTTGTATTCTCAGATTCTGAGAGCAAGGCCTCTATCTCTTTTCCTGCACAAGCCTGAAGTCTTCTCGGGGCACCGTGCTGGGCGCATGCTTTGGGGTGCGTTGACCGTCATGTTGCGGGGGCCTGCCCTGGGGTAAACTCTCGCCTGCCTGAACCTTGGATCTTAGCAGGAGAAGGGGTTGGTGCCACGTGGGTGCCGTGGCCCTCGTCCTGCTGGGTGTCCCCAATGCCACTAACCCCCTGCCCTTCCTCCCCCTGTCCTGCAGGAGCTGTGCCGCCAGCGTATGGCCACGCGGCCACCAGACCGACCCGAGGGCCCACACACGTCACGCATCAGCAGCGTCTCATCCCAGTTCAGCGACGGGCCGATCCCCAGCCCCTCCGCGCGCAGCAGCGCCTCATCCTGGTCCGAGGAGCCCGTGCAGTCCAACATGGACATCTCCACCGGCCACATGATCCTGGTAAGCCCAGTCCTTGCACTCCCTGCCACACAAACACCAGGGCCCTCCTTCCTCGGCCCCTGCAACACCCAGCATCTGCGCCCGCTGACCCTCGGGGACGGGGCGATGATGGCTGCACCCTGCCCGCTGCAGAGGCTGACAGGCAGGGCTCTTTCTGCAGGGAGTCTTCTTAATTTAGATAAACAAGAATATTTACTTGCTGAGATCTTTGCCGTGCTTCTGCCTGGAACGTGCAGCCCCCACACACACTCCCTGGTGTGTAAGAGTGAGCACCCGCTATTTAGTTTTCAGTGGAATACACGTCTGTTAGTGCCTACCATGTGCGCTGCCGTTTTGGGCCTCTGACTTGGAAGCAGCGGCTGTCTCCTTGGCACTCAAGGCCAGCAAGCGTCATTTGGGTAAATAAATGTCACTGCTGTGACAGCAAGGCAGGAGGAAGTGCGGGCTGGGTGCTCGGCTCTTCACAGGAGCCTTCCTGGTGGCGCCGGCACAGAAGCTCACGGCGACGCGGCTTCAGCGGCCTTTTCCAGGGTCCTCGCTGGAGTGATCACGCGTGTGTGGCCGTGCATTGCCACTCCATACATAATGAATGTCCGGGTGTTATTAGGACAGCTGTCGATAGCGCAGCACGTCCTGCTGGCTGCCTCCTGGATCTCCAGGCCGTAGGCGTCATCCCGGTGGGTGACCGTGCCTGGCGGTGCTGTTTCCCGCACTGGAGATGGAGCCTCTGGGGTGAAAGGGCAGAGCCCGTTACGCTGCTTGGCCAAAGCAGCGGCTGCACTTACGGGTCAGGGAAACATTCTTCGCCGTACCGTTAAGTTCCCAGGTTGCAGGATGGACCCTGTAAGTTGCTGTTAAATGCTTACATTTTTTAAAAATTATTTTTGCCTAATGAGTTAATAATAGTATAGACTGGTGGATCTGGACCACAAAAAGCCAGAAAACCATGTTTTCACTAAAAAGCCTCATTGCAGAGCTTGGAGATCAAGGCTGGAGGCCTCCTGGCCCAGCTGACACTCCAGGGACAAACAGCGGACGGCTGGTGGGAAACACGCAGTTCTAGACCCGCTTGGACCAGATGTTTGGGGAAACTGAGGAACTCAGCAGCCTTCTCCCTGGATAACTTAAAATGAGGAGAAGCAACAGTCAAGAAGCCTGGCTTTCCCGATCCGTGAGCTGAGCAGGGCACATTTTTTCCCATCACTCCCTGGGGCGAGCCCACGAAGCCGGACCACCCGCCGGAAATCGAACCCGATGTGTTCACACCCGGGAGCAGACAGCTCGTGGAGTTCACTCGGCAGACTTGTCATCGACTTTGGCAGAACCTCCTCCCTTGATGGACTGTGGTTTTGTTACTTTAGATCTGACTTTTCTGAGGCTGTTTTGACATTTGTCCCTTTTAGAAAAGAAGCAGAGACCAGGAGTTCATATTTGTGATGAGATTTGGTATTAGGGTCAAACACATCAGCCAAAGCCATTCATCTGACAGGTCAGCCAAGAGGAGAGCCGCTTAGCGAGCTCTCATTGTGTTCTGGTATTTCCACATTTCAAGGTGCTTGAGGAACAATTTGATGATATCTCAAGCTCTATTGGTACCTGGAAATACTGTATTTCTCGGAGAATTGTGTTTGGCATTCACATATGTAATGGCAGCTCTGACAGCAAGCGCGAGGGTTCACTTCTGCTGGAATGCCTAAACTGCAAGGACAGACTCAGCCCCTACCTGGCGGAAACCCTGCAAAGTCTGACTCCAGACACCCTGTTGGGGGGTCATTGAGGGCCACACACCGTGACAGGGGCCTGTTTCGGAACGCGTCTCACCACCGCCCACAACTGCAGGGCCGAAACGAGAAACACACTCAGGCCAAGTATGAGTCCGGCTGACTTAGACTCTGTGCGTACAGATTGTAAACTCAGGGAAACTGGATCTTCCTCATCAACCAATGCTGTTTTGAAAATGAATGCTACTGAGATATTTCCCTGACTCCACGATGCCAGCAGGTGCTGGTGGGAGTCGGGGTGGGTGTGGGGAGCGGCGGGCACAGTGTGGAGTTGGGGTGGGTGTGGGGAGCGGCGGGCATGGTGTGGAATTGGGGTGGGTGTGGGGAGAGGTGGGCATCGTGCGGAGTCGGGGTGGGTGTGGGGAGTGGCGGGCAGTGTGGAGTTGGGGTGGGTGTGGGGAGCGGCGGGCGTCGTGTGGAGTCGGGGTGGGTGTGGGGAGCGGCGGGCGTCGTGTGGAGTCGGGGTGGGTGTGGGGAGCGGCGGGCGTCGTGTGGAGTCGGGGTGGGTGTGGGAAGAGGCGGGCGTCGTGTGGAGTCGGGGTGGGTGTGGGGAGAGGCGGGTGTCGTGTGCAGTTGGGGTGGGTGTGGGGAGCAGCGGGCATCGTGTGGAGTCGGGGTGGGTGTGGGGAGTGGCGGGCGTCGTGTGCAGTTGGGGTGGGTGTGGGGAGCAGCGGGCATCATGTGGAGTTGGGGTGGGTGTGGGGAGCAGCGGGCATTGTGTGGAGTCCAGCAACCAAGTGGGCCAGGCGTGGGCCTTGGACCCTGGCGTCTCCTCTCACTCAGCAGTTCTGATTTTCCTTCCTCTGAGCTCACTTTACAAGTGCATTCCCGTGCCCTCTCAGCCATGCGGGGTCTCCTGGTGGGCATGTCCCTGGTACAGGAGCAGAGAGGCACAGACTCACGCCACAGGTGAGCTCCAGGTAGACCTTTTCCCAGGACTCACACAGGTGGCCTTTTAGGCTCGGAAGCTACAGACAATCTCGGGGCACTGACCGCCACCCTCCCTGGCACACACAGGCTGTAGAAAGCACATGCAGGTTGGTGCCGCAGGAACGCATCAGAGTCGCCGACCTTCCGACTCATCACAGCTACAAGGCAGCCAATTCCGTGGTGATCCAGCAGCCCAGCCCTCTGTGCGCAAAGCCTCGTTTCCGCCAGACACCCAACCGGCCACCTCACTGCCCCTCACCTGAGGATGGCAGGACGGTCAGATAAGCCACAGAGATTCCCAGCGACATGTTCCTGACATGCAGCCACTCCTGGGGCACGTTGGACAAAACGTGGCATCTGAACCCCACGATCCGATGAAATAAACAGCAGAGGTTGGTGATGTCTGGAGGCCAAGCTAGATGTGAGGAGCCCCAGCAGGTGGGAGAGGCCGGCCGCACCGTCTGGGGGGCAGGCTCAGCACCAAGAGCGGAGACTTTCTGTGACAAAGGACACATGTGGGAGGGTGGAGGCTGCACACTGCCCCGGAGCCCAGACCTTCAGGCGGGGCTGGCCTGGCTGTGGCCCCACAGGAAGGGCCTCCTGGCCCCGAGAGCCCCCTCCCGCCCTGGGACACTCTACCCACTGGAGCTCACGCTGCTGCTTTCTGCACAGAGGCTGGGATTCTGTGCTGGAGACCCGGAGTAACAGAACTCTAGAAATGAGCAGTCCATCTAGAGAGGGGAGCACACAACACTCTTATAAAGGAGACGGGCCAGGGTGTGAGAGAAGGAGGCTTCCCTGGGAGACAGGAGGCGGCAGGTGCCTGCCCCGATGGGGGGATCCATGGGGCTGTGCAGCCACTGGGTGTCACCAGGAAGAGGCTGGTGTCTCAGGACTGCAGGAAGGGACTTAGTTACCTGGTCAAGGTGTCCCAGCAGGTGGAACAAGAGGGAGAGCACACGTCTCAGGGACCCCCGGAGAAGGGGCCACATGAAAGCCTGATGGGAAGGGGCAGGGGTGGGCAGCCGCTGGGTCCCCCGCTCTGCCATGACAGCAGGTGGTCGGGTCTAGATGTGGAGCACAGATTCTGGGCTCCATCAGCAAGGTGTCAGAGCTGAGACGCTTTGCTGTTGCAGGTGCTGTGTCCCAGGACAGACCTCCAACCTCTGTCTTCTCCCCTGTGAGACGGGCTTGATGGCAGTGCCTTTCCCCTGGGGTTCCTGTGAGGGTAAAACCGGGTGAGCATCTGAGATGCCGCCCATCCTGAGACCTCACCTGTGCCGCAGGTGCGTCGGGCTGCAGAGGAAGGGGTTGTGCTGAAGGAACAGAGCCCGGCGGGGCCTTTGCTTGGTAGGGTTTGGGCCTCTGGGCCTGCATTCTCTACACTCTGCCTGATCCCTGTCTCTGGGCTTTGATTCTGGTTTTTGTGTTGCTTTGCCTTCATTTTCTTAGAAAGGTCCTTTAAAAATTCCAGTTTTCTTCTGGGATGAACTAAGGAGAAAGGGCTTTATTTGCAGGGAAAACCCAGCCCAGAATGTCACTTGTTCCTGGAAAATGGGCCTCCCAGGCGCAGGGAAGGTGCAGGCCGTGCCCCTGCCTTGGACTGTCTGGAAGAAGCTGAGTCAAGGCTCACCTGCGGGTGAACGGAGCACTCAGAGGAGGGAGAGGCAGGAAGAAAACACTTCCATCAAGAAACCGGTACATTTCTCTGGAAACGGCCGAAAGGCGACGCGGAGATGCTCACTCAGAGCAAGGCTCGGGACTCTGAAAAGCAAGGACGTGACGAAGGCAACTTCGCAGGACGGTTATCAAAGCGGCTGCGTGTTAATCATCTGCGGGGACGTGGCTTCTCAAGAAATCCTGTCGCATCCTTTTGTAAGATAAAGAATCATCGAGTTTTTTCAAGATCTGTTTCCCTATCACTTTGCTTTCAGAAGGGTGACATTTCTGCCTGGCTGGCTCTGAGTGAGGAGGTGGAGAAGAGTGTCACCGTCCCGATGTGACTAATTACGCCTGAGTCGGCCGGGAGCCACCGCGTCCACCTTTAAAGGCTAGAGAACGTTCTTTGGAGAGTGGGGATGTTAAGAAAAAAGTTGGCTTCATACTTGTCCATTCGACTTAAATAATATAGAACTTAACTTGGGAAAGCCGTGCTGAGTAAGTGCTTTTCCGAATCCATCCTCTTGAGTGTTGAAGATGAGGATATGGACAGTGATCTTTGAGTTCGCTCATCCTTGGAGAGTCCTGAGGCACTGAGGGCACAGGAGCTGTGAGTAGGCCCATTTCACAGATGACGACATTAAAACCAAGCGCAGTGACAGAGACGTGAAAAACGAAAAGTTAGGCATTGCAGGAAGTGACCAAAGATTTCCCATGATCACAGAAGACAGGAAAGTTCATGAATTTTGCCAAGGACGGAGGGGGTGCTGCCAGCCTGTGGAGTCACGCCGCACCTTCCGCAGATTTGCCTGTGGGGTTTCTGAACTCCCAGCGTGGGACGTGTGATGCGTGTCAGTGCTGGCGACCAACAGATGCCGGCACAAGCTGTGACCTCCTGAGACCCACACGGCTCACGGCCTCTGACCTTCGGCCCTCCTGCCTGCCTGGAGTCTTCCCTGGGCCCGTCGTGTCTGTGCCTGTGCACCTTGAGAGATCTCTGTCTCTCATTGTTTGATCTTGTCAGGCTCCAGGCTTCTTAGTTCTTAGCAATAAGTCACCGAACCAGGAGGGCCTTGCGAAACCATGCCGGATGTCCCTGCCCAAGGCTGCAAGTCACCAGCTGCAGCAGAAAGGGGCTGGGGTCCCCTGCACCCCACACCACCAGTGCCGGGGCCTTGGCAGGCGCTCCCCTGGCCCCAGTCCCTCCACCTTCAGACCCAGTGCCCTGTATTTCCGGAAGATTCCATTGCATCGTTCCCACATGGTTGATGGGCACAGATGGCTGCTCTCCCAGGATGAAGGGCACTGGGCCACCGAGAATTTCACTCTGGGGCCACGCGGCTGGGCTGGCCGTTCTCGCTCTGGCTCGGGTGCTGGCGAGGAGGCCTAATGAGTAAACCAGGCCGCAGGGTGAACTCTCCAGCTTTGTGGGGCCTGCGTTCACAGACACAGCAGGCTGTTGCTGCTGTCTGGACGATGCCGGCTTCGTGGCGCACATTTGGAGGAGCCTATTTTTGCAGGAAAGCTGTTTCTCACCATTGAGGACTGCCTGGCATAGGCAAGGCCTGCACATGGAGGGGTACATAGTCCCCCCCTTCCCAGCACGGCGGGTGGGGGTGTGCCCTGCCCTGATGGGGAGCCCCTGCGGGGGATGTCTCTCTCCAGCGGGCAGGTTTGGGAAGCCTTCACACCACACAGGACCGGGCACGGAGCCCCATGACCAGAGATGGCATTAAACCAGCAGGGAAGGGGGAAGCTGGGGCAAGAGGCAGAGCCAGGAGAGGAGGAGCGTCCAGGTGCCATAGTAGCCGGCTCTGGAGACCCCGAGACTTCCCAGCCTCACTCCTGCAGGCCTGGGGAGCTCCTTTGAGAGCCATTTACGCATCCACCGAGTTCAGTGCACACTGGATGGGTCTGACCCACCGAGTTCAGTGCACGCTGGATGGGTCTGACCCACCGAGTTCAGTGCACGCTGGATGGGTCTGACCCACCGAGTTCAGTGCACAGTGAATGGGTCTGACCCACCGAGTTCAGTGCACGCTGGATGGGTCCAACCCACTGAGTTCAGTGCACAGTGAATGGGTCCAACCCACCGAGTTCAGTGCATGCTGGATGGGTCCAACCCACCAAGTTCAGTGCACGCTGGATGGGTCCGACCCACCGAGTTCAGTGCACAGTGAATGGGTCCGACCCACCAAGTTCAGTGCACGCTGGATGGGTCCGACCCACCGAGTTCAGTGCACAGTGAATGGGTCCGACCCACCAAGTTCAGTGCACGCTGGATGGGTCCGACCCACCGAGTTCAGTGCACAGTGAATGGGTCCGACCCACCGAGTTCAGTGCACGCTGGATGGGTCTGACCCACCGAGTTCAGTGCACAGCGAATGGGTCCGACCCACCGAGTTCAGTGCACGCTGGATGGGTCTGACCCACCGAGTTCAGTGCACGCTGCATGGGTCTGACCCACCGAGTTCAGAGCACGCTGGATGGGTCTGACCCACCGAGTTCAGTGCACAGTGAATGGGTCCGACCCACCAAGTTCAGTGCACGCTGGATGGGTCCGACCCACCGAGTTCAGTGCACAGTGAATGGGTCCGACCCACCAAGTTCAGTGCACGCTGGATGGGTCCGACCCACCGAGTTCAGTGCACAGTGAATGTGTCCGACCCACCGAGTTCAGTGCACGCTGGATGGGTCTGACCCACCGAGTTCAGTGCACAGCGAATGGGTCCGACCCACCGAGTTCAGTGCACGCTGGATGGGTCTGACCCACCGAGTTCAGTGCACGCTGCATGGGTCTGACCCACCGAGTGCAGATCACGCTGGATGGGTCTGACCCACCGAGTTCAGTGCACAGTGAATGGGTCCGACCCACCGAGTTCAGTGCACGCTGGATGGGTCTGACCCACCGAGTTCAGTGCACAGTGAATGGGTCTGACCCACCGAGTTCAGTGCACGCTGGATGGGTCTGACCCACCAAGTTCAGTGCACGCTGGATGGGTCTGACCCACCGAGTTCAGTGCACGCTGGATGGGTCTGACCCACCGAGTTCAGTGCACGCTGGATGGGTCTGACCCACCGAGTTCAGTGCACGCTGGATGGGTCCGACCCACCGAGTTCGGTGCACAGTGAATGGGTCCGACCCACCGAGTTCGGTGCACAGTGAATGGGTCTGACCCACCGAGTTCGGTGCACGCTGGATGGGTCCGACCTCCCAGTGGCTGCCATGGCCTTTGGGCCTGGTGCAGACCCAAGTATCCGTCCTCACACCCTAACTTGCTTGAGGGGATGTTCTAGAGCCTCCCGTGTCCATGCAGCCACCCAAGCCACAGCTCCTGCTTGACACTCCTGGGACTCTGTTCTGTACCTGAGACTCTCACAGGGCCCAGTACCAGTGTGACCCAGCCTCCCCTGTGCAAGGGCCTCCCCTGGGCGGGAGGACATGGGCTGTTAATTAGACCCAGGTTAATTAGACAGGTGTGTTAGGCTGTTGTCACACTGCTATACAGAAATACCTGAGGCTGGGTAATTCATAAAGAAAAGAGGTTGAATTGGCTCAGGGTTCTGTAGGCTGTACGGGAAGCATGGTGGCCTCTGCTCCTGGGGAGGCCTCAGGAAGTGTCCAGTCATGGCGGAAGGCAAAGGGGAGCCAAGACCTCACATGGCAGGTGCAGGAGGGAGAGAACAGATGGGGAGTGCCGCACACTTTTAACAACGCCATCTCAGGAAAGCCTGCTCACTATCCTGAGGACAGCGCCAAGGGGATGGTCTAAACCACCCATGAGAAACCGCCCTATGACCCAGCCACTTCCCACCAGGCCCCACCTCCAGCCCTGGGGCTACATTTCAACATGAGACTGGCCAGGACACAGATCCAAACCACATCACAAGGCCATGCGGAGGCAGCGCCTACTGTGTGCCTGGCAAACAGTTGGCATTCAGTCAGTGATCAGCAGGATCCCTGGTTCTGCTACTTTGGGGTTTTGGGGTACAGGCTCCACTCTCTTCCCTGAAAGGAGGCCCTTCATCTGCTAATCTCTAAACTGAAAGATTTTAGCCCTTACATCTTGCACCTTTTTCAAAAGCAGCTTTACAGTGACCTAAGCTCTAAACTCGTGGTTTTCTTTGTCATATTGTACCAAGGGGTGGGACTGTGTCCCAGCAAGCAAGTCCCGGGCTGGTTTGGTCTGGGACGTGCTTCATGAAGACATTACAGCCACTCGGCACCATTGTGGGGAAGGTAACCACGGCAGGGGTGCCCACCCACACCGGGACTCTGGGGCCCAGCCCCCTCCCCAGGGCCAGCCGGTGCTGCTGTGGTCATGTGGTGCGTAAACAGCAGCTCCTCACGTGACGCCGCTCTCAGGAGAGGGCCCTGCATGAGTGTGTACAGCCCGGCCCCACCCTCCTAACAGCCATATGTTCTCCTGTTATTGGACGCACAGAAATTTACTGTCTCCTAGTAAGGGCAATGTAGGCAATTTCAAACTTTTGCCACTCCAGACTACACGGACCATGTGAAATGTGAGTTTTTAGAAGCCAGATCCTGAGTCATCGTGGATGCTTATTGTTTATTTTGATAGATACTGCCACATTCCCTGCCATAATCTTTGCACAGATGGCGTCCCCCTAGTGCCATAGACATGGTACCTCTGTCCCAGGTCTCCCAGCCTCGGGTGTCAGCGAACCTTTGAGCTTTGCCGCTGGTAGGTGGCAAGGGCTGCATCCAAGTGGTTTTCACTTCCGTTTCTCTGGCTTGCGTGAGACTGAGCATACTTTCTCATGTTTGGGAGCCGTTTATGGTTCCTTCCAAGAGTGGTTTTGGACACAGTCCTCATGGCAGCAAGGCCAGCAGCCTCGAAAGCCTGCCAAGTGCAAGTGTGGCACATCCATGCAACACCAATCACAGGTGCCGTCACGGAAATGGACGTGGCAGTGAAACTGTTCTGCTCCTGTTCGTCTCCTCCGTGTCCGTCATCACAGCCACAGTCACCTCTGAGAGAGGCAGTGATATCGATTAATTAGGGCAAAGTTTAGGAAGACCAAGGAGAAAGAGAAAGCCCTCTGAGAGTTCTTGTCCTGTCCAGATGTATGTGACCAGGTGAGAAAGGAGCCGGCCGGGTGGCTCGGGCCCGTGTGGTTCCCACGGGTGGAAATCGTGCATAGGATTGTAGCTCAGAGCAGACAGTGCTGCTGCTTTTGTTTTGTTTTTTGTTTTTTTTTGTTTTTTGAGATGGAGTTTCACTCTTGTTGCCCAGGCTGGAGTGCAATGGTGTGATCTTGGCTCACCGCAACCTCTGCCTCTCGGGTTCAAGTGATTCTCCTGCCTCAGCCTTCCGAGTAACTGGAATTATAGGCGTTAGCCACCACGCCTGGCTAATTTTGTATTTTTAGTAGAGTCGGGGTTTCTCCATGTTGGTCAGGCTGATCTCAAACTCCTGACCTCGTGATCCGCCTGCCTCAGCCTCCCAAAGTGCTGGGATTACAGGCGTGAGCCACCGCGCCCAGCCAGAGTGCTGCTTTAATTGATGAAGCAAGAATGGGGCTCCTGGGAGAGGTGTATGCTGGCTATGTGAGGTCTGTGGACCTCCAGGGGCCTGCCCTGGCCTGCTGGGGCTGCCGTGACGACGTCCCTCAGGCTGGGCAGCTGAAACCACAGCAGTGTCTTCCTCACAGTTTCGGAGGCCAGAAGTCTACAATGCAGGCAGGGCTTGTTCCTCCTGAGGTCTCTCTCCGTGGCTCGCAGATGACATCTTTTTCCTGTGTCCTCCCAGAACCTTTCGTCTGTGGGAGCACATCCTGCTCTGTCTTCTCAGGACCTCACTCAGATTGGTCTGGGGCCAACCCCAGTGGCCTCATTTTAACTCCATTATCTCTGTAAAGGCCCCACCTGCAAATGAGGTTATGTTTCGGGGTAACCTGGAGGGGATTAGGGAGGCAGCACATGGATTCTAGCGAATGGTTCAGCCCGTAACAGGGACCGACGCCTGATGCACACCAGCGTTTTCTGGTAGCTTGTAGCGCATGAGAGGCCCCTGGTCTTCCAGCCACAGTCCCACGGGGGAAGCTCCAGTCTCCCCGCACTGGTGAGCTGAGCGTGCGGCGAGCACTATGAGGCTGGCTGGTGTCTGGGCCCTGGGCCGTCACCTGCCACAGCCCGGACTGCCGTCCATCTGCTGCACGAGTTGGTGACGAACCTTCGAGGCCTGACGGAGAGGCTGGTGAGCCACTTTAGACACCACCACTTTCTAGAGCTCAGCTCACACTTCCTGGCTGGAGCCTGGCCTCCTGCTCCCACCTCCTTTACTGTGGGTGTGGGTGTCTGCAGGGGGTCCTTGGGAAGGGCGCAGACAGAGGCTGGAGGCAGCAGTGGCTGTGCAAGGAACAGGGGCTCTGTCGGGGGAGCAGTCACAGCCACTGGTTCTGGATTTCCCTGGGATGCCTGGGCCGTGGGTGTGTCCGTCCTGCAGCAGCTGTGCCTTGGTCAGCGGCCATCACGGCCTTCCCCTGCAGCCCCCACACCTCCGCCACGGTGCCCCTTGCAACGCTCTGTGGATAGTTGGGTTGTGACACAGGCAGAGAGTGTCCCTTCCATCATCCGCCTTTATTGAGGGTGTGGAAATCTATTTTTTTGTGGGAGGGGGAGTGATTTGACTTTTTATTTTTAAAAAATCTGATTTGCTGCTTAAAATGCTAGAGCCATGCTAGTGCTTTATTTTTCAGTCTCTCCAAGTTTTCAATATGTTGTCTTTTCTGCCTTTAGCACTTAATGTTTAAAGGAAAAATTCTCTGACCCCAATCTGACCAGTCCCTGCTGCCATGCTGGCCCCAGCGAGACAAGTGGCTGAGTCTATAGGAAGAGTTTGTACCATCTTTAGTATGACAGATGGTGGGTTATGTCCCAACAAACCCATCGTAAGTTGAAAGTGCATTTTTGACTTAATGATATTTTCAACTCCAAAGAGGTTTATCCTGCCATAGCCCCATCGTAAGCGGGGACTACCTGTATATTTACGACCTGGTTTGATTGGATGTTTGGGCTCCAGAGAAGGTGGGTGATGGTCCAGAGAGTCTGCGGGAGAAAGAGGTAAGCTGCTGTGACGCAGCTTGGCCTTTGGCTGCCGGGGCGATTGGCTTAGGTAAACGGCACCCACTGTCCCGCAGCCCTGCGTTTTAGCTGCTTTTTTTTTTTTTTTTTTTTTTTTTTTGCTGTTTCTTGACTTGGTAGACCCTTCTTATAGTGTGTGAATGGGGCACGATAGAAGAAGTGGAATCAAGCATCCAACTCATACTTGTCGAATTAAATTGGGTAACCAAACATTAAACTTGATAAAAGTTAACAGGTCCACGAATTAACGGTTGTGAGAGGAAGCACTTGAAGCTGGTGCGTAAAGTCAGGTCTGGAAAGTGCTCATTCGTGCAGCGTTTTCTGAGCGCCCAGTGATGGACGGAGACGTCCACAGGCTGCTCGGGAACTCATGGAAACTTCCTGGAGAAACCTGAGGCGAGGAGGCGAGACCAGAGGCCGCCTCCATCTGGCCTGTCCAGTGACTCCTGCATCTGCAGGTTTATAGACAGCATCAGAGTAATTGAATCACAGCAGTTCAGGGCCTGGATGGAGTTATCTGATTCTTTGTGTAAATGTGTAAACCTAACACGAGTTTAATAAAATGCATCTTTTGAAATTCCACAAGCAGTTCAGAAATGAGCTGGCGTCAGGTGGGCTCTGCTTACCTTCGTGTCCTCAGCACGGCTCCTGGGCAGAGGACCATGGGGATGCTGGGTGTGAAGGCGGCCAGCAGTCTGGCTCCTAAGAGGCTTACATCCAATTTGGGGCAAAAAGGGGTGAAGGGCTGGAGAAACACTAGACATTGCCACACACCAAGCTGCATTCTTTTGCTAGAAGACATCTCTGTCCTTGACGGGAGTCTCGGGCGTGGCAGGGGGGCTACAGGGGAGACTTCAGGTGGACATTTGAGACCAGGTTTTGGTCGGTGAGGACAGCTGTGTTGGGCAGGTGGCATGCAGAGGAGGGAACAGTACAGCTCCATCAGGAAGCAGAGGGTAGTTCACAGGATTAGAGTTCACGGTGGAAGGAGCAGAAGATTAGCTCAGCCTGGACTCGGGTGAACACCTTGAACCAGACGTTAGGCAGCCTTGTGCGTCCACATGTGGAGTGGTGCTTGACTCCACATGTAATTGTTGTGACTTCTTGAACCCGAAGAGTCGACATTATTCACTTATTTGTGTATGTTTGCAGAAGGTGAGAGCACTTAGGATGCACGAGCCAGGGACTGAGCGGGTCCTGACTTGTCACTAGTGTTTTCTCTTCTGGAGCAAGAGGGCAGTGATCTTGGAAAGACAGGAAGATTTGGTGCTGCAGTGAAAAGATGGTGCCACGTCCAGAGTCTGGCTTCCCAGTGTGACATCTGGGCCAGCATTACACCCTGTGAACTCTGGCTTCTCCTTCCACAAAATATGGCTGGTTACAAAACTCATGCAACCGTACTGCTGTAAAGAAAAATAATGACGCCCACTGTGGGAAAATCTCCTAACATGCTGCAGAGTATTGCAGTGACGTTTCTAAAATTATAGATGCTAGAAGTTAAATGTTATGGAAAATGAAATGGTTATAAACATGTTGCCAAGTAAGTTTTTCTTTAAAAAAGCTAATCTCTCACTCACTCAGTGTTTGGCTTGTGTACATCTCATTCTTTGCCTTACATATGCCCTGCATTTTCTGAGTTGTATTTTGTTGCAGCATCCTCTCCTGCCTTCTGTGGGAATGAATGGGTTTTCTTTATTCCCTCTCTCCCCCTTGGCTAGTTCAGCAGTTATACTTTAGTAATTATCCTGATACTTTTAATAACCATGCTTGGCTTAACAAGATCTGGAGTTCACATTTCTGCCCTCCTCACAAATAAACCCAGGACCTGAGACACAGACCTCAGCTACCTCCCTCTGACACATACAGTATTGTTCAGTATTTCAGTTGTGCCTTGTCTTTGTATCCTGAAATCAACCGTTTGTTTTACTAGCTTTCATAGTCAGCATTTGTTCAGACCGACTCTCATTTTATGAGGTTCCCCTCTCCCCCCATCACCATTCCTTTTACTGCTCAATTCTTCATTTTGGGTAAAACTACCTTTTTTTCTGAAAGATATCCTTCTTTCAGTCTTTTATTGGGAAAGTTTCCTTCTCTTTGTCTGAAAATGTCTTTGATCCTCACACTTGCATAACAGATTAGCCAAGGGTCAAGTTCTATTTCTTTTTCTTTTATTACCTTGAAACCCTGTTCTCTTGTCTCTGGTGCCCCTGCACTTGAGAAGACTGTCTGTTGCTGGTCGGATGGTGGTTCCTTTGTGTGCCAGCTCTAGCTCCTTCCTGATCGCTATGTCTGATGGTGGTTCCTTTGTGGGCCGCTCCTTCCTGATTAACCTTTACTGTTTTGGAGTTTCCTTGTGTCCTGTCTTGGTAAGGACTTATTTTATTTTTAATTTTTGCTCCAAACTTACTGTGATTCCTGAATCTGAGAATTCCTTTCTCCAGCTAATCCTAGAAAATTATAAACCATATATAATTTACATTTGACTCTCTTCCATTCTCCCCTCTAATGGAAATAAGTTGTACCTTCTTATTCCCATGTCCCTTAAATCCCTTTCCTATTTTCTCTCTCTATCTTTCTGTCCTGCATTCCAGGGAATTTCCTCAGATCTGTCTTCCAACATACAGTGTTTCTCTTCAGCAGTGTCTAACCTGTAATCCATGCATTGTAGTTATAATGTTAAAGAGTATGGTTTTCACTTGAAGTTCTATTTTGTTCTTTTTCAGATCAACCTGCTGGGTTGTTCTTTTCTTACATTGTTGGTTCCTACTTTAACACCTTCAATCATGATCAATGCATTATCCGATGGTTTCTAACATGTTTATTAAGGTCTCATGGGTCTAAGCCTGCTCTTTGATGTTTGCTGATTTGCTCATGGTAGTTTGTTGTCTGGTGGGTTCTATAATTCCAGATTATAAGCTCCTCATTGGTGGGGCTTTAGTTCTAGTTTTGTATGGCCCTGTTCTGAGAGTATTAACCTCAAGAGAGCTTTTGCCAGACACACTAGGCTGTCATTAAACTGAGACTATCTTCATGTCAATTCCTCACCCAGATCACTCATGTGTTTGAGCCTCAATTCTGGATGAGGCCCATGTTTCAAGCGTCTTCCCATTTTGAGTCCATATGGTGACAGACGAGATTCCTGTGGTGTGAGCACACCCATTTGCTAAGGGTGTGGTTGTTGAGGGTCCTGTGTTATGTCGGGGGCTCGGGTCCAGCTCTCTACCTCCAGCAAGGCAGGGTTTTCCCTGATGGCCCCACATGGGCAGCAAAGTCCGAGACCCTGATTTTAGATGTAGGGAATCCTGTCGCCTGCCTTCCACCCAGGGCTTGAGCGGCTTCAGGCCGCACATCCCCCATTCCAGTTTCACTTTCTCCTTCATCTTGGATTCCTGGGGATTTCCCTTAATTCTGTGAAAGGCTGACTGTGCCATTTGTCCAGCATTCTACGTGTCTGTGGAGGAAGACGCTTCAGGTTATCTCCTTCTTCATATCACTGGAAACACACATGCCATGCAAATTACACAAAGGAAAACAGTGCAGAGGCCGCACTGTGCTTCATCTCACATCACATTGACAATTGCCTCCAAGAACCAACTGTGTGTTCTCCCTAATAAAGAAAGATGGCTGGGCACAGTGGCTTACACCTGTAACCCCAACACTTTGGGAGGCCAAGGCGGGCAGATCACTTGAGGTCAGGAGTTCAAGACCAGCCTGGCCAACAGGCGAAACCCCATCTCTACCAGAAATACAAAACTTAGCTAGATGTGGTGGCGCATGCCTATAATCCCAGCTACTTAGGAGGCTGAGGCAGGAGAATCGCTTGAACCCAGGAGGCAGAGGTTGCAGTGAGCCGAGATCACACCACTGCACTCCAGCATGGGCCACAGAGCAAGACTCTGTCAAAAAAAAAAAGAAAGAAAGAAGGAAAGAAAGACATCCTACCGATGGCTGTCTAGAGTCAAAGATGAGCAGGCAATGATCACATTCCGCCGGGTTTCCACACTCACCTTTCTGTAAGCAGTCAAAGGGATCGCTGTGTCCAGAATGCTCTGCCTCTGGGAGTGCTGATGGGCCAAGGTCTGCAGCAGGTGAGCAGCGAGTGGGCCCTGACGGCTAATGCTGATGGCCTTAGGGAAGTCCAGGTGGTCCACGTGGCTGAGTGATGACAAGGCAGCTGCAGGGAGGGACAGATGAGAAGTCCCAGCAAGAAGAGTGACCCCGATCATCCACTCCCACCTCACCCTCCAAACCCTGGGAATGCCAGCGGGCATGTCATTTGGTCCCCATGCCGTGTGACTGGCACTGAGCTGGGAAAAGATGTAAAATATCTCTGATAGTCTCACCTCTAACTCTTCACCCTAAAAAGTGAAAACACTGTTTGACATATCAACTCTCTGTTCTCTTCTCCTCCAAACTCCTCGTTTCAAAGCAATTGGAAGAGGAGTGGTGACCAGTTAACACTTGGTAATTGTGGTTGACTATGGAAGCCTGAATGTTCTCTTCCCTTCACCAACATTTTAGAAATTTCACTGCTCACAGGAAGGTCTGGAAGGTGGAGGAGGTAGACTGACCCCTCCAGGCTCAGTTCCTTGTGAGCACGTTTGGTTGGTGAAGAGCTGGATATTAACTTTGTCTCGCACATAGACTGACCCCTCCAAGCTCCGTTCCTTGTGAGCACGTTTGGTTGGTGAAGAGCTGGACAATAACTTTGTCTCGCACATAGACTGACCCCTTCAAGATCCATTCCTTGTGATCACGTTTGGTTGGTGAAGAGCTGGATATTAACTTTGTCTCGCACATAGACTGACCCCTCCAGGCTCCGTTCCTTGTGAGCACGTTTGGTTGGTGAAGAGCTGGATATTAACTCTGTCTCGCACATAGACTGACCCCTCCAGGCTCCGTTCCTTGTGAGCGCGTTTGGTTGGTGAAGAGCTGGATATTAACTCTGTCTCGCACATAGACTGACCCCTCCAGGCTCCGTTCCTTGTGAGCACGTTTGGTTGGTGAAGAGCTGGATATTAACTCTGTCTCACACATAGACTGACCCCTCCAGGCTCCGTTCCTTGTGAGCACGTTTGGTTGGTGAAGAGCTGGATATTAACTTTGTCTCGCACATAGGCTGACCCCTTCAAGCTCTGTTCCTTGTAAGCACGTTTGGTTGGTGAAGAGCTGGATATTAACTCTGTCTCGCACATAGACTGACCCCTCCAGGCTCCGTTCCTTGTGAGCACGTTTGGTTGGTGAAGAGCTGGATATTAACTTTGTCTCAGACAAGCAAGTCTTTCTGGTATTTTTGGTGCCATCACCTTGTCAATTGTTTTGTTCCCCTTTTCTTGTATTATTGCTCGTGTGCATATAGCCTGTGGGTTTTAGGAAGTGAAGCATCAAAACATTCTACTTTCAGTGAGCACCTTTAGAACTTCGGCATTTTCAAATAAGGTGCTATAGCATTCAGTGTTTCTCCTCTGCTTATGGAAGAAGACATGCATGTCTCCATCACTGTCCTAAGTAACCTTTACAGCACTTGCTGGAACTCTTTATTCTTCTAAAAACTTCATCAGAAAATCGTAATGAGTACATCGTTGGCACAGAATAGAGAATGCTGCTGCTAAGAAAAGACCTGCTACTTGGGAGCGGGAGAAGCTGTCTATGCGTTGCCTGGCAACCGCCCCTCCTCATCCTTCTTCTGAAAGGTCTCCCTGTTAGAACCACTGTCGTCATCAGTGGAGTAAAAATGGTCCCCTCTGGGCTGCTTCTCCTGGGTCGGGTACCAGCAAAGGAGTCTGGTCTCTGAGAGAATCTGATCATACCGTTTTGGCCATATGGGCTTTGTAGGTGACCATCAGGGTGGGGAGAGGTGGGTGCATGACCACTTAAACAAATGGGTCTGCTGCCACACAAAGCATAGAAATCGTGATACGAAACGGCTTTTGAAGGGATCTTACGGAAACCGCCACTCCCCAGGCTGCTGGAGGCTGGTGTGGATGTTGCTGCTGAGCCACCCCGATTCCCCCACCCAGGGCTGCTTGTCACAGAGCTGGGATGACAGGGGCTGCTGTTCACTTTAGAGATTCTGCTTTTCTCCTAGAATATGTTAGTGTGGTAGGAGACTTCTTCAGGGCTTAGTTACGTAAAGGTTGCATTTCATGAACTGTTTTCTTTCTCTTGCACCCTCTTTTCCGATGATCTGTTTGGAATCCAAGGTTGGTTTTCAGCTGAATTTTGCACACTAATGGAATTTTTAAGTAACTCATGGCTTAAACTATATTTCATATGTCAAAGGGATATGTTCGAAGCTAGAGTCAGATTCTTTTCTCATTGAATAAGGAATGTGTATTGATTTATATTAATAAAAAAAGTTGTAGAACAAATATTTGCAAATACATTTTTTCATATTGTTCAAATAAGTTATAAAAAGTAAACAGAAATATAGTTTTTTCCAACTTCCTTTTTCTGGTTATAATATTCCGATTTCTCTTCCTCATCAAAGGCTTAGAAGATATTTACTTTCTTTGTAAAGGTTAGCATTGGTTTCTGTGTTAAACTATCTATAGTTAAACTTTGATTATCCAAATGGAATGAGAGGATTTAATTATTGCTAAGCAGAGAGGTTTAAAATGGACGGGAAAAGAATTGGGGGAGTTTAATCTGTTTAGAATGATTGAGCATTATCTCTTCATCTTCCACGCCATTTCTTCAAAGTTCTCCATTGTTTTCCATTCATCTATAAAGGTGATGACCGCAGATCCTGGTATAAAGAAGACACCTGAATAGTAAACTTTGTGTTTGATAAATAGCCATTTCAGGAATTTGAAATACCATGGGTAAATATTTGAAAATTCTAAAAGGCAGAAATCAGTAGAAATATATGGGTAGACATTTTAAACTTCTAAAAGGCAGAAATCAGTAGAAATATTATAAGACTGAATTAATTTTTCATTAGACTTGTTTTAATCGAAGTAGCTGCAGTCTGGTATTAAAATCATCACACTGTCAATTGTTGTTGTTTTTTTTTTTAACTGTCTGTAGACCAAAATTACAAGAAGAAGAGAAACACACAAAAGATATTTGGTAAAGGCAGGTGGTCTTGATGAATAATGTTCCTTTCATTAACATATTTCCCTTATTAACTGTGTAATTAATTGTACATAGCCAAGGGAAGCTATGGAAATTGCATTTTGAGATGTATCAAAGCTGACTTATGCTTCAGACTTCCATGCAATTTACCATTAATGAAGCCAGAGATGGAAGCCTCAAATCTATAATTATTACTTACTGTTTGAATGACAAGCAAAGAATTTTATCAGCAGAGTTTTAAATGAAAGGGGATTAGCAGCTAATGTTGAAATTGTTAATCTTTCTTATGAAAATAATTTTGAAGAAAATGTTTTAGTGGAAAGAGAGGGTTGGGGAAGTATTTGCCATTAAAATAGCGATTTCCTGATACTTCATGTGACTTTGTCTACATTTGACAGCAGGGTGCAAATATTTTTGAAAGTGAATGAATATTTTATAGGGTCCAGAGCTGCTCATGCATTCTGGGAATGGATTATGCAATAGTTCCAAATGTCCTGGCTGGGGTGAGAGACTGTAAGCTAGCCAGAGGAAAGAGCTGAGGCTAAGAAAATAAAATATAGGAGAAAATTATAGAAAATCCAAATATCCTGGCTGGGGTGAGAGTCTGTAGGCTAGCCAGAGAAAACAGCTAAGGCTAAGAAAATAAAATATAGGAGAAAATTCTAGAAAATCCAGATATCCTGGCTGGGGTGAGAGTCTGTAAGCTAGCCAGAGAAAAGAGCTGAGGCTAAGACAATAAAATATAGGAGAAAATTCTAGAAAAATGAAAATTGATTTATTGTCCCAGATCTGTACCCTTCTCCCCCTCTGATTGTTCATTTGATTTTAGATGGTGAATGACAAATATTGGTGAAGAAAATCATTCCATGAAACACTGGTAACCATTTGTCCGAAACGCCTTCATGGCAGCACTGCCGTGGCTCAGTACGTTGCACCTGCACTTCCAAAGTGAAGGTGACTGTTACCTGAAACCCATGTGCCTGGCACACATGACCAGCCTTGGACCACAAGAGGCCTCTGATCAGAAACTGGGAGGCACTCCCACATTCCCACAATGAAATTCCGTGGGTGCCTGTACCCTGAGTTCATCCAACACATGGTTACTGATCATGTAGGGTGTACCAGGCTATGTCAGACGTTAGAGACACCATGAAGAGCAAACAGTTAGCTTATGGGGAGTGCCTAACACACACCTGCCATTTACATCTTTGTCCTCATGATTCTTCCCACTGAACCGATGGCGCTGACCCAATATACGTGGCGCTGGCTGGTTAGAGCCCGTGTCGCTGTGGACAGGAGAAAGGACGTCCAGGGAGATGGACCAGTGTGCCGTCCTTCACGTGTGTTCTGGACTTAACGTCACACTCAAGACATGCTGGCTGGTCGGAACATCTGGGACCTGGAGGCCTGTTAGGTTCTTTAGAAAGTTCTGGGCTCCTCCCACACGTGGTGTCCAAGGACAACAGGCAGGTGACCACGTCCACTGCAGATGTGCAGTTTTCATCTCTTAAAAATTCTGGTTTTCTCAAACTTGCTGTCTCCCTGGTTTCAGTTTGAAATGTATTTAATGGGCTAGAACCCCTGTCAGCCTACGTCAGCCTGTGAATCTTTCACAGAATTGTTTTGTGTTGTCTGGAAAGCAGTTCATGATTGCAGGAGTCATTTAATAACTGGAGCCCCGGGGGTCTGGAAGAGGTCGTACGGCCCCTCTGACCTGTGGGGGATAATTCACTCCCAGGACCATGCCCGGTCGCGATGCATTGACAACGCAGCCCTGTGTGCACACAGGCACCCGGATGCCTTGGTCTGTGTTTCAGGAGTCGCCTCATCTGTGGACAAGCACACCATGGCGTCCCAGGTTAGGTTAGTGATTCGGTTGTTTTTACATTTTAAATTTGGGGTTTAGCTATGGGCAGTTAATTTTCTATGGTACTTTGAGCAAACTTACTTTGACGAAAGCTGAATAGTGCCATTCAATATCTGAATGTCTTGCCCATGTAACAAAAGCATGAAGGCTATTGGAAATATCAGTTGTGGATAGAATTTTTCAGATTTTTATCCAGACTTTTAACTTCAGGTAACTTAAGGGTAGGTATGACCTTGCTTCTCAGATCAAATCATTAGGGTCTTTCCTTGCTGTGGTTCTGTGAGGGGTGAAGAGTTTAAACAAAATATTTTGCAAGCTAAAGAGCTGAAGACATCTTAGGTGTGTGAGGAAGGGCAGGTCAGATGAGCAGACGGGAATCCTAGGACGTGTTGCCTGCAGGACGTGGTGCACCCTGCCCAGTTCTCTCATTCGCCCGCCTCCACTGCTGTTCCCCACACGCTGTTCCCCACGCGCTGTTCCCCACGCGCTGTTCCCCACGCCACAGCCACTGCCTGCTCTTCCATGGTGGGCTGCAGCAGTCCTGACTTACATCCGGCACTGCCACCTGGGAACCAGGGTGGTCTTTCAAAAGCGCCACCATCAACCACCATCACAAGCATCTTTGGCTTAAAACTCATGAAGGCTTCCCGTGGCTCTTAAAATAAACTGCTGAGTCCTTGCAGGCCAACAGCTCCTGGTCTGCCGGGCACCGTTGCCCTCACATCCATCCCTTCTCTGCAGCCCCGACCTTCCCTCCTCCCGGAGTGGCCACGCCCTCCCGCCCTGGGCTCCAGCCTTCACTGCCCTTCCCTGTAGGGCCCCCACCCCCACTCAGGCCCTGCCCAGGTCCTTAGCATCGGGGACTCGGCCCATGGCTCTGAGAGTTTACCCTTCAGAGGGGCCCCCTCAGTGCCATCCCAGGTGCACCCTGTCCCCACACCCAGGCTCTGCGTCGTGACTCTTGTCCGTGTCTTCTTACTACTCACTGTTGTCTGAAATCACTTTTTAAAGCTGTGTTTATCTACTTGCAGATGGTCTGCCCTCCAGCTAAAGAAATTAATGAGGCCAGGCGTTGTAGCTCATGCCTATAATCCCAGTACTGTGGGAGGCCAAGGCAGGCAGATCACCCGAGGTCAGGAGTTTGAGCCCAGCCTGGCCAACATGGTAAAACCCTGTCTCTACTAAAAATACAAAAATTTTGTTTTCGTATGATGGTTTGCACCTGTAGTCCTAGCTACTTGGGAGGCTGAGGCAGGAGAATTGCTTGAACCCAGGAGGTGGAGGTTACAGTGAGCTGAGATCATACCACTGCACTCCAGCCTGGGCAACAGAGTGAGACTCTGTCTCAAAAAAAAAAAAAAAAAAAAAGAAAAGAAACTAAAGAAATGAGCCACATGAGGACAGGGTCTTTGGCCAGCTAACTACTGTGCTCCCAAACCTAGGTCATCCCTGGCTTATAGGACGTGCTTAATCAAACTGGGTGACTGAAGGGACAGATGACTAGACCACCACAACATCAGCAGGAATCCGACAGAAATGACAGCAGCTCTTAGCCCTCTGTCCCAAAACCAGATGAGGCATTCACATTTCACTTAGAATGCCAAGCAGACCTCTTTTGCCCTAAATTTAAATATTAATAGCTGTACATTTATGGAAAACATAGTATAATTCTCTGAATTATTTTCCATTGCTTATAAGCATTCATCTCTGTATTTCACCTATGTTCACATAACCTTAATTTTTAAGATGTTAAATAAGATAATAAGATTCATAAAATTGTTCATTTAAAATTCTTTGCACTTCTCTGAGAATGACAGCCTGAAATACAAAGTGATGCCTCTGTCATCATCCCCATTATTAAACAGCTTCTTTCTTAGTCTTTCTGCAGGTGACCCCTGTCACCCCCTCCTACGCACACTCCCTAATATGATATCTTGCTAAAAAATGCCCAGCGTAAAACAATCCATCAATCGCATGAAAGAACAAGACTTTCCCCTACTTAGTAAGAGTAGGTGGTAAGGAAAAAATTACTTATCTTTTTAAGTTTATTAATTAGAACATTTCTAGAACACAATGTGTTCACTATTAACATCTTCCATTGGGGTTTTTGTTGTTAAGTCTTTATCAAATTGTCATATTTTTCTGTAAATGTGTAACAGAAGTTTAGTGGAAGTCATAAACTGAAATCGAGGATCACCGGGTGTTGGTGCACCAGGCCACCTTTCCACGCATTGCAGGTCTTCATGCAGTCCTTCTAGAGGTGAGGCAGAGACTGGGCCGGCTGCGGACTCCAGGATGTACCCTGCAGGTCACCCAGGCATTGTGTAAGAACTCCTTTGTCAGTGTGATTTCTTACAACTCTGGACTTTGTTATCGATTTGGAACACCAAAAGCCAAATTATAATAAAAATACACTAATTAAAGTTTCT
Source organism: Pan paniscus (assembly GCF_029289425.2). Classification (NCBI taxonomy): domain Eukaryota; kingdom Metazoa; phylum Chordata; class Mammalia; order Primates; family Hominidae; genus Pan; species Pan paniscus. The sequence continues at coordinate 194,089,991 of NC_073255.2, read as the reverse complement.
ACTCAATCAAGATGGAGCCAGTTTTCATGTCCTCTTAACACACCACTTTGCAAAGAGTTAACCTTCCTTTCCCTTTGCTCTTCCGAAAGTACGTAAGGTCTGTGATCGTGTCCCAGTGCCTCTATTAGAGGCAAGGAATCTGTCCTCTTACAGTGTTTTTCTAACAGGACTTTGAAAAAAGCATGTCATTTTCTTGACAGCCTTATCTGAAGGGCATTCTTAATTCTCTCTTTTTTTTTTTTTTTTTGAGACGGAGTCTTGCTCTGTCGCCCAGGCTGGAGTGCAGTGGCACAATCTCGGCTCACTGCAAGCTCCGCCTCCCGGGTTCACGCCGTTCTCCTGCCTCAGCTGTGTAGCTGGGACTACAGGTGCCCACGACCACACCCGGCTAATTTTTTGTATTTTTAGCAGAGACGGGGTTTCACCGTGTTAGCCAGGATGGACTCGATCTCCTGACCTCGTGATCCGCCCGCCTTCGCCTCCCAAAGTGCTGGAATTACAGGCGCCCGCCACCACGCCTGGCTAATTTTTTGTATTTTTAGTAGAGACAGGGTTTCACCGTGTTAGCCAGGATGGTCTCGATCTCCTGACCTCGTGATCCGCCCGCCTCAGCCTCCCAAAGTGCTGGGATTCTTAATTCTCAGTGAGTGAATTTATTTTTCAATGATGAAAAAGTTTTAAATAAAGCAGATAGTTCAGTAGCGTTCCCGGTCTCAAAACCAACATGCACCACACGTTGTTTTCCCTTCTACGCTTTGTTCCTGCCGCTGCTACTTCACCTTCTCCACCCGAACTGCATACCAACTGGGGACTTTCTCCGGAAGATTCCATTTTGAAGTATTTGAACTTTTCTCCACTACCTTAATGGTTTATAATTTTCTGTTACTCCACAGTTTGATTGGTAACAAGGCAAAGAATGGAAATGAATTTCTAAGTCACATTAAGACGCAGGGAGAACAGTTTTCAAGGGTGTCTGGGCTTGCCAGAGATTCTAGGTGGTCCTCAGAATAGGTCAGCTGGAGACAAAACTCTGAGAGAAAGAGCTTGGAATAAATGGCATTAATTCACATCCATCAGGGAAGCCAGTTGTGGTGCCCACAGGAGGAGGCTTTTGCCAGTTTCATCTGTGTTGCCCACTTCCCAGTTCCCTGGGGTAAGGGAAGCATATGACTTACTGCAGATACGTGTGGGAATGCCTCCTCCTTACAAACAAGTTGTCAGGAAAGCAGTTTTTAAAATGTGATCAAAAGAGAGAAGACCCCATGAATGGTCTTTCACACACTCTTGTTAATTCCTTGGGTCCCATTTCTACTTCTTTTTGGCTTTGTACGGATGACCCAGAGGCTGAATTCCAAAACCGTGTGTTTGCTTCTCCCGAGCAAACTCCACCCTGGCATGCAGGCACACTTTGAGTTGGCTGCCGTGGGCCTGTGCCTTTTGGTAATGTGTGCATATCTGCCCTGCATCTCAAGTTGCTTGTTTGGAGAGCCGGAACAATGCCTGTTTCAGCTGTTGAGTAAGACCCGTAATTCCATGGCAAGTCAAAGGTGCTGCCGTGACGGGCACACGGTGTGTTAGAGGAGCGGGATGGTGAAGAAGCCGGTTCACTCCCTGCCGCCTCACGTTGTGGGCATTGCTTTCTGAGAGTCAGATGGCAAGTTGAATATGGTCGTATGGGTCGGGATTCCTGTTTCAGGAAGAGCTTTCTTAAACTAAGAAATAGTGAAACTATCTTCTGATCCTTTAACCATTATCTGTTCTTCTTTGTGTTTACATGTACTACTTTGAATTTCTAATTTTAAATATTTTAACATTCCTGCTGCATAGTATTAACAAATAATATTTAAAATATGCCAGATGCAGCAATCTACAGACAATAAAATACCTTCTCATCAAGGGTTTGCTGCTCCCGAAGCCCCCATAGCTGTGTGTGCTGAGCCAGGACAATCAACCTCATCGAACTTCTCCTTTCGTCTTTTCACAGTTTTGCTTGGAATTCAATTGTCCTACTTTTGGAATTCAAAAATTTAACATGAATATTTCCCGTTCATGTATTAATGAAGACAGGTGACTGTGTTTATTTTTAAAGAAAGAAAAGGTCATCATTTCCCCAAGTGGCAGTGGAAGCAGCTTAGTCCTTGCTTTTAAAAGCATTATTCTAACTTGTGACTTCAACACAGAAACCTGTGGTCTCGTCACAAGAAGGAAAATGTAAAGGGATTCTATTCTTCGTTTTAACAAAAGGTTTGATTGTAATGTTCAGTAAATTAAAGGGCATTGTGCTGCAATAGACGCCATTGTAGAAAAGAGAAGTACAGCCTTCCCAGTAATGACTGGGTTCCCCATAGCCCAGCTTTCTTTAACACGCCTTGTCTACAGTGGGAAGAAGTCTCCACTGCTGGCAGCATCGTTGTAGGAACGAAGTTTCACCAGGACAGTTTCCACTCGTCCCATATTCGAAGACCCATGGAGTGATGATGGGCGCCTCCAGTCATCCGTGGGGACTCACTTTCCACTGCACGAGTGGTTTGATTGATGAGAAATAATGCCAGATGGACCGGCTTTTGCTCATTTTTAAATAGTCCACTGAGTTTTAGGACTCCTTAGGAGTTTTAGTATTGCATGGTGGGAGTTTATTCTCATTATTATTTTTAATAATAATAATAAATCATCTTGCACCTCTCAGTATCTCACTTCTTCATTGTTACAGCCAACAGATAGATGCCAAAATAACCTAATTTCTGTGACTCTGAATGGAGCTGAAATAGCACTGACCTGCTCCAGCCTTTCTTCTGCCTCCCCATGGGTTCTGCGGTGTCTTTGGCAGCAGGGTCTGCTGGAACAGGTGAGTCAGCATTGGCTGACCCAGGATCCCAGTGCCTGTGGACGGGATTCACATGGAACCACATCTGGACCCTTTACGAGTCTCCAGATGCACTACCCCAGTACTCAGAGGTGGCAGCTGCACTTCCTCCTGGTGCCAACAGGAAGATGAGTATGGCTCGTGTGAGCGGGTCCTGCATCAGATGCACATGGGATGCTGGTGTGCTCTTCCCACCGGAGAAATTGTCCTTGTTAACTAGCAGTTTAGTGTCACATAGTCTGTTAAACAGGCATTTCGTAGTATTTCCTCTCCTGAAGACAGCACAGGATGCCATGTCCTTTCCCCGTGAAGGCCTCAGTTGAACGCCTGTTCCCACCCCGTGCTGGCTTGCTGCATGTGGTGAAATATAATTCTTATTTTCAGTAAATGGGATGATTAACTGAGTGATCCTGGAAACCGACCCTCAATGTCGACACCAGTAAGGCGGTGCCATAAAACAGGTTCAGGATATGATGTGAGCGCCGGGTCCTGCATCAGACGCACACGGGATGCTGGTGTGCTTTTCCCACCGGAGAAATTGTCCTTGTTAACTAGCAGTTTAGTGTCACATAGTCTCTTAAACAGGCATTTCCTAGGATTTCCTCTCCTGAAGACAGGCCATGAAATATTTCCTTCTTCAAAAAGGAAGTGAACAGAAGAGAGTGGACATGTTGTATTTCCTTAAACAAGAGGATAAGAGTCTCCCCAGAACCGCAGTGCAGCCACAGAGCATGGGAGGGAACTCAGGAGTCTTTCCAGTACCCTCTTCCTCTACTGAAACACTGAGACCCTCCCGCACCCCATCCCCAGGGCACACACCTTCTACTGTGTCTCCCATATTCACGCATTACCCCTCAAAACCTCCTTGGGAACACAGACTCTGGCTCTCCCCTGTGAGCTGTGATGACCAGGTTACGAAGGGGTGCACCCGTGGGGCTCAGTGAGATGGCCTGACTTGCCGGAAGGCTCCACGCCAAAAAGTAGCTGTGGGAGGGACCCACACCGTTCTGTGTAAGACTGTTAAGAACTCTATCAACACGAAGTCCAGTGCCTTCCCAGTGTGTTCATGTGCGTTCGTGTTCCACAGAAGCTCCTTTCCATGTTCATCTCTGTGAGTGACGGGGTGGTTCCTCTCCTGAAGAGAAGGTGTTCTTGCAATCTTTAACAGACACTGTTGTGTTCTGGACTGTCTGTGCTCCGTGTTCCTAGAAATCACCCCCTTGACCTCAAGGTGTTGACCATTTGACCGGAAGACGGTGCTGACGACATTTGGGCTATGTAATACCTTGTGAACACATTCCCCGTCAAAGTGTTCATGGCAATCACACTTTTGTTACACAAATTTTGGGGTTCTGTGAATAATGATTCCATTAAATGTGGAAGCCAGTTGGTTTGCCTGACGCATGGAGGCTGTTTCCTCCAAAAGCCGTCTAGCAGCACCCGGTCTTGTGACCCAGTGACTGGCCTTAATGCTCCAACCCTAAATGGTCTCATAGGATGAGCTAGAAAACACCGTGAGACAGGGACTGGCAGGATGGGTTCAGAAAACACCGTGAGACAGGGACTGGCAGGATGGATTCAGAAAACACCGTGAGACAGGGACTGGCAGGATGGATTCAGAAAACACCATGAGACAGGGACTGGCAGGATGGATTCAGAAACGGGAGAAGGATGACAGGGGAAACCTTAGATTGAGTTCATATCTCTAACAAAGTAGATTTTGTGAGCGCTGATGGTGTCATTCTCAAAGGGTGAGAACGCGAAAAAGAATGCAGCCACATCTTCGGCTGCTGTGGTGTGGATGTCGTGTGCTCTGGGATCTACGTCAGATAGTGAATGTTGGCAACATCCTTGGGAAACCCACTTCCTGAGTCCCCGTAGCTTTCTCCATGAATGGTTTGATCTAGGAATTCACTCTTCCACAAGCACATCATGTCTAGGCCCTCAGGAAGTATGAGAATTTGAGAAGGTTGGAGACACCTTTTCACTCAGGGCTTATCTAGAAACAGCATAAGTAAAATTCCCTTAATGGAGTTTAAAAATATGAAAATGTCAGACTGAGTTCTCCCAGCCAAGAGCCCTTCAAAACCCAAGATTATAGAGCAAGCAGCTCTAAAAGACGAAAGACACACCTCCAAACGCTTCCTAAGGATCAGGGAACAGACAGCAACTCCAACTTCCCTAAGCACTTCAGCCTGCATCGACTGAGATTCACCACCAATTCTTCGCTCCCTATTTTCACTCTTCATGGATTTCCTGACGTGAGCACGCATTGTGGTGCAGTCCCGCCTTCGCTGGCTCACTCCCCCTGGTATTGTCAGCCTCAGTCAGCTCATTCTAGAGCTTTCTTCATAAAGCTTCGACTCAGAGGCACTGACGGAGAGCCCAGAGCAAGGAGCTGTGTGAAGTGGGACACGGTGTGAGAAGGGGTCCCTGACCACCAGGAGCTCACGCCCCAGAGGAGACCCAGCTGCAGGTGTGGTGCACACTGGTGCCTGGAGGCCACTGAGAAGGCTCCAGGGGAGATGGAGCACCCCACCTGGGACCTGGACCGTGGAGAATGAGAGAGATGTGAAAAAAGGAGAAGAGTTGTGGAGAAGACTTGTAGAGAAGAGCTCTCTGAACTGTTGCTCTTCCAAATTTATACGACTGCTGTTAGGTTCAGGTTGTTACAGGAACACTCAATGAGCTGACACCTGTCTGTCATGAGTTACAGTGATGTTTGCTGGGCAACCCCAGAAAGGAAGATGGCAGCAAGGTCATGTATAGTAAAACATTCCAAGTTCCTTATGCTCCTTTTTGGAGAAGTTCTTCCAAGTTTCAGAAGATTCAAAGGCAGTGTTTTGGATGCCCATCATCAAAATAAAATGTTTACCTATAATATAAATCACTTGTAGAGATTTCCAGGTTATGCATTATTATTCCACAGATATTGGCTGAGTGCTTGCTGCCTGTGCTGAGCAGCTGAAACACAGTCCCTGCCCTAAAAAAATTAATCTCATGAGAAGAATCAGAGCTTGAAACCCACAGTTAAAGCACCAGGCAGAATGTGACGAATGCCACAGAGACGTATGTTTGAAGTAGTAACTGTTTGATGTGGGGGGTGGGTTATAGGGAAGAAAGATCATGGGGTGGGGTAGGTAATGGGCATGTCCTGACCGGACTCCTGGAGGAGGAAGTGGTGTCTGAACTGCACCTTGAAGTCTGGGTCGGTTCATTACAGAAAAATCAGCACAAAATGTAGAGAAGGATGGCGGTGGGGACGGGCAAAGGCTGAGAAGCAGTCTTATGGGATAGAAAGTATCGGATTAGTAAAAGGAAATTCAGAAAAAGGACAATGCTAGTCTAGGCACCCTTGGTAATTTTTTAAATAGGTTATATTTTGCACCAGAAACGCCAACCTGGTCGTTCAGTGAAAAAGCAACTGGAAAGGGGAGGCGATGGTAAGAAGATCAGCAAGAAGGCTGCAGTGACGGGCCAGGAGAAAACCCACAGGGCATTTCAGAGGCCAGGCCCAGGCTTTGGTGCTGCCACTGGCTGCTGGGGGCTGTGGACCAATTGCTTACCTTCTCTAGGCCTTGGTTTCCTTATCTGTAAGATGTGAGCCTCATCTCTGCATTTTTTCACTTTAAAGAAGTAAATTCTATTCTGTTGAGGATGTCCAAAGCTGAAATGAAGGTACTCAGCACTGGGGGAAAAGGTTGCCTTACAGTTTGCTGTGGGCCCTGGGGTTATTCATTGCATTCTGCTTATCTTCATTTTCTTTTCTTTTCTACATGTGCTATTTATGTAACAAAAGTTGCAGTGCCTTAAGAAACTAAGCCGTCCCACCACCACACTCTCTCACACATGCACTCATCTATAAAATAAAAGAATTTCAATGTCAAGGTTTTTTTTCTGAGCTAACTTTATGTTTTTTTTCCATTTATTGGGGTACACGTGGTATTTAGTTACATGAATAAGTTCTTTAGTGGTGATTTGTGAGATTTTGGTGACATATCACCTGAGCAGTAAACACTGCACCATATTTGTTAATCTTTTATCCCTCGCCCCCCTCCTTCTCCTCCCCTCAAGTCCCCAAAGTCCATTGTATCTTTCTTATGCCTCTGCATCCTCATAGCTTAGCTCCCACGTATCAGTGAGAACATATGGTTGGGTTTTCCATTCCTGAGTTACTTCACTTGGAAGAATAGTCTCCATTCTCATCCGGGTCACTGCAAATGCTGTTAATTCATTCCTTTTTATGGCTGTGTAGTATTCCATCATATGTATATACCACAGTTTCCTTATCCTCTCATTGATTGATAAGCATTTGGGTTTGTTCCACAATTTTGTAGTTGTGAATTGTGCTGCTATAAACATGCGTGTGCAAGTATATTTTTCGTATAATGGCATCTTTTCCTCTAGGTAAATACCCAGTAGTGGGATTGCTGGATCATATGGTATTTCTACTTTTAGTTCTTTAACAAATCTCCACACTGTTTTCTATAGTGGCTGTACTAGTTTACATTCCCATCAGCAGCGAAGAAGTGTTCCCTGTTCACTGCATCCACACCAACATCTACTGTTTATTGATTTTTTGGTTATGGCCATTCTTGCAGGAGGAAGGTGGTATCGCATTGTGGTTTTGATATGCATTTCCCTGATCATTAGTGATGTTGAGCATTTTTTCATATGTCTGTTGGTCATTTGTATATCTTCTTTTGAGAATTGTCTATTCATGTCCTTAGCCCAGTTTTTGATAGGATTGTGGTTTTTTTTCTTACTGATTTGTTTGCTTAAATGTCAGTTTTAAAAACACCTATAGCTAAATGCCCACTATCAGGGAAAAGCCACAAATACTGTTTAAATTACATGTTAATTTCCTAATAATTCCAGAAGACGTCTGAGTAGAGTTGCTATACTTGTCCAAGTTCACATGCAGGACGACCACAGTATAGACGGCCCCCAACTTATGATGGTTTGACTTTACAGTGGTGCAGAAGCAACACGCATTAAATAGAAACCGAACTTCAAGTACCCATGCAACCATTCTGTTACTCACTTTCAGTTCAGTGTTCAATGAATCACCTAAGATATTCAACACTTTATCCTCAGTAGGCTTTGTGTGAGATGGGTTTGCCCAGCAGCAGAGGAAGGTAGGTATTCTGAGCATGTGTAAGGCAGGCTAGGCTCAGCTGTGACACTCAGTAGGTTACCTGTGTTCAATGCACTTTTTTTTTTTTTTGAGACGGAGTTTCACTCTTGTCACCCAGGCTGGAGTGCAATGATGCGATCTTGGTTCACTGCAACATCCGCTTCCCAGGTTCAAGCGATTCTCCTGCCTCAGTCTCCCGAGTAGCTGGGCTTAGAGGTGCCCGCCACCATGCCCGACTAATTTTTGTATTTTTAGTAGAGACAAGGTTTCACCATGTTGGCCAGGCTGGTCTCGAACTCCTGGCCTCAGGTGATCCACCCGCCTCAGCCTTCCAAAGTGCTAGGATTATAGGCGTGAGCCACCGAGCCCGGCCTCAATGCACTTTCAACTTAAGAAGCTCTTGGGCCATAACCCATCATAAGTAGGGGAGCATCTGTACTAAGCTCCCGTGGTACCTTTTGGTTTTGCTTTCATTGTTTAAAACATTACTTTGCTATGAAGGCCTAGCTTCCCCACAGACTCACAGATGAAAAGCATCTTATCTACAAGCCATGAAAGAGAAAAAAGACTCCTAAGATGTAGTTGGGGGATATTTCATCAGTTTAATATCACAAAGGATGTTTCATGAAAAATACTGATAGAAGAATACAGAACAGATCAAATTGAAATGAGCAGAACGGGACAAACACAGCACACTGGAGTGGCGTGTGCAGAGAGACGCCAGCTCTATCTCAGTTTTAATAGAGTCACGTGCCTCTGCAGATGCCTTCATTCTCCGTGAAAAAACATCGCGTCAGTATCCACCTCTTCCTCCCTCCTACCACCCAACCTTGGGCCACACAGGCTCAGTTTATATTTTTGCCATAAATTTAGAAATTCAAGAGAACTTAGAGTGTAATTTTGCTTCCCGTAGTTAGGATAAATGTGAGAATTTAAATAGCTGTAGTTTATACGAATTAAGATAATATCCAGTGCCTCTTTTGCAGATAATATTTTCGATTGGATTAAACCTGCTAGGGTTCATCATTTTAGAACCCATCATGTTTTATTGAAGGAAGCCCATTTGTTTGTGATAGATTTTATGAAAAGAGCATTTTCCAAAGAAAAGCTAGGACCCAGAATGATTTTGCCAGGAATCATTTTCGACCTACCTATTTGTAGAACTCTACATAAGCCCAACTTGAGAAAAGTAGCCACAGAAACAGACTGGGACTATCCTTTCACCGTAACTATCCACCTCCCAGCTTCCCTCACACACCAGATTTGGGCTAGATGAGCTGGTCGGTATTTTCACAAAACTTCAATATTATATCATCCAAAAATGTTTTTCCTATTAGGGTAACTTTGGTACAAAAATATGAATTTGATGTTCCATAATGATTGTCTCAAAAGAAAGAATGTGTAGCATTTCCTAGATTGAGCCATTTGAATTTTGCCTAATTTCATAACTCGAGACATCTCTGTGGGGTGCTTCTTCCATGCACAAGGAAACCACAAGGCTTCCTGGGTGTCGGGGCTGGTGACGGGAGTAGATGAACTCGTTCGTTTTGGCTCAGAGCAGCCCTGATGTTTCTGTTCCTGGCGCGGGTGTGCTCCCAAGGCTCAAGGTGTGGTGGGGGAAAAGCATTCGCTGCATGGAGCGGGCAGTCGGTGCGGCTTCTCAACGGCACTGGAGTCCCTCTGCTTTTCCCAACTAGCTCAAGCAGGGCCATGGTGGGGGTGACAGTGACAACCTGGGACCTCCCAACAGACGGCCTTAGAGTGCCCACCCTGAGCCAGGCGATTGTCCCTCACCACCACACCCACCCAGATGCGGGGGTGTCGCGCAAACAGCACAGGTGCCCGATGCACCTGCTCCCGTGTGAGCTGGGCCAGCACAGCAGGGTGTGTGTTTGCTGCATGGGTGCAGGTTGGCTGTGGTCAAAACTTCCACTAGACGGCACGATGAGCTGAGATTCCTGCCTCGCCGTGTCCAGCCCTCCCTCCCTCTGTGTCTCTTTCTCCACCTGTCTCCTGGAATGGGCCCCAGTGGGCAGGGAGGGACCATCCCAGCTCCTGGGATCAATCAAAGGGGATGTCAGGGCCTGACATTGGAATGCGTGGCTGCTTTGCAGCAAAGGACCATGTGTGCACATGCATGCTTTATTTTCTCATGTGGACACACTTGGAACCTGTGTCTACACATGACACACAGCACCTTGCAAATCCACAAGCAGAGTGACAGCAGACGAGGCCGTCACTTCCTGTGGTGCCATAGTGCAGCTGGGTTTGGTCCTGTGAAATGTTCTTTCTTAAAATCAGGGCGAGTTCTCAACGGAACAGCTGAATAAGAACCGAGTGGGCTGTGCTGGCGGCATGGGGGTTTTTGTGGAAGGGAATTTTCAGGAGGCCTTTGTTTCCTTGTCTACTCATAGTAATGCTCACCGACAAGCGCCAGAAAAATTAAGATTGAAACAGCCAAGGATTAAAATATTTGCTTCCATCCATTTGTGTTTGTTTCATGCTAGAAGCTGTCCCGCATTTTGCACAGATCAGAGCAACCGAGTCTCTCAACTGCATCACACCCAGTGGGTTCAGAAAAGTGTGCCGGTTTTAAGAAAAATGACTTCCATGCAAGCAGAAATGGGCACGCGGAGCAGCCCCACCGAGAGCTTGGTCTGAGCTCCCTGGCCCTGTCATTAAATCATGTGATAATTGTTGCCATCTCAGCGGTAAACTGATTCCCAGACACCGGAGTTTATATTTACATATGTAAAATGTGTGTTAACAATGCACATATTTCACTTCACAGTCGCATGGTATGATATCCATTGTGCACCGTAGCACAACGTCGCACCACGGCCCAGGCTTGTGAGCATCGCAGGCACGGCCCAGGCTTGTGAGCAAGGTGGGCACGGCCCACGCGGCGTGTGCGAAGGCCTCCGCTGCCTTTTGTGCGTCTGCCAGTCTGGGCTCACCACCTAGGCATGCTCCTGACCCTGTGTTTCCCTTTCAGTCCTACATGGAGGACCACCTGAAGAACAAGAACCGGCTGGAGAAGGAGTGGGAAGCGCTGTGCGCCTACCAGGCGGAGCCCAACAGCTCGTTCGTGGCCCAGAGGGAGGAGAACGTGCCCAAGAACCGCTCCCTGGCTGTGCTGACCTGTACGTACCAGCCCCAGGGGCAGGAAGCCTGGGTTACGGGCGGTGGAAACTGGCCGTGCTGACCTGTGTGTACCAGCCCTAGGGGCGGGAGGCCTGGGTTACAGGAGGGGGAAACTGGCCGTGCTGACCCATACATACCAGCCCCGGGGATGGGAGGCCTGGGTTACAGGCAGTGGAAACTGGCCGTGCTGACCTGTACATACCAGGCCCGAGGGCAGGAGGCCTGGGTTCCGGGCGGAGGAAACTGGCCGTGCTGACCTGTGTGTACCAGCCCTAGGGGCAGGAGGCCTGGGTTACAGGCAGTGGAAACTAGCCGTGCTGACCTGTACATACCAGCCTCGGGGGCGGGAGGCCTGGGTTACAGGAGGGGGAAACTGGCCGTGCTGACCCGTACATACCAGCCCCAGGGGCAGGAGGCCTGGGTTACAGGCACTGGAAACTAGCCGTGCTGACCCGTACATACCAGCCCCGGGGGCGGGAGGCCTGGGTTACAGGAGGGGGAAACTGGCCATGCTGACCTGTACATACCAGCCCCGGGGGCAGGAGGCCTGGGTTACAGGAGGGGGAAACTGGCCGTGCTGACCCGTACATACCAGCCCCGGGGGCGGGAGGCCTGGGTTACAGGAGGGGGAAACTGGCCATGCTGACCTGTACATACCAGCCCTAGGGACAGGTGGCCAGGGTGACAGGAGGGGGAAACTGGCCATGCTGACCCGTACATACCAGCCCCGGGGGCAGGAGGCCTGGGTTACAGGAGGGGGAAACTGGCCATGCTGACCCGTACATACCAGCCCCGGGGGCGGGAGGCCTGGGTTACAGGAGGGGGAAACTGGCCATGCTGACCTGTACGTACCAGCCCTAGGGACAGGTGGCCAGGGTGACAGGAGGGGGAAACTGGCCATGCTGACCCGTACATACCAGCCCCGGGGGCAGGAGGCCTGGGTTACAGGAGGGGGAAACTGGCCGTGCTGACCCGTACATACCAGCCCCGGGGGCGGGAGGACTGGGTTACAGGAGGGGGAAACTGGCCATGCTGACCTGTACGTACCAGCCCTAGGGGCAGGTGGCCAGGGTGACAGGAGGGGGAAACTGGCCATGCTGACCCGTACATACCAGCCCCGGGGGCAGGAGGCCTGGGTTACAGGTGGGGGAAACTGGCCATGCTGACCTGTACATACCAGCCCCAGGGGTGGGAGGCCTGGTTACGGGTGGGGGAAACTGGCCATGCTGACCTGTGTGTACCAGCCCCGGGGGCGGGAGGCCTGGGTTACAGGCGGTGGAAACTGGCCGTGCTCACCTGTACATACCAGGCCCGAGGGCAGGAGGCCAGGGTTCTGGGCGGAGGAAACTGGCCGTGCTGACCTGTGTGTACCAGCCCCGGGAACGGGAGGCCTGGGTTACAGGAGGGGGAAACTGGCCGTGCTGACCTATACATACCAGCCCCGGGGACGGGGGGCCTGGGTTACGGGCGGTGGAAACTGGCCGTGCTGACCTGTACGTACCAGCCCTAGGGGCAGGTGGCCAGGGTGACAGGAGGGGGAAACTGGCCGTGCTGACCTGTACGTACCAGCCCCAGGGGCAGGTGGCCAGGGTGACAGGAGGGGGAAACTGGCCGTGCTGACCTGTACGTACCAGCCCTAGGGGCAGGTGGCCAGGGTGACAGGAGGGGGAAACTGGCCGTGCTGACCTGTACGTACCAGCCCCAGGGGTGGGAGGCCTGGGTTATGGGCGGGGGAAACTGGCCGTGCTGACCTGTGTGTACCAGCCCCAGGGGTGGGAGGCCTGGGTTATGGGCGGGGGAAACTGGCCGTGCTGACCTGTACGTACCAGCCCTAGGGGCAGGTGGCCAGGGTGACAGGAGGGGGAAACTGGCCGTGCTGACCTGTGTGTACCAGCCCCAGGGGTGGGAGGCCTGGGTTATGGGCGGGGGAAACTGGCCGTGCTGACCTGTACGTACCAGCCCTAGGGGCAGGTGGCCAGGGTGACAGGAGGGGGAAACTGGCCGTGCTGACCCGTACATACCAGCCCCGGGGGCAGGAGGCCTGGGTTACAGGCGGGGGAAACTGGCCATGCTGACCTGTACGTACCAGCCCCAGGGGTGGGAGGCCTGGGTTATGGGCGGGGGAAACTGGCCGTGCTGACCTGTGTGTACCAGCCCCGGGGGTGGGAGGCCTGGGTTACAGGAGGGGGAAACTGGACGTGCTGACCTGTGCGTACCAGCCCTAGGGGCAGGTGGCCAGGGTGACAGGAGGGGGAAACTGGCCGTGCTGACCTGTACATACCAGCCCCCGGGGGAGGGAGGCCTGGGTTCCGGGTGGGGGAAACTGGCCGTGCTGACCTGTGTGTACCAGCCCTAGGGGTGGGAGGCCTGGGTTACAGGAGGGGGAAACTGGCCGTGCTGACCTGTGCGTACCAGCCCTAGGGGCAGGAGGCCTGGGTTACAGGAGGGGGAAACTGGCCGTGCTGACCTGTACATACCAGCCCCCGGGGGTGGGAGGCCTGGGTTACAGGAGGGGGAAACTGGCCGTGCTGACCTGTACGTACCAGCCCCAGGGGTGGGAGGCCTGGGTTCCGGGTGGGGGAAACTGGCCGTGCTGACCTGTACGTACCAGGCCCGAGGGCGGGAGGCCTGGGTTACAGGAGGGGGAAACTGGCCGTGCTGACCTGTACGTACCAGGCCCGAGGGCGGGAGGCCTGGGTTACAGGAGGGGGAAACTGGCCGTGCTGACCTGTACATACCAGCCCCCGGGGGTGGGAGGCCTGGGTTACAGGAGGGGGAAACTGGCCGTGCTGACCTGTACGTACCAGGCCCGAGGGCGGGAGGCCTGGGTTACAGGAGGGGGAAACTGGCCGTGCTGACCTGTACATACCAGCCCCCGGGGGTGGGAGGCCTGGGTTACAGGAGGGGGAAACTGGCCGTGCTGACCTGTACGTACCAGGCCCGAGGGCGGGAGGCCTGGGTTACAGGAGGGGGAAACTGGCCGTGCTGACCTGTACATACCAGCCCCCGGGGGTGGGAGGCCTGGGTTACAGGAGGGGGAAACTGGCCGTGCTGACCTGTACGTACCAGGCCCGAGGGCGGGAGGCCTGGGTTACAGGAGGGGGAAACTGGCCGTGCTGACCTGTACATACCAGCCCTGGGGAAGGGAGGCCTGAGTTACAGGCGGGGGAAACAGCCCCATCCTGAGGGTCTGCAAAGCCCTCTGCTTCTCCTTCCCGGCGCCCCCTCCTCTGCAGCAGACTTGCCCCCTCTGGGAAGGCCCTCCTGGGAATCTCCCCTCTGCGATGCCATCCCCAGCCCAACCAACAAGGAACCAGTGTCTTCCTTTCCTCCAGCACGGGCCTGGGGACATCTGCACCCCAGTGAGCATCAGCTCTATTGTTCTCTGTCACCGTGTGACTTGAGACATGTCCCTGAACCTCTTGGAGCCTCCACGTCACATCTGTAATTGGGGTCACGCTGTCGTCCTTGAAGTATCACTGCTGTAAGGGTTAGACGAGGTCATTAGCATAGCACCAGTACGTCGCAGGCACCCAATCAACAGTGGTTGCTTTTACAGCATCTTTAACTTTACAATTATTTCCACAAACTGAGCACCTACTACCTAGCTAGGGATCACTGCCAGAAAATGGAAATATAAGCCAGCAGTTCTCCGAGTGACTCTCGTGGAGTGGAAGAGACACCGCCTCGTGTTCCCACAGCACGGGAGGCACTAAGCTGCTTACAAGATGAGGAGGGCAAGGACCGCCCGGCGCTGGCGTCCACCTCACTCATCCTCTATGTGTACAGCAGGTTCCAAGGAAGGTTCCACACTTTGCTTGGTTATAAACCCACCCGCCAGGAGGAAGGGGGTCCTAGATATGTTCCTGACTAGAGTTTCAGGGGGAAGTAGATACTCGCAACGTTGAGTCATGAATGATAAATGACAGTGTGGGTAGAGTTTCTTAGTTACTCTCCTGAGGACACTAAGACAAGGCCCTTGCGCATGTCTCTGATGCAACAGAGGGAGCTTCGTCAGCTCACACTTCGAGAGCACCACTCGGCCACACTCACTTTCAGCTCAGCATCAGGCGGGACCAGTGTCCCCTGTGGCCGAGGCCGTCTCTCCGTCACTGTGTCCCTGCCTCAGCCCTTCGGAGCCAGTCAAGGGATCAGACTGGTGTCCCTGAGACACCGCCTGTCCCCGTACCCAGCAGCACAGCCCCCCACGCCAGGGAGAGGCACTGCCCTTGCCCTCCTTCCAGCCCTCAGGAAGTGTTACAGGTCAGAACAGTGAGAAGCTGGAATCTTGTTTTGCTTCAGAAACTAACCTGGGGCATTGCAGACCTGTGTAAAATCCCTTTCACCCAGCTGGGTGCACGCTTCTTGCTACCCATTTAGTGTTCAGACCAGTTTCTATGAGGTCTGAGGGTTTTAACCCTAAAGAGATCTAAAAACAGAAGCTGTGTGATTTATAAATTTTATATTTAGAAGAAAAGCAAAATACAATACATCCCATTAGCCAACTAACAGATATTTACTAAGCACCTGCCGTGTGTCGGGGGCTACTAACAGGCTCTGGGGGCCGCGCCACTGTCCTCAGAGAGGAGCAGCCTGGGGGAGGAGAGGGCGGGGAGTGAAGCCAGTGTGGTAGGACAAGTGAGGGTGGTGGTGAGCGGGTATCCTGCTGAGTCCTGAGTGGAGGCATGGTTCGTGGTAAATAGCCATGCAGTAAGCGTGCATTACATGTCTCTGTGTGTCTGGTCATTTACTTAGATTGTGAGGTGTTTCATGGTAAATATTCATCTGACAGCACGCCCTCCCCAGAGACAGCCCGGAGCGTGGCAGAAACGACCTGGCGATGGGGTTTTCCTCCCGTGTGCCCTGCAGCCTTCTGGGCTCTGTCTGTACAGTGTGGATGCGGGGGTTGGAGGCGAGGGACCTAGTGATGGTGAAGTGGTCCGTGCTCAGATGGGACACAGGCAGCCTCCCCAGGTAGCAGCCGGTGCCAACAGGGCGGCCATATGTGGATGGGCGCCTGATGTTCTCATGGGGATCAGGACAGCCCTGCCCATTCTGAGCCAGGTGACGGGTGAGGGGGGAAGCACCTCCCTCCTGAGACTTGCGCTGGAGCCAGAAAGAAGCCACCTGCACCTCCTCCCAGGGTTCTCCCGACCCATGTGCCAGGGTGTGAAGACACAGCACTGCCCTTCAGGGTTGAGAGGCCACCAGGGAAGACAGAGAACGGCAAGTTCACCTCCTGGGAGAACCCTAGATAGAAATATTTTCATGAACACATAGGTTTATTCTGAGCAAACTTGTTATTACCTACTTTCTTCTCCATACTCTTGGCCATCTTGCCTTTGGGAAGGAGATCTTGTCCTCCGGGAGACAGTGGCTTGGCAAAAGCTCTCGCTGTTGCCAGGCCCCAGAGAGATGGCCGCCTCCTCCATCTTCACTCCTGCCTCACCTGCGGCCGCTGCGCTCTTCACAGGACACAACTGGCTCCAAAACAGCCACACATGGTCCAGGAGGACTGGCTTCCCTGTGGCTCTGTGGCTTGGAAGGCCCGTGCTGCGCTGTCATGGTGGGGGGACGGCACTCGAGCTGGGCTCCACGCTGTCCTCCGTGTCGCGATGGAAGCCAGTCTGCATGCTGGGCATGCACTATCCTCTGTGCAGGGTTGGAAGCATGAGTACTCGGCCACGCTGTCCTCTGTTAGGGATGGAACCTTCAAGTCCTCCCTCTGCACCTGCCGCTCCCACCGCGTCCTTTCCGCGTGCTCATCGGGAACTCCCAGGTCTATGGAAAGGGTCCTCGGGACCACCCCTCCCTTCTCTCATGCCCCGCCTTCCCCATGGAGCACTTCCCTGGGTCATTCTTCCACCCAGGAGGTGGACACGGTCGCCCGACTTCCCAGATGCACCCTGATCGGAATGAGCCCCCAAAGGAGAAGGAAACACACATTATGCAATGATTGGCTGGCACCATGCTAGGTCTAGTTGTATTATCTCAGAAGTTTAAAGAACTTAACATGCATTTTCTGTTTTTTGAATGTTTAAAAAAGAATTATGCAGCATTTCGCTTGTCTGCATTTCAGATGAAGAACAGGGATATGATACTATTTTGGTGCCATATCCTAAACAAAAAAGTATTTTTGGCCCTATGTTGTAATAACGAGAGAGAGAGAGAGAGAAACAGGACAAACAATGCAGAGAGACAAGACAGAGACAACGAAGAGCTGAATTCAGGCTCAGGGACAGGAAGACAGCAAGGAGGAGAGTCATGTGGGGTTCACATCTCCCAGCTTCTGAGGGCATTGCTGCTGGAGGATCACAGCTGCCTCACAGCCAGAGGCACGGCTGTGGGCATCTCCCAGGCCCTTGCCTTGCAGCGTGGTCCAGTGAGGCAGAGGCCCAGCTGATCACCGTTCCCAGGAGTCAGGGTCACCACACTGGCCCTGCGCTGCAGCTGCTTGAGCAGCATCCTAACAATGGCATCACTGGGGCATCGTTAGCCAGCGTCCCCCGTGCTCTGCGCTGCAGCTGCGTGAGCGGCGCCCTAACCACGGCATCACTGGGGCATCGTGAGCCAGCGTCCCCCATGCTCTGCGCTGCAGCTGCTTGAGCAGCATCCTAATCACGGCATCACTGGGGCATCGTGAGCCAGCGTCCCCCGTGCTCTGCGCTGCAGCTGCGTGAGCGGCGTCCTAACCACGGCATCACTGGGGCATCGTGAGCCAGTGTCCCCCATGCCCGTGGATGTGCCACCTCTGGTCCTCACAAGAAACCCCCCCACTTGGCCGACAAGAACTTTGGGGTTTAGAGCCCGGCCCGTCGGAGCTGAAACCCAGACTCCCCAGTGTCATCCTCATAGGCTGTCTTGGGCTCACCTGAGATTGTGCGTGTGTGTTGGGAAAATCCACGTCCATTGCAAACTTCTACAGAAGTATTTGAAACATGTACAAGGGCTGAAGCACTTTGGCTAAGCATAGCTTTCCTTAGAATACTCAGAAAACAATTTATTTCTAAATAAACCTTTGGTTTAGTTTTTTTTTTTTTTTTTCTCCCAAAACTCTTAAGCAGAGTCCCCTAAGAGGAATATTTTGCCTTGGTTACTTCTGAGTGACCAAAAGTTATCATGATTTGCTTTTAAAGATGAATACGTGGGTGATTCTCCTAACTCTGATGATTAAGCCAGGGTTTTCTTTTTCCTTCCATAGAAAAAGGTTCTGGGCATATATGTCACCTCGCCAAGAAAGTTGCTGGAGAAAGACTCCCAGCCTGGCTGCCTTCCCTTCACCCCTTTTGATCTCAGCGCCAGCCGACTCTGCCCCTAGGATTTGGGAAGGCTGTCGGTTTGTTGGTGTTGGAAAGAAAATATCCCAGCAAATTCTGTGTGGGCCTTTTTCTTTGCTACCTCACAGGCAGAAGCTGTTCTGGGCAGCTGTTCTGCCAGAGACTGAGGATTCTTTTTTAGGAAGAGATCTACAGAGTCCTTCTCATTAGGCTACTTCTCGAAGGGAAAGATTGTCTAAAAGCATCATCTCTGAACTACAACTGCAAGTGCACCTTCCGTGAGCTCTTCAGGACCTCCGGTGCAAAGAAACAGTGCCGGTGGGGTTGTCAGGAGCCACGTTGATATTCCACACAGTTCAGCTGCTCAAAGTTCAGATTTTAGATCCTCTTTGCTCTCTTTCTTAAAACTGAACCGATAGGTTGGTAAGATGTCTGGCCTGGTGTGGCATGGCTGTCCGTCCTTCTCACATCCTCCTTCCGATTCCGCTTACAGAATCTTCGTGTGGGGAGGGTCTCACGGTGTGGGGCGAGCCTGGCCTTCGGGGTGGCAGCAGCCGGGCTCACCGTCTCCTGGGCGCACTGTTTCCCGTGACTTGGAAGATCCACCCTCCAGAGGGGCCCCAGGCCACGGTGTGCTTCTTCCTGGATCAGGCCTCCCCCTTCATCCTGCCAGGTGCACATCTCAGCGCCGGCTGATTCTGAGGCCGAACCCACTAACATCCAGAGTCTTTTCCTTAAGGTCTTCGGTGGAGCCCAGGGCCTCACGCACCCCCCACCCGCCGTTGGTGACAGTCAAGTTTAACAGGAGAATCGAGCCTTGTGTTCATCTCCTGTAACCGATTCTCGTTCAGCCTCCAGAGCTTGTGGTTCCTGAGTCACTGTGTCACCTCCCTCTCAGCTCAGCACCATCTGCTCGTTTTATAAACATGTTTTTCACGTCGTCAAGTCATTGATAAAAACACATTCCGCAGGACCAGTGCTGAGCCAATCCTCCCCCGTGACGCGGATCCACCGCGGGACTTCCCAGGCGGCGGTTCCAGGGCCGAGATTGTTTCCACGGCCCGGCCGTGCGATGGGGTCACCCCAGCCGTCCCCAGGTCCCGAGCATATTGGCAAAGGCTCATCAGATGTTTCCACGTGAGGCTCGGGGCTAAACGCCTCCTTTTCATCCTCGAAACGGCCCTGAGATTCACACAGGGACAGAGCTGGGGCTGAAGGAGGTTAGGGAGCCCAAGGTCAGCGGCTCCCCGGAGAGTGCAGCCTACACTGCCCCAGCGCAGACCCAGCCGCAACCCACGCACACCGCTCTTGCAGGACCCTCTCCGGAGCAGAAGTGTGGCTGGCTTAGCATGACTTCCTCCCCCACTTTTTATTACAAGAGTTTTAAACACTCAAGTGGAAGGGGTAGCGTGGCGTCGCCTGCACACCCACCACCCACGCTGGCCAGCCGCCCAGTGTTGGCCGTATTAGCGTGACCTGCGAGCACTTCATTTATTTTCTGGCTGGACGACTTCAAGTAAGTATCAGGCGTCATGACGTCCAAATACTTTAGCCTGCCTGCAGGTCCTAAATACAAGGGCCTTCTCCTAGGTAGCTGCAGCCCCGTTATAACTAAGAAAATTAACAACAACCCCTCAGTGCCCTCTAACACCCAGCTGTGCCCATCTGCCCAGGCTTTGGAGACAGCAGATGAGCAGGTGAAACCACAGAATTGCATTTCCCCATAGTCCTGGAGGCCGGAGGCTGCGGTCCAGGATGTGGCAGGGCTGGCCGTGTCCGAGGCCCTCCCTGGGGCTTGCAGGTGCTGTCTGTAACTAAGGGTCCCCTTTGTTTAAGGACAGCAGACCCACTGCACTAGGGCCCCCTCAGGACCTCACCTTCACTTGCTGGCCTCTCTAGAGGCCCTGTCTCCAAACATGGCCACACTCCGCAGTCCTGGGGGTTGGGGTCGTCACACAGGGGCGTCAGGGCACAGCTCAGCCCACAGCGCCGTTGCTATCACACACTCCCAGGGACTCCCGCCGCTTTCTCTACAACACGGTCTGTTATCTGTTGTCTGTTTTGTTTTTTCCACCAGGATGCAGTCAAGATTCATCATTGCATTTTGGGTTTTGTGTCTCTTTCGTCTTTTTAATTTTGAAACAGCTGTCCCTGGCTTTTTTTCCTGATATGAATGGTTCCTAATAAAGCTGTTCTTTTAGTGACCACTTTCCCGTTCCAAACAATCACAGACTCTCCATGTGGAAGTCTGTAGGGAACTCTGCAAGCCCACGAGAAGCACCTGCCCCCTTCCAGAACTCCCCCTTCCAGAACCCCCGTTTCCCAAGAACCCGGAGTGTACAGGTCTCCACGATGCTGTAGGAACATGACCAGCCTGCTCTGCGACCTTGCCACGGGCCACAGACTTCAAACCCTGCCTTGGCCCTGAGCTCCACCCTGGCCCTCCCCTGTCCTCCCCCTTCCTCCCCTGTCCCCCTCCTCCCCCGTCCTCCTCCTCCCCTGTCTTCCCCCTCCTCGCCGTCCTCCTTTTTCCTCCTCCCACCTCTTTCATGGTTCCCTGTATTCTGATTGGCCGGTCGAGCAGTCCTGCTGCAGAACGATGCTTTCAAAGGCATCCCGTTGCTTGTGGTCTTCCACCAGCAAGAATGTGGAGGCCAGCCCTGTGAGCTCACAGAGTCACAGTTGTGACGGGAGGGTCGCCCCTGACCATGTGGCCTGTAAGGGGCTCGAGGAGTCTGGGTAGCAGCGCCGAGGTTTGCTCTTGGTGAGAGACCCCGAGTCCCGGCACATTGTCGGGGGGCCGCAGGACGGCGGCCGGGGGTGCCCTGGGGACCCCTGCGCTCCGAGACTCGAGGACTACGTGACAAACGGCAGTTCAGGCTGCCGCGGATGCAGGTTTGCTCATCCACGGCCGCTGGGTTAGGGAGACGATTCTGGCACGTTCCAGGCAGGCCGGTGTCGGGAGAGGGTCCCTGCGTGTGGGAGACGGAGGCGGCGGGGTCGGCTGGAGAACCGGGGAAGGAACGCGGCGGCCTCCTCCCGCGGGAAGAGGCCCAAGCCGGGCTCGCCCTGCGGCTCAGCGAGGAGCCCGCCCTGCCGGCTTCTGAGGGCGCGCCCTGGACCCTGCTCTCCTGGGCCTGAGGTGACACGTTCTGTCGACTGAGGCCCCGAGGTTTGCGGAAGTCTCTGGCCGCAGCCGCGGGAGGCGCACACGCTGAGGCCGCGTGACGTGGGGCCCGCCCAGAGCCGCCTCCGCCCGTGTCTCCCCGCAGCCGTCTCTGCCATAACTATCGGAAGAGACCGGAACTGTTGGTTTTGTGTCTGTGAGAAGTGCAGCACTGGGAATAAGTCACCTGCTGACCTGACAGCGGAAACGAAGGACAAGCGGAGTCACCTAGCACCGTCGCTGCTTAGCCCAGAAAATGGCCTCATCAGCGCCCTAGACCTGTTTGCGGACCACTTCCGGAGCTGAAGGAACCACCGAGGTTCTGCGGCTGAGGCGGGAGGCGGGATTGGAGGCGGGGCTGGGCCTGTCCCCCCGGATGCGGGGGCCGCTGCTCTGTTCAGCCGCAGGGCTCTCCCTGCCTCCTCCTTCGGCCACCCAGGCCGGAAGCACCCCGGCCCCTTCTCAGGGACTCTCCCTGTCAGTGAGATCAACCCTCCGGAGCTGCTGTGTCTTCACTGAGCCACAGACCCGGGCGGGGAGGCGGGGCCTTCAGCTGCCGTGGGGTGTGGGGGGCCCTGCCCTGGCCGGGCTGTGCCGCCGGAGCTGCTCCCACCCCCTTCCCTGCTTCACCCCAGCGTCTCTGTGGATGCCGTTTTGACCGCGACCCCTCCCGTGCCGCGGAAGTGAGTTGCTCCCGCGAGCTGTTCGGGCATTTTCCACGCCTGCCCATCAGTTACGCCTCTAGGAAGCTAATGTGTAGGTTCCCCGCCGAATTTCCTCCCTTACTTTTCCAGACGCGCCCGCTTGGCACAGTCTGCCCTGCGCCCCGTGCTGTGGGGTCAGAGGTCACTGCCGTCTGCGGCTCCCCTGGCAGCCCCAAGACCGTCAGTCACAGGTGCAGCTTCTGCCCCCGATCCACAAAACAGGCGTTAATCTCAGGCAGCACAGCCACAAGCCAGAGCTGTTCTTCTGGTGATATCCTGTGTCCTGGTGAGAAGGCGTGTGAGCTGCCCCCTGCTCCTAGTTTCATCTCCTTGGAGGCGCCCTCCAGCAGTTTGTGTCTCTGTCTCGCCGCCGCCACACTCGTCTGTGCTGCTCGCACAGACGAGATTCGTCATCAGTGTTGATGGACGGCCTCTCGGTGGAGCCGTGCAGACAGCGTGGCCCTGCCTGTCTGATATCTGTGCTCCTGTTACAGCAAACTGTTCTAGTTCCTGCGAGAAAGTCGCCACCAGCGCACACAGCCACGCCTCGCTGTGTGTCTGGAGCTGGTCTCTGGGTTGCCCACACTCCACAACTGCAGGCTGGCTCCAGGCGGCGCTTTCTCTGTGCAGGCACCAGGTGCTGCTCAGGGCGTGGGAAGCCAAACCCAGGTCGCTCCAGGTGCTCTGGGCCTGGAGGGCTGCAGGGACAGAGCGCCAGGGATGGGCAGTGTATGTGGCCAAAGCAAGCTGTCTCCCATTCCGGAGGCCAGAAATGGAGGTCAGGGTGTCAGCAGGGCTGGCTTCTCTGGAGGCCTCGCTCCTCAGCACGACCACGGCTGTCTTCGTCTTCACACGGGCGCTCTCCCTCCGCGTGTCCCCAGCATGACTGCGGCTGTCTTCGTCTTCACACGGGTGCTCTTCCTCCGCGTGTCCCCAGCATGACCGCGGCTGTCTTCGTCTTCACACAGGCGCTCTCCCTCCGCGTGTCCCCAGCATGACCGCGGCTGTCTTCGTCTTCACACGGGCGCTCTCCCTCCCGTGTGGGTGTGCAGATTCCTTCTTCCTAACAGCACACCAGTCATATTGCATTAGGGCCGCCCAAATGGCCTCCGCTCGCTTACCTCTGTAAAGACCCTATTTCCAAATAAGGTCATGTTCCCAGGGCTGGGACTCCACTGTGTCTTTTTGGGGGAGGGTACGCAGCCCAACCCTGGGACCTGGTGCCTCCAAGTCAGCTCAGTGACTGGGCGGGCGCTACCTGGCCACGGCAACCCACACACCTTTGGCGTCTGTTCCCCCTGCATCCTGCCCCCGCATAGCCCTGCCTGGGGAGTTCCTTCTACACAGATGCCTGAGATGCGACTAGTGTGGGTTAAAATCGCTTCAGGTATGGGAATCCCCCAGGGCTTGAGGCTCCTTCTAGTCCACCTGCCCCAGGTCACCTGCCCAACATGCTTCGATCCCATTGGGGGGCGACTTTCTAAGAGATCTGTCTGTGGGGGATGCCAGTGAAACCATTTAAGACATGAGACACTAAACCAGCCTTGTGACCATGCCATTTGGGGCCACTGTTGCTCCTCTGGGACCTGCTTTTGACGCATCCAGTGTGGAAGCCAGACACCAGCCTCGCGCTGGGTTATTCAGCTCAGCGGTGGGCAGCGTGCTTCCTGAGTGGTGGCTGGGGCAGGTCTTATTTTCATGACCATCTCTGGATGTAGCAGGGCTTTCTGGATATGAGCCCCAGCCTGTCCCAGTCTGCCCAGATGCAGCATTGTATGCTGAGCTGCGGAGGCCCTGAATGACACTCAGCTGACTTTCCTAAATGTTCGATGAGCTTCATAGCTTGAGCTGAGCATTTCCCAAAGGCATAATTGGAAGCAGAATGCCTGCCTGCTGACTAAGGACAGGAGCGTGTGGGAGGAAGAGGACCTGCCCCTTCAGAATGCGTTCTGTCATCACGCTGTTGCTGGTCTTCAAGTGCCCAGGTCTGCAAAGAATCAAGCCCATGTCGCTTCTCAGAGTATTGAAACAAACGTGGTCCGATCATTTATTCCTTTGCCTCAACTATGACAAGTTCAAAGGCCTTTCTGTGTGTGAGCCGCTGGGACCCCTAAGCAGCACTGACGGCCCTTGCTGACGGCCAGCAGCCCCAGGATGTGCCTTTGCAGCCCTCAGACCTCGATGGACACCATGAACTCGGAGCAGGAGCTTGTGGGTGCTGGTGCCAACTGTGCAGCACATCCTGGAACATGTTCTCTGCTGGAGTCAGGACTCCCTCTAGGAGCAAGACACCGGCTCCACCTCTCCACAGGCCACACCGTCAACATGAAGAAGAGGGCCTCCTGCCAGCATAAATGACTGAGCCTAGACCTTCACAGAAAGCAGAGGCAGTTGGAGAGCCCGAGAGAACACCTGAGACCCCTGAGAGGAAGGAACCCCATTGCCGAGTTCCGTGAGGCCCCTGAGAGGAAGGAACCCCATTGCCGAGTTCCGTGAGGCCCCTGGGAGGAGGGAACCCCATTGCCAAGTTCCGTGAGGCCCCTGGACTCAGCAGTGGCTTCACAGATGGCCTCACGCATCCTCCAAACAGCAGCACCGTGGAGCCCGTGTGCTGGTGGGAGGCAGATTCTTGGCCCTGCAGAGCAGCTTCCTGAGTGTGGACAGCAAGCCAGGAAGCCTGGGGGAATGCCGTCCTCAGGGATCTGTGTAGCAAGACGATGTTCCGGGCAGAGGAGTCTTCCACACGCTTTCCTCAGATGCAGTGGGGTGGGCACGGGAGGTTCTAGATCATGATTAATGACTATACCACCGCGTCCTCTAGCATGCTTAGCTGGGCCGTCTCCCAAGGCTCTTTGCCATAGTAATAATCAACAAGAAATTGTGGGATGTGTCTCTTCTGTTGGCACCTATGAAAAATCGCTCCATATGTTCTGCCACCACGGGGCAGCGAGAACATGCTTTGCCAGCTTGGCTGACCTGCCCAGTTGGGTGCGTGTCCACCGTCATCTCAGCCTTGCTCCTCATTGCTTGCTGCGTGCCATTTACCACAACAGTGCTGTGAGTTGTATGTTATCATCCTGCATTCTCCGAACACTGAACGGTTTACCCAGGATCGCCCGCTGGCAAGCAGTGGGGCTGGGAGTCAAACCCTGTGCTCCCCTGTGGACCACGAGGCCGTGACCACGTGAATCGTTCCATCCTTCTGAGTCTTAGTTTCTTCAGCCTAAAACGGGAAGGTAGTCCCTGTTCTGTCCGTGGTCCAGGAAGGCCACTGGGTCCAGGATGAGAGAAGAGGATCTAATCCGTGAAAATATGGAACATCTGAGAAATTTGAAACACTCTTTTTTTTTTTTGTATTTAAAAAAAATTTTTTTGAGACAGAGTTTCACTCTTGTTGTCCAGGCTGGAGTGCAATGGCACAGTCTCAGCTCACTGCAACCTCTGCCTCCCGGGTTCAAGCAATTCTCCTGCCTCAGCCTCCCAAGTAGCTGGGATTACAGCCGCCCACCACCACACCCATGCCTGGCTAATTTTTGTATTTTTAGTAGAGATGTGGTTTTGCCACTTTGGCCAGACTGGTCTCAAACTCCTGACCTCAGGTGATCCACCCACCTCAGCCTCCCAAAGTACTGGGATTATAGGTGTGAGCCACCGCGGCCGGCCTGAAATATTGTTGAACAAGGCACTAACGCATGATAAACACAGTAAAGGTTCAGAAAAGGAACGTGCACAGTGGGTTAATTTAACCCAATGACATTAACTCAGTTATAGGGCCAGGTGAAGGAAGACTCTACGTGAGTTCCCACATTTTCCTGGCCTCTCAGTAAATTCTCAGACTACGGTTTTGAAGAGCACACCCATTCTTAATGGAAACATGAGCCCCAGGCTGTTATGAATTCTCACCCTGTGGTTCCCGCCATTGTTCTGTGTTGCCTCCCCAGGGAGGTCTGATGTTTCATTTGACAACAGAAGGGAGCAGCCTTCAGTTCCCCGAGCACAGGCCAGGGCTGATTGCGCGTGGGCCTGCCCTGGCTTCATCTCCAGCCTGGGGTTGGCCTTGAGAGGCCCCAGGCCACCTGCCTCCCTTCACTTCATAGAACACGAAGACCCCTCCACAGGCCTCGCACGTCAAGGAAACTGCCCTTTAGGGGACTTGGGAACTGGATGCCATCATCCTATTTGCTCTCAAAACATCTCATAAAAAGTAAGAGAATCACAAAATAGAGATTCGCCAGGCACATGAACTCTCCGCACGAGGAACGGTTGCCGCCCCCTGCAGGAATCAGAGTCCGCCCTCCTCCACAGCCTGCAGCGTCCCTTGGCCCTCCCAGGATGGCTCCAAGCATTTCCCGGAGGTTCCAAATGACCCCATATTACAAACACAATGATTTTGCTGGCCAGGCACAGTGGCTCATGCCTGTAATCCCAGCACTTTGGGAGGCCGAGGCAGGTGGATCATCTGAGGTCAGGAGTTTGAGACCACCCTGGCCAACATGGTGAAGCCCTGTCTCTACTAAAAATACAAAAATTAGCCATGTGCAGTGGTGCGCACCTGTAGTCCCAGCTACTCGGGAGGCTGAGGCAGGAGAATCACTTGAACCCAAGAGGTGGAGGTTGCAGTGATCCAATATTGTGCCACTGCACTTGAGCTTGGGTGACGGAGCAAGACCCTGTCTCTTTAAAAAAAAGACTTCGCTGGTAATTTCAAAAGCAACATGTTGACACAAAATCAAATATGCGATCAGGAAGTAGGAGCTCTCCGAAGCCATGGAAGCCGGGTCCTTGACTCAGTGCCATCTTTAAAGGGTGACCTCGGGGGAAATGAATTCGGCTGAAACAATTTTCCACCAAGAAGCCCATGGATTGTCCACTCGCCAGCAGGGCTCAGGTGCCCATGGCAGATTCCCCCTCTGCCATCGAGAGGAGAGGGCCGGGCTCGTAGAATGCATGTCTAACTCCCCAGGACTCCCGAGCCAGGGAAGCATTTTCTTAATTTTCCAATGAGAAAATCCAGCTGGCACTTGTCTGCTGAGTCCAGTGGCAGTGGCCACTTTCCCCTTGGCCTGTTGCTCACAGGGCCTGGCGGCAGGGACCCCTCAGCTGAGGAGGAGCTGCCAGCACGCTGCCCTGATGCCTCCTCTGCCCTCCGTAGAGGCCAGGCCACTGGTCTCAGGGTGCCGTGGGCACCGTCAAAGCACGAGACCAAGCCAGGTCAAAAGCCTGGGGGCTCCGGGCTGCGCTGCCTGTTCCCTGCCCTGCTCCCTCCTGACCCTGCTCTTGGTAAAGCCTTCTCAGACATGTAAGAACGGTCCGCAGTTGCTGGTCTCACAAGTGCCTAAAGGTGGCTGTGCTGAAAATGAGGCAGGGCCCTAGAGGCCCCTGGAAGCAGCCAGAAGCCCCTGCTTTTATTCCCACGCTCTGTGTGGGCTGCAGCACCGGGCCCAGCCCAGCACCTCTGACCACAGCCTCATCTCTGGCTGCGGTGTCTGTGTGGCCCCACTGTGAAACTGGGTTTCTGGAATCAATGTTTGGAGTAGTGTTTGTGGGGTGTTCAGATGTCAGAGTCAACCAATTTTTTTCTGATGATTTGTATTACAATTTCCTGCCACTGCCAATTTTCACTCTCCAAAAACTAATTTGTGCAGGAGCTAAAAGCCATTGAGTCCCTGGGATTTTTGCATCATTCACACCTTCGTTCAGAGCTGATGGGATGATTTGCAGCTTCATGACATTCCTGAGGCATTCAGCTGCATAGAGCATGTGCATATGTACACATGCATTCTTCTCCTCTCTCTAGATGTTTTTTCTTATCCCATCTTGTCACCCCTGAAAGAGGCTGACATTCCTACCTGAAGGAAGGTGTCAGGACGGCATCCAACCTGGAGTGTATTGATCTCTAGTGCACAGTACTTTCCTAGTTCAATCAGTTAAAACACTCACTAAGTTTTCCAAGCCCTAGAATTTGTTGTTTTAAAAACTGTAAGTAAAATCTCCAAGAAAAATGAAAGAATTGCATAGAGAAGCAGAGTCCGTGCAGCTTCACCACCACCACACTGCTCCATGATTGGGGCCACTTCCTTCTGGTGCCAGCGCCCACAGGAGGTGCGCAGTGAGTTTGGAGTTTGGCCACAGGTCCAGAGGGGACCCACGGCCACCAAGCACTGGCCTCCGAGGGCTCCAGCGAGGGTGCTTTTGTTTTCTCAGAAAAGATGGAAATTGGTGTTGTGTGCAGCACCAAAAGGTTTTCCCTGGGACAAACAGCAGCAGAGCCGAGATGCTGTTGCTTCCAGATTTCAGCCAGGGATGGCAGTGACAGGCCCTCTGGAGTGGCCACTACCATCACACCGGCTGCAGCAGGGAGGCGTAACCTGGGCATCCTGTCCCACAAAGCAGGCAGGACCCCCACCCCCACCCCCACACGGGGGAGGAGCTACAGCTGCCCAAACCGTAGCTGCAGTCCCAGGCAGCCCTGCACACTTAGGGACCCAGGAAGAAGATCCTTGCCCCTGCAGGAAGTGCCTGTTCCTGCTACCTGGATTCTCCCTGCTGTTGGCACCCATGCTGATCTTGGAGCAAAGTCAGGGCTGAGCCCGGGCACTGTCACAGCCCAGCAGGTGTGACACTCGGGGCAGTGCTGACACACCAGCCCCCTGCCACCTCAGCCCCCTCTGGACTTTGGGCACCAACAAGCATGGGAGGGAAGCCGAAGGAGGGCTGAGGGCAGCTCAGCTCTGGCCTGCAGGTGCCCCTTGGCACAAACAGCCTGGGTGCCATGAATGGCAGCAGGAGACAGAGATTCCTGGGCAAAAGGGGGCAGGTCCTCCATGAAGCACCACCTTCAGGCCAGGGAGGGTTTGAAGGCTGGGGGCTGGGCTGCAAGTCCTGTGGATCAGAGTGGGAACTCATGGTGCCTTTTCCAGGCCTGCCCACGGCCACTCGTGGGCCAATCAGCATGTACTTCCTTCCCTCTGAGGCCCATAAATGCCCCAGGCATAGCCAGAGCTGGGCAGACATGGGGATGACCAGCTGCAGAGAGGAGCTTCCCACTCCAAGGCCTCCTCTCTGCTGAGGGCTGTAGAGACAATGGGACAAGCAGCCTGCAGAGAGGAGCTACCCACTCCAGAGCCTCCCCTTTGCTAGGAGCTGAACACTCATCGGGACCCTCTGGCTGCAGAAAGGAGCTGCCCACTGTGGGAGACTGAGCTGTTCTATTGCTCGATAAACCCCTCTTCATCTTGCTCATCCTCCACTTGTCTCCATACCTCATTCTTCCTGGTCGCAGAACAAGAACTCAGGACCTGTCGAATGGTGGGGCTAGAAGAGCTGCAGCACAAACAGGGCTGAGACATGCCCCCTGCTCGCCACATTGTGGGTAAAGAGAAGGAGAGAACAGCTGTAGCCCTTCAGGGAGCCCAGACCTGGGAGCTCCCGGAGCTAGGCCTGCGACTCCATCTTTGGGACCCTGTGGTTCCTGGTATCTCCAAACTTCCAGGAGCTACCATGTTCCTCAGTGTCAACCATGGAAGCTGCTTGCAGTGTGTCTGGTCTGGCCGCAGCCTCACAGAGAGCCGGCGCCCATGCTGGCACCTGGAGCTGCCCACCCTGCTGCAGCACCCAGCGTGCCTGACTGGTGTGGCCAGACCCCGTGCTCCTCACACACCCCTCGCCACTCCATGCCTGACTCGCCCTTGGCAGGCACGGGACCCAGGCTGGTAGTGTGAGCCAAACGTGGCCTGCCAGGCCCAGCCTGAGCAACACTTGGGCAAAGGCGCCACCGGCCACAGAGATTTCTGGCCAGAAAAACACCACCCCAAAGATCCTGTAACACAAAGTGCACCTTGCAGAGAGAAGGAAGCGGCCACACGCCAGGGAGTTGGGAGGTGCAGGAGGGGCTCTTGCGGCTTCCACTCCTCTGTGAGCTCTGCTTGTCGAAGTTTCTAAAAACAGAGCAAAGAGGAGGGCGGTCACAGCAAGCAGGATGGGGGCTACCCCAGAACCAAAGCCAAGGCAGCTCTCGTATCACACACGTCACAAGTGCCTACTGTCCCCCCGCTGCGCCCGGCTTCAGCAGCTGTCAGGTTACTCTGCCTGTCCGAGCGAGTTTTTATGCCAGTCTCCACCAGTACATTTTTCCTCCATTTCCTCTTTATCTGCATTTTATTTGTCTCTTACTCTCCTTTTAAAACTAAATTCCAGTAATCTTGAGGACGTAACTGTTCATTGACTATGAAACTTTCTATTTTGAAACCCGGGCGATTGCTTAATGTTCATATTTCTGTTTACCCGCTGTGTGTTGCCAAGTGTGTCTGTGATTTAAAGGCCAACATGGTATAAAATTCTGCAGAGGAACCCCTGACCTTGGTGTGTGAACTCCACGTGGGGAAAACACCAGGATATCTCCATTCTGCTGAGCGGGAGCTTGGTGCCAGTTCCCCACATGCCTTTCATCTGCCTCCCACCTGGAGGATCACAAATGGAGGGGAGGATGGGAGCAGGAACATTGGAAACCACATTCAGGAGGGTGTGAGCAGAGTCCTGGGAGAGGATGCGGGTGGGCCCTGGAGCCCGGGCAGGGGTCCCACACTGCTGGGCTATAGGCCCTGGAGGCTGGTTGGGAGTCCCACACTGCTGTGCGATGGACCCTGGAGGCCGGGCAGGGGTCCCATGCTGCTGGGTGGTGGGCCCTGGAGGCCAAGTGGGGGTCTCACACTGCTGGGTGGGCCAGTGTTCCTCTGACCCCTGCACTGTGTCCTTGCAGATGACCACTCCCGGGTCCTGCTGAAGGCGGAGAACAGCCACAGCCACTCAGACTACATCAACGCCAGCCCCATCGTAAGTGCACTGCCAGGGCAGGGGCCCCAGGCTTTCCCTCGGGCGGCACGGACGCGGCAAATCACGTGGGAAGGTTCTCGGGGGAAATCACGTCCCCACCCAGCTCGGCATCTCTGCGGTGGACGGGGCCGACTCTGCCCATTGGGCTCCCGCCACTCCCCTGTTCCTTCACCAGCGGGGCTGTTTATGAGCCGTGTGGGTCCCGGCTCACGCTGGGCGGTGGGTTCCGTGACTTGTAGAACATCCAGCAATGGCGACTGGACAGTTTCCTGACTAGAAGACATGGCTTTTAGGAGAGGTTCGTAGTGGGTGCCGTTCCTCTTTCCTGGAGCTACACATTCCCTGTATATTCATGGGGCATGGGGACACGAGGCCTCAGTCTACGCTTTTTGTAACAATCAGTGGCTTGGAGGCAGGTCCAGAATTTCAGGTTCATTTTCCTGAAGTATTTCCAGTGAATGGGACCCTGTTTCTTAAGAAAGAGACCGTTTGCTGGCTGTTCCTCCCCCTGGGATAGACACAGGTGCAGTGGAGATCGGGCTGTCCTGTGTTTCTGGGGACGAGTGTGGTGGCAGCTCCTGTGCCGTGAGTTATGAGTCCCTGTGGCCTGTGGTCCCTCACTTCCCAGGGGCTCCTCTCAGCCCATGCTGGACACGGCTCTCACCCTGTTTAACTCTGGGCATCCCCCTTCTCTGTCATGACCTGTGGGGGGAGCAGGGCTGAATGGGGAGGTTTGCAGCCCTCCCAGAGTGAGCAGAGGAGGGAGAGATATGAGCATGGAGAGGGCTGAAGCCACAGGCTGGGGACACTCGGACTGGCTGTTCAGATGAGCAGTGATGGTGGCAGGTGGCGGGGGCGGGATGGGACACTGTCTAGGGCCGGGGCTTTGGAGACCAGGCGGATGGCACTTTAAACCAGTGGTGGAGAGGCTGGGGCTCCGTGCAGATTTATGGCGGACGCTGGTTGTCATGTTTCCCCCTTTAAACAGCTCTTCTCAATTCTGGTCTTCAGGGAAGGATGAGGACATCTCACTAAAATTCCAAATTTGCCTTTAATCAAACATGGTGCCTGCAGGATGCGACGCTGTTCTAGGGCTGAGTGAGATGGGGCAGGTGATCGAGGCACAAATCACACCCTACGGTGTCCCGAAGTTTCTTTGCTCATCCATAGGGAGCTTTGGATGAAAGTATTGGCCCAACTGCCTGCAGGCCACGGCCACTGATGGCGGACGGTGCTCAGCTCTCGGCTCTGCTGCTCTCAGCGGCCACTGATGGCAGATGGTGCTCAGCTCTCGGCTCTGCTGCTCTCAGTGGCCACTGATGGCAGATGGTGCTCAGCTCTCGGCTCTGCTGGTCTCAGTGGCCACTGATGGTGGAGGATGCTCAGCTCTCGGCTCTGCTGGTCTCAGCAGCCACTGATGGCGGACGGTGCTCAGCTCTCGGCTCTGCTGGTCTCAGCAGCCACTGATGGCAGATGGCGCTCAGCTCTCGGCTCTGCTGGTCTCAGCGGCCACTGATGGCAGATGGCGCTCAGCTCTCGGCTCTGCTGGTCTCAGCGGCCACTGATGGTGGAGGATGCTCAGCTCTCGGCTCTGCTGGTCTCAGTGGCCACTGATGGCGGACAGTGCTCAGCTCTTGGCTCTGCTGGTCTCAATGGCCACTGATGGTGGAGGGTGCTCAGCTCTCAGCTCTGCTGGTCTCAGTGGCCACTGATGGCAGACGGTGCTCAGCTCTTGGCTCTGCTGGTCTCGGCGGCCACTGATGGTGGACGGTGCTCAGCTCTCAGCTCTGCTGGTCTCAGTGGCCACTGATGGCGGACAGTGCTCAGCTCTTGGCTCTGCTGGTCTCGGCGGCCACTGATGGTGGAGGATGCTCAGCTCTCGGCTCTGCTGGTCTCAGTGGCCACTGATGGCGGACAGTGCTCAGCTCTTGGCTCTGCTGGTCTCAATGGCCACTGATGGTGGAGGGTGCTCAGCTCTCAGCTCTGCTGGTCTCAGTGGCCACTGATGGCAGACGGTGCTCAGCTCATGGCTCTGCTGGTCTCGGCGGCCACTGATGGTGGACGGTGCTCAGCTCTCAGCTCTGCTGGTCTCAGTGGCCACTGATGCCGGACAGTGCTCAGCTCTCGGCTCTGCTGGTCTCGGCGGCCACTGATGGTGGAGGATGCTCAGCTCTCGGCTCTGCTGGTCTCGGCGGCCACTGATGGTGGACGGTGCTCAGCTCTCAGCTCTGCTGGTCTCAGTGGCCACTGATGGCAGACGGTGCTCAGCTCTTGGCTCTGCTGGTCTCGGCGGCCACTGATGGTGGAGGATGCTCAGCTCTCGGCTCTGCTGGTCTCAACGGCCACTGATGGTGGACGGTGCTCAGCTCTCAGCTCTGCTGGTCTCAGCGGCCACTGATGGCAGACGGTGCTCAGCTCTTGGCTCTGCTGGTCTCGGCAGCCACTGATGGTGGATGGTGCTCAGCTCTCAGCTCTGCTGGTCTCAGTGGCCACTGATGGCGGACAGTGCTCAGCTCTTGGCTCTGCTGGTCTCGGCGGCCACTGATGGTGGAGGATGCTCAGCTCTCGGCTCTGCTGGTCTCGGCGGCCACTGATGGTGGACGGTGCTCAGCTCTCAGCTCTGCTGGTCTCAGTGGCCACTGATGGCGGACAGTGCTCAGCTCTTGGCTCTGCTGGTCTCGGCGGCCACTGATGGTGGAGGATGCTCAGCTCTCGGCTCTGCTGGTCTCAGTGGCCACTGATGGCGGACAGTGCTCAGCTCTTGGCTCTGCTGGTCTCGGCAGCCACTGATGGCGGAGGATGCTCAGCTCTCGGCTCTGCTGGTCTCAGTGGCCACTGATGGCGGACAGTGCTCAGCTCTTGGCTCTGCTGGTCTCGGCGGCCACTGATGGTGGAGGATGCTCAGCTCTTGGCTCTGCTGGTCTCGGCAGCCACTGATGGTGGAGGATGCTCAGCTCTCAGCTCTGCTGGTCTCGGCGGCCACTGATGGCGGACAGTGCTCAGCTCTCAGCTCTGCTGGTCTCAGCGGCCACTGATGGTGGACGGTGCTCAGCTCTCAGCTCTGCTGGTCTCAGCGGCCACTGATGGCAGACGGTGCTCAGCTCTTGGCTCTGCTGGTCTCAGTGGCCACTGATGGTGGACAGTGCTCAGCTCTTGGCTCTGCTGGTCTCAGTGGCCACTGATGGTGGACAGTGCTCAGCTCTTGGCTCTGCTGGTCTCGGCGGCCACTGATGGCGGACAGTGCTCAGCTCTCGGCTCTGCTGGTCTCGGCAGCCACTGATGGTGGACGGTGCTCAGCTCTCAGCTCTGCTGGTCTCAGCGGCCACTGATGGCGGACGGTGCTCAGCTCTTGGCTCTGCTGGTCTCAGTGGCCACTGATGGTGGACGGTGCTCAGCTCTTGGCTCTGCTGGTCTCGGCGGCCACTGATGGCGGACAGTGCTCAGCTCTCAGCTCTGCTGGTCTCGGCGGCCACTGATGGCGGACAGTGCTCAGCTCTCAGCTCTGCTGGTCTCAGTGGCCACTGATGGTGGAGGGTGCTCAGCTCTCAGCTCTGCTGGTCTCAGCGGCCACTGATGGCGGAGGGTGCTCAGCTCTCAGCTCTGCTGGTCTCAGCGGCCACTGATGGCAGACGGTGCTCAGCTCTCAGCTCTGCTGGTCTCAGTGGCCACTGATGGCGGACAGTGCTCAGCTCTCGGCTCTTCTGGTCTCGGCGGCCACTGATGGTGGAGGGTGCTCAGCTCTCAGCTCTGCTGGTCTGGGCAGCCACTGATGGCGGAGGATGCTCAGCTCTCGGCTCTGCTGGTCTCAGTGGCCACTGATGGCGGACAGTGCTCAGCTCTTGGCTCTGCTGGTCTCGGCGGCCACTGATGGTGGAGGATGCTCAGCTCTTGGCTCTGCTGGTCTCGGCGGCCACTGATGGTGGAGGATGCTCAGCTCTCAGCTCTGCTGGTCTCAACGGCCACTGATGGTGGAGGGTGCTCAGCTCTCAGCTCTGCTGGTCTCAGTGGCCACTGATGGCAGACGGTGCTCAGCTCTTGGCTCTGCTGGTCTCGGCGGCCACTGATGGTGGACGGTGCTCAGCTCTCAGCTCTGCTGGTCTCAGTGGCCACTGATGGCGGACAGTGCTCAGCTCTTGGCTCTGCTGGTCTCGGCGGCCACTGATGGTGGAGGATGCTCAGCTCTCGGCTCTGCTGGTCTCGGCGGCCACTGATGGTGGACGGTGCTCAGCTCTCAGCTCTGCTGGTCTCAGTGGCCACTGATGGCAGACGGTGCTCAGCTCTTGGCTCTGTTGGTCTCGGCGGCCACTGATGGTGGACGGTGCTCAGCTCTCAGCTCTGCTGGTCTCAGTGGCCACTGATGGCGGACAGTGCTCAGCTCTTGGCTCTGCTGGTCTCGGCGGCCACTGATGGTAGAGGATGCTCAGCTCTTGGCTCTGCTGGTCTCGGCGGCCACTGATGGTGGAGGATGCTCAGCTCTCGGCTCTGCTGGTCTCAACGGCCACTGATGGCGGACGGTGCTCAGCTCTCAGCTCTGCTGGTCTCAGCGGCCACTGATGGCAGACGGTGCTCAGCTCTTGGCTCTGCTGGTCTCGGCAGCCACTGATGGTGGACGGTGCTCAGCTCTCAGCTCTGCTGGTCTCAGTGGCCACTGATGGCGGACAGTGCTCAGCTCTTGGCTCTGCTGGTCTCGGCGGCCACTGATGGTGGAGGATGCTCAGCTCTCGGCTCTGCTGGTCTCGGCGGCCACTGATGGTGGATGGTGCTCAGCTCTCAGCTCTGCTGGTCTCAGTGGCCACTGATGGCGGACAGTGCTCAGCTCTTGGCTCTGCTGGTCTCGGCGGCCACTGATGGTGGAGGATGCTCAGCTCTTGGCTCTGCTGGTCTCGGCGGCCACTGATGGTGGAGGATGCTCAGCTCTCAGCTCTGCTGGTCTCGGCGGCCACTGATTGCGGACAGTGCTCAGCTCTCAGCTCTGCTGGTCTCAGCGGCCACTGATGGTGGACGGTGCTCAGCTCTCAGCTCTGCTGGTCTCAGCGGCCACTGATGGCGGACGGTGCTCAGCTCTTGGCTCTGCTGGTCTCAGTGGCCACTGATGGTGGACAGTGCTCAGCTCTTGGCTCTGCTGGTCTCGGCGGCCACTGATGGCGGACAGTGCTCAGCTCTCAGCTCTGCTGGTCTCGGCGGCCACTGATGGCGGACAGTGCTCAGCTCTCAGCTCTGCTGGTCTCAGTGGCCACTGATGGTGGAGGGTGCTCAGCTCTCAGCTCTGCTGGTCTCAGCGGCCACTGATGGCAGACGGTGCTCAGCTCTCAGCTCTGCTGGTCTCAGTGGCCACTGATGGCGGACAGTGCTCAGCTCTCGGCTCTTCTGGTCTCGGCGGCCACTGATGGTGGAGGGTGCTCAGCTCTCAGCTCTGCTGGTCTCGGCAGCCACTGATGGCGGAGGATGCTCAGCTCTCGGCTCTGCTGGTCTCAGTGGCCACTGATGGCGGACAGTGCTCAGCTCTTGGTTCTGCTGGTCTCGGCGGCCACTGATGGTGGAGGATGCTCAGCTCTTGGCTCTGCTGGTCTCGGCGGCCACTGATGGTGGAGGATGCTCAGCTCTCAGCTCTGCTGGTCTCGGCGGCCACTGATGGCGGACAGTGCTCAGCTCTCAGCTCTGCTGGTCTCAGCGGCCACTGATGGTGGACGGTGCTCAGCTCTCAGCTCTGCTGGTCTCAGCGGCCACTGATGGCAGACGGTGCTCAGCTCTTGGCTCTGCTGGTCTCAGTGGCCACTGATGGTGGACAGTGCTCAGCTCTTGGCTCTGCTGGTCTCGGCGGCCACTGATGGCGGACGGTGCTCAGCTCTCAGCTCTGCTGGTCTCAACGGCCACTGATGGTGGACGGTGCTCAGCTCTCAGCTCTGCTGGTCTCAGTGGCCACTGATGGTGGAGGGTGCTCACCTCTCAGCTCTGCTGGTCTCAGCGGCCACTGATGGCAGACGGTGCTCAGCTCTCAGCTCTGCTGGTCTCAGTGGCCACTGATGGCGGACGGTGCTCAGCTCTCGGCTCTGCTGGTCTCGGCAGCCACTGATGGTGGACGGTGCTCAGCTCTCAGCTCTGCTGGTCTCAGTGGCCACTGATGGCAGACAGTGCTCAGCTCTCGGCTCTGCTGGTCTCGGCGGCCACTGATGGTGGAGGATGCTCAGCTCTCGGCTCTGCTGGTCTTGGCGGCCACTGATGGCGGACAGTGCTCAGCTCTCGGCTCTGCTGGTCTCGGCGGCCACTGATGGTGGAGGGTGCTCAGCTCTCAGCTCTGCTGGTCTCGGCAGCCACTGATGGCGGAGGATGCTCAGCTCTCGGCTCTGCTGGTCTCAGTGGCCACTGATGGCGGACAGTGCTCAGCTCTTGGCTCTGCTGGTCTCAGCGGCCACTGATGGCGGACAGTGCTCAGCTCTCGGCTCTGCTGGTCTCAGCACACCTGTGGGATAAAGCACGCTGGGAAGATGTCCACATGCCTGAGCCAGTCCCGTTTTCCCGCACTTCGTGGCCCACACAGTGAGCATGTTCGGCTTTGAGAGACTGAATTCAAAGTGAAGAACTGGTCTAGTGTACTTGGTCTACACCACCTGAACCCAGGTTTCTGTTTATGTGTTCATTCTTAAGAAGGAATCACTTCCTTCCTTCCAGCAGAGGTTGACTCCCAAGCTTGGTTCCGTCTGGGTTTCAAAGATCCTCATTCATCTTCCTTAATAAGATGTGATGCACATAGTATTTTTCTGTCATCAATTCTAATTCAAAAACATCAAACCAAAGCCTCGCTGATGTGCCAGCCTCTCACTTGATGAACAGAACGTGCGTTCTGGTAAAGCCAGGTGTGCGCGCCTGGATTCCGTTCCTGTACTATGTGCAGCAGAGTTGGCAACACGAAACCGTCCGAAGGAAAAGAAAAGCCATGTTGAGGTCCCTTTTCCCTGAGATGAACCATTTGATGAAGCCAGAATGAGGAATAAAGCCGTGATTCACAAGCCTAAAAGACGAGAGTTCAGCGTTGCAGCTGGGCCCACTCTCCCCCACTCGATGGGTTCCAACTTGCAGATGTCTGCGCTATTCCAGGCCACAGCCAAGCCCCAGCGTGGGCAGCAGTGCCCAGTGCAGCAACTGTGTCGAGCTGGAAACGGTGGACAGCTTTCATCTCATGTGGGAACCAGAGGGGGTGTGTGTTTGGGGGATGAATTCCTGCACATTCATGCAACTCTCTCTCCAGGCCTTACTGGGCAGGAGCTTGGGTGAGAAGGTGAGGCCAGGAGGGAGAAATAATTTTATGGTATGTTTTGTGTCTTTCCTTTATTTCATACCACAATTCTTTTTTTTTCCAAATTTGGGTTGTAAGAATGAAGCAGAAGAAATCGATGGTGCCTCTTTATGAAATAGCTGAAGGTACAATGATAATTACCTTCCTAGCAGCAGCTGAATGAAAAGCTCACAATTACAGCAAAGGAAGGCCCTGGCTGTGCAGGATAAAACCATGATAATTACATCTGTCATATTTGTACTTAGTCCTCATTACATTGCAGGGAAGGCATCCAGTGGTAAATAATGTGCAATCTTTGCTTTTAAATCAGAGGTCATGAAAGTCAATGGGAATTCTGTTTTCCCTCGTAGGTTGTCTGAGAGAGAAACCCATGAGCTACATTTAAAACAGCCTGATTATTACTGAGGACACCAAGTTGAGGAATGGTGTTCACGCAACAGCCCACTCAAACACAGCACACAAGCTTCATTACCAGGACAACTCTGAAACTCCCAGTGATGCGTAAAAACGAGCTTAATTCTTCATTTC
Organism: Pan paniscus; assembly: GCF_029289425.2. NCBI lineage: Eukaryota > Metazoa > Chordata > Mammalia > Primates > Hominidae > Pan > Pan paniscus. Next base: position 194,051,046 of record NC_073255.2, on the reverse strand, counting down.
ACTGTCTATTAAGGGAGAAAAAAACCATCATTTAAAGTTTTAATTCAGAATGCATTTAACTATGTAGGGACAGAGTGGCTTTTCAGAAAAAGAAGAGAGGTTGGATGTTCTGACTAGCATAAGAAATTGGCCAAATATGGGAACCACTTCAGTTATTTACAACCAAAATTCTGTGTATAATAATGGTTTATATTCAGTATTTTACTTAAGTAAATCTCAACTCCTGAGAATACAATATAAAAATATTTCAAGTTCAAAAGTCAATCTGCTGACTGGGTGCAGTGGCTCATGCCTGTAATCCCAGCACTTTGGGAGGCCAAGGCGGGTGAATCACTTGAGTTCAGAAGTTTAAGACCAGCCTGGCCAACGTGGTGAAACCCCATCTCTACTAAAAACACAAAAACTAGCCAGGCGTGGTGGCGCATACCTGTAATCCCAGCTGAGGCAGGAGAAACATTTGAACCCAGGAGAGAGAGATTGCAGTGAGCCGAGATCATGCCACCACACTCCAGCCTGGGGTAAAGAACAAGACCTTGTCTCAAAAAAAACAAGTCAATCTCCCATTGATTACTGAAGCTACAATTTCCCAATAAATTCCCATATTAAGACTTAGTATTTGGAAAAGGGACTTGACAAGTCAGATGATGGTTTTCAAGAAAGCGTTTCATGAAATTTGCTTTAAATGTTAGGAAAGGCAGGTGGAGATGTGGGCAGGTGGAGAGGTAGGCAGGTGGAGAGGTGGGCAGGTGGAGAGGTGGGCAGGTGGAAAGGTGGGCAGGTGGAGAGGTGGGCAGGTGGAGAGGTGGGCAGGTGGAGAGGTGGGCAGGTGGAGAGGGGCAGGTGGAGAGGTGGGCAGGTGGAGAGGTGGGCAGGTGGACAGGTGGGCAGGTGGAGAGGGGCAGGTGGAGAGGTGGGCAGGTGGAGAGGTGGGCAGGTGGAGAGGTGGGCAGGTAGAGAGGGGCAGGTGGAGAGGTGGGCAGGTGGAGAGGTGGGCAGGTGGAGAGGTGGGCAGGTGGAGAGGTGGGCAGGTGGAGAGGGGCAGGTGGAGAGGTGGGCAGGTGGAGAGGTGGGCAGGTGGACAGGTGGGCAGGTGGAGAGGGGCAGGTGGAGAGGTGGGCAGGTGGAGAGGTGGGCAGGTGGAGAGGTGGGCAGGTAGAGAGGGGCAGGTGGAGAGGTGGGCAGGTGGAGAGGTGGGCAGGTGGAGAGGTGGGCAGGTGGAGAGGGGCAGGTGGAGAGGTGGGCAGGTGGAGAGGTGGGCAGGTGGAGAGGTGGGCAGGTGGAGAGGGGCAGGTGGAGAGGTGGGCAGGTGGAGAGTTGGGCAGGTAGAAATACCTACAGATGAGGCGTGTGCTTATTCTCTGTGCAAGATTTCAGAGTAAAGATGTGACACCCGTGCCCTTCCCCAAAGCTGGCCAGATCCTCTTAAGATGTTAAGGTCACAGCTGCCAGAGGCCGGGGCTGGTTTGGGAGCAGAAACTGGCGTTCCCTTCACCTGCCCCACAGTGGGTGCCTCTGCCACCATGGAGGCTGTTGAGGACTGCAGGACACAGTCCAGTGGTCCTGACATGCTGAGTGCTTCATTTCTAAAATGAGCTTTGTTTGGAATATTGGGGAAATTGTGGCTAAGTTTTTCATGCAGATTAGGGTTTCTAAAGATACTTGTTTAGTAATTATCCTCTGATAGCATAAGGCGCATCACTAGGCCATCTTTACACTGTGTATTCAGAGAGACAGAGGAACACACCTCACTAGTGTCCTAGTTCGTATGACATCTTCATAAGAATCAGTCAACCAAGGGATAACAGACTCAACACAGACAAATGGGCTTTATTTTTATTTTTAAAAAGTAAGCCGGGGGCAGTGGCTTATGCCTGTAATCCCAGCACTTTGGGAGGCCAAAGCAGGCAGATTGCCTGAGGTCAGGAGCTCGAGACCAGCCTGGCCAATATGGTGAAACCCCATCTCTACTAAAAATACAAAAAGTAGCCGGGTGTGGTGGCACATGCCTGTAATCCCAGCCACTCTGGAGGCTGAGGCAGGAGAATCGCTTGAACCCAGGAGGCAGAGGTTGCAGTGAGCCAAGATTGCGCCACTGCACTCCAGCGTGGATGACAGGGTGAGGCTCCATCTCAAAAAAAAAAAAAAAAAGTAAAAACAGAATTATACTGTTAATTGTACTTGCCTTCTGGCAGTTGATTTTCATGAAGTCACTTGGAGTGAGTCACACTGGATTCTCTGTGGTACCAGCCTCTCCAGGCAGGATGTGTTGCTGCAGAAGCCCCTGTCTGGGGAGAAAGCGCTCAGAAATGAGGGCACCTCGCCATTCAGATGCTTGGCCCCGCACACCACTGGAGGACACGGCAGCTCTGTGCTTGAGGAAGCAGCATCCTTCCTTCTTCTGTGGTTCACTGAGGACAGCATGGACGTGTGTTCACGGGCCGCAGACCGCCCGACAGCTTGGCGTTCACCTAATAAATTTACAGGTTTTCATGGACAGTTTCGGGATGACCAACACCAGGACACACACATACACACAGATGAGTCTGCACATGCATGTGCACTGGAATCCAGAGCTAAAGGACACTTAGAAACTGCATCATCCAAGCTCCTCACTCCCTGAGCACACCCACCGCAGAGATATGGAGACTGAGGCCCGGAGACACTGACGTCCAAGCTCCTCACTCCCTGAGCTCACCCACCATACAGATATGGAGACTGAGGCCCGGAGACACTGACGTCCAAGCTCCTCACTCCCTGAGCTCACCCACCATACAGATATGGAGACTGAGGCCCGGAGACACTGACGTCCAAGCTCCTCACTCCCTGAGCTCACCCACCATACAGATATGGAGACTGAGGCCCGGAGACACTGACGTCCAAGCTCCTCACTCCCTGAACACACCCACCATACAGATATGGAGACTGAGGCCCGGAGACATGACAGGCCTTTTCCCACAGCCAGGCAGTTTGTGTCGGGAACATAACAGTCATACAAATAAAAAGTATGTTGCAGTGAAATGGAAAGTCATGAGTAGGAGGCGAAGAGTAAGAACGAAGACCGGAGGAAGCCAGAGTAGGTGCCGTGTGATCGCTGGGTGGGGAAGACAGAGGGACACACACCCACCATGTCCGGTTGTCACGCAGATGCCCTCATTGGAAAAAGCAATGTTAGTAGAAACTCACTTGATTTCCTCCACAGCCACTTATCCTGCCCGAAAACCTTAAATGTAGTAAAATCTCTGTGTGGCCAGTTAAGTATTTGCTTGACTTTTCCTCGAAGCCTGTGTGAGACCACAAGGAGGCCGCCTGTGGCCTTTGCAGTTGCTGCTTCCACAAAATCCTTCTGCCCAGAATCATTTTCTGTTCAACAGAATGTGCCTGGAATTAAATGAATGTAATTGTCTCCTGAATTATTGTGAAACCGATGACACATGTCACCACTCGGATCATCATGCTGTTCCCGCCTTCCCAGTGGCCCCCACAGGACGGCAGGTGGGCGGGAGGGAGGTGAGGCCGGTCCCCACTCAGTCTGCGCAGCCCGCACTTCCTGTTCAGCCATCCCCCTCCCAGCACCCTGACTGTATTTGCTCCTGTCTTAGGCATTGGAGCAGGTGATGGGTGTGTGGACTTTAGGACACCTTAACAATTCAGACCTAAATCAACAGTCACCTTATCGACCCTCCTGCAACCCTGTCCAGCATTTTACTTTCAATCACCTATTTCTCATTTTGAAAGCAACTAAATGTGCTAGTTTGAACATGCTTACAATTTTAAAATGTGTTGCTGTAGAAATTGCTCTGGGCAAAAAAAAAAAAAAACACACATACACACATTTCAGAAGGAGGCGGGGCTTTCCTTTTTATGCATCACTATTTGCAAGGAAGAGACAGGGGTCCCTGTAAATAGCTGTCACCCCCAACAAATGCATATTTCAAAAAATCAAAACTCCTTATTTCTGCTAAGCATTTTTCTACTGAAACATTCTAATTGGGGCTTTCAGTGACGGTAACATAATTTTACCTGTATTATGTGTGTTGTGGCGAATTTCAAAACGAGGTCCAGTTTTAATTACGAATCACTAAATCAGATGCACAAAAAGCTTTTCTCCCTGCTTTCCCCCAGCCCCCGGCTAGCGTCACCGTGTTGTTCTGTGAGAATAACTTACATCTGTTCCTTTATGCTCGCCCCTCTTTTATGGTGAACATAATTATAAGGTGCATTTGGTGCCTTCTTTTGTGCTGACAGCCATCATCTCTGGGGCTGGTGACGGCTGCACGGGGACTCACTGGCTCGCTGTTCAAGAAAACGTGCCCCACGTCAGCTTCCCAAATGCAGCGGCGCTTAAGGTGACACCGGGGCCACCACTGATGTCCTCGTGCGTTGGCTTAAAATTGCATAGGGTTAAAATTTGCTCATTTTTCACTGTGTTGAGAAATGTATTCTTAATAATTACCTTGAAATCTGGAACATTGTAAATCTCGAATCAAACCCTGATAGCAAAAGAGTCCATTTTAGTCCTAGACACAATAGAAGAAAGGACTGTGCGTCAGATGCACAAGCGGCTGCCTCCCCAAGGTGAGGTTCCCCCAGCGCAGCATCCGGCTCTCCGGGGGTCAGTCTTTGCAGACACTTCTGGGAGGTGTGGGGAGGAGCTGGTGAGCCCTGGGGATGATAGTGATGTCCTGGTATCTTCGTGTCCTTTGCAGGGTGGCCTGGGCTTGCCCTCTGGAAGACAGAACCACCTCCATCTGACGCCCCTCAGCAATGTGCTCAAATCTCGCTTGCCTCTCGAGGCTTTGTCCTCAAGTTCTTTTTTCTGTGCTTAATCTTCGAAATAAATGTAATAATTATGGTCTTCTAAGCCAACCTTCTACCATTGGAGCTAGCAAGATGCGTTCGGACAAACTGGGGAGCCGGAGAGCCCACACCTGCCCTCTTTGTTTCTGGTCCCTGCCTGGTGGGGAAACAGAACAGGAGGCCACTCCCAGCAAGGCCCTTCCGCCCCGGCTCTGCCACAGACCCAGGCCCAGGCCCAGGCCGACCGGCTGTGCCTGTGCCCCCTTTCCAGGATACACAAAAACAAGCCCCCACACACAACGAGTTAACTCCAGCAGGGAAGCAGCAGGTAGCGCTAGTTCGTTCTCCCAGGACGCTGGCAAGTTTGTCCATGAGGCCTGGAGGAACCCTGTTCACACTCTCCATTGAGAGCTTGGAGCTCAGCCTCACCCCAGCCAGCCCTGTGGCTCTAGCAAGAGGCTCGTTCTCCTGAACACAGGGCAGCCTGGGTGGGCTCCGTGGCCAGGAAGCTCTGGGGTCACTTGCAGGCTGGAAAGCTCATCCATGTCATGGGGTCGCACCTGCTGAGTGGGCTAACAATGGCTGCCTGCCCTCCTTGGGCTACTGGTCTTCATTTCTGTGGATGCTGCTCTTAGAACCTCAACCTCCGGTATAAGGAAAGCATTTCAGACGCAGTGGTTCAGGCTCAAGGCTCGGGACAGCTGGGTCCCTACCTGTGCCGGGTGCTCGTTTGAATCAACAAAGGGCAAGTTGTGTGTTGCTCAGTTCAGGAGACGCCACCTTTCCCTCTTCCTGAACCCGGGCTCTGCTTCCTGGCTTCCTAACCTCCGGGCTCCCTAACCTCTGGGCTTCCTAACTTCCGGGCTTCCTAACCACCAGGCTTCCTAACCTCCTGGCTTCCTAACCTCCGGGCTTCCTAACCTCCTGGCTTCCTAACCTCCGGGCTTCCTAACCTCCTGGCTTCCTAACCACCAGGCTTCCTAACCTCCTGGCTTCCTAACCTCCTGGCTTCCTAATCTCCGGGCTTCCTAACCTCCTGGCTTCCTAACCACCAGGCTTCCTAACCTCTTGGCTTCCTAACCTCCGGGCTTCCTAACCTCCTGGCTTCCTAACCTCCGGGTTTCCTAACCTTCCGGCTTCCTAACCTCCAGGCTTCCTAACCTCCAGGCTTCCTAACCTCCTGGCTAACCGCTGTGGTGTGGTCTTGTCTCCGCAGATGGATCACGACCCGAGGAACCCCACGTACATCGCCACCCAGGGACCGCTGCCCGCCACTGTGGCTGACTTTTGGCAGGTGAACATTTTTAAATTAAAATCTCTCTTTCTGAAAAGAAGATCTCAATAACTGGGTCACGAATCGTGTCTTGAATCTGATTAAGCCAATCAAACTTCTTACAAATGCTCATCAAATGTTACTTATATCAGAATTTCAGTCTGTTCATATTTTTTATTATCAATCTTTTGTTTTCCAAAACTTGAGTATGAAAAAATTCCCTTTGAGAGATTTAATGCTTTCAAGATCATTACTTTTAAGCCACTTTACATTTGCATTTTATAAAACAGCGAAGATAAAGTTAATAAGTCATTCCATGTTATTGAAATGTGCCTTTTGTCCATGGCGTTGTTATGATGGCGGTCACAGCAGGACCCACGCACATCCTCTATCATCCTCTCCTGGAGTCCTGTAGGGCATCTGAAGGCCAGGCCGTGCTTCTCTATTCGACGCAAGCCCAGGTCACACAGATGAAGGCACAGACATGAGGGCTGACGTGAATGTCAAACGTCAGCAAATAGAGCAACATGCAGAGGGCAGGTGGGGTCTTCCTTCTCCAGCTGCCCCCGGGTCTCCCCTCACCAGCCACATGACAAAGCTGAATAGGAATGGGTTCTGGAACCTGGAACGTGGCCGTGAGTTACCGCAGGAGCACAGGCACCGGCCGCGTGTCGGGCACACCAGCCAACCCCGAGCCTGGCAGAGAGGAGCTCCTAAGGAGAGTCGAGCTGGGGACGAAGGTGGGAAGCGACGCGTCACCCACGCGGCAGAATCCAGGCAGGGAGGTGCCTGTCGCAGCAGTGACGCTGGGATCAGGCTGCAGCCTCCTGGCCATCCACAGCCCGGGCCTCCTGGCGATCCACAGCCCGGGCCTCCTGGTGATCCAAAGCCCGGGCCTCCTGGCCATCCACAGCCCGGGCCTCCTGGCGATCCACAGCCCGGGCCTCCTGGCCATCCACAGCCCGGGCCTCCTGGCGATCCGCAGCCCGGGCGCCCGTGCAGCACTGGGGTGAGACATTTCCTGATGTCGCTGTGCACCGGAGTTGGTAAATTCACTTCTGCCCCAGGCTCTTCCTATTCCCTTTACTTCCCTTTCCTGGCTTTCCCGTCAGCCTCGCGTGACTCCGATTACAGGAAGGGGAGCCTCCTCTCTCTGCCCTTGAGAACAGTCTCTGCAGGGCTTTCCAGAAAAGTCTGGAACAGATCCGGGTTTCCGAGGGCCTCCGAGCGCCCTTGCATGGTGAGCATTTGAATCCTCAGGTGCCATCATCCCATTTTATGGGCAAGGCACATGGGTATTGGAGAGATGGCATCACTTACCCAGGACAGCTCGGATGACTCCAGGATCTGAAACACATCGGTATGACCTCCTGCCCTTTGTGTCTGCCTGTGTCTTCACATTATTGAAAATAAATAAATAAAACTAAACTGCATCTCTGTGTGACGTTGTTGAAGCTTGTAATCCCGGCATGGCACGGCGAACCTGCGGCACTTGGATGGTTTTGGGGGCACTTGGGCTCCCTACTTGTCACAGCTGGGGAGTTGCCCAGCCCGGTGAGAACATGCCTGTCCCAGAGAAGATGGCACCCTGGGGCCCATCGTCTCGGGAGTTTTGTGGTAGGAAGGTCTTTGCATGGCACACACCTGCCTTCCTGAAACATGGACCCATCTGTCCCAGCGCTGCCCTTAGAATGGAGCCCCAGGGCCCGTCCAGAGATGCCCCCTGCTGTGCACGCTCACCCCAGCTCCTCAGGGAAAAGGACAGAGTGTTCAGAATTAGAGGGCGGGCAGAGAATACCCACGGAGTCCTAATACCACCGGAGTTTTCATCCACCTCAACCCATTACCCAAAATGTGCTTATTTGTGTGTGGCATGGGGTGCCCCCAAATATGTGTTCTTTCATTTTTACGAGCCCTTGGGCCCCCACAGCCCAACATCAACTTCATCTCCTCACCTGTGCAAGACTTCTCTGTCCAGCAAAGCCACAGGGTCTGGAGGGCATCCACGCTCAATGACCACGATGATGCCCACATCCACCCTCGGTTCAGTAGGTGCCACATCCACCCACCATCCTGTGTGAAGGCTCTCGGTGTCCATGCTCAACGACCACGATGATGCCCACATCCACCCTCCGTTCAGCAGGTGCCACATCCACCCACCATCCTGTGTGAAGGCTCTCGGTGTCCACGCTCAATGACCACGATGATGCCCACATCCACCCTCAGTTCAGTAGGTGCCACATCCACCCACCATCCTGTGTGAAGGCTCTCGGTGTCCATGCTCAACGACCACGATGATGCCCACATCCACCCTCCGTTCAGCAGGTGCCACATCCACCCTCCGTCCTGTGTGAAGCCTCTCGGCGTCCACGCTCAATGACCACGATGATGCCCACATCCACCCTCCGTCCTGTGTGAAGCCTCTCAGCATCCATACTCAACGACCACGATGAAGCCCACATCCACCCTTGGTTCAGCAGGTGCCACATCCACCCTCCGTCCTGCGTGAAGCCTCTCGGCGTCCACACTCAACGACCACGATGATGCCCACGTCCACCCTCGGTTCAGCAGGTGCCACATCCACCCTCCGTCCTGCGTGAAGCCTCTCGGCGTCCATGCTCAATGACCACGATGATGCCCACATCCAACCTCCGTTCAGCAGGTGCTGGGTCCTTTGTGAAGCTCTCACATGCTGACCTGTAGTCTCTGTGGTCCGTGAGACTCAGAGGCTCATAGCGTGCCCAGATTCCTGTGGCTAGTGAATAGAAGGCGTGAACCATTTTTCTTACTGTTTATTATGGATAGTTGCAATTGTTGGAGGCAATTCATTTGATCAGTGTTTACATCTTATGGGCTATTTTAGAGTGATAATCAAGGAGCATACATTCTTGAAATTGAAATAATGCATCTCTGTATGAAATAAGTAGAGACAAATTTTAAAGCAAGGTGAAATGCAAGATAATTTTGAGACGCATCTCGGTCAGCAGGTATCAGGTGGTTCCAGGAAACCCCAGCGTCCCTCAACCTGGTCACAGCTTTTCTAAGACAAGAGCTCATGGCCAGTAGCCTCAGCCCTCCCAGGATGTTCTCAAGCATGCCAGCCCAGCAGAGCCTCTGAGAAATTGTGAACTAAAGAAACTCGCTTCATTTTGCTCCCTGCAGATGTCCCTGACCACGACGTCATTGCTTCCACCTCATCCCTCAACCTGGGGATGCCTCTGTGCAGAACGCAGGAGCTGCCCACCATCAATGCCATAAATCCACACAGAGCAGGACGGAGGAGAGTTGCTTCCTAGCGCAGTCACATTTGCCTGGGAGGCCTCTAAGCCGTGTGTTTTCGAATGTCAGCATCTCTCAGGCGTTGCTCTTCATTGAATAATTACCAGTAAGCCCCAAGATTGACATTCTTAAAAATTCAAAGTTAGGGTTCTCTTTGCCCTCTCTGGCTTAGCAGAATGCAGGCAGAGGAAGAACACCTGTCTTTAAAACCTCCCACGGAAGGCAGAACTTTTCCAAACCCACGGTAACGTGTATTTTTAAGGACAAAGGTGGATTTGAAATGCGAAGTTGGTGATGACGAAGTCAACAGGCTGAGTTGGAGTGACCGTCTCCTCCTGCATCCCCATTCTGGACCATTCTCAGATGCTGACCAAGGATCGGGACACAGACTGAAGGTTATGGATCATCCCAAAGCACCTTCCTTTTATCTCCGGCTGTTGATGCTGATCTGAAGCTCCTCCTTGGGGCAGGTCCACAGGTGTTTCTTCTCTGTCGGTAATCAGCAAATTCCAGGAAGAAAGCGTGAGCGTGAGAAAGGCCGTGATGGGAAAGACGGCTGTGTCTGCCCCAGGCCCGTGCACTCCTTGGGGGATTCGAAGTGTCCCCCTCATCTCAGCCTCCCTGTCACACAGCTTTTCCCCACCGTGGATTTATGTCAGGGTCCAAATTTCCCTCCTCTTCTAAGGATGTCAGTCATTGGACTGAGAGCTCATCCTAGCCTGTGTGACCTCACCTTAACTTGACCACATATGCAAAGACCCTATTTCCAAATAAGACCACATTCACGGGTTCCAGGTGGACATGGATTTGGGGGTACATGCTTCTACCCAGTACAATGGCTAAGAAGAAAAAAGACCTTTTCCAAGCAGCTAATTGGCACCCACATGACGTGGTGATGGGTCAGGAGTCCATTTGGAGGTCACTGGGCGGCTGGGAGGCAGAGGAGCCAGGAGGACCCCAAGTTCCTCAGCAAGAAATGCTGTACAGGGGCCCATGGGTCCAGAAGGGAGGAGCCTGGAAGACGGGTTCAGGGGAAGTCCCCTCGGTGAGCATGGGGCATCGGGGTCACTCCACGCGCACCAGCCTCTCCCCCAGCATGGCACCGCGAGGCCCCGTCAGCTCCCCTTCCCGCAGGGCCCACAGCACCTCTGTCCATGCTGCGTCCCTGAGCAGAGCCCAGAACGTGCACGAAAATCCACGGAGGGTCACCACTCACTGCACACACGGCGCTTTCCTGCAGTGAACCAGCTCTATATGGACGCTGGATGCATTTCAAGAATTTGATTTCCAAAATTTGACTTACATCAAGAAATTCCTAAAAATAAATTCATTACCTAAAGGAAGATGTACCCCAAATTAATTCCTTGTCTGTGAGTGCTCTCCAAATCATTCGGCTGAATTCCTGGTCCTTACTCCAGCTCAGAGGGGTCTGTGGAAGTCTGAGTTACAGTTGAGAAATCAGTGTTACTAGTAAGTAGTAAACTGGCCTAGAAATAAAACATCCCTCAAGGAAAGAATACCCATTTTGGGGTGAGGGTGTCATTTTGTCATATAAACTTTTTTTTTTTAAGTGTGGAACAATTTTAAAGGAAGAATGGAAAGAAAAGTATGGGCCAATCTTGTGCTACATTATTTGAAGTCATATCAAGATCTTAGGAAGAAACATGTCCACCGTCCTCTCTGCTGGTCATTCTGGGATGATATCTGGAATATGATGTTCCTTCTGGGATCATAAATTCAAAAAGGGTGCTGACATTCAAAACACAACAGAAAAAGAAGCCAGAGAGTTTGGTGGAAACAGCCGGGGTGGTGAGAGTTTTGAAAATCACTGCAGGAGGCAGAAAAAGCCGTCCTCGGCATAGAGCGCCACCCACAAGCTCCCTCTTCATCCACGCCGCCGCTGTCGGCCCAGACGTCACAAGGAAACTTGGCCTCGGCTGGCGTCTGGACTTGGTGGTGCGTAAAACTTTCTTTTTAAAATCCTAAGACTATTATTTAGATCTGAAGAAGGGTTAAGAATATTCTAATAAATTTTAAATTAGGAACACGAGTTTGGCTGTGAGGTTTTACTGTTTTGTTCAATGCTTCTAAATAAGGAGTCTTAACACCTCATACCCATCCGTTGACACCCCCAGGCGTTGAGCTCTGGTTGCTGTCCACACGCCGCTTAGGGAGGAGGCTGAATATCAGGAAGGAAGACGAGAGGAGAAGGCAGGTCTCCATGGTCCACTCCTGGATCCCTGCGGCTTTGGGTACCTGTCAGATAGCCTTTCTCTAGAAAGCCTTTCTCTAGAAAGTGTATTTTAATCTGCAAAGACGCCTCCCACCTGCCAAATGGGGCCACCTTGAGTGAAAGACACGCACCCATTGGAGGGGACATTCGAGTCCAGTGGGCATAAGGAAAGGGGGCTGGGGGAAGAAAGGAAGTCCCATTTATTGAGCTCTTCAATGCCAGGCCCTGGGCAGGCACTTCCCATATGGGATCTCATTTGGCTGAGCCATTGACCCTGCGATGACGCCGTCGTGAGCCTCCCGTCATTCCACCTAATGGGGTCCCCGGAGGCGTCAGATTCATAGAAGCCTAGTATGAATCTAGGGGGTAGTGGCCAGGGGCTCAGGGAGGGGACAGTGCAGAGGGGCTTGATGGGGACAGGGCTTCCATTTGGGAAGATGAGAATGCTCTGAAGAGCGTGGTGACGATGACGGTTGCAGAACGGTGGGAAGGCCCTTACTGCCGCTGCACTGTGCACTTAAACAAATGGTAAATTATATGTTAGGTATCTTTTACTACAATTAAAATAGAGATATACAGAGCGAGCCCAATTCTACCCAGGATGAAGCTGTGGCCCAGAGAGCCATAAGGACCCACCCAGATCCACACAGCTGGTGGGATGCAAAGCCCATTCTAGACCCAGACATGTGTAGTGCCAGGGTGTCTCTTCAGCACACACACTCCTCACAGATAAAGAAGGCACAGTGACATGAAGACGTCTCTATAAACAGAAAAGAGAGATCCGGCAGCAGTGACCTCGGCATGTCCAGACTAGGTGTTGTTTACAAAAATACACGCGTGCAGAGTCTCAAGGCGCAGAATATGTGAACGTCAAAGTCCTCAGAGACAGGAGATAAAGTGACGCTTTCTCCAGGTGCCGAGACTTCCCCACGGGGAAGCGAGGTCTGCACCTTCCCGGGGACGTGGCCCCACAGTGCGTCCCCAGCCCAGTCATGTCCTGGTGCACAGGGCGGCTGTCACAGAGAAGCCCCTGCGGGCAGGACTGTAGCTGGATCACAGAGAAGCCCCTGCGGGCAGGACTGTAGCTGCAGGATTAGGACTGCCGGGGAGGCAGGGGAGGGGCCGCGGGCATCGATATTCCATCACGGACCACCTCATTACTGCCTGCACCTGCTGCGCCACCTTCTACCACACCCTGTGCTACGCGGCTCACGTCAACTGAAGGGAGTTGGCCACCCGCCATCCCCCCTTTCCTATTTTTAGAAAAAGCTGCAGAATTATGTGCTCTTCTTCCAGAGAGAGCTTCTGTGTGTCACCACCAAACACTGGCTGTGCCCAGGAGATACGCAACAGCTGTTTCTAAACCAGAAATGTAGGCAGCGTAGTCTGTCACCATCAGGTGCGGAGTGGATGTCTGTAGATGTGACATGGAAAGCCAGGGCCCTGGAGCCCAGGCACGGGGACAGCCACTGCAGGAACCCAGGCACGGGGACAGCCACTGCGGGAGCCCAGGCACGGGGACAGCCACCGCGGGAACCCAGGCACGGGGACAGCCACCGCGGGAGCCCAGGCATGGGGACAGCCACCGCGGGAACCCAGGCACGGGGACAGCCACCTCGGGAGCCCAGGCACGGGGACAGCCACCACGGGAGCCCAGGCACGGGGACAGCCACCTCGGGAGCCCAGGCACGGGGACAGCCACCACGGGAGCCCAGCCACGGGGACAGCCACCGCGGGAGCCCAGGCACGGGGACAGCCACCGTGGGAGCCCAGGCACGGGGACAGCCACCTCGGGAACCCAGGCATGGGGACAGTCACCGCAGGAGCCCAGGCACGGGGACAGCCACCGTGGGAACTGGCTCCCTGTATGGGAGGCTCAGCCAAGAGGACAACTCCAAAGTTCAGCCTTGCCTCTCCTGTCTGATGAACAGGCTGCCTTTCAGGACGGAGTCAGACACGAAGCAGTTCTCCTGGCCCCCAGAGAGAGCACAAAGCGCTCGCTGAAGTCAGCAGGTGTCCCGCTGGTATCGGATGTGTGTTGACTCTTATTGCACATCAACATTTTACCAAGAAAAAGGTGCACTTTCAATTTCTAGTTTCTGCTTTCTAAAAGTATTCTGTGATGAAGCCTCAGCTGGGGGGATATGTTTTCTCATTTCCAAATTGATAGGCTTGATATAAATACAGCTTTTTATTATTTGGCATCTGTAGATCATAGTTCTTACTATGGTTAAGAAAAAATTCTGAACTTGGAACTGTGGAAGACCCAAAGAATTTAACGGTGTTTCCTTCCAACTGCCTGCCAGCCACCGGTGACAAGGCCGAGGTGCAGGAGAATGACAGTTGACAGCTGACTGTCACCGTGTAGGGCCGCCCACCACCCAGCACCAGTGGCTTGTCTGCCTGTCTGTCTGCCTGTCCATCTGCCTGCCTGCCTGTCTTGTCTCTGCCTGTCTGTCTGCCTGTTTGTCTGCCTGTCTGTCTGCCTGTCTCGCCTGTCTGCCTGTCTGCCTGTCTTATCTCTGTCTGCCTGTCTGCCTGCCTGTCTTGTCTCTGTCTGCCTGTCTGCCTGCCTGTCTTGTCTGTCTGCCTGCCTGTCTTGTCTGTCTGCCTGTCTGCCTGCCTGCGTATCTGCCTGTCTGCTGTGTCAGCTACTGCACTAGTCCAGGCAGGGGTGGGTGGGAAGATGGCAGGCCTGGATTCCACACCATGCACTGTCTCTGGGCAGCTTCCTTGATCAGCCCAGGATGACCACTGCAGGCATCACCATCAGCACCACCAGCAACCAAACCTCAGAGCATCCAGAGATGACCCTGGCCTGGCCCCGGTGGAGGGGATGGTCCTACACCACCTAATTTTTAAAAACATTTAAATCCTCCAAAGATGGCATCTGCTCAGCCCGAGCTGGTTCACGGCCCCAAGCTACTCACAACCGTTTTTAATGTTCCCTCGGCATGTGGGAGGCAGGGCCCTGAGTGTCCCGGACAGACCCGGTGTCCAACAGTGGGGACCCTGAGCATCCAGGACAGACCCAGCATCCAGCAGCAGGGCCCCTGAGTCTCCAGGACAGGCCCAGTGTCCAGTAGCAGGGGGCCCTGAGTCTCCAGGACAGACGTGGCATCCAGCAGCGGGGGCCCTGAGTCTCCAGGACATACCCAGCATCCAGCAGCAGGGGCCCTGAGTCTCCAGGACAGGCCCAGTGTCCAGCAGCGGGGGCCCTGAGTCTCCAGGACATACCCAGCATCCAGTAGCAGGGTGCCCTGAGTCTCCAGGACAGGCCCGGCGTCCAGCAGCAGGGGGCCCTGAGTCTCCAGGACAGACGTGGCGTCCAGCAGCGGGGGCCCTGAGTCTCCAGGACAGGCCCGGTGTCCCGCAGCAGGGGCCCTGAGTCTCCAGGACAGACCCGGTGTCTGGCAGCCTCTCCTTTCTCGTCAGATGTGTCCAGCCCGGGGCCACGGTGTCTGCTCTGGGTCCTTGGTTACCTTAAGTGGTCTGGCTCCAAGAGCATGAGAATGTCCCCAAGTCCCTGCAGCTCCCTAGTGTGGGTGAAGACTCAGCTTGCTCATCATCCTGTTCCACCCCGTGGACAGTGACTGGTGCGAGAGGGAACCGGCTGTGGATCTCACTGACTCTGGAGTGAAGGGAGAGTCAGGAGGTTAGCGGGGGGAAATGACTTTGGAGGCTGCTACCTCACAGTGGGTTGATTTTAAGGCACGTTACTTGATTAAAGGGAAGCATGAGAGTTGTGTTAATTCTTAGGAATTAACATGAGAGTTGTGTTTATTCTTAATTTCTTAGGAAAAACTTGATTTTTCATTTCCATGATTGATAAGTACTTTAACCACATGCCTGAGACTTTCCAGGACATTGTTATATTTCAAAGGTTTGGTCTTGCTGGATTTTTTTTCTATTCATAAATTCATGAACCCTTAAAGGTGAAAGAAACTGTTTCTCACGTTGCCTTATCTAAATTTTGGGTTTGAAACCTATGACCTCAAAGCTTGTCCATGGTTCTGCCTGGGACAGTGCAAAGATGGTCGGTCAGTCTCTCGCCGCACACATGCGGAATTTAAAATGCGACTCAAGTAGAAAGGACAGGTCCGGCTTTCCTTTCTGACTGATTCTTACCGCTCCAGCTGAGAACAGCAGGCTCTGCTGCTCCTGTGTGTGATTGGTTCCCAGCCTCCGCCCAGCTCCTCCCCTCCCCACTCCTCCTCCCCTCTTCCTCTTCCTCTTCCTCTCTTGCTTCACAACTGGATCTGATGCATTTATGTCAGGTCCTGATCTTGAAAAGGAAAGGCCGCCCAGTGCAGCACCTCCCCGCAAGGAGACCAGGCGCATATTTAACCGGGAACGTGAGCACAGGCAGAGGCCACAGGGAGTCTCAGTGACGCCTGTGCCAGGTGACTTCCTGTGCGGGTCCAATGCCTGATCACAAAGGCACCCACGGTGGTCACACAAAGGCCGGGTGGAGAGGAAGTCCAGTGTGTGAGTGCATTCCCACCGTGGGAACCCCTATGTGGCAGGATGGCCACACCAAGCCACACAGGGTCTGCTCGCACACAAGCAGGCTGAGTCCTTCCCGGAGAACACAGACCCGACTTTGGTGGAGTGGCAAGTCCTCATTCTGAGGCTTCCCCTTCCTCCTGGGCGGCAATACTGCTGGTGTTCTGAGGCTTCCCCTTCCTCCTGGGCAGCAATACTGCTGGTGTTCTGAGGCTTCCCCTTCCTCCTGGGCGGCAATACTGCTGGTGTTCTGAGGCTTCCCCTTCCTCCTGGGCGGCAATACTGCTGGTGTTCTGAGGCTTCCCCTTCCTCCTGGGCGGCAATACTGCTGGTGTTCTGAGGCTTCCCCTTCCTCCTGGGCGGCAATACTGCTGGTGTTCTGAGGCTTCCCCTTCCTCCTGGGCGGCAATACTGCTGGTGTTCTGAGGCTTCCCCTTCCTCCTGGGCGGCAATACTGCTGGTGTTCTGAGGCTTCCCCTTCCTCCTGGGCGGCAATACTGCTGGTGTTCTGAGGCTTCCCCTTCCTCCTGGGCGGCAATACTGCTGGTGGAAAAGTCCCAGAGGTTGCTGCAGCTGCTCCTCAGCCCTGGGATGGGGCTACGAGGCAGCACAGGCGTCGATCTGATAGCGGCACAGGGGGGTTCCTCCCGCTGCCCCCTCATCAGCCTTTCCATCAGCACTGCTGACGTGTGTGTGGGCTACGTCACCTCATCGTGTCATCCCTAAATGAATCCCACGCTGACATATTTGTTTACTAAAAAAAAGCCAGGTAGGTGCACCATGAGCTTGTCATGGACGGCATCACGAAGGTTTCATCACCCTGCGTTGGGTTATATTACCGTGTCCAAACGTGCGTGCTGTGGCCTGGAGCCTGTGACTCTCGGAACCAGAGCCGCAAAGCCTGAAGCTTCATTTCTTAGGACTGTCCTCTGGGCAGGGTGAGAGCAGAGCTGAAGGTTTCCCCTGCAAAAGATGTCACACACACTATTTCTTCCTCTTTAATCTGTCTCAGACCGCACAGTTTAACTTCCAGGCATCGGTGAGCTCCTAAGGAGTGAAATACGAGTGTTTTCCCATTAACTGACTCCTCATCCTTTTAAATTTAGCTGCATCTTCTTTATAAGTCTAAACCTCTGTTCAGCCGAGAGGACGCTCACAACAGAAATGAGCAGAAATGAGCTGTGCAGCAGAATTGCGTGGGCCCCGCACCTGCTCTGGAGGAAATGCATCTTCATGGCAACCACTTCAGCGGGATGCAGTTACCATGCTTGTTTTTTTAAAAACTGAACACTTGTCTGTACATTTAAGCAAGTCCTGGAGGACTTCTGCCATGCAAGCCTTTGATAACATTTTCTTTCGGTTATCTTTTTTTTACATAAATATCCAAACGGCCTCTTAGAAATGTGAATTGTTTTCAATGAAGCATCTGTTAGATGCCATGGAGGGTAGAAAAGGTAACTGGACTAGGATGGAGTCTTTAAAGAGATGATAGTCTGGTAGAGGAAAGACATACGGGTTAAAGACGAGACTAACACAGGCAGGGAGGGACTCATCACAAAAGATCTAAGTAGAAGGAGGAGAAGCTTTCCTCCTGAAGGGGCCCAGGGATGTTTTGTAGAGAAAATGGCCTGGCGTTTCACTATTTCAGTTTTTTGTTTTGTTTTTCAGAGATGGGATCTCACTATGTTGCCCAGGCTGGTCCTGAACTCCTGGGCTCAAATGATCCTCCCACCCACCTCAGCCTCCCAACTAGCTGGGACTACAGGTGCACACCACCACATCCAGCTCCAGTGTTTCACTATTTCAGATTGATCATCTTCCCTTAAATCAGGTCTCTGTGGGGCTTCAGAAGAGCTTATTTTAAGAGTGTGTGTGTGTGTGTGTGTGTGTGTGTGTGTGTGTTTGAGACAGAGTCTCGCTCTGTCACCCAGGTTGGCGTGCAGTGGCATAATCTCAGCTCACTGCAACCTCTGCCTTCCAGGCACAAGCAGTTCTCCTGCCTCAGCCTCCTGAGTAGCTGGGATTACAGCACCCACCAACACACCTGGCTAATTTTCTATTTTTAGTAAAGACAGGGTTTTGCCATGTTGGTGAGGCTAGTCTCGAACTCCTGACCTCAAGTGATTCGCCTGCCTTGGCCTCCCAAAGTGCTGGGATTAGAGGTGCGAGCCCCTGTGCCCAGTCAAGTTGTTTTTAATTGTAAATGTTTAAGGTGTACAGCCTGATGTTCTGACACACGCAGACATCGTGAATGATGACCACAGTCAAGCTAATGAATACACGTCTCCTCGCGTAGTTACCGTTTCTTTGTGTGTGGTGAAGCACCTGAAGCCTACTCTCCTGGCAAATCTCTGTGCCCAACACTCTTATTAACTACAGTCACCATGCTGAATGCCAGGTCTCCAGAATTCAGCTGTCCTCTACTGGAAGTTACTACCTTTGGATCAATTGCTCCCCATTCCACCCTCAGCCCCAGGCCCTGGCAGCCCCCCTTCTACTCTGTCCCTGAGTTTGTCCTTTTTAGGTGCCACATGTGAGTGAGATCATGGGGTGCCTGTCCTTCTGTGTCCGGCTTATTTCAATTTAACGTCGTGTCCTCCAGGTTCATCCATGTTGTCAAAAATGACAGGAGTTCATTCTTTCTTAAGGCTGAATAATATTTCATTGTGTATATACCACATTTTCTTTAGCCATTATCCATTGACGGACATGTGGGTTGTTCCAAATCTTGTTTATTGTGAATAGTTCTGCAATAAACAAAGGGGTGCTGATGTCCCTTCCACACACTGATTTTATTTCCTTTGGGTCTATACCCAGAAGTGGGATTGCTGGATCACACAGTGGTTCCGTGTAATTGTTTGAGGCTCTCCATACTGGTTTTATTGTTTTTTTGTTTTTTTTTTTTTTGAGGTGGAGTTTTGCTCTTGTTACCCAGGCTGGAGTGCAATGACACAGTCTCGGCTCACTGCAACCTCCGCCTCCCAGATTCAAGAGGTTCTCCTGCCTCAGCCTCCTGAGTAGCTGGGATTACAGGTGCACGCCACGATACCCGGCTAATTTTTGTATTTTTAGTAGAGATGGTGTTTCACCATGTTGGTCAGGCTGGTCTCGAACTCCTGACCTCGTGATCCACCTGCCTCGGCCTCCCAAAGTGCTGGGATTACAGGTGTGAGCCACCGTGCCTGGCCCTCCATACTGTTTTCTGTAAAGGCTGCCCTCACTCACATTGCTACCGTATAGTGTGTAAGGTTCTGTCTCTTCCACATCCTCTCCAACACTTGCCATCCCCCTCTTTTCGGTGGCAGCCATCCCAACAGGCATGAGGTGCCAGTGCGCTGTGGTTTTGATTTGCATTTCCCTGATGGCTGATGACATTCAGCCCCTTTTCACATACCTGCGGGCCATTTGTCTGTCTTCTTTGGAGAAATGTTTGCTCAGATCCCTTGCCCATTTTTAGTTGGGTCATTTGTTTTTTTGTTTGTTTGCTGATTAAATACTTAGCACTCAAAAAGGACCTAGAGTGAAGAGGCCCTGTGTTCCTCTCCATCGGTGTTGATAGGAAGCGTAGGCGGGGTGGCCATTGTTCCACGCCTGTGGGTGACTTGATGGGTGAAGGAGAGAGTGAGGTTGCAGCGGATGCATCTGTTGCCAGGGCTGACATCACAAGGTGCTGCAAACTCGTTGTTTTAAAACAACAGAAGGGCGTCCCCTCGCAGTTCTGGAGCCTGGTAGTCTGAGATCCAGGTGTGAGCAGGGCCACGCTCTCCGGAGCCTGTGGGGGAAGATCCTCACGGCCTCTGCAGTGTCCCATGGCCGCCTGCCATGAGGGGTGTGGCGTGGGTGGCCACAACACTCCATCTCTGCCTGTCTGCGCGTGGCCGCTCTCCGTGTCTGTGCCTTCTCAAGGTGTCTCCCTCTTCTTCTAAGGACACAGTCACGTTGGATTGGGACCCACCCTCAGCTCAGTTGCATCTGCAAAGATCCTGTTTCCAAATAAGGCCACATTCACAGATACCAGGGATTAGGACGTCAATATAAGCTGTGGGGAGGACAGCGTTGAACCTGTAACAAACAACAATATGGTTTTTAAATCTACAGTCAGTAAACTTACTCAGTTGGGTCAAATAACAGCCGAAGTCTGCACTTCTTGTTCCTCGGGTCACTGTCCGAATCACTGAATTTCTCCACTTGCTGCTGCTGAACAGCTGTCAGGAGACCTCACAGCAAGCTGCTGTGTCCCTGCCGGGCGTGTCAAGATGGCTCAGGTTCACAGAGCCTGGCAGCAGGCTTTAACCCCTGTGTTTGGTGGTCTCTGAGAACCACTGGGCTGACCACTTCCATTCCTGCTGGAATCATAAACAGCAAAGCGCAACATCGCTCCCCTCCCCACCCCAGGCCCACAGAGCTGGCACAGCTAGAGCCTTCAAGGGGGATGCCCAGGCCTGGGGACGCGGCACTGGAGAAGAAGTATGTAAAACTGGGGAGTATCAGTTCTCCTCCAAAGCGTGGTGCCAGCCGTTCACGCTCGGGATCCAGCACTTGCGGCTCATTTTCAGTCCATGTTGGTGACTTTGGTTCGATCCAGGGATGGTGGTGCAAGTGCTGGGATGTGCAGGGGCTCAGGTGTGCAGGTGCTGGTGTGTGCAGGTGCTGGTGTGTCCAGGTGCTCGGGTGTGCAGGTGCTGGGGTGTGCAGGTGCTGGGGTGTGCAGGTGCTGGTGTGTGCAGGTGCTGGGGTGTGCAGGTGCTGGTGTGTCCAGGTGCTCGGGTGTGCAGGTGCTGGAGTGTGCAGGGGCTCGGGTGTGCAGGGGCTCGGGTGTGCAGGTGCTGGGGTGTGCAGGGGCTCGGGTGTGCAGGGGCTTGGGTGTGCAGGTGCTGGGGTGTGCAGGTGCTGGTGTGTGCAGGGGCTCAGATGTGCAGGTGCTCGGGTGTGCAGGGGCTCGGGTGTCCAGGTGCTGGGGTGTCCAGGTGCTGGGGTGTACAGGGGCTCGGGTGTGTAGGTGCTCGGATGTGCAGGTGCTCGGGTGTGCAGGGGCTCGGGTGTGCAGGTGCTGGGGTGTGCAGGGGCTCGGGTGTGCAGGTGCTCGGATGTGCAGGTGCTCGGGTGTGCAGGGGCTCAGGTGTGCAGGTGCTGGGGTGTGCAGGGGCTGGGGTGTGCAGGGGCTCGGGTGTGCAGGTGCTGGGGTGTGCAGGGGCTGGGGTGTGCAGGGGCTCAGGTGTGCAGGTGCTGGGGTGTGCAGGGGCTGGGGTGTGCAGGGGCTCAGGTGTGCAGGTGCTGGTGTGTGCAGGTGCTGCAGTGTGCAGGTGCTGGGGTGTGCAGGTACTCGGCTGTGCAGGTGGCCATGGGGGCCGTGTTCTCTTACCCTTCACCAAACAGGAAGTGCTAGTAATGGTCATTTCTGGAATTCAGGCATACAGTTTTGTAAACTGCGCATTCCAATGAACTGCATTAAGATTAAATAAGGATCCTGGGTCATTATTTACTTCCTGAAAGAGACAGTTTTAGATTTCTCAAAGATTTGTGACACAAACCAATCTTAACTTGATTAAGTCTGAAAAATCCTGTATCCAAATGAGGTCACATTCACAGGTGCCAGGGGTTAGCACTTCTGTATTTCACCTGTCAGCAAAGACCAAGTCAATGAGAAAGAAAATAGTGAAACTTCTCCCCGATTAGAAATTGAACCTTACTCGACTGGGATTTTTACTGATTCTGCATTCGTACCAAAATCCAAATTAACTTTTTGCGATGTATTCTGAGGTTATCTGGTCAGGCGCGCTGTTGAAGGCTGGAAACAGATGGAGAAATGCCATAGTTTTCCTCCTCGATTGAGTTGCTTTGTACCGATTCAAAGGAACACAAGATAATGTAATCAGTTCCGTGAACAGCTTGTAATATTGGTACCCAATTGGGCTGCCTATTTGTTTGATTTAGTAAATTCCCCTCTCTGCTTTTATACACAGTGACCTAAAAAGAAATATTATTCCCCAGAGCGCCTTTGGGATTGTTTGTTTAAATTAAGTTTCATTTGGATTTAATCTTAACCAAATCTTCAGAGAGCCAGGAAGGCGCCCCATAATGAAGGGCGGACGCGAGAGCCAATGAGTGCGGCTTCCAGGCCGTCCGGGTCCCCCCAGTTGACGGGGCTCTGTAATGTCACACTTGGGTGGCACGGAGCCGAGTGCCGGATGATTAGTTTATGGTCTAGATCATTGTATTTTTATTACACTCATAAAATCTGTGTTTCTCCTCATTTTCGTAATGGCTTCCATGAGCTTCTCCACCTTCTGAAGGCACATTAAATTGTTATGTGATGGAAGTACCGATTTGGAGGAGCAGGTTTGAAAGCCTGAAAAGCCTGGCGTAAGAAACATGTTTTGAATCCTCATCTTGTTGTCGGATGGGCACTAAGGAAAGAGAAAGTGCGCAAATTTGAGCATAATTCTTATTTATTTGTGGGCGTTTTGTAAATACTTCAGTTGGTTCCATTGGCTTCCGATGTAAATGTTACACAGTGAGGTGCCTTGAGGATATTGACTATTTCAGCCCTGTGAGACCATAAATCAATATTAAAAAAGGAAAATGTCGTGTTTGTGTCTGATTTTTAAAATATAAACATGGAATTCAGTAACATGCGCTACGATGACAGCATTTTATATTTGGGATATGAGGGTTTTTAAAATAACAAGGTCTTAATTGGATTTTTGTGTCTGTTTTTAAAAGAAATAGAAACTGTCTTGGATACCAAATTTACATCTAAATGCAGTTGCTTATAAACATTTCTGCCAAGTTAATGTAACCCATTGCAGAAAAAGCAGACCCCTCTTCACTCTATAATTTCATATGCTAATAAAAATCTACAAATGCCACATCAGTGTGCCCCACAGGATTAGTGGTTTTGGGTAGTTAGGCTGTAAATGTTAAGATGTAGGTTTACAGCCACAAGTAGCCAGTTGTGTTTGCAAAGAAGCGAGGTCAGAGGACTTTGTGTCTTTGTAATTTCTGTGGGTTTAAATGTGCTTTTATTTATTGTGTTTCAATGTGGCTAATAGGAATTAGTAAATCAATTTGGTATTTGCTTTAATCTGAATAGCGTTGCCATATTTCGGTATAAACAAATGAAATTGCAGCAGTACAGTACTGCTTTCCATGATGTACTTTGAAAAGAAGCCTTTCGGAGGCTGCTTCTGATAGGACAGCAGCTTCACAAAGCAAAACGTTTCTCTAGGTGAGCAAAATGGTGCCAGCCACCAGCAAGTGAGGGTGTCGGCACCACCTCGAGAAGTGCTGCCTGTTATGTGTGGCGCTGTAGAAAGTTTCCTTTACAGATCAGAAGTTGGAAAGCCACACAGCTGAACCTACACCTGAGGAAGCTCTAAATGGCATGGGATAAATTTGCGGGGTTTTTTAATATTTCGTGGAACATGCAAACTATGGGCCAGTGCATTCAGAGATGCTCAGGCAGCTGCGGAGTAAACATGTCTGATGAAAATGAAATAAATGTCCTGTGAATGGAATAAATTTGGACTGTGCTTCCGAGTGCAGTAATTACACATGTCACGCGGTGATGAGACAGTCACACCGCGGCCACGGGCCTTCTTTGTCCGCAGATGGTGTGGGAGAGCGGCTGCGTGGTGATCGTCATGCTGACACCCCTCGCGGAGAACGGTGTCCGGCAGTGCTACCACTACTGGCCGGATGAAGGCTCCAATCTCTACCACATCTATGAGGTACTCCGACCAGAGCCACCCAGGCCAGGACCCACCAGCCGGACGAGGACGGGCCCTGCTCCTCCTCTGAATGGGATTCGTTAGGGCCCCCCAGGGCCGCATGCAGGGAGGCTCAGCGCACCCCATGTTCAGGGGACGGAGGCTGAGCCACCCCCGAGGGCCGCATGCAGGGAGGCTCAGCGCACCCCATGTTCAGGGGATGGAGGCTGAGCCACCCCCGAGGGCCGCATGCAGGGAGGCTCAGCGCACCCCATGTTCAGGGGATGGAGGCTGAGCCACCCCCGAGGGCCGCATGCAGGGAGGCTCAGCGCACCCCATGTTCAGGGGATGGAGGCTGAGCCACCCCCGAGGGCCGCATGCAGGGAGGCTCAGCGCACCCCATGTTCAGGGGACGGAGGCTGAGTCACCCCCGAGGGCCGCATGCAGGGAGGCTCAGCGCACCCCATGTTCAGGGGACGGAGGCTGAGTCACCCCCGAGGGCCGCATGCTCGTGTGGATGGTTCACACGGCTGTGTGCTCATGAACCAGACCCTGGGAGTGTGGTGTGGTTTTTATTTTTTAGATTTTCTAAATCCAAATGATGACAGAGTAGAAAAAACATTCGCCTCACAGCGTGGTCCCGGTCCTATATAACAAGCCTTTAAGTGGGGTCTGTTTTTAAGAAAACCCGGCACCCATCCTTGATGCCACTGCCTGAGCCGTGTGGCCTCCCCGTGGCTCTGCTTGGAGTTTCGTGGCTGGATCATGTGACCTTTTTATCTGAGGATAACCTGCTCACCAGTTTATTTATCTGGCTGGATTTTCTGCCCCCATTAAGAATGAACTAAATAAACGTGGGTGATTAAGCCAGCACTAGAATGCATGCTTTGATTCTGTTTGGCATTAAATGAGTCAGAATGCCAAAGCTCCACAGTAGGAAGCGAGTTAGAGGCTCAAGTGTGAACCCTAAACCACACAGCTGTGGCCTTGGGGTTCCTGCAGAAACGCTTAGGCCCGGAAGTGCCTGCGCTGGGGTTCACATCAGCGCGACTCCGTGAGCCTTTTGCTTTTCCTGCTCTAGACCCGGGTGTGCGCAGCTGCGATGGAGTCTCACTTAGAGTGGAACCACTGAGCAGAACATGTAGTCGTGTCGCTGCTTTTGTTGAAAAGTGTAATTTTTCTCTGGTTCCTTTTTTTGAGGGTTTATGTAACATGGACATGCAAAAGACAGAAAGTAGGATAGTTTTGGATTGTAACCTTTTAAAAAATTATTTGACGCTCAAGCCCCTAAATAACACTAAGCACACACACCCGCACGGAGCTATCTTTAGTGTGTTAACACTGGGAAGGTGGGAGGGGGCCGCGAAGCCGAGGGAACCCACCTGCGCTGTAAAATGTGCCCTCTTCGCAGCGCCCCCTTCTCTCGTCAGACGTGGCCCTGGGTTCCTCAGTGCCTGACGTTCGGTTCACAAGGTCCACACCTGTCTCTGTCCCCTCCCTCCTCTCCTCCCTGCCAGGTGAACCTGGTCTCCGAGCACATCTGGTGTGAGGACTTCCTGGTGAGGAGCTTCTATCTGAAGAACCTGCAGACCAACGAGACGCGCACCGTGACTCAGTTCCACTTCCTGAGTTGGTATGACCGAGGAGTCCCTTCCTCCTCAAGGTCCCTCCTGGACTTCCGCAGGTATAACGCGCGGCCCGCCGGCGGGGCAGTGTGCGCTGAGCGCGCGGCAGAGGGGGAGCGAGGCCGGGCTTCGGTGCTCCCGAGACGCCCCTGGCGCCGAGGGCCGCGTCTGTGTCGGCGCCGCAGGGGGGCAGGGAAGGGAAGCGAGAGGCGGGAAGACTCCATTAACGGCGCGTGTTAATTGTGAGCGATTTTCTAGTTTCAGAGGTATTAAAATGTGAGGGGGAATAGGCATCTTCAAACTGTGGAAATAGGGCCATTATTTTTGATAAGATTCTTCAGTTGACAAAGAGCCTGCAGTGTATGTGCCACAGGACATTGATGAATAAAGCTCGGATTTTTGGTTGCATTCTCATCTGGCTGCATGGGATGAAAGAGGTAACGAGCGCAGGCCCAGATACCACCCTGCGTGATCTTGCAGGGAAGCCCGGAGACACTTAGCCCGTGGCTGTCTGTATTTTTAGGGCTATTTTGAAACTGACCCTTTTTAAAAAATTCAGCTTTTTGTTCATTGCTCCAGTCAGCCAGTCACCCAATACGTTGTCTGGTTTGAGAGTGTATTTATTGAACTGTTGAAATGAATGCTAGACTCTGTCTTACAGGAAGAAATTGACAATGAAAAAAAGCAGCATTTAGGACCACAGCTTTGATTGTGATAAACAGTCGGTCCGCATTGGCTAGGTGGTGGTGCTTAGTGAATAAACCACCACAAGGAAAATGAAATTGTCAACAGCATCAATGACGAAGCTCTAAATTGTATAGAATATGTCTTACATTTAACTGATCAGAAGTCTACCTATTGAGGAAAAGAGATAAATATCCAAACAAGGAGAATAAGAACAAAAAATGCATTTTAATCCAATGCCATGCCCCACTATCATAAAGTGACTTGATTCTTAACAGTTACTCATTCTTGAGTCTACAGTTATGTAACTGGAGGGAGGTTAACGAGACAAAGATTGTCGTAAAGAAGCGATTTTTGAATTCTCTGTGGAATTCTTGAATTTGTGTATTACAGATTCTGAAGCTTATTATGATTCAATTTATTTTGCTTTTAGTCTACATTGAAAAGCAAAATGCAGTTTTTTGTAATTTGAATCAATAGAAATCAATCAGGAGCCTCTGCAAGGAGACACATGAATCTGGTGTCACAGCAACAACACACACTCAGTGGCCCCTGCCTGCCGTCACCTCCCCTGGGGACACAGAGCGTAGATCCAGAGTCCTGAGTACATCCTAAAACAACTACTGTACACAGCTCCTTCCTCACCCACCCTAATTTCCTGGCCATTATGTACATTCTGTCAATACAGATTTATTTCTAAAGACATACTATGTAGAAATCTTACATAATTTCCTGAAATAGAGTCTTCAAAAAACAGTCATTCCTTGCAAAATGGATGTAGCTACAAAGACGGCAATTCATCTTAACACCCCGTCTTTGCGTTCATCCAGTGTGTTTGCACATATATGCATATGGGCACGTTGCTATGTCCATATCCATATATGGATGGGAACATATACATCACCGACCCTCAGTGTTTATGATTCATCACCAAGAAAAATTGGATTCCCAAATTTCCCTTGCTCCAGGGTCTGAGGAGAGACAGCCTAAGAAAGTTTTTGTTAAATTCAAAAGCTAATGAACCCCCAGACACGGTTTTGAAAGCCACGTCAGAGTAGAAAGCTTTTCTTGCCTGCCTTACCTGGCACCGCCCAGCGTTTCCGCCAAGGCCACCTTTCATGTGTTATCTGGACAGTGGGTTTGAGCGAACACATTCTCAGAAAGCTTCACACTTAGACAAGCATTGCCGGTGGCTGGTTTTCTGTATAAAATAGCCACCCCAATTTCAGCGACAGGAAAGGTGAGACCCCTTCTGAAGACACCGGCCATCTTCATGCTGCAGCGTTTCTTATCTTTGAACAATAGACGACGCGTTCTCACTCTGGCCTGGCGCGTTCGCCAGGCACCGAGATGTGTGATTAAATATTTCTGGAGCCCAGAGGGAGCGCATTTACACTTTAAAGAGAAACTGCTAAGAGATAATTAGCATCACATGTGAGGGCTTTGCTTTAAAAACTCTCTCTCTCTCTCTCTCATTATTACTCTCTCCCTTCTTGCTGTGTGCAATGGTGCTCACTAACGCTGCTCACGGTAAAACGGACAAACCCTTACCTTGCCAGCTAATTAGCGGTGGCCAGTGTCATTTTTGTGATGTTGCAGCTAGTAATATGAGCCCAGTTGCATAGTCACAAAAGTGATCATTGGAAACTGTGACTCTACTGCAGGGGCGATGTGGGAAGCCCCTTTTCTGAGCCTCTAACGACCTCTGACCTTGCTTGCTGGTGCTTTGCATGACGGTGCGCTCTCGCCCGGTGACCCCTGGGTTGGTTTGTATCACTAATCATTCTTTCTCAGTGAATTCCTGTTGTGGAAGTTTCTATAATATCAACTTTTCTTACTGTTGGAGACCTTTTGCTCACTGATGCTTTGTTCTGATGGAGTCAAATGAGACAGCTGTGTCACCTTCCTGAATAACTCGTGGTCTACATCTTGGGTCAACCGGATGAACTCTTGTGTTCAATATGTCGTGGTTTTCCTCTCTATCTGTGATGCTTTGCGCGTAATAATACAACTGCATGATCCTTTGTAAATAAAGTCCTCAGCCATGCCACACCCTGTATCTACACTGCACATGTCCTTGACTGCCCGTGGGTTTTTGTAAATAGGTTGAGCACAAGGTGGGGGCTGG
Source organism: Pan paniscus (assembly GCF_029289425.2). Lineage (NCBI taxonomy): Eukaryota > Metazoa > Chordata > Mammalia > Primates > Hominidae > Pan > Pan paniscus. Next base: position 194,022,812 of record NC_073255.2, on the reverse strand, counting down.
TACGGATATGAAAATTACAGCGAAACCTTCCCAAGGCCACCAGGCACAACATGTCAGAGAAGATGGTATCTTCCGTACACTGTGAGATAGAGACAGGAGTTTCGGGAGTGGGGAAGCAGGTTGAGGCCATCGTAGCCACAAATTCACTGGCTAGGAGCATTTCCCAGCCAAGGGGTTATTACTGCATTTTGCCAAAGCAGGAGCTGACCAGCTATCCATGAGCCACCGCTGTCTACTGACTTCTTATGCTGACCTTTCCTCAAACCAGCACACTTTCTTAAAGGGTATCTGGTTTGGGGTTTGGGGTTGGTTTGTTTTACTGTCCCTTTTTTGGGTGTACTTGGTCTCATGAGGAAAAAGTGAGCAACCCCTGGTGACTGGTGGGTGTGGACCCAGAAGCTGAGCTTAGTCTCTGAGTAGAGTGGACCACGAGGTGTGAAACACAGCAGGAAGCTGGAGGAGCAGAACTGAGGTCATTCCCATTTGCAAGATTCAGAGGCTGAGCCACGGCCAGTAAACTCCTCTGCCAAAGGCAAAAGGCCTTTCAAAGCAAAGCCACTCACCATTTGGTCTGATAGTTGAGCCTGCTTGATTCTACACGTGCTCACGTCACACACATGCGTGCAGTCTCATGCACACACACATGGTCTTTACTGAGCTGGAGGGCTTCCCACCCCCATGCTGGGGTGCACCCTTGAGGCCGGGTATCCATTCTGTCATCAGGAGCCCTCGATGCTTTACAGCCTGAGTCAGCAATGGAAAATTGTAGAAGTAGACATGAGTGGGTCTGTTTTCCAACCTGTTTATTCTCCAGGGACCAAGAATGTTCAAGGCACTCTGGCATACAAGTGCTGTTGCCTTTAAGGAGTTCACTGTTGCCTTCCCCGCCTCTCCCCAAAGCCTTCGCACCACCGTGTGCCCCGGAAAAACAACAACAAACACCTCTAACAGAAACGGCGACGCGGCCCTGGAGGCCGTTGCTGGTTGTGCCTGTGTCTGAGCCCGCCCATTTTTGGGCATCAGCCTCGTGTTTCACAGACCAGAGGGCAGCACAGATCAAGTGCGTCCTGGCTAGGCTGTGGCCGCGGCCCATCTGCAGGTGGGCACGCCGAGTCCAGTCCCTGCAACTGCTGCTTCAGCTCCCGTGGTGCCCTCCAGACTGGGCGTTCACACTCCCGTCAGAAGGGCCTTGTTCTGGTAACTCCTCGGGGAATAGGAAGAGAGGAGGAGAAAGCTCTGTGGTTTGGGCTCCACCGTATTCGAGCATCCCTCCCCTCATGCTCACTGGACACTCACCTCCCCTCTCCTTCCACAGCCACCCTGCCCCTCCTGGCTTCAAAGGTTTGTAGCAAAGCACCGGTTGATGGAATGTTTACTTTCCACGGACTCTTTGGTGCTGGATAGGCAAGGCTTTGCAAAGAAACGTGACATTTTCCCATTGATGGTCCACACTTCCATTTTTCTTAATTTGTTTCTTGTAGGAGTTCATGCAGCACATTGTAGAACACTCTCCTTCACACATGCTTTATTCCAATAACCCGAGGTTCCACCTTTAATTTTACTTATTCAGAAATAGTTCACTGACAACTTCAATGGACTTCATAAACATGTTTCATTGTTTCACTGAATTAAAAAAAAAACACCTGGATTTACACAGTGAATTTTAAATCAGTCCTCTGTTTTGATTTAGGGTTTGGTTATGAAATCTTAAATATATGCTCATTTCTAATTTTCACAACTTCTGATCTAAACTCTGCACAATGAAGTTGTTTGTATACTCAAAGTTATAAGCATGGAAGGGACTTGTCTTGGACTTCATAGAGGTTTCTCCGTAATTTAGATATCCTTACCAAAAGCTGACGGGTCACAAATGCCCTTGAAGATGCTGTTTTTAGACAGTATGGAAATAACAGTTTTCAATATGATGTCTGGACTGTAAGAAATTTTGAGCATAAATTGCAAAACTCAAAAATTTTAGTGAAGAATCAAGATGTAGTGTAACAAAAGGTCAAGTCAACATAAGCAGAAACAGAAAGAGGAGAGCCTGCAGGGGTGGGACGGGCAGGACAGGCCGGGAGTCCACTGGTTCAAAGCCTGGCACCCCTCCTTGGAAGAAGAAAGCAGTGTAAAGGTGTAACATTGGTTTTAAAGCTCCGATTAATAACGTCATGTTGAGAAGAAGAATAAATGTTTGATATTATGCATATGATTTTTATTTTCTCCGTCAAAACAAGCGATTGCAAAATGATTTCAAACACACAGACCTTGTGCTTTGTTTTAATAGTTGTTTTGGATAACGCAAAGTCTTAGTACACAATGATAATTTTTATATCTCTTTTTATTTCAGAAAAGTAAACAAGTGCTACAGGGGCCGTTCTTGTCCAATAATTGTTCATTGCAGGCAAGTACAACTTTTAATTGATTAAGAAGTTTTGGCTACCTCAAAAACTAATCTATGCAATTAAATACAGAAGCTTAACTTTCTAATTGCTTAATAAATATAACTAACTGGCACTTCTAAAGGAAACCAAAAATATAAACTTACTTTTCTATGCCATTTGGGTAAATACAATTGGGCGTTGCTTGTATTATGTCTATATAAACTGCACATGGCTTGCTTTTTTTTTTTTTTTTTTAACTCTGTTGCCCACACTGCAGTGCAATGGCGTGATCTCATCAGGCTCACTGCAACCTCCACCTCACGGGATCAAGCGATTGCGCCCGCCACCACGCCCGGCTAATTTTTTTTGTATTTTTAGTGGAGACGAGGTTTCACCATTTGGTCAGGCTGGTCTCGAACTCCTGACCTCAAATGATCCACCAACCTTGGCCTCCCAACGTGCTGGGATTACAGGCGTGAGCCACCGCGCCAGGCCTCACATGGCATATTTTCTAGCAGCCCACAGTGCAGTGACCTGCCTTCTACTCACCCGTGAGCATGTCCTGCCACCTTACTTGTTCTTAAACCCTGTGGCCCCATGACACAGAAACATCGAGACAATGGTTTCAGCCTGTTGCATTGTCTCAACCACCAGGACGTTCAGCAGAGGCTCAGAACCCTCTGCAGATGGTGAGAAATGCTTGGGGCCAGGTATGTACAGGGACGAAATCTGTCATTACAGGAGGTACATCCACCTCCAGTTTATCATGTGGGTTCAGGCCTCTGGGTAAAAATTCAGTGACTCATATCCCTAAGTAGGTTAAAACCACACCAGTAAGAATAGATTTTACGCAAAGAAAACAACCTAATAGTACTGTCTCTGCTGGACTTGATACTCAACTCCTTTTGGTGAAGAACTCATATTCCATTTTTCTAGAACTGTCTTATAGAATGTTCCTCCTGCCTGGAATAAAAAGGAAACCTGTCTCCAAAGAACAAACACCAAATCTGTCAAATCCAATCAAGAAGCATGTGCGTTTTGTGTGTGCATTCCTGTCTATGAGAGAGGAGGATGAAAATAGATTACGGTTTGTTATCCTCACAGAGTAGAGTAGAACATCTTTTTTACCCACAAATGTATCAAGACAAGCAACACTTAGTTGGAAGATTTTTGAAGTATATCTTAAAATATTCATGTGAATATATGCTGTGCTTAGGAGACAAGTGAGAAAGGCACTCAGCAACCAGAATGCTCACCGTGGCCCTTTGAAATGAGCAGTGAGGGTTACGTGGCGGCCCAGGCCGACCGCCTCTCCTCCTTGGTGATGCAGTGAGGGTGTGAGGATGTGAACGTGCCGTTTTTTAAACATTTACCATCCCAACTGCAGCTTTTTTCAACCATTTGTTTGAGGAAACATGTTAAAGCCAAAATGCACTGATTCTTTACGATCAAAAGATCACCTATAGGATTCCAGTCATTTCTTGGGATCACAGACAGCATAGAAAGCAGAACCGAAAGTGTGATATCTGCTGGGTAGTCACATCTTTCTTGAAGTCTTGAAATGGAAACATTTATTCGTTTTCCGGAAAGTCACAATTGATTTTGCTAGGATTATAAATGTAAAAGGTCCTCTGTTTAAAAGCCAGTCATGGGTGTGAACACGAGCCCTATGTACTTTTAAGAAGGTCTCTCAAACTCATGCAACCCAGTGACAGCATCTGCACGGGGGCAGGAAATGGCTTCACACACATTCCTCATAAGAAAAGGATGATCCTGAGGCTACTCTTCTTCCAGAAAAAAAGGGAAATTTTTTTCCTTTGCTACTGTTGAAGTATTATTCAAAACATTTTTACAACTCTAGCCCAGATGGTAAATATTCCAATTATAGCTGGTGGGATGAGAAAGAGATGAAATGAGAGTGCTTTTTAAAGAGTAAGATTTAGTAACGACTGTTATGTCAATTTCTCCTTCTGAGAGGGAGGACCTGCGTTTAGAAGGGGTGGCAGGCAGCCTAGGGGGATGTGCCTGAAGTGTCCCTGCCTGCATGAGCCAGCGGGGCCCAGCCGCCCAGCGCCCTCCCCTCTCCGCTCGGGAGGTTGCCCGGCAACACTAGAGAAGGCACCTTGCAGATATTTTCAGTACAAATGCCATCAACTCTGACACAGTCAAACGCTTAGTTCATTTTGTTCTGGCAAAATTTACCACATCTTTGGCCAAAGAGGGGGGAACAAGCAAGAGGGAGTCACATCTGAGCACAGCAGCTCATCCCACAAGCTACAAGCTGCTCAGAGGCTCGAAGCCCCCAGCGGCCTCCCTTCTCCCCTCACTTGGATTCTCCCAGCCCGCGTCCTTCCTCCCCCTCTCACATCCGCCATCCTTTCCTCTCGCCGGCCCCCGTAAGCAGGAAGGAAATGGACTGTCACTAGCTTTGTTCTGGGTCGGGCTTCCGTGTGGACGGCAGCACTTTCATTTCTCTCCTTCTGTTGGCAGTGACGGTGCAGGCCGGAGCGGCACCTACGTCCTGATCGACATGGTTCTCAACAAGATGGCCAAAGGTGAGACGCAGACACTGCCGCTTTGCTGTGGCTCAGAGCTGGGATGGCGTCGCTATGGCAACGTAGGGTGCCGTGTTCACGGGAGGCCCTGGAAAAAATTCGCTGCTTGTTGTGCCTCTGCTGGGCCGTAGGAAGGTGGTTTGCAGCAAGCACATCTGCTTCTGAGGCTGGTCGTTTGTTACCTGCCTCTGCGTGCCGAGCCTGCACTGGATCCTTTGTTACCTGCCTCTGCGTGCCGAGCACGTGGTGGGTCCTGTGTTACCTGCTTGTGCGTGCGGAGTACGCAGTGGGTCCTCTGTTACCTGCCTCTGCGTGCCGAGCATGCACTGGGTCCTTTGTTACCTGCCTCGGTGTGCCGAGCACACAGTGGGTCCTTGACAGGTGTTTGCTGCATACGCTGCAGCGTTAACCTCAGAGCCACGGAGAAGCCACCCTCGGGTCCTTCAGTGTTGTTGCAGTGCAGAATGTCGCTCCAGTATTTGGTGTAACTCCACTGTTGTCAAAACGGTATTCACACTAGAGGCACACTAAAAATATCCGTTAGTAATTGCCATCAAATGCCAATCACCCCCTCTCAAATGAGCCTTTCAGCCTTCTTTGTGAATGTCCTTCTTATCTAGGGAATCTCTGTGCGTGCTGTGGGAGGCGTTCCTCTCGGAGACGGTGTGGGGAGTCTTAGACTTGAGGCCTGTGGTGGGAGAAGGACAGGTTTGGCAGAGCGGCAGCATGCGCAGACGGCGTGGGGAGTCTTAGACTTGAGGCCTGTGGTGGGAGAAGGACAGGTTTGGCAGAGCGGCAGCGTGCGCAGACGGCGTGGGGAGTCTTACACGTGAGGCGCAGGGTGCGAGGATGGGTCCAGCAGCAGCGTGGGAGAGCAGATCTGTGCGCGGGTCTGGCTCTGCCAGCAATGAGGTTTATCACTTTGGACAGAGCTTTTAACCTCTCTGGGATCCAATTTTCTCCTACAAAAGCATGGGGATTGAGCTCTGGCATTTCTCAAAAGGTGGTCTCCAGAACACCCAACCTCTAAGGTCATCTCTTTAAATAGGGGCCAGAGAGAAGGCTCCCCAGGCAGGTGAGCTTGAGAGGAGGCACACACTGAGTCTGCTCCTTGGGCATCACAGGGCAGGTGTGCATGGAGAGGCCCCAAGGAGTCCAGGGCAGAGAGATGTGTCCAGCTTCCCTTCAGTTGGCGCCTCCGACACTTACTTGAGAAGAGTCTGCATTAGCCTTGCGATACCCGTTAGCGTCCCATGGAAGGCGGGAGGCACCGAGGTGGTAGCATCCCACGGTCTCTTTCCCAGCTGTGAATAAACAATTCCCTTTGTCTCAACACACACACACGTATATGTGTTCATACAGAGACCTCCGCCTTCCAGAACATCCCATTCTCCATCACTGGCCCAGTGACAGGAGCAGCCATTGATTATAGAAACAAGTTTCTATACACTTCCACGAATGCCAGCAATTTTAAAATAAGCATTTTCCTTACTTCATTTTCTTCTGGTTAAAAAAAAAGACATAAATATGTGAAGATAAAACAACAGCCATGGCTTTACGCAGAAGGACTGGAGAGCCTGGGCAAGTTCTCCAGCGTCCTGCAGCAGAGGGGAGGGCTGCAGCCCAGCCCCACACCCCACACCTACCCAACACTGCCAGCATCCTTTGCTGGCTGCTGGGGAGAAATGAAGTCAGTTTTTGTGCCACCAAATATCATTTTAAACACCCAAGATTCGTTTAGTGGTGGGAATGTGCAAACAAAAACAAAATGCAAACACTCTGATAATACTTTTAATCCTTTTTTTTTTGTTTTGGACATGACACAATCCTAACTTTTTGTCATTTAAAAGTCCATTTTTCCTTGTCCATTAATGCTGCTGTGTCTTATCAAATATTTCTTTTCCTTTCCAAATTTACAGCTATTGGAGCTCAGAGCCATCCATGGAATTTGTATTTCTCCACTTATCATGGGCCCTCCCTTCTTTCTCTCTCTCAGACAAAGATTTTTCTTCTCTTAAACCAAAATGTCTTCAGAACGTTACAGATCATTTGATGTAAGTGTTTCTGACCAAGCCTATGTTTGTGAACGTGTGATGTGGTGAGTTGCTGGGGGCACCTGTGATTCCAATGGAACCTGCCCATCCAGGGACCAGAAGCACAGGCAGGCGGCCGGATGCAGGTGACCCCAGCGTGCGTCTCCACAGGGATGGGATGGAGCCTGGGTTCTGAGTGGCTCAGGTTCACTCCACAGAGAAGGAAACATGGAGAAGTATGTCCTGGCTTCGAGACCCCGGTGCGGGGGGCAGGGCTGGCATATTGTCCAGGCACCTGAGCCACTGTTCACTGGCTCCATTGTGGCATGTGATGTCAATTCCCCTTTGAGAGTGGGCTCAGCTTTGGACAATACGCATGCAGCCATGTGGAAATGGCCAAAGAGGAGGGCTGGCCTGGGGCCTTTTCTGAGATTGGTGACCCTCCTGTTCTTGACCTGCTCCTCTTTCCCTGGGGTGTGTGCAGTGTGAAATTCCCTGACCCGGGTCCCAGGCCACGGTATCAGGAGAGATCAAAGGGCAGGCAGCCCCTCTGCCAGCTGAGGTGGGCCTTTCCCAGGCCTCCACACTGAGAGGCGCTGGGGTTTTGTTCTGGTGCAGGCTGGGCCCTGCCCGTGTGGCCCGGCGTCTTTGTCTGGCCTGAGAAGCTGGAGGCCCCCATTGCAGACCCAGCGTTTCTCAAATGATCAAAGGCCCAGAGCCCTGGACGTGAAACCTTTCTTCCCATTTCCCTTTCTGTAAAGGAATGTACTGCAGAAGACCAGAGAACGCCCTTCCCAAGCTTCCCGGGCAGTCGGGCAGTGCCAGCGCTGATGTTAGGGCCCTCCAGTCCTGCGTGCAGGGCCTCTGCATGCTTTTAGCTCCAGCAGCTGCGGCCGCAGACAGCAGAGCAGCACTTGTCCACACAGCCCATCAGGGATTAAGGCCTTTGGGCCTAGTTGAAGGGCCTTTAAAAACAAACTCAGAATAGTTGAAGTTCTTTCTCTACTGTCCAGTTTAGGAGCAAGTAGACGATGATGCAGTTTGGAATGAAAGTCAGCAGGCTCATGTTCTGCAGTGGGTTTTGTGGCAGGAAAGTAGGCACCAATCTGTGAAGCGCTTACACGTGTCATTTCTGTGGCAGCAGATGCGTTTCTAACTCACCGATAATAGACGATTGTGTAGGAATCTGTTTTTAGGTAGCCTATTCCTCTCTCATTGAAGGGCTTGGCTCACATGTAGCAAAAAATGTTTTTTTCAAGCAAGATATTTTCCAAGGTTGTGCCTTTTACTTTTTTGTCAGTGACTTCACTTACTGAGGGTATTTTTCTACTTCCCCACAATTTTTTAAAGGGATGAGGAGCAACCAGCACTGAGGGGGTACTCCCCAGAGATGAGGTGGGCTGAGCCATGCTGGGCGGGGTCAGGCTTCACTCCCCAGGGTCCAGCACAGAAATGCAGTGGCTGAGAAGTGTCGCCGAACTTCCACGGCATTCCCACCAGGGTCTGCGCCTGGGACGGAAGAGGGTGCCTGTGGGGCCCCAGGTACCATGGAGGCCATGCCAAGCAGACACTGTATGATCCCCCAGCAGCTGTGGCTGTTGACAAGGTGCAGAGTGAGTCTGGGGGGACTCATTTCTTTTGTCTGGCAGGAGCCACAGACCGGGAATTTTGTGTTCCAGTATGAATCCCCATGGCTTGTGAGCCCATGCTGGAGCGACCTTTTAAACTTCAGCTGGCTAGGAGTACGTTCCTAAGTAGTCTCACGGCGTGAATGTGAGTGGACGGTGGGGTGTCCACACGGGCATAGACCCAGCTCTCAGACTCAGCGACTGGACACGGTACTATTTTGTGTGTGGATACACATCTCCTTGCCTACGGGGATGGATCATTTCCGTTCTTCTTTGTTTCCTGAATCTGAATATACTACGCACCTCATCTAAGTGGAGTGATACCGCGTCTGCGCTTCCGTGACTGGTATATGTCACTTTGCATAATGCCTTCGAGGTTGGCCTGTGTCGTGGTGTGTGTCAGCACTAACTTCCTTTTTATGACTGACTCATATTCCATGGCATGTATGGACCGCACTTTGTGGATTCATTTGTGTATTAATGGACAGTGCCATTGTTTCCGGCTTTGGGCTGTTGTGAGTAATCCTGCTGTGAATGTGGATGTGAGGGTGTCCACCCGCATCCCTGGATATGTCCCTGGGGCGGAATCGCCACATCGACCGTAATTCTCTTACCTCTTGGCTGTTTGATTACAGCCATCCCAGTGGATGTGAGTGGATCTCAATGTGGTTTTAGCATGCATCTCCCTAACAACTAGTGATGTTGAACATCTTTTAATGGCTTATTGGCCATTTGTATATCAACTTGAGCAAAACAGACATTTCAAGTCCCTTGCCCATTTCTGAAGTGGGCTGTTTGTATTTTTTGTTGTTGAATTCTAAGAGTTCTTTATATATTCTGAATACTACTCCCTTATCAGCTATGTAATTTGCAAGTATTTTCTCCCATTACATCGGGGTTTTTTACTCTTTTTATAGTGTCTTTGTTACACAAAAGTGTTCAATTTTGATGAAGTCCAGTTTACTTTTTAAAAAATGTTTTTCTTGTGACTCACACCTGTAATCCCAGCACTTTGGGAGGCTGAGGAGGGTGGATCACCTGAGGTCAAGAGTTCGAGACCAGCCTGGCCAACGTGGCAAAACCCGGTCTCTACTAAAAATACAAACATTAGCCAGGTGTGGTGGCAGATGCTACTCGGGAGGCTGAGGCAGGAGAATCACTTGAACCCAGGAGGCGGAGGTTGCAGTGACCTGAGATCGCACCATTGCGCTCCAGCCTGGGCAACAAGAAAGAAACTCCATCTCAAAAATATATTTTTTTTTCTTGTGCTTTTAGTATCATACCCAAGATATATTGGCCAAATCCAAGGTCACAAAGACCTTCTGCTATCTGTTCTTAGATTTCCTCCTATATTCTCTTAACTTTTAAGGGCAGGCCCAAGTAGTAGATGGAAAGTTGCCTTTGGGAAGCGAGAGGGGCCATGGAGCAGAGAGCCTGCTGCCTCGAGCGTGTGCAGGAGCTCGTGGTCCTGATCTGCTGTGTGTGGTGTGGTGATGTGGGAGCACGTGGTCCTGATCTGCTGTGTGTGGTGATGCGGGAGCACGTGGTCCTGATCTGCTGAGTGTGGTGACGCGGGAGCACGTGGTCCTGATCTGCTGCGTGTGGTGACGCGGGAGCACGTGGTCCTGATCTGCTGCGTGTGGTGACGCGGGAGCACGTGGTCCTGATCTGCTGCGTGTGGTGACGCGGGAGCACGTGGTCCTGATCTGCTGCGTGTGGTGACGCGGGAGCACGTGGTCCTGATCTGCTGCGTGTGGTGACGCGGGAGCACGTGGTCCTGATCTGCTGCGTGTGGTGACGCGGGAGCACGTGGTCCCCTGATCTGCTGCGTGTGGTGACGCGGGAGCACGTGGTCCTGATCTGCTGCGTGTGGTGACGCGGGAGCACGTGGTCCTGATCTGCTGCGTGTGGTGACGCGGGAGCACGTGGTCCTGATCTGCTGCGTGTGGTGACGCGGGAGCACGTGGTCCTGATCTGCTGCGTGTGGTGACGCGGGAGCACGTGGTCCTGATCTGCTGCGTGTGGTGACGCGGGAGCACGTGGTCCTGATCTGCTGTGTGTGGTGACGCGGGAGCACGTGGTCCTGATCTGCTGCGTGTGGTGATGTGGGAGCACGTGGTCCTGATCTGTGGTGTGTGGTGACGTGGGAGCACGTGGTCCTGCTCTGTGGTGTGTGGTGATGCGGGAGCACGTGGTCCTGATCTGCTGTGTGTGGTGATGTGGGAGCACGTGGTCCTGATCTGCTGTGTGTGGTGACGTGGGAGCACGTGGTCCTGATCTGTGGTGTGTGGTGACTTGGGAGCACGTGGTCCTGATCTGCTATGGTGATGTGGGAGCACGTGGTCCTGATCTGCTGCGTGTGGTGATGTGGGAGCACGTGGTCCTGATCTGCTGTGTGTGGTGACAGCAGAACGTCTTTGTCGAATCGTGTTTTGTGTCTCCCCGGACTTTGAAGGTCCCCGGACTTTGAAGGCCAGCAGCCCTCCAGAGCCGCCTTGTTCCATACAGTAGCCACATATGGTTCCTTAGAGTCACTAAAATTGGATAAAGTTTACAAGTCAGCTCTTCAGTTGTACTAGCTGCATGACAAAGCCACAGTGGCTACACCAGGCGGTGAAGCTGGAAGTCGCTCCTGCCCCCACAGCAGGTCCTGGGGGCCACACGGCTCCAAGGTGGCACTACAGTGGCTCCTGACTTCACCCTCACCCTCTTCTCATCTCCCTGGGCCCAGCCCCATCACCCCTTGTGTGCTGGTCTCCCCGCTCCATTTTCTCCTCCTGATTAGGTGTCACACAGCAGTCAGTAAGATGCTTTAGACAGAAAGACCTTGGGTGCCTGCCTCGGCCCTGGAGCTGTCCCCAGAGCCCTGGGCAAGCTGTCCCCAGAGCCCTGGGCAACCTGGCCACTGCCGATCCCCCTTGGTGGGCCACTCTGCCTCCTTTGGCTCCAGGACTCAGGGCTTTGCAGGTTCTTTTCTGTGGCGTGGGGGGCGCACCCTTCCCCTCCCCAGGGTGCATCCCCCACCCTCTGTCCTCTCTGGAGTCCCACTGGTCCATTCCTTCTCTGGCAGATGCCAGGGTAAACCGTGAAAGTGTGGCTCCAGCTGATGGCAGGGCAGCATCCACTGCATGCTGGATCCACGCTGATGCTGGTTTGGCACCTGCTGCCTGCCAGGCGTGGGTTGTGAGAGCAAAACAGAGAAGCCCCATCCTCCTGCTGCATCTTCCTGCTCTGCCGAGAGACAGGTAAGGAGTCTGTGGCTGCAGGGTGGTGGAGAGCAGACAAGGACACTCCCAAATGCAGAGATGGCAGCTTCACTCAGGGGCTGTCCTGGGGCTCAGGAGGACCCACAGAACGCTTTTCACTGAATGGAAGGGGGCCCAAGGGGCCCTCCGTTCTGACCACTCTGTTGCAAGCTGAGGAAGCAGTTCTGGGAGGTTGGGTGACTTGCCTCAAGGCCTCCGGTCAGCCAGAGTCAGATGCAGAACCCTGCTCAGTCTGCAAAGGCTCAGGGCCCCAGAGGGAGGATGGTGGAAGGCACACGGCCCCAGGGACGGCGCTCAGAGGCACAGCGTGGTGTGTTCCAGGGCTCCAGGGACAAAGGGGCAGCTTCGCTGGGGAGTTCCTTTGGGGCTGTCATGGAAACTACTGAAGGAAGAGGAAACTGAGGGCCAGTGGTGAGGCGCCTGGGCCGCCGAGCTCAGCTCTCTCTGGGCACAGCCTGGAGTCTGCAGGGAAGTGGGAGAACCCAGGCAGGTGCTGGAGGACCAGCCAGGCAGTGCAGAACCAGAGGGCGGGGAGACCGGCTGGGCAGTACAGGACCAAAAGGCAGGGAGACTGGCTGGTCAGTACAGGACCAGAGGGCGGGGAGACCGGCCAGGCAGTACAGGACCCGGGGGCCGAGGGGATGGCATGGCTGGGCAGTGCAGAACCAGATGGCTGGGGGACCAGCCAGGCAGTGCGGGACTAAGAGGGCCAGGGAATGGAGCTGGAACTGAAGAACAGGCCAGCTCAGCCACAGGGCCCAGGAGAGGGTTGAGCCAGACAGAGCCACACATTTGGGCGCGGGCACCAAGAGAAGGAGGTGCAGGTGCATGAGGCTCAGCCTTCTGCAGATGAGACTTAGGGGGACGCGAGGGCTGGGCAGAAGTGGGAAAGCTGAGCAGGAGACGTCTCGCTTTTATGTTTGGCTGAAACATGAAAACACGAAGGGCCAGTGGGAAAGGGACCTCACAGACACGTTGGGCCCGCAGTGTCTCTTGTCTCGCTCAGGCAAGTTTCAGGCTGAAAAAGTGCCCAGAATTGGGTGAGGTGGGAGGAGGGAAGGGGAGAGGGAGCCTGTCTGCACCTTTCTCTTCAAGGGAGAAGTTGCCTTCGGTCGGGCAGGAGCAGGGCCTCCTCTGCTGTGTGTTGTTTATTTTCCGTGCCTTTCCTTCCCCTGAGCTATTCTGGTGCAAGAGAAACAGTGAGGGATGTGGGGCGTGAGGTGTCCCCAGGTTCCCAGGCCGGTCTGCAGTGTCCTGTCCCGTGTAAGGGGCTGACGACGAACGCTGGTTGGAGCAGTGGTCCAGGGGCGTGGCTGACCCCACCCAGGCGGGGCACAGGCGGACCCTGGTGTCGATCGCCTGGTGGGAGCGTGTGGACAGCATGAGACCCGCTGGTCTTGGGGAACACGCTCTGGGCATCCGTGTGGGCAGCACTGCCCACCATCCTTCGATGGTCTCCTCGGGGGTCTTCGTCCCTGTGCATGGAGCCGTCCTCACTGAGTGTACCAGCTCACAGGTCTCCCACCTTCAAGGGGTCTCCCACCTTCAAGGGGTCAGGCAGACCCTGCTGAGCCAGGGTTCACATAGCCTGGCTGCAGGGGCTCCTCACCCACTCCTGGGTCTGATGTCCTCACCTGGGCTGTCCTCCACTTCTCCTCATGGTCACGCAGACACCTCAGGCCCATTGGATGCCGCAAAATGTCGTTCAGGTCCCACCTGGCCAAGGGCCGTCCCTTCTGCAAGCTCCCTCCTTGGTCCCGGGTGCTGGCACCAGCCCATCCAGGCCCATCCAGGCCCTCCCCTCCCTCCAACACAGGCCTTGCTGGCACACATTTAGGGGTCAGACCACGCCGGCAGGAGCTGGACGAGGCCACAGCGAGGGAGCTGGCAGCAGGCGGCCCCTGAGAATGTGGGAGAGAACACAGGAGAGAGACGGGGCTGGGGGGGCCACAGCCCTGTCGGGGCAGCTGTGTCGCTGTCAGGATGTGCCCGAAGCACTGGTCCCTGAGTCCACGTGTTTCTGTTCAAACTCCTGTTTGGAAATTCGGGAGGGGATCAAAGTCCTGCCCTCCAAGGTTCCCGTTGCAGACACAGCTCCACGGTCCAGGCTGGCCCGGCCTGCGCACTCGCCTGCCTGATTCTGCTCCCTGCTGCCCGGCAGTCACTCCTTCATCTCAGTCCCTGGGTCCTCTCCGTCCTCCTCTGTGCGCCATCTTGCTCACAGCCTGGTTGCTCCATTTCCTGCGGCACAGCTGCCCTCCCCACACAGTCTGTGGTCCCCCCTCCATCTCCCCTGCTCTCGCTCCCACCCACTCCGTCCTTCCCTCATTCCTCTGCTCGTCCAGCCCCCGCCAGTGTGTTCTGCCACTCCCTATCCTGGGTTTCCAGGGGCCCATGTGGAGGGCTGCAGGGGTCTCCCTGTTGTCCTGGAGGCACCTCCCAGAGCATCGTCCCTGCCCAGCCCACAGGCCCAACATCCTCCGTCCAGACCCTGAGGGGCTGTCCCCAGAGGCAGCAGGTCCCACGCGTCCGTTCCTAGCGCCTGAAGTCCAGGCACATGCAGCCTGGCCTTTTGGCAGTGGGGCTCCCTCGTAGTGTTGAGTAGGATGCTGGGGGTCCCCCGATGGAGTCAGGGTGCTGCAGGGGGTCACACGCTGTCCCGTGGAATCAGTAATCCTCATGCAAGATTCTTCCAAATGCACAGCAACTGCGTGAGACAGAACGTGTGTGGGAACGGCAGCGATCCCGTGCAGTGTCACGCGGCCCCTCGGCTCCCTCCTTGGCCTGTGCTTCCATTTCTCCTGTTTCCGAGGTCAAATGATGCAAAGTGTCCTTGACCATGAGCCCACGGGCATGGGACAAGGTCTCTGTGTTTGCACTGTAAGCCACGGAACTGAGTCAATGCGTAACTGGCCCTGTCCCCAGCCCAGGCACTTTCTGAACCCAAAATAGACTCAGAGGGACCGAGGCAGCTGCTGGCCCTACAGGAGCAAGGGGGAGGAGAGCCTGGGCTGTGCACCTGCAAGAGGGATCCTGCCAGACCCCCGTAAAGGCCAGGGCCCCGGGAGCAGCAGTACCAGCAGTCAGTGCGGCCTGGGAGGGGAGCTGGCTGCATGCTTCACGCATCCCCGCTGGACCAGTGCATGAGCACCTTTTGGGTAAAAGGTGCAAGTGGTGTGTGCGTGTTCCAGGCAGCATGAGAAGGTTTGCCCTGGGTGAGCCCAGCTCCTGTTCTCCTCCACCTGTTCAATATTCACAATTTGGTGTGATTGTTACTCAGCTGCAGACGGCCTCCTGAACGCCATTGACCGCACATGCTTGTTGATTCTGACATAGGTGTTGAGGACCTAGCCACATCGTGGAGGCCCCCATGTGGGTGTGTGTGCTCTGCACTGATCTGGGAATGACTGTGTGTGCCCCATCACACGGATGCTCCAGGATGTACCTCAGCACTCCCCTGCCTTGGGGCTCTCGTGCCGCTCCCAAACCTCTTCTGTCAGCACAGACGCTGCGTTTGCATCTCGGTCCTGCCCCGGTGCCCTGGCACTGGTTGTGCAGGGCAGGTAGGTGGGATGGCAGCAAACTGCGGTGGGCACCGCGTCGCACCAGTGTGCACGTGTTCACACACAGATAGGACTCGGAACGGTGGAGCCATCATATTCGTCTTTCCCTTTTAACAATCCCCCCTTGAATCGTGAAGCTGTGCTCGCCTGCACAGGGGTGCAGAGGTCCGGTGTCTCCGTGTTGATGCTGCCAGCACCTCAGCAGTATTATGGGATGGTCCAGCAGTCGATAGAAACTTATCAGGATATTTTGCACAATTCCCTGTCCTCCTGGAGTATTAGGGGATGGTGACTTTAAAATGACAGTACTCATTTATACACTTCTACATTTTCTTTAACTTATATTTTTAATAAGGATCTGGAGGCATTTCAGTTTCTCCAAAAGAAGGATTTAGAATTTGTTCAAAGGAAAAAAAAACATAAGAAATAGCTAGTTTGTTATGATTCTGATCTACTTGATTTTCAAGTGAATAAGATGCAGATTTGCCTCCTTTGATCCCAGCAATATGTTACAACATAGACAATATAATTTATCTAGAAGGTCAGCAAAAAAAAAAACCTGCTTATAATTTTCATAAGTCTTTAGTTAAGATCATCCAGGAAAGGTGTGAAGTAAAAACTCAGCACTGAAGGCTGAAGGCCCAGGACAGTGTGTGTGTGTGTGTGTGTGAGAGTGTGTGTGATGGGTGTGAGTGTTGTGTGGGCGTATGCATGCCGTGTGTACCTGTGTGTGCATGCACGTGGGTGTGTGCATGTGTGTGGTGTATGAGTGTGTGATATGGGGTGTGGAATGTTTGTGTGCAGTGTGAGCTGTGAGTGTTCTGTATGTATGCATGTGTATGATGTATGTGTGTGATCCTGAATGTAGATATAAAGGATGTGCATGTGTGATGTGGGGTGTATTGTGTGAGAGTGTGAAGTGTGGGTGTTGTGTGTGTGCACGTGTGATGTAGGATGTGAGTGTTGTGTGGCATGTGCGTGCCTGTGTGTGTGTGCATATGTATGACCTATGTAACTGGGGTGTGTGTGTTGTGTGGTGTGTGCATGCCTGTGTATATATGTGTGCATGCATGTGAGTATATATGAGTGTGGGTGTGCATGTTGTGTGAGCATGTGCATGCCTGTGTGTATATCTGTGTGTGTGTGTGTATGTATGATACATGAGTGTGCAGTGTGCATCTTGTGTGGATGTGTGCATGCCTGTATATATGTGTGTGCATGCATGTGCATATGTATGACATTGTGTGTGCATGTGTGTGCATATGACATGAGCATAGGGTGTGCATGTCATGTGGGCATGTGCATTCCTGTGTGTATGTGTGTGCGTGCATATGTATGACATGTGAGCATGGATATGTATGTTGTGTGAGTGTGTGCATGCCTGTGTGTATATTTGTGTGTGCACATATGTATGACATGAGTGTGGGGTGTGAGTGTAGTGTGGGCATGTGCACACATGTGTATATGTGTGTGGGCATGTGTGTATGTGACATGTGAGTGTGGGGTGTGCATGTTTGTGTGCATGTGTGTGTGTGCATGTGCATATGTATGATGTGTGGGGTGTGTGTGTTTGGATGTGTGCATGAATGTGTGTGTGTGCATTTGTGTATGTATGACATGAGTGTGGGTGTGAGTGTTGTGTGGTGTGTGCATGCCTGTGTGTGTGCACATGTGCATATGTATGATGTGAGTGTGGGTGTGAGTGTTGTGTGGTGTGTGCATGCCTGTGTGTGTGTGCATGTGCGTATGTATGATGTGAGTGTGGGTGAGTGTTGTGTGGTGTGTGCATGCCTGTGTGTGTGCACATGTGCATATGTATGACGTGAGTGTGAGTGTGGGTGTGTGTGTTGTTTGGGTGTGTGCATGCCTGTGTGTGTGCATGTGCATATGTATGATGTGAGTGTGGGTGAGTGTTGTGTGGTGTGTGCATGCCTGTGTACCCATGTACATGTATCTGCATGCGTGTAGTGTGTAGTCAGTGCCAAGTGGCATCCCTGAGACCCAGGTCTGGGGAGGGCTTGAACCGTGTGGGGCACCCAGAGCATCCCCAACCACAGTTACCTTGAGCCAAGTTTTGCTCTGCCAGACGTGAGGGGCTCTAGCTTGACCTCTGCACCCAGTCCAGTTCTGGGGTCACCTCGGCTGACATGAAGAGCTAGAAAGATGGGGTATCTGTGCCCTTCAGAGCCCAGTCCTCCCACAGCGTGAGCTCCAGACAAAGCAGAAACATCGCACCCTGGGTGAGTGAGGAGCTCTGCGCTCCTGGGGCACGGGAACTGTTCCACTTCGTTCCTTATCTGGATTCTTAATAATCACCATTCGTCATGTATTTGAATGCATTTAGTTAGGACCAAGCTTTTCTTCAGTTCTTCCAGAGGGTAGAGTTGAGAAAATTTTCTCCTGCAAGTAAAGGCCTCTCTCTCTTGAACATTTGGCACACATTGTCGTTTTTACTTTCAAGAAAAAAAGAATACATTGCATCCCTGCAGTTTGCAAAACCTCTGAGTAAAATTGTAATAAAACTTACCTGCGCTCATGCAGTCATTATCCATGAACAGGCTGCCGGAAGCCACGCGGAAGAATGACGGTCAGGAGACGGCGACGATGGCCCTCCCGGCACACCCCATCCGTCCGTGTTCACTGTTTACTGGGAGGATGTGGTCTAGGGCCATGAGCTGAATCACACAGCTCGGTCAGCCAAGAGCCAGAGTCCAGGAGAAATCAAACAAGCCTTGGAAAGAGACACTGGTGGCATATTTGCTTGGTTTTCTTTAACTTCAAATGGATTCTTTCATTGTGACAGATAGTTTTAATACTTTAATACTAATATTCTTTTAATGGCTTTTGTTTAATGGTTAACATTTTTTATCTAAAGCTAAAAAAAAAACCCTCTGTTGTCTTACAAATGTATTTAACCAATGTATAAACTTTTAACCCAATGAGCCCTGAGTGAATTAGAAAATAACAATGAGAGCGATTTACATTTGCTGAGCTTGGCACGGGATGGTACCCAGTGGCCATTCGGGTGCCAGTGGAGCACGCAGAGCCTGGTGTCTGTGGCTGCCTCCCTGGTCCACTAACACGAGAGAGGTGGGTCTTCCTGGGTGTCCCAGGCACGAGGGTGCAGCCCAACCCAAACTGACTCGGCCGGTGCTCACCACACTGGGACGCCTGCCACACTGGGACGCCCGCCACACTGGGGTGCTGAGCAAGATGGCAGCCTGCGTCACTTCCCTGTAGATTCCCGACATGGACAACTCGAATTAAACCTGGTCAAGTAGCAGAAAGTGGCTCCACTGAGTCCATTCATTTCCCTGGTGTTTGAATCACCATGATGCTTCTTAGGTGGAAAATGCCTGGAACTTCTCCGTGGACCCCACGCTCTGTCCCCGGTAGACATCGTTAAGGTTCCTTTCTTTCCTTCCATCTGGATTTTCTTTGTGTGTGCGCTGACTCCTCGATTGTTTGCAGGCTTTTCGATGTGAGCGTCACACCACTGGGCCTTTCTGTTTACCTGGAATTTAACTTTCGTTAGCTGCTCCTTCACCTTGTCAGCAAAATTGGATTTTTCAAGAGAGAATTCTATTTTAAATGCACTAGAGGGAGCTTTCTATGCAGTGGAGGCTTTAAATGAATCCTTTGACACTAAAAAAAGCCTTTTATCAAGTGAAGGGGGACACACGCCCACCCTATCCCACCCTACCCACCCAGCAGGTGCTTTATCAATGCCAATGTTGTGCCCCTGCCCGGCCTGGCCACACCCATGCTCAGGAGGGCACAAGAGCGGGCAGGATCCGGCGCCCGGCCTGGCCGCACCCATGCTCAGGAGGGCACGAGAGCGGGCAGGATCCGGCGCCCGGCCTGGCCATACCCACGCTCAGGAGGGCACGAGAGCGGGCAGGATCTGGCACCCGGCCTGGCCGTACCCATGCTCAGGAGGACACCAGAGTGGGCAGGATACGGCGCCCAGCCTGAGCCTGGCTATCCAGGGTCTGTCCCTTATGAAAGATCTCATGCATGGGCTCTATGAAAGCTTCTGTCTCCACCACACTTGAAGTAAGGAGTTAGTCTTAATCCTGGCATGCAAGAAGCAGGAGCCGTCCACAGCAGACAATTGATTTTCCTACTACATCATTATGGACCTAATGTTGGTGCTGCACACTTTTTAAGCGTTAACTCCGTTTCCTCCGCTCTTCAGTTTTGGTCTCGGGCTCAGCGCGACTCGGAGGCATGCTCCCGTGTCATTTTGTATTTCCGCCCAGTTCTCCCCATGTTGTCTGGGGATGGCCCGGCAAGTCTTTCTCCTTCCCTTTTTTCACTTTTCCTCACAAACCACAGCCTGAGAGGGAGCCACGATGTCATGAAATAAGAGAGACTTTATCCATCGCATTTTATCTGAGGACGACGACGCCACTCTGGGAGACAGCCGCCAGCAACAGCCATCTCCAGAGATCAGTGCACGCGGAGGGAGAGCCCCTTCCTCGCCCACACCTGCTACAGCTCCTGACGGCTTCATGGCTCCGGCCAGAATTCGGGAGGGCGGTTGCCAGTGAGGGACAGTCTCCCAGGATTCCCACTAGCACCATCATACACACAGCCCTTCAGATGACATTGCTGTTGACAGTCGTTTTAAAAAAGAAGTTTCAGGGACTGAAAGCAAGTACCCTAAAGCCACCTAACGGAGAGAGGCTTTAACTCTGTGGCCCAGATGAACCCTCAACGTGATGTCTCAGGAGGGCTGAGAGCTCCCCGTCTCTTGAGTCAGACTATTTATACCACACTTGCTTCTCCTGAGGTTCATGACTCCTGAGACAGAAAGCTGAGGGGTCCCCGTAGAAGCCGCTGCTGTCCTCGTGCCTGGAAGGCTTCAGAGAACATAACTGATTGGATTTCACTGTCTCCCAGAAGAGTTTGCTCACGAGATCTGTGAGGTTGCCTGAGCATCAAATGTGTTTTGTAAATTACACGTAATCATGCGTCATCTCACTGGACCCTCACTGGACCCTGGAAACGGGAGGAAAGCCCCTCCAGAGGTGAGGCTGGCCCATCCAGCTTCCCGGCCAGGCCCAGCATAGGCACGCAGAGCGGAAACCCACACCTCAGCACTGTAGCCCGAGCTTCCCAACATCATGTGACACAACTCGACGTCTGTCGGCAACCCCAGCGCTCCTGCCTTTAACTCACCTTTTTTGGTTTTGGGAAATTTTCTTAAAAGCCAATAGACATCTTACGTTTTTAATTACACAAGAATGGTTGTAATACATTTTGTGTATTAGAACCCGGTTTCCAAACCCAGCAGCAGCGTATGGCCAAAGACAAACAGCGTGCTCTAAATGTGGGTGTGAGGCCCCAGCACATGGAGCCTCCCTCGTCCTGCGCCTCGGCCCATCCCCTCCCCACGTGGTCCAGGTCAGCATCTCGCTGAGGTCAGCAGTCGGGGTGTGTGAGGAGTTACGAGACCCAGTGTTAGATGGAGCCTGTACATTTCCCCGTTTCTGAGCTATTATTCACACGGCCAGCTGCTTTGCACGATGACTTCCCTTCTAAATGAGAGGGCAGGTTTCCCTGTACATAGAAATATGTAAAAATACATAGAATTATTTTTATCGGGAAGCTATTTAGTTATGTTATTGTTTTTTACACGTGGTAATTGAACAGCAAACGTCTTGCCATTTCTTCTGGATGATTTCTAAAGAGCCAATCAAGCAGAATGTGGTGCGTGGTGGCCGTGGGGTACACAGTGGCTGTGGGGTGTGTGGTCAGTGACCACAGGGTGTGCAGTGGCCATAGAGTGCATGGTTCCTGTAGGGTATGTGGTGGCTGTGGAGTGTGTGGTGGTCATGGGGTGTGTGCCGGCTGTGGGTTGGGTGCTGGCTGTGGGGTGTGTGGTGGCCGTGGGTTGTGTGGTGGCTGTGGGGTGCGTGCTGGCTGTGGGGTGTGTGCTGGCTGTGGGGTGTGTGCTGGCTGTGGGGTGTGTGGTGGCTGTGGGGTGTGTGGTGGCTGTGGGTTGCGTGGTGCCCGTGGGGTGTGTGATGGCTGTGGGGTGTGTGGTGCCCGTGGGGTGCATGCTGGCTGTGGGGTGTGTGGGGTGTGTGATGGCTGTGGGGTGTGTGGGGTGTGTGGTGGCTGTGGGGTGTGTGGGGTGTGTGATAGTGGGGTGTGTGGGGTGCATGCTGGCTGTGGGGTGCACAGTGTCTCTGGGGTACATGGTGGCCAGCGGCCTTCCTTTGGGTGAGCCCCAGCTGGGGTCTGTGTTTAGCTTGAGCCTCTATACCAACTTGAGATGCTTGAAAGATGCTGGGAATTGCAGCTTATTTATCCTTCTGCCTACAGTTGTGGTATTTTTCACATTTAAATTGCAGCACATTTCTGGGTTCAATGTGTCCAGAAGCCACAGCTCCTACCAAAGGTACAGTCACGGGTGCAACAGACAATATGGGCATTGCTGAGTTGTTTTGGCTCAAGCACGAATGTTTGTGCAGTGACACTGAGACTAACCTGGCGCTCTCCATGCAGGGACTTGACTTTCATAAGACAAGCTTGTCTCAGAGAGGCCAGTTCCCCTGCGTCGTTTCTGCCATGATTCTGCTGTGCAGGCACCAACTGCAGGAGTGTCCGTGGGAGGAGGAGGAGGAGAGGAAGCGGCTTCCTTGGCCGCCACAGTCGTGGCCGCAGGAGGGGTCCTTCGGCTTCCTCCCTTCCTCTCTACCATTTAACAAACTCACCCGTTTGTGTCAGGCTGTTTTAAATTTATGGATTTCTTTTAAAACAAGATTGTATTTACTGTAGCCTTGTCGACTTTTTAGGCCTTTGGAGACCCAAAAGGAGCAATTAAGCAAACCCGTGCACCTGACCCTGCCTTCCACCCGCGTGAGCTGCCAGCTAGTTCCCTGGTGGCCGAGCTCACAGGGGCTGCCGCAAAAGAAAGCCTCCTTTTATGCCTGCAGAGGCTCTGGCTTAAAAGGTGGTGGCCCTCATGGTGTTCCCTGCCCAGGAGAATGGGGTCCTTTAACCAGGGGATGGGAGCTGGAGGGACGGCCAGCTTAGCCCCGACAGTGGCTCCCATCACCACGAGCCCTGTTCCTGCCAGGAAATGCCAGTGTCTCCACCTTCTGTGCTCAAAGGTGGGTAGACCCACCAGCCAGGCGGGGCAGGTGGGGTGGTCATCTGGCGCCCGGCCTCCCTGGTGGAGCCGCTGTGGGGCTGTCCTGACAGCCAGATTCTCCACACCACCTGCTTTGTTCTCCCTTCATGCAAACATGACATTTGGCTCCAACGTGTGTCCTCCCCAGGCCTCCCCGCCACCCCTGCCGTTCCCTCCTGGCTGCCCGCAGTTCTGACTTGGAGGTGCTTCGCAGGCACCTGCTGTGACTTGGAGGTGCTTCGCAGGCACCTGCTACCCTGCTGGGATGATCCTCCTGGAGCCTGAGCCCCCACTGGCTTCATAGTTGCCACCCCATGAAGCCACAGAACCACAGTGAAAGGAAATTGAGGAACCTCGGGAATTTTAAAGCTTCTCTCCTGATTCGCTGGGCGAGGAATGTGGTGTGCACTCAGGTTGCGGCCGGAGAGAAAGGCCTGGGGACCACCTGACCCTGGGCCACCCGGGCCTCCTCAGGTCTTCGGCCAGCGCTGTCCTGCCCACGGTAGTTGGGGTTCCAATGGCTGCGGCTTCTTCCTGTCTGTGGCTTGGACATGCCATTGGTCGCGTGTCTATTTCCTCATCTGCGACTCGGGTGACCACAGTTCTCAGTTCACCGTGTTCGGTAGAGGTGACATGAAGTGCCTGGCACCCATGTGGGTTTCCCTGTGGGATTCTGACCCGCTTCGGAGCTGCCTCCTGCTCCTCATCCCACACTTCGTGTTTCTCATCCTGGCAGCTGTGTCCTTTCTGCCCCTCTCAACTGCAGCACGCTGGAGAGGTCGGGACCCCGTCTTGCTCATTATCTGTCTACTAAAGAACCTAGCAAAATGGAAAAACAACAATATGTGCTGAATTAATTATTAGCTTAAAATTTAAAACTTAAGTAGCATGATTTGAGTGCAGCCAGCATCACCTGCCGTGAGATCGGTGCTGTCTACAGGAGGATGGAGCTTTTGGTGAACCACCGAGCTGGGAGTAGCTATGGGCTACCTTTACCCAGTCCCAAAACGTGGAACATTTGAGTTTAAAAAGCAGGAAACTCTACAGTTAAAAGCCAATATTAAGGTTGAGTCCATTAATCTAAATTAATCTGATTTTTTATTTCTTTAAATAAAAAAGTAATCCTATGCAATCAAAGTTAAAGTTTGTATATGGCTCCCTATGAGGTACTACATTCCCTGAAGTGTCACCAAAAAAAAAAAAAAAAAGAAAGAAAAGAAAACCAGTACAGCTTTGGTTTCTGACGGTGACGGCCTGCTGTTGGTAAGCATCTTATAACAATTTTTCAGCCCAGCTTTCTGGAATTAATGCTAATGAAAGCTGCCCCTGCCTTCGTCTTCTACATGAACACTGAAATTGCAGCCGCCTGCCAGCCGGCTGAGGGATGAGCGTAATAATTTTCAATTGGCCTCTCAGCCCAGAGGGAACGTGGCTAGCAGGAGATTGACAGATGTGGCATGGATTATCTTGTGCTCTGAACTCAGCCCAATTTGTGGTTTGTTGCAGGTGCTAAAGAGATTGATATCGCAGCGACCCTGGAGCACTTGAGGGACCAGAGACCCGGCATGGTCCAGACGAAGGTACTGTCAGTCTCTCCTCCGGGACGCAGACCCATTCAAGGTGCCTCTCTGTGGCCGTGTTCCTGAGAGGAGCACGGGGAGGGCCTGGTTTAATGTAAGCCGCACACCGATTGCTCTGCTCTGACCGGCCTCGTCCATGCCGGCCTTGCATGGGCGGGGTCACTTCTGGGCCCCCAAAGGTCCACTGGCGTTTCCTGCAACACCTCCAGATGCAGCCACATCTCAAGTCCTAGGAACTCGATCCACTGGCTCTTTCCATTCACTAGATTTGGGGGTGGGGGGAGAACGCTGCATTTTTGTAGAAAAAGGTTGACGATAAATCCCAGAACCCTCAGGAGGATGTTCTGAGCTCTCTGAGCGCTGCCCGGCCTCTCCAGGGCCTGCGCTTTGTGGAGGCCCCCAGGGCACAGCATCCTTGAGCACCCAAAATCCCTCATGCTTGCTGAAGCCCAGTTTGCAGCAACAGGGGTCAAAACAAAAAAAATTCTGGTGAGCTTTGGCTCAACAAGAACTGGACGTGAGGTTGACGTGTGTCTGGTCTCTCTGGCCCTGAGGCTGGGGTTGGTGTGCCTTTGGCCTCTCTGCTCCTTGGTTTCATTTCGCCCTCTCTGTGCAACTGGTAGGACCATCACGTGATTTTGTGAAAGTTCTTTGTAAGTCTTGGGACACTATATTTTATTCGGTTTTTGTTGTTGTTGTTGCTTTCTGAGACAGAGTCTCACTCTGTCACCCAGGCTGGAGTGCAGTGGCACGATCTCAGCTCACTGCAACCTCCACCTCCCAGGTTCAAGTGATTCTCCTGCCTCAGCCTCCCAAGCAAAAAATATAAATAAAATGCAGAAATAATCCACCAACCCTCCACCAAGTTTCCCCAAATGTGAACACCTCACATAACCACAGCGCAGTGACCAAACCCAGGAAGTCAGCACCGATGCAAACCACTGACCGACAGGCCCAGCGATGCCCTCCGCGCACCCCCAGGGAGCTTCCGATGCAAACCACTGTCTGACCGACAGGCCCAGCAATGCCCTCCGCGTCCCCCCAGGGAGCTTCCCCTGGAGCAGGACACGCCCAGGGCGGCCACGCGAGGGGCATCATGGTTCCTCTGCTGTCTGGGGTGCTTCACGGCCGTGAGGTCTTCTAGAGCGCCAGCGGCCTTGCTCTTTGTGGAACGTCTCTTGTCTAGGCCTGTCCCACGTCCCCATGGTCAGGGCAGGGGGCAGGACTGTCCCTCACAAGGGAGCGGCACATCCATACCCACTGAGGCGTGTGTGTCTGGAGGCTTCTGCGTGGCTGCGTGATGATTTTTCCCTGTGTGGTTACTCAGTGTCCCGCGGGGAGAAGCTGGGACTGTGCACACGTCTGTCTTTCCTTCTGCTTGTTCACAACAGCATTCGGCATGTGTTGCGAGGCTGTCGAGAGAGGAGGTGACACGGGACAGCTGCTGTTCCAGCAGCAACAGCCATCAAAACAAAAAAGTTCTCATGAGCTTTGGCTCAACAGGAACTGGACGTGAGGTTGACGTGTGTCTGGCCTCTCTGTACCAAGGAGTACCAGGTTTTGTGCCATGGAAGGGTCCAACCATGGAAGGGTCCATCTTGCCGCACTGACCATCCTCCTGGACTGGCTGCCTAGCAGTAAAAGAGGTGGCCTTGTCAAGGCTGGCACGTACCACCTTCTGGCTGGCCCTGCATCCCGTGAGCTTCAGGTGGCTCTGAACTGGACAGAGGAGGCCATGGAGGCTGGGAGAACGGGGCACACATTACCAGGAATGGTCAGCAAGAGCCACCTCAGGCAGGTGTGTTCGTGACTCCACAGTGAGGCCCACTCTGGGATAAGCCCCAGGAAATCTAAATTCAAAGTAGTTTCCTCCCCACACCTCTGCCTGCCTCTCAGGCAGCCTCTCCCTCCAGACGGGTGAGTTCGCCCAGAACACCTGCCTGTCAGGCAGCCTCTTCCCTCCAGACGGGTGAGTTTGCCCAGAACACACACTGGCTTTAGGATGGGTCTGGGCAAAATCATTGCAAGGGGATATCTTTGCCAAAAGTGAAAAAAATCACAAGGAGCAAACCCTCCAAGCCTCCATTGTGTGTATCCTGTTTGCCAGAACAAGCCCTTCCTGGCACACAGATGGCTGAGGTGCGCAACGGTGGTCCCAGGACCCTTCGTGAAGTGAGGTGCTTTGGGACTCATCAGAGAAAGAGGAAGCCACAGTCACAATCATTACATGCCAGGTCTTCCGTTCTACTCCATTTTTAAATGGCAAGATGGCAGCAAAGACATGGAACCAACCCAAATGCCCATCAATGATAGACTGGATAAAGAAAATGTGGCACATATACACCATGGAAGACTATGCAGCCATAAAAAGGAATGAGATCATGTCCTTTACAGCGACATGATGGGGCTGGAAGCCATCATCCTCAGCAAACAAACACAGGAACAGAAAACCAAACACTGCCTGTTCTCACTTATAAATGACAGCTGAACAATGAGAACACATGGACACTGGGAGGGGAATAGCACACACTGGGGCCTGTCAGTGGGGAAGGGGGAGGGGGAGCATCAGGATCGATAGCTAATGCATGCGGAGCTTAATTCCTCGGTGATGGATTCATGGGTGCGGCAAACCACCATGGCATACGTTTACCTATGTAACAAAGCTGCCTGTCCTGCACATGTATCCCAGAACTTAAATATAAATAAATAAATAAATAAATAAATAGCAAGATGATAACACATACGCACCCCAGCCCTGTTGCCCAGATCACTTGGTGACCCAAAGCTCCGTTTTCTGCACTCCAGATAACAGACTCAGCTTCCTAGCTGCTTCCTTCTTGGACTGGGCGTCCAGAGGAGTTCACCCTCTTCCTCAGGGTGTGTGTTCAGGAGCTGTCTTGGAGCATGCACATAAATTCAGCTCCTGGAACTTCAAGGCGTAAGGAAATGGGAACCATGCGAAAGTCACCATCACATCTTAATCCGTGACTGCGCCGCCCAACATCGCCCCGAGACTAAACTTCCCCTAGAGTTCAATTTCACAAAGATAGAAAAATTATTTGGGCAAAATGCTGCTGTCCAATCTGAATGCTTGCTTCTACAAAGCCAAGAGGAGGCGCCTGCAGCTCCTTTGAACAGAGGAAGTCACGTCGCCTGGTTTGGAACTGAAGACAAGGAAAGAGCGAGCCGTCTATGGTGAGCGCCCGGAGACCATGACCAGGATGACCGCAGGCCCTGACAGCAAAACATCATCGTTGTGGTAAAAAAAGATGCCCCTCAGGAGAGCTGTTTCCTCCCTGGAATTTGGGTCGAATAGAAAATATTTCACCAGCGCCCACCTGAGCATTTGGCAACTCAGTCCCCGACCACAAACTCCATCATCTTAGAAGAGAAGTCCAGGCACCCAGGGGCTGAATGGCAGTGCGGGCTTTGACAACACACGAGCTGCCAGAGAGGCGGCACACTCACTCAGCCACACACACTGCGCACACCCACACACCTGCACACAGCGCACACCCACACACCTGCACACTGCGCACACCCACACACCTGCACACAGCACACACCCACACGCAGCCAGGGACACTGCACACCCACACACCTGCACACACCCATGTGTACATCCACACACACCTACACACCCACTCACGCAGTGCACACCCACACTCAGCCACACACTGTGCATCCTCATGCACACACCCAGGCACACACCCCCACACACACCTACACACCCACGCATGTGGTGCACACCCACATGCAGCCATGCACACTGCTCACACCCACACACCTGCACACAGCGCACACCCACACACCTGCACACTGTGCACACCCACACACCTGCACACTGCGCACACCCACACGCAGCCAGGGACACTGCACACCCACACACCTGCACACACCCATGTGTACATCCACACACACCTACACACCCACTCACGCAGTGCACACCCACAGCCACACACTGCGCATCCCCATGCACACACTCAGGCACACACCCCCACACACACCTACACACCCATGCATGTGGTGCACACCCACACACAGCCATGCACACAGCTCACACCCACACACCTGCACACAGTGCACACCTACACACAGCCACGGACACTGCACACACCCACACGTTGCACACACCCCCACAGACACCCACAAACACCACTCAGCCACACACACTGCACACACCCACACACCTGCACACACCCATGCATACACCCCACACACACCTACACACCCACCCACGGGGTGCACACCCACACACACCCATGCACACTGCACACACCCACACACCTCCACGGCTGTACAGACGGTGCACACCCACACACAGTCATGGACCCTGCACACCCACACACCTGCACAGCTGTGCACACCCCCACACACATCCACACACCCACCTGTACACACCCATGCACACCTGCACTGCTGCACACACCCACACACACGATGCACATCCACACACAGCTGCATGCACGCACACACACCCGCACACATTCCCGTGTGCACACACCCTCAGCAGACACGAGGGATGCCAGACAAGGCTGAAATCACCCCTCTCTCCCGTCCATGCCTCTGTGGTAGATGATGGGTTCTTCCCTTCCTTCCCTCCACACGTCTCAAGAGTTTCCCATTTAACCAAGGACCTTAACACTTTCCTGCCCACAATGGTGTTTCCTCTTTTACATCTGTCAGTTCCAGAAGTAGAGCCAGTGATGAGTGTGTCCCACACCCAAGAAGCCCCACGCCCTCCTCACTGGACGGGAGGCCCCGCCCCCTCCTCACTGGACGGGAGGCCCCGCCCCCTCCTCAATGGACGGGAGGCCCCGCGCATGTCCACGTGCTGCCCGTGCGTCGCTCTCCCCAACCTGCCGTCTCACATCTGCATTTTAGTTTCTTCCCCATTTTCTTCTGCACCAGCCCCTTGTCCTAAAGCCTGACCTCAGCCTCCTCCTCAGACGTACCCGGTGTTGTCCTCCGTCCCAGAAGCAGGGCGTTGCCCAGACATGCTCCTATCTTCCCAACCCAGCACAGCACCGGAGTGACAGACACGGATTCTGTCACACGTAGCACAGTCCACGCTCACACGTCAGCTCCAGGCCCGCAGCCCACTTCTCCCAAGGCCTCCCGTGCCATTGAAACTGTTCATTTCCATAGCTCTCCATCTCTTTCCACCTCTCTCCATCTCTCTCCACCTCTCTCCGTCTCTCTCCGCCTCTCTCCATCTCTCTCCACCTCTCTCCGTCTCTCTCCACCTCTCTCCGTCTCTCTCCACCTCTCTCCGTCTCTCTCCGCCTCTCTCCGCCTCTCTCTGTCTCTCTCCACCGCTCTCCATCTCTCTCCACCTCTCTCTGTCTCTCTCCATCTGTCTCCCATCTCTCTCCATCTCCATCTCTGTCCCTCCGCCCTGGTGTACACACACACAATGCCTAGTCCCTAACTTGGGCAGGGCTCAACTCTCACGGTGTGGCTTGGAGCTTGTCTACTTTTGTGAAAAGAGAAGCTGAAGGTGACAGACACAGGAAGGTGTGTCGTCCTCACCCCCTTTTGAGAGGTGCTGGGGGAAGCTGCCCCGCAGGTATGTTTGCAGCCTCCTGGAGGGCACAGGTGGCTCAGAGACACGCTCACTGAGGCCCCCTTTAAGGTTCCTATTTGTACATCTCCACCCAGGCCTTTGTTTACACCTGAAGGATTACAAATATAAACATAAGCACAAATAGAAATCCAAGCAGCCTCCGCAAAGCTCCACGGCTTCCAGCCCTGGCTGACCCTTACCCCAGCAGCGGGTGTCCGAGAGCCATGGCAGCTCCTGCAGCCTCCATCCCTCCACCAACTATGTGGGCACCCCGTGGTTGTCCCAGGACAGCCTGAGAAGGGGCTTTCCCACTCGCTGTCCAGCGTGGACCCAGGGGTGGTGACCAGACAGCCTGACCTGGCCTGAGCCCGGCTCGGCCGTCCCACCTCAGCCACTTCTCCACGGGGTGCAGTTCTACTGGAAGAAGCCGTGGGATCTTTCTCCAGCAGGCCTCAAATTTTATTGTAGTATGTGTTCAAAAATGCTTTCTTGCTTAGAATGTCCTGACTCGGCCTCTCAAATGTCCTGTCTTTGCAAACCCAGGAGGCTTTGCACCCCTCCTGTTCAGACTGCTGGCACTGAGACGCAGTTTAGGCTAAGATGGTCATCTGGTCATCTATTGCTGTTGTATTTTACTCCTTTGAAATAAACTCCTATCAT
The DNA here is from genome assembly GCF_029289425.2 of Pan paniscus. Lineage (NCBI taxonomy): Eukaryota > Metazoa > Chordata > Mammalia > Primates > Hominidae > Pan > Pan paniscus. The sequence goes on along the minus strand of NC_073255.2, from coordinate 193,992,436 downwards.
AAAACTTATCCAAATGCTGGGGTTTTCCCAGCCTACCCGGGATCTAGAGCGTGGGTCTAGGTGATACTTGCTCAGCGGATTCTGCTCAGAACGTGGCCACAGACCTTCGGACCCACAGGGCATGGGTGCTACATCCCGGCGCTGCATGCAGCTGACACTTCACAATAAAGGACAAGATGATCCACAAGCCCCTGTCCCCTCAAACGCCAGCTCTGAGGCTCACAGCACCCCTCCGGGAAGCACCCCCTCCTCCTGCCAGCCGACGCCCACAGGGCCCAGTGGGCTCTGAGTAAGGTGCATGGCACACACCAGCCCACACGCCCGGTGGAGCTTCTCCTTTGAGCTAAACAGTGCGGTAACAATTGCCAAACATGGCCAGTGAGTAGAGCACCTGTCTCTGTGGCCCGGTTCCCTTCCTGCTGCTCTGTCCGGTGACTGTGCAGTGTTGGAAACAGTTATGATCCAGATCCTGGTGGAGTTCCCCCTGCCCATCCCCTCCCCCATAGCATGGATATTGGGCTTTCCTGTTGGATGCCGCAAGTGGCTGCATGAGAGGCCGCCGGGAAGCTCTGCGGGATTAGCACCGGGCCCTGGGGGTGGAGCGCTTTCCAGCCTCCACTGCATGACGGGGCTGCGGGGCGGCAGCGCTTCTCTATTCTTCCCTTTAAAGATCATTTCTCAGGCTAGATTTCCAGTGTGTCGGAAGATGTAAATAGATAGATGACACTTGCATTTCGCTTCCCAAAAAGCCACGCTTAATTTTTGGTATCTCCAAACCCTCACAGAGCCTCAGGGCACTGGCAGCCCAGCACTGGGGAACAAATGGTCTGGATGGCTGTTGTGTATTTAGCCTGGATCCCCTAAACAGCACCTTCATCGAGCACACTTGGTGTGGGAGGGGCAGGAGTCAGCATTTAGACAGAACGTTTGCGGACCTTCCCGGCACAGCCCGACCTGAGCCCCTGCCCCCACAGGGGCAGCTCCCACGTGATTTCGAGGAGCAGAAAGGTGCCCTCTGTCAGTGCAGAGGGGAGAGAGACGGGGCGCAGGCAGACACATCTCCCCGGGTCCCACCCTGAGGTGGCCGCCAGGCTCAGTTGACTCCTTTAATAATAGGTTCTAACACGTACACTAAGAGGCCGCGTGGCCACACTACCAAAGGCGGGTAGAGTCCAGCAGACCATTCCGTCAGCGTCAGGGCGGAAGAATATGAAAGGAGAAACTGTCTTTTGTCTCCAAGTGAGCATCACGTTATTTTGACTTTCTGATGTCTCGGTTCAAGCTATTTTCCATGTTTCTGTTGCGCACTAAACATTCAAAACTGGAAATTAATCATCGTTTTTGGCTTGGGGCTACCCTGTTCCTTAAATGATCAAGTATTGGAGCCGTCGACAGGGCTTTCCTTCCAGCAGTTGTTAGCTGGGTAACAGTGTTGTTTCCATCCACGCGTTCTCAGCTGTAGCTGGAGTGCTGCTGGCCTGCTTTCCAGTTTTCCATAGCAGTGTTTTGAGGTGGAAACTGAAGAGCAAGAGGAAATGAGCATTTATCCACCTCATCTGTGGCAGAGGAGGCAGACACGCTCTCCGGCGCTAAGCCCTGGTCTTTGGAGGAGCGAATAGTCCTGGCATCGTGAACCCGTCCCTCGTGCCCACTGGATGCTCTCAGCAGGCTGTCCGTGGAGGGAGGGGTGCCCCTCAGGTGTGCCTGCCCAAGTGGCTGTGGACGCGCATGCCCTGAGCCAGGAGGGGTGTGGACAAGGGAAGGTTTCTCAGCATGTGGAACGGAGTGGGTTTGGTCTGAGTAACAGGTGGATTTCAAAAGCGATGATAACACCACACTTCCGAGGACAGGAAACGCCCAAGCACGGCCCTCATTGTGAGTTTTAATGGCCACGTCTTTCTAGTGTCTGCACCTGCCCCTCACACCGTCCACCAAGGCGGGCGGCTGTGAGGAGGAATCGTGGAGTCGTAGGGTCAGAAGGACAGGGCAGTACGCAGGAACCGTTTCCTTCTCGCTGCTTCTGTGGGCAGCTTCTCCCCGCAGGGGGTAAGATGAGGCTTTTCTAGTGCGAGAGAAGCTCAAACATGTGTCACTGTTGGGTCTCCCAAACCGAAGGGTACACTGTCCTTTCTAAGGAAATCTGAGCCTTTCGCTTTTTTTTGCTAAACAATTTCTTTCTGCGAAATGGCCCAGGGAGCTGATGCTGCGTTGGGAAGGGGGGACGCCGCTCTCATTTGCAGGGAGATGACGCTGTGGCAGGAGTGGGGGGGATGCCGCTGTCATCTGCAGGGAGCCGACGCTGTGGCAGGAGTGGGGGGGACGCCGCTGTCATCTGCAGGGAGCCGACGCTGTGGCAGGAGTCGGGGGGACGCCGCTCTCATTGGCACTTCTCTCGTTTCTCGCCCTGCAGGAGCAGTTTGAGTTTGCGCTGACAGCCGTGGCCGAGGAGGTGAACGCCATCCTCAAGGCCCTTCCCCAGTGAGCGGCAGCCTCAGGGGCCTCAGGGGAGCCCCCACCCCACGGATGTTGTCAGGAATCATGATCTGACTTTAATTGTGTGTCTTCTATTATAACTGCATAGTAATAGGGCCCTTAGCTCTCCCGTAGTCAGCACAGTTTAGCAGTTAAAAGTGTATTTTTGTTTAATCAAACAATAATAAAGAGAGATTTGTGGAAAAATCCAGTTACGGGTGGAGGGGAATCGGTTCATCAATTTTCACTTGCTTAAAAAAATACTTTTTCTTAAAGCACCTGTTCACCTTCTTAGTTGAAGTTGTGTTAACAATGCAGTAGCCAGCACGTTCGAGGCGGTTTCCAGGAAGAGTGTGCTTGTCATCTGCCGCTTTCGGGAGGGTGGATCCACTGTGCAGGAGTGGCCGGGGAAGCTGGCAGCACTCAGTGAGGCCGCCCGGCACACAAGGCACGTTTGGCATTTCTCTTTGAGAGAGTTTATCATTGGGAGAAGCCGCGGGGACAGAACTGAACGTCCTGCAGCTTCGGGGCAAGTGAGACAATCACAGCTCCTCGCTGCGTCTCCATCAACACTGCCCCGGGTACCACGGACGGCCCCGTCAGCCACACCTGTCACCCCAAGCAGAGTGATTCAGGGGCTCCCCGGGGGCAGACACCTGTGCACCCCATGGGTAGTGCCCACTTGAGGCTGGCACTCCCCTGACCTCACCTTTGCAAAGTTACAGATGCACCCCAACATTGAGATGTGTTTTTAATGTTAAAATATTGATTTCTACGTTATGAAAACAGATGCCCCCGTGAACGCTTACCTGTGAGATAACCACAACCAGGAAGAACAAATCTGGGCATTGAGCAAGCTATGAGGGTCCCCGGGAGCACATGAACCCTGCCAGGCCCCCGCTGGCTCCTCCAGGCACGTCCTGGACCTGTGGGGCCCCAGAGAGGGGATATTTCCCTCCTGGGAGAGAAGGAGATCAGGGCGACTCGGAGAGGGCTGCGAGCATTTCCCTCCCGGGAGAGGAGATCAGGGCGACCTGCACGCACTGCGTAGAGCCTGGAAGGGAAGTGAGAAACCAGCCGACAGGCCCTGCCCCTCTTACCGGGATCACTTAATGAACCACGTGTTTTGACATCATGTAAACCTAAGCACGTAGAGATGATTCGGATTTGACAAAATAACATTTGAGTATCAGATTCGCCATCACCCCCTACCCCAGAAATAGGACAATTCACTTCATTGACCAGGATGATCACATGGAAGGCGGCGCAGAGGCAGTTGTGTGGGCTGCAGATTTCCTGTGTGGGGTTCAGCGTAGAAAACGCACCTCCATCCCGCCCTTCCCACAGCATTCCTCCATCTTAGATAGATGGTACTCTCCAAAGGCCCTACCAGAGGGAACACGGCCTACTGAGCGGACAGAATGATGCCAAAATATTGCTTATGTCTCTACATGGTATTGCAATGAATATCTGCTTTAATGTAGCTATCATTTCTTTTCCAAAATTACTTCTCTCTATCTGGAATTTAATTAATCGAAATGAATTTGTCTGAATATAGGAAGCATATGCCTACTTGTAATTTCTAACTCCTTATGTTTGAAGAGAAACCTCCGGTGTGAGATATACAAATATATTTAATTGTGTCATATTAAACTTCTGATTTCACATTCAGGTGGTCTTTATTTGGGGAGGAGGAACAATTGTTTCCATCCGTCTTTTTGTTTCCTAAGCCACTGGACTGTAGATGCTGAAACAAAGCGTGGGCGTTTCCTAGAACTCCAGGTCATGTTGCTACTTTATCTGCAGCATTAGATGTGTACTAAGGGCCAGGGTGTCGCTGAGGTTTCATCTTTAAAACAGGATTAAACAGTCTCAGTAAGGAGCCGCAGATCGCATCCATGCCACACATGCCCTCCGTGCCCCTCTGTGCACTGGCACCACCTGGATTGGGCACCCTGGGGTGGGAGATGCCCCCTTCCTCCCCATTCTCAGTCCTAGATGCTAACAATGGGCCCTGACCCAGTGAGGCTCATAATGTCTCTCACCTAGCACTCCGATTCCATCTAGGGACTGTCCTTCTGCCCTTGGTGGGAAGGGAGACCTCGTCCCCACCAGCCACACAATCACACCCCTCCACCTGGCAGGAAAATGCAGCAGGAATATTCAAACTGTAAGCAAAGAGGCAGGCACTCCGGGGCGTGGTGCAGCGACCAACCTTCCGTCCTGCCCTCGGCTATCTCCGCTGGCAACAGTGAGAGACCAAGGACAGCAGAGTGGGCTCATCCCAAAATCAGGTAACTCCTAAGCAGTGCCCTCCAGCTAGAGGAGCTTGGTGCTTAAGAAACAAATATTGAATGATATTTTTAATGCACAGGAAGGAAAACTTGATTCAGGACCAGCACAATTGGTACAGGGAGAGTGCCGGGGGATTTTGCAGTGGGGGAGAGAGACTGGGCTCGTCTCCGTCCATTTCACATTGCTCTGAAGGAACACCTGAGGCTGGGCAATTTATAAGGAAACGAGGTTTTTGGCTCATAGCTCTGCAGGCTGTATAAGAAGCATGACGCCAGTGTCTGCATCTGGGGAGGCCCCGTGTGTGTGCAGAGCTCAGATGGAGAGAGAGGAAGCAGGAGATGGCATGGAGGGAGGGCCAGGCTCTTTTTAACAACCAGCTTTCATGGGAACTGCCAGAGTAAGAACTTGTCCCCCACCCCAGAGCATTAATCTATTCATGAGGTATCCACCCCCATGACCCAAAAACCTCCCATTACGCCCTACCTCCAGATTTCAACATGAGGTTTGCAGAGTCCAATACTCAAACCCTAGCAGGGCTCAGCTCCAAACACCACATGGGCAGCGGGGCTTCCCAGCCAAGGAGCGGGCTGGGGTGAGTGGATGGAGAGTTACCAAAAGGAAGCCTCAGGGTCAGGGGATTCTGGCTAAACCCACCTAACAGGGTTCTTGCTGAAGGCAAGCCAGGGTGACCGCCATCACCTGGGGATGGTGGAGGATGAGGGACCCAATCAGATATTGAGGGTGAAAAAATATCAAGGTGATCAGATATCAAGAATTGGGGGAGATGGCTCTTGCTAAACTGACTTTGCAGGATTCTTTGCTGAAAATGTCATTTCACAAGGACATGCACAGACCGGCCTAGAAGAAGGTTCCAAAGCCCGACTAAAGGTTGGTCAAGCAGAGAATCTTTACACCTTTGTTCTCTTCTTTCCTTTGAAAAATATAAGTTCCCGTTCTTGTTTTGTTGCCTTTTGTTCAGTAAGGACCGGCAGAGTCACCAGCTGGGGCTTGGTGGTGGAGGAGTGCAGCTGGATGGTGTGAGGCATCAGGCCTTTAGTGAGGGGAATTTAGTTTCTACAAAAATAAAAAGAAAAATAGTTGGGACAAACTATGAACTCCGATTCTGAGCCCAGAGGGCAGGCAGTCCAGAAGCTTTCTAGATGCTGGGCTGGTGCATCTCCGGCTGGAGGGGAGCGGGCCGTCCTAAACCACAGGCTCCCTGGTTGGCAGTTTGGATGCCATGAAAGTTGTCCCTATGAGCGCTGAGGTTTATATCAAGTCGTCCAGCTCCAGCTTGCAAGGCTTCAGGAAAAAGGCAACAATTCCAAATTTGAAGAATGGAAGAAAATGGGAAATAATAGTTTGGAAAGTCGTAGTCAGATGTTGGAGGGAACAAGAAGAATTCAGGATCCATTTCAGATTGCAGGTAGGTAGTAAAACCTCAAAGAGGCCAGAATCTAACAGTAGATGCACTATAGTTTTCTCCTGAAACATAATTTTTCTCTCTCAAATCGCCTTCATTTCTAACCAAAATAATCAAAGTTAGACTGATTTGTTTGCAAAATAAGTTTAGTGTCATAAACTTGTCTTGATTATTTTTATCACCGCAGCAAGAATAGTGATTGACAGGCTTTTTAAAGTTTGCTTTGCTGGAACTTTTGACAAAGAGTCTCAGATTGGACCGGTAAAGACTCTTGAGGCTGTGAAGACACACCAAGGCCTTGCTTCAGGCTGTTATGTGTAGCACCTATAGATTTGGGCGAATTCTCTCTTCTCAAGGTTCCCAAAATATCCTGTTTCCTGGGCCTGCCAAGAAGTGACATCCCTAACCACCTGTAAAACTGGAAACAGGGAAGCTTTTCCAGTGGGGGCTTTACTGGCCCCATAAAGTCAACCTCAGTTTCTTAAAGTTGTCTAGTCATATCTGAAAATATGACATAGCAGTCAAAGCCTTGGTAATATAACCAGCGTTTCTAGTGATGTCTTAGTACAAGGACAACAGATTCTTACTGAAGTTACCCAAATAACTATATTGCCACAAAAATAAGAATACGGTTTCTGAATTCTAGATGGATCAGGTAAGTAGAAAAAGTAATTGTTTCAGTTTTTATTCACAAAAGTTTACTGAACTTCTGTAAACTATAGATAGGGTTAAAAAATCTTAATTAAAATAAAACATTTAAATCAATTAATACAAAAAATGTAAAGAACCACCAATTTTCCAGCAAAAAAATCATTCTAAAATATCCTCATCGGTGTAGTTAGTCCCATGTAATTAATTCTGTCCTGCTTGATCTTAGTTAGCAATTTTATGAGCTCATTGGTTTCTTCATTAGAGTTCTGGAAATTCTTACCCAGCCCAGTGGCATCTTAAATTTATCAGAAGCCAGTATTTCAGAGTGCTTGTCAGAGTATTTTCCATGATTTTTTGAAGAAGTAATCTTGGACTGTAACTAATGGCAAATGCTTTTAGAGAAGAATTAAAATAAAAGAATAGCTGTCTATGAATGACAGAGACTTAAAACAATCATGGTTAAAAATCTGATGAGAGTTTATTTTTAAAATGATGTGATTGGCAAGGAAATTTGGTTATTTGTGTAGTACACAACATCTTAGTACAACCAAAATTTTGACTGATAACACATTAGATTTCTAGAAATCTCATACAATTTTTGGAACACTCATATCAATAACATACCCATAAATATAACTCACAGAAGATTTACTTGGAAATGCTTCCCATATAATTTAACATATAAAATAAGAATAATTGTTTAATATTACTCTATTACAAGGTGAGAGACACATTTTTTGACCTTCCAGGGGCCCAAGTGGAAAGTCCCAAAGTTAATTTGAGGTCACAAAGACTTAATTTAGAATTTGATTTTGGGAAGTTTGTACAAAATGTCAAAAAGTTTAAGACACTTTATTAAATATGATATTGATTAATCAAAGCGATAAAATAAAGGCAAATGCAGAAGGTTACATAGTTGTAGACAAGAACTTAGTTCTTTTAATATTTAGAAGATCTGCTTTTCTTAAGTAATCAAAGACCTAATAAAAGACAACATGAAACACAAGAAATTATCTTGATAAAACACAAAATATTTGCTTCCTAGGTCAATTACTTAAAAGACAAGGAAACTCCTTCATATTCTCAGATCAATACTCCAAGAAAAATTTGTCATTTTAACAGATAAGACCAAATTCTACTTTTGCGTCAATGTACAACTAAAACTAATTTTTCATAAAATCATATAAGTGAAGTTATCCATTTTTAGTCAGTTTTGACCACACAAGATAAGATTTTCACAACACTTTTACAGCCTCTTTTTTTCCTTTCACAACTGACATGCATCAAGCAATTAAGCAATTCATTTTTACTATGCATTCCACTGTACGGTGGGAGTTATAATTTTATGGCCTGAAACATCTAACAGAGACAACACAAACCTGTCCGGCAAAAACAGACAAAATTGTATGTCTGTATTATATTTAATGCTGACAATTTTGAAGATATTTCTGTTTTTATTTTTATCAGTAATTGTAAAACTAGTTTATTTTTAAAGAATTACTCAAGTCACATGAGCTAAAGGGCAATTAAGTTTGTTTCTATTTTCTGAGATAATACTTTATATAGTGCTTATTTTTAGCTAATCAAATAGAGCTCTTTTATGTATGTTGGCAGCATCACCCAGAGACAGAAAAATATCCCATACCCATAACATATATATATAGATCCACACTTAAATGTACAGATGGATGCAAGCAGATCTTTTAATTTTTCAAAATTTTAGTCATGAGGCAGTAAAACAGACTAATACATACAAACTCATTGGTTTATCTCCACTTAACATTTTTATACAAATTGTGTTTCTGATGAAAATGGAACAAGCTGAGGATACCTACTTAATAAGGGATACAGCTATTTACCAATATTTGTCGAGAAGGCCTTTAAGATTTTTCACTTGCCCAGTTCCAAAGAGTTTCTTTTTCCTCTTTTCTGCCTCAAGTGGAATTTTCAAGACACTCTTGAGTCCCTTGAGCCCCCAGTGGACCCTTTAGACCCCAGTAGGAGTCTAGAGTTCAAGTGGGTGAGGGGCTGGAGTAGGGAGGGAGAGGAAGGGGCCTGGCAGGGGTGGACAGAGTTAGCAGAGCTCAGAGTCAGCTGGGGTGCGGGAAGAGGGATTCCAGGTGACAGAGAAGTCCCCATGGGAGAAGCAGGAGCTGGTAGAAAACAGACAACAGAGAGAAGAGGGGGGCCTCACAGAGAGCCAGGAGGAAGGTACTTCCAGCCCAGGGAATGAGAGACAAATCCCCACTCAGGAAAGAGAGAGACAGGAGGAAGGACTTCCAGCCCAGGGAATGAGAGACAAATCCCCACTCAGGAAAGAGAGACAGGAGGAAGGACTTCCAGCCCAGGGAATGAGAGACAAATCACCACTCAGGAAAGAGAGAGACAGGAGGAAGGACTTCCAGCCCAGGGAATGAGAGACAAATCCCCACTCAGGAAAGAGAGACAGGAGGAAGGACTTCCAGCCCAGGGAATGAGAGACAAATCCCCACTCAGGAAAGAGAGCCAGGAGGAAGGTACTTCCAGCCCCACAGTTACCTTCCTAAGGAAGCCTGAGATTCACCTAGCCTCAGAGAGATATTCATACCTGAAGAATCTAAATCTGTGCTGACTACCTTCAACAGACATTTGGTTCAAGAGTCTGACTCACCAGTGGACCCCACTCAGTCAGGAGTGAAGACAAAGTTTCAAAGGCGTACACTTAGGGTCCTGGATAAGGGCCCAGGGGTCCCATGGTCAATCTGATTCTGTCAGATCACAACACCATGATTGTTAAAGAAAAAATTATTCAATGATACCTGTTAAAAGCACAATAAGGAAGACTTTATTCAGAGCCAACACGATAGGTGTAGGGGCCATGACAATGGGGCCTTGCAGTAGGGAAGGGAGGCTGGCTCAGCTCCAAACACAGCACAGGAGGTTGGGGATCCATAACCAAAAAGCAGGGTAAAGGTGAGTGGATGCAGTGTTACTAAGAGGAAATGTCAGGGTCAGGAGATTCTGGCTAAACCCACCTAACAGAGTTCTTGCTGCAGGCGGGCCAGGGTGACCGACATCACCTGGGAGGTGGTAAAGGATGAGGGACCCGATCAGATATCGAGGGTGACCAGATATCAAGGATGGGTGGAGGCACAGTTCTTGCTAAACTGACTTAACATGGTTATTTGCTGAAACTGGATTTTACAAAGAAGGGCACAGATGGGACTAGGAGGAGGTTGAAGAGCTTAACTAAATTTGGGCCAGCAGAGCAATCAGGCAAGATAAATAAAAGGCAAAAAATCAGTAGCATTTCTATACACTAACAGCACCCAAGCCATGAGCCAAATCAAGAATGCAATCCCATTCACAATTGCCACAAAAAGAATAAAATATCTAGGAATACAGCTAACCAGAGAGGTAAAAGATCTCTACAATGAGAATTACAAAACACTGCTCGAAGAAATCAGAGATGACACAAACAAATGGAAAATCATTCCATGCTCATGGATAGAAGAATCGATATCGTTAAAATGGCCATACTGCCCAAGGCAAGTTACAGATACAGATTCAGTGCTATTGCTATCAAACTACCAATGACATTCTTCACAGAAGTAGAAAAAACTATTCTAAAGTTCACATTGAACCAAAAAAGACCCCGAACAGCCAAGGCAATTCTAACCAAAAAGAACAAAACTGGAGGAATCACATTGCGAGATGTCAAACTATACTACAAGGCTACAGTAACCAAAACAGCATGGTACTGGTGCAAAAACAGACACATAGACCCAATGGAACAGAATAGAGAACCCAGAAATAAAGCCACACACCAACAGCCATCTCATCTTTGACAAAGCTGACAAAAACAAGCAACAGAAAATGGACTCCCTAATCAATCAATGGTGCTGGGATAGCAGGCTGGCCACATGCAGAAGATTGAAACTTGACCTCTTCTTTATACCACATACAAAAATTAACTCGAGATGGATTAAAGACCTAAATGTAAAACCTAAAATTATAAAAACCCTGGAAGATAACCTAGGAAATACCATTTTGAACATAGAAACTGGCAAAGATTTCATGACAAAAATGCTAAAAGCAATTGCAACAAAGGCAAAAACTGACAAATGGGACCTAATTAAACTAAAGAGCTTCTGCACAGCAAAAGAAACCATCAACAGAGTAAACAGACAACCTACGGAAGGGGAGAAAATATTTACAAAATATACATCTGAAAAAGGTCTAATATCCAGAATCTACAAGGCTCTTAAACAAACATACAAGCAAAAAATAACTCCATTAAAAAGTGGGCAAAAGGCATGAACAGACACTTTTCAAAAGGAGACATACATGTGGCCCACAGGCATATGAAAAAATGTTCAATATCACTAATCAGAGAAATGCAAATCAAAACCACAATGAGACACCATCTCACACCAGTCAGAATGGTTATTATTAAAAACTCAAAAAACAACAGATGCTGGCGAGGCTGTAGAGAAAAGGCAACACTTACACATTGCTGGTAGGAGTGTAAATTAGGTTCAACCATTGTAGAAAGCAATGTGGAGATTCCTCAAAGACCTAAAAACAGAACTACCATTTGACCCAGCAATCCCACTACTGGTAAATACCCAAAAGAATAAAAATTGTTCAACCATAAAGACACATGCACACATATGTTCATTACAGAACTATTCACAGCAGCAGAGACCTAAATGCCCATTGACCGTAGACTGAATGAAGAAGGTGTGTACATATACACCATGGAATATGGTGCGGCCATACAAAAGAATGAAGTCATGTCCTTTGCAGGAATATGGATAGAACTGGAGGCCATTATCTTTAGCAAACTAATACAGGAACAAAAAACCAAATACCACATGTTCTCACTTATAAGTGGGAGCTAAATAATGAGAACACGTGGACAGAAAGAGCGGAGCATCAGACACTGGGGCCTACTTGAGGGTGCAGGGTGGGAGGAGAGGCCCAGGGCAAAACAAAAAATAAAAAAAAAAACTGTTGGGTACTATGCTTAGTACCCAGGGGACGAAATCATCTGTATACCAAACCCCCGAGTCAAGAGTTTACCTATATAACATATACCTCTGATCCTAAAATAAAAGTTAAAATATTCTTTAAAATAAAAATAAATAAAGTCGGGCCAAGCAAAGGGTCTTTGTCAGTGTCCACCAACATGCTGGTGTTCCTTTCTTAAGAAGCCCAATTCTCAGTCTCAGTGGATTGACTCTCAGCTTCACTCCTGTGGGTGCAGTTTCTCAGGCTTTCCTTCTTGAGTGTGAGCCATGTCGGAACCCTGCCTACACCTCCGGGAAGCTTCTGCTTTCCATGTGTCGTGAGAGGTTGCTGAGACCCGGCCACCGAACATCTTATGTGAGCATGTGTGGCAATATGGAAGCTTCTCATGATGAATGCATTTCAGAATTTAGGTCGGAGGGCAATAGGGCAGGCTGAAATGCCGTGTAAATATTCCACTCCTGATACGATTATTTAGAAATGCTGGACAGAATGTACTAAAGTAACTTTTAAAATGGGTAGCCAAGCTCTGAAGAAAGAGAACTCCTCAAGGTCTTATTCCAAAGAGGCAGCTGGAAGTCAGTGTGGGAAGGGTGGTCAGGACTGCGCCCTACAAGGGCAGGCGGCCGGGTGCTAAACATGTCCACTTGGCATCTGCATAAATGGCTTCGGGGAATGTTTAACAACCAGCTCCCCCAAACAGCAGACTCAGAGATCGTGCGATTTACAGATAGACGATATATAGCACACAGCTTACAAATAACAGCACACACGGTGCTCTATTTTCAATTTCATGTAGCCCACGGGTTCTCACAGAATGCTCGCTCCGATTTTCATGGAGCTCTTGCATCTGTATCCAACGTATGATTGCAATCAGGGAACGAGTGTTGTTCCGACGTGGTGTTGGTTAACATCACTTACCTGAACAGGCAAGAAGAGAAAACAGAATACGTCAGAACTTATTCCACGTCACTCATGAGTGGCCTGAGCACTTTTTTTGCCAAATGGGATGATAGTTGCCAAATCCTGAGGGAAGATGGTCTCTATTTCCTCATGCTGTTCACAATGGAAGGGCTACAGACACCATACGCTTAAGTTGAATCAGCATTAGGAATGTCTTCTTCATCACTTATTAAAGTCTAGACAATCAGCAAAGCAAAAGCAACGCCCCCGTCTGTCGTGGTTGCCGACTTCTGTGGTGTCAACGCGCCCACTGTGAATGATTTCGGCGCGATGGGACAGGCAGCCGGCAGCCTGCCGTTAGCACTTCCACCGCACAGGCTCAAGAGCTGGAAATAACCAGAGGATATACAACCACTAGGGATGATGACAAGTGTAAACAAAAAACATCATGTTTATTATCTGTGTTTTAATATAATTTGTCGGTTAATATAATTAAATTTTTAATAATGGCTGTATTTGACAAGCTGCCTGCAAGACTCCTATAAAACTTAACAATCTGCCCTGCAAGTCGGTCTGAGCCGGCTGCCACACACTCTGTCTCAGGACCTTGTGACAAAGGGCAGAGTTTGGAGGACAGCCCCGTCCCACCGTACAGGAAAAAATAAGTCCTATATACCACAGGAGGGTGTGGCGTCTAGCTTACCCTCCCCACGTGGCCCAGGAAAGCCAAGACGAAATATCAAGGTTGAAACTGATCCAAGCCCCGTGAAACCCTTGGGTCCCCAAGATAAGTAAAGGCAAAACCGCTCAGTGCCCTTCTGCAACCCCCAGAAAAGACGCCCCCTGAAGATGAGCTCCTAATAAACAATCACAAAGCCCACGGGGATGGACTCTGTCAGGGACAGTCGTCCAGTGTGAAAAAGGTGATAAAACCGGTTTTACCATTTTAAATGGTATATAAAAAGAATAGCTGCATTTAAAAAGAGAACAGCTAGACTTGAACCAAACAAAACTTCTAGAAATGAAACCGAAAAGGAACAATTATTTTAAAATTAGAGGATACGTGTTCACATGATACAAGCTGACCATAAAAACTCAACGTCTGGGTAAAATGGAAGATTGGCTAGGTCTGGAAACTCAGTGAAATGGAAGACAGGTCTGAGAAACCCACTCATAAAACAAAAATATGCAAGAGAGGTTGGGGACATACAGAGGGCAGGAGTGGGCACCAAAAGAGGAGGGTCGTCGGTGACGAGGCCCTTTAGGAGTCCCTCTCACAGCACAGGTGGGCTCTGTGGGCCTCCTGTGCCCCTCTCCACAGTGGGTCCTAGCCAGGGACAGCTCTTATTTCAGCATCAGTCCGCATGTCCAGCTCCAGTTCCAAGTGGGCTGAGGAGACTTGTCGGCAATTTCTATTACCCAGACAAGGCTTCCTTCCTGGCTGCTGCGTGTGGCCTGGGACGTGCACCCTGTCCCGGGTCGAGAGGGCATTGAGACAGTGTCGAGACCCCAGCCACGAGGGGGGCTTTCTTCCACCGACACAGCTCTACACTTGGATTTCTAGCATGGCCTTGACTGGGAGGCCACAGACGCAGAGGTGCCTCGAGGGGCTTCAGGATTAGAAAACGCAGACACCCAGGAGGCAATGGGCTAACCAAGGAGTGGGGAGGGCACAACCTTGTCACCTCACTTTACAGTGTGCAGGCCCTGAGCTGCAAACCTTGGCCATGCAGCTTGTGTGGACATATCACAGGCAGGGCAGGCTGGTGCCCTGAGTTCACAGCGGGACACTCCGCAAGGTGCCAAGATGATGGTCTCCTCCCTCCCACGTGTCACCGGGGCCTGGGGCTCCTAACCATTCACTGTTTCAACATAATGGGGCTGCTCAGCAAGTGATTCAGTGATGATTTTTACAAAGTTGTTGCTTAAGACTGATTTTTTTAATGTGGTGAGACATGATCTTACAAAAAGAAAACGAAAGATCTGTGTATTGTAATTCCGTGCATAAGAAATGCACCAGGCCAGACACAGCGGCTCACACTTTGGGAGGCTGAGGAGGGAGGATCACTTGAGCCCAGAAGTTCAAAATCAGCTTGGGCAACATGGTGAAACCCTGTCTCTACAAAAAAAAGAATAATAATAATACAAAAGTTAGCCAGGCATGGTGGCGCACACCTGTAGTCCCAGCTACTGGGTGGCAGGTGGTGCTGAGATGGGAAGATTGTTTGAGCCTGGGAGGGAGTTTGAGGTGGCAGGTGGTGCTGAGATGGGAAGACTGCTTGAGCCTGGGAGGGAGTTTGAGGCTGCAGTGAGCTGAGATGGTGCCACTGCCCTCCAGGCTGGGGAGCAAGGCCCTGTCTCAAAACAAAAACACAAAAAAAGAAATGCACCAACTTAATAATGAGACCATAAATCTGTTTTTCTCAGGGTCTTGGAATGGGGTTTATTGGAATTCCTTGGAAATGCACAGACATGCACAGAGGCCCACACGCCTTGTGGGTAGATGAAGTCTCATTAAAGATGCCCACCTCTCGTGGGTGTTCTGAGCCCTCATGTGTGAGGTTCCGGGGCCTAACTCTGAATCTGGCCCCTTTGGGCCATACTCGCCTCTCCTGTCACTCTTCCAGCCCCACTGCCCGCACCACCAGCTGCAGACTACCTTGGGAAGGAATCACTTCCCGACACCGCACACCTGCTCTCGGGTGGAATCGGTGCGAGTACGGAATTTTCCATCCTCCTCGGAAAGCCCACGGTCACACTCCCGACCTGGGAGCCCCCGCAGCCCTGCCGGTGGGTGAGTGGGCTGTCCGGAGCCTGTCTGCCTCCGTGGCCGGGGTCCTGCACACATTGCTTCTGGGCAGCTGGGTGTGGTGGCCCCGAGCACCCTGCTGCTGGGTGCCTGGAAAGCATCTAAAGTGAATGCGGCAGGTCAGAGCATTGGTCCTCAGACTCTGCAGAGACCAGCATGCCCACCATTGCGTAGGTGTGGGGTCTTTCCTGCTGAGACCTGGGACTGAAATGGATGCTGTGAATATATGTTACTGGGCTGTGTAAACTAATAGGACAGCTCCCGGAAGTTTTATTCTTTTTCTACAAAATTAACTGAATACTTTTTAAAAGGAGACCTGCACGCCCACTGCCTCTCTCCACTCCGCTCCCCACTGTCTCCGTCTCTGCTGGGTTCCTCCCCCTCTGGCTGCTCAGCGCGAGCACGAAGCCAGCCCAGGGCGCCCCCTGGGGAAGCACCAGCCACCTTAGACGGAGCCTGTGTCTTGTGCGTTAGTAATCAGGGAGAGCACTAAGAAAAAACCCTCATAATGAGCGGAATAGACATTAATTCAAAGACTTTATTGGAATAGAAAATGAGGATTTGATTATACCTTTGTTCCTAAACAATGGCTGGGTTTCATTTTGTAAAGGCATTTGTTTAGAAACTGATCTTAGCCATTTTTGTCGCT
Source organism: Pan paniscus (assembly GCF_029289425.2). Lineage (NCBI taxonomy): Eukaryota > Metazoa > Chordata > Mammalia > Primates > Hominidae > Pan > Pan paniscus. Next base: position 193,976,224 of record NC_073255.2, on the reverse strand, counting down.
CCATTTATTAGGCACGCTTGATGGTTTAGGGATTTGCTTTTTTTAATTGAGTGCAGTTGGTAAATATCACGGTGGGTTTTCTGGCCATCAGGTCATTTCTCTGTGGTCATCTCCACAGGCCAGTGCTCAGGGGAGCCGGGAGCGTTTGGCCTGCACCACACAGCCCAGCCCTGGGGGCGTCTGTCCTGCAGCCCAAGATGTGCGCCCTTCAGTCTGGAGGTGACGTGCTCCGCACGTGAGGGGCCAGGCGAGGTGGAGAAGCTCCCGTGCTCTCTGTGGCTCTCCTGCTGCCGCCTCTCTGGGTACAGAAAGCCTGCTGCTGTGCGCACCCCACTAGTGGCCGAGTGGTCTGCAGAGGCAACGCTGGCTGGTGGCCTGGTCGACACAGAAGTGTGAAGCGGTCTTGGGAGGCCTGCAGCAGCCAGAGGTGCCCGGGATGTGGCCATCGTTAACCCCACCACGCAGCTCCTGAGGGCACGCAGGGACTCTGAAGGAAGGCTGGGAATGGCACGGGAGTGACGTCAGGCCTCAGCATCAAAGGAGACAGGAGGAAACGCTGGCCTCATCAGCTCCGAGTCTGATTCCACTTCCACGGCCCAGCTCGCCCTCTCTCTCTTCTCGCTCTCCTTTTTTTAATTGGCACACAATAATTGCACCTGTTTCTGGAATACAGGGTGGTGTTTCGACGCCCATGTATGATGTGGGATAGTCAGATCAGGGCGGTTCACGTGCCTGTCACCTCAAACCTTTGTCAGTTCTTTGTGCTGGGAACATTCCAAAGCCTCTCTTCCAGCTCTCTGAAAACATACAATAAATTGTTGTCGACCACAGTTGCGTGGAGTGCCAGGAACACTAGAGCTTATTCTCCCGTCTGGCTCTAACTCTTACCCCCTCTCCAGACTCTGGCAACCACCAGTCCATCACCACCGCCTTGAGTTCGGCTTTTTTAGCTCCCACATATGTGTGAGATCCTGGGGTGTTTGTCTTCCTGCACCTGGCTGATTTCCCCAATTCCTCCAGGCTCATCAATGCGGCTGAAATGACAGGATTCCTTTCTTCTCTGGCTGAACAGTGTCCACTGTGCCTACGCACCACATTTTTCTTATCCGTTCGTCTGTTGATGGGCACTGAGGTTGATTCCAAATCTTGGCCATTGTAAATAGTGCTGCAATGAATAGGGATGTGCAGATACGTCTTCGATATACGGATTTCCTTTCTTTGGGGCGTATGCCCAGCAGTGGGACTGCTGGATCCCAAGGTGGCTCTATTTTTAGTGTTTTCAGGAAACTCCAGCTGCTCTCCATAGCAGGCATCCTCACTCACATTCCCTCCGACAGTGCACATGGCCCTCTTTTCCCTCCCACAGTGCGCACTGCCCACTTTTCCTTCCGACGCTGCACACGGCCCTCTTTCCCCTGCGACAGTGCACACGGCCCTCTTTTCCCTCCGACAGTGCACACGGCCCTCTTTTCCCTGCGACAGTGCACACGGCCCTCTTTTCCCTGCCACAGTGCACCCGGCCCTCTTTTCCCTGCCACGGTGCACACGGCCCTCTTTTCCCTCCGACAGTGCACACGGCCCTCTTTTCCCTGCCACAGTGCACACGGCCCTCTTTTCCCTGCCACAGTGCACACGGCCCTCTTTTCCCTGCCACGGTGCACACGGCCCTCTTTTCCCTCCGACGGTGCACACGGCCCTCTTTTCTCTCCGACGGTGCACACGGCCCTCTTTTCCCTCCGACGGTGCACACGGCCCTCTTTTCCCTCCGACGGTGCACACGGCCCTCTTTTCTCCACCTCCCCGCCTCTGTGATCTTCTGCCTTTCTGATAAAAACCATTCTAGCAGATGTGGGGTGGTATCTCATTATGGTTTTAAATTAGCATTTCCCTGAGTGATGTTGGGTCTTTTCTCATATACTTTCTGGCCACTGGTAGGTCTTCTTTTGAGAAACATCTACTCTGATCATTTGCCCATTTTTCTCATTTTTTATTTTTTTAGTCCATGACCTGCTGAAATTTGCCCATTTTTAAATCAGATTATTTTTGTTGCTGTTGAGCTGGGTGAGTTCCTTGTAGATTCTGGGTATTAGTCCCTTGTTGGATGAAGAGTTTGCAAATTTTTTTTATTCCTTTTCCTTCTCTTTCAAGGGAGAGTGTGTTATACACAAAGTCTCTGCCTCCCTCTCTGTGTCCATCTGTCTCTTCTCTCTCTGTCTCTCTCTGCCTCCTCTCTGTCTCCATCTGTTTCTTCTTCTCTGTCTCTCTCTGCCTCCCTCTCTGTCTCTTCTTCTTTCTCTCTCTCTGCCTCCCTCTCTGTCTGTCTCTTCTCTCTCTGTCTCTCTCTGCCTCCCTCTGTCTCTGTCTCTTCTTCTGTCTCCCTCTGCCTCCTTCTCTGTCTCCGTCTATCATCTCTCTCTCTCTCTCTGCCTCCCTCTCTTTCTTCTCTCTCTGCCTCCCTCTCTTTCTTCTCTCTCTGCCTCCCTCTGTCTCTTTTTTTCTCTCTCTGTCTTTCTCTGCCTCCTTCTCTGTCTCTGTCTTCTCCTAGCAGCCCTGAGCCTCTCTCTCTTTTCTCTGGGGTATCTACTTTGAAGGAAGCCATTGATACATAACTATTGTGGTCTCGATTTTCTATTTAAAAAAAAAAAAAGTAATCCCACTACTTTGCAGTCATCCTTCTGTTTTTTAGGATTAGACGTTCCCTGTGAAAAGGTGGCTGTGAACGAAGGGAAGTCAGAGGAAATCATAGACTCTGCAGCCTTGGGCCACGCATCAGAGGCCAGGAGCCCCACAGGGACATTGGGGCTCCCAGTGGCTGGCAGCTGGGCTGCTGAGGGCTCACAGCCAGGCCCCTCTCCATGAACTGCCCTCAGCCACATGCCCCCTGCCCCATGCCAATGCCCTTCCCAGGGACATGGCCCACCCCATGACTGGTCTAAGAGGGGCACGAGGCCCTCCCACTGGCCCCTTTTGGGACCACCCTGTGGGGCCCTCCAGTCCCAGAGCTGCCTCGGGGTTCCACGGAGGCGTTGCTTGCAACTGTGTGGCATCTGGACACACAACATCTGGACTTCGCCACCCCGGCATCGTGCTCCCTCCCTCACCCCCTGCCCCGAACCCCCGCAATTGTCACAGCCAGATGGCAGGAGTCGGGGCTCCTCAGGCCAGGCCTGGGGACCCTCCCACTCACCCTCAGAAGAGGGCCCCTGAGCCAGAGCTGCTCCCATGGGGCAGAGCAGAGGAAGGAGTAGCTACACACTGAGGAGTGAAGAGAGAGGAGCGCCCCGCCGGCCATTCCTGGAGATGCCAGGGTGGAGGCCAGGGCAGAGCCCAGAGAGACTGCAAGGGGGCCCTTCCCAGTCTCTCCGCACCAAGGTGGCGTCCAGCCTTCTCACCCTGAGCTCCTGAGGACTCCAGGAGGCAGCTCTGCACACTCCAGGCTCACTCTCTGACCCCTGCAGCCAGGTGCTGGCCCATTATCCAGAACAGGAGCCAGAGACAGGGGCAAAGTCCAGGCAAGGCTGCTGTCCCCAGGCCCAGGCTCGGCACCCACACAAATCCCCAGGGCCCCTCACTCCCTTGCAGGGTCCTGACCAGACCCTGGCCTGATGCATGCCCTTCAGTCTCTAGGCACAGACTTGGGGTGCAAACCCAGCCCAGTCTAGGCACAGACTTGGGGTGCAAACCCAGCCCAGGCATCTGTCTGGGAGCCCCAACAGCCTCCTCAGCTGTGTAGCCTCCAGCACCTGCACATCCCAGCACGGGCTGGGGCGGGCCGAAGTCGGTTCAAATGGTCCATCCAGCCATGTGGCCACAGGGACCTTCCTTCCCCTCTTGGAGCCCGAGTTTCCTCTGCTGGAAAGTGGGACAGTGGCCGCAGTGATCGCAGCCATGAGGAGCAGCACCTCGCAGAGCACTGGGGCTGGAACCGCTCCACGCCCTCACCTTCACTTTTGTGCAGCTTGAGAGGCAGCTGGATTTCTCAAGGCAGCAGTGAGGCTCCACCAGGAAGTGCACTGTTGTCTCCATTCTTTTTAAGCAGCCAGTGTTTGCAGAATGCTGGTGCCGGGCAGGGGGCCGGTAAGGGGATGCCAAGCCTCCTGCTGCGGCACAGCTTCCAGCTCTGGGACCCCACGTCCCTCCCCTCCCCAGCCCCCCACCATCCCTGCTGCGCACCTCACAGCCTCCCACACCTGCAGCCTTAAGCCCTCATCCTCATACAGGAGGCCAGGCCCTGTGCTTCTGTGGACAGACAGCAGCCTCAAGGCCTCTCTCCTCCCCGTGTGTGTCCATCAGGCCTGACCTGGACTTTCCCAGCAGAGCAGGAGCTGCCGGAGGCTGCGGGTTTCTGAGTGTGCCTCAGGGCAGTGTTTCCTGGAGCAATGCAGCTCTCAGCAACCTGCTGACATCTTTCTTACCTCTGGTCTTTTACCTGTTTTGCAAACTTTGTCTCCAAAGTTTTTGTCAAAAGAAGAGAAGAGAGTGAGATGTTCAGCAGACATTTGAACACCTTGGAGTGGCAAGAGGGAGAGAGGATGAAATCAACAGATTCTCTCTTGGCCGGATCTTGATGGGGCTGAGCTATTTCTTTCCTTGGAAGAGCCTAAGTCCTTGGGAGTCTCTTTGAGACTCTTCTGGGGCCATATGGGGTTGTATTTAATTGACACTTTCAAATCCTGGATAGATCTACACATGCGTCTGTAGACGTGGTGGTACATGTATGCCCACACAGTGCACACGCCCACACACGCATCTCCATTCACGAAGTCGTATGTCTGTGTAGACACACGAAGCATGCACACGCATGCGCCTGCAGAAATGACCAGTCTCTCGCACACCACTGTGCACGGCTCCTAATTCCACGTGTCTGGATCTCGTGGTCACATGATTTTTCAACATCCTCAGCCTAAAGCCAGATCAAACTCCGGGTTCCCAACCACATCCAAGGTCGGCCGCACCAGTGAGGCCACGCTCAGCCCCCTCCATGGCTGCTCCCTGGGACCCAGTTCCAAAAGCCCCATGGGCGGGTGCAGGGCCTTCTCTGGGCTGGGCCTGAGGGCGTCTTTCTGAGCGCCAGCCCCACCCCTCAGGTGCTAAGGGGCACCAAGCTGGCCCTCGCGTCTGAGACCCTGTGAAGAGCTGAGTCGCTGGTGGAGAGTTCTGCTAATTTCTCTCTCATGGGTTATGAGACGTGAATGAGGTGAAGGATTTGATGTTCATTTTTATTTACAAAAGGCCAGGGAATAAAGAAGAAAAGAGGGGGTGAGGACACTCAGGTGCCCGGGGACCACTCGGCCCGTCACGCCAAGTCCCTCCTGTCTCAGGAAGGTTCTGCAGCCGCCTGGGGCCTCCTGGCACTCCTGAGCAGGAATCGTGGCTGAAGAGGTCGGCGCTGTGGCTCCATTCGCTGCCAACTGTGGCGTTCGAAACTCCCAGCTCCTCATTCAAAACCATCTTTTTTGTACATGCACGCTCATCTCTATTTTATTTCCCGACATAATTACAATTGCGATATAGGAATAACTTGTTTAATTCATCAAGCCGCTGGAAACAGCTTCTTCCGGATACAGGCGCTGCCTTTGCCCCCAACCCCCTGCTTCCATTTTAATAAATCCAGCTGCATGATCATTGGAGCTCTTTTCCTTTCCACTCCTGCTGTATTACCCTTGGAGATGAATCACCATCTCTGAAGGTGTGGGAATGGCTCTTGGGGAGGCAGGCATCACCCTCTGGCCCTCGGCTCCCACCAGCCCTCGCCACACTCAGCCGGGAGAGGAGCGCCACCGTGAGACCCAGACCGTGGCCTGTGGCCTGGCCCACACCTCAGGGCCCTCCTCCCACTCACTGCGTCTGCGACTCACGCACGCCACTCCACATCATCCTTCTGCCCTGTGGAGTGGGGGCAGTATGGGACCAGGTGCTCAGGGTCGCTGGGAAGGCCGGAGCAAGCTGTTCCGTTTGGGGCGAGAACCAGGCCTGGCCTTGGTATGGTGTTGACGCGCTAGTCACGTCCCCCCACCATCAAGCCATGTCTGCCCGAGCGTCTCTTGGCTGACAACGCTGAGCCCTCCAGCTCCACAGAGATGGGGTCACTGTGTTGCACCTCCTGGGTCCAAGGCTGCCGCACAACGTCACAGACACAGGGGCTGACCCAGCAGGAGGACCCAACGCTGGCTCCACCAAACCCTCGCCAGGCGCCCACTCGCCTGTACCTCTCACATCTGCACGGCCAGGCCCACCTCCATCCCAAGAAGGAAGGGGCAGCAGGTCCAGCCACATGCATGTGGGAGAAACTGCAACTCATTGTTGTCTTAGCAGTGCAGACCCTTCAGAAATTCCACCCGCTCCCCCTCCTCCTCACCCCTCCCTCTTCCCCTCATCAGCCCCTCCTTCTTTCCACCCTCCTCCTCCCCAGTCTCCTTCCCTCTCCTTCTCTTCCTCCCCCTCATGGCTGTTGGGGTATCTGAGGAAGCCCCCAGTAGATAACACTCCTTTTGTCCACCCAGGTTGACCAAGTTAAGACAAATCAAGGCCAGTTTGTGGTGGCTCACACCTGTAGCCCCAGCACTTTGGGAGGTACAGGTGGGAAGACTGCTTCAGCCCAGGAGTTCAAGAACAGCCTGAACAATATAGGGAGACCCCTTCTCTACAAAAAAAAAAAAAAAAAAAAAAAATTAAAAATTAGCCAGGCATGGCAGCATGTGCCTGTGGTCCCAGCTACTCAGGAGGCTGAGGTGGGAGGATCACCCTAGCCCAGCAGTTGAGGCTGCAGTGAGCCAGGATCTCACCACTGCACTCCAGCCTGAGCAACAGAGCGAGACCTTGTCTCAAAACAAAAAGGAACAGAAAAAAGAAACCGAGAGCAAAGACTGCAGCCAGGATATCTCCCCAGGTGCTGATTCAGCTCAGGGGACTCAGGGCCTCAGTGCAGCCCCAGCATAGGGAGGGGGACAGCGAGCTCCAGGCGGTGGGAGCTGTCTGCCCTGCGGCAGCCACCAGCCTGGAGCAGGTGCACCCACCTTTTGACCTTTGTTGCCCCAGGGGTGACTTGGAGTCAGCCCTTGTGCTGCTTCCTCCTGGAGGCGCCTGGGGTCCTCTACCCCAGGAGAAAACTCCCGTTTCCTCACTGACGGCACAGGCGAGTTCTTCCCCACCCCCACCTCCCCGCCCACCACCAACCTGCCTCACGTGCACTCATTTTCTTTTCCTTTTCATGGAAATCCAAAAAATTTATCTGGGAGCAACAAGACCAGCCAGTTCCTGCAGATTCGAGGCCCAGCCCGCAGTCCAGCCCGTCATCTCCCTGGGGACCAGGCGCCAACATCTAGCTCTGGAGGCAGAAGGCCCCAGGCTAACGGGATCTGATACAAGAGCTGGGGTCGGGCTCCTGATAGGGCCTACAAAAAAAGATGGCTGGAAAGCAGTTCGCTGCCTTAGGTGACAGGGGAAGGGGGGCAGAACTGTGAACCGTGAGCTCAGCCTGCGGCCTCTGCAGCAGTCACCACCGACCCCCGGCCACCTACCCCAAACAGGAGGCAGAGATCTCTCACCGTCCCCCACCTCAGGATCCTGAAGCAGGAGCCCTGGAGCCCTCCCAGGGCCGGTGATCATTTTCAGGAGGAACCTAAACAGAGCTGTCTTTAGTCCAAAGGAAGGGGGTGCTGACAGTGGGAATTCAGGCTTCATGGAGGGTGAGGCTGGAGCAGATAATTATTATCTTCTTCTAATTCTCAGAAAATAAACAGAATACAGAAAGCAACAGAGCAGTCAGCCAGAGATCATGTTGGGTTTGAAGACGGTGGTGGCCACTGCCACTTGAACGGGCCAAGGCCAGCAAGACCCAGGTCCCAGCACTCAGAGTGCCCTCATGCCACACCCCACCCAGGGGAGGGCCCAGGCATGCACTGGGCTCATCCAGCCACCCCTGGTGTCCCTCGCTGCAGAGCATCACGTGATCCCAGTGTTCCCGCAGAGGAGCCTGGACGTCAGGGAGGCCCGGGGGCTATGGGGTCCCAGCCAGTTACATCCCGACCCTCACACCTTGGGAAATACGGCTGGGGTGGGAGGTTGTGGAATAGTATTCATGTAAACTTATTTTTACAAGTTCAGGTGTATATTGTTTATTGTTTTAAAACAAAATAGAAACTTTGGAAATACTGAGAAATAAGTCCATTTTGGTAAACTCCAAAATTCTGAAATCAAGATTTAATTTAGGGATGATACTCACTGTCTCATGTCAAATGGGTCCCAATCAAAGGTGTCTGGGTCCTGACCCACCTCCCCAGCTCCCCAAGCTCCCCAGAACCAGGTCTGGACACTGCAGGGCTGAGGGCTGCTGGTCCTGAATGCTCTGCCGGAGAGGGGACAGTCCTGGAGCGAGGCTTCCAGAGGGGCTGAGAGACCCCCACTCCTTCAAGGCCTGACTTCACAGGACCCCTCTCTGTATCCAGGCAGAGCAGTTGGGAGACCTGGGGAAGGTGGTATCAGGGGCTATGGGAAGCAGGCACAGCAGAGACAGCAGACGAGGCTTGGGGTGTGCAGGGTGTGTGTGTCTGTGTGCGCATGCTGTAGTGTGTGTGTGTGCATGTCTGTGTGTATATGTGTGCATCTCTGTGCATGTATATGCATGTGTGTCTGTGTGCATCTGTGCACGTGCATGTATGTGTGTGCATGCATGTGTGCCTCTTTGCATGCATGTGCATGTGTGTGTCTGTGTGTGTGCATCTGCACACGTGCATGTGTGTGCATGCATGTGTGCATGTCTTTGCATGCATGTGCATGTGTGCGTGTCTGTGTCTGTGTGTTCATCTGTGCGCGTGCATGTATGTGTGTGTGCATGTGTGCATCTGTGTACACATTTGTGTCAATGTGAGGGATGGTAGGGTAGAGAAGTCCCAGAGATGAGGCCCTGGGGGACAGCAACGGGATGGTGGAGGGAGGCACCAGCAGTCTCTGACCATCTGGAAGGCAGGGACTGCACAGAAGAAAGTGACGAAGCCACCTTGCAGCTCTGAGCAGTGAGGGCCCAAGAGGGCGAACCAGCCCACAGCAGTGTCCAAGGGACCAGCTGACAGCAGCTTTCGGGTGTTGGGCTCGGCTGCACAGTGCATGGCGCTGGGAACTTGCAGGGCCCTCCTCTGTTGAAATTCCTTAGCAACGACCAAGGAGGTGTCCTCTTTGTGTCAAGAGAGAATTCAGACCCAGAGATGCCACATGGGGCTCCAGGATCTCTCTCAGGCTGAGCAGCTGCTGACCAGTGCAGCCTCCATATGCTGTGTGCAGCCCACAGGGCCATGCCATGGCTGGATTTCAGCTCCAACTTGGCCCTCTGCCAGGGCCCTTGTGCAGTGCACAACATGTACAACTGGACTGGGGTGGGGGGAAGTGAGGACGTCTGGCCTGCATGAAGAAGCACAGAGAAACATCAGTGTAGACTCCTGGCTCCCCCTGGCTTGGGGATGCTGAAGCCCTGCTAGCTGTAAGGGGATGGGGAGGCCTCCACCCTTTCCAGGGGATGTGGAAGGAACACACTCCCCAACTCCATGCCTCAGATCCTGTTCCCTGGAGCCAGCCCTGTCCTGATCGTCTGAGAGGTCTCATCCTACTCTCTTCCTGCCCCAAAGCTTCTGGGCAACCCCTGCCCAGACCCCGAGGCAGTACCAGGCTCCACTCAGCGGCAGTGCCAGGGCTCAGGGGGCTGGCACTCGGTTCCTTGTTAGGGTGGGTATGGTAAGCAGGACCACACCCCAGGGAGGAAGCCTGGGTCCTCTGGGATGTCAGGTGCTGGCACCCAACAGGGCTGGGCTCAGAGATGCTGGAGGAGTGAGAGAGCGGCTGGGGCCGACCACAAGCCCTGCCCCAGGCACTGGCTGACCATCACCTTTTCCCAGGGAGGCCCCTAGCAGCCACCCTGCCTCTGCACCACCTGCCTGGGGCAAAACACCAGCCGGGCCCCGCAGAGGGCACGACCCAAAGAGCCTGGACCACCCGGTCTCCTGGGCCCGCCTTCTCCATGTCGGCAGCTCCCCCAAACCAGTCACCTTCCAGGAAACCCCCAGGATGCAGGCGAAGCCCCTGAGCAGGTGAGGAAGTTCAGACACCTGAGGCTATCGTGGGAGACCCGGGTCCTTGTAAAGAGCCCCCACCCTCCCCAGCTTGGAGGCCCTTGCCTCTGCCTGCCAGCTCTCCAATACCCAGGCCCACAGCAGGAGCCCAGGCTTCCCAGACTGGCAGCACCCTGGGTGTCAGAGACACCCGCCCTGCCTGCAGCCTCAGGACACGTGGCTGGCATCGTTCCTGCAACTCCCATCACAGGACTCGCCTGGGGCACTTGCTGGAAACCCAATTTCCGGGGCCCAGCCCAAGCCCACTGCATCCAGGTCTCTGTGAGCAGAGCTGGAAATCAGGGTTTTTAATGGGTGCTGTGAGGCTCGGGGCCAGCAGTTTCGGGAGATGGACTCACCTTCCGCCCCACCACGGCCACAGCAGCACAGCCAGCACAATCGGAGACATCCATGCGGCCGCTGACCTTGCCACATGCTCCACTCTGTCCTGTGGGCTTTTTCTTAATTTTCCCTTCCCTGACTCCCTGAACTTTGTTAACCTTTGTAGACTACTCCAAATCCTATTGTGAACAAGACAAAAACCAGAAGTAACACCACCGATGGGATCACATCACACCAAGAGCTCGGCTCAGGAAGTCTTCGGACTTCCCAGTGACTGCTGGGATTTTCTAGGAACTTACTCTTTGCCCAGGACAGACCACACATTCAAGCCTGTTCCCAAGCCAGGTGGGGTTGGCGTTAGCCAGCAATGCTGTCCAGATGTGGACACAGGCGTCTGCTGCAACCCTCAGGCCTCACACCCCTGCACAGCTTCATCCCCCAAACCCAAATGCCACAGAAACCCACCCTCCCTGTCAGCACCCTGCCCAGACACACAACTCCGACGGCTTCATGGACGTCCCGTGCACATCCCAGATCTCATGAGGCTGATGCCGCCTCGTGTCCTCAGACGGCCCTCTCAGGTGGCTGCTGCACCCGCCCAGGCAGCCAAGGAAAGCATGTGGGGCCATCCTGGCTCCTCTCCCTCGCATCCCACACCGACACGGGCTGTAGCCTGTGGGGCCATTCCAGCTGCTCTCTGTAAGAGTTAAAGAAAGAGGAAAGAAACAGGAAAGCAGCTCCACAGTCAAGGACAGGTTTATTTCAGAGAATAAACCTGAGAGGGCCTTCTGGCCAATTTTGGTCAGGAGTGTTCTTTCTTACAGATTAAGGACATTTAAGGGTTTGGAAGCAGGGAGCTTATCATAGGTTCAGAATGTTTCTATGTCCCAGCTGCTCTCCCCTCCCACCCCACACCAATAGCTGCCGCTGCCTCTAGTCTGGAAATACAGAGAACCCAGCCTCCTGCACCCACCTCCGCAGCTGTCTCCAAATCCCAGCCACCGCGCCTCCTCCCTGGGTGGCTGGAAAGCCTCTGGGTGTGTCTCTCCACTCCAGGGCCCCCGAGGGCCCCTCCCAACACGGCTCCAGGAGCTTGCGAGTCCCTTCTTCTGCCCCTTCGCTTCCTAAAAATCTCAGAGCTGTTGGGTACAGCAGAGCAAGGCAGATATTTGTGCCAGGTGTGGCGGAGCTGCAGACACCCAGAGCAGGGCAACCAGAGACCACAGGGCAGGGTGGGCGGAACACAGGAGGGGAGGGGAGGCACCGGAGATGCAGCCCCGTGGGAGGGATACGCCAGGAGCCTCAGAGCTCCAGTGGTTTAGGAAGCCTGTCCCGTCACCCCCTTGGGTGGGTGTCTACTCCCTCGTCCTCCCCCACACTGAGGGTGGCGCACCTGCTCAGGAGCCAGGGTCCCAGGCCCTGGAGCCACCCCCAATGCCACAGCCCCCAGTCTCCATGCCACTGTCGGCAGGCGAGGAGGTGCCTCGAGCTGACGCTGGCCAAGAGGGTCTTGTGTCCCCAGCAGTATCAGCGTCTGTCACGGTTAGGAATTCCGCAGATTCTTTTAAACAGTGCTGATCACCACCAGAGGGAAACAGACAGATCTCACTCTGTAAATAAAACTAATCCAACTGTCTAAATTTCCAATTTCTACTTCTGTTCTTACTAAATTGCTTGATTTGTTTGCCTTGTATTGAAATAAAAGCTTATTAAACATACTGAAGCTTGTGATCATTTTAGGTGCTTGCCTAAGACATGCTGTGGTAATAAACGCTCTGTTACCCCTCAGCAGGCTCCCGTCCTTCCAAAGTGGTGAACGCCAGCGTATGCTGGGACCCACCCCGCTTCCATCCCCTGCCCTGCTGTCTGGGCAGGGAGAGGCCACAGCCTCCACCCTCCTTTAACCTGAGGGTCCTCTGCCTGGCTCCATTCCCTGATTTCTGTGGGAATAACGTTTTCTCCTGCTTGTCTGCATGTCTCAAGGACCGAATGTTTGTGTTCCCCTGAGTCCATCTGCGGCAGCCCTGACCCCCAGGGCAGACCCCAAGGTCACAGATGTGGCCTCTAAGGGACTCACTAAGGTTAGATGAGGTCGCGAGGGTGAGACCCATGGTGGGATCAGCGCCCTTATCAGAGGAGACACCAGAACTCTCTCCCGCACGTGAGGGCACAGCAAGAAGATGGCTGTGCAGAAGGGCCCCCACCAGAAACTGAATCAGCCACACCATGACTTTGGGCCTCCCACCCCCACAGCTGGGAGATAAAAGTCTGCTGTGGTGGCGGCCCGAGCAGACTAAGACAGTGTCCACTTTGGGGCAGCTTGGTCAGGTCCATCTCGGGATTAGGATGTTACAAGCCTGCCCACGCACCTGCCCCTTTTCCCTCACTGGATGGACTGCCTGCTGGGCTACCCCAGGGAGGCCGCAGTGCTCCTGTCTGCGGCATTCATCGTGGAAGCCGCCCCCTTCGAGGCTGCCACAGAGCCCAGGGGCTGCACGACTCAGATTGTTACAGATCAAAATCATCTGAAACAGAAGGTCAGGAAGGCAGAGCCCCAAAGCACAGGGCGGCTGTGGGAGGAGACCCCGCCTGGCCGAGCCCACTGGCCTGGAAGCTGGCCCAGCCGGGAGCTGAAAATCAAAAATTGCCTCTTGTAATCTCAGCACTTTGGGAGGCAGAGGTGGGTGGATGACCTGAGGTCAGGAGTTTGAGACCAGCCTGGCCAACATGGTGAAACCCTGTCTCAACTAAAAATACAATAATTTACCGGGTTAAATCTCAGCTACTCGGGAGGCTGAGGCAGGAGAATCGCTTGAACCCGGGCGGCAGAGGTTGAAGTGAGCCGAGATCGCGCCACTGCACTCCAGACTCCAGCCTGGACGAGAGGGCGAGACTCGGTCTCAAAAAAAGAAAAAGAAAAGAAAAGAAAATTGCCTCTTGTGCTGTTGTTTTCCAGGCTCCCAGCTCCCATGGAAGTTGGAAAAGGGTCCTCAGGACATCCGAATCCCTCAGGAACAGCACGAAGGGAGGTGAGGTGCGATCCACAATAATGAAACCGTTCTTCCCACAGTGCGCGTCAGGCAGAAGCCAAAATGACGGAGGCCTTTGGTGCAACGGAATCAACTTTGATTTCAGCACAAAACCGAAAGGGGCAAGAAGCGTTTGAGCGGGAGACAAAAGTCGCTTTAAAGGTCACACCTTCAAACGTCGTGGTAACAAAAACATGAAATCAAAATCATTTTCTCTGATCTGGAAGTAAAGGTCGAATCGACAAGCCTTTGAGTGAGTTTGGAAAACAGCGATCTTTTCATTGTTTGCCAGCCCTGGCCTCCCAACAGGTATTGGGCCCCACCTCCATGAGACGCAGGTCTTTATTCTCCAACAAAAGGAAGGAAAGGTCGAGAGAGAGCGGAGCAGGAGGAGAGGGGCGTTCACGGGCAGGAGAGGGGCGTTCACGGGCGGGAGAGGGGCGTTCACGGGCGGGAGAGGGGCGTTCACGGGCGGGAGAGGGGCGTTCACGGGCGGGAGAGGGGCGTTCACGGGCGGGAGAGGGGCGTTCACGGGCGGGAGAGGGGCGTTCACGGGCGGGAGAGGGACGTTCACGGGCAGGAGGAGAGTCTGGGACTTTCACAGGCAGGAGGAGAGGGACGTTCACGGGCAGGAGAGGGACGTTCACAGGAAGGAGAGGGACGTTCACGGGCAGGAGAGGGACGTTCACAGGAAGGAGAGGGACGTTCACGGGCAGGAGAGGGACGTTCACAGAAAGGAGGAGACGGACGTTCACGGGCAGGAGAGGGACGTTCACAGGAAGGAGAGGGACGTTCACGGGCAGGAGAGGGACGTTCACAGGAAGGAGAGGGACGTTCACGGGCAGGAGAGGGACGTTCACAGAAAGGAGGAGACGGACGTTCACGGGCAGGAGAGGGACGTTCACAGGAAGGAGAGGGACGTTCACGGGCAGGAGAGGGACGTTCACAGGAAGGAGAGGGACGTTCACGGGCAGGAGAGGGACGTTCACAGAAAGGAGGAGACGGACGTTCACGGGCAGGAGAGGGGCGTTCACGGGCGGGAGAGGGACGTTCACGGGCGGGAGAGGGACGTTCACGGGCGGGAGAGGGACGTTCACGGGCGGGAGAGGGGCGTTCACGGGCGGGAGAGGGACGTTCACGGGCGGGAGAGGGACGTTCACGGGAAGGAGAGGGACGTTCACGGGCAGGAGAGGGACGTTCACAGGCAGGAGGAGAGGGGCGTTCACAGGCAGGAGGCACCACGGCTGCCAAGCCCAAGGGCGAGCTCACAGGCAGGAGAGCGGCGGGGATCCCTCTACAAGCTCAAATGTACCTTAGAGTTGAGCCAAAGTCTGCTCTGGGACTTCCTCCTCAGAAGGCCAAACTCCTCCCCAACCAGCATCTCCAGCAGCCCCAGGCACGTGTGTGGCCACCGTGATGTCATCTGCAGGTCAACATCCCCTCCTCAGCCTGATGACACAGATGAGACAGGCCTTTGTTGTGACACTGTGGACATCCGATCATTGACTTTCCAACGGTGAATGTGATGATATCAAATCCTTTTGTAGTCAACATTTATTAAAATGTGAATTTATTTTATTTTTTTAATTACACTTTAAGTTCTAGAGTACATGTGCACAACCTGCAGGTTTGTTACATATGTATACATTTGCCATGTTGGTGTGCTGCACCCATCAACTCGTCATTTACCTTAGGCATATCTCCTAATGCTATCCCTCCCCTTTCTCCCACCCCACAACAGACCCCGGTGTGTGATGTTCCCCTTCCTGTGTCCAAGTGTTCTCGTTGTTTAATTCCCATCTATGAGTGAGAACATGCAGTGTTTGGTTTTCTGTCCTTGCAATAGTTTGCTGAGAATGATGGTTTCCAGCTTCATCCATGTCCCTACAAAGGACATGAACTCATCCTTTTTTATGGCTGCATAGTATTCCATGGTGTATATGTGCCACATTTTCTTAATCCAGTCTATCATTGATGGACATTTGGGTTGGTTCCAAGTCTTTGCTATTGTGAATAGTGCCGCAATAAACATACGTGTGCATGTGTCTTTATAGCAGCATGATTTATAATCCTTTGGGTATATACTCAGTAATGGGATGGCTGGGTCAAATGGTATTTCTAGTTCTAGATCCTTGAGGAATCGCCACACTGTCTTCCACAATGGTTGAACTAGTTTACAGTCCCACCAACAGTGTAAAAGTGTTCCTATTTCTCCACATCCTCTCCAGCACCTGTTGTTTCCTGACTTTTTAATGATCGCCATTCTAACTGGTGTGAGATGGTATCTCATTGTGGTTTTGATTTGCATTTCTCTGATGGCCAGTGATGAGCATTTCTTCATGTGTCTGTTGGCTGCATAAATGTCTTCTTTTGAGAAGTGTCTGTTCATATCCTTTGCCCACTTTTTGATGGGGTTGTTTGTTTTTTTCTTGTAAATTTGTTTGAGTTCTTTGTAGATTCTGGATATTAGCCCTTTGTCAGATGAGTAGATTGCAAAAATTTTCTCCCATTCTGTAGGTTGCCTGTTCATACTGATGGTAGTTTCTTTAGCTATGCAGAAGCTCTTTAGTTTAATTAGATCCCATTTGTCAATTTTGGCTTTTGTTGCCATTGCTTTTGGTGTTTTAGACATGAAGTCCTTGCCCATGCCTACGTCCTGAATGGTGTTGCCTAGGTTTTCTTCTAGGGTTTTTATGGCTTTAGGTCTAACATTTAAGTCTTTAATCCATCTTGAATTAATTTTTATATAAGGTGTAAGGAAGGGATCCAGTTTCAGCTTTCTACATATAGCTAGCCAGTTTTCCCAGCACCATTTATTAAATAGGGAATCCTTTCCCCATTTCTTGTTTTTGTCAGGTTTGTCAAAGATCAGATAGTTGTAGATATGCAGCATTATTTCTGAGGTCTCTGTTCTGTTCCATTGGTCTATATCTCTGTTTTGGTACCAGTACCATGCTGTTTTGGTTACTGTAGCCTTGTAGTATAGTTTGAAGTCAGGTAGCGTGATGCCTCCAGCTTTGTTCTTTTGGCTTAGGATTGACTTTGCAATGCAGGCTCTTTTCTGGTTCCATATGAACTTTAAAGTAGTTTTTTCCAATTCTGTGAAGAAAGTCATTGGTCTTGATGGGGATGGCATTGAATCTATAAATTATCTTGGGCAGTATGGCCATTTTCATGATATTGATTCTTCCTATCCATGAGCATGGAATGTTTTTCCATTTGTTTGTGTCCTCTTTTATTTCGTGGAGCAGTGGTTTGTACTTCTCCTTGAAGAGGTCCTTCACATCCCTTGTAAGTTGGATTCCTAGGTATTTTATTCTCTTTGAAGCAACTGTGACTGGGAGTTCACTCATGATTTGGCTCTCTGTTTGTCTGTTATTGGTGTATAGGAATGCTTGTGATTTTTGCACATTGATTTTGTATCCTGAGACTTTTCTGAAGTTGCTTATCAGCTTAAGGAGATTTGGGGCTGAGACAATGGGGTTTTCTAAATATACAATCATGTCATCTGCAAACGGACAATTTGACTTCCTCTTTTCCTAAGTGAATACCCTTTATTTCCTTCTCCTGCCCGATTGCCCTGGCCAGAACTTCCAACACTATGTTGAATAGCAGGGGTGAGAGAAGGCATCCCTGTCTTGTGCCAGTTTTCAAAGGGAATGCTTCCAGTTTTTGCCCATTCCGTATGATATTGGCTGTGGGTTTGTCACAGATAGCTCTTATTATTTTGAGATACGTCCCATCAATACCTAATTTATTGAGAGTTTTTAGCATGAAGGACTGTTGAATTTTGTCAAAGACCTTTTCTGCATCTATTGAGATAATCATGTGGTTTTTGCCTTTGGTTCTGTTTATATGCTGGATTACATTTATTGATTTGTGTATGTTGAACCAGCCTTGTATCCCAGGGATGAAGCCCACTTGATCATGGTGGATAAGCTTTTTGATGTGCTGCTGCATTTGGTTTGCCAGTATTTTATTGAGGATTTTTGCATCGATGTTCATCAGGGATATTGGTCTAAAATTCTCCTTTTTTGTTGTGTCTCTGCCAGGCTTTGGTATTAGGATGATGCTGGCCTCATAAAATGAGTTAGGGAGGATTCCCTCTTTTTCTATTGATTGGAATAGTTTCAGAAGGAATGGTACCAGCTCCTCCTTGTACCTCTGGTAGAATTCGGCTGTGCATCCGTCTGGTCCTGGACTTTTTTTGGTTGGTAAGCTATTAATTATTGCCTGTTATTGGTCTATTCAGAGATTTAGCTTCTTCCTGGTTTAGTCTTGGGAGAGTGTATATGTTGAGGAATTTATCCATTTCTTCTAGATTTTCTAGTTTATTTGTGTAGTGGTGTTTATAATATTCTCTGATGGTAGTTTGTATTTCTGTGAGATCGGTGGTGATATCCCCTTTATCATTTTTTATTACGTCTATTTGATTCTTCTCTCTTTTCTTCTTTATTAGTCTTGCTAACGGTCTATCAACCTTGTTGATCTTTTCAAAAAACCAGCTCCTGGATTCATTGATTTTTGAAGGGTTTTTTTTTTTTGTCTCTATCTTCTTCGGTTCTGCTCTGATCTTAGTCTTGCCTTCTGCTAGCTTTTGAATGTGTTTGCTCTTGCTTCTGTAGTTCTTTTAATTGTGATGTTAGGGTGTCAATTTTAGATCTTTCCTGCTTTCTCTTGTGGGCATTTAGTGCTATAAATTTCCCTCTACACACTGCTTAAAAATATGAATTTAATACTGAAAGGCAGAAAAACAGAGACTCGATCGTATCACAATTATAATCTCTGTAGAATCATCTGATGTAAAGCGTATTCAAACAAAATAACTTTTAAGAATTGTGCATCATCATTTGCCTGTATTTAGACCATCGTCTTCACCAATCCCGTTCCGGGAGCACTTTTCAACATGGGGCAGGTTAAAAGTTGAATACTAACTTTGCTGTTTCACAGTTTCACAAATAGGAAAAAGACCAGGTTAACGTCCACTTATATCCAAGAAAACATCTTTGATTCAAATGTAAAAAATAGTGAAAAGAAACATGAGGAACCCAAAACTATCTTGCTTTTCCACCAACCTTGACTGGAAGAAAACATCATGCTATCACCATGAGCAGTCCCTCCCCATCTCCATTGCTCTCCCCAGTCTCCGTCTCCATCACTGTCCCCCCACAACTCTCTCTCTTCCCCTCTCTCTCCCTGTCCCCTCTCTCTCCCTGTCCCCTCTCTCTCCCTGTCCCCTCTCTCTCCCTCTCCCCTCTCTCTCCCTCTCCCCTCTCTCTCCCTCTCCCCTCTCTCTCCCTCTCCCCTCTCTCTCCCTCTCCCCTCTCTCTCCCTCTCCCCTCTCTCTCCCTCTCCCCTCTCTCTCCCTCTCCCCTCTCTCTCCCTCTCTCCTCTCTCTCCTTCTCCCCTCTCATCTCTCTCCTTCTCCCCATCTCTCTCCCTCTCCCCCCTTCTCCTTCTCTCCCCTCTCTCTCCCTCTCCCTCCTCTCTCCTTCTCTCCCCTCTCTCTCCCTGTCCCCCTCTCCCTCTCCCCTCTCTCTCCCTCTCCGCGTCTGTCTCCCTCTCTCCCTCTCTCTCCTTCTCCCTGTCTCTCTCCTTCTCTCCCCCTCTCTCCCTCTTCCCCTCTCTCTCCTTCTCTCCCCCTCTCTCCCTTTCCCCCCCTCCCTCTCCCCTTCGCTCTCCCTGTCTCCTCTCTTTCTCTCCCTCCTCCTCTCTCTCTTTCTCTCCCTCCTCCTGTGCGTCCCCCAGCCTGAGCTTGCATCCTCTGCACCGTACACCTGGCTGTACCCATGACCATTCCCAACAGAAGGAAGCAAAGCTGCCAGTGCCCTCAGCTCTGGGCTTGGAAGTCTCAATATGTCCCTCCTGCTGCACTCTACTGGTCGAAGCTGCAGCCTGTGGGCAGGCCGTGCCTTGGAGGGAGTGTCAGGAGGTTGCCCCTCTGACCAGCCAACTCCAGCTTTAACAGAGTAGCACCCAGGAGCCCCTGCAGACAGCACGCAGCTCAGGCCAGGCTCTAGCTTGCTCCATCTCTGTGCCAGACTGGGCAGGCAGGCACCACCACGTTGGGTTTCCCACCTTCCCAGGAGGACAGAGCAGTGCGCACATGGGGCGCAGGAGGCGTGGGCCTGGGCAGGAGCCCGAGGACATGGGTTCTAGAAGGTGGTGATCAGGGCCTCCCAGGGCAGACCCCTGAGGTCTACACTGGCCCCGAGCAGGACTCACAAAGCTGCCTGTGAAACAGCCATTCTAGAAACAGCAGCAAGGGCTCTGCTGAGCTACACAGCAGCTCTCGCTTGGCCATGCCTTTCTGTGGCATTTAATGGCTCCCCCTCTCTGCCTCTCTCTGTAGCCATGTCTCTCTCTCTCTCTCTCTCTGTCTCACACACGCACACACACACACACACACATCTCATAATTTAAAACCAGCCCATGCACCATCAGGACCCCTGGGGCTCCTTAATAGCGTCCTGGTCTCTGCACCTGCCTTGTCCCCCGCCCAGGCAGTCCCTGCGGTGCTCACAGACCCTGATGATGAAAGGCCGCAGAACCTCCTCCCAGCCCACCAGGGCTGGCCTCATCCCCAGGAAACAAGCAGCGGGTGTCTGTAATGACTTTCCACACCAGTAAGTGGTCAGCTCCAGAAATAATTACCCACATAAGCAATTTCCCTTTTTATCTAAAGGAGGGAGGGTGTCTTTTGGGTTTGGGGAACAAAAAAATTGCTTTTCATAAGTACTCAATTTAGAATTGTTTGCTAAAATTAAGCGCTTGTTCACCAGACATTTTTAGACTGAGTAATTTTTAACCCATGCCATCTGATAAGTAATCTGTTTGATTAGTTAAAAAAAAAATACTTGCCATGTTTCTGCATGGAATAAATTAAACTTTCTCTGGTCACTGCTCTTGTAGGGAAAGTCAGTGTGCACAGCTTCTACTGCTGTGTTAGACAATGAACAGGGCTGGTCCTTGGATGGACAGAGGCACCACACCCTGCAGGGTCAGCAGGCATGAGGACTGCAACTCTGCTCTCGGGATTACAACCCAACTGCGGAGGTGAGACCTGCGCATTTACACAAAACCAGTAGGAATGGAGGGTGTCAAGAAGAGGGAACCCTTAGAACTGTTAGTGGGAATGTAAATTGGTACAGCCATTATGGAAAACAGTATGGAGATGCCTCAAAAAATTAAAAACACAGCCACCATATGATCCAGCAATCCCACTTCTGGGGATATACCCAAAGAAAATGAAGTCCAAATCTCAAAGAGATGCCTCCACTCCCGTGTTCACTGGCATATTATTCACAATAGCCAGGATGTGGAAACAGCCTAATATCCATGGACGGATAAACGGGTAAAGAGGATGTGGTGTATACCTGTCCCCAGTGGAATTTTACTCAGTCTTTCAAAAGAAGGAAATCCTGCCATTTGCAACAACATGGATGAACCTGAAGGACATCATGCTAAGTGAAATAAGCTGATCACAGAGGACAAATACCACAATATCTCACTTATCTGTGGAATCTAAAATAGTGCCACTCATAGGAGCAGAGAGTAGGATGGTGGCAGCCAGGAGCTGGGGTGGGAAAGTTGAGGAAGTGTTGGTCAAAGGGTGCAAAGTTCCAGTTACGCAGGGGGAATAAATTCTGGAGACCTCATGTCCACCATGGTGACTACAGTTCATAATACTGTATTTTATACTTGAAATTTGCTAAAGCGTAGATCTT
The DNA here is from genome assembly GCF_029289425.2 of Pan paniscus. Lineage (NCBI taxonomy): Eukaryota > Metazoa > Chordata > Mammalia > Primates > Hominidae > Pan > Pan paniscus. The sequence continues at coordinate 193,955,026 of NC_073255.2, read as the reverse complement.
AGGTGGTAACACAGAACAAGTTTCTCATTTCTATGGATTTATCCTAAGGGTGTATCATAGTTGGTGCTGTAGGGGCAGCTAAAACCATAATAGAAGTTGTCCTTGCCTGAAGACCGGATGCCAGAGTTCAGGGAAAACACAGCCTCTGGAAAGGAGGAGGAGAATTTTGAGAGAGAGAAAGGGAGAGAGAGCCATGAACTCTGCCCAGATCTCTGGCTAGCTCCTGAAACATGCATGCACAAGGAAGACACAAAGCACACCAGTGGAGAATTTACAAATTTTTCTGAGATTTGAGCTGCCACCCAATAAACAGTTTGCAGTTTGAGATCGATCAGGTTAAACAAACAAATGAACAAATAAACAGGGATAGAGCAAAATCCAGAGTCTCCAGTTAGGCAGACTCTGGGCGGACTCTAGCTGGTCAGACCCCTGAAACTTTCCCAACCAAAAGGAGACAGGGGAAGTGACACTGCGGTACTCCCAGGCCAGGTCGCCACAGGCAACATGACTTCTGCCTCCAACCCCCATGCTTGCCCTTCAAACCCAGCCACTGTGTTGTGAGGCAGTCCTGGCCACACGGAGAGCCCACATGTGGGTGTTTGGCCAATAGCCACACTGGGCCCTCAGCCCCCCCACTTGCCAGATATGTGGGTGAGAGCACCTTCAGATGACTCCAACGTTCAGGCTTCAGTATTCCAGCTGAAACGCCAGGCATCCTGGGAGAGACAATCTGTCCTCACAGTGCCCTGTGTGGATTCTGGCCCACAGAAACCACAGACAGATAATAAATTATGATTGTTGTTTAACCCCCAACTGTTTGGGGGGTAATTTGTTATGCAGCAATAGATAACTAACAAGAACCTCAGGAACTTGAAAGACCACATCAAATGTTAAACATCCACGGAACTGGAGTCCCATAAAAAGAGGAGAGAAGGGGGCAAAAAATATTTGAAGATGTCATTGTCCAAAAATGCCCAAATTTGGTGAAAGACATAATTTTACAACTTTAAGAAGCTCCATAAGCCTCAAGCTCAATAAATACAAAGAAAAACAAGCCAAAAAAATCTGGAACACAGCAAATGAAAAATGACACATTATATAGAGAGAAGTAGCAACTCCAGGTACTACTGACATCTCATCAGAAACTATGGAAGCCAGAATATGGTGGAACAACCACCCAAACAAGCTAAAAGAAAAAAAAAAGTCACACAAACTTATACAACCAGTAAAAAATGTCTTTTCAAGATAAATGTAAAATTAAAACATTTTCAGATAAAAGAAAGCTATAATAATTCATTGCCAACAGATCTGGACTACAAGAAATGCTAGAGGCGGTTTTTGAGGCTAAAGAGAAATAATACCCAATGGAAACTTGCACCTTTGGGAAAGAATGAAGAAATCTGAAATTGTAAATAGCCGGATAAATACAAAAGACTAATTTTCCTTTTAATTTAAGACTGTTCAAAGCATGTGACTGTTTAAAGCAAAAAGTAAAACATTTTCTTGTGAGGCTTATAAAGTATGTGGATGTAATACCTATGGCAACTATAGCAGTGAAAAACGGAGGAAGGGGAAGCAGATGGACTTATTTTGCTGCAAGGTTTACAAATGTACATAAGATGTTACACTATTAACCCTAAGAAAACTCTAAGGATGTGCATTGGAATTCCATTAGCAGCCACTTAAAAATGCCGAGAGTATTTATAGCTAAAAAGTCAATAAATCCAGTACAATGGAATTCTAAAAAACATTAACACAATTCAAATGAAGGCAGAATAGGAGGAACAGAGAACCACAACAGAGGAAACAAACAGAAAATAAATAATAAAAGATGCTTAGCTGAGTGTGGTGGCACGTGCTGGTAGTCTAGCTACTTGGGAGGCTGAGATGGGAGGATTGCTTGACCCTGGGAGGCTGAGCCTGCAGTGAGCCATGATCATGCCACTGTACTCAGCCTGGGTGGCAGAGTGAGACTCTGTCCCCTGCCTCCCAAAAAAATAGGCCTAAATCCAACCATATGAACAACTACATTGAATATGAATAGAATAAACACTCCAATTAGAAGACAGATTGTCAGACAGTTTTTGAAAGCAAGATTCAACTATATACTATCTCTAAAAGATTTGCTTTATTTTTTGTCTAATTAGATTCTAGTGTTCTTAGAGATTCACTGTAAATATGAAGACATATTGATTGAAAGTAAATGAAAGGAAAAGAAAATACCATGCAAACAGTAAGCATATGAATACTAGAGAAGCTCTGTGAATATCAGATAAAATAGACATTTAGACAAAATGTATTATTAGAAATAAAGAGGGACGCTTCGTAATGCTGAAGGGAAGGCTCTTCAGAAAGACGTGACAGTCGTAGAGTTGAACCCACCTTGTAACAGCTTCTGAACACATGACGCAAACATCCAGAGTTAAAGGGAGAAATAAATGATTCTACAATCGTAATTAGGGACGTCAACATCCCTCAACAAAAATATCAGTAAAGACAAATATCTGAACAACACCATCCATCACCTTGACCCAAATGATGAACACTGCACCCACCGCCTGGAAAATACACATTCTTCTCCACTGCACGTGGCACATTCAACAAGAGAAAGCAGATGCTGGGCCAAAAATGAAATCCAGTGACATTAACAGCATTAAAATAAGGGTGTTGGGACCATGCGTGGTGGTTCACGCCTGTAATCCCAGCACTTTGGGAGGCCAGGGGGGGGGGCGGATGACCTGAGGTCAGGAGTTCAAGACCAGCCTGACCAACATGGAGAAAACCCGTCTCTACTAAAAATACAAAATTAGGCGGACGTGGTGGCACATGCCTGTAATCCCAGCTACTCGGGAGGCTGAGGCAAAAGAATCATTTGAACCTGGGAGACAGAGGTTGCAGTGAGCTGAGATCGTGCCATTGCACTCCAGCCTGGGCAACAAGAGCAAAACTCCGTCTCAGAAAAAAAAATAAAATAAGTGTGTTGGACTTGGATGGTCTCTAAGATTTACCATGTTAAACTTCAAATGAAGTGGCGTAACTCTAAGTCCTAAAAGAGCTTGAGAGCGAGAGAGAGAACAACAGAGGGAGAACCCATTTCTTTATAGGTGCCATTGAGGAGAAGTTGGAGAACTGAAGCATCTCATGGGAGGAGTAAATCAGATAAAACTTCAAGGGCCTCCTCTGGCCCCATGATTCTGTGATTGTGTGTGATTTCCAGGCGCTATGCTGGGCACCTCATGCACATGGGCTGTTTCATGCCCACAGCAGCTTTGGGAGGTAGAAAGCATGATTTCTGTCTTGCAAGCTGTTTGGAAAGATTAATTTTTCCTTCACCAGCAGTAAGTGGCAGAACCAAGGCAGGATTACAATCTCACATGATCTCAAAGCTCAGATGATTAACCACAGTCTGTATTTTTGTATTAGACCAATTGAGGCTCACAGGCAAAACTTTGATGCCCTGAAATCCTAGAATGACTTAAAAATGATCAGAGGATGCTTTCACTTTGGCACGATTCCCCCAGCACACCATTGCCTCATTGTCTCCCTGTCCTTGCAGCCTCTGCTCCTGGAGATGGGGGGCTGGGTTTACCTGGTTCAGCAGCGCGTCCCTGGAACAAACTACGTCTGGTACACAGAATAGGCAGTTAATCCATGTGAGTTAAATAAGTAAATAGAATTAACAGATAAATTGCATTTTAATGTAAGGCAAATCCTGAAATGCAAACCTCCAACTGCTACGTGCCCCTCCAAAAACACCAGGCATCCTGGGAGAGACAATCTGTCTTCTGCAGACCCTGGCTTTCCCATGTAGACCCTTCCGGGTTTCCTCTCCTTTTTCCCATTCTGATTTTTAATGCTGGACTCACCCAAGCTGTCCTAAAACAGCAACAGGAAGTGCACGACGCACCACCTCTTCCTCACCGCTTCCTCTGGCAGGCAAAGGCTCCCTGTGCTGTCGGCATTAGTCAGGATACGTCACAGTAGCCATGGTACTAAAAAAAATTCAAAAAACCCTGAACCTCAGGGGCTCACAGAAGAGGTTTCCTGCTTGCTCGTGCAACGTCCACTGGGAAGTGGAGTCCTCTTGAGGCTTGTCTCCACGTGGTGACTCAGGGCCATGCTGCCTGCATGTTGTGATGTATCATCTCCCCGACGTGGCCTTTGCTCCTGCTGCAGAGGGAAGAGAGGGCTGAGAGGCTGGTGGGATGTTTTAGGGCCAGGCCTGGACACAGGTCACACAGGAGGCCCCAGCGGACTCCAGAGAAGGTGGGACAGTGCAGTCTTCCTGTGCTCAGGAGAGGACCCAGCATGGTGAACTAAGCTGCCCCTGACACACCAGCTGGCTCAATGCTCAGCTGAGAAAACTCTTCCTTCTCACAGGGGTTTCCTGGGCAAGTCCTCCGCAACCACTCCACCCCCTCCCTCCTCTGCCTCTGGCCTCTGCTCTCCAGGGAAGTCTCCGCAGATGCCTGTCTCTCTCCCTTCCTCTGTTTCCCTGTTTCCCCTCCTTGTAAATTAAAAACTTCTCTGATTACTTCTGAAAATCATAAGAATAAGGCTAATATTCAATTTTTACAAAACAAAGTTAAGCCATAAATCTCGAAGTGCAGCTAGACATATTAATGAAACAGCACCTTTTATCTCGAACGCCCTTGGACGGATCCCGGCTTCCCTTCGGAATATCGACGGCTCACCTTCCATGGCCTCCCATGATCATGTTTTTCATTTGACCACCAGGGATCAAAATAACTTTTAGAAAAGCAATTGTATTCTGTTCTGTCTAATTACTGGTGTTTCCCCCTATGGTTTTCTACTATTAAGGGTTTCTAGGAGCCGGCCTGGGAATCTCAACAGCATTTATGACGTTGTCATTGTGGAAAACACGTTCTGAATTTGAAACAACCGGTGCACCCACACACTTCATATTTGGAAGTAAGGCCCCTTCTGTATTTTAACTCTTTGGAAACTTGTAAAGTATATATGGTAAATGGAGTAACTTGCAACTATCTAAAATATTAACTAGAGCAATGGTTTTCTGACCATTTCGCTCAATAGAAGCTGCTGTCGTAAAGAAACTCAGACCCCTCACGTGTTCAGAAATGACGTCCCTTCCAGCAAGAGCTGGAACGTTTTCAGACCTGTCTTCAATGCCCCGCCCACTGCGGAACGATGTGGCTGGGTGTCTCAGACGCCACGGCTCACCCTGAAGCCACAAAAGCTAATAAGCCACTGAAACACGTGGAAATCCCCCTACAACGCTGGAAGCTGGAAACGCTGGAAACGTGCAGGCTGTTAGTGATCAGAGAAACAAACGTGCACAATGGCTCTGAGTGAACGGCAATGCACGCAGTAATTCTCCAAACAACGGCAAAAGCTGTGTGCCAGGTTCTACCGGTAAATTTGGAGGTTTAGCAGTTGCAAGGTGTCTTCGAATCACCTCGGCAAACTTGCCTTCCTTTACCTTAAAAGCCAGTTTCTCCTTGGCTTCCAAGAGCTGGATCTCTAAATATTTTCATGTGGAAAACGAAATCCAAATAATGACTGAAAGCACAGCCTCCCGCACGCAGAGCGTCTGCACAGGGCTGCCGTCTGCTCCTCAGGCCCCGAGCCCCGGAGGGTGGAGTACGTGCCAGCCGAGGTGCCTGAGCTCAAGTGGCCTCTGGTCACCGTCATGTGAGGATTGGCTGCGTGGGCGTGGGGCCTTTGAGCCCCCACTGGCAGAGGGCCGAACGCGGGGTGCTGGCCACTGGCCGGTGGCTGAAGGCGGGCAGCTCCCGACAATCCAAGTGCTTCAAGTCCCTGGGGCTGGCGGGGAGAACAAGGGGAGGGAGGAGGCAATGGTGGAGTTAAGAGAAGGAGAGTGTGGGAGCGGGTGGAGAAGGGCGCAGCTCCTGGCTCCTAGAACAGCGCCTGGTACAGAGGCACTCAAGTATTTGCTTATTTTAAATTAACATAATAATAGGCCGGGCACGGTGGCTCACGCCTGTAATCCCAACACTTTGGGAGGCTAGGTGGGTGGATCACTTGAGCCCAGGAGTTAAAGACCAGCCTGGCCAACATGGTGAAAAGCCATCTCTACAAAAAATACAAAAATTACCCAGGTGTGGTGGCGTGCGCCTGTAATTCCAGCTACTCAGGAGGCTGAGGCTGGAGAATCGCTTGAGCCCAGTAGGCAGCAGTTGCAGTGAGCCGACCGCGTGCCACCGCACTCCAACCTGGGTGACGTGAGTGAAACCCTGTCTCAAAATAAATAAACAAAAATAAATGTTACATAATAAAAGAATTTTAAGTCTGGGAGATCTTTTAAAGATTATCAGTTTCCAGCCCCACACACATTCCCCCTCTCCGCTGCATGCACACACACACGTGCACATTTGCACTCCCACAGATGCACACATGAGGCACACACACGTGCACGGGCACACACACACACACAGATGCGTGCACAGACAGGGATGAGGAAGCCGTGGCCCAAAAAGCCCACCTAATTCTCCCAAGCGGACGTGCAGGTGGCATCCAGGAGAAGGGGGGAATGCTCACCCAGAACCCGTCAGAGCCCCACACACCATGGATGTGTGAGGAGACTCCGCTGGCCAGCGGGCACCTTTCCCAGAACAGCAGTTCCCCTGGTAGAGTGCTGGTCATCCAGTGACATGCTCAGAAGAGAGAATTCAGCCATAAATCTGGAGGCCACGCGAACCACATTAAGGAGCCAGTGCGAGGTCCCTGCAGAACTGCCGGCCGCACCAGCCCAGGGGAGCCCTCCTCTGCTCACCTGTGCGTCTCCTAGGGACCCAACAGTGCCCAGGGATAAGAGAAGCGCCCCCAACCCAGAAGGAAGTCGCCTCCCACACGTGACAGTGCTTAACAAACGAGAGTCTGTCAGTCATGTCAGGCAGCTACTGTCACCCCACTTTACAGACAAGGACGCTGGGGCTCGGAGAGGTGGGTGGCTGTTCCGGTCACAGGGTCAGCAAAGCACAAAGCTTCCAGTGAGCACTGTGTGGCTGGCTCAGACACCCTGCTCGACCCCGCCGCCTTGCTGGCTGAGGCCTCAGCCTCAGAGGAGCAGGATGACAGCCCTCGTCCTCTGCAAACAGCAGATCAGGGCAGAAGTGTTCCTTCTGCGGGGTCACCTCCTGTGGGGCAAGCAGGCCATACCTCTGTGCTCACAGATAAACCGGAGTCAGCCCACCACACGCGCTCTGTCATGGGAAAAGCATTTTTATCCATGCCCCTCCAGCTCGTGGACCCTGTGGACAGAGCCAGCCACGAGGCTGCGAGACACCTGGGCCAACCAGGGCTCCCGGCTCCTCTAGACGGAAGCACAGACGTGCTCGGCTCACTCACGTCCTCAGAACAGGGTCTTATTTTTGTGCAGGAGCAAAACTCCACTATTTCCGAGGGACTCCTGCCATACCCCCACTCTCCTATGAAATGGAAAACTCACTTCCAACCTGATACACTCTTGTTGGCAGGAAGACTGGGCACGATGGCACCACAAATTCTGCCTCATTTCCAGAGGCACACAGGGCACCGCCCACCCAGAGGCCTCTTGAGAGCCTCCCTCCCTGCCCGGTGCAGGTCACACATGCATTGCCGCCTCCTGATCATCCTTTGTGCAGCGTTAAAGCTCGCACAATGACGCCCCATCCTTCTTTGTCTCCCACGAAGGGCCTCCTCTGTTGAATTCTGAAGGTCATTTCCAGCTGAGGCCCCAGGCCTGAGTAGTGACTAATTCAATTCACTTTGTGTTTCACTGCTGCTGTTTTGTGCCCGTCTTCACCAGGCCCAGAGCTGGAGGCTGAGCGCTGGGAAGAAGGTACTTTTCATCTGCCTGTCCAGGGTTATGTGGCTGGTGGATCCGAAGTGATGGGTTTTCAATGGCCGCTTAGCTTTCCTAATTTTATAGGCTGTTCCCACATGTAGACGCCAAGCGCTTGTTGACACAGTCAATGAGATGCAAGTCAATACCATAAACGTTGCTGATGAGGGATTCTCCCTGCCTCCCGCCTCCTGGCATTTCGATTTTTCCAACAGCATAAAGAGGGTGTCGGTGCAAGATTAATGCAGAGTGGGAGGGGACAGGGCGTGTGGGGAGCTGCAGCCGATGTCTCCAGGCCGAGAGTGTTTCCGAGCGTGGGCCGGGGCCTCAGGTGCTTCCGAGCGTGGACCAGGGCCTCGGCTCCTCTGGCTTTTACGCCCCCCAGAAGCCAGGACTCTGAGGGTGGGAGGATGGATGTGGTCCACTCTCGGGCCACCAAAAACCAGGTCAGGGTCAAAGGGAGATGCAGCAGCTTGTTGAGTGGATGACGGTTGTGTGGGGTCAGGGGGCAAGGGTCGTGCGGGGTCAGGGGTGAGGGGAAAACCCCCTCCCAGCCCGTGGCCAGCAAGCCAACACTCATTAACACTCCATTTCTCACCCGAGCACCTGGGTGTGGGAAAGAATGAGGTTTAGCGAGTTGAGTGAGGGAGAGGGAGTTTGGAAATGGCACCGCAGATGATCGATGCTCCTAATAAGCCCTGAGCTATGAGGCCCCATGCAGACACAGCACTTCCATTGCTGGCACACCTGCCCCAACCAAGCCCTGCTTTCATTCCCAAAATGCCAGGCTGGAGGGCTGGGTGGCAAGGTCCAGAGACAGACAGTGTCGCCTCTTATGGGTGCCACCCCCAGCCCTGGCACAGCCTGGGTGATGGGCACCAGGCCGCATGCGGTGAGCCGGAGCTCAAAGAGGGGTGCCAATGGGAGGGTTTCAGGCCTGGCCAGGAGTGGGTCCGCCTCAGTCCTCCCTCCCCAGCCCCCAAAATACACACATACCCCCTACATCAAAGCAAAAAGAATATGGCTGGCACCCCTCATCCGTCAGGAAGGTCTAGATGTGGCAGCAGGACCCGGCCTCTGTCTGCAGGGGGTTTCTCCATGTTTCCTTTAATCTCCTTCAAACCACAGAGCACACATCCTTTAGGGTGTGGGCCTGGAGGCTGCGGGACAGCCCCAGCTAGAGGTGATCCGAGGTGCCAAACATGCCTCCACACTGCGGTGACAGTTGGACATAGCCTCCCTGTCACCGTCCTCCTGTGAGCATCTGTAAACTAAATCCACTTTCAGACCCGTTCCCATTAAAACAGAGCTCCTTCTGGGAGAAAAAATTTCAAACAGCTGAGGGGTTTTTTCTTTTAATAAATAATTATGTAAATACCTTCATGGAACAAAATTCTCTACTCCACATTCAGAGACGCAAAATAAACAGCCCCCTGCCCTTCAGAAACAGAGGTCAGACAGCAAGTCACCCCAAAGTGTCCTAGAAATGAAGGCAGCAAGCGCATTGCTGAAGCTACAGGAATCCAGAAAAGGGGACGTCCACACTGGTGGGAAGGTGCGGGGAGAGCAGAGGGAGGGCTGGGTCTCGGGCAGCACCCGTGAGCGGGGAGGAGGAGAGAACTCGGGGCTCTCCAGGGTGGGCAGGGAGGGGCAGGAGCTTGGCCTCACAAGCCTGCCCCCGGGCTGGGCAGGGGCCACAAGCTCCGAAGTGGAACCTGAACCCCGGTGTAGACGGGTTTGGATGTCGGGCCAAGGATTTGGAGTTTTTTCCTGGAGGCCACTGGGAGCTGTTAAATGGATTTAAACAGAGACTGGGACAGAAATAAATCAAACGTAGTGGGACTGAAACGTCTTGGCAAACAAGAGCCCGAGCCAGTGCCCAGCAGGCTGGACAGCCGGGGGTGCTCCTCTTGGCAGCCCCCGGCCCACCCCAAGCATCGCGGTATTGCCCCAACTGCCCTGCTACGGACCAATATGCCCCAGGCCTTAAACCTTTTCACCACGACTGGGGCTGCCCTGAACCTGTGGTAATGGGCCTGGAGACGTCTGTTCCTCAACTTTCATACGGTTAAAGACGACAAGGGCTGAATTCTTTCACTGCCAACAAGCACTGCCGTCACTCATACAGCGGGGAGGGTTGTCGAGCGCGTGTGTTGTCTATTTCACCCATCCTGTAAGTTCACAGTTCTGCCTCAGTGCACATGCTTGGCTTTGGGAAGGACAAACAAGTTCCCGGTGACAGTGGCTGAGTCCTAGGAAGATGTATGAGCGCCTGGGCTGGGAAGGAGACGCCCCCTTCCCCCTTCCCCTGTTGGAAGCCCCTCTGGTGTGCACGTGCCATGCCTTAATACAAGAAGAAGAGTTCATTAAAACGTAGTGCACTACACTGAGAAGGACAAACACATCTGTCTATTGCATTAGAAATAACATGCAAGGAAGCCCCTAGGAAAAGTGTGATATAAATGTAAGGGGTTGGCCAGGCACGATGGCTCACGCCTGTAATCCCAGCACTTTGGGAGGCCAAGGCAGGTGGATCACTTGAGGTCAGGAGTTGGAGACCAGCCTGGCCAACATAGTGAAACCCTGTCTCTACTAAAAACACAGAATCAGCTGGGCATGGTGGTGCACCTGTAATCCCAGCTACTTGGGAAGCTGAGGCAGGAGAATCGCTTGAACCCGGGAGGCGGAGGTTGCATTGAACTGAGATCGCACCACTGCACTCCAGCCTGGGCAACAGAGCAAGACTCCATCTCAGATAAATAAATAAATACATAAATACATAAATGTAAGAGGCTATGCTTGTGTGGCTGGAGATTCTTGGACTTACCCAAGGGGTTTCCCACCTGCCACGTTTTTTCCCTTTTTCAATCTGCTGCACTAAAACCCCAGTCACAGCACAGCGTCCTGAGAGTGTGTTCACACCCTCTCTCCTCCACTCGGCTGGGAACAGTTTTACGGCAGGGATTCGCTTCTCGTCCCCCTTGGCCTCCTGCAGCCATGCCCGTAGCAGGCAGTGACCGGGTGCCTGCTGAATGTGGGAAACGGTACTTCCCATCCTTCCCCGGCACTGGTGGCCCACCTTTAAAATTGTTATTATTTCTATCCATCCTTGTTCCGGAGGGATCTAAGGCCTCTTTGATCAAGACTTCACAGAGACTGATTTCCCCGGATTCCTGGATTAGCTAAGAGAGCCAGAAGCTTAAAATTATAAATTTATCCACTCAATCAACAAATATTTATTCAACTCTAAGTGCTGGGAATGGATTCAGTTCCATGAAGCTCGTGAGTTTCTACATCCAACTTCACCCTTGACTTTCTGAGGAAGCCCGAATTTTGCTCATCAATCACAGGTGGTTTTGATATGAGCAAAAGCCATCCACTGTTTTCTGTATGATCAGAGGAGGATGGTGGTCAAGAAACCTTTTACTCATTCTTTGGAAAAGAGCTGCTGAAAATGCAAGTTGTATTTATCTCATCTTATCATCTCCCCAATGCTAACCCCAATAACATTTTCCAAAGGAGATATTCCATCCTAGACTTTCAGTTTCTCCATAGTATTTAAGAAAATCCATCCAACCCACCAGGGGATGCTGAGGGGGCATGCTCTACCTCCCACCAGCAGTCTGTCCTGGCAGGTCAGTTTCCAGCCCCGGAACTCAGATTGGTCAGCATTAAAATGAAGAGGTGGATGTGGCCAAAGCCCCTCCCAGCTCTGGAGCTCTGGAGCTCCGATTGTCTGTTTCATAGGAGAGGGCAGAGTGATGCCATTTGGCCTAGGCAAATGCCCTTCTCAGTGATGCCTCTTAAAGAAACTCCCCAAGAGTGATGGGCTAGGGATTCAGTGCCACGGCCCCCAGGCCTCATCAGGCCGCTCTTCGGAGGTGGGAGGCAGACAGGACCACTTAGGCAAGGCCATGCCCCAACATGCCAGCCGTGCAGGAGCTGCATGAGTGGACAGGCTCAGGTGGCTGCTGTGGTCTGGGTATTTGGCCCTCCAAGCCTCGTGTTGAAACTGAATCCCAGTGCTGGAGGTGGGGCCTAGTGGGAGGTGTTTGGCTCATGGGGACAGATCCCTCATGCATGGCTCGGTGCTGGCCTGGCCCTCGTGGTAACGAGTCAGTGAGTCTCACTCTAGTCGTCCCTGTGAAACCTGTTTATTAAAGAAACCTGGTGCCTCCCTGACTCTTGCTTCCCTCTCACCATGAGAACTCTGCACACGCAGGCTCCCCTTCACCTTCTGCCAAGAGCGAAGCTTCCCAAGGCCCTCATCAGAAGCCAGTGCTGGTACCATGCTTCCTGTACAGTCTGCAGAACCGTGAGCCACATAAACCTCTTTTCTGTGTAAGTTACCCAGCCTCAGGTGTTCCTTCATAGCAACGCAAATGGACTAAGACAGTGCCCTTGTCAACAGTTTTTCCTTCTAGTATTATTAATCGATTCATTCAGCAATTGCCTATTGGAATATGCAAGACTCTTTTATAAATGATGGGGATACGCCAGTTATGATCAGGATGAACAGAATTCCTACCCACACCCCATCATAGTATAGAGGAGAGAAAACGGGTCATGTATAAGGTCACATTGTGAAAAGGCAATGGAGAAAAATGAAGCAGGATGATACGGGGGTGCAGGGGGCAGAGAAGGCCTCTCTGAGATGGAGGGATTCAGGGAGGACTGGCTGTGGAGACAGGAACACCTTCCCAGTCAAGGAGCCCACGAGTGTGAGGTCTGAGATGTGGATGAGAGACAGTTCCTGGAGCACAGGGGGCCTGGGCTGGGGAGGAAGTAGTCAAGATGCTGAAAAAAGATCATGCTCTGAGCAGCTCTGGGCATGAAGCAGGCAGCAGCTACTGCTGATTTGGCAAGCAAAGGTGTGGTTTGGATGTGGGAGAGGGAAGAAAGGAGAAGAGTCAAGGATGATTCTTAATATTTGGGCTCAAGCAACTCCGTGAATGACAATGTCACTGAGATGGAATTCTGGCATAAATGCCTTGTTCTAGAACAGTCTATAATTCTATTTTTTTTTCAGAGGCAGAAAGCTTCCCTGGGCTCTTTCCCACTAAGTGGCTGTCGCTGGCACCCCCAACTTTGACTGCTTCCTGCAGGGATGGCCCTCGAGAAGGAAATGGAGGCCACTTCTGTCTGTGGTGTCTGCCTCCTCCCTCCCTCTAGGAGATGTTCTCCTCCCTGGTTTACAGACGGCACAAACGGAAGAAGAAGATAAAAAGCCCAAAGGTGGGAACAAGGTGTGTGTGGCCTGGCCCCACTTGCCTTTCTCTTGTCCTCAGCTTGCACTGTGGCTCCTGAATGTTTGCCTCTTTCCTTCATCGTCAGTAGCTCTGAGGCTTCAGGCTCCAATTTGTCCCTGGAGATGTTCAGCATCTTCCTAGAAGGGATATGGTAATGTCCAGAAGCGTGTCTGGGACTGGCCCTCACAGGAAAGACACAGCAGAAACGTGAATTTCAGCACCAGCGAGAAGACAGCACCTCACACTGTGTGCCCAAGACAAGCCTTTAGGAACTCTCAGTGCCAGGCAGAACCCAAGCTCCCACACCGGGTGTCTGCCTGTCTGACTGGTTCTACCCGAGATGCCAATGCTGACATCAGTGCTGAGGGCAGCTGATCGTTGTCTTAACACACTTAAAGGGCACCTCCCAGCTATCTGCTGCCCCTGTTCCTCTGGACTGGAGATTTTAGTAACTGCAAGAGTTTCAAATTTTATGTTGATCCCTGGAAAAATGTATTAAATGACAGCTTGGGGGTTTGTTTTTTGTAAAGAATGTGCAGTATTTAATAAGACCAGTATTATACAATTCCAAAACAAGACAAAGATGTCACAAGAAAACAAAACTACAAAGCAATATCTCTTATTAATATGGATGCAAAAATCCTCAACAAAATACTAGCAGATTGAATTTAGCAGCTATAATAAGAATTACATTCTATGACCAAGTGGGATTTATCTTAGGAATACAAGATTGGTTGAGCATTTGAAAATCAATTAAGGTAATACCTCATATCAACAGAACAAAAATCACATGATCATCTCAATACATGCAGAAAAAAAGCATCTGACAAAATCCTAACCTCATTCCATGATAGAAATGCTCAACAAACTACTAATAGGAAGTTCTCAACCAGAGAAAGGGCATCTATGGAAAACCCACAGCTAAAATTATACTTCATGGTGAAATACTGGATACTTCCCCACAAAGGTCACAAAAAAAGACAGATATGTCCACTCTCACCTTGCTGTTCACCAATGTATTGGAGTTTCCGGGGCAATTAGGCAAGAAAAAGAAAAGGCATTTGGTTTGAAAAGGAAGACGTAAAACTATCTCTGCAAATAACATGGTCCTATATACAGAAAATCCTAAGGAATTCACTTAAAAACTATTAGAACTAGCAAATGAGTTTGGAAATATAGCATAATACAAGATGGATATTGTAAAAACCAATTTTATTGCTATATACTTGCAATGAGCGATCCAAAAACTAAATTAAGAAAATAATTCCTAGTAAACTATCGCAAGAACAAAAAACCAAACACCGCATATTCTCACTCATAGGTGGGAATTGAACAATGAGAACACATGGACACAGGAAGGGGAACATCACACTCTGGGGACTGTTGTGGGGTGGGGGGAGGCGGGAGGGATAGTGTTAGGAGATATACCTAATGCTAAATGACGAGTTAATGGGTGCAGCACACCAGCATGGCACATGTATACATATGTAACTAACCTGCACATTGTGCACATGTACCCTAAAACTTAAAGTATAATAATAATAAAATAAAATAAAAAGAAAATAATTCCATTTGCAATGGCATCAAAATGAATAAAATACTTTGGAATACACATAACAAAACAAATGTAAAACTTATACTTGGAACCCTACAAAACATTGTTGAAAAACTTTAAAGAAGTTTTAAATAAATTGAAAGACATCCCATGTTCATGGATTGAAAGACTTGACATTGTTACAACGGCAGTGATCCCTAAAATGATCTACCAATTCAACACAGTTCCTTTCCGAATCCCAACTGATGTCTTTGTAGAAATCAAGAAGCTGATTCTGAAGGTCATATGGAATTGCAGGAAACCCAGAATAGCCAAAACAATCTTGGAAAAGGAGAACAGAGTTGAAAGACCCACACTTCCTGATTTCAAAACTTACTAAAAAGCAACAGTAATCAAAATAGTGTGGTACTGGCTTCATTATGGATTAGAACTGAAAGTCTAGAAATAAACTGTCCCATCGATGGTCAACTGATTTCCAACAAGGGTGTCAAGACTTCTCAGTGGGGAAAGAATAGTCTTTCAACAAATGATGCTGGGACAACTGGATCCCAGTGGAGCCACCTATAAAACAAGAGAAAAAAATAAAACTGAACCCTTACCTCACACCATATAAAAAAATTAACTCAAAATGGATGAAAGACATAAATGTAAAAGTTAAAGCTATAACATCTTAGAAGAAAACAGGGAGAATCTTCATGACCTTAGATTTGACAAAGAATTCTTTGATATGACACCAATTGCAAAAGCAACAAAAGAAAATACTGAAACACAATATTTCAAAAAAATTAAAAACCTTTATGCTTCAAGGGATATCATTAAGAAAGTGAAAAGACAGCCCAAAGAATGAAATAAAATATTTTCAAATCTTGTATCTGAAAAGGGACTCATTTCTGGAATACATAAGAAATTCTTACAACTCAATAATAAAAGAGACAAATAATCCAACTTTTTAAATGGCCAATGAATCTGAATAGACATTTCTCCAAGAAAGATATTCATATGGCCAATAAGCACATACAAAGATGCTCCACTTCACTAGTCATCAGGGAAATGCAAATCAAAACCACAATGAGATACCACTTCCCACTTCCTACCCACTAGGATGGCTAGAGTCGAAAAAGTCAGATAACAGGAAGTATTGGTGAGGATGTGAAGAAATCAGAACCCTCACGCCTTGCTGATGGGAATGTAAACTGGTGTTGCTGCTTTGAAGAACAGTCTGACAGTTCCTCAAATGATTAAACATAGAGATACCATGACTCAGCATGTCAGCTCCTAAGCACACACCCAGAGAAACGCAAAACCTATGTCCACACAAAAATTTAAACATGGCCAGGCGCGGTGACTCACGCCTGTAATCCCAGCACTTTGGGAGGGCAAGACGGGTGGATCACAAGGTCAGGAGTTCAAGACCAGCCTGATCAACATGGTGAAACCCCCTCTCTACTAAAAATAGAAAAATTTGCCAGGCACAGTGGCGGGTGCCTATAATCCCAGCTACTCAGGAGGCTGAGGCAGGAAAATTGCTTGAACCTGGGAGGCGGAGGTTGTATTGAGCCAAGATCATGCCACTGCACTTTAGCCTGGGCAACAGAGCAAGGCTCTGTCTCAAAAAAAAAATTAAATAAAATGTAAACATGAATGTTAACAGCAACATTACTCATAATAGTCAAAATGTGGAAACAACCCACATGTCCGTTGACAGATCAATAAAACGTGGTAGCTTCATACACTGGAATAGTATCAAACCATAAAAAGGAATGACACACACTACAACGTGGATGAAGCTTGGAAACATGATGCTACCTGAAGGATGCCAGACATGAAGGGCTACATATTAAAAACCATCTAATGGTACACTTTTCTTTTTTCTTTTTTTTTGAGATGGAGTCTCACTCTGTTGCCCAGGTTGAGTGCAGTGGCGCAATCTCAACTCACTGCAGCCTCCACCTCCCAGGTTCAAGCAATTCTCCTGCCTCAGCCTCCCTAGTAGCTGGTGTTACAGGCACCTGCCGCCACACCCACCTAATTTTTGTATTTTTAGTAGAGCTGGGTTTTGCCATGTTGACCAGGCTGGTCTCAAACTCCTGACCTCATGTGATCTGCCTGCCTCAGCCTCCCAAAATGCTGAGATTACAGGCGTGAGCCACCATGCCAGGCCTAATTATACATTTTAAATGTGTGAATTGCATGCACAAGAATTATATCTCAATAAAGCTGTTTTTTAATGTTAGATACAAACTTTTTTTTTTTTTGAGACGGAATCTCTGTCGCCAGGCTGGGGTGCAGTGGCACCATCTTGGCTCTCTGCAACCTCTGCCTCCTGGGTTCAAGCGATTCTCCTGCCTCAGCCTCCCGAGTAGCTGGGACTACAGGTGTGCGCCACTACGCCCAGCTAATTTTTGTATTTTTAGTAGAGACGGGGTTCCACCATGT
The DNA here is from genome assembly GCF_029289425.2 of Pan paniscus. Classification (NCBI taxonomy): domain Eukaryota; kingdom Metazoa; phylum Chordata; class Mammalia; order Primates; family Hominidae; genus Pan; species Pan paniscus. The sequence continues at coordinate 193,937,961 of NC_073255.2, read as the reverse complement.
TGGCCAGGATGGTCTCGACCTCTTGACCTCGTGATCTGCCCGCCTCAGCCTCCCAAAGTGCTGGGATTACAGGCATGAGCCACCATGCCTGGCCCTAAATACAAACTTTTAGCATGTTAAAATCCACCAAACCAGCCCAATCGGGCTATGTATCAATTTCCCAAGGCGGCCATAACAAATTGCCACAAACTGGATGGCTTAAAATGATAGAAATTTACTGTCTCACGGTTCTGGAGGCTAGAAGTCTAAAACCAAGGCCCCTGGAGGGCCAGGTCCCTGCTGGAGTCGCTGGGGGAGGGTAATTCCTGCCTCTCCCGGCCTCTGCTGCTGCAGGCCAGCCCTGGTGTCCCCTGGCTCGCAGATGTGTCGCTCCAGCCTCTGCCTCCATTGTCTCCTGGTGTTCTCAGAACCCTCCTGGGTCTGTGTCTTCACGTGACCTTCAAATAAGGACACCAGTCATTGAGGCAGGGCCCACCCTAACCTAGTCTCACCTCATCTTCACCTGAGCACATCTCGTAATGGCCCTATTTCCAAATAAGTTCACACTCACAGCTACTGGGGGTTAGGCCTTGATTATACCTTTTTTTTTTTTTTTTTTTTTTAGTCTAGAGTGCAGTGGTGCTCTCTACACCCTCAGGCACGAGCCACCACACCCAGCTTGCTTATTTATTTATTTATTTATTATTTATTTTGGTAGAGAAGGGGGTCTCGCTATGTTTCCCAGGCTGGTCTTGAACTCCTGGGCTCAAGTGATCCTCCTGCCTTGGCCTCCCAATGAACATATCTTTTAGGAGTACATGATTCAACCCACCACAGGCCGCGAGAATTTGACTGCACGGGTTTCGTCAGTGCCTCCCTCTTTGGCCAGAGGAGCACCGCTGCTGGAGCACGACCCTCGTGACGGGGCGTGCAGTGAGGTGACGCGGGGAACAAAGAGCTGCCGCCGGAGGGGCTTTGGCGTGCCCAGTGCACAGGCTGCCTCCCTCGCGGGGCCACTGATTGCGACCTGAGTCATGTGCCTCTCTGCATTATTTTCTTTGTTTTCATTGATGTGTTTTATGTTCAACGTCAGGCTTGTTTGTTTGCTTGCTTGTTTGAATTAAGGCTTTGGCTCCAGAAACACTGAGCATTCCCAGTGCATTTTCCAAGAACTGTTGAAGGGACTCGACTTTACTTTCTGTTCTCATAACTTAGACTTGGGAATTGGCCCTAGAAAGTGTTTTTTTTTTTTTTTTTTTTGGAATGAAGCACTATCCTAACATGGGGGAAGATTCCATTTCTCAAACCGTGGCCTGAGAAACGTGGGCTTGGGAATTGCTGCTGTTCATACAAACTCTGGCTTCAGATTCTGGGGGCTGCAGCCCCTCCTCTAGGGAAATCTTCATACAGAATCCACACCCCCGAGCTGGGCCACTGCATGTATTACCTTCATCTGCTCTCCCGTGTGCCTTTCCCGGCTCTCCCGTGTGCTGTCCCCGGCTCTCCCGTGTGCTGTCCCCGGCTCTCCCGTGTGCTGTCCCCGGCTCTCCCGTGTGCTGTCCCCGGCTCTCCCGTGTACTCTCCCCGGCTCTCCCGTGTACTGTCCCTCCCCGGCTCTCCCGTGTGCTGTCCCCGGCTCTCCCGTGTGCTGTCCCCGGCTCTCCCGTGTGCTGTCCCCGGCTCTCCCGTGTGCTGTCCCTGGCTCTCCCATGTGCTGTCCCTGGCTCTCCCATGTGCTGTCCCCGGCTCTCCCGTGTGCTGTCCCCGGCTCTCCCGTGTACTCTCCCCGGCTCTCCTGTGTACTGTCCCTCCCCGGCTCTCCCGTGTGCCTTTCCCGTTTCTCCCGTGTGCTGTCCCTGGCTCTCCCATATGCCGTTTCTGGCTCAAGTCCTCAAGGCAGGAACACGGCTGAGCCTTCTTTGCCTCTCAGCACATGATGGGAACTTTTTTGGATGCTCCGTGAAAGTATCTGTTGGATAAAAGACTCAGCTCATGAACACGTGATGGGGACAGCCGAGTCCACGCCTCGTCACGGCCGCATAGACACTCTGGTTAACGACTCTGGGTCACTCTCATCCGCCGTGATATCCGAGAAGCACCCCTTGCTTCTCCAGAACCTGGGCCAGGCCCCTGCCCGCCCTGGTCTTCATCTCCCCTGCGTGGGAACTCGGGCTCCCTCTTAGACCTCTCTTCTTTTCGTGGGTAGCCATGGGCTGCAGGCTCCCTGGGCTGCATCTAGAATGGCCCTCCCCTGGCCCCTCTCCCAAGGCTCTGGGGCCACTGCTGACCTCAAACCTCCCCCCTCCTAAAAGGCCAGGTGTCTCGTGCCTGGTCCGAGGCCAAACTGACCCCAGGGGTGAGGACTGGACCTGGCGCTGCAAACCTCCTGATCAGCCTTCCCAGCCCCCCCAGTGCAGCCTCATCCTAAAGGAGGTGCTCGGCCACATGGGAAAAGGGGACTTTGACAAAGGGCAGAACATCGGCCCAGTGGCGGAGGACACGTCAGCCCCCCAGCTTGACGCGGTGCAGGAATAACAGGGGCTCTAACAGTGGAGAGGGTTGAGAAGGTCAGGAGGCATCATCAGGAGAAAAGCAATATGAATTTCTAAGCAGCAACATCTGGGAGATCAAAAAAATCCTACTTCAATCACCACAAAAATCTCTGCTCATTACACACAATCATATTTAGTTATTAATAGACAGCGGCTAGACACTGACACTTTGCACACTCCACCCGAGATGTGCCGGGGACGCTTCTGGCATGAGGTTTGTCATTTTCATCAGTGTCTTCCACGGATTGACCGATCCAACCCCAGAATCTCACACTGTCACTCATCATAAGTGAATGTATCAACACGCACGTAATCAGAATACACATGAGAGTTTAACCGTTTGCATACGAAATTACTTCATTCTTCACGCTTCAAAAAAATTCAATTTTGCATAATAAATAATGATAAGGGCCAGTTGACAATTATATAGGTGGGACTAGTACGTGGAAATGATTGGAATTTCAATGGGCTGTGTGGATCTATCTGGAGGTTGCCTCAGTAATCAGCCGCCGAGACGGCTTCTCTCCATTGTTGGGGGTTAATACAAAGCTCTCAACTCCTATTAGAGGCAGCCTTACTTAAACTGCAAATTGGCACATATCCTATTAGTATTTTCCTCCTGTGACACATCCTCCAGCTGACTTAGACGCACAGTCAGGCGAATATTAAAATTAATTAGGCTATTATATTAATGCAGAGAAACAGCAGCTTGTCTCAAAAAAATCTTATGGGGACACCACACATACACACACACACACACACCCCTCCAAACAAATGCCACAACCAGGCCTGCCCCACACAAAGGAACCCATCACCCGCTGACCAGCCAACTCCGAGGCAGTGTTTCCCCAGCCCAGAATGCTGTTGAGTGACCCCAGTGTGGATAATCACAGCCAAGAGCGAATGAGGGCGAAGCTTGTCCTCGCTTCTTCCAAGGACAGCCGTCTCCACGACAGCATGATATGATTTCACTTCTGATTACAATGGTTTAATAGGGGCGTTGTCATTGGGTTCATTAATTAGCCGCATCCCTGCATATTCTAGCCTGGTTATTGCACCCGTGGTTACTGCACAAAAATGACCCTGTCCCCTGCAGCTCTGCAACTCCCTCTGACCATGAGGGCGGGTGGAGGTCCCACGGCATCCACACTATTTTAAAGGAGCGAGGAGTCAGAGGGCTTTGGAAAAAATTAACCTTATTAGTAATTAAAAGACAAACCCACACACTTTTAAGTCATGGTAAGAGCTCTTGTCTGCTGAAGGTGTATTATCTGCAAAATTTCTCCACGGACGTGTTTTCACATTGCTGCCCCCTGAAAATGTGAGACACTTTCCAGTCTGTGATGTGGTGGCCCCTGAGCCCACCCATGGTCAGCGGGCTCGTCCATCTGGGGGTCACGTGCTGCATTCTGGACACTGTTCGCCGCCCACCACTTTGAGTCCTCCTGTGCGTGCTGCTTGGAGGCTGATGCCACTCTCCACTGATGGGGGGAAGGAAATCAAGACCCTAAGAGAGTAAGATCACCACGGCTTCCGCTGGGCGGGGCTGCCCGAGTACACCGTCCCAGCACAGGACCTCATGCCTCCTTTAACCCTCCCATCTCAGGACACCACAGCATCCTGCCAGAGGCTCGTTGCCAAAAGGGCGTGCCCACGTAGGGTCTACACCCCACACCGGGTTCAAAAAGGAAAAACAGGACTCAGCACCTGGGTTTCCACAGATGTGTGCAGAAGTGAATGTTGCCTGCTCCAGACCTCTGCCGGGGGCAGGAGAGGAACGTGCCTGCCTTCAAAACCCGGCCCACACTCAACAAAAAGGGAGATGCCACCACTTAACCCCAAAGAACAAACTGGCAGTCAGTGGAAATAGGAATGACCTCATACGAACTGGGCTGTTCATCCAGGAGCGACAGAGGAGGCATTGGGAAGACACAACAGAACATGGTTTCTTAGCACGTTCACTAAAATCCGGCCTGAGACAGGACGGCCCTCGAGTAGCCATGATCCTAGGTGCTAAGACACTCCGAGCTGACCCTCAGCGGCTTCTTCTCTTCCCACACACTTGCACAGGAGAAGGAGAGGCCTGGCTGCATGTGTGGACTCAGCAGAGAGCCCCCGGTGAACCCACCCTTCTGCTCAGAGGGAGGCTACACCCCAGCAGGGCTGGCTCAGCTGTGCACCCCCAGGCACAGGCCTCACGTCCGGGGACTGTGTCTCCAACATGACAGCCACAATCAGAGCTCACAAGCGCTCAAGTCACAACATCAGGACGCTGGAGACGTCGCGGCGACAGACAGAGAGCTCCACCTTTCTGCTGGGCGATGCTGCTCTGGTGTTTTGCAGAGCCTGCCACACTCAGCTACCTGAGGTGAATTTCGGTGAAACGTGGTGCCCTGGTCCACGGCTCCAAAACATCACTAACGTGACCACAAGGGAGAAACCCGATGGGGAGAAGACAGCAGGTGCCAGAGGTCAAGAGAGCTCGGGCTGGTAGAAAGCTGAGCAGCTCATCGTGGCAGTGACGATCCCCAGGGAGCTGCCACGGGGGGTGCAGTGAGGCACAGCAGGAGCGCCATGGGTGCTGCGGGGATGTGGAGGTGCATAGGGGTGCGGTGGGCACAAGGGATGCCCTGGAGGTCAAAGCGGGGACGCAGTGGTGATGTAGGAGGGGTGCAGTAAGGGGTGCAGTGGGGATGTGGGGGTGCAGTGGGGCTGTCGAGGACCAGTGAGGTGGCCGCCCAGCCACCCACCCCACCTAGAGGGGTGTTCCGTGGGTGTTTTCAGTTCACTCATGCTGGAGAAGCCTGAGACCGAAAGGCAGGGCGTGGGGAGGGATGAAAGCCTGGGGTGCGGGTGAGGCTGCAGCCTCTGGGAAGCCAACTTGGCTGGAGGTGAGCAGGAGGGCGCTGCTGCCCTGGCTGTGGGATGGGCACCTCCGCAGTGGGTCTCACTGAAGGCTCCGCCAGCCCAGCAGAAAGCCCCGAGGTCAGGTGACCCCTCAGAGCTGCCTGGGTGGGGCCTGGACATGGTGTGCCCATAGTCAAGGGACCAGAGGGAGTGGCCCCAACGGGCAGGTCTCTGGAGTTGAGACAATTCCCAAAAGGGGTCAGTAAGCCCTTTACCCTGGGGGGTCTGGGCGTGTAGCACAGCAAGAGATGGGGCCAACCCCTGGACCCCGAGACCCCAAGGACAGCTGTGGGCAGGGAGAGAAGCCTTATGACCAGGGCCACCAGCAAAAGTACACGGGGCTGGGACCCCCCCTCACCCGCACGTGGGGCCGGGAAACCCCCTCGCCTGCACGCAGGGCCGGGAGCCCCCTCACCTGCACGCGGGGCCGGGAGACCCCTCACCTGCACACCGGGCCGGGAGCCTCCCCTTGGCTGCACAGGGTTCCGCACAGGGAGCCGGGAGCCCTTGCCATTGCGTGCAGACGCCAAGCAGCACGGCCCAGGCCGCACAAGGCATCGCAGGCCCCTGCAAGGACGCTGGACTCCCGGGGAGCAGGTCCCTGGATCTGAACCGTGAGGTTCCCAAGTGGGTGGCCGCAAGGGGCCCACGAGCCCTGCCCACGGACTTCAGAGAGCCCCGGCATCAAACCCCAGGAGATCCCTGGGTGCCTGAGCTTCAGGACACAGATCAGTGTACTATTTGCTCTGTGGAACAAAACCACGGGGAGAAGGAAACTAATGGAAAATATCAGCAGAATGTTCAGAGAAATCAGAGAAAATGTGACATCCATGAAACAAAGGCAAGATGCCATCTTACACACCCAAAAGAACGCTCGGGAATTAAAAACAGCCCCGTGGCAGTAGAAGCAAAATCTTTCTGTGGGGGGAGCGGGGAGGGATAGCATTAGGAGAAATACCTACTGTAAATGACGAGTTAACGGGCGCAGCACACCAACATGGCACGTGTATACATATGTAACAAACCTGCACGTTGTGCACATGTACCCTAGAACTTAAAGTATAATAAAAAAAATAATTAAAAATTAAAAATAAAAAAAAGAAAGTTTGGAAGACAAAGCTGAGGAAATCTCCAAGTACCAAGAAGAACTGAAAACAGGAGAAAAGGGATAAGAAAAATGCAGAAATCCGTCGAGGCAGCCCCACGAGTTAAATAAACTAGGAGATCAGAGTCAGAGGAAGGGACCAGAGGTGCTCAGAGAAACACCCCGAGAAACTCCCCAAGCCAGGGGTGAGCAGGAGCCCCAAAGGGAGAGGCTCAATATCCATCCAATGAATGAAACCCACACCACACACACAACACACACACAACACACACAACACACACAACACACGACACACACACACCACACACACCACACGACACACACACCACACACACCATACACACACCACACACACCACATGACACACACACCACACACACCACACAACACACACACCACACACACCACACAACACACACACCACACACACCACACGACACACACACCACACACACACCACACACAACACACACACAACACACAACACACACACCACACACACGACACCACACACACCACACACACCACACGACACACACACCACACACACACCACACACACCACACACCACACACACCACACACACACCACACACACAACACACACCACACACACCACACACCACACACACCACACACACCACACACACACCACACACACCACACACACACCACATGACACACACACCACACACACACCACACACCACACACACCACACACACAACACACACAACACACGACACCACACACACCACACACACACCACACACACCACACACACCACACACACACCACACACCACACACACCACACACACCACATGACACACACCACACACCACACACACCACACACACACACCACACCACACACACCACATGACACACACCACACACACCACACAACACACACCATACACACACCACACACACGACACACCACACACCACACATACCACACACACCACACACCACACACACCACACGACACACACCACACACACCACACACACGACACCACACACCACACACACCACACACACCACACACGACACCACACACACCACACACACCACACGACACACACCACACATACGACACACATCACACACAGCACACGACACATCACACATGACACACAACACACAATACACATAACAGGCACACCACACATACACCACAAGACACACATAACTTCCTACACACAACACACCACATGACACACATCACACCACACACAACACAACACACAACACACATGACACACACAGCACGCAACAGATGACACACCACACATGACACGACACACGACGCACATAACACACATCACATACATGACACAACACACACAACACACGACACACACACAACACATCACATGACACAACACACGACACAATACACACAACAGGCACACCACACATACACAACGGGCACACCACACATACACCACACAATACACATCACACACTACACACAACAGACACCATAGGACACATCATACACACCACACAACACACAACACACGACACATATAACACAACACACACGACACAACACATGACACACCACACAACACATGTGACACAACACATGACAACACACAACACATACAACAGACACACCACACACACACAGATGCGCCACACACAACACATGACCCAACACACAGGACACACGACACACACAACACACACACAACACACGACACAACAGGCACACCACATATACACAACACACACCATGCACACTGCACACAACACACCACATGACATTGCACACAACACACACCACACGACACACAACACAAACCACACACACACCACACATCACAAACAACACACACAACAGTCACACCACACATACACTACATGACACACACAGGACACACACCACACACACTACACACAACACATACACCACACGACACACACCACACACAACATGACACATAACACACAATAGGCACACAAGCACACCACATACCACACACACCACTCACATACCACAAACACACACACTACAAACAACACATATCATAACACATACCAACACCACACACACACCATGACACACACCACACACACAGCACACACTATATACCACACACCCCACACACACTTACACACGCATTCACATTACACACCCAGAGTGGTCTACACATGAGTGCTCCACGTAGGGAGCTGTCTACACAGCATGTAGTCTCCACAGCTGAAGGATCTGGAATGGGGCAGGTGCCTCTTCCAGTTTTGCTTATTGGGTGGCTCATGGACATCATGTTAGGAATAAGGCGGCCCTGGAGGGACCCTGAGGCTGGGCGCTGGGTCTTTTCTGGAAGCCCCTCTTGACACAGGCAGCAGGATTATGGGAATGCCGGACAGCTCATGGTGCCCGTTGACCTCCCAGAGTCAGCACTGGCCACGCTTTGCCTCACTGTACTCTCGGGAGCTCAGCATTTCCTGGGTCCCACATCAAATACTGTGTCTCAGTGCCCAGATCCCAGCAGAGCACACAGTGGACAAGACGCTCACTCACGATGCTCTTGGCTCCCTCCCTGAGCTGGGGCAGGACAATCTGGGGACAGGCGTCCTCCCCAGGCAGCAGCGGGCGGTGGTTCTCCCGGGAGTGCTTGGGCTGGACCTGGGTGCAGACCCAGCTCCCCTTGTCAGAGCCCGGTGCCTGGGACAAGAACTCAGCCCCTCTGGGCTTTGCTTCAGTGGCCATTCAGAGCAGACAATCAGCATCTACTCAGGGGACGAGGACCCCCCCCCCACCCTCAACATGGACCACGCCGGGGATGTGCAGGGGGCTTGGTGCCGACCAACCACACCTCTCCCTCTCTGTGACCGCTGCCACACACAAGCTGATGTGGCCGTGAGCACACGACCCCAGGGAGCCCGTCCCAGGGCTGATGCTCACAGAGTGTTCACAGACAGAGTGCTCACCCAGACAGAGTGCTCACACAGAGTGCTCACCCAGAGTGCTCACACAGAGTGCTCAGAGTGCTCACCCACAGAGAGTGCTCACCCACAGAGAATGCTCACATACAGAGTGCTCACAGGAGTGCTCACACACAGAGTGCTCACATACAGAGTGCTCACAGAGGAGTGCTCACACAGAGAGAGTGCTCAAATACTGCTGATGTATGAATAAAGTGAGAACAGTTCCCAGAAGTATGGCCGGGCATGGTGGCTCCAAGTCGGGTGGATCGCTTACGGCCAGGAGATGGAGGCCAGCCTGGCCAACATGGTGAAACCCCATCTCTACTAAAAATACAAAGAAATAAAAATAAAAATTAGCCAGGCATGGTGGCGGGTACCTGTAGTCCCAACTACTCAGGGAGGCTGAGGTACAAGAATCGCTTAAACCTGGGAGGTGGAGGTTGCCATGAGCCTAGATCGCACCACTGCACTCCAGCCCGGGCGACAGAGCAAGCCCTGTCTCAAAAAAAAAAAAAAGAAAAGAAAAAGAAAAAGAAAGAAAAGTTCCCCGAAGTGAAGAGAGAGGGGAGCTAAAAGCCACAGTGTTCCTGGACACCACACTGCCCGAGCACTGCAGGGCTCCCTGCCAGAGCCACGGGTCTTGCTGACCTGTCCGGGAGCAGAGAACGAGGCCTTGGGGCCCTGCAAAGATGAGGAGGCTGAATGTCAGTGCGGTCAGACAAACGTGAGCGGAGGGGCCACTCTGCAAAACAATGGACTCAGACTCTTCAAAAATGTCACCGTCACGAAAGGCAGAAAATAAAAGGCTAAGGAATTGTCCTAGAACAAGAAAGGACACCGGGAAAGCTAAATGCAGGTGGATTGAATGTTTGATTTTTAAAAACAGCTACGAGGGAAATTACGGAAATAGTGAAGAATGTTGAATGTGGCTGATATCAAATCGTAGACATGTAGCAGCAGAAAATTTCCGGCACATGGAGCCTGTCTTTGTTCTCAGGAGAAACAACTCAAGTGCAGTTGGCCTGTGAACAGCACAGGTGTGAGCTGGGCAGGTCCATTGATACACGGGTTTTCTTCCACCTCTGCCACCAAGACAGCACAGCCAGCCTCTCCTCTTCCCCCTCCTCAGCCTGCTCCACCGGCAGACGGCCAGGATGAAGACCTTTATGAGGATCCACTCCCATTTTAAGAACCGTAAACGTGTCTTCTCTTCCTTAAGATTTGCTTAATAGCATTTGCTTTCCTCTAGCTTACTTGTAAGAACACAGCATACGATACACATAACATAAAAAACGGCCAGGTGCGGTGGCTCAGGCCGGGCGCGGTGGTTCACGCCCGTAATCCCAGCACTTTGGGAGGCCAAGGCGGGTGGATCACTTAAGGTCAGGAGTTTGAGACCAACCTGGCCAACATGGTGAAACCCTATCTCCACTAAAAATACAAAAATTAGCCGGGTGTGGTGGCACGCGTCTGTAATCCCAGCTACTCAGGAGGCTGAGGCAGGGGAATCGCTTGAACCCAGGAAGCAGAGGTTGCAGTGAGTTGAGATTGAGCCGCTGCACTCCAGCCTGGGCAACAGAGTAAAACTGTCTCAAAAAAAAAAAAAGAAAGGAAGGAAGGAAGGAAGGGAAAGAAAGAAAGAAAAGAAAAAGAAATATCAGGTATGTAAGCACGTGTGGCCTCTTTTTCATCTTTATTTCAAAGTCCTTGAACAGGTATTTTCTTCATGTCGAACTGCCCCACAGAAAAGCTGTTAACTCCAATTCCTGATCATTTCTTCATCAACCGCTCTCTGAAAGTGAAAGTCAGATTGCTCAAAATAACAAAAGTTATGCAGGAAAGAAACTAAGTTGTTCACCACCAGCAAATGCCTCAATGTCACGGCATCCCTGTTGTGAGGAAAACCAGTTAACTCGCAGTCTCTGGTCCCCGTGAGACGGTCCAGGCTTCACGGGGTGTGCGGAGCTCATGGCAGACGGCACAGGATGAGCGTGACTCGTGCCCCGAGGAGCACCCGTCAGGGGCGGTCCTGCAAGCCTCCTCTGCTCAGGTCCTGTGAAGGCACTGACGGAGCTGCCCCAAGTTTGCAGCGTCCCCGGAGGCCCAGCCTCTGCCACCCACTCCCACCAGGATGCAGCCCTGCCTCTCGCCAAGCTCCACGTGGTCCACACTCCTGCCTCCCCTCCTTTCCCACACCTCTCTCGGAGGCTTTCTCGGTTGAGGACATGGGCAGGGGGAGAGAGCTGAGAGCTGAGCCTCTGGGAAACCCGGTGCCTGCCAGGGGCACATGAGTTGTGAATATGGCCCCAAGGCCATGTGGGTGTCCCAGAATGAACAAAGGCTTCCCAGCCCCTCCAGCAGCTGGGTGTGGAGGACTCAGTTCTCCCAACAGGAACAGAAATGAACAAAATGTCAACAGGAGCCTTGCCGCTTTCAGTTCTGGGGGCTTTCCCCGAGGGGTAGCGGACTCCTGGCTTCTCCATCTTCTTCTTCCTCTCTCCAGCCTGCTGCTGGGACACAGGAGCCCTGTCCCACACTGTGAGCACGAGGCCACACCATGCCTTCTCCTCCACCCTCCGCATGCCGCGGCCCTTCTTTCTATTTGTTTGGAAAGGAGAGCTGCAGGGGCCATCCTGACAGGCTGGGATGGGTAGCCTCCGACCAGAAGCCAGAAACAGGCACATCCAGGGAGGGGTAAAGGGAAGGGAACTGATGCTGAGCCAGTGGCTGAGTATACATTCTCAACACGCTACAGGAGGAGTCACCAATATTCACGAGAGGAGACACACGTGTGTGCAAAACAGCTGCTTGCCCCTCATGGGTCCCATGTGCAAAAGTGGTGGTGTTATCACGGCCCGAGGGTGGAGTTTCTGGCCCTCTGAGGTCTAAAGGTGAAGCAGCAGACATAAAAACCCTCCCTGCGCATCCTCCGCAGCCTGTCCGGAACCAGCCTGTGGTCATCCGGAACCAGCCTGTGGTCATCCGGAACCAGCCTCTGGTCAGTGGTCTCTTACCAGGCAGGAAAGGAGGGGTGGCATCAGGCAGGTGGTTGGTGCAAGCGGTGGAGTCTTTTGGAGGAGTCAGTTTCTGTTAGGCCCCCAGGAAGAAATCCTAATGGGGGTATAACAAGGTGCTTCCGACCTCCTATCCTATCAAGGTCAAGAACTCAGATTTCAAAGTTAGCCTGGGCATCCCTGGCCTTCTTGCCGTGCGCTCTGCCCCCAAAGCCCAGGCCAAGGACAGCTTCGACCAGCTCCATGCCTGCTCACCTTTGGTTGAGTTTGGCTGAAGCAGAGCCTTGGGAGAAAAGAAGAGGAAGGGAGACAGAGGCCAGGTTGGAGAGGTCCTCTTGGGCTGGCCATGTCTTCAGCAGAAGACCTCTGATGCTCCCTCTCTCCCCCAGCCCACCGTGCAGGACGCTCCCTCTCTCCCCCAGCCCACCGTGCAGGACGCTCCCTCTCACCCCAGCCCACCGTGCAGGACGCTCCCTCTCTCCCCAGCCCACCGTGCAGGACGCTCCCTCTCACCCCAGCCCACCGTGCAGGACGCTCCCTCTCTCCCCAGCCCACCGTGCAGGACGCTCCCTCTCTCCCCAGCCCACCGTGCAGGACGCTCCCCCTCTCCCCAGCCCACCGTGCAGGACGCTCCCTCTCTCCCCAGCCCACCGTGCAGGACGCTCCCCCTCTCCCCAGCCCACTGTGCAGGATGCTGTCTCACTCTGACTTCCAGACACTTTCTCATCCTCTGTCCCCAGGATCCCGGCTCCTCCACTGGCTCTACTCCTTCTCAAATTCCACTGCCTTCAAGCTGCTCTCTGTCCCTGCAGGCACCTGACCAGTGCCCTAAGGGTGGTAGAGGGGGAGCGGGAGGGGCGTGGGTCAGAGGACACTAAGGCAAAGCCAGCTCCCAAGCCTGGGCATCCACCTCCTGCCAGGCACTCAGTGGCTGGTGTGAGGAGCCATCAAATTAACCTTGGGCAAACCATTTTGTTTTGGGGGCTTCTGCTAGTCACAGCCAAATGTAATCCTAACAAACACCTTCAACAAGATGACAGTTTCTAAACTACGCCACCCTGTTTCTCATTCTCCAGGGTAACAGGCACTATACGGAGCCCGTGGATTCACAATGGCCAAAAAAAATTACTTTCAGGTGTAAGATAAGCAATAAGTATAAAATGCTTCTGTATAACATGGCTGGTAGAAATGAGTCTCCTCTGAGCCCTGGAGACACCTCCCTACCACGCTGCATTTCTCAACACTCTCTCTGTGGGTTCCAGAGACGTGGAGAAAACCAGGGGCCCTTGGCCTTGGCACCACAGTGGACCAAGCTGACAGGGAATCCCGATTTGCTAAAACCACCAAACATGCTGTCAACCCGAGCACACAGCCAACCACACGCTGCAAGGACCACCATGCAAAAGGTGAAGCTCACAGCCGAGCCCAAATAGATGAGAAGAAAAGGGAAATGCTGAGATGTCAGAAACAAAGAACTTAAAACCCGGGCAGTGGCTGGGCGCACTGGCTCACACTTGTAATCCCAACACTTTGGGAGGCCGAGGCAGGTGAATCACCTGAAGCCAAGAGTTTGAGACCAGCCTGGTCAACATGGCGAAACCCCGTCTCTACTAAAAATACAAAAAAATTAGCCGGGCATGGCAGTGTGCACCTGTAATCCCAGCTACTAGGGAGGCTGAGGCAGGAGAACCGCCTGAACCTGGGAGCCGGAGCTTGCAGTAAGCCGAGATTGCACCACTGCACTCCAGCCTGGGGAACAGACTGAGACCCCGTCTCAATAAAACAAACAAACAAAACAAAACCCGGGCAGTGAGGGGGATTTTCAGTAAGAAGGAGTGAGCATACCCAGACTCCCCCCACAGACACAGCCATCAAACTTCTGTGGAATGCATGGGTCTCTGGAAAACAAGGCACATGGATTCGGCAGGAAGACTAGATTTCTGAATAACCCCTGACTAGCGATGAGTTCACCATGTTTTTCCAACAAGCCCAGAACCCACCAATAGGTATTGGTGTGGAAGGAAGAGCTTCTGTCGTGGACAAGCACCAGGAGAGGGTCTGCCAACCCTCTGAGACTAGACGAGCCTCTTGCTTCAGTCACAGGAGCTGTCGTCCTAAGAAGGTGGTGCACACCCTACTGCTGTCTCTGCATCCTCCTGCCATGTGGCCCCAGACACCTGCAGGTGTGTGACAGGCACAACAGAGCTGACCAAGCTCCAGCTTTCTGGAAGGAGACTGAGAAGGGGAGGTCCAATGGGAAGAGCAGAGAGGCCTAGGACGTGCCTCAGTGAAGTTGCTTCTGAACGCCTGGGCCACCCTGAGCTGCACGTGTGTGGGTCTGACCCTGAGCAACGTGCCACAAATGTAGAACTATGGAACAGACCCCACCCAGAGCTCAGACCGTCCACCAGGTGGCACACACATGGAACTGACCCAGATAGCACTGCAAAGGCTTTTAAAAATGGAGCTGACTGGGCCGGGCGAGGTAATCCCAGCACTTTGGGAGGCCAAGGTGGGCGGATCACGAGGTCAAGAGATTGAGACCATCCTGGCCAACATGGTGAAACCCCGTCTCTACTAAAAATACAAAAATTAGCTGGGCATGGTGGTGCATGCCTGTAGTCCAGCTACTCCAGAGGCTGAGGCAGGAGAATCGCTTGAAGCCAGGAGGTGAAGGTTGCAGTGAGACAAGAGATCTGCGCCACTACGCCACTGCACTCCAGCCTGGACAACAGAGCGAGACTCCATCTCAAAAAAAAAAAAAAATGGAGCTGACTTTTAAACTATAACAACAGAAGGTTGGTTGGAACTTGCGTTCTGAACCCAGTTCGTTTGGTTGTAGAGTCAATTGGTTGCTAAATCAAAAATATTCACATTCTTCATAAGATAGAAACAAAACTCACACTTTTATAATATAATATTCAAAATGCCCAGCATATAATCCAAAATTATTTGCCATACAAAGACCTGGGAAACAGGAAAATCTCCATGTACATGGGAAAACAGACATCAGCCTTGAGATGGCGCAGATATTGGGATTCTCTGATAAAGACTTCCAAGCAGTTATTGCAAAAATATTCCAAGAAGTAGGAGTGAACACTTTTGAGAAATATGGAAATAAAAAGTCTCAGCAAAGAAATATGTGATATAAAGAAGAAAACAAATCAAAATTTTAGAACCAAAAAAATACGATAACGAAAATTTTAAAACTCAATGGATGGGTTCCCTAGCAAAATAAAGGTGACAGAGGAAAGATCTATGAACTTAAAGATCAGTAGAAAGTATTCAATTTGAATGACAAAGAAGAAAAGATTGAAGAAATAAATAAACAGAGCCTCAGAGACCTGTGGGACCATAGCAAAATGTCCAAGATTTGTGTCACTGGAATCAAAGTAGGGGAGCGTGACGGTGAATTTTAGCTGTCAGTTTGGCTTGGCCGTGACACCCAGATATTTGGCCAAACATGCCTGAATTTTGCTGGGAAAGTGTTTTTTAATGAGATTAACATTTAAGTGAGCGTATTTTGAGTAAAATAGATGACACTCCATAATGTGAGTGTGCTTCATTTAATTCGTTGAAGGCCTTAAGGAAAAGACTGCCCTCCCTCAAAGAAGGGGGAGTTCTGCCAGCTCTCAGCCTTCGAACGTGAACCAAGATGCCAGTTCTTTCCCGGGCCTGCCAGCCTCCTCTGCAGATTTGGACTTGCCAACCTCCACAGTGAAAAACAGTGCAATAAAGAAAACAATATTTGAAGAAATAACAGCAAAATCATTCCAAATCTGGCAAAAGACATAAACCCACAAATTCAAGAATCTGAGCAAACACCCCAAGCAAGATAAAACTAAAGAAATCCTTACCCAGCCAGACACATCATAATGAAGACTAAAACTTGAGGGCAAAGGAAAATTCTTTAAAGTAGTTTGAGAAAATGGAGACATTACTCTTTAGGTAACAACTATTCAAAAGACTGCAGATTTCTCCTCAGAAACAATGAAGTCCAGAAGGAAGTGGAACAACATTTTAAACTGCTAAAATAAAATAACTGTCAACCCAGAATTCTATCTCCAATGAAAAGAGCCTTCAGTAATGAAGTGAAATGAGGATATTCTCAGCTGAAGGAAAACAGTATTGTTTTCCAGCAGACTTCTTCTAAAAATATTGCTAAGGGAAGTTCTTCAGACAGAGGCAAAATGAAACCAGAAGAAAACACAGAGTGTCAGGAATGATAAAGGAGTAACAGAAATGGAAACTGCCTGGGTAAAAAGAATAGACCCCTCTTCCTCTCTTGCATGCTTTAAAACATGTTTCGCAATTTAAGCAAAAATGATGACATCATCACTGACGGTTTTGGTGAATGTGGATTTGGTCCAGAGACAACAGAGAGGGAGTCCCTCTTCTAGACCAGCAGCTGGGGGAGACTGACTCCCCAGTGAAACAAGCATAACTGGTGAAATTTATTTTTCAAACAAATTTTAAAGTTCCAGAATTTAAGGGCATACAGCTTGTGAAGAAACAGGCATTCCAGGAAATCATGAGAGCCCTGGCACTGAGCCCCGGCCTGTGGCCTCACTCCCCTCTGCAGCCCAGTGTGATAGAAACTCTGCTCCCAGCCTAGAGGGCCAGCCCAGGCACAGGCTCCCTCTCCCCAGGCACGGGCTCCCTCTCCCCAGGCTCGAGCTCCCTCTCCCCAGGCTTGGGCTCCCTCCCTCTCCCCAGGCACGGGCTCCCTCTCCCCAGGCACAGGCTCCCTCTCCCCGGGCATGGGCTCCCTCTCCTGCAGAGGCTGCCATCTCCCAGGAAGGACGTTGCCAGCACTTCCCATCCCTCCCAGCCACGTGCTGCAGAGGTTCGCAGATCCAGACAAGTGCCTTTGAAGCATCCTGGAGAGATGGCAGAGGGACATTCCCCTGCTTTGCCCTCGGGCCAGCCTGGGAGCCTCTGCAACCCAGGTGAGAGGACAGACAAATTCAAGGCTTGCTTCCTCTCTCCTCAGTAAACTTTGTCCCTACAAATCAGCTGGTGCCCACAGCCTCTCCTCCTGGACTTTCCTCCCAGTTGCCACCAGGATATGTACAGTTTGTGCACGCCCTTGCTGGTGGAGACACAGAAGGTTGTAGCCACTCAGAGCCTCAAAGAGTGAACTCCAGTAGCACAAACACAGGGCAATTTTGGCTGTGAGAGAAATGTATTAGGCCTGTTTGCTCTTGAGAAAGACATGTCTAATATCTCTGCTGCTTCTCAGACAGTCAACAGCAACCCAGCCCATCCTGGAAGTGGAAAAGTTCTGCCCAAAATGCTTGCTTGGCAGGAAATGCCTGGAGTTGTTGTTTTTGAGGGTTTTTTAATGTATAAAGCAAGTAGCATGGGAGATACCACAGAAGGCAGAAACAAAACAGGAAATTGAGAAGAGGGCCAAGCAATAGCATGAGCTTTGAGGTGCAGACAGCAGCCATCGCGGCGAGGCAAGGCCAGGACCTCAGAAGTGGTAGAGGGAGAGCCAGGCTCGAAAAGACAGAAGTCAGAGTGGACCTGCAGTTTGTCTGCAATAGAATGCACTCCTGTTGCCCCTCAGCAGTGGGGTCTCCCCGGTCCAGGGACGGATGCACTCCCTGGATGCTCAGCCACCCTCCCAGCTGAAGCTCCTCCCACTCTGGGTCCAAGTCCTGGCCCTGGAGCAATGGGGATGGAGGCGGCATCATCACCACACTCTGTGCTGCACCCTCAACAACCCTGCACCACTGACACACGGGCAGCCTCAGCCATGCGGGGGCTGGGGGCAGGGACACTCGGCTTGTTGAGAACAGCAGGTTCCTTCCCAACCAGGATGGGTGGGCACAGCGGGTTGGCAGCAGTTGCTTGAAGGAGCCACATTAAAAGCTGACTGAATTGGAGCATCAGCTGTACCCACCCTCCTTCAACCACCTGGTCTAATTTTGGTCCTCCTGAAAAGGCTTGCGGGAAGATGGTTTAAAAACCCAGCTTCCCTCTGGTCTGAGGTTTGCAGTGCTTTCTGACGCTCTGCACGGCATCTGCCCTTTGCTTCCAGATCTGAGTTTGTGTTCTGCACAGCCAGAAGCAGTGAGAAGATTCCAGATCTGAGTTTGTGTTCTGCACAGCCAGAAGCAGTGAGAAGAGTACATGATTTCCCCAAGTAACAAACTGCATGTAAATACTCACACAGAGGCACCAGCACAGCTCCGCAGCTTTGCCTGTAAAACGCTGGCTAACTCCCCACTGGCTGAGCAGCTCCACGGGCACGTCCAAAGCCCTGTGCCTCAATATCCGTCCCAGACCCCCGCTGCTCTGAGAGGCAGCAGGCTTTGGGCCGCTGCGTGTGAGCCCGTCCCCAGCGTCTGGCAGGGTACCTCAGGCAAGTGCCTTCTCCTCTCTGTGTTTTCATTTCCTCATCTGTTAAATGGAAATGGGATGTTGGATGTTGGGAGATTCAATAAAATACAGAAGTGTCAGGCCCAGCTGCCAGCACCTCAGCAACATGCCCCCCACAGACTCCCTGCTGGAGCGCCAGACACACGGACACACCCAATGCAGGCCAGCGCCGGACACAAGGACACACCCAACGCAGGCCAGCGCCGGACACACGGACACACCCAACGCAGGCCAGCGCCGGACACACGGACACACCCAACCCAGGCCAGCGCCGGACACACAGACACACCCAACGCAGGCCAGCGCCGGACACACGGACACACCCAACCCAGGCCAGCGCGGGACACATGGACACACCCAACGCAGGCCAGCGCTGGACACACGGACACACCCAACCCAGGCCAGCGCCAGGGGCAGGTGTGTCCAGGGAGTGGCGCCAGCACCAGGTGTGGGTCTGTGCAGGGAGCGGACCCAGTGCCGGGCACAGATCTGTCCAGGGAGTGGAGCCAGGGCCAGTGTCCCCAGGAGAGCTGTGCGTGCATCCACGGGCACAGACGGTGCTCAGCGCTCAGCCAGGTCTTGCTGAGGGCGTGTGCCTGCAGCAGAGTCACCTCGGGAATCAGAGTGTGCAAGTGACTGCAGATGACAGTGTGAAGAGAGTGACCTGGGCCGAGAGAAGCCGGCGTGGGGGACCTGGGCTGGGCGCTGGGGTCCACTGTGGTGGCCGGCAGGTGGGCCTGGAGAGGGAAGCAGAGGCGGCCAGCACTAGAGGGGCCTGGGCGCCCACTCAGGAGTCCCGGGTTCACCCTGGAGTCAACACACAGGGGCCTTCCAGAGTTGACCCCACCCCGGGTGACTGCTGGGCTATGAACTGCACTGGCACACAAGGTGGAATTAGGCGCCGCCGGCCCCTTGCCCAGGAAACATTTCGACTTTGCGCTTCCCCTTTGCCTGGACACAGCTTCAACCCGAGCCCCTCCCATCCACAGACCCTACACCCTGGAGGGAGCTGACAGCTCGGGGGGACACTGTGGACTGGCCAGCAGCCCCTTGCCCTTCTCCCAGGACAGCAAGTCCTTTCCAGACAAGCAGAGACCAGCGCCGACACCCGGCCTCATTCTTGCACCCTGGGGACTGGCAGAAGTGTAGACACAAACCCTCCGATGCCGGCATGTCCTTGGTCGGGGGTGGAGGGGGAACAGGCAGGCGGGGGCCGGGTCTGCGCCCCCTACTCAGCACCTGTTAGCTCCGTGCCTTGTGGCTCCATCAGCGGCAGCGAGAACCTCTCAGGTCGGCGACCCTTCCCGGGGACCCCAAAAGCTGCCATGCTTGGTGCAGGGCGTCAGGGGATGGTAGGAACCTGGACAGCATCAGAGATTTCACCTCAGAGGGTCTCTCCCTGTGCACTGCCAACCAGGCTCGGGTGTGTGAGTGGCCAGGCCCGAGGGTCCCGCCCCTGCTGCATTTGCCCCTCTCCTTCGATCAGAAATGCCAACAGGCGGTGAAGCTCCTGAAAGGTGCCAGCTGATGCTGCAGCGTCCGCAGTGACGTTTCTGGGACATCGGCAGCCCCTCCTTTGTTAAAAAAAAAAAAAACCCACTACCCTAGAAAGCCCCTAGGCTTCGCTGAGGTCACAGGAAAGACACAGTCACTCTTCCTGGAATCCAAGCACCAAAGCCCTTGTTCTTATGGAGCTGCGCCAAGCTGCCAGCTCAGCGGCGGCCCCTGGGTCATTTCTCTCCCTGCCCACCGGGGTTACCTCTGCAGAGCCTGAACCCGGGGTGAGTGAGGCCGGGCTGCAGGAGGACCCCAAATCAAGGCCCAGGGGTCCCTGCACTGAGTGGTTTGACTCAGGCACCGTCCCCATCGTCCAAGTCCCCAGGTCACCCCATCCGGCCACCCCCCAACCGGTGTCTGAGAAGCCTCTCACCCATGGCAGCCCCTCCCCACTCCAGCACCAAAACCCTCACGGGCCTCTCCTGAGGGCCACCAGCAGGGTTGTCAGATCCAGTCCAGAAGCCCAGCTGATGGTGCACTTCCAGCCCACCCCCAGACAGCGTGGGTGTCTTGTGCTGTCCCCAAAGGGTGTGGGGTTAAACAGCTGCCCCCGTGTGAGAACACGGGCACACCAAAGGTGAAGGATGGTCCCCACTCACCAGGGGATCAGCTCCAGGGCGGACCTGCCTCTCCCGTGACGGTGACGGTGGCATCCACACGCTGCCCGTTGAGGCACGAGCCCACGGGGAACGACGAGGCAGGCTGGCCAGGCGGGCAGATGGGTCTGAGATGTGGACCCAGGGGGTGTGAGGAGGCTGCTGAGCCTCGGAGCCAACATTCCAGGAGAAGCTGCGGAGAGACGTTCTCCACAGGGACCCCGGAAAACACTCCTGCTGCTGACACCTGCCCGGGCCGTCCCCGGCCTCACACGGGCCCAGAACAGAAGGGAGGTCGGAGCCCGGGTCTCAAACCCTCATTATTTTATTTCCAGTCAATCATGGACCAATGTTTTTGTCAAATGCAATCAAAGGCAGTTAGTTTTAAATGAACACAGACTTGGATGTTGCGGCTGGGCCAAACTCGCCCCAGTTTCTGTTCTGTCCCCCAGAGAAGCGGCCGCATGTGGCCACCTCCCACGCAAGGAGCAGCCATGGGCGGCCCCAGGCGGCTTATTCGGGGATCTTCCCCCTCTGGCTCCAGTAACACAGTCTGTGGACATGAGGTTTACATACTTCATTAGGGCTCCAAATTTGAGTATTATCTGAGTCTTTTAAATTTTTGCAAAGCTAGTTATTTTTCCAGTCATTGGCAAGATTGTGTTACGTTGGCTTGAATGAAAACTTGCCTTGACTCAGGGAGAGAAGTTACAAGTGCGGTTAGTGTGGGCCTGAGTAACCCGCTTGCTCCCGGGCCCCCAGCCTTGGAGGTCCCCCGGGGCGCGGGCCGCATTCCTCACGTTGACCAGCTCTGCAGTCTCTGTCAGTCCACAGCGTCATGGACGTGTTTGTTACTGGGCTGGGAGTCAAAGCTGCCACACAGCGGCAAGTCTAGGTGCGCTGGGAGGAAGATTCCACAAAGTACCCAAGTCAAGGTGCTTCCTGGCGTGGTCACCCATCGCCCGGCTCCCAGGAGCCCTTGGAACAAAGCAAACTTTCTTGCGCCCTCAGGGCTGCCTGCATTGAGGCCTTCCATGATTCCGCTTTGGTTTGGGTTAAGTGGAAAATGGGGGTCCCATTATGCAAAAACCAAAGCCTCCAACTACTCGGGCCTCACCCAGGCACCGCTCCCCTCAGCAGATACCAGAGGTCACTCATGACACCCACTTTACAGACCGATAACATGAGGTGGGAGAAGGGAGAGGCAATGGTGGTCAACACGTGCATAGCACTGGGTATGGCCAGACCCCATTTTTCCGCAGAGCACCACGTTCAATCCGCCAGCCACCCTATGGGTGGGGCACTGTTTCAATCACGCCGTATCCTTGCATTAGTGGAAACAGTGTTGTCTTTGAGGACAGCGCAGGGTCTACTCCAGCAGGTCCGATTTCCCGTGTTAAAGCAACTGGAATCCACGGGCAGTGAGAAACTCAAGAAGTTCAGGCAAATCGGACCAAGTCAATAGTCCTGTCTCCTCCTTAAAGCAGGCAGGGCAGCCTTGTGCCGCTGGGTGGCAGGACCTCCAGTGCCTGCAGCCAGGGGCCTCACAAACCGCCCCTTCTCACAAGTCCCGCTTGTTTCCTTGATGCGGAAGCAATCTGCTCAGCTCTGCAGGTACCTCCAGGTTCCCAGGGCTCAAAAGATCCCGGGAACAGCCTCTGGGTCATTGACAAACCATTTCAGCCTTTATGTGGATGTTTGCTTTCATACATTTAACCAAAAATGGCCCAAAATGCAGGTTACTCTGCAGCCAGCCTGCCGAAGTATCAGTATGAAACTTTCCTCTTCCAATCTCTGTCTCATCAGCTTGGCCAAAAATATCCCTGGCCATTTTGGCCACAGACAGAAACGGACACTGCCTTACAGGGCTGCCTCCATTGCTCCGCGTGGCTTCTCTCCGCTTCGTTCCACCTAGACAGAGCGAGGAGCGTGACACACCTTCTGACCTCCCTCCCTCGGCAATTACTCCCCCGGTTAATGGATCTGACAAGCAGGCACTCATATAGAATTAATAATGCATTAATAATGGCTACGATCTGGCAAAGCAAACAGGCTGTGTTTTAATAACAGAATCAATAGTTCCTCGAAGTGTTGCTTGTTTATTTTACCACGCATAGAAACAGAGGCACGCGTGGCTTTATTTCTATCTCAGCTGGGAGTGTGATCCTTCCACTCACAGATGGGCCAATTCCACGTCCCGGTCACATTTTCCTTGGCTTTTCTTATTTGTTTGTCCAATTGTTTTCAGTAAAAGAAATGATATAGCATAAAACATATTTCTTAAAACATCATTTTCTTACATGCCTCGTCTGTATTCGATGTTCCAAAATAGAACACTTTCACGTTAATCTAACACTTCGCATTGTCAGCCCAGCGCGCAATCATTCCGAGAGCTGCAGAATTCCCTGGTGAGCTCTGCGGCTGTGGTTTTTCCATTTTACAGTGGGGGAGGCCAAGGTTGTGTCGACACACACAGCAGAGAGAAAGAAACTGGCTAAATAACTCCAGAAAGGGAAAGTCACCCCGTGGCACCCGGCCTCAATTATCAGGGATTTTGCCTGCTTCGTCCAGTTAATTGTCTCCATCTTCGTCTCACTCTCTACAGGTAGACGCTGGCGGGAAAGCCGCTCCTCCAGGACTTTCCTTCTCTATTTTCTATCTGCACAATTCAAAGACAAGTGCTATTTCCACTGACTGTTGTCTGTACATGACCCCGAATAGAAGCAGTGACCCATGGCTCTTCATTAAAATGGTCCTGAGACTAAAAGCAAAACGTCCAAGGCATGCCCTCAATAAAAAGAAAGAAAGCGAGAATGAAACTGTGGACAGATACACAGTGTCCTGGAAGGAGTTTTAGTGGAGGATTCCACTCATCCATCGCTTCGTGTCCTACGTCTCTTTGAAATTCCTTGAGCTGACCCAGCTGCCGTTCAATAAACACTCCAGTGTGGGGGTGACAAATGTAATTTTCACCTAAACTGCGTTGCCGTCATTCTAATATGAAGGCTCGCCTCTTTGAAATACAGTTCTTTTCCGTCCCTTTCTTTCTGTCTTTGACTCACGTGGTTCCCTCTGTGGTGGTGGGAGGCACCTCTCAATGAGGCAGAGGCAACAGCAGGTATTTTTCAGCCCCGCCCAGGCCGAGCTGGCGTCTTTCCAGAACCCCAGCTCCCTGTTTTCGTGCCCTCCGGGTCTCAAAGCCAGCATATTTTGCTTCATTGCATTGTAAAGTTAAAGCCGCTTGTGTCTGCATCTCACGGGGGTCCTGGGTGGCATCTCTGTGTTCCCACCAGCACTGTCGACATTTCTCCCGTGAGAGGGGGAACCGTGAGGCAATGGGGATGCTGGGTGACAGGCACGAAGCTGGGAGCCTAAGGGACCAGTCGCTTAGGTAAGACTGCCAGGAAGGGGCCGCCTTCAGGCCCGCGCACACATGCCTCTTTCTCCTCTGTGCTGGCCAATGGGAACGACTGGATGCCTTCCTACCTTACAGTCCAACCAGGCTCTGAGCATGCCCACATGGCCGCACCTTGCACAGTTCCCAGACACCCCCACTCACACAGGAAGCACCTGCTCAGGTCACTCCCTGCCAAGGGTGGCCCAGCAAAGACGCCCTTCTGATTCCCGCTGTCCGAGGACCTCTGCCACTGGGGAGCTGGACAGGGAGCCCAGCCCTGTCGCCTGTCACCTCTGTCCCCTCCATCTGGCGGTGGGGTGGCCCCAAGCCCACAAGGGCACTTAGTAAACGTGAGGGCCCTCTCTGCTCACAGCCCACAAGGGCAGCCAATGGAAGAGGCCCACCTGTGCCTACTCTCAGAACGAAGGTATAAGTCACATTTGGGCAAACGTTTCTCTGCTCTGGGGTGGAGGCTGGAGTGGGAGGGAGAGGGAGAAGGGAGAGCACTCACACCTTTGTCAGCAGAGATCTGAGCCCTCCACGCTCCTGGCACTGCCAGCCCAGAGAAGTGCCTCACGTTTAGAAAATGTCACTTCTAGTGTTTATATCCCATTTTGTCTCTGATCACACACAAAAAAATGTCCCCAAAGGGTCACAAGATCTGGTGAAAATCCTACAAGCTTTTCCAGAACAAACAACAGACCCTGACCCCAGCCCTCTCTTTGCATAAGAATCAACACCGGGCGACGGTCACTGCAAGGGGCAGCCAGGACTACACAAATGCCAGCTTCGGATTTAAAACTGATTTTTTTTTCTTAAGAAACCAGAAGAAAAGGGGGACTTGGTGCTCATCTGCATTACAGATCAGGCCTCTCAGAGAAAATCGGACATCCATAATTCATTACATGTTTCCTGCAGGGGCTGGAGACAGCCCTGATCCTAGCAACAGTCATGGCAACGGTAGGAAGCCAATCCCAGGCCGTCCCCTCCCGCTCAGCCAGTGGGGAGGGAAGGGAGGGACAGGGATAAGGTGGCTCTGGTTCCACACATGTGCACCAGGCTTCCCATGAACTGTGACATGGATGGGGTGGGGAAGAGGATGGGAGGATGGGGTGAGTGGGGACGGATGGGGATGTGGTGGGGGGTGAGGATGGGGTGAGTGTGGACAGATGGGGGTGAGGATGGGGTGAGTGTGGACAGATGGGGGTGAGGATGGGGTGGGGACGGATGGGGGTGAGGATGGGGTGAGTGGGGACAGATGGGGTGAGGATGGGATGGGGACGGATGGGGACGGGAATGGGGATTGTGAGGGGGATGGGATGAGGGTGAGGGGTGAGGATGGGGATGGGGGCGAGGTGGGAAAAAAGAACATGGGCTCAGGCTTGAAGAGGTGAATTTGAACTGTGGTAAGATATTAGCCAAAGTGAGAGGCCAGTCCCAGTATTTATCAAGAGCAGCGGGCGGTCACTGGCCTGGCGTGCGCAAATGAACTAAGTGCCAGGTTACTACATTCAAATCATCATCTCTCACCGGCAAGTACTTTTTTTAACAAAAGTAGCATAACTTGGAACAATGTCCGCCTGCCGCGCATCAGAGCGAGGTCTGTATCGGCACTCAAGGGACCGTTGTGTGAAAAAAAGCAGCTGATTTGAACCCCCACGGCTCGTCTTCCACACCACAACCTGGCTGTGGGCGTCTGCTGGGGGGTGTTCTCAACATGCCTTAGCTATCTGATGCCCTCACCACCACATCGAGAATCTGCCTCATTCTCACCATCTCATCCTGACCAGGTTTGCGAGCAGCGTGAGGACAATGTGCTCTCACTCCACGCTGCTGCCACAGAAGACACCCTGTCAGAACCACGTAAACCCCACTAGAAGTCACAATGCTCAGCTGAGAGGCCCCAAGTCTTGCTTTTGAAACCCTGTGTTCATTTGGTCCCTGATGAAGCCTGCTCAGTAACTGTCTCATCTCTAACTTCCTCTTGACAGCTGGAGCTGAACCTGTACCACACGGTCTATGCCAGTTCTACAGAAAGCAAAAAGGGTCTTGTTTCAGACACCACCACCATGAGTGAGGTGTGCACCCACCACCAACCACAACCCTCTGATCCACAGAAGTTTCCAGGCACCAACTCTGCCTGTCGTTGAACTTGGCTGTTGGAGTCTTGCGGCTCTCAACCTCTAACGCAGACACCCCACGCTTTCCTCCTTTAGCCTGCAGCTGTTAAGACGAGTTCTTGTCTGCAGTGGTCAGGGCACCGCAGTCTCCATGCCAAGCAGATTTCCAAACATGCCGTCTCGGCCGCCACAGCGTCAATAAACAGCTGCAGTGACAGGGCCTGTGCCAGGGCTTTGCGGAGAATCTCGCGCGAACCTTCTCGTTCATCTTCCGGGGAAATAAGGAGCTCGCGGGTCTGCGCAGTGCTGAGGGCAGCCCAGGCCGAAACGAGCTGGGTGCTGGATGGCAGCGTCCAGCCTCGCCCCAGACCCCATGTCCCACCGTCATGCCTATGTGGCTCAGGGGGCAAAAATGAGAACATTTCTTATGGACACTCCAAACTATATTTTGGGGGCAGCTGCCCTAGTTTGAACTTTACTGAATACATTAGCAAGCACCTGGGCAAGCTGCCAAGGGCGAAGAGGAAAAGGCAAGCATCCTGGTCCTCTCTGTGTCCCACCGACACCTTCCCCAGCCAGCAGGCTCACCTGTGTCCCACCCACACCCTCCTCAGCCAATGGGCTCACCTGTGTCCCACCCACACCCTCCTCAGCCAGCGGGCTCAACTGTGTCCCACCCACACCCTCCTCAGCCAGCGGGCTCACCTGTGTCCCACCCACACCCTCCCCAGCCAACGGGCTCACTTGTGTCCCACCCTCACCCTCCTCAGCCAGCGGGCTTACCTGTGTCCCACCCACACCCTCCGCAGCCAGCGGGCTCACCTGTGTCCCGCCCACACCCTCTGCAGCCAGCGGGCTCACCTGGCCAGGATGGTGCTTTCTAAACCTTCCTCAAAGTAAGTTCATGAGAGATGATCCCCTTTCTGCTATTCATACTAATGGTTCTTCTTGTATTACTGGGAAAAAATTATCTCAGCCCTGAGACATTGGTGCAATTTTTTGTCTTTGTTTGAAATGGACCATTTCCCTTAAAGTCAAATGAAAATGTCACTCTTGACAATAGTTTAGATTTTAAAACCACTCTTAGGTTTCTGCAGGGATTAAATGGACTCCTCAAAGTTCACTGTGTTTTATCAAACACACACACACACACACACAGAGAGAGAGAGAGAGACAGAGACAATCATGAATACACCCAAAAAGCAGCCTTGCGGTGGAAATACAAGAAGCTACAGGAGCGCCAGTAAATTGAGAAAGTAACTATCTGTTTTCCCTGCAATTAGCCACAAAGGAAGAAGATTTTGTACATGAGACCTATGACCTTTTGCTAAAATAATCTAACAATCTCTGAGATCCATGTGGCTGCAATGACATGTCTGACATGTCGTCTCGCAGGGTTGAGAGGTGGCCGCACCGGCTTCATTCCCTTGCCTGGATCCACCTGGCATCCTCTGAGGAAAAGCGCCCATCCTGTCTGGAGCCATTGTGATCACAAAACTCAAGTCAGTGCATGTCTTTTCCTCTCATATTGATAAAAGTTTATAGTAGGAGTCAAAAGATATCTGCTATTTTTGGCCGGGCGCGGGGGCTCAGCCTGGAATCCCAGCGCTGTGAAAGGCCGAGGCAGGTGCATCACTTGAGGTCAGGAGTTCAAGACTAGCCTGGCCAACATGGTGAAACCCTGCCTCTACCAAAAATACAAAAAGTTGTCAGGCATGGTGGTGCGTGCCTGTAATCCCACCTACTGTGAGGCTGAGGCAGGAGAATCGCTTGAACCCGGGAGGCGGAGGTTGCAGTGAGCCGAGATTGCACTTCAGCCTGGGCAACAGAGCGAGACTCCATCTCAAAAAACAAAAAAGAAATTTGCTCTTTTAAACAACTTTGCAGATTTCTTTTTTATCCTTTATGTGTTCCCTTTAAAAAAAAAAAAAAAAAACTGAAAATCAAGCAAGCAGGAACGTAATCCCAGCCACCTGCCAACATCAGACTTGCCAGAGTAAAGGAATGCCCACACGCGGGGCCACACGGCACGGATGGAGCACCTCAGCGTTAGAGGCGGTGGCCGCAGCTCCACGGCCACAGTGCTTCTAACTGCTCAAGTTGCCACTGGGCCTTCCACAAAGGGGAGAGAGATCGGGAAACTACAGGAGAGTTTATGCAGATACAGCTGCTGCCCCACTTGTCTTCCCCACCATCAT
Organism: Pan paniscus; assembly: GCF_029289425.2. Taxonomy (NCBI): domain Eukaryota; kingdom Metazoa; phylum Chordata; class Mammalia; order Primates; family Hominidae; genus Pan; species Pan paniscus. The sequence goes on along the minus strand of NC_073255.2, from coordinate 193,909,208 downwards.
CTGCAGTCACCCCACAGGCCTCCCTGAAGCCTGTCCCAGGCTGCGGCCCACACCTGGTAGCCTCCATTCTGAGAGGAACTGTCTGGAGTTCCATTTGGGTCCCATCGGTGGGCTTTTCGTGACCATGGCAGGGGCTCATGGCAAAGTCAGCCTTCCTGGACCCTCCGCCCAAACCCAGCTTCCAGTCCACCAGGGCCGGCCCACCGCCACTGTGCCTGCAACCAAAAGCCCCAGAGAGAGGCCGGTCACCAATTTCCAATATCCAGTCTATACCTGAGTCTGTTCTCACGCATGCACACACACACTGGTCTACACGCACAGACACAAATACACACATAGACACATGAGCATGAGGCTTTGTTTCTCTACTGACTTTTTTTTTTTTTTTTTGAGATGGAGTCTCACTCTGTCCCCCAGGCTGGAGTGCAGTGACATGATCTCAGCTCACTGCAACCTCCACCTCCCAAGGTTCAAGCGATTCTCCTGCCTCAGCCTCCCAGTAGGTGGGATTACAGACGCCTGCCACCGTGCCCAGCTAATTTTTGTATTTTTAGTAGAGACAAGGTTTCACCGTGTTGGCCAGGCTGGTCTCGAACTCCTGACCTCAAGTGATCTGCCTGCCTCAGCCTCCCAAAGTGCTAGGATTACAGGCATGAGCCACCGCGCCTGGCTTCTCTACCGACTTTCTAGTGCCCAAAGATTCTCCAGCCTCATGGGCCAAAGACCGGCCCAACGGAGCCTGTGCTCAGCACCTTCTGTCAGCGGATCATAAAAGAGCCTCATATTGTCCAAACGTGTTTATATAAGATTTAGCCAGGTTCAGAAGCATTTTCCATGTCGAGTTTTAACAATGGAGAAGAACAAAATACATTGTAGTGTCCCCAAACAATGGAAAGCTCTGTAGCTATTTAAATGATGTTCTTGGAAAGGGTTTAATGATGTGAAAAATGTCCATGACACATACCATTAAGTGGAAAGGCAGGATGCAAAACTGTACCTAGGAGCATTCTACTTTTGTTTTTAATGAAATACGTACATACACAGAACATGCTAATTAATCAAAGGATGGGAAAAATACTCTAAAGCATTTACAATAATTAACGCTAGGGAATAAGGCTCTCATCTTTTTAAAACTTTTTTGTAACTGTATTTTGCAACTTTTCTTAAATGAGCATTCGTGCTATCGGGGGAAATGCGCAGTTAGAAAGAGCTGGAATTCAGCTACTTGGGAGGCTGAGGCAGGAGAATCGCTTAAACCCGGGAGGCGGAGGTTGCAGTGAGCTGAGATCATGCCGTTGCACTCCAGCCTGGACGACAAGAGTGAGACTCCGTCTCAAAAAAAAAAAGAGGTGGAATTCAGGAAGGTCACCTCCATCAGAAAGTTCTGGAGGTTAGCACCTGTCGGCAGGAGCCCATGTGGAAGATTCTCAGTGGACGGGGCAGTTTTCAGAGGAACCAGAGCCTGCCACATGGTCAGCAGGTCCACAGAGGCCGCATTGCCACAGAGGGACCCGCACTGCTCCAGGCAGAGGCTGAGGGGCCTAAGTGGCTAGCATGTGCCTCAGTGTCCACATTGGTCTCACCAAAGTGCTGTAAAGCCTTGCCACCTCCTTTTTAAGGATACATAGTCCTTGGGAATTGTCACCGTTGAGGAAGAGGTTGGGGTGCTGCCTTCCCAACACTAGGGGAAAGGAGGGACTCCCCATCACAACCGTCCTGTGCCCCCACAGCGGGGATGGGGAGCGGCTGCCTGGTGCCTCTCAGAGGGGCCTAGTGACACTGGGGCTGCCCCTGAGCTCAAGGAAGTGACCCTTGGTGGCCTCTGCTTCTGTGAGGCCGAAGGCGTGACCATCCATCCGATGCTGACCTCTCTCCCTAAAAGGCACAAAGAGATCAACCATCCTTAACGGTCCCTGGTTCTTCCTCCTCCTCTCTCCCACCGCTCTCCTCCTTTCTCTGGCTCCCCAGTTCAAAGCTGCTGCTGGAAGAACAGGAGAAAACCTCTGTCACTTCAGGACAGATGACCCCACAAGTCTCTCCCTCAAAGACAGACACACGGCCGTGTGCCTGGAAACCGTTCACGGGGCAGTGACCCCCTGCACACAAAAGGGGGGCAGATCTTTGGTTCTCTCCAGCAGAAGGAAGCTGAGAAAGTGACCCTTAACCCTGGCTCTGTAGGGGGCGAAGTTTCAAGAGAGGTCAAGAAGAATGGCCCTGCAGCCTCCGGGCTGGGAACGCGGAGAGTCAGGGAGGGCCGTCAATTGGGGTTTCAGTCCTGGCTGAAGGGCAAGGTTTTCCACCCTCACCCTCCAGGCAGAAACCTCACACCAGACACAAAACCGCCAAGCCGCACTGAAGCAAGAACGAGCCTCAAACTCCCTGACCTAGAAATCAGAAAGAAGAGTGGGAAGAAATTAAATAAAAAAATCAGGGACGAGGCTTGGAGTCAGGGCACCCACTGGAGAGGCTTAATCAAGACTCCCAGCCGGGAACTGCGATGGTTTTGATTAAGAACAAATTGCCGGAGTGAGTCAAACGGGGTCCTTGAGCCTCGTCCTTTCTGAAGGGACATGATTGTCCTCCCGGCAGCTCAGGCATGAGCAAGGGCAGACAGCAGGGTGGCAGATCCGAGGCAGCAGGAGAAAGGGGCATGGCCACCGCCCCCCTTTGGAGTCTATGTTTTCATAAGAGCTGCCCGGCCTCCCACCCCCAAGCCCTCAGAACAAGGCATGCAGCACCAGTGGCCTGAAGGAGCTGAGTCCCGGGGCCACAGTCAGACGGACCAGGGCAGAACCTCTGGCCTGCCAGCCGCCAGCTGTGAGACGTTTGGGCAGCCCGCATATCCTCAGCCTCAGTTTCCTCATCTGAAAAATGAAGGCAGTGAAAGCCCCTGCTGCATAGGTTTCTGTGAGGATCAAGAGTGAATTATTAATAATGGAAAAGCAGGAAGGAAAAAGCCCCCGCAGAAACTGCAGAGGTAATTTCAGTTTGGAGACGTCTCCGATAGCTGGGGAATAAACAGGGTTCCCTGCAGCTCAGAACATGCAGAGGAGATCTGTGGAGTCCGGGTGGAGAGGCAGGGGACTCATTCACTCACTAACTGATGAATTCATGAATGTGAGGTGAAATGTAGCCACCCACAGTGGTCAAAGTTTTAATATTTTGGTCTAAATGCACGTTCAAAGCCTTTGGAGAAGGCAGAAACAATGTGCAAATGGAATCTTAAAGCCAAAAAGTTGGTACAATAGGACTGGTCATCTAGTAACTCCAGTACTAGAAAGTTTCACGTGGACCACCAGCAAAATTCTAGAGCACTTCATTAAATGACAGATTGGGAGGTTGTTTTGTTTTGTTCAGATAGTCGGCATTTTGTGAGGCCGGTATTACTCTGATACCAAAACCAGACAAAGACATCACAAGAAAACTAGACCAATATCTCTTAAGAATATGGACACAAAAATCCTCAACAAAATATTGGCAAACCAAATCCAGCAACATATAAAAAGAATTATAAATGAAAACTGTGGGTTTTATCCCAAAAATGCAAGGTCGTTTTAGCATCCAAAAATAAATTAAGGTAGTACATCTTATAAATCGAATAAAAAACAAAAATGACATGATCATCTCAGTACACGCAGAAAAAACATTTGACAAAATCCAACACCCTTTCATGATAACAACACTGAAAAAATGAAAATAGAAGTGAACTTCCTCAACCTGATAAGGAACATATACAAAAAAAAAAAAAAACACAGCTAGCATCCTACTTAACGATGAAGGACTGAAAACATCCCCCAAAGATCAGGAGCAAGCCATGCATGTCTGCCGTCATCACTGCTATTGAATATTTTACTGGTTCTGACCAGAGAGATTTAGCAAGAAAAAGAAATAAAGGCCATTCAAATTGGAAAGGAAAGCCAGGCATGGTGGCTCACGCCTGTAATCCCAGCACTGTGGGAGGCCAAGGGAGGCAGATTACCTGAGGTCAGGATTTTGAGACCAGCCTGGCCAACATGGCAAAACCTTATCTCTGCTAAAAATACAAAAACTAGCCAGATGTGGTGGTGGGTACCTGTAATCCCACCTACTTGGGAGGCTGAGGGAGGAGAATCGTTTGAACCTGGAAGGCAGAAGTTGTGGTGAGCCAAGATCATGCCACTGCACTCCAGCCTGGGTGACAGAGCCAGACTCCATCTAAAAAAAAAAAAAAAATTGGAAAGGAAAATTTGCAAATGACATAATCTCGTACACAGAAAATCCTAAGAAATCCACTAAAAAAACTGTTAAAATTAATAACTAAGCTTATTAAGATAGCATAATATGAGATCAATATACAAAAATCAGTTTATTTCTATACACCTGCAATGGGTGATCCAAAAATTAAATTAAGAAAACAATTCCATTCACAATAACATCAAAAATAAAATACTTTTGAATAAACTTAACAAAAGAGAGTAAAATTTATACTCTGAAAACTAAAAAACATTATTAAAAGAAATTAAAGAAGATCTAAATAAATGGAAAGACATCCCACGTTCATGGATTGAAAGACTTGATATTGCCACAATGGCAGTCCTCCCCAAACTGATCTGCCGATTCAATGCACTCACTATCAGAATCCCAACTGATGTCTCTGTGGAAATTAAGAAGCTGATTCTGGAAGTCACACAGAATTGCAGGAAGCCCAGAATAGCCAAAACAATCTTGCAAAAGGAGAACAGAGCTGGAAGACTCACATTCTCTGATTTCAAGTCTTACTAAAAAGCAACAGTAATCAAAATAGTGTGGTACTTTCTTCATTATGGGATAGAATTGACAGTCTGGAAATAAACCCTCACATCTATGGTCAACTGATTTCCAACAAGGGTGCTGTGACCATTCAATAGGGAAACAGCAGTCTTTCAACAAATGGTGCTGGGACAGCTGGAGAGCCACCTGTGAAAAAATAAAATAAAATTGAACCCTTACCTCACACTATATATAAAAATTAGCAAAAATGAATGAAAGACCTAAATGTAAGATCTAAAACTATAAAATTCTTAGAAGACAACATAGGGATAAATTTTCATGACCTTAGATTTGACAAAGAATTATTTGATATGGCCAGGTATGGTGGCTCACGCCTGTAATCCCAGCACTTTGAAGGGCCAAGGTGGGGAGATCACCTGAGGTCAGGAGTTCAAGACCAGCCTGGCCAACATAGTGAAACCCTGTCTCTACTAAAAATACAAAAAATAGCCGGGTGTGGTGGCATGCACCTGTAGTCTCAGCTACTTGGAAGGCTGAGGCAGGAGAATCACTTGAACCCAGGAGGCGGAGGTTGCAGTGAGCCGAGACCATACCATTGCACTCCAGCCTGGGTAACAAAGTGAGACTCTGTCTCAAAAAAAAAAAAAGAATTCTTTGATATGACCCCAAAATTATAAGAAACACAAAAGAAAAAATAAATGCACTTCATCAAAATGTAAAACATTCATGCTTCAAAGGACACCATCAAGAAAGTGAAAAGACAATCTACAGAATAGGAAAAAATGTTTTCAAATCATGTATCTGAAAAGGGTGTCTAGAATATAGAAAGAATTCTTACAACTCAATAGCAAAAAGAGAAATAACCCAATTTTAAAGTGAGCTAAGTATCTGAATAGATATTTCTCCAAGGAAGATATACAGATGGCCAATAAACATGTTAAAAGATGTTAAACAGGGGTGGAGCCAAGATGGCCGAATAGCAACACCTCCAGTCTACAGCTCCCAGCGTGAGCAATGCAGAAGACGGGTGATTTCTGCATTTCCAACTGAGGTACCAGGTTCATCTCACTGGGGAGTGCCAGACAGTGGGTGCAGCACACCGTGTGTAAGCCAAAGCAGGCAAGAGTCAGGGAATTCCCAGGAAGCGCAAGGGTCAGGGAATTCCCTTTGCTAGTCAAAAAAAGGGGTGACAGACAGCACCTGGAAAATCGGGTCACTCCCACCCTAATACTACACTTTTCCAACAGGCTTACCAAACAGCACACCAGGAGATTATATCCCGCACATGGCTCAGAGGGTCCTAGGCCCATGGAGCCTCGCTCATTGCTAGCACAGCAGTCTGAGATCAAACTGCAAGGCAGCAGCGAGGCTCGGGGAGGGGGGCCCGCCGTTGCTCAGGCTTGAATAGGTAAACAAAGTGGCCAGGAAGCTCGAACTGGGTGGAACCCACCACAGCTCAAGGCCTGCCTGCCTCTGTAGGCTCCACCTCCGGGGGCAGGGCACAGACAAACAAAAGACAGCAATAACCTCTGCAGACTTAAATGTCCCGGTCTGACAGCTTTGAAGACAGTAGTGGTTCTCCTAGCATGCAGCTTGAGATCTGAGAACAGGCAGACCACCTCCTCAAGTGGGTCCCTGACCCCCAAGTAGCCTAACTAGGAGGCACCCCCAAGTAGGGGCGGACTGACACCTCACACGGCCGGGTACTCCTCTGAAACAAAACTTCCAGAAGAACAATCAGGCAGCAGCATTTGCAGTTCACCAATATCTGCTGTTCTGCAGCCACCGCTGCTGATACCCAGGCAAACAGGGTCTGGAGTGGACCTCCAGTAAACTCCAACAAACCTGCAGGTGAGGGTCCTGACTGTTAGAAGGAAAACTAACAAACAGAAAGGACATCCACACCAAAAACCCATCTGTACGTCACCATCATCAAAGACCAAAGGTAGATAAAACCACAAAGACGGGCAAAAAACAGAGCAGAAAAACCGGAAACTCTAAAAATCAGAGTGCCTCTCCTCCTCCAAAGGAACGCAGCTCCTCACCAGCAACGGAACAAAGCTGGATGGAGAATGACTTTGACGAGTTGAGAGAGGAAGGCTTCAGAAGATCACACTACTCTGAACTAAAGGAGGAAGTTCAAACCAATGGCAAAGAAGTTAAAAACTTTGAAAAACAATTAGACAAATGGATAACTAGAATAACCAATGCAGAGAAGTCCTTAAAGGACCTGATGGAGCTGAAAACCACGGCACGAGAACTACGTGACGAATGCACAAGCCTCAGTAGCCAATGTGATCAACTGGAAGAAAGGGTATCAGCGATGGAAGACAAAATGAATGAAATGGAGTGTGAAGAGAAGTTTACAGAAAAAAGAATAAAAAGAAACGAACAAAGCCTCCAAGAAATATGGGACTATGTGAAAAGACAAAATCTGCGTCTAATTGGTGCACCTGAAAGTGACTGGGAGAATGGAACCAAGTTGGAAAACACTCTGCAGGATATTATCCAGGAGAACTTCCCCAATCTAGCAGGGCAGGCCAACATTCAAATTCAGGAAATACAGAGTGCCATAAAGATATTCCTCGAGAAGAGCAACTCCAAGACACATAATTGTCAGATTCACCAAAGGTGAAATGAAGGGGAAAATGTTAAGGGCAGCCAGAGAGAAAGGTTGGGTTACCCACAAAGGGAAGCCCATCAGACTAACAGCTGATCTCTTGGCAGAAACTCTACAAGCCAGAAGGGAGTGGGGGCCAATATTCAACATTCTTAAAGAAAAGAATTTTCAACCCAGAATTTCATATCCAGCCAAACTAAGCTTCATAAGTGAAGGAGAAATAAAATACTTTACAGACAAACAAATGCTGAGAGATTTTGTCACCACCAGGCCTGCCCTAAAAGAGCTCCTGAAGGAAGCACTAAACATGGAAAGGAATAACCGGTACCAGCCACTGCAAAAACATGCCAAATTGTAAAGACCATCAAGGCTAGGAAGAAACTGCATCAACTAACAAGCAAAATAACCAGCTAACATCATAATGACAGGATCAAATTCACACATAACAATACTAACCTCAAATGTAAATGCGCTAAATGCTCCAATTAAAAGGCACAGACTGGCAAATTGGATAAAAAGTCAAGACCCATCAGTGTGCTGTATTCAGGAAACCCATCTTACATGCAGAGACACACATAGGCTCAAAATAAAGGGATGGAGGAAGATCTACCAAGCAAATGGAAAACAAAAAAGGGCAGGGGTTGCAATCCTAGTCTCGGATAAAACAGACTTTAAACCAACAAACATCAAAAGAGACAAAGAAGGCCATTACATAATGGTAAAGGGATCAATTCAACAAGAAGAACTAACTATCCTAAATATATATGCACCCAATACAGGAGCACCCAGATTCATAAAGCAAGTCCTTAGTGACTTACAAAGAGACTTAGACTCCCACACAATAATAATGGGAGACTTTAACACCCCACTGTCAACATTAGACAGATCAACGAGACAGAAAGTTAACAAGGATATCCAGGAATTGAACTCAGCTCTGCACCAAGCAGACCTAATAGACATCTACAGAACTCTCCACCCCAAATCAACAGAATATACATTCTTTTCAGCACCACACCACACCTATTCCAAAATTGACCACATAGTTGGAAGTAAAGCACTTCTCAGCAAATGTAAAGGAACAGAAATTATAACAAACTGTCTCTCAGACCATGGTGCAGTCAAACTAGAACTCAGGATTAAGAAACTCACTCAAAACCGCTCAACTACTTGGAAACTGAACAACCTGCTCCTGAATGACTACTGGGTACATAACGAAATGAAGGCAGAAATAAAGATGTTCTTTGAAACCAATGAGACCAAAGACACAACACACCAGAATCTCTGGGACACATTCAAAGCAGTGTGTAGAGGGAAATTTATAGCACTAAATGCCCACAAGAGAAAGCAGGAAAGATCTAAAATTGACACCCTAACATCACAATTAAAAGAACTACAGAAGCAAGAGCAAACACATTCAAAAGCTAGCAGAAGGCAAGAAATAATGAAGATCAGAGCAGAACTGAAGGAAATAGAGACACAAAAAGACCCTTCAAAAAATTAATGAATCCAGGAGCTGGTTTTTTGAAAAGATCAACAAAATTGTTAGACCGCTAGCAAGACTAACAAAGAAGAAAAGAGAGAAGAATCAAATAGACGCAATAAAAAATGACAAAGGGGATATCACCACTGATCTCACAGAAATACAAACTACCATCAGAGAATACTATAAACACCTCTACGCAAATAAACTAGAAAATCTAGAAGAAATGGATAAATTCCTCAACACATACACTCTCCCAAGACCAAACAAGGAAGAAGTTGAATCTCTGAATAGACCAATAACAGGCTCTGAAATTGAGGCAATAATTAATAGCTTACCAACCAAAAAAAGTCCAGGACCAGATGGATGCACAGCCAAATTCTACCAGAGGTACAAGGAGGAGCTGGTACCATTCCTTCTGAAACTATTCCAATCAATAGAAAAAGAGGGAATCCTCTCTAACACATTTTATGAGGCCAGCATCATCCTGATACCAAAGCCTGGCAGAGACACAACAAAAAAAGAGAATTTTAGACCAATATCCCTGATGAACATTGATGCAAAAATCCTCAATAAAATACTGGCAAATCGAATCCAGCAACACATCAAAAAGCTTATCCACCATGATCAAGTGGGCTTCATCCCTGGGATGCAATAAACGTAATCAATAAACGTAATCCAGCACATAAACAGAACCAAAGACAAAAACCACATGATTATCTCAATAGATGCAGAAAAGGCCTTTGACAAAATTCAACAACTCTTCATGCTAAAAACTCTCAATAAGTTAGGTATTGATGGGACGTATCTCAAAATAATAAGAGCTATCTATGACAAACCTACAGCCAATATCATACTGAATGGACAAAAACTGGAAGCATTCCCTTTGAAAACTGGCACAAGACAGGATGCCCTCTCTCACCACTCCTACTCAACACAGTGTCGGAAGTTCAGGCCAGGGCAATCAGGCAGGAGAAGGAAATAAAGGGCATTCAGTTCGGAAAAGAGGAAGTCAAATTGTCCCTGTTTGCAGATGATGTGATTGTATATCTAGAAAACCCCATCGTCTCAGCCCAACTTCTCCTTAAGCTGATAGGCAACTTCAGCAAAGTCTCAGGATACAAAATCAATGTGCAAAAATCACAAGCATTCTTATACACCAATAACAAACAGAGAGCCAAATCATGAGTGAACTCCCAGAGAGAATAAAATAGAGAACAAAATAGCTAGGAATCCAACTTCAAAGAGAATAAAATAGCTAGGAATCCAACTTACAAGGGATGTGAAGGACCTCTTCAAGGAGAACTACAAACCACTGCTCAATGAAATAAAAGAGGATACAAACAAATGGAAGAACATTCCATGCTCATGGGTAGGAAGAATCAATATCATGAAAATGGCCATACTGCCCAAGGTAATTTATAGATTCAATGCCATCCCCATCAAGCTACCAATTACTTTCTTCACAGAATTGGAAAAAAACTACTTTAAAGTTCATATGGAACCAAAAAAGAGCCCACATTGCCAAGTCAATCCTAAGGCAAAAGAACAAAGCTGGAGGCATCACGCTACCTGACTTCAAACTATACTACAAGGCTACAGTAACCAAAACAGCATGGTACTGGTACCAAAACAGAGATATAGACCAATGGAACAGAACAGAGCCCTCAGAAATAATGCCTCATATCTACAACTATCTGATCTTTGATAAACCTGACAAAAACAAGAAATGGGGAAAGGAATCCCTATTTAATAAATGGTGCTGGGAAAACTGGCTAGCCATATGTAGAAAGCTGAAACTGGATCCCTTCCTTACACCTTATACAAAAATTAATTCAGGATGGATTAAAGACTTACGTGTTAGACCTAAAACCATAAAAACCCTAGAAGAAAACCTAGGCAATACCATTCAGGACATAGGCATGGGCAAGGACTTCATGTCTAAAACACCAAAAGCAATGGCAACAAAAGCCAAAATTGACAAATGGGATCTAATTAAACTAAAGAGCTTCTGCACAGCAAAAGAAGCCACCATCAGAGTGAACAGGCAACCTACAGAATGGGAGAAAATTTTTGCAACCTACTCATCTGACAAAGGGCTAATATCCAGAATCTACAAAGAACTCAAACAAATTTACAAGAAAAAAACAAACAACCCCATCAAAAAGTGGGCGAAGGACATGAACAGACACTTCTCAAAAGAAGACATTTATGCAGCCAAAAAACACATGAAAAAATGCTCATCATCACTGGCCATCAGAGAACTGCAAATCAAAACCACAATGAGATACCATCTCACACCAGTTAGAATGGCAATCATTAAAAAGTCAGGAAACAACAGGTGCTGGAGAGGATGTGGAAAAATAGGAACACTTAACACTGTTGGTGGGACTGTAAACTAGTTCAACCATTGTGGAAGTCAGTGTGGCAATTTCTCAGGGATCTAGAACTAGAAATACCATTTGACCCAGCCATCCCATTACTGGGTATATACCCAAAGGATTATAAATCATGCTGCTATAAAGACACATGTACACGTATGTTTATTGCGGCACTATTCACAATAGCAAAGACTTGGAGCCAACCCAAATGTCCAACAATGATAGACTGGATTAAGAAAATGTGGCACATATACACCATGGAATACTATGCAGCCATAAAAAAGGATGAGTTCATGTCCTTTGTAGGGACATGGATGAAGCTGGAAACCATCATTCTCAGCAAACTATCGCATGGACAAAAAACCAAACGCCGCATGTTTTCACTCATAGGTGGGAATTGAACAATGAGAACACATGGACACAGGAAGGGGGGAACATCACACACTGGGGACTGCTGTGGGGTGGGGGAAGGGGGGAGGGATAGCATTAGGTGATATACCTAATGCTAAATGATGAGTTAATGGGTGCAGCACACCAACATGGTACATGTATACATATGTAACAAACGTGCACGTTGTGCACATGTACCCTAGAACTTTAATAATAATAATAATAAAAAGATGCTAAACATCACTTATCACTAGGAAAATGCAAATGAAAACTACCGTGAGATACCACTTCAAAGCCATCAGGATGGCTAATATCAAAACAGCAGAAAATGAAGCCAGGCACAGGTGGTTCATCCCTGTAATCCCAGCACTTTGGGAGGCCAAGGCAGGTGGATCACTTGAGGTCAGGAGTTTGAGACCAGCCTGGCCAACATGGTGAAACCCCATCTCTACTAAAAATACAAAAATTAGCTGGGCATGGTGGTGGGCACCTGTAGTCCCAGCTACTCAGGAGGCTGAGGCAGGAGAATCACTTGAGCATGGGAGGCGGAGGTTGCGGTGAGCTGAGATCGCACCACTGCACTGCAGCTTGGGCAACAGAGTGAAACCCTGTCTCAAAAAAAAAAAAAAAACAGCAGAAAATGACAAGTGTTTGCAAGGATGTAGAGCAATCAGAGCCCTAATGCACTGATGATGGGAATGTAAAATGATACAACCACTGTAGAAAACAATATGGTGGTTCCTCAAAACATTAGAGGTAATTCACATAGAGCTACCACATGATCTAGCAATTCCACTTCTGGATATATGCAAATAGAAATGAAAAGCAGGGACTCAGATATTTACACGCCCATGTTCACAGCAGCACTGCTCACAATATCCAGACGGCGGAAGCCACTCAAGTGTCCACTGACAGATGTAAGCAAAATGTGGCCCATTCATACAATGGAATATTATTCATTCATAAAAAGGAAAGAAATTCAGACACATGCTACAATATGGAGGGACTCTAAGGACATTATGTTAAGCGAAATAAGCCACTCACAAAAAGACAAATACTCTGTGATGCCAGTCAGATGAGATACTAATGTTTACAGCAGTCAAGTTCACGGAGACAGAAGTAGAATGGTGGGTGCCAGGGGCTGGTGGGAGGCGAATGGGGAGTTCGTGCCTAATAGGGACAGAGTTTCCTTTTGAAAAGATGAGAAAGTTCTGGAGATGGATGGTGGTGATGGTTGCAAACTCACTTAATGCCACTGAACTGTATATTTTTAAATGGTTTAAATGGTAGATTTAATGCTATGTATATTTACTACATTTATTTTTTTTTTGAGACAAGGTCTCAATCTGTCACCCAGGCTGGAGTGCAGTGGTGCAATCACGGCTCACTGCAACCCCAACCTCCTGGGCCCAAGCGATCCTCTCGCCTCCACCCTCTAAGCAGCTGGGACTACAGGTGCACAACCATACCTGACTTTTTTTTTTTTTAGTAGAGATGGGGTCTCACTTTGTTGCCCAAGACAGTCTCAAATTTCTGGTTTCAAGCAATCTTCCCAGCTTGGCCTCCCAAAGCACTGGGATTACAGGCATGGACCACCAAACCAGGCCCTTTACTTCAATTTTTAAAAATAAAAATAAAAGGAATAAAGCACAGGCACGTGCTATGACGCAGGTGAACCTTAAAGCCACGATGAGGAGGGCCCCCGGCATGCAGGTGCCCATGCTGTATGATCCCATTCTCCAGAAAGTCCCCAGAACCCACAACTCATGGGGACAGAAAGCCGATGAGGGGTTGTTGAGGGCTGGAGTTGGGTGCGGGGTTAGGGGCATGGCCACTAAAGGATGCAAGGTGTCTTTTCAAGCTGATGAAAATGCTCTCAAATCAACAGTGCTGATAACTACACGTGTCTGTCTGTGAATCATTGAACTGTATGTTTTTAAATGGTGGATTGTATTCTATGTGAATTACAGCTCAGTAAGGTTGATTATAAAAAGAGAAAAGCGTGTGAGGCTTGCCAAGGCGATGCTAACCGGGGCCTGGACGTGTTCACGTGGGACAGGCCAGTCCCTTGCAGACCCCCACAACCGCCAGCCCACCACTCACCTCTTCTTCCCTTCACCAGCCTGTCTCGAGCCCCGGCCACGTGTACCCTGAAATACTCCAGGCCATGCGGACAGAGACTCCCTGATGATGGGGCTCTAATGATTAAGGATTAACCATTCAAGGAGCAAATGAGTTTAACAATTAAAGGTTGGATCACCACCACAGCAAGATGTCAGGTTAAGCCAGAAGTTTCAAATCTTCCTAGAAAAAACACAAAGTATATATGTATTTCAAACACCTAATGCTGTAGAGTTGAGGGCAAGGAGGGGTGTTGTCATACCCTTGGGGAAGGTCCCTGTCTGTGACACTTTCCGAGAGGGTGAAAACTCCTGGGAACATCGGCACGGAGGCTTCGCCGGCTTCACATTTGCCTTCAGACCTGTGCCCCACACACCAAAACCAAGGGCGTCCGGTCAGCTCAGGCCGCCTGGGTGGCTCGAAGGGCACACTCTGCTGGAGGCTGGAAGTCCAAGATGGAGGGGACCGCAGATTCAGTTCCTGGTGAGGGCCAGATTCCCAGCTCCAGACAACTGCCTTCTCGCTGTGACCCACAGGCTGGGAGAGGGAGCTCTGGCATCTCTTCCTCTTACAGGACACAGGGCACTGATCCCCTCATGAGGTCCCAGCCTCATCTGAAGCTTGACACCCCCCAGTACCATCACACTGGGGACTCAGGCCTCAGCAGGTGGAATCTGGGGACACACTCGGGTGATGACAGAGGGGAACAGGGCGAGGGGTAGAAGGGTTAGGCCCTCTGGACCACGACCCAGGGGGACCCCCACAGCCAATACAGAGCCCGTCAGGGAGTATTGGGTGGCTGAGGACTTGGGGGAGGCAGTGGGTTTCGGGGGCTCCTGTTCTGCTCCTTCCACAGCTTCTGCATCCAGCAGAGGCCTCAGGACCAGGTGCCCACCACGGACTTTTCCAATGCTAGCAGGTGAAATGGTGGAGACAGAGCATTTAGAATGAGGAAGCCCAGGCAGGTGCCCACTGCCCCCAGGTCCCTGCCCCGAAGCCTTTGCCTGCAGCCGCTCAGCTTCTCCCTCGGGAGCCACCCGCCCCAGAGCCCCACAGGGCTGGGCTCCCGGTGTGAAGGCAGAGGATCCAAGTGGACTCGGGGGAGGCCAGCCTGCAAGGGCCCTGCCCAAAGTCAGCTGGGACCCCACAGCCCCCACCCCCTGCAGCCCCGGCCTCCAGAGGGTTGACCCTGGTGAGAGAGGCTTCGTTCTGGTGATGCCTAGTTTGGGCTTTTCATAAAGGGCATTTTGTCATTGATTTTGCTGCCTTTTCAACACTTCCATTTGCCTTTAATTTTCCATTTAAGAAACAGCAGGATCTAGAGAAAGTTAATTATTGAACAGCATCAGCATTTAAAAAGAAAATTTTAAATAATTAAAAATACTCAAATCTCTCCTCCCCTCCACCCTTAGGGTCTCAGGGCTTAAACAGCAAGAAAAAGCCAAACAGGGGGAAAAAGTCTGTACTCAGTCCTCCCCAGCTGCCGCTGCCTGAGCTTCCCCTGCAGTTTCCCCGCCTTGGGAGGTGCCCCAGCCTCCATCCCCTTCGCACCTCTTGCACGGCTAGCTTGGCCACCGCAGCAAAACCCCACAGGCGGGGTCTCCAACAGCGGATATTTCTTTCTCACGGTGGAGGCTAGAAGATCAAGATCAAGGTGTGCGCAGGGCCGGTTCCTCCTAAGGTCTCTCTCCTAGGCCTGCAGAGGCCGTCTCCACCACGGTCCTCCCTGGGCCATCCTCTGCACACATCTGTGTCTTTATGTCTCCTTTTGTAAGGACCCAGTCAGAGCGGGTCAGGACCATCGTACCGCCTCCTTGTATTTTAATGACCGATGTAAAGGCCTGCCCTCCAGACACAGCCTCCTGGGGACGGGGCTTCAACATAAGAGCTGGGCGCAGGTCAGCCTGTCATAGCTCCCATCCCCTTGGCCTCAGCACGTGTGGTGACCTGAAGGACGGAGACCCTACCACCACCCTGCGGCCACCCGGGAGCCAAGTCCACAGGTGGGGCCACCCCTGAGCAGCACTCGCCAACATCTGGGCTTTGGGTGTGTATATTACACTTTGGGAAAGAGATAAAAAGCAAACAGACGTGGGCCAGACCAGGGTCCCCAGTTCGCCAAGGTGGTGGTTGTCTGAGTTTGGGCCGTGGTCCTGGGGCAAACACTGCCGCTGGCTCTGCCTCGCTGCTGTGCCCTGGGGGAGTGCGACCCCCACCTGTCTTGGCTCTGCAGATGGCCAGCGGGGAGCCCTTCAGGGGGACTCTCCTCTACTGCAGAGACCACGGGTACGGTCACGAGGGCCTCGCTGCAGCCCCCAGACACCTGGCCTGGGCACCCCCACCCTGAAGATGATGTCAGGCTGTGTGACTAAGGGCTTCTTTCTGGGCTCAGCCCCCCGACTTCCCTCCAACGCCTTTCCCCTTAGACCCTCGCAGACGCTCCCCTGGCCTGCCCTTGCCCTATGCTGTTTGTCTTGGTCAGCATCCTAGTGACCACATTATTTCATGACTTTTAATTAAATAACAGTGTAAGTTAAAACTGAAGAAGGATCTCACCCACTTAACCCTGTCTTAAACTATCTGCAGCAGCCTATTTAAATGACCACAGAGAAGTCAATACTGTTTGCACTCAGCTGTTCTTACTTGCCTCCCACTTTTTAGCAAGCTGTGTCCTGCGCACCCTGACAGCACATGGGAGGTTACGGGGGTCTGGGCAGCCCAGGTCACTCTACAGTGGGTTCCGTCAGGAGAGTTATGATGTGCAGAGGCCACCGAGGTGAGGGACAAACGCACGGGCAGCGGCTCTGCGAGCCACGGAGGGCCAGGGTCCGGGCAGTGATGGGGCTGCAGGGGCTCCGAGGAGGGCAGAGGCTGCAGGGAGGCAGCACTCTGGGCTGTCCAGGGTGGGAAGTGATGTTGCCACGGGGTCCTCAACCCAAAAGAAGGAGGCACACGGAGGGAGAGTCCTAGTTGGAGTGAGGCTGCGGCTCCTCGGGAACACATGTGCCTGTGATCCTGGGAATCAAGCGTCTACCAGACAGACAGCGAGTCAGCCCTGCTGGGTCACAGGTCCAGCAAGAAGCCCTTGGGCCCTTGAAGACAGCGGAGGGGGGTCCTGCGTGCAGCTGGCACCTTCCCGCAGACATGCTGAGCCCTACAGCCCACGTGCGGATGGCGTGTTACACAGTCTAGCCCCGGGTCAGGGTCGGGGGGCGGTGGTTGAGACTGGGGTCTTGGGACTGGACACACCTAAGGGTGTGTGAGTTTCCTGAGCCTGCTGAAATGAATGCCCACAAGCTCGGGGGCTGAAGACAGCAGGAGTCTGTCCCCAACAGCGGGGGTCCCCAACCCCGGCCAAAGACCAGTGCGGGCCCGTGGCGTGTTGGGAGCCAGCGTACAGCAGGAGGTGAGTGGCGGTACCGCAAGCATTAGAGCCTGAGCTCCGCCTCCCGGCAGACCAGCTGCAGCACTGGAGTCTCACAGGGGAGAGAACCCCATTGTGAAATGCACGTGCAAGGGACCCAGGTTCCACCTCCTTATGAAAATCCAATGCCTGATGATCTGAGGTGGAGCAGTTTCATCCCGGAACCATCCCTCTGCCAACTCCATCCGTGGAAAAATTTTCCACCAAACTGGTCCTTGATGCCAAAAATGTTGGGGACCACCCTGCTCTACAGCTCTAGGGGCCAAAGGTCTGGCCCAGGGCTCCCCAGGCTGAAGTCGCAGTGTCTCGGGGCTGGGTCCTTCCAGAAGCTTCGGGGAGAATCTGTTTCCAGCCCTTTTCAACTTCTCGAAGCTGCCCTTTCCCCAGCTTGGGGCTCCTCCTGCCTCCCGAGCCAGCAGCGGTGGCCGAATCTCTCACCGGCGTCTGGGACTCCCCCTCCCTGTGCCTCCTTCCGTCGGCTTTGAGGACCCTGCGACTACATCAGTCACCGCCCGGAAAGTCCACCGCAGACGCTACGCCAGGTGCAGCCCGGAATAGCCCACCACGGACTGTACGTCAGGTGCCCACGTGGAACAGCCCACCACAGATGCTACACCAGGCACCCGCGTGGAACAGCCCACCACAGATGCTACACCAGGCGCCCGCGTGGAACAGCCCACCCCAGACGCCACGTCAGGCGCCCGCGTGGAACAGCCCACCACAGACGCTACGTCAGGCGCCCGCGTGGAACAGCCCACCACAGACGCTATGTCAGGCGCCCGCGTGGAACAGCCCACCACAGACGCCACACCAGGCGCCCGCGTGGAACAGCCCACCACAGACGCTACGCCAAGCGCCCGCGTGGAACAGCCCACCCCAGACGCTACGTCAGGCGCCCGCGTGGAACAGCCCACCACAGACGCTACGTCAGGCGCCCGCGTGGAACAGCCCACCACAGACGCTACGTCAGGCGCCCGCGTGGAACAGCCCACCACAGACGCTACGTCAGGCGCCCGCGTGGAACAGCCCACCACAGACGCTACACCAGGCGCCCGCGTGGAACAGCCCACCACAGACACTACATCAGGCGCCCGCGTGGAACAGCCCACCACAGACGCTACGCCAGGCGCCTGCGTGGAACAGCCCACCACAGACGCTACACCAGGCGCCCACATGGAACAGCCCACCACAGACGCTACACCAGGTGCCCACGTGGAACAGCCCACCACAGACGCTACGCCAGGCGCCCACGTGGAACAGCCCACCACAGACACTACATCAGGCGCCCGCGTGGAACAGCCCACCACAGACGCTACGCCAGGCGCCCGCGTGGAACAGCCCACCACAGACGCTACACCAGGCGCCCACATGGAACAGCCCACCACAGACGCTACGCCAAGCGCCCGCGTGGAACAGCCCACCACAGACGCTACACCAGGTGCCCACGTGGAACAGCCCACCACAGACGCTACGCCAGGCGCCCGCGTGGAACAGCCCACCACAGACGCTACACCAGGCGCCCACGTGGAACAGCCCACCCCAGACGCTACGCCAAGCGCCCGCGTGGAACAGCCCACCCCAGACGCTACGTCAGGCGCCCGCGTGGAACAGCCCAGCACAGACACTACATCAGGCGCCCGCGTGGAACAGCCCACCACAGACGCTACACCAGGCGCCCACGTGGAACAGCCCACCACAGACACTACATCAGGCGCCCACGTGGAACAGCCCACCACAGACGCTACGTCAGGCGCCCGCGTGGAACAGCCCACCACAGACGCTACACCAGGCGCCCACGTGGAACAGCCCAGCACAGACACTACATCAGGCGCCCGCGTGGAACAGCCCACCCCAGACACTACATCAGGCGCCCGCGTGGAACAGCCCACCACAGACTGTACGTCAGGCGCCCGCGTGGAACAGCCCACCACAGACGCTACATCAGGCGCCCGCGTGGAACAGCCCACCCCAGACACTACATCAGGCGCCCGCGTGGAACAGCCCACCACAGACTGTACGTCAGGCGCCCGCGTGGAACAGCCCACCACAGACGCTACATCAGGCGCCCGCGTGGAACAGCCCAGCACAGACACTACATCAGGCGCCCGCGTGGAACAGCCCACCACAGACGCTACACCAGGCGCCCACGTGGAACAGCCCAGCACAGACACTACATCAGGCGCCCGCGTGGAACAGCCCACCACAGACGCTACACCAGGCGCCCACGTGGAACAGCCCACCACAGACGCTACACCAGGCGCCCACGTGGAACAGCCCAGCACAGACACTACATCAGGCGCCCACGTGGAACAGCCCACCACAGACGCTACGTCAGGCGCCCGCGTGGAACAGCCCACCACAGACGCTATGTCAGGCGCCCGCGTGGAACAGCCCACCACAGACGCTACACCAGGCGCCCACGTGGAACAGCCCACCCCAGACACTACATCAGGCGCCCGCGTGGAACAGCCCACCACAGACGCTATGTCAGGCGCCCGCGTGGAACAGCCCACCACAGACGCTACACCAGGCGCCCACGTGGAACAGCCCACCCCAGACACTACATCAGGCGCCCACGTGGAACAGCCCACCACAGACTGTACGTCAGGCGCCCGCGTGGAACAGCCCACCACAGACGCTACACCAGGCGCCCACGTGGAACAGCCCACCCCAGACGCTACGTCAGGCGCCCGCGTGGAACAGCCCACCACAGACGCTACGCCAGGCACCCGCGTGGAACAGCCCACCACAGACACTACATCAGGCGCCCGCGTGGAACAGCCCACCACAGACGCTACGCCAAGCGCCCGCGTGGAACAGCCCACCCCAGACGCTACGTCAGGCACCCGCGTGGAACAGCCCACCACAGACACTACATCAGGCGCCCGCGTGGAACAGCCCACCACAGACGCTACGTCAGGCGCCCGCCCGGAACAGCCCACCCCAGACGCTACGTCAGGCGCCCGCGTGGAACAGCCCACCACAGACGCTACGTCAGGCGCCCGCGTGGAACAGCCCACCACAGACACTACATCAGGCGCCCGCGTGGAACAGCCCACCACAGACGCTACACCAGGCGCCCACGTGGAACAGCCCACCACAGACGCTACGTCAGGCGCCCGCCCGGAACAGCCCACCCCAGACGCTACGTCAGGCGCCCGCGTGGAACAGCCCACCACAGACACTACATCAGGCGCCCGCGTGGAACAGCCCACCCCAGACGCTACGTCAGGCGCCCGCGTGGAACAGCCCACCACAGACACTACACCAGGCGCCCACGTGGAACAGCCCAGCACAGACACTACATCAGGCGCCCGCGTGGAACAGCCCACCACAGACGCTACACCAGGCGCCCACGTGGAACAGCCCACCACAGACGCTACACCAGGCGCCCACGTGGAACAGCCCAGCACAGACACTACATCAGGCGCCCACGTGGAACAGCCCACCACAGACGCTACGTCAGGCGCCCGCGTGGAACAGCCCACCACAGACGCTATGTCAGGCGCCCGCGTGGAACAGCCCACCACAGACGCTACACCAGGCGCCCACGTGGAACAGCCCACCCCAGACACTACATCAGGCGCCCGCGTGGAACAGCCCACCACAGACGCTATGTCAGGCGCCCGCGTGGAACAGCCCACCACAGACGCTACACCAGGCGCCCACGTGGAACAGCCCACCCCAGACACTACATCAGGCGCCCACGTGGAACAGCCCACCACAGACTGTACGTCAGGCGCCCGCGTGGAACAGCCCACCACAGACGCTACACCAGGCGCCCACGTGGAACAGCCCACCCCAGACGCTACGTCAGGCGCCCGCGTGGAACAGCCCACCACAGACGCTACGCCAGGCACCCGCGTGGAACAGCCCACCACAGACACTACATCAGGCGCCCGCGTGGAACAGCCCACCACAGACGCTACGCCAAGCGCCCGCGTGGAACAGCCCACCCCAGACGCTACGTCAGGCACCCGCGTGGAACAGCCCACCACAGACACTACATCAGGCGCCCGCGTGGAACAGCCCACCACAGACGCTACGTCAGGCGCCCGCCCGGAACAGCCCACCCCAGACGCTACGTCAGGCGCCCGCGTGGAACAGCCCACCACAGACGCTACGTCAGGCGCCCGCGTGGAACAGCCCACCACAGACACTACATCAGGCGCCCGCGTGGAACAGCCCACCACAGACGCTACACCAGGCGCCCACGTGGAACAGCCCACCACAGACGCTACGTCAGGCGCCCGCCCGGAACAGCCCACCCCAGACGCTACGTCAGGCGCCCGCGTGGAACAGCCCACCACAGACACTACATCAGGCGCCCGCGTGGAACAGCCCACCCCAGACGCTACGTCAGGCGCCCGCGTGGAACAGCCCACCCCAGACGCTACGTCAGGCGCCCGCGTGGAACAGCCCACCACAGACGCTACACCAGGCGCCCACGTGGAACAGCCCACCCCAGACGCTACGTCAGGCGCCCGCGTGGAACAGCCCACCACAGACGCTACGTCAGGCGCCCGCGTGGAACAGCCCACCACAGACACTACATCAGGCGCCCGCGTGGAACAGCCCAGCACAGACGCTACATCAGGTGCCGCCCCGAACAGCCTGCCACAGGCCCCTCTCTCAGGGTCGGCTGAGGAGCGGCCCCTGTTCCCTCTTCCGTGAAACACGACTTGCTCTCAGGTTCTGGGGATGAGACGTGATCGTCATCAGGGCCATTACTCTGCGGTCCACAGTGGAGGGTCTGGAGTCCACCACCTCTAACCCCCGTGAGCCTGGCAGGCTCTTCTCTCTAAAGCCCAGATTTCTTCATCTATGCAACGAGCGTGGGGGATTTAGAGAGGCTGCTGAATATCACCCCGGCTTCCTTAGCCTTTGGAAGTGGAACTGTGTGCACAGCCTCGCAGCAAGCCTGCCTCCCGCCCGACAAGGCCTTTCTGCTCTGAGTTCCAATTTATGGTGACCCCGTTTCTGGGCTCTGTGCGTGCCCAGAGTGGGAGCTCCAGTGGGCAGGGCCACCCACCTGTCCCGGGCACCTGAAACCCAGCCAGGTGCATGGGGAACTGTGTGCTTGGGTTTTTTTTATCTCTGTCCTGTAAATGGGACGTCTGAAGTTCAGCAGGTTAAGTCACCCCGCCCCCATCATCATGTTGTGCAAAGTGGAAGGTGGAACTGAAACCCAGGAGCCCCCCTCAGACCCTGCGGTCTTCCTGCGTCTTGCGGCCGGTGGGAGGGAGATGCTGGAGCCAGAGGAGGTCACCGCGGGTCAAGAGATCAGGGTGGGGTGATGCCCCAGGGTGACCACCACACAGAAACACCGCTGCCTTTTTTCAGAAAATAGATCCTTCCTTTAACTTTCTGGCATTCGGTGTGACCTCGTGTTGGTCATAAACAGAGCAGAACCAAGAATCCCACCAGCACAGACTGTGCCATGTTCAGGAGCTGCTGACAGTCAAGCCACGGCTGTGCGGCCCAGGCAGGCTCTGGCTGGGGAAGACAGTCGCCAGCACTGGCGGCAGGCCCTTCCATTACCTCCAGAGCCCACAGTGGAGGACAGGCGGGCGCGCAGCCGACGCTGCGGGCTCTAGGACTGTCTGATCCGACGGTCACACCCCTCACATCTGACCTGGGCTTCACAGCAAATACAGTCATCTTATTGTAAATTATTCTTATGTCGCATTAATCGGTTATTCAGCAAGGAAAGTGACATTGAGGAAGAAATGACATGGAACGTTTTTGGCCACAGAGAGAGATTTATTAAGAGGGTGATGCCAGAGAGGCCTCAGACCTTAGAGCCCCACTGAGGCTGACCAGTCATGACCTGGAGCCCAGGAGGGAGGGGACAGTGACAGAGATGCTGCCCTCCAACAACAGAGGTGCTCCCTGAAGGTGATGGTGATGAAGGTGCTCCTGGAGGTGATGGTGAAAGAGGTGTTCCCTGGAGGTAATGGAGGTGCTCTCTGGAGGTGACGGTTAAGGAAGTGCTCCTGGAGGTGATGATGAAAGAGATGCTCCCTGGAGGTGACGGTGATGGAGCTGCTCCCTGGAGGTGACAGCTAAGGAGGTACTCCTGGAGGTGATGGTGAAGGAGGTGCTCCTAGAGGTGACAGTGAAGGAGGTGCTCCCTGGAGGTGATGGTGATGGGGGTGCTTCTGGAGGTGATGGTGATTGAGGTGCTCCCTGGAGGTGATGGAGGTGCCCCTGGAGGTGACAGTGAAGGAGGTGATCCCTGGAGGTGATGGTGAGGGAGGTGCTCCTGGAAGTGACAGTGAAGGAGATGCTCCCTGGAGGTGATGGAGGTGCTGCTGGAAGTGATGGTGAAGGAGATGCTCCCTGGAGGTGATGGTGAGTGAGGTGCTCCTGGAAGTGACAGTGAAGGAGGTGCTCCCTGGAGGTGATGGTGAGTGAGGTGCTCCTGGAAGTGACAGTGAAGGAGGTGCTCCCTGGAGGTGATGGTGAGGGAGGTGCTCCTGGAAGTGACAGTGAAGGAGATGCTCCCTGGAGGTGATGGTGAAGGAGGTGCTCCTGGAAGTGACAGTGAAGGAGGTGCTCCCTGGAGGTGATGGTGAAGGAGGTGCTCCTGGAAGTGACAGTGAAGGAGGTGCTCCCTGGAGGTGAAGGTGATGGAGGTGCTCCTGGAAGTGACAGTGAAGGAGGTGCTCCCTGGAGGTGATGGTGAAGGAGGTGCTCCTGGAAGTGACAGTGAAGGAGGTGCTCCCTGGAGGTGAAGGTGATGGAGGTGCTCCCTGGAGGAGATGGAGGTGCTCCTGGAGGTGACGGTGAAGGAGGTGCTCCCTGGAGGTCATGGAGATGCTCCTGGAAGTGACGATGAAGGAGATGCTCCCTGGAGGTGATGGTGGTGGAGGTGTGGACGTGCTCCCTGGAGGTGATGGAAGTGCTCCTGGAGGCGACGGTGAAGGAGGTGCTCCTGGAGGTGATGGAGGTGCTCCTGGAGGTGACGATGAAGGAGGTGCTCCCTGGAGGTGACAGTGGTGGAGGCACTCCCTGGAGGTGATGGTGAAGGAGGTGCTCCTGGATGTGATGGTGATGGAGGTGTGGAGGTGCTCCCTGGAGGTGATGGAAGTGCTCCTGGAGGCGACGGTGAAGGAGGTGCTCCCTGGAGGTGATGGAGGTGCTCCCTGGAGGTGATGGAGGTGCTCTTGGAGGTGATGGTGAAGGAGGTGCTCCCTGGAGGTGATAGTGATGGAGGTGCTTCCTGGAGGTGGTGGTGAATACGGTGCTCCCTAGAGGTGACAGTGAAGGAGGTGCTCCCTGGAGAAGCCGAAGGCAGGCCTTGTCCCTCTAGCTACTTGGAGCCCCTAACACTGTCCTCAGTGCTGATGCTTTTGGTTGCTACCGGGCACTTTCTTTAGGACACAGGCTGAGGAGGGACAGGGATGCTGTCCCAGCAGCGTGAGCATCTCTCAGTAGCAAAGGTGACAAACCATTTCAGCTGGAGACGGAGATGAAGCTGCATATTTAAGGCCAAGGAGTCTGTGCTGTGTCGGGGGCACTCGCCCCTGCTGAGGAGCCACTGCTGAACCTGGGGCTTAGAGATGAGCCCTGAACCCAACTCCAAAGTCTGCAGGCTCCACGTGCTGCTGGGCCCCCAACAATGACGGGGCAGGAGCTTGGCTATAGCCGCTCAACGAGTGTGCGGGGCCTGGGACCATTCTAACAAACCGGGGGCTTAAAACAACAGAGGGTGCATCTCATGGTTCTGGAAGCCGGCATCTGAGGTCAAGGCGTCCGTGAGGCCATGCCCCTCCAAGGTGTGGAAGGCTCTTGGGGACCTCTCCTCACCTCACGACCCTCCCTGCATGCCTCACCTGCAGACGCCTCACTCCACTCTCTGCCTCTGTCACGTGGCCTCCATCCAAGGACATGAGGCAGTGATTGGGGCCCCCAACTCCAGGATGACTTCATCTGAGCCCAAATCCATCTGCAAAGACCCTCCTCCCAAACAGGGCGGCCCTTATGGGACCTGGGTTGGACTCAACCCTTCTTTTTGGAGACAAAATTCAACCCCAAACACTAGACCGGTGGGATTCCTACAACAACCCCATCCGGGAAAGGCCATGCCCTGCCCAGGGCCGAGAGCCAGCTCAGACTGGCCTCCAGCAAGGGCTGGACACATGGCTCTCACATCACCTCTAGTCCAAAACACGTGCTCCTTTCCCTCCAGCCATTCCCTGGAATCACCGCCCCCCACAGCTGTGAAGCCAGCATGGCTCAGGAGGGGAGGGGAAAGAAGAGGAGGGGAGGGGAAAAATGAGGAGGGGAGGGGAGGAAAGGACAGGGGAGAGGAGGGGAAGGATGGGGAGGGGAGAAGAGAGGAGAGGAGGGGAGGGGAAGGTGGGGCCAGACTGTGTGGTGGGCAAAGGAGGACTCGGGACACAATGAGAGAAAGGGCTCCATGGCCACCTTCCTAGACAGAGGCTTTCTCAGGAAACAGTCTGTAAAGTTAAATAAGACTCAGTCAGGCTGGACAACTGGGTGGGGGTAACGTGCTAGGGGCTGCCCGGGGCCAGAGTTGCTTCCTGATCCTGTCCCAGGAAGAGCCTGTGGTCCTGGACGTGCATGCATGTGCACACAGCATATGCATGTGTGTGTGTGGGTGTGCACAGTGAGCTGTGGGGGCTGTGACCATGAGGCACTGGCTTGGTTCCTCTGCACACTCCGGACACCGTCCCCTCTTCTGTGCAAGTGCAGCCCCTCAGGCAGAAGCCACCACCCCATCGTCGTCCAGAACATTTTTGGAACTTCATGTTTTAGGCAACGTCTTAGAAAACCCAGCCTCATTGTTGATTAGATTAAAGCTTTTCTGGGGGAGGGGGCAGCAGACTCTCACTGTGTTGCCCAGACTGGAGTGCAGTGGCATGATCTCAGCTCACTGCAGCCTCCACCTCCCGGGCTCAGGCAATTTTTTCACCTCAGCCTCCCAAGCAGCTGGGATTACACGCATGCACCACCACCCCTGGCTAATTTTTGTATTTTTTGTAGCGACAGGGTTTTGCCATGTTGCCCAAGCTAGGCTTGAACTCCTGAACTCAAGTGATCCACCCACCTCGGTCTCCCAAAGGTTGGAATTACAGGCATGAGCCACTTCACCCAGTCAGGTTAAAGCTATGTAAGTTAACTCTCTTGTGCCATCAAACATGTGAGTGTTACTTGCTCGACTCTACAAAATTAGATCCTTTTCTGGACACACATTCCTTATGCCTTCTGTAGAAATTCCTTCCGTGCTGAAAAAGATGTGTTTTCAACCATAAACAACTGAAAAACAAGGAAGAATTGCAAGTGCCCCACCAGGCTCTGTCACAGCCGCTTAACGTGAGCAGCATGAACTCGTGAAACAGAAATCATTTCTGTGCCGTTAGAATCAACTGTAGGAAGGAGACAGGATTGAGTTTGGAAATTTCTGAAACTGTTGGTAACGAGTTCATCACCGGTCACCACTGATGGCCAGAGACCAAGGGAAGCGAGCCGTGGGGGGCCACTCAGTGCTAACCGTCCCAGGCCACCTCCCACCCATTCTATCATTCCTTGCAAAGGTTCCTGTATTTTATAGCTTCAGTTTTCAATGTCTCTCCCATTATGTATCATACCAAATTCTGTGTAAGGACTTTTAAAATTCAAAGAACAACTGACTTGCATTAAATACACACAGACACACACACACACAGGCCCTTAGCAATGCTATATTTTAATTGACTATTCAATCACCCTTTAGGAATATTTTAGACATCAAATTCCATGCTGTATTGTGGCAGATAGAATTCATTGCCATTCATATCAAATTTAAAACTTAGATTGCTAATCTGTGTCCCTAAAAGTGGTAATAAAAGTATATATTTTAGAGCAATTACTTTTTCATCAAGGGATCTTATTTTATGAAATACTTGCTTGCCAAAAACCACAATTTACTTTTTACCATTTCATTTAACGATCTGACATTTGCGACATACCCTAATTAATTCTAACTCTGTCTAAACGGCTGTGATAAATATAACCCGTGCTGAAGAGATTGTAATGCCACTGGCAGATCTGTAGGGCCGGCAGAGGAAACATAGCAGGCAAGTGGCTGCCGTTGGGACGGGGCCTGCCATCTGATCCGACCGTAGAAGTTACATACGAAAATACGTAAACTGTAGAGATTACATATGAAAACAAAATCCCAGGGACCTAAGGCAGCCGCTTAATCTGAAATGGAATTGGTTGCCTTGTTCTTTTTTTTTTTTTGGTGTGTGTCTGTGTGTGTGTGTGTGTGTGTGTGTGTGTTTTTTTTTTTTTTTTGAGATGGAGTCTTGCTTTGTTGCCCAGGATGGAGCACAATGGTGCCATCTCCGCTCACTGCAACCTCCACCTCCCAGGTTCAAGCGATTTTCCTGCCTCAGCCTCCTGAGTAGCTGGGATTACAGGCACGTGCCACCACGCCTGGCTAATTTTTGTATTTTTAGTAGAGACAGGGTTTCACCATGTTGGCCAGGCTGGTCTCAAACTCCTGACCTCAGGTGATCCACCTGCCTCAGCCTCCCAAAGTGCTGGAATTACAGGCGTGAGCCACTGCGCCCGGCCTACAATCACCTCATTCCTTATGAAATATATTTGACTGGCTGGATATTTATATTCTCCCATGATGCTTGGTACTTTAGCTAAGACTTTGTCAAGGCAGCTAATTTTTTTTTAATTTTTAATCTTTTTTTTTTTTTGAGACAGAGTCTTGTTCTGTTGCCCAGGCTGGAGTGCAGTGGTGCGATCTCCACTCACTGCAAGCTCTGCCTCCCGGGTTCACGCCGTTCTCCTGCCTCAGCCTCCCGAGTAGCTGGGACTACAGGTGCCCGCCACCTCGCCCGGCTAATTTTTTGTATTTTTAGTAGAGACAGGGTTTCACCATGTTCGCCAGGATGGTCTTGATCTCCTGACCTCGTGATCCGCCCGCCTCGGCCTCCCAAAGTACTGAGATTACAGGCGTGAGCCACCATGCCCGGCCCTTATTTTTAATTAAAATTAAAAGATTTTAAAACTGAGGAGCACGTAAAAGTGGGAACAATTAGTTTCTTTGTAGACTGTGCTCTTTTCTCCTCAATCTAGATGCTCCTAAGTCCAACAGAATTCCTAAATCTAGACGCTCAGGCAAACTGTAATGGTCTGGCCACCTCCACGCCTCACCCTCAGACACCAACAGGTGGGCGTGGGAGGACCGGCGGGGAGTAGGATCCTGGGGAGTCCTCCCCTTCCGGATGAAGCATCATTTTTACTACACGGAATGATGCTGGAGACCCTTTATCATCACCATACATTGCTATAACTCCAACAATAAACCCTCAGGTAAAAGGCTTAAAGCTAAGAAGAGTCACATGCATGAGTTAATTTGCATCCGCACTGAAACCCGTCTGTACCAGCATGATCTATCTTCCTGGATTGGCTGGCAACAGTGCTGGGTGCTCTGCGGTTTTCAGCTGCTGCTGTCTGGTTTGGGAGCATGGTTGTTGGGGATGAGGTGGAGACCTGGAGCTCACAGCAGCTTCTGCTGCTGCTCCTGCCCTTTAACGGGAATCGAGGGCACCACGGGAGGGGCTGAGGACTTCGCTCACGAGTATTATTAGGCTTGGGACAGTTTTGGCTTT
This sequence comes from Pan paniscus, assembly GCF_029289425.2. Taxonomy (NCBI): domain Eukaryota; kingdom Metazoa; phylum Chordata; class Mammalia; order Primates; family Hominidae; genus Pan; species Pan paniscus. The sequence goes on along the minus strand of NC_073255.2, from coordinate 193,880,404 downwards.
GAGTTTTTGTGTTTTCTCTTTTTATGTTATTTCTTCTTTACCTCGGTAATTTTTTACCTGATTTTGGTAACAAGTGGATAGGAAGCAAAGGGCCCTGGAATCGGGACGCCACACCCTTTGGCACTGCAGAGCGGTCATCGGTCTGGGTGAAAGCCACGCCTTCTGGTCTCTCCAAGCCAACTTTACTTATGAGGCCGTTCAACCACGCCTTGGAGAAACTGCTGATCACAAAAGTCTGGATTAAGGAAATGACTGCATGTTCTGACCAAAGCTTCAAAAAGCAACTCCAAGACAGGTGTTGTCAAGTGCCTCCCATTCGCTCCCCGGCTGCCAGGGTGGCTGACTTCAGCGGCTGTGCGATAGGTTTGGTGGCCCTGACCTTTCCTTGTACCACCACTTATGGGGGCGGTGCACGGTTCAGTGGGTTATGGGATTATTTTAGCCAGAAGGTGCTGAAAATATTAACAATAGATTTTATTGCTCTCTATTAGCCCAGAAGAACGCAAATTACCATTTATCAAATGTTATTTGAGTAAAAACTATAGAAATGTTTTTGGCATGGGAGTGTAGGGGGGAAAAAGTGACCTTGAACTTTTGGTAGAGCCTGATTTTATCATTTAAAATTGTGTGCTTGCGAAGCTTTTGATATGTCATTTAGAAGGTTGTGAGACTGGATGTTAACTGTTCAACAAGAAAAACTCCCCACTCTGCCTTAAACTAATTATTTTATTCCACCGATGGGACCGTGTAAGCACTCAGGCCCCTCACCCTTCAACTCGATTTTAGCCTTGATTAACCTGAACATAATTAAAATAAGACTAACGCCACTAGGTGGCCATGGGGGTGTGGGGGTGCATGTGTGGGTGGGTGACTTCGTGTGTATGTCTATGTATGCATGTGTGAGTGTGCACATGTGGGTAGGTGACTGCATGTGTGCATGCGAGTGTGCATGTGAACATGCATGTGTGTGTATATGTGGGTGGATGACCGTGTGTGTGCATGTGTGCATGCATGAGTGTATGCGTGTGCAGGCATGTGTATGTGTGGGTGGGTGACTGCATGTGTGTGTGCATGCGTGTGTATGCATGTGTGAGTGTGCACATGTGGGTGGGTGACTGTGAGTGTGCATGTGAATGTGCATGTGTGTGTATATGTGGGTGGATGACCATGTGTGTGCATGCATGCATGAGTGTGCGTGTGTGCAGGCATGTGTGTGTGCATGTGTGGGTGGGTGACTGCATGTGTGTGCATGGGTGTGTGCACATGTGGGTGGGTGACTGCATGTGTGGGTGCGTGTGAGTGCATGTGATTGTGTGCGTGTGCGCACATGTGGATGGATGACTGCGTGTGGGTGTATGCATGCATGAGCATGCATGTGTGCATACATGTGTGTGCATGTGTGAGTGTGCATGTATGTGTGTGGGCAGGCATGTGTGAGGGTACATGTGTGGGTGGGTGACTTCGTGTCTGTGCATGTGTGTGTACGTGTGTGCCTATGTGGGTGGATGACTGCGTGTGTGTATGTGTGTGTGCATGTGTGAGTGTGCATGTGTGTGCATGCTTGTGTGCGTGCCTCGGGTGGGAGTGGAGTGGGTCACTCGCGCACAGTCCTGTTTTCTTTTATAGACGCGCCCTCCTGTGGCCGCTGAAAATATTGCACTGTAAAATGCCATCTCTGCCCTGCATCCTGTGTTTCTGTCGCTGTTTTTCGGCGTGAAGCATTTGGAGTCTCACGTGAATAAATAAAAGTTCCCACGAAGCTACACAGACATATGCAATTTTTTCATAAAATACTTGATTTGGGATTTTAAAAGTTGGGATGCCTCGGTACCGATGCACAGGCGCACCTTCTAAACTGAATTTCTAAAGCGGGGCGCCCGCGTGCGCAGGGGCTCCTCACACCGGCAGGACAGAGCCAAAGTGGAGGAAGGTGTGGGCGGGGCCGGCTCCCTCACGAGGCTCAGGATGGACACTCCTTCCTGCCTCTCCCAGCTTCCGGCAGCTCCAGGCGTCCCTGGGCTTGTGGCCACACCCCTCCCATCTCTGCCTCGTCTCCACGTGGCCTCCCTCCCCCTTCTCCTCTCAGGACGGCTGTTGCTGGGTTCGCTGGCATCCTCAGTCCAGGATGATCTCCTCTCCAGGCCTTAACTTGTTACATCTGCAAAGACAGCCTCCCGGGCAGGCATGCTCACGGGTTCCAGGGGTCAGCAGGTGGACGTGTCTTCAGGGACCACCATTCCCCTGCTCAGGACTTGGGGATCTCAGGGGGACTGGAGGGTGTGGGTGTCCGTGTTGCTGGAGTGTACAGGAGAATGAGACAGGCAGGCCGGGCCAGGCCATTCGCACTCTCCGTGTGGGTGGTGGGCTGCGGGACGCCTCTGTGGCTGACTGAAAGTGAGGTCCTCGGCCCAAGGACCTGACCCTGCAAACTGGGACAACGCTGACCTCAGAGCTTCCCTGCAGAGCACCCGTCCCTCCAGCAGCCTCTGCGAGGACTCAGGGCTGTGGGGTCTGGTTTTCTTTCCTCACCTCACACCTGCCGTGGGCGTCTGCTGTGCCTGACAGGTGACGACGAGGTCAGCCTGCCCTGGAGAGGACAGAGCAGCCAGTAGCAGGAACCACCGAGACCCAGGGAGCGCTGGGAGCTGAGCAGATGGTGGTCTGTCCTTTGGAGATTTGTGGGCTGCTCTCTCCCCACTTCGCACTGACTCACAGCTCTGGGGGTTCACAGCTGTCTGCTCCCCAAGGCCTGGTCCCAGGGGGATAAGGGACAAGAAGCGATGGACACAGCTATGTCCCCAACCACAACAAAACCACTCCAGGGCAGATGCACACCTGAGGTCCCACGACCTCTTGAAGCCAAAGAGGGCTGAAAGGGAACAGGTGATCCCATCAGGTGATCCCATCAGGTGACCTCAGGTGACAGGTGGCCCATCAGTGACAGGTAATCTTGTCAGGTGACAGGTGACCTTCCGTGTGGCAAGAAAGACAGACGTTGGCAGTCCCACAGCAGCTGCCTCTTCCTTGTGGGAAGGCCTGTGTCCCGCAGTGGGCAGGTCTATGCAGACTCACCCCAAAGGCCAAGGGAGCTGAGAGGTGGAAGAGAAAGGCTGACAGACCCAGCTCCTCAGACAAACACTTCACAGGGACTTGGGAAAGGAATCAGTGTCTCTGGTGGCCACAAGATGGTGGCACCCGCACCCACTCCAGGAAGTGTCTTTTGTGCACACGTGTTTAAGGTGGGACGCGTGCAGCTGGCCACATCTGACTCTCTTGGGAAACTCGTGACCGCTGGGGAGTGTGACAGGCATTCTTCCCAGGGTGTCTGTGCTACAGGAACACCTCAGTATGTGGGCGCCCGACGCCAGTCATGGCAATGGTCTCCCTTCAAGACAGAGTCCCGTGGGCCGTGCAGCAGCCTCGCTGCCCCCAGGCTGGAGCTCTGTCACACTCAGCTGAGCTCCAGGGACCGGCTCTCTCTGTCCATTGGCTGCGTTTCCACCACAGCAGGAGGGGGTGCTCCCGGGGCGTGGCTGCCACCACTCGGCATGGACAGTGGTCCTAGGGCAAGCCCATTGCTGGCCACCGTGGCTCACTCCACAGGCAGCACAAGGGGTGAAGTGTGGGGAAGAAGCCGCCCATTCACGTCCAGGCTTGCTTCACCTCTTCCTGCTGCATGCAAAATTCTCCCTCCCACAAATTCACCTCCAACCCACAAGCCCACCCCGGGCTCTGGCCACTCTCGTCCAGAGAGCCTGCCCACCTCCACCCACTGACACCCACTCAGGAAGCTCCCTGACCCTTCTCTCCGTCCTGGGAAGGTCCAAGCTGAGCGTGTTCGGCATGTAGTCCTCCCCTCCACTGGCCTGTGGGGGGCTGACAAGGGTGGGTTGGAAGTGATTGATTCTGCCTTTCCCCTCTGCAGGGCAGGATGACAATGTATACAGCTCTCTGTCCCAGCGTGCCAGCAATGGACACACAGATGAATGAATGGGAGGGACAGGCAGATGGGCAGACAGATGGACGGATGGAAGGATGGACGAATGGATGAACAAATGGATAGACAGATGGACAGATGGATGGGTAGGTGGATGGATGGGTGGATGGGTGAGTGGGTGGATGGATGGGTGGATGGGTGGGTGGGTGGGTGGATGGGTGAGTGGGTGGATGGATGGGTGGATGGGTGGGTAGGTGGATGGATGGGTGTACGGATGGACAGACAGATGAACAGACAGATGGACAGGTGGATAAATGGATGTATGAGCTGATGGACAGAAGGACGAATGGATGGGTGGATGGGTGAAAGGGTGGACGGGTGGATGGGTGGACGGATGATGATGAACAGACTGGACAAGTGGATAGATGGATGGATGAACTGATGGATGAACAGATGGACAAATGGATGGGAGGATTGGTGGATGGGTGGGTGGGTGAGTGGATGGATGGGTGGATGGATGGACAGATGGACAGGTGGATAGATGGATGAACTGATGGACGAACAGATGGACAAATGGATGGGTGGATGGGTGGGAGGGTGGATGGATGAGTGGATGGATGGATGGATGGGTGGGTGGGTGGATGGATGGATGGGTGGATGGGTGGGAGGGTGGATGGATGAGTGGATGGATGGATGGATGGGTGGGTGGGTGGATGGATGGATGGGTGGATGGGTGGGTCAGTGGATGGATGGGTGGGTGGATGGACAGATGAGTGGATGGATGGATGAATGGATGGATGGGTGGACAGGTGGGTGGGTGGATGGATGAGTGGGTGGGTGGGTGGATGGATGGGTGGATGGGTGGATGGATGGATGGATGGATGGATGGGTGGGTGGATGGATGGATGGATGGGTGGGTGGGTGGATGGATGGATGGGTGGATGGGTGGGTCGGTGGATGGATGGGTGGGTGGATGGACAGATGAGTGGATGTATAGATGAATGGATGGATGGGTGGACAGGTGGGTGGGTGGATGGATGAGTGGGTGGGTGGGTGGATGGATGGGTGGATGGGTGGGTGGATGGATGGATGGGTGGGTGGACAGGTGGGTGGGTGGATGGATGAGTGGGTGGGTGGGTGGATGGATGGGTGGATGGGTGGATGGATGGATGGATGGATGGATGGATGGGTGGGTGGATGGATGGATGGGTGGGTGGGTGGATGGATGGGTGGATGGATGTGTGGATGGGTGGATGGATGGATGGGTGCGTGGGTGGGTGGATGGATGGGTGGATGGGTGGGTCAGCGGATGGATGGGTGGGTGGATGGATAGATGAATGGATGGATGGATGAATGGATGGATGGGTGGACAAGTGGGTGGGTGGATGAATGGGTGGATGGATGGACAGATGGATGAACAGACAGATGGACAGGCAGATGGATGGATTAACTGATGGACAGACAGAGGGACAGATGGATGGATGGGTGGATGGATGGTTGGATGGATGGATGGACAGGTGAATGAACAAATGACCAAACATTGTATTTACACACCGCCCTTCGGCCAGGTCTGTTTGTGTGTAACCAGGCCAAACAGGAATATGATTTTCTGGGGGAGTCCCATGAGGGGTTCATGACAACATGAGCATGTTGAGTCAGCCTCCTCTACCCAGTACAAGCTCCCCCAGCTACACAGCAGGTCCACCGTCCCCTGTGTGGGACAGGGGTTGCCCCCACTCCCAAAACTTGGACCCTAAGGGTCGGTCCTCCCCGAGGGGAGGTCCTGGGAGCTGGAGAAGCCTGGCCCACTGCCCATGGTGCCTCTGCCCAGCCATGCACCCCCAGGAAGCTGGCAGCAGGCCAGCCACATCCATCCTGGGAAGGTCCAAGCTGAGCATCTCTAGCATGTGGTCCTCCCCTTGCCCTGCCTAATTCACTGTAATAATCACATAAGCAGCCTGTTGAGCTGGCAGCTGCATGAAGTTTTAACTAAGCTGAGAACGGGGCTCAGTCAGCCACAATTTAAGCTCTGGCCACAGCGTGCCAAACAGCCTGGGCTGCAGGATCCATGAGCGCAGATGCTCAGAAGCTCACCCTGCTCAGTGTCCTCAAATGAACCACTGGCCCCTCCTTCATGTGGCCAATGGCAGCGAACCCAGAAAAAGCCCAAGGAAGGGCAGCTTATGTTGGTCATCTGGAAACTGGGCCTGTGGTTCCGTGAGCCTGAGGCGACCCTGGTTGCTGTGAGCCCTTCCCAAAGGGTTTGGACGTCTCTGGGCCCTGACAGCAAACAGAACTCCCTGTCCCAGCACCGACAGCCATGCTTCCGCTGTTATTATGGGGTGCGCCGTGCCCCTCCTCGTGGCCCCCGGCTCTCACACAAGCTAGACCTTGATCAGCACCCCAGAATTACTCCATGAGCTCTGGAAGACTCTGCGAGATACCCGCACGCCTCATAATCCGGGTATTGTCATCCCTGTGGGCAGATTTCCCAGTGAGACTGGGGGATGTCCTGGGATATCCCTCCCAGGTGCAGAGAGCACCCAGGGAAACTGGCCCCCCGCCCCAGCTGTGGCCACTTCAGGCCCCGGCAATCCAGGTCCCTCCAGAGGGGTCCCCGGGGGCACAGCCTCGCCCGCAGGGTCCAAGGTGTTTCCCTCTGTGGACTGGAGGTGAGATCGCCCGCAGGGTCCAAGGTGTTTTCCTCTATGGACTGGAGGTAAGATTGCCCACAGGCTCTCTTGATGAGACATGAACCAGGCCCACGTTGGGACTTGGGGGAGCCTGAAACGCAGGCTGGGCTCCCCGGGTGGACCCCATGGGCAGAGAGGGAAGCGTCCCCACATTGCGTCCTGCCCTGAGGCCCAGGACAGTAGAAATAGTTCAGGTCTCCCCAGCAGACTCTGGCCCAAGGGACTTGGAGAAGACCTGGCCACCAGGCTCCAGCGAGATGTCCCAGCCTCACCTTTGAGGGCCTAGCAGGTGCAGCCCCGCCTCACACACCTGGTGACAGCTGCCTTCACCAAGGAGAAGGCTATGGGCTTTGGTAGAGCCGACGCCTCACACAGACAGCAGAGGTGCAGAGAGGGAGCCCCTCCAGCCCCTCCCTCACTCCCAGCCACAGCCACTGACGCCGTCCTCCCGGGATAGCCCACCCCAGCACCGTAGCCCCACTGGGCGCCCACTCCCCAGGGGTGCAGGAGCCTGGCCCTGACTCCATGCGGGTCACAGCCGCCACATCCCAGCTCCCACGAGGCTCCCAGGCGGCTCCCAGGCCATCCTGTGCCATGGAGGCTGCTGGGCACCTGGACCCTGTCCTGCCCTGGGTGGCACCATGCTTTGCCCCTCCTCCCTCCTCAACTGCAGGTCAGTCCCCAGCAAAGCCGCTGGCCCCTCACAGTTCCCCTCACAGGGTCCCTCCAGCCCCATGCCCCCTGTGGTGAGCCCAGGGTTCTGGGATGGCCCCTTCGACCCTCCTCCCTCTGCTGGGGACACCCCTCCCACAGCCCCTGATGTGAACACCAACACCTCTGTGCCCGCGCTGGACCCTGACCACTCACTCTGCTCAGCCGGGTCCTGGGCCCCCCTCACCTCAGCAGCCCCCGGGGGTCCCCCCAGGCCTCCTCCCCTGGCAAGGAGCCAGTCAGGGGCACCCCAGGCCTCGGCAGAGATGCCAGGTACTTCACAGGCAGACCCTGACGGAGATCCGGGACAGGTCCACCCAGGCGGGTCCCCAAAGCAAACTGCACCACACATGGTAGCTTCTCTGGAGGGAAAGGATGACTCAGTTTTTTGAAGGTGTGTTTTCCGGCCGGGCGCGGTGGCTCACACCTGTAATCCCAGCACTTTAGGAGGCCAAGGCAGGTGGATCTCTTGAGGTCAGGAATTCAAGACCAGCCTGGCCAACATGGCGAAACCCTGTCCTACTAAAAATACAAAAATTAGTCGGGCATGGTGATGCATGCCTGTAGTCCAAGCTACTCAGGAGGCTGAGACATGAGAATAGCTTGAACCTGGGAGGCGGAGTTTGCAGTGAGCTGAGATCACGCAACTGCACTCCAGCCTGGGCGACAGAGAGAGACTGTCTAAAAAAAAAAACATGTGTTTTCCACTGCAGGTTTGAATCTGGGTCAAAACACCTCTTAAAATCCTCCATTATCACAGTTATTTACTCAAATAAAAGCCGCACAAGGCAAGATTTGGCCTTTTGCAGGGAGGAGGCAGGCCAGGGGAAGTGGTGTGTTCCCCGGAGACCCCCATCAGCAAGCTGGGCACAGTGAGGCGGCCCAGCGCCTGCGAGCCACAGGGAGCCCTGGAGTGCGCTAGCCAGCTCTGCACCCCCATCCTGTGTGAACCCCCGACGACTGCCTGCATGACTGTGGGAGCCCCGGGGAGATATGTCCCTGCCGGGCCCGGGAACGAGGGTGGCGGGGGCCCAGGGACCTCACGGCCACCCCAGCCCCCCGTCTGCCACTGTGCGACCTGGTTGCCAGGCACCAGTCGTGGAAGCCAGCGCAAGGCAAGAGGACCCCTGGGAGCTCGTCCAGTCACAGGAGGGAAGGGGGGCAGAGGGGGAACCCACACAGTCGCTTCCAAGACTGTGCCCCAGCTCGGCTTCTGGCGGGGGCTGCCCAGCTCAGTACCAGACTCCTGGGACCTGTGCTGCCCCTACGGGGTCCAGGCCATGCCACCATCCTTCCCACGACATCCAGGAAGCTCCGCCCCTGATGGACCCTGAGGGACGAAGGCCGGTCCCCACTGCCAGCCAGGTGCCCCACCTCGCTCTCCCTCCTTCCCCAGCTGCGTCCTTGGGCCGTGTCCGTCTGCTCCAGGTGACCGGCCTGGCCTCCCTGTCCCTGCTCGCCACCAGCTGGGAGGGGGCTGCCGAGTCTCCAGACAGCTCCTGGGCCCCTTCCCTACAGAGAGGTTCGTCCCCACCACCCGCCGCCTCCTCTCGGGCCAACCTTGACCGCTGCCTGGTCCTCAACGTTCTCGGTCAGGAGAACCCAGAGGTGAAGGAACCTGGAGGCGGCGGAGGTCATGCCCAGGGGAGCAGCATGGAGGGGCGGGCCGTGGGCAGCCAGACGGGCACCGGGCTCCCACCCGCAGAGGAGGCGACGGGAGCCTGTCCCTGCACTCTCAGTTCTGTTGTCCATTGCTCTGTCTGGGGGCTGTTAGTTACACAACTCTCGGCTAAGCCTCATCTTTTTATTTTTTAATAATTTCATATTGTGCTAAAATACATGTAACAGGAAATGTACCATTTTCCCCATTCCTAAGTGCACAGTTAGTTCCACGGCATGAAGAGCTGCTTGGTGTCCGTCACCATCATCCATCTCCAGAACTTCCCATTCCCTAAACTGAAACTCTGTCCCCAGTAAACCAACTCCCCAGCCCCTCCCCAACCCCTGGCACCCCCCATTCGACTTTCTGCCTCTAGGAATCGGACGGCCGTGGGACTCCCTGTGAGTGCAAGGACACAGCGCTCATCCTTTCCTGACTGGCGGGTCTCACCGTGTCCACAGGGCGGGTCTCACCGTGTCCACGGGGCGGGTCTCACGGTGTCCACGGGGCGGGTCTCACCGTGTCCACGGGGCGGGTCTCACCGTGTCCACGGGGCGGGTCTCACGGTGTCCACGGGACGGGTCTCACGGTGTCCACGGGGCGGGTCTCACGGTGTCCACGGGGCGGGTCTCACCGTGTCCACGGGGCGGGTCTCACCGTGTCCACGGGGCGGGTCTCACCGTGTCCACGGGGCAGGTCTCACGGTGTCCACGGGGCGGGTCTCACAGTGTCCACAGGGCTGGTCCACGGGCAGCACATCAGAGCCCGTCCTCTGGAGGGCTGAACGCAGCCCCACTGCGCAGGGAGCACGTCCATCTCTCCACCTGCACACGGGATCCACTCCCTCCCCAGCTGCCATGGCCAGTGCCGCTGTGAGCACACGAGCGCAAACATCCGGCTGAATTGAGCCTCATCATAGCCTATATATTCCCCAAAATAAGAAGGAAAAAAAGTATTATTACGAAAAAGAAAGGGGAAAGTGAGCCGGCACTCACCCAGCCCAACCTACCCTCACCCGGGCTCCACCCATGCCCCCACCTCTGTCAACCAGACAGGAGCAGCCCTGGGAAGCCCTGGCCCCGCAGCGTCTGTGGATAGGCCCTGGGACACTGCACCCAGGCAGGGTCCAGACTGGGGAGCCCTCTGCCCTGGACACTGCACCCAGGCGGGGCCCGAGAGCAGGGAGCCCTCTGCCCTCTGCCTCTGCTTCCTGCCTGATCCATGTGAGCGCAGGGAGAAGCACAGTGGCTCGGAACAGGGAGAGGGCAGAGGCAGGAGAGTGGCAGACGCCACGTGCTGCTCCCAAGCAAGCGGGTGGGGGGGCTGGGGCTCTGCAGGTCTGGGTGTCCGGAAGTCACCTGCCAGCCGGGCTCTCCCTGCAGCACCCTTGAGGGAGGCCTAGGGGCAAAGCAGGCTGGACCCCACAGCAGAGGCGGGCACAATACTAACTGGGCTGCCTGGGACCCACGTGCCAGTCAGCCAGGGCCCTCTGGGCTCACAGGGGGCTCCGTGCTCCTGAGTCTACTTCACAGGCAACAGCGGTGGCCTTCACCCCTCTTCTCTGCAAAGCCCACTGCCCTTCACTGCCTCCCCCTGCCCTGGGCCAGCAGGTGCTTGGGCCAGTCTAGGGGAGAGAGTCTCCCGGGGTGTCTGGGTGAGCGCTGCCCCTGTATGGGTGGGGCCTGAGCTCGGGGCGCTCAGGTAAGGGTGGAACCCAGGTGCACCCTCCCCCAGCTCAGGGCAGGGTCTCAGGACAGACTGCTGACCTGGGGTCCCACTGTGCGTGCGTCTACCTCAGGCTCTTCCCTCCACCCTCCAGGATGAAAGGCCTCGGGGTTGCTGACACTCCCCTTGGCCTCTAGCCTCGGGGTTCCTGGGGTGGACCCAGATACCCGCCTCATTAGGAGGCAGCATTGTGGAGAGAAGTGGAGAACAGGCATCAGTGTGCATCTTTGTTTGTTTGTTTTAGAGACAAGGCTCACGGTGTCTCCCACGCTGGAGTGTAGTGACACGGGTGAGACTCACTGCAGCCTCGAACTCCTGGTCTCAGGGGATCCTCCCGCAGTGCTGGGATGACAGGCACGAGCCACTTCTCCCGGCCTAGGTGTGGATCTGAAGCTGCAGGTCAGGTCTCTCTTCTCCCTGAATTTGGGTTTTGTAAACCAGGCACCACCTGCCCGGCTCTGAGAGGCAGCCTTGGTCCCTGCCTGCTTCCTGTCCAGGTGAACGGTAGGCTGGGCTGCACCTCCCCTGGCTGGGGGGTTCTGGCCCTGGGCTTTGCACCTACACAGCACAGCAGTGACAGTGGCAGCCCGCTCTGTCCTCTCCTGAGAAGAAACGAAGTCAGCACGGGGAGAAACCCAGGACCGCCCAGGGATGGCAAGGGCCTGCCCTCGAGGGTCCCCAGGGCATCACCGCCCCCTGGTCTGGGCTCAGAACAGCAGCGCCTCGCCAGGAACACTCAAACCCCAGCGACGAGGGGCCCAAGGCACCCAAACGTGGGAAGTCCATCTTTCCCGGGGTGCTCCCATCGCCGAATAACCTCCCGGAATCCCACGGGTGCTCACCCAGCCCAACTCTCCCCACGCCTGCGTGCCAGGACAGCGTCTGGAGCCCAGCCCCTTGGCGCCCTCGCCCTCTGAGATGCCCAACAGCCCTGCAGCCGCGTGAGTGGCCTCGTCAGGACACACAGGGCCCCCACACGGCTGAGGCCTCCCACCGGCGCCAGCCATGTCCACGCCTCGCTTGCCAAGAACCACGATTGTGGCCCTTCCTCAGTGCAACCGAAGGGCTCGCCTGGGAGGGTTCCAGATGCAAGAGAAAACTGTTTTGCCAAATTAAAAAAACTGTCAGAAACCTCTAAAATATGAATCTAGGGACGCCTTCCAGGCACCCTGCTCTGTCCACAGCCAGTGTGGGCTGCAGTGGAGCTGCCCTGACCAACCTGATGGAGGGCAGGACTCCTCTTAAGGACCAGGGCAGGCAGGGGGAGGAGTGCGGGTGGGTAGGAGCTCGCAGGGATGAGCGCTCATCTGACCTTTGACCTGGCCATCCCACTTCTGGGAATCCGCCCCAAAGACAACAGACAAGTCCAGGAAGGGACCCTGTAGGACCCTGTAGGAACAAGAACCTCCCCAGAAGCGGCAAAAAAATAAAACAGGATTTCCGCCCGCAGGAGTAAGAACGGCACTGGGTTGTGATGAAGTCATCTCGGTACGAAGGAATTCTGTGCCACGAAAATATTCATGGAGATATTTCCTGATGCAAAGTCTTTCCCAGCATATCGTTGGGTAAAGCACAGACTGCTGTGTGTCCACCAAGACAAGGTCTCCAGGTGGCAGGGATCATTTCTTTGTTTTCATATCTGCATTTCTGGTTTTTCTACCAATGATCAGGTATTCCCTGTATGTTGATTTTACTTCCAAAATTTAGGAATAAAATATTTAAAGTTAATAAAGTGAGTGCCTCTTCTCCAAGTGGACAGTGACCTGCTCCTTCGACTGCTCCCTGGTGACGCGGCTTTCTCTTGGGGCTTGGCCCTCAATGTACTCCAGTTAATTAATACTTTTCATCTGGGGTAGAAGGTACATTTCAGTACAAGCAAATGGCCAGTCAATAAGGGAAGACTTTTTTTTTTAGATAGGGTGGTCTCACTCTGTTGCCCAGGCTGGAGCACAGTGTCGTGATCACAGCTGGGTGTACACGATCCTCCCACCTTAGCCTCCGAGTAGCTGGAGCTACAGGCGTGTGCCACCACCCCCGGCTAACTTTTTTATGTTTTTTGTAGAGACAGGGTCTCACTCAGTTGCCCAGGCTGGTCTGGAACTCCTGGGCTCAAGGGATCCTCCTGCCTCAGCCTCCCGAAGTGCTGGGATGACAGGCATGAGCCACCGTGCTCAACTCGGGAAGGCTTCTTTTTGGAAGACATCAAGCTGATAAAGGCAGGATGAGTAACAGGGTGAGGAGGCCGGCGTTCTGCAGCCACTCACGAATGGTAGTCCAGACCCCAGATGCCGCTGCATAGCAAGGCAGCGGGAGATGAACGAGCCACCAGTCTCTGAGAGTGGAAGGGCCAGCGCAGAGGTGAGAGACCCTCCGCACCCTGGAGGAGCATGGCCCCAGCACCCCTACGGTGACTGCACTCAGCGTCTCCAGCAGGACCGCCAGGTGCGCACGGGGCTCCGCCACACAGGAGGAGGTGCCCGCGTCTCCTGCCCCACGCACGGGTTGTGCTGGGCCCAGATGTGTGACTGCAGGTCCTCCGGCCCCCAGGCCTGATGCCTCTCAGGAGCACAGGAGGCAGAGGATCCAGGTGAGCAACTCGGGGCGGGGGCAGGGGCAGGGGCAGGTCCGGAATGCGGCAGGTCTGCCGGTGAGGCGCACGGCCCTCCAGATGCCCAGGAAGGAAAAAGCAAAGGCGGGAGTGAAGGATCGCCTCATGTTTATTTAAATATTATGTAATTAAGTTATAAATAAAAGTAACTTTTGTTTATGTTTAATGTATTGAAATGGAAGGAAATAAAAACAAACGGAAATGAAAGCCCGTTGGGGAGAGGGGCAGGTGCGGAAGCCGGACTCCCCTGAGGGCGCCTTGTTTGTGAATTCTGCTTTGGAACCATGCACATGTTTACAGCAAACATTTCTTAAATCCTAGACGTTGAAAGTAAAAGAAAATAAATGAAGCTAAGGGTCTAAGGAGTTGTTGGCTTAGCCACGCCAAGAGGGATTATCTCAAGATTTATGCATTCCAGTGTCACGGCCTGAGAACAACCATGGGGCCGGGCGCAGGGGCTCACCCCTGTCATCCCAGCACTGGGAGGCCGAGGCGGGTGGATCACCAGAGGTCAGGAGTTCGAGACCAGCCTGGCCAACGTGGCAAAACTCCGTCTCTACTGAAGATACAAAAATTAGCTGGGCGTGGTGGTGCATGCCTGTAATCCCAGCTACTCAGGAGGCTGAGGCAGGAGAATCGCTTGAACTGGGAGGCGGAGGTTGCAGTGAGCCGAGATCGCACCACCACTGCACTTTAGCCTGGGCGACAGAGCGAGACTCTGTCTGAAAAAAAAAAAGAAAGAAAAAGGATCGAAGAGCTCTGAATTTTAAATTTTTTTTAAATTTTAAATTATTATTATTTTCTATATATCAAATTTTCTATATGTCAAATAAGTAACTATGTTATGTATTAAGAACTAAAAATCTGGCTGGACGTGGTGGGCTCACACCTGTAATTCCAGCACCGTGGGAGGCCGAGGCGGGTGGATCACCTAAGACCAGGAGTTTGAGACCAGCCTGGCTGATATGGTAGAATCCCATCTGTACTAAAAATACAAAGTGAGCCAGGCGTGGTGGTGGGCACTTGTAATCCCAGCTACTCGGGAGGCTGAGGCAGGAGAATCACTAGAACCCGAGAGTTGGAGATTGCAGTGAGCCGAGATCACGCCACTGCACTCCGGCCTGGGTGACAGAGCGAGACCATCTCAAAAAAAAAAAAAAAAAGAATTCAAATTCTCAGAGTAAAAGAAAAAATCTGATATAAAATCCAAATAGTGAAAACCCTGTAATCCTAAATTTGAACTGGAAATATTAATATAAATCCTTTATATTATATATCCTAATATGAATTTTCTCTTTAAAAAATACTCTCTCCCTCCATCCACAGAGGCAGCCTCGGGATCTCCAGGCAGGACCCAGAGCAGCCGAGGCCCTGAGGCCAGCACGAACTGCAGGCACCGAGGAGTCTGTCGCCCCAGGATGCGGCCATCCGAGCTTCCAAGGGCAATGGCCTCAACCGTGAAACACCACAAGTGCGATCACAGCTTGTGGGCTCACGATGGAACTAACAGAGCCCCTGGTCACCTCCAGGTCCTCGGAGGAGCCAGGGAGCCAGCCAGTGGCTCTAGACGCTGGGACTCGGGAAAAACAAGAATGTGCGGGGCCTTTTGAAGCAGAAACTGTACCTCTGGGACCCAAGCAGTGGATAAGGGAAAATCCATCTTTACAGAAGAATTCCAGCTAAGAAATTTGGAGGAAAGGCAGGTCAGATATTGACAGATGAAGTCATGCATAGCCCAGGACTTACTTCAAAACATGATGGCGGGTATGGTGGCTCACGCCCGTAATCCCAGCACTTTGGGAGGCCGAGGCAGGTGGATCACTTGAGGTCAGGAGTTCGAGACCAGCCTGGCCAATATGGTGAAACCCCCATCTCTACTAAAGATACAAAAATTAGCCGGGCACGGTGGTGGGCGCCTGTAGTAGTGGGAGTCCCCACTACTCCGGAGGCTGAGGCAGGAGAATCGCTTGAACCCAGGAGGTAGAAGGCAGTGAGCCGAATCACACCACTGCACTCCAGCTTGGGCCACAGAGCAAGACTCTGTCTCAAAACAAAAACAAAAAAACATGATGGGGAGGGGGTGCAGATACACAAGAGGGGCGGGCGCTGTGCACCTCTGGGCGGGGGAGAGGGATTCATTTCTACAGTTACCTGTTCCAAGCACACAATTTGGACATTAAGATTTTTCATAATAAAAGGTAAAAGCGTACAGAGACCTAATACACGTGACAACTAAATGCAATGTGTAGTCTTGGCTGAAGTCTAGTTTAAAAACATCACAGCCCGGGGAGACCGATTTGAGTAACAATAAAACTCCAGTCTCCTGCAAAAAAAAAAAACAAACAAACAAACAAAAAAATTACAGGCCAGGCACAGTGGCTCACGCCTGTAATCTCAATACTTTGGGAGGCTGAGGCAGGCAGATTGCTTGAGCCCAGGAGTTTGAGACCAGCCTGGATGATATGGTGAAATCCTGTCTCTATAAAAAATTTTAAAATTAGCCAGGCATGGTGGCACAGCTGTAGCCCCAGCATCTTGGGAGGCTGAGGTAGGAGGATCGCTTGAGCCCAGGAGATCAAGGTACAGTGTGCTATGATTGAACCACTGCACTCCAGCCTGGGTGCCAAAGTGAGACTCTGCCTCAAAAAAGAAAAGAATAAAACTAAATAGTTTCTGAAAATGGACTGAGAAGTAGCTGGCATGGGGGAATTACTAATTTTCTGAGGTGTGATAACGGTGCCACGGCTCTCCCGCCTAGGTGACAGAGTGAGACTCCATTGCAAAAAAACAAACAAAAACAAAACAAAATGTGTTAAACACAGGTGTGGTTATTCACGTCATGGTCCCACTTTTCCAGGCCTATGAACAAAAGAGCAGAGAGCTCTCCCCGGTGACGGCGCCATGTCCTGGTTCTGTCTCCAGCTGTGCAACCCACATGAGGGAAGGCACATGGGACCCCCAGGTTAGGGTTAGGGTGTGAACGTTTCAGGATGTTTAAATGTATTTACTTACAGAAAGTGGGTTCTGCAGCCCTTTGTGCCCCTGACAAAAGTGAACGGCGTACAGGGTGGCCCTGGGATTGGCAGTGGGGTGGCCAGGAAGCCCCACTGTGGTCCTGACACCCCCAGGACTCCCCACCCCAGTCCCACAACTGCAGTCCCTGCCACACCGTCCACAGCCCCCCTGCCTCCCACCCACCAGCACCTCACTGCCTTCCCCACCCCCTGCAGGGCCCCCCAGTGCTTGGGACGTCACAAAGGTGACGACGACAGGTGCCGTGCTCCCCCTTGCCATCATCTCAGCAGCTGCCGAGCACACCCAGGGGCCGGGCTCCCTCTCCACCCCCTCAGCAGACGCTGGCATAAGCAGCCGCGGGCTCTGTCTACACCACGGCACTCCTGAACACGCCCTAGGGGGATGGGGCGCTGGGCGCAGGGGTCAGGTAGACCCCAATACCCCTCCTCACCTGAGAAGCAGATGCCTACCTGCTGGCCATGCACCTGCCGGGCTCCATGGTCACCAGCTCCCTCCTCCTCCTGGGGTCGGGGTCTCTCCCTCTCAGTGACGGGAGGACCCACCTGTGACATGAGCTGACTCGGTAGCCAGGCCGTGTGAAGACAGGGCTCTGGCCCCTTTGTGGAGAGCCTGTCTTGTGTGTGGCCTGGCTTGTCTGGAAGGCGCTCGCGGCTCTGTCCACGCTCCCTAGCTGTGCCCCTGCTGAGGCAGCCCGGCCACGCTCCTGGGACGGCCTGAGGGTCAAGTGGGCAGGGTTGAGGGCACAACAGTCACCTCTAAACCTGTCGAACCACCTGCCTCCCTCGCCACAATCTCAGCAGCAGATTCTGGGATCTGAGCAGTTGAGAAGGACTAATCTTGTTTTAAAAACACCCCCGACCCCGGCCCACAAGGCGACTTACTGCACCGCCTTCCCCTGTCACCAGGAAGG
Organism: Pan paniscus; assembly: GCF_029289425.2. Taxonomy (NCBI): domain Eukaryota; kingdom Metazoa; phylum Chordata; class Mammalia; order Primates; family Hominidae; genus Pan; species Pan paniscus. The sequence goes on along the minus strand of NC_073255.2, from coordinate 193,863,124 downwards.
CCGGACGCCAGGATGTCAGCACTGAGCGCGTGTCTGGCCCAGTCTTGGTCGCCAGCAGAGCCAGGGTGAGTCGACGAGGTTTTCCTCTCGGGACCCTCAATGTCTCCTGTGAAGGCTGCGGGAGTTTCCACCTCATCTGTGCGTTGGGGTGTTACTTTTTTGTTGTTGTTGTTGTTTTGAGATAGAGTCTCGCTCTCTCTAGAGTGCCGTGACGCAATCTGGACTCACTGCAAGCTCCGCCTCCCAGGTTCACGCCATTCTCCTGCCTCAGCCTCCCAAGGAGCTGGGACTACAGGCGCCCGCCACCACGCCCGGCTAATTTTTTGTATTTTTTAGTAGAGACGGGGTTTCACCGTGTTAGCCAGGATGGTCTGGATCTCCTGACCTCGTGATCCACCCGCCTCGGCCTCCCAAAGTGCTAGGATTACAGGCGTGAGCCACCGTGACCGGCCTTTTTTTTTTGAGACGGAGTCTCGTTCTGTCTCCTGGCTAGAGTGCAGTGGTGCGATCTTGGCTCACTGCAAGCTCCACCTCCCTGGTTCAAGAAATTCTCGTGCCTCAGCCTCCCGAATAGCTGGGATTGTAGGCGTGTGCCACCACACCCGGCTAATTTTTTGTATTTTTAGTAGAGATGGGGTTTCACCATGTTGGCCAGGCTAGTCTTGAACTCCTGATCTCAGGTGATCTGCCCACCTTGGCCTCCCACAGTGCTGGGATTACAGGCGTGAGCCACTTTGCCCAGCCGGGGGTGTTAGCTTTAAACTCATGTTTTCGCCTTACAGTGACGCATTTCAGAAGCAAGGCTTCTGCCTGCAAAACACCATTTTATCCTTCATAATCGTAATGTTGAAGAACTGCTTTTATTTTTAGTCAGTCTTAACGGTGCAACTTACTGGCGCTTACAAAGGACGGCAGGCGAGCTGTATTCAATATGCGTATGTTTTATTTATGTAGGTGGCATTTAAAATACATGATGTGCTTAGGGTTACATTGTCCACAGAAAGCATCAAATGCCACTCCTCTCCCCGCCAAAACCAAATAAACAAAGCCAACTCTTTGGCAACAGTTGTGTTAAATAAAATCCCAGGTCACACTTGTTTCTGGCTCCCAAGCCTGGGTCACTGCTACATGGATTGCGCCAAAAAATTCCCAGCTTCAACACTGCTAGATTAAAATTGCTGGTATTTTTAAATCACAGCAAAGCTTTTCACAATGCCCTCAAGTCCAAGAGGACAAAGGAGAAAGCAACATGAACGGCAGATCCTCATGTGAAAGGGCAGGAAAGTCACTGGGAGGGAGCATGCAGGGAAGAAGTCAAGGCAGCCCTGGAATTCTACTCCGTGCTCAATAAAAACAAAACGTGAAGAAGCAATACATCATGCAAACGAAATAATGACCGGAAGTGGGCGCATCTAGTTAGAATGAAGTGACTTTCGTAAGGAGTCAATGTTCGCGAACTGAAACATGAGTTCAACCTCCTTGTGCCGTCTCTGGGTGTTTTGCGCGTGTGTAAATACCGGCCCGTTTTCCCCAGCACGGCCCTAACCCATGGACACTAGGGAGGGTGCCGCTGAGCAAAAATTTTTTGCTAAAAATAATTAGCAAAAATCCAAGAAAAAAATATGGAATCTAGCAAAACCTACACCATATTTGAAGTTGAATTTGCACTACCTGCAAAGGATGAAAATTAAAAGAGTAAACAGAAGGAATGATTTTACATCTGATGTGATTCACGACAGCCTTCTATTCGTGTGGCCGGATTGCTCTGAGGAAAAGGTGCCCTGACGGGCAGGATTCAATGTGTCACTTGCAATATTCTCTAAGTTACACTCTACTGAATTACCTTCTAATTCCAAACACTACGCCGCCACAGAAAGCCTCATTTCATGAATGTTACTCAGTTAGCCATCTGCGCCCTCCTGTACTTCTAAAGCTAGAAATATTCCAGCAGCATGCGGAGTGCTTGAGTAGCCGAAAAGAATGAAGAGGATCCGGAAGCACTAGAGGAAAATGCAGCAGATTGAGAGCTGGAGAGAAGCAGAGAGTCGCGGCCAAGTCCCAAACGTCTATCCCCGCCACCCATGCCGTCAGCCCCGTCTCCTGACCCTGCTCTGACTGATCCGTGATCACATAATCCTGCCGAGCAAGTGTGGCCTCGAGACAGTCCTGACCGACGCTGCTACCTAGCGCGTGTGCACGACCGCATGCCGAGCACGGTGGAGCGCCAGCGTCTGGGGGTGCACCGCGTGCCTCAAGTCCGGTCTAGTGATTGCCTTTGGTTGACTTCTTCTTCTTCGACTCCTCTCTCTGCTTCTGCTTCTTCCTCTTGCCACCTTCTTTCAATCCTAAGGAAACACGGCTTGTAAAACACTGTACGGAACAGCACTGCTTCCCCAGCAAGAGCCAAACATGTTTTCTAAATATCTCCCCATGTTAAGAACAAAAAGCAACAAAATGAAGTCGTCTATCTTGGCCACAGCTAAACCTCAAAACGGGCGCTTTCCAAGGTGCACGTTGAGAACTGCTCACACTACCCAGAGAGCTTCACCACCCTGCAGAGAAGTGAGGACTCCCACCTACCCGAGTTCCGCCCAGCGGCAGAGCTAGAAGCCCACCCTGGGCACGGCTGCACCTCAGTCCTGGAACCCCACCCTGGGACCTACCCCAGTTCCGCCCAGCGGCAGAGCTAGAAGCCCACCCTGGACATGGCCGCACCTCAGTCCCGGAACCCCACCCTGGGCTCTCCTTCAGAACGCACACTGGGACTGCGCAAAGGTGTGCCCACCTGTGGGGAGGGTGTCCACAGGTGTCTCCTCCGCTTCCCCCGCTGGCCACAGTGCAGCCTTTCTGCAGGCAAAGCCTTGGTGTGGACTGGCCTCACGTGTGCCAGCTCTGTGCCATCCAGCGTGAGAAAGTCCCATTTCTTATTGAGGAAAGTCTTTCATTTCCCTGTTGCTAAAGTCAATGGCTGACACTGACTGATCCAGCTGAAGTGCACGGATAAAGACGCCCACCCTCTGAACGTCTGATCCAATGTGCCAGAAATAAACACCTCTGGATTCATTTCTGCAGAAACTGTCTTGAACTCAGTGTGTGCCAACGTGGGTGCAGGAAACAGGCCCGATGTTGAATTTGGCCACAATTGTCAACATGACTGGGCAGAGGGAACATGGCCAGCAGGAGGCAGGGCAGGCCTGGGTCCCACACACACAGGCCCTCAACCTGCCAGAACTCTCCAAAGACCCACACAACTTCACACGGTGGCATCGTGCCTCACAGGAAGGTGCCTGCTCACAGCCCTCGCGGGGGCCTGAGGCCCTGCCCACACTCAGGACTCGCCCCAGAGAATCACAATCGTGGTAGGCCGGGTGCCAGGCTCCAATCAGATGCATTCCACGCCCAGCTGACGGCCGCCACGCTGACCAACATGTCACAGGTGCAAGTCCACTGAGTGTGGCTCACACATGTCCTGGACCACAGTGGGGCAAACACATGTGGACTTTCAAATGTGCTGTGGCTCTCACCACTGAGCACTGCCTGGACCCCGACAGCTCTCCACGAGAGAGGGACAAGCCTGCAGATCCAGTCCACACCCCACCCACAACCACACCACACCACACTCGCCTGTGACCAGTGCACAGTGGAGGCTGCCACCTTCCTTGCTGGCGGAGCGCGTCCTAACCGCCCTGCAGGAGCAGCACGAGATGCGCGTTCTGTGAACCGCCAAGCGTTCCATGCTGCATATTTAGGAAATGTGCCTCAAGCTACGGTTACGGAAAGAAAGAAAGAAAGAACAGAGAGAGGCCTGTGTGCCGCTGGCGGCTGCAGAGGCCGCTGAGTACCTGCTTCCAAAGCAGGGAGGCGGCTCTGCGGAAAACGCAGAGGAAAGGAAGCGGGAGGAAGCAAGATCCCCGGCCCGAGGAGCATGCGGGGAGCCGCCCTGACTGTGGAGGGCCGCCAGGGCAGAGCCAGCTCTTGGAGGCCGTGTCCCTCAGAGGAGCCTCGTGCCCCAGGACCCAAGGGACCCCGTGGGATGGGGGCGGGGTGGGGGGGTCAGCACCGCCTGCGGTTCCTCCGCTTCAGCAAAGCAAACTTTACCAAGACCCCAGAACAAAGGGAGTAACGGAGCTCCTTTAAAGCAACTGCTGCCACTGGGCCTTTATGAGTTAGGGACGGAAAGCCTGAGGTGACCACACTGCAGTCGCCCTCACCCGCCCTGGGGCCGCCGGGATGGTGGGGGAGGGGCGGGTCCGGTACAAGGAAACCACTTTCCGGTGTTCTTCAAGCCTCCACTATTGCCGGGCGCGGTGGCTCACGCCTGTAATCCCAGCACTTTGGGAGGCTGAAGCGGGGGGATCACCTGAGGTCAGGAGTTCGAGACCAGCCAGTCCAACATGGAGAAACCACATCTCTACTAAAAATACAAAAATGAGCCAGACGTGGTGGCAAGCGCCTGTAGTTCCGGCCACTGGGGAGGTGAGGCAGGAAAATCGCTGGAACCCTTGAGGCAGAGGTTGCAGTGAGCCGAGATCACGCCACTGCACTCCAGCCTGGGCGACAGAGCGAGACTGTCTCAAAAAAAAAAAAAAAAGTCCAAAATTGAAGTGAGAAAAACAGAGCAGGCCTTCCTGTCACCTGAACCTCCTGCAAATCACAGACATGGCCTTGGGCACCGGCTCGCGGGCTCTGGGACTTCGTGGGACCGCCAGCCTTGGGCACAGTCCACAGAGGCACGCTCTCCCACCAGTGACTACTTAAAAACTTGTCCTGATAGAAAACGACTTCTGGAAACGTTGAAAACCCTTAAGTATAAATACACAAATTAGTTTCATTAAAAAGACAAACTTCGAGCTGTTGAAAGCTGAGGGCAGGGTTAGATTCCCATCTTCAGTTCCAAGAGCTCCACGCTGTGCTTCGCAAAAAGGGAGACGTTCTACAGCGTTCCAGGGCAGGCTGCTTTCCTCAGCCAAAAAAACAAAGGACCTGCTTTATTCTTTCTTTCCTGTTCAGTAATTTTACTTTTCCTTTTTTAACAGTTACGTGTTCTTGATACTCCTACAGTATGTGTGGAATTCACAAACACAAAACATCCCTCGGCCTTTCCAAAGCCTGAGTGAGGATCCGGTGGGTTCCCGGTGGTGCCTCTGTCCTCTGAACGCAGGCAGGGCGAGCGCTGGGTTTGAGGACTCCACACAGCGGCAAATGCCAGCCACGGGAACCCCACACCACGCAGCAGGGACAGGCGCTCCCCGCCGACCCGCCGCTCCGCTGACTGTGACAGGGCACCCCCTGCACCCCGTGCTCCCCAACATTCCTGCTTCCACTGGCTGCACCCGTTGTCAATCACACCAGACACAAGGAGGGGAAATTCTCACAGAAGCAGTACGTTCAGTATTTTGAGGGGTGCATCTCAAGTGAGAGCTCATTTCCAGCCTAAAAAAAATCATGCCCTAGAACCGCCCAGGCCTGGGGGCTGCACACCTGGCTGTGACCCTGTGAGTGGAAGCTCGCTCACTCCTGGGAGCTCCGTCAGAAGCTGCTCGATTCAGGGACGGGTCAGACGGCTGGTGGCCAAAGTGGGGGCCATCAATACTGCCAGGTGGCCGGTCTCCTCACTGTATTCCTTTTACAGGAACCTTGCCCAGGACATGCAAATCCCACAAAAAGATGATAGTGGGATCTTCCAGGCACCCAGAGGCCTGGCCAAGAGTCATGGGTTTTCTGTGACAAGGGGCTTCGGGGAAAGCGAGACCTTCAGTGACGCAGAAATGCAGCAAACCAGTATCCTGACTCAGGAGCCTGTGTTATCGCTACAAAGTCCACTCGTCAGAACACCCAGCAGGCTGGAGCTAAGGGGTCTGCACCCGTGTGACTTTGTCACTCCCACACTAGCACGTGCCCTTCTCTGTAAGCATGTACAGTTGTTCGGATTTGGTGGTGCAGGTGCTCATTGTATAATGAGCGAGCCTGCAGGGGCGGAGGCTTGCTCAACCTCTTCCCTGTCACCCACCAGCACCCTGACACCGGAGTTGGTGAGTGAGTCGCAAATGGCCTCTGCAGAGACCAAAACCGCCCTGCTTTGCAATTTCACCCCAGTTCTGTCTCCAACTCTGCAGCGGTTTCTTGACTCATCCTTTGAGTCAGCTTTGTCATCTCTCAGTAAGAACTTAAGTAAAAGTCTCTGACGTGTTCGTTATATATTTGTATAAACATCACGTCTTTAAATCTTTGATGGTTACTTTGGTATCTTCAAGATCTCATGAAGCGATTAAAAAAAGGAAACAAATGAGAGGAAAAGCCGCAAGACGGAAGATCCACAAAGAGGATCCGGGCAGAAACAAAAGCCATCACCGGCCTCTTTGCTCTAAGGATTTGTGTTGGGATTCAGCAGTCAACCAGTTCTCCCCACTCAGAAACGGTGTATGGCAGGGAAGCCGAGAATACGTGGGGAGAACAGCGCCTGCCTGCCCGTATCAGTCCCGCCCACAGCCATAGCCACAGGCGCTGAAGGCCTGGGAGGAGAAGACCGGCCCAGTTCTGACATACAGGTGTGGCCTCGGGCCTGCGGTGGGTGCTGTTCCAGGAGCCTCACCGCAGTTTAAACATGGCTCCCCCAGGCGGCCCGCACCTGCACACCACGTTCTCGGGGCCTGCGAAATCACAAGGCCCCTAGCAGGCCAGGCTTCCGGTGGCCTCCTAACCCCAGTGGTTCAGGGACACTACAGCTACAACCCTGCTCTATCCTGCACCTTGCAAAGACCCATCGACAAACAGTGCACCCTCCCTACGGCCATCAGACCCTCCAGTACCAGGAGCGCACAACAGACCCTGGGGAGCCTCCCCAACGCCCGCTCAGTGCAGGGATCCTGGGGAGCCTCCCCAACGCCCGCTCAATGCAGGGATCCTGGGGAGCCTCCCATACGCCCGCTCAGTGCAGGGAACCGTGGGGAGTCTCCCCCACCCCGCTCAGTGCAGGAATCCTGGGAACCTTCCCCACGCCCGCTCAGTGCAGGGAACCGTGGGGAATCTCCCCCACCCCGCTCAGTGCAGGGATCCTGGGAACCTTCCCCACGCCCGCTCAGTGCAGGGAACCGTGGGGAGTCTCCCCCACCCCGCTCAGTGCAGGGATCCTGGGGAGCCTCCCCCACCCCGCTCAGTGCAGGGAACCGTGGGGAGCCTCCCCCACCCTACTCAGTGCAGGGACCCTGGGGAGCCTCCCCCATGCCCGCTTAGTGCAGGGGGAGTTCTTTCTGGGTGCATGCAGCCTGCAACTGCCTCTGTCTGTCACTCAGTGACACAGCACAGACTCACACAGCAAAGGTGAGCGCAGCACGGCAGGTGGGCGGCCGGCTGGAGGGGCTGCCGTGCCCACCCACAGGCGGCACATCCTGAGGCTCTCACGGCTGGGGGTGCACCTTCCGTTCTCCTCGGAAGCGTAACCGGCAACTGTGCTTCATCCGAGAAGGACTGGAAGGGGCTAATTTTTCAATAGAAAGTTCCATGAAGGGAAAAGGAGAGACGCTTCCCCCTTCTTTTCATGTCCTGCTTAGACAGTGCTGTTCGGCCCAAGTCCACAGAAGTAACCTCACGACATCCGCTTCGGTCCCCCAAACCCAGGGATCAACCATCCATGTCTTCCTGCACGACATGAGCGGCTGGGGTCACCTCACTGCGTGCGGTGATAAGAACCAAAAGAGGCACAAATACTTCCAACTGACGCACGATTCACACTACATGGACCCTGGGCTTTAGGACGCAGTCAGGGCCAAGCCTACACGCACAGCACGTCCTCAGGGTGACCCAGAACTTCTCCGGGGCACTCACTTCAGAGACTATCCGGCTCCCTAACAGGTGGGAGGAGGGCAGGGCGGCCAAGAACCCCACGGGGGGTGGGCGGGCAGACTACGCTTCACAAGGAGGCTTGACTTGAGGGGATCTTTTGTTCTGCACCCAGCGCAGAAGAAGGCACGAGAAGGTGAAGCTGACGGAGGGGCAGGGGCAAATGCAGACCCCACCAGCACGAGACCACCCGGCCTAAGCCACAGGCCTCAAGCTCTACGCTGAAAGCTACGAAAAGGCACGTCTACGGTCAAAGCAGCACCTCGCACTGCCGTGGCAGCTCTGTCATCCTTTGCGGAGCAACACACTGTGTACAGGACACGCGGACCCCGTTTTAACGGTGGGGGGCCCGGAGCCACCGTGGCGTGGGGCGCGGCGAGCCGGAGAGGAGCAGAGCGAAGCTACCTCCTCCCGCCCCGCCCGACCGCCCACGCCCGCTCAGGTCAGAACACAGCAGCACAGGCGCGGTTTGTGTCCTCGCTGTCCTCTGGCACCCAGAGAAGTCTCACTCTGCGCCTGCTCCACGGCTGCCTCCCTTTGCACACCTGCTGCGGACGCGAGGGGGTCCCAGGGCCCGGGTGCCCGAGGTCGGTCCTGCTCGCCCTCCTCCTCATAGACACAGTGAGGCGCGTGTCTCAGCAGCGAGGCAGGCCGGGGCGGCTTCGGCGGGCGGAGGCTGGCAGGCTGGGCTGGCAGGGCGTTCTGGCCTCTCCGCATGCGCTCCTCAGCGAGGGCATCGTCGTCGGCCACACCTGCAGGCACAGCGGGAGAGAGAGAGCCGTGAGTGAGCGGCGGCGGCCGGCCCCCATCCAGAGCAGAGGGAGGGAAGCTGGCCGCACGATCTCCCTGAATCCAGACGCGTCATCTCTGGGCAGGAGAAAGAGGTTACCTCCTTTCTTCAGTGGCACCACTGGAGCCAGAACTTAATCCTCCAAGAGTGGGAAAAAAGTGAGTCATCTGAAAATCACCCCTCTCTCTCTCCTGGAAGAAGCGGCTCCCCGCCCCACCAGCTTTGGCACAGTCAACACGCCTCTTCCAAGAGTGAGTGTGCCCCACTGAAATCACGGTCAGGGCTGACAAGTTCGCTGTCAAAACCAGCCAGCTGAGCCACCCTGGGGAAGAAAGGTTCTGGGTCCAGTTGGCGATTTCCTCCTGAGTCCATACACGGAAGACATCCCCTCTCCGCCTCGTGCTGGAATAAATCTGTGGCAGCAGCGGTGGCGCCCACGGGAGCCACAGCCCCGCCCAAGGCAGGGCCATCCCGGCCACTCCAGTGCAGCTCCAGCTCTGGCCCCGCACAACACACACACCCAAGACGGGCCGGCTTCTCAACGCTCTGAAAAGTTGTGCTTTTATTAATCTTTTGAAATACAGAAAAAGTCATTGGAAGGCCATGCATTAAAAAAAAGAAATATGGAAAAAATGTTTTGAACACGGATGGATACGAGGAATAAAAACAAGAAAACAATATTCACAGAATGATCTCCACTGTGATTCTCAAAGTTTGAGTGGCGATCGCTGCGTGGATGTGAGGGAGGCAGCTGCGTCAGAGCTCCAGGAGCAAGTGTGCGAGGCCGCAGGTGGTGGGATTCCTCGTCCCTCTGCAAACTCTAAAATGTGCCTAAAACGACTGTCGCACCCAGCACTTCAGGCCCCGAGCCCTGCGCAGATGTAAAGCAAGGCAGACCCCTCCCGTGGCACAGCAGAGAGTTTACGCCAGGGGCGGCCCCGTCCTCCTCGCTTCCCCGCAAGCACTGAGGAGCACTCAGCCATTGAAATGCGTCTGAAACCCAACGGACTGACAGATCGACGGACATTCAGGAGCTTCTCCAATTAAACTGGCCTATACACCACTTCCAGTGCTGAGTGCCAGGCCCAGGGCCTGCCCCCAGGAGCTCAAATGTGGCTCAACCACAACAGAGAGAACCGGCTCCGAGGTCAGGAAGGAACCTGCTCTCAGGCTGTCCCCTCAGGCCAGGCTCTGGTCCTTGGAGACCACGATGGTGATGCTCGCCTAAGGAAGACCCCCACACAAGTGCAGAAATTCATCTCCAAGGAAGACCAAGACCTGGGCAACTCGCAGCCTGGAGCCTGTGTGTCCCCAGAGGGGAGGGCAGGCCTCACAAAATCCTAAAGCCACAGCACGGCGCCCACAGGGCTCCATCGTTTCTGGAATTCAGCAAACCCAAGAGGAGGCGCAGGCCTCAGATGTCACCTTCTACCCCAATCCTATTTCCCCACACTTTGAACACAGAAACGTGATTTTGGGGACCATTTAACCAAGCACCGTAAACGCAGGCTGTGAGGCTTGACCTATGACACCCCATTGTCAACACCCGGCCCACGCGTCCTGCCAGGGGACCCCAGGACCCCTGCTGAGATGGCTGCACCAGGAGAATGCACGCACATCTCTCAGCATCACACGGAACTGCTGAGCTGAGAGGGGTCACCTAGCCCGGGGCCAGTTCTCCCCTTGGGAACTCCACGTGCTCACCTACAGAACAAACAGGTGGCAGGGCTGCTGTCTGCGATTCTATGACGTGAGTGAAGTAAAACAGCACCCAGCACACAGGCCGTGCCCGCGGGCGCCATGCACACACAGCACTTCCTGAGCACGCCTGCAGCAGGAGGGAACATGCCAGGGCCCCCGACCAGGCCCCAGTTGCAGGCTGGGAGCGAGGAGGGCTCTGGGACAGGGACACCCAGGACATGGCTTCTCAGCAAACCAAGCTGTTTCCCAGCTGCCTGGACCCTGGCAAGAGAGCAGGACACATGGCGACAGTGCTGCGAACTCGCTGTTGTGTGGCAACATGGCTTCCAGATCTGACCTTCGAACTCAAAGGGGCCGTGTCGCCGAGAAGCATCTGCAGGCTGCCCGGGGACACCTGTGCACCCTGGGCCGTCCCAGCCCCTTGGACACCAAGGAGAGACTCAGCACAGGTGCTCCCAGGGTACCACATCCCACCTTGGAGGGAGAGAGGAGAGACGAAGGGACCCACGCACACAGCAGCAAAGGGCCAACCAGAACCTGCCGGTGCTAAGCCCGTTCCTGCCTCCAGGAGGATCGCACCCAATACTCCGCCATGACTTTTAAGAATTATACTTTGCCAACTAAAGTAGAACATTTAAGAAAAAAATTTAAAGTTTCTGGTGTGTGACACACTGAACTGGACCCTAAATATCCATAGCTGTGAAGTCTTCCCCGGGGCACAGCGATGCAGCGTGAGCTCTGTGACTGCCGCCAGAAGAGCCGCCCCTGCCTGGCCCAGTCACAGCCCCCGGTGCCCGGGGAGCTTCAGAGCCAAGCGTGAGCCGCTCACTCGCCCCACTCCACGCGGAGGGAAAATGGGGGCAGGGTAACCCCACACATCCTGGCTCATCCTGGCTCTGGGAAGCCCAGTCTCGCTGCCAGTTGAAATTCTGCACTTCCAGCTCAGCTGCGGATGGGACCCCCCCACCTCCCAGCTGTCCCCCGCACCCCTGCTCCACAGGTGAAAACACGCCCCTGGGTGGGTGTCTGAGGACCTGTCTTCAGAGCGCTGTGGGTCAGCCGGGGCTGCCATCGCCTGGGGAGGGCCAGGCTTCGGGTCTAGCCTCGACCAGGGCTTCCCGCCCTCAAAGCCCAGCTTCCTCCCACCACGGAGGAAGAGAAACGCGCTGCCTTCAGAGCTGCTCTGGGGGAGGTTTTGCATTTACCATCTGTTTAGAAAAAGGCCCCGCTGAGACTTAAGACTGATATTTTGAAAATGAATATTGAAGATACCTGCAGCATCCAAAGCTCCCTGCGTCGTCTCCTCAGAGGCTGAGACCGCCAGGCAGGCATGGACGCTGCGTTCCTTCCAACCCCGGGCCGCTGAGCTGGCCAGCTGCGGGCTCAGAGCAGCCCTGGAGTGACTGGGGGAGAAAGGTGCAGGCTCCATGGCCACATCCACAGGGCAGCCTGGCTCCTGTGGATGCCTGCGCCCCATCCTCTCCTGCACAGCTCAGCCACTCCGCCCCCGGCCAGGTCCCGGCAACACCCAGAAGCCTCCCTCCCCCACTCACTTGGGAGGAAGGCTGGGGCTGGCACACATGGCAGGTGGACAGCAGCTGCTTAGGTCTGGTCTCTAGAAAAACCCTTCTGGCCCCAGCAGTCCGACACAGTCCTGTGTCCCCAGGCCAAGCACACAAGGGTCTCCCCAAGGTTCCTGTGACACCTCATGGTTAGTGAGGTGCCAGGAAAAGTGACTTGAGGAAAGAAGATGAAGGTGGAGATGTGGACCTCCTTATCCAGATCTCCCTGGCATCACCTGGGGAGTCACGCAGCGTGCTGCTGCTCCAAACCCCCACACCGAGCTTCCCGTGGGCACGGTGCACTGCCGGCATGGACAGGGAGCGGCCGCCTCACGGCTGGGACGCAGATGTGCCAGCAGGGGTCACCAGCTGTCTCACAAAAGGGACACACAGTTGGTCTGAACAGGAGGACTGCCCGATTCGGCCTCGATGGTTCTATCTGTTCAGAGCCAAGGCTCTGGGCGTCCTCCTGCTGCAGCTGCCCTGGCTACACGCCCGGCACTGCTGGAGGCTCTGTTCACCTCACTGCCAGGCGAAGCCATCACCTCCAAGGTTCTAACCTGCACTGTGGATGGAGCGTTCCCACCCCACTGCCTTCTACAGCTTTCCAGCAAGAAAAATGAAAAAGAGAAAGTGGCTGGAGAACAGTCACAGCAGGCAGGACGGACAGACCGGCTGCAGGAGAACCGGAACAAGCACCACCCCGTGGCCCTCGCCTCGGACTCGGCCTCCCGGTCCCTCCCAGGCCCAGCATTATCCATTCTCCCTCCTGGCCACAACGGGATCAGCCCTGAGGTTTGGGTTTAATTGGCACAGGATGTGGCCTGGTGCGGTCTGTCAAGGTCCCAGGAGACTGTACGGTGAGCTCCACGCCATGACAGGCTCTCCAGACATGCCCCCAGGGCCTCACAGGCAGTGGCTCTCCGTGTTCAGGGCTGACAGGGCCACTGCGTGAACTCTCTGTGGATCCCCACAGAGAGCAAGGCAGGTGTTCTTGGAAACCCAGCACCCTGGCCCATTCGCCTCCCAGTTACCACGAGGAGGAAGGAGCTGGGGCTGCTGATGCTGAGAACGTGCCTCACAAGATATGGGAATGCACACACCCACACTCCTGCCAGCATCCCAGGACGGAACAAGCCAGCCTCACGCACAGCCTGGAAGCAGGCGCCACGCAGAGGGCCGAGGAACACACAACTCAGCATGCTTCCCACAGCAACACCCTCTCCCACGGCAAAGAGCCCCCAGGACATTCTCTCGAACATCCTGCTAGAGCTCACACAGCTATTGCACAACACGTCCTTGTATGATTCAGAATTTCCCTGCCACATCGCCTTCTTATCTCTGCCATCGCCGCGCCCCACATGCGGGAGGACCTGGAGGCAGAGTTCTGCAGCACGTGTTCACAAGGCCGGCCTGTCAGTGACCCAAGGACCCTGCTTCTGGCGCTCAACATGCCTGCAGTTCTGAGGATTCCATCAGTCCTTTCATGCGGGGAAGGGCCCAGACCACCTCAATGTGTTCACACAAGTTACTGTTACACCAATCCTTTTAAAAACACTGCACAGGCTGGCACAGTGGCTCACACCTGTCATCCCAGCACTTTGGGAGGCTGAGGCAGGAGGATCACTTAAGCCCAGGAGTTTGAGACCAGCTTAGCTTTGAGATCAGCTTGGGTAACACAGAAAGACCCCATCTGGGCCAGGCACGGTGGCTCACGCCTATAATCCCAGCACTTTGAGAGGCTGAGGCGGGCGGATCACTTGAGATCAGGAGTTTGAGACCAGCCTGGGCAACATGACCCCGTCTCTACTAAAAATACAAAAATTAGTCGGGTGTGGTGGCATGTGCCTGTAGTCCCAGTTACTCGGGAGGCTCAAGCACAAGAATCACCTGAGCCTGGGAGGCAGAGGTTGCAGTAAGCCAAGATTGCACCACTGCACTCCAGGCTGGGCAACAGAGTGAGACTCCTTACCAAAAAAAAAAAAAAAAGAAAGAAAAAAGACAGACCCCATCTCTATCAAAAAAAAAAAAAAAAAAAAAAAAGACAAAAATTAGCCCAGTGCGCTGTTGCCCGCCTACAGTCCCAGCCACTCTGGAGGCTGAGGTGGGAGAATTACTTGAGCCAAGGGGGTTCAAGGCTGCAGTGAGCTGTGATTGCACCACTGCACTCCAGCCTAACTGACAGATTAAGACTTTGTCTCAAAAAAAGAAAAAGAAGAAAAAAACTGCACAGTAGGGCTGGAAGTGGCAGCTCACACCTGTCATCCCAGCACTTTGGGAGGCTGAAGTGGAGGCTAAAGATCACTTGGGCCCAAGAGTTTGAGACCAGCCTGGGCAACATAGTGAGACCCCATCTCTACAAAAAAAGAAAAAATTAGCCAGGTGTAGTGGTGCATGCCTGTAGTCTAAGCTACTCTGGGGGCTGAGCTGGGAGGATGGCTTGAGCCTAGGAGTTGGAGGCTGCAGTGAGCTGTGATCGCACCACTGCACTCCTGCCTGGGTAACAGAAATCCTGCCTTAAAAAAAAAACCCTGCACAGTAGGCTGAAAAGGTGTTCCTTCCCACCCTCAAGAAACAGCCAGTGCCCCTCACTCAACACTGAGGCTCCTGGGTCAGGGTGGACAGGAAGGCACCGCAGTCTCTGGAGCAGCCTCTGCTTCCGCTGCGAGTCCACACAGGGTGGGCTGCGCTTCCCCCTAAAGCCCCAGGGCAAGTATAACCGCTCTCCTTGGTTGCTAATTTGGGAAACAAGGTATTGTGAAATGACAATGAATCTCAGGACCCCAAAATCACTCAGCTAAAGGGAGAAAGCAAGCTGGGAACTGCATCGGGCACACCTGCCTCCCATTTTATTCCTAAAGAAGGTGGCTACAGCAGGGCACAGGGGTGCACGCCTGTAGTCCCAGCTACTCAGGAGGCTGAGCTGGGAGGATCGCTTTACGTGAGCTCAGGAGGCAAAGGTTGCTGCGAGCTGAGACTGCACCACTGGACTCCAGCTTGGGCAGCAGGAATGAGACAATGTCTCAAAAAAACAAACAAACCAAAAGCCACACACCTCCCTCACAATTTGTGCACAAGGAAATTCCCTGTGGGGCTCAAGATCTTTACCCTAGAGCAGTTGTGTGGGATTTCACCCTGGCAATGTCAGTGGACAGCTTATCTTCACAGGTGCAGACAAAGGACAGAACTCAAAGTCATCCCTCTGCTCCCCCGAGACAAACGCATATCTGACTGCTTCCTCTGCCCTGTTGTCTCACTGAGCCAGACTAAGGCACACGTGGCCCTTCCCCTACCCCCTCTCATATGTGGATTGTGTATTCAGTGAAAGGCTGATCAGAGACTCATAGAATGCAATGATTCGTCTTATCCACCTATGACCCGGAAGCCCCCAACCCCACGTCCAGCTGTCCCACCTTTCCGGAACGTACATCTTGCGTGTAGGGACGCCTCATGTCTCCCTGAGATGCATAAAACCAAGCCGTGCCCCGACCACCTCGGGCACCTGTCGTCAGGGCTTCCTGAGGCTGTGTCACGGGCGTGTCCTCAACCTCGGCAAAATAAACTTTCTACACTGACTGAGAGGGTCTCAGATACTCCTGGTTCACAGTACGAAGGCAGACCAGAAGGCTGATGGAGAAAGTGGGGGTCCGTGGACTTTCTCCGTGGCCCACGGTGATGACTGCTCCCGATTCTAACAACGTTCCGGTTTACCCTGCCCTGGAAAAGTGCAGGGGCCAAAGAGTGGCTTACTTTAAATAAGAAACCACAGGCCTCATATTCCTTATTTGTTTTAAATTGGGACCACCCATGCACCGTAGGCCCCTGGGATGACTGGGGCCTACGTCCCCAAGACACATCGCTACTTCTCCTGCCACTCCCACAGCCCTCCCCTGGGACCCGGCTCCCTCAGGCCTACGGAGGTGGAGGTGGTGGGAGTGGTCTGGCCAGCCTGGGAGGTGCTTGTCTCTGAATGGAGATGGACACCGTGCATAGCATGACGGCGCCAGACTCAAAGCACACATGGCCCTGTGGCCACCACAGGCAACCCCGTCACCCCACGCCCGCCCCATGGCCAGCAAGAGAGCATGGCAGGTGGGAGGGGGCCTCGCTGCAGGCCGAGCCGCTCAGCAGTGGGACTGTGCTGCACCCGCCACTGCACGGGCAGCATGGGTGCCTGTGGAAGGGGTGCGGCTCAGGGAAGAAGAGGCGCCTTCCC
This sequence comes from Pan paniscus, assembly GCF_029289425.2. Lineage (NCBI taxonomy): Eukaryota > Metazoa > Chordata > Mammalia > Primates > Hominidae > Pan > Pan paniscus. The sequence continues at coordinate 193,847,016 of NC_073255.2, read as the reverse complement.
TGTGCTTCCACAGTCCCCTCATCTTTAAAATGAGGACAAGGCCAGGGTGGACCCCGCCTGGGATCCCCACACTCTGGGAGGCCAAGCAGGGAGGATCACGTGGGCCCAGGAGTTCGAGACCAGCCTGGACAACACAGGGAGACCCCATCTCTATAAAAAATAAGAAAATACAACGAGGATGAAACCCAGTTTTATGAATGCGGAGTGCGGCAGAGCCACTCTCAACACAACAGCAGCCTGAAGAACCGAAGCCACAGAGAGCAGACACGCTCCCTCCGTCACAGCAACCGCAGGGGAAGGAGCCCTCAAGGCCTTCTGCTAAGATAAGCAGCCTGTGGGCTCCAGGCTTGCAACCATCCTGAGAGGGCCCACATCCAGGAAGAGCCGGCCTCTGCCACAGAGAGAAGGCAGGCACCAGCCCGCTGCTGGGAAACTGAACAGGTCTGGGGAGGGCGCGTGGAGACGGCGGCAGGAGGGCCGCTGCTGCCGAGGTCAGGGCACACTCACACCGCCTCGGTCCTGTTCCCACCTCTGTTTCTATCTAATAGGCGGGAACCTCTTTATTGCGTAATGCTTCACGTCACAGCTCTCTCCCCTTAGTTCCACCCACCTTGACATATTTTTACACCTGATTTACTTCCCCTGTTACAAGCTGAACCATGTCCCCAAAAACTCACACACAGATGTCATGACTTCAAATCTACATTCGCTTTTAAAAACTGCTACATCCACCATATGAACAGGTCTCTGTGCTCTTTCCATTCCTTAAGAAGTATAAATTAGGTTGGTCAAGCACGGTGGCTCATGCCTGTAATGCCAGCACTTTGGGAGGCCGAGGCAGGCAGATCACCTGAGGTCAGGAGTTCAAGACCAGCCTAACATGGAGAAACCCCGTCTCTACTAAAAATACAAAATTAGCAGGGTGTGGTGGCACGTGCCTGTAATCCCAGCTACTCGGGAGGCTGAGGCAGAGTTGCTTGAACCCAGGAGGCGAAGGTAGCGCTGAACCAAGATGGCGCCATCGCATTCCAGGCTGGGTAACAGAGTGAGACTCCTTCTCAAGAAAAAAGAAAAAAGAAATATACATTATATAAATCATGTACACGACTGAAGAGCTCTGACTGCCAGCAATCCTTTGATACCGAGGAGGAGCCCAGGTCACAGTAAGCCCTACAGGAGGTGAGGGGCTCGTGGTGGGCCAGAGAAATCAGAGGCGAGGAGGCTGACAGCTGCCGGCACCATCAAGACCCAGGGCTTCGGCAAAGCGGGGACCACAGCGGGTAAGTCCCTCTCAGGAGTGGTTTTACCTCACCTCCCCCTTTAAGACAGAAAGAGGTCATCAAACCTTTTCAACTTCCTAGAAATCCAGAGTCCGGGGTCACAGCCACACACAGAAACAAGCCAAGGGCTGGCCAGGGTGGGGGCTCAGCACCACCTGCCTTCCACACCTTTGTGCCAGGCCCCTCTGCAGGATTCAGTGACCAACTCACTTCCAGAAAGATCCTTCCATGACCCACTCACGTCTCGCCCACCCACAGTTCCTGCCCTGCCTCATGACCTGTGTGCCTCATCAACACCCTCGACTTCCACCCAGGCTTCATCCCAGACCCACAGCTGACACGTGCCAGGTGGATGCAAGAGCCCCGGCGGTGAGCCTGGTGATGAGACATAGACCACCAGCGGCGGAGGCCGCAAGACAAAGGTAATTCCAGAGCCAAGAACTTAAACACAGCCCACCCGAGGATCAAGTGCCCCTTCTCATTAGAAGCTCCTGCCAGGTTTAGGACCCAGCTTTAGAGTAACACCTAACAGGGAAGGATGACCAGGATGGAGCCGACGGCCACACCAAGGAGAAGAGCTCGGTGCCAGCGAAAGCTCTCCACCAGCAGGCCTGCTGCAGAGCAAGCATCACGGCACAGCACACACGAGCGTGTCCATGAAGGCGCGGGGACCCAGGCATCCCCCATGCTCAGACCTCCCTACGTACAAGTGCGTACACGAAGGCGCGGGGACCCGGGCATCCCCCATGCTCAGACCTCCCTACGTACAAGTGCGTACATGAAGGTGTGGGGACCCAGGCATCCCCCATGCTCAGACCTCCCTACACACGAGCACGTACACAAAGGCGCGGGGACCCAGGCATCCCCCATGTTCAGACCTCCCTAGACACGAGCACATACACAAAGGCGCGGGGACCCAGGCATCCCAGCACCTCATGCTCACACTTCCCTAGAACTTGCTTTCCCGTTACTGCAGCTCACAAAGAAACCAAAAAAAGGCAAAACCAACTGTATTAAACCTTATTAGTGATCAATATCTACTTCATGTTTTGGCTTTACAAAGGCTTTACTGGGTGGTACAAAATACTGCACTTTCCCCAACTAAACAAAAACTTTGAACACCTGCATCATAAACTTAACTCATGCTGATATTCTCCTGACAAAATACAGGCTGGGTGCGGCAGCTCACGTCTGTCATCCAAGCACTTTGGGAGGCTGAGGCAGGCAGATCACCTGAGGTCAGGATTTTGAGATCAGCCTGGCCAACGTGGTGAAACCCCATCTCTACTAAAAATACAAAAATTAGCCAGGGGTGGTGGCGTGCACCTGTAATCCCAGCTACTCCAGAGGCTAAGGCAGGAGAATCGCTTGAACCCAGGAGGCGGACTGTGCCATTGCTCTACAGCTTGGGCAACAGAGCGAGACTCCATCTCCAAAAAAAAAATACAGATAGAGAGAGAGAGATATAGATATATAGTCACATGCAGCTTAGCAACAGGGGTATGTTAGGTGATGTCACCGCACTCAGGCCTAGAGGGCACGGCCCACTCCACACCCAGGCTGCAGGGCCCGGCCCACTGCTGCTAGGCCGCAAACCTGTGCCGCCATCCCAGCACTGAGCGCTGCAAGCAGCTGTAGGTCAACAGCAAGGATACAAACCTGGATCACACGCAGTGAAAATGCCGTCCTAACCTTACGCAACCCCTGCGGTCTACGTGGACCACCACTGGCCAAAATGTCCTCATGCGGTCAGGGCTGTTCTTTAGCATCAAGCAGGGGCAGGGCCACTTTCCTGGCACCTACTCATCAGGAGGGGAAAGACCTCCCTTCTAGGCATGAGCATCACCAGACAAGGCAGGGGACGGCGGGGGGCCACAGGGACCCGACCTGCAAAAGCTGCTGAGAACCTTCCAGTCAAGCAGCCTGACTCGTGCAAGATCTCACACGAAGAGCTCCCCAACAAACTTGTCAGCGGAACTTCTACAAACATCCTTAAGAAAACAACTGAGCTCCTCACAAATTAACCTAAAATTCCCCAAATTAAAACCAAAAAAGGGCATTCACTGCCGTTCAGCCTCACCCTCTGAGAGCCAACACCACTTTCTGAAAGCCAACCATTTTCTAAAATCTTTCTATATAGCCTTTTAAAACTTTCCATGTAATACCATTAATTACTCTTCTTTGGAAATTTACCACTAATTGTTTAAACAATTTTAGTTTAGCAATTTGTACGGAACAGGCAATACACATTAGTTGTAGAAAAAACAAGTCACTTCTAATTCTACAGCCCATAGTTAATTTACTGTTTGGGTATAATTTCTGCTTCTTCCTGTGTGTGAATTAAATATTAAACCTTATAAATTACTAAAGTGTAGGCTGGTTACAACAGATCAAGTTTCTTTTTATTGGGGGAACTAAATATACCAGAAAACATCCTGTTTTGTAACCACAGTTAAATAAAATTTAAAAACAGAAACAAGATCTGCCAGCATCCCCCCCACCAAGCCAAAAACACTGAAATCATCGAGAAGCTATTAGAGGAATGTTCCGCAGCTGCCGCGCGGGCATGGCCATCTTATCAGAGGCTCCAGTTTCTTCCCCAAATGGAGTCTGAATAGAGTGCAGGAGCCTGGCTGATAACACACAGATGAAAACAAACTCCTGCAGATAAAAACACACTTTTCCCAAATACGCACAATCCACGAGGCCCCTGGGGAGACTGCTCCTTTCTTTGACTTTTTTTGGGGAGAGAGGGGGGTTAGTCGCTACTTACACAAATTAGGAATACCACTCACACGCTGCAGATTATTCAAACAACCAAAAATGCATGCCTGGCCCATCAGAAGATGGGCTCATTCAAACATTTAATGTGTGCCAGGCACTGGGGACACCCAGCAAGACCCTGCCCTCACTCCTAGGGAGCTCAAGGGTGGCCAGACTCCAAACAATGTGGCAAGGCAGTGCTGTCTGTCTGCACTCTGCAGATACAAAGGCACATCGAACAGCCCTGGAATGGCAGACGCCATCTGCTGGGGAAACGCTAGGAACCCGGCTTCAAACACAGGGCAGAGCAGGTACGAAGGCTGAACAGGTTTTTGTTTGTTCTGAGACAAGAGTCTCGCTCTGCTGCCCAGACTGGAGTGCAGTGGCGCCATCTCAGCTCACTGCAAACTCCACCTCCCGGTTCAAGTAATTCTGCCTCAGCCTTCCGAGTAGCTGGGATTACAGGCGTGGGCCACCACGCCCAGGCTCCTGAACAGTTTTAAACAGGACAGTGACTTGCTTTTGCCAGCCACGTGATGGGCTCGTGACATAGAAGCTGAATTGAGAAGGACGAAGGGCAGAGGTCGAGAGGGAGAACAGGTGCCACAATTAACCCCTCATGGCTACTTATGAAGAGGTGGCTCCAGGGAATGAAGATGTGAAGGTCGGTTTGGAAATAACTGCTCCAAGAGCGCGCTGGCTGACGGCACGGGGACGTGCCCAGGGCCCAGCTGGGAGAGGGATGATGGCACTGGAGCACACATGGGGACACGGGAGGAAATCGGAGCATGGGCGAAGGCTGAGGACAATGAGGAGGAAAAGTCTCCTGCTGGATTCTTCCCAGCATAAGAGGCTCACGAAACCCCGCCAACAAAAGGCCAGAAGATTCCCAGCAGCCCTGCTGGGGTTGGCATCCCCACTCGTGTCAGAGCTGAACACACCACCGCAGCGACACAGAGGTTCCGGCCCAGCACCTGCAGGACACCATTCACCCGCACCCCCCTCTCCCTGGCTGGACGGCCTTGACTGGGTCTGGCTCTTCAGTGTCTCCTAGGGGCTGGTGCACAACAGAGGTTCAAGGAGACACCAAATGCTTATGTGAGGTGGAGGCCACATGCTGTTGTTACCACCTCAGCGCAGCTTAGCAACTTCCCAGGAAGCACGCAGCTCGGGTTACTCCTCAAGGGGTAGCTACAGACGCACGGGGCTGGCTTCACACGGGCCTCACAGGGGCAGCCATGGCACAGCATCCTGATAGCCTGGATTCTGCGCACACACCGCGTGCACACGTCCACATCGGTGAGAGGGGTGTGGACAGCATCCCTCAGCCGAGTGGTGAGGATAATTCCAGGAGGACCTGGAGTGAGGCACATTCAGCTACCACTGGCATCACGTCCCGTGGCAGGTTCAGGACCCCTTTCAGATGGAAACCAACTAAAGCACACTGTGGCGTCGGCCTTCCCATGTAGAAAAGGAGGCGGGCGGTGGATGTTTATGCCTGAAAAACCCCTTAGACTTGAACTGTCTGAAGTTCCTCAGTCTCGGGGGATACGCTGTGGCCTCCCTCCCCCGAACTGGGTCCCTTTGATTTGTGCCCATTTCCCAGGAACTCACAATATACGATACCCTGACAAAGGGCTATGAAAGCCGGAAATTACAGCCTTTGGTCACGTTTTAGTATGGACACAGCTGCGGTCCACGGAGTACCCCAGAGGGCAGCAGAGAGAGTGGACTCTCACACTGAGAGCAGAGGAGGGGGCCCAGGGCGCACTGCAGCCTCACCCCACAGGGCCAGGCCTCCTGGGGCCCTCTCCCTGCAGCCTTGGGCTGCCTGTCCCCACGGCTGACAGCATGGTGCTGGGTGGGGTGCCTGGGCTTTGTTGGAGGCAGAGAGAGGAAAAGTCTTTAGTTTCCTGTTTCTAACTGCCCACTACATAAACTCTAAGTGTGATTTTTATTGAAGGAACTCTTTATAAACGGAACCCTAGGCATCTTAAGCGTCCTCAAGAAACACGTCGCCCTGAGACTGCCCCGCTCCCTGGTTAGGCTGAGGAGCTGGAGGGATTTAACTGTTGCCCACTTAATCATTAAAATAAATCTTGAAAAGGAACATGGGGCCAGGCACAGTGGCTCACGCATGTAATCCCAGCACTTTGGGAGGCTGAAGCGGGCAGATTGCCTGAGGTCAGGGTTTTGAGACCAGCCTGGGCAACATAGTGAAACTCTGTCTCTCCTAAAAATGCAAAATATTAGCTGGGCGTGGTGGCACACACCAGTAGTCCTAGCTATTCAGGAGGCTGAGGCATGAGAATCGCTTGAACCCAGGAGACGGAGGTTGCAGTGAGCCGAGTTCACTTCACTGCACTCCAGCCTGGGTAACAGAGTAAGACTACGTCTCAAAAAAAAAAAAAAAAAAAAATTACATGCTCAAGCCTGTAATCCCAGCACTTTGGGAGGCCAAGGCAGGTGGATCACTTGAGGTCAGGAGTTCAAGACCAGCCTGGCCAACAGAGTGAAACTCTGTCTCTACTAAAAATATAAAAAGAATTAGCCGGGTGTGGTGGCGCAGGCCTGTAATCCCAGCTACTAGGGAGGCAGAGGTTGCAGTGAGCCGAGATCGCCCCACTGTACTCCAGCCTGGGCAACAGAGCATGACTCCGTCTCAAAAAAAAAAAAAAGAAAAGAAAAAACATAGAATGAATGTTGTAACTTTTGTAGACTCGCATATTCACAAAATTTTATTTTTCTAAAGACATCTGAATCTTATTCCACATAAAAATGTAATGACAAGTCATTCTAGTTTCTTCTCAGAGCTCCTCAGTCTTCCCATCAGGGACTTCCATAAGAAGGCATACACCACCCACATTCAACCTCCAACTGCCTCTCCTGAAGCTCATCAGAGCTGAGAAGGCCTGAGCTCAGGAGCCCAAAGCTAAGCTCCTGCATCCACAGGAAAAACAGAGAAGCTGCCCATGCAATTCTCTTTAAAAGACAGACAAAAGCAGAACTAGATATGTTAATGTTAAAAGTCAAATAACAGATGAAACGATGAATTCATGTTAGAGCTTTTCATTCAGTTGCTATTGCTTTAACTACATTAAGTGGCCAGATGTGCCCAGCACCAACACCCCCCCAGCCCCCTCCCAAAATGCTGCCCATTAAACGTAGTGCTCTCAAGTATGCTTCCAGCCCCGGTAATACCGGATGGGGAAGACAAACAGCTAACTCTCTGCTTTCTGGGTTTTTTTTTTTGGGAGGTGGGGGGGGCGCGGCGGGCACAGGGTCTTGCTCTGTTGCCCAGGCTGGAGTGCCCAGTGGTGCAATCCTGGTTCACTGCAGCCTTGACCTCCACCAGCTCAAGCATTCCTCGCACCTTAGCCTCCTGAGTAGCTGGGACTAGAGGCGTGCACCCCCAAGCCAGGCTAATATTTTCTATTCTTTGTGGAGACAGAGTCTCACCACGTTGCCCAGGCTGGCCTCAAGCAATCCACCCGCCACGCACCTCAGCCTCCTAAAGTGCTGGAATTACAGGCGTAAGCCACCACGTCTGGCCCACTTTCTGTATGGTTCTAAGCTCCGCTGAGAGGCGGGGACAAAATCTGCTCTTGTGATGTGTTGCTTCTTCACAAGAGGGAAATCGCACCCATCCTTAACAAATGTACTCATGATGGGCAAATCCCAATAAAGTTCCTCCCAAAAAAGCTGCAGACAAGCAAATCATTAAAAATTAAATCACAATTCATCATGGAGGAAGGACAAATTGTCCATAGAGGAGGAAAAAGTGAGGCCACTTCACACAAATGTTCTAGATGGATTCATATTTTCAACTTTTTTTTTTTTTGAGACAGGGTCTCACTCCATCACCAGACTGGAGTGCAGTGGTGTCATCACGACTCACTGTAGCCTCGACCTCCAGGGCTCAAGCGATCCACCCACTTAGCCACTCAAAGTGCTGGAATACAGGCGTGAACCACCACGCCTGGACTTAAACATTTTTTAAGGTAGATACACAGGGGCGGCATTTCTTAACCAAGATAGAAAAAAATCCAGTAGAATACAAGCTCACAGAATTGACAAGGCAACATCTGCTGTTTCTTAACCCTTCCCTCCAAAAATAGATGTCATATGGGTTATGTTTTGAATGAAAATAGAAATTTAAAAGAACGACTTAGAAGTCAACAAAAATGTTTTACAAGTCAAACTTAAAAACAATTCTTAACATTCCTATTTATGAACAAAAGTGCTGCAAATAAATATTCTGCAGAAGCACAACCAACCAAAAGAATAGGAAGAAAAACTCAGGATAATAATAAGATATGAGAAAGGTATTCTTTTGAGAGAAACTAAACCAACAGGAAAACACTTGGAAACCTTCGGACACGGACAAATGTGAAGAATGAGAAAGGCGCATGATCACAGGCCTCAGAACAGCGTGGATACTTCCAGTGAACACATAAATTAGCAAACTGATATCAAAGAAAACCCCTCAACAAACCAGCTTAGGAAATAAAGTTTTCTGAGAGGCTCCGAATGTTCCCAACACAAAACAGTAACTGTGAGGTGGCTCTGCCATTAACCCCAATCTGATCATCACCCACTGCACACATGCACCCCGATCTGATCATCACCCACTGCACACATGCACCCCGATCTCATCATCACCCACTGCACACATGCACCCCGATCTCATCATCACCCACTGCACACATGCACCCCGATCTGATCATCACCCACTGCACACATGCACCCCGATCTCATCATCACCCACTGCACACATGCACCCCGATCTGATCATCACCCACTGCACACATGCACCCCGATCTGATCATCACCCACTGCACACATGCACCCCGATCTGATCATCACCCACTGCACACATGCACCCCACAAATACGTACAATTACTATCAATAATTTAAAAACATTTTTAATGATTAAAAAATACCAGTAACTAGGAAATGTGCACGAAACAAATGACTTCACAGGCAGCTGAACCTGGTGTTGGGGTAGGCAGGGCATGGACGGCTCCCAACTCACCCTCAAGATCACAGGGCCGGGAGCTTCACCCTCTCTACAGAATCTAAAACCCAAAGTAAAATCAAGGTACAAGAGAACCCAACAGTGCCATGTAGAGGAATTTTTGGACATAAACACAGTAACTTATCTTTCTCAGAAACATAATCACACAGTAAAATACTAAAATCAGCCTGCTGGAAAACAAGACAAAAATACTTATATCAATAAGAAAAATAAGGGTAAAAATTACAAAATTTATAGAGTTTTCCAATTGTAAAAAATATGATATTCCAATTCTTTTTTAAAATCAGAATAGGCGAGGCGCAGTGGCTCACACCTGTAATCCCAGCACTTTGGGAGGCCAAGGAGGGCGGGATAACTCGAGGTCAGGAGTTCGGGATCAGCCTGACCAAAATAGTGAAACTCCGTCTCTACTAAAAATACAAAAAAATTAGCCAGGGGTGGTGGCAGGCGCCTCTAATTCCAGCTACTCAGGAGGCTGAGGCAGGAGAATCGCTTGAACCCAGGAGGCAGGGGTTGCAGTCAGCCGTGATCACACCACTGCACTCCATCCAGCCTGGGCGACACAGCAAGACACCGTCTCAAAAAAATAAAAATAATAAAATCAGAATACCAAGACTAAAGTGATGAGACAAAAAGCAATGTAAGGCGTACCGACTTCCTGGTTTTCCGTAAGTTAGAACAGAAAACACACACAGACGGCATTCCCAGCTTCATGTAGTGATACAATGAAGAAATGTGCACATCTACATATTAAGACAGCACTTTACAGCTGTCCGTAAAACAGGATGTTAAAAAAATCAGTCTGCCACATGGCTCTCGGGTGTCAAAGGCTCTCCCAAATCTACATGGGGTGTTCCTCGCGCTGACCGCACCTTTCATTTGAAAGCACAACGAAGACTGGCCTAGAAACGAGCTGGAAATGAGCTGTGCTTCCGGATGCACGCACTGCCATCCATACAGGATGCAAGAAACCAGACAGGACGAGAGTCCGGCAGAAACGCGGGCAAGAAATCTGGGACAAAGCTGGCTGTTTCCCACACAACAACCTTTCCAAATAAATAAAAGTAAACACACGCAGGATTACAAAATAAAAATATGGGGCAGCTCTGTAACAGGCACACGCACGCACACACACGTCTGTGTAAATAAGATGACTACCACACAGTAAGTCACGTGAACAAAAGAAAAACCAAAAAAAAAAAAAAAAAAAACCCCACTTTCAACACAGCAGGCTAAAGACTAATCAACTAGCATGTAAAGGGCTCCTATAAAATCAAGAGAATAAGTCCACAGAAAAAGAGGCACACGCAGGTGACACAAGATGCTTGCCCTGGATAGCCAAGACGCAAATTTTAGAAATTGTTGACAGACAGTACTAGCAAGCGTGAGGACACAGACCCCAATCCGTTGTTGATAGGAGAAGACTCCTTCTAAGAAATCATTTATGACTTTTTTTTTTTTTTTTTTTTTTGAGACAGGGTCTCCTTGTTGCCCAGGTTGGAGTGCAGTGGCTCGATCACGGCTCACTGCAGCCTCATATCCCTGGCTCAAGTGATCCTTCCACCTCGGCCTCCTGAGTATCTGGGACTACAAGCGCACGCCACCAAGCCCAGCTAATTTTCATATTTTTTGTAGAGACGTGGTTTGACCATGTTGCCCAGGCTGGTCTTGAACTCCTGGGTTCAAAGCAATCAACCCACCTCAGCCTCCCAGAGCACTGGGATTATAGGCATGAGCCACTGCGCCTGGTAACTTACCAATTTTCAATGCACACGTTTCTCAAGCCAATTACTCAACTTCTAGGTACCTAATTTAACCAACTGCTCCTGCAAGTACATAAGACTCTACACAAATACCTTAAATATTATGTGGAAAAGGACATCAATATTTTGCCAGGCTCCATGGAAGACTTGGGCTGAGACCCAGTGGGTGCCGCCACCAGGCATCAGCCATGGATGGGACAACTGTGCCCAGCCACTCACTAGATAGACCACTCATGCTGGGCACAGACCCCAACTGAGGGAAACTTGTCTTTCCTGCTTGGCAGGGACTGGCAGGGAAGGCTTAGCCCCCAGCAGCCACCGCAGGAGGCCGTGTCCAGTGCCAATTCATCTGTGCAGGGACCATTGACCCATGGACACGGAAAGATACGGCTGAAAAGACTCGTGGAAAACAGCACTTTCTCGTTCCAAGTTCTGCAGCTGACTTTCTCAGAGGCCTGGCATTATGTAAAGCATCCCTGGAAGTTTTGGGTAAGAGGTTATTTGGCTTAGAGCTGACGAGCAGCAAAGTTCTCAATTTGGCGGAAATGTGTGTACGAAACGTGTCTCACGCAGGCTGCAAACTCCACAGTTCCCTGATGACCACACCCCGAGCTTCTGCTCCAACTGCTGTTCCTACCAGCAATGTCCTGACATTTGGTGTAAAATGCTCTGGGCTGGGAGTGGGGGCTCATGTCTGTGATCCCAGCACTCCAGGAGGCCAAAGTGAGTGATGCGCTCGAGTCCAAGAGTTCAAGACCAGCCTGGGCAACACGGCAAAACCCTGTCTCCACTAAAAATACAAAAAGTTAGCCAGGCGTTGTGTCGCACACCTGTAGTCCCAACTGCTTAGGGGCTGAGGTGGGAGGAATGCTTGAGCCCAGGAGTTGAAGGCTACAGAGAGCTGTGACTGCACCACTGTACTCCAGCCTGGGTTAGAGAGAGAGACCTGGTCCAAAAGTTAATATAAAATAATATAAAGGAATGAATGAATGCATGCTCCAGGCCTCAGGAGCCGCATCTCCCCCACACGCCATTATCAATTAGACCCTGTCCTTGGGCAAAGCACTTTTTGCCAACTCAGGGCAGCTGTGGGAAGGCAGAGGAAAAGGTCACCTCTCAGAGCTCGCAGCACAGCGCTGACGACACGGGAAGCAAACCACATGGGAAGCAAACCACATCCCCTGGGGGAGACGGGCAGGAAGGAGGCTCCACCCCACATTTCTGCAACAATGTTTCAGCAGCAATGTTTCAGCACCAAAGCCTCCTTCAGAAAACCTCCGGTCTCTATGGTTTTGCAAGTTCTGGAAGTAATTTCCCACCAGTGCCTGAATGGCAGTCAGTTCAGTAACCAGCTAGGGGGAAGAGGAAGGACCAGGTGGGGGAATGGGATGACAGCGCTGCCCTGTTTAAGAGAGAAACCAACCTAACAGGGCAGAAAAGGACGCGATGTTAACAACTGCAGTGTGGCATCAACACTACACAGACATTTGCTAGTCAGGGCTCCCAGGAGTGGAGAATCTTTGTAAAGCCAAGACGCAGGTCCTTCGGATCCACATGGCAAGCCTCCAACAGCAGGCTGGGCCGCAGGTCGCACAGCAGGAGGGGTGTGGGGAGTAAGCCCCTGCTCTACACTCCAGGCAGCTGTGGTCCAGGGCATCTCTGAATCAAGGGCTGTGGGACAGCAACCACCATCTGGGTTTCCGCAGCCAGCACTCACGGGATGCTTCCAGGGCACACCTGCCAGGACACAGCAGTAGCCAGACAGACGAGAATTACTGCCTTCACAGGACCTGCATTCCTGTTGGGGTTGCACTCCGGGGCAGGAATCTTCTCCCAATCAGGGTACAGGGAAAAGGGCAAAGCGCAGTCAGGGGTCTGCCCTGAGTCTGCAACTTGCCCAGGCCACAAAGCTCAGAGTCGAGTCCTTAGTGAACAGTTAGGTAAGACCGACTGATACCCTGCACAAAAGGCAGCAAATACTGACCAAAGCACAGAAGGCAGGACAGGCCTTCTAACGCCCAATCATAAACTCTCTGCTGTCTCTGGAAATCAGTGACTTCTAGATTTCTAACACAGGAATAGCTGCTGTGACATTCCCTCTTTTCACCTTTCTAAACAGGAAGACGAAATAACGTAGCCAAATGACAGACTTCGGTCTACCCCATTTCAACCACTGGTCACACTTTAGTACCAAGGCCTACATCTAGCTCCCCCCACGTCCCTAGAACAGCTGGGAATACCATATCCAAAGGCTTTGAAATCAAGACCCCAAAGGGTAAGATCTCATGCCTTCGTTTTTAAAAATACAAACAGCAGTGGGTTATGTAATTCAGTCCCCTCCAGACCCCACAAAATCAAGTATTCAAATCAACTAAACATAATGTTGTGCTTGAAAACCTCCAAAAATAACATCTGCCTCCATTCTGTCACTGAACATGCTAATGGCTAAATTTCAACACTGCTGCCAATCAATAACAGAGATAATATGCCAATTATTTATTACCGTTGAATCCTCTGCAAATAAAAATGTTTCTAATTCATTCTGTAGTGCTTAAAACAAGATCAGTATTCCCAGAAAGAAATGATAGCTAGAAGGTAATCAAGAGAGGATAAGCAGGCATTTTTCAAGCTCTAATTAATAAACAGAAATTAAAATTGATTGGAAAGACAATCACCCCACAGTGTTCCTCAAGCATTTCCACATTGTAAGGAACATTTACTTCAGCACACTAGGTGCACAGGTAAGTTTAGCAAATGGTGACACTAACTCTACCCACTTCTAAAATCTACTCATTGAAGGACTTCCAAGAGGAAGAACGACAAGTCGCCCATGATGCCACTATTGATTGACATCTTTCAGATTATTTAAAACCCCGAGTTTCCAAAATCAAGCCTGGAATCTTTGGAATCTAAAAAGCTTAAATTTTATAAAGGATAGAAATATAAGGAATAATCCATCACTCAAATCAAACCGACAGGGTGGGGAGCTACAAGGAATAGGAAAACAGGAGATGACAAAAATACAGATTATTGAGCCCTCCAGACAAAAGGATGCCAAACAGGGATTAAAAAACTACACTTTGGGTACAACATACACTGCTTGGGTGACAGCAGCACTAACATCTCAGAATTCACTATATAATGCATCTACATCACCAAAAACCACTTACCCCCCCCCCAAAAGCTATTGAAGTATTTTTAAAAATTAAAGACTTTAAAAATACAACTTAAAAAAGAATCTCAAACAGGGAAGTTGAGCACAAACCAAACACAGCAGACGGCACATCCCAGAATGGATGGGACCACATGGGGCTGTGCACAACCAGATACGTGCCGTTAAGGAGCGTTCAGCTTCCTATTTTCAGAGGCGCTCAACACTACAGCAAGTGAAGAGACTGTTGAATTTACCAAAAACTGTAATTTAAATCAAATGCTATTATTCTTCCAAGCCATCACTTACTTGAGTGATGGTATCAATGCTCACAGCCATTTCCTAACTTTTCAAAGGTGCTCTCATGCACCCTTAGACTGAATTCTCTAGGAATAAACTTAACGGGGTTTAAAAACCAAAGGTGTAAGATTTGACAGCAACAAATAGGCTTTCTATTCTATTAGTAACTTAATAAAATTACACTTCTATCAATGGAAGAACAGAATAGAAGTAATTTTCTCAGCCAGGCGCAGTGGCTCACGCCTGTAATCCCAGCACTTTGGGAGGCCAAGGTGGATGGATCACTTGAGGTCAAGAGTTCCAGACCAGCCCTGACAACATGGTGAAATCCCATCTCTACTAAAAATACAAAAATTAGCTGAGTGTGGTGGTGGGTGCCTGTAATCCCAGCTACTCAGGAGGCTGAGGCAGGAGAACTGCTTGAACCCGGGAGGCAGAGGTTACAGTGAGCCAAGATCACACCACTACACTCCAGCCTGGATGACAGAGCAAGACTCCGTCTCAAAAAAAAAACACAAACAAACAAACAAAACAGTAATTTTCCCAAGTACAAATGAATGCTCCCTCCTCCTCAAAAAAAATTTTTCACCAGAAAGATTCCTTAGGAGTCAAACATATTTTACCTGTAACACCATGTTGAGTAAACTGTTCACAGCTAGAGTTGCATGAAACACTCCACAAAGTCTAGAACAACCAAATGTGTTCTAAAATTGTGTAGTACCAACGCTATAGCAAAATGCTTCCTAGTTTAACAATTACAGGTAAAGACTTTTCATTTTCCTGGTATTTCTGGACATCCCTGGATGTCTCAAGGCTGCTGCACTGACTCATCCCACCCACTAATGAAAAATATAAAACGCCTTAGTCCAAGTATCTACTTGAATTTATTTAGTAACAAAAAAGCCACCCGTCCTGATGGCATAAACAAAAGCGCGCTCTATGATCGCACAATGCTAGTTGTGAGTGGGATTTCCAACACTAGAGGGCGCTGTCCCGCTTTCCCGCACGTGCCATGGCTGCATACCTACCTTATCCAGAGACAGGAAGTGCCGCGTGCTGGGTTATTTCCGACACAACAGACAAGCACATCACTCGTTGTTCTTCTTGTACTTCAACTGTCCCCAATTACTTAACTGTTGCTATGCTTTTTTGAGCTCCTATGAAATTCCTTAAAATATTTTTTACTTATTTTCAGTAACAGCACGTGAGGTTGCTTAAGGGCTCTGGCGTATCCCGAGCAATCTCTATGCCCTCCTGCAAAGCCAGCACGGATGGAACACGCTGTTTGTCAGGGAACCGCCTGTCCTTCTAGCGGTTTTCACGCTGTTTAGTTCCAAAACAGTTTCAAATTCAGTCAAAGTCTAGTTCAATATTCACTACAGCTAGGATTCTAGTTACCAATGGTAATCATGAAAGATATTACAAACTGAGAAACAAAAGACCTTGACTGTCCCAAAGTGATTTTTTTTTTTTTTTTTGAGATGAAGGCTTGCTCTGTCTCCCAGGCTGGAGTGCAATGGCACGATCTCAGCTCACTGCAACGTCCACCTCCCGGGTTCAAGCAATTCTCCTGCCTCAGCCTCCAGAGTAGCTGGGATTACAGGCGCCTGCCACCACACCCAGATAATTTTTCTATTTTTAGTAGAGACAGGGGTTTCACCATCTTGGTCAGGCTGGTCTCAAACTCCTGACCTCAGGTGATCCACCCGCCTCAGCCTCCCAAAGTGCTGGGATTACAGGCGTGAGCTACCGCGCCCGGATCCGTAAGTGATCTTACATCAAACTAGAACATACTTTAAGAGTGAAAAATTATACAATGGTTTCTTCCCTCTCCTGTAGAAATGTTACCATAATTAAATGTTTGATCAATTGCTAAATCACAACTTACAATATGAAAATCTTCATATACTTCAAATATACTGAAGAAAATGTCTACATGTAACTGAGGTGCGGCATCCACCTGAATGAACAGCACGAAACGCTATTAAAGTGACACTAGAAGCCCAGGCACAAATCATACACAGACACAAAAAAGCTCCAGATCCCACTCAGGAAGAATGCACCAACACATTCGCATTTATTTTCTTTTTTTTTTTTTTTTTTTAAAGCAAATGACAAAGACCCAGTTTACCAGCTTTACTTTTTTAAACCTAAGCTTAACATTACATATTTAAACAATTGTCAAAACTTACTAAGTTGCCAGCATTCATGCACAACTAGAAAACATCCTTAATTTATATTAAACCAGAAATGTATTACCATTAATGTATTAATATCTTTCACTACTAAATACTGAAAAAAATTGAAATTATTTCTGTAGAAGAATCGTCCTGGCAATGTTAACTTCACAGCAGGCCGACACTACGTGGCTCACATTTCAGACACAATGAAAAGCAGGTCCATGCTGGTGTTAGTGTACAATCTTGTCCTACACTAAAGAGTCAAGACTCACCTTGGAGTACGTTTAATAAAAAAGCAAAGTGCATACAGAGATTTACAACAATTTTAAAGACAAAAAAAAAAAAAAATGGTCCTATTATGTGGTCCCAACAATCAACTCAAAAGTCTATGACAAATAGAGGCTCCGATGAGCTGTTTATAAATACTTTAGGTACAATTATACTGAAAGTCGAGTTCGTTTGAAATCTTCAAAAAAATGTTCCTGTTAATCCTCAAATGGTGCTTGTTATAGTTTAACATTTCTGTTAAGTGCGTGCGTTGAATTACTTGTTATCCAAGCGCAGCAGCTGCTCCTTACCATTTATTGTTAAGGACTTTAACTGGCCATCTTCTTCAACTTCTACTCTTTCTTGACCGTTCTCGACAATTCTGTAGGAAAAAAATTCATTTAAAAACCTTTCTGGTAAAGAAAATGCATGTGTGAGGGTAACTAAGTTGTTTAAGGACATTACTGAAATACACCATGAATATAAGTAATTTTCAGGCTGTAAAAACATGGCTGAAGCCAACCTGTCAACAACACATCTTCCTTTCCTAAAATAGAATTAACCTGATAAAATAAATTGTGTCTCAAATACTGTACAGGCGGATGCTAAATACATGCAGAGGCTATAAAACAGTAAAGGCTTTACTATTAATGATTTTCCATTTTACCATTTTAACAATGCTGCAGAAACTTATTACACTATATTACATTAGAGATTCCCTCTAATAATTCAACAGTTAAGTAAAATTTAAGAGAAAAAGCTTTAATTAATGAATTTGGAGAGCAAAAGATTTTCATGGTGCCAGATTTAGCATACAACAACCTCTACTTCACACTCTGGGAGACGTGCAACATGGCACCAGTGAAACGTTACGCCTGCTTACTAAAAATATAAAATGCAGAATACCACAGTACCTCTTTGTAGTGATTTTTCTGCCATTAACCATTTTAGTTGAAGTTGATATCGATTTGAAGTTGCCCATGCCACTACCACCAAATGACGTGGAAGAGAATGAAGTGAGGCCCCCGTGACCTAGTGACCCAAATGAAGTAAATCCTACAGGAAAACAGAAAAGAAAAATGCTTAGAGAAATATGTCAACTAGTAATGCAAAGACAAGAGTTTGAAAGTTCAGTAGCAGAATATTTAATGTTAAGGCATAGAACCCAGGAGTAATAAACGACGCAACTATCAAGGCCTCAGCCGAAGTGCTGGGGTGCCCAGGGGGAAAGACTGTCTCTCAGATCCCTCAGTGGGGACTCTAGGGCAACGCGAGAGTGCAGCCTCTCCCCTCCCCCTCTCCTCACGCAGAGTTTCGCGGGACCCAAGCAGCTTTTCTGACATGCCAAAGACAGCCCCTGCTTGTGGGTGGTCTGCTTGGCACCATGAAGCACGTGTTGTGTTAATGTGAACATTCTGGAACCGGGACCAGTATTAAGCTCCAACCAGCAGAGCAGCCTCAGTATCAAGCTCTTGTTTGCTTTGGCGTGGCTTGTAAACTCCACAGACTGTGATGGACACTCTTACCCCACAGGAACAGAGTGACCTCACCACCACAGAACAGCAAACCTAATCGGCTTCCCTCCTCTTTGCCACAGGACCACAGGGGATAAGAATCTAAATTATTAAAAAACTAAAATAATTGCAGAAAGAATACAAGTATTCGTCTCAAAAAACTATGGTTCTACAGTTCATGAACACCATTCTCAATTATACATTATGGACATTATCGCAGTGTGGACACTAAAAACTTTCACAAGTCACACTAAAGCAAACCTATTTTTCAATATTAAAGCTAGTCTACTGGTTAGAGCTTTTGTCCTGTTTCCAAAATGCTCCCATTAACACAAATGACGCATACCTCTGAACATGATTCAATCATCTAAGCGCAGATACTGTCTAGGGCTGGTGGTGTCCTGAAGAAATATGTGAACCAGGTATGTTAAGTTTACCTTTTCTAATGATTTCACTAAAAAGCAGAAACTAGTGACATTAATTTTAGTATTTTATTTAATACAGTATATCCAAAATATTTCAATTGGAAATACAAAAAATCAAAATCATTTGCGGTATTTTACACTGCTTCCCATGTTCCATCTTTGAAACCCAATGACTATTTCACACTCCCGCTGATCTCCATTAGGAGTAGCCAGGCCTCCAGGGCTCAGGAGCTACACGTGGCTGGTGGCTACTGCACTGGTCTAGATTAAGCCTCGCTAAGTATTTATTCTTGTGATACTTTGTAAGGCACCTCAGAAGTGGAGAAGGCTTACACCCCCACCACACACACACACACACACACACACACACACACACACACACACAGAGGAGCCACTGATTACTTTTTAAAAGGACGATTTACGTGGTATTTTTAACTAGCTTTCTTAACCTGTGGTCAGCATATTCCATGGTATCAAATGAGAGGATCTGTTGAGGGAAAGCACATCAAAACTGAGGTCCAATCGAGCAGAATTCACTACTTACCTAGATGGCATGAGCGCAATGTTCAAAGAAAATAAAATTCTGACCATGATGAAGAAGGAACCCTATATAACAAGCTCTCCCAATTCTTATCGTGGAGGCTTAAAAATAAAAATGAGAGAATCAAAACAGCAGCTCCAGGCCAGGAGTGGTGGCTCATGCCTGTAATCCTAGCACTTTGGGAGGCCAAGGCGGGTGGATCCACCCGAGGTCAGTTCAACACCAGCCTGGCCAAGACGGTAAAAACCCTGTCTCCATTAAAAATACAAAAATTAGCTGGGCCTGCTGGTGCACACCTGTGATCCCAGCTACTCAGGAGGCTGAGGCACAAGAATCACTTGAACCCAGGAGGCGGGAGGCTGCAGTGAGCTGAGACCATGCCACTACACTAGGAGTGGCACTCACTAAAGTGAGACTCTTTTTAAATTTAAAAAAACAAACAAACAAAAAAGCTCCTTTGTGAAGAGAAACTGGATGAGCTTCAGAGAAAAGTGGGATTCTTCAGGCTAAACACACAGGCATATCATGATATATGCATATTCATGTTACTCCAGTCTACAAGCTTGTTTCCATCGGTGAACTATGAAGAGCTACGTGCGTGAGGCTGACACTTCACTAGTGAGTGAGCCTGGCCTGGGCTAGTGGTAAGGCCCAGCCTTCGATTCCATCCAGTGGGACGCTCCTAGGATGCTATTTGTGCACTTTTGTTTTAACTACAAAGGAGGTTAGACAGCATGAAGGTTAGTGAGATTTTCCAACTGCGTTACTTTCCACCTACTGATGCAGAACATATGTTGCCCCTTTTTAACTAAGAATTTCATTACATTCTGGCCTTGATTATTATATTAAGAGGAGAAGATTTCCAAGCACGACATTCTTAGGAAGATTAGGAGAAAATGTAGGTTATTAAGCGCAGACCTGTATACCAAAAAAAGCTGGCAAATCCACAATGCTATTCTACGAAAGGTATACACATATTTTAAAGCACTGTAACTAAAAGAGTATTATGATTTTATAAGTACTAACTGCTGTTAAGATAACAGAGATTAAACCTAGGGATTTAATACCTGTATCAAAAGAAGAAAATCCACTTCCAAAAGACGGAAATCCACTGAACGCGGAGAAAAATGACCCCGTCCCTCGGCTTCTGCTTCCTCGGGGACCCCTTCGATTCCCAAAGAAGTCCTCAAAAGGGTCTTCTAAAATCAAACATAAACACACACTGTGAAGTCTTTTTTTCAAGTTTTTTTCCTCACGTGATAGCTACAGTAAGAGAAAATAGATGTTTGTAACATATTCAGGAACAAAAAACTTAAGAGGTTTTAACAAAAGAGCTTATCTACAGAGTAACTGAAACACTACCTCACCAACAGTTTTACTAACTAGTTTAATTCAACTAAAACTACAATACATTATATCAAATAAATTACCAGACTTAATTTAAAAAACAGCACATACACACATTCTTTATGGAGGACCAATATGCACTTCAAACTCAGCTCTTTTCACGTCACTGATTTGAGGTCAAGACGCTGTTCCTGCTACGACCACTGGAAAAGTGAGAAAAGCTTCACACGGCAGCTGTTGTATTCCTTGGAGTCTGAGTTGCCTTCTCCAAAGCAATTCAGAAACAAACAGAAAAATGGATTACCCTAACATGCGCGCGCGCGCACACACACACACGAGGAATGGTGTGGCCATGTAAGCTAAGTGTAAATACCTGATGAATCTCGGCAAAGGAAATTCCTTTTATTCTAAGTTTGATGTCTCAAAAAACTTTTAAGGATTAGCTGAAATCAAATCTGAACAAATGTTAACAAGCAGACGTAAGATGATGCTTGAAGATGTCTCAACAGAAAATCACCGACATGAGGAAGCATCACGCTGCCAAGTGGAAACACAAAGTGCTCCTGGAAATCAAGATCGGAACTGACCGTTTTGTTTTCCTCTGTTGCTGTTATCAATCAATGAGTACTTACTAAAAATTCATAAAGCATACAAACCTTTTTAATTTACCTGGGTTCTGCGTTAATAATTACTGTAATTTTTTCAGAAAAATGGGAAACCTGTGATAAAAGCAAGGAATCCTAATAGGTGCATTAAGACATAAACGCATGCAAGGTAAAGACAAAGGCAAGCCAGGACCAACTACAGAATTAGTACGGCCTACTTGCAGGCCAGAGCAACCAAAGCAGGGAGTGGATACATTTGAGTCACAAATGTTAACAATAAATACTGCAGCACACAAGGATACAACAGCAAGCACTGAAATCAAGCAGAAATCGAGATTCATGAAGCAACTGAGGTTATGAACAAGAGTGACTTGATCCAGCTACCCTGGAGGCTGAGTGAGAGGATTCCTTGAGCTCAGGAGTTTGAATCCAGGCTGGACAACACAGCAAGACTTTTGTCTCTACTAAAAAAAAAATTCAGTGACTAGAGAAAAGCAGCACCTGAGGTTGACTCTGACCACAGTTTGAAAGGACCGACGTACAGGTGGGCAGCCAAAACCCTGAGACGCTGGGTACCCCCAGGACCCGCAAATAGTAAATAGTGAGAAGCAAAGGCTGAGGAAGCTTCCACAGAGCAGGGAGGGCAGAGGTCCACACGGGACTACTATAGAGCTCGTCAGAATGAAACTGGCCAGTCGGCTTTACCCAATGCCAAGCCCAAGGCATTGAGTCCCAAAGAAACACTGGGAGAATTGGTCACTGCTGACTTTTTGGAAAAGGTGGCCAAGAGACAGAAGAGGAAGAAGGCATGCATAGCCAGTGCCCGGACACCCCACGCACCAACCTGCCCCTCCGCCCACAAACCAGCATGTGAGGTGGAAACCTAGAGGAGGAGTGCCAGAATGGGGATGCCAACAAGAAGTTACTCAAACGGTTACTGACTGTGCAAGTTACTGCCCACATTCCACAGTCAATGCCCCCCACCCATAAAAATAATGTAAGATGGTCATAGGTACTTTGCAAACAGACCTTACCGTCCCCCACTGTTCTATTCAAAGACAAGAAAGAACAAAAGCAAAGATGTTAAATCATAACCTTTTATAACATTTTGTGAATTTCTCTAGGACACAAAAACTTCATCCAATTCAAATAAAAATCCAAGCATGCTATTTAGAAACTTTCTACTTTGCAGCCATAGCCTGCACACCATTGTGTCAGTTAGGTATTCTATCTGACGTATCTACAACATATCCTCCCAGGTAAAGAAACAAACATTACAAATACAGTTGAAACTGATTATGTGGTAACTCTCTTCATCTCCCCTAGGAGGTGACCGTTAAAAAGCATTTCCGGGAGGGTGCAGTGGCTCACAGCTATAATCCCAGTACTTTGGGAGGCCGAGGCGGGCAGATCACTTGAGGTCAGGAGTTTGAGACCAGCCTGGCCAACATGGTAAAACCCTGTCTCTACTAAAAATACAAAAAAGTCAGCCAGGAGTGGTGGTGGGCATCTGTAGTCTCAGCTACCCAGGAGGCTGAGGCACGAAAATTGCTTGAACCCCGGAGGTGGAGGATACAGTGAGCTAAGATCGCACCACAGCACTCCAGCCTGGGCAGCAGAACATGAGTCCATCTCAAAAAAAAAAAAAAAAAAAAAAAAAAGGCATTTCTGCATTTCCATAAATTGAGGACATTAGCATATATCTGTAGTTCCAGCTCCTGAGGAGGCCAAGGCAGGAGAGATCCCTGGAGGTCAGGGGTTCAAGACCAACCTGGGCAACATAGCAAGACCCCTTCTCTACAATAAATTTAAAAATTAGCCAGGTGTGGTGGCACACCATCTTTAGTCCCACCTCCTTGGGAGGCTGAGGCAGGACTGCTTGAGCCCAGGAATTCAAGGCTGCAGGGAGCTATGATCACACCTGTCGACAGCCACTGCACTCCAACCTGGGTAAGAGTGTGACAGTGAGAAAGGCACTCATGTGGCCAGTCTCACTGTCCATATCTGAGTCCCTAAACCAAGTTATTCTCACTGTCCATACCTGAGTCCCTAAGCCAAGTTGTAGAGTTAAACTCTACGTTTACATCCTTCCGCAATTTCCCATTTATCAATGCTAAAACATTGGTTTAGTTACAATTTCTTTAAATCCATGGCAACTAAACCCTTAGAAGTTGTCCACAAGGCACTGAGCTTTTACATGCATCTTGAACCCGTGTCTCAGTGGTAACAGTACTAACCAAGTGATTTTAACTGGTTTGCATTCTAAGCTAAATTAAGACAATGACATTCATAATTATATCATCATCTACAGAAGCTACCTCAAAAGCTGGCTGAGTACTATGTTATGAGAAGGCCAATGCTTTTCCGTTCCATTTTCTTGTATGAAAAAAATCTTTATCTTGTTTATTTCTCTACTGACATTTTGTAGCTTAAATATAATTTTTCACAATTCAGGTATTCACCGAATTTTAACTCGTATAATTTCAAACATTAAAATCACAAATTACCCTAAAAATGAAGTCTCATTTATAACAGAAACAGTGCTAAGAAACATTAAAATAATTTCAATATTTATAATATTTAAAGACCAGTTAAAAGTTGCCACTTGAGATCAGACAAGTCCTTATTTCAAGTAAGAGCTACTTATCACGTGCTGGTTTCTGTCGTTTTGAAAAGCAATCTAGAAGTATGTATTAAGCTTTTAAAACCTTCAGCCCCCAAAATAAAACCAATATTTTTATTATAAAAAACCCTCAACCCAGCAATTCTACGTCAGGGAACTCAACTCATCCCAAACGTGGAACTAAGTTGCTGAGCGTGCGTAACATGCACAGGCAAGCAAGCATGTGAAGTGCAGACTTGAAGTGTTCGTGGCTAGCAGAGCTGGAGAGAAATGCAAAGAAGCCTGTGGGCATCACAACTACACAGCGCACGCTACAACGCACTATACAGCGCGTGCTACAATGCTCCCGTGGGGCTCCGACCGTGGGCATCACAACTATACAGCACGTGCTACAACGTTCCTGTGGGGCTCCAACTGGGGTGGAGGGGCAAGACCTCCTCCTCCTCTCACCTCATTCCCATTTTCAAATTCTTAAACCCAGCATGTATTATTACTTTTGGATTTATAAACAACTGATCATACTTTTCTACCTTAGAAATAAATCTTAAGACACTTGTTAATCAAATGTGCTACCAACTTCTTTTTTACTTTACCTCACCAGAAAGAACCACAACCAGTGAGGTGCCTGCTGAAGGCCACAAGACCACAGAATGGGCAGTGGAAGAAAGTGGCTGTGTCCACAGGACCAGTTACAGGAACGAGGACCATCAATGCCTGGAGTATTTCCTCCTTATTTTGTGACCAATACTTGTCATATATAATCTATGCATGTTATATTTAGGCACATACCAGTTTTCTTCCCTCTCTTATCCTCTTATGTAATACACACATATTGCCTATTAAGTTACCCCGTATCAAGGAGAACCGTAAACATCACAGGAGAACGTGACCTCCGCTGGGCAAGGGGCTAGTGCACTTTCGGTTGTCTGTAGGATAGTGGATCATGTTAGGTGGCTATGACCTTGTTCTTGCCCTCACTTGACGATTAAGCCCTGGGTTAAGGAAATGCATATGGGTGCCAAGTTGACAACAGATGGACATGTGGTTGATTTCACGTTCAGGTTAACTGGGCCATGCACAGAGTTCCCAAATATTGAGCCGAACATCCTTCTGGGTGATTCTGGATGAGATTAGCATTTGGATCAGGAGACTGGTAAAGCAGCTTGCCTCCCTAATGTGGATGGGCCTCGACCAATCACCTGGGGGCCTGTGATCCCCACCCCACACCATCCCACCCCGGGGGAGGAGACTGCTCCAGCCCTGACAGGTTTTATTGGCTAGCTTCCACAGTGGTGAGGGTTAGAGTCGTGAGCACCTTCCTTGTAATACACGTTTCTCCCCCAGTGGCAGTTTCTCTAGACTCATGCAGATTCTGCAAAGCAAAACATGTATGCTCATCTCTTTAGAAGCATCTTTAAATGGGTCTTCAAACCTTAACTTTGTATCCTGAGATACAAACATCACTTGAAACAGCATTAGGATTTAACTCTTGAGGACTGAGTTCTGATTTTTTATCTTGCCCAAATTCCTACCTAAGGGGTCTGGGGAGTCATGCCCTACAAACCATTTGAAATTGTCCTGCAAAGCCATCCTTTGTGGGGGAAATGTGCATCTGTGAACAGTCTATTAACATGGCTAGATCTTTTTCTTCCAGACCCTCCCAATCCTGAAGAGATTAACTGAAAGTCTAGCACGTCAAAGGTCTGAAAAGGAAACATTTGTCATCTATTGTCTCTAAGGGCAGCCGCTATGAGACTTCAAAGGAACCTTCATCTCCACGATCGTTTATCTTAACCTGAACATTTTTTTTCTATGATCCCAGGTCTTTAGACAAACTCAACCAATTGTCAACCAAAAAATGTTTTCATTCACCAACAGTCTGGAAGCCCCCCTGCTTTGAGCTGTCCTGCCTTTCTGGGCCAAAACAATGTATTTCTTTTTGTTTGTTTTCCCAAGACGGAGTCTTGCTCTGTCGCCCAGGCTGGAGTGCAGTGGCGCGATCTTGGCTCACTGCAACCTCTGCCTCCCAGGTCAAGCAGTTCTCCTGCCTCAGCCTCCCAAGTAGCTGGGATTACAGGTGCCTGCCACCCCGCCTGGCTAATTTTTTTATTTTTAGTAGAGGTAGGGTTTCACCATGTTGGCCAGGCTGGTCTGGAACTCCTGACCTCAAGCGATCCATCCGCCTCAGCCTCCCAAAGTGCAGGGATTACAGGTTATGATCTGATTGATGTCTCATGCCTCCCTATAATGTATAAACCAAGCTGCACCCTGACCACTTGGACACATGTTCTTGGGACTCCTGAGGCTGTGTCACCAGCATGGTCACTTATATTTGGCTCAGAATACATCTCTTCAAATATTTCACAGTTTGACTCTTTTCAGTGACACTCCTTCCATTTCAACATTCTGGGCATCGTATAGCAAGAGCTTCTTTAAAATTTTGCAATATCATGCTATTCCCTGAGGAATACTAAGACCAATGCATTAAGGGGCCCATAACATTAACAAGATACTATACTGACTATCTAAAGAACAGTCACAAATTTATGACCAAAAAATATATATATACAATGAACAGTGTGAGAAAACTGACCACAAAACACATGTAACAAACATTTACCCACACACAAACTTGAAGAACACTGAGGAAGTGGAGAACATGTTTTAAACCCACACATTTTCTCTGAGCTTTACCAAGCATGAGAACCTGATGGAACAGGAACAGCTTCACAACGAAGCGAAGGGATTCCCACCAACCACGTTCATCTCAGGGCAGCACTAAGCTCGCCCTTCCTCAGCACACTCCCAGCCGCGGCCCAGGAGAGGCCTGCTGTCATGATTTCAGGACCCACTGTCAATTCCCCAAGTGCACAGAAAAGCTGGAACAAAAAAATGACAGCAAAACAAAACTGAAAAAGCACCATGGCTATTTCAAACAAAGGAAAATATGTCACTCTCTCCTCAAGTTCCAAAGCTAAAACCTAGACAGCCACCCTCAAAAGGGAGAAACGCTTGAGATTCAAAAGGCAAGCATGAAAGACACAGACTTCCTCTGCTCTCCCAACTCCTCTCAAAACCAGGCACTCATTTATTACAACTCACATTTTCAGAAGTAGCAAATAACATAACTGTTAGGAATCTGGAATAC
Organism: Pan paniscus; assembly: GCF_029289425.2. Classification (NCBI taxonomy): domain Eukaryota; kingdom Metazoa; phylum Chordata; class Mammalia; order Primates; family Hominidae; genus Pan; species Pan paniscus. The sequence goes on along the minus strand of NC_073255.2, from coordinate 193,820,070 downwards.
AATACGCAATGGGAGCAAATGAAGAACACGGCCGGAGCTCCGCCCTGAACTGCACGCCCTGAGAACAGGGCTTCAGTGTTTCTCTCCACTGCCGAACCAGCACCTAGAATAGTGCCTGGCACTAAACAGCAGGCACGCCATATTTGTTAAATGAACACCACCATTTTCAGCTTCCCATATAATTGTTTTTTATTACAAGTATAATTTCTAGCTACTTCCCAGATCTGGTTAGAGTAATCTGTTTCCCAAAAGTTACAAAAATCTATCGAAGTCAAAGAATCCACAATACACTGCAATCAAATTATTCTATTTCAAATACAAAAGAGCCGACATGAGATGAGGAACTCTGGCGTCAGGAGGAATGGGCCTCTTCCCAACCACAGTCCTCATTGCTCAGGGAAGAAACCACCAGAACAGCAGCAGGCTCCAGGCTCTTTTCTGAGCCCTACTCGCAGATGGCCGATTCATCTTTCCTCCACCATCACACCTTCCACCTCACTGTCCCCCTACACTATCATACTGCCTATAAATACTGGTATTCCCTAAACCTGTCAAAGCCCAACACAGTATCAGCTCTGCCTGCAGCCTCAAGTTTAAACCACTCTTCCTACATCTTGCACCTACAGTCCCAGAACATCTCCCCCTGGGAGCACTAAGGATACGGCAACTATCTCAATCTCTGGAGTTGTCCACAAGTTGACCAGGGACCAAAATCCCACTGGAAACAGATGATGCGAAAACCCACAAACTGACAAAGGACTCAGGCAACGTCTTGCTCAGGTGACTGTCATGCCAACAATGTGAACCAAACACTATACAAAGACCTGTTAGGGGGACCAACACCACAAAATACAAGGGAGGAAACACTGCCCACAAACTCTTACAGCATGGCTCAAGCCTTTTAGAGGGGTAGCCAGAGCCTCAGTTCTCACAGCAGAGAAAATTCTCAAAATGACCGTTTCCAGGAACCATTTCCTCTCCCTATTTAAGGGAGGACGTCAGAGGAAACAAAGGTCCTGAAACGACCAAGTATGTGCTGAAAAACAGCACAAATGAATCGCAGATCACTAACAAGGCACCCATCCTCACTAGCCAGGATAATTTTCAGTAGAAATGAACGGCCTGGCACGGTGGCTCATGCCTGTAATCCCAGCACTCTGGGTGGCCGAGGTGGGTGGATCGCCTGAGCTCAGGAGTTCGAGACCAACCTGACCAACATGGAGCAACCCTGTCTCTCCTAAAAATACAAAATTAGCCGGGCGCAGTGGCACATGTCTGTAATCCCAGCTACTTGGGAGGCTGAGGCAGGAGAATCACTTGAACCCAAGAGGTACAGGTTGCAGTGAGCCGAGATCACGCCACTGCACTCCAGCTGGGCGACAGAGTGAGACTCCATCTAAAAAAAAATGAGATACTTCCAAAAAACAGCTCCATCTCAACACGAGGAGTTCTCAAATACGCACACAACCATACATGAGTTTGGCATGTTCTCCAAGAAACTCTCACCAGATGAGAGGAAGAGCGCATGGGGACGCCGGGCGGGACTGCCCACTGCTTCACGACCATGTGAAATTACACACAAGGATGGTTCCAACAACTTTAGCTGGAAACCAGTCTCGTACATCACGGTTTCATTTTTTAACCTTTTTTTCTTAAATTTTTAGAGATGGCATCTCATTATTTTTCCCAAGCTGGACTCGAACTCCTGGGCTCAAGGAATCTCCTACCTCAGCCTCCCCAGTAGCTGGCATTACAGGGGTACACCACTATGCCCGGCTTAGTATGTGATGTTTTTGTGTGTATTTAAAAAGACTCCTTAACTTCTTCTAAGTGACCTGTGTGTAGGTGTGCCTGTGTATGAACTCTGTCCAAAGTAATCAAAGAACACTCATTACAAACAAACTGCTGTAGCGCCGTGTAATGATAGTGGGTCCAGGTCACCAGCACACACCGATCCAATCTGCTGTGCCACTCCCATGCCTGTACTTGACCCCTAACTTCTAGCTCTCATTAACACGTCTAACTTTGGCCAGGCATGGTGGCTCACGCATGTAATCCCAGCACTTCGGGAGGCCAAGGCAGGCAGATGACCTGAGGTCAGAAGTTCGAGACTAGCCTGGCCAACATGGTGAAACTCCGTCTCTACTAAAAACACAAAAATTAGCCAGGTGTGGTGGTGGGTACCTGAAATCCCAGCTACTTGGGAGGCTGAGGCAAGAGAATCACTTGAACCTGGGAGGCGGAAGTTGCAGTAAGCTGAGACCGTGCCACTGCACTCCAGCCTGGGTGACAGAGCAAAACTCTGTCTCAGAGCGAGGGGTGAGGGCACATGTCTAACTTTAAAGGCTCCTCCTCCTTTTACCTTTCAAAATTTGCTGCTTGGCTGTGAATTTCAAAGACTAGCACAAAAATCTACCCGTTAGAAATATGATGTTAAAGTGGTTGAATCATGGCCCCCAAAAAAGATTAAATTAGAGTCCTAATCCCCAGTACCTGTGAATGTGACCTTACTGGGAACAGGCTCTTTGTAGATTATCAAGTTAAGATGAAATCATTACAGTGGGCACTAAGCCAATATAAATGATGTCCTTATAAAAAGGGGGAACTTGTGGCTGGGCACAGTGGCTCATGCCTGTGATCAGTTACTTGGGAGGCTGAGGAAGGAAGACTGCTTGAGCCTAGCGGTTGGAGGCCAGCCTAAGCAACACAGTGAAACCCGTCTCTAAAACATTAAATCCAATGGACACAGAGACAGACACAAAGGAGATGATGTCAACATCGGATGGGCCATCCGTCTGCAAATGTAGGGAGAAGAACAGCTGGGGAAGGGCCTGGAGCAAGACGGGACACACCTCAGCCTCAGAAGCAACCAGCCTGGGTCTCACATGGCCAGCCTCCAGGACTGGGAGATGGTACATTTTGGTAGTTTAAGCCCCCGGTTTGTGGTACGGATCAAACTCAAGGCTGTCTTCAGGGTCTGTGCTCTGGCTTCTAGGGAAAGAGCCTACGAGACGCCCGGCCTGTGCTTCAGGGCTGCCACCTCCCTCTCTTGCTTCTTCAGTTCTATCTCCAAGGCAGCTGAGGTCGTCTGACCAAGGACAGTATCAAGGCACTAGAGGAAACCATTTTATTCTAGATACACTGTTTAAGTCAGTCCCGCTCGGGCAGCTCCTTGACACTTTATGGTGGTGCCGGCAGCGCCCCAGCTCTGGCCTGCTGTGCTCCTCCTCACTCAGCGGCTCCTCGCACTCCTCACTGAGCTCCTCTACGTCCCCAGGGCTGGCCCCGTCCTCGCTGGATATGAGCCCCAGCTCCTCGCTGAGGGGCTCGCCCAGGCCCCAGTTACATCCTGTGCAGGCCTCGTCCTCACTAGACAGTGCCAGGTCCTCGCTGGATATCAACACATCCAAGGCCTCACTGTTCTCTTCACCAGGGCTGTCCTCTGTGGCCTCCTCCACCCTGGGCAGCTCTACTAACTCCTCACTAGGCTCCAAGTCCTCACCGGCCACTTCCTCAAACCCTGGGAGAGTAAAATGACTGACTACTATCATAATTTAATCACAAGTCAGAAAGTCAGGTTACTATCCTCAATGCACTCATTTTTCCTGCAAGAAGTCTGCTTTCCTTGGTTCTACATACCACAGGACTCCTCCTCTATTGCTACAGAGCATCATTCGTACCACAGTGATGCTTTACAAAGGAAAAACTTGCTGCACTGCTAAAATAAAAGGCCTCTCTGGAAACCTTAAAGGTTCGCTTTGGTTTTCCAAGAATATAAATAAAATGTGAAGTTAAACCCACAGGCTTTTCCCAGATGTAATGCCTGCTGTGACTAATGGGATCAAAAGGCACTATTATCAGGTACCCTTTCTTTCCTATCTCAGAACATCATTTCACTGAGCAATAGGGTCCTCTAATAATAAAATAGAGAGAGCATCCTAATTCAAGTAGGTCCACTGCCTATTAATAAACTTTTCCAATTAACATTTTGACAAGAGCTCATTTGCATGTGCTCCACATTCTGGAAATTTCGACAGTCACCTAGCCTCAGCAGTTTTGATTGTAGCCCTCCAATTCAGAGGCAGCATTCCTTCCAGGCTGGTGTTAGAATCCGCCTCCGCGACCTCTCCTGGGAGGGCTTCTGCTGTAAAGGACGGGTTCCACACCGCAGGCCCCAGGCCCAAGTCTCCTTGGCCACAGCGTGACAGTGAGCACTGCCTGGTGCTCAGGCACAGACCTGCATACCATGTGTCCAACATCCGGCACCCCTTCACCCTTCCCCACCTATCATGAGAGAGGTCTCAAGTACAGCAGGGGTTCTGCATTCTGATAAATGTAAAGCGCAGCTCGGAAATATCTTACAGCAGATTTTAAACTACTTTTTCGTCATGTGGAAAGTACACCAGGTCTAGTAAATATGATTTATCAACAGCGGTCCCCAACCTTTTTGCCACCAGGGACTGGTTTCACGGAAGACAATTCTTCCACACAGCGGGTGATGGGTTGGGGTAGGGGGATGGTTTCAGATACTGGATTCTGATGAGGAACGCACAACCTAGGTCCCTCGCGTGTGCAGTTCACAATAGGGTTTGTGCCCTTATGAGACTCCAATGCTGCCACTGAGCTGACAGGAGGTGGGGCTCAGGCAGTAATGCTTGCCTGCCTGTGCGCCGCTCACCTCCTATTCCCAACAGGCCAGTTCGTAACAGGCCACAGACCAGGGTGTTGACCCCTGAACTACATCATGAATAAGCAGAAATCCCTCTGGCTCTGCATCCACACCCATCTACATTAAACATACCGTCAGCAGGCTGCACAGTGACTACATACATATAGCAGCCATGGAGCAACAGCTTCCCCAGTGTGTAAATCCTGAGAGCCTGAAAATGGAAGTCATCTAGAACACCTGTAAGAATGGAATGAACAAGTATCACTGCCACACTAATCATGGGAAACACGGTACCTGGTCTTAAAATAGGTCTGCATGTAAAATGGAGCATTTAACAGTACAGCGTTTCAGTAAGACTAGCACCTCTCTCCTTGGACTAGGGGTACAAACTCACACTCACATCTAATTAAATCTCTATACCTTCTTTACAAGTAATTGCCCTATGGCTTGGTGTATCAGATTATTTTCCCCAAGGAAAACAAAAATTAGCTACAATTCAGTCACTAAGGGACCCTTCCCCTTTGGATTAAAAAAAAAAATGATGTTAAGAAAGGGCCTGTTTAATCATAATGTTAAGGGCCCGTTTAATAATAACGTTAAGAAGGTCCTATTTAATAATCATGTTGAGAAACGGCCTGTTTAATAATAATGTTGAGAAACAGCCTGTTTAATAATAATGTTAAGAAGGGGCCCGTTTAATAATAATGTTAAGAAGGGGCCCATTTAATAACAACGTTAATGAAAGGCCGGTTTAATAATAATGTTAAGAAGGGCCTGTTTAATAATAATGTGAAGAAAGGGCCTCTTTAATAATAATGTTAAGAAGGGCCTGTTTAATAATAATGTGAAGAAAGGGCCTCTTTAATAATAATGTTAAGCAGGGGCCTGTTTAATAATAATGTTAAGAAAGGGCCCGTTTAATAGTCTTAAGAAGGGTCCCGTTTAATAATAATGTTAAGAAGGGGCCTGTTTAATAATAATGTTAAGAAAGGGCCCGTTTAATAGTCTTAAGAAGGGTCCCGTTTAATAATAATGTTAAGAAAGGGCCTGTTTAATAATAATGTGAAGAAAGGGCCTCTTTAATAATAATGTTAAGAAGGGCCTGTTTAATAATAATGTGAAGAAAGGGCCTCTTTAATAATAATGTTAAGAAGGGGCCTGTTTAATAATAATGTTAAGAAAGGGCCCGTTTAATAGTCTTAAGAAGGGTCCCGTTTAATAATAATGTTAAGAAGGGGCCTGTTTAATAATAATGTGAAGAAAGGGCCTCTTTAATAATAATAAGAAGGGCCTGTTTAATAATAATGTGAAGAAAGGGCCTCTTTAATAATAATGTTAAGAAGGGGCCTGTTTAATAATAATGTTAAGAAGGAGACTGTTTAATAATAATGTTAAGAAAGGGCCCGTTTAATAGTCTTAAGAAGGGTCCCGTTTAATAATAATGTTAAGAAGGGGCCTGTTTAATAATAATGTTAAGAAGGGGCCCGTTTAATAATAACGTTATGAAAGGCCTGTTTAATAATAATGTTAAGAAAGGGCCTGTTTAATAATAATGTTAAGAAGGGGACTGTTTAATAATAATGTTAAGAAGGGGCCCGTTTAATAATAATGTTATGAAAGGCCTGTTTAATAATAATGTTAAGAAAGGGCCTCTTTAATAATAATGTTAAGAAGGAGACTGTTTAATAATAACGTTATGAAAGTCCTGTTTAATAATAATGTTAAGAAGGGGCCCGTTTAATAATAATGTTATGAAAGGCCTGTTTAATAATAATGTTAAGAAGGGGCCTGTTTAATAATAACGTTATGAAAGGCCTGTTTAATAATAATGTTAAGAAGGGGCCTGTTTAATAATATAATGTGAAGAAAAGGCCTCTTTAATAATAATGTTAAGAAGGGGCCTGTTTAATAATAATGTGAAGAAAGGGCCTCTTTAATAATAATGTCAAGAAGGGGCCTGTTTAATAATAATGTTAAGAAGGGGCCCGTTTAATAATAACGTTATGAAAGGCCTGTTTAATAATAATGTTAAGAAGGGGCCTGTTTAATAATAACGTTATGAAAGTCCTGTTTAATAATAATGTTAAGAAGGGGCCTGTTTAATAATAATGTGAAGAAAGGGCCTCTTTAATAATAATGTCAAGAAGGGGCCTGTTTAATAATAATGTTAAGAAGGGGCCCGTTTAATAATAATGTTATGAAAGTCCTGTTTAATAATAATGTTAAGAAGGGGCCTGTTTAATAATAATGTTAAGAAGGGGCCCGTTTAATAATAATGTTATGAAAGGCCTGTTTAATAATAATGTTAAGAAGGGGCCTGTTTAATAATAATGCTGAGAAACGGCCTGTTTAATAATAATGGTAAGAAAGGCCTGTTTAATCATAATGTTAAGCAGGGCCTGTTGAAGACGCCCGGTCTCAGACATCGCGAGGACAGCCCGTTTCACCTCGTGTGCCCCAGAAGAGAAGCCATGGTGTTGGAAGAGCGGGCCTTCTTCCTCGCTTGGTCACCATGAGAATCACCGATCAGAACACAGGACTTCAACCCCAACACTGCCCTGTCCTGCAAAGCAACAAATGCAGTTTGCTGAAGGCTACAGCAAGATGCAAAGGTCATTTTTAAGACAGAGATCCGTAAATTATTTTTCTTAGAGAAATATTTCTTGCCTGTGAGGGTCGATGAAGGACGGATGTAAACATGGTTCTTTCTTGAGCTCTGTTTCTGCTGATGGCAGCAGTGATTACAGCAAATGCACTTAAACGATGAGCACGCCAGTCTCCCGGTCCCCTAATCGGAAATCGCCTGCTCAGCTTCAGTTTCCCTGAAAATGCTTGAGGCCACTGACTGTCCTTCCTCCCTCAGAAAGGGGCTCTCTTCAAGCCAGCCAGCCCATAATAAGGTGTAAGAGCAACGTCTTTGAATCCCCATTTGAGACACACTGAAGAACTGCGCCATGCAAAAGGCCCAAGACCTACCAGATATGAGAGTGATTATGCTTCTTCGTGCCTGCAGCAGGCAGGAGCTCCACGTGTCTCCCCTATATTATCTGTAGACACAACTACTCTTCTCTTTCCCTCCTCAAGTTGCAGGTGGTGTTCAGTTTCTTCACCCAAGCTCCAGGCAATGAAGGAGGTAAACATACAATGTGTTTCCCTTTCAATAAGTCAAAAGACAAAAACAACTACAGGAGTACATGTTTAATCCTGACCTCTCAGGTCACCCAGTGCATCACTCAGGAAGTCCCAGTGGTTGAGAAGGCTCTAACAGGAGACAGCTAACAAAAGTGCCTGACCCAAACTGTGCCCAAGACATACACCAAAGCCTAGGACCAGGCATCAGGACTGAGATGCCGTTGATGAGAAACCCATTTTCCTACAATCAAACAGCAGCTGTAACAGCACTGTCTCCCTTAACAAAACCATTCTCTCCTCAGCAAAGGCGTCCGCAGTCTTGCTCTAGAGGTGCCTTTCCGCAAACTCTCAACAACAGTCCTCACACACAATGTTTACGGATGAAAGGTCTTGCAAACAGTACTATGATGCTTAATGATTTTAACAGGAATATGATGTGGCAAATTCACACACAAATTGGTTGTTCAATGGGAAACAACATTTCCAAGACACTCGCACCCATGCCCTTACCACTGTCTCATCTGAGGGCAAAAGCAAGTTAATTAGGGCCATACATAACAAAGAAAAAAAAATACATTAAACCCTTTATTATTTTAATTTTTCAAGTTGTAACTTAAATTTTCAAAGAGGAAGAAGAGAAAAGATTTTACAGCTACTGTGCTGTTTTATTTTTTTCAGACAGGGCCTTGCTCTGTCACCCAAGCTGGAGTGCAGTGGCCCAATCTCAACCTCCCAGGCTCAAGGAAATCCTCCCACCTCAGCCTCCCAAGTAGCTGGGACCACAGGCACACGCCACCACACTCAGCTAATTTTTTGTATTTTTTTTGTTGTTGTTGAGACAGGGTTTCACCATGTTGTTCAGGCTAGTCCAATGCTGCTTTAAACACAAAGTTTCGCGACAAAATACAATGTTAACTTTTTTTTTTTTGAGACAGGAGTTTCACTCTTGTTGCCCAGACAACAATGCAATGGCATGATCTCAGTTCACCGCAACCTCTGCCTCCCGGGTTCAAGTGATTCTCCTGCCTCAGCCTCCCAAGTAGCTGGGATTACAGGCATGCGCCACCATGCCCAGCTAATTTTGTATTTTAGTAGAGATGTGGCTTCTCCATGTTGGTCAGGCTGGTCTTGAACTCCCAACCTCAGGTGATCTGCCCGCCTCAGCCTCCCAAAGTGCTGGGATTACAGGCATGAGCCACCACGCCCAGCCTAAAATACAATGTTAATTCAACAGAAAGGCCATACTAAGTAAGCCCTCACTTGGGTCATGGACACACACCAAGTCAACCCACGTGATTAACTTACCAAAGAAGTCAAATGAAAATGGGTCCCTTCCACCAAAAAATTCCCTGAAGACATCATCTGGGTTACGGAATGTGAAGCCAAATTCAAATGGACTGTCAAAATGACTTCCACCTGCACAAATACAACACAGCTTTTAGTTTATGAATTTTGGTGTTTTGTAGGCAAAGAATTCTTTGTTGACAAAACATTATACAAATCATGAACTAATAAAAACAAAAATATTTCATAAACCTGAAGTTCTCTATAATTCAAAACATGAGCCCTGTACTGACAGAGAGTGAGTGTGCCCAGCGCTGATGGCATATGAGTGCAGCAGTGGCCCCTTCGACACTACTTTTCACCATCTCTAAATCCGTGATCGGCATATAACATGTAACATTACACACCATTTTTATGATTTGTTATGAAGGTTTATGAAGACCAAGAGTATCTGCATCCACTTCGACAACTGGCCTCCTGGAGCCACAGAAGCTGCCGCGTGGCCCCAGTTGGGTTTGGAGCAATAATTTCCCAACACCCCTGGGGAGGCTGGTCACAGCCCAGTGACCGTGAGAACTTTTGGGGACAAAGTCCACGCCCTTCAAAGTCATTATTTTAGCTTTTCAGGAAAATCTGCTCTTTAAACCCTTAGGATATTTTGACATAACGTCAAGTGCTGATCTAAGGGTATATGTTCACAATATATTGCAGTATGGTTACAAATTGTTTCTATCTATAAAAAGTACATCAACATATACTTCTAGTCTCGTAAAAGATTTTTAAATGCCATCAATTTCTCTGTCCTCTCCCCAATTTAGTTCGCTTTCTACGTTGCATCTCTATTTACTGATACAAAATCGACTCTGACCAAGAGACTCGTGATTTACAAACTCAACTTACTTGCCAAGACCTTTTGTCTTCAAAGAAAAAACTCACGTACTTACCTCCTCCTCCACCATTTAATCCTTCTTTGCCATATTTGTCATAGATGTCCCGTTTCTTAGCTAAAAATTTAAAGAAAAGTCGGTAAGGCCAAGTTCCTTTTAAACCCTTAATTCAATAGATAAGGTATTTCCCAAGTTGTAAATCAGTTTTCGATGTTTTACAACTGAATTTCAAGGAGTATGGCCACCTTTTCTTTAAAACAAAACAAAGCAACAGGGAAAACTTTCTGTACCTCTCTCCTGAAAAACAATTCAAAAAACATTCAGTATGTTGAATTTTTACAAGTTATTAGAAATATTTAAGTATTTACGGCCAGGCATGGTGGCTCACACCTGTAATCCCACCACTTTGGGAGGCCAAGGTGGGCAGATCACCTGAGGTCAGGAGTTTGAGACCAGCCTGGCCAATATGGTGAAACCTCATCTCTTGTAAAAATACAATAATTAGCCAGGCGTGGTGGCAGGCACTTGTAATCCCAGCTACTCAGAAGGCTGAGGCAAGAGAATAGCTTGAACCCAGGAGGCGGAGTTTGTGGTGAGCCACGATCGTGCCATTGCACTCCACCCTGGGCAACAAGAGTAGGTGCGGGGGGGACTTAGCCAGGCGAGGTAGCTCATACCTGTAATCCCAGCACTTTCAGAGGCCGAGAAGGGCCGATCACCTGAGGTCAGGAGTTCGAAAGCAGCCTGGCCAACACGGAGAAACCCAGTCTCTACTAAAAATACAAAATTAGGCACGCATGGTGGCGCATGCCTGTGATCCCAGCTACTCAGGGGACTGAGGCAGGAGAATCGCTTGAACCCAGGAGGCAGAGGTTGCAGTGAGCCCAGATTGCACCATTGCACTCAAGCCTGGGCAACGAGCAAAACTCCATCTCAAAAGCAAAAAAAAATTTTTTTCTTTATTCCATTAGATCGTTTCTTTCACTCTACTGCACAGAGCCCAGGCATGCTAAATTAAAATCACATGACCAAGTACAAGATTATTGCAACCACAGAAGTGCACCATCTTACTACAAAAACCCAATTAGAGGACCATATCTGCAGCACGAAAACAAACATGCCAGGGCCTAGGCAAGTGGGAGAAAGCAGATGTGCCAGAAAGGCGCCAACCTAACACCCTACAGGCTCATTCACCCTCGAAGGGGACCACCCGGATGCAAGGCCTGGGGCTAGTGTGCCCCTCTCCACTGACAGTCTTCACACTTACATTCCAAATGCTACTTATATCCCAGAACAAAAACAATGACATTAGAAGCACTGCTACTTCTGACATGACACCATCTGCGTTCCTCAAAAAATCTCATAGGCTGGATGCAGTGGCTAACGCCCATAATCCCAACACTTTGCGTGGGCAAGGAAGGTGGATCACTGAAGCCCAGGAGTTCAAGACCAGCCTGGGCAACACGGCAAAATCCCACCTTTAAACACAATACAAAAAAGTTAGCTGGGCACAGTGGCACCCACCCGTGGTCCCAGTTACTCAGGAAGCCGAGATGAGAGAATCGCTTGAGCCTGGGAGGTCAAGACTGCAGCCAACTGTGATCATGCCACTACATTCCAGCCTGGGCAACAGAGTGAGACCCCTTCTCAATTTTTAAAAAGTCAAAGAAAATCTCACATTCCACAAAATGGGAAAACGGGCTTAGAAACAAACCACTTGCAAGCAGGTTCAGGTAGCCAGTGCCATAACAATGACCATGTTTTGAAGACAACCCCAGCTGGCACTGAAGGCTGCCTAAAAGGACATGGAAAACACACCTCCTACACCTCCCAAAAGAACCAAGCGACTTTTCAGTGTGGTAGTTTAAAGCTGCTCTATCAAATATGAAGCTTCATTTTGGTCCTCACTTTTCCTAATGTTACTAGTCCCTAAAATCCTGAATCTGGCAATACTGAATTAGCACACAAACAACAAGGACCGAAGACCAAGATGGTAACACTGAGGCCTGTGCCCTCCTCTGTCACTCCAGCGCACAAATCTAAGGGAACAAGCCTGGCGCAATGGTGCTTGGAACTTGAGGAGAGAGGACGATCACCTCAACCCAGGAGTTCAAGGCCTCCCTGGGAAACATAGCAAGATCCTCTCTCTTTAAAAAAAATAAATAAATAAAACTTTCCAATGAATAAGCTCAACAGTTCAAGACCTTAAATGCCACATTTCAAGAAGACTTCAAATATCGGTGTTTTTATGTCTTTCCATATTTTTTGAAGTAAAATGTTTGGAATTTCCTCTAAAACAAAGGGGGTGGGCCACAGTGTCACCAGAGAAAGCAAGGCTGGTGGTGTGCTGGTAGCTGTTGAAGGTGGCAAGCTTACACTGGGTTCCTTCTGATTGGTTTTGTTTTGTTTCGTTTTTTGGAGACAGTCTCGCACTGTCGCCCAGGCTGGAGTGCAGTGGCGCAATCTCGGCTCACTGCGACCTCTGCCTCAAATTGGGTTCTTTAAAAAAAAAAATTTTTTTGTTGTTGTTGTAAATAAGGGCCAATTACCTGACCACATGCAGATACACTTAACCAAGTGCCCACTTCCAGGGTTCAGTTAGTCCATCCCTAACCTTGGAAATGCCTCGGCCTTTGCTCACAACAGGCCACCCAGCACTGCAGCAGACAGGGGCACTGTGTGGCTTTCCAGTTCTGTCACTGTTCCCCCACCCCAGGCCCCATACACAGCCTTTACTTCCCCCATGGAACCCTGACTGCATCTAGGCAACAGCTGACCTCTGACCCCTCACCCATTTGTGAACTAGGCCAATGGATCTGACTTCCAGTAACATAGAACACCTCTGCTCCAGACCTAGGAGGGGAAAACAGGCCTGAAACTGGAAATCTAAATTTTAGCTGTATGTTCCATCCCCTCTTTGGGAACTAATGACATCCTCTCAAGCAGTAAAGCTGACTCCACTGGAATGGTATTGTTTAAGCCAGTGGGGGTGAGCAAGGTCAGAATGATCACACACAACGGGGGCAAGCACGCCACATGCACAGTGACCTGAGTCCCGCAACCTCCTCTCTCCTGGGTTCCTCAAACCCAGGATGTCTAGTCCTGCTTTTAAAACAGCCATCCTAGGAGAAACTGCTAGAAGCCCTGGCGCTCCCCAGCACTCGTGGTTACCTAAATCAATTCAAATCTTCACGAGAAAAGTAAAAATCTCTTAGAAGGGCCCAAAATCCAGTAGGCATCAAAAACAAGTCACTTGAGTCCATACTGTGCTACCCTGAGGAGGATCCCAACACCCACTCCGCATTCCGGCATGCCCGCTCAGGGTCCTTCAGCAGCTTGCTGTCACTCACCATCCGACAGCACTTCATATGCCTCCGCTACTTGCTTGAATTTTCTCTCTGCTTCTTCTTTATTCTCAGGATTTTTATCTGGATGCCACTTCAGTGCCAGTTTCCGATATCTTGGAAAGAATAAAGGATATAGATCACATTCTAAATCCAGAAATCAACTATGCTTTTGAAACTAACATCATTAACCACGAGAATGGCTTCAGAGCTGCCAACTGGTGAGATGAATACTGGTTTTAATTGTAAAACCTCCCTTTCCTCTACAATGAAATACACAAAGTTCTAAAATCCAGATAGCCAGGCGTAGTGGCGTGCAGCCACAGATAGACCCAGCTACTCCAGAGGCTGAGGCGTGACAACTGCTTGAGGCCAGGAGTTCAAGGTTACAGTGAGCTATGATCACACCACTGCAGTCCAGCCTGGGCGACAGAACAAGACTGTCTCAAAATTAAAATTGTAAAAATACTCATTAAAGTAAGTTTTAGAATAAAAATCCTGATAGCATAATACAAACAAACCACTAGAGATAGAAAAACGAAGATCACAGTGTCCACAACGTGGACTGACAGTGACAAGACTGAGCAAGTATGTGAAGTAAAGGAGAAAGGCCAGGCGTGGTGGCTCACGCCTGTAATCCCAGCACTTTGGGAGGTGGGCATATCACCTGAGGTCAGAAGTTCGAGACCAGCCTGGCCAACATGGAGAAACCCCAACGCTACTAAAAATACAAAATTAGCCGGGCATGGTGGTGCATGACTGTAATCCCAGCTACTCAGGAGGCTGCGGCAGGAGAATCACTGGAACCTGGGAGGCAGAGGTTGCGGTGAGCCGAGATCGCACCATTGCACTCCAGCCTGGGCAACAAGAGCGAAACTCCGTCTCAAAAAATTTTTAAAAAGGGAAAAAAAGGCCTGGGTCACTGAGCAGCAAGATCCAACATCACCATTCATATCCTTCCATGTTCTGATTCCCAGGACCCTACTTCCTCAGCCAGCCCACTACCTAGCTCATCTGTGTGCCAAAGGTGAGTCACCTGCCACCCAACAGGTCAGGATCTCAGAATCTTTCAAACACCCTCTGTGCCAGATTCAAGATCTAAACAGAGTTAAAACACTGACTTCTACAAAGATTCTATGACCAAGGTCATATTCTGTTGCAGAGTTCCAAGTGACCAAATAATTGCACGCTATTTAAATACAAAAAAAAAGGCCGGGTGCAGCGGCTCACACCTGTAATCCCAGCAATCTGGCAGGCCGAGGTGGGTGGATTACCTGAGGTCAGGAGTTCGAGACCAACCTGGCCAACATGGCAAAACCCCATCTCTACTAAAAATACAAAAAGCCGGACATGAAGGCGCGCACCTGTAATCCCAGCTACTCAGGAGGCTGAGACAGAAGAATTGCTTGAACCCAGGAGAAAGAGGTTGCAGTGAGCCAACATCGTGCCACTGAACTCCAGGCTGGGTGACAGAGCGAGCCTCCGGCTCAACATGAATACATGAATGAATGAATGAATGAATGAATACAAAAAAATCCTCTAGTCTAATTTGCGAAACCTAAGCAGCATATAATATATTCAAAAGGAGGGTAACGTTAAAAAAGAGAAGCAGCGTACCCCTCAAAATTTCAGACTAGTATACTAATCTGACAGTGCTTTTAACACTAGGCAAGTTATTACTGTAAAGCTGTTGTGGCTCAATTTAACTTACAACATGTTCAACGAAACCTTGGCTTAACCATACTAAAATCTGATTAAAGCTGGAGTCCAGAATACTTAACAGTAATTTATGTCACTGTGGACCTAAATAAACATGTAGCAGCCGGGCGCAGTGGCTCATGCCTGTAATCCCAGCACTTTGGGAGGCTGAGGCAGGCAGATCAGGAGGTCAAGAGATCGAGACCATCCTGGCCAACATGGTGAAACCCCGTCTCTATTAAAAATATAAAAATTAGCTGGGCATTGTGGCAGGCGCCTGCATTTCCACCTACTAGGGAGGCTAAGGCAGGAGAATCGCCTGAACCTGGGAGGCAGAGGTTGCAGTGAGCCGAGATCACGCCATTGAACTCCAGCCTGGGTGACATAGCGAGACACCGTCTCAAAAAAAAAAAACAAAAAAAACAAACAAAAAAAACGTGTAGCAGTGGATCAAATAACCCTAAATGTGCCAGAAATCCTCAGTCAAAAATAACAGACCATACAAAAGACAAAAGAGAAAAAATGATTAGTGTGCAGTACTACCTATCATCTAGTGTTCATATGAAAACTTGGTAATGGATGAGAATGCAGGACAAGATTCAACTGTGTATGCCCCAGTCATACACTACTAAAATATTTAAAAATCAAGGTGTAATACAACACGATATGCAAGTGTAAACAGTGCCAAATGACTCTGAATGTTGACCTTCAGATCTGTTGGACCTGCACACCAGTACTTCAGCACCAAGGAAGGAAGGCCCATGGTGTATGACTCAAACCCAGGAAGAGTCTGGTATCTCAGGAGAGATGCAGAACAGGTGGCAGCCACAGACCTTTAAGTCCTCAATCAAAAACTGTCAACACACAAAGCCAAGGGTACACAAGATAGACTGTTCTAACAGCACGCCCCCATAGCTATCATTCTGCTCATTTTTAAAAGTCAGCATTTATACAACTGTACGCTCAGGAGTGCAGGAAATCTCACTGCTTTTAAAGGTAACAGCCTTTTCTAAATTCCTACTTCAACGTCATGCTAGAGACACTCAGCAACCTGTATGTTCTCAGAAACAACTAAAACCAATCTACTCTCTAATGACCTCTATCATAAAGGTATGTAATTTCCATCATTACTGAAAGCACTGTACACATATTATGCTTATCCACTGATAAGGTCTGGCTATGTCCCCACCCAAATCTCAACTTGAGTTGTAACTCCCAGAACTCCCAGGTGTTATGCGAGGGACCCAGGGGGAGGTAACTGAATCATGGGGACTAGTCTTTCCCATGCTATTCTCCTGATAATAAGCCTCACAAGACCTGATGGGTTTATAAAGGGGTTTCCGCTTTTGCTTCTTCCTCATTCTCTTGCTGTCGCCATGTAAGAAGTGTCTTTCTCCCTCCTCCATGATTGTAAGACCTCCCCAGCCAGGTGGAACTGTAAGTCAAATTAAACCTCCTTTTCTTCCCAGTCTCAGGTACGTCTTTATCAGCAGCGTAAAAACAGACTAATACATCCATTAACTTATTCGAGAGGAGTAAGGTATTCCCAACTGTCTTCGTCTTATAATCTGTCAAGTATGCCTGGCTGTTAACATTACTGATAAGAATAGTGTGAGCCTCAAGTGTGCAGCACAGGCTTCCTCACAGTGTGGGAAACCTCACTCTACTAGTGACAGCATCAGGGCCTGCCTGACCTCTCCTCAGTGGACTGCTTCTACTAGGTTCCTCGGCAGAGGTTTCAAATAACCTTCAGGCAACGTCAGCCATCCTGACTTGGCTTTTTTGAGACAGGGTCTCGGCTTGGTTGCCCAAACTGGAACACAGTGGCACGAACATGGCTCACTGCAGCCTCAACCTCCTGGGCTCAAGCAATTCTCCTGCCTCAGCCTCTGGAGCAGTTGGGACTACAGGCATGTGCCACCACACCCAACTATTTTTTTTTTGGTCAAGACAGTATCTCATTTTGTTGCCCAGGCTGGTCTCAAACCCCTGGGCTCCAGTGACCCTCCCACCTAGGCCTCTCGAAGTGCTGGGATTAGAGGTGTGAGCCACTTGCCTGGCCGTAATTCAGCATTTTAAAATGAACTATCTCAGCTACACACAGTGGCTCACATCTATAATCGCAGCAATCTGGGAGGCCAAGGCAAGAGAATCGCTTGAGCCCAGGAGTTTGAGACCAGCCTGAGCAACATATTGAGACTCTGTATTTTTATTAAAATTTAAAAATTAAGCAAAATGAACTATTTGGCCCCCAAAAAAGTTAATTCTATCTTCAGACCCACTAAGTCTAGCAGTATAGACACTTCATTATTTATTAACAATTTTTTTTAAGTTGGTTCCAACTATTCCAGGCTAACTGCTCTCTAGCTATGTTAAAATCTAACAATCTGTTTCATGACGTCTTTGCTGTATACTCTACATTCACAGTTAACACCTCATTAATTAAACAGACTAAGGTTACCGTGAGAGCCTTCTGTGGCTGAACTGCCCTCCTCACAATGGCCAGGCCCTGGTCACACAGATGCAGGTACCACAGGCAGCGCTGCAGTTCTCGAACTTTCATATGAATCAGAAGGGACTCCAGTGGCATAGGCTGGAGCCCAACAATCACAACAAGAAAATTCGAGTGCTATGTACTCTGGGCCCCTGCCTTCCAAAGGGGCACTCAAGAGTGCCAAGTCAGCTCCATTTTCAAAGTCCAATGTAAAAGATGTTTGGGATTATCTCACATCCTCAGTGAAATAATCATCAACTTCAGATATAAACCAAGTGACTGACTAATGAAGAGCAAAGCCCAGGCCTAGACTGCAAATGCTCCTTGTTAACTGCTCTGTCAAATTAAACTATGTGGCATTCAAAGACTGGTATACTACATTAAAAGCCATTTTCATAGGCAATAGAAGAAGTTATACTACTCAATTACCAATGTACCACTGTGAAAATGCATTATCGCAGAAATAAAATTACTTACGCCTTTTTAATATCCTCGGGTGAGGCATGCCTCTGCACGCCTAGAACTTCATAGTAATCCACCATGTTTTACGAGATTGTTGGAATGGGTCCTGCAAGTAAAAACAGGTGGTCAGTGATGAGGCTGCTGGGGATGGGCAAATCACGGTGGTGGGATGGGTCTGGAGAGGGAGGAAGGGGTGGTGTCACCTTAGCACCTACTGGCCTACGGAGGGAACTTCCACTAGAGCTAACCACTAGCCTGCTGGGCCAAGACCTTGTCTGGGAACTGGTTCCCAGATTCATGCCCTAAGACCCTTCTAGAGATGGGGGGAAAAGCTCTGAAATAGCCTAATAATAGCCTAAACTAAACAACAGGTGACTCTGAGGCAGAGACTCCGTGCCACTTGACCACTAGCTGACAAAGTCTGTCATGTGTTCCTAGACACGGTCTGTGCTCAGGGAACGTCAGTTACCTCTTTCATTCAATGCATTCCTGTGCCAGGCATCGGGCAAGACCACGGGGCTCCAAGGACAAACACGTTGTCCCTGCCCTGAACTAACTTCACATGGGAACAATAGAAAGCCATCCTTCCACCATTCTGTCACCCACACGAGGGAACAGCAAAAGCCCTCCCACACATCTCCCAAGAGAGAAAGACCTTTGACTACACAGTAGTTAGCATTAACTTTACCCTCTGGTTCCAAGCTCCCATCCATTCCTCTACCAAACAAATACAATATTGCCCTGTTGACCACACTAATTAGATAGTATCACTACCGACTGGAAGGTGGAAAACCAGCAGCAGAGATTCATTCCCTAAGTTCCCCTGTGGATTACGTGGTTCAACCTTGTTACTTCCCCGGGCAGTAAAATGTACAATGAAACCCATTCTGCTTCTGCCAGCTCTAATGGAGGATGTAGCCTCTGGTCGGTCCCACAAGGAGGAACTACGCACACTGCTGCTTTAAGATGTGACGTTTCCTAATCAATTTACTTCTTTCAATTTGACTGGCTAACCTACTCTTTCAAAACAACAATCAAGAATCTGCACAGCCGGGCGCGTGGCTCACACCTGTAATCCCAGCGCTTTAGGAGGCCGAGGGAGGTGGATCACTTGAGGTCAGGAGTTCGAGATCAGCCTGGCCAACATGGTGAAATCCTGTCTCTACTAAAAATACAAAAATTAGCCGGCATCGTGGTGCACGCCTGTAGTCCCAGCTACTCGGGAGGCTGAAGCAGAATTGCTTGAACCCAGGAGGCAGAGACTGCAGTGAGCTGACATCGTGCCACCGGACTCCAGCCCGGGCGACAGAACGAGACTGTCTCAAAAAAGGAAAGAAAGAAAGAAAAGAAAGAAAGAAAAGAAAGAAAGAAAAGAAAGAAAGAAACAAACAAACAAACAAACAAACAACAGTATCACGAAGCCACAAAGAAACATCTGTGGAAACTTCAACTCTTGGTTTTTTTTTTTTAATTGAGACAGGGTCTCACTTTGTTGCTGATCTTGGTCTCAAACTCCTGGGCTCAAGGATTCTTCCCACCTCAGCCTCCCAAAGTGCTGGGACTGCAGGCATGAGCCACCAAACCTGGACCTAAAACTCTTGTTTTTATGGAAGTCCTTTCATCAAAAAACCAAAAAACTATAATGGAAATCAGGATCTATTTAGATGTATATAAACTACATTATCAATTCAACAGAATGACTAACATCAAACTTAGAAAATAAATGTACATCTTCAAACACATGACAGCAAAGATTCTAGGTGTTAAGTTTAATATGCCAACTACAAGATACGGAATTTAGAGTATCAAAATGTTCTTTTTCTTAAGTAGATTTGTTCCCGGTATTTTTAAAATTACAACTTAGAAAAAAACTTGTTCCTATTTTCTTGTAATTATTCCAATTTAACGTTATCAGCTTTGCTGGATACATAATAAAACAAAGATAAAATATTAATTGGAGAATGTGCCTAAGGGTATACCACTGCACAGTTCTTTCCACTCCATTTGGAAATAATCAATATAAAATATTAGGGACTTCATGTAATAAGTTACAAGGTAAGGAACCCCCAGTTATGAAAGATTTCCTCCCTGGTAGTTAGAATGACATGGCAACATACAGGATTCAAGCCACACGGGTCCGACCAGTCTCTAGAGAAAAGACAGGAGTCGACTCCCGTAAGTAGGAACACCGCAATCTTCTTTCAGTAACTAAAAACCTGCCCATCAGTCACAGCACACAAGGCAGAGCAGCCAACAAGCAGCAGGAAAGCCAGCGTTTCTTCACGTCTCCCTCATTCCCTTGGCTGAGTGACTACGTGAGGTTATTTTCACTCCAGCTCCAGTTTGCTGCCAAGGATCTGAGGTGGCATTTTGGCAGTGATGCCAGTGGCAGTACCTAGCAGAAACAGAGGGAAGCTACTAATCCACTCTCACTAACAGAACAAGAGCAGAAATCTCAGTACCAGTCTTCCCATGCCAGACATCTGGATCATCCCCTCTGAGCACTATATATAGCAAGAGGCCATTCAATGTGCCACACACCAAGCACACATGCCCTCGCAAGTCCAAACAGCTCATCTTCTATCTGCACTTGTGTGCCTGTGTTTGTGCATATGGTGGTGGGAATGGGAGGAAGACACCTCCCGAGGCAGTGAGCACAGAGGTGAGAACGTGGGTGTGGGCGAGGGCCGCGTGGCCAGCTGGGGAATGCTGTGATTTACTTCACCACCAAAAACACTCTCACTGAAAGCCTGCTCTGTCATGTACGTGCAGCATCCACTAACAGCACTCGGTATTCATGCAGCACTCCATCAAATGGCTAGTTTCCTTACCAAACGAAGGCTACCCTACAAGGAAAGCATAAAGGCAGTATGAGAGCCACCCCCTGGAGTGGATGCCCTCACCTCTGCGCTCCTCCTGCACTGCTTACCCTTAGCCGCTCCACTTCCTTGCCTGGACTCATCCCCCAGTCCTGCTGCAGCTCCCCACTGCCTGCCACTGGAGGCTCTTATTTAAGGTCAGTAAAAAACCCACAGCACCACCCACAGACGTTTCCCAGCTCTCCTTGTCCAACTTCTCTCTCCATCTGCCTTCCACCACCAGCTTTCACCCCTCCACTGGCCCGCTGAAGAAACCACGGGAATGCTGGCCGGGTGCGGTGGCTCACGCCTGTAATCCCAGCACTTTGGGAGGCCGAGGCGGGCGGATCACGAGGTCAGGAGATCAAGACCATCCTGGCTAACACGGTGAAACCCCATCTCTACTAAAAATACAAAAAATTAGCCAAGAGAGGTGGCGGGTGCCTGTAGTCCCAGATACTCGGGATGGTGAGGCAAGAGAACGGCATGAACCCCGGGAGGCGGAGCCTGCAGTGAGCCGAGATCACGCCCGCGCCACTGCACTCCAACCTGGATGACAGTGAGACTCCATCTCAAAAAAAAAAAAAAAAGAAAAAAAAAAGAAACTACAGGAACGCTAAAGGCTCAAGGCCAACTCTCATTCTACATGTGGGTTTTCATCCTTTCCCATTACATAAATATAATTTACTTAGCAATGAGTCCCAGATGTAATAAGCTCCAAGCTCAGGCCTCTCCTGGGCATCAGACACAAATAGACAGATGACTACTTGACACAGCCACTTGGATATCCAGCAGACATCCTAAATAGAACACGACCAAAATTTAACTCTTAATCCTCCCCACCTCCTACATACCTGGTCATTTTCTAGTAAATTCTACCTTGAGCTCCGAGGTGCCTGTGAAATGTTCACCTTCGCCAACGTCACTACACTCAGCACACAGACACAAATAAATCACAAAGTTCTGCCGAGTCTACCTCTGAAATAAATGAAATTCATTCACTGTTCTTTATCTTCACCAGCATCATTATCCCTTACCCTGACCTACAGCAGCCCCTAATTTCATCCTGCTCTGTGCTCTCAGAGATGTCAGCTTATAAATGTGCAGATATTGGCTGGGCACGGTGGCACACACCTGTAATCCTGGCACTTTGTGAGACCAAAGTGGGAGGACTCCTTGAGCCCAGGAGTTGGAGACCAGTTCGAAAGCGTGCCACAGCACTCCAGCTTGGGTGAGAGCGAGACCTGTCTCCAAAAAAATGAAAATAATTTTTTAAAAAAAAAAAAATTAAAACTAAAAATGAATAGCTGAGCACAGCAGCTCACACCTGTAATCCCAGCACTTTGGGAGGCCAAGGTGGGTGGATCACCTGAGGTCGGGAGTTCGAGACCAGCCTGATCAACATGGAGCAACCTTGTCTCTACTAAAAATACAAAATTAGCCGGGCGTGGTAGTGCATACCTGTAATCCCAGCTACTCAAGAGGCTGAGGCAGGAGAATCGCTTGAACCCAGGAAGCGGAGGCTGCGGTGAGCCGAGATCACACCACTGCACTCCAGCCTGGGCAACAAGAACAAAACTCCATCTCAAAAAAGTCGAAAAAAAACAAACAAAAATGAATAAATGTGTAGATTATTATCACAACAGATACAATCTGTGGTCCTGCCCTGGACAAAACCAGCTATAAAGTACAGGTCAATTCAGAATTAAATTGAAATAAAAATTTACTATACTGGTTAATACTAGATCAAGCAAGAAAATTTAAAAAGCTATCCAAAATCACAGACTCAGGCCAGGCGCAGTGGCTCACTCCTGTAATTCCAGCACTTTGGGAGGCCAAGGCAGGAGGACTGCTTGAGCCCAGGAGTTCAAGATCAGCCTGGGAAACACAGTGAGAACTCTGCGCAACAAAAAAAAAATTTAAGTAGCTGTGCATGGTGGCATGTGTCTGTCATCCCAGCTACTCAGGAGGCTGAGGTGGGAGGATCACTTGGGCCAGGAAGGTTGTCAAGGCTACAGTGAGTCAGGACTGCACCGCGGCATTCCAGCACAGGCAACAGAACGAGACCCTATCTCCCATCCAAGCACTAACCAGGCCCAACTTATCACAAACAAACAAAAAAAAATACATACATACACACACACACACACACACACACACACACACACACACACACCCCTGGTCAAGAAAAACAAGGGGACAGACAACCTGTAACTAAGAATAAATGACAACTAAATACAATCTGGGTTCCTCGGATGGTTTCTAGAACAGGAAAAGGACATTAGCAGAAAAACAGGTGGAATATGAATAAAGTCCACATTTAACAGTACTGCAGCGATGTCAACTGCTTACTTTTGAGAAATTCACCACAGTTACCACAGTTACAGAAAGATTAAGGAAAGTTGGGTGAACGGTATACAGGAAAATCCCTGTACTATCTTTACAACTTTTCTGTAAATCTAAAACTACCTCAAAATAAAGTTTAAAAACTTCAAAAAGACGAAGTGTACATCAAAAGGACACAGAAACCAAACTGGACCGGGTGCGGCAGCTCACACCTGTAATCTCAACACTTTAGGAGCCCGAGGCGGACAAACTGCATGAGCCCAGCAGTTCAAGACCAGCCTTGGCAACACGGCGAAACCCTGTCTCTACGAAAAATTTTAAAAATTAAAAAAAAAAAAAATTGATAGGGCAATTCCTGACCTTAATGAGAATGTGGGCTTCAAAGTGAATTGACTGAATTGAATTTAAAACCTACACTTAAAATTCTTGAGTTCATGTCACTCTAAAAAGCCAGCAAGCACTAAGAATCAAGGATTTACCACCCTGCCTTCCCTGTACAGGGAAGCAGTAATGTTCACAGCGTAGGAACTTGGAAGTGGAACTGGGTGTTTATCGTAAACAAGCCGTGGTTCCTTGGAAAACTACCTACTCACTGTGGTTGCTTCCCCACCCTGTGAAGTGGGTGACATCCACTTCCATGGTTGTTTATAGATGATGCTCTCCAAGGGAAGAAAGCCCTGGGCTCCATCTAGAACATCCTAAGTGCTACCTGCTTGTGATGAAGTAGAAAGGAACCAGTAATACACGGAGTGGATGGTCTCACACAATGAGGAAGTGGGAAGGAAAGAGAAAAGCAGGCAGGAGCGATGGGCACACAGACAGCCGCCTGAGCACAGTCAGGAGAACTCATCTGCAGAGATGCCACACCCTCACCAGGGAGCCAGCAGGAATAGTCGAAGGACTTTGGCTCCAAATCACCCCCACCCCCATCTTCATACCACCTCATTCCACATTCAACTGTATAAATATTGAGAGAGTAATCCACCATCAAATACACACTGCATGATTAAATGAAGCCTTCAGCAATACTGAAGATACTCCTAGCTTACTTGGAGTAAAAAAAAATTATATATATATATACATATATATGTATATATTTTGAGACAAGAGTCTTGCTCTGTCGCTAGAGTAGAGTGGCACAATTTTGGCTCACTGCAACCTCCAACTCCCTGGTTCAAGTAACTTTCCTGTCTCAGCCTCCGGAGTAGCTGGGATTACAGGTGCCCACCACCATGCCTAGCTAATTTTTCTGTTTTTAGTAGGGACGGGTTTCACCATGTTGGCCAGGATGGTCTCGATCTCCTGACCTCGTGATCCGCTCACCTCAGCCTCCCAAAGTGCTGGGAATACAGGCGTGAGCCACAAATTGGAGTAAATATTTTAAATTGACAAGTTTTGTGTGTTTTTTTTTTTTTTTTTTTTTTAGATAGTGTCTCGCTCTCTGACGCCCAGGCTGGAGTGCAGCGGCACAATCTCGACTCACTGAAGCCTCCCCGCCTCCCGGGTTCAAGCAATTCTCCTGCCTCAGCCTCCCAACTAGCTGGGACTACAGGCATGTGCCACCACACCGACTAATTTTTTGTGGGTTTTTTTGTTTTGTTTTTTGGGTTTTTTTTTAAGTAGACACAGGGTTTCACCATGTTGGCCAGGCTGGTTTCAAACTCCTGACCTCAGGTGATCTGTCCACCTTGGCCTACCAAAGTGCTGGGATTATGGGCATACACCATATCCAGCCAAACAAGTTTTGCGTTTTGTTGTTGTTGTTGTTTTGAGACGGAGTCTCACTATGTCACCCAGGCTGGAGTGCAGTGGCACAATCTCAGCTCACTGCAAACTCCACCTCTGGGGTTCACGCCATTCTCCTGCCTCAGCCTCCTGAGTAGCTGGGACTACAGGCATCCACCACCACATCTGGCCAATTTTTTTTTTGTATTTTTAGTAGAGACAGGGTTTCACCATGCCAGCCAGGATGGTCTCGATCTCCTGACCTTGTAGATCCGCCCTCCTCGGCCTCCCAAAGTGCTGGGATTACAGACGTGAGCCACCGCACCCGGCCCACAACAGTTTTTTAATAGAGTTTTTGGTAAAACCATGAGTTGGGAGACGGTCAGGCTTAGTTCTTCCAACTACTATTGACCTTTAACATTCTTTTCAAAGACTCAGAACAAAAACAGTGAGACAGTATTCAAAGACAGGACAGGTATGGTGGCTCAGGCTGAGGGGGGCGGATCACCTGAGGTAGAGAGTTCGAGACCAGCCTGACCAACATGGACAAACTCTGTCTCTACTAAAAATACGAAATTAACTAGGCATGGTGGCACATTCCTGTAATCCCAGCTACTCAGGAGGCTGAGGCAGGAGAATTGCCTGAACCTGGGAGACAGAGGTTGCAGTGAGCCGAGATTGCACCATCACACTCCAGCCTGGCCAACAAGAGCGAAACTCTGTCTCAAAAAAAAAAAAAAAAAAAAAGACTGGACAAAAGTTAAGCAGCTGGCTAATGTCTGGCATATGCTACTACAGAATCTCAGAATTAAAAAGTTGTTGTCTCTGGCCAGGTCTGGTGGCTAACACCTGTAACGCCAGCTAAGACTCGGGAGGCTGAGGCAGGAGACTCACTTGAACCTGGGAGGTGGTGGTTGCAGTGAGCCAAGATCACACCACTGCACTCCAGCCTGGGAGACAGAGTAAGACTCCATCTCAAAAAAAAAAAAAAAAAAAAAAAAGGTTGTTGTCTCCAAGTACTTCGAGAAAAGTGCCATATTGGGCGTCTTCCTCAAATTCTTATTAAAGGACCTTTATATCACCAAGTTCAAGCTCTGACTCATAAGGCATCCACACTTCAATAACCACTAATTAGTGCAACCTTTCTCTGCCTGAACAAACGCCAGTGACCAGAACTCATTATCTCCAAAGTCAAGCCCTGAATTTTAGTTAACTACAGGAATTCTTCCTTATGCTCGGGAGCGGGGGTCTCCAAGGAATTTTCACCCTTTGGTCCTTATTCAAATTATGCGATACAGGTTCAATTTCTCTTCCGCATAGTTGCCTTTGGATATTTGGGGGCTTTATCTTGGCAAGTTTTTCTGTCTCTAGGCAAATATACCCTTACAATTCTTCACAGTTCCTCCTGAGAAACCCTGACCTACCTGGTCCCTCCCCTCTGAGCAAGCTCCAATGTCATAATGTCTTAGTGCCCCCAGTCCAACACAGATACTCCAGGGACAGTCCAACTGCCACCAACAAAAGATAACAAGACCCACAGCTCTCTTTCTGATCAGGACGGGAATATGGACCAGGATGCCACAATAAACAATAAAATTCAGGCAGGATGCAATGGTTCATGCCTGTAATCCCAGTGTTCTGGGGACAGAGAATGAGGGAACGCTTGAGCTAAGGAGCTCAAGACCAGCCTGGACAACAAAGGGAGACTCTGAATCTACTAAAAATAAAATAATTAGCCAGGCGTTGGCCAGGCGCGGTGGCTCATGTCTGAAATCCCACCACTCTGGGAGGCTGAGGCGGACAGATCACCTGAGGCCAGGAGTTCGAGACCAGCCTGGCTGACATGACGAAACCGTCTCTACTAAAAATACAAAAATCAGCTGGGTGTGGTGGCATGCACCTGTAATCCCAGTTACTCAGGAGACTGAGGCATGAGAATTGCTTGAACCCGGGAGGCGGAGGTTGCAGTGAGCTGAGATCATGCCACTGCACTCCAGCCTGGATGACAGAGCGAGACTCCGTCTCAAAAAATAAAATAATTAGCCAGGCATGATGGCACAGCGCATGGTCCCAGCTACTCGGGAGGCTGAGGTGGGAGGATGGCTTGAGCCCAGGAGGTCTAGGCTGCAGTGAGCCGTGATTTTACCACTGCACACCAACCTGGGTGACAGAGCAAGACTCTGACTCAAAAAAAAAAAAGTAATAAAACTCTGCTAAGTCCCCTGGTCTTTTCTAACCTGGGGTCACGGTCCTGCCTTCCCATTACCTTTGGGCAGGTGAGACTCTCAAGGGAAGGGAGGGTCACACCTTGCCCAACTGTTTCATTTTAGTGAGACTGGCCCCGTTAGTCAACCAATCAAAGCCTTCCTAATATTAAAAGAATATTGTCATTCTGATTGAATTTAATCATACAAACTTACTATTTATAACACACACTATGCTAGCTTTGGAAATAATAAAAGTCATCAAGTTTAGTGGAAGACAGGCATGTAGACAAATATGCACATGGCTGTTGCAGGGTCTCACACCTGTAATCCCAGCACTACTGGGAGGCCGAGGCTGGAAGACTGCTTCAGCCCAGGAATTCCAGATAAGCGTGAGCAACACAGCAAGCCCTCATCTACACAAAAAATAAAAAAAAATTTAAAAAGACAAATATGCACAGAGTGCTGGGGAGATGGTATAGAGACCATGAGGAAAGGAAAAATTAACACTGACATTTTACTGATGAAATGAAAAACAAGAGTAAGCTCCCCAGGCAGAGAACACAGGCAAAAGTATTCCACACACAAGTTAACAGCGTATGCTCAGGCAAAATAACGACAGCACACAGCCCATGTGGGACGCAGCAAGTTAGTAGGGTGGAACGTCAGTGTGAGGGTGCTGGGAGTAAGAGGGAGGGGAGGGAGTCAGGACAAGAAAGAACAAGGCGCAACTGAAGAATTTTACAACTAAGGAATTAGGACTCTTCCACTGTAAGTAGAAGAGTTAAGCGGTGGTGTGAACTCAACAGGAGTATGTGGAAAGATAACTTCTAACTACAAGGGAGATGGACTTAAGAGAGTGATGACTGGACGGCAGGGTTACGAAGATGCTCCAAACGATATGTGCCGGAATCAGAAACGACAGGAATGCAACCAAGCGCAGACAGGAAAGCTATTTAGGAAACTGTTTAGGGTCCTTCTCCAAGGCAAGAAAACTTCACCAACAGGGTTCCATGCACATCCACAAACGCTAGGACTGGTGCAGAAATCTTCCATTCCTATTTAAAATATGGCAATATTAAAAAATAAGACTGGGCTCTCGCCGGGCGTCCTCGTGGAAGTGACATCGTCTTTAAACCCTGCGTGGCAATCCCTGACGCACCGCCGTGATGCCCAGGGAAGACAGGGCGACCTGGAAGTCCAACTACTTCCTTAAGATCATCCAACTATTGGATGATTATCCGAAATGTTTCATCGTGGGAGCAGACAATGTGGGCTCCAAGCAGATGCAGCAGATCCGCATGTCCCTTCGCGGGAAGGCTGTGGTGCTGATGGGCAAGAACACCATGATGCGCAAGGCCATCCGAGGGCACCTGGAAAACAACCCAGCTCTGGAGAAACTGCTGCCTCATATCCGGGGGAATGTGGGCTTTGTGTTCACCAAGGAGGACCTCACTGAGATCAGGGACATGTTGCTGGCCAATAAGGTGCCAGCTGCTGCCCGTGCTGGTGCCATTGCCCCATGTGAAGTCACTGTGCCAGCCCAGAACACTGGTCTCGGGCCCGAGAAGACCTCCTTTTTCCAGGCTTTAGGTATCACCACTAAAATCTCCAGGGGCACCATTGAAATCCTGAGTGATGTGCAGCTGATCAAGACTGGAGACAAAGTGGGAGCCAGCGAAGCCACGCTGCTGAACATGCTCAACATCTCCCCCTTCTCCTTTGGGCTGGTCATCCAGCAGGTGTTCGACAATGGCAGCATCTACAACCCTGAAGTGCTTGATATCACAGAGGAAACTCTGCATTCTCGCTTCCTGGAGGGTGTCCGCAATGTTGCCAGTGTCTGTCTGCAGATTGGCTACCCAACTGTTGCATCAGTACCCCATTCTATCATCAACGGGTACAAACGAGTCCTGGCCTTGTCTGTGGAGACGGATTACACCTTCCCACTTGCTGAAAAGGTCAAGGCCTTCTTGGCTGATCCATCTGCCTTTGTGGCTGCTGCCCCTGTGGCTGCTGCCACCACAGCTGCTCCTGCTGCTGCTGCAGCCCCAGCTAAGGTTGAAGCCAAGGAAGAGTCGGAGGAGTCGGACGAGGATATGGGATTTGGTCTCTTTGACTAATCACCAAAAAGCATCCAACTTAGCCAGCTTTATTTGCAAAACAAGGAAATAAAGGCTTACTTCTTTAAAAAAAAAAAAAAAAAAAAAAAAAAGACTGGGCGCAGTGGCTCATGCCTGTAATTCCAGCACTTTGGGAGGCCAAGACGGGTCGATCACTTGAGGTCAGGAGTTCGAGACCAGCCTGGCCAACATGGCGAAACCCCGTCTCTACTAAAAATACAAAAAATTAGCTGGGCAAGGTGGTGGGCGCCTGTAATCCCAGCTACTCAGGAGGCTGAGGCAGGAGAATCGCTTGAACCCGGGAGGCAGAGGTCACAGTGAGCCAAGATCACACCACTGCACTCCAGCCTGAGCCACAGAGCAAGACTCCATCTCAAAAAAATAAAATAAAGCCGGGCATGGTGGCTCACGCCTGTAATCCCAGCACTTTGGGAGGCTGAGGTAGGTGGATCACCTGAGGTCAAGAGTTCAAGACCAGCCTGACCAACATGACGTAACACCATCTCTACTAAAAATACAAAAATTAGCTAGGCATGGTGGTGTGCACCTGTAATCCCAGCTACTCGGGAGACTGAGGCAGAAGAATCGCTTGAGCCCGGGAGGCAGAGGTTGGAGTAAACCAAGATCACACCACTGCACTCCAGCCAGGGTGACAGAGCGAGACTCCATCTCAAAAAAACAAATAAATAAACAAACTTCTTATAACCTGAATGACAACAGGTAATTTTAAACGTGACATGCTAATCATCAAGTCATATGATGCTTAATTACTTTACTAATAATTGAGGCTTAGTTATTAGCCGATTAAGGGGGAAAGGAGCTGGGGCAACAATGTGTTACTGACTCACGTGTCACACATTGTTACAGGTACGTATTCCATCACAGTCATTCTGTGAGTTACTGTTTGTAGGTGAGGAAATGGGGGCTCAAAGGAATTAAGTAAATGTTGATGTTCCAGCAAGTTCAAAACCCAAGTCTGAGCCAAGCACAGTCACGTGCACCTAAAGTCCCAGTGACTCAGAAGGCTGAGGCAGGAGGATGGCTTCAGCCCAGGAGTCTGAGTTCAACCTGGGCAACATACCAAAGACACTGCATCTTTAAAAATAGTAAGAATCCAAGTTTGCCTCCAGAACTCATGCTAGCCTGTATCGTGGCACTATGCCGTCAATGTACACAATTCCAACGCTCAAGGCTATGGGACATTCTCTCACCAGTACTTGAAATCTCAAAATTACCTTTTTAGTTTTCATCAAATGCCACTAAGACTAACAAATTTAGAATATAAATTAAATACAAATACGCATTACAGAAACAACAAAATGAAAATAGCTGGCCGGGCGCGGTGGCTCATGCCTGTAATCCCAGCACTTTGGGAGGCCAAGGCGGGCGGATCACAAGGTCAGGAGATCAAGACCATCCTAGCTAACACGGTGAAACCCCGTCTCTACTAAAAATAGAAAAAATTAGCCGGGCGTGGTGGCAGGCGCCTGTAGTCTCAGCTACTTGGCAGGCTGAGGCAGGAGAACGGTGTGAACCCGGGAGGTGGAGCTTGCAGTGCGCCGAGATCGCGCCACTGCACTGCAGCCTGGGCGACAGAGCAAGACTCCATCTCAAAAAAAAAAAGAAAAAAAGAAAACAGCTGAAGGTCTAGAAAGAGAAATCCACGTGTCTCCAAGGAAACCTGCAGAGCTGGCTGAAGTGCTGATGCTGCAACAATCTCCACTGTTTGCTGCAAGCTAACTCACTCCTTACTGCTTCAGTCATCACTGATGTAAGACACAATTTAAAATTTGACAAACTCCATGAAAGGTTACCTGCATTCAAATTTTTTTATTAACCTCAGAATTTCAAGGCTACCTATACATTTCTATCAGTATTTCCCTATAGAAGTATTTTTGGTAACACTATCTTTTTTTTCCTCAGACCTCTCAAAAACAGTGTTTAAAAAAAACTGATAAAACTATATATTAAATATCCAACTGTGTATTAGATGATAAAGCAGCCTGAAGCTGTAGAAATACTAATGCATTCCAAAACAATTTTAAGCAAAAAGTTGCCTAATCAAGATATACAACTAGGTACCAATTAGCATTATTTGATACATACTTGGACGATTTCCCTAGTCACAGAGAAACTAAGTTGTATCTTTAACTTTTTTTTTTTTTTTTTTTTTTTTTTAACTACTCCTTGCAGAGCAGGGCTACCCCATAGGCAGTGTGCCCGGAGTAGCCTAATATCATTTAAGTGTAAAATACATGGATTTATTTTTTAAAAGACACCATTTGTGGCAATAAAACATTTTACGTGGCCTTCATCTCCCTAAGGTTGGCCCTGAATCCTTCTGGCCCGCCCAGCACTGTGAGGATGAGCACAGAGGACAAAGCTCCTCTACTTCCCTCTTCTCCTGGCCCGTGTGTTCAATGCACATTACAGAAAACAGGTGATCCCAGAAAAATGTGGGCCCTCAGGAGGACTGGAAGGCACACGCAAGCTGCCTTCCCTGCCCAGCGAGAGCCTGGACTCCAGCCCTCCACCCTACAGAAGCTCAACCAGGAAAAACCAGCTTCCCTCACCAAGAAACCAGTGCATCACCAGCATTTTAAAATAATATACTAAATCAAAAGAAGTAATTTCTACAGCAGATCACTCACATCAGAGCTCTACAAGCATAGGTGTCCCATTAGAACCCCACTTGGCAAAAACCTTTTTAAAACCGTGCTGCTCAAAAGACTCCATAAGCCAAATGCAGCTATTTAAATCTGAAGTCATTAAAATTATACACAATTTAAAATTTGGCCCCTCAGCAATCTTTGTTTGGATATGACCCCCAAAAGCACAAGGAACAAAAGCCGAAACAGACAAGTGGGATTACATCACACTGAAAAGCTTCTAGACAGCAAAGACACAAGAGTTAAACAACCTTGGAAATGTGCAGAAGGATCACTTGAGCCCAAGAGCTTGAGACCAGCCTGGGCAACACAGTAAGACACCATCTCTACAAAAAGATTAAAAAAATTAGCTGAGTGGGGTGGCACACGCCTGTACTCCCAGCTACGCAGGAGGCTGAAATGGGAGGATCACTTGAGCGCAAGACATCAAGGATGCTGTGAGCCATGTCATGTCACTGCACTCCAACTTGGACAAGAGACAGGGCAAGGCCCTGTCTCAGAAAAAAACAAAATATATAAAAAATAAAAATTTTAAGCCAAGCGCAGTGGCTCATGCCTGTAATCCCAGCACTTTGGGAGGCTGAGGCCGGTGGATCACCTGAGGTCAGGAATTCAAGAGCAGTCTGGACAACATGGTGAAATCCTGTCTCTACAAAAAATACAAAAACTAGCCAGGAGTGGTGGCGGGCGCCTGTAATCCCAGTTACTTGGGAGGCTGAGGCAGGAGAATCACTTGAACCTGGAAGGCAGAGGTTGCAGTGAGCCGAGACCACTCCATTGCACTCTAGCCTGGGCAACAAGGGCGAAACTTCATCTCAAAAAATAAAATAAATAAAAATTAACAAAAAACTTCAAAGTTAAAAATGATAAAAGTGACAGTGCTGTAAAGTAGCACTTTAAAAGAAATCACAGCTGGGTACAGTAGCTCATGTCTGTAATCCTAACACTTTGGCAGGCTGAGGCAGGGGGATCACTTCAGCTCAGGAGTTCAAGACTACGCTGAATAACACAGCAAGATCTTGTCTCTACGAAATATAAAAACTCAGTAGGGTGCGGCAGTGTGCACCTGTAGTCCCAGCTACTGGAAGTGGCTGAGGCAGGAAAATCACTTGAGCCCAGGCAGTCGATGCTAGTGAGACGTGAACGCACCAATGCCCTCCAGCCTACGTAACGGAGCAAGACCCTGTAACAAAAATAATAAATTTTTTTTAAATAAAAAATAAAAAAACAAATCACTTCAGGCTGGAAAGGAATTTGCGTAGAGCAGGAAGATATTCTCTAACTACAAAATTAACTTTTTTTTTTTTTTTTTTTTTTGAGTTTGAGTCTCACTCTGTTGCCCAGGCTGGAGTGCAGCAGCACAATCTCAGCTCACTGCAACCTCCACCTCCCTGGTTCCAGCGATTCTCCTGCATCAGCCTCCCGAGTACCTGGGACTACAGGTGTGTCCCACAATGCCTGGCTATTTTTTTTTTTTTCAGACAGAGTCTCACTCTGTCGCCCAGGCTGGAGTGCAGTAGAGGGATCTCGGCTCACTGCAAGCTCCGCCTCCCAAGTTCACGCCATTCTCCTGCCTCAGCCTCCCGAGTAGCTGGGACTACAGGCACCCGTCACCACGCCCAGCTGATTTTTGTATTGTTTTAGTAGAGACGGGGTTTCACCATGCTAGCCAGGATGGTCTCAAACTCCTGACCTTGTGATCTGACCACCTTGGCCTCCCGAAGTACTGGGATTACAGGTGTGAGCCACCACACCCGGCCCATAATTAACATTTCTAATAACAATTATGAAACTTCTTTAAACTATTAACTAGGTCCTACTGTCTATTAAGGAAGCCATAGAAAACTTTTCAATTAAGAAATTAAGAAAAAATATTTCTTAGGAAAACTAGGTTTGTTAATTTCTGCAATTTCCAAAAGCAATACATCTAAATCAAGTTTAAAAAAACGAAAAATCTCTATTAAAACCATGAAAAGAATTAGCCTAATCGCCATTAATCAAAAATAACCTTCTCCAATAAATTCAATGACCTCTAAGTTTAGGACTTTTAAAAAAACACGTCACATAAAGATTAGGCGTGGGTAGCTCATGCGTATAATCCCAGCACTTTGGGAGGCCATGGCAGGTGGATCACCTGGGGTCAGGAGTTTGAGAACAGCATGGCCAACATGGTGAAACCCCGTCTCTACTAAAAATACAAAACCCAGTCAGACGTGGTGGCGCCTGTAGTTCCAGGTGAGGCAGGAGAACTGCTTGAACCCGGGAGAGTTTGCAGTGAGCTGAGATCGCACCACAGCACTCCAGCCGGGGCAACAGAGCAAGACTCCATCTCAAAAAAAAATAGTGGTTTTCTAAATTCATGTGAGGCCAGGCGAGGTGGCTCACGCCTGTAATCCCAGCACTTTGGAGGGCCGAGGCACACAGATCACCTGAGGTGTTCAAGACCAGCCTGGCCAACATGGCAAACCCCCTTCTCTCTACTAAAAATACAAAAATTGGCCAGGCATGGTGGTGAGCGCCTGTAGTCCCAGCTACTCGGCAGCCTGAGGCAGGAGAATTGCTTGAACCTGGGAGGTGCAGGCTGCAGTGAGCCAAGATAGTGCCACTGCACTCCTGCCTGAGCAACAGAGCAAGACTCTGTCTTAAAAAAAAAAAAAAAAAAAAAAATTTCCTGGGTGTGGTGGTGCACGTCTGTAATCCCAGCTACTCAGAAAGAAGGCTGAAGCACAAGAATTGCTTGAGCCTGGGAGGCAGAGGTTGCAGTGAGCCAAGATCACGCCGCTGCACTCCAGCCTGGGCGACAGAGCGAGACTCCGTCTCAAAAAAAAAAAAAAAAGTACAGACAGGTAGGGAAAAAAAAACCCACAGCAGTGAATTTTCATTCCTTATCACACACATCACTTACTTATTTCATTCTTATCCAGTATGTCCTAAAATATTTCTGAAACAAACACAGAAGTTATTTCCCCATTACTCAAGATCAGAGACCATTTCTTCAACTGGCACTCATCACCTATTAGATACTTCCAAGCTTAACTCCCTTTCACTAAAAAATCATAATAGGCCAGGCTTGGTGGCTCACACCTGTAATCCCAGCACTTTGGAAGGTCGAGGAAGGTGGATTGAGGTCACAAGTTCAAGACCAGCCTGGCCAACATGGTGAAACCCCATCTCTACTAAAAATATAGAAGTTAGGCCAGTGCGCTGGCTCACGCCTGTAATCCCAACACTTTGGGAGGCCGAGGCAGGCGGATGACCTGAGGTCAGGAGTTGGAGACCAGCCTGACCAACAGGGCAAAACCCTGTCTCTACTAAAAATACAAAATTAGCTAGGTGTCGTGGTGCATGCCTGTAATCCCATGTACTCGGGAGGCTGAGGCAGGAGAATCGCTTGAACCTGGGAGGCAGAAGTTGCAGTGAGCTGAGATTGCACCACTGCACTCCAGCGTGGGCAACAAGAGTGAAACTCAAAAAAAAAAAAAAAAAAATTAGCCGGGTGATAGTGGCACGTGCCTGTAATCCCAGCTACTCCAGAGCCTGAGGCAGGAGAATCACTTGACACTAGGAGGCGGAGGCTGGGGTGAGCCGAGATCACGCCACTGCACTCCAGTCTGGGTGACAGAGTGAGACCCTGACTCAAAAAAAAATTATTATTATAATAGGGCAAGGCGCGGTGCTTCACACCTGTAATCCCAGCACTTTGGGAGGCCGAAGCAGGTGGATCACCTGAGGTCAGGAGTTCCAAACCACTCTGGCCAACATGGCAAAACCCACTCTCTACTAAATATACAACAATTAGCCAGGTGTAGTGGCGAACGCCTGTAATCTCAGCTACCAGGGAGGCTGAGGCAGGAGAATCGCTTGAACCCCAGAGGTGGAGGTTGCGGTGAGCCAAGATCGCGACACTGCACTCCAGCCTGGGTGACAGTGTGAGACTCTAAAATAAACAAAGCAACACTCGGTTAAGTACTCAGTCTCCAGTGCTGCTGAAACTTATTTTTTCCAACTTTCTTGAATTCTGGATTCCATTATTAATCACAGGAAGGTCATCAGGACATACACAAACTAGAAAGAATCTAATTCAATCAATACTTTCTAAGCACTCTGTGTCCTGGACATTCCTATAAACACAAATAACTTCAGATTAAAAGCCCACCCAAGTGGTATATGCCATCTCAAGGTGGCAGAGAGGAGTAAGTATTAATTAGTACACAGTTCATAAGCATACCAACTAGAGCACACACGTATATATGCACAACACAAATATAAAACACACTTTTAATTTAAGCCTTTGGTGGCAAAAGGTAGGTAGAAAAATATCAAAGGGGGAAAAATCATACGTAGTGTAAACTAAATCACCCTTCCAAAGACACGTAATTTTGCAACACAGCTTAAGAATTCTAAAATATGGCCTGGCGCAGTGGCTCACACCTGTGATCCCACCACTTTGGGAGGCCGAGGCGGGTGGATCACGAGGTCAAGAGTTCAAGACCAGCCTGGCCAAGATGGTGAAACCCCCGTCTCTACTAAAAATACAAAAATCAGTCGGGCGCAGTGGCAGGTGCCTGTAATCACAGCTACTCGGGAGGCTGAGGCAGGAGAATCGCTTGAACCCGTGCGGCAGAGGTTGCAGTGAGCCGAGATGGCGCCACTGCATCCAGCCTGGGCAATATGAGATTCCATCTCAACAACAACAAAAAAAGCTAAAATCTGGCCAGGCACCTGGCTCACACTTGTAATTCTAGCACTTTGACAGGCCGGGATGGAAGACTCACTTGAGGCCAGGAGTTCGAGACCAGCCTGGGCACACAGGGCGATTCCACCTGCGCGCGCGCGCGCGCACACACACACACACACACACACACACACACACACACACAGCCAGGTGCGGTGGGTCACGCCTGTAATCCCAGCACTTTGCGAGGCAGAGGCAGGGGATCACCTGAGGTTAGGTGTTCGAGACCAGCCTGACCAACATGGTGAAACCGTCTCTACTAAAAATACAAAAATTAGCCAGGCGTGGTGACACGCGCCTGTCATCCCAGCTACCTGGCAGGCTGAGGCAGGAGAATGGCTTGAACCCAGGAGTGCAGTGAGCCAAGACCGCGCCACTGCACTCCAGCCTGGGACACAGAGCAAGGACTCCATCTCAAGTAAATCAGTCAGTCAACTAATCATCAATCAATATTCCTTCTCAAGTAGGATATCTCCAGGAACATGAAACAGGTCAACAGTGATTTATGTCCATACAAAAACATAAAGGGTTTTGTTTGACAAAACACCTCATTAATATCAATACAAAAAAAAAATCACATTTTTACTAGTTGACTTTTCTGCAGGTAGGCGTTGTCGTTTTTCCATTCCTACATCATCGTTTCTAACATATTCTTGTTTTCACCAACTTTGCTCTTCTTCTCATTAACCTCATTTTTTTGAGTTTGATATTCTCAAATTCTATTCATCCTGGAACTACACCGTTTGCTAAATCCTGCCACTGATCCTACTCTTACTCGCTAATGAGCCTGCAGTTACCCGCCTCTCACCACCAGGTGGGGTCCTGGACAAATTTAACCAAACCAGATTTTGAACAGAATCATTTCTGAGGAAATGAAAAAGTTTTAAAAAGGTTTCCAAAAAACGCTGTTAATCCAGTGTGTAACCTCGATGCAAATAAATACTAAGAAGTAAAAATCCCGTCAAAATGTCAACTCACAAATACAAAGGCTAATTACATTCTCTTATTCCTCAACAGATATCTGTAAGCATTAACCAATATAGAAGCTGACCTTTACAGCAGACGACAGTAAGGTGTCTGTGCGGTCCCGCGGTGACACTCAGTCCACAGCGACACGTTCAGGATGACTAAAAATACCTGCCCAAGTTTTGAAGTGCCCTCTTATAATACTCTTTAAAGTGACAGCCGGACGCGCGGGCTCACACCTGTAATCCAGCACTTTGCGAAGCCGAGGCGGGTGGATCACCTGAGGTCAGGAGTTCGAGACCAGCCTGAACAACATGGTGAAACCTCGTCTCTAATAAAAATAGAAAAAATTAGCTGGGCGTGGTGGCGCATGCCTGTATTCCCAGCTACTCGGGAGGCTGAGGCAGGAGAATCGCTTGAACCTGGGAGGCGAAGTTGCAGTGAGCCAAGATGGTGCCATTGTACTCCAGCAAGGGCAAGGGCTAAACTCCATCACACACACACACACACACACACACACACACACACACACACACACACAAAAGGCCGGGCGCGGTGGCTCACGCCTGTAATCCCAGCACTTTGGGAGGCCGAGGAGGCGGATCACGAGGTCAGGAGATCAAGACCATCCTGGCTAACACGGTGAAACCCCGTCTCTACTAAAAAAATACAAAAAAATTAGCCGAGTGTGGTCGCGGGCGCTTGTAGTCCCAGCTACTCGGGAGGCTGAGGCAGGAGAATGGTGTGAACCCGGGAGGTGGAGCTTGCAGTGAGCCGAGATCGCGCCACCGCATTACGGCCTGGGCGACAGAGCAAGACTCCGTCTCAAAAAAAAAAAAAAACAAAAACAAAAAAAAAAACGTGCAAACAGACCATTCCACCCCCACCTCAGACCTGGATTTGGGTTATCTAGGTTGAAGACTGATGAGGGTGACGGGTACCACTGTCCAAAACAGAGTTCATAGAAGGGGATTACAGGCTTGCTTAAAAATGAAAGCTAATGTGCGCCCCTCAATTACAGGTATCACACTATAATACCATATCCATATTTTAGTCTTCACAACATTCAACACTCCCCACCTAGTGTTCCGGAAAAACTGTCCTACAGCCAGAATTACTTCCCAAACCTAACACTTTCATATCCAGAAGAAAATAAATTTTAAAACACTGTTTTGAAGAGAGTGAACTCATCTCAAATTCTTTAAGAGCTTTGCCCTCTGAAATTCCCAACTTTCTCATCTTCCACAGCACAGATTAAGCCTAGACACTTTTCAAAAGCTTCTCAACCCCTTTGTTCCCCCACTTCCTGTCAAGTCTCCACATCTACCAACTTAAGGCAACTTACTTCCCAAATTTCACAGTCTGCATAATCCACAAAAACCCACAGCTCGTTAAAGTGTGCATAAAAACTATTCATCCCTTTATCACAGAAGGCAGAAAGAAATGTGAAAGCACAAACTCCAAGGGAGCTTAAGGCCCTCAGGAGTGGAAACAAGTCTGGAGTAGGCGAGGCGCGGTGGCTCACGCCTCTAATCCCAACACTTTGGGAGGCCGAGGCAGGCGATCACTTTAGGTCATAAGTTCGAGACCACCCTGACCAACACGGTGAAACCCCCGTCTCTACTAAAAATACAAAAATTAGTCGGACGTGGTGGCGAGCACCCGTAACCCCAGCTACTCAGGAGGCTGAGGCAGGAGACTCGCTTGAACCTGGGAGCTGGAGGTTGCAGTGAGTGGAGATCGCGCCACTGCACTCTGGCCTGGGCAACAGAACAGACTCCGTCTCAGGGAAAAAAAAAAAAAGGAAGTCTGGAGTAAACCCAGAGAGAACGCGGGACGGGTGGACTGGCGGAGGAGTAAGGCGGCTGCATATAATTCCTTTCAGAAATCATGAATCGTTCTGATACGCAACACTATTTGGAAAAGTGCGGTTAAACACGAGGCAGCAGCAATCAAGCTTTAACGGTTAACGTGTTTCCTTTCTTCGGTCTTCACTCTAACTTTTCTACTAAATCAATAATTTGGCTTAAATTGTAGCGACAAATCCTTACTAAAATTCGCAACTCAATAAAAACGATGAAAACTACAAAGAGCGCCGCTCAGCCTACTCTTCCCAAACAGGCTGAAGCCTCCGAGCTCGCAGGCGGAACCCCTTCGGTGGTGGCACGATCTAGATCTACTTGGGCTGTTTCCTGCCCCGTTTACGTGAGAAAGCACAGAAGTTTACGTCTGATAGCAAACCCATCCTTTAAAAAATTCGCTAGCGCCAAAACCTTTCTCGAGCCCATATATGATTTGCAGTTTACACTACGTGTGTCACTGACCTTCTTCCTTAGGTAAGAGTTAATGTAAACTTCTTATATAAACTTCAGTTGCATCAACTACGGTGCAGATTCTTTAACGCAAAGCAAAGCAGACAAACATTCTGAGTAAGAAAGGCAGCCTGCTCTTCCACAAACTTCTGAACAATCCGTCCGGAGTTCTAGAAACAGGGCTTTGCGGTCCCCCACCTGCTTCTTCTCCCTCCGAACTTGGCGGCACGGCTGCGGCATTCCTGCTCCGCAAGCCACTCGCGTTTCTGGTTTCAGACTCGAGTGCGGGAGCCTTAGAAAAAGAAGGCGCTCCACGCCTCCCACGCTGCCGGCCCCGCCGAGCCCCAGCCGGCCGCTCCCAGGCCGGGCCCCACCCCCAACCGCCGCCGCGGAGGCTGGGCCGCGTTCCGGCAAGGACGCCGGGAGGGGAGGAGGCGGCCGGGCGGCCCTAGACCCCAGCCCCGGCCCCGGCCCCAGACCAGACCCAGAGGACCCCGCCCACCCTTCGCCCCGCAACCCCGGCCACGGCCCCCGCCCCGTCCAGTCCTTTCCCCGGCCGGCGACCCCGGTCACCCCCCGCGCTGTTGCCAGGCGCCGGGTGAGGTCCGCCGTCTGCCGGGCGCGCGCGGGGCCCTAGGCGACCTCCCCCGACCCTCCGAACAGACCCTCACCGAGGACGGAAGCGGCCGGTGGCGGGACGCAGGGGAGGCAGGGTGACGGCCCGAATCTCCTCACAGCTCCAGGACTGCTGCGCTGGTGGTGGCGGCGGCTCCTCGCGCTTTCCTTTCTCTCCTTTCTCCAACAACAAACAGGAAATGCGTCACGCGGCGGCGGCACGGCGGCGTCAACTTCCGCCCGACCCAGACGCCGCGCGTGCGCAGTTTCCACTGCCCATACCGCGGGCCCAACCTCGGGGGCGCCCGCCCCACCTTCGCGAAGGTTCTCGGCTCTTCCGCCGCCCCGAAGAGCCCGGGAGACTGGGGGCGAGGGGGCGGGGAAGCCCAGGGCGAGGGGGCGGAGCTCGGGGCCGGGTCTACGGTACCGGGGAGCCCAGACGCGCGGAAGGCACAGAGAAGGCCGAGAAGATTCCAAATGGCACTTATTGTTGGGCCAGAAGGAGCCCATTCTGGAAACCGCGAAGTCGTCGCGCCCTTCATCTTCCTCTTGACCGGCGGCCCCCGGAGCGCGTCTGCCGCCTCTCGCTCCGCGGTCCTGCGGTGGAGCTGGGTGGCATCTCCGCACAGCGGGACGAAACCGGGGGGCGGGCGCGGGCGGAGAAGTCCCCGAAGGAGAAGAAGAACAAACCAAGCGGCGGCCAGCGAAGGCGGGCGAAGGCGCCGGCCCCCGCTTGTCAATTTAGGGAAGCCCGGATACCCTAAGTTCCCCGGCGAACGGGAGCGCGTGGAGACTTCGCCAGGGAATAATGACTGAAGGAAACGGAAGCAAACTGTGGCAGAAAATACAGATGAAGCTTTTTAGGTTAAATCGTGGCAGTAGTTTTCCTGAAAACGCGGCGCATTTTGATAGCTGGACTTTAGGTCATCCCCAGGCTCCCCAGCCTTTCCCGCGTCCTCAGGGGTTCTGGTTCTAACCCTGGAGACCAACACCACATGCGTGTAGATGGTGACCAGCAGGAGCAGGGAGTCTCAGACCCAGTGCAGTCAGACAGGCTCCCATTCCCAGTAGCGAAAGGGTCCCGCAGACCCAAAGCCTAAGGAACCAACAAGCAGTTCGTCCATGGAGCCTGGCCTGGATCTCCCACTGTCTTCCTCTCCAGCATTCAGCCAGATGTTTGCTACTGTGTTGTCTTAGTCCTGGCCCACCTTATCCTTTCCTTTAAGAAATAAAAATCTCAACTGGGTGCGGTGGCTCACGCCTGTAATCCCAACACTTTGGGAGGCCAAGGCGGGCGGATCACCTCAGGTTGGGAGTTCGAGACCAGCCTGACACATGGAGAAACCCCGTCTCTACTAAAAATGCAAAAAAAGTTAGCCAGGTGTGGTGGTGCATGCCTGTAATCCCATCTACTCCAGAGGCTGAGGCAGAATAATCACTTGAACCCAGGAGGAGGAGGTTGCAGTGAGCGGAGATCACACCATTGCACTCCAGCCTGGGCAACAAGAGCGAAACTCTGTCTCAAGAAAAAAGAAAAATCCCTTTTTGTCACACCTTTCCTGAACTTCAGATCCTGTGGCATGCTGACACTGAATTCCGGGGGGCCTGCTCAGCCACCTTCTGAACTAACAACGCTTATGAATTCGTGATCGTTTAAGCCTGGGAGATATTCAAGTAAAAGGCACTTTAACACTTGAATCACTTTTGGTTTAAAATAGCTCGTTAGTAATGAAAGAGTTGGAGAAATGCCACCCTGAATTATGCCATATTAGGATACTGATTACTAACTAGTTCACTGATTACCACATTAGTATGCCCTCAAACTGAGGGCACATGGGGACCTGCCAATGCAGGGAGGGGCATTCTGTGAATCCCCCATTATTTACATAAAGACAGATCATCCCAAAGGGACTCAATTGTCTTGACCCCCTCCCTGGAAGTCTCATCAACAGGGAAGAATGAGCCAGTATCACGGGAGAAGAGCTTCAAGGGACGTCAGCTGCACACCCAGACAGATTTTGCCACAGGCCACCACCTATTCTGAAGGCAAAAAATCATTTTCTCTCCCCTGAGCTGCCTGCATCTGCCTCCCCTCTCTTCTATGAAGGGGCTGTATAAGCTTCCAGATCTCACTGGATTCTGGGATGCCCTAGTACATGTTATAGATTTGTATACTTTTTCTCTTACGAATCTGTCTATTGTCAGCTTAGTTCAGAGACTCAGTTGTGAAACCTTCAGAGAGTACAGGGAAAATTTTCCATCTACACCTGCCTCATTTTAGACAACTGGAACACTTGGTTAATGGCTGTAATTGTTATACTTCAAAATGAAATACTGCGTTTTTTTTTTTGAGACAGGGTCTTGCTCTGTCACCCAGGCTGGAGTGCAGTGGTTCAATCATGGCTCACTGCAGCCTTGACCTCCTGGGCTCAAGCAGTCCTTCTGCCTCAGCCTCCCAAAGTGCTGGGATTACCAGCATGAGCCGCTGTGCTGGGCTCATTTTTTGTGTTTCTTAAACTTTAATTGTATTACTGCATGTCATTGCTAGCAAATGATCAGTTAGCAAAGGAAAATCTGACTGGATTCTCTATTCTTACTTGAGACTGAGTCTCTCTCTGTCCTCCAGGCTGGAGTGCAGTGGCACAATCCAGGGTCACTGCAACCTCCACCTCCCGGGTTTAAGTGATTCTCTTGTCTCAGCTTCCTGAGTAGCTGGAATTACAGGCATGAGCAACCATGCATGCCTACTTTTTTGTATTTTTAGTTGAGATGGGGTTTCACAATGTTGGCCAGGCTGGTCTCAAACTCCTGACCTTAGGTGATCCACC
This sequence comes from Pan paniscus, assembly GCF_029289425.2. Lineage (NCBI taxonomy): Eukaryota > Metazoa > Chordata > Mammalia > Primates > Hominidae > Pan > Pan paniscus. The sequence goes on along the minus strand of NC_073255.2, from coordinate 193,776,719 downwards.
CACCTCAGCCTCCCAAAGTGCTGGGATTACAGGCATGAGCCACCAAGCCCAGCCTCTATTCTCTTTTTTTAATGGTTATATAAATGACTGTTCAAAAGGAAGAAATAATTGTGTTAGTATGGGCATCTCATAATAAAACCTAAAATAATGTCAGCAAAGACTGGAATTTCAGATATGTGCACAGCTTGGCACTGTCACATGTAACCTATCTGCTTGCAGATTGATGGAGGTTTAGTTCCATCTCAGTGTGGACAGACAGTACTATCATGGGACATTTTACATGTCAATACGTCCCTACAGTGATTGTGAGCTCATCTTGAAATGTAGGCAGCACAGACATGAATTTTACATTGTAAGTGGTAGGCTAGCCACAAATAGCTTTTCCCCCTTCGAAAAAGAAAATACATGTGTGTGTATGTGTGTGTGTATATATATATATACACACACACACACATTAAAACACATATCAGGCTGGTCACAGTGGTGCACACCTGTAATCCCAGCACTTTGGGAAGCTGAGGCAGGAGGATTGCTTGAACCTAGGAATTCCAGACCAGCCTAGGTAACACCGCAAGACCCCATTTCTACCCAAAAAAAAAATTATTTTTTTCTGGCACTTTGGGAGGCCGAGGCGAGAAGATTGCTTGAGCTCAAGAGTTCGACAGCAGCCTGGGCAACTTGGTGAAACCCCATCTGTACAAAATATAGCAAAATTAGCCAAGTGCGGTGGCACACACCTATAGTCCCAACTACTTAGGCGGCTGAGGTGGGAGAATCACCTCAGCCCAGGGAGGTCCAGGCTTCAGTAGAGCACCACTGTACTCCAGTCTAGGCAACACAGACCATGTCTCAAAAATAAATACATAGAAAATTATGACCAGGCACAGTGGCTCACGCCTATAATCCCAGCTCTTTGGGAGGCTGAGGTGGGCAGATTACAAGGTCAGGAGTTCGAGACCAGCCTGGCCAACATGGCGAAACCCCATGTCTACTAAAAATACAAAAAATTAGCCCGGTGTCGTGGCACATGCCTATATTCCCAGCTACACAGGAGGCTGAGGCAGGAGAATCGCTTGAACCCGGGAGGCAGAGGTTGCAGTGAGCAGAGATCGTGCCTCTGCACTCTAGCCTGGGTGACAAAGCAAGACTCTGTCTCAGGAAAAAAAAAAGAAAAAAGAAAATTTTCTGGGCATGGTGGCACACACCTATAGTCCCAGCTACTCAAGAGGCTGAGGTAAGAGGACCACTTGAGCACTTGAGACTAGGAGGTCGAGGCTGCAGTGAACAGTGATCATGTCATGGCACTGCAGCCTGGGTGCCCCACTCCCCAATGTCTTAAGCAAGACTCTGTCTCTAAACAAATACATACATAATTTTTAAGAAGCATGTCAATACAATAAATTTTATCATGAAAAAAAGCAACCAGTACAAAACAAGGTCCCCATCCTGATGGACTTCACATAGCAGTTAGGGAGGACAGGTATAAACACCTTGGAGATTAAATGGTAATATTTAATTAACTCTTTTGAAACAACGAGGTCTTTCAATGACAAGGATTTATCCCAGAAAAGATTTAAATAGGAGTGAAAAGTCTTTGGAGACCGAGTGCGGTGGCTCACGCCTATAATCCCAGCACTTTGGGAGGCCGAGGTGGGCAGATCCCCTGAGGTCAGGAGTTCAAGACCAGCCTGGTCAACATGGTGAAACCTGGTCTCTACTAAAAATACAAAAAGTAGCCGGGCGTGGTGGCGCATACCTGTAATCCCAGCTACTCGGGAGGTCGAGGCAGGAGGATCACTTGAACCTAGGAGTTGGAGGTCGCGGTGAGTTGATATAGTGCCATTGCACTCCAGCCTGGGCAAGAGGAGTGAAACTCCGTCTCAAAAAATAAAAGAAAGAAAGGAGGAGCGTGGAGAATGTGGATGGATTTGGGGTAATGGCTTGCAGGGAGCCCCGGGGGTTGAGGGTAGCTGAAATGTTCAAGGCCAAAAGTGGACCGAGAAGCTTCATGGGCCAGCAAGCACAGAGGCTGCAGGGCAGAGGGAAGAGGACCCAGTGCTGACTGGGGCCAGACTGGAGGCTGAGTGGCCACAGGGGTGCGAGGCATGGTTCCCTGTGGTGCCCACATCCCCTGATGCCCAATAAAACTTTAGGGCTGATGACGCACTGACTTTACCCACATCAACAAGCCTCGGTTTCCCTATCTGTAAAATAGGAAGAAGGATAGCTACGGATAGCTACTATACTGGTATCAGAAATAAACAGGGCAGTGTATGAGAACTGTGGTATCTCACACACATACTTATTTAATGTTTCTCTAATGAAATCCCTGTGCTCAAACCCTCAGAGGAAAGTATGTAAATCAAAACTGTCAAAGAATACCTAAAATTTGATTACCTTTGAAGAGTCCTATATATAAGTGCTTTACTTGTTACGTTTCCTGCCATCAAAATAAATTACCCACTGCTCGTTTTAGAAATGTTAGCTTTAAAAAAGAGAAATATTGGCTTAATCCCTGATTATTCAAACACACTAAACAGGAACTTTCTCATGCCTATAATCCCAGCACTTTGGAAAACTGAGGTGGGAGGATGATTTGAGGCCAGGAGTAAGGAACTTTCACTGTATTACAGAATTATTCACATATATTCTTAGAAATCACTTTATCTTATTATCATCAAGACATATTGCTAAGTAAGAAAAAAAGGCAAGGTTTAAAACATTAGAACAGTGTGTATAGCAAGGAGACAAAGAAAAAGAATATGCATTTGTATAAGAAACTCTGCAATTACACTTAAGACATTGGGGAGTGGGGCAGAAAATACAGAGAAGAGGGGGCTGAGGGTAAAATGATGTTCACTGAATATGTTTTAAACTATGTAAATATATTGCCTGTTAAACATATATATGCTTAATAAAAAATATCAAAATGGTATATATGTTTAATATGTTTTTAAAATATATATGTTTAATAAAAATATCAAAATATGTATGTTTAATAGACATAAACGTATATATATACACACACATTTTTTTTTTTTTTGAGACGAAGTCTTGCTCTATCGCCCAGGCTGGAGGGAAGTGGCATGATCTTAGCTCACTGCAACCTCCGCCTCCACGGTTCAAGTGGGTATAAGCACTACTGCCACCTCAGCCTCCCAAATAGCTGGGATTACAAGCATGCACCACCAAGCCTGGCTCATTTTTGTATTTTCAGTAGAGGTGGGATTTAACCATGTTGGTCAGGCTGTTCTCAAACTCCTGACCTCAAGTGATCCACCTGCCTCAGCCTCCCAAAGTGCTGGGATTACAGGCATGAGCTACCACACTCAGCCTATTCTATTCTTTTAACTTTTCTTTAGCTTTAAAATTGTTTTGGCCAGTTCAGTGACTCATGCCAGCAATTTGGGAGGCCAAAGTGGGCGGATCACAAGGTCAGGAGTTTGAGACCAGTCTGGCCAACATAGTGAAACCCCATCTCTACTAAAAATACAAAAAATTAGCCAGGTGTGGTGGTGTGCACCTGTAATCCCAGCTACTCGGGAGGCTGAAGCAGGAGAATCTTGTGAACCCGGGCGGCGGAGGTTGCAGTGAGCCGAGATTGCGCCATTGCACTCCAGCCCGGGTGACAGTGTGACACTGTCTCAAAAAAAAAAAAAAATTGTTTTTAGGCAGGGTGCAGTGGCTCACGCCTGTAATCCCAGCACTTTGGGAGGCCAAGGTGGGTGGATCATTTGAGGTCAGGAGTTCGTGACCAGCCTGGCCAACGTGGCGAAACCCTGTCTCTACTAAAAATACAAAAATTAGCCAGGCATGGTAGCGCACACCTGTAATCCCAGCTACTCGGGAGGCTGAGGCAGGAAAATTGCTTGAACCTGGTGGGTGGAGGGTGCAGTGGACAGAGATGACACCACTGCACTCCAGCCTGGGTGACACTGAGACTCTGTCTCAAACAAACAAACAAAAGAAACAAACAAAACTTTTTTTTAAGTTGCAGGGGTGGGGGATGGGCAAAAGAGCAGAAAACTGTTAGGGGTAAGTCCTGAGAAGCAGAGAAGGAAAGAGGAATTTTTTCTTTTTTTTTTTTTTTTTGAGACAGAGTCTCACCCTGTCACCCAGGCTGGAGTGCAGTGGCACGATCTCAGCTCACTGCATCCTCTGCCTCCCGGGTTCAAGTGATTCTGATTCTCCTGCATGAGCCTCTTGAGTAGCTGGGACTACGGGCACGTGCGCTACCACGCCTGGCTAATTTTTTTGTATCCTTAGTTTCACCATGTTGGCCAGGCTGGTCTCAAACTCCTGACCTCGTGATCCGCCCTCCTCGGCCTCCCAAAGTGCTGGGATTACAGGCATGAACCACCGCGCCTGGCCGGGAATAGGAATTTTCACACACTGTCCTTTATACTTCTTGTTTGAACCTCGTGGCATGGGAATGTATTCACATATAGAATAAATAGACCAAGAGGAAATGTGGAGTAGAAAGGGCGAGACAGAAGCACCTGGTGCTGCGTCTCCACCTCCGGGGTTCTAGCGGGTATAAGCAATACTGCCACCTCAGCCTCCCAAATAGCTGGGATTACAAGCATGCACCACCATGCCTGGCTCATTTTTGTATTTTCAGTAGAGGCAGGGTTTCACCATGCTGGTCAGGCTGGTCAGCACGGGTCAGCACTCCCCGAAGGCTGGCCACTGGTGGTGACAGATCCCGACTGTGGCAGGAGAGACTGTTGTGTCTGCGTGGCCTTGAAAGTGGGTCAGGCCGGGCTTTCATTGGCAGCTGGTCAGCAGCCTCACACTGCCTCAGGACACTGGATCAAAGATAAGTCAGGCTTCTCTAAACACGAGATGGGCCGTGAGTTTGCTTCTCAGCCTTGCATCCTCTGATTTCTTCGCAGATGGGTTTGTCTCACTTGAGTAGGGGAATTAGATACGAAACACCACTTCGACAAATTCAGCTAATGTGGGCAAGTCCAGCTCCCACACATCCACTACACCAGTTCCATGTAAACTCTCTGTGGCATTAAGCTCCCCATTCCTCCTTCCAGGAAAAGTGTGAGCTCCTGACAATAAGCAAGCACAGGGTCTGTGTCCCAGGAGGAATCCACAGGAGACTCTGCGTGCTCAGGAGACCTGCACACCATTAGAGAAAAAATAATACTGATGATGGGTGATAGTCACAGATCAAGTCACAATTTAATTTCGTGCTAGCTCTGCAAAGTCTTCTATATTCTCCATATATCATTCAGCATTACTTTAGAATAGCTGTGAAAAGAAACTACATACCGGGATCTAGAAACAAAAGAATGAGTTTGATGCCAAAAATTATTTGTAGGTTCTTATTAATCCCAATTGCTTTTTTACTTATTTTATTTTATTTTTTGAGGCAGAGTCTCGCTCTGTCACCCAGGCTGGAGTGCGGTGGCACAATCTCACTTCACTGCAACCTCCGCCTCCCAGGTTAAAGCGATTTCTCTGCCTCAGCCTCCGGAGTACCTGGGACTACAGGCACGTGCTACCATGCCCAGCTAATTTTTGTATTTTTAGGAGAGACAGGGTTTCACCATATTGGCCAGGCTGGTCCCAAACTCCTGACCTCAGGTGATCTGCCCAATTCGGCCTTCCAAAGTGTTGGGATTACAGGCCTGAGCCGCCACATCCAGCTGCTTTTTTTTTTAATTTTATTTTTTTGAGACAGAGTCTTGCTCTGTCACCCAGGCTGGAGTACAGTGGTGCAGTCTCGGCTCACTGCAACCTCTACCTCCCAGGTTCAAGTGATTCTCATGCCTCAGCCTCCCGAGGAGCTGGGATAACAGGCATGCGCCACCGCACTGGGCTAATTTTGTATTTTTAGTAGAGACAGGGTTTTGCCATGGTGGCCAGGCTGGTCTTAAACTCCTCACCTCAAGTGATCAACCCCCCTCGGCCTCCCAAAGTGCTGGGATTACAGGTGTGAACCACGTGCCCAGCCCCAATTGCTTTTTATTGATCCCTTTATGGCTGACTGGTATCATGGCAGTCACATCACCACTAGGCTCATTTAAATGACAAAAATATCCAAAAATGGTTTGGGGATTTAGTGTTTGTCTTGCTGAGCAATTGATCTGCATGCTCTTTGCAGCTACAGGGATGTTCTCAGCAGCAGCTCAATACATAAGCTTTATTTTATTTATTTATTTATTTATTTATTTAGAGACAAATCTTGCTCTGTTGCCCAGGCTGTAGTGCAGTGGTGCGATCTTGGCTCACTGCAACCTCCGCCTTCTGGGTTCAAGCGATTCTCCTGCCTAGGCCTCCCAAATAGCTGGGACTACAGGCGCGTGCCACCACGCCCTGCTAATTTTTTGTATTTTTAGTAGAGACAAGGTTTCATCGTGTTAGCCAGGATGGTCTTGATCTCCTGACCTCGTGATCCTCCCGCCTCGGTCTCCCAAATTGCTGGGATTACAGGCGTGAGCCACCGCACCCGGCCAATAAATAAGCTTTAAATAATGAATCCCAAGGTTCTAGCGGGTGCCTTACAGAGCCTCTGAAGCAATGACTGAAGAGGCCACCTTGCATAAAATGAAACACTAACCCCAAGCATGGCAAGGCTTGTCACCATTGTCACTGTGCTCACTTCAGAACAGGCATCACTCCTTCAGCCTGGCCAACCTGGCCAAACCTTCTCTCTACTAAAAATACAGCAATTAGCTGGGCGTAGTGGCACACACCTGGAATCCCAGCAGTTTGGGAGGCTGAGGCAGGTGGATCACCTGGGGTCAGGATTTCAAGACCAGCCTGGTTAACATGGCAAAACCTCATCTCTACTAAAAATACAAAACTTAGCTGGGGCCGGGCAAGGTGGCTCACACCTGTAATGCCAGCACTTTGGGAGGCTGAGGCGGGCTGATCACGAGGTCAGTAGATCAAGACCATCCTGGCTAATATGGTAAAACCCCATCTCTACTAAAAATACAAAAAATTAGCTGGGCATGGTGGCAGGCACCTATAATCCCAGCTACTCGGGAGGCTGAGGCAGGGGAATTGCTTGAACCCGGCAGGCAGAGGTTGCAGTGAGCCGAGATCGCACCACTGCGCCACTGTACTCCAACCTGGGCGACAGAGTGAGACTCCGTCTCAAAAAAATCAAACAAACAAAAAAAACTTAGCTGGGTGTGATGGCAATCCCAACTACTTGGGAGGCTGAGGCAGGAGAATCACTTGAATACGGGAGGCGGAGGTTGCAATGAGCTGAGATTGCGCCACTGCGCTCCAGCCTGGGTGATAGAGCAAGACTCCGTCTCAAAAAAAAAAAAAAACTAACTAAAAAAACAAAACAAAAAATAGGCATCATTCCCGTTCCCCAACCCAGAAGGAAGGAGACAGAAGAAAATCTTCTGGCCGGGAGTGGTGACTCACGCCTGTAATCCCAGCACTTTGGGAGGCCGAGGTGGGCGGATCACGAGGTCAGGAGATCGAGACCATCCTGGCTAACACAGTGAGACCCCCATCTCTACTAAAAATACAAAAAATTAGCTGGGTGTGGTGGCGAGCACCTGTAGTCCCACCTCCTTGGGAAGCTGAGGCAGGAGATTGGCGTGAACCCGGAAGGTGGAGCTTGCAGTGAGCCGAGATTGTACCACTGCACTACAGCCTGGGTGACAGAACGAGATTCCATTTCAAAAAAAAAAAAGAAAATTTTTCCTTTTTTAAGACAAGGCCTCACTCTTCCCAGGCTGGAGTGCAGTGGCAGGACCACAGCTCACAGTAGCCTTGACCTCCCAGGCTCAAGCAATCCTCCCACCTCAGCCTCCTGAGTAGCTGGACAAGCCTGGCTAATTTTTTATGTTTTTTTTGTAGAGACATGGTCTCACTTTGTTGCCTAAACTGGTGTTGAACTCCTGGGCTCAATGAATCCACCCACCTCAGCCTCCCAAAATGTTGGGATTACAGGCATGAGCCACTGTACCCAGCAAGAAAATCTTAAAGTCAAACTGAAAGGCTGTCTCTCCCCAAGCCAACCGCACCCCACCCCACGTGACAGTCAGCCTAACATTGAATAGCTGAAGTTCCAGACTGTGGGTCAGGGGATCTGTACTGTACGCCATGGGACAAATTGACCTCGTTTTCTTTTCTTTTCTTTTTTTTTTTTTGAGACGGAGTCTAGCTCTGTTGCCCAGGCTGGAGTGCAGCGGCTGGATCTCGGCTCACTGCAAGCTCCACCTCCCAGGTTCACGCCATTCTCCTGCCTCAGCCTCCCAAGTAGCTGGGACTACAGGTGCCCGCCACCATGCCCAGCTAATTTTTTTGTACTTTTTTTTAGTAGAGACGGGGTTTCACTGTGTTAGCCAAGATGGTCTCGATCTCCTGACCTCGTGATCCGCCCGCCTTGGCCTCCCAAAGTGCTGGGAGTACAGGTGTGAGCCACGCACCTGGCCTTGACCTTGTTTTCTTTGAATGAATGCTAACAAACAGGGTAAGAGAAATTCAATGACCAGTAAAAACATACATTGGCATCTCTGCTTCCATTGACCCACCATTGCCACACAGGACCCTGTACGGGTTTCTTCCCAGAGAGCCCTGGCGTTCCAGGAACTTCCGTTTGGTAGCCCTTCACTGGGGACATACACATTGGTTTCTGATGCTCACAGCGATTGCTTTCTTTTTCGTTTGCTTCTGCTCGCTGGGCACTTCTCTGATGAGTGCTTCTTCACTTCACATCATTACGGTTTGTCCCCTCTCCTCCAACCGCGAGACTCCTCCAAATCACCATGCATCATGTGTTTCTGTTACTATATGTTGTTCTTATGTTCTCATAATGCAAGGACATCAAATCTAGACATCATGCAATACCATGGACACATTACAACGAAACTCAGGGTTAAACCCTGCCTGGTACTTGAGAGCACCTAGTTAGAACCCTGTGTGGTTGTGCTTGAGACCTCAACTGTAGGAATTAGTTCACTGAGAAAAGTGGTTGTTGCTGCCTCTTTAAATTTTTAAGCATGGCTACTCTGGCAGTGCTGCCTTTGGGTTAGCCCTGCTTTATAAGGAGCAGTCAAAAAAAATTAAAAAAAGAAAAAAAGAAATTAAAAAGAAAAATCAGCTGGGCACGGTGGCTCACACCTGTAATCCCAGCACTTTGGGAGCCCGAGGTGGGTGGATCACCTGCGGTCAGGAGTTCGAGACTAGCCTGGCCAACATGGTGAAACTCCATCTCTACTAAAAATACAAAAATTAGCCGAGCACGGAGGCAGGTGCCTGTAATCCCAGCTACTGGGGAGGCTGAAGCAGGAGAATCACTTGAACCCAGGAGGCGGAGGTTGCAGTGAGCCAAGATCGCGCCATCGCAGTCCAGCCTGGGCGAGAAGAGTGAGACTCTATCTCAAAAAAAAAAAAAAAAAAAAAAATTAGGCATAATTTTCTTATCTCCAGCTTGATGACATTTAGGAAAATTCCCTAATCTCTCCAAGCCTCATTTGTCCCATATGTCAAATTGGAATATTAAGAGTATCTCGGCTGGGTGCAGTGGCTCACTCCTGTAATCCCAGCACTTTGGGAGGCTGAGGCGGGTGGATCACCTGAGGTCAGGAGTTCAAAACCAGCCTGACCAACATGGTGAAACCCCGTCTCTACTAAAAATACAAAAATTAGCCAGGCACAGTGGTGCACACCTCTAATCCCAGCTACTCAGGAGGCTGAGGCAGGAGAATCGCTTGAACCTGGGAGGCAGAGGTTGCAGTGAGCCGAGATCGCACCACTGCACGCCAGCCTGGGCGACAGAGCAAGACTCTGTCTCAAAAAAAAAAAGAGAGTATCTCTAGGCCAGGCACAGTGGCTCACCCCTGTAATCCCAGCACTTTGGGAGGCCGAGTGGGGTGGATCACTTGAGGTCAAGAGTTTGAGACCAGCCTGGCCAACATGGTGAAACCCCATCTGTACTAAAAATACAAAAATTAGCTGGGTGTGGTGGTAAGCACATGTAATCCCACCCACTCGGGAGGCCGAGGCAGGAGAATTGCTTGAACTTGGGAGGCAGAGGTTGCAGTGAGATGAGATCACACCATTGCACTCCAGCCTGGGCAACAAGAGCAAAAACTCCATCTCAAAAAAAAGAAAACACAAAACAAGTATCTCTATACAATTCTAATACAGAGGCCAGGTGCAGTGGCTCACGCCTGTAATCCTTGCACTTTGGGAGGCCAAGGCGGGCAGATTGCCTGAGCTCAGGAGTTCGAGACCAGCCTGGGCAACATAGTGAAACCCCATCTCTACTAAAACACACACACAAATTCCAATAGAGAAAGCAATGCAAACACTATCACCAAGTGGGTTCCCTCTAATATTAAACTAATAGTAGTCATCCATTTTAGAGAATAGATAAGTTTTAAAAGGAAGAAAAAGAGTATCTTGGGGAACAACAGCATAGGGCTTACGTGAGAGAGGAGAATGCGAGGAGGGAAAGCTTCAGGAAAAAAACAAATGCTGGAGACCAGCGCGGCGGCTCACACCTGTAATCCCAGCCCTTTGGGAGGCCAATGCAGGCAGATCACATGAGGTGAGACCAGCCTGGCCAACATGGTGAAATCCCGTGTCTACTAAAAATACAAAAATTAGCCAGGCATGGTGGCGGGTGCCTCCGTATCTCAGCTACTTGGGAGGCTGAGGCAGGAAAATCGCTTGCACCCGGGAGGCAGAGGTTGAAGTAAGCCAGGATTGCACTACTGTTCTCCAGCTTGGGCAACAGAGGGAGACTGTGTCTCAGAACAAAAATTTAAAAAAAGAAAAATTGGTTGGGCATGGTGGCACGTGACTGTAGTCTCAGCAACTAGGGAGGCTAAAGTGGGAGGATAGGTTGAGTCTGGAAGGTCAAGCCTGCAGCGAGCTGAGATCACACCACTGTACTCCATCCTGAGTGACAGAGTGAGACCCTGTCTCAAAAACAAAACAAAACAAACAAAAAAGTTCAGCTGGGACCAACACCGAAGCCCCGGGAGGCTCCAGTTAGTTTCACAGACACCGTCCCTTTCAACAGAGCTGAGCCTTAAGACCTGCCATCTGCCCTAGAAATATGTTGAATCTGTGTTAGCACTTCAAATTCCGATTCGATAAAATATTTACTGCTTTCAAATTATTATAATTTTCAATTATAATCAATTTAATTGAAATAATTTTTTATTTGTATTTTTTTTTTAAATATATTTTTTACACAGTCTACCCACGTTGCCCAAGCTAGAATGAAGTGCGTGCTCACGGCTCTCTGCAGCCTCGATCTCCCCAGCTCAAGTGATCCTCGGCTTCCTGAGTAGCTACGACAACAGGCATGTGCCTGTTTTTTATTTGTTTATTTATTTATTTATTATTTATTTATTGAGACAGAATCTCGCTCTGTCGCCCAGGCTGGTGTACAGTGGCATGATCTCAGCCCCCAGTAACCTGCACCTCCTGGGTTCAAGTGATTCTCATGCCTCAGCCTCCTGAGTAGCTGGGATTACAGGCACACGCCACCATGCCCAGCTAATTTTTGTATTTTTAGTAGAGACGGGGTTTCTCCATGTTGGCCAGGGTGGTCTCGAACTCCCGACTTCAGGTGATCCACAAGCCTCGGCCTCCCAAAGTGCTGGGATTACAGACATGAGCCATCGCACCCGGCCAAATTTCTATTGAAGAGATACTCCCTACCCTTCCCAGAACAAAGTATGGGACCAAATCATTATTTTGATATAAAGTAATACATGTTTGAGCTCTTTTTTTTTTTTTTTTTTTTTTTTGAGATGGAGTCTAGCTCTGTTGCCCAGGCTGGAGTGCAGTGGTGCAATCTCAGCTCACTGCAAGCTCTGCCTCCTGGGTTCACGCCATTCTCCTGCCTCAGCCTCCCAAGTAGCTGGGACTACAGGTGCCAGCCACCACGCCCGGCTAATTTTTTTTGTATTTTTAGTAGAGACTGGGTTTCGCCGTAGCCAGGATGGTCTCATCTCCTGACCTCGTGATCTGCCCACCTTGGCCTACCAAAGTGCTGGTATTACGGGGGTGAGCCATCGCACTTGGCCATGTTTGAGCTCCTGACCTTGCTGAGGGCTTTCTATTTTATCAGTTAAAATTTAGTTGCTCATAACTGAAATTAATTCTGTATTTATTTGTTTTATTTATTTTTTTGAGACGGAGTCTCGCTCTGTCACCAGGCTAGAGTGCAGTGGCTCCATCTCAGCTTACTGCAACCTCTGCCTCCCGAATTCAAGCAATTCTCCTGCCTCAGCCTCCCGAGTAGCTGGGACTACAGGCATGCATCACCACGCCCAGCTAAGTTTTGTGTGTTTAGTAGAGACAGGGTTTCACCATGTTGGCCAGGATGGTCTCAATCTCTTGACCTCATGATACGCCCGCCTCGGCCTCCCAAAGTGCTGGGATTACAGGCATGAGTCACCACGCCCGGCCTAATTCTGTATTTCGTATGTTTTGCAAGTTGGCATTCACTGTGATTTCAATATCATTCATAGTAGTAATAATAATACCAAGTATATAAGGGCTGCCATCAAAAAATGCAAGAGTTTTATTTTTAAAATTTTATTTCTGCTGGATGCAGGGGCTCATCCCTATAATCCCAGCACTTTGGGAAACCGAGACGGGAGGATAGCTTGAGCTCAGGAGTTCAAGACCAGGCTGAGTAACATAGTGAGACCCCATTTCTACCAAACTTTTGAAAATTAGGTGGCCTAGCACAGTGGCTTATGCCTGTAATCCCAGCATTTTGGGAGGCCGAGGCAGACAGATCACTTGAGGTCAGGAGTTTGAGACCAGCCTGGCCAACATGGTGAAACCCCATTTCTACTAAAAATGCAAAAATTAGCCAGGCATGGTGGTGCATGCCTGTAATCCCAGCTACTCGGGAGGCTGAGGCATAAGAATCACTTGAACCCAGGAGGTGGAGGTTGCAGTGAGCTGAGATCACACCACTCCACTCCAGCCTGGGCGAGAGTGAGATTCTATCTCCAAAAATAAACATAAAAATAAATATCCCTACCTTGCACTGTATACAAACATTAACTCAAGAGAGATCACAAACTCAAATGAAAATCTGAAACAATAACACTTCTAGAAGAAAACAGGTGAAAATAATTGAGACTTTCTGGGAGGCAGAGTTTTTTTGCTCAGGATACTGAAAGCATTTGCCATAAAAGAAAAAAAATTCATGGCTGGTCGCAGAGGCTCATGTCTGTAATCCCAGCACTTTGGGAGGCTGAGGCGGGCGGATCGCAAGGTCAAAAGTTCAAGACCAGCCTGGCCAAGTTGGTGAAACACCGCCTACACTGAAAATACAAAAATTAGCCGGGCACGGTGGCAGGTACCTGTAATCCCAGCTACTAGGGAGGCTGAGGCAGGAGAATCGCTTGAACCCGGGGGTCAAAGGTTGCAGTGAGCCAAGACTGCGCCACTGCCCTCCAGCCTGGGCAACAGAATGAGACTCTGTCTCAAAAAAAAAAAAAAAAAAAAAAAAGAAAATTCATAAATTAGATCTCTTCAAAATTAAACACTTTCACTTTTCAAAAACCACAGTATAAAAATGAAAAAGCCAGGCTCTGAGCCCAGAGTTCTGGGCTTGGAATGCTGTGGTGGCTTACACCTGTAGTTCCAGCTGCTTGAAGGTCTGAGGCAATAGGATCCCTCAGCACAGGAGTCTGAGACCAGCCTCAGCAACAACAACAACAACAAAAGACAAGCCCAGGCCGGGGGCGGTAGCTCAAGCCTGTAATCCCAACACTTTGGGAGGCCAAGGCGGGCAGCTCATGAGGTCAGGAGTTCCAGACCAGCCTGATCAACATGTTGAAACCCCGTCTCTACTAAAAATACAAAAAAATTTAGCCAGGCTTGATGGCGTGCGCCTGTAATCCCAGCTACTCAGGAGGCTGAGGCAGGAGAATCACTTGAACCCAGGAAACGGAGGTTGCAGTGAGCTGAAATGGCACCACTGCACTGCAGCCTGGGCAACAGAGCAAGACTCCATCTCAAAGACAAGCCCGAGGCCAGGCAGGGTGGCTCAAGCCTGTAACGCCAGCACTTTGGGAGGCCGAGGCAGGTGGATCAGGACTTGAGGTCAGGAGTTCAAGACCAGCCTGGCCAACATGGCAAAACCCCGTCTCTACTGAAAATACAGTCATTAACCAGGTGTCATGGTGCTTGCCTTTAATCCCAGCTACTCAGGAGGCTGGGGTATGAGAATCACTTGAACCCATAAGGTGGAGGTTGCAGTGAGCTGGGATGGAGCCACTGCACTCCAGCCCCGGCTACAGAGGAAGTCTCTGTCTCAACAAAATAAAACAAAGACAGCCCTAGACTGAGCTGGAGCCAGGATGAGATCCAGGGGTGACCTTCCAGGCCCAATCATAGCTCAGGATGAGATCCTGGGGTGACCTTCCAGGCCAACCATAGCTCAGGATGAGATCCTCGGGGTGACCTTCCAGGCCAACCATAGCTCCACGCATAACCTATGCCACTCGTGGCCTCTCTCGTGGGACATGTAGTCCCCCATTATAAACTGTCCCTACCAGTAGCCTTCAGGTCCCTGCCCGGGCTCTAAAAGGTCATCAGGGTGAGCAGACACGGGGGAGCTTTACAGAGGAGGTGGGTGTTTGCAATAATTTTCATCCACACTTCTCCAAATGGAAGGGGCTGCCTCATGAAGTAATGAGAGGAGTCAAACTCAGAGCAGACTAATCTCTGTTATGCTATTTGAGAGGAAATTCAAACCATGAGGGTTAAACCAGAAGTACTAGACGTCCTGCCAATTCAAAACTCTGGTGCCGATCACAATGGTGTGCTCAAAGAGGCCAGGGTGCAGAGGACCTGGCTCCCTTTCCTTCCAGTCATCTCTGCATCTCTTTGTATTTTTATATTTATTTATTTATTTTTGTTTTGAGATGGAGTTTTGCTCTTGTTGCCCAGGCTGGAGTGCAATGGCGCAATCTTGGCGCACCGCAACCTCCGCCTCCTGGGTTCAAGCAATTCTCCTGCCTCAGCCTCCCGAGTAGCTGGGATTACAGGCATGCACCACCATGCCCGGCTAATTTTGTATTTTTAGTAGAGACAGGGTTTCTCCATTTTGGTCAGGCTGGTCTCGAACTCCTGACCTCAGGTGATCTGCCTGCCTTGGCCTCCCAAAGTGCCAAAATTACAGGTGTGAGCTACCATGTCCAGCCATCTCTCTCTTTTTATAATTTAATAAAGTTTTTTTTTTTTTTGGCTGGGCGCAGTGGCTCATGCCTGTAATCCCAGAACTGTTGCCTGTCACCCAGGCTAGAGCTCAGTGGCAGGATCTCGGCTCACTGCAACCTCCACCTCCTGGGTTCAAGCGATTCTCCTGCCTCAGCCTCCTGAGTAACTGGGATTAAAGGCACCTGCCACCACACCTGGCTAATTTTTGTATTTTTATTAGAGACAGCATTTCACCATGTTGGCCAAGCTGGTCTCCAACTCCTGACCTCAGGTGATTCACCTGCCTCGGCCTCCCAAAGTGCTGGGATTACAGGCGTGAGCCACCGTGCCCAGCCGGGACATGGGATTTTAATAAAATTCCTAAGAGTATGTAAAGTCCCTAAACAGTCCCCATAATTTTCTTCCATGGGCCATAAATTGAGTCAGTTCTATAATGAGGCTGGACTGGCAAAGAATCAGGCAGATTTCCAGCAGGAAGGGGCGTCAGATGGTACCAGATCCAGAGGCCTTATCTTCCAAAGAGGAAACAGGTTGAGACATCCACGAAGGGATTCATGGGCAGTTCTGGATCTGGATCCGGAGAGGCAGGTGAGTGAGGTCACTGGGCCCAGAGCTTCCTCATCTCAGAGCTCAGACAGCACGCAAACGCCTCCAGGAACCCTCAGCTGAGCCAGAAGGAAGTGACTGTCCTGGGCTCAGAACGCTGAGGTCTCCTCTTCATGCCTGAACCCTGAGAGTGATCAGCAGAGTGAAAGAACAGGCAGATTCTGCTGAGGAAACTAAAGCCGGGCCTTTGTTGCTCTTGCAAGCTTCTCTAGCACTCAGCCTGTCAAGCAGCGTCCCCTCCAGAGGGAATGTTTTCTCGTTTTCAGTCAATCGGTAGATTTTCCCCACACTTTCCCCACTTTTTTGAAGTCTGAAATCTGGGAAATTTTCTTTTCTAGTTGATGCTCAGCCCTGTGAAATGACAGGGCAGGGTTTTCCCTGTCCCTGCCCAGCAGCCACTGGGCAGGCCCTGACAAGCTCAACCTGCAGCTCAAGGGAGCCACCCGGGGCTCCTGGGCATGGCGGGGTCATCAGCGTCCAAGGGCCCAAAGCCAGGCTGCAGAGGTCCCATGCGCCAGCTGACCGTCCCTTTAACACAAAACACAAAACACTGTCCCAGTTTCTGATTTCATTTTTCAAACCTACAGAAAATTTGAAAAAATAATCAAGTGGGCTGGGTGCGGTGGCTCATGCCTGTAATCCCAGCACTCTGGGAGGCTGAGGTGGGCGGATCACAAGGTCAGGAGATCCAGACGATCTTGGCTAACACGGTGAAACCCCGTCTCTACTAACAATGTAAAAAATTAGCTGGGTGTGGCGGCGGGCACCTGTAGTCCCAGCTACTCGGGAGACTGAGGCAGGAGAATGGCATGAACCCGGGAAGCAGAGCTTGCAGTGAGCCGAGATTGCGCCACTGCACTCCAGCCTGGGCGACAGAGCGAGATTCCATCTCAAAAACAAACAAACAAAAAAATCAAGTGAACACCTGCAAACCCTTCAAAAGGTATTCACCAAGTAGTACCTTTTCTCCATAGCTTTCCTTATTTTTATTCACATATTATTATTATTATTATTCTCTGAGACAAGCTCTTGCTCTTTTGCTGCCCAGGCTGGAGTGCAGTGGCCTGATCTTGGCTCACTGCAGCCTCAATCTCCCCAGCTTAAGTGATCCTCCCACCTCAGCCTCCTGAGTAGCTGGAACCACAGGCACGCACTACCAAGCCTGGCTCATTTTTGTATTTTTAGTAGAGATAAGGTCTCACTATGTTGCCCAGGCTGGCCTTGAACTCCTGCCCAGGAGGTCTCAAGTGATCTGCCCGCCTCAGCCTCTGAAAGTGCTAGGATTACAGGTGTAAGCCACCGTGCCCAGCCTAATTTTGTCTTTTGACTCTCCTAAGAAAACATTTATTCAATAATATGGGCTGGTATGTAACCCATAGGTAAGTGTCCCCAGTTGTTTGAAAATTGTCTCCTTTTGTTTTGTTTTCTTTTGTTTTGTTTTTGAGACGGAGTTTCACTCTCTTCTCCCAGGCTGGAGTGCAATGGCATAATCTCGGCTCACTGCAACCTCCGCCTTGCAGGTTCAAGCGATTCTCCTGCCTCAGCCTCCCGAGTAGCTGAGACTACAGGCACCCGCCACCACGCCCAACTAATTTTTGTATTTTTAGTAGAGACAGGGTTTCACCATGTTGGCCAGGCTGGTCTCGAACTCCTGATCTCAGGTGATCCACCCATCTCGGCCTCCCAAAATGCCAGGATTACAAGCATGAGCCACCGTACCCTCCCGGTGTCCATCAAATATTGATGGAATGAGTGAATGAACGAACGTATTCTTGGACAGTGGCTTAATTTGACATGGACACACTAGAGAGGTGAGTGACTTTTTTAGAAGGTCAAAGGCTCTGGGCACTCATTGTGTAACCACCCAATGGGCTCACCTTGCCCGCTGCCCAGAGCCGATTCATCAAGATAGGGGAATTGCAATGGAGAAAGAGTGATTCACACAGAGCAGACTGTGAGAGAGACAGGAGTTTTACTATTACTCAAATCAGTCTCCCGGAGCATTCAGGGATCAGAGTTTTTAAAGTTAATTTTGTGGATAAGGGCTTGGGAAGTGGGGAGTGCTGATTGGTCGGGTTGGAGATGGACTCACAGGGGGTTGAAGTGAGGTTTTCTTGTTGTCTTCTGTTCCTGGGTGTGAGGGCTGAACTGGTTGAGTCAGATTACCTGAATGGGTGGTATCAGCTGATGCAGGGTCTGCAAAACATCTCAAGCACTGATCTTAAGTTTTACAATAGTGATGTTATCCCCAGGGGCAATTGGGGAGGTTCTGATTCTTGGAGCCAGAGGCTGTTTGACCCCCTAAACTGTAATTTCTAATCTTGCAGCTAATTTGTTAGTCATGCAAAGGCTGACAGGTCTCCAGGCCAGAAGGGGGTCTTTTTGGGAAAGGGCCATTATCAATTTTCTTTCAGATTCAAACCACAAACTTGTCTACAAAAAGAGTTAAACTCTGTAAAATATTTGAAGAGATTTATTCTGAGCCAAATATGAGTGACCATGGCCCGTGACACAGCCCCCAGGAAGTCCTGAGAACATGTGCCCGAGGTGGTCGGGGTACAGCTTGGTTTTATAGATTTTAGGGAGGCATGAGACATCAATCAAATACATTTAAGAAATACATTGGTTTGGTCCAGGAAGGTGGGACAACTCAAAGCAAGTTAAGGGGGCAGGGTGGGCGGTGCCAAGCTACAGGAAAAATTTTTTTGTTTTGTTTTTTTTTTTTGGAGACAGAGTCTCTGTCGCCCGGGTTGGAATGCAGTGATGCAATCTTGGGCTCACTGCAACCTCCACCTCCCGGGTTCAAGCGATTCTCCTGCCTCAGCCTCCCTCGTAGCTAGGATTACAGCTACTACTGTGTTGCTGGAATATTGCAACCATTTGCAACCAATTGGTTGAGTTTGTCTAAAGACCTGGGATCATAGAGAAAAATGTTCAGGTTAAGATAAAAGATTGTGGAGACCAAGGTTATTTTGAAGTCTTATAGTGGCTGCCCTTAGAGACAATAGATGACAAATGTTTCCTTTTCAGACCTCTACAAGGTGCTAGACTCGCCGGGTGCGGTGGTTTACGCCTGTAATCCCAGCACTTTGGGAGGCCGAGGCGGGCAGATCACCTGAGGTTGGGAATTCAAGACCAGCTTGACCAACATGGTGAAACAGCATCTCTACTATAATACAGTATTAGTCGTTCAGGGTGGTGCATGCCTGTAATCCCAGCTACTTGGGAGGCTGAGGCAGGAGAATTGCTTGAACCCGGGAGGCAGAGGTTGCAGTGAGCCGAGATCCCACCATTGTCCAGCCTGGGTGACAGAGCAAGACTCCATCTCAAAATAAATAAATAAAATAAAACGTGCTAGACTCTCAGTTAACCTCTTCAGGACTGAGGGGGCCTGGCAGAGAAAGATCTAGCTGTGTTGCTAGAGATTCTTCACAGATGCACATTTTCCCCCACAAAGGACGATTTGCAGGGCCATTTCAAAATATTGCAAAGAAACATGTTTTGGGATAAAATATTTTGATTTTCTTCTTTGTCACGTAATGTTATGCCAGAGTCAGATTGGAAAGTAAGTCATGATATATAAGGTTAAATAAAACCCATCGGATGAGAATTTATGGTTTCTAGGGCATAACTCCCCAGGCCCCTTAGATAGGAATGGGCAAGAAAAAAAAAATCAGGCTGGGCGTGGTGGCTCACGCCTGTAATCCCAGCACTTTGGGAGGCCAAGGCGGGTGGATCACCTGAGGTCAGGAGTTCGAGACCAGCCTAGCCAAAATGGTGAAATCCTGTCTCTACTAAAAATACAAAAAATTAGCTGGGCGTCGTGGCGTGTGCCTGTAATCCCAGCTACTTGAGAGGCTGAGGCAGAAGAATTGCTTGAACCCGGGAGGCGGAGGTTGCAGTGAGCTGAGATCACATCACTGCACGGCAGCCTGGGCAACAGAGCGAGAGTCCATCACAAAAAAAAAAAAAAAAAAAAAGAAAAGAAAAAAGAAAAAAAATCAGAGTTTAGTTCTCAAACTGAATTGCTTCCCAAAGTTAGTTTGGCCTACACCCAGGAATGAACAAGGACAGCTTAAAGGTTAGAAGCAAGATGGAGTCGGTTGGGTCTGATCTCTTTCACTGTCTTAATTTCCTCTGTTATAGTTTTTGCAAAGGCGGTTTCAATTCAGTCCTGAGAAAGCGACCAGCACGGATCCCACGAAAGCAGCAGGAGGATGTGGGTCCCCAATGGAGTGGAGGCCTGGAAAGAGGGGACATGGGTGACGAGTCTTCGATACTGGAAGGGCAGCCTACCTGAGAGGAGCTGTTGAGGCCCCAGTCATGCTGCCCACAGTCGAGGGTGCACTGCAGGCCTCCGGCCCCCAGGAAGGCAGGGCAGGAGTCCTGCATCCTTGCCCAGCATGGCGGCCAGAAAGGTGAGAGCCAGCAGCCACGGGCAGAGCCACAGGCGCACTGCAGAGCCCGCTCCCAGGGCCGGGTCGGGTTTTTATTCTCTTCCCTCACACTCACCTCCAGTTCACTTTCTGATTCAGAGAATTGACGACGTGCACCTGCGCTGCCCCATGCAGCTCTGCCGCCTCACTCTCCATCCCCAGAGATGCTCAGCCTTCGGCGTGGTGGCATACAGTGGGCTTCCAATTGTTAAAAGTGGTTAAAGGTCATGGCAGTAACACCCAAGCCAGGAATACATGTGCAGCGGTAGGTTGCTCATCTGGCCATTAGCTGGATGGACACACTATGTGTGCTTACTGGAGGCAGGAGGCAGTGGACACAGGCACGTAGCCTGCCTCTCCGGACCGGCTGGGCGAGATGCTTTCCTCACTTTAGGGCACGTACAACTCAGGGGGCAGTTCACGAGAGGGAGGCTCTTTTAAGTAAATCCAGGCTAATCGATACATTTTACTCATGACTTAACAGAAATTATATCAGAAAAAATGGACATTGTTGAAATAATTCCAATTTAGGAAGGCCATACTTTATTTTTTTGGAGACAGGGCCTGATTCTGTCACCCAGGCTGGAGTGCAATGGTGCGATCATGGCTCAGCCTCAACCTCCCAGGCTCAGGTGATTCTCCCACCTCAGCTTCCTGAGTAGCTAGGACTACAGGTGTGCGCCACCACACCTGGCTAATTTTCTGTATTTTTTTGGTAGCTAGGTTGCCCAGGCTGGTCTCAAACTCCTGGGCTCAAGCAGTCCTCCCACCTCAGCTTCCCAAAGTGCTGGGATGACAGGCATGAGCCACCGTGCCCAGCCAGGCCATACTTTAAATAAGATTTGTTAAATAAAGTTTATAGGACGTGTCATGAGCCGTGCAAGGTTGGAGATAACCAGGTCCTTGCATGTTTTGTCTTTCCACAGTGTCGGGCTTCTCCTGATGCTGCCTCAATCACAAAAACCATGAGCTCCATGGAGTTCGTAAGGAGACAGTTCTTCTCACCACTTCCTGGTGAGTCCGTGGTCAGAGACGTGGGCACACAGGCTCAAGCCTCTCCACAGATCAGTCAGTGTTGCAAACTGAACACGATAGTGTACTTTTTTCTTGTTTTTTTTCCTATTTTATTACTGTTATTTAAAAAATAGAGACAGGGTCTCACTACATTGCCCAGGCTTGTCTCAAACTCCTGGAATCAAGCAATCCTCCCGCCTCAACCTCCCAAAGTGCTGGGGTTACAGGCGTGATCCACTGCACCTGACCTGTAATAGTATACTTAATCAATATAGAAATGTTATAGGTTAAATATTCCACAACTTTTTTTTTTTTTTTGAGACAGAGTCTCACTCTGTGGCCCAAGCTGAAGTGCAGTGGCATGATCTCGGCTCACTGCAACCTCTGCATTTTTAGTAGAGATGGGGTTTCACAATGTTGGCCATGCTGGTCTCAAACTCCTGACCTCATGATCTGCCCACCTTGGCCTCCCAAAGTGCTGGGATTACAGGTGTGAGCCACCGTGCCTAGCCTCCACATTTAAGTAACATTTAAAATCAAGAGGAGACGGAGGACCAGGCATGCTGGCTCACACTTGTAATTCCAGCACTTCAAGAAGCTGAGGCAGGTGGATCACTTGAGGTCAGGAGTTCGAGACCAGCCTGGCAAACATTGTGAAACCCCGTCTCTACTAAAAATACAAAAATTAGCCAGGCATGGTAACATGTGCCTGTAATGCCAGCTATTCGGGAGGCTGAGGCAGGAGAATCACTTGAACCTGGGAGGTAGAGGTTGCAGTGAGCTGAGACTGCACCACTGCATTCCAGCCTGGGCCACAGAGTGAGACTCTGTCTCAAAAAAAAAAAAAAAAGGAAAAAGAGGCAGCTAGGCAGGGTGGCTCACACCTGTAATCCCAGCACTTTGGGAGGCTGGGGCAGGATGTTCACTTGCGCTCAGGAGTTCAAGACCAGCCTGGACAACTTAGTGAGACCCTGTCTCTTTTTAATTTTTATTTTAAAAATAAAAAGAAATAAAGAGGAGCCAGGCACAGCGGCTCGTGTCTGTAATCCCAGCACTTTGGGAGGCCGAGGCGGGTGAATCACCTGAGGTCAGGAATTCAAGACCAGCCTGGCCAACATGGTGAAACCCCATCTCTACTGAAAATACAAAAATTATCTGGTCTTGGTGGTGGGCACCTGTAATCCCAGCTACTCGGGAAGCTGAGGTAGGAGAATTGCTTGAACCCAGGAGACGGAGATTGCAGTGAGCCAAGATCACGCCACTGCACTCCAGCGGGGTGATAGAGCAAGACTCAGAAAGGAAGGAAGGACAGAAAGAAGGGAGGAAGGGAGGGAGGGTGAGAGGGAGTGTTAATGAACCAGTCCACAGGGCGAGAAGACAAAAGGAGTCCTGGTCTCTGCTGGGAGTGCAGTGGCAGGATCCCAAGTAGCTGGGATTACAGGCTGGAGTGCAGTGGCGTGATCTTGGCTCACCGCAACCTCCGCCTCCTGGGTTCAAGCGATTCTCCTGCCTCAGCCTCCCGAGTAGCTGGGATTACAGGCGCCCGCCACCACGCCCAGCTAATTTTTGTATTTTTAGTAGAGACGGGGTTTCTCCATGTTGGTCAGGCTGGTCTTGAACTCCCCACCTCAGGTGATCCGCCCACCTCGGCCTCCCAAAGTGCTGGGATTACAGGCACGAGCCAGCGCACCCAGGCTTATTTATTAAGCAAAATGCCTCATCCTTGTTGGCAGAGTTCCCCATGAAATAGAAAATGGAGTCTTTTTCCAAGATGGAGTTCGTTGCTTTTTTTGTTTTTGTTTTTGTTTTTTTGAGACAGGGTCTCGCTCTGTCACCCAGGCTGGAGTGCAGTGGCACGATCTCGGCTCGCTGCAGCCTCCGCCTCCCAGATTCAAGCAATCCTCTCACCTCAGCCTCTCGAGTAGCTGGAATTACAGGTGTGTGCCACCCCGCCTGGCTAAGTTTTGTATTTTTAGTAGAGACAAGGTTTCACTGTGTTGCTCGGGCTAGTCTCAAACTCCTCAAGTGGTCCGCCCGTCTCGGCCTCCCACAGTGCTGGGATTACAGGTGTGAGCCCCCGCCTGGCTTCAAGATGGAGTTAGTTTTCAAGGCTGCACTATACAGGAGTGCACTGGTTTGGCCTGAGCTCCTGCACTAGGCCTGGCAGACCAGCCCAAAACACAGCCACTCATGCTAGAGTTCCACATCACCAAGCCAAAACTAACTTGTTCATCTCACCTTCCAGGAAACCAGGAGACAGAGAATAGCCCCAAGCCAGCCAGGTCTTGCCAGCATGATGAGGAAGTCCCCTCTGCTGGAACCTTCCAAGGAAAACCTCTTGGAAATGACCGATCTGCTTTTTGTTCCGTGTCTGCCTCCTCAGCCCCTTTCTGTTTACAGAACCAACCTCCTCTACCCAGCACGCAGGAGCCCTCGTTCTGTTTTATAGAATGGGGTGTTTCCCAGTTCTAGAATTGCAAATAAAGCCAGTTAAGATCTTCAAACCAAGTTTGTGGTAATTTTGTCTCTGTCAAATTGAAAACAAGGAAACTTTCATTCTTTTTAATCTGGTACTTTTCCTCACTTCAGAGTGAAATAGTTTCAAATGGAAAAATCATGGCAATGATGCCTTCCATTCATAGGAAATGCAATCATAATGCTCTCATTGTTATTCTGCCAGTGGTGACAACTGCTCCTTGTGTGCTGTTAATGGAAGGGAACAATGGCTCCCATTCTGCGGGGTCTCAGGTGATCTAGGTAAGATGAACTAACCTGAGAGGCAAGAAAACCCAGGGTCCTCGTGTGGCTCTCACTTCACCAAGATACCAGATTGTGGCTGCTGGACCGACTCTGCATTCCTTTCCCTTTAGATTTATAATTTCAGTATGGGTCTCAGCCTTCTCCTCCACCAGCCGTAACATCCTCACTTCCTAGGCTCCCAGCCTCATTCATTTCCCAAATATTTATGTTATTACCACGATTTATGAGTCATGACTGTGGAGTCAGACAGAGCCCTGAACCCAGTTGGAGAATCTTTAAATACCTGAAGTTCCAAAGAACTGCAAATGCATCTGAAGCTGCGGAGAAATTTAACCACAATCTTTGGGGGATGGCGGGGCTGGCCTCCCCAGAATGGCTGGACGATCTGAGAGCCATCTCCGTGTCCCTGATCAGGTGGTGGGTGCTCCCTGGTCTCGACCAGGGGTCTTTCTGGTCACTAGAGAACCCAGGGTACTGGGACGGAAACCTCAGCCCATTCGAGTTGGAAAGCATAGCTTTTCCAAGTGGAAACTGCCAGTGTCCTCCAGGGAGCATCTTCCCTTTGTTCTTCAGAACTAAGCCCTGGGTTCTAGGTTCTTGGCTGGCATTGCTTGTGGCTGGGTGTGGCCACAGCACGAGGTCAGGCCCAGGGTTGAGAGTGATGCAGCAGAGGCCCATGTTTCCCTGATTCTTCCCCTCCTGCAGCCTGAAATGTACAGTTGGGTCCCGAAGCCCCGGCCCTGTGTGAGCAGGGCTGCTGCCCAAGCCTCACCTACCTCCCTGCAGCCGTCTGGGTGAGAGAGGCAGGGACCGCAGTGTTAGGTGGGCTCCTGCTGCCACGGGTCTCCGCTACTCACAGGTGGCCCCGTGTGTCCTACAGTGGGAAAGACCTCGCGATGAAGGAAAGTTAGGATCGAGTGTGGAAATGACAACATGACATGAGCTCGGAAAGGGCCAGCCCCTGTGACGAGTGCTGGGCAAAGAGAATTTACAACAAGCTCTCTAGCCGGAGGGAGGAAAAGCCTGCGCTTCCTTCCACCCCTGCTGGTTCTTTGGCTGGTCTAGGAATTAAATTGACATAGAACGGATTTAACAGGTGAAAATCATTCTAATTCCACGCACATGCCTGGGAGTACTGTCAGAGGCATTTCACCCAGAGCGACTCCATATTGAACAGGGGCTGGTAAAATGAGGCTGACACCTACTGGGCTGCATTCCCAGGAGGTTCAGCATTCCAAGTCACCAGATGAGATAGGAAGTGGCACAAGATACAGGTCACAAAGGCCTTGCTGATAAAACAGGATGCGGTAAAGAAGCCATCTAAGGCCAGGCGCGGTGGTTCACGCCTGTAATCCCAGCACGTTGGGAGGCTGAGGCAAGCGGATCAACTGAGGTCGGGAGTTAGAGACCAGCCTGACCAACATGGAGAAACCCCGTCTCTACTAAAAATACAAAATTAGCCGGGTGTGGTGGCACATGCCTGTAATCCCAGCTACTAGGGAGGCTGAGGCAGGAGAATTGCTTGAACCCGGGAGGCAGAGGTTACAGTGAGCCAAGATCGCGCCACTACACTCCAGCCTGGGCAACAGAGCGAAACTCCGTCTCAAAAAAAAAAAAAAAAAAAAAAGCCATCTAAAACCCACAAATACTGAGATGAAAGTGATTTCTGGTTGTCCTCACTGCTCATTATATGCTAATTTTTTTTTTTTTTTTTTTTTGAGACTGTGTCTTGCTCTGTCGCCAGGCTGGAGTGCAGTGGCGCGGTCTTGGCTCACTGCAACCTCCGCCTCCTAGGTTCCAGCGATTCTCCTGCCTCAGCCTCCCAAGTAGCTGGGATTACAGGCACCTGCCACCATGCCCGGCTAATTTTTGTATTTTTTTTTGAGACGGAGTCTCGCTCAGTCGCCCAGGCTGGAGTGCAGTGCCGCGATCTCAGCTCACTGCAAGCTCTGCCTCCCGGGTTCATGCCATTCTCCTGCCTCAGCCTCCTGGGTAGCTGGGACTACAGACGCCCACCCACCACGCCCGGCTAATTTTTTGTATTTTTAGTAGAGACGGAGTTTCACCGTGTTAGCCAGGATGGTCTCCATCTCCTGACCTCGTGATCCGCCCACCTCGGTACCCCAAAGTGCTGGGATTACAAGCGTGAGCCACCGCACCCAGCCTCATTTTTGTATTTTTAGTAGAGATGCGTTTTCACCATGTTGACCAGGCTGGTCTTGAACTCCTGACCTCGTGATCCACCTGCCTCGGCCTCCCAAAGTGCTGGGATTACAGGAGTGAGCCACCTCGCCTAGCCCATTATATGCTAATTATAACACATTAGCTGCTAAAAACCACTCCCGCCATTGCCTTGACAGTTTACAAATGCCATGGCAATGTCAGGAAGTTACCATATATGGTCTAGAAAGGGGAGGAACCCTCAGTTCCAGGAATTGCCGACCTCTTTTGAAGAAAACTCATGAATAATCCACCCCTTTGTTTAGCACATAATCAATAAATAACAATAAGCATTCTTAGTCAGACAGCCTAAGCTGCTGCTCTGCCTATGGAGTAGCCATTCCTTTGCTTTCCTAGTAAACTTGCTTTCACTTTATAGATTCACCTCAAATTCTTTCTTGCGTGAGATCCGGGAACCCTCTTTTGGGGTCTGGATCAGGACCCCTTCCTGGTATAGTTCCGCAGAGCTATAAGAAGCAAAGAAGGGCTGGATGACGGAGGCCTGGACGGCATTCTGAGCTACAGAAAGGAAGAGGGGCTTGGGGTTTCTGGGGGTGATGGAGACAAGTTTTGGGGTGGTCCAGGAAGAATGGGTCTGGTGAACAAACGTTGCCTTCTTATGCGGACGAAAGCCTGCAGGTGATGGGAGCAGATAATTCAGAAGCAGGGGACCGAGAAACCCAAGTCTGTCGGACGAGCAGGTGAGATGCTCACACAGCTGGTGCAGCCCTCAAAGCGCAGTCAGAGGTGTGGCCGTGAAGCAGAGTGGACAAACCAGGAGGCGGAAGCTGGTTGGAGCCTCGGGCGAGGGAGAGTTCACCTAGTTAGAGTGGCGGGGCCTCCCAAAGTGCTGGGATTACAGGCATGAGCCGCCGCGCCCGGTCAGAAAGTACATTTTTAAGAAACTCCTTGGTTGTAAAATATGACACAATTGGCCTGAGGCTACTGATGGCCAGTGTGGACGCGCACACACTCTGCTGCCTACCCTCCGGAGATGGGATGGAACAGAACCATAGTATATGTGCAGAATCGACTTTTCAAAGTTTGGGAAAATTCCGAGTTCCAAAGCACATTGGGTCCCAAGAGTTTCACGAAGGGGCTGTGGCCGCACACAGCTGGTGTCTTGTTTGGCAGATGTCGGACCTGAGGCTCTGTGTGGCCCTGGCCCAACTCCCTCTCCACGTGCATTTACTGGGATGCTGACTTAGAGAGCTGTGCTGGGTTGAGCTTTCCTAGTAGATTCAAGTCCACCAGGGCTCAGCGGGACGTCTTCAGAGACAGATGGGTTTTCTTTAACCCTATATAACGTGACTTACTTTCCAATCTGACTCTGGCATAACATTACATGACAAAGAAGAAAATCAAAATATTTTACCCCAAATCATGTTTCTTTGCCATATTTTGAAATGGCCCTGCAAAGCATCCTTTGTGGGGGAAAAATGCATCTGTAAAGAGTCTCTAGTAACATAGATCTTTTTCTTCCAGGCCCTCCCAATCCTGAAGACAGTAACTGAAAGTCTAGCACCTTTTAAAGATCTGAACAGGAAACATTTGTCATCTTTTGTCTCTAAGGGCAGCCGCGATAAGATTCAAAAAAACCTTGGTCTCCACGGTCTTTTGTGTGTGTGTGTGTGTGTGTGTGTGTGTGTGTGTGTGTGTGTGTGACGGAGTCTTGCTCTCTCGCTCAGGATGGAGTGCAGTGGCACGGTCTCGGCTCACTGCAACCTCTGCCTCCCAGGTTCAAGCAATTCTCCTGCCTCAGCCCCTCCCTAGTAGTTGGAATTACAGGTGCACGCCTCCACGCCTGGCTAATTTTTGTATTTTTAGTAGAGACAGGGTTTCACCATGTTGGCCAGGCTGGTCTTGAACTCCTGACCTCAAGTGAAACTCCTGCCTCAGCTTCCTAAAGTGCTGGGATTACCGGCGTGAGCCACTGCACCCAGCCAACAATCTTTTATCTTTTTTTTTTTTTTTTTTTTTTTTGAGACAGAGTTTTGCTCTTGTTGCCTAGACTGGAGTACAGAGGCACGATCTTGGCTCACTGCAACCTTCCACCTCTGAGTTCAAGCGATTCTCCTGCCTCAGCCTCCTGAGTAGATAGGATTACGGGCATGTGCCACCACATCCGGCTGATTTTATTTATTTTTATTTATTTATTTTTTGAGACAGAGTCTCACTCTGTGGCCCAGTCTGGAGTGCAGTGGCATGATCTCAGCTCACTACAACCTCCATCTCCTGGGTTCAGGTGATTCTCCTGCCTCAGCCTCTCTAGTAGCTGGGATTACAGGAATGCACCACCACGCCCGGCTAATTTTATATTTTTACTAGAGACGGGGTTTCACCATGTTGGTCAGGCTGGTCTCGAACTCCTGGCCTCAGGTGATCCACCTGCCTCAGCCTCCCAAAGTGCTGGGATTACAGGCGTGAGCCACTGCGCCCGGCCTACAATCTTTTATGTTAACCTGAACATTTCCTTTCTGTCGATCCCAGGTCTTTAGATAAACTCAACCAGCTGTCAAACAGAAAATGTTTAAACTTACCTATAGCCTGGAAGCCCCCGCTTTGAGTTGTCCCTCCTTTCTGGACCAAACCCAAGTCTCTCTCTCTCTCTTTCTTTTTTTTTAGACGGAGTTTCCCTCTTGTCACCCAGGCTGGAGTGCAGTGGCACAATCTCGGCTTGCTGCAACCTCTGCCTCTCGGGTTCAAGCGATTCTCCGGCCTTAGTCTCCTGAGTAGCTGGGATTACAGGCGCCTGCCACCACGCCCAGCTAATTTGTTTGTATTTTTAGTAGAGACGGGTGTTTCACCATGTTGGCCAGGCTGGTCTCGAACTCCTAACCTCAGGTGATCCACCCGCCTCGGCCTCCCACAGTGCTGGGATTACAGGCGTGAGCCACTGCACGCGGCCAAAGTATTTCTTAAATGCATTTGATTGATGTCTCATGCCTCTCTAAAATGTATAAAGCTGCGCCCCAACCACCTTGGTTCCATGTTCTCAGGACCTCCTGAGGGCTGTGTCATGGGCCATGGTCACTCATATTTGGCTCAGAATAAATTTCTTCAAATATTTTACAGTTTGACTCTTTATTTGACATTTCCTATATGTGTGTGGTTCTTGGAATTATTTTTAAACCAGTTGTAACATCTTAACGAGTTACATGAAATCTTTTAACACACACTCATTTTATATCTGTATGAATCACGACTATATTCCACTGACAGGAACGTCTGCAGATCCATTTGCAGGAGTAGACAAAGTGAAACACATTAAATATATGCCGGGACACGCTCTGCAGCCATGGTGGGAGTGGCAGAGACTGCAGCTACCCTAAGCACTAATTCCTAAGGAACTGATGAGATGGACACAGTAGGACCATGCAATGGAGACTACGCAGCAACTGAAAAGAAGGGCAGAGGCCGGGTGCGGTGGCTCATGCCTGTAATCCCAGCACTTTGGGAAGCTGAGGCGGGGGGATCACGAGGTCAGGAGATGAGACCATCCTGGCTAACACGGTGAAACCCCGTCTCTACTAAAAATACAAAAAAATTAGCTGGGCGTGGTGGCAGGTGCCTGTAGTCCCAGCTACTCGGGAGGCTGAGGCAGGAGAATGGCCTGAATCCAGGAGGCGGAGCTTGCAGTGAGCTGAGATTGCGCCACTGCACTCCAGCCTGGGAGACAGAGGGAGACTCCGTCTCAAAACAAACAAACAAACAAACAAACAAAAAAAGAAGGGCAGATCGGCCGGGCGCAGTGGCTCGTGCCTATAATCCCAGCATTTAGGGAGACCAAGGCTGGTGGATTGCCTGAGCTCAAGATCAGCCTGGGCAACATGACAAAAACCCATCTCTACTAAATAAAAAATAAAAAATACAGGGCCGGGCATGGTGGCTCACACCTGTAATCCCAGCACTTTGGGAGGCCGAGGCAGGCAGATCATGAGGTCAAGAGATCGAGACCATCCTGACCAACATAGTGAAACTCCACCTCTGCTAAAAATACAAAAATTAGTTGGGCATGGTGGCTTGTGCCTGTAGTCCCAGCTACTTGAGAGGCTGAGACAGGAGAATCACTTGAACCCAGAAGGCAGAGGTTACAGCGAGCCGAGATCACACCACTACACTCCAGCCTGGACGACAGAGCGACATTCAGTCTCAAAAGAAGAAGAAGAAGAAGAAGATAGAGGGAGTGGCTGGGTCAGGGTTGACATGGCCTCCTCCGAGGAAGACATACTGAATGTTCCCATCAGGAAGTAGCTGGGCTCGGAAAGACAGTCGAGCCCTGGGGCTGTGCCTGGGGCTGTGCTCACCAAGCAACGCTGATGACAAGGCGGTTTCTGGGCCACCCGACACCAGGAAGTGGGCGCCTGTGCCAGGCAGCTTCCTGTGATCTGGCTGCTGTGAACTGGAACGTTGGTGGCACGGTTTACACATCCTGAGTGGTTTCCCTTACTCATCTGTTTGGGGGTTTTTGTTTTCTTGTGTTTGCTTTGGTTTCCATTTCCAGTTTTTAAAATGTGTGCCTATAATAGATAAAACGCACGTTGTCAGGAAAATTCAAAGTGTGCCCTGTCTATGATGCAGACAGGCCCCTGCAATTCCACTCGAGCTACAGGTCGGTAGCCTGAACATACACATGGGAACATACAGTTTAGACGTCCCCAGAACGGCTCTTTCACTCACTAAGGCCTCGTGGACAACCTTCCAGGCAGAACAGAAGGATCTACCGTTCTCTCTTTTTTTTTTTTTTTTTTTTGAGGCAGAGTCTTCCTCTGTCGCCCAGGCTGGAGTGAAGTGGCGCAATCTTGGCTGACTGCAACCTCCGCCTCCCGGGTTCAAGTGATGCGATTCTCCTGTCTTCTCCTTCTTTGGACAGATTTTTGAACTTTTCCCCAGAGGCCCTGTTATGGGCAAAACAGTGCTCTCCAAGCCCTGTG
Source organism: Pan paniscus (assembly GCF_029289425.2). Lineage (NCBI taxonomy): Eukaryota > Metazoa > Chordata > Mammalia > Primates > Hominidae > Pan > Pan paniscus. The sequence goes on along the minus strand of NC_073255.2, from coordinate 193,745,560 downwards.
TTCAAGCCCAACTCCCAGTACCCAGAATGTGACTGTACCTGGAGACAGGGTCTCCCGAGAGATCATTAAGCCAAAAGGAGGCCATTAGGGTGGGCCCTCTTCCAATCCGATCGGGGTCCTTACCAGAAGAGATCAGGATGCAGACGTGCACAGAAGGGCCACCCTGTGAGGACACAGAGGGCCAAGGGCCATCGATCAGCAAAGGGAAGTGGCCTGGGACACAATCGTCCTGCAGAGCCACTGAGGAACCAGCCCTGCCTACACCTTGACCTGGGCCTTCCAGACTGCAGAGTGCGAGACGCTCAATCTCGTTTAAGCCGCCCAGTCTGTGGGATGTTGTTCTGGCAGCCCTGCGAAAGGAATTCAGACCCTCTTAGCCAAGGGGAATAAATGCTCTAAGGTTTCATATTATATATTGGAGTCATACATTTTGTGTTTGCCGTCGTATATTCAGCTGTGTTGTCTTTAAATCAACATGATCTGCATTACTTGCTAGATATATGTATGTATTTTGAGACAGGATCACTGTCACCCAGGCTGGAGTGCAGTGGTGTAATAATAGCTCTCTGCACACTGCAGCCTCGAACATGGGCTCCAGCAATCTTCCTGCCCCAAGTAGCTGGGAATACAGGCATTCACCACAATGCCAGGCTAGTTTTTTGTTTGTTTGTTTGTTTGTTTGTTGACAGTTTCACTCCTGTCACCCAGGCTGGAGTGCAGTGGTGTAATAATAGCTCTCTGCACACTGCAGCCTCGAACATGGGCTCCAGCGATCTTCCTGCCCCAAGTAGCTGGGAATACAGGCATTCACCACAATGCCAGGCAAGTTTTTTGTTTGTTTGTTTGTTTTTTGACAGTTTCACTCCTGTCACCCAGGCTAGAGTGTAGTGGCGCAAACAAGGCTCACTGCAGCCTTGACTTCCAGGGCTCAGGTGATCCTCCCACCGTAGCCTCCTGAGCAGCTACTTTTTTGTATTTTTTAGTAGAGATGGGTTTCACCATGTTGCCCAGGCTGGTCCCAAACTCCTGGGTTCAAGCAATTTGCCAGCCCCAAAGTGCTGGGATTACAGGCGTGAGCCACTGTTCCCGGCCTTTTTTTTTTTCTTGTAGAGATGAGATCTTGCTTTGTTGTCTGGGCTGGTCTCAAACTCATGGCCTCAAGTGATCCTCCTTCCCTTGTTTGTCTTTTGCAACCCTCCATAGATGTAAAAGCCATTCTTGGTTCCAGGGCGGTGACTGCTTTCAGCCTGACAGAGGCAGGACTAATGGCATTTTTATTTCCGAACAATGCAGTGGGATGTTGGTGAGTGAATACCATGTCTTCAGACCACCGGGGAAAGTGACACGGGAGCGTGTGCAACACCGGCGTGCGCTGTCCTCCCACCGCGGGTGTTTTCTCACCAGGGTTCCTGTGCAGGAGCCTCCGCGCAGGTGGACGGAGAGAAGCTGTGTGGGGGACCCCGGCCTCCAGCTCCCCTGCAGAGCAGGCCACGTGCTGGACGCTGGGGAGCCGGCCTTCCTGGGAGGTGGACCTGGGCTCCCTGACACACGTGGGAGAATTCTGCATGCGTGTGAGAGGTTCGCATCGCTGTGCTGAGGCCTCTCCCAGGGAGAGCTGCGTCTTTTCCTTTTCCTCTGGTGCAGCTCCGGAGAGCAGGCTGGACACGTGGCGGGCGGGCTGGACGCGTCCTCTCCTTGGGACAGGAGTCCTACTCACGTTGTCGTCCAACCAAACAGCAAACAAAGCAAAACAAAAAACAGCTGGAACCTTACGGGGCCCCTAAAATGGCAGCAGAGACTCGTAGAAGCCGATCATCTGAGTCATTCCTCATTTCTCTAAGGGGGGCTTGCCCATGGAACGATGCCACCCTGAGTGAGTTGCTACATCAGCGCAGCCTGGCCGGTTCCAGAGCCGTGCACACCGCGCCCTGCAGAGCCCTGCTCAGGAATGTGCGTGGCAGGCGGTTCGCGGCGGCTGCAGACTGGAGGCGGCTGAGCCTGGAATCGTCCTCCGTCCCGAGGAGCAAACCCCGGGCTCCTCCGCCCCGGACTCTTGGCGCCCGCCATGCTCAGGGCAGCCTCCGGGGCCTCGGCTGTGTGGGAGCCACCCCCAAAGGTGACCTGCGGCCTGATGCCACTCACAGAGCACAGCGGAAATGACAGAATCTCAGACGTGGAGGACGGCGCCGCTGGCAGGGCTAGAGCAGGGCGGAGGGTCCCAGGGCGGAGGGTCCCACGTGGGGAGGGTCCCAGGGCGGAGGGTCCCACGTGGGGAGGGGTGCTGGGTGCAGGGCGGGGCGGAGCCGCTCCTGTAGAGGGAGCTTGTGAGCACCCATGGGTGGTGGAGTCGTAGAGAACTAGAAGCCTCTGCACACACCACACACCACACACCACACACACCACGCACACCGCACAACACACCACACACACCGCACACCACACACCACACCACACAACACACCGCACACACCACACAACACACCACACACACCACACACACAACACACCACACACCACACACACCACACCACACACCACACACACCGCACACCAGACAACGCACACCGCACACCACACAACACACACACACCACCCAGCATATCACACACTACCCATGACACGCCACACAGCACACACACACCACATGCCACCCAGCGCACACACACAACATACACAACACATGACACACCACACATAGCATACACACATCATATCACACACACCACACACAACACACCACTCCACACACACCACACACACAGCACACCACACGTCACACACCAGCCAGCACACAAACACAACACGCCACACACAACACAACACACATTACACAGCACACACACACCAGGCAACACCACACACCACCACACAACACACACTACACAACACAATACACCACACACTACACACCACACACACCACACACATCACACCCACACACACCATACACCACAGAACACACACACACCACACACCACACACCACGCAGCATTATACACCACATACCACACACTACCCAGCATGCCACACACCACACACACCACACACCACACACATATGCCACACACCACACCATACCACACATCACACCACATACACACACCACACCACACATACATAGAGACACATACGCAGCACACACAAGTACAAGAAACACCAGGAGGCCTGACAAGAGGCGTGGCTGTGTCTCTGTGGCCGTGCTGGCGGGAACGCCACGCGGTGATTCTGCACGACGCCACCGTGGAGGGGCCTGGGCAAAGGGCTCCGTGTGCTTTCTAACAACTGCATGTGGACTATTTCAATAAAAGGCTAAGAGCACAGGACCACTGTACGCGTTTCCCAGGCGGCTGTAAAATCACTGCACGTGGCTCCAAACAACAGAGGTTTCTCCTCTCACAGTCTTGGAGGCTGGGAGTGAAATTAGTGTCAGCAGAAGTGCCTCCTCCTGGAGGAGGCCTGTTCTGTGGGCGCCTCTGGCCTCTGGGGGGTGCTGGAAACCCTCGGCCCTCCCCGCTTGTGGACGCAGCCGTCCCCTCTCTGCCTGTTGTCACAGCCTCCTCCCTGTCCCTGTGTCTCAATTCCCTCTTCTTCTTCTTTTTTTTTTTTTTTTTTTTTTTTTTGAGACGGAGTCTCACTCTGTTGCCCAGGCTGGAGTGCAGTGGTACAATCTCAGCTCACTGCAACCTCCACCTCCCGGGTTCAAGTGATTCTCCTGCCTCAGCCTCCTGAGTAGCTGGGATTACAGGTGCCCGCCACCACGCCTGGCTAATTTTTTATTTTTAGTAGAGATGGGGTTTTGTCATGTTGGTTAGGCTGGTCTCAAACTCCTGACCTCATGATCTGCCCACCTTGGCCTCCCAAAGTGCTGGGATTCCAGGTGTGAGCCGCCGCACCCAGCCATTTCCTTCTTCTTCTAAGAACACGATTTGGGGCCCACCGTAATCCAATACAACCTCTTCTTAACTAATTACACAGACACCAACCCTGCTTCCTAAAACGCAGAGGCACTGGGCCTTCGGCGCATCTTTTGGGGGACAATTTAACGCACAACAACCCATGTGAAGCTCATCTGCACCCACAGGGTGGCCCACGGCCCTTCAAGGCTGTCTGAACGCATCCCCACCCTGGCACCTGCAGCCGAGGGGCTCCTCACAGCGGGCCTCAGCCCCTGGACGTGGCTGCCTCACTCTAAGATTTGGTTCCTGAACACAGCAAGCCTTGTGGGTGAACAACAGGAGTCCTCCAAGGTACGAAATGAAATGTACGGGCTGTTCAAATGAATGAGACACAAGCTCCTGTCAATGTTCCTGAATTTATAGTGGTTTTGGAGTCCCTCAGAATTTTCTCTTTCAATAAATAACGAAATTATAACCATGACCACTTGAGAGGACATGATAATCTCCTGATGTTAAACGTGGTTCTCGTACTCAAAATATGGAACTACCATGTTGACTGTGTCTAACACCTTCAAAGGTTAAATACGATGTATGCTATAAACGTCTTAGCAGGATGACCGGGCATTTGGAGGTGGGGTCTGAGGGCCTGGAGCCCATGACCGTGACCTATGACCCATCCAACCCACCATCATGGCCTTCGCTTGCCAGGCAGTGACCTCGGACTGACGGTACCTCTTCAGCCTGAGCATCTGGACAAGAAACCCTGATGGATCAGATGACACAGATCTTACATAACACAGGGAGTTTCTTCCTTAATCAAATATCCCGCCAGGAAGAGGTGCGTGTGTCCAAATCACCGGGGATATTCTCGCCCGTCAGAGCCACAGGAGGCTTTCCGCTGGATTATGTGTCTTTGTTTTTGGCTTATCAGAAACTTCCTCTGAAATCGCTGGGGAATTCAGAGCCTAGGATGTGAGATGGAGAAACAGTGTTCGCCTAGGGGAATTCCCTGAGATTGGGTTATCCCCTCCTGAGAGCAGCACGGCAATCGATAACCTGAATTAGTGAAAGAAATAAACGGAAAATAAAGATCTGCTGTTCAGGCAGGGCGCAGTGGCTCACGCCTGTAATCCCAGCACTTCGGGAGGCCGAGGCGGGTGGATCACTTGAGGTCAGGAGTTCGAGACCAGCCTGGCCAAAAAGGTGAAACCTCCACTAAAAATACAAAAACTTAGCCAGACATAGTGGCAGGCGCCTGTAGTCCCAGCTACTCAGGAGGCTGAGGCAGGAGGATCACTTAAGCCCGGGAGGCGGAGGTTGCAGTGAGCTGAGATTACACCACTGCACTCCAGCCTGGGTGACAAAAAATAAAATAAAATAAAATAAAATAAAATAAAATAAAATAAAATAAAATCCGCTGTTCTCCCAAGGAAGGAAACACAAGGTGAAAGTGGTTGGGGGAGGCCAGGCGTGGTGGTTCACGCCTGTGGTCCCAGCACTGTGGGAAGCTGAAGTGGGCGGATCACCTGAGGTTGGGAGTTCGAGATCACCCTGACTAACATGGAGAAACCCTGTCTCTACTAAAAGTACAAAATTAGTCAGGCATGGTGGCGCATGCCTGTCATCCCAGCTACTTGGGAGGCTGAGGCAGGAGAATCGCTTGAATCCAAGAGGCAGAGGTTGCAGTGAGCTGAGATCGCGCCATTGCACTCCAGCCTGGGCAACAAGAGTGAAACTCCGTTTCCAAAAAAAAAAAAAAAAGAAAGAAAGAAAGAAAAAGGCCAGGCATGGTGGCTCAGGCCTGCAATCCCAGCACTTTGGGAAGCTGAGGCAAGTCGATCACATAAGGAGTTCAAGACCAGCCTGGCCAAGATGGTGAAACCCCGTCTGTACTAAAAATACAAAAATTAGCCGGGTGTGGTGGCGCATGTCTGTAATCCCAGCTACTCCGGAGGCTGAGTCAGGAGAATCACTTGAATCTGGGAGGTGGAGGTTGCAATGAGCCAAGACCATGCCACTGCACTCCAGCCTGGGCAACAGAGTGAGACTCCATCTCAAAAAAAAAAAAAAAAAAAAAAGGCGGGGGTTGGAAGAAGACAGTGTGGGGTAGGGAGGACGGTGGAGTCCAGGACCCCGTTCCAGCCCCAGCTGCAGGGAGGACGGTGGAGTCCAGGACCCCGTTCCAGCCCCAGCTTCAGGGAGGACGGTGGAGTCCAGGACCCCGTTCCAGCTCTGGCCGCGATCCTCGAGGCTGGGTGATATTCACATCCTTCACTCTCTCTTCACCTCAAGTCTTTGTTGTAAACTGAGAATAACCCTTTACTCATTTCACAGATATTTTTCTTGGGACTTTCACTGTGCAGGGCTTCCATAGGGATGTTGGGGTTCAATGGTTCACCAGGTGCCCACCACGGTCTCGCAGGCTGGAGGGACTCTTGAAGACTGAGTTAAGGGAAGTGGGAGTCCTGCACCCGCCCCAGAACTGGAAGGGTCCCCACTGGCTCTGGTTATGTTGTCTTAAAGCAATGGTGGCAGAGCTCTCTGAGGGCTCCGGGAGACGGGGCTCTGCTGGGAGGCTCTCCTCTCCTGAAGTGAAGGCAGACGCTGGCCGGGGCTCCCCCAGGATACCCGCTCGCAGGCCTGGCACTGGCTGCTGGGGGCCGGGCTGGCATCACACGCCTCCCCGGATGACTGGGGCTTCTCCCAGCATACGGGCTGGGCTCTAGGGGAGGGTCACCACTGTTCAGAATCTGGTCCTCAGCTTAAAATACCCTCAGACTCCACTGTGTGGGGCAGGGCTCCCAGAAGAAAGCAGGCGTCCCCGCTTCCCCAGCCAGGGCGTCTGAGCCACTCTCGGCCACCACGGTCCAAGAATCACGGTGTCCTTGCTCTTCCTCACAGGCTGCTCCCTCTGCCTGGGGTCCCCTCCCTCCCTTCCCACCACGGCCTGTCTGTCCCCCCATTACCACTCCCTGGCTAAACCCCTCTACTTTTTCAGAGTTCAGTCTAAATAATGATCATTTCTGTAGATTGGGTTCATCCTCATGGCACGCTGAAACCCATGCGTCTCCTGCGTGGCATTCCCACGATGGTGACTGAACCCTGCTTGTGGCACTCCAGGCTCAGTGGCTGGCAGCCATGCAGGTCCAGGCCTGGGTCCTGTATCAGCTGTGCAACTCAGACAGTCGCTGGCACACAGCAGGTGCTCAGCACAGGCTTGTCTGCTGGAAAAGAATGAAGGTACAACCACACAAGTGAGTAGGGGCTAATCGAGTCACCCTGGAGGTTCCTCTACAAGCCAGAGACCATCGCTAAGCTTACAACTGGCAAGAGAAATTGCAGCCAAGGCCAGGTGAGGTGGTTCATGCCTGTAATCCCAGCCCTTCGGGAGGCCAAAGCGGGAGGATAACCTGAGGTCCGGAGTTCAAGACCAGCCTGGCCAACGTGGTGAGACCCCCATCTCTACTAAAAATACAAAAAAAAATTAGCCTGGCATGGTGGCGGGCGCCTATAGTCCCAGCTACTCAGGAGGCTGAGGCAGGAGAATCACTTGAACCTGGGAGGCGGAAGTTGCAGTGAGCTGAGATCATACCACTGCACTCTAGCCTGGGCAACAGGGTGAGACTCCGGCAAAAAAAAAAAAAAAAAAAAAAAAGGCAGCCAAATGAAAGATTTTTTTTTTTTTTTAATTTTGAGATGGAATCTCACCCTGTCACCCAGGCGGGAGTGCAGTGGCACAATTTCGGCTCACTGCAACCTCTGCCTCCTGGGTTCAAGTGATTCTCCTGCCTTAGCCTCCTGAGTAGCTGGGATTACAGGCGTGCTCCACTGCATCTGGCTAATTTCTGCATTTTTAGTAGAGATGGGGTCTCACCACATTGGCTAGGCTGTTCTCGAACTCCTGGCCTCAGGTGATCTGCCCGCCTTGGTCTCCCAAAGTGCTGGGATTACAGGCGTGAGCCACTGTGCCCAGCCACAATTGAAAGTTTTTCTTTTTGTTTTTTTGAGATGGAGTTTCACTCTCGTCACCCAGGCTGGAGTGCAATGGCGTGATCTTGGCTCACCACAATCTCTGCCTCCCTGGTTCAAGCAATTCTCCTTCCTCAGCCTCCCAAGTAGCTGGGATTACAGGCATGCACCACCACGCCGGGCTAATTTCGTATTTTTAGTAGAGATGGTGTTTCACCACGTTGGTCAAGCTGGTCTTGAACTCCTGACCTCAGGTGATCCGCCTGCCTCGGCCTCCCGAAGTGCTGGGACTACAGGTGTGAGCCACCGCGCCCGGCCCCAGTTGAATGGTCTTAATGGGTCTTTTTGCAATTCTAGAACCAGGCACAGATCATTCTATAAAACAGAACGAGGGCTCTGGCGTGCTGGGTAGAGGAGGTTGGTTTTGTAGACAGAAAGGGGCTGAGGAAGCAGACACAGAACAAAAAGCAGATCGGTCATTTCCAAGAGGTTTTCCTTGGAAGGTTCCAGCAGAGGGGACTTCCTCATCATGCCGGCAAGACCTGGCTGGCTTGGGGCTATTCTCTGTCTCCTGGTTTCCTGGAAGGTGAGATGAACAAGTTAGTTTTGGCTTGATGACGTGGAGCTCTAGCCCGAGTGGCTGCGTTTTGGTCTGTTCTGCCGGGCCTCCTGCAGGAGCTCAGGCCAGACCAGTGGCCTCCTACGAATTTTATCAAACGCAACTCAGACGATGCCGTTCAGGTGAGTGGAACGTGCACAGCGCTGCTCCCCGACTCCCTGTCCGACTTCTAAATCTCTGCACTTTCAGCCTAATCGTCTGGAGATCCGGAGAACAAGTCCTCCAAGGCGGGGTCTCCCTGAGATGGCCCCTGCAGCTGGGCAAAAGGTCCCTCCAGACCACGTGACCCTTGTGTTGGGAGTGGAGACCCATCAGGGCGGGGAGGGCCTGAGACCGTGGGAGCAGAGGCTCGGCCGGGCAGCAGCTCTCCCTGCCCTCAGGGGGCCATGAGCTCCGCAGGCCCCAGAGCCCTGTGTGCACTTTTCACGCTTTTTCTCAGGCAAGGTGGAGAACCACGCCCAGCACTGCCTGGTCCAGCCCCTGGGAAGGAAGGCAGGGCCCGGAGCCCCTCCTGCCGCCAGCAGCGACCCTGTCTCGGAAGGTACGTGCATCCTCCGTCCCCGCCGAGGATCTTTAGGTCTCACCTGGGGCCTCACCGGGCGCTGGGAGGGGCTGGGCCCTGGGCCTGCAGCCAGCAAAAGGTGGGGTTTGGGCTGGAACTGGGAATCCCCGTGGGCGGCCGCGCCCTGTCTGCCCCTTCACGCTGAGTCAGGGCCGGGAAGGCCAGGCCCACCCAGGGATGGGCTGTCTACGGCTCCTCTGTCCGCCCCAGCCCTCGCTGCCCTGATAGGGTGAGGCTGTGTCCCGGAGCCTGACCCAGTTCCGCCTGCCCCCGGCCTCTTCACTGGAGAGGATCAGGGTCAGGGTGCCTGGCCCACAGAAGCATGTCCAGCTCCACGCGGACACACGGGCCCTTGGTGCCCCCTCTAGAACTCCACGGTCCTGGCCTCCCCCAGGACCAGGCGAGGCCAGGCCCACTGCAGAGCTGCGTGTGTACACACCAACACACACATGCATGTGTAACACACCCACACACATTCACACAGATACACACACCCTCCCGCACATATACATATACACACACGTAACACACCCACTCACACACCCACACACATTCACACAGATACAGACACCCTCCCACACATATATACACACACGTGTGTAACACACCCACTCACACACCCACACATTCACACAGATACACACACCCTCCCACACATACACATACACACACACAACACACATATTCGCACAGATACATATACCTACATTACATATACACATGTACACACATACACACGTACACACATATGCACAAGCAACACTCACAGGTGCACACGCTCAGTGAGCTCTCCCGGTGCTGTTGTTCACTAAAGGTTTGGGAAGGAGAAGTCTGGGTGGCAGCAAGGAAGGGACCTTAAACTGCGACACGATTTCTCCGAGGTCCTTGAGAACAGAACAGTCAGCAGGACAGGGGAGCCCTTCAGGGCCCAGGCAGCCGAGGCGATGGTCACTCATCTGTCTTTTCGGAAGCGCTCTCTGCCTCTACCTGGACACGAGGAATCCATCCTTTCCTTCTTCGTGACCCACACGGAGCCAAGGAGGGGTCTCCCTGAGTTGGTCCCCTGTAGCTGGGCCAAAGGTCCCTCCAGACCACATGACCCTTATGTTGGGAGTGGAGAATCATCGGGGCGGGGAGAGCCTGAGACTGCGCTGCTGCTGGCATTGCTGTGCTATGTGACGCCAGCCCCGGGCCCTCCCGGGTCTGCAGGCTCCAGCCTCTTGCGTGGAGACCACACTCTGCTTGTCCTGCCACGGCGGGTGGGAGGCCACTGGCCTTTGTCTTTGCTCCCAGAGCCCAGCTGGTAACACCCTTGACTTGCTCTTGGAGCCCACGTTTGCACTTTAGTGTTGAGTGATGCCAAACGCTCCTCCAGGCGCGCGGTCTCTGAAGGCCTGTCTGGAGCCCCCATCCTCCCCCATCTGCCCTGCGACCCCCCTCTGCACCCTGGCGCCCAGGTGAACACACGGCCCCCACACGCAGCCTCAGACACTGCCCTGGCCTCCTCCCCACCGCCCTCCTGCCACACCCCTGGTGGCAGGCCCCTCTGTGACCTCGGGCGGCCGGTCCCCCGGCTGGGATTCCTCCTCTGCAGAGCAGGGGCGCAGTGTCCTCCGCGGCAGTCCAGCTTCTGGCCAAGGCCCCCTGGAGTGGATTTCCAAAGCGAAATTGCCCTCCTCCTCCCCTGCCCTCCACTGGCCTCACCCTCTCCTCCGATTTTTTTTTTTTTTTTGAGACGGAGTCTCGCTCTGTCGCCCAGGCTGGAGTGCAGTGGTGTGATCTCGGCTCACTGCAAGCTCCGCCTCCCGGGTTCACGCCATTCTCCTGCCTCAGCCTCCCAAGCAGCTGGGACTACAGGCGCCCGCCACCGCGCCCGGCTAATTTTTTGTATTTTTAGTAGAGACAGGCTTTCACCGTGTTAGCCAGGATGGTCTCGATCTCCTGACCTCGTGATCCGCCCGCCTCGGCCTCCCGAGGTGCTGGGATTACAGGCGTGAGCCACCGCGCCCGGCTGCCTCCTCCGATTTTCATCTGCTTTCACTTGGGGATCATGGTCTAAATTTTCACTTCTTGATTTTTAAAAAAATTGTGGTAAAGCTCATCTAACATAACATAAAATGCACCGTCTCAGCCGTCTTCAAGCGCACAGTTCGGTGGCATGGAGCACATTCGCACTGATGTGCAGCCATCACCGCCATCGTCCGCAGAACTTTCCATCTTCCCAAGCTGAATCTCTGTCCCCATGAAACGCTGACTCCTGCCCCCGGCACCCCCACTCTTCTTCCTGTCTCCAGGGGTCTGAGAACTCTAGGGGCCGCATACACGGGGTCCTGCAGCGCCTGTCCCTCTGTGCCCGGCATTAGGTCCTCAAGGTGTGCCAGTGGTGGAGCAGGCACGGGGTTTCCTTCCTGCTGAGGCTGAACGATTCAGAATCTGTTCTAACTCTTCTTCCTCTGTCATTTTTCTGGACCTTGAATGGCAGAACCGCACCCCCTGGAAGGGCCCCCAGCACCCCTATGCCTCCCCATCCCCATGCAGGCGACTGGTTCTTCCCCCAGGCTCCAGGGCTGTGAAACCAGCGCAGAGCTCCTGCTCCCAGGCTGTGTGCGTGGCCAAGAGTAACTGGGAAGCAACCGGAGCCGCACGGGTCACCCACTCGCTGCACTGGGCCGTGCAGGGATCGCCGTGTCCTAGGGGCAAGGCCTTGGCCCCACTCACAGGTGCATGGACGGTCCCCAGGACCTTTCCCTCTTCCTTCACCTGGAGGGGCTTTGGGCCACTGTGCTCACTTCCAGCCACCTGGGGGTGGGCCCCAGCCCCCCACCCAGCCCCCGCAATCCTCCCAGCGCCCCCAGTCCTCTCCCCTCCCCCGAGTCTCCATGCAGCCTTGAGGCCCTGCCCTCCCGGCCCAGGTGAGCACAGTCTGTGCTGTTCCTTCCCAGAACACATTTGCATGGTGCCCTGGGCACCAAAGCCCTGGGGAAGGCAGATGACTCCAGGAGGGGCTGGTGGTGCTGTTTCCAGCCACGGAAGTGTCAGATGCGGCCCCAGATGAGGCAGCGTCAGGGACAGAGGCAGCCCTGGCTTGAAAAGCTGAGCTGCAGAGTGTGCACCCCCCCACCCCCAAACACACACACATGCTTGTCCTGGGCCTGCCTCCTGACGCACCAGGCAAGCCTGACTGCCCCGCCTGACTCACTCCCTTCCCCTGGGGCCTCCACCTGGCTCCTGCCTTCCCACACACAGGCCCACACTGTGCTTGAGCCCCTTCCTCGGTCATTCCTGGGTACCCCCATGCCTCCTGGGCAGGGCTGGAGCAGACAGGTGCCTCCACCCAACCCCAGCCCCTGAGAAACGTCTCCCAGTCCCCTGGAGAAAACCCTCCTGACAGACCCAGCCCGCCCTCTGATCCCTCCTCTGCCCCAAGAGGCTCTCGTCATTCAGTCATTTACATGTGAGTGCGAACGAGCTGACCTTGCCATCTTGCTGAGACAGAGCCGCCTGTTCAGGGAAAGGCAGGTCCCCGGAGCAGGGAGGGAGGAGCTGGCATTTCCAGGAGAACCAGTCTGGGTGGGGCTCTGGGTGGAGGCCTCAGATCTTCCAGAGAAGCCCCAGGAGGTGACGGGCAGAGTGACAGGGATGGACGGGGCTGCCACGGGACGCCCCTGCTCCTTATGACTCTTGACTCTGCCAGGGTCTGGCTTTTTCCAGGGCTTTGCAAGCAGCAGCAGAGGCTACTCTCACTCTTGTCCCCGTGCCCCTGTGGATGGCAGTCGTGGTGAGGGGACCCCAGCCAGTGCTTCTCTGAGATGTTTGTGTGAACTGAGGGAAGTCGGCTCTGTCCTGCCCCAGGCCAGCACTGACCACTCCTGGGCCTTGCTTCCAAATGTCTCCCCCAGTCCACTGCCTAACAAAAAGCTCCTCTGTAATCCAGCTCCACAGTGGAAGCCCAGTGGATCCTCTGGCTGGGAGGTGACTCTCCCTGGGCCTCTGGTATTTCTGTGCAGTTCTGACCAGAGCCTTTGTTTCAGGTTGTCTTTTCAGGGATGCTTGTACAGCAGACAGCCTTGGAAGAAAGAGAGAGGGTCTCACTCAGGAGCTCAGGACAGGTATGCTTACTGCCTGTTATAAAAGATTCGGGTTCTCTAACAACAGGGTCATCTCCTGAAATGCACACTGCTGCTTGCAGGGGTACCTCACCCTCTTCACATCCCCCCACGGGAGCTGGGGCTCAGGAGCCATGGTGCACGGACATGCTGGCCCTGACTCTGCGCTACTGGGGGGTGATAAAGACCTTTGTATCTGACCCAGGAGTCTCGTGTCCTCTGCCTGCATTCATGAAACTGTGGGTGGCTACCTTGTTCATTCGCAAGGACCTGTGAAAGGAAAATAAATCTTGGGACCGCAAAGTCACTAAGCCAAAGGGAAAAGTCACACTGGGAACTGTCAGGCGAACCTGCTCCCATTTTATTCCCAAATAAGACAGCTACAGAGATTAAAAAAACAAAAAAGGCACACACCTCCCTCACAATTTGTGCACAAGGAAATTCCCTGTGGGGCTCAAGATCTTTACCCTAGAGCAGTTGTGTGGGATTTCACCCTGGCAATGTCAGTGGACAGCTTACCTTCACAGGTGCAGATGAAGGACAGAACTCAAAGCCATCCCTCTGCTTCCCTGAGACAAACACATATCTGACTGCTTCCTCTGCCTTATTGTCTCACTGAGCCAGACTAAGGCACAGGTGGCCCTTCCCCTACCCGCTCTCACATGTGGATTGTGTATTCAGTGAAAGGCTGATCAGAGACTCATAGAATGCAACCATCTGTTGCTTATCAACATTAACTGGAACCCCCTGCTTCGAGTTGTCCCAAGCTGTCCTGCCTTTCTAGACCAAACCAACGTACATCTTACATATGTATATATTTTAATATTTATTTATTTATTTTGAGTTGGAGTCTTGCTCTGTTGCCCAGGCTGGAGTGCAGTGGTGCGATCTTGGCTCACTACAACCTCCACCTCCCAGGTTCAAGCGATTCTCCTGCCTCAGCCTCCCAAATAACTGGGATTACAGGCACCTGCTGCCGCACCTAGCTGATTTTTGCATTTTTAGTAGAGACTGGGTTTCTCCATGTTGGCCAGGTTGGTCTGGAACTCTTGACCCCAGGTGATCTGCCCACCTCGGCCTTCCAAAGTGCTGGGATTACAGGCTTGAGCCCCTGCACCCGGCCATCGTACGTGTGTTGATGATGTGTCTTGTCTCCCTGAAATGTATGAGAAGAAGCTGCGCCCTGACTACTTTGGGCGTGTGTCATCAGGACCTCCTGAGGCCGTGTCACAGGCACACCTCAACCTGGGCAAAATATGCTTTCTAAATCGATTGAGACTTGTCTCAGGTACTTTTGGGTTCACGGACCGCAAAAACTCAGGCCTTTCCCAAGACTCGACCCCCTTGGGGTGCGCCATGTTCTCCCGTGGGTTTTCTCTTTAGCATGTGGGCATGTACAGGAGGGCCTCACACACACTTCATTCCAAGGTGCCAGTGAGTTATTGCCTCCTGAGCCGGCTGGACAAGAGCTGAGTGCTGGGTGTCTTTCTGGGGAAAGGGTCAGGGGTTCCAGAAGAGGACATGGAGGCCAGGGCACCAAGGAGACAGCTTCTGCCTCACGGTCTCGCTGACGGTCAGTGGACCCCACCCCGCGGCCCTTCACCAAGACAAAAAGGAGAACTGGCCGGGCATGGGGGCTCACGCCTGTAATCCCAGCACTTTGGGAGGCCGAGGCAGGCAGATCATTTGAGGGTCAGGAGTTTGAGACCAGCCTGGCCAACATGGTGAAACCCCATTTCTACTTAAAATACAAAAATTAGCTGGGCGTGGTGGTGGGCGCCTGTAATCCCAGCTACTCGGGAGGCTGAGGCAGGAGAATCGCTTGAACCCAGGAGGTTGAGTTTGCAGTGAGGCGAGATGGTGCCACTGCACTCCAGCCTGGGCAACAGAGCAAGACTCCGTCTCAAAGCAAACATACAAACAAAGGAGGAGAATGGCTCCTGCTGGACAAGCCTCTTGGGCTCCAGTAGGGAGGACGCTGTGGTTCGGAGCCCTGAGGTGGGCACAGCCCCTGGTGCCAGCCTTGCCTACAGGGGTGAGCACCACGGTACTGGACGTTACCCTGGAGCCCATACGCCGTTTTCTAGTGCTTGAGTGTTTGCTACAAGCTGTCTATCCTTGGAAATGCTGCTAAAACTTGATGTCCTCATTAAGCACAACTTCTTAGATCTCCATAATGGTGAATAAACAGCTGATAAATGCTGGAAATATTTTAAGAAAGATAAAGGCAATCCAGGGGCTCATGGCCAGATCTGTTTTATATACTGTTTATTATTTTTATTTTATTTTTGTTATCTATAAGAAACCTGTACATATACAGATCTGTTTTAAATAACACTGAACCACAGATTTATTATGAAATCTTTTTTGTAAACAGAAAAGCCCCGAAAAGTTTAGTATGATTCTATCACAGAAAATGATTGACTCTTATCATGATGTCATGACTCTTTCATGACTTAAAAACATGAAAAGAATATGTTATAGGACAAATACAGACTAACGTATGATTGTGAGAATTTCTGATAATTCCCGGGAATTCTGATTTCTCCTTCCCCAATCCTGAGGGTGGAGCCGTGAGGAATCTGGGCTGACTGCAGGGTCCCGCCTGCCAGGAGCAAGAACAGCTCCTTCCCGAGGCCCGGTCATCACTGTTTCCTGCTGATCACCCGAAAGTGAACACCCAAAGCATGCAAGGAACACCTTTTGTTCCCAACAGGCCTGGAAAGAGCCCTGCCCGGCCTGCTGGGGAGGCGAGCTGTTCCTGCAACAACTTGTAAGCAAAGCGTCTCAGTAAAACAAAAGGTCACTTCATCTAGCTTCCCGTGTGGACAGCTACATCTTTGTTTGGTTCTTTTGTTTGTTTGGTTGATTGGTTTTGAGATAGGGTCTTGCTGTGTTGCCCAGGCTGGAATGCAGTGGTGTGATCAGAGCTCACTGTAGCCTCCAACTCCTGGGCTCAAGTGATCCTCCCACCTCAGCTTCCCGAGTTAGCCGGGGCCACAGGCACATGCCACCAAGCCCAGCTAATTTTTATAATTTTTAGTAGAGATGGGAGTCTCACTACATTGCCCAGGCTGGTCTCAAATTCCTGGCCTCAAGCAATCCTCCCACCTCGCTGGGCCTCCCGAAGTGCTGGGATTACAGGCAGGAGCCACCACACCAGGCCTGTAGCTGCATCTTTGAAGAACAAGCATTCCTGCCTTTCATCAGCCCCTGCCTCGAGCCCTGCCTTGGTGGGACCTGCAGGGAACCCCCGCCCAGAGACACCAGCCTGCAGAGCTGCACACCAGGAGTCTCCAGGTGTTTTGCACCAGACACTCCTTTTATTTATTTATTTATTTATTTATTTAAGACAGAGTTTTGCTCTTGTCACCCAGGCTGGAGTGCAGTGGCACAATCTCAGCTCACTGCAACTTCCACCTCCCGGGTTCAAGTGATTCTCCTGCCTCAGCCTCCTGAGTAGCTGGGACTACAGGCGCCTGCCAGCATACCCGGCTAGTTTTTTGTATTTTTAATAGAGACATGGTTTCACCATGTTGACCAGGCTGGTTTCTTTTTTTTAATTTTCATTTTTTGAGACAAACTTTTGCTCTTTCGCCCAGGCTGGAGTGCAATGGTGAGATCTTGGCTCACTGCAAGCTCCACCCCCAGGGTTCAAGTGATTCACCTGCCTCAGCCTCCTGAGTAGCTAGGACTACAGGAATGTGCCACCACGCCAGGCTAATTTTTGTATCTTCAGTAGAGACGGGGTTTCACCATGTTCACCGGCTGGTCTCGAACTCCTGACCTCAGGTGATCTACCCGCCTTGGCTTCCCAAAGTGCTGGGATTACAGGTGTGAGCCACCGTGCCCAGCCCAGACACCCCTTTTAATAACAATGCTTGCTTCTACACCGTGTGTGCAAAACCTCAGCCATGGCAAGGTTCTAACAAAGCACAGTGACTCCAAAATGTCCGCAGTACTGCCCCCAAATTGGGAATTAATGTGCTAATAAAAACCCTAATTTATATTAAAAATCTGTACTATGGTCAGGCCATATAGTAAATATTGATTAAAGAGGTCTCTGGGCTGGGAGGTGCTGGGTGCACAGTTTGTCTGGTCTCTGCCGTTTGCGTGAATGCACACAGACACGGACGAGCCCCACAAGCGGCTCGTCACCATGGGCCTCACCGGTCTCACCAGCTCGGCTGCTCTCCACGATGCTTTCCTGCAGAACTTCCTTCCTAGCCTTTCCCAGGAAGTAGATATAATTTTCTGAACCGAGAAAAATCAATGGAGAAATTGGTAAAACAGGAACAAGGAGTATAATTGTGCGAGAATTAGAACATAACAACTGCCGGCCATGGTGGCTCACAGTGTAATTCCAGCACTTGGAGAGGCTGAGGTGGGAGGACTGTTTCAGCCCAGGAGTTCAAGACCAGCCCTGGCAACACAGCAAGACCCTGTCTCTACAAAGATTTCTAAAGATTAGCCAAGCGTGGCAGAGTGTGGCAGAGTGTGGCAGAGTGGCTATGACCTGCCTGTAATCCCAGCTACTCAGGAGGCCGAGGTGGGAGGATCCCTTGAGCCAACAAGTTCGAGGCTGCAATGAGCTGTGATTGCACCATTGCACTCCAGCCTGGGTGACAGAGTGAGACCCTGTCTCAAAGAAAAAAAAACCCTGTAACAACTAGCACAACATATATTGCTGTTGGAGTACTCCAGGGTGTCCAGTCAGGAGCTGGAGCAGGAAACGAGGCATGTGAGGTCAACATTTTGGGGTGGGAAGAGATGCTGCAGCAATCGGCCAGCCTGGCTCCAGGCTGTTGTCGGGGTGTATGTGTGCGATCCTGTGTCTGGTGCTAACGATGAGACCAAGTGCCATTGGCACCAGGGAGCCTGCATGCCTCCTGTAATGTCAGCACCAGGGACTCCTCACACCTCCTACACTGTCCTCACCCTGTGTTCGAGGCTGCCTGCTCGGAGCCCTCAGGTGGACGCTTCCAGCCCCTGGTGCCAGCCTTGCCTGTGGGAGTGAGCACCGCGGTACTGGACGTTACCCCAAAGCCTGTACGCCGTTTTCTAGTGCTCGAGTGTTTGCTACAGGCTACCTATCCTTGGAAATGCTACTAAAACTTAATGTCCTTATTAAGCAAAACTTCTCAGATCTCCATAATGGTGAATAAAGAGCTTGATAAACATCGGAAGTATTTTAAGAAAGATAAAGGCAATCCAGTGGCTCATAGCCAGATCTGTTTTATTTATTTATTATTTTATTTAATTTATTTTAATTTTAATTTTTTTTTTTGAGATGGAGTCTTGCTCTGTCACCCAGGCTGGAGTGCAGTGGCTCCATCTCAACTCACTGCAACCTCCGCCTCCCAGGTTCAAGCAATTCTCCTGCCTCAGCCTCCTGAGTAGCTGGGATTACAGGCACATGCCACCACGCCTTGCTAATTTTTGTATTTTTAGTAGAGATGGGGTTTCACCATGTTGGCCAGGCTGGTCTCCAACTCCCGACCTCAGGTGATCCACCTGCCTCCACCTCCAAAAGTGCTGGGATTACAGGCATGAGCCACCGCGCCCAGCCTCCAGATCTGTTTTAAATCACACTGAACCACGCATTTATTATTAAATCTTCTTAAAATAGAAAAGCCCCGAAAAGTTTAGTATGATTCTATCACAGAAAATGATTGACTCTTATCATGATGGTCAGTCAATATTACATAAAAACATGAAAATAACATGTTATAGGGCGAATACAGACTAACATATGATTGTAAGAATTTCTGATAATTCCCAGGAATTCTGATTTCTCCTTCCCCAATCCTGAGGGTGGAGCCGTGAGGAATCTGGGCTGACTGCAGGGTCCCGCCTGCTGGGAGTAACCACGGCTCCTTCCCGAGGCCCGGTCATCACTGTTTCCTGCTGATCACCCACCCCCCCCCCCGCCCCGCCCCGGCTGTATTAGCCTCCTTGTTCATTCAACAAACATTTATTGCTGCTCGACAATGTCTGCTGCTGGGTGAGGCCCTGACGTGCAGAGTGGGTGAGACTCGGGCCCTGCCTTCCAGG
Organism: Pan paniscus; assembly: GCF_029289425.2. Lineage (NCBI taxonomy): Eukaryota > Metazoa > Chordata > Mammalia > Primates > Hominidae > Pan > Pan paniscus. The sequence goes on along the minus strand of NC_073255.2, from coordinate 193,726,354 downwards.
TGGGCACGCAGGTGGGGCTGACAGGTGGGTACCGACAGCCGAGTGGACGGGGTCAGGCGGGTTATCCGCCGTGGCCCGTGCAGCCCGGGGAACGCACCGAGGAAATCAGCCTTAAAGACGGGGAGGGGGTTCCCTGAGCGTGGGGTGGGGCAGGGATGAGGCCAGAGGGGAGACTCGTGCCTGGGGGAGGGTGTGCCTGGCATCGGTTCACAAACAGCCTCCGTGTGGCCAGGCCACCTCCCTGTGGGCCGCGTCCAGGCAGCACCAAAGAAGCTGCAGAAAATATTGAGACAGTTCCATTAGGTCACAGAGCCTGAGGCCCAGGCCGGGCTGCAGACCTGATTCACCAGGGGCAGGTGCCATGAGGAACCTTCAGGATGAGCAGCCGCCAGTCCCCTGGCCCAGCCCTAGCCCTAGCCCTGCAAATGCCAGGTGGTCAGCCTCTCCAGGTGAGTGGGATCCTCGGGGTCCTCCCAGCAGGGCTGCCACAGCTTTGACCCAGATTCACCATCACAAATCCTCACAACAAACCTCCCATCTCCATGTCACAGAGGGGAAACTGAGGCACAGGAAGGGCTGAGGACAGCATGCCCAAGATCAGGGAGTGATGAGCCGGGGTCTCCTGGTTCCCAGCGGTGGGTTTCTGCCATTCCTCCCTGAACCCTCATGCTGTGGGGGACCTGGGCCACCCAGCCCTGTGGCCAGAGGCTGATAGTCAGATCTTTGGCCTTCAGTGCCCGCAGAGGGGCCCGTCGGTTCCTGACTGCAGCTCACCTCTCCAGCCTCCCCGGAGGGGCCACACCCCTCGACGGTGCCACAGATCGAGGCCCAGCTAGGAATGTTCTAGAACCCACACGGCTTTTTGGTCCCCGCCTTTGTCCCCACCCTGGCCTCCCCTCCTGCATCCGAGATCCACAGAAGGCTGGACCTTTTGCTTTTTTTGAGGCTGCCTCTGGTGCCTCGGGCAGGAGTGGGTGGAGGGAGCGGTTTCAATCCCTTCCTGTTCTTCTCTGCCTCCCGCATGTTCCCAAGGCACACCACACTCAGGACCCGGAGGACTCTGCTGCCTGAGGAGCCGGCAGGACCCCTTGGTGCCCACAGCCTGGGCTGCCCGAGGGCCGCGTGAGCAGGTGAGGCAGAGGCTGCCGAGGAGGTTGGGGCCCGGAGCCGCTGGCAGGTGAGCCAACCCCGGCCTGCACCTCTGAACCATCTGCCCTCTGTCTCTGCAGTTCCTCAGAGGCTGGATGAGGCTGCATGACGCACTACCACACCGGCTTTTTTTTTTTTTTTTTTTTTTTGAGTCTCACTCTGTGGCCCAGGCTGGAGTGCTGTGGTGCAATCTCGGCTCACTGCAACCTCCACCTCCTGGGTTGAAGTGGTTCTCCTGCCTCAGCCTCCTGAGTAGCTGGGAATACAGGTGCGCACCACCACGCCCGGCTAATTTTTTACATTTTTAGTAGAGATGGGGTTTCACCATGTCAGCCAGGCTGGTCTTGAACTCCTGACCTCATGATCTGCCTGCCACGACCTCCCAAAGTGAGCCACCACGCCTGGCCCAATTTTTTTATTTTTGTGGAGACAGGGTCTCGCTGTGCTGTCCAGGCTGGTCTTGAACTTGAGGCCCCAGGCCATCCTCCGGCCTTGGTCTCCTAACGTACTGGGATTAGAGGCGTGAGCACCTGACCCCTGGTGTTTTTGTGTGCCGGCCTTTTCTCGGGGGTCAGGCCTAAGTCCTTCGGGACAAGAGCGGGTTCTCTTCATCAGCACAGAGCTGAGCGCGGAGTCGGCACCCACCAAGGGCACAATGGGCACTCACCCTGTGCCCTGCAGCACCTGGACACCGACCCCCCGCCCGGCAGAAGTGCCCCCCACAAATCCCGGGTCCACGGGCAGGGCTCCTCTGCAGCTGATCGCCAGCAGGGTGACCCCATGCAGAGCCTCTCTGGAGCACTGCCTCTCCCCGTCAGTCCCCAACTCCGCCTCAGGAGACTGTGCCTTCCTCCCTCCTGCCTGCCCGGCCGGGCCTCACCCAGCTGAGACTGCAGAGAAACCCCTGCCTGGCCTGGGCAGCCTTGAGGGACAGGGCTATGCTAAAACCTGCAGAGCTGGACCCCCAGCTCCCGTCCTCCCATCAGGGGGAGCAGCTCCTCCCTCCGGGGTCCGGAGCTTCACCCCAGTGACAGCAAGCATCACGTCCTCCTGACCAAGGCCTTGGCCTTACACCCTGGGAGCGTCCCCCAGCTCTGGCTGCCACCACCTCTGCCTGTGCCAGGCACCTGGAGTGGTCACAGTGCTGTCACTGAAGGACTGGGCACGCCGGAACACCTTCCCGGGCGGCTCCCCCTTTCTGGAAGGGACACTCCTGGCTGAAGGTGTCCATGACCAGGCCCTGTGCTCATGGTACCAAGGAGGCCACGGAGACAGAAGAGGGCCCACCTCAGCCCCCGCCGGGTGTGCACCTGTCGGGGAGGTGGGGCGAGCTGAGGACCTGCTCGGCTCCTTCCTGAGGACACCCCCGAGGACCCTCGTGCATCTCTCATCGTCAGGGCGCTTTCCCGACAGCCTCCATGGCCGGCAGCTCCTTTCTCAGCCAAGCTGGAAGCATGCAGGGCGGAACCTTCTGGTACCCTGTGCCCCCTGCGGTCAGCGCTCCGAAGTCCTTGTCGGGTGGGACTGGACGGCGGCGGCCGTTCCCAGGTCAGGGCAGGAGTGGGGGCGGGGCGGGGGGCCTGGAGCAGCCGGCGTGGGGGCGGCACCCACGGGCGTCCTCTGCCATCCGCGCGGCACCGTCCAGCGCAGGCCTCCCCTCCCTCCTCCGACCTCCCCTCCCTCCTCCGACCTCCCCTCCCTCCTCCGACCTCCCCTCCCTCCTCCGACCTCCCCTCCCTCCTCCGACCTCCCCTCCCTCCTCCGACCTCCCCTCCCTCCTCCGACCTCCCCTCCCTCCTCCGACCTCCGGCCCCCGGTGGGGACCCCCGAGAACTCTCAGGACCGCGGCTCTGGAGGGCCCGGAGGGCTGCGGGCTGGAGCGGGCGGGGAGGAGCCTTGGCTGCGGGAGCCCCGGTCCTCCCTCCGCGGACCCGTTTTCTAGGAGAGCGGCCGCCAGGCCCCCAGGGTGGCCGAGTCCGAAGCGTCCTTTGCGCGGTTCCAAGTCTCTGGAACGTGGCGGGGCCGGGCGTGGCTCTCCTTCCTTCCTGGGAGCGGCGCGGGGCCGCCTCTCGGCTCGATCCCTGGCCCCGGGGCCGTCCCAGGCCCTCCCGAATCACCTCCTGGCCTCCGAGCCCTGGGTCCCGGGTCTCCTGCAGGCCTCGGGCGCCCCCCAGCCCAGCGCGGGAAATGCAAATCCCGACCCCGCACCCACAACCCCTCCCGCGGCCCTGGAGTCCCCAGAGGCTCTCCTGGGACTTCCGCCTGGAGCCCAGCCCGCGCCTCCCAGGCCCCCCTCCCGTGTCCCCGGGCCGCGCCCCTCAGGCCTGTCCGTTCAGCCCGTCCCGGAAGCCCGGGCCCCGCGGGGATTTGCGCGTTCTCAAGTGTTTACTGGGCGAATGGACGAATACGGAAATGAAGTGGGCCTCGTGCTGGGTTCGGTGCCGGCGCGGGTGACCCAGGTATACAGCCAGCGCATACTGTCCGTGTGTCCGAGGGGTCAGGCCCTGGGAGGATCCGAGCCCAGGGTCCCACGGAGGAAACTCGCCCACAGCAGCCAGCCCCGTGGCTCAGCCTCACTCCCAGCACGTGGGGAGGTTGAGGCAGGAGGATGGCTCAAGGCCAGTTCAACACCAGTCTGGGCAACACAGCCAGACCCCGTCTCTACAAAAAAAGAAAAGAGAACAGCCCAGGTCAGCTGCTGCTGGACCAGTGGGGCTCCGTGGCATCACCGAGGAAGCAGAGGGCAGGCTCACAGGCGAGGGGGTGGGGCGATGCAGACCCAGCCAAGGCCTACTGCACCCCAGGAGCGGGACCAGGGGAGGAGGGTCCCCGAGCCCCTGAGGGGCTTTGCTCCAGCGATGCTGACATTGAACTTTGGCCTCCAGAACTGGGACACAGTGTGTTTCTGTGTTGTCGGCCTCCAGAGCCCAGCCTTGGCTACTAGCATCTCTCAAACACGTGTCGAAAAACCAGACCCTCCTTCCGCTCTACAGATCTCCTGAGCTCAATGGGTCCTCCTGCCTTGGCCTCCCAAAGTGTTGAGATTGCAGGCGTGAGCCACTGTGCCCAGCTGCAATCTCCATTCTAAAGGAACAGGAGCTTCCACCCACACGAGGGTTCCCTGCTTCCCCTGGAGGGGGGGCAGGCATCTGAGTTGGAGGGGAGCTGACAGCGTCAAGATGGGCCCAGGCTGCCCATCTGGGGGTGGCCTGGCTGTGGGGCTAGGGTGGTGGCCCTGGTGTGGCGCCCACCTGTGGGCCTGTCTGTCTGGGACAGAGCCTCTGACATCCCTGCAGGTCCCTTGCACTGTCTGAGGGTGCGCCCCCACCCTAGGCTCTGCCCTTCCCTGAATGAGACTCCAGGCACCCACCTGAGGGTGAGCAGCTTCCCCAGGTCACCTAAGCCAGTGACAGCCGTCATTCAAGGGTCCCCTAAGGCAAGTGTTTTGTCCTTGTCTCCTGTCCCCAAAGGCTCCTGCACACTGGAAGCCCATGGCAGCTCAAGGGGTGACCTGGGGAGGGGGACACCATCGCCCCTCACCCTTTCAGGAGTAAATCAAGTCCCCATCCCCCCGTGAAAAGCAATTCCAGGCCCCTAGAAACCTCCTTGAAAAGAAGTCACTTCGGCTCGGTATGGTGGCTCACACCTGTCATCCCAGCACTTTGGGAGGCCAAGGCGGGCAGATCACTTGAGGTCAGGAGTTCAAGACCAGCCTGGGCAACATGGTGAAACCCCGTCTCTACAAAAAATGCAAAAATTAGCTGGGCATGGTGACACGAACCTGTCATCCCAGCTGTTCGGGGGGCGGAGACGGGAACATCGCTTGAGTCCAGGAGAGGGAGGTTGCAGTGAGCCCAGATCGCACCACTGCACTCCAGACTGGGCAACAGAGGGAGACCCTGTGTCAAAAAATAAGACAAAATAAAAATAAAGGAGGTCACTTAACACATTCCTTGGGGGGCCACCAAGCGCTGGGCAGAGCGAAAGTCCAGCGGTCTCGCTGCTCTGTATGTGGCAACCTGCACTCAACACTCATCACTAGAAAATGAAATGAAAAAACTCAGACATACAGCACAGATGCCCAGATCTTCTGATATTAGATTCAACAGACATGGAATTACTGAGCATGACAGACGCTCACTTTCCATTCTGTGCAGACGATGGCACAGATGGGCAGCTGGCCAAGGACTGCCCCCAGCAGCCCGGCAAGGGGAGGGGAGAGGAGACACAGCCTCTTCCTCAATGTGTGTGCCTTCCGGGGATCCAGGGCCCAGAGCCGGCCATGAATGGCTGCAGGAGGTGGGGGGTGGGCAGCGCCTGCGAAGGAGCCCACACCCGGGGGAAGGACAGGCACCGGGGGGACACACGGGAACCGGGGGGACACACGGGAGCCTGGCTGGAGGAACGGGAGTGCCAGTGTGGGGAGACGCAGAAAGGAGTCGCTCAGAAACTGAGGCCATTAGGACCATCCAAAGTCAACAGACTCTGCCCGGTTCTCCCCTGCTTGCCTCAGAGGCTGAGGCCCCAGACTGAACAGGGGATGGTCTCCCCAGTAGACAGGGGTGATTCCTGCAGTGGGTGATGCTGCCCCGTTAGACAAATGGTCCCCCCAGTAGACGGGGGATAGCCCTGAAGCAGGGAGTGGATGGCCCCACACTGCTACAGCGAAACAGTCCCCCCAGTAGACAGGGGACCCACCCGGCAGACAGGGGAGGCTCCCTCCAGGGGGACTTCTCTCCTGTGAGTTTTCAGTGTTGACTTCATTGTATCCAGGAAGCAATGACCACATTCTGAGTGAATTTATCAGGCACTTCCTGCCTCATCAGTCCTTGTTGTGACCAGCCTTCCTTTCGTGGTGTCTTAGGTGGCTGTCTTAGTAATGTTGGGACTCTGAAGATGGATCAAGGTGTCTTTCCTCCTTGAATGATAGTCCAAGATGTTGGATGGGTCTTAGGTGAGGAGCTGGCTGGGTGTCAGGGCACAGGGTGGTAAGGGTGGCTGGGAGTCCTGGCCTTGCCCTTGTCACCCCATTTAGGAGCCTCAGCGAGACCAGGCGGGGGCAATAGAGAGGGGGCAGGAGGTCTTGGACCTGGGCCTGTCTGTTCATCCCTTACTTGGTGCACAACATCTGCTGGGGCCCCTCACATCTGTGGGGTCTGGATGTGAACATAATGTGTGAACCTTACCTGGCCGCGGGCACCACAGTCTGAGCTGCAGGTGACAGCCCCAGATGCGGCGGATCAGGAAACAGGTCCCACACTGGGGTCCCAGCTGGGCAGGTGGAGAACCGGCTCCCTCTGCCTGCCGCACAGTGGCCAGGGCCTGTGCTCACACACACATCATTGCTGCACGGGGACTGTGCAAGGACGCCTACTGCTGCAGAACAGGAAACTGCCCCCCAAATCTGCAGACCCTGGCAAGGCCCCTTACGGCCACCACGGTCACCCCCGGAGAGAGGAGAGGGGCCTCGGTGGCAGCACAGGCCCACCAGGGTGTCCCTAGGGCTGGGGTCTCTGGTCCCAGGGGCCCCTGAGTAGGGGAGGGGGGCGAGGGTGCTGCAGGGAGGGGAGGCCCCTGCAGATCCAAGTGGGCCCCACCTCAAAGGAAGGGATCCTTCGACTGGGGGTCCTGGGGGTCCTGGGGGAAGATAAAGACCGCCCCAGCCCCATTCTTTCTAAACTGGAAGCCTCAGCAAAGGTAAGAATGAAATAAGGTAAATACACCCCCAAATTAGAAAATTTCAAGCTTCTTCAAATGGGTTTGACAGAATTTCCAACTCCAGTCTTTCCTCTGAACTAGGCAGTGTTCCCCAAAAATGTAACTCGGCCTGCTGGTGACCAGAAGCCTAACCAACTGGTGACATCAACAGTGGTTAGCACATGGTTTCTATGCCCCGTGTCATATGCTGTATTCTTACAATACAGTGGGCTAGAGGAGGAAGGGCAGGCGGAAGGCGAGGTGAGAGGCTGGCACACTCAATAGAGGGCAGCTTTCATGGAAAACCACCCACGTAGCTGGGCGCGGTGGCTCACGCCTGTAATCCCAGCACTTTGCGAGGCCGAGACGGGTGGATCACAAGGTCAGGAGATCGAGACTATCCTGGCTAACACGGTGAAACCCCGTCTCTACTAAAAATACAAAAAAATTAGCCAGGTGTGGTGGCGGGCGCCTGCAGTCCCAGCTACTTGGGAGGCTGAGGCAGGAGAATTGCTTGAACCCAGGAAGCAGAGGTTGCAGTGATCCAAGATTGCACCACCGCACTCCAGCCTGGGCAACAAGAGGGAAACTCCATCTCAAAAACTTTAACATTTCTCTTAAAAGGTTAGCTTTATATTGCTATTTTATTAGCCACTTCCTGATGAGGAGACACAAGCAGTGCAAGCCTGTTGACTCTGGTTGTGGGGGCAGGCACCCGGGTGAAGATCACCTTCCAGAGCGCCGGGCGCCCTTCCACACGCAGTACCCACTCCTGACCACCAGATAGAGCCCATGCACTGCCCAGGACCACGAAGCCGACCCGGAGTCTGGAGCAGGCCAGGCAGGCACTTGCTGGACACGTGGGCAGCTGCCCGCAGTGGGACCACCAGAAAGGCGGTGCCTGGGCGGCCTGCACCGGGCGCCCCCTCCTACCCTGAGCTAGGGCCGGCTGGCAGCCGCAGGGAGGCTCTCGTGAGAAAAATGGGGGTCCAAGAATTGAGGGTAGGAACCATACAGGGGCTAACTTGAAATTTACCTTAGTTAGCAAGACCATTCTCCATAGATGCAGCAAATCCATGCACTCAACAAGTATTTACTGAGCACCTGCTGTGTGCAAGGCGTTATTCTACATGCTTGGTAAACAGCAGTTTACTAAATTCCCACCCTCCATGAAACTTACATGGTGGGGCAGAAAGGAAGTAATAGGTGAGTGAAGTACATGGTGTATTAGACGAAAATCAGCACTCTAGAGAAAGATACCAATAAGAGAGGATGGATGTGCTGAGGTCAGGGGGCTGTGTTTTAAATAGGGTGTGTGTGGCAGGGGAGGTGCCACTGGGCAATAAACTGCTGTACAACACGAGATCAGCCATGCGCCACAGCACAGCACACATCCCAGGGCCCCAAGCTGGGGAGGGGCGCGGTCTGATGGCACCAGGGGCGAATGACAGGGTCTCAGCTCTCCCTGAGCTGGGGACACACTGGAAGGTCTTGCCCAGAGAATGTCATGAACTGACTTGAGGTCAGGGTCACTTTGGCAGTGGGCAGGGACTGAGGACGGAGGACACTTTGCTGCAATTCTAAGCCAATGGCTTGGGACAGGGAGGGGCAGAGAAAGCGGCAGGAAGGCCTCAGGTGTTGTTGGGAGGGTCTGTGATGCAGTGGTAGGTGTTGAGTGGGAGAAGGCCAGGCTGACCTGAGGAGGGCCAGGTGCCTAGGGACAGCCCACGTGTCGGGAACATAGAACACAGTCCGGACTGGAGTCTCACGTCTGGCTCCGGGCTGCAATTAGCCTCTAGAACCCATCATTAGCTTATAACTGAGGGCCTTATTTTATGTTCAAAATACTGAGCTGAAGATCTCTTGACACCAGTTTTACGGTTCAGATAGGAGCTCCCAGCACCAGCCTCATCTTCCCTGACCCCCGAGTGGGCAAAAGCAAACGTAGAGGCTCGAAGGGCTGTGCGCCAGGCTATAGCCGAGCAGTCGGCAGCTGTGCCACAGACCATCCTCCATGGAGCCTGGATGGCACGTACAGCTGGAGGTTCCGGCCCAGGTGCTGCGGGTATCAGGACTCCCCGGAGCACCAGAAATGAACTCCAGGCAAATCAGCTGGAATGCCCTGCAACTCCCAACCTAGAAGTTTTTAACATTGAAAGGATTTTTTGAGACTGTCTAATTGTTTTCCAGAAATCACCTGGGAAGGATTATCCAGGACACTATAAAAAATACAGACTGCTAAGCCCCCACCCCTAGAGACACAATGGCCTTCAGGAAGGGCTGGGAACACTGATCTCATACACCGCTCGTTTTACTGAGTCAAAGGAAAGGCTTGTTCGAGTCTGCGTGGGCAACAGCCAAGTACAACCAGAACACGTTTCAAAATCCCCAAGGGTCTACCTACCACACTTAAATAAACACAGCCAGAATGGGGCTGCCCAAAGAAACAGGCCACGTCCTGACTCCAGGACACGTGTACATACACGGCCTTATTTGGAAAAAGTCTTTGCAGATGTAATTGAGGATCTTGAGATGGAGTCATCCTGGATTACGGGGGTGTCTATAGGAAAAAGGCAGGACACTGGAGACAGGGGGAGAAGACACCAGATACCAGAAGCTGGAGGAGACAAAGGGTTCCTCCCTGAGGCTGTGAGGCCTCCTGATCCCTGGAGGAGAGAAATGCTGCTGCTTTAAGCCACCTGATTTGTGGTAATTTGCTACAGCAGCCACAGGGAGCTGATGACCATGAACACGATACCATTTTAGGAAAGACTACCCCCCTCACACTTGAATGAGCTCTAACAGCTCTGGTCCTGTCAAGTCTGTGGTTCTGTGGATGCAAGCACGACAGCATCCATTCAGTCATCACCTCAAACTCATCAGTCCATCGGCGCCATCCCATTACCTAGCACGGTGCGTACGTGGAGTGACGCTGGCCAGTTCACATGCGGGTCCTGAGCTGTGAAGGCGTGGAGCACCCATCGTGGAGGCGGACTTCTGTCTGCAATCCTGGCAGTTCAAGGAGACGCATGGACCTTGTGCTATCCACAAATCTAAGAAACACTGCCAGCAATTGAATTCTTTGGGTGACTCAGTATGTGAACACCCTCCACGATAAATTCAAGACTGACAATAGGCTGCTTCCATGACATAAGATCACCTTAATGAGCACAACAGGTGTGCCTTTCTTTATTCTGGATCGTGCAGAAAGAAAAACCCAGTGACTTCTGCCGTATTTGCCTCTCTAGGCAGCCCCAGTTGGCTGGCTATGGTTCCCTCCTGTGACACCCTTCGAGCCTCTACGTTTGCTTTTGCCCACTCCAGGGTCAGGGAAGACGAGGCTGGTGGTGGGAGCTCCTATCTGAATGGTAAAATTGGTGTCAAGAGTCTTCAGCTCAGTATTTTGAACATAAATAAGGCCCTCAGTTATAAGCTAATGACGGACACTGCCTCCTGTCAACATTTAGAAGTGCGCAATCGATGAATCCAAACCACAGCAATCCATCTCAGTAATCAGAACGTAAACCATCCTCTTAAAGCAAAAGTGGGGCCGGGCGCGGTGGCTCATGCCTGTAATCCCAGCTACTCGGGAGGCTGAGGCAGGACGATCGCTTGAACCCGGGAGGCGGAGCTTGCAGTGAGCCCAGATAGTACTACTGCACTCTGGCCAGGGCAAATGAGCGAGACTGTCTCAAAAAAAGAAAAAGAAAGAAAAATGCACATAAAAAGAGAACAGCATTTAAAGAGATTACCGTTTTCTGCCTACCTCTGCAGAAGAAAAAGTAGTAGTAACGTTGCCTTTATACAGCAATATTTTTATTGTTAAGACCTTGGCCAAAACTATTGTAACCTTGTAGGCTGTTAGGGCAGACTTTTGAAGATGTGATGTTTGCAACCTGTGACACCAACCGCCTAGGGAGACAAATTAAAACGTGGTTTACAGTATGTGAAAGTCAAAAGCCTGTCTACAATGCTCATGGCATCTCCAGAATGCTCCTGTGAAACCCAAGCCTCTAGACTGTCCCTGTTTCACAGCTAAATCAGTCGAGGCACAAAGCACTTGGGCTCAAGAACTTACCCTCAGAATTTTCTGGAAGCAGAGACCTTTGTGTAGTCAGTGCCTTTTCCCACCTGGACATGCTGGTCACCAGTCTCTTCAGGTCACCAACTTTGACCACCATCCAAGCACCAGGAAAAGCCCTCTGGGTTGATCCCAGCATGCCACAGTGTAGCACTCCAGCATTCAGCCCGTGTTTGAGAAGTCTAGGTAATTTCTCATTAGAAAAACCTCCAGGTGAACCTGCTGTTCTGTGAGGGATGCACAGGGTGGCTGCGTCACTTCCTAGACTACCCTGCTAGTTGTGATGCTTGCTGACCCGGAGCAGGTGGATCTGAAAGAGCTGAGCATGCCCTGAATTTCTATTCGAGTTACCATGTGCCTTTGGCTGTTTATTTCTTTCAAGTATGAGAAAGCTTACATATTCAATTATTTCAGGTTCACCACTCACCTCCTCAGGAAGTTCCTGGAAGGAGTCATTAACCCCACCACAGCCTTTCCCGTGCTCCCAGTTCCACCACTGGAGGCCTGCGTGTCAATGGCACGGATACATAGAGTGTAGACTGCAGGCTCACGATGGGCAGGGATGCAGTATCTGGTTTCCCACGCTCCGCAAAAGCACACACCATCCTGTAAACCACTGCAATCGATAAAGCTGCCTTAACGAGCTCAGGATACCAAAACAAAGATCTCTCTGCAGATAACACCTCATGAGAAGTATCTGCAATAACCCCAAGTCAACATTTAGGTTTGTGTACAAAATTACCAGAAAGCAGAAAGTAGGACAGAACGTAGAAAAGGGCAAACAAAACAAAGAACAAAGAATCTTCCTCCAGAAATTTTTCAAGAACTAATGCCAGACCCAATGGGAGACTCGGGAAGCCAACACCCGTGGCTGGTCAGATAGGAGCACACCGGCCGCCGGCCTGGGAGCCACGCTCGGCCCACCCCTGATGACAGGCATCCTCCCGAGGACCTCTGATTCTCAGTGAGTGTAGGCCATCTTACTATACTCCATTAGCTGGTGACATGCAAACACCTGTGATAAAACTAGTAACATTCAGAAGCTGTGCTAATCACAATGATTTGGGGTAGGACTCCAACACAATCTTGGGAAAAAAAACATTTAATGTAAATGTTTAGCCATTAGAACATACAAATAAATAAATAAGCTCAGAATAGCTGAGAAAAAAACCACAAATAAGTGAATTGTCAATTTCTCTTCAGTCTCAGATATGCTATTTCCAAAATACTGCTAATAAAATATACAAATTAACTAATAAGATATAGAACATTCAACATAAAACCTAAAATAAAAAAGACCAACCCTAATTATTTTATTTCTGTATATCAAGACTACAAATAGCATTTAAACGCTTAATTTATTATTCAAATTAAGAAATTATACATTTTGTTTTGATAATGTTCATTGTCTTAAAAGTGTCATTCAGCTTTCCCACTTTAAAAGTATATTGCTAATTATGGTCAATTAACTATGACAGCCCACAGAGCCTCCAGTGACAGTAAAATACTAGACATAGAAGAGATAAATGAGGATTTAGATCCCCTCCCCCCAGCATCAGCAAAGGGTCACTCTGCTCCCACAGCTGACGCTTTGAAACGCTTTCTGTTTGTAGAGACTAAAATCACCCAGCAACAGGTCAGGCCCTGATAAAGTGCCTACTGCAAGAACTACCGACACTCCTCTTCCCTGGATGTGCACCAGGGACTGTCCCGTCTTCGAGTCAGAGCAGCACCAGGAAGCAGAGGGTGCCAAGCATGGCGAGTCACCCCCAAATATCCAGGAAGACAAGTGGGCGCAGCCCAGGGGAAAGGAGGGCGAGCGGATGATGGGAGACCGGCACGGCTAGCATCGGGACAAAGATGCAGCCGCCACTTTGGTTCAAACAACTTTAATGACACCACAGTGTCTGTCCTCCCCCAAGTAACTGGGTATAGTGGGTGACAGATGTTGCAGTAGCTTGGCAGACCCTCCTCCTCCACCTCCCCTGAAAGCTCTCCAGGCACAAAGTGGAGATAGAAATAGGACAATGAATGAAGTCTCCACCTCACATCCACAGACGGTATCTCCAAACCATCATGAGGCAGGCCACGGTATACTGAAAACAAGCATGCTAGTCCCATTTGGGGAAATGGCTTAAAAAGCACAAATAAAATATTACCATCATCATCTCTTTTCCAAACCTAACCACTTTGGGAAAGGCAGCAGAAAAAAAAAATGCCTTCAGTTTTAATAATGAGGCTTGTAAACAATCCAACCACATAAGCAGCAGCGGCCCCATGGCGTCTCAGCCTCAGACCCTGTATCTCTGCCGCCTGCGCAGCCCTGTCTGAACCCTGGAGCGGCGCTGCCTGCTCAGGAGGGCTCTGATCTCACCAGCAAAGCCAAAGCTTCATCTTTGGTTAATTTCACTGAGATGCCACTAGTGTAAAAACTGTGCTCTTCTTGGCAATATTACTAAAGTAGCCACATGGCACATAACGTGTTATTTGAAAAGCAATGTCCATCTAAATAAGTGACCACACCGTAATAAAAATCATTTAAAAAAGGAAGGGAGGGAGGAATGGCAGAATGAAAGAAGGAGCTTAGGAGAGCCTCAGGCGTGCAGTGTGAGTATCCTCGTGGGTCTGGGGAGGCGCTGCTGACGAAGGAAGCACTGGTTCTCTGTAGGGGTCGGACCCCAGCATCAGCTTCAGCTCAGCTCAAAGCCAGCGGCACATTCAATCGCATAGAGAAGTTTACTTCGCAAAAGTGTCTCGTCATAGAACTCGGGGAGCTTCAGCAGGTTCATGCAGGTGCTGGCTGTGGGGAGCCGCTCAAGGTCGGAGCCTCCGTTGTGAATACAAAATGCGGGATACAACTCCTGAAAAACAGCATGTGTGCAAGATGTCACTGTAACAAGCATGGCATTACATGAGTTTTAATACAAAGTACACAAAATGTGCCTGCTCCAATCAGTAAAAAGTTACCATTGCAGTCACATTTTCCCGAAACCACATTTGCTTTGTTGTTGTTGTTGTTGTTTGTTTTGAGATGGAGTCTTGCTCTGTCGCCCAGGCTGGAGGGCAATGGCGCCATCTCAGCTCACTGCAACCTCTACCTCCCAGGTTCAAGCGATTCTCCTGCCTCAGTCTCCCAAGTAGCTGGGATTACAGGTGCCTGCCACCATGCCTGGCTAATTTTTGGATTTTTCCTAGATAAGGGGTTTCACCACGTTGGCCAGGATGGTCTTGAACTCCTGACTTTGTGATCTGCCCACCTCTGCCTCCCAAAGTGCTGGGATTACAGGCGTGAGCCACCGTGCCCGGCCCACATTTGCTTTTTTAAAAAATTACATTGATGGCTTAGTTCTAACTTACATAAAAGATTATGCTTCAGGCATAAAAAGGGATAAATAACATTCCAGGCCAGGCGCATAGCTCACACCTGTAGTCCCAGCACTTTGGGAGGCCTAGCTGGGGGATGGCTTGAGCTTAGGAGTTCGAGACCAGCCTGGGCAACATAACGAGACCTCATTTCCACTAAAAATAAAAATCAAAACAATTAGCCAGGTGTGGTGGTCTGCCCCTATATTCCCAGCTACTTGGGAGGCTGAGGTGAAAAGATGTCTTGAGCCCAGGAGGTCGAGGTTAGTGAGGTATGATCACACCACTGCACTCCAGCCTGGGCAACACACAGCGAGACCCTGTCTATAAAAAATTTTTAAAAAGGATCAAGATTTATTCTATCTTTCCTGTACAAGCTATTACTCGGGTTAACCACATCATTGGTGAGAAGAAACAAAGCTGTTTTTAAATAGAAAATTCCAGCTAATAAATGATACAATTACGTAATTAGAACACGGCTGTTTTAGAAGCACATTAAACAATGGATCTAGGCAGTGATAAGTGACCACTAAAATCAAGAGGAATTCTGACGCAGAGATCGATCCCAGCGTTGTGGGGAGATGACTCACGAGAAGTGGATCTCCATGACGATTAAGGGAATGGGAAGCATACGACATTATGTGACGTTATTGCCAAAAGAAGAAAAATTCAAATTTAGAATCTGATGAGACCTCTATCAGTTTTCAAGAGATACAAATAAGCAACCCAGTTACCCTATTATTTTTATTTATTTTTTTGAGATGGAGTCTTGCTCTGTCGCCCAGGCTGGAGTGCAGTGGTGCAATCTCGGCTTACTGCAACATCTGCCTCCCGGGTTCACGCCATTCTCCTGCCTCAGCCTCCCGCATAGCTTGGACTACAGGCTCCCGCCACCACGCCCGGCTAATTTTTTGTATTTTTAGTAGAGACGGGGTTTCACCATATTAGCCAGGATGATCTCGATCTCCTGACCTCGTGATCCACCCGCCTCAGCCTCCCAAAGTGCTGGGATTACAGGCGTGAGCCACCGTGCCCGGCCCCAGTTCCCCTATTCATTAAATTACAAGACAAAATTGAGGGAGGTAGAACATCTATAGACCAAATGCATGATGAAAAGTGGCTTGCTTGTGCCAGAATTTAAATAATTGTTAACAAAAAAGAAAGATGATCAGGGAAATTTGAATACTGTTTTTCAGATGTGTTCACGACGTTCTGGTATTTAAAGGTACAGTGTGAAAATTCTCATCCCTGTATCACAGATACCCAGTTCCCATTCCCACTGGCAACCAACGCTTCAGCGTCTTAAGTGCTCCCAGAGATGAAATGCACGCATGAGAAAATGTTCTCCCTCCTTTCGTTTTAAAATTGAGACCGTGAGCACATGAGACACAGTATTCCGTGCCTTGCTTTTCTCATCTGATAATGGGTCTCGGTCATCTTGCCCTATCAATGGTGAGGCTGTATGGTGTTCCATGGACACGCGTGGCACGATGTGTTGGTGGGCACTTCTCTCAGCTTTTTACAAAAAATGATGCAATGAATACGTACTCAGTTTCCACAATTGTGCAGATGTATCTGTAGGCAAAGACTGTGTTAGGGATTGCTCAACGCAGACTCAATGCATGAGACCTATGGCATGTCGGTCCTCTGACGGCCACGAAGAACCGGTGACTCCACCTTCCTCGTATACACAAACACCATTAGCTACTTGCCTCACATTTGAGATACGTGATTTATGTGTTCTCTTCCAACAGGAAGACAATAAGGCACAGATCGCCCTCAGTCTGCTCACTGTCGCAGCCTGTGCACATTTAGTATCTGGCACGGATTTCAGAGACCTAGCTAGGTCAGCCCTTCCCTGCACACGTGTACACGAAACTCTCTGAGAGGTGGGCCTGGCAGCAGGAGCAGGGGCTTCACCCACATTCACAACTCCTGGGACTGTACTCTAAGAAATGATTAGAGATGCACATGATAATTTATGCACAAGAGGTTCACAGCATCACAACGAAGGAAGAGCTGTAAACAACAGAAAGTAAACTGGTAAATCACATGATGGGACACTACAAGTCCATTAAAAATATCTCAAAGAATAACACGAGGAAAAATGATCCTGATGTAATGTTGAGTGAAAAAGGTAGCCTAGAAAACTGAACACAAGATACAGCTAAAATTATATTTAAAAATTACGTGACCAGGAGCAGTGGCTCATGACTGTAATCCCAGCATTTTGGGAGGCCACAACGGGTGGATCACCTGAGGTCAGGATTTCTGAGACCAGCCTGACCAACATGGCGAAACCCCATCTCTACTAAAAATAAAAAATTAGCCGGCTGTAGTGGTGCATGCCTGTAATAATTCCAATTACTCGGGAGGCTGAGGCAGGAGGCAGAGGTTGCAGGCTGCAGTGAGACGAGATCACGCATTGCACTCCAGCCTGGGCAATAAGAGTGAAACTCTGTCTTAAAAATATATATTTTTGTGTGTGTGTAACAGGCTGAGCATGTTGGCTCACACCTGTAATACCAGGTGTGTGTGTGTGTAACAGGCCGAGCATGTTGGCTCACACCTGTAGTACCAGGTGTGTGTGTAACAGGCCGAGCATGTTGGCTCACACCTGTAGTACCAGGTGTGTGTGTGTGTGTAACAGGCCGAGCATGTTGGCTCACACCTGTAGTACCAGGTGTGTGTGTGTGTGTGTGTGTAACAGGCCGAGCATGTTGGCTCACACCTGTAATACCAGGTGTGTGTGTGTAACAGGCCGAGCATGTTGGCTCACACCTGTAATACCAGGTGTGTGTGTGTAACAGGCCAAGCATGTTGGCTCACACCTGTAGTACCAGGTGTGTGTGTGTGTGTAACAGGCCGAGCATGTTGGCTCACACCTGTAATACCAGGTGTGTGTGTGTGTGTGTGTAACAGGCCGAGCATGTTGGCGCACCCCTGTAATACCAGGTGTGTGTCTCTGTGCATAACAGGCTGAACATGTTGGCTCACACCTGTAATATCAGGTGTGTGTGTGTGCACATAACAGGCCGAGCATGTTGGCTCACACCTGTAATACCAGGTGTGTGTGTGTAACAGGCCGAGGATGTTGGCTCACACCTGTAATACCAGGTGTGTGTGTGTAACAGGCCAAGCATGTTGGCTCACACCTGTAGTACCAGGTGTGTGTGTGTGTGTAACAGGCCGAGCATGTTGGCTCACACCTGTAATACCAGGTGTGTGTGTGTGTGTGTAACAGGCCGAGCATGTTGGCGCACCCCTGTAATACCAGGTGTGTGTCTCTGTGCATAACAGGCTGAACATGTTGGCTCACACCTGTAATATCAGGTGTGTGTGTGTGCACATAACAGGCCGAGCATGTTGGCTCACACCTGTAATACCAGGTGTGTGTGTGTGTAACAGGCCGAGCATGTTGGCTCACACCTGTAGTACCAGTGCTTTGGGAGGCTGGCGTGGGAGATCACTCAAGGCCAGGAGTTTCTGACAGCCTGGGCAACAGAGCAAGACCCTACCTCTACCAAAAACAGAAAAAATTATGCATATCTACATTAACACACACTCATGTATGTAGATAAAACACACACTAATTAAAGGAAGGAAACATAAAAAAAAATGGTTAGAATGGGAGGAAATATAGGTTTCTTATACTTAATCACAATTTCCAATTTTCCATTACTTTTACTGAAAGGTAAAAAAAAAATAAAAAAAAATCCAATACAAAAAAAGTGCTTTCTGTGCCAACAGCGCTCCCACAAAGTGAATGTTCCTAATACTTGCTAGACTTTTTTTTTTTTTTTTGAGTTGGCGTCTTGCTCTCTCAACAAGGCTGGTGTACAATGGCACAATCTCGGCTCACTGCAACCTCTGCCTCCCAGGTTCAAGCAATTCTCTTGCCTCAACCTCCCGAGTAGCTGGGACTATATGTGCCTATCATCACACCTAGCTAATTTTTGTATTTTTAGTAGAGATGGGGTTTCGCCATGTTGGCCAGGCTGGTCGAGAACTCCTGAACTCAGGTGATCCGCCCGCCTCAGCCTCCCAAAGTGCGTGAGCCACCACACCCGGCCCCCGTTCGACTTTCTGTAAGTGTGGCAAGCCCACAAAGCGACATGGCACAAAAGGGCACGGATTCTCTGTATGCCCGGGAAGGTGGCGTTAGGACAGGCGCCCGGGGAAGGTGGCGTTACAACAGGTGCCTGGGAAGGTGGCGTTAGGACAGGTGCCCGGGGAAGGTGGTGTTAGGACACGAAGCAGAGCTGCTACGGTGGGCAGACTAAGCTGATTTTCTGGGAAAAGGCTAGAACTATGAAGAAGCTTGTGCTGAGGCTTGAGTGCGTTGAGCATAGGTGCAGATGTAAGAGAATGCTGGATATAAAGAGATGTGAGCATTCTGAACTGGGAGGACAGAAAAGGAGGAAGGGCCAAGACATCCAATTCTAAGTGTCATCTTCTGTTTTATTATGAAGACAATACAATCTTGAGTTTATGTTCAAAAAAATTTAAAAAATAGAAAAGGTAATTACCTTCTAACCATTGTAGTCAAATGTGAATCAAACTAGAGCAATGTCCCATTCTGCAGGAACCTTTGGAAGCACTGAAGCTGTCACAAAGCACAACAGGCACCCAACTGGCCACACCCACATTTCAGTTGGATTTTGTTTCAATTATATGTTGAGTTTAGCATATAATTTATGTTAAGGGTAAAACTAGTAAGAGCACAGCCCACAAAATGCTATGAAGAGGATGGGCGCGGTGGCTCATGCCTGTAATCCCAGCACTTTGGGAGGCTGAGGTGGGTGGATCACCAGAGGTCAGGAGTTCGAGACCAGCCTGGCCAACATGGTGAAATCCTGCCTCTACTAAAAATGCAAAAAAATTAGCTGGGGGTGGTGGTAGGTGCCTGTAATCCCACCTACTCGGGAGGCTGTGGCAGGAGAATCACTTGAACCCAGGAGGCAGAGGTTGCAGTGAGCTGAGATGGGCCATTGTACTCCAGCCTGGGCAACAGGAGCGAAACTCTATCTCAAAAAAAAAAAAAAAAAAAAAAGCCTATGAAGAGACTTACATGATTCTTATTACTGATCTTTGTAGGTCTCTTTACTGTTAAATGTAAACTTCATTAAAAAATATATATGTGGCATATAATATGTGCTAAAATCCATTGTCTTTTTTTTCTAATTATAGTTTATTTGCTCCTTTAAATCTCTCATAAAAATGTTAGAATGAGAACCAAAGGAGAACCAGAAATAACATTTATTACACTTATTATTCAGCATTCTGAGTACATGAGGGCAATAATTTTCACAAATGCTTGAATATACTAAAAAGGAAGCATTGCATTTTTGAAACAGAAAAGGATCTCTGAATGAAGGGGTCAGTGACTGCTGGCAAAGTCACTGGATAAATGAAAAGCTTAAAATATATTTTGCAATTAAATGCCACATTTTAGTGTTTCTTTCATAACGCTAATTGAATTTCCTACTTGGAGACTTAAAAGTAAAAAAATGAAGTTCTTCACTGAAATCTGAGTCAAGGGCACCATTTTGTGCATAATTAAATACAGTACAACGGGAATTTGCATTAATTCAGAGTGAGAAAAATCATTAATTTATTATGTGGCCTGATGGTAACTTAACAATTTTCTACAGCACTTTAATGATTTTTTGTCTGTAACAATCACATTTATTAAACATATTAAACTTTAATTAGCTTTAGCAGATGTTATTCTTCTCCAATAATCTGGCACTAAGGAGTTTCATAACTTTAAAATTATGCCTGCCTGCCTTTGCTATTTATAGTACTTCAACTGAAAGACATTCTCTTCCTTTAAGTCTACATTAATTCTGCAGCCCTGGCAAATCCAGGCATACTAAGCTAACCGGAAAGCCTAAATATTAAGATGATTTTTCCAAACTGGATGTCTAACATATAACAACTTCAAAAACACTTATCATGGAAAAATCAATTAAATTTCACATATGTTAGAACATTGAGAAAAATTAAAAAACAGGAAGACCGTCTCATGGATGCTCAAAGTGTTTTCCACGGTATAACTCAATTATGATTGTGCGGGGTCTTGACTGGGGTAGGATTTTCCCTTTTAGTCTATTTGGGATTTTTTTTTTTTTTTTTTTTTCAGACAGAGTTTTGCTCTTGTCGCCCAGGCTGGAGTGCAATGGTGCAATCTTGGTTCACTGCAACCTCCACCTTCCGGGTTCAAGCCATTCTCCTGCCTCAGCCTCCCAAGTAGCTGGGACTACAGGCATGCACCACCATGCCCGGCTGATTTTTTTTTTGTATTTAGTAGAGACGGGGTTTCATCATGTTGGTCAGGTTCGTCTTGAACTCCTGGCCTCAGGGGATCCACCCGCCTTGGCCTCCCAAAGTGCTGGGATTACAGGTGTGAGCCACCGCACCTGGCCAGTCTATTTGGGATTTTAAAAGCTCATGTAAATCCCTCTACTTCTGTTCCCCTAAACCTACGACGCTCATGCAGCACAAGTGGCCATGCACGAACCCGGAGGCATCACGGAGGTGGAGAAGGCTCTCGCACTCCTAGGCACACGTTATTGCTGGCTCTTTAGTTGGCTGTCAGAATGTCTAGAACCTACGTCTGGCAGGACTTCTAATTTTTATTGCTACTCACATGATTAGCATTATCTAATTAGCCAGGAGCTGACAAAAGTCTCTGCATCTTCCAGTGTTTTGATGGGAGCAGGTCCCCCAAACTTCCTTTTATGAAACTAGATGAGATGCATAATTTTCTTATCTCTAGCTTTGGAACAAGCCAGTTTTGAAACAAAGATACTAGAAGCCTTGTCTATCATAATAAATGTTAATGACAAAATTACCAAATGGCATTAAAATCTTTACCGATAAAAAGTCGTCTGCACGCCTCACCTGCAGTCCTCCTGCTCTTTAGTCCCCAGCACAGCAAGCCCTCCAGACTCTGCCACCACACAGGCAGCACCCAGCTTTCCCTGCGCTCGAGAGATTCTCCTATCTGGTCACATGGGTCATGCTTCAAACTCTGAAGGGGACCCATCTATTTCTTCACACGCAAACCTGGACGTGCCACTAAACCCTTCTGGGTCACTCCGTTTAGGTGTGTTGCTTGTAGGCGGCAGCGTTTTCCTGGCCCTGTCTCAAAGTCTTTTTCTTTTAATAGGTCAGTTTCTCCGCACTCTCTGTTTTAACATTCAGGCTTCTCTCATTTTATGCCTTCTATTTTACGATTCTGAATGTTACTTCCCACCCCCACCCCCCATATCTGGTAAATAGAGTTGGTTCTGTTTGTCTTGTTTTGTTTGCATGGTTATTTTTTCTCTCCAACAATTTGGAAGATTATCATTTCTACTAATATCATTGAGTGATGGTATTCACTAACACGTTTAAGTTTATACGTCTTTATTATTCATTACTTCTAGAACATAACGGCGTCGATGATTGACCTATTTGAAACAAACTCACTGCACTTAGGCCTCACTTCTTTCCACCTCTCTACTGGGTCCCAACTCCAGTTCTGAGGGCACTTACTGAGATGCTGTGTTAGTTTATAGTCAATTTTTAAGAACAGCTTAATTGAGGTGTACTTGACTTACTATAAGATTATCCCTTTAAATGTACAATCCAATGATTTTAGCAAATTTACAGAGTTCCGCAGCGACCCCCACAATCCGGTTTTGGGTCGCTCCACTTCTCCGAAGCTCCCGCTGCCACCTCCAGCCCTGTGCAGCCCCTGACCCGCTCTGTGTCTCTAAATGTGCCTTTCAAAGGACAGTTTATCCGAGTGGAATTACATATAATAATACGTAGTCTTGTGTCTTGCTTCGTTCACTTAGCACAGTGTTTTCAATGTTCATACACAGTGTAGTAGATATCATTTATTCCTTTTAAATTCTAAATATCTCTTAATCTATAGTATTTACTAGCAGTTCATGTACTGTGAATTATTTCGTTTTTGGCCATTATGAAGGCTTGCTCTGAACATTCATAAACACACTGTGTGAAAATATGTTGCCATCTGTACACTCCCAACGGTGGGGCTGCGACATCACATTGACGAACATTCTCAAGATAACTTGCCTGCACCCCTTGAAAATGGGGGTACAGAAGAAAGGAAACTAAAGAGCATGCCAATTAAATGCAACGTGTGGTCCTGGATCAGATTCTATGAAGGACATGAAGGGACAACCGGCCTAACACCTGAAGAGCTGGTCACAACGTGACTGCGGGGTTCCGCTCCCACTGAGCGCTGACTCAGGTCTGAGTGGGGCCTGAAAATGTTCATTTTTAACATGTGCTCAAGTGATGCTGCAGCTGCTGGTCCCAGGACCACACTGTGCAGCCAGTGGATTCGATAAGGTTTAAGTGCCGTATGTCAGAGTTCAATTTCCTGACTTGCAATAATTTAATTGTGGCCTTTTAAAAACTGTCTCTGTTCTTAGGAAGTATGTGCTGAGATATTTAGGGAAGACCTCATGTCTTCAACCTATTCTCAAATGACTCAGGAAAGAAATGCATGAAAAGAATGATAAAGTAAATGTAGCAAAATGTTAACAATTGGTCAGTGCGGGTTTAGAAGTTATTTGGTCAATTCTCACAACTTTTCTATACATTTAAAATAGTTTCAAAGTAAAAAGTTAAAGAATAGCTTCACTCAGAAATATAAAAAAATACTTGGGGGGCTGGGCATGATGGCTCATACCCGTAATCCCAGCACTTTGTGAGGCTGAGGTGGGCGGATCACCTGAGGTCAGGAGTTTGAGACCAGCCTGGCCAACATGGTGAAACCCCGTCTCTACTAAAAATACAAAAATTAGCTGGGCATGGAGGCGCACGCCTGTAATCACAGCTATTCAGGAGGCTGAGGCAGGAAAATTGCTTGACCCTGTGAGGCAGAGGTTGCAGTGAGCGGAGATCACGCCATTGCCCTCTGCACTCCAGCCTGGGCGACAGAGTAAAACTCCGTCTCAAAAACAAAGAAACAAACAAAACAGCAACAACAACAACAAAGCAAAAAACCTTAACATTACTTTTTCCCCCTTGAGACAGGATCTCGCTACTACATTGCCCAGGTTGGTCTTAAACTCCTGGGCTCAACTAATCCTCCTACCTCAGCCTCAAGAGTAGCTGGGACTATATGAGTGTGCAGGAACTCTTTCTGGTTGAAGGTTATTTGAAGGTGAATGCCAGCTGGGCATGCTGTGGTGGCTCACACCTGTCATCCCAGCACCTTGGGAGGCTGAAGTGAAAGGGTTTCTTGGGCCCAGGAGTTGGAGGCCAGCCTGGGGAATACAGTGAAACCCTTCTCTACAAAAAATCAAAATATCAGCCAGGCATGGTGGTACATGCCTGTAGTCCCAGCTACTTGGGAGGCTGAGGTGGGCAGATTGCTTCAGCCTGGGTGGCTGCGGCTGCAGTGAGCCGTGATCACACCACTGCACTCCAGCCTGGGTGATACAGCGAGTGCTCATCTTACTTAAAAAAAAAAAAGAAAAAAGGAAAAAAGAAAGTGAATGCCTATGAAGTTTCATAAGCACAAGTCACATACAGTACTTATCTAATTATATATTATTCTATAATATATATACCACTGTGTGCATTTTTAAATGTTAATATGGCTTTATTTTAATTTACAGTGAATACAGGAATTATGATTAGACGTTCCTGAGGCAATTTTTTTTTTTTTTTTTTTTTTTGGAGACAGGGTCTCACTCTGTCACCCAGGCTGGAGTGCAGTGCAGTGGTGCAATCTCGGCTCACTGCAACCTCCACCTCCTGGGTTCAAGCAATTCTCGTGCCTCAGCCTCCCAAGTAACTGGGATTACAGGCACAGGGAACCATGCCTGGCTCATTTTTCTGTATTTTTAGCAAAGACAGGGTTTCATCATGTTGACCAGGCTGGTCTCGAACTCCTGACTTCAAATGATCCATCTGCCTGAGGCAATTTTAATTGCTAAAAATAAGCCAAATTACGTAAGATCAACATTAATTTCCAGAAGTGGTAAAATAAGGCTCAGTAGCATATACACTCCATCAACATCTCTACGTTGTACCCGCTTCAGTTCAGTAGCAAAAAGCCCAAGATGTGTTACAGATTTATGAGACTCATTATTAATATTGCAAATAGTCCCTCCAAATGTAGGGTTTGTTCACAGGCAATCATAACCACAATGTGTAACTATCATATGAATAGGTTATTGTGAACAAACAAAAAAAGCAACCCCAAATAAAACTAGCACCAAAATATATACATCATAACCAGTACTTAATTAAAAATCTAGCTGAAGATAAAAACAAAAGTGTATGTAAAAGGACTTCATTTAACCCTACTGAATGTTCTGCTGCCTTTCTTATGAAGTGGTCTTTAAAGCAAATGTCATGAAAGTTGTGTACCTTAAACCCCAAGAGAGGGGGTCGAGAGCAGCTTGTTACAAACTTCAGCAGTTTGCGCTTTTCTTCATCAGTGAACCCTTCCACAACTCTCCAGAAGACCTTAATAACAGGATGGTCTGCAGAATAGCCTCCTATGGCAAAATGAACACATGCTTTATGAAATGCAAAGCACACCCACCCTTCAGGACCCACAGGGATTGGTCCAGACCCCCACGGAAACTAAAGTCCATGGATCCTCAAGTCCCTTCTCTAAAACGGCGTGGCATGTGTGTATCACCTGTGTACGTGCTGTGCACTTCCATGATCTCTAGAGCACTGGTACAATCCCATCTCATGCCGAGGCTGTGTAAATGGCTGTGACACTATATTGCTTAGCACACATTCAGTGCAGACACAACCATTGCTTTTTCCTCAAATATTTAAAATCTGCAATTGGTTGAAGCCATGGATGTGGACAGAACCCACAGATATGAAGGACCGATTGTAAATGCAAAAGCGGAATTCTCTGCCACCCCCCGCCCCCGCCCCACCCACCGCCAATTATGTGGAGGCGATGGGTAAAGTACAAGAAGGGGAGAGCAACTTAAGGAGGGTCAAAGCAGGGCCAGGCACAGTGGCTCACACCTGTAATCCCAGCACTTTGGGAGGCCCGGGCTGGCGGATCACTTGAGGTCGGGAGTTCGAGAGCAGCCTGGCCAACATGGTGAAACCCTGTCTCTACCAAATGTACAAAAATTTGCCGGATGTTGTGGCGCGCACCCGTAATCTCAGCTTCTTGGGAGGCTGAGGTGGGAGAATCACTTGAACCCAGAAGGCAGAGGCTGCAGTGAGCTGAGATTGCATCACTGCACTCCAGCCTGGGTGACAGGGTGAGATTCGCCCTCAAAATAAATAAATAAATACATAAAAAGCTAGAATAAGGATCACCCTGTAACTATAAAGATGAATGCGGGCACCAAGAGCTACTGCAGAGGAGCCTTATTTGAAGAACCGTGCTGCAGTTCAAAGCCACCGCTGAGCAGACGGCAGAGAAGGGGCTTGCACGTGGCCACAGATCTAACATGACAGACAATGGGTGTCTAGTACTAACACAGCTGGGTGTTTTCCCAGCATGATTTGGTGTCTAAATTAATTTTATCATCTTTCCTTCTAACTTATTATCATTCTGATATTAATACCATGGCTAACAACCAATCTCACTATATGATGAGACCACTATTCTAAAATGTAATGTCTGCCACTTACAGCTTTTAATCTAGTAAAGTGCTCCCTAAACCTAAAATAATTGCTGTATATTGTTCCCTCATTGTTAATATACTACAGAAATAACACCAATAAAATGTCTTAAGTGCATTAATTGGCACCAAAATGAATATAATATTTTAAACCTATTTACTGGCATAGCTGAGATTATTAAAGGTGCAAGCCCTCAGTGCAGATGAGTAATGAAAACAACCGAAGACAATCTCTTGGCAAAGGAAAGGTCAGACTGATTTCATTTCCTTAAACTTATGACCCGATCATGGGGACAACGTGACCTTAGGCATTATTTGCTTTTACATAAAGATTAGACTTCAGATGTAGGGCAATACAAACTACAGATAAGAGATACATACGCATGGATACACACAGGTATATGTAAAAATGATTTTTTGTAAATTTAGAGTTTTGCAACCATCAGCACAATCCAGTTTTAGAACATTTCCATTTCCTCAAAAAGCTCTCACTTGCACCCAGTAGACAGCTGGTGGGTATGTGGGGTTATCTCATTTGGATTTAAGTGGCATTTTTCTATAATGACTAATGGTGCTGAACATCGTTATCGTGTGCTTATTTGCTTACTGGCCATTTATCTATCTTCTTATGTTAAACATCTGTTTTTTTTTTGCCCATGTACGTTGTGTATGTATATATTTATTTATTTAGAGACAGGGTTTCACTCCTGTCACCCAGGCTGGAGTGCAGTGGCATGATCTCGGCTCACTGAGATCTCACGACCTCCGTCTCCCACCTCCAGTGATTCTCCTGCCTCAGCACCTGACGTAGATGGGACTGCAGGTGTGCGCCACCACGCCGGGACTGCAGGTGTGCGCCACCATGCCGGGACTGCAGGTGTGCGCCACCACGCTGGGACTGCAGGTGTATGCCACCACGCCCAGCTAATTTTTAGTAGAGATGGGATTTCGCCACATTGCCCAGGCTGGTTTCAAACTCCTGAGCTCAAGTGATCCACCTGCCCCGGCCTCCCAAAGGCTGGGATTACAGGCGTGAGCCACTGCACTCAGCCATCTGGTTTTTGAACCATGTACATTACCCCTACAAAAGAGTACAATAAAAATTACTTTGAGGCCAGGCATGGTGGCTCACGCCCATAATCCTGGCACTCTGGGGAGGCTGAGGGGGGTGGATCACTTGAGCTCAGGAGTTTGAAACCAGCCTGGCCAACATGGCAAAACCCTGTCTCTACTCAAAGTACAAAAATTAGTTGGGCCTGGTGGCAGGTGCCTGTAATCCCAGCTATTCGGGAGGCTGAGGCAGGAGAATTGCTTGAACCCGGGAGGCAAAGGTTTCAGTGAGCTGGGATCGCGCCACTGCACTCCAGCCTGGGCGACAAGAGTGAAACTCAGTCTGAAAAAAAAAATAAATTAATAAATTAATTAAAATAAAATAAAAATTACTTTGGAAATATGACCACCTGCAACATTTTCAGAAACAATAACTAGCAGTGATAACATACCTGAATAGTTTGTAAAGGATTTTAGGTCCTCTAGGCTTATGGGAACTTGTGCACCAGAAATTAATACCTAAGGAAAAAAGTTCAAATAATAACATTTGAGGTAAATTTTAAGAAAGCCTGTTCATTTCCTGTGACAAGTGTGTCCCAGAAAGTCAGCAGGTAGGGTACCTGAATTTCTTGCTGATCAAACATTCGGAGCCACTCGAGGCTGACGACATTGGCAAGGCCCTGGCGGAAAGCCAGGCAGTGCTGGCGGATCTGCCTGTTCAGCCTGTAGTCTGCCACCAAGTGGATGTACGCAATCCGGTTGGCGCTGGTGACAGGGATGTCTTTCCCACCGAATTTTAGTTCAACTACCTGGGAATACAAAACGTAAGGATCTCAAAATCCTCAAAGTATGATAATAGGTTAAAAAAAAAAAGCAAGAAACAAATGTTTTAAGGAAATAGGACTTGATGCTTTGTGAACAAGAATCTAAATACGAAAAAGTACCCGAGTATGCACAGCATTGTGCAGATGCCAAGATGCACCTCCAGGAAGAGTCTCCGAAGCCCAGCACCTTATTCTGTCTTTAAGATCACTAACCATCCATGTTTCCTCCGAAGCACTAGGGAATTGTGCACCAATGTCACCATGGCAATTTTACTTAAACAAAAATGAGAAATCACAGAGGGCAAAGACATGAAGCAAACAATCACCGTTAAGTCAGAAGAGAAAAAGCGACTCATTCTGGAGGAAACGCAAAGGCTGTAGTAAAGTGATTTCTCATTTTCATCCATATAAGCAGCACACACTTACCTGTATGCTTCCACAATGCCATTACTATAAAGCACTTTAATTACGATACAAAGGGTGGTGGTAACGATCAGTGATAATAGATCAGCCAATTTCTTATGTATATAAACAGAGTGAGTAAGAACACTTTTTATTAGTACATGGCTATACTCACAGAATTTGCAGGTATAACGTGGGGCTCCCATAAACACCACAAGAGTGCTCATGAGAAAAGCAACATAGCGGAAACACAGACCTGGGTCTTACTGTCCCCCACTTGTATGACAGACAAGTCACTTTACACCTTGAAACTTTTGGCCATTAATAAAATGGTGATATTTGTTTGTCTGACTTGGAATTGCTGTGATTATATGATTATATGAATTCATAAATACAAAACAGTACACGAGCAAAATACAATATAAACATGTAATCATAATTTATAAAGAGTGTATTTTAAATAAAAAAATTTTTAAAAAGTATTTATTAAGAAAACCAAAAAAACAGGCCGGGTATAGTGGCTCATGCCTCTAATCCCAGCACTGTGGGAGGCCAAGGCAGTAGGATCCCTTAAGCCCAGGAATTTGAGATAAGGCAAGACCCCCACCTGTATTTCTAAAACAAAACAAAAAAACAACAAAAACACCCCAACTGCATTCCTGGGGTTAGATGAGGGCAACCTATACTGTGGACAATGAAAATATAAAATAAGCCCAAAATAAATGAACAAAGACATTTCAACTTCCCTACCTTTCCATTCTTTTCTTTTCACAGCCTTCAGTTTTCCTGGTAGCTTTAATATTCCCAGAGTAACAGACAAGACTGCTGCCTCTGGGCAATGGCACTGATGTCCCAGTCTCTTACCATTTACAGAAAGATTGTTTCACAAATCTGCTAGAGAGCCTGACTTAAGTCATCCTACAGCTGATGGTTATAGGAGAGTCGTTTGCTGGTTCTCATTTTATATAGAATGTTCAAATTGAACTTGAATGTTCAACTTACCAGATCTGCTTCTTTTAACGTTTCACATTTTAAAGGATGATACAATTATTCTCAATAATTCACTTCCTAAGGTTTGGAACCATCAAGCCTAAGAACGGGCTTTCAATTCCATTGTCTTCATTCTGATTAAAGATTGTGTTCATTATCTTAATTCCTTTGCTTGTACTCAGCTGACAGTCCATCTGTTAACCAAGCCTCAGGAGGCTAGCTATTATATTTCAATATATAAAATACCACCCCTTCCTTTAAATGGATTAGAGGCAGGTAATAAATGATGATGTACTTGTATGATTTGGAAGACAAAGGACCAGTGAAGTTATCAGTTAAAGGAACTTCCAAGGCTCCCAATTACCTTGCCTGATCAGAAAAAACTGACATTTCTATAACTTTTTTTTTTTTTTGAGACAAGGTCTCACTCTGTCACCCATGCTGGAGTGCAGTGGAGCAATCTTGGCTCAGTGCAACCTCCACCATCTGGGTTCGAGAGATTCTTGTGCTTCAGCCTCCCGAGTAGCTGGGATTACAGGTGCACATCACCACGCCCGGCTCAGTTTTTTGTATTTTTAGTAGAGACAGGGTTTCACCATGTTGGCCAGGCTGGTCTGAACTCCTGACCTCAAATAATCTGCCTGCCTTGGCCTCCCAAAGTGCTGGGATTACAGCCATGAGCCACTGCGCCCAGCCCCTCTAATAACTTTTAAACGGTTACACTACTTTTAATTTAAAATTCTCTCTCAGGCTAAGCCTAAACAACTATGTGTACTTAAAAATCATGTCACATAAGTGCTAAATTTCAGATCTGAGGGACATATTTAAAATTTCCTCTAAATACAAATATATTTAACTGGAGCAGTTCTCAGGACAGCAAGATACCAAGAGCTGTCCTTTCTGCTCCTCCAGAAGGTCTATTTTCACTTGGAATCCATAAAGCCCCACAAGACACCACCGTACATGACCTACTTCCATTAGCTCTTTTCATCCTCCGGCACTCACACCCCTGTCTGAGATGAGGAAGGGTCTTGTGACTTCCTTAAGCCTCACAGAAAAGCGGCCAAACCGGGACCTGAACCAGGGTGTCGTGACTCAAGTCCAATCTTTTCTACCTAACAGATGATTATTTGTGGGTCCTTCTTAAACCCTTAGCGTTTTCTGCTAGAAAGAGTTCTATGTAAATTAGTCGTCTAAAATTTCATGGTCACTATTGAACAGATTAACAGCCAAATTGATTACACTGAAAAAAACAAATTTGAGAGCAGCACCATATTTTAAAAGGGATGATGAATTAACATAACCTGCTGACACAATAAAGTATTTGCATATTACAAGTCTTTAAATCATACTTTATAAACTTAAAAACTTGTAAGGAGGACTACCTATTTATTTCTACAGAAATCCTTAAGATCTCCCTCTAAATTAGGTGCTTCACTAGTGAATTTCTTAATTTTTCTCATTAGGCTCTTTAGTATAATTATTCTCATACATTATCTATAATTTTTTAACTCAGTGGGAATCTCTATGAATAATTGGAACATCTTAACTTCACACTTTTGCTTTTAACAGATTCCAGTATTATCGGCAGTGCTTTAATGGAATTCTTGCATATGCGACGTTTCACTATTAACATTTATTTCAGAAGGAAAAATGGGAAATACTCGCATTAGCAAAGGCCTCAGGCAGGTCACCACAACACTCACCGTCCGAAGGCTTTTATGCCATTTAGAAATCAGGCCACTAGGTGGTGCAAGACCTAGCAGCAAGCGACATCACTGGATGTCGAGTACTTCCTAATGACAGTAACAGCCCCCCCCCCCCCCCGCCAAATTATCTAAATTTCACATTGGTGAAAATTCAGCTCTATGGTATGGAAAAATATGCAGAAACAAAAGCAACTAAATAAGTTGTAACCAAATAAATATGGCTCTTGGACAGGCATGGTGGCTTGCATCTGTAATCCCAGCACTTTGGGAGGCTGAGGCAGGAGGATCACTTGAGCCCAGGACTTTGAGACCAGCCTGGACAACATAGGGAGACACCCATGTCTATAAAAAACACAAAAATTAGCCAGGAATGGTGGCTCATGCCTGTAATCCCAGCACTTTGGGAGGTTGAGGCAGGAGGATCGCTTGAGCTCAGGAATTTGAGATCAACCTGGGTAACACAGGGCAACACTATCTCTACAAAAAACACAAAAATTGGCCAGGTTTGGTGGTGTACGCCTGTAATCCCAGCTACTCAGGAGGCTGAGGGTGCAGTGAACCGAGATGCTATCACTAGACTCCTCCAGCCTGGGTGACAGAGTGAGACCCCGTCTCAAAACAATACAACAACAACAACAAAGCCCCACACGCTAAAGTAGACAGAACAGTGTATGAGCTCCCAACCCCACACAGCCAGTTCATCAGGCATCACACCTCCCGGCCAGTCTCTGGAACTGATAGCCCCACTTCCTGCCCCTGTTCTCACCACACAGGGTCAGTATCCCTTATCTGAGTGAAATACTTGGGCCAGAAGTGTTTGGATTTGTATTTTTTCCCCCCAAATTTTGGAATATTTGCATTATACTTATCAGTAAGAGTCCTTAATCCAAAAACCTGAAATGGTCCAATCAGCATTTCCTTTGAGCTTCATGTTGGCACTCAGAAAGTTTTGAATTTTGGAACATTTTGGATTTTCAGATTATGGATGCTCAGAGTGTATTTGAAGCAAATCCCAGATGTTACTAACTCATTAATAATTATTTTAGTATGCTGTATGTGGATGTTTATAACAGTAATATTCTTATTAGCCCAAACATAGGAACAACCCAAATGTCCATCAACCAGTAAAGACCTTGTGGTATATCCATATAATGGAATATCATTTGGCCAGAAAAGGAATGAAGTCCTGATCCATACAACTACAAGTGAAGGAAGACCACGTAAAAGGCTCTGTCGTGCCAGCCACAGTGGCTCACGCCTGTAATCCCAGCACTTCAGGAGGCCAAGGCAGGCAGATCACCTGAGGTCGGGAGTTCGAGACCAGCCTGACCAACATGGAGAAACCCCATCTCTACTAAAAATACAAAAATTAGCTGGGCGTGGTGGCGCATTGTAATCCCAGCTACTCGGGAAGCTGGGGCAGGAGAATCACTTGAACCCGGGAGGTGGAGGTTGTGGTGAGCCGAGATTGCGCCACTGCACTCCAGCCTGGGCAACAAGAGTGAAACTCCATCTCAAAAAAAAAAAAGACTCTATCGATGTGAAGTGTCCACAGCAGGCCCATGCAGAGACAGAGTGGACTGGTGGCTGCCTGCGGGAGGTGGGGGAGCCTGCTAATGGGTGCACGGTTGCTCTGTAGACCGAGGAAAATGTGCTAACATTGGCTAGCGTGATGATGGCTGCACACCTCTACGAATATACTAAAAACCACTGAATCATGTACTAAAAAGGGCAGATTTTATGGTATGTGAGTTACATGTTGATAAAGCTGTTATTAAGAAAATCAGTTTGAATCTCTAATATAGACCTTTCTTTTTTCTTTTTTAAAAAGGATGTAAGTAACAAAAGTAACCAGATGGGTAATGAACACACCCCCTAGACAGTGCTGGAGCAGCTGAGGTGGCTCTGAGCAGGCAAGGAGTGAGGACTAAGCAAGGGGTCCTGCCGGGAAGCTGCTGAACGGCCACCCCCAGCACCGGGAAGAGCCAGACAAGCAGCAAGCCTGGGCCGCAGCCTCGAGAGCGGAGCTCCGCAGGAGGGGCTGCCGGGCAGGAACAGGCTTCATGCGTGGGAGCAGGAACTGCACTCAGCTCAGACGCCAGGGCTAAGGTGCTTTGGAGCTATATGCTCCGACGTCTAACTCACAGCCACAGTCATTCTAGCTAAAATGTGCGGAAGTCAAACGCTGTAACACAAATGGACTTCCACACACAAGGAGATGCTGCTACTTCCTATACAGGTACGTGAATCCTCCTCCTGACCCCTCACCTGCGCCTCTCCCAGGTCATTGTTCACCACAGTGAAGTTCAGCCCAAGCTCCTCCACATCGTCTTCGTAGCTCTTCAGAAAGAGCAAATTCTTATACACCTCAGGGTCTAGGGAGGCGAGGTGGTGAATGTCCACATCGGCACTGGTTCCAAGCAACTTGGAAAGAAAGAAGCCCGCAAAGGGCAGCTCCACCAGCATGTTCTCATAGAGAGCCTTCAAAAGAGAACAGTGACAACGTTAGCATCGAATATACAAGCCTTCTACAAACAAAGAGCCATATGCTCAACTTGATATTAAACCCAATCCTAAGAGAGCAGGTATTTTCTCCTCATAGTACCGAAGATGGAAGCTGATATTCAGTGGGCAGGTACCGTGCTCCAGGATCCCATGCAGGCATTCAATGCACGCACTAAGCATGCAGAGAACTCTGGAACAGACCACCTAGGAGCGAAATCGTGGAATTATGAAGAGACAGATCCTTCTTGTGAGACAGAAGCCAACAAATGCTCCTCCTCAACAGAAGGATGGTGAATCCTTCAGGAACTGCAGGTTTGTTAGTCTCCCGAGGTGGCTACGGC
The DNA here is from genome assembly GCF_029289425.2 of Pan paniscus. Lineage (NCBI taxonomy): Eukaryota > Metazoa > Chordata > Mammalia > Primates > Hominidae > Pan > Pan paniscus. Next base: position 193,692,604 of record NC_073255.2, on the reverse strand, counting down.
AAATGATCACACACCGCGAGACTGAAAACCACATGAACTCACGGCCTCGCAGCTCCACAGGCCACAGGTCCAAGATCCAGGGGAGGAGCCCTCACTGCGTCTCCAGCTCCTGGTGTCTCAGGGTAACCCTCGGTGGGCCTTGGCTTGTGGCTCCCTTACCCACTTTCCTGTCTCCTCTCACAGGTATCTTCCCTGTGTGCTCTCTGGGTCTGAATCTCTTCTTTCTCTTATCAAGACACTAGTGACTGGATTTTGGGACCCACTCTAATTTACTATGACCTCATCTTAACTTGAGGAGGGTTAAGATGAGATGACCTCACCTAAACTTTGCAAAGACCCTGTTTCCAAACAAGGCCGTGCCCACAGGATGGGGTATTAGGATTTGAGCACAGTTTTTGGGGTCCCAGTTCATAACCGCATATGCCACTCTGCCCTGCAGCACAAAAGCAGCCATGGACAATGTGTCAATGAGTGAGGGTGGCTATGTTCCAAATTTGGGTTTCATGTGATTTTCACATGTCAAGAAATATTACTTATGCTCTTTTTTTTTTTGGAGACGGAGTCTTGCTCTGTTGCCCAGGCTGGAGTGCAGCCGCACGATCTCAGCTCACTGCAACCTCCGCCTCCCAGGTTCAAGCGATTCTCCTGCCTCAGCCTCCCCAGTAGCTGGGATTACAGGCATCCACCACCATGCCCAGCTAATTTTTGTATATTTAGTAGAGACGGGGTTTTGCCATATTGGCCAGGCTTTTCTCAAACTCCTGAGCTCAGGTGATCCACCCACTTCGGCCTCCCAGAGTGCTGGGATTATAGGTGTGAGCCATCCTGCCCGGCCAAAAGTTTTCTAATAAAGACAATAGAGACAACAGTTACCACTCCTTGAGCACTTACTAGGTACTAGGTGCCAGGCACTGTGCTAGACATGCAGTTAGACATTAATTATCTTGTTTCCATGTGGTCCATCTGGACAATTTTTTAACTTAAGGTAAAGGAATGGAAGTAAACAAGAAATCTCAATTTCCTCTACAAAAGCCATTCGTGTTAGAATATATCTAGTCAGGCCAGGTGCGGTGGCTCACGCCTGTAATCCCAGCACTTTGGGAGGCTGAGGCGGCTGGATCACCTGAGGTCAGGAGTTCCAGACCAACCGACATGGTGAAACCCCGTCTCTACTAAATAAAAAAAAATTAGCTACGTGTGGTGGCATATGCCTATAATCCCAGCTACTTGGGAGGTTGAGGCAGGAGAATCGCTTGAACCCGGGAGGTGGAGGTTGCAGTGAGCCGAGATTGTGCCACTGCACTCCAGTCTGGGCAACAAGAGCAAAAACTCCGTCTCAAAAAAAGAGAAAACATCCAGTCTTCAGAGAGATGTGTATTTACAGTGATCCTATTTTCCCAGGTCAAACAGAAGTAGTCTAATTACCCCCAGAGGGTGTGGAGAACAGGTGGAGAACAGTTTTAGAGAAAGAAACCCTCTCAACGAGGCAGTCACGGGCCTTCCTACTGTCTGGAGGTGCAGCACTGGAATTTTTGCCCAAGAATGAGGGACGGCAGGAAGGACAGAGAGAGGGAAGGTGAAGGCTGGACTAACCATACCTTGCAAATGACTACTATGAGCTGTGCTGCAGGAGATGCTGTGATAGACCCAGACCCTCTTTATCCTACTGTTTTAAGATTCAAGGGCTATGGTGCTACCCAGGGAATACCAAAATCAAAACAAAACTTTATGGGGTAGTCATTCATCCATGAGACAGTCAACTCAGAAGTCACCCTTCCAACCTAGAGGCCATCACCCAACCGTATCATGCACTGTAAATATTAGAGAGATCTGTGTGAATTAATAACATGGGAGTAAGTAGCTTCCAGAGAGCCGGGACTGTGCTTCTGCAAGCTTCCAGCAAAGGAGAAACATTTCAACTGTAAGCCACTGCTCCTGTGGGGAGTGAGTCCTTTGCTTAGTCATAGCTTCCAGCCAGTTACCGTATTTAGTAATAATCTACTTCGTATGTGTAGTCTATAAAATGCGCATCCTTAAATAAGTATTCCAGAACTTACACACTCCAACAGGGCATGCTCAGACACCCCTTGAGATTCACATTTTAAGGACTCGTCCACTGATACGACTGGAGAAAATGAGAAAATAGCTGTTGAGGTTTTCCCAAAAGCAAACATCTAGAGTACCACTGGCTTTTTGTTTCAGAAAATGACAGACATTGTGAAGAACGCTGTTTTTTTTTTGTTTTTTTTTTTTTGAGACGGAGTCTCCCTCTGTTGCCCAGGCTGGAGTGTGCAGTGGCACGATCTCGGCTCAATGCAGCCTCCGCCTCCCGAGTTCAAGCGATTCTCCTGTCTCAGTTTCCTGAGTAGCTGGGACTACAGGCGTGCACCACCAGGCCCAGCTAATTTTTGTATTTTTAGTAGAGATGGAGTTTCACCATATTGGCCAGGCTGGTCTCGAACTCCTGACTGAAGAATGCTGTTTTTTAAGGAGCTCAGGCGCATGTCTGATAACTAGAGCCGGCATAACATCCCCTCCAGGAAGACTGCGGCTGGCCTCTGCCAGGTAAACCAAAGTATTATGTCCTTGTGCTTTTATTTCTGATTTGAGGACTAATGATTACCCAATTAATTTTGAAAAGATAGCAAAAAAGGGTTTCTTAATGAGAGAATGAATAAAATGGCAACAGGCACATAGTCATCATCTCCTGATAATGCAAAGAAAGTTGTGTTGAAAAGTCACAGTTTGTTTAAAGTTAAGGATGGTTAATACTATTAACCTGGAGCACTGATAAACGGCATCACTTTGAAATGAATGACGAGTTCAAAGCCAAGGGGAACATTCTGCATACAACTACATGATTGATTCCAGGTGCTGAAGAAAAGCCCTCATTTGTACAGTGGACTTTAAAAGTAAACTGGAAGTGTAAATCATTTGATGTTCAATATATAAGGTCACTGTTTGCCATTTCTGCATTAGTAACAATAAACCAGTGAAACTAGTTAAATATATCAGAACTACCTGAATTTTAAACAGAAATCCCACTGTGACTCATAAAATGTAAATGCATAGGTACCATTTTTTACATAAGGCAGGTTTAAACCTTCAGAGCATTTAATATACAAGCACTAATAAATGATGGCACTAAAAACTATGATTGCATCAGCTAAATGGATTATAAATTAAATTTCCATAATGTATGCAACTGAGATACAAATGTAAGCATAAATCAAGGTATTTTCTAAACACAGGTTAATTATACAACTTCAAAAACTGCCTATTTTTTATGCAAAATAATCCACTTAGCATTTTTCACACTGGCCTTCTCAGCCAGCTGTACCACGCTTGTTCCTAGAAGCATATCAATAACTACTTGTCATGAAAAAAATAGCAATAGGTATATGGAAAAGACCTGTAACGAATTTTTCAACTGTCTGTCTTTTATGAATGTTTATAGCTAGAAATTGTGCCAAAATGATTTGAAATAAAAAGGATTAATTATAGTAGAAGCCTTTTAATATAAGTGAGTGCAGTCGCGACGCAATTAATGCAAATTGTGGCTCTATCAGAATAAATGTGAACCACATCACAGACCATTTCTGTTTGCCGCCAAATAACTTCAGTAATTTACTACATTAAGAATCAATAAAAAAAAATAATGCTTTTCAAATGCATCTCTATCAATCTTCAGGCAGCTCTAAAGTGAACATTTATAACTTAATCTAAAAACTATATAAGAGATGAGGTCTTGCTTTAAAGCCATCCTAACTGAGCAAGCAGATAATTTTAATTATTTCATATCATATTAACCATATAATTTAAAAAACAAAAAAGTAACATAAAATAAGAATGTATACTAATAGCAACACGCTATTTAATAATTGTGCTTCAGAATTAGTAAGTTGGAATTGAAAAACAAAGTCCCTTCAGTCACTGGGACCACTAGGGGCTTGTGTAACTAACTCTAAACTCCTAGGGGGCAGGAGATATACCTCATCTTTGTTTCTTTTTTTTCGAGACGGAGTTTCGCTCTATTGCCCAGGCTGGAGCCCAATGAATGGCACGATCTCAGCTCACTGCAACCTCCGCCTCCTGGGTTCAAGCGATTCTCCTGCCTCAGCCTCGTGAGCAGCTGGAATTACAAGTGCGCATACCATGCCCAGCAAATTTTTGTATTTTTAGTAGAGACAGGGTTTCCCCACGTTGGCCAGGATTGTCTTGAACTCCTGACCTCAGGTGCTCACCCGCCTCGGCCTCCCAAAGTGCTGGGATTACAGGTGTGAGCCACCGCGCCTGGCAACATACCTCATCTTTAATACAAGAGTCCAAATACAACATATGGTGCCCATTCATGTAACAAACATTTATTAAGTGCCAACTATATGTCAGGGACCACATTACATACTGGAATTCTGCATTCATGAATCTGTTTGCAAAAAAACCCTTTCATTCTTGTGTTAAGAGTTTTCGGATTGTGGGTTTCAGGTTATGTATACGTCAACACCCATTTCAAGTCCTAGATCTTCACAATCCTATTCCAGAGAGCTTTCTACACCATCAACTCCCGCAACACTTGGTCTACACAGCTACCCTGGCACTAAAAAATCCGTGTTGTCCCAGTGTCCCCTGCGCCTCACATGCAGGAACAGCAGCAGGAGGACACCAAGCTCCCTGGGAGGGGCCAGGCCGTGGGCCTCACTCTAATACTCCACTGGCAGGTGCCCTAAAGCCAATCTCTAAACGTGAGCTGAGGTGAACTCACTCCTCATTCAGCAGATGTCTACCACGGATAACTGAGCAGAGCCCACTAGCTGTTACTCAGAGACAAAGAGCAACTCTGCCTTGCAAATCCTGAACCACCACACCAGGACACGGGTGCTGCACTCTTACTTCTCTACAGAGGCTGCCCAAATCCCCAGCACGCAGAGCTGCCGAGGCCTCACAGTGCTCGTACCTTTTCTTCCTTGAGACCCTGGCACTCCATAAAGACAAGGAAAGCCTGCACAGATTGCCCTTCTCGTCTCCAACTCTGCTTTCACTTCGGAAGCCCTGCAGGGCACAGAGGATGGGGGATGGGAACCGTGGAGGAGACGTGCACATCTCCTGTCCTATTTTCCTCATAGTGGCTTCCAGCGATCGAGCCACAATATGATACATTTTGAGCAGCTTGGAGTTGACTCTTCCTTTTTTTTTTGAGATGGAGTTTCCCTCTTTCACCCAGGCTGGAGAGCAGTGGCACAATCTTGGCTCACCATAATCTCTGCCTTCCGGTTTCAAGCGATTTTCCTACCTCAGCCTCCCAAGTAGCTGGAATTAGAGGCAACCACCACCACGCCCAGCTTATTTTTGTATTTTGAGTAGAGACGGGGTTTCACCATGTTGGTCAGGCTGGTCTAGAACTCCTGACCTCGTGATTCTCCCGCCTTGGCCTCCCAAAGTGCTGGGATTACAGGCTTGAGCCACCAGACCTGGCTCGACCCTTCCTTTTTTTCCACGACTTCTAGTTCTATGGCTTCCAGGTTCAGGCTCCAAAACACAGAAACCCCTGACCCTGCTCACCAAAATATTTCTAGAAGATAAAAAACATCTTCATGAACAAGGAAGTTCGCTAAAGTAGCAAACCCATATTCCCACTTCCACTGACAAGAAGCAAACATCTGAGCATCTGAGGACAGTTTTACACTCCTGCTTCTGAAAGACAGTAGGAATTAAAAAAAAAAAAAAAAAAACAACTCAGGCTCAGTCTCAAGGTACCCCACATAACCAAGAACTATTTTCCACAATGAGAAGAAAACATCTTTCAAGTTTCAAAATTCTACTTTTGCCATATAGGAGAATAAAATATCAGACTAGAAATCTGTCGAGCCACCTCTTGAGAAATTTGAGGACACTGATGCCTTCGATGATAACAGATTTCGTTATCATCAGGTACTATGTTTCCCTAACAACAGCTCATGCTCTAATCGCTATACTCCTTCCAGCTTTAGAACGATAGCATCCATGAACTCCGATTGATACTGACTGCTGCTTTCTCTAACTTCTGTGACACTGGCTCTCTCGGTCACCACGTTACCTACCGCACGATTCCTTTGTAACAGCTTTACTGGGATATCATCCACAAAACTTACATTCAAAGGTTTTATTATATTCATAAAGTTGTATGACCATCGCCACAATCAATTTCTGAAGATTTTCATTATTCTAAAAAGAAACTCCACATCCCTCAGCTGCCACTCCTGGTTCCTCCCAGCCCTGGCGATCACTCACCCACCTTCTGTCTCTAGATTTTCCTGTTTTGGACATTTCATATAAATGGAACCATGTCTTTGGTGATCTCTGCATCTGCTCTCACCAGGCAGAACATTCTCAAGGCACATCCATGTGTGCCATGTGTCAGTGCTTTACCCCTTTTTACGGCCCAGTAATATTCCACTGTATGGATGAACCGTATTCTGTTTACCCGTTTGTCAGCTGATGGGCCTTTGAGTCATTTCCATCTTTTAGCTATTATGAATAATGCTGTTGTGAGAATTTGTGTGCAAGTTTTTGGGTAAATATGTTTGCTGGGTCCAAAGGTAATTAACCTTTTGAGGAACTGCTAAACTTTTCCAAAGTGGCTGCACCATTTTACCTTCCCATTGGCAATGCATGCGGACTGATTCCTCCACATCCTCACCAACCCTGCGGTTCCTGGTTTGATTCCCGCTGTACTCGCGGGTGTGCGCGGCAGCCTGTGGCTATGCTTTGCCCTTCCTTGATGACTAGTGATGCTGGCCATCTTTGCATGAACCAATGGCCCATTTGCTTGCTGCCAGTCCCTGGAGAGATGTCCAATTGGATCCTTCGCCCATTTTTATCATGGAGTCCTTCATATATATGCCACAAGTATCTTCTCTTTCAGTGTGTTATATTTTCAGTTTCTTGATGGTGTCTTTTGAAGCATAAACATTTTTAAGTCCAGTTCACTTTTCCTTTTGTTTTTTGTGCTCCTGGTCTCACAGCTAAGACGGGATTTTTTCCTGACTATGCTGCGACACTCAGCAGTCCATTTTCCCACATGCCCTGCAGCACTCTGTGATCCTCAGAGCACTCTGCGTGAGTAGCTGTGGTCTCTTTTGCACCCTTGAACCACCGGGCACAGAAGGGAGGTAGGCCCCCTGTGCTCCTTACTGCCACTTCCAGACCATCCTTCCCTTCCCTCCCGCTAAAATCCCTGGCTTTCAATCTCATGCACTGGGCTTGCGCATCCATTACCTTTCCCAGGTTCAGTCACTGCCCCTTAATTCAAGATTTTAGCTCCTGAGAGTCCAACACACTCTGGTGATAATTTTTGGTGACATCTGTAGCACACAGTTGACTGTCATTCTACCATCCTGGCTGTCCCTCAACTCCACCTTAGCTACCAGTTCCTTCAGCTCTGTCCTCCAAGTGGCATTACCGGTAACTAAGCCCCTCTGATCTTAGCTCTAACCACTGCTACACTGACTCCCTGAAGGACCTCGACTCCACAGGTCTCCTCTCCTGTCCAGCTTCCCTTGCCTTCGAATCTCCATTCATGGATTAATTTCCTCTCTAAACAGCCTAGATTCAAAGGCAGGCTCTTGTAACCACTCTGAACTTGCAACCAATTCACCCTTTATTATAGTCACTTGGCAAAAAACCCCACCCCTGGTTAAATCTGACTCTACATCCTAGTCAGACCCACACAGCTGTTTACGGGTGTAGAAAAAGTAACCCACATGGCTGGTCTCACTTCACTTTATGATATTAACGTCAAGTGAGCCCTACACTAACTGGCAATCCTATTATATTTCCCTTGTCCAGTAATTCTCAAATTTCAGCATGCATCAGAGTCACACTTATTAATTTAAGCCTATTCACAGCTTGCTGGCCAGGTGCTATGGCTCACACCCATAATCCCAGCACTTTGGGAGGCTGAGGTGGGCGGATCACTTGAGGCCAGGAATTCGAGACCAGCCTGGCCAACATGGCGAAACCCCATCTCTACAAAAAATACAAAAATTAGCCGGGCGTGGTGGTGGGTGTCCGTAGTCCCAGTTACTCGGGAGGCTGAGGCACGAGAATTGCTTGAACCGGGAGGCAGAGGTTGCAGTGAGCCATGCCAAGAGCAAGACTCTGTCTCAAAAAACCCCAAAAAAACAAAAACCAAAACACACAGCTTGCTGAGCCCTAGCCCTAGAGTTCCAGATTCAGAAGGTCTGGGGTGGAGCCCAAGAATTTGCATTTCTAATAGATCCCCCGGTGATGCAGATGTGGCTGGTTTGGGAACACTGCTCTTCCCATCCTTGCCCTCTGCTGCATCACCCAGAAAGCAGCAACAGTGGGATGCAGTCAGAATGTGCTCCTGCTCCCCAGTTCATGCAGCTGCACCCAGTGTTCCTCTACCTCTTCTTGGACACGCAGCCTGTGGCGCCCCCTGCTTCAGCACCAGACCCCACACCCTCACTTTGCAGGGTGTGGTTCCCCTCTCCCTCAGCAATTCCACTGACTTATTTCCAGCAGCAAATACACATGCTGTTATTTCTCCCATCTTTAGAACACAGCTTTCCTAGCCCCATATCCCTTAAGTGGCTGCTCAAGTTTTCTTGATAACCAGTCCCCCAATTCTTCTCCGATCCTTCCTCTTGTAACTGCTCTGTAGTCTACTGCTGCAGAGTGCCCTAATCACAACCCTGTGGTTCCATCCATTTTTACCCAGTGAACACACTTATGGAAAAGCACTTAGTCCCCAGCGCAGAAAATGCCTAGCACCTTGGAAGCCCCCTGCACCCCCTTCCAGTGTTACCCTCCCAGGAGCATCAGGATCCTGCCTTCCAAAAACTGCAAGGAGCTTTGCTTGTTTCTGAACTTCCATAAATGAAATCTGACAAAATGTACTTTTGTGTGTCTGGATTCTTCAACTCAATGTTAGGTCTGTGCCGTTCACTCATACCATTTTGAGTAGCTGTAGTCTGTTCAATCAGTAAGTCTTGTGAATATCCTACAATTTATTTATTATCATTATGCTTTCGAAGGACATTTTTGTAGTTTCCAGTTTAGGGGCTATACAGTGTTACCATAAACATTCTTTCACATGTATTCTAATGAATAGGTACACATTTCTCTTGTGATATGATGTGGATATTTTCAGCTTTACTATGATGCTTTAGGAAGATAATCCTGACATTCTTTTCAGCCCATCTGCTGAGGTTTTTGCCTTCACCACGCCACAGAAATCACTTGTCCGGAGTGCTGAATGACATGGCCACTTCTCAGTGCTAAACCTTACTTGGTCTAACAGTACCATCACACAATACCCACCTTTCTCTTCCTTTCAAACACTGTCTTTATTTGGCACCTGAAATCCCACTTTTCTGGTTTTCTCCCTTCCTTTCCAGCTTCATCTCCTGAACTTCTATTAGTCAATTCTCTACTCTCTGGACTCTAAACCTTGGAGAGCCCTGGGGCTCAGTTCTTCATCTCTTCTCTTCTCCAGTGACACCTACACCCTGGGTGATCTAATTCAGGCTCATGACCTTAAGGACCCTGGGAATGCTGATGGCTCAGCCCAGATACTGCCTCTAACTTGAGGCCCCTATCCTCAACTGCCCCTCACTAAGCCTCCATAAGAATGCCTCCCTCTCCACACCTGCTCCTGCCCGCACCTTCCCCAGCTTAGTCAGCATGACCTCCATCCTTCTAGTTCTCACAACAGAACCCAGGTGGTCCCCTTACCTTCTCCTGTCCTCGCACATCCCAACATCTCATTCATCAGCAAATCTCCTTGAATATGATGACTTCTTACCAGCACTACCACCGGGACACGGGCAGCAGCATCACTCCACCTGAACGATGTGCCACTCCATCCGGTCTCCCAGCTTGAGTGCTTGACCAATGCTAGCTACTTACACCAAAGCCAAGGAGGCCCACGACAACACAGGCCGGATTCTGCTGCCCTCTGTTGGTGACGCCATGAGTCCCCACTGGCCTGTCTTACTCCAGAGCGTGACGTCCACCACTTTACTTACTGCCGCCTCTCAAAGCTGATTTTAAGTTTAGAAACAATAAAATTAACACCATATACCTTCATTTGGCTTTTATTTCATAAAGTTACATTTGCTAAATCTAAATCTAAATTAAATTGAATATTTAAATGTTTAAAAGGATTTACATGGGCCCTATTTTATTATTATTTAGAGACAGGGTCTCTGTCACCCAGGCTGGAGTGTGGTGGTGCCATCACGGCTCACTGCAGCCTCTACATTTCAGGCTCAAGCAATCCTCCCACCTCAGCCTCCCAAGTAGCTGGGACTACAGACACACACCACCATGCCTGGCTACTTTTTTTTTTTTTTTTTTTTTTTTAGTGGTAGAGACCAGGTCTCCCTATGTATGCCTAGGCTGGTCTTGAACTCCTGGGCTTAAGTGTTCTTCCCACCTCGGCCTCCCAAAGTGCTGGGACTACAGGTATGAGCTACTGCACCCAACACTATTTTTTAGATTATTTGTTGTCTTTATTGCACAAATAAGAGCCAAAGATAAACAGCAGACTTTAAGTGGGGCCAGCAAGAGTGTGTGCTTCTAATCTTCATGGTGACAAATTAACACGGCCCAGAAAAAACAGAATGGTCTCAATACCATACTGATCCATTCTTCTCATGAATTTCAGATGTTTAACTATTGCTTGGGCGTGATGAGAAAAATAAAAAGGAAGGAATAACTCAATAGTAAGCAAGACCTACTTAATCCAAGGGCAGAAAGAATTTACCTTGTGGTGCTAAACCTACAGTGAGAAATCTTTTCGTTTTTTTTGAGACAGAGTCTCACTCTGTCGCCCAGGCTGGAGTGCAGTGGTGCAATCTCGGCTCACTGCAAGCTCCGCCTCCCGGGTTCACGCCATTCTCCTGCCTCAGCCTCCTGAGTAGCTGGGACTACAGGCGCCCGCCACCACGCCCGGCTAATTTTTTGTATTTTTAGTAGAGATGGGGTTTCACCGTGTTAGCCAGGATGGTCTCGATCTCCTGACCTAGTGATCCGCCCGCCTCGGCCTCCCAAAGTGTTGGGATTACAGGCATGAGCCACTGCACCCAGCCGAGAAATCTTATTTAGGTGCAGCAATCAACTGAATTCAGGAATACATCTCCCATTTTAACTGTAGAATCTAAACCACTTGTATTTCATGGTTAATTCTGAAGAAATAAACTTACATAGAAAACTGTCTTGCCGGGTGCGCTGGCTCACGCCTGTAATGCCAGCACTTTGGAAGGCTGAGATGGGCAGATCACCTGAGGTCAGGATTTCGAGACCAGCTTGGCCAACATGATGAAACCCCGTCTCTACTAAAAATACAAAAATTAGCCGGGCATGGTGGTGGATACCTGTAATCCCAGCTACTCGGGAGGCTGAGGCAGGAGAATCGCTTGAACCCGGGAGGTGGAGGTTGCAGTGAGCCAAGATCGCACCACTGCACTCCAGCCTGGGCAACAGAGTGAGACTCCATCTCAAAAAAAGAGAAAAAAAAAAAGAGTTTAGGGTTCAAAACAAGGTATTATACAAGAGAAGCTCTGCCCCTTTAAGGACTAAGGCAACCAAAATGACTAGTATTCACCTCAATTTAGATGTTTAAAGCCTCAGCAAATTCAGTGAGCATTTTACAAAAGGATGCTAATGATGGAGAAAAAGAAACTTTCCAACTTTTGAAAATCTCAAGATAAACTGTTAAGTGCCAATATTACACTACAGAATACATTAAATGCACACTGAATTCTACCCGATAAAAAATTATAAACCACGCCAAAGTTATACAATCTAATTGAAATTTTCAAATATATAACCAAGATCATATCAAATAATCTGATTTATAGGCATGCCATCCCAATTAAATCAATATCCTAAAGCAAGAAAAAAAAAGCCATTTTCAAATAGAATTCAAATATGATAAAGGATTAACCTCAATAAATATTCTGAACTTAATTGGCTTAAATGGACCTAGGTGCTTCTATCTGTAAAAAAAAGTTCAAGATGACATTACCACATCCTTGGGCTGTTTATTTATTCCCTGTCTGCAGCCTGATTTACAGGCGATAAAATGCAATCATGACCCACACCAGAAGCAAGAATCATTTGCTAATGGAACTTTTAATTGAGAAGTGACCAGTGACATGAGGTAATTCTTCCTCTGCAGGATCACTCCTGAAGACCTCTTTGCACTTTATCACAGTAAACAATCACTAACATATGCATTAAAGAAAATTTAAATACATTATGACCCAATAAATATCACAATCAATCAATATACAGTTTTCTTCTCTTGAAGATGTAATGTTCAGGTGCCACACTATCAGCTGCTGTACTATGACACTTACTTAGATCCGAGCAATGGTTAGCACATTAGCACAAAGTTTAACTCTGTAATCAGATGGTCATCAGATATGTTTTGGAAGTTAGTAACCCCTTAGGAATTTCCACACAGAGAGTAATGTAAGGGAAGTCTTAAATATGTGAAACTAAGTTAACTACCATCCTCAAATTACTCTAGTTTTGTTATTGGTCTAAACTTTATTATTTTAAACAGCCTTAATAAGATATAACTTACATAAACTTCATTTGTGGGAGAAAGGTTTAAAATCACAAATTCTCTTCCCTGGATCTTCTGTAAATATATACATATTCCAAAGTACAGAACTGTACAATGACATCATCTTCAGAATAATTTCAATTATAAGCAATATGTCAATAAACAGAGGAGAAATGAGTTTATCCTCACCAGACTTACATAACTATTAGCTTCTACATTAATCAAGACTGGATGATTTATACATTCAGGAAGAAAAAGTAATATATAATCTTAAGATTTAATTCATGCAGGTAAAATTATTGCTCTATCTTCTGTGACTGTACTGTGTAAAAACCACCAAGTTTAGAGTATTTCAGGTTAGTCTAGCAAAACACTCACCTTTATTTTCACATATATATTAAGTTAGAAGGTTCTTGGGCTCACTTTAAGAGAAAGAACTAAGGGATTTCATTGTAAAGATTTTCTTTTCTTTTCTTTTTTTTAATTTGAGACAGAGTTTTGCTCTTGTTGCCAGGCTGGAGTGCAATGGTAAGGCCTTGGCTCACCACAACCTCCGCCTCCAGGTTCAAGCGATTATCCTGCCTCAGCCTCTGGAGTAGCTGGGATTAAAGGCATGCGCCACCATGCCCAGCTAATTTTGTATTTTTAGTAGAGACGGGGTTTCTCCATGTTGGTCAGGCTGGTCTCGAGCTCCCGACCTCAGGTGATCCGCCTGCCTAGGCCTCCCAAAGTGCTGGGATTACAGGTGTGATCCACCATGCCTGGCCCATTGTAAAGATTTTCATACAATGAATTATGAAATGTACATCCTCCAGGGGAAGCTGAAACTGAGAAGCAGGCTGTGTGACCATCAACAAAGAGAGAGATGCTATCTGAAAACTGCCACCAAAGCCAACTCACAAATCAACATCAAATCAACACCTGAAATCTGCCACCTGAAATATGGTGAGCCTGAAGATGATGATATAACACATACCGTTACGGTAGTGAAGTCATGTTGGAGCCCCTTTCTCAAACCTGAAGAGCACTTAAAATCACTGGGAGTCTGAACAAAGAAATAACTGGGGCTACGACAATGCATTTCAAAGAGACACAAATAAAGGGGAATTATTCTATATCCAGGATAGACTGATTCCTTCCCATTATCCCTGCTTAACAAGGCTGCGGTTCTACTCCCATCTGCTATTAATAAATACACACACACCCCATACTGCAAAGCTACAGTAATCAAGACCATATTGCATAAGGGCAGAACCAGAGTGTTACGTGTACGGTCAACTAATTTTCAACAAGGGTGCCAAGAACATGAGGATGCCTAACTCATACAATCTACAAAAATTAACTCAAAAAGGATCAAAGACCAAAATGTAAGAGCTAAAACTACAACACTGTCAGAAGAACATACAGGTGTAAATCTTTGTGATTTTAGGTCAGGGAATGGATAAGACATCAAAAACAAGCAATAAAAGAAAAAAACACGTTAGACTTCAAAATTAAAAATGTTCGTTCTTCAAAGGAAATCATCATGAAAGTGAAGAGACAATCCAGAGAAGGTAGAAAATACTTGCAAATCATTTATCTGACAATGTTTCAGCTTCCTCAGAGAATATAAATTTCATAATTCATTGCATTGCAGGGACTTAATAATAAAAGACAATCCAATAAAAAAAATAGGCAATGGACTTGAATAGACATTTCTCAACAGAAGTCATGAAGCACATGAAAAGATGGTCAACGTTATTAGTCACTAGGGAAATTAAAACCACAATGAGATACCAATTCCCACCCACTAGAACGGCTGTAATGAAAAAGACAACACTAAGTAAGTGCTGACAACGATGTGGAGTCACTGAAACCTTCACAAATTGTTGGCGGGATTGTAAAAGGTTGCAGACACTTTGACGTGGAGTACTGTATGACCTAACACTTCCATGTCTAGGTATATGCCCAAGAAAAACAAAAAACCTATGTCCAAATAACAGCTTGTATACAAATGTTTGCAGTAACATTATTCACAATAGCTAAAAGGTGGAAACAATGCAAATTCCCAATGCAAATGCACCACTGCACTCCAGCCTGGGATGAGTAAGTAAACAAAATGCGGTGACTGGGCGTGGAGGCTCACACCTGTAATTCTAGCCTTTTGAGAGGTTGAGGCAGGAGGACTGCTTGACGCCAGGAGTTCAAGACCAGCCTGGGCAACATGGCAAGACCCTGCCTCTACAATAAAATGAAATAATTAGCCAGGTGTGGTAGCAAGCAACGGTGGTCCCAGCTACTCGGGAGGCTGAAAGCAGGAGGCCTGCTTAAGCGCAGGACTGAGCCGTGTTTGTAGCAGTGCACTCCAGCCTAGGTGGCAGAGAAAGACCTGTTTCAAAATGAACAAAACAAACCCCAAAGTGTGGTATATCCATACAATGAAATAAGATTTGGCCCTTAAAATGAGTGAAGCTCTGACATACTAGGACATGAACGAAACCTGAAAACATGCTAAATCAAAGAAGCCAATCACAAAAGGTCACAAATTTATAGTTGATATAACAAATGATTCCACTTATATGAAATGTCTAGAAAAAAAAAAATCCATACAGACTGAAAGTAGACTAGTGGTTGGCCAGGGCTGGGGGAGGAAGGGCAGGATAGGGAGTGACTACCTAGCGTTTCCTTTTTGGGATGATGACATTGCTTCCAAGTTTGATATTGGTGATGGTCACATAACACAGTGAATATATTAAAAACCACTGAACTGTACACTTTAAAAGGTTCAATTTTCCATAATGTGAGTTATATTTTAATAAAACTGTTATGTAAAAGAAGTCATAAAAGCACCACTTGTTTTGCAGGCACTGATTTTTCAATTAAGCTGCTTCTCAAAACAGGCGACTCCATGCACTATGCTTCTCGGAGAACAGAACCACCAATGAGACAAAGAAATTTTATTACAAAGTTGAAAATGATTATAGCTCTGATTCTTACAGAAATTAATCACAATAGCAACATTAATTTCTAATTTATTTAAGAATGCGAATAACAGGCCAGGTGCAGTGGCTCACGCTTGTAATCCCAGCACTTTGGTAGGACAAGGCAGGTGGACCACTTGAGGTCAGGAGTTAAAGACCATTCTGGACAACATGGTGGAAACCCCCATCTCTTCTAAAAATAGAAAAATTAGCTGGGCGTGGTGGTGCACACCTGTTGTTCAGGAGGCTGATGCAGGACAATCCCTTGAACCTGACAGGTGGAGTTTGCAGTGAGCAGAGATGGCGCCACAGCACTCCAGCCTGGGCAACAGAGCAAGGAGAGACTCCGTCTCAAACAAAAAAACAAACAAACAAACTAGTAACAATTCCTGAATACTCAACTTTATAAATGTCACCCTAACAGGTAGAGCTGTGTCCCCCCAAAAGACAAATTCAAATCCTAATCTGTGAATATAACCTTCTTTGGAAATGAGGTATTTGCAGATAACCAAATTAAGATGAAGTTACACTGGATCAGGGCAGGCCCCAATACAATGACAGATGTCCTTATTAAAAAAAAATAAGGCAATGTTGGACAGAGACACTCAGGGAGAAGTCCACAGAGGCAGAGATCAAAATGATGAATCTACAAGCCAAAAAAGGTCAAGGGCTACTGGCAAAACCAGAAGAATGGATTCTTCAAGAGCCTCTAAAAAGGAATCTATGCTGCTGCTGACACCCTGAGTTTGGACTTCCAGCCTCCAGAACTGTCAAATAATAAATTTCAGTTTTTCTAAGCCTCCCTCCCCCCCAAAGAGTGTGGTAATTTGTTGCGGCAGTCCTATTAAACTAATAGTCACTAGGCAGTAACTTACTGTCTTAGTCCGTTTTGACTGCTTATAACAGAAGACCTGAAACTGAGTAATTAATAAAAACTGAAATCCATTTCTTATAGCTGGAAGGCCAGGAGCCCATGGTCCAGAGGCAGCCCCTGGTGAGGTCTTCTCATTGGTGGGGACTCTGCAGAGTCCGGAGGCGGCACAGGGCATCACAAGGCTAGGGGCTCCCTCCTGTAAAAAGTCACCAGGGCCCTTCCCACAATAAACCACTCATCCATTCATGACGGCCGAGCTCACATGATCTAATCACCTCTTAAAGATTCCACCTCTCAGTACTGGCACACTGGGGATCAAGTTTCAACATGAGTTTGGAGGGGACATTCAAACCATAGCACCTACTTACAACCATATAAATTTGTTTCATGCAGTGCTTTTGCAACATTTAGCATCCAAATTTAAAACAAACAGTATTTTATGGTAAACCTGGATAACAACCACACATAAACATAAAATGTCAACATCTTTTGGTCCGAGGTCTATTTTTATATGAAGGTTACTTTACCTTTCCAAGCATTCTGCCTAGGAAGTAGTAATGTCTGGCAAAAGAATCTCCCACAAGCATCTGAGCAGCCGGGTTGGGGTACAGAAGCCCTTCATTAGTAGTCTTAAAGAACCCCTGGTTGGGGTTAAATCCTGACTTCAGTAGTTCATTTAAAAACTCTCTGAAAATACCACCACCATCAATGCCAGCTTCATCCAGGCCATGGGCATTGAGCAAGTGCACACGGATCCGCTTTTTCAAATCAGGCTCTGTTCAAAAAAAATGGGAGGGTGAGGAGGAAAGATGTTATAAGCAAGCAATAACATCAACTAGCCTTACAGGAAGGCTTAGGGAAGGGGTGTGAGGATCTTAGGGACATTTTAACATAGGACTCAAAACAGCAATGATATTATCATTATTTTTTGAGACAGAGTCTTGCTCCGTCACCCAGGCTGGAGTGCAGTGGCACGATCTCGGCTCACTGCAACCTCCGCCTCCACAAACTCTCAGGGAATTGGTCCTCCAGAATCTACAGCAAGCTTGTCCTCAACCTGCAGCCCACAGGCCGATGTGGCTCGGGATGGCTTTGAATGCGGCCCAATACAAATACCTAAATTCTTAAAACATTAGGAATTTTTTTTTTTTTTTTTGAGACGGGGTCTGCCTCTGTCATCCAGGCTGGAGTGCAGTGGTGCCATCTCAGCTCACTGCAACATCCGCCTCCCGGGTTCAAGTGATTCTTCTGCCTCAGCCTCCCAAGTAGCTGAGACTACAGGCGTGTGCCACCACACCTGGCTAATTTTTCTATTTTTAGTAGAGATGGGGTTTCACCATATTGGCCAGGCTGGTCTCGAACTCCTGACCTCATGATCTGCCCGCCTTGGCTTCCCAAAGTGCTGGGATTACAGGCGTGAGCCACCGTGCCCGGCCTGTAATTTTTTTTTTTTTTTTTTTTTCAAAAGCTTATCAGCTACTGTTAGTGTATTTTGTCTGTGGCCCAAGACAATTATTCCTCTTCCAATGTGGTTCAGGGAAGCCAAAGGATTGGACAACCCTGATCTACATGATCTTTTAAAAGCTGTATTTGGCTGAAAAGGGGGGAAAATTACTGGTTATATCATTTGCTACGAAGAGAAAATTAAGGCCAGGTGCAGTGGCTCATCTCTGTAATCCCAGCACTTTGGGACGCTGAGGTGGGTGGATCACCTTGAGGTCAGGAGTTGGAGACCAGCCTGGCCAACATGGTGAAACCCCATCCCTACTAAAAATATAAAAACTAGCCAGGCAAGGTGGCACATGTCTGTAATCCCAGCTACTTGGGTGGCTGAGGCCGGAGAATCACTTGAATCTGGGAGACAGAGGTTGCAGTAAGCCAAGATCGTGC
Organism: Pan paniscus; assembly: GCF_029289425.2. Lineage (NCBI taxonomy): Eukaryota > Metazoa > Chordata > Mammalia > Primates > Hominidae > Pan > Pan paniscus. The sequence goes on along the minus strand of NC_073255.2, from coordinate 193,674,303 downwards.
CACTGCATCCCAACCTGCGTGACAGTCTCAAAAAAAAAAAATTAATTAAAACATTGCACAGAGGCTCACTTCTGTAATCCCAGCATTTTGGGAAGCCAAGGCAGAAGGACTGCCTGAGGCCAGGAGTCCAAGACCAGCCTGGGCAACACTAGCAAGACCCTGTCTCTACAAAATATAAGAAAAGCTGGGCATGGTGGTATGTGCCTGTAATTCCAGCTACTCAAGAGGATCACTTGAGCCCAGGAGTTTGAGGCTGCAGTGAGCTATGATTGCGCCACTGCACTCCAGCCTGGGTGAAAGTGAGACCCCCATCTCTAAAATAAAAATTTAAAAACCCCAAAAACAGGCCGGGTGCAGTGGCACATGCCTGTAATCCCAGCACTTTGGGAGGCCAAGGCAGGTGGGTCACCTGAGGTCAGGAGTTTGAGACCAGCCTGACTAACATGGTGAAACCCCGTCTCTACTAAATACAAAAAAAAATTAGCCGGGCGTGGTGGTGCATGCCTGTAATCCCAGCTACTCAGGAGGCTGAGGCAGGAGAATTGCTTGAACCCAGGAGGTGGAGGTTGCAGTGAGTCAAGATCGCGCCATTGCACTCCAGCCTGGGCAACAAGAGAGAAGTTCCATTTCAAAGAACAAACAAACAAAAACCCAAAACCAAAAAAAAAAAAGGTAGACCAAGTTAAGATGTGCTCTGATAAACAGGCTGAATCAGAGAACAGCTTTGGGGAAGTAAGTGAAATGTCCTTTATCTTTCCCTAAGAACGTTCTACAGGTGCTTTGCAGAAAAGATAGGGGGAAGGAGAGGGGACGAGAGTTGGGGACAGGCTGCTGCATGAAGTCAGGGGAAAGCAACCGCACGTAGTGTACATTCGACACTTTCACAGGCCCCATGCGCTGCTGCCCTCTGTTGGCTTTGCTGCATAGTCACCCAAACATATCTGCCCTGGAGCATCTCAAGGGACACGTAACCTCTAGAAGCATTCTGGAAAAGGGGTTTAGCAGAATGTTTGATAGAGCCTCCATGCAATCTCCTCAAAACCCTGTCTATCCCTAGATTGCTATGTACACGTGTCAGTAATTTTGAAGTTACCGTACCTGGAGTGTAAATAGTCTATGATATGTGTCAAATAGGGCAAATACAATTTACTGGACTGACTGAGGCTTACAGCCACCACACAGAAATACCAAGTTCCCATTCACTGAGCAGTGGTCGCTGACTGAATGGACAAGATGGGGCCACTCTGCACAGCAGCAGGGATGCAGTGCTGCCCTGCCGTGCCCACCACCTCTGGGTCAGTGTCCGTGTCACCCCTGGGAATCAGGTAAACACATCTAAGCCATTTGGCTCCAGCTTGCTTTCCTGCTTCTGGAATAAATTTCCTCTGCTTCAGGAAGAAATGGTAATTCTGCCCATTAAATGAAATAAAATAAAAGTAACCAACCAACAAAAGCAGACAAGTGAGGCTCTCCAGAACTGATGACAGCAGAGTGCAGAGCCAGCTGTGCCTCACTCTCACCCAAGAGTCAATGACAGAGTGAGCTCCAGGCCCCGAGGGAACTGTGTTACCCACTTTACAATTCTTACAGCAATCCCATGAGGGAATGTGACGGTTTCTCCCAATATTCCACACTGCAACAAGGTAGTGCAGTGCAGGCTGGGAGTGCGTGGGCATCCCTGTGAGACCCCAGCCCATCTTTGCTCTCTGAACACCAACTGCAGGAACAGCCATCAATCTCTGCATTCCACTCAGTCAACTTATGCGTAACAGGGGCTAACATGCACACTTCAGAGAATCGTTCGGAGATAAGACAACGAGCATCGTAAAGCATGGATTCACTTCAATGACTAGATGACACGTGGAATAATCACATTAGTTGATTATATGTAAATTTTTAGTCAAAAATGCACCTCAAACCATTCTCTCACAAGTAAATTAATTATTCTGAGATGACATCTGACTTTACTAATTTGCCTAGCAAAACACCACATTTTAACACATGGCTTAATCATTCTTATAGTATTTGAGTTAAGAACATTTAAGCATTACAGTATAAACAATATGAGAAGATTCTTCCAAATCTTTTAACTTCAATGCAATTATTAGCATGCCCCTAGGGAGGTGGGTGTGATCAGTTTTTTAACAATTTTTAAAGCTTAAGGATTCATTAGGAAATTTGAGGCTTGTTATAATTGGACATTAACATCAAAAAATCATCTACAGGGAGTAGTTTTTTCTTTTTTCTTTCTGAGACGAAGTCTCACTCTGTTGCCAGGCTGGAGTGCAGTGGCGCGATCTCGGCTCACTGCAACCTCCGCCTCCCGGGTTCATGCCATTCTCCTGCCTCAGCCTCCTGAGTAGGTGGGACTACAGGTGCCTACCACCACGCCCAGCTATTTTTTTGTATTTTTAGTAGAGACAGGGTTGCACCATGCTGGCCAGGCTGGTCTCGATCTCCTGACCTTGTGATCTGCCTGCCTCGGCCTCCCAAAGTGCTGGGATTACAGGCGTGAGCCACTGCGCCCCGCCCAGGGAGTAGTTTTAAAGTTAATTTTAAATTGCTGGTAAGTAAGAAACACATTCTACTCTGGATGAAGAGCTTACAGCCCCCCACTTGCAAGTACCCCTGACCACAGCAACCGTGCCCTCAGGCTCCCCTCACCCACAAACTCAGCTCCTCCCCTACAGGTGCTGCTCCAGAACTGCCTCTTGGAAGGCCCTTCAACATTAAACATCTCACTCTTCTCTAAACACTACACGATCATTGGCAAACTCATTATTTTGTCACATCTATTTTTTTCCCCTGGGATTCAATCACAAATTGAACAAGCATCTACTGAGCATCAGCTGTGTACACCAAATAAACAATTCCATCCCAAGCTGTAAAGACCTCCAGGGTCAAGTGGGAGAGATGAACGTGAAATCTGCTAATAAAAATACAATGTAAGAACTATTAGAATTGATTTATAAGGTACTGTGGGACCCCAAAACATCTCTCAATTAGACGATTAGTTAGATTAGGAGTCAAAGTACCTAGTCTCATCTCATTCACACCAAATACTCTGAAAACACAATCTGCTAGGCAAGACAAACCTGGCCCTGTGGAGAGGCCACAGCCTGCATGCAGACCTAAGTTTACTCGGTCTCAGCTGATGACACTCGGCATCAGAGGGCCATGGCAAGGATTCAATGGCAACAGTAAATTGTGTAAAAAAAAAAAAAAAAAAGCTTGAAAGAGAGTAAGGAAACAACTGAAGTCAGCTTTCCTCCACTGTTCCAACATTATGACAAAATTAGTTCTTTATGTAAGCAATAAAAATTATTAGAAATCAGGTTTCATTTCCTTAGAAGAAAATTAAGTTGCTCCCTAGAGGAAAAGGCAATTGTCATTTCACATCGGACAACTCATCACCTTCCAAAAGCTGGGTAAGATGATTTCATTTTTAATTTTAGATCCAGCCTAAACTTTCATTTTAATCCCCTCGGCATTGACCAACATGGAATTAATGTATTACCATAAGCACAATATTTGGAAGTTGAAACTGCTAATATATTAGAGGTTAATAGCACACGAACTTTGAAGACTGAGTATCAAATATGAACATACGACGAAACGTGCCAGTGAGCTCCAAATGCTATCACAGTATAATTCTCCTTTACTAACGGCAGTGTCATTGGAGCACACTTATCTTTTCATAAGAAACTTGGATTGCAATGGCACTTATTTTAGTATGTTTAATTTGGCTTACAATTTGTGATTTCATATAAATATTTATACAAAAACGCAGAATGTAAATGGCTACCATCGAGATTTTTAGAACAACAGCTTGCAAACTAAATTTTAGGGGCAGACAACAGGAGGTGGGGAACTGGTTACTTTCTTGCCCTTTAAAAATAATATTTTTTAAAGGCTTCTGTTGTAGTAACTGTCAATTTTAGAAACATTACTTGATAACATGTCTCCCAAATCTGACTTGCTACACTTTTTTTTGGAGACTGGGTCTGGCTCTATTGCCAAGGCTGGAGCAGTAGCACAATCAGAGTTCGACTGCAGCCTTGACCTCCCAGGCTCAAGCCATCCTCCCGCCTCAGCCTTTTGCAGAGCAGGGACAACAGGGGCACACTAACACATCCAGATAAGCTCACTTTTTTTGTTGTTGAGGCAGGGTCTCAGTATGTTGCCCAGGCTGGTCTCTAACTCCTGAGCACAAGCAATCCTCTCACCTCAGCCTCCCAAAGTGCTGGGATTATAGGTGTGAGCCGCCATGCCCAGCCTCACATTTCAGTTTTTAAGTCATTATGGAACAAGATGATGGACACTAATTTTTAAAGAACCACCGTTTTCTAAAACAATTCCCTAGCCTCCACCTGCCAAATAATACACAGAAAGAATTATATATACCATTTTCTGGAGAAAGTTTGTCATAAGCATCTTCATAAATGTAATTTCTTCTTATTGTGACATTAATTCCATCCAGAAATGGACCATCTCCTTGAACTTCTTGCTTATCTGCATAAATCAACCTCTGAAAGATCTAACAAACAAGGAAAGCTGTAAGGTTATTAGAAACAAAAGACCTCTTACAAGCTACCAAAGAATAAACTGCTAAATCTTATCTTTTGTATCTTCATGAATTCTGAAATAAATGCTAATAGTCAAGGTATCAAATCTTGATTTTTATCAACAAATGTATAGATAATATATAATGTATATAATATTTAAATATTTCTAAAGCTGCTCCTTTGCCCAGTTTAAAATAAATTTAAAAAATCCGGCCAGGCACAGTGGCTCATGCCTGTAATCCCAGCTACTTGGAAGGCTGAGGCACGAGAACCTCGTGAACCTGGGAGGCAGAGGTTGCAGTGAGCCAAGACTGCGCCACTGCACTCAGGCCTGGGTGACAGAGTGAAACTCTGTCTCAAAAATAAAATAAATTAAAATTTAAATTTAAACCCCTTGCTATAGAATATTTTCATTTATAAATCCTTTATAAAAACTTAGGTAGTGAGGAAAGAACAGCTTTGTAAAAAGCTGTATACTAACACTAGTAGAAATATCTCTGACAAAATTCAAATAATTTTTTGATGTTAAAAATCCAGTAGAGGGAGCTCAGGAATTATGTGAGTGAGTGAGTGAGTGGGGGGGAAGAGAGAGAGAGAGAGAGAGAGAGTGTGTGTGTGTGTGTGTGTACGCACGTGCAGGGAGGGTTTAGTGAAGGGACATGAACAGCTTCAAAAGAAACTCTTTTGTTCACCATATAAACAGAGTGTATAGGCCTAAAAAATACACTCTTGAAGCCATTACTGAAGAACGGAACCAAGTAATCTTTAGAAATTTGGTAAAAATAGTTGACAAATAAAAACAAAACATTTTAAAATTTGGAAACATATATAAACAAAGTTTTGTACATCAAAGACACCAGACAAGGAATTAAGATATTTGTCCATTTCTTTTTTTATAAAAAGTAAAGTGGCCGGGTGCAGTGGCTCACGCCTGTAATCTCAGCACTTTGGGAGGCTGGGGCAGGCAGATCACGAGGTCGGGAGATCGAGACCATCCTGGCTAACACGGAGAAACCCCGTCTCTACTGAAAATACAAAAAATTAGCCAGGCATGGTGGCACGTGCCTGTAGTCCTAGCTACTTGGGAGGCTGAAGCAGGAGAATCGCTTGAATCCGGGAGGCGGAGGTTGCAGTGAGCCAAGATCGCGCCACTGCACTCCAGTCTGGGCGACAGAGGAGACTCCATCTCAAAAATAAATAAATAAATAAATAAATAAAGTAGTGTTTCCAGGCCAGGTGTAGTGGCTGATGCCTGTAATCCCAGCACTTTATCAGGTCAAGGTGAGATGGTGGCTTGCGCCCAGGAGTTTGAGGCTGCAGTGAGCTATGATCACAGCACTGCTTTCTAGCCCAGGTGACAGAGTGAGATCCTGTCTCAGAAAAATAAAGACAGCGTTTCTGATAAATAAACATGAATGTACAGAAGCATATCTTCACAAAAAATTTGCTTTTTCAAAAACAATGCAAAATTTCTTCCCCCCTTTGAGATAGGTTCTGGCTTTGTTGCCCAGGCTGGAGTGTAGTGGCACGATCTTGGCTCACCGCAACCTCTGCCTCCTAGGCTCAAATGATCCTCCTACCTCAGCATCCCAAGTAGCTGGGACTACAGGTACACGCCACCACGCCCAACTAACTTTTGTATTCTTTGTAGAGACAGGGTTTCACTGTTTCCCAGGCTGGTCTTAAACTCATGGGCTCGATCCACCTGCCTCGGCCTCCCAAAGTGCTGGGATTACAGGAATGAGCCACTGTACCTGGCCAAACAATGCAAAATTTAATAGAGAAAAATGATGTCAGACCCTCATTATAAGAAATCTATAGTGTTACTGGCTTTCAATCGGTTGTAACTAAGAAAACACTTTCAGTTTGTAAAAAGAGGTATCTGGTTGGGTTTTATAAATCATTCTTAGCTATTTCAGCCTAATGAGAAAAGTATGTTATGTAATCAGCCAGGCACTAGGCACCTTTAGAGATTTCTCTGGTGGGTGTGTGTGAATTTCTTAACACTAATATGATACGTAGTGCCAATAAAGAAGCCAAATTGCATACCTTTACTCGTTCCTCAAATGGAACCACAAAAGGCAACTCTGTCAGGACAGCAAGCTGTCTTTCCTCAGACACAGACAGCGGCGGGGACTCCAAACCCACTACAACACATTTTAAAACCTTAATTAGTTCACTTGTACTTTCCCCTGCATTCCCACTGACAATTCTTAAGGTGAAGATTCTTGAAATCATCCTGATTAACTCATTTATCTAAATCCAGTTCCATGAACACATCCCCGCCTCAGGCAGACCCATGAGCCATGCACAGTGCAGGATCAGCACAGTAGCTCCCCGAATACATACCTTGATCGAATATTAAAGATGTCCTAATCAAGAACTACACTTCCACTCCAGCTGTCTAGCACGTCTCAAGTGCACAGCTAGCCCGAGCACTGGCAGTGAGGCCCGAATGCAGCCAGATCCAGCAGTGGGAGGTGCCCTGGCCACCCCCGACCACCTTCGTGCCCTTTCCCTCCTACTATGGCAACAAAGTTCCTCCCAGACCAGGCGTGTGTGCATGAGATGGTGCCTGGGAGAAGGCTGTATACACAGTAGGCCCCAGGCAGTATTTCATGAATAAACACATATCCCATTCCTTTCCAACAATAAATCATAACTTGGCCTCTTAAAACTCATTTCAAGGAGCTGGGGATGGCAGCTTATGCCTGTAATCCCAGGCTGAGGCGAGAGCATCCCTTGAGCTCAGGAGTTTGAGAAACTGAGCATCACAGAGAGACCTTGCCTCTACAAAGAAAATTTTTAAAAAAATTAGCTGGGCATGGTGGCACGCACCTATAGTCCCAGCTACTCAGGAGGCTGAGGTGGGAGAACTGCCTGAGACTGCGGAGTTCAAGGCTGCAGTGAGCTGTGATTGCACCATTGCACTCCAGCCTGGTGACACACTGAGACCCTGCCTCAAAAAAAAAGAAAAAAGAAAAAAAAAAAAGTAAAGTGTTAGGTGAAGGTATCTTAGATATCACATCAAAAGCACAATTTCATTAAAGAAAAAAATGGTAAATGGGATTCTATCAAAATTTAAAACTTCTCCTCCTTGAAAGACACTGCTAAGAAAAGAAAAAAGACAAGCCACAGATTGGGACAAAATATTTGCAAATCACATATCTGATAAACTATATCCAGAATAGCTTTATAACTCTGAAAATTCAATAACTAAAAAACATGTTCACAGGCAGTGTGCAGTGGCTCACACCTGTAATCGTAGTACTTTGGGAGGCCAAGGTGGGAAGATCCCTTGAGCCCAGGAGTTAAAGGCCAGCCTGGGCAACATATGGAGATTCCATCTCTACAAAAAAATTAAAAAATTGGCCAGGTGTGGTGGCACATGCCTGTGGTCACAACTACTTTGGAAGCTACGGCAGGAAGATCGCTGAAGCCCAAGAAGTCAAGGCTGCAGTGAGCCGTGATTGCGCCTCTGCACTCCAGCCTGAGCACACAGCGAGACCCTGTCTCCAAAAAAAACAAAAAACAACCAAGAAAACAAAACAAAAAAACAAATTCATGAAAAAGATGCTGAATATCATTAGTCGGCTGGTAGACACAAATTAAAACCACAATAAGATACCATTTCCCACCTTTTATAATGGCCAATTTTTTTTTTTTTTAGACAGTCTTGTACTGTCACCCAGGCTGGAGTGCAGTGGTGTGATCTTGGCTCACTGCAACCTCCACCTCCTGGGTTCAAGCGATTCTCCTGCCTCAGCCTCCCAAGTAGCTGAGATTACAGGTGCCCGCCACTACGCTCAGCTAGTTTTTTGTATTTTTAGTAGAGACGGGGTTTCACTATGTTGGTCAGGCTGGTCTTGAACTCCTGACCTCCTGATCCGCCCACCTCGGCCTCCTAAAGTGCTGGGGATTACAGGCGTGAGCCACCACGCCTGGCCCATAGAATTTTTTTTTTAAATGACAACTGTAAGTGCTGGTGAGGACTGGGAACAACAGAGGCTCTCATTCATTGCTGGTCTGAATGTAAAGCCGTGCAGCCACCCTGGAACACAGTTCTGCAGCTTCTCATCAAGTTAAACATAAACTTGCCAAATGTCTCAGGATTCTTACTCCCAGTGAAACTTACTCCATGTCAAAACAAAATGTATGTTCACAGAAAAACCTGTACATAGATGTTTATAGCAGCTGTACTCGTATTCCCAGAGACTGAAAAAATAACCAAATGTCTTTCAAGCAATGAATGGATTCACAAACTGTGGTGCATCCCCACACTGGAATACTGCTGAGCAACAGAGGGAACAATCAACCCACACAGCACCCTCAAATGCAGCGTGCTGACCAAAAGGAGCCAGGAGCAGACTACACAGCATGGTTCCTTTTGGAGGCCTTTTGCAAAAGGCAAAGTGACAGGACAAAACAGAAATGGGTGGCTGCTGAAGAGGTGGCCGCAATGGAGCTAGAGGCAATTTTGTGGGTGATGAAACTTTTCTACATGGTAGCTCCTGCTGGGAGTGACATGGTAAGTTTATGAAAAATAACAGATCTGTAGATTAAAGGAGTGAATTTGACAGCGTGTAATTCATACCTCAGTAACCCTGTGTCCTAGAGAACTCACCGTCCAGGGTGGACTGCAGCGGGCCTATCCTCCCCATCCGCCGGAACCTCCACACATGTCTGGATGCTGGCACATAGAGCTGAGTGACCTGTCGGGGGCAATCCTGGTTCAGAACTCCCCTGTGCTCTAGCACACACTTTGACCTGATCACACTTGAACAGAATTGGTGCTGGACATTTCTCTACCGTGGGCTGGGCCCTCTCTCTGACCTCATACCTTCATGTCCCCTTTTGCTTTACCTTTTCAGGTCCTCTCTCATGCTAGCTGTCCTTTCATACTTTTATAGTTAACTATGTTTTCTAATACGCCCCAAAGAAATCTCTAATTGTTTTATTTGATGATGCATAATATCTAAACATAGTAAAATAATATAATTGCTTTATGAAGCAAAATAGATCACTTTAAAAATTAAGTTATTATTATCAAAGATTCACTTTCTAGTTTTTTTTTCAATTTGGTTGAGGCAGTATTCAAATAAAACAGACACAGTATATTTTCTCAAGTTATTTTTCATCTGTCAGTTCCTCTCATCCCTTATTTTTGGTCCTTACAATTTTTTATTTTTTGATACAGGGTCTCACTCTGTCACCCAGTCTGGAATGCAGTGGTGCGACCTCAGCCCACTGCGACCTCCACCTTCTGGTTTCAAGCGATCCTCCCACCTCAGCCTCCTGAGTAGCTGGGACTACAGGTGTATACCATCACGCCTGGTTAATTTTTGTACTTTTTGTAGAGATGGGGTTTTGCTATCTTGCCCAGACTGGTCTTGAACTCCTGAGCTTAAGCAAGCCACCTGCCTCAGCATCCCAAAGTGCCCGGGTCACAGGCGTGAGCCACCACACCCGGCTGGCCCTTGCAATTTTTTTTTTTTTTTTTTTAGATGGAGTCTCATTCACTCTGTTACCCAGGATAAAGTGCAGTGGCCTGATCTTGGCTCACTGCAACCTCTGCCTCCCAGGTTCAAGGGATTCTCCTGCCTCAGCCTCCCAAGTAGCTGGGATTACAGGCACATGCCACTATGCCTGGCTAACTTTTGTATTTTTAGCAGAGATGGGGTTTCACCATGTTGGCCAGGGTGGTCTCGAACTGACCTCAGGTGATCCGCATACTTCGGTCTCCCAAAGTGCTGGGATTACAGGTGTGAGCCACCGTGCCCAGCCACCCTTGCAATTTTTAATGAAGAAACTTTCATCCTGTAAAATTTCCCATAATCTAGATTTTGCTAATTGCACCCTCATGGTGTTGTTAAAGATGTACTTCTAACCCTATGTTTCCTGTAATTTTGTAGTTAGATGTAGAGGTTCCACCACATTTAGATTTAACGTTCTGGCGAGAACGTTTCCTAGGTGGTGTGGGATGCTCGATCACTGAGAGGCCCCATCTCTGCTTTTCACTGCAGAGGTGAAACCTACTTCAAGTGTGGGTGTGTGCACCGTACTACCAGCTGGTGATGAGATAAGGGACTTGTGCCAAAATATAAATCAATTAAATCACTAAGCACACTGCTGGGTTCAGCTGACATTTTCCCATCGCACAACTTTCTGGAGTAAGGAAGAGGTGCAGCTATTTGCATTCTGGGACCAGACCCTCCTCTCCTGGGAGGCCAACACACCATCTCAGACCAGCAGACCCTAGACATGCGCTGCACCTGGAGTGGCACCGCCCTGGTCATCTCCTTCACCAGAGCCTGCAACAGGCTGATTCTAGTTTGCAAAAATCCTTTTCATGTAGTATTGGCTGGAATACTTCTATGCAAAAGATCACACACTATCTGTTTTGTCTGAGGTACAGTTTATTAATGAAAGGTGGGTTAAATGCTTGAGTACTTCTTTTTTTCAAAACAGTATTCAAAATAATGAGATGGTTCCTTTGCATCCTACAAATATGATGACGAAGAGTTTTGTTAGCACCCTCGCGAACTCAGAGTTAGCTGCTTTCATGAATGCTTCAAGTTTCTGCCCATGACCAGCTAGAGATAGGCTCCTAACCCTGTCTCCCAGCCCCAGCCACCCTGCAATAGCTTCCTTGCTCTCCAGCATGACAGAACACTCCACACCCATCTTGTAGGGTGTCTTCCCCAGACCTAGAACCAAGCACCCTGCCAGGACTCCTTCTTTTGCTGTGAAACGACCCCGGCCTGGGCCCCAGAACTGTTCACTGCTGGGGGATCTGCCACCATTGCTCTACCTTGTCAGTGGGCAGAGTTAGAAGCAACAGGCTTAACTCACAAATATCTTATGAGGACATAGTCATGCTTATAAAATTGTTCTGAAACACTCCTGTTTTCTCTCCTCAAATATTTCTGTGACATGGTTTCTTTTTTTTTTTTATTTTTTGAGACGGAATCTTGCTCTGTCGCCCAGGCTGGAGTGCAGTGGCGTGATCTCGGCTTACTGCAACCTCCGCATCCCAGGTTCAAGCGATTCTCCTGCCTCAGCCTCAGTCCCAAGTAGCTGGGACTACAGGCGCACACCACCGTGCCTGGCTAATTTTTTTATTTTAGTAGAGACTGGGTTTGACCATGTTGCCCAGGCTGGTCGCAAACTCCTAAGCTCAGGCAATCCACTTGCCTTGGTCTCCCAAAGTGCTGGGATTACAGGCATGAGCCACCGCGCCCGGCCGACATGGTTTCTTTTATACCCTCCACCACTCCATCTCCTACTCCCAAGATTCTGAAATGAATCCAGTTATGACTTTTTCTCAAGAACTGAAAATACCTTATGTCCCTCTGTTAACATCACTTATATTTTTTGTTTTTTCTGGAGACAGAATCTCGCTCTGTCACCCAGGCTGCAGTGCAGTGGCACGATCTTGGCTCACTGCAACCTCCGCCTCCAGGGCACAAGTGATTCTCATACCTTAGCCTCCTGAGTAGCTGGGACTACAGGGGGACACTTACCATGCCCGGCTAATATTTGTATTTTCTTTCATTTTTCTTTCTTTTTTTGAGACGGAGTTTCGCTCTTATCACCCAGGCTGGAGTGCAATGGCACAGTCTCAGCTCACTGCAACCTCTGTCTCCCAGGTTCAAGTGATTCTCCTGCCTTAGCCTCCCGAGTAGCTGGGATTACAGGCGTCTGCCACCACGCCCGGCTGATTTTTGTATTTTCAATAGAGATACAGGGTTTCGCCATGTTGGCCAGGCTGGTCTCGAACTCCTGGCTTTAAGTGATCTGCCCGTCGGCTTCCCCAAGTGCTGGGATTACAGGCGTGAGCCACCGTGCCTGGCCACTTAAATTTTTTACTAACGTATCATACTACTGAATCTGCTTTAGATGTAGGTATTAGTAATATTCAAATTTGTCTCTGTTCTTTTAGAAAATCAAGGATAAAGGACTGGTGTAGTGGCTCACGTCTGTAATCCCAGCACTTTGGGAGGCCAAGGTAGGAAGATCACTTCAGGCTGGGAGTTTGAGACCACCACGGGCAAACATAGCAAGATTCCGTTTCAAAAAAAACCACAAAAATTAGGTATAAGATCTATCTCTTTTAAATACTAGACATATATTAATACTAATAAAAGCAAAATATTTTCCAACCTCACAAAGAATCATTAAGGCTTTAATATAATCTCAGGTTAAAAAGGAAAATTGAGGATTAATAACTCAGAATATCATTTTAAGTCAATGATACTGCTATATGTTCCATTAAGAAGTTGGCGTAAGAGTTAGTAATAAGGTTTATCATTACTATTTAGTCATATGAGTCATAAAATAAATAATTTTAAAGTGCTTAATTCTTCTCTCCAGAAAGACACAAGCTGAATGTATTTTTTAATGATAAATATTAAAAAGATCTTTCAATAACACCTTATCTGCTTTAATATCTTCTTGTTCTGACAGCCAGTGGTTTGGAGGACAAAAATTTCTCCTCGTGTCTCTGGACTTCAACATTTTCACTAGATTGGTGATAACCTGAAAAGAAAGAACACATCCGCGTCACACACGTGAGCTCGGCAGCACAATGCACAGTGAGCAATACATTCACTCAAGGAGGAGCACACAGCGGTGGTGCAGGAACCCACGTCGAGCCGGACACCAAACCCGCCCACAGAAAAGGGCCTCTTTTTGCCATCACAATAATGTATACAAAGCAGTTATCTGCCAACAAATATGTGCAGAACAACAAACACATGTACATGATAATTTTTTAAGTTACAACAGAGGTGGTGATTAAGCTTTGAAACACAAATTTGGTGGGAGCTACATGGTAAGAACCCATGAACACAAAGAAGGAAAGAACAGACACTGGGATCTTCTTGAAGGGAGAGGGTGGGAGGAGGGAGAGGGCAGAAAAGATGACTACTGGGGACCGAGCTTAATACCTGAGTGATCTAATGATGTGTACAACAAACTCCGATGACATGTTTATCTATGTAACAAAACTTCACATGTACCCCCAAACCTAAAATATTAAAAAAAAAAAACACCCACGAATTTGGAAATGTCTTAGCTCATCTGAGTTCTAATGAAAGATACCTCTAAGTGGTGCAATTTTGTAAAACTTTTTCCTGAAAGAGCATTTCTGAGTTTTCTGAGAAATAATGTACTAACGGCACTAGGGGAAAAAAGCAGCACCCCAGATATCACTGTCACATCTCCCAAAGAGAAAACAATTGCAGCACTTGCCTCACGTAAGCAAATGAAGTCAGGTCTGTGATCATAACTCCAGAAAAATCGAGTCTGATCTCCTTGATAACCTTTCCAAACAGTCTGGCCTGGACACACTTCACTATGTCATCACAGCTTAGTATTTTATTATGGTTTTAAAAGATTACAATATTCTTTCAGAACAGTTCCTCTCTGGTTGTTGTGCAGTGAGTTCCTCACAAATAGAATCCAACTAGCCACCTTGGAACCTAGCAGGTACTAAATGACTGACTTGAGATCAATAATTGTAAATTTTATAATACATGATTAAAGAGACATAATAGCATTCCTTTAAAAAGACCTGAAGTTCTCTACCGACTAGAAATGCATTTTGTAATAAACAAAGATAAACCAAAATTGTAAATCCAACATGTTAAATGTCTACAACCAGGATTGGATCATATAACTACTACTGAGCTCAAGACAGCGTTTTCTGAAAAAGTCGGCCAGGCCTGTATGCATGCTGCCTCTAATTAAAGACAATGGAAATCACCACAGAAAAAACAAAATCAGGACAATCTGATTTATAATATACCCACCGGCTAGATTAGAAATAACATTTCTAATATATATCTATTATATATACTAATTTATATAATTTATATTATATATATTATACGATTTATATAATTATAAATCGTATAATATATACTATGTATCTAGTATATATAATATGTAAATTTATAATATATCTAATCTATACTGGATACATTATATTTTATAAAGATCACACAATCAATTGTTGAGATTTCCCTTTAAAATTCCATAATTTAGCATTTACATACAATGAAATACAAATGCTTATTTCATGAAATGCAAATCCAAGGCATGCAGGGATACCAGAAATTCTGTGTGCCCAAGGAAAAAGGGGAAGGGTACTTGGGTTGATATCTCAGGCCACTACAATGTGGACACCCCTTGAATGACCTACCCGTGGACAGAGAAAAAGTGTTATTCGAGCAATTTGGTCATGCAGATAAAACTGCATAGTAAAAACCCACTCAAGATCAAAGATGCACCTTTGTAAGTGGTGGGTATTTCATGCCAATTTAGAAGTGGCGATTCTCTTCTGGCATTTTAAAACCTACCACAACGCTATGGAAATACCGTCCTTCTTCAACGAGTAGAAATGTTTAGTGAAGTAATCAGGGTAAACTGGAGTCAGCTATTCCTTGACCCTTGACTCCATGGTGTTGCTCAGGGGCTCAGCTGCACACACAACATCTTACAATTAATGGTTTCTTATGCAGCCTAGGCAGCCTGGGGAGAGCCTCATTATTGGTTCTGTCTGGTTAACTGTTTGGCTGAAACAAAGTACTGTCATTGACCTAATACATTAATTCTTGAAAGTCATTCATTTTACTCTTCAAAAGCAAAGATGAAATCTCAATGAGCTACGCTAATTACATGTGCTATCCTTGTATGGGATAAATTCAGGTAGTCCACACAGAGCACACACCCTTCCAAAAGGAACAGAAGTACAATCTTTTTGTATGAAGATGATCATGTCTGGTCTTTCCATTTTTGTGACCAATTAAATTGATACTTTAAATAAATCCAGATTTAATAGTTACCATGCTGAAATTAGCCCTTTCATAATCACCCCAACCGTTAACAAAGGTCATGCTTTCTGACATATTTACATATTTAATTGCATCATCCCATGGAATCCTGGGGTCTCCATGAATTTATCATCCCCAAGGAAACTTAGCTTTATTGAGGGGGTAACTTGCTCCAGGTCAGGCAACGGAAAGATCAGGTCTGCCTAACTCCTAGATATCTATTTCTATTCAATCTCTGTTCATGAGAACATATATTTTCTACAGATTACAAACATTATCAAATTATATGAGACAATTAAGTTCTCATTTACATTCTTCTACTAAATTATTATACAATTAAATGTTAAAAAAATTTCAATATAGTGTATCCTCTTTCATATTTCCTATCCTAAATATGAAAAAAGTAATCACATGTTACCAATATAACATGCCAGTACCATGGATCCTTGGTGAATCAAAAAAAGGCGGTGGAGGGAGATGGGGAGAAAGGAGGAGGAAAGGAGAAGGTAAAAAAGTGAGTCCAGCCAAGGGAGTTATGTTAAGGATGGGATATCAAGATAAATGGCACTGTGGTAATGCATGGTTTAATAAACATCAAATAATATATTTATTTATAGCAAATAATATATTTTTAGTAGAAGTATGTCCAAAATATTGCTTTCTTTAAAGTATGTCCACAATATTGCATGGGACATAACTACATTTTTTAAAGTAATTGTGATTTATCCGTAATTCAATTTTAACTAGGTGACCTGTCTTTTTATTTGCTAAATATGGCATGACTAGTCCCGGACCAATTCCCAAAATACTTATTTAGAATATCAAATACCAAACCTTAAAATTCAACTAAGAACATTTTTCCCTCCTTCGTATCAACTATTTTTCTCCTAAGTTTTAATGAAAAATATAAACATGAAAATTTGACTGGATCCATTTTGTGATCTCGAAACACCTTAACACATTCCTTTTTTCCACATTCACTTTCAGAATCACAAACTCAACTGCTCTGCAAGTATCTAGCACCAAAAAGGGAAAGTTTGTAGAGGCAACCATGCCAAATCACATAAAGTGACTAAATGTGCTCAAAGTGAGTTATCTGCAGGGTTAGGCCTGTGGCTCTTAACCTTTGCAGCATTTTAGAATCACCTGGAGCACTAAGACAAGCCCACCACAGGCGTGCCGCCATCACTGACTCGAATTCAATTAGTCTGAGGTGGAGCCAGTCGAGTTTTCAACTGCTCCCCCAGATGACTCTGATAAGTAGTTACGACTTGAGAACCAGTGTGGTAAGTTATATGAAGTAAGATAGCAAACACTGGAACAACTAGCTGTATCTAGCTGAATATACACAATTTTAGTGGATTTTAAGTTCTGAAATACAATAGCATTATGTCCATCTGATGTGTTAACTCTTGTCCCTCCTCTCATGTTCTTCCACGCCAGATCAAAACGTTACATTAAATAAATGCAGAAACTAATACATTATTCAAGTACTAATAAATTTATTCAGAAATGCACACACTGCCGGGCGCAGTGGCTCACACCTGTAATCCTAGCATTTTGGGAGGCCGAGGCAGGCAGATCACTCGAGCCTAGGAGTTCAAGACCAGCCTGGGTAACATGGCGAAACCCCATCTCTACAAAAAATACAAAAATTAGCCGGGTGTGGTGGCACATGCCTGTAGTCCCAGCTACTCAGGAGGCCGAGGTGAAAGAATCACTTGAGCCTGGAGGGTGGAGGTTGCAGTGAGATCGAGCCACTGTACTCCAGCCTGGGCAACAGAACGAAACCCTGTCTCAAAAAAAAAAAAAAAACCCCACAAGGGTACACAACAGTTACACATGCTCTATTATGTGCCATTTAAATGAAAAATAGGTGGTGCTGTAAGCAGGTTTCCCTTAACCCCAATATTAAAAAGATCAAGTAGATAACTGCTTAGAAACATACCAACTCATTATAAAAATCACACTTGACAACTGTTCAAGGTAAACATTGTAAATTAACAGGCACTGTTTTCACAAGATCGCTATGTTTGAGAGTTCATGGCAATGATGATCATAAGAAAATCTTGCTTAACTGACCTTGGGGAAATATTCTTACGCACTAGCTATATTATCACAAATGTATATATAAATTAGATGACAAGGCTATTAATCTTAAATTGTGACATTTCTGTATGGAGATGACGGATATTTAGATATAGTATTGCAACCAAAAAATTAAGTACATATAGTCCAAGTTTTGAAGGACAACTAAAAGACTAAATTGCATCATAACATAAAATAAAAGTATCTTTTTTATCTTAAATGTGATATGTAAAATCTGGTAACTAAAACCAAACAACGGAGTTAATTTTTTTTTTCTTTCTAGAGTAGATCTAGTCCTGAAACCAGATGAGTTAGTTTTTTAAAAAGCAAAATACAAAGCATACTTAGCATACAATTTCCAGGTTCTGAAGTGCAGTAAATGTGTAATGTGGGAAATACATCAAATGAGAATGGATTTTTACAATTTGACTTCATAAGAAGAATATATAAAAGTAACATGTCAGAAAAAGCTCTAAGAACATGACCTCGTTGGAAAACAACCATTCTCCTCAAGTGAGTCAAGTGCCAGACGACGCAGCAGCTGGTGCTTCTCTCCTGTGTGCTTCCACAGGACCGGCCTCTGCGGTTTGCTGTTTCCCACTGTCATTAGCTGAATGCATGTCTCCTTCACTACGTGGTGATACTGCAGGAACAGGCACCCTGTGTGAATTCATTTATGATCCCTTAGCATAGAGCTGTGTCACTATGGGTGGGATGAATACTGTGAGTGTTCAAATAACTGAGAATAAAACACTCTAACCTATGAAAGTCATGAAGTATCTGGTATGCACTGCTGCTGTCAAGGGTTAACCAAATTTTATATAGCCCTTAGTTACCACTTGTTAACCCATTTATGCCTAGTGTTCCATTACCGGAACGCTAAGCTTGTGGGATTTATATTCTACTGCTCAAGGTCATTGCCAAGGCCTGATTTTTCACACAAAAAATTTGCAACCTCTGGCATAAACGGGTTAAAAACTGGAGTATTTTGAAAAACAGTATTCTTCAGCACATATTTAAAACACTATAAAATTACTGCATATAGTATCCACTTTAGTAGTCAAAAAACAAAAACAAAATCAATCAAAATCTTCAATAACAGAAAAGGATATGGCACAGCGCTACAAGCTTTGGATCTCTTGGTTGTAACATAGACAGTCAAATGGCCGCATGTTAGGATTATATTAACAGGGCACTGCTGTTGCTTTATTACTTTTTAAAAATAGCTTTTTGGAACTGAAAAAATACAACTTAACCACTAAGGAAGTAAAAAAATCACTCACAGTATGGCGCGCTCTCTCTCTCTCTCCAGACTTATGGATAATGAGGGCATGAGAACCTTCCTCCTCATTCCCTGCCACTTCCTCCTGTTTCCCTATCACAGGAGGTAACTCCTGTTAAGTTTGGTAGATGCACACAGACATCTCAAAACAGGATTTCCTATCTCATCAAGCTAAAGTAATTATAGCTCTAAATTACACTTCAAGGAGTTTATAAATTTGATAAATGCATAAACTGTTTTAGCAGTGTCAAGGCAGGGCTTAGAAAGTGACCTCAATTCTTACAGTGACAAAGAAAGATGACTCTATCCACTTAAAATTCTATGCTCTGTGACCAGCCAGTAGAGCCTCTCATACAAATGACTTTGGGAGGACCATGATAGGACTGAAAAATGAAATGGTCGGTGTTGAAGGAGTCAGGTCTCATCATTTGCAATTCTGTCAAAATCAATGGAAGGCAGGAGACATGGGCAAAACGCTTTTGCGTTCTTTGGTTGATTCCACCTCGAATTCTTCAACTCACATTTGGCACAACAGTAATATGAAAAATGCTGATAAAATCTGTATTCTTTTCAGAAGGGGAATGTAGAATAGCAGCTGGTTCTACCATCATATACATGACCTCATCTGTAAAACAAATTATAGTATCTTTCTCACAGAACTATTGTATTAAATGAATATATGCAAAACTCTTAGAATACTGCCTAAAACACTGTTAACTACAGAGGTGTAAGTTCATCTTCATAATAGAGATAGTATTTTCTTAAAAGAAAAGCTAACAGCAGCTGATTACTCAAAAATTATGCAGTGATTTTTATTTTGGGGGCTCAGCTCAATAGCAGGTAACATAAAATGGTTTGGGGGACAGGTGACCAAAGAACAGAAATCCTTTAAAAAAAAGGTCTTTAAACAATTCTAAACTCAAAAGGTCTTACAACAACTTGATTTCAAACCTAAAACAATCACCACCAACAACAAAAAAAAAGTAAATTTTCACCCTCTTTTTTTTTTGGAGAGAGTCTCACCCTATCGCCCAGGCTGGAGTGCAGTGGCGCTATCTCGGCTGACTGCAACCTCTGCCTCCCGGGTTCTAGCGATTCTCCTGCCCCAGCCTCCCTAGTAGCTGGGATTACAGGCGTGCATCACACCCAGCTAATTTTTTGTATCTTTAGTAGAGATGGGGTTTCACCATGTTGGCCAGGCTGGTCTCAAACTTCTGACCTCGTGATCCACCCGCCTTGGCCTCCCAAAGTGCTGGGATTATAGGCGTGAGTCACCACACCCGGCCTTGCCCTAACTCTTAAAACTTTCAATGATTAATAAAGTGGCAGGGAGTCATTTTGAGGCATAAAAAAATTCTGTACAAACTCTTCATTTAACGCTTAACCAAAACAAAATAAGGCCAGGGTGGAAAATATCTTATATGGCATTATTAAGTTCAGAGATTTCTACATACTAAAGATAAGCCTGTCATGGAAATTATGAAACTCTCAACAGGTGCCATAAAACAGTGAAATTATCTGATATCATACACAACACCTGATATTGCACATCATGGAAAGCTTAATTAACAAAGACCCCAGGGTTTAATCAAATATTGAAAGGAAAACAAATATGCTACCGTTAACACCCACATCCAGGAAAAGCTTATGTAAGAATTATAGGTTTTAAATAGGTGAGATTGCTTATTTTTTAACATAGAAAAATTGCAAAATTGTCCATCTTTAAGAAAGGATATAGTAAAGGCTTACCATGTGACCGTCCCAGTTTACTTAGGAATACAGAAATAGGTAATTAAAATAAATTGTGCAAACATATATTACATCAATCTGCCCAAATTATAAATTCAACGATGCATTAGGACTGTATTCAGTGCAATCAAAACATTATCAGTTACGGCTGCTGCTGCTAATGCTCATGCTCCTAAGAGAAATGTGTTGTAAAACCAGGCAGAACGGGCTGGAGAGAGACTCTGGTGGACTTGGAGGGTGAATACGCATTCCTTAATTAGCCCATCAGGTTAAGTGCAAGCATTAATGGGCCCTTCCTAAGTCTAGCTTGACATCTTTCTCCAAACATGGCCAAGAAGAAAGTTCCATTAGCAATATTAATACAAGCTTAGTTGATCATTTTCATTCAATTAACTTCTTTCAATTAAATAGATAGCTTGACAAAAGCAGTGATAAAAGACCCAAAGGGACAGCTGATGACTCGAACTGAACATTAGTGTGCGAGAGGTCGCTGGTATTAAACGGACTGTAAATCTAGCATTCAATTTGGAAAATGCATTTCTTCTGCTCTCACTCCTTTAATGAGCAATTTTAGCTGACTAGATGTGTTTGCTGCAGAAATTTCATGGGAAGTCAAGCACCCTTTTCCTTTTCTTTTTTTCCATCCCAACAGTTACATTCTCACTGGTGGTGGTTTCCTGCCAACATTCCAGCCACAGTAACTCAAAACTTCACTTTCTGGTTAAGAATGAAGATATGTTAAAATAATTTATATACAACTAGTATTAAAAAATTAATGACCTACTTTACGTTGTTAATCAATTTTTGAAAGGTTTGAAAAAACAATAAAATCTAAGAAATATTTAGTGAAAAATAAAAACATTTTTAAAACTGTATTTATATTTCATCGTGTCACAGTTAAGTAGTTAGGGCCACATAGAAAAGATGCATGTAACAAGGTTTAAAAACATGGTTTTAAGTGACGCAAATGTAAATTAAAATGAAAGTAATTTTAGTTAATTAAATTACCTTAATTAATCAAAAGTACTAAAATTACTTTTCTTAATTAAAAAGTTATATAGGCCAGCTGCAGTGGCTCACGCCTATAATCCCAGCACTATGGGAGGCAGAAGCAGGAGGAATCCATGAGGCCAGGAATTTGAGACCAGCCTGGGTAACACAGTGAGACTCTGTCTCTACAAAAAAACTAATAAATTAGCTGGGTGTGGTGGCATGTGCCAGTAGCCCCAGCTACTCAGGAGGCTGAGGTGAGAGGATTGCTTGATCCCAGGAGTTCAAGGCTGCAGTGGAGTATGATGGTGTCATTGCACTCCAGCCTGGGAGACACATCAAGTCCATGTATAAAAAAAAAAAAAAAAAAAAAAAGTCTTGCAAATTAAAACATGTCTGAAACAAACCTGCATTTTTATTCCTCTGCAACGAGTCAAGAAAAAAATTTGTATATTTTTCAATGTCAGTAAACAAAAAAATACATATACTCTATACCTTAAATAACTGAATCCATCTTTTCTGTTCCATCTGTATGCATTGTTGCATTTCAGAGCTAGTAGTAACTCCAATACTCTGAAATGCTGTAATATATTCTTCTCGAACTTCTGGCTTGGTTTCTGGATAAGCCAACTTGATGATCCCCAGGCATGCATCTCGAAGGCATCGAGACAACATTATCAGCTCTTCTAAAGTAAAAGGCATCATTGATGATTGTCTTTGACCTACAACTAAAAAACATAATCCAGTTTTCTATTGTTTCTTTTTTCCATCTTTTAACACACACTGAAAGACTTAAAAAGCTTAAAACTTTTCTACTGTCTATGAAAACTGATGGGCCAAGTGGCCAGCAGCAAACTGGTTTCTCAAAATCCTTACCTTCTATGGGATCACCGAAGAATTCATTATCATGTATGGAAATTAGTGAATGACTAAACAAGGAGCTAAAAAGGTAAAAGAGTGGGATGATTCGACTAGAATCTTCAAAAGACATAGGAGAACCCCTGGATATCACCTGAAGCAACGGTACCATAGACCTTGAATTAAAGAAGAAAAAAACCAGTCACTTTAAAATTAGTCTTAGTTTGGGAACTAATTAAAACATAACATCAAACAAATATAATCAGGGAAAGTAACATTTGCATTAGGAATTAAACTATTTAAAGGCAAGGTAAAGTCACCATGGCAATGCAGGTTAATAAACAGCATAGATTAATACAAAAAATAGCATACCAACCCATTAATCTTCACTAAGGTTTCTGCTACCTGTATCAACTAGATAATGAAGTTACTAAGAGTAAGCCAGTCGTTCCCAGGCTAAGGCCCCAAGAAGAGCTCTAATAAGGCCACTATTCGAGACACACATGTACTTTACTCTTATGAGGAAACCATCCCCCTTCCCTTCTACTCAACATATTTAATAAAGGCAAATCATTCTGGTCGCAGGAAAAATTTATCCAGCGACTTAACTTTTGGTAACGTTGAAAGCTATTCAATATTGAAGCCAAACTGGAACCTCAAGAAACAAAGTTTCCAGTTCTCTATGGTGGCCTTGCTCCCACTGTCCACTTTATTCACCAGCTCCCATCCTGCTCCTGCTTTCACAGCAGCTAAGGTGGTCTTAGCAGCCTCTTTCACCCATCAAGAGCTATGATATATTAAATTAATTAGCCAGGTGTGGTGATAGGTGCCTGTAGTCCTTCCTAGTTATGTAGGAGGCTGAGGCAGGAGAATGGCTTGAGCCCAGGAGGCAGAGGTTGCCATGAGCTGAGATTGCGCCACTGCACTCCAGCCTGGGGAACAGAGCCAGACTCTGTTTCAAAAAAAGTTTAAAATATTAAGAGAGAGAAAAAAAAAAGGCTGGGTATGGTGGCTCACGCCTGTAACCCCAGCACTTTGGGAGGCCGAGGTGGGTGGATCACAAGGTCAAGAGTTCGAGACCAGCCTGGCCAACATGGTGAAACCCCATCTCTACTAAAGATACAAAAAATGAGCTGGGTGTGGTGGCACGTGCCTGTAATCCCAGCTACTTGGGAGGCTGAGGCAGAGGAATCACTTGAACCCGAGAGGCAGAGGTTGCAGTGAGCCGAGATCGTGCCATTGCACTCCAGCCTGGGCAACAGGGCGAGATTCCGTTTCCAAAAAAAATAAATAAAAAAGAGCTACGATATATTAAATTGACTTATTTCACCTAGAACTTCTTCCTTTTCTCTCGTTTTTAAGTCTGGTTCCTTGTCTTATGGAACATTTAGCTAACAGGCTCACCTGCAAGCTCTTTCTATAAAGTCCATGGTCCCCTCTACCAAGTCAAATCAATCACAGGTTAACAGACACTGTGAGCAAGATCACTCTCTTATCTCCCCAAATATCCATTTCCACAAAACTACAGGTATATATTAGATGAGATGTAACCAGGAGTCAGGATCTACAAATCATGTATGAAAGCAAAGCAGAAGGTAAGGCCACTTGTTCTAATTAGCAGGGCCGTAAGGAGCTTGGCTGAGCCACCTGGAGCTTCTGAGTCTCCATGGTGCATGGTTCAGGGGAGGGCACTGCCATCATCAACCGCTTTGAGAACAGGAACCCATATGTGCACCTGAAACTGTGTTCCCACAGAGAAGATACACTATGTCCACATGCTACACAACCTGAGCATACATGATCCATGTTTGCAGTTGTGATACTCTGCATTTAGCACTATGCTGAACGGATTCATCAATGAATGAATGCCAGTCTTCCAAAATTTAAACGTTGTGGGACATTCAAAAAGGGACAAAGCACAATTGTCCTACCTCATTGCCAAAGCCAGGATGACACAAAGAGGTTGTTTATATGGAGGATAAAAAAAGCATGGGGCTGCCTTAACTGGACAGGGGTGGCTTCTTTCAACAGCCCTGCCTATGACAGCTGGAGCCCACTCCTGTGTCTTGATGAGCCTGCTTTCCACTGTTATCCCTGACAAGAATCCTTGTTCTTGTACTGTTATCCCTGACAAGAATCATCACCACCAACACATCATCAGTTATGCACACATATTGCAGGATGCATAAAATTCTTACATTGGGTCCAAAAAAAAAAAGGGACAGGGTAATTAACCAACAAAAACTTATTTGTCCTCTTCAAACCCCCTGTGAAACAAGCAAAAGGAATGCATCATTTTTACTTTAATGACAAAAACTGGGATTGGCAAGAAGGATACATGCCAATGCTGCCCTGCAGACAGGGCACAAACGAGACACAGGTCTCTTAGTTCTCTGCTGACCACTCTTTCTGCTATAAACACTGACTCAAATATTCCTCTGAAAACAGGTCAGTCTCAAAGACTTATGTGCAAATAAAGTCTGCAACTTACTGTAATGGAAAAGACACTGATTCACACATAACTCAGGGGAGCTAGGTGAATTACTGACCATCAGTGAGACCCGAGGCAATCCCTAACCTCTGTCTAGATCTTGAGAACAAGGGTTTTCAAACTGTGTGCCTGTGGGAACCACTCCTCCTCCTCGTCCAATGTCCCCCACCCTTGCAAAGAGCTTTTATTCTTAAGAACGGATTCTTGCTTTAACAGGTTTTCAGAATACTACTGTAGACTGTTTTGAGATTATTTATCAAACAGCCAACACCAGCACCTACTGCCCACACTGAAGACATCTGGGCAAAGCATCTCTATGTTATGTTGTAGTCAAGGGATGCCTAATGGAAAACAGTACCAGCTGGCTATGGGTTCCTTCATCTTCAAGAATAAGGAAACTAAACTGGCTGATTTCAATAGCAAGTATTGAAAATGAGGTAAATGAATAAAGATGTTATTTGCAAAATGTCTGATGTGCCAAAATTCACTATCCATCTGGAGATTGTTTAAATGTGGTCTGCTAGACTGGGGTGAAGAATAGTGCTTCTCAGTTGGCCCCCAAACCATCTGTACCTCAATCACCTGATAAGCTTGTGAGGCTGCAGTCTCCAGGGTTTCTAACCCAAGTCTTAGGGCAGGACCAGAGAAGCTGAATTTTTTTTTTTTTTTTTTTTTTTTTTTTTTTTTGAGACAAAGTTTCCCTCTTGTTACCCAGGCTGGAGTGCAATGGCGCAATCTCGTCTCAGGAGAATATGCATTTTAACACGCTCCCCTGATGATACTTCTGCCCACTAAAGCTGTAAGTCCTAGCAATGCAAGCCTTACTATGAAACTATTTTTGACTTAAATTGAGTGCCAGTTTCAGAAAATCAGTTATTTCATTTTAAACTTTATTCCCAGTAGGAAATATGAGACATATACAGATGGTGCCTGACTTACAATGGTTCAGTTTGGGATTCTGCAACTTCAAGATGGTCAAAGGTGATTCCCATTCAGTAGAAACCGTACTTCGAGTATCCATAAACCATTCTGTTTTTATGCTTTCAGTATAATATTCAATAAATTACATGGACATTCAACACTTTATTATAAAATTGGCCTAGTGTTTGATGATTTTGCCTAGCTGTAGGCTAATGCACATATTTTGAGCACGTTTTAGGTAGGCTAGGCTAAGCTGTGAGGCCTCAGTAAGCAGCCAAAGGAGACAGATTGCTTCAGCCTAGGAGTTTGAGACCAGCCTGGGCAATGTGGTGAGACCTCATCTCTATGAAAAGAGATGAAAACGTATTAATACACTGTCAGTTTCTTGAGGGACTTCATTCTAATAAATTAAACAAGTAAAAAGACATTCAAATTATCAAACTTTTAATAAGATTTGTAAAACTACCCTATCATAAAATAGTATTAATAATTTAATATAATTAACAATATCCCACTTTTCTTTCACACACCATGACTCCATTTCCTTAGCAAGAGACAAATGCCATAAACAAATAAGCAATTATCAGGCAGAACTATGACAGTGTTTCTGTTGCTAAGCTGGGGCACTTATGGGTAAACGATAATTTCCTGTCCTAATGATTCTCAATCCCCTTCTGCCCAAAACAAACCTGTCACTAATGAAAACCAAGGCTGGCGTAGTCAGAAGTGGCTGAAACGCACCAAAAAAACACAACAAAACATACTTAAAATCTTGTATTTTGGTTTGGAAATGAAAGAAAAGAATTTCTCTAGACAGTAAATCATTCTAGGAGTCTTTCATCTCTGCTTTAGCCACCCACTGTTGATGCAAGATAACTCACTTAACCTTTATGAGTTTCACCAGTCACAGCAGCAGCAGTAAAACTCCCCTTTCTTCACTTAAGATTCAATTAAAAAAATGAAAAATTTGAAGTAATAATATTGAGAAACTGACATTCCCCTTTCATTAGTATGAACTGTTTTGTCCAGATGATTTGAACACCAGTCCCATTATAAAGGGGCTGACTGTGCCTGGCTGAATAACACATGAATATCTTTTGCTCTACATATTGTATGAAAAAGCTCAAAATCCAGAAATCTCAACAAGAGTTTTCATTATGACTGCACACAGCAAGTTAGATTGCAGATGAGTGTGTTTATATTTTAGATATACCACCCCAACCCACCAAAAATTCTTTCTTCTAACTTCTTGTTCCTAAAAAGAAAACAAGACAACTTTCTACACTCTTGCCCTACAACTGAGATGTGTCTTCCCACCACCGAATGAGCTGGTTCACAGCATGGAGTCAGTAACAGTGACTGCTATTATCACTACTACCATGAGCATGACACACAGTTGCATCTTGTAAGTTTAGTCTCCAATTAACTGAATTACACACTTCATCTTTTCCGATTACAGCACAGGGGGATTGGCATAGACTTCTTTTTTTCTTTTCTTTTTTTCTTTTTTTGAGAGGAAGTCTTGCTCTCACCCAGGCTGGACTGCAGTGGCATGATCTCGACTCACTGCAACCTCCGCCTTCCAGGTTCAAGCGATTCTCCTGCCTCAGCCTCCCAAGTAGCCGGGATTACGGGCACGCGCCACCATGCCCGACTAATTTTTGTATTTTTAGTAGAGATGGGGTTTCACCATGTTGGCCAGGCTGGTTTCGAACTCCTGACCTCAGGTGATCCGCTGGCCTCGGCCTCCCAAAGTGCTGGAATTACGGGCGTGAGCCACCGCACCCGGCCGGCTTAGACTTCTGGCAGAGGAAAAATTCAACAACAGAGTACTAGGCTAAGTCAGTTTACCATGAAGGATTTTAAGTATGAAATTCCTACCTATTACATACTCAATTAAAATATGTATGTCAAAGATGATATTTTTTAAATTACATGATTCAAATAAGAAAAATCAAATTATTTCAACAAATGTTTAAAAACTTCTACACTGTTCTAATGTTTGCAGCAGTCTTTAATTTACTTCAAATCTGTATTTTCACTGTGAAAAGAAGAGTAAAGTCATATGGAGCAAAGCAATTTCCAAATGTCTGCTTTTTTAAAAACATGGCTAGGATATTTAAAGGAAACTTACCTTCAGATAAAACCATACTCTCTATAATATATACAGATAAGTAACTGTTAAGATTAGACACTGATTTTTCTTTTTGTGCAACTGAGACCATCTGGAACTTACCTTCTAATATGAAATAAGCCCAGTATAAGCAGGACTTAAAAACAGGTTCTGGCAACATTTTTGATTAGGCTGCCACTTCCTGTGCCCTTGAGCTCAATTTATAAGTCTGTATAATACATACCCTGTGATCATCCGTGTTGACATGGAAGATATTAGAAACCAAAGATGTCTCAGAAACCTGGCATTAAAGGCTAAACTGTAGAGAAGCCTAAAAAGGAATAGGAGAAAAACACAGAACAGTAAAGCAATTACTTATTCAAAACGTTTCTTAAAAAAAAAAAAAAAAGCGATACACTGAAGATCAACGTACAATTTAGCAAATCTCTGTACTAATACCACAAAAAGCTGCCTCAGACAACCAGCCATTTGATGAGACACCGAGACACGGCTCCCAAAGGTGTAAATCTGCGCTGTTACCAAGCTAGGAAAGCCCGCCCTCCCCTCCCCTGTGGCTGTGAGACCTACCCCAAAAGATAAAGATATAAGCTGTTTTCATGCACAAGTTGAACCTGCTCCCCCTCTGCTACATATCGTATTAATATATCACAATATTATAATTACTCTTGTTATTACTGCTTATACTTTTCTTTTTATTTTTTTTGAGACAGGGTCTTGCTCTGTTGCCCAGGCTGGAGTGCAGTGCCACGATCTCGGCTCACTGCAACCTCCACCTCCTGGGTTCAAGGGGTTCTCCTGCCTCAGCATCCTGAGTAGCTGGGATTACAGGTGCCCGCCACCACGCCTGGCTAATTTTTGTATTTTTAGTAGAGATGAGGTTTCACAACGTTGGCCAGGCTGGTCTTGAACTCCTGACCTCAAGTGATCCACCCGCCTCAGCATCCCAAAGTGCTGGGATTACAGGTGTGTGCCACTGCACCTGGCCTACTTAACACGTTTAAAATTTGTAAAATATTTAGTGACGGACTCAAGTCACTTTTCTTGAAATACAAAAAATGTGTTGTTAACATCTCAAAAATAAATCTAAATAAATGTATCTTAAAGATTTTTAGGCCAGGCACGGTGGCTCATGCCTGTAATCCCAGCACTTTGGGAGGCCAAAGGAGGCAGATTGCTTCAGCCTAGGAGTTTGAGACCAGCCTGGGCAATGTGGTGAGACCTCATCTCTATGAAAAGTTGGGTGTGGTGGCTGTAGTCCCAGCTACTCATGAGGTTGAGGTAGGAGAATCGATAGAGCCCAGGAGTTCGAGGCTGCAGTGAGCCAAGATTGCACCACTACACTCCAGCCTGTGTGACAAAGTGAGATCCTATCTCAAAACAATAAAAATAAATAAAAATTAAAAACTTTTCCTCTATAATATTAGATTTTAAAAAGATGAACTTTGTGAAGAATGCGTGAGCATTTAAATTAGCTCTATGTTGTATACTGCATGTTTGTGACAGGATAAACATTCTAGCCACAATTGTGTAATCAGCTAGCATAAATATTTTTTTAAGAGATGAGGTCTTTCAAAATCCAATAAAAAAATCTCATATTTGATTGGTCGAGTAATTTCCTGCACTCAATCCAAAACATCAAATGCATTGTTCCGTATCGGCACTTTCTGAGTACACCATAGGAATCATGAAGTACTGATTAAAAATAAACAACAACTAAACTCCATTCTTATTTTAATGTAATGCATTTTGAGATATCCAGATGGCACTAAAGGTACATCACTGAAAAAACAGTAAAAGCATGAAAGAGCATGTGAAATTTCCTAGAATCAGGAAACCTTAAGCTAGAAAGAGTCTATTACATCATTCAGCCCAGCCATCTTTCCAATATCATGTAGGCTAAAAGCAATGTTTGCATAAGAAAATGAAGGGGCAGTGATACATCTGTTCTAAGGTCCTTCCAGCTCAGAAGTATTATGATTTTATGAAAACATGCATGATGTTTATCAGTCACACGCCATGACAAAGTGGGGACACACTGCATTCATTCCAGCAAGAGTAGAATCTCAAATGGAGTCTCCAACAAATATTATTTAATATTATTGGAAAATATTACTTAATAATAAATATTTAATATTATTGGAAAAACGAAAAAATGGTAATAATACAAGTTAAAGGAGACCAATTAAGACATGTAACTAAGTATGCTGTCTGTCATTAATGTTCGAGCAAATTTCCACTTAAAATTCACTCTGAAATATGGCCGGACCTGGTGGATCACGCCTGTAATCCCAGCACTTTGGGAGGCTGAGGCGGGTGGATCACTTGAGGTCAGTAGTTCGAGACCAGACCGGCCAACATGGTGAAACCCCATCTCTACTAAAAATAGAAAAATTAGCTGGGCGTGGTGGCAGGCGCCTGTAATCCCAGCTATTCAGGAGGCTGAGGCAGGAGAATTGCCTGAACCTGAGAGGCTGAGGTTGCAGTGAGCCGAGATCACACCATTGCACTCCAGCCTGGGTGACAGAGCAAGACTCAGACTCAAAAATAAAATAAAATAAAATAAAAATAAAAAAATTCACTCTGAAAAAGACTATACTGTTGAAAAGGGAAGCTGTATTAGAAAATGATAATAGATACCCTATCTCTGAGATATTTAAAATCCTTACCATATGCCTGATAAGAGTGTTAACGTTTTTTCTTGCCTTTGTGGAGTTTTACTTGCTAAGAATATGCAACAGTCATACAGAAAAAAGAGTAAGAAAAAAGCTATGAAAAATACGAACTTTCAAAATAATTTGAGAAGGTAGTATTTGCTTATTTTCTCTTCAGTTGAGAAAATGAGTTTTTAAAAAATGTTATTAAAACAAAACAAGGCAAAAGAATGTTAGCCACATGGCATCTTATCTACCCAGAAATCATCAGTTAATACCCTGCTATAAATCCATCCAGACCCTTGTGTGTACACATAGAAACAAAAATGAGTTCTTCCTACAGGTTCTAAGAGTTTGTCACTAAGATTATAATTAACATCTTTCCATGTGAATGTATACATATTTCTGAAATACCATTTTCAGAAATACACATTTAAAATACACATTTTAAAATTTGTATTTCAAGCTAACCCTGACAGAATATTTACTAAATCACTCAATAAGCAATAATAAAACAAACTATTAAACTTTTAAAAATAAATTTCTGGGCCAGGTGCTCACGCCTGTAATCCTAGCACTTTGGGAGGCCAAGGTGGGTAATCACCTGAGGTCAGGGGTTCGAGACCAGCCTGGTCAACATGGTGAAACCCCGTCTCTACTAAAAATACAAAAATTTGCTAGGAGTGGTGGCGCATGCCTGTAATCCCAGCTGCTCAGGAGGCTAAGGCAGGAGAATCGCTTGAACCTTGGAGGTGGAGGTTGCAGTGAGCCGAGATGGCGCCACTGCACTTCAGCCTGGGTGACAGAACAAGACTCCCTCTCGAAAAAAATAAAAAAAAAAAAAGACAAATACAGCCAGCGGAAGATGGCGGAGGGCGGCGGCCCTGAGCTCGGTGAGCAGGAGAGGAGATCTTCCAGGCTGTGGCCTCCGAGCGCACAGGATTTGCAGAACTTAATATTAATGTGAAGAACCTGCAAAGAAACTTGAAAACAGCCAAAGGGATGACATATCAAGAAATAAACTGGCCTTGGAAGAACTGTATGAAGATGAAGTGAAGCGCAAACCTTCCAAGTCTGATAGACCTAAAGCTGCAGTCTTCAAGAGCCCACGGACACCACCTCAACGTCATTTACAGGTGGAGGATACAGATTGGGTAATTCCTTTTGTAAGCGGTCTGAATATATGCATGGAGAAAATCAGCTGCAAGATGTTCAGATTTTGCTTAAACTGTGGAGCAATGGTTTCAGTTTAGATGATGGAGAATTGAGACCTTACAATGAACCAACAAATGCTCAATTTCTGGAGTTTAAGAGAGGAGAGATCCCCCTGGAGCTTCAGTGCCTTGTTCATGGTGGCCAAGTGAATTGGGATATGGAGAACCATCAGGATCAAGAATACATAAAACCTAGATTGAGGTTCAAGGCTTTTAGTGGAGAAGGGCAAAAACTTGGAAGGCTTACACCTGAAATAGTCAGTGCACCTTCCTCTCCAGAAGAGGAGGATAAATCAATACTTAACGCGGTTGTTCTTATTGATGATTCAGTGCCAACAACAAAAATTCAAATCAGGTTAGCAGATGGGAGTCGTTTGATACAAAGATTCAATAGTACACACAGGATCCTGGATGTCCGGAACTTTATTGTACAGTCTTGTCCTGAATTTGCAGCTCTTGACTTTATTCTTGTGACTTCATTTCCGAATAAAGAGCTAACAGATGAAAGCCTGACACTGCTAGAAGCAGATATTCTTAACACTGTGTTACTCCATCAACTAAAATAATATTGTTCCTATCCATGCAGTACCATGTGGGAACAGATGATGTGCCGTATTAATAAGGACAATACCTCCAGCATTAAAAAAAAAAAACCAAATTATTTTTATTATTTTTACCGATAAATTTTGGTTTTATTGTTATTCTGTCTTCCAACCTGAATATAGACAAATTTGGATTAGGAATAAACCTTGAGATAAGTATGTTTGAGTTTTTAGTTGAAGGACTGGCTTATGTTGATAGTTTTTGGATTTGTAGGCAAATCAGTTTGTTACATACTTAGTGTTAATGTTTTGTTTGCAGAAAAAAATGAAAACCCCTTTTTGATAAATGCATTTGGTAAAATTTGCACTAAAGTTTCTTGATGCAGCATTGACCAACAGCCATTAAGAAATCTTTTGATCAAATAAGTTGAAAATTTGTCTGTAGTAAATACTGAAAAGTGTCTAGTTTGATTTTGAAATTGTTTGATCATACAATAATTATTTCTCCTATTAAGATTTTACACATCCTTTTTACTTACTGATTTAGATATATTGCTAGTATCAGAAACGACAGTTTTGCCTTGTATTTTGCAGAATTATGATTGCTGTGAACTTAAACAGAAACACATAAAGTTCAGCAATTCTTTTTTTTGAGATGGAGTTTTGTTCTTGTTGCCCAGGCTGGAGTGCAATGGCGCTATCTCCGCTCACCACAACCTCCACCTCCCAGGTTCAAGAGATTCTCCTGCCTCAGCCTCCCGAGTAGCTGGGATTACAGGCATGCACCACCATGCCCAGCTCATTTTTGTATTTTTAGTAGAGACGGGGTTTCTCCTTGTTGGTCAGGCTGGTCTCAAACTCCCGACCTCAGGTGATCCACCCACCTCAGACTCCCAAAGTGTTGGGATTATAGGCGTGAGCCACTGCACCTGGCCTAAAGGTCAGCAATTCTTAAGAAGATATGATAAACAGCAACAGCATTTTTAAATCAAGTAATTACAGTTCCTCCCAGAGCTTGCCTTGATCACATTCATTTATTCATTCAACACATTTTTCTAGGAAACTCACTATATACACTAAACACTCTTCTATGTGCTCAACCTAGAATGTCTTCTCCAGAACAAGACTAGTGTAGAAATACAGGAATGTATATTCTGTCGGACAGACTAGATCTAAAGAATTACCAGCATAAATGTTTGTATTTCTGAAGTCAGAAGGTTTCCCTTCTTCCCAGACACCATTTCATCCTTAGTTATCACTTCTGGTTAGTTTCCCATTGCCACCATAACAAGTTACAAAATGTGGCTTAAAATAGCACAAATTTATTATCTTAACAATTCTATAGGTTAGGAGTCCAAACGGGTTTCGCGGTGCTTTTAACATCAGTTTGTTGGCAGCGTTGCACAGGAGAATTATTTATTTCCTTGTCATTCCACCTTCTAGAGAACATCCGCATTCCTTGGCTTGTGGCCTTCTTCTATCTTAAAAACCAGCACTGTTTCATCTCTATGACCCTTCTGTTACCACATCTCTCTGACACCAGCCTGGAGAGGTTCTCTGCAGGACTCATGATTAAATTAGTCCCATTGCATAATCTGGGCTTATCGCCTCGTCTTGAAATCCATAGTAACCTTAATTACATCTGCAAAATCTGTTTTACCATTTAAGGTTACATACAGGTTTGGAGATTAGGACATTAACATTTTACATGGAACATTCTTCTTCTTGCCTACTACAGTGCAACCCCCGCCCCGCCCCCACTCCACCTGTGTTAAAGATTCAGATCCATCACAAATAAATTTACGTCACTCATAGGTGCTCAAAAGTCACAACCTATTATTACAGCATCAACTCTATATCCAAAATCTTATCTGAGTCTCACCAACTCAAAAGTCTCAAATCTCACACTAAAGCCATCTAAATTTGGGAGAGGATCTGGGTGTGATTTCTGGGGCATAATTCTCCTCCATCTGTGCACTTGCGAACCTAGAAAACAAGTTATCTGCTCCCATGTATGATGGTGTGACAGGCATACAGTAACAGCTATACACATTCCTGTTCAAAAAGCAGAAATTGGGATGAAAAAAGGAGCCATCAGCACCATCAATTTACAAAACCAGCCAGGCACCCTCCTTTCAGTTTCAAGGCCTGGGAGTAATCTTCAGCTCACTGCTCAGTTCTCTGGGCTTGTGACTGTCTCAATCATCTTTACTTTTTCACAAAAGGCAGCACATGTTTGCAGCTGAGTATCAGCTTATCAGTTTGTTTCTTCTTTTATATTCTCTAAAGCGTTCTGTTAAAAATAGTGGTGTTTCTGCTGCTATAACATTGTCGAGAAACTTGTGGGTCTCTTACATATGTCATGGGGATTCACTCATTTACACAGGAGGCTCCTCACATATCTTTCCTGGAAAATCCCGTCTCTAATTTTGGCTTTTTCTGAAATAGCTGGGAGGATCTATGATTCACACCCTTAATCTCCTCAAAGAGCCTTTTGTGTGACTTGATACTCAGACCTTTTGATGTTTCTGAAGTATTAGCAGAAGGTTATACAGCCATACCTTCATCACTTTCTCTAGAGAAGGCTGTCCTGACAGTGAATCTCTTAGTTTTAGTGGCTTTTGCCTTGAATAGGCCACGAATTTCCCAAATCAAGTCCTAGTTTCTTTATATTCAACAGTTCTTCCCTCAATTTATCTACCTCCTTCCACATTTTACCATAATCAGCAAGAAGACAGCAGGCTGTACCTTCCACAGCTTGCTTGGAAATATCCTCAGCTAATATTGAAGTCATCACTTAAAAATTCTGCTTTACACATAACTGCAGGACACAATTCAGCTTAGCTTTTTGCCACTATGTAACAAGGACCCCTTTTCCTCCAGTTTTCCAATAACATATTCCTCATTTTCTACCAATAGTCTATTCATGATGATTTAGATATTCTACCGCAATCGAGGTATTCTCTGCTATACTCCTTTCTTCCTTCAAGGCCTCCTTAGCATTAACATTCCACATTTCTACTAACAGTCTGTTTAAGGCAATTTGGCTTCTTTCTGGCATGCGCCTCAGAATTCTTCCAGCCTCGACCTACTGCCTAATTCCAGAGCCACTTTTCCATTTTTAGGTATTTGTTACAGCAGCATTCTAAGTACCTAGAAAAGTCTTTTATGCCTACTTCTCTGCCAGATGACCTGAATATGCTACTAGATTTGGAATTCACCTTTCTCCAGGATCACTGCTTATTTCAAAGAGGTGAAATTACCTGTGCTAGGGTTTTCATACCAGGAGTGCTACCAGAACTACCACAGGATGAAAGTGGCGAGCCCACCACTGCAGAGAAGTTTTCTCAGTGCCATAATTTAGAGGAATTCTTCTCAAGAGAAGCCCAACTCCTTTTCACTTAACTGAAAACAACCTGTATAATGTGTAACAGCCAGCCCCATTTCAAAAAGATTACCAGGGGTAAAACAACTTTTTCATGGGTCAAATGATTTCTTAAAAGAACCGAACATTGTAAATCAAAGTGCATTGTCCTGTTTTGGATTAACAAAACAGGAAAAAACAACCAAACCTTGTAAAATTATTTGAAATTTTGTTTATATCAGTTCAGT
Organism: Pan paniscus; assembly: GCF_029289425.2. Lineage (NCBI taxonomy): Eukaryota > Metazoa > Chordata > Mammalia > Primates > Hominidae > Pan > Pan paniscus. The sequence goes on along the minus strand of NC_073255.2, from coordinate 193,638,371 downwards.
GCCTATAGATGCACATACAAAAACAACTGCCATTTTTGTAAATAATAGTCTTCCAAAATAGAGATTTACATTAGGAGAGAATTAAACATCCAGGAGGGATGAACAGTATTTCATGTGTGCTATGTAGTGCTTTGCTTCATTGAGAGTCATTTTCATGAATTATTTTTACTACTGCAGTCATCTTAAATTTGTAATCATCTCAAAAAAGATGTCACAATGAATAGACAACCATGTGTGAGGTCAGTCATTTTGCATGATGCATGTAATCAAAAAGTTTCAAATGTCTGCTTATAATAAAGAATGTTTTCACCAAAAAAAAAAAAAGACAAATTTCTGAAGGTTATTTAGTCTGGAGCTCTACTTCTAAAATGTAAAGAAGTGATATTCTTCTCCCACATAGTGGGATAGATTAAAAATTACTCATTAAGCTTTATTTAGCTGTAACAATCCTATGAGTTAATCAGTAAGCCAGGTCATAAATTCAGGCCAGTTTTCCATGGGGACTCTCTTGAGTTATGAAAGAGAACACAATGGAAGACACTGGCTCCCACACAAGGAGTCAAGGCCACCACAGCATGGCATCCTCTGAGAATTCCCCTCTAAGTCCAGGTGCCACAGGTAAAAGAAACACAGCGAGACACCCAATGATCTGTCTAACTCTTACAGCACACAAGTACAAAGGCAATAATTTGTTCTTCTGCTGAAATTTTTCTTTTTAAAAAAATATTACTGGACACTTCTAATGCCATAAAAAGCAATAAAACAGATATATAATAATTTGCATCAGATAATGCAAGATTCAAAATAAATTCCAAATGTCCTTACTAATAAAAATTTTAAGGTATATTTCATCTGGAGACAAGCTGCTAAAAAACTGTTCTTCACGAACTAGTAGCTAAGAATAGAAGATAAGCCTTAGACACTCAGATGTGTTAACATTCCAGTACTAAAACCATAACCAATTTAAACAGCCAGCCCCCTTCTTACTGATAATTGATTTTCTTTAATTAAAAGATTTACAGATTCAAAAAACATACTTTCCCTCATGCTACAGTTTAAATTAAAATGGGGGAAAGTGGCATTCATTACCTCAAATGTCTTCTTTGATAATCCCTTCTTTCTTTTTTTTTTTTTTTAAAGTTCATGTCTTTTATTAACTCATATGCAGTTACTTGTCTTCTGGTTTGTTGAAGCAGTAGTCAGACAACATTTGCCACAATAATGTCTGTCAAAGTGACTTGCCATAAACACTCCAGCACCACATTCATCAGAAGGGCACTCTCGACGAAGGCAGCTCATTTTGCCATTCTCATCCACCTTCTAATACTTCAGGACAGCCAGCTTCCCCTTCTTTCTCTTGCGCTTATTCTTCTTGGGAGTGGGGTAAGACTCCTTCCTTTTCTTAGCACCACCACGAAGTCTCAACACAAGATTAAGAGTAAGCTCCTTTTGAATGTTGTAGTCAGACAGTACATCCATCTTCCAGTTGCTTGCCAGCAAAGATCAGTCTTTGCTGATCAGGAGGAATTCCTTCCTTATCCTGGATCTTGGCCTTTACATTTTCTATCATATCCAAGGGTTCAACCTTGAGGGTGATGGTCTTCCCCGTAAGGGTTTTTATGGAAATCTGCATTTTGGTGGCGGCTCCACCGCAGATGGCGGATCGAAAAGGAAGCCCCTTCTCTTACTATTTCTTAACAAGCTTAAAAGAAAACTTTAAAAACGTGGTAGGGATTTAGAATCGCTTTGGTGGAATATGCTTCTTCCAAGTGTACTCATATTTCCCGTGAAACAATTATCATTCACAAATGTTCTAAGAATTCTTAGAAGATTCAGAACTATGGATGATATTGCTGAAGTTGACGAAGGCAAGTCTATTTTATTTATTTGATGTGTCTAACAACAGCTGGTGGAAATTAGTTTATAATCTATATAGGATTTCAAAATACATTTAATTTTAAGATCACTATGTGCTGAAATGTTTAAAAGCTCATCAATGTTATTTGAACTTCATGAAAGAGAATGCAATTTTTAACATGAATCAATAGCTTATTAATTCTATTGATTATAATGAAAATATCACTGATAATAAAAGCAGCTATGAAATTATAGGCAAAATTTACTTCTCTCTCCAGGCACATCCTCAATATTTTTTCCAAAATATTATAAAAACTTGTTTACAAACACATGGACGGTATATATATATATATATATATATTTAATTCTACACATACAATGAAAAACAAATCTGTATTTTTCTGCTTTGAAGTCATCTGTGTAATCATTTTATCCCAAATTATTAAAGTAGAAGATATGAAGCTATAAATCTCTCAGAGCTAAAGAGCATTCATCACCACCACATACACCACAGTTCTTAGAAAACACACGGCAAAGAAATGGTTAGAAAACACACGAGGGGCTGGGCGCAGTGACTTGCACCTGCAATCCCAGCACTCTGGGAGGCTGAGGGCTGAGACAAGCAGATTACTTGGGCCCAGGTGTTCGAGACCAGCCTAGGCAACATGGCAAAACCCCGTTTCTACAAAAATTACAAAAAATTAGCCAGGTGTGGTGGCATGCCTATCGTCCCAGCCACTCAAGGGTGCTGAGGTAGGAGGATCACCTGAGCCTGGGAGGCGGGGGTTTCAGTGAGCTGAGATCACGCCACGGCACTCCAGCCTGGGTGACAAAGTGAGACTTTGTTTCAGAAAACAAAAACAAAAATAAAGACAAAACCAACAAACACTACACACACACACACACACGCACGCGTGCACAGAAAAGAAGCACTGCGCTTCGAGGCACACCGCTGTTTATCTAAATCACAATGATTAATAACACAAGACATAATTAAGCTGCCTCACTGTATTACTTTGTGGTGGAAAAATCAAGCATATGTTGAAATAAAACTAGGTGTCTTATGATTTACGTATTTATATGAAACTACGGGCAAATTATAATATCAACCTCTTCGACCCCTAAAACACTATCTTCAAAATTCTGCTTCAAAACTTTTAGATCCATCAATGGGGTAAAAGAGCCAAGCCCCTGAGAACATGCCAGCCCAGACATTAACTGGAAGAGACTGGCATACGCAAAAGGAAAGGGGCACGAAACACCATGGAGGCATAAAAAAGCGCAATGGGATCAAGAAAATGCAAGATATGCCTTTTTGCCTCATTTATGGTTGGAGAAAAAGTATTTTGTGCTAGAAATAAAGTTGAGAGATAAACAAATGCTTGATAACAAGGGGATACTGCACAAATCAATAATCCAAGGAATGTGAATTTTTTCCTAAAAGCAAAGGGAGTCTACACTGTTCAAGAGAATGCAATAATCAGGGTTATATTTTCCACAAGTCAGGCTGGCAAACCATGACATAGAGAATACAGCTCTCGAGCACCATGGTGGGAATACTGAGCCAAAACCCTGGGCAGCACCGCCCACCAGCACCTTCCGTGAGGGTGGGTGCGTTCTAATCTGTGCTGTCCAATAAGGCAGCCCCTGGCCACATGTGGCTACTGGGCACTTGAAATGTGGCTTTGGTAGCCGAGGACCTGAGTCTGTGCTTGTATTTAATTTACTTTAAAACACACGTCACTGGTGGCTATGATGCAGGACACTGCAGTTTCAGGCTGCAGGTACAGACAACCAAGTAGATGACGGGCCTGTTCACCAAAACAGGGACAGAAAGAGGAGGCTCTTAAGAGGGAGAGATGCTGGACTCAACTTCAGACCCTGGGAGGGGACAGAGGAGAGGTCCCCAGGGACATCTCCTATTAAGCAGGTACACTTGTGTCTGGAGCTCCAGAAAGTTACTTAAAGACACAAATGTGAGAGTCACTAGAATGTAGCTGAAGCCACTTGTATGAAAGAGATTACCCAGAGGACCAAATAAAGAACTAAAAAACTAAGCAGGGTGCAGTGGCTCACGCCTGTAATCCCAGCACTTTGGAAAGCTGAGGCGGGAGATCACCTGAGGTCAGGAGTTCGAGACCAGCCTGGCCTACATGGTGAAACCCCATCTCTACTAAAAATACAAAAATTAGCTGGGCATGGTATTGGGTGCCCGTAATCTCAGCTACTCAGGAGGCTGAAGTAGGAGGATCGCTTGAACCCTGGAGGTGGAGGTTGCAGTGAGCCGAGTTCACACCACTGCACTCCAGCCTGGGCGACAAGGCAAGACTCCGTCACAAACTAACAACCCTAAAAAACTGAATACAAAAAGAAGTTTAGGAAAGAGTGAGAAAGAGGGGAAAAAAGAACCCACAAAGGAAACTGAGAAGCCCAAGTAAAGGAAAAATCACATGAATATGGTATCTATGAAAGAAGCCGGTGAAAGAGTCAGGAAAAGGACGGACGAGGAATGTGAAATACACACAAAGGCCAGGAATGCCGCGGGGCTGAGTGGGCACCGCAGGCCTCATCTGCATCTAAGTAGGGTCACAAATGCAGTCAATGAAAATCTGAAACAGTACCCGCTAAAAACCCCACGTACGCCAGATGAAAGCCAAGCACTTTTCTAACAGGCTATCTTTGGTAGCCCACTTTCTTATTTTAGTTGTCTGATACTGCAGTAGAGCCTTTATTTTTTGCCCCCTTTAAATATAGCCAGTGAATATTTAATCATATTTTAAAATAGTGGATATTAAAAATGTTAAATCCAAATTTCCACGTCCAATGGTAATATATTTAAAATTTCCTCTCAAAAAAGGAGCTGGCAATTCATTTATTACTTAACCAATTTTAAAATATTAAGTCATTCACCTAATCCAAAACTTAAAAGTGATATAAAAATAGTGTATTCAGAAGAGCACTTCTGCTCCAGCCCCAGCTTCCTCGGCATATTCAGACACGAGTGTTCACTTTCATGAGTTTCTTGTATATGCTTCCAAGTTTCTTTATGCAATATGAATATATATTCCTATTTTTTCCATCCTTCTTATAGGAAAAGCCGGTTCTTCTACATACTGTCCTGTGTCTTCCCGGTTCTCATGTACGCATCTGTCTTGGAAATCTTTCCATGTCAGGGTACAAAGGTCTCCACATTCATTTGTACACCCTGACAATCAGTGTTAAACAGAAATTAAATGGCAAATCCTAACTCTGAAAATAAAAGGGACTAATATTAATCAGTGAGGGCCTGTGAATGAGTTATCAGCCTGGGAATATACTAATCATCTTTCAAATACTTTTTTAAAAAAATCAAAATTGAAAGCAGTTAAAATCTGTAACAGTTAAAGTAAGCCTACTTGCTCTTTCTAAATACTAGAACCTAATATGTTTAAGCCATAAATAAAATTCCTAGAGTAGTTTCTTAGAGGAAATAGGTGCTGTACTCATAAAATCAAGCCTACACAGAAAGTTCCTTCACCCATTAAACACCTTTTGGAAGCGGTTCTCTAGTAAACCTCAGCCCAAGGCAGTGATGCATTGAAATCCAGCAATTACTATCCACAGCAATGGGCTGTGTGCTACAATAAAAGCAAGTGTCCTGGTTCAGCTGCTACGATCCTCAGATCTCACATCCTGCTCTCATGCAATTAGCCGGCAAAGAGCTAATGACCTAATCTAGGAGCCACAGTTTCACTGACATCTACTTCCTCTGATGGTAATAAACACCAGTGAGTGAAGACAGCACCTCATTAGTTGGCCACATTAGTGTTTACAAGGCCATTTCAACCGATGGGTTCCTTACTTACAGTTCATTTCAAAGAACGCTTTCTTAGCCAACAGAAATCACTCTTTTCATATGATGGGATGGCATTTTATAAGAACAAAGAGAATTCTGTAGGGTTACGTGAATTAACGTCAGACCTGCTTACTTACTGACAGCTTTTGCCTATGCAACATCAGTCCCTTGGGTCCTAGCAGAACTACCACATATATTTTACTCTGTATCCAATTGAATACTTTTCTGTTAAATTCTCAAGAAACCACTAACATATCACTCAAATTGGAGGGAAAGAACAGTTCAAGATTATTGTCACAATTATTTAAGCACAAACAGGCCACATTTTTAACTTGCAGGTTTTGTTTTGTCTGAACCAAAAGTTTATTTCAAAGGCTGAAAAACAAAAATTTACTTTTAGGGATAAATTGTCAAGGACAATCTAATTAAAAGGGTACTATGAAGGCTGGGTGTGGTGGCTCATGTCTGTAATCCCAGCACTTTGGGAGGCCGAGGCAGGCGGATCACAAGGTCAGGAGATCAAGACCATCCTGGCTAACATGGTGAAACCCCGTCTTTACTAAAAATATAAAAAATTAGCCGGGCTAGGTGGCGGGCACCTGTAGTCCCAGCTACTCAGGAGGTTGAGGCAGGAGAATGGCGTGAACCCAGGGGGGCGGAGCCTACAGTGAGCTGAGATCGCGCCACTGCACTCCAGCCTGGGCGACAGCAAGACTCTGTCTCAAAAACACACACACACACACACACACAAACAAAAAATTAGCCAGGTGTGGTGGTGCACACCTGTGGTCCCAGCTACTCAGAAGGTTGGGGTGAAAGGATCGCTTGAGCCCAGGAAGTGAAGGCTGCAGTGAGCTATGATCACACCACTGCACTCTGGGCAACAGAGTGAGATGCTGTCTGAAGAAAAAAAAAAAAAAACACCCCATAAAACACGAGTACTATGAAAAGAGCCTAAAAAGATATGTAACATAGTGTTTCACTAATGCAGGTATGAGTCCAGCCTTTCAGATGGGTGAATAAACTCACATTCGTAAGGTACTACAGAAAATATTACAGATAGGGTACTTGAGAGCCTCACAGGCCAGGAAAAGGCCTCAGTATTTGTTGGTTTAGAAAAGAAAAACACAAATTATTTTTTATGAAACGCTTGGACAGTAGAATATCCTACATCAATCTCTACCAGAAAAGAGCAGACAAAACTTAACAGGAGAGCAATTCCCAGGGAGGAAGGTATGTTCTCTGGCTGGCACCCCCTGGCACAGACGCCCACGGACACTTGCCTGACTTTGGGTACCATCATGCGGTGCTGCACCATCAGCGTGTGGCAGACGGAGGCCATGGTGGTGAAGACCTCCTCGCTCGCAGAGTCCCTCCACACCAGGTTGAGCAGGGTGTTGGTCTGCTGCTTTGTGTCCAGCTTCTTCAGGCACTCCTCTGTTATGTATGATACTGACAGTCTGCCATCCTCCTAGAACATACCAGAACAACCAGTCTCCATAAATGTGCTCAACTGGAACGTCCTCTACACTACAAACATATACGAAATCACATTTTTCTTCGGGCAAAGAAAGCTAGGCATCATCTCAAAATTATCTACATCACAGTACACTTAGTGTGAAATCCTCTAGGGATCCAGTCAACAGTAGGCATCCATTTTGCCTAACACAGTAAACTGTGAAGACCCGGTTTTTGCCTATGATATAACAGTAGCTTCAGTATTTACATTTCAAAAAAACTTCATTTCCTACTTTTTTTTTTTTTACATCAAGTTGTACTAAGACAACCATACATAGTGAAACTATTATCATCTAATGGCATTTTTATTTTAATTTGAGATCACAGTTTAAGCAAAATAAGTGAGAGTATTAAATAATTTTTTTTTTTTTTTTGAGACAGTCTTGCTGTGTCACCCAGGCCGGACTGAGTGGCACAATCTCGGCTCACTGCAACCTCCACCTCCCAGGTTCAAGCAATTCTCCCACCTCAGCTTCCCAAGTAGCTGGGACTTGCCCGCCTCCACACCCAGCTAATTTTTGTATTTTTAGTAGAGACAGGGTTTCACCATGTTGGTCAGGCTAGTCTCGAACTCCTAACCTCAAATGATCCAGCTGCCTCAGCCTTCCCAAGTGCTGAGATTACAGGTATGAGCCACTGCTCCCAGCCTATTAAAGAATTTTTTAAAATCAAAGGCTACACAAATCTATTTTATACCTTAATCTCTCCAGAAGATTTGATTCACTGAATATAACCCAAGCCAATCTATGCAATTTACTCATTTGGGGCAGTAACCAAAGATATATACTTTTTTCATATGTATGTGTATATATGAATATATATATATATGAATGTGAATATATATAACATTGGGTATTACTGACTGTATTGTCTGGAAACTTGGATGAATACAATTTATATCATTTATAATAACTTACCAAACACAACACTGCTTTATAGATAAAAGCCGTAAATTCATCTGTCAAACCTGAATCTTTAACATTAAGACTAACAAAAGTACGTCAGAATGAGAAAGGAATCCTAGCACTACTATTTTTGTAGTGTACAATTTTAAAATAAATTGTACATAAGCTATAAGTGCACAGATTATACAGAAACCTAAAGGCAAAAGAGCTTATCAAGGGTGAACTTTGACCTTGGAAAAATCTCATACAATCACATTAGGTTTTATATAATTAAGTGCCAGGGGAAAGAAAAGGCAACACAGAAACATACAGGTAAGAGACATGGCAAAGAAAGAACGACTTGCAGTGAAACCTATGAGTGCCTGGCTCAAAATAGGGTCTTTAGTTCTCAGCCCAAATGTGGACAATACCCAAGACAAAGGAAGAATGAAGAGAATAAACAAAAAAAGGAAAATTAAAGTATAAAGTTAAATAATACACAGACCTTGAAACCCTTATGTATTAAAAAAGAATATAAAGTAGAGTAATATTTTCTATGGTTGTAAATAATTTTAAAAATCAAGAAACTGATCCCACTTCTTAAATGTTCAAAGTGTGAGCACGAGCGAGAGCCTGCAGGTGATTTCCCGGTTCACGGGTCCGCATGTTCTGCTTTCATCGTGTTTGCACACCCACAGCGAGGAAAAACCTGTCGTCTCTCTCGCTGAGAAAGCCCACAGCCTCATCTTCACATGAATACAAAATACACTGCATATAAATAAGGGTTTAATTTCACAAATTGTATGGGAGGTAACTATTTAATAACTTTCTTCCAAAAACAAAAAATTTATCTACATTCCATCTACAGAAGCCACTCTTTTTTATAAACATACAAAAAAATGAATACTTGGTGTACAGTTTTGACAGATGCAACAGTTCCAGCATCCACTATCCACTATAAAAACGGCTTCGCTCCTTTGTAATCAGCCCACCCCTCAGCCATGAGCCCTGGCAGTGAATATCTTCTGTTCCTTTCTTTGTCTTCTCTTATTTTTTAAAAAAATCAAGCCCTGAGCTGACTTATCGATCCTTTTCTTATTGCTGTGATCTCTTTCATTCGATACTAGTGAAGCTCTTTGTCCAGGAAGGTGCAGCACTGCACTGACACACCCACTTCACAATATTCTAAAAATTTACTTCACCTGGAAGCCCTGAGACCCTCTCAAGTATATTCTGTGATTATACTTAGTAGTAATCAATATAAAACTCCTTAATGAAAAAATAACAACTTATGATAGCCATACCTCAAGCCATTTCAATTGCTTAAGACCAAAAAAAGTCATTGGCGGTTAAATTCTTTAAGTAAAACACAAATTATGTATGCATGTATATATAATTTTAAAGTTTTTTATTCCCTGAAAATATACTGTAAACTCAATAGTAAGGAAGAAAAGAGATAAGAACTTGAAAGTAATTTTTAAGTAAATAACATTTATCCTCTATAAAATCAGCAGGAATTAATGGAAGACACTACCCGGTGTTCACAGGATAGGGTAAAAAGGATCTTTTTGACCCAACAATTTCACTTCCAGAAAATATTTCCTAATAACTAAGTTAACATACAGTATGATCCTATTTTGCCTAAAAAACCAAACACAAAGCTATGTGTCTCCATTTACACTTCCATGAACGTGCTAACAAAGCGGCGGGAGACACTTTCCCATCACTAGAAACTGTGGTAGTGGGGCTGACGGGGCTTCTCTGCAAAGGCTGCTTGAGGGTCTGACTTGTGTGACTGAAACTACGGGTGGACAGAAAGCTAGAAGATCCGACGGGGCTGCCTGCATTGCAGCCCCCCAGATGCAGGGCACGGGGCTTACCGGGCTTGAGGGCTTGTCGGCTTCTTCACTCTCCTCCTCAGAGTCACTGGCTGAGTCGTGACAGCTCGCGCTGGCAGGAGAGACTGGTAACTGAGAGAGGAAGGTCTGCAGCACCCGCAAATACACCAGCAGCCCTTCCTCAGAGAGGGCCCCTTTGCAAAACAATCAGTTAAAATGTATTTTAGTTAAACATTATTTTTTAAAATGGAAAACGAAGACGCCATTTTTCCTCACACACAGAGAGGCATTTCTGACCAGATCTTATTTTTAAAATTCTGTGTTATAATAGGAAACATATTTAGATTTTGTCCCCGTTCATGTCAGAAAGCACCTACAACTCTCGGAATTTCTTGAAAGATAAGAGTCTCTTGTTATTCATAGCCAGTCCTTTGTGATCATACTTGAGGTGACTTATGGTGAGGCCATCTAGGGGACTCAGAATGGGGTTTTTCACCAGAAAAACCAAGTGATCAGAGGGTTGGAACTTTCAGCCCCACGCACCAACTTCCAAGGGGCTGTCTGTGGGAGGGACACTGGAGAAGAAGCACCATAAAACTCAACAGGAAGACACAATGAGCTCAACACAGGGAGGTGCCGAGAGTGTGGAGTGCCTGGAGAAGGCATGGAAGCTCCCCATTCCCGCACACCTCGACTTCCCGAGTTCTGTGAACTGTCTTAGTCAATTACCAATCCCAAGGAGGAGCTGAGGAACCCCCATTTTTGCAGGTTGGTCAGAAGTATAGGTGACAACCTACTACTTGTAATCGGCCTCTGAAGTGGGTGTAGTCTTGCAGGACTAAGCCCTCAGATGATGGGATCTGACACTATCTCCGGGTGGACGGCATCAGAATTGAACTGAATTGTAGAATACCTAGTTGGTGTCCACTGGAGAATTGCTTGGTGTGTGGGAAAAAAAAACCCACATTTCTGCTCACAGAATTTTTCAGTGTTGAGTGAGAGAGTAAGAAAAACAGTTTGGGCTGGGCACAGGGGCTCAAGCCTGTAATCCCAGCACCGTGGGAAGCCGAGGCGGGTGGATCATGAGGTCAAGAGATTGAGACCATCCTGGCCAACATAGTGAAACCCCGTCTCTACCAAAAATACAAAAATTAGCTGGGTGTGGTGGCGTGCACCTGTAGTCCCAGCTATTCAGGAGGCTGAGGCAGGAGAATCACTTGAACCCGGGAGGCGGAGGTTGCAGTGAGCTGAGATGGAGCCACTGCACTCCAGCCTAGTGACAGAGCGAGACTCTATCTACCCCCCTGCACCCAACCCCCAAAAGTTTGGTTTTCACATTTTCCTATATTTCTTTCATGAATAATTCATGCATGTATGTATGTATGTTTTCAAACATACTACAGGAAGATGTTATTCTAGAAGAGGCACACTGGAAGTTTAGCAGAGGGAGGGAAACAGGCCTGACTCACAGAAGAGCTTTCCCATTTAACTCTGTTAACTCTATTAAAATAATCTGTGTGGCCTCATAAGACACATATATATGTCAGTCTTTTCCACTGTATCTGGAAACTGTCCCCAGGAACACACTGCCCAGACCACATCCCTCCAGCAAATACACTCTTCCAGGAGAGGCCCACCTTTCCATAACACCTGCCACTGCATGGCCTTCTCCTGACTCATCTGCCAATGCTACCCATATGTGTGTTCAGGTAAAAAAGATCTTGTAATACAAGATCTTTCTTGTATGTATGTATGTATGTATGAAATTCATACCCAAATAATTTTCGCCAACAGTTAAAACGAAATAGAAAAGCCAGGGTGCTCCACCACTCTTTCTTGAACATCTACTCTCTATTAACAACAGTGCATTCAGAAAGGGCTCGTAAGGGAAAACGGTCTGCGCATCTGCAAGCGCCGGAATGATGAAATGAAAAATCTGATCTGTAAAAGGTGCTGCCAGAAACTCCTCTGTGAAGGCTGTAAAAACTTGTTGCCTGAAAAAGAAAAACAGAAGCTGTTTATAAAATCAAATTCTACTGTCCATCCAATCACTGATTAAAACCACCTTTCAAAATATCCTTCTAGAAGGATAATCTACTCTTCTAAATTAGCCGTTAACCATTTTAATAGCAACTAGATCAACCTAAAGTAAACTTAATGTCTTCTCTATTAAGATAACTACCATGTTTTCGTTAATTTTTGACAGTTACTTAGAAAAGCAGGAAAATAACCATGTTATCAGAATCACAAATTTGTATTAGGCTACAGGCCAGAAAGAAAAAGTACACTTTCCTATAAACTAAATCAATACTAATAAAGTAAAAATCTGAATTTCAAGTCTATATTTAAAATCACATCCTATGTAAAAGTTACCATCAGATATAGATCTTGTGAAAGGACAAAATCAATAAATCCATTCCAGTCTCACCTCGCACCTTCTGGACAGGAGTTGTAAGTAAAGTGCAATGGTTTTAGAACATTCTCTAGCAAAATTTTTGCTATAGGAACTCGAGATAAATCAGAATATTCAATACTTGATGGAAGCTTGCTGTTAATCAACAAATAGAGAGACCTATAATACCCTAAAAGGAAAAACACATATTTAAATTTTAGTGCCTTTTCCTGTAATAAGGGAAAAAACTTGCCAATTTTTAAATGCTTTTTACAATCTCTACAGGTCCAAACTTAAGTTAGTTCTTTAACACGCTAGCAAGGAAAACTAAACAAATATATAGGCAGCTGAACGGTATATAAACCTCATGTACCAACAACTGTCAACTACAGCCAATCTCATTTCACCTGTATACCACTCATTTGGAAGGAAGTCTAAGATATAATTATTTTAGTGTATCATTAAGAGACTATTTTTAAAAACATTATCACAGCTAAAATAAATGAAGAGTAGTTCCTTAACATCACAAATATCTAGTCAGTGTTCAAGTCGCCAACTGTCTCATGTTAGAAATTCTATTTAACTAGTTTGCTTGCATCAGGAAGGAGCTCAATAAGGACCACATATTGTGATCTTATAATTTGTCTCTGATTTGTGCATTTTTTAAACACCGTGTTGAACTCATAGAGTTGAACATATTGGTAGGTTTCATTCCACTGTAGTCCTGACCTCATGCTGCTCCACCTGGGGCCCTGGGGTGGGCTTTAGGAGGCTCCTGAGCCCCAGGGTCACTGGCAGTCCTGCATCCCGCCCTGCAATCAGCCTTTTCTCCAGAAACTCTTAAGCTCCTTTCAGAGGAGATGATGTATTTGGAGACCACAATCTGGGAACTGAAGAAGTTAACTGTTTAAAGGCAGCTTATACGTAAACTGAAACAACTTTCAGAACCTCTTAAAATATCCAGCCTACGCTTTTGATAGGAACTCTGGGTGGGGGGCAGTGAACATAACTCTGGGTATCAAGAATGATCCAAATCATATATTCTTTCAGAATCATTTACTCCATTTTTATAGAATAAGAAGGTTCAGGTGCAATTTTTGAGTATCTCATCATATACGAGCGTATTTGGTAGCACATTAAAAACAATCCATCTGCATGGGCTAGTTTTTGAAACGGTCCTACACAGCTTCGTATTTGAGTGAAGATCACCAAACAATGCATACTCAGTACTTTATCATTAGACCTACTTTGTAACTACCCCAAGTCTAACCTAGTGTATACTGATAACTAGTGAAACTCATATGAAAGCTTGAAAGCTCTTTTGCTATGAAACTAAAAAGATAAAAATACATCAAGAATTTTAAAAAATACATAGAGACTTTTTTTAAAAAGTGACTAACATAACTAACAATGTACTTACTGAATAGACGGACAACATGACAAAGGTTCTGTTGCAAATGTTAAAAAGCTTCATGGCACAGAATGTGCAATAACAATACAAATAATGATAATACTATAATTTAAAAAGGCGAAAATTTTATAGACTGTTAGAAAGTAAACAACTGCTGTACCACAGAAGATGCTAGAAGCGGCAGTTTCTGTGTAAGATTTTTAAGCATTTCTTATATTGGGACACATTTCAAATAATGCATATTTCTTAAATATCTTCCTTACAATTTTAGAAAACAAATACAAATTCTCAAACGCTTAGTCTTAAAACAGTATATATGTCAACCAACACAATGAACCACTTTTAATTATTAGTTTTTAAAAAGATCAAATTCCACAACTTTCAGTTTACTTTTAATTAACTCGGAATACTGTTTCCCTAAGTTTTCAACAAACTAAGGAGTCTAAAAAATAGTAACACGCCAAGCAGCAAGGCTGAAATGAATATGCATTTAATTTCTGTAGTTTTGACAGAGGACCCAGTGGTCCAGACTTCAAGTCCGTTAGATGTAACCCAGACTATGACTTCAGGTGAGGGAAAGCACGGCTGCTTATAATTCTGTCTGCAGCCACGGCTCTCCAGACCTCCCTTCACAACTAGTCTCACACACATTTTTAATGCTGACAAATATTTCTCGAGCCCAGGAGTCCTGAAGTGCTTGGGTTGCTACCTATGAGGATGTCGGGACCGAAGGTTCTTTTGTGTTAGGATTTATACTGCTCACTTCATAAAAGCTTTAAAAATCATGTTTATTTCATACTTTTTCTCCGGAAAGTGTCACTAATGTGTCCTCAAGGGTTTCAGATACAGTTCAGTATAGCTTCTACGATGCAGTCATTTTAGGAGCATTACCAATGTATTAAAACTTTAGCACCGAGTTAGAAAATTCAAACTAAATATCCTATTCTCTTCTACTGAACTAACGTGAAAGGACCTCACTCTTGGAAGAAAAATCATTTAACAAAATTTACTTTTTCATAAGGCTCTTGGAGTGATGTTCAACTCATACATTGGTGGCATTACCTTTCCCATTCACTCAGAATGACCGGGAGGTGGTAAGAGCCCTTCCTGCTCAGGTGAAGGACCGGCAGCTGCACTGCAGACACCAATCTTGGATGACGGGACAACTGATGAAAGCATATGTCAATTTTGTTCATTTCCAAGCAAAAGAAAAAGGCAAAGAGAGTAGCATGTTTCTGAATTTTCAGAGTGGGTGGAGCCAAGGACAGATTTTGGAATCTGGGACTCTGGTGGGCACCTGTGGATGGAGCACAAGGCGTCTGGGACACCAGTACCGCTCTGACATTGAGACTGAGGGCACAGGCTCACAGCAGCAGGCTGGCCTCTGCTCACTCCCCATCGGGACGCTGAGCCACAGTTCTGACCCTGCCTACTACTTACCATTGTGAATCATGTAGTGCAAAATTTGTTCAATCACTGACACCACATAGCTAGCATCTTGTAAAACAGGCAAGTAAGTACTCTCAGATGAAAATACTTCAAGCATTCTCATTGGAAGTGCAACATTCAAACTGTCATCATTACAGTTTTGCAGCAACCTGTAAAAATGAAAAAAGTATTCACACACTTACAGGATGGCAAAATGTCACCAGTTTCCCCAAGTTACTCTCAGTGACAATGGTTAAGAAACTATTCCAGTACAAGATTATCTCTGAAAATAGGGACATCTTACAGATAGACAGGGAAATCATCCAACTAACATTCAGTCATTCAGACAGTTTTTAAAAGAATTCTCGTTATGTGCCAAACGGTATGCTGGCACTAAGTTCACAGACAAGAAAAATGGACAGTGGAGAAATGAACACGAAAAATTAAAGATTACAAAACACTGTAAGAAGTATTATAATCCATGAATTGTACCAAGAAGCTGCATTTAATTAAACTCAGATACGAATCTCTTTAACAGTGCATATCATCTCCTCAAAGATGCTTTTGAGACTTTCCATGCCTGCAATATCCCCCAAATAGAACAATGGTATATTTCTGGTCCTAAGTCAACTCTCATTTTGACTGAGGCTTCCCTTCTTACTATGAGAAGAACGGCAGGTTAACTATCCGTTTAGAGAGGGCAGCACAAGCCGTCGGGCAGGCCGCACCAATCAAGACACAGAGCACATCTGCCACTCCCAAAAGTTTCTTCTTGGCTGTCTCTAGTCCACTCCTCCCTCTTTCCCCCAACCCCAATCCTTTTTCCTATCAAAAACTTTGTCTAACACCGAACTTATTTTTAGATTTCTCCTGTTGTCTTCACAAGGTATTTTACAGCTGTTTTTCCTTTTTTTTAAAAAAAAAAACAGAATCCATCTGATCACACATCACCTTTAATGAGGGACCCAGGAGGCTGTTTCAATGCCTCACTGAAACTAACTTCTCTATGTGACAAAAGCCTTCTGCCCTGCCAGGAGGGGAATAACGTGCAGGGTTCTGGGTGGGGTGTGTCTACACGGCTTATCCGCTTACTGCAGGCTGCCTTCTGTCTCAACAGCCGCAAAGCCCAGGAGAGACAGGGGGTGAGGACCCAGCGGGCAAGCTGGGCAGGACACCCAGCCAGACCTTGTTTTGTCTTTGCCCTTTTCACAACTTTCCCCTCAGCACCACACTGGTGTCTCGCGAGGGGTGTACGAGTGCAGGAGGAGTGGGGCTACACATAACAAGCCGCTGGGACACAAAGGGCAGTGGCGGGCGGTGGGAGAGCCTCTTGTCAACCTGGAAAAGTCAGCAGCATGTGTGCTGATGATCCCATGTGAGAGGTAAACCTGATAATGCAACAGAGAGAAGTGCTGGAACGGTGCCTCGTGTGAGAGACAACATAGGATGTAGCTCCAGGTTTATCGGGACAGCCTTGGACGGGAAAAGGATATCCATATTGTCAAGAGACAACCCACCTTAAAAAATGAAGTAAAAGATTTGAACAGACTCTTGAAAAAGAGCCATCTGAGTGACCAGTATGCTCCTGAGAAACACCCGTCATCATTAGTAATCCAGGAAATACAAATTCCAATCACAATAAAATACAACTACACACCCATCAGAATGGCTGGGTTTTGACAGATGTCAATACCAAGGGTTCAGGATATGGAGGAACTGCGCCTCTCATATGCTGCTGTCCTAAGTTTGGTAGTTTCTTCTAAAGTGAAATATATAACTACTATGTGACCCAGTGATTCCATGACTTCAGAAATGTTCAACGGCATTAAAAAATATGTATGTGATTAGTCATAAAAGGAGCTGCAGGTGGTTCTGGAAGGCCACATTTACAGAAAAAGAAAAATTCAATGTTCTGGCACGTGGCAGATAAGACTGTCGACTTACTAACATACACTTGAAATACAATTTCTAACATTTACATTTTGTTAAAATTCCATTTCTCATCAAAAAGAATCAGTGCTCCTTAGAGAAAATGGCCCCAGGCCTGGGGCAGAGAGAGCACTTAAGCCTTTGCGACCTCACAGAAAACAAAGATCTCTCAAAATACAAATGAGGCCAAGCCAAGAAAAATGGACTGCTTACAGGGTGCTCTCTACCTATAAGCAGACCACTAAAAGTCATCTGTCACACACTGTATTTTAAAAAATACAGGAGACCTTACTGAGATTAAAGAGGAAAGATGAGGAGGAGTGTTTTTTTGTTGTTAAAGAAACATGGGTTTGGCTGGGCACAGTGGCTCACGCCTGTAATCCCAGCACTCTGGGAGGCCAAGGCAGGCGGATGACCTGAGGTCAGGAGTTTGAGACCAGCCTGGCCAACATGGCAAAACCCCATCTCTACTAAAAATACAAAAATTAGCTGGGCGTGGTGGCACGTGCCTGTGGTCCCAGCTACTTGAGAGGCTGAGGCAGGAGAACTGCTTGAACCCAGGAGGCAGTGGTTGCAGTGAGCCGAGATCACGCCACTGCATTCCAGCCTGGGTGACAGAGCAAGACTCTTATCTCAAAAATAAAAATAAATAAATAATAAAAAAAGAAACACGGTCTTGCTCTGCTGCCCAAACTGGAGTTCAGTAGCACAATCACAGCTCACTGCAGCCTCGAACTCCTGGGCTTCAGGTGTTTCTGGTATTAGAAATTTTTAAAAATAAAAGTTGGGAAAAGAATAATTATATTTACATATATCATGTATCAAAATTATTTGCTTATACAAATACATTCAAAAGTTACGTTAAATGTGTTTTGCAAACTATAACCCACAGGCCAAACCAGCCCTAGGGCTGTTTTTTGTACGGCTGTTGAGTGAAGCATGATTCCTTTATTTTTAAAGAGTTGTAAGTAAAAGGCAAGAAAAATACATAATAGAGACCATATGTGGACCACAAACCCTAAAATACTTGCTATCTCGCCATTTACATAAAAAGTTTGCAAACTCCTGCTTCACAGAAAGAATGTATACAATGTGTTTTTCAAACTAAAAGTTTATTAAAGAAATAAGTTAGAAAAAATATGAATTACTGGCATCTGGGATCCTCTTGGTTCTCTCTTCTAATAGGTTCTTTATTCCTACCTTTGGTCCAGCTAAGTATTTTGGAAAAATCAGTTAATAAAGACTAGTTCTGACAGTAATCCTAAACAAATATTACAGACAGTGTCCAGAAAATTAACTGAAATTATATTGAAGGCTCAGGATCATTTGAAAATTTTACTACAGTTGAGATATAAGCAATTTATTAAAAGCTGGTAAAGGTGTTATATTCAGGTAATGTAACTCACATCACTTACACGTGTTCTTTCGGACACTGAATGCAAGAAAGTCACGGCAGTGGCTTATGCTGAGTTCCTACATAAATAATAAAAAGCCTGATGAAAGGTGTATTCTAAAGATGGGGCTTTCAAACTGCATTTTGGTGGAGACCCCTATGGAATGGAATCATTCTCACACATCAGGAGTCCTCTTTTGGCTGGCCTTCCATTCTCCAGTAACCAGGATGGCCAACATTCACAAGATAATTCGAGGGCATCCGTGAAAGAAAAAGTCATCTGAAAGATACTGAATATGTGTCTTCATTTATACCTCATGCCGGCCTGAATCACCTACAGTAAAAAGTGTAATATATACAGAAGTCCATGACCTCAAAAAAAAAAAAAAAAAAAAAAGTATGGAAAAGCCACTGTCTCTGAAAATAAAAGTCAAAAGGTGTTCCCCTAGACAAGGTGATCAATACGTTATATACGTTACTGACTTACAATAGAATTTTACCTGCAACAGAGGCTCATCAATCTTTTTATCTGAAATAAGCATGTAAGTCTCTCAGATCCATCCAACTGCTTGACAAACAGAGAGCTGTGTTTAATTAAGTTCTGATACAGCCATATCTGAAACAGCAAAACATAAAATATACAACTCTCAATGAAAATTTAATAGTTTGCTAATTTACATAATACCCCAAATTTCCTTTAGTGGCAATGCACATTTAATCAAACCTAATCAAAAGATGGTAAGAAGTAAATATTCTAAGTCGGTTTTATTTAGAGGTATGTGCATTTTCCAGCCAGGCACGGTGGCTCACGTCTGTAACTTTGGGAGGCTGAGGCAGGCAGATCACCTGAGGTCCAGTTCAAGACCAGCCTGGCCAACATGGTGAAACCCTGTCTCTACAAAAAAATACAAAAATTAGCCAAGCGTGGTGGCACACATCGGTAGTCCCAGCTATTCGGGAGGCTGAGATGGGAGGATCACTTGAACTTGCGGGGTGTGGGTGGAGGCTGCAGTGAACCAACATCAAGCCACTGCACTGCCTGGGCGAGAGAGTGAGAGACCCTGTCTCCAAAAAAACAAAAGTATTTGCATTTTCAATCTTAAAATAATACATCAGTATTAAATTACTAAATTAGTAACTAAAACAAAGTACACTTAAAGCTCATGTCAATCTGAAACAAAAATAGTTCACTTGCAAAAATCAGAAATCTGTAATAAAAATATATGAGAAATACGATATTAATTCCAAGTTACACAGGATATCTGTTTCTTTTCACCTTTTTCCTCTGCGGATGTGTGTGCCTGTGTGTCTCTAGCAACTGTTCCTTTTGGATACTTCCCTTCCCTAACTCCATCATTTTTTTGATAGGGAAGGCAATCCTATGGCCCCACTCACCAGGCTGGCCAGAACTTCCCATTCTCCTGGATAAAAGGATAGTCAGTGAGTTCACTAAAGGCAGATGCAGATTTCTGTCACTTGCAATCAAGAGGCCTGACCAGATAGTATGTACGAAGCTGCCCTATTACTTTGAAAACACAATACTTAACAAGGAATCTCTTCCACTTTCTCTACTATACGTTTGTGAAATAGACTGGTATTTTATTTTTTCCTTTCATAAGCCCCATTTAGAATCATCTAGAATGAAAAGATAGCCTTCGTTTTTTCTTGAGACAGAGTCTCACTCTGTCACCCAGGCTGGAGAGCAGTAATGCAATCTTGGCCCACTGCAACTTCTCCTAGGTTCAAGCGAGTCTCATGCCTTAGCCTCCCAAGTAGCTCGGATTACGGGTGCCCGCCACCACGCCCAGCTAATTTTTATATTTTTAGTAGGGGCGGGGTTTGCCATGTTGGCCAGGCTGGTCTCGAACTCCTGGCCTCGAGTGATCCACCAACCTCAGCCTCCCAAAGCGCTGGGATTATACACGTGAGCCACCACCCTCAGCAAAGATAGCCTCTTAAGTGTAGCTAGTTATAAATACGCCACATAGCCTTGTCTTTGCCTATATTTTTAAGTAGTTTCTTCGACATTAACATTTCTTTGCCATAAAACGTTATTAAACAATGAAATTACCAACACAAAAGCACTCTGCATAATAAATTAGCGCATGTCTTAAACTGGGACGAAATAATTCTGAACTACTCCGAATATGAGTTAATTTGCCTACACACAGGCTTTCTCTTGAGGTGTTTGGACCCACCTTGCCCACATTTTCTCAGGAATGAATAAGGTATGAATACTCCCTTCACCACCTGACATGTAGTTCGTCCTAAAATTTCTATTATCAGTTAACAAATAAGATGTAAAATAACTATACATTATATAATAGGACTGTTGGAAGAAGACTTTATCAAAAGATTCAAAGAAAATTAAGCAATTAAAAAGTGAGGCAATTAATTCCAGAATTAAACTATACATAAAATATAATCTTAGTACCATATTTGACTTAAAGTCATAAGAAAAATTTTTTAAAAAGGAGGTGAGGAAGAAATAGCCATATATGTTGATTTTTGCATAGAATAACTTTGAAAACCCATCAAAAGTGGCATTTTGCTTACTCCTAGAGTAGAAGGCAAACAATGTGAAGACTGGGGCAGGAGACATTTTCCCCTACGTTAAGATTAATTTATTGCTATCCCATCTATGCTTGAGAACTGAATCAACATTCAACCGCCCAGGCTGGAGTGCAGTCGCAGGATCATAGCTCACTGCAGCCTTGAATACCTGGGCTCAAACGATCCTCCTGCCTCAGCCTCCTAAGTAGCTGGACTACAGCAGCAAGCTACCGCAGCCAGCTAATTTATTTTTTGCTTTGTTTTACAGGTGGGGTCTGGTATTTTGGCCAGGCTGGTCTCAAACTCCTGGCCTGAAGGGATCCTCCCACCTCAGCCCCCCAAAGTGTTGGTATTACAGGCCTGAGCCACTGTGTCCAGCCCACTTTTCTTTTATCCTTTTCCTGGACTGGTCTTATGACATTTAATTCTATTTCAGGTTTCAGAATCTGCACATGAGCAATTTGCTTGATATTTGCTCGAGGCCGAAAGTCAAATATGTTCATTTACCTCCAAGCTTTTCACAGATGGCTTCTGAAACAAGACTGTGTAGCTACACCGTGTCATGACTGATGACTAAGATTGAGGACCTCACTCAAAGGCAATAGGTGCTCTGGAGAGACACCAATCGACATCTCACAGCACCTGCCTGTCTGTGCTCCTTGGTGATCTTGCAATCTACAAGATTAGAGTATGTGAGGCCAGGACATCCTGTTCCAGAAAGCAAGCCCGATTATCTGCCGTTGTACTATTCTGATTCTTTTTTTCAACAACTTCAGAAAGCAAGCCTGGAAAGAGCCTGCACTTAACTGAAGTCCAGAATGGGTAGATTCAACGGCTTTCACTGCCTCTCTAGACTGGCTCTCAGTTCTTTCTCTGCATGTTCTCGGTTTACAGAAAGTCTTCACCATGTTCCACCTTAGCTCAACTCCGGAGGCAATGCTGGGTTTTAAAGCCAAACACTAGAGGAATAATCATGTATTCCTTTGTCTGCTGTAATTAATTCATGTAGGATCATTCTGGTAGGGATGGTTTGTAGCGAGGAAGACTTATTTTTCACTGTATACTCCCCTTTCATGCAATTTGAAATTTTTAACACACATAAACAAAAATTTCCAAAAATAAATTATATATTTAACCTGGCTGGGTGTGGTGGTTCATGTCTGTAATCCCAGCACTTTGGGATGTCAAAGCAAGTGGATCACTTGACGTCAGGAGTACAGACCAGCCTGGCCAACATGGTGAAACCTGACTCTACTAAAAATACAAAAAAAATTAAGCTAAGGGTGGTGGCATAAGCTTGTAACCCCAGTTACTCAGGGCGCTCAGGTAGGAGAATCGCTTGAACCCAGGAGGCGAGGTTGCAGTGAGCTGAGATCGCACCACTACACTCCAGCCTGGGTGACAGACTGAGCAAGACTCCGTCTCAAAAAGGAAAAAAAAAATAAATAGCATATTTAACCTAGGCCAGGCACGGTGCTCACGCCTGTAATCCCAGCACTATGGGTGGCCGAGGCAGATGGATCACCTGAGGCCAGGAGTTCGAGACCAGCCTGCCCAACATGGCGACATCCCATCTCCACTAAAAATACAAAAATTAGCTGGGCGTGGTGGTACACGTCTGTAATCCCAGCTACTTGGGATGCTGAGGCAGGAGAATCGCTTGAACCCGTGAGGCGGAGGTTACAGTGAGCCGAGATGATGCCACTGCATTCCAGCCTGGGTGACAGAGCAAGACTCTGTTTCAAAAAAAAAAAATATATATATATATATATATATTATATATATATATAAAATATTTAAAAATGTATATAACCCAACAATTATATACAAATCTCTTAATATTCCTTGAGAAAATGGACAGTAACAAATTCCATTTTTTAAAAAAATTATTCTTCTATGCATCTGGATGTATTTTCCACCATTAATACACACTGTTCCTCAGCACTGATAAGATCAACAGCCTACAAAATTTTAGAGAACTACGATTATATTTGGGATTTTTTTTTAAAAAATGAGACCCTAAGGCTGGGCATGGTGGCTTATGCCTATAATTCTACCACTTTGGGAGGATGAGGTGGGAGGATCACTTGAGGCCAGGAGTTGGAGGCTAGCCTGGCCAACATGGTGATACCCTGTCTCTACTAAAAATACAAAAATTAGCCAGGCATGTTGGTAACACGCCTGTAATTCCAGCTACTTAGGTGGCTGAGACACCACTGATTGTTTGAGCCCGGGAGGCGAATGTTGCAGTGAGCCAAGAATGCACCACTGCACTCCAGCCTAGGTGACAAGAGCAAGGCTCTACTCCCTCAGTGCCCTCCCCACAAAAAGAGACCCTAAATCATGTACAGTGGCTCACGCCTATAATTCCAGCACTTTGAGAGGCCAGGGAGGGAAAATCACTTGAGGCTAGGAGTTCACGACCAGCCTGGGCAACATAGCAAGACCTCATCTCTACAAAAAAAAAATTAGCCTTAACATTAACAAGGTGTACACACACCTGTAGTCCCAGCTACCTGGGAGGCTGAGGTGGGAGGACTGCTTAAGCCTGGGAATTCAAGACAACTGAGTAAGACCCCATCTCTAATATAATAATAATAAAATGTAAACACTGAGACCCTGTATTTTAGAGTTTGCAAGTAATCATGATGTGGTATTCAGGGTGCACGTCCCACTGACCTAGGCGTGCTGGCAACTGCTAAGGCTGTGTCAGGGTACATGATAGGTGGGCAAAATATTCTGCTTTTTAAATGCTTAAGGTTTTCCACTGCAAAAAATATGAAAAAGCCTATTTTTGGATACACATTTTTATGCATATCAAATTTTAAGAGGTAAAACACATCATCACAAAGGTAACCTCTCACAGCTAGCTGAGAAGTTCGCAAAGCCTGGATGCAGTGGAGAGCTGTTTAACTTTCTGATGAGAAGCGATTTCCACTTTAAACAAAAAAGTAGAACACGTGTAAACGAGGACAAGTGAAAATGTAGTTAACACTCACCAAACGTTTTGAGTCTTCATTTTGTTTGTAAAAAAACAGAAGCTGCCTTACCAAAAGGGTAAGGTTGGGGCCATTAGCAATGGGAAAAGCGCCCCCGGACTGTGACAAGGTAGCACAGCGATCAAATGCACTTCTTTGGATGGAATACTGGAAGAAAAACAAAACAAAATGACCCATAAATATAGTATTTGGACACACAATTCTTATGATGTAAATATACGTTGCTGTGTTTACAGGAATGGTGGAAATTGACAACGAAAACACCATTATTGGTCCTTGCTCACAGTTGAATTGTAGAAAAAAAAATGGTTAAAAAGAAACAAAAAACAAAAAAAACAAAAAAACCAGGCATGGTGGCTCATGCCTTTAATCCCAGCACTTCGGGGGGCCAAGGCAGGTGGATCACCTGAGGTCAGGAGTTCAAGACCAGCCTGCCCAACATGGCGAAACCCCATCTCTACTAAAAATACAAAAGCTAGGCGGGGCACAATGGCTCACACCTGTAATCCCAGCACTTTGAGAGGCCGAGGTGGGTGGATCACCTGAGGTCGGGAGTTCGAGATCAGCCTGGGCAACATGGTGAAACCTCATCTCTACTAAAAATACAAAAACATTTAGCCAGCTGTGGTGGTATGCACCTGTACTCCCAGCTACTCAGGAGGCTGGGGCAGGAGAATAGCTTGAACCTGGGGGCAGAGCTTGCAGTGGGCCAAGATCGTGCAACTGCACTCCAGCCTGTGTGACAGAGCAAGACTCTCTCAAAAAACAAAAAACAAAACAAAAACAGGCCAGGCGCAGTGGCTTATGCTTGTAATCCCAGCACTTTGGGAGGCCAAGGCAGGCGAATCATTTGAAGTCATGAGTTCGAGACCAGCCTGGTCAACATGGCAAAACACCGACTCTACTAACAATACAAAAATCAGCTGCGCGTGGTGGCACATGCCTGTAATCCCAGCTACTCGGGAGGCTGAGGCAGTAGAACTGCTTGAACCCAGGAGGTAGAGGCTGCAGTGAGCCAAGATCATGCCACTGCACTCTGGCCTGGGCAACAGAGTGAGACTCAGTCTCAATTTAAAAAAAAAAAAAAAAAAAAAAAAAGGATCTCTCACGACTTCCTTCTATTTTGATTTTCAACTGTGGTGAGGCCCATGTTTGTATTTTATTATTTAAAAATTACCTAAAAACTCACCTATCTATAAATCTTCACAATAATTAGAACAAATAAAATTATTTATTGGGAAGAATACTACTGTCAGCATTGACTTCAATTAACAAGGTGTACAAAGATACCATATTTAAAATAAGCTCTCCCATGCCCTACTAATCTTCTCATTTTAAAACAAACTTACTTGCTGTTTTCTGTCTCTATAGCCTCGAATAAATGACTGGATAATTATTGCATTTTTCAACCTTCGCCTTTCTTCCTAAACAATAAAAGGAGGAGTGAGGGAGCAATTGGTCAGAATCCAGTGAAAATGACATTTTGCTAGTAAAGACTTTAAAAACACTAACAGCTATGTAATTCACATACCATAAAATTCATTCTTTAAAAGGTAACACCCACTAAATATGCATTTAATATATTAAGAGCTATGCAACCATCACCACTGATCTTAGAACACCTTCATCACCACAACCAGAAGCCCCGTCTCCATTCGCAGTCACCCCCCGTTTCCTGCCGTCCCTTCCCTTGCCCCTGGCAATCACTCATCTACTTCTATCCTATGGATGTGCTTATTCTGGACACTTCATATAATGGAATCATACAATATGCTGTGTCTGGTTTTCTTCACTTAGCATGATGTTTTCAAGATCCACCTATGTTACAGCATATGTGAGAACTTCATTCCTTTTTAAGGCTAAGTAAGAGTAATGTTCCATTGTATGGACAGACCACGTTGAATTCCTCCATTCATCTACCGATGGACATCTGGGCTGCTCCCACTTTGGTCTATTATGAATTAAGGCTGCTATGAACATTCATATGTAAGTTTTGTTGTGGATACAGGTTTTCATTTCTCTTGAGCATAAACCTAGAAGTAGAGTTATCATTGAGGAATTGCCACACTGTTTTCCAAAATGGCAATACCATTTTACAATCTCACCAGCATAGCAGGACCTTTTTTTTTTTTTTTTTGAGACAGAGTCTTGCTCTGTCGCCCACTTGATCTCAGCTCACTGCAAGCTCCGCCTCCTGGGTTCACACCATTCTCCTGCCTCAGCCTTCCGAGTAGCTGGGACTACAGGTACCCGCCACCACACCTGGCTAATTTTTTGTATATTTAGTAGAGACGGGGTTTCACCATGTTAGCCAGGATGGTCTCGATCTCCTGACCTCATGATCCTCCAGCCTTGGCCTCCCAAAATGCTGAGATTACAGGCATGAGCCACCGTGCCCGGCTAGCAGGACTTTTTAAAGTTTTAAATATTAAAGGAATACAAGCAGACAACACCAGCATCTATTTTAAAGGTCACTTTCTTGTTTCAAGAGAAAATTCCAATTTTCATTGACTTGAGAGTATCTTTAAAATGTTCAGCGACCTGGCAAAAATATGTGTTCTTCATCATTGTTATGACCAGTGCTACTGCTGTTGGACAGCCTACTACTATGTGCCAGCCCTATGAGAGGCACTTTAGGCCAGGCATGGTGGCTCATGCCTGTAATCCCAGCACTTTGGGAGGCCGAGGCAGGAGGATCACAAGGTCAGGAGATCGAGACCATCCTGGTTAAAATGGTGAAACCTCACCTCTTCTAAAAATACAAAAAATTAGCCGGGCATGGTGGCGGGTGCCTATAGTCCCAGCTACCAGGAGGCAGAGGCAGGAGAATGGCGTGAACCCGGGAGGTGGAGCTTGCAGTGAGCCGAGATCATGCCACTGCATTCCAGCCTGGGTGACAGAGTGAGACTCCGTCTCAAAAAAAAAAGAAAAGAGAGAGAGAGAGGCATTTTATATACAAATGCACAGTCATCTTACAGGTGAGCATCACTTCCAGTTTAAAGACGCAGAAACTGAGACTGCTATAAAAATTAAGCAACACCCAAAGATGTAAAGCAGAATTCAAACTCAGGTATGATAATAAAGCCTGTACTCCATCTCACCATACTACCTTGTTTCATGTCTTCTATGAATGCCATCTACAAAGCTGAGACTAACACACACACTGTGGGATTCAAGAACACCATCAGGTCATGTAGATGTAGTTCCTGGGCTTGAAATGGTTATAAAAAAATCCTGTGAGGTTGGGCATGGTGGCTCATGCCTGTAAACCCAGCACTGTGGGAGGCTGAGGTGGGCGGATCACTTGAGGTCAGGAGTCCCAGACCAGCCTGGCCAACATGGTGAAACTCCATCTCTACTAAAAATACAAAAAATTAGCTGGGCATGGTGGTGCACGCCTGTAATCCCAGCTACTTGGGAGGCTGAGGCAGGAGAATCACTTGAAGCCAGGAGGTGGAGGTTGCAGTGAGCTGAGATCATGTCACTGCACTCCAGCCTGGGTGACAGAGCAAGACTTTGTCTCAAAAACAACCACCACCACCACCACCACCAACAGGAAAAAGCGACTTTCACCAGATGCACATGGCAATGTAAGGATGCTGGAAACATGAAAAAACAAGGAAATACGACATCTCCAAAGGAATACAATAATTCTCCAACAATAGATTTTAATCAAATAGAAATTTTGAAAATCTCAAATAATTCAAAATATTGATTTTTTTTTTTTTTTTTTGAGACGGAGTTTCACTCCAGGCTGGAGTGCAACGGCGTGATCTCAGCTCACCACAACCTCCGCCTCCCGAGTTCAAGCAATTCTCCTGCCTCAGGCTCCCGAGGAGCTGGGATTACAGGCATGCACCAGCATGCCTGGGTAATTTTGTATTTTTAGTAGAGACGGGGTTTCTTCATGTTGGTCAGGCTGGTCTCGAACTCCCGACCTCAGGTGATCGGCCTGCCTCGGCCTCCCAAAGTGCTGAGAATACAGGCGTGAGCCATCGCGCCCAGCCCTCAAAATATTGATTTTAAAGCTCAGTGAGATACAAGGGAATTCTGAAAAATACAAAGAAGTCAGAAAAATAATTCAGGATATAAGTGAGCAACTTACCAAAGAGTAAGTATTTTTAAAAAGAATCAACTAGAAATTCTGGAAGTGAAGAATTCATTTAAAGAAATACAAAATACATTTGAAAGCTTCAAGACAGACTAATCAGGCAAAAGAAAGCATCTCAGAACTTGAAGACAGGTCTTTTGAAATAATCCAGCCAGACAAAAATACAGAAAAAAGAATGAGCAAAGCATTCATGACATTTGGGATAACATAAAGCAATAAAATATTCAAAGTATTGGTAACACCAAGGTCAAAGAGTCAAAGAAAGGATTAGGAAACCTATTTAATGAAATAATAGATGAAAACTTCCTGTCTCACAAGAGATTTAGACACCTACATACAGCAGACTCAACGATCTCCAAGCAAATAATCAGACTATCTAAAGTCAAAGATAAAGACTGAATTCTAAAAGCATCAAAAGAAAAGCAGCTAGTCACCTATAAAGGAAACCTCATCAGATTAAAAATCAAGAAGACAAACAATAGAAACAAACCCCACGGAAGATCCAATTACTGGAGTTTAAACATTGTCTTAAAAAATCTATAATTATGTTCAAGAAATTAAAAGAGAACTAAAGACTACATAAAAGAATGAAAGAAAATTCTAGAACTGAAATAACAAAAACTGAAATTACGAAGTCAATGGATGTATTTAACAATTAGGCAGCAGGGTGGCTCACGCCTGTAATCCCAGCACTTTGGGAAGCTGAGACAGGCGGATCACTTGAGGTTAGGAGTTCAAGACTAGCCTGCCCAACATGGCAAAACCCCATCTCTACTAAAAATACAAAAAATTAGCTGGGTGCGGTGGCGTGCACCTGTAGTCCCAGCTACTCGGGAGGCTGAGGCAGGAGAATCGCTTGAACCTGGAAGGCGGAGGTTGCAGTGAGCTGAGATCGCGCCACTGCAGTCCAGCCCGGTTGACAAAGTGAGACTCCACCTCAAAGAAAAAAAAAGTCAATGCTAAAGAGATCAGCTGTAAATCAGAAATTAGGTCAGGTGAAAATATCCAAACTGAAGCAGAGATATTCAAAAGGATAAACACAGAGAAAAACACATGAGGGAAATATGGGAAACGACGCAAAGGTCAAATACATTTACAGTTTGCGTCCAAGTAGGAGAGGAGGAGAAGAATGAAGCAAAAGCACTAATGGAAGAGATAATGGCCGAGAATTTTCCATAAAACAAGATTAAAAACACCAACCAACAAATATCTTTCTTGGTTGAGCAGTGCCCTCCCCGGGACATTTGGTAGTTTCTGGTGACATTTTTGGTTGTCACAACTGAGGTAACGGGGTGCTACTGGCATTTAGTGGGTAGAGGCCATGGGTGTTGCTAAACATCCTCCAATGTACAGAGCAGTTCCCCCCAACAAAGAATTATCTGTTCAAAAATGTCAGCACCAAGGTTGGAAAATCCTGCCTAAACTCTTTTCACTGTAACCACCTCAGAGAGCCCTTCCCCTAAACACCATCTCTAATATAGGCCCTTCCAGTTGTAATCACATTACTCTGTGGCCCTCACAGGTTTTGTCACCACCTCAGCATCCTGGTTCACGGCAGGAACCTTGTCTGTCTTATTCACTATCTGTATACCCAGCAAGCAGAGCAATACCTAGTACATACATAGTAAGTTCTCAATAAATATTTGTCAGGGGCCTAAATGAATTGTTAAAATAACAAAACAAAAAACTCTACCTAAAAAAGCAGGTCATAAGATAGTACAATTGCTGATTAATCAACAAAATAAAGCTATTTAAAGAAACTATCACAAGATATAACGTAGGATAAACAATAAAAATGTCATTAGTGTCTTTCTTTTACCTTCTTCACAAACAGTTAAGACACATGTCTAAACAGTGAGCTTTCTCCTTATGCTTCATGAAACATCAATATCATAAGCCAGACGAGGCAGTTCACGCCTGTAATCCCAACACTTTGGGAAAATGAGGGAGGCGACTGCATGAGGCCATAGTTTGAAATCAGCCTCGGCAGCAAAGCAAGACCCTATCTATGTAAAAATTTTAAAAATTAGCTGGGCACGGTGGCATGCACCTGTAGTCCCAGCTACAGGAGGCTAGAGCAGGAAGATCACCGAGCCCAGGAGGTCAAGGCTACAGTGAGCTATGATCTTGCCACTGCACTCCAGCCTGGGTCACAGAGCGAGACTCAGTATCTTTAAAAAAAGAGAAGAAAAAGAAATATGAACATTATATTTATAATACGGCTTTCTAGATCTTTTGGAAACCATATCATTATGTAAGTCAACCAAAAGCCCATGTTCCTTCTCCAGTCTGGAAACTGCCCTTTTAGTCCATCTCTTTCTACACCGGCTCCAGAATAAATGTTTCTAAAGCTAAACACACATACACACACATTCTGTCATATATAAAAAATACATACACACATACATATATACAGTAAAACCAAGGCATGTTTAAATGCTGTAGAAAAAATGCTTATCTACAGAGTATTACAAAACTGTTTTTACCTCTCTCTTTCTTCTTTCTTCCTGAGTACGATGTAAAAGAGAAGCCTTTTCCTCCTAAACCCAAACAGAGAAAAAAGGAGGTAAGGTTATAATTTCAATTTTAAAACTCCCATACAAAAATTACAGAATGTTTTCACCCAAAAAAAGATCCTAAAGATCATCCAAACAAGCTGTCTTGACTTAATCAGATGAGAGAATCTGAGGCACAAGAAGTTAAATGGTTTCCCAGAGGTCACTAGATACAATACAAGTTAGTACTTCAGTAGTTTTTTAAGCATAAAATCTGATTTCTTCACATATACAAATGAGTACAGGTAAAACTGGGGAAATGTTGAGTAAGACTGGTGCTCCGTACCAATGTCAGAGTTCTAGTTGTGACATCTTACTAGCTTTATAAAATATTACCCCAGAGGAAACTGGGTGATGTGGACAGGGGTCTCTGGGTATCATTTCTTCTCTTTTCTTTTTTTTTTGAGATGGAGTCTCTCTCTGTTGCCCAGGCTGGAGTGCAGTGGTGTGATCTCGGCTCGCTGCAAGCTCCGCCTCCCGGGTTCACGCCATTCTCCTGCCTCAGCCTCCCAAGTAGCTGGGACTACAGGCGCCTGCCACCACGCCCGGCTAATTTTTTGTATTTTTTTAGTAGAGACGGGGTTTCACTGTGTTAGCCAGGATGGTCTCGATCTCCTGACCTCCTGATCCACCTGCCTCGGCCTCCCAAAGTGCTGGGATGACAGGCGTGAGCCACCGCGCCCGGCCATCTCTGGGTATCATTTCTAACAGCTGCATATGAATCTACAATTATCTCAATAAAAATTTCAATGAAGAAATCAATTTCTTTGATGAAAAATTTTTTTCATAAATAAAACTAAGTTTTGAACAAAATGACTTGGTTTGTAGAAGGAAGTGAAAGAATAAAAGGAAAACTTCAAATAAATGAAAAATACTTAAACAGAACCCTCTTCTCCCCCAAAGATTGTTCCAGTCTTTAGTGTATGGACATTTTATTTTTGTAAATTTCACCCAAAATAAAATTAAAGGTCCAGGCTGGGCAAGGTGGCTCATGCCTGTAATCCCTGCACTTTGGGAAGCCAAGGCAGGAGAATCACTTGAGCCCAGGAGTTTGAGACCCTGCCTCTACAAAAACTTTTTTAAAATAGTTGGGTGCAGCAGTATGTGCCTGTAGTCCCAGCTACTCAGGGGGCTGAGGTGGGAGGATCACTTAGGCCCAGGAGGTCAAGGCTGCAGTGAGCCAGGATTGAGCTACCACTCTCCAGCCTGAGTGACAAAGCAAGATCCTGTCTCAAAAAAAAAAAAAAAAAAAAAAGTTCAAGATTGGAGACACTATATATGAATCATTACAAAAAAATAAATTTAGGCCGGGCACGGTGGCTCACGCCTGTAATCCCAGCACTTTGGGAGGCCAAGGCGGGCAGATCATGAGGTCAGGAGTTCGAGACCAGCCTGGCCAACACAGTGAAACCCCGTCTCTACTAAAAATACAAAAATTAGCCGGGTATGGTGGCACATACCTGTAGTCCCAGCTACTCGAGAGGCTGAGGGAGAAGAATCGCTTGAACCCAGGCAGCGGAGCTTGCAGTGAGCCAAGATCACGCCACTGCACTCCAGCCTGGGCAACACAGCAAGACTCCATCTCAAAAAAGAAAAAAAAATTAAATATCTTAAGAGATATACTTTATCAGAACAGTGTCAGAGAGTAGTTAAGCCAACTTAAAATTATACACTGATACGTGAACTAACAATATTCAGAATCAAAGTTTCTATCCTTTTTTTCTAAATTGAGACAGAGTCGTGCTCTGTCACCCAGGGCTGGAGTGTAGTGGCGATCTTGGCTCACTGCAACCTCTGCCTCCCGGTTTCAAGCAATTCTTGTGCCACAGCCTCCCGAGTAACTGGGACTACGGGTGCACACCATCACACCTGGCTAACTTGTATTTTTAGTAGAGACGGGTTTTCGCCATATTGGCCAGGCTGGTCTCGAACTCCTGGCCTCAAGTGATCTGCCCGCCTTGGCCTCCCGAACTGCTGGGATTACAGACATGAGCCACCATGCTTGGCCTAGAATCAAGTTTCTAATTGCCAAAATGTAAAGCCAGACTTGGCGCAGTGGCTCATGGCTATAATCCGAGCACTTTGGAAGGCCATGGAGGGCAGATCACTTGAGCTCAGGAGTATGAGACCAGCCTGGGCTACATGGTGAAACCCTATCTCCACAAAAAATACAAAACAAATTAGCAAGGCATGGTGGTGCATGCCTGTAGTCCCAGCTATTTGGGGGTTGAGGCAGAAAGATCACTTGAACTGGGGAGGCTGAGGCTGCAGTGAGCCGAGATTGTGCCACTGCACTCTTGCTGGAGTCACAAAGCGAGACCCTGTCTCAAAAAAAAAAAAAAAAAAAAAGTAAAATCAAAGAAATTAATCCTCCAGATACTTTCTATCAAAGAAAATTTCACATAAAAAACCTTTATCACATGTCCAACAGCAGAAAAAATATTGTTTTAAACTTAATTAAAATGATTCATGATTGTTTACTTAATATTCTTTAATTTTTTAAACTTTTAGAAACTAATTTTAGACAAAGAAAAGCTACAAAAATGATACAATTTCCCTTATCCCATATGTCTTACTCACTTCTACATTAAGCAGATACAATTATCAACAGGAAATTAACACTGATACAATAACATTAACTAATCTACAAACTTAATTAGAAATCCACCAATTTTCCCACTGATGCTGTTTATCTGTTCTAGAATCCTATCCAGGACCCCACATTATATTTAGGTACTATTTCTTCTTAATCTTCCTCCAATCTTATAGAGTTCTTATCTTCATCTTTCATGTCCTGGATGCTGTCCCTCAATTTGGGTTTTTCCAATACTCTCATGATTACAGTAAGGTTACGAAATAAGGATAGCATTAGATTTTAATCCATAGGATTATACGCACAAACACGCATCATGGACTCAATACTTACATAAATAACCAAATCAATAAACAAGGAAAAGAAAACTCTTTTCCTCACAGAATCCAGTTTAAAAATGTAGAAGGAAAGAGAAAAGCAGAAAACAGAAAAACACTGCAGACAAGATCTACTAATGTATGCTAAAATTAGTGGGCAAAAGTTTGAGGAGAAACAGGATTTGCCTAGTCTCAAAGTATCTCTCAAGATATAGATCAATTAACAAGGGAAAGACAGAAAATTTAAAGGGGAGAAATTTTGCAGACACCAACTAAGACATCAACTGGCTCAGTAATAAAACATAACGGCATAATGAACTACTACTTGGTACCATACAAACGATACAATCAACTATTGTGTTAGTCTTGCCAAAAAGACTCTTTTTAACCTAAATATATTTATCTGAAGGGGAAATCTTTCATCACTAAACAGAAAAACAGCATCACTGGTCACAAACAGAAGGCATCCCCCCAAATTAAATACAATGAAAACTGTATTTTTAAAGTTAAATTTGAAAGTGGCTGCTGCAGTGGCTCACACCTGTAATCCCAGTACTTTGGGAGGCCAAGGCCGGCAGATCGCCTGAGGTCAGGAGTTCGAGACCAGCCTGACCTACATGGTGGAACCCCCGTCTCTACTAAAAATACAAAAATCAGCTGGGCGTGGTGGCGCACACCTGTAGTCTCAGCTACTTGGAGGCCTGAGGCAGGAGAATCACTTGAACCTGGGAGGCAGAAGTTGCAGTGAGCCGAAATCATGCCACTGCACTCCAGCCTGGGTGATAGAACGAGACTCCATCTCAAAAAAAAAAAAAAGAAAAAAAAAAGTAACTACGGAATTACATAAAAATCTAACAAGTTTATTTATAAAAAGTCCTATCTGAAACTTGATTCCTCAAGGTAAAAGAAACTGTTTATAATCACAATAAAAGAATACGAGACGCTACACTGCTTAGTTTAAGAGGAAGATTAGGCTCTATTAGACAGTTTTATTTTTAAATTTTGATATTAACCAAAGAATTCTGATTTACATGTCTGTAATTAGATCAGGCAGGCAAATGGTATTTATTTTTTTGGAGACAGAGTCTCGCTCTGGCCCAGGCTGGAGTGCAGTGGGGCTATCTTGGCTCACTGCAACCTCCGCCGCCGGGATTACCATGTGCCACCACGCTCGGCTGTTTCTGTATTTTTAGTAGAGACAAGGTTTCACCATGTTGGTCAGGCTGGTCTCAAACTCCTGACCTCAAGTGATCCACCCGTCTCAGCCTCCCAAAGTGCTGGTATTACAGGCATGAGCCATCGCACCCAGCTGCAAATGGTATTTAATCACGTTCTCTGATAGAACTGGGTTCTGAAAAGGAATTCCTAACCAAAATGCCATTTTGCTTTAACAAACTTTTGCTTCAAGAAACCATCCACAGTCTGATCTTTTGAATGTGTCCTTTTACTTGGTAATATTCACATATTAATAAAACAGGGTAGGGGGAGACTGTCTTTATCCATTCACCGCCACCAACTGGTTTAGGAAAACACTCATGGAGACCTTTAATCCTAATTCTGTTTTTTTTTTAATCTTTTCTTTTTTTCCCACATGCCTGCTGTGTCAAACACTCCTAACTCTGTAAATGCCATATTCAAAATACTTTTTTCAAGTTTTCCACGATTCTTTCCTCCACAATCATGGTGTGTATGCCATGGTGAAAGTTTGACTCCACAAAGATGTGACACTCTTCTTGAGATAACAGTCAAGGAGAGAGACTTTCCTACCTACAAGCTTTCAGGATGAAGGAGAAGTGGGTGCTGGTAGTTACTGCCCATGACTTCACAAGGCAAGAGAATTAAGTCTCCGCCTTTCACAGGAGTGATTATTTCACACTCTATTGATAACGGACTTAATATCCCCGCATACATGAGACTAGTAGAACTGTGTTTTCAATACAGAAAGGGAGCAGACTTTAGTTCTGGTAGTTTCTGGTGCTGGAGCACAATGGACCAAATTCTCATATTAACCCAAGACACCATCTCTGCTTTTACCATTCAACACACTTGGAGTCTATGTTATCATTTGTCATAAAATCAACAATAGATTTTAAAGCATTTCTTCTAATTGACGAGCTAGAAAAAAAACGTCCCCATGGGCTTGTCTATTCAGCTCATGCCTGACAAAGCAAAGGATTAGCTGAGTTCAGAGTATCAGTGGGCTCATCAGTCTCTAGTGAACAGAACCAAGTTTGTCTTCCCCAGGAAAATAACAGCTGCTCAATGTATTTGTCCCTATCTAAAAATGGACAATGAGCTAAATCATTAGACAAAGGAATCTTGTCCATTATTTTATTTGCTTTGTGACTAATCATCACTTTTAATCACAGCTTTGGCAGCAGCTTCCCATTTGGCCAATTAGCAGCTCTAGCCTTTGTGATTAAATACAACGCACAGATGCAGTGTTCTCTACACCGGTCCCGCCACTCTGTGCATCTACTTTCAACCTGTTTGTTCCCAAAAGTTTAACAGGTTTTGGGTGCTATGGCTTACGGTTTCAAAATAAAGTATGAGTGCATGGTTTCACACTGGAATTTGGCATGTAATAGAATAGGTTCCCTCTCTCGGCCAGTCCATGAAAAACTGGTTTTCAAAAAGCTTCATATTTGTGTTTCCTTTGAATTTTCTTCGCAGCCTCCAAGTTAAAGCTGACTCTAGGGCCAGGCACAGTGGCTCACACTTGTAATTCCATCACTTTGGGAGGCTGAGGCAGGAGATCACTGGAAGCCAAGAGTTTGAGACCAGCCTGGGCCATGAAACAAGGCTCCCTTTACAGAAAAAAAAAAAAAAAGGAAAAAAGAGTGTACAGATTGGGTCTCACCATGTTTATATGTATCTCTCTCTAAATATATATATATATATCTATATATATCTGTTGCCCAGGCTGGAGTGCAGTGGCACGATCTCGGCTCACTGCAACCTCCACCTCCCAGGTTCAAGCAATTCTCCTGCCTCGGCCTCCAAGTAGCTGGGATTACAGGCTTCCACCACCATGCCTGGCTAATTTTTGTGCTGTTCTTCAAAGTAGAGACCAGGTTTCACCACGTTGGCCAGGCTGGTCTCAAACTGTTGACCTCAGGTGATCCACCCACCTTGGCCTCCCAAAGTGCTAGAATTACAGGCATGAGCCACCACGCCCAGCCACCATGTTATATTTTAATGGTCATTTAGGTTGTTTTCAGTTTTTGGCTAATTCAAATAAAACTGCAGTGGATATCCTTGCAAATGTGTCAGTAATGTCTGCAGGTTAAATTTCTTTGTAGGTCAAAGGCTATGTGCATTTGAATTTTAATGAATATTTCCAAATTGCCCTCCAAGGAGATCATGTCAATGTATGAAAAGTGACTGCTGTCCCTTGTCTTCACCTGCACAGTGCAGCATCTAACTTTTTATGTTTTCACAGTTTGAATCATTTAATTTTTTCATTTGATTATCTTTTCATCTTGTTTTACAAATAATCATTTTCATGATGCTACAAATATTCCCTTTGTTACTCTTTAACCTTGGTTATGATATTTTTATGTGTACAAAGTTTTAATTCTTAATGTAGTCAAATTTCTCGCTTAAGAATTCAGTAGCTGCAGCTTAGGATTATATGCACAGCATGGACTATTACCGTCCACATCACTAGCATGGATTTCTGTATATTGAATTTTTTAATTCATTGTTGCAGGTTTATTTTTAATAGCATGCTGAAATTTCACTTTCAGAAGCTGACACTTACTAGTGTGAGCCACATGCTGATATTCGTAATTGTGAATTAGGATCATGCCTACACCTTTATTTTTTCCTCCTACCGCCTGGGCCTGACATGAGTTTTTAAAAGGGTAATTTAAAAAGTCTAATGATGAAGACTCTTATAACTGAAGACATTAACTATAAATAGGGCTGTCTTCACATATAATAAGGACCACATTAATAACTCACTGGAGTCAGCTTTATTTTTTTGGCTGCTGAATAAATTATAGGGCATTCACTACATGGAATATCATATAGCTCTTTAAAGGAATGTGGTAGATCTATCTACTGATCAGGAACTGTCTCCGAGAGTATTATTAAGGGGGACAGGAGAAGTACAGCAATCTGTTTAATATGCTCTAGCTTGTGTTTTTTTTTTTTTAAAAAGAAGGGAATTTACACACCTATATGATTATATATGTAGAGAACAGCTCTGACAGGAAGTGTAAAAATCCCAAAATAGAGTGAATGTAAGGATTAAAGAATTGGGGCGGGATGCGGTGCTCATGCCTGTAACGCTAGCAGTTTTGGAGGCCAGGGTAGTGGATCACTTGAGGTTAGGAGTTCAAGACCAGCCCAGCCAACGTAGTGAAACCCTGTCTCTACGAAAAATACAAAAATTAGCCAGGGGTGGTGACGTGGGCCTGTAGTCCCAGCTACTTGAAAGGCTGAGGCACAAGAATCGCTTGAACCTGGGAGGTGGAGGCTGCAGTGAGCCGAGATCATGCCACTGCACTCCAGCCCAGGTGACAGAGCAGGACTCTGTCTCAAAAAAAAAAAAAAGAACAACAACAACAAAAAAGAACTGGGGGTGTGAGGAGTGGAGGTGAAAGGCAAGAAAACTTCTAGTATTTTATTTGAATTTTTACATTCCCATTTGAATGATCACCCATGTACTTATAATATTTTCTCACTTTTTTAGAACAAAGTAGTAACAAAGCAATATGAGAACAAGTTCTAAAAACAGCTCAATATAATGAGGAACAAGTTCACCACTGAGTGGCTGGGAGGAAAGGGGCAAGTAAGGTACCAGGAGAAAGCAGTTTGATTTTGAAAAAGGACTGAACTTCCTATTGATTAACAAGTTTTTGGTTTCAATTTATTGTACTCATAGTTGAAAACATTCTTATCTTTCAAATTATGCAGATATAGAACCCGTACGGATGCCTAGTAGCAGTTACAGACAAGGTCCATCAAACACCCAAAGGGTCTCTGAAACGACCGAGGCCATCGTCCTGACAGCGTGCACGCTCCCTGCTGTAACTACCCACCAATGTGAAATCCACAGTGAGCACAGCCAACTGCTCTGGGTGCCTGGGGAGCTTTAGGTACGATCTTATCTTCTCTGAACATTAAATATGACCAAATCTTACAAACGCCATTTACCAAGGTGATTTTCTTTTCATTTTGTCTTACCAAGATGATTTCAAATGGGGGGAAAATGCTTTCTTCACTAAATAAATTTAGTGGTAACAAAGTTTATTCTTTATTTGAAATAGTAAAGCGTACATAGTTTAAATCAGATTTCATTAAACCCTCAGAATAAAATTTTTATGTTAAAAAACTAGAGTGAATGTCAAAGTAAATTTAAGTAACTTCCAAAAGACCACATGCCCAAATTAACTGCTAACCATTTACAGAACGATTGTTAGCATGTTTATAAATATCTTGATTTTAAAAAAACCCCAAAAAACTGTGAGGTTTTTGTTTCACCTATTTGGCTTATCTTCCATTAACAATTTACTCCATTTACACAGAATTATCAGCTTCACATCTGTTTCAGTTCAGTATTTTCTGGCTCTCAGGCACTAACATAATGCTAGCCATTTTATACACTTCAAAGAACATTGCCTTTGAGTAAAGGAAAATGTTAAAAGTTAACATTTGTGAATAATGCATAAGCTACAATGTGTGTGTGTGCGTGTGGAGGGGTGGGATTCTTTTTTGCAGACCTACATGAAATAAGAATCTCTATGAAAATATGAGAACCGCCAATTTCACAAATGCAAAACATACTTACAGGTGCATCATCATAAGCCACTAAAAATCATATCTATAAAACATAATGCACAAGATGATGCAAGTTCAAAAGAAAGTTTTTAAAATGCTAGGAAAATATTTGACCATTTACCATCACAAAGATGGGGGAAAAAACTGACTATGCATTAACAGCATTTCATTTCTAAGGGATAGGTAGGGTTCCAATAGGTAATTATTAAATACATTTCAGTATAGCCTACATTTCCAATTATAAATATTATTTTACAATCATAAGAGCTCATTTTTAAAAATAAAGTCTGACTACAACCAGTTATAGATTTCTTTGTTCCTTCTCCACTCCTTCTGCTTCACTTGACTGGAGAAAAAATGAAGTATCCAATGCAAAACACAATCATTTAAATATCACAATATACACCAAGAGACTTTCTTTTCTTACCTCAGAATTGTGTCGTAAATAAGGCACTATTTTAATAGCAAAACTCTAAAGACAATTTATATGTATCCATTGATAGGAAAGTGGTTATATTAAGTATCAAACTATGCTATGGAATATTATATACCATGAAAAATAACAAATATAAAGATGCCGATATGGAATCACTAAGACATTTTGTTGAGGTGAAAAAGCAATATGATCTCTCATTTTAACTGAAAATGAGAGGGGAGGCCATGTTTATGTTTAGACTTGTTCTGAAAGGATACTGAGAAAATAATGGTGGGAAGTTAGGGGGATTCAGTGAGAAGATGATTTCATGGATGCTCTTTAGAAGGTCTGACCTTTTATCTTTTTTTTTTTTTTTAGATAGAATCTCGAACTGTCACCAGGCTGGAGTGCAGTGGTGTGATCTTGGCTCACTGCAACCTCCACCTCCCAGGTTCAAGCAATTCTCCGCCTCAGTCTCCCCAGCAGCTGGGATTACAGCCGCCTGCCACCACACCTGGCTAATTTTTGCATTTTTAGTAGAGACGGGATTTCACCATCTTGGCCAGACTGGTCTGAACTCCTGACGTCGTGATCCACCCGCCTCGGCCTCCCAAGGTGCTGGGATTACAGGTGTGAGCCACCGTGCCCGACCTATCATTTTTTTTAAACAGAAAAAGTTAACTTTTTTCCCCCCAGACAGGGCCTCGCTCTGTCACCCAAGCTGGAGTGCAGTGGCGCGGTCTTGGCTCACTCACTGCAACCTCGCCCCCGCCCCACCGTCCTCCCACCTCAGCCTCCCGAGTAACTGAAACCACAGGTACATATACCACCATGCCTGTTTTTTTGTTTGTTTTTTTTTTTTTTTGTATTTTTAGTATAGACGGGATCTCGCCATGTTGCCCAGGCTGATCTGGAACTCCTGGGCTCAGGCATCTGCCTGCCTTAGCCTCCCAGAGTGCCGGGAGGAAAAGTTAACTTTTTAAAAAGGCCACTGACTGCAGAGTAGAAATGCAACCATTCTTAGAGCAAGGAAGATTCGTGATAATCTAGTTTGGTTTTATCATTATCAAGAATTATGACTTTCTGGCTGGGTGTGTGGCTCACACCTGTAATCCCAACACTTGGGATTACTTGGGGAAGCCAAGGTGGGAGGATCAATTGAGCTCAGTTCAAGACCAGCCTGGGTAACATCGTGAGACCTTGACTCTGTTAAAAACAAATTAAAGAGAATTGTGACTTTCCCACTACATGATACAATAAAGAAAAGCCCAGAAAAGATGAACAGCTAAGTCACAGACAGTTGGTTCCAGAGTTAACTATTTTTTTTTTCAAGGTTACACTTTCTAAAATTTCGTCTTTTGCAGTAAAGGGGTTTCACAGTGGCAAGATGTGATGTGAACCATGCTAACTGCCAACAATCTAGCGTCTGCTCACACAGCTCTAAAATAATATGTACAAAACTGAACAATTTTGTTTTGTTTTGTTTTTGAGAGGGAGTCCCACTCTTTCATCCAGGCTGAAGTGAAGTGGTGCGATCTCTGCTCACTGCAACCTCTGCTCCCCTGGGGTTCAAGCCATTCTCCGGCCTCAGCCTCCCAAGTAGCTGAGATTACAGGCGCCCGCCACCATGCCTGGCTAATTTCAGTATTTTTAGTAGAGACAGGGTTTCGCCATGTTGGCTAGGCTGGTCTCAAACTCCTGACCTCAGGCAATCCACCCCCCTCAGCCTCCCAAAGTGCTAGGATTACAGGCGTGAGTCACCACGCCTGGCAAAAAATTAAACAATGTTAAAGCTGCACTGTAAGAAAAATTAGTTCCAAAAGATGTAGGACTGTTGGAACCACCTTCTCAGTGCCTGCAGGATGTGGTCCTCAACTTCCCAAGCAGTTACAGGAATGCACAAGTAAAGCAGGAGACAGAAGCAAGATGTGCAGGCAAGACAACCTGCCCAGACACGAGGGAGAGGCCATACAGCATCCGGATAAACAAACCACAGGGCAGTGTTGTGGGTTTTGCTAAATTATTTGGACTCCAGGCCTTGATTTCTTCCTCCACAGGACACTAACACCTCTGCCTCACATAACAGAAGTGGAGATCAATGAGCTCATAAAGGAAAAGTGCCCTGCAGGAGAACAAATAGTGAGGAGTGCAAGGATCTGCATGTGACAAACAAGGAGAGAAACAGAAACATCCTTAAAAGAAAATGCCCACTGCAGGTTTTAGGCCCTCACTGCTCTTCAGGCACAAGTGTGGGTGCTTCTCCCTTGATTTCCCTGGCTTCAGGCTTTGCCTCCCTAGAATCAAACACCCAAACTGCCCCCCACGCATCTCTAAAACCTAAGTCTCATTAAT
Organism: Pan paniscus; assembly: GCF_029289425.2. Classification (NCBI taxonomy): domain Eukaryota; kingdom Metazoa; phylum Chordata; class Mammalia; order Primates; family Hominidae; genus Pan; species Pan paniscus. The sequence goes on along the minus strand of NC_073255.2, from coordinate 193,596,204 downwards.
GTGCTTAAAACTCTTCAGCGGCTTTCCAGTCCTCCCTGAATATGCCTTAGTGTGGCCTACAATGCCCCCCAGCTCTGTCCCTAATTACCTTCCCCCCAGCTCTGTCCCTAATTACCTTTCCCCCAGCTCTCTCCCTGACTACCTTCCTCCCAGCTCTGTCCCTGATTACCTTCCTCCCAGCCTTGTCTTTCACTTTCCCCACACCCTTTGCCCACCCCCATTCTGGCCACAACCTGTAGCTGAACACCACGTCTCCATGGTTGGACACCTTTGCCCATGCTGTCCCTCTAACTGGTGACAGTAATGTTAATATGTAAATAGTCCTAAGAATCCTACCCAGTCCAGCACACAAAAATTGATGCTTGCTTGGGGTTCTGGAAATAGGATACACACACGGTACTAGAACAGAAGGTGAACAAACTTCTGGGTACGAGGCTGTGCGGAAGCGTTCTCGGATGACGGCCACTTTACTGTGCTGCTCCATTGCTTCTCACTTCACTCACCTCTCCTCCCTGTCACGATGTGGCTACCTCCTGCTCCACGGTTGTCATGGTGACAAACCAAGGGCTGACTGACTCCAAAATCATTGACTCCCCTTGGTCCAACTGCATAGCCCCCTTTTCTCTCCAAGGGCAAATGGACTAAAAAGCTAAATGATCTAAATCAGTGAATTTGCATTGTTACAAAAAATTACTCCTTATGGTTCTACTAGGCTTTTTGGAGGAAGACACTTAAACTGCTTAATAGATAGTATTTCCAGCAGGATAATGCAGGAACCTAAGCATTTCCAAGCAGCATACAGGAGAAGGTAACAGTTCACAAGAAAAGCCAGCACATGATCAGGAGGGCACATCTAGAAAAATAGCATTTTAAGTCAGGTCTCTACTTGTTTTTTAAGCTGCTCCTAGTTTGCCAGTTTCTTTGTTACATTTCCAAAGAGCTACACAATCTTCTCCGAGTGAACTCACATTCACCAAAATGTATGTTGACGATGCTTGCTTTTTAACTCACTGTGTTGTTATTTATGTAGCCAATAACTACTGATCTAGAAGGTAAGAGGTAAGAAGGAAAACCACAATTTTTAACTCCTAATAGGCTGAGGCAGAAAACACAGCGTATTTGCTTTGCAGCGCCAGCGTTTACGACTAAGCTAAACCTGAAGCTCCCTTCTATGGTGGCTTCAGGATTATGTCCACAGATGCTTTGCTACTGCTGCCCTTTAGGGGTTGGAGCCCAACTCCCCTCACCCCGAGAGTGGGCTGGACAAATACACCATGACCAAAGTCACCACAGGCTTTGCTCTTCCTCCCTGCTCTGTCTGCTCAGCAGCTTAGCGGGAGGCCAGCTGCCATGAGGACACGGTATCCCTAAGAAGCCCCGCAAGCGGCCGAGAACTGACTCTCCTGCCAACGGCCAGCACTAACTTCCAGGCTTGTGAACAGGCCAGCGCCGAAGCAGATCCAGATGCCTGCCCCACAGAACTGACCAAGGTAACAAAAACGTATTGCTTTAAGCTCTATTACACAGCAATAAGCAACTAGTATCTTTCTTTTATTCAACGGAAATTAAGAAACTGGGAAAGCAGCTATCTTGACTGTTCAGATAAACATAATTTAAACGCAGACTGCAATCCTGTTTTGTAATCTACTTATTTCCATTAACAATAAATCATGTTCATAAATACAAGTATGTTAATAAATTAATGACAGACATTAATACACATCATGACCATTTTAAATGGCTGCACAGTATTTCACTGCATTGTTATATTAACGGTTATTTAACAAATGTCCCGTATTTAGACATGTAGGCTGTTTCAGTATTTTTCAGTATTATAAGTAATGCCATAAATCACCTTTCCCATGCATCTTCTCTTATGCATATTAGTTCACTAGAATAAATTTTTACGTTTCTAAATGTAGAAATTTGTTCTGCTGGATTAGAGGGGACATATCTTGTTAGACTCTTTTTTTTTTTTTGAGACAGAGTCTTGCCCTGTCACCCAGGCTGGAGGACAGTGGTATGATCTCAGCTCACTGCAACCTCTGCCTCCTGGGTTCAAGCAATTCTCCCGCCTCTGCCTCCCAAGTAGCTGGGATTACAGGCGGGTGCCACCACACTCAGCTAATTTTTTGTATTTTTAGTAGAGATGGGGTTTCACCACGTTGGCCAGGCTGGTCTGGAACTCCTGACCTCAAGTGATTTGCCAGCCTCCACCTCCCAAAGTGCTAGGATTACAGGTGTGAGCCACCATGCCTGGCCTTGTTAGACTCTTGATAAATCTGTTATAACCAACCCTAGGTAGGTTGTGCCCAGTGTCTGTACGCCCTCAGCAACAGCAGGTATTACAGCCTGTAATTTGACCACCATCGAAGGTGATGGGCTATGGAAAGCATGGCTTCTCCTTCATGCTGACAAATGGTAAAGGGCGGCATTTGGAGGCCTGAGACAGGAGAACAGGGACATGCAGAAAGCAGCTGCTTTAAAGGCAGTAAAAAACAGGGGTCACAGTCAAAGAATAAGATGCCCCACTTCCAAATTCCTAGGTGCCTACATTCTATAATAGAAGAATTAAAGAAAAGTCACAGAGTGAAGCTCCTTACAGCTTTTGCAAGAACTTCTTTTGAGGCTATTCTATGGTCTTATGAGACCATCTATTTTTTAACTTTTAAGGACCCTAGCTGGCAATTCACACTGTAACTCAAGAAAATCAGCACACATTCAAGTGGTTAAAGCCAAGTACGGGATATCTTGAGGCAAGCCAGATGCCTAAGGCACAAATTTAAGGAGGCACTCACTCTCAGGGATGTGCCAGTGCAGGGTCAGCCTGTGCATGAACCTGAGAGTAAGTGCCTCCTTAAATACTGTATGGTGCTTTACTCACCTCCCTGCAGGCCCAGATTTAATGTCCAAAGAAAATGAGACAATTAGTCTCAAGTCTCACTCCTTCCATTCCGCTTGGTTTCTATTTTTAAAAATCGGTTGAATTCCTGGCCAGGCATAGTGGCTCACGCCTGTAATCCCAGCACTTTGGGAGGCTGAGGTGGGTGGATCACCTGAGGTCAGGAATTCGAGACCAGCCTGACCAAGATGGTGAAACCCGTCTCTACTAAAAATAGAAAAATTAGCTGGGTGTGGTGGCAGGCACCTGTAATCCCAGCTACTCGGGAGGCAGAGGCAGGAGAATTGCTTGAACCTGGCAAGCGGAGATTGCAGTGAGCCGAGATTGAGCCATTGCGCTCCAGCCTGGGCGACAAGAGCAAAACTCTATCTCAAAAAACAAAAAAAGAATTCTTAACCTTATCTATAGCAGGGAACTACAGTCTTTTGCTCCTACATGTAAAGGATACAGCATAACTGTATTCGAAGGAACAAATGCAGTGTTGCTAAATAATACCAGTCCTGACAGTCAATTAACATTTTCAGAGCCAGGCTGGGGTTGGGTAGTGGCAAGCCTGGAGTTCCAGCTCCTCAGGAGGCTGAGGCAGGAGAATCGCTCAGACCAGGAGTTTGAGGCTGCTATGCACTATGATCATGCCTGTGAATAGCTACTGCACTCCAGCCTGGGCGACACAGTGAGGCCCTGTCTCTTAAAGGAAAAAAAAAAAAAAAAAAGAACTAATTTGATCTTAGAAAATATTTTGACTTTATTTGATGCCAGATCTGTAAGAAAAAGTTTTTATGTTCCACTGCAATGTATATGGAGCATTATACGATCACATCCATTACACCCCTGCTTTTTAAAACAAAATAGCACAAAACATTTTAAGTTAAAATATTCTAGGTAATCCCTTCAATTATATAATAGAGGGCAGTTTTACAAAACTAAGCAATCAAGTTCTTACCATCTTAACAGTCTAGACCTATCATAGGGGAGGAATTAAAACTAGAGTAATTGAGGCCAAGCATGGTGGCTCACACCTGTAATCCCAGCACTTTGGGAAGCTGAGGTGGGCCGATCACTTGAGGCCAGGAGTTCAAGGCCAGTATGGACAACATGGCGAAACCCCATCTCTACTAAAAATACAAAAAAATTAGCCAGGCCTGGTGGTGGGCGCCTGTAAGCCCAGCTACTTGGGAGGCTGAGACAGGAGAATCACTTGAATTCGGGAGATGGAGGTGGCAGTGAGATCGCACCACTGTACTCCAGGCACTCCAGCCTAGGCGACAGAGGAAGACTCTGTCTCAAAAAAACAAAATAAAACAAAAAAACTATAGTAATTGGTTTTGGTAGGCCCTAGAGTATCCTCATTCCATAAGGCCAGTATCACCCTAATACCAAACCAGACAAAGACATCACAAAAACACCCTAAACTGATGTCCCTCATCAAAAGAGATGCAAAAATCCTGAACAAAATATCAACAAGCTCAATGTAACATCGTATACAAAGAATTATGCATCACAATCAAGTGGGATTTATTCCAGATACGCAAGATGGGCTCAATATTCTAGAATGACTTAATGTGATCCATCATATCCACAAGCTGCAGAAGGAAAATCACATAACATTAACAGATACAGAAAAAGCATCTGACAAAACCCAACCTTCATTCATGATAAAATTCTGCAAACTAGGAATAGAGGGGAATTTCCCCAATTTGATAAAGAATATCTACCAAAAAACCCACCAAACATCATACTTCATGATGAGAAACTCAAAGCTTTCCCACTAAGATTAAGAACAAGGCAAGTTCTCACCACTCCTTTTCAACTATAATCCTACCTAATGCAGTAAGACAATAAAACACATTGCTTTCTGATGGTCTTAGAAAAGAAAAAAGAAAAAAAAGGCATACAGATCAGGAAGGAAGAAATAAAACTGTCTTTGGTTGCAAATGAAATGATTATCTGTGCAGGAAATTCCAAATATCAACCAAAAAACCGCTCCTGGAACTAAGAAGTGATTATAGCAAGATTTCAGGACATAAGGTTAGTACACGAAAGTCAATTGCTTCTCTACAAATAAGCAATGAACTGGAATTTGAAACTGAAACACAATACCATTCACATTAGCACCCCTCAAAAATAAACGCTTAGGTATAAATCTAACAAAATAGGTATAAGGTATATATAAGGAAAATTATATAACCAATGAAAGAAATAAAAGAACTAAACAAATTAAGAGATATTCCATATTCATGGATAGGAAGGCTCAACACTGTCAAGATTTTAGTTCTTCCTAACTTCATCTACCAATTCAGCGCAATCCCAATCAAAATTCCACAGGTTTTTTTTTTTGTGAATATCAACAAACTGACTCTTATGGAGAGGCAAAAGATCCACACTAGCCAACACAATACTAAAGAAGAAGGAAGTCGAAGGACTCACACTACCAGACTTCAATGCTTACTATGGTTGGGCGCGGTGTCTCACTCCTGTAACCCCAGCACTTTGGGAGGCTGAGGCAGGCGGATCACTTCAGGTCAGGAGTTCAAGACCAGCCTGGCCAACATGGTGAAATCCAGTTTCTACTAAAAATTAACCAGGTGTGGTGGCACATGCCCACCCAGCTACTCAGGATGCTGAGGCAGAAGAACCACTTGAACCCAGAAGGCAGAGTTTGCAGTGAGCCGAGGTCACACCACTGCACTCCAGCCTGGGCAACAGGAGGCTCCCTCTCAAATTAAAAAAAGTTTAGTTTAATATATATACTAAGTAGTATAGTTTACTACTGATCTGTTACAGTAATCAAGATGGTATGGTATTGACAAAAGGGAGAGAGATCAATGGAGGAGAGAATAAAGCCATAACAGAGCTTAGAAATAGATCGTAAAGGCCGGACGCAGGGGCTCATGCCTGTAATCCCAGCATTTTGGGACGCCCAGGCGGGCAGATCACGAGGTCAGGAGTTCGAGACCAGCCTGACCAACATGGTGAAACCCCGTCTGTACTAGAGTAGCCAGGTGTGGTGGTGCACACCTGTAATCCTAGCTACTCGGTAGGCTGAGGCCGGAGAACTGCTTGAACCCAGTTGACAGAGGTTGCAGTGAGCCGAGATTGCGCCACTGCACTCCAGCCTGGGAGACAGAGCGAGACTTCGTCTCAAAAAAAAAAAAAAAAAGAGAACTAGATCCATAAAAATACAGCCAACTGATCTTTGACAAAGGAGCAAAGGCAGGCATTCAATGGAGTTGGGGAATGTCTTTTCAGAAATGGTGCTAACTGGACATCCACAAACAAAAACACTTCAAAAATTAAAAATCTAGACACAGATTTTATATCCTTCACATAAATTAACTCAAAATGGATCAGAGACCTAAATGTAACATACAAAATTATAAAACTACTAGAAAATATGAGAAAATCTAGGTTACCTTGGCTTTGGTAATGACTTTTTAGACACAACGCCAGAAGCAAGATCCATGAAAAAAACACTGGTGAGCTGGACTTCATTAAAATTCAATAGTTCTCCAATGTCACAAATGTACCACACAGATACAAGATGTAAATAACAAAGGAAACAGCGTGCAGCGGAGAGGAGGTTTTGAGGACTCTATTACAGTTTCCCATCAATTATTCCGTAAACCGTAAACCACTCTAAAAAAAAAAAGCTTATTAATTGATAAAAAATAAAGTAAAAAGAAATGAGCTGTCAAGCCATGAAAAGAGCCTTAAATGCATAGTACTAAGTGAAAGAAACCAATCTGAAAAGATTACATAGCATATGATTCCAACTATATGACATTCTGGAAAAGGCTAGAGTAGAAACAGTAAAAAGATCAGTGGTTGCCAGGTGTTACAGGGATGGGAGGGACGGATGAATATGCAATGAGGATTTCTTCCTTTTTTCTTTTTTAAAAGAGTATCGCTCTCGTCACCTAGGCTGGAGTGCAATGGCGTGATCTCAGCTAACTGCAATCTCTGCCTCTCGGGTTCAAGCAATTCTCCTGCCTCAGCCTCCTGAGTAGCTGCAATTACAGGCACCTGCCACCACGCCTGGCTAATTTTTGTATTTTTAGTAGAGATAGAGTATCACCATGTTGACCAGGCTGGTCTCGAACTCTTGACTCCAGGTGATCCACCCTCCTTGGCCTTCCAAAGTGCCGGGCCTCCTCCTTTTTTCTTTTTTTTGGAGACAGAGTCATGCTCTGTCACCCAGGCTGGAATGCGCTGGCACAATCCAGGCTCACTGCAACCTCCACCTCCAGGGCTCAAGTAATTCTCCTACCTCAGCCTCCCACACCCAGCTAATTTTTTTTATTTTTAGTAGTGACGGGGTTTCACCACGTTGGCCAGGCTGGTCTCAAACTCCTGACTGCCTACCTCGGCCTCCTAAAGTGCTGGGATTACAGGCATGAGCCACCACACCTGGCCAGCACTGAGGATTTCTAGGGCAATGACACTCTTCTGTATAACGCTGTAAGGGTAGATACATGTCATCATATATTCGTCAAAACCTACACAATGCACAACACACAGTGTGAACCTGAATGTACACTATGGACTTCAATTAATAGTAACACATCGACATTGGTTTATCAATTGTTACCGATGATCCACATTAATGCCAGATGCTAGTAATAGAGAAAAGTGAGGTGAGGGAGACTAGGCATATGGGAACCCTACCCTCTGCTTGATTGTAAACCTGAAACTGCTCTAAAAAATAAAGTCTATTTTTTTTTAAAAAAGCACTGGACAAACATTAAAGTGATCTTAATTCTACTCCCACTATTGTCAGAACTATCTACAAAAACTTACAAATTTTCAGTTCCTCCGGTCTACAAACTTTTCTATATCCATATTCATCCCTAGCTTCTTTAAGTCTCAAAATATTTCCCATTGCCTGCTCCCACTCAGTTCTCCCCTCTCAGGTATTCTCGAAGACTCTGAAAGTTATGCCACTCCTGTCTTCCCCACATTTTTAACCCCCGTCCTTCCCAGTCTATAAACTTAAGTTTCCCCCGTCTCCCAAAACAGACAAAACTCTTTCCGAGACACCAAATTTCCCTCTATCATCCAATCTTCTGGTTCTTTTCAAAAAAGGTCTGCACTGTTGCCTTGCCCCTGCCTTATTTTTTAAGAGATGGGGTCATGCTGTGTCGCCTAGGCTGCAGTGCTATGGCATGATCACAGCTCACTGCAGCCTTGAACTCCCGGGCTCCAGCGATCCTCCCGCCTCAGTCTTCGGTGTGGCAGATTGTAGGCGTGCGCCACAGCATCTGGCCTGTGTTCAGCCCTGTTTGTGACTTCCCATTCACTCTCCAATGTGCTATGCTCTTGACTTCCAACTCTGACTACCCTACAGAATATGCTCAAATCACCCAATTCTTCCCAGCTCCGCAGTCAGTGGACTCACTGTGTCTGTGCAGCACTTGGCATTGCCTGTCACTCCTCCCTCCCTGAGATTCACTCCCTGGACACCACTCTACTCCACTCCCGGAGGTGTGACTCTTTTGTAAGCATCCCCAACTCCCACACGTATTAAATGTTGCAGTACCTCACAAGTCCCACCCTGTCCCAAACTCCAAGTCCTCTTACGGACCTGTGTTCGAAGCCACCATTCTGTTGATAACCCCCAAATCTGCATCTCGGGCCTAGATTCCTTCCTGTGTCTGTCCCACAGGAACTCAGGCATTCAGTCAACGACCACTCCCCGCTTCTTGAAGAATCTACCCCAGCCCTCAGGTGCACCTAGACTGTTCCATTTGAACCAAGCCTCCAAGCCCTCCTCAGACTGAGGTTATCAGGTGGAAACATGACCCAGGCCAATCAGACTTTCCTCTCCTGAAAACTGGTAATTATGATCAAACTTTCTTGACGCTTAAGCTAGGAAACCATGTGTGAGAAATGGAGAAAGCCAGTCTGCAGAGCCAGGAATAAAGGAGACAGAAAGAAGGGAGTGCACCCAGCTCCTGGAGAAAGACAAGCAACTCCTGTGGTGGTGATAACTGCTGTCTGGGTGTTTCTGACCTTTCTATTCTGTCAGACACGCCTATCCTTTCATAAACTTGTTTTTGTTTCCTTTTGTTTTGCCTACTAAGCTAGTTTTAGTCCATTTCTGTACTTGAAATCAGATGACCCCATGATATTCTTCTATACACTACCAAGAAAAACATACCCCCAATTAAACTGCATCATGCTATCAGTGTGTATCCCGATGTCAGAAATATTTAAAGATAGAAATCAGTGTGACTTAAAAAAAAATTTTGGGCTGAGCGCAGTGGCTCATACCTGTAATCCCAGCACTTTGGGAGGCTGAGGCAGGCGGATCACCTGAGGTCGGGAGTTCGAGACCTGCCTGACCGACATGGAGAAACCCCATCTCTACTAAAAATACAAAATTAGTCGGACGTGGTGGTGCAGGCCTGTAATCCCAGCTACTCGGGAAGCTGAGGCAGGAGAATCGCTTGAACCCGGGAGGTGGAGGTTTGTGGGGAGCTGAGATCGCACCATTGCACTCCAGCCTGGGCAACACTGCACTCCAGCGTGAGCGAAACTCCATCTCAAAAAAAAAAAAAAAATTCAACTTTTATTTTAGAGTTAGGGGGTACCTATGCACGTTTGTTACAAGAATATACTGCAGGACGCGGAGGTTTGGGGTGTGAATGATCCCATCACCCAGGGAGTGAGCACAGTTACCAACACGTAGTTTCCCAGCCCTTGTCCCCGTCCCTCTCTTTCCCCGTCTAGTAGTCCCTGGTGTCTATCATCCCATCTTTATGTCCATGTGTAATCAATGTTTAGCTCCCCAAAGTGACTTTGAATCAATGGAATCCAATCTACATGTACTCCACACACCCCGCTCCACGAACCTGGAATGCCTTCTCGTCTTCCACCCATCCTAATTACACCCATCCTTCAGGACTAAGCTCCAAACAATTCTACTTTTTCTGAATCAGGACCAAGGGAAATTTAGAATGTAGCAATTACTCTATTGTTATTTAATTTTTAATTGCTTAAGTCTTATCTGCCCAATAAGATTATCAACTTCTTCAAGTCAGACTTGTCGTACACAGATCTATACAAATAATAAATACTTAAAGTATTTAATTTGAAAAAAGAAAAAGGTTATTCGAAGGTGGTAACCACTCCATTTTCCACTAAGCTCCAGAAAGGGAAGATTTCAAATAATAATTTAAGACATGAGAAAAGGGTCACTATAACTTCATTTTTCCAACAAGGGAAGGGACTTATGTGGCAGTCAAAGAGAATTCAGGAAAATAAGCATATGTAGGTGCTCAACATAATTAGTTGTCAGGAAACAAAATTAAAACCACAAAGAAACTACATCCTCACTAAAATTAAAGGACTTGCAATATCAAATATTGGCAAGGATGTGGAAACCTGGATACCTTCAGATGCTGTGGGCATGCGACACGGGGAAACTGTGGCAGCGGTGTGCACAACAGCTGAACATACCTATAATCTAGGACCCAGCACAAGAGTATTACGTGCACCAAAAGGCACACACAGCAAAAGTCTGTAAGAAAATAGAATCAGCCACGGTGCGTTCACACAAAGGGCAATGCCGTGCACCGAGGCGGATGGAATCCACCTCTGAGACAGAAGCCGAGCCAAAGCAGCCACGCACAAAGGACAAGTGGTGAGTGGCTCCATGCCCCTGAAGTTCAACAGGTAACGCTCATCTACAGTAACAGAGGTCAGAAGGACAGTCACCTTTGTGGGGCTACAGACATACATGGCATAATGACCTCTCAGTCTGTCGACAACAGACCACATATACACCGTGGTCCCATAAGATTATAATTTGTATTTTTACTGTATCTACGTTTGGATGCACAGACACTCACCATTGCATGAAGAGCTGCCTACAGTATTCAGCACAGAAACACGCTGTCCAGGTGTGTAGCATAGGGGCAACGGGCTGTACCAAGCAGCTAGGTGTGCAGTGGGCAACACCGGCTATAGGTTTCCGTTAAGTGCACTCTAGGATGGTCCCACAACAACCAACTGGACTAGTGACAGCGTCCCCTCTTTAAGTCACATATGACTGTAATGAATGGGTGAGAGTGCAGGGGAGCCTCTGGAATGCTGGGGATGGTCTTCCTTTGATGTGAGTGGTGTTCCATCTACAGGAGAGTGTCCATATGCAAAAATCCTTCAAGCTGTACATACAGCTGGCTCCCCACCGAGATTCCTTAACCAGGCCAGGGCACCCATGCCCCAGCTGCTGCCAGTTCCTACTAAGGGCTCTTTACTGCCACTCTCTCCCAGAAGAATGGCCCTCGGCTCAGGGTTAGCAATGCCAGACTCCCACCCTCATCCCGGAGGGGCAGCAGCCTGCAGCCACCAACCCCTCTGCCGCAATTAGGGCCAATTGTAGCATGCTCCTGGTGAGATGGGGCTAACGCTAGCCTCCAGCTGAGACGCCTTTTCCTTCCCTACCCAGCTTCCCTCTCGCCCTTCCTCCTCAATTTCACTTGCACAAGGATCTCTTTAGTGTTTGTGAACCTGACTGTATCTTAAGTTATACCTCAATAAAAAGAGTTTTGTTTTTAAAGGGGTGATTTTTTTACACAGCTCGTGCTATCTTCCCTTGAGATTCTGATCAACAGTTAAGAAATCTCACTCCCTCAGAGCAGAGATGCACTCCTTGGTGAAAAGGGACCAACATCCGTGGCCCGTGGGGTGTTCCTGCCTGCAACAGAGGCCGCGCGGCGCTGTGTAAATGGCATGGAGTCTCAGATGGTCTGCCACTAGCTTGCTGTGTGAATGGGCACTCGTTCAAATGTTCTGCAGCTCACCTTCCGAACTTGTAAGCAAGGCGATTTGGCCCTGAGATTCTCTGAAGTCTCTTCTAACTGTAGAAATCCTTTGATCTCATAAAACATTTTCATTAACGTGGAAGACCCTAAGTGCTACCACGCCCACCCTTAACTGCACAGTACTTAGTTCTGGAGCACAAGTGACTTCCAAGCAATCACCATCACACGAACCTCAAAGCTGAAAAATTATCAGCACACTTCTCTCCCAACTCTTTACCCAGGTTCCCTTCTAACCTCAGAAACCACCAAACACAGCCCCACAGCACAATCTTAATAACAGCAGTTCCTCCTTGGCCTGCCAGCACCCACTCCGCGTTATGTGCCTACCTGGTGGTTGTGATATACAGAATATACTGATAGACAAGAAAAACTAGGTGAAGCATTTCAAAGAACATTTCAGAAATGATGGGAAGGGAGGGGCGGGAACAAGACCACACAGTGTTCAACGACTTAGCGGTTCCAGTGAACCAACCGATGCCCGTCTTCAGGGACAGACAGCTAGAAATTCTAGACTAGAACAGAGGCGTCATGGTTTGCCTACCCTTATCCTAAACCATTACCATGCGAACAACTTAATGTCGATCACAACAGATGTAAGTCCGGAGTCTCTCCAGTTTCCAGGAGGCTGGTGGCAAATAATTGCCCTCGTCTTGGATTGAAACACGTGGCTATTCATGAGACGTTCTGCCTCTACTTTAGAGATTATCGACATCAGCAAATGCGTGCCGTTCACCTTCTACAACCGAAAACGCCCTTCAGGTGGCATTCGAAAAGCAGCCACTCCCTGATGCCATGCGGGAGCGAGCATGGAAAGCGCATTTCTGAAAGGAAACACCCAGAAAGGGTAAGTTCACCTTGGGTGGCACAAAGCGTGCCAGGGTTCACCGGCCTCCTGCATGGAAGGGAGCCACGGCCAGCGCGCCCGGGTCCCGAAGCGCAGTGGACAGGCAAGGCCCCCACGGGCGCGGCCTCGAGTTCCAGCCAGGGAGGCCCCGAGTCCAGTCCTAAGCCCCAGCCAGAGTCCTGGCCCCAAGTCTCGGCTCCGAGTCCAACCCCGAGTCCCGGCCGGAGCGGCCCCGAGATCCGGCAAGGAAGCCCCGAGTCCCCGCCAGGGAGGCCCCGAATCCAGCCCCAAGTCTCGGCCCCGAGTCCAGCCCCAAGTCTCGGCCCCGAGTCCAGCCCCAAGTCTCGGCCCCGAGTCCAGCCCCAAGTCTCGGCCCCGAGTCCAGCCCCAAGTCTCGGCCCCGAGTCCAGCCCCAAGTCTCGGCCCCGAGTCCAGCCCCGAGTCCAACCCCGAGCCCCGGCCGCGCAGGCCCCCAGCCGAGGGCGCCCCGCCAGCCCGGCCCTCACCTTCCTGCTCGCGCCGCCAAGGGACACCTTGGGCCGCGTCTTGAAGTCGCCTTCGAAGCTGAACATCCTGGCAGCCTAGCCCATGTGCGGGCAGCGCCGCCGCGGAAGCAGCCGGGCGGGCGGGGCACGGGGCGGGCTGGGAGGCTCTCGGCGCCCGCCCGCCCGGCCCGGGGCAGCGAGGACGCGGCGGCCGGGAGGCGACCCGAGCCCGCCCCCGGGCTGTACCCTCCCAGCCCTGCCCTGGGGCGGGAGGGGCGGCAATACTGGAGGGGCGGCCCTGCCTCGCCTGCCCCTCATCCACGCCGGCCACAGCTTGGGCCGCTGCAAGGGCGCCCAGCGGGCAGCAAACCCGGCGCTTGCACCTGGAACTGCCGCCTCGGGAGGGAAGATGGCGGTCAGCCGTCACTGCGTGCGGACGTGCGCGGCCCTGCAGACGTGCGCGGCCCTGCAGACGTGCGCGGCCCTGCAGACGTGCGCGGCCCTGCAGACGTGCGCGCCTCCGCCATCGACGGCACGGCGCTCTTCCCGGCGGTTCCGCTAGCGTGCGCGGCCCCGCAGGGCGCGCTGGAGCCTGGGGAAGACGGCGGTGACGCGGGCTGGGCACGCGGCGGAGTGGGCGGGGCCTGGTGCGTGCGGGGGGCGCGGCGGGGGGCGCGGCGGGGGGCGCGGCGGGGGGCGCGGCGGGGGGCGCGGCGGGGGGCGCGGCGGGGGGCGCGGCGGGGGGCGCGGCGGGGGGCGCGGCAGGTGTTGGGTGCGGGGCAGGGTGCGGGAAAGGTGGAGTGCGAGGCACGGGCCGGGATGGGGTGCAGGGCAGGGTGCGGGGTGCAGGGTGGGGTGCAGGGGCCGGCACCCGGAGCGGGCTGGGAGCGGCCAATCTGGTGCCAGACTCGAGTGAGGCGGGAAAGGAGCAGCTAGGCCCAGCCCGTCTGTTTACATCCCACCTGTTCTATGTCTATGACACGCACAGACGGACGTAAATATTTACCATATACACAGACATGCGCAGATTTGCCTCATACATAGCACACATATGCATCTATAGATACACACAGCATCAATACATATAAATATGTATCATGTACACATACCTGTGTATGCAAAAATATTTGCTCCTGGACTTACCATGGGGCTTTGTCCTGATAAACCCATCGTAAGATGAAAATATTATAAGTTGAAAATGTATTTAATGCTACAATAAACCCATCACGAAGTCAAAAAATTGTAAGTTGAGCCATTTTAAGTTGGGGACCACCTATACATAAACATGTGTCTTATATCCACACATACGTATACATAATATCTCATATACATGTGCATATACATATATATCATACACGATTGAAACCAATTTCTAAAAATTGATTTTTGGTTGTATACAAGGTGTGCAACATGATGATTTCATAGACACATTGTGAAATGACTACCCTCTTTGTGTGTGTGTGGTAAGAGTACATAAAATCTACTCTCTTAGCAAAATTTCAACACACAATACGATATCATCTACAGTCCTCCTGCGGCCGAGCACGGTCGCTCACGCCGGTAATCCCAGCACTCTGGGAGGCCAAGGCAGGCGGATCACCTGAAGTGAAAAGTTCGAGACCAGCCTGGCCAACATGGTGAAACCCCATCTCTACTAAAAATACAAAACTTAGGCCGGTGTGGTGGTGCACGCCTGTAGTCCAAGCTACTCTGGAGGCTAAGGCAGGAGAATTGCTTGAACCCGGGAGGCAGAGGTTGCAGTTAGCTGAGATCGTGTTATTGCACTCCGGCCTGGGCGACACAGAGACTCCGTCTCAAAAAAAAAAAAAAAAGAAATACAGTCCTGGCGCCGCCTGTAATCCCAGCACTTTGGGAGGCTAAGGTGGGTGGATCACCTCAGGTCAGGAGTTTGAGACCAGCCTCGCCAACATGGGGAAACCCCGTCTCTACTAAAAGTACAAAAATTAGCTGAGCATGGTGGCATGTTTATGTATAGGTGGTCCCCAACTTAAAGTTCTTAAACTTCTAGCTGCTTGGGAGGCTGAGACAAGAGACTCGCTTGTGTCCGCGAGGCGGAGGTTGCAATGAGCTGAGATCGTGCCACTGTACTCCAGCCTGGGTGACAGAGTGAGACTCTGTCTCAAAAAATAAAAATAAACAGGCCGGGCGCGGTGGCTCACGCCTGTAATCCCAGCACTTTGGGAGGCCGAGGCGGGTCGATCACGAGGTCAGGAGATCGAGACCATCCTGGCTAACACGGTGAAACCCCGTCTCTACTAAAAATACCAAAAAAATTAGCCAAGCATAGTGGCAGGCGCCTGTAGTCCCAGCTACTTGGGAGGCTGAGGCAGGAGAATGGCGTAAACCCGGGAGGCGGAGCTTGCAGTGAGCCGAGATCGCGCCACTGCACTCCAGCCTGGGGAACAGAGGGAGACTCCGTCTCAAAATAAATAAATAAATAAATAAAAATAAAAATTAATAATAATAAACAGTCCTCCTTTGAACATTAGATCTGTGGGCATATTTATGCTACATAACTGCAAGTGTGTTTCCTTTTACATATCTCTCCCCATTTTTCCCAGCCCCAGGAAGCACCACTCTACTCTCTGTTTCTAGATAGGATTTGACTGTTGGATTCCACGTATAAGTGAGCTCATCAGTATCTTTCTCTCTGTCTCGCTTATTTAACTTGGCATCATGTCCTCCAGGTTCACACATGTAGCCAATGACAGGAATTCCTTCTGTATCTTGCTGTTATGACTAATGTTGCAATGAACTGAGAGGAGCTCCAGAAGAAACAATTTCATTTCCTGTAGATATATAACCAGCAGAGGGATCGCTGAGTCATGTGGTAGTTCCAGTTTTGTTTTTTTGAGGAAACTCCATACTGTTTGCCATAATGGCTGTACCTCCAACGATGGGCAAAGGTTTCTATTTCCCCACACCCTCACCAACACTTGTCTTTTGGATAATAGCCGTGCTAATACTGTGAGGTGATATTTCACTGTGGTTTTGTTTGCGTTTCCTTGATGGTTATTGATGATGAGCACCTTTTCATTACCTCTTGGCCATTTTTATGTCTATTTGGAAAAATTCAGGCCCTTTGCTCGTTTTTTAATTGGGAAAACCCAAATTTTAAAACTAATATTTGTCATTACTATGTGGAATGCACTGTTTTTTTTTAAAAAATTGTCTTTTTATTTTATTTTATTATTATTTTTTTGAGACAGGGTCTCACTGTATTGCCCAGGCTGGAGTGCTGTGGTGCGATCACAGCTAACTGCAGCCTCAACCTCCTGTGCTCAGGCAATTCTCCCAGTTCAGCCTCCCAAATGGCTGCACTGCAGGTGTGTGCCAGTAGCCTGGCTTTCCCCGCCAACCCCCCAGCTTTTTTCCCCCCCACTTCTTGTAGAGGTGGATCTCATTATGTTGCCCAGGCTGGTCTCAGATTCCTGGGCTCAAGAGATCCTCCTGCCTCGGCCTCCCAAAGTGCTGGGATTACAGGCATGAGCCACTGCACCCGCTGTCGTCGTCTTCTTTTTAATGCTAGATGCAAAGCACTAAATACGTTTCACAATCTACTAATGGGTCTCAGCTCACAGTTTGAAAAAATCTGCCAAATAAATTAAATATAGACAGATAGATGGTTAGAAAGATATACAAACACTCTACTGTTGTCTGAATGTTGGCGTCTCCCCAAAATCATAGTTTGAAACTTAGTCCCCAATGTGATCGTATTAAGAGGAGGGGCCATTAGGAAGTCTTATAGCATGAGGCTCCACCCCCATGAAGGAAATCAGTGCCCAAGGCAGCCTGTTTGTCCCTCCTGCCATGGGGAGACACAGCAAGAAGGCACCATCTATGAAGCAGAGTCCTCAGACACAGAATGTGGGGTGCCTTGATCTTGGACTTCCCAGATTCCAGAGCTGTGAGAGATACATTTCTGTTGTCCAAAAATTACCCAGGCTAAGGCATTTTGTTATAGCAACCCAAATAGACTAAGGCACCCACACCCAGACACAAATGTGTGTGTGTAAGTATATATGTGAACAAGGTCACAGCTTGTATATATGTATGAACTATCATAGTTCATACATATATTTGAACTGTCACAGTATAGAATGTATTTTTAATCATAAAATGTCCCAATTTTACCATTTTGAAAGCTTACAAATTTTGTCAATTAAAAAAGATATAACCTTTTGTTTTTACCTGTCAGGTTAGCAAAGATTTAAAATTGGTAATATCAATATTTGTGACCTCTGTAAGTCTGCTCTGAAGTCTCAGATTCTTTTTTTTTTTTTTTTTTTGAGACAGAGTCTTGCTCTTGTTGCCCGGGTTGGAGTGCAATGGCGTGATCTTGGCTCACTGCAGCTTCCACCTCTCCACCTCCTGGGTTCAAGCAATTCTCCTGTCTCAGCCTACTGAGTAGCTGGGATTATAGGTGCACCACCATGCCCGGCTAATTTTTGTGTTTTTAGTAGAGATGGGGTTTCACCACGTTGATCAGGCTGATCTTGGACTCCTGACCTCAGGTGATCCGCCCGCCTTGGCCTCCCAAAGTGCTGGGATTACAGGCGTGAGCCACCGCGCCCAGCCTGAAGTCTGAGATTCTGCTTCGAATGAACCCTTCCAATGTCTGGACTAGGAGGAGGAGCAAGAATGCCCATGTGAATCTCACACCAACCTCAGTGTTGCTGGTAACTGGGGGGTGCTGTCCCACATTTGCTGGGCCTCTTTCAAACATTCTGACCGGCCCACATGGGTAGGGAAGAAGTGCTCCTGACTGCACCTCTGCCCATCTCAACACCGCTGCCTGGCATCTGGTCTGTTTCCACAGTCAGCCCAGGGTGGGTGCACCTCTGTGCTGAGGTCGGTGCGTCTGCTGGGTGGCCCTGCTCCGTGAGCCACTTCTTCCCCTGGTGTCCACTGGAGAACCAGTGATGCTACAGGAAAATCTGTCTTATTAGGATCATTTCATCATCTTTAACATGATTCCTAATGAAGGATTTTCAAGGATTTTAAAAGTACCTTTTTATAGAAAATTTCACACTCAACAAGCCAAGGAGACTCATATAATCAATCAGTCTCCTTCAGCTATCGCCCAGCGTCAGTGAGTGCCCACCCCAGGGCCAATCTTATGTGATTAGACTCCCCTCCATCCCTTTGAAGCAAATTCCAGACATCATTTTGTCAGTATCTCTTAAAAAGTGGAATTTTTGTACAAGATTATGATCTCATTATCACTCTACAAAGATTAATAATTTTCAAGAGTAATTTTCACTATAAAAGATTATCAGGCTGGGCATGGTGGCTCACACCTGTAATCCCAGCACTTTGGGAGGCCAAGGTGGGTGGATTGCTTCCGCTCAGGAACTCAAGACCAGCCTGGGCCACATAGCAAGACCCCATCCTTAAAAAAAAAAATACAAAAATTAGCCAGGCATGGTGGCTATAGTCCCAGCTACTCGGAGGCTAAGGTGGGAACATCCCTTGAGCCTGGGAGGCAGAGATTGCAGTAAGCAGAGATTGCACCACTCCACACCAGCCTGGGGGACAGAGACAGACCCTGTCTCAAAAAAAAAAAAAAAAATTCCCAACCATAGGTGCTGACCTAGAACCTAATGCCTGTACACTCTGACTCCAGTGAACAGCACTGTTTACTTGGCCTACTTCCTCTTGTAGACAGCAAACTCCTAAAGGGTGAGGAGCTGTCTACCTCACTTTTGTACCAACTGCAGGCCCTCAAATATGTGTTGGATTAAACAGATGATTACGGAAAGGCAGTGGAAAGAGTAGGTCAAAATCCTACAGCCACTACACACCTATCAGAGCAGCTAAAATAAATACTGACAACATCAAATGCTAGCAAGGAGGTGAGGAAACTGGACCTCTCATATGTCACTGTGGGAAAGTAAAATGGTGCAACCAGTCTGGAAAATAGTTTGGCAGTAACTTTAATAAAAAAAACTTTTCGCTGGGCATGGTGGCTGGTGCCTGTAGTCCCAGCTACTCAGGGGGCTGAGGTGGGAGGATTGTTTGAGCGCCCAGGAAGTTGAGGCTGCAGTAAGATGTGACTGTGCCCCTGCACTCCAGCCTGGGAAGAGAATGAGACCCTGCCTCAAAGAAAATGTAATTAATTTAATTTATAAACTAAACATACACTTACCACAGAACCCAGCAATTGCATCCCTGTGCATTTACCTCCGACTAATGAAAACTGATGTCTATACAGCATTTTACACAGATGTCCACAGCAGCTTTATTTGGAATAGCCCAAATCTGGAAACACCAAAATGCCCTTCAAAGGATGATATTAAACAAACCTCAGCAGGTGCATGCCATGGACACTACTCAGCAATTTTTACAAACAGCAAACTACTGATGCCCACAGAAAGCCCTCAAGGGCATCCTCCTGACTGGAAAAGCCAGTCTCAGAAGGTCACATACGTACTGTATGACTCCATTCACGTGAGAAGGACGGGGAGGAAGAGGAGGAGGGTGGCTTCGAAGGGAGGCCATTGTGGTGATGGAGCAATTTTGTAGCTTGACTGTGACCATGACATGAAAACACACACGTGATAAAATGGCACAGCACTACCTTGGGAGGTCTCAGGTGTGTCTATGACCTTGATGGTGGTGATGGTATCACAGATGTTTGCATCAGTTATACCTCAATAAAACTGTTTTCTAGAATGACCTAGAACTATGAACACATGTTGTACCAATGTCAAGGCCCTGGTTTGGATATTGTGCTATCATTCCATAAGATATAACCATAGGTGGAAAACTGGATGAAGGGTCCATCTCTGTACTAGTCTCACAACTTCCTGTGAATTTCTATCTATCTCAAAATAAAGAATTTTTAAAAATAGCTTGTTGTTGTTGTTGTTGTTTAGAGACCAGATCTCACTCTGTCACTCAGCCTGGAGTGTAGTGGTATGATCATAGCTCACTGTAGCCTTGAACTCCTGGACTCGAGTAATCCTCCCACCTCAGCCTCCTGAGTAGCTGGGACTACAAGGGCTCAAAATAAGAATTTTAAAATGCAGCCTAAAACAACAATAATAATAGAAACATTAAATGCCAAATATAATTATACATATGTATAGGCCAGGCGCAGTGGCTCACGCCTATAATCCCAGCACTTTGGGAGGCCAAGGCGGGTGGATCACAAGGTCAGGAGATCAAGACCATCCTGGCTAACACAGTGAAACCCCGTCTCTACTAAAAATACAAAAAAATAGCCGGGCGTGGTGGTGGGCGCCTGTAGTCCCAGCTACTCGGGAGGCTGAGGCAAGAGAATGGCGTGAACCCGGGAGGTGGAGCTTGCAGTGAGCCGAGATCACGCCACTGCACTCCAGCCTGGGTGACAGAGCGAAACTCCGTCTCAAAAAAAAAAAAAAAGTTATACATATGTATGTAACAGGATATTGTGATGGTTACTTTTTTTTCTGAGATAGGGTCTGGCTCTGCCACCTAGTCTGGACCGTGCAGTGGTGTGACCTGGTCTCACTGCACCCTCTGCCTCCTGGGCCCAAGCCATCCTCCCACCTCAGCCTCCTGATTAGCTGGAACTACAGGCACATGCCACCATGCCAGGCTAATTTTTGTATTTTTTGTGGAAATGGGGTTTTGCCATGTTACCCAGGCTGATCGCCTGCATCAGCCTCTCAAAGTGCTGGAATTACAGGCATGAGCCATCGCGTCCAGCTGTGATGGTTAATTTTTGTGTCAACTTGAGGGCCCCAAGGGATCCCAGATAGCTGGTAAAACATGATTCTGTGTGCTGCCTTCACCAACGTGAACAGGCAACCTCCAACTCATTCAGAGCCTGAATAGAACAAAAAGGTGTTTAGGAGGGGCAAGATTATATGGAGGAAAAGAAAATGTGGAGGGAGGGAACCTTCTCCCTCTTTGTTCTTGAGCTGGGACATTCATCTTCTTCTGTCTGCGGGCATCAGAACTCTGGGCTACAGACTCTGGGACTTCACTGGTTCTTCACCCCATCCCGTGCCACCAGCTCTCCTGAGTCTCGGGATTGCAGACGGCAGATGGTAGGAGTTCCTGGCTGCCACAACCACCTGAGCCAATTCCTCATTATAAATCTCTCTCAAATGCAGATATAGGTATAGCTATAGATACATACATCATATTGGTTCTGTTTCTCTGGAGACCCTAATACATACATACATATATATATATAGAGAGAGAGAGAGAGTGACAGAGAGAGAGAGACAGAGAGAGAGAGAGAGAGAGAGAGAAAACATACATCTCCCCTATGGCTCAAATTTTCCAGTGTTTGAAAAAGCCCCGAATGTCTCATTGCACTCTATTAGGAAACATACATAATCCTCCTATCTCTCCTTCCTTCCTTCTATCCCTTTGCTCCAAAGGAATCTAATAGAAAATAGCAATATATTTTTAAGTTATTGTTTATGGATGCTTGTAAGAGCTTCCCAGTGTATCTGAAGATTCTACCTGAAAACCACACATTGCTTCAGAAGTTCTTTTGCAAACTGCAGAAGGAGAGAAAAGGAAGACCTGCTTTCACCAAGAAAGTAATTTATCCAGTTTCTTCCATCTTACACACTATCTTGTCTTAGTTACCTCACAATTCAAACATATGATAAAAATTGGCTATATTTTTATTTTAAAAATTCATTATTTAGAATAGTAATACATGTTAATTATTTTAAAAATCAATTCCAATGTACACAAATAAATGAAAAAAATCCTATCTGCCCTGCCTCCTCATCATATTTTTGAGATTATTGATCTATCATCTCTCTCTCTCTCTCTCTCTCTTAGTTTCTTATCACTCCTGTAACAAATTACCAAAAGCTTAGAGGCTTAAAACAACACAAATGCATTGCCCTACAGCTCTGGAGGTCAGAAGTCCTCACGGGTCTCCCTGGGCTGAAACCAAGGCATCACAGGGCGGGGTCCTTCTGCAGACGCCGGGGGAGGCTCTGTTCTTGCCCTGTCCAGCATTCCCTGGCTCATGACCCATTCCAGCAATCACTTCATGCCAACCACCGCTCTGTCCTCAATTCCCTTCCCTGACTGACTCTCCTGCCTTCCCGTCGTAGGCACCCTAGGATGACATGGGGTCCACCACGTAACCCAGGATCATCTCACCTGGCAAAATCCTTGACTTCATGACATCCGCAAGGTCCCTTTTGCTGTGTAAGATAACATCCGGCCGGGCGCGGTGACTCATGCCTGTAATCTCAGCACTTTGGGAGGCCGAGGCAGGTGGATCATGAGGTCAGGAGTTCGAGACCAGCCTGACCAATGTGGTGAAACCCCATCTCTACTAAAAATACAAAAAAAATGAGTCTGGCATGGTGGCGTGTGCCTGTAATCCCAGCTACTCAGGTGGGCTGAGGCAGGAGAATTGCTTCAACCCAGGAGGCAGAGGTTGCAGTGAGCTGAGATTGCACCACTGCACTCCCACTCCAGCCTGGACGACAGAGCAAGACTCTGTCACCAAAAAAAAAAAAAAAAAAAAAAAGGATGACATTCACATGTTCACAGGATTAGGACATGGACATATTTAGGGAGCCATGATTCTGTGTGCCATACTATCCATCTACAATTTTTTTGTTTTTAAACAAGATCATTTTCCTCATCTCCCCCAAAACTTTCTTTCGTTGGGAACCAAAATATATCACAAGTCTTCTTCCATAACGGGATTTAGAGATGTAGCACATTCATTTTAACATTAACTAACTCATTTTGCTGCATTAACTGGATGCTTAGAATCTTACTGTCTGAACGCTCCAGAATTTATTATTTTACCATTTCCCTATTGTTTCACATCCAGGCGGATGTCTCTTTTTTTTTTCTTCCTATTTCAATTTATGCTGCAAGAACATTCTTGCACACAGGTGGGAGCTCTTTCTGCAGGATGGACACTCGAAAGGGCATAGCTCCATCGCTGCAGGGAAGGGCACTCACCATCACCCAGCATCAGGCGCGTGCACGGCAAGCCATGCTGAGCCAGCTCCTCACACCTGTTAGCACGGCTGCTATCCAAAAGACAGGAGGTAACAGGGGTTGGTGAGGATGAGGAGAAAAGCAAACCTTGTACACTGTGGGAATGTGAATTGGTACAGCCAGTATGGAAAACGGAATGGCGGTTCCTCAGAAAATTATTATTATTATTAATTAATTAATTAATTAATTTTTTTGAGATGGGGTCTCACTCTGTCGCCCAGGCTGGAGTGCAGTGGCGGGATCTCGGCTCACTGCAAGCTCCGCCTCCCAGGTTCACACCATCCTCCTGCCTCAGCCTCCCAAGTAGCTAGGACTACAGGCGCCCGCCACCACGCCCAGCTAATTTTTTTTTGTATTTTCAGTAGAGACGGGGTTTCACCCTGTTAGCCAGGATGGTCTCGATCTGCTGACCTCATGATCCGCCCGCCTCGGCCTCCCAAAGTGCTGGGATTACAGGCGTGAGCCACCGCGCCCGGCCCAGAAAATTAAAAGTAGAACTACCCTATGATCCAGCAATCTCACTCCAGGCTATATACCCAAAGGAAATGAAACCATGGTACGGCTGAGTTGAAGGGATATGTGTCTAAATTTCAATAGGTTCTGTTCATTGCTACCCCAAAGGACACACCACCTCTCCTTCAGGTATCATCCTGGGACCACCAGTGAGCAATGTAGATTTGGACCCCAGAGGCTCTGAAGTGGGTGCAAGGAAAACATTCATTAAGTGAACACCATGGCCACAGTACACCTGAGGCTGAACAGTCACTCCTTCCTCCATTTACTATACCAAACTGTGTCACCCTGTCCAATAGAGCTCATCAGAAGTTATCAATGAGATTAAGTGGTCACATTAAGATTCTCTGATAATTGGCCGGGCACAGTGACTCACCTCTGTAATCCCAGCACTTTGGGAGGCCGAGGCAGGCACATCACTTGAGGCCAGGAGTTTGAGACCAGCCTGGGCAACACGATGACATCCCTACTAAAAACACAGAAATTAGCCGGGTGTGGTGGCGTGCACCTGTAATCCCAGCTACTCGGGAGGCTGAGGCAGGAGAATCACTTGAACCCAGGAGGTGGAGGTTACAGTGAGCCAAGATCATGCCACTGAACTCCAGCCTGGACGACAGAGTGAGACTCTGTCTAAAAAAAAAAAAAAAAAAAAAAAAAAAATTATCTGAAAATAAAATACAAAAAGACATTCCAATAAACACAATTGTAAAGAAATACAAAGAAAAGTTTTTCAGAAAAGTGGGGATGGTAGTTATTGAGCAGGAAAGACCACCGCGAGAGCGTCTCAGTTATTGCCGACGGAGCGTCTCAAGCTGGGTGGTCTTCCTTGAGACGTGTGCCTCGATATTACTCTTCAAAATTTAAATATCTGTTTAATACACTTTCTGTAGGCATAATAACTTTAATAATAATTTTTTAGAAAAATAAACCTCATTAATAAAATGCCCACAATAAGATGTTCTGCATTTGAATATATTCTCTTCTTCATTATATTCCAGGGGAAGTTCAAGCATTAAAAAAATTGAATTGTTTTACAAGATGAAAGTCTCATTAAAGTCCAAAATAACTAAAATGGACAGAAATGAAGGGAGAATGGACAATTCAAAGTAGTAACTAGAGACTTCGCTACCTTAATTTTTTTTTTTTTTTTTTGAGTCTTGCTCTGTTGCCAGGCTAGAGTGCAGTGGCACCATCTCAGCTCATTGCAACCTCCGCCTCCCAGGTTCAAGCGATTCTCCTGTCTCAGCCTCCTGAGTAGCTGGGATTACAGGCGCCCGCCACCACGCCCAGCTAGTTTTTGTATTTTTAGTAGAGACGGGGTATTTCCATGTTGGCAGGATAGTCGCGATCTCTTGACATTGTGATCTGCCCACCTCGGCCTCCCAAAGTGCTGGGATTATAGGCATAAGCCACCGTGCCCGCTCCACTACCTCAATTTTAATAATGCATAGAAACCAGACAGAAGAAAGAAAGAAAGAAAGAAAGAAGAGAACATTTAAATAACAATACAATCCAACTAGACATAACACCTGTGGACACTCTGCCAGCACCAACAGAACACACATGCTTCTCCAGGGCGCACGGAGGATTCTCCAGGATGGACCATGTGCGAGGCCGTAAAGCAAGCTTCAGCACATCTGCAAAGGAGCAGGTAATTCAGAGCACGTGTTCCAAGCACGAGGGAGTGACATTAGAAATTGATGACAAGAGTCAGGCACAGCACTCACACCTATAATCCCAGCACTTTGGAAGGCCGACTTGAGAAGATCACTTGAGGCCAGGAGCTCGATGCCCGTCTGGGCTACATAGCAAGACCTCATCTCTATTAAAAAAAAGTAATAAATTAGTTGGTGTGGGGGCACCTGCCTGTAGTCCCAGCTACTTGGGAGGCTGAGATGGGAGGATCACTTGAGCCCAGGAGGTCAAGACTGCAGTGAGCCATGATCACGCCACTGCACTCCAGCCTGGGCAACAGAGTAAGACTTTGTGGAGACAATTTGGGAAACTCACAAATATGTGGAAATTATACAACACACTCCTAAATAGCCAATGAGTCTAAGAAAAACAGAAACCAGAAAATACTTTGAGATGAGTAAGGATCAAGACACAGTGTACCAGAGATCACAGCAGGGACCATGGCATTTAACAGGAGGGTAGATATGATTTTCCACTCACCAAAATGCAAACCCTATGTACAGCTTAGCCAGAATCCATGCCAAAAATTCTCAGTTGCTAGTCAGGCGCAGTGGTTCACGCCTGTAATCCTAGCACTTTGGGGGGCTGAGGCGGGTGGCTCATTTGAGATCAGGAGTTCAAGACCTGCCTGGCCAACATGGTGAGACCCTGTCTCTACTAAAAATAGGAAAATTAGCCAGATGTGGTAGCACATGCCTGTAGTCCCAGCTACTTGGGAGGCTGAGACACAAGAATTGCTTGAGCCTGGGAGGCAGAGGTTGTAGTGAGCTGAGATCACGCCATTGTACTCCAGCCTGCAACTGTGGCCTGTGCGTCCTCTCCTGCACTCCAGAAGGTGGTATTCAAGACACAGGGGCAAGCTCAATCAGGCCTTGCTTCAGGCGCTTTTCCGGCCGATCCCAAGTTTTTGAAACCCTCCTTTCCTTTACCTGATGAGTCCCATGTCTCTGGCACTCAGAGCTCTGCCTGTGTGACCTCTCTGCCTAGGACACCAGCTCCAGTGGCTTCAGGACAGTTTCAAGTCAGTGCTGGGACATGCCTTGTCCTGCCTCACCCTGTAGAACCGCATCTGCCCGTGGATGGCGACTCCGGATGGTTCTCTCCTCACCTCACAGTGACTCCTGCCCCAGAGCCTCTGCGGGGTTGCCCGTGGGGTCACCAGGAGCCTCCCCCTGCCCACACCCCCCACCAGGCTCTCTGCCCCGACCTGACTTGTTCTGCACCTTGAGTTGAACTTCCCCAGGAGAGGTCGGGCCACGCGTCAGCAGCTGTCCCGAGGGGCCTCGGTGTGCAGCTGAGATGCCCCTCAGACTCCCCCGAGCCTGGCCCTTGCCTGGTCTGAGGTCCACGGCTCACACCCTTGCTCAGGCCTTGCCGCATAAGGCCCAGGGTACTCCAGACACAGGCAGCCTCTGCACCTGGGCCCCTCCCCTGTGAGCTGCAGTCACCCAATAAGTCCAACATGTTGTGTGGCCTCAACGTCCATCCTCGCCTCAAGCTGCGGCTGTGAACAGCCAGGTGCACTGCTGGGGATGCTCCTGTGGGGCTCGCTGTGAGACACAGGCCTCCCTGGGGCCGGCGCTCAGCTCTGAGGCCTGGGGCAGTGGCCAAAGCCCTGCCAGGGGCTCCTTCTCCAGGCATGAAATTATTCCCCAGAGGTCTGTGTCCCAGGCTCCCAGTTCTCAGCAATGAACCGATAATGCAAGTGTGGAGGGAGGGAGGGGCTGAGTCACAGGAGGAGTTTGGCAGAACAAGGGCCTGGAGGGGCAGGGGTGAGAGTGAAAGCAGGTGAAGGCCCCGCCTGGAACAGAAGAAAGACAGCGTGTCTGGGACAAGACGAGAAGGGCCAGAGCCCGACTGCCCTGAGGCACGGGGACCCAGAGGCTTCCTCCTTCCTCGGGAGGAAGGCAGGCAGCACCCCTCGTGAGTCTAGGCATTTCCATTTTCTTCTTTTTCTCGTAAAGCTCTTGAAGGTTGAGGATTGTGGGGTTTTTTGCTAAAAACAGAAGTGTCCACTATCCATCAGCCAACATGGCTGTGACTTCACAGCTACCCGGGCAGACCGCCGAGCTGTTCTTCCATGAAACCTTCTTTACACTGTCAATTGCAGACTGAGCAATATTCAGATATTCATGCATGCCTTCAACTTCCTAACGCTTAAGACGTTTCCTAGTAGTAAAGCGTTGTTGAGACTTGGGTTCCAGCCCTTCCCTGACCCTTCCTAACTGCATGACTTTGGTGAGTCACTTAACCTCATCAACTTCATCTGCCACGTGGGCAGGATGCCCCACGAGGTGGAAGGCATAGGCCTGGCCGGGCTCCATTCTTGAGGGCTACATTTTAGTGATACAAACGCTGAATGAGCCCGGTCATTTCAGACCAGTGTTACTGACACTCAGCATCTGTACTCAAAGGGCATTTTGCTAAGTTCCCAGGCTGAAAGAACTGTGATGATAAACAGTATGAAAACACCAAGTATTGATAACATGCTGCGGTTAACATTCTACTCTTCTCCGCATTATCATCACCATCATTTTAATCATTTTAAAAGGTTAGACAATTAAGCGTGTGTTTGGCAGCCCTTCAACGTGTGGGAAGTAGGAGGCCAAATTGCAAGTGCTCCTTGTCGCCTTGGACAGCTCGAAGCTGCCAGGACAGTCAAGGAGAGTTCCTCCTCGCCAAGCGCGGAGCACCCTGTGTTTTGGGAAGATACATTTACACTTCTGCTCAAGGTCATCTACGAGTAATCAAGTGTCGGAACGTATAAGCGCAGCAGTGGAAAATCAAAGCTCCTCTTTACTGAGGATTCATATTTTGTCAGGTATGACACGACACGCCATATAGACCTTTTTTTTTTTTTTTTTGAGATGGAGTCTCGCTCTGTCACCCAGGCTGGAGTGCAGTGGCATGATCTCCGCTCACTGCAACCTCCGCCTCCCGGGTTCAAGCGATTCTCTTGCCTCAGCCTCCCGAGTAGCTGAGATTACAGGCGCCCACCACAATGCCCAGCTAATTTTCATATTTTTAGTAGAGATGGGGGGGGGGTCTCACCGTGTTGCCCAGGCTGGTCTCGAACTGCTGACCTCAAGTGATCCACCCACTTCAGCCTCCCAAAGTGCTGGGATTACAGCTGTGAGCCACTGTGCGTGGCCCCATACAGACTTTTAAACTTATGTGCGTAGAGCAGTCCTATGAGGGAAACGTTATTACCCACATTTTACAAACGTGGAAACCAAAGCTTAGAAAGAAGCACCAGGCCTGGTGTCTCCCCCAAGATGCACCACTTTGTAGCCTACGGTGGCCAGGGTTTAATTTCTAGCAACACAGATGAGGCTTTGCCTCAAAGATACCCACAAAACTTATTTTGTTTACTCTGGGGGAAAAAACGCTGTAAAACAAGCTGATGTAAAGACAGTATTGCAAAGAGCACTTCACTTAAGCACTTTCTGATAGTTAAACACCCGAGCAGTGCAGGCTGCCAAAGAGTGAAGACATTTCATTTAAAATTACACTGGCGCAAGACCATCAAAGTATCCTTAACATTTTCATTAAATTGAGATACAGATCTAGTTAGAGTAGTAAATCTCTTCCGATACAAGTTCATCGAAGAGCCAAGGCTAGAGGCAGCAGCGGGCCTGAAATAATCACCAGCTGCAAGGAATCCAGAAGCACCCGAGGCCTGGCGCAGAGCTCTCCATGTGCTGTTGTGAGATCTATGCAGGTGGTGCCTCCCTGTGCCCTCACCATGGTGCACACTGGAGCAGCAAGTGTCCAGGGGGCAGCAGGGAGGGGGCGGCGGGGAGGACCAGGCCAGGCATCTGTTTGTCTGTCTTCAACAGGCTTGCTTATGGTTCAGCATGGTGAGGACAACAGATCTGGGATGGCTGCCATTGAAAAGATGGCTTGTTACTCACAGATCCCGAGAGGAGGGCAGGTCGCACCACAGGGGCCACACAGGGATGCGCCAGGGTTGGTCGGGATGCTGGGGGGTGGGGGAACCGAGCAGGAGCCTCTATTGTGGTTTCCACAATAAGCGAGGCCAAGGCAGGGTCAGCAGGCCCGGGACTGCCCAGCTTGAATAATTACAGCCCTCTGGGGCCAGGGGCTGCCCCGCGTCTGGTCCCTGCCCTGGGGTGACAAGTGTGGGTGAACAGTGGCCTGGGGTGTGAGCCCACAGAGGAGGTGGCAGGTGTGGGCTCTGCATTGCAGGGTTTGCACGCGGAAAGCCTGCGTGGGGTGGGCAAGTGTTCGCTATCCAGGAATTGGCTGTTTGTCGGGGAGCAGCCTCCCAGGGTCAACAGGCCCCAGGTGTCAGAGCATCAGATACAGAAAATAAACAACATGGTTACTACAGCATCAAAGGACCAAGGTTCAAATCTCAGGTACTGCCTGTATGAGCAAGTCAGGCCACCTCTGAGGTCTGTCTGCTCGTGTGTAACTCAGAGATGATCACACTGACCATTTGATTAGACAATTTGTTTTTCTAAACGTAGCTTAGTACTTGGCACATTATAGTTATTGTTAAATATTAGCCAATTAAATCTTATGGCATTTAAAATACTAGTTACAATCTCTTATCCAACATAGTTTGGACTAGAAGTTTCAGATTTTTATTTTTTCGGATTTTGGAATATTTGTAATAATGAGATATCTTGAGGGTGGGACCCAAATCTAAACACGAAATTCATTTATGTTTCATATACACCTTACACACATAGCTGAAGATAACTCGATGCAATACATAAACATAATTTTGTGCAGAAAACAAAGTTTGCATTTTGACTGTGACCCATCACGTGAGGGCATGCATGAGATTCTCCCCTTGTGGCATCACGTTGGTGCTCAAAAGTTTCTGAATTTTGGAGCTTTTCAGATTTGGGATTTTTGGATTAGGGATGCTCAGCCTATATGTGCACAGCTTCTCTGGCACTCTCTTCAAACGATGGAGCCTGGGCTGGGCGCAGTGGCTCATGCCTGTAATCCCAGAACTTTGAGTGGCCGAGGTGGGTGGATCACCTGAGGTCAGGAGTTCAAGACCAGCCTGGCCGACATGGTGAAACCCTGTCTCTACTAAAAATACAAAAATTAGCCAGGCTTGGTGTCAGGCACCTGTAATCCCAGCTACTCAGGAGGCTGAGGCAGGAGAATCACTCGAACCTAGGAGGTGGAGGGTGCAGTGAGCCAAGATCATGGCACTGCACTCCAGCCTGGGCGACACAGTGAGACTCAGTCTCAAAAACAAAGAAACAAAAGATGGATCCTGAAGCCAGGTGCCATGGCTTATACCTGTAGACTCAGCTACGTGGGCTGAGATGGGAGGCATCCAAAAGTCCAAGATCGGCCTGGACAACATGGCCAGACCCCATCTCAAAAAAAAAAAAAAAAAAAAAAAATGGCGCCTATGCCCCTCCCCTGGAGCACAGGTTGGATTTAGTTGCTCTTTTCTGCTGAGTAGAAGAAACCTGGACACGGCAGTGTGGGCCTTGGAGACACATTCACGCGAGGCACTCAGCTTCCTGTGTGCTCCCTCTCTTGGGTCATGTACCCTGGAGAACGCAAACACCACACAGTGAGGATACTCAGGCAGTGCACAGAGGGCCCCACGCGGCACAGAGCCGAGGCCTCCAGCTCCACCCCCCACCACGGGGCCATCCTGAGGTGGGCCCACCTGCCTCCGTTGAGCCTTTGGCAAATGCAGCCACAGCCAGCCTCTTGCCTGCAGCCTCTCCAGAGGCCCTGAGGGAGAAGCACCCAGCGAAGCCATCCCCAAGCCCCTGGCCCGCGGCAGCCCCTGGCCCGCAGCCAGCGGGTCTAACCTCAGGAAAATCTCCAAGCTGGGCTCTGCCAGTACCATTTACAGTGCTTAGGCCTGCATAGACAATCTCTAGAGAAGTTTCCAGAACCACTTTCCAGTCAGTTCCAGAGATTTCCAGACAGAGGTGCAGGGGGGTTGGAATCCTGCCCATCTGTGCTGTGCTCACCTGGATTGAAATGACCGGTGGCTAAGAAGCTGGTGGAGGTGGCCACAGAGCCCTCTCGACCGCTGGGTCTGGGCGAGACACACTTTTGCCTCCACACCTTACCCTGTGTCCTGCTGAACTATCTTGGAAGCCACATCGGGTGCTCAATGACACACATTTAAAGAACAGTTTAGTTATGAAAATCTCTTTTATGTCACCATGGCTTTAGTCCTAGTCTGTAGACACCTTCACTAGGAAGGCCGGCACGGTCATTGTGAACATGCAGCTTCCTCAAACTGCCGTTACAGAAACAAGGACCATGGATTTTACCTTCAAATTATCACCAGATCTCAGCCATTTTTCACATAAAGATCTTCCATTTCACCTAAAGCCTCGACCGTTTGTTATTAAAATGTACCTTCCTCTTCCTCTCCCTTGCCTTGCCTGTGATGCTTTTCCTCCCGAGAACCGCTGTGTGTGGATGCAGGAGCTCACGCTTCTTGACAGGAGCATGAATTTGTCAGGGCAGGCTACGTCATGCTCAGGTACAAACAACCCCTAGGTTTACCTGGTGCTAATGCAAGGTCTGCTGGGAGTCTGGACGGCTCTCCAGGACAGCGTCCGCCGCGGCCACTCGGCAGGTCAGCCCGCCCAGCTCTCGTGCCTCCATCTCCACAGTGGGGACAAGAACACGACGGTCTCAGGGTGATGAGAAGTGGCACACGGCCCTCCCACACATGCCCGTTGGCAATCTTATCCCACGGTCCCTAGAACCACCCAACTGCCAGGACATGAAGACGTGGGATCATCTAGGGGCCCAGAAGAACAGGAGAAACAGACGGGAGGAGAAGGCAAAGACCCCACTCCAGGGCTGCCCGCATTCAGCAGACACACATGGGCTGTGTGCCAGGAGCTGGAGACACAGCAACAGAGACAAGGCCCCTCTCCGTGTGATGCTTATGCCCAAGTGGCCGTCCACTGCTTCTTCTAACCTCCCAGCACCTGGTCCTGTTGATCAGATGGGCTGATCAACAAAGCTAAAATCTTACCCAATGGAGCAGTCACCACAGAAACTTCCCAGCTGGTATGAAGGGACCCTATCCGACTTCTCCCAGCCTAGTGCCTCACGTATTAATAGAAAAGCAAGGGAAGGGATTGATTTAAATTTATGATGAAATATTTTGGACATACAAAATGACTAAAAGGATAAAATACCAAGTTCCAAGGACCCATTGCCCAATTTAGAAATAAAGCATGACCTTCTTTGATGCATCAGCCGCCTTCCCTGGAGAGCAGCCTCAACCCCAGTTCTGTTCCTCATTGTCAGGCATTAGAAGCAAGAGGGAAGTAGTTACCTCCTGGACGTAAATGATCAGTTGTATCAATTTGGTTTTGAATTTTAAAATACTAAATTAAAATAATCATTTACATTTGTATAGAGCTTTACAGCTTACAAAATAATTTTACTTATATTTTCTCATTAATCCCTGTAATAATCCATCAAGCAGGTATTATCAAACCTGTGTTATAGTAAGAAAAGTAATATATATTTTTCATTTTAAAATTTCATTTTGTAGAGATGGATCTGCCTGTATTGCCCAGGCTGGTCTCCAACTTCTGAGCTCAAGCAATCCTCCCAGCTCGGCCTCCCAAAGTGCTGAGATTACAGGTGTGAGCCACCACGCTTGGCCAAGCAATATTTAATCCCAGCACTTTGGGAGGCCAGGGCAGGTGGATTGCTTGAGCCCAGGAGTTCAAAACAAGCCTGGGCAACATGATGAGACCCTGTCTCTACAAAAAATATAAAAATTAGCTGAGTGTGGTGGTGCACACCTGTGGTCCCAGTTACTCAGAAGGCTGAGGCTGGAGGATTGCTTGAGCCCAGGAGGTAAGGCTAGAGTGAGCTGAGACCATGCCAGGACACTCCTAGGTGATAGAGTAAGACTCTGTCTAAAAAAAAAAAGTCTATTTCCCTCCATTTGAAGCTGCTTCTGTGGACTCAGGGGAAGATGCAGGTCATTTCCAAGGTCATCCCAAGGTCAGGTCACAGGAGCAATATGGCTTCCACCTGGTTTGTGCGAGCACTCACTTTCTTGCTTTCTTTCTCTCCCTTCCTCTGTCCCTTGGAACCCATTCGTGTGCAGTGAGGCAGCCCCAGCTGCAGGCAGAGATTACTGCAGGTGTTTCGGCAAAGGTCCAGGACACCTGCCCTGTGGAGTGGATGAGCTCTAGGTGATCCCAGCCCTTTACTTTTCCGGAGCTCCAGCTGAAGCTGACAAAGCAAAGATAAGCTGGGCCTGACAAGCCCTGCCCAGATTACAGATTCATGGCAAAATAAACACTGTTGGATGGGTGCGGTGGCTCACACCTGTAATCCCAGCAATTTGGGAGGCTGAGGCAGGCAGATCACTTCAGCCTAGGAGTTTGAGACCAGCCTGGCCAACATGGCGAAACCCTGTCTCTACTAAAAATACAAAGATTAGCTGGTCCCAGCTACTCGGGAGGCTGAGGCACAAGAATCACTTGAGCCTGGGAGGCGGAGGTTGCAGTGAGCCAAGATCGCGCCACAGCACTCCGGCCTGGGCGACAGAGTGAGACCTCGTCTAAAATAAATAAATAAATAAATATAAATTAAAAATATTGTTGTAATTGTTCTATAGCATGAAGTTGTGGGGCTATCTCTTATAGCAGAAAGACTTAAACTAAAAGGGGACTTATAAACTCACACTAGATTGTCCGAGAAATGAGTGGGCTTCAGGATGGGTATGATGACTTAGCTGCCCAGACAGGTAATTATGTGCTTTCCTGTGCTACTGCCCTGCTTCCCTCTAGCACTGGTCTTCTACACATCTGCAAAACAGCAGCAGAAGCAGTTCCAGCTTTTATGGACATATACCAGAAAGGGAGAAAGTGGCAGCCCTCAGCAGCTCTTCAAAGAACAACTCCAGAAGAGAAGCTATCTTTTACAGCGAGCCCCACACACCTCTACTGGCATGTCTGCCCTCCCATTGGGTCATGTGCCCATTTGGAGCCAATCCCATTGACTAGGGAAATGCCATGTGCTGATTGGCTAGAACTTAACCAATCAGTGGCAGAGAGGAAGAATTGAAGAAATCAGGGTGATTCTGGCAGTTGAGGATGGCTCAATCCCTTCTGCAGCTAGATGATTAGGAAGGGAGAGAAGGGATCTGGGGGGACACAATTGTACTATCCAGTAGATTACATGTAAAGGTAATATTTCTCATGTACCCTCCGCATTATTTTGAGTACAATTTTCCTTAAACGTGTAAATGTAAACTCATTATAAGCTTCTGATGCTTCATGTCATCATGCAACCATAGAAGTAAAATAATTCACAAATTAAAAATAAACAAAACTGCCAAACCATTAACATTCAAACTAACAATACTGATGTGACACCGCGTGCTAGCTTGGCTGATGCAAGTAGCCCTTGCACAGTGACTGTGTGCTCCCCACCCAGGGGCAGCTTCTCTGGAGTTAAGTGCTCTGCTCACCTGCACCTCTGTGCCTTTGATGGTCGTTTCTGCCTTCTGTTTCAGTCTTTTCCTTAATTTTTAAATGGCTAAGTGCAGTCTTTCTTGGGAGACCCGAAGGGCCTAAAGTGCTGATTCCTCCATGAAGATGTCCTTAATCAACCTAGCCCAAATGTTGGAGCTGGATAAGACCTTGAGAAAATTTGAGTCCAACATGAAAATGAGGCCTAATGAGGTTGAATGGACATCCAAGTGATTCTCCATTAAAAGCAAAAGATGATGTTTGCTTTACAGTTTACAAACCAAGGCCAGGCACGGCGGCTCACGCCTGTAATCCCGGCACTTTGGGAGACAAGGTGGGAGGATCACTTGAGGCTAGGAGTTGGAGACCAGCCTGGGCAACATAGTGAGACCCCCGTCTTTAAAAAAAAAAGAAAGAAAAATTAGTTTACAAACCAGTGCATGCATTAACTCATTGAGCCCTCCAGAAATCCCTGAGAGACAGGAAAAGTGAGGAAGTATCATCTTGGATGTCCTACAGATAATGAAACCAAAGCCAGCCCAGAAGGGTTGAGTGACTCACACAAGCTGTTATAGCTGGTGAAGTGACAAGGCCAAGGCCTGCGGCAGGTCTGCTGACCAACAGTCATTGATTATGCCCTGCTGCTTCTCTGAGTGTATCCTAGCTCAGAAATCCTTAGCTTGGGGTTCGATGACTATGAGTGGGAGGGGAGACATCACTGCTGGAAAATCAACTACAGTTGTGTGGTTGTTGTCTAAAATACTCATGCCGGCTGAGTGCAGTGGCTCATGCCTGTAATCCCAGCACTTTGGGAGGCCAAAGCGGGTGGATCACCTGAGGTCAGGGGTTCGAGACCAGCCTGGCCAACATGGTGAAACCCCGTCTCTATTAAAAATACCAAAAAATTAGCCAGGCGTGGTGGCAGGCACCTATAATCCAACCTACTTGGGAGACTGAGGCAGGAGACTGGCTTGAACCCAGGAGGTGGAGGTTTTAGTGAGCCGAGATCATGCCATTGCACTCCAGCCTGGGCAACAAGAGCGAAACTCAGTCTCAAAAAAAAATAAAAAATAAAATAAAATAAAATACTCATACCCACATTCCTTTGGAAATCATTGTTTTAGTTTCTCCTGGTGGGACCTCAAAGAAAGCTGGGAAATTCATTGTGCAGTGGCTCACTCTGTTCATCACTGCTGACAATCCACAATATAGAAGACTCTCACAGTCTTGGCGAGGATGGACTAGAGGGCGCGATCGACATAGTAAATTGTATAAAACCTGGGCCCCAGAAAGCCAAGCACTGTGTATAACCTGCAGAGATGTGAGACTCCACAATGCATAGCCATTGAATCAAAGCGAAGTACTAAGGAGTAGCTGCTGATTGAAGTGGGGCTGTACTTAGAATACTGTAGCATTCATGCATTGGTTCTTTGTGGCTTCTTTGCATTTGGTGTGTTCATTACCCACTGAACAGAAGATAGTTACCTGACTGCAGTTTTACCTTCCTATCAGATTCACCATTTTTTTAACAAGAATGAGCTAAACCTAATTTTTTTTTTGAGATGGAGTCTCGCTTTGTCACCCAGGCTGGAGTTCAGTAGCACGATCTCAGATCACTGCAACCTCTGCCTCCCCAGTTCAAGTGATTCCCCTGCCTCAGTCTCCTGAGAAGCTGGGACTACATGCAGTCACCACCACCCAGCTGATTTTTGTATTTTTAGTAGAGATGAGGTTTTGCCATGTTGACCAGGCTAGTCTCAAACTCCTGGGCTCAAGTGATCCACCCGACTCGGCCTCCCAAAGTGTAAACCTAAAATTTCTTATTCATGACTTTTTTATTGTGGTAAAATGTACATAACATACTATCAATCATTCAACCTTTTTGGGTTTTTTTTTTTTTTTTTGAGACAGGGTCTCTCTCTCTGTTCTCCAGGCTGGAATGCAGTGACATGATCATAGCTCACTACAGCCTTGACCTCTCATGCTCAAATGATCCTCCTGCCTCAGCCTCCTGAGTAGCTGGGACTACAGGGGCATGCCACCATACTTGGCTAATTTTTAAATTTTTTGTAGAGATAGGGTCTCACTGTGTTGCCAAGGCTGGTCTTGAACTCCTGGGCTCAAGCAATTCTCCTGCCTTGGCCTCCCAAAGTGCTGGAATTACAGGTTGAGCCACCATAACTGTGAGCCACCATAACTGTGAGCCACCATAACTGGCCTCATTTAGCCATTTTTGAATAAACAGTTCAGTGACATTAAGTACATTCACATTGTTTTGCAATGATTACCACCATCCATCTCCAAACTTTCTCATCTTTCCAAACTAAGACTCTGTCCCTATTAAACACTAACTCCCCATTCCCCTTTGCCCCAACCCCTGGAGCTTCCGTCTCTATGAATTTGACTGTGAAGGCACCTTATGAAAGTGGAATCACGCAGCATTTGTTCTTTTGTGTCTGGCTTGTTTCACTCAGCATAATGTTTCTGAGGTTCAACGGTATTGTAACCTGTGTCATAATTTCTTTCCTTTTTAAGACTCAATCATATTCGATTGTATGGATAGACCACAATTTGTTCATCCATTTATCTGTTGATGGACACTTGGGTTGCTTTACCTTCTGGCGACTGTGACTAACACTGCTATACAAATATTGATATCGTACAGGGGAGGTGGTTCACACCTATAATTCTAATGACTTGTGAGGCTGAGGCGGGAGGTTGGTTTCAGGCCAGCAGTTCATGACCAACCTGGGCAACAAGT
The DNA here is from genome assembly GCF_029289425.2 of Pan paniscus. NCBI lineage: Eukaryota > Metazoa > Chordata > Mammalia > Primates > Hominidae > Pan > Pan paniscus. The sequence continues at coordinate 193,558,701 of NC_073255.2, read as the reverse complement.
GAGATCCTGTCTCTAAAAAATAAAAAATAAAAATTAGTCAGGTATGGTGGGGCATGCCTGTAGTCCCGGCTATTCAAGAGGCTGAGGTAAGAGGATCCCTTGAGCCCAGGAGTTTGAGGCTGCAGTGAGCTGTGATTGTGCCACTGACCTCCAGCCTGGATGACAAGCAAGTCCCTATCTCTTAAAAAAAAAAAAGTATTGGTATACAAATATCTGATTGAGTCCCTGCTTTCAATTCTTTTGGACATATACCTAGGAGTTGAAGAAACCTACATTTTTAAGGCAAAACATCTTCTCTGCCATGGCAAAATCATAGCCACAAGAAAAGAAAATTCAGATCTGGTATGGATGAGAAAACAAAGGTTGATTTAGTTTCTTCTCCACCCATGACAACTTTTCACAGGAAAATCACAAGACTGATGGCCAATGAGGTGCAGCATAAGGCTCCACACACATTGGGGTTTTCCTTGTGAAACTGAAAATTCACAGTCTTTTCCAGATCATAAACCCTGATTTGGTAATTTTAAAAATTGCGGAATTATTATGCAATAGAGATTTAAACTTAAACATTTTTAATGACAAGCTAGTGATATCCTGAAGTCTGGGTTTTGCAGTCATTTCTACATGGAAAACAGAGAACAATAATAAACCAAATGCAGAGCCATGAATGCACATCCAATTGTCCAATGCCACACTAGAAAGCAAGCCCCCTTCATCCATCTGTGGCTCATTGTATTTGTCTGTTCTTACCCTGCTAAAAGGACATCCCTGAGACTGGGTAGTTTATGAAGGAAGGAGGTTTAATTGACTCACGGGTTAGCATGGCTGGAGAGGCCTTGGGAAACTTACCCATAATGGTAGAAGGGGAAGCAAACATGTCCTCCTTCACATGGCAGCAGGAGGGAGAAGAATGAGAGCCGAGTGAAGGGGGAAGCCCCTTATAACACCATCAGATCTTGTGAGAACTTACTCACTACCACAAAAACAACATGGGGGAAACCACCCCCATGATTCAACCACCTCCCACCAAGTCCCTCCTGCCACAGGTGGGGATTATGGGAACTACAATTCAAGATGAGATTTGGGTGGGGACACAGCCAAACTACATCCCTCATCTTTCAACTTTTTATTATATTTTTAGACACAGGATATCACTCTGTGACTCAGGCTGGAGTTCAGTAGCATGATAACAGCTCACTGCAGCCTTTGACTCCTAGGCTGAAGCAATCCTCCTGCCTCAGCCTCCCAAGTGGCTGGTACTACAAGTATGTACCACTATGCCCAGCTAATTTTAAATTTTTTTTGTAGAGACAGGGTCTCACTATGTTGCCCAGCTTCATCTCAAACTCCTGGCCTCAACTGATCCTCCTGCCTCGTCATCTTTCAAGTTAAATTTGCTAAGTAGGTTTTTGATTATATTTTTCCTGGGGAAATATGATTACTTTAAGATATTTTATGTATTTTTGAGGTGCAAAGACTGACATACAGATAGTAAATAGCTCAGTATTAAGTAGGATGAAGATTGATAGCCATGGATCTTGTCCAACCCCCTCATTTTACAGATTAGAAAATTTAATCTCAGCGAGGATAGAAAATTACCCAGGTGGATGCAATTTCCAATTCTCTTTCTTTATATTAATATCATGATGCCTTGTTATTGTCCTAAAATTATTTCAGTCATGTTTCAAAGGGAGCCTTTTTCCTTACTTTTCAAGATTAGGAGATCATTGAGCAAAGCACGCCCATGTGGGGCCATGCTGGCCATCTGTTTGCCCCTGTCCTCCCCGTTTCTTCCTCCCTTATAGAATCTCTTTCTTCCTTTGCAGAACTTCCCTGCTGCTGCACAGGTTCTGGGCCAGCCCTGCCCTGGTCGATGAGCCACTCCTCGGGTAACACTGGGTAAAGCCTCTCTGTCGAAGGCACCCGGTCTGGATTCTGCTTCCCCAGGTCCCTCACCTCCATGACTGTTCTGAAGTGGTGGCTGTGGGTTACGGTTTTGTTCTGCCCAGTTAACATCATTTAATTTTTTTTTTTTTAGACAAGGTCTCACTCTGTCACCCAGGCTGGAGTGCAGTGGTGCAATCTCAGCTCACTTCAGCCTCAACCTCCCAGGCTCAACTGATACTCCCACCTCAGCCTCCTGAGTAGCTGGGACTACAGGCATGTACCACCATACCTACGTAATTTTTGTATTTTTTGTAGAGGCGGGGTTTCGCCATGTTGCCCAGGCTGGTCTCAAACTCCTGGGTTCAAGCGATCTGCCTGCCTCAGCCTCCCAAAGTACTAGGATTACAGGTATGAGCCACCACACCAGGCCATCATTTAATTTTTTTAAGCATCTTATTGCAGAAAATTCTAAACATCTACAGAAGTAGAGAGATGAGCTTAATAAATCCTCACATGCCAATCACTCAGCCCCAGCAGCCACCAGTGCATCCCTCACTTTGTCTCCTCCACAGCCACCTTCTCCCTGTACCTGCACCCTCTTCCCACCCAGCTTATTTTAAAGCCAGCCCCACACATTGTGCCATTTTGCCCATAAACATTTCAGGATGTATTGCTAAAAGATAAGGACTGGGTTTTTGGTAAACCGTAACTACAGTTCCATTATCACACCCAAAGAAATTAAAAATACTTAACTCACCAAATATTGATAAGGACAGGAGGCAGGGACGTTCTGGGCAGAGGAGGGCAGGTCTCCAGTGAGGGCCCCACCCTCAAGCCTAAAAACCTCGTACTGTGGCCCAAAGTGAGAACATACATCTGTGTTTTCCAGCTCGAATGTTGCCTTTTCCAAAATCACCCACGGCCCGCCTCACCTGTGGTCCTGTGCCCATTAAAAACCCCTGGTTAAGCTGGCAGGGAGAGGAGAAGCAGCTGGATGTTGGAGAGAAGTGGCTTGAGTTCAGGGGAACAACTTGATGGCATAGCTTCAGAGAGATTACCTTCCCACTTCGTCCCCTTTTCAGCTCTCCTTACCACTGAGAGCCACTTTCATCAGCAACAGAATCTCCTGCATTTACCACCTTCAATTCATTCATGCAACCTCATTCCTCCTGGGCGCCAGACAAGAACTCAAGTGCTACAAGTGTGGGTGCAAAAGGCTGTCACACTGACCCTCTGCTGAGCTGTTAACACTTAAGCCACGGATGGCAAAGCTAAAAGGGCACTGTAACACTTCCTCTGGGGCTTCAGGGGTTGCAGGCATCCTCCTTTAGACACTGCCGGGAGGGCTGGTATGGAGTTCGCTCTTGCCGCACCCAAAGCGCCCACCCCGACTCCTGCACATGCGCACCTGTGCTCCCACGAGGGGTGGAGCAGGAAGTGAGTGGAGTTGGCCCCTGCTGGTGCCCACGCACTTCAGTTCCCGCCGGCAAAGAGGTCAGGGAAACATCCTGCTTCAACATCCGTCCTTCCGTCAGCCTGGTTCCCAAACTGGAATCTCTCCAGTTCCACTGTTATAAATTAAAACTCTAAACCCCTAAATGGATGGGAAAGAGTGACTGCCTAACTGAAGGGGCTGGGAACTGGGGGTCTAAGTAGTCCTTACCCATTAACCACTCCTGCGTGGCCCCAACTGTGCCCTGGGTCCAGCACCTGTGGTTGTTCCCTTGTCCTTATTGGATGTAAACCAAACAGCGACTAATAAAGTCCTTAAAATGGCCTATCGAAAAACAAAACAAAAAGTGACAGGCAGATCCCAATCAGCTGAGAGATTTATTTTGCTGAGGTTGAGCATGTGCCCGGGAAAAAGAAACTCAAGGCACAACAGAATCTGTGTCCTGTGCTTTTACCAAAGAGGGTTTTAAGGACTTCAGTGTTTCAAGAGAAGGGAGAAAAGGGAAACAAAGAGGGTAGGCAAACAGGTGAGAGGCCACATTCTCATGAGGCTCTGATTAGCACTCAGAGAATCTACATTTCACCTGTGTAAAGAATGGAGCCGGCCGGGCATGGTGGCTCATGCCTGTAATCCCAACACTTTGGGAGGCTGAGATGGGCACATCACTTGAGGCCAGGAGTCTGAGACCAGCCTGGCCAATATGCCGAAACCCCATCTCTACTAAAAATACCAAAAAAATTAGCCAGGCATGGTGGCATGCGCCGGTAATCCCAGCTACTAGGGAGGCTGAGGCAGGAGGCTCGTTTGAACCCAGGAGGTGGAGGTTGCAATGAGCCAAGATCGCCCCACTGCACTCCAGCCTAGATGACAGAGTGAGACTCCATCTCAAAAAAAAAAAAAAAAAAAAGAACAGAGTTAGGGGAAAGCCAGTCATGCATCTGTCTCACGCTCAGTAGGTCTACATTTGACATGCGATAACGCAGGCATGGGGATCACAGCTGTCTGGAAACAGAAGGCAGGCAGGCATTGCATGACTCAGTTCCCTTTGGCATGGTGAGTTTGGTCTCGAGATTTTCCTTTCCTTTCACACAGGTCATGTGGAGGGATCCACTGGCTGCTCCAGACTGTCCGCTCTGTGGGGTCATGTTTGCGTCCACCGTCTGCTGACGTTCTTCTACACTGTGATTCAGGTTCCAGGTGTCTTGTAGTCTCACCAAAAGCAGGACTTCTGTTCCTGTGACTTTGCCACCTCATTTTGGTTCAGGCAGAGAGTAAGGTAGAAATGCTGTCATCCCATCATCTTGAAACTGTAGGGCCAGGTGTGGTGGCGCATGCCTGTAATCCCAGCTATTTGGGAGGCTGAGGCGGGAGAATCAATGGAACCCAGGAGGCAGAGGTTGCAGTGAGCCGAGATTGCGCCCCTGCACTCTAGTGTGGGAGACAGAGCGAGACTCCGTCTCAAAAAATAAAAAAATAAAATAAAATAAAGAAACAGTAAGCTTTTTGTATTTAAAAAAATGCACACAACTATCTAAAATAATAGTTTAAATCAAATTATTATTTTAGTTAAGATTTTTAAATTAAAAATCTATAGTAAGATAGATGATATCTTGCTACAAATATTCTTTAGGACTTGCTTTTTTCCAAACTTTCTAAGGGAGGGAGTTGCACCCTTGATATCAGACCATACCTTTGGTTAGAGATCTTTAGATAATCCTAAAATTGTGTTGCTAAGTGAGGGTGGTATTTCTACTTAAGGGACAGACCTGGGAGCCACACAGACTTAGATTTGAACCCCAGTCTGTGGTATATTAGCTGTGTAACATTGGGTAATCAAACTCATCATTTTAATTCTCCAATAATCCTTACTTATAGGGTTGTGGTACGACTTAAGCTAATACACGTAAAGTGTTTGTTTAAGGTATAGTACGTGCTCAATATGTGGGAGCCATTTTTATTTTCTTCATATTGGCAAGATCCAAGGAAGGGTGTGATGATCATGTGAGTACAGTGTAACTAGAAGGGTTCTCCGCTTTTCACTTTTTTTTTTTTTTTTTGAGATGGAGCTTCACTGTTGTTGCCCAGGCTGTAGTGCAATGCCACGATTTCGGCTCACTGCAACCTCCGCCTCCCAGGTTCAAGTGATTCTTCTGCCTTAGCTTCCCAGGTGGCTGGGATTGCAGGCATGCTCCACCACACCTCACTAATGTTTGTATTTTTAGTAGAGATGGGGTTTCACCATGTTAGTCAAGCTGGAACTCCTGACCTCAGGTGATCCACCCTCCTCGGCCTCCCAAACTTCTGGGATTCCAGGCATGAGCCACCACACCCAGCCTCCTTTTCACTCCTTAAGTTTTCTATTTTCCAGCCACACTTGCTTACTCTAGGGCAGACCACCCTCGAGAGTTCTCAGGAGAGTTCGTGAGTCACGATACCCTTCTCTAACAAACCACTTGTAAGTTCCCTGAGTGACAAGTAACTTGCTCTTTCTGAATTACTGAACATACTCCAGAAACAAAATCTAGACAATAGACTTCATTCTACAGAAACGTTCCAGTTGCTGCCAGTCAAGGTGGTGGCTACAGAGCATTAGAGGTTACCTGATGCAGATGCACCTGACAGCAATGACTCAACATAACCTGAGAATGAAGCTGTGGTCTAAGAAGGGTGTGTGTTCAGAGTCCTGAGTGAAGGAATCTGGGGGTGGCCAACCGGGAGGTTCTCTCTCCATCTATGAAGGACCTCCAAACGCCTGGCCATTCCTTGGAACACAGACTTAACAGGGGATCGAGGCCCGCTGTTTTGGGTTAAATGAAGGTTGCTAGGAGAGGGTGCTAAGGGAAAATGTCGCATAAACTGCTTGCTTTTTACACCCAGTAGAGTTTTCCTGTCCAGCCTACCGCTCCTGGACTGCCCTGTATGTAAGTTTTCAGTAACCCTTATGCCCCACTCACTGATTCCAAGTCTATTCTTCAGCCTCTGGGACACAGTGCCCTCCCTGTTGGAGTCAATAGGGGTCTGGCAAAACACTAGCACATTAACGGGGCAGATAGCCACACACTTTGATTAGGAGCAGGAACCCCAGGCTTCGCTTGTTCAGGTAACTACAGCTGGACTCACGCAAGGCATCAAGGCGCAAAGGGTCCCTGGTTGGCTGCAGTCCCGGGCCCCTCTGTCCAGTGCAAACCACTCTCCTGCCCTGCCATTCTGCCTCTCCTGCCTGTTCATTGATAAAGCCAGAGGAATCACACACATGGACAAGTTGCCTAAATTTAGTAAAGGCAAGTGAGATTTCATTCACGCTCACAGCCTTTGGTTTAGCTTCCCAAACTCCTTCCTAAGTGGTGAGAAGGGAAATTTGGTACACTTGGGTGTTCACCTCTTGACCCTCCCTGCTCAGCCTTTCACTCTCCACCTTCTGCACTGGGGGCTCACCCAGCTTCAGGTATGAGGGTAACAGGTGGGTCTCCAGTGCACCTGTGCCATGCCCAATCAAACTCTGGACTAGAAAAACTAGGTCCTTATTCATGTAGATCTAGCTTCCTTCTGCAGAGGAAGAGAAGATCATTGTAGTTGTCTAATGGGTTCTTCCTACCTGCTGCACAGACAAAATCAATTCACTGAGACCATAGCATTGCAGTAAAGAAAGAGTTTAATTGATGTGAGGCTGGCCACATGGGAGATGGAGTTGCTACTCAGTCTCCCCAAGAACTCAGAGCTTAGGGTTTTTATGGACAACTTGGTGGGCAGGGGCCTGGGGAATGGGTGCTGCTGATTGGCTGGGGATGAAATCACAGGGGCATGGAAAACACTCTTCATGCACTGAGTCCACCTCTGGGTGGGGCCCCAGGACTGACTGAGTCACGAGTCATGAATCTGGATGGGATCAGTCCATTGCCAGAAAGTCTGAAAAAATCTCAAAGGCCAATCTTAGGTTCTATAAGAGTGATGTTATCTATAGGAGCAATTTGGGAAATCACAGATCCTGTGACCTCTGGCCGCATGACTCTTGAACAGGAAGAGATTATAGAAGCTATATGTACATTTTAGCAGAATTCAGTTCCCTCCCACAAGCCTAATCTCGTGGCTTTTCCTTAGTCTTACAAAGGCAGTTTTGAGTCCCTGGGCAAGGAGGGATTTAGTTTTAGGGAGGGACAATTATTATCCTTGCTTTCCAGTTAAACTATAAACTAAATTCCTCCCAAGGTTAGCTTGGCCTACACCCAGGAATGAAGGAAGACAGCTTAGCGCTTAGAAGCAAGATGGAGTCAGCTGTGGCAGATTTCTTTTGCTGTCATAATTTTGCAAAGGTGGTTTCACATCACAGCCTGGATGACAGAGCAAAATCCTGACTCAAAAAAAAAAAAAAAAAAAGAAAAAATAGGCCGGCACAGTGGCTCACGCCTATAATCCCAGCACTTTGGAAGGCCAAGGAAGGCAGATCACTTGAGGTCAGGAGTTTGAGACCAGCCTGGCCAACATGGTGAAACCCTGTCTTTACCAAAAAAAAAAATACAAAATTTAGATGGGCTTAGTGGTGCATGTCTGTAATCTCAGCTACTTGGAAGACTGAGGCAGGAGAATTGCTTGAACCCCCGAAGTGGAGCTTGCAGTGAGCCCAGATCATGCCACTGCACTCTAGACTGGGTGACAGAGTTAGACTCTGTCTCAAAAAAAAAAAAAAAAAAAGAAGAAGAAGAAGAAGGCAAGGAAAGCCTCTTTGAGATTCGAGAGGGTGACCCGAACTGTTGAGTTGAGACTGCAAACCAAAAATAAAATTCAAAGGCCCCCAGTCAACTAAATGGACCCCTCCTCTCAGCCAAGGACATTCCAAAGTAAACCTGAAACGCTAGCTCAGGCCATGATGGGAAGGGGTGGTCAGACTCCCCTCATTCTGCCCTCTTCACTTTGGAGTTCAGGCACGGCTGACCAGATTAACACTGAAACAGAGACCTGAGGAAGGACAAAGCAGACCCTTTGCAGCCACAGGGTATCAACATGGCAGGTGGCTGGTCCTGAAAGAAATGGAAGTATTTTACTCCAAGATATTTTTCTTTGACATATTTTAAAGTGGACTGCAAAGCTGTCTTTTGTGGGGAAAATCTATCTTCTGTAGAGAATCACCTTCCCTTTCTAGATCTTTTCCTGATCAAGGAGATAATTAACTAAGAGCCTGGCACCTTCTGATAAGGAACAACTGCGATCTATTGTCTCTGAAGCCTGCTACCTGCAGAGGTTCATCTGCATGAGAAGAACCTTGATCTCCAAAACCCCTCTATCAGTCTGCTTTTACATGGCTGATAAAGACATACTCAAGACTGGGAAGAAAAGGAGGTTTAGGGCGGGCGCGGTGGTTCACACCCGTAATCCCAGCACTTCGGGAGGCCAAGGTGGGTGGATCATGAGGTCGGGAGTTCAAGACCAGCCTGGCCAACATAGTGAAACCCCATCTCTTCTAAAAATACAAAAAAATTAGCCAGGCATGGTGGTGGTCGCCCGTAATCTCAGCTACTTGGGAGGCTGAGGCAGGAAAATCACTTGAACCTGGGAGGCAGAGGTTGCAGTGAGCTGAGATCGCCACTGTACTCCAGCCCAGGTGACAGTGCAAGACTCCATCTCAACAACAACAACAACAACAACAACAACAACAAAAAGGAGGTTTAATTGGACTTAACAGTTCCACATGGTTGGGGAGGTCTCATATTCATGGCAGAGGGTGAAAGGCACTTCTTATGTGGCAGCAGCAAGGGAGAATGAGGAAGAAGCAAAAGCAGAAACCCCTGATAAACCCATCAGATCTTGTGAAACTTATTCACTATCAGGAGAATAGCACAGGAAAGACTGGCCCCCATGATTCAGTTACCTCCCCCTGGGTCCCTCCCACAACATGTGGGAGTTCTGGGAGATACAACTGAAGTTGAGATTTGAATGGGGATGCAGCCAAACCTTATCAACCCCTTATCTTCACCAGGACATTCCTTTCTAGTCATCTAGGTCTCTAGATATGACTTAACTCTTTCAACCAATTACCAATCAGAGCATCTTTGAATCCATCTGTGACCTGGAGTCCCCACCCCACCGCTGCCAGCTGTCCCGCCTTTCCAGACTGAACCAATGTACATCTCACATGTGCTGATTGATGGCCTATGTCCCCCTAAAACATATAAAACCAAGCTGTAGCCCAACCACCTTACACATCAGGACCTCTTGAGATCCTGCCCCAGGCCCTGGTCACTCATTTGTCTCAGAATAAATTTCAACTGTTTTACAGAGTTTGACTCTTTTCTCCAACAAGACCCAAAAGACAGAGTTTGAAGAAGGTACTTAGGGCCTAGGAGCAGCAGGGAGGGATGGCCTGCAGCAAAGCAGCCTCAGCGCATTCAAGGCAGTGAAGAGCGGGGATCCCAGCACCTGCCTGGGGCTGTCTGGAGAGAGAAAGGCCAGGAAGACAGGGCTGGGGCTTCGGCCTGCCCCACCTCCAAAGGGAAGCCACAGGGGGATTGAAGCAGCATGGGGCAAGATTTGACTCACAATCTGTGAAGAGCTTCACCTTTCTCCTGCCAATCAAGAGCAAGCAAACAAATTATGAGGCCGGTCACAGTGGCTCATGCCTGTAATCCCAGCCCTTTGGGAGGCTGAGGTGGGTGGATCACCTGAGATCAGGAGTTCAAGACCAGCCTGGCCAATATGGTGAAACCTCGTCTCTACTAAAAATACAGAAATCAGCCAGGCGTGGTGGCAGATGCCTGTAATCCCAGCTACTTGGGAGGCTGAGGTAGGAGAATCACTTGAACCCAAGAGGCCAAGGTTGTAGTGAGCCGAGATTGTGCCATTGCACTCCAGCCTGAATGACAGAGCAAGACTCTGTCTCCAGAAATGAACAAAGAAATGAACAAAGCCTCCAACAATTATGGGACTATGTGAAAAAACCAAATCTATGTCTGATTGGTGTACCTTAAAGTCACGGAGAGAATGGAACCAAGTTGGAAAACACTCTTCAGGATATTATCCAGGAGAACTTCCCCAACCTAGCAAGGCAGGCCAACATTCACATTCAGGAAATACAGAGAACACCACAAAGATACTCCTCGAGAAGAGCAACTCCAAGACACATAATTGTCAGATTCACCAAAGTTGAAATGAAGGAAAAAATGTTAAGGGCAGCCAGAGAGAAAGGTCGGGTTACCTACAAAGGGAAGCCCATCAGACTAACAGTGGATCTCTCAGCAGAAACTCTACAAGCCAGAAGAGAGTGAGGGCCAATATTCAACATTCTTAAAGAAAAGAATTTTCAACCCATAATTTCATATCCAGCCAAACTAAGCTTCATAAGTGAAGGAGAAATAAAATCCTTTACAGACAAACAAATGCTGAGAGATTTTGTCACCACCAGGCCTGCCCTACAAGAGCTCCTGAAGGAAGCACTAAACATGGAAAGGAACAACCGGTACCAGCCACTGCAAAAACATGCCAAATTCTAAAGACCATCGAGGCTAGGAAGAAACTGCATCAACTAACAAGCAAAATAACCAGCTAACATCATAATGACAGGATCAAATTCACACATAACAATATTAACCTTAAATGTAAATGGGCTAAATGCTCCAATTAAAAGACACAGACTGGCTAATTGGATAAAGAGTCAAGACTCATCAGTGTGCTGTATTCAGGAGACCCATCTCACCTGCAGAGACACACATAGGCTCAAAATAAAGGGATGGAGAAAGATCTACCAAGCAAATGGAAAACAAAAAAAAAGCAGAGGTTGCAATCCTAGTCTCTGATAAAACAGACTTTAAACCAACAAAGATCAAAAGAGACAAAGAAGGGCATTACATAATGGTAAAGGGATCAATTCAACAAGAAGAGCTAACTATCCTACATATATACGTACCCAATACAGGAGCACCCAGATTCACAAAGCAAGCCCTTAGAGACCTACAGAGACTTAGACTCCCACACAATAATAATGGGAGACTTTAACACCCCACTGTCAACATTAGACAGATCAACAAGACAGAAAGTTAACAGGGATATCCAGGAATTGAACTCAGCTCTGCACCAAGCAGACCTAATAGACATCTACAGAACTCTCCACCCGAAATCAACAGAATGTACATTCTTCTCAGCACCACATCGCACTTACTCCAAAATTGACCACATAGTTGGAAGTAAAGCACTCCTCAGCAAATGAAAAAGAACAGAAATTATAACAAACTGTCTCTCAGACCACAGTGCAATCAAACTAGAACTCAGGATTAAGAAACTCATTCAAAACCACTCAACTACATGGAAACTCAACAACCTGCTCCTGAATGACTACTGGGTACATAACGAAATGAAGGCAGAAATAAAGATGTTCTTTGAAACCAATGAGAACAAAGACACAACATACCAGAATCTCTGGGACACATTTAAAGCAGCCTGTAGAGGGAAATTTATAGCACTAAATGCCCACAAGAGAATGCAGGAAAGATCTAAAATTGACACCCTAACATCACAATTAAAAGAACTAGAGAAGCAAGAGCAAACACATTCAAAAGCTAGCAGAAGGCAAGAAATAACTAAGATCAGAGCAGAACTGAAGGAAATAGAGACACAAAAAACCCTTCAAAAAATCAATGAATTCAGGAGCTGGTTTTTTGAAAAGATCAACAAAATTGATAGACCGCTAGCAACACGAATAAAGAAGAAAAGAGAGAAGAATCAAATAGACGCAATAAAAAATGATAAAGGAGATATCACCACCGATCCCACAGAAATACAAACTACCATCAGAGAATACTATAAACACCTCTACGAAAATAAACTAGAAAATCTAGAAGAAATGGATAAATTCCTGGACACATACACCCTCCCAAGACTAAACCAGGAAGAAGTCAAATCCCTGAATAGACCAATAACAGGCTCTGAAATTGAGGCAATAATTAATAGCCTACTAACCAAAAAAAGTCCAGGACCAGAATGATTTGCAGCCAAATTCTACCAGGGGTACAAAGAGGAGCTGGTAGCATTCCTTCTGAAACTATTCCAATCAATAGAAAAAGAGGGAATCCTCCCTAACTCATTTTATGAGGCCAGCATCATCCTGATACCAAAGCCTGGCAGAGACACAACAAAAAAAGAGAATTTTAGACCAATATCCCTGATGAACATTGATGCAAAAATCCTCAATAAAATACTGGCAAACCGAATCCAGCAGCACATCAAAAAGCTCATCCACCACGATCAAGTTGGCTTCATCCCTGGGATGCAAGGCTGGTTCAACATACACAAATCAATAAACCTAATCCATCATATAAACAGAACCAAAGGCAAAAACCACATGATTATCTCAATAGATGCTGAAAAGGCCTTCAACAAAATTCAATAGCCCTTCATGCTAAAAACTCTCAATAAACTAGGTATTGATGGGATGTATCTCAAAATAAGAGCTATTTATGACAAACCACAGCCAATATCATACTGAATGGGCAAAAACTGGAAGCATTCCCTTTGAAAACTGGCACAAGACAGGGACACCCTCTCTCACCACTCCTATTCAACATAGTGTTGGAAGTTCTGGCCAGGGCAGTCAGGCAAGAGAAAGAAATAAATGGTATTCAATTAGGAAAAGAGGAAGTCAAATTGTCCCTGTTTGCAGATGACATGATTGTATATTTAGAAAACCCCATCGTCTCAGCCCAAAATCTCCTTAAGCTGATAAGCAACTTCAGCAAAGTCTCAGGATACAAAATCAGTGTGCAAAAATCACAAGCATTCGTATACACCAATAACAGACAGAGAGCCAAATCATGAGTGAACTCCCATTCACAATTGCTTCAAAGAGAATAAAATACCAAGGAATCCAACTTACAAGGGATGTGAAGGACCTCTTCAAGGAGAACTACAAACCACTGCTCAATGAAATAAAAGAGGATACAAACAAATGGAACAACACTCCATGCTCATGGATAGGAAGAATCAATATCATGAAAATAGCCATACTGCCCAAGGTAATTTATAGATTCAATGCCATCCCCATCAAGCTACCAATGACTTTCTTCACAGAATTGGAAAAAACTACTTTAAAGTTCATATGGAACCAAAAAAGAGCCCACATTGCCAAGTCAATCCTAAGCCAAAAGAACAAAGCTGGAGGCATCATGCTACCTGACTTCAAACTATACTACAAGGCCACAGTAACCAAAACAGCATGGTACTGGTACCAAAATAGAGATATAGACCAATGGAACAGAACAGAGCCCTCAGAAATAATACCACACATCTACAACCATCTGGTCTTTGACAAACCTGACAAAAACAAGAAATGGGGAAAGGATTCCCTATTTAATAAATGGTGCTGGGAAAACTGGCTAGCCATATGTAGAAAGCTGAAACTGGATCCCTTCCTTACACCTTATACAAAAATTAATTCAAGATGGATTAAAGACTTAAATGTTAGACCTAAAACCATAAAAATCCTAGAAGAAAACCTAGGTAATACCATTCAGGACATAGGCATGGGCAAGGACTTCATGACTAAAACACCAAAAGCAATGGCAAAAACCCAAAATTGACTAATGGGATCTAATTAAACTAAAGAGCTTCTGCACAGCAAAAGAAACTACCATCAGAGTGAACAGGAAACCTACAGAATGGGAGAAAATTTTTACAATCTACCCATCTGACAAAGGGCTAATATCCAGAATCTACAAAGAACTTAAACAAGTTTACAGGAAAAAAGCAAACAACCGCATCAAAAAGTGGGCAAAGGATATGAATAGACACCTCTCAAAAGAAGACATTTATGCAGCCAATAGACACATGAAAAAATGCTCATCATCACTGGCCATCAGAGAAATGCAAATCAAAACCACAATGAGATACCATCTTACACCAGTTAGAATGGCGATCATTAAAAAGTCAGGAAACAACAGGTGCTGGAGAGGATGTGGAGAAATAGGAACACTTTTATACTGTTGGTAGGACTGTAAACTAGTTCAGCCATTGTGGAAGTCAGTGTGGTGATTCCTCAGGGATCTAGAACTAGAAATACCATTTGACCCAGCCATCCCATTACTGGGTATATACCCAAAGGATTATAAATCATGCTGCTATAAGGACACATGCACACGTATGTTTATTGCGGCCCTATTCACAATAGCAAAGACTTGGAACCAACCCAAATGTCCATCAATGATAGACTGGATTAAGAAAATGTGGCACATATACACCATGGAATACTATGCAGCTATGAAAAAGGACGAGTTCATGTCCTTTGTAGGGACATGGATGAAGCTGGAAACCATCATTCTCAGCAAACTATCACAAGGACAAAAAAACCAAACACCGCATGTTCTCACCCATAGGTGGGAATTGAACAATGAGAACACATGGGCACAGGAAGAACATCACACACTGGGGCCTGTTGTGGGGTGGGGGGAGGGGGGAGGGATAGCATTTGGAGATATACCTAATGCTAAATGACGAGTTAACGGGTGCAGCACACCAACATGGCACATGTATACATATGTAACAAACCTGCACATTGTGCACATGTACCCTAGAACTTAAAGTATAATTAAAAAAAAATTATGAGTTGAAAAAGTCAAACAATTTTGGAATATTATTCAATCCTAGGAAGGGACTTCTGACACAGATGACAATATGGACGGGCCCTGAGGATGTACTGTGACTGTAACAGGCCCGGGGCACAGTGAGTCAGTACTCAGACACCCACACCCAGGGTTGCAGAGGACAGAGTTTTAATGCCAAGGCCTGCAAACAAGCAGAAGGGAGAACTCAAATCCGCCCGCTGGTGAGTTTGGGGCTAGGGATTTCAGGGGGTCAGGGTGGGCCGAGGTGTGAGACCAGATCATTGATGGGTGGAAGAGCGTGGGGAGAAGTCATGGGACAGAGAGAGGAAGAACCTGCATTCTCAGGCGGACTCCACTCCTCTGTGGGGTCTTCACACTGGTCGGAGTCAGCTTTTCTGCTGGAATCCAGGAGCTGAGGCACAACTTGGCAATTCTTAAACAAGAGCCTCATAATGCTAACGTCAGCCATCCTCTCTGTAGGAATACTGGGGCTGCACGTGGTCCAGGGCGAGGGTTATGGGACTTCAGCACCCACGAAGTGGGCCACAGTGCAGCCTGAAGAATGCTTCATCACAACTCTATTCGTGCCCAGAACGCGGCATGTGGTTCAGGTTAACCCTGTGAGGGCAGTTTCAATTATGCTCACTGTCAAGACACAAAAGGACCAATACTGTCTAATTCTACTTACGTGAAACATGTAAAATTCTCCCAGGACGGTGATGTATAGTTAAAAAAGAAAAAAGGCCGGGTGCGGAGGCTCACACCTGTAATCCCAGCCCTTTGGGAGGCCGAGGTGGGCGGATCACGACGTCAGGAGTTTGAGACCAGACTGGCCAATATGGTGAAACCCCGTCTCTACTAAAGATACAGAATTTAGCCAGGCATGGTGGCGTCCGCCTGTAGTCCCAGCTACTTGGGAGGCTGAGGCAGGAGAATTGCTTGAACCCGGGAGGCAGAGGGTACAGTGGGTCAAGATTGAACCACTGCACTCCAGCCTGGGCAACAGAGCAAGATCCTGTCTCAAAAAAAAAAAAAAAAAAAAAAAGATATATTTAAAGTTAACACAGGCCGGGTGCAGAGGGCTCACGCCTGTAATCCCAGCACTTTAGGAGGCCAAGGCAGGTGGATCACTTGAGGTCAGAAGTTCGAGACCTGCCTGGCCAAAAGGACAAAACTCCGTCTCTACTAAAAATAGAAAAAATTAGCCAGGCGTGGTGGCAGGTGCCTGTAATCCCAGTTTCTTGGGAAGCTGAGGCAGAAGAATCACTTGAACCTGGGAGCGTGAGGTTACAGTAAGCCGAGATCGCACCACTGCACTCCAGCCTGGGTGATAGAGCAAAACTCCATCTTAAAAAAAAAGAGAGAAATTAATAGAGCATGTAGAATGGTGGTTGCCAAGAGCTGAGGGGTGAGGGGATGGGAGTTGGTGTGGAGTGGGGACAGAGCTTGATTATAGTCGGGGAGAATGAAAACAGCTCCGGAGATAGATGGTGCTCATGGTGGCACAAAATGCGAATGTGCTTGATGCCACCGAAAAGGCCACTTAAAAATGCTCAAATGGTCAATTTTATGTTACTTTTATTTTACCATAATTAAAAATAAAAATAAATTTAAAACCTTTTTAGGTCAGGCGAGGTGGCTCATGCCTGTAATTCCAACGCTTTGAGAGATGACGCAGATAGATCACTTGTGCCCAGGAGCTGGAGACCAGCCTGGGCAACATGGCAAACCCTGTCTCTACTAAAAATACAATAATTAGTCTGGTGTGGTGGTGTGAGCCAGTGGTCCCATGCAGGAGGCTGAGGTGGGACAATCATTTGAGCCCAGGAGGTCGAGGCTGGAGTGAGCTGTGATTGTGTCATTGCACTCCAGCCTGGGAGACAGAGGGAGACCCTGTCTTAAAATTATAATAAAATAATAAACTTTTAAACACAAGGGATTTGAAGGGAGCCTGGAGAGCGATAGAAGACAGGAAGCTGCAGAGCAGATTGGTGGCCACTGTGCCTGCCCCTCCCCATCAGGAGCCTCATCACAGTGCCCAGCCCTTCCTTCCTGCCCTCACTTCAATTCCCCCTTAGGACCAGGGAGGGGCACACGGCCGCCTCCTAGCACCTGCTGCCTGCCACCTGCCACCTGCCACTGCCTGTCCCTGGAGATCATAGGACTCTTCCACCTGCCCTCCTCCTTTCTCATTCCCTCACTGAGTTTATTTTCTTTTCTTTTCTTTTCTTTTAATTTGAGATGGAGTCTTGCTTTGTCGCCCAGGCTGGAGTGCAGTGGCACAATCTCAGCTCACTGCAACCTCCTCCTCCCGGGTGCAAGCCATTCTCCTGCCCCAGCCTCCCAAGTAGCTGAGATTACAGGCACGCACTACCACGCCCAGTTAGTGTTTGTATTTTCAGTAGAGACGGGGTTTCTCCATGTTGGCCAGGCTGGTCTCGAACTCCTGACCTCAGGTGATCTACCTGCCTCGGCCTCCCAAAGTGCTGGGATTACAGGTGTGAGCCACTGTGCCCAGTCCCCTCACTGATTTTGTCTTCCCTTCCCAGACGGGCTGGCCAGGGGCTGGGTTGACAACCCCTGAGCTGCAGCGAATTGACCTTTAATCTTTTCAGGCAATTGCCAGGAAAAGGGTCATTTCAATGTGAAGCAGAACAGAGTGAAGCCACAGCCCAACCCCTCCCAATGCGTCCTCAGAAGTCCTGATTACGGAGCGTGTGATGGCGCATGGGGGGCCAGCAGTAGGGGTCTCGTAAAAGCCCGAGGCCCTCCGTGCCAAAGCACAGCCCTGCCCCTGCTTCCACCTGAGCGACGTTTGTGCACTCCCTGCAAATTCAATCAACAAATGGCTACAACTGGCCTGCTACGGAGGAAGAGCGCAGATAAGTGCCAGGGGAGGGGCACAAACATGGAAAAGATAAGTAGACGGACATATTTCACATAGCTGATATTTTTAAAACAAATTTTGAAAGAAGAAGCGAATTTTGAAAGGAGAGGGAAACACCTAAACTCTGATGCTGACGAGGCCTGAGCCCTCCTGGGCCACAAGACAATGTCACTGACCCCCAGGAGAAATTCATTTTCAGAGATTATTTTTAAAAGCCAGGGCTTTTCCAGGAGTCTCAAAGCATAAATCATGCCTTTCACGAAAACCCATAAAATATACTCAGCCTGTAAGATGAAATGAAATCCAGACAACCTGATCTTCAGAGGAACCAGCGCTGTTCGCAGGCCTGGCCAGAGGCCCCACCAGGGTTCCCTGCTCCTGGAGAGGAAATTCATAAACCAAAACAACCACCGCACGTCGTTTCTCGCTCTGGAAATGGCCGGCTCGCTGCCCTCCTGTGCGCCCTGCTGCCATCCCCTTCCAGGCCGTGGGGCTGCTGTTGTCCCAGCAAGTTCCACCCCACTGCCTCTCCCACGCTGCGGGGGGTTTGTTCGGACCCACCTTAGAGCAATGGGAATAGCATTTTGCCACAGAGGCAGCACATCTTCGCGATGCTTTTCACATCGTCCTGAGCAGGCGTAGAACAGCAGGCTACGGGTGGTGCTTTCCTGCTCAGAACGAGCCTCATGTGGCAGCCCATAAACCAAGCCCCAGGTGACAGTTGCCCTGTGCAATCGCCATAGCAAACACCGCACCTGGCAGCACCCTGGCCCACAGCTGGTGAAACCTGGGGGACCCTCAGAGAGAAGTCGGGGTCTTAAGACAGGCTGAAATAATTTTCAAGGTGAAATTTTCATTCTCTTTGACTTAAAGTACCAGCATTGGATGATGTGGCTGAGGATATTGAGTACGTTGTAAAGGTAGATTCAAATGAAAATAATAAAAAGTCTAGAATGTCGAAAGCCAAACGGAGGACACCCACCCACACTGCGATCGTTTGGATTAAGCGATCGGTTATTAACGTACTAGACAATCTCAGATTCACTTGTTTGTTGCTCCAGACAGTCTTAGGGTCATAATTGAATAAACCTGTGAAAAGACAAAGTTACAACAGATTCAGTTTGAAGATCTAAACTAATTGCTTTATTTGCAATTCTAGGATCTGGCAACACTTCTTTCAATAAAATAGAATAGGCTGGGCATGGTGGCTCAAGCCTGTAATCCCAGCACTTTGGGAGGCCGAGGCGGGTGGATAACCTGAGGTCAGGAGTTCGAGACCAGCCTGGCCAACACGGCAAAACCTAGTCTCTACTAAAAATACAAACATTAGCTGGCGTGGTGGTGTGTGCCTGTAGTCCCAGCTACTTGGAAGGCTGAGGCAGGAGAATCGCTTGAACCCGGGAGGCGGAGGTTGCAGTGAACCGAGATCATGCCATTGCACTCCAGCCTGGGCGACAGAGCGAGACTCTGTCTCAAAAAAATTAATAAAATAAATAAGTGCTCAAATGAACCAAACAGAGGAAGTTGGTTTTAAAGACAGAAAAGGGCTGAAGAAAGCAGAAACAAAGAACAAAAAATCCGATTGGTCAGCTGGGTGTGGCGGTGTGCACCTGAGGTCTCAGCGACTCAGGAAGCTGAGGCAGGAGGATCACTTGAGCCCCAGAGTTCAAGGCTGCAGTGAGCCGTCATTGCACCACTGCACTCCAGCCTGGGCGGAAGAGCAAGACCCTGTCTCAAAAAAAGAAAAAAAGTGAATTGGTCATTTCAAAGTTACTTTCCTTGTATGGTGGGAACAGGGAAACAGAAAAATAGCCAGCTGGTGAGTTTCAGGTTTCTTCAGGCGACATTTGATTCATTATCAGGCCCATTGAAGCTGCCAGTTTGGGAAATTTGGTGTCATTCTCTCGTGATTTCTTAGAAGGCCAGATAGCAACTCAGTTTCTGTTGGGTGACTTGGAACTTTAGTGTGAGTGACTCCATGTTGGTTTTTAGTCAGGTATGTCATGATCTAGTGCAGGAGCTTAGTCTAGAGCAATGGCCTCTAATAATTTTTACTTAACAAACCACAAGGCCGGGTGCAGTGGCTCACGCCTATAATCCCAGCGCTTTGGGAGGCCGAGGCAGGTGGATCACCTGAGGTCAGGAGTTCGAGACCAGCCTGGCCAACAAAATGAAACCCCGTCTCTACTAAAAATACAAAAATTAGCCGGGAGTGGTGGTGTGCACCTGTACTCCCAGCAACTCAGGAGGCTGAGACAGGAGAATTGCTTGAACCCAGGAGGCAGAGGTTGCAGTGAGCTGACATCGCACCATTGCACTCCGGCCTGGGCGATGGAGCAAGACTCTGCCAAAAAAAAACCACAAAAAACAACAACAACAAAAACAACAACAAAAACCACAGAGGCCAGTCAGGGGGGCTTCTTCAGAATGCACTGACACCAGATGGCCGTGGTTGTCATGAAGTGGCCAGACAAACCCAAGAGGCGGCCAACAGGGGAGTCTTTGAAGGTCCTCAAGTAATTGCTTGACAGGTTCTTCTTGCCCCAGTGCACAGAGGAAACCAATTCACTGAGACATTGTTACTGCAGTAAAGAAAGAGTTTAATTAACATAAGGCCAGCCAACTGGAAGCGCAGGAGTTTATCACTACTCTAATCAGCCTCCCTGAGAACTCAGAGGCTAGTACTCGCTGTGTCGCCCAGACTGCAGTGCAGCGGTACAATCTCAGCTCACTGCAACCTCCGCCTCCCAGGTTCAAGCGATTCTCCTGCCTCGGCCTCGTGCATAGCTGGGATTACAGGCGCATACCACCACGCCCAGCTAATTTTTGTATTTTTAGTAGAAACGGGGTTTCACCATGTTGGTCAGGCTGGTCTCGTACTCATGACCTCGTGATCTACCCGCCTTGGCCTCCAAAAGTGCTGGGATTACAGGTGTGAGCCACTGTGCCTGGCCTGTTTTTAAATTTTTTTTTTTTTTTGAGATAGGTTTTACTCTGTTGCCCAGGCTGAAGTACAATAGTACAGCCATGGCTCACTGCAGACTTGACCTCCCAGGCTCAAGCAATCCTCCTGTCTCAGCCTCTTAAGTATAGCTGAGACTACAGGTGCATGCCACCACACCCAGTTTTTTTTGTTTTTGTTTTTGTTTTTAAGAGATATGGGCTTGCTATGTTACCTGGGCTGGTCTCAAACTCCTGGGCTCAAGCAATCCTCCCACCTCAGCTTTCCAAAGTGCTGAGATTATAGACATGCGCCTGGCCACAGAGACTAGGATTTTTATGGGCCATTAGGTGGGCAGAGGGGCTAGGGAATGAGTGCTGCTGATTGGTTGGGGATGAAGTAATGGAAGTGTGGAAGATGGTCCTTCAGCACTGAGCCCACCTCTTGGTGGGGCCACAGTTGAGTTATGAGTCACAGGTCTGGGTGGGGTCCGTTGGTTGCCAGAATGCAAAAGTCTGAGAAACATCTCAAAAGACCAATCTTAGGTCTTAGGAGAGTCATGTTATCTCTAGGAGCAATTGAGGAAGCCACAAATCTTGTGACCTCTGGCCACGTGACTCCTGAGTGTTAAGAAATTACAGAAAACAAGCTGGGGAACGATGGCTGGTTGATGTTCAGCTGTACCTGCATGTCAGCACAACCCCAGGCTCCTCCTAGCATCTGAATCTCGTGGCCTTTCATTAGTCTCACAAAGGCAGTTTCAGTCCCACACAAGGAGGGGAGCAATGTCAGGGAGGGACTATTATATCATCCTTGCTTTCAAGTTAAACTATTAACTAACTCCCCCCCATGGTTAGCATGGCCTACACCCAGGAGCCAATGAGGACAGCCCGCCGGTGAGGACAGAGGTAAGATGGAGTCAGCCATGCCGGGCTTCTCTCTCTGTCAGAAGATCTTGCAGAGGCAGTTTCACTCATCCCCTCTTAGAGGACTGGTGGGGCATCCACTTACGGGGCTGAAAATAGCTGAGTGGAAAAGAAAAGTAGCTTAGAGCAGTCAGGGACCCACGTCTGGGGGCAACTGTTGAAAGGTATTTTGATACTGATCGGCAACCTCGCCCATTGTCTTCATGTTCCTGGAATTTGTGATACAAAGAACAATATGTAGCCAATCGATAGCGTATGTTACTTTAATGTAACTTACTGGTAAACAACTTAGGAACTCTCTTTTTTCTCGTATGGAGAAGGGGTCTTGCTCTGTAACCCAGGGTGCTGAAGTGCAGTGGCACAATCATAGCTCACTGCAGCCTCAGTCTCCTGGGCTCAAGCAATCCTCCCACCTCAGCCTCCTGAGTAGCTGGTACACAGACAGGTACCACCATGCCTGGCTAATTTTTTACAATTATTTTTTGTGGAGATGGGGGTCTCATTATCTCTAAGGTAGCCCAGGCTGGTCTCAAACTCCTGGCCTCAAGCAGTCCTGCCACCTTGGCCTCCCAAAGTGCTACATTACGAGTGTGAGCCACCACACAGACCATCCCTTTTCTTTCCCTTTGTTTCCCTTTCCTTCCTTCCAGCTTTTGCTTCTTTTTACAACTCACTTGTAACTGCTGCTAATTGGAGTCCACATTGGAGGCAACTTGTATCTATGTTCCTGGGCTGCAGTCCTCAAACTTGGGCCAAATAAACTCTCTGCTTATATTCATTTTGCCTTTATTTTTTCCTTTGGGCCAATCTTCTGGGTTCTGTTTCGCTTTGCTCTTGTGGAGAGAGGGGAGCTGCAGTTTCAATGGCAGGAGGTGAACCTCTACTGGGTGAGTTCCCTGGGGCTGCGGTAATACGTGACCACACATTCAATTGCTTAAAACAACACGAATGTGTTGCCCTACAGTTCTGGGGGTCAGAAGTCCTCATGAGTCTCCCTGGGCTGAAACCAAGGCGTCACAGGGCGGGGTCCTTCTGCAGATGCCGGGGGAGGCTCTGTTCTAGCCCTGTCTGGCATTCCCTGGCTCGTGACCCATTCCAGCAATCACTTCACGCCAACCACTGCTCTGTCCTCAATTCCCTTCCCTGACTGACCCTCCTGGCTTCCCATCATAGGCACCCTGGGATGACATGGGGTCCACCACATAAACCAGGATCATCTCACCTGGCAAAATCCTTGACTTCATGACATCCGCAAGGTCCCTTCTGCTGTAAGGTAACGTAGTCCCAGGTTGCAGGGATTAGGGTGTGGCATCCTTGGTGGGAATTTTCTGCCTACCACAAGCGTATCTTTTATTTATTTATTTATTTATTTATTTATTTATTTATTTATTTTGAGATGGAGTCTCTCTCTGTCACCCAGGCTGGAATGCAGTGGGACGATCTTGGCTCACTGCAACCCCCACCTCCTGGGTTTAAGCGATTCTCCTGTCTCCCAGCCTCCCAAATAGTTGGGAGTACAGGCTCACGCCACAATACCCAGCTAACTTGTATTTTGAGTAGAGACGGGGTTCCACCATGTTGGCCAGGCTGGTCTCCATCTCCTGACCTCAAGTGATCCACCCGCCTCAGCCTTCCAAAGTGCTGGGATTACAGGTATGAGCCACCGCACACAGCCTGCATATCTTTTAAATACTTGAGAGACTGTCAGATTGAAGAAAGATCATATATGTGCTCGAGTGGATGAAATAATAAAATAAAGATATAGAAAGAAAAAAAAGAGCACGTTTTTGAGGGGATGCAGGAGCTATGACTGAGTATTGTCAGCTCATATACCATTTAGGGAAGCTTCCTTAGGGTGCCCATAACCCCGGACAAGAGATGGTAACTACAGATGCTCCCCAACTAGGGATGAGGTTATGTCTCAGTAAGCCCCTGGTAGGTTGAAAATATGGAAAGTCGAAACTGCATTTAACACGCCCACCCTATGGAACACCATGTTTAGCCTTGCCTACCTTAACCACACTCACCTCAGAACACTCGCATGAGCCCACAGTTGGCAAAATCATGGGGCGGCACAGCCCACCGCAACGAGCAGGTGGCTCACTCTCATGGTCACGGGTGACGGAGCTGCCCTGTCCAGCTGTGCAAATCTCTGCTGTCCACTTTGCGCTGCTCTCCGCTGATGCCTGCAGCTTCTGTGCCACCCGAAAGTCATGGTGTCAGCCGCAAGGCAGCTCATCCTGGGCAGTCCCTGCCCTTACCTGCGGTGTCCCACCCTGCACAGCTCCTGTCCTGTCTCAGCCTGCGTCCCCTGAGATGCTGTTCTCAGGGCCACCGTGTCCCCAAAACGCAGTTGGCTGGTCTTGCCCCTGCTAGCTGCAAGGCTGGCACTGAGTCCTCAGAATGACGTCCAGGGCCCGGGCCAGGCGCCCCTGACCTTGGGGTCCTGGGGGAGGGTGAGGCAGGGCTGGTCAGCCAGGCTGACTCCCTGGGCAAGTCCCTATGGCCACACAAGAGCCCGGGGGCCTGCGTGCTGAGTCCAGCCGCCTGGAGGCTGCCCCAGGTGCCCCTGGGCTAGCGCAGCCCGGGGGGCTGTTATTCAAATCCCTCTTCCTCCTCCAGCCAGGGCCCTGCGGGCCTATGAGGCCAAGTCCTCCTCTCTCCCTCCAGCCCCTGGCAGCATGGAATCTGATGAATCAAAGTGGCTGCCACCTGGAACAGTCAGAGAACATGCCAAGCGCCATTAAGAAACTTTTATTTTAAAATAAATTTGTGCAACACAGGTGAGAGGAAGCCCTGCCTCTTCCTAGGGCTTCCAGGAGCCTAGCTGCCTGGAGCACTGGGGGCCCCTGTCGCTCATTTCCACACCTTCCGCAAGTCAACCCTGGTCCAGATTCCAGAGACATATTTCACAGTCAGTTTCTAACTGTCTGGAACAAAATGATCGAATGACCCTTTATCAGTGTGATTTTGGGCACACATGTGCGGACTTCCCTATGAGAAATAAATCAAGATCCTTAATGAACAAAGACCTGCGTGATTGCCAAAGCAATGAATTAGTTTGTGCACTACCTGCGGGATCACAAAAGTAGAGTAGTTACAATTAATGGATTTAATTTTAAATGTAAGGGCCTCCATACTGAAGTGCTAAAGCAGTCCATCTTGGCATTCTTATTACTCTTTAATGATAATTGATGTACCTGGGAGGGATGTCAGCTGCGTCCAGTTTTACACAGGTGTGAGGCCCCTCCCAGCTCCCCATTCCTGCTAGCGATCGCCAATGATCGGCAACATGGATTTGATGAAATCCAAATTTATCAGGGTTATTAAAAGTCGTTAATTATTTGGCACCATCTAGATTTCATTTGCTTCATCCTTAATGAAAATTGACAGCTTTATATTTTTAGGTGTAAAAAGTGGGATCTCGTTTTAAAGGCTTCCTGTCCTACTCGCAGGGCCACAGCCTCCGCCATCTTTCCCTCATTCCTACCTCCAACCTTAACTCCCCTCTTCCCCCACTCCTCCCAGTACTGATTTGTAGCCTGTCCCTTTTCAAACAGACTTGTCGTTTGTCTTCCCTGTTGCTCCCTTTCATGGTCCCCGTGGAAACTCCCCGACCAAACCCAAGGACAATGGTTTCAGTCCAGACGTGGCCTCCGAGGGCGTGACTCCAATTTCCCATGGAAGGACAGACAGCAAGGACCCAGAGCCCCCACATCCTGGTAGGAGCAGTTCCCCTCCTGCCTGGTGTCATGGGCTGGGGCAGTGAGCAGTGGGAAAAACGAAGCCTTCTGTGAAGCCACTTCTGTAAATCAGAGGCTGGCCGAGCCATCTGTCCTCCGCTCCCTGGCCGAGTGTGGCAAGCGCGGGTGCAAACACTGTCAGGGGAGCCCTGATTGCAAGTCATCCCCAACACGTGACTCAGGCCAGGAACCCTCCTCCTAGAGGCCAAGGCCACCAGCTGTGGCTCTGTGCTAACATCTAGTTTTCCTCCAAAGCAGAAAGGTTGGTATGGTGGAGGAACACGCAATAAAGGCTGTAATTTCCCACGTGTGGCTGTGTCTCAGGCAGATACTGACTTTCGCATGCCAAGTGGGGACCCCGTTATTCATTCAAGCTAATTCCTGCCCTCTAAACATGTTCCTAATTAAAACAAAGGTGACTACACTCCCTAAACTTCTAACATTCTGATTTGGAAAGAGGACTTGTGATTACAGATGTTAAACATGGATAGCATGTCACACCACAGCCAGGCATTTTCTACCACAATTAGACGTCCAGGCCGGGCCTGGACTTTTAGTTTTTGTACTAAAAATACAAAAACTAGCTGGGTGTGGTAGTGCGCCTGTAGTCTCAGCTACTCAGGAGGCTGAGGCATGAGAACTCCTTGAACCCAGGAGGCAGAGGTTGCAGTGATCAGAGATCGCGCCACTGCACTCCAGCCTGGGCAATAGAGTGAGACTGTTTCAAAAGAAAGAAAAAAACCCACAAGTTTATTTTATTTTCATAAGAATGTAATGTAGTCCCCTCACCAAGGATGCCTACCTTGGAACTTCCAGAGAGAAACAGCTTCTTAATGTGATTTTCCCCAATGGAACAGCATATTGTATGGGACGCAGGAATTCTGACCGTTAGTACTTGTCTGCTCCGGATTTCCCAGGGCCACTAACCAGCCAGCCAGAGTCAACCGTGGCCATCCTGATGAGGCAGCTTGACCAGCAGTTATGGACCAGTTCTACGTGAGCAACTCTGTTTCTGCAAAGGGTGAGCGTGGCACTCTCGACCTGACACCAGGTTCTGTCATTGAGGACTCACTGGGCAGCCCTTCTGGGGATTCAGTGAATGGAATGAAATCAGGTGGAATTCATGGGACAATGCACGTCACTCCAGGACTAGAAGTTACTTAGGTTAGCTTTGAAACACATTCAAGTCAGACGTCCTGTGGTGGTCTGAGCAGAAAAGTTGTGCAAATCTTCAGCCAAGAAGATCTGTGACCATCCTGTATGTAATTAGATATCTGAACGCCACGTAGTCCTTCTTCATCCTGGAAAAGGCAGCCTTTCAGCGTCTCGGTTGCCAGAGTGCCGTATTCAATGATTACAACCTCATGTTTACCGGGTTTGCTAAGCAGCGGCTATAGCAGCAAAGTCGGTTGATAGAAATGAAGGAAAATGCAAAACAAGAACACAGAAGAAGGTGGTGGCTGCCTTCCGGATATCCACGCCGAGGGCCGTGCTGTCCGTGAGCACCGCCTTGTAGTTGCCGGAGCCGTGGGTGTGCTCATCGTCAATAGCAAGCACTGTTATATGCCAGAGCGAGCCCTTGCATGCACATTCTTCTGCGTTTAGGTATTTCTGCCACTCCAACTGAGAAAGTGAGGTGCATATGAGAAAAGCCTCTTGCTACGTAGAACCTTACGCTTCTGAAAACAATTCAACTTGGTTTGTGCAGAGTGGAGCATTTCTCCAGGTTTCACCCCAAATTCCCCACACATGAGGCTGCTTTCTCATTAGGTGTTGGCCTCTCCCCTAGATTCTCTACTGATGTCATTAAACCAATTTCTATTTCACATAGATTTTTGTCAAAGAGTTTTTCTTCCAAAAACAAAAAAGAGAGCAGAAAGTTAGAGCAAATACTATTTCTCTACTGAGTTTCAAATATACATTTTTAAAAAGTTACAGCAACTTGAAAGACTCAAACAGAAAGCTTCAATCTGAATTTAAAGAAACTTCCAGTTCCAAAATTTACTATAAGTAGCCAGTGGGTGAAATGCAACCTACAAATGAGTTTTACTTTTATCTGGACAGTGTCTTATTCACCTCATTTTTATTTTCAAAATGTTCAGATTTCCAGGAAATTTAAAAAATAGTACAAGGATTATCCATATATCCTGCCCCCCAATTCACTGCTAGTTAACATTATGGCACTTTTGCTTTCTTCTACCTAGTCACGTGTAGCTAAATGTGTGTAGTCCTGGGGTGCAAACGTATAGACACAGGTGTAGGGGAATGTGGACCAGGGGATGCTTGTATATAAGTGGGTGTGGGTGTGTGAGCATGTATATATGTAGGGGTGGGCGTGTGGGCGTGTGTATAGGTAGATGTGCACATGTGGGTGTGTATATACGTAGGTGTGGGAGTGTGGTGTGTATCTATATTGGGGTCAGTGTGTGGGTGTGTATCTATATAGGGGTGGGCATGTGGTGTGTATATACGTAGGGGTGGGTGTGTGGGTGTGTATCTGTGCAGGGGTGGGTGTGTGGTGTGTATATATGTAGGTGTGGCTGTGTGGTGTGTATATACGTAGGGGTGGGCGTGTGGGTGTGTATATATGTAGGGGTGGGTGTGTGGTGTGTATCTTATATAGGGGAGTGTGTGGTGTGTATCTCTGTAGAAGTGGGTGCGTGTGTGTGTATATACGTAGGGGTGGACGTGTGGCTGTGTATATATGTAGGGGTGGGTGTATGGTGTGTATTTAGTCCACTCTCACATTGCTATAAAGAACTACCTGAGGCTGGGCGCAGTGGCTCACACCTATAATCCCAGCACTTTGGGAGGCTGAGGTGGGCAGATCACCTGAGGTCAGGAGTTTGAGACCAGCCTGACCAACATGGTGAAACCCCATCTCTACTAAAAATACAAAATTGGTCAGGCATGGCAGTGCATGCCTGTAATCCCAGCTACTAGGGAGGCTGAGGCAGGAGAATGGCTTGAACCTGGGAGGCAGAGGTTGCAGTAAGCTGAGGTCATGCCATTGCACTCAAGCCTGGGCAACTAGAGCAAAACTCCATCTCAAGGGGAAAAAAAAAAAAAGAAAAAAAGAACTACTTGAGACTGGGTAATTTATAAAGAAACAAAGTTTAATTGACTCACAGTTCTGCAGGCTGTACAGGACGGGAGGAGAGGCCTCAGGAAACTTACAATCATGCTGGAAGGTGAAGGGGAATAATGCACATCTTACATGGCCAGAGAAGGAGGAAGAGAAGAAAGGGGGAGTAAGGGAGAGGTGATACATACTTTTTTTTTTTTTGGATGGACTTTTTGCTCTGTTGCCCAGGCTGGAGTGCAATGGCATGATCTCGGCTCACTGCAACCTCCACCTCCTGGGTTCAAGTGATTCTTGTGCCTCAGCCTCCTGAGTAGCTGGGATTACAGGCGCTTGCCACCATGTCTGGCTAATTTTTGTATTTTTAGTAGAGATGAGGTTTCACCACGTTGGCCAGGCTGGTCTTGAACTCTTGACCTCAGATGATCCACCCTCCTCAGCCTCCCAAAGTGCTGGGATTACAAGTGTGAGCCACCGCTACACACTTTTAAACAACCAGATCTCATGAGGACTCACTCAGTATCATGAGAACAGCAAGGGGGAAATCTGCCCACGTGATTCAATCACCTCCCACCAGGCCCCATCTCCAACACTGGGGATTATGATTCAACATGAGATTTCAGTAGAGACACAATCCAAACCATATCATTCTGCCACTGACCCCTCTCAAATCTCATGTCCTCACATTTCAAAATATAACCATGCCTTTCCAATAGTCCTCCAAAGTCTTAACTCATTCCAGCATTAACTCAAAAGTCCAAAGTCTCTTCTGAGACAAGGCAAGTTCCTTCTACCTATAATACTGTGAAATCAAAACCAGTTAGTTACTTCCAAGATACAGTGGGGATACAGACATTGGCTAAATACTCCATTCCAAAGGGAAGAAATTGGTCAAAACAAAGGGGCTATAGGCCCCATGCAAGTCCAAAACCCAGCAGGGCAGTCACTAAGTCTCAAAGCTTTAAAATAATCTCCTTTGCCTCCATGTCTCACATCCAGGCAACATTGATGCAAGGGGTGGGCTCCCAAGGCCTTGGGCAACTCAGCCCCTGTGGCTCTGCAGGGTACAGCCCCCACGGCTGCTCCCAGTGGCTGGTATTGACTGCCTACTGTTTTTCCAGGTACATGGTACAAGCTGTCAGTGGATCTACCATTCTGGGGTCTGGAGGACAGTGGTCCTCTTCTCACTGCTACACTAAGCAGTTCCTCAGTGGGGACTCTGTACAGGGGCTCCAACCCCACATTTCCCTCCCACATTGCCCTAGTAGAGGTTCTCCATGAGGGCTCTGCCCCTGCAGTGGACTTCTGCTTGGACATTCTGGCCTTTTCATACATCCTCTGAAATTTAGGTGGAGGCTCCCAAGCCTCAACTCTTGCCCTCTGGGAACCCACAGGCTTAACATCATGTGGAAGCCATCATAGCTTGTGGCTTGCACCCTTTGAGCAGCAGCCTGAGACATCTGTGGGGCTCTTTTAGCCACAGCTGGAGCTGGAGTTTTTAGGACACAGGGAGCAGTGTCCCAAGGTTGTGCAAGGCAGTGGGGCCCTGGGCCTGGTCTGTGAAACCATTCTTCCCTCCTAAGACTCCAAGCCTGTGATGGGAGGGGCTGCCGAGAAGGTCTCTGAAATGCCTTCCGGGAATTTTCCCTATTGTCTTGGCTATTAACATTTGGCTTCCCTTTACTTATGCAAATTTCTGTAGCTGGCTTGAATTCCTCCCCAGAAAATGGATTTTTTCTTTCTACCACGTGGTCAGGCTGAAAATTTTCTAAATTATTATGCTCTACTTCCCTTTTAAATATAAGTTCCAGGGCAGGCATGGTGGCTCATACCTGTAATCCCAACACTTAGAGAGGCCAAGGCCAGTGGATCACTTGAGGTTAGGAGTTTGACCCCAACTTGACTAACATGGCAAAACCTTGTCTCCACTAAAAATACAAAAATTATCTGGGTGTAGCGACACACACCTATAGTCCCAGCTACTTGGGAGGCTGAGGCAGGAGAATCACTTGAACCCAGGAGGCAGAGGCTACAATGAGCTGAGGTTGCACCACTGCACTCCAGCCTGGGAGACAAAGTGAGACTCTGACTCGAAAAATAAATAAATAACATAAGTTCCAGTTTTAGGTCATCTCATCGCTCATGCATATGACCATATGCTGTTAGAAGCAGCCAGGCTACATCTTGAATGTTTTGCTGCTTAGAATTTTTTTTTTTTTTTTTTTGAGACAGAGTCTTGCTCTGTTACCCAGGCTGGAGTGCAGTGGTGCAATCTTGGCTCACTGCAAGCTCTGCCTCCCGGGTTCAAGTGATTCTTATGCCTCAGCCTCCTGGGTAGCTGGGATTACAGGTGCCCGCCACCACGCCTGGCTAATTTTTGTATTTTTAGTAGAGATGGGGTTTCAACATGTTGGACAGGCTGGTTTCGAGCTCCTGACCTCAGGTGATCCACCCCCCTTTGGCCTTCCAAACTGCTGGGATTACGGAAGTGAGCCACCACACCCGGCCAGCTACTTAGAAATTTCTTCTGCCAGATACTCTAAATCATCACTCTCAAGTTCAAAGTTCCACAGATCCCTAGAGCAGGGGCACAATGCCTCCAGTCTCTTTGCTAAAGCATAGCAGGACTGATGTTTACTTCAATTCCCAATGAGTTCCTGATCTTCATCTGAGACCTCCTCAGCCTGGACTTCATTGTCCATGTCACTATCAGCATTTTGGTCACAGCAATTTAATAAGTCTCTAGGAAGTTCCAAACTTTCCCTCATCTTCCTGTCTTCTTCTAAGTCCTCCAAACTGTTTCAACCTCTGCCCATTACTCAGTTCCAAAGTCACTTCCACATTTTCAGGTATCTTTATAGCAATGCCCCACTTCTTGGTACCAATTTTCTATATTAGTTCATTCTAGCATTGCTATAAATAACTACCTGAGACTGGGTGATTTATTTTAAAAAGAGGTTTAATTGAGTCACAGTTCCACAGGCTGTACAGGAAGCATGGCTGGGGAGGCCTCAGGAAATTTACAATCATGGCAGAAGGGGAAGGAGGCACATCTTACCTGGCAGAAGAAGGAAGAGAGGAAAGGAAGAGGCGCTACACACTCTTAAACAACCAGATCTCATGAGAACTCACTCATTATCACCACAGCAGCAAGGGAGAAATCTGCCCCCATGATCCAATCACCTCCATCTGGCCCCTCCTCCAACATTGGGGATTACAATTTGGCATGAGATTTGGGAAGGGACACAGATTCAAACCATATCAGTGGATTTGTATATGTGTAGGGGTGAGTGTGTGGATGAGTACATACATGTAGGTTCAGGTGTGGCAGTGTGGACACATATATATGTAGGTATGGCTGTGTGTTTGCCCTTTTTTTTTTTGCTGAACCATTTGAAAGTCAATGCCAAACATCAAGACTGCTCACCTGTAAACCCTTGGCCAGCAGGTATATCCTAAAACTAGGGCATTCTCCTGCATCCCTTCAATCACACTGTCACACCAAAGACAACAGGCATTTCTACAATATCACACAATGTGCCACCATCCACATTCACATTTTCCCAATTCTCCCTACACATCATTTAAGGTTGACTTTACATTTTTTCAATTTTTTTATTTTTTTATTTTTCTGAGATGGAGTTTTGCTCTTGTTGCCCAGGCTGGAGTACAATGGCACAATCTCGGCTCACTGCAACCTTTGCCTCTCGGGTTCAAGTGATTCTCCTGCCTCAGCCTCCTAAGTAGCTGGGATTACAGGTGCGTGCCATGACACCCGGCTAATTTTTGTATTTTCAGTAGAGGCAGGGTTTCACCATGTTGGCCAGGCTGCTCTTCAACTCCTCACCTCAGGTGATTTGCTCGCCTCAGCCTCCCAAAGTGCTGGGATTACAGGCATGAGCCACCACGCCCTGCCGGTTGACTTCTTAATATGTCAAGATCCACTCATGATTCGTACTTTGCACTTGGGGGTCCCTCCGGCGTCTCTTACAGGCCAGAGGCCCAGTGTGTTGGGAGTCCAGGCTGTGCCTCCAGCTACCTCCCAATGGGATGCCTGTGATGGGTGCAACTGAGGTGAAGCTGACACTGAAGATCATCTTTTTGCGTGGGCAAGGGGTAGACGTGCTCTCTCTCCCTCCCATCCTGCTCTCTTGGAGCCAGCCCACTTTCCTCTTCACATTCCCTGCCTGGACCCCTGGAATCGGATTCAGGGAGGGCTGGAGTCCACAGTCAAGTCGTCTGGCCTGGGAAGCAGTGCCTTAGAGGCCTGGAGGTGACCCTCATCATGCAGTGACCTGGCCAAACCCATTCCACCAAGC
Source organism: Pan paniscus (assembly GCF_029289425.2). NCBI lineage: Eukaryota > Metazoa > Chordata > Mammalia > Primates > Hominidae > Pan > Pan paniscus. The sequence goes on along the minus strand of NC_073255.2, from coordinate 193,525,884 downwards.
TGACCCCTCTAGGGGGCTGCAAGGTAGTATCGGGGCTCCAGGCGTCCCAGGTCCACACTTGCAGGTCCCCAGAAAAGAAGGCCATGAATTCCAGCAGAACTCCCAGAAACATCGAAATAGCACAACTCTACCTAACATATCCATAATGCAATATTTTATCAGCATGTTTGCATATACTGTCTACTTTTCAAAAACAGCCCTCTGAGGTAAGCAACATTGTCCTCATTTTGCTAACGGGACACCCTCAGGGAGATGAGCGTGAATTTTCAGAAACAGACAGTGACCAGCACTCGGGTGGTGAGAACCTGGGAGTTTGGACATTGGACAATGTTCACGTAACAACCTCCTGAGACCGCCCAGATGCAGACAGGAGGAAGATCATTCTAGCTCTTTCTGGTTGGCCTTAGATCTGAAGGAGTAAGCGGTCACTTGGCATGGCTGGTGGCGGCTCATGTCACATAGCAGAGCTTTCCCTCCATGGAAGCAGATCTCATCTAACGTTGAAAGTGCACCCACACTCTCAGGAGACCGCTGGGGTTTACAGATGATGTGTATATTTAAAAGCGTTACTTGGCCACCATTTTGTGTTAGCAAGGTCGATGGACCTATTGATGTGCTTATGCTTATTTTGACACTTATGTTAGTCAAATTTCATTAAAATATGTCAACTAACTTTTTTTTTTTTTTTTTTTGAGACAGGGTCTCACTCTGTTGCCCAGGCTGGAGTGCAGTGATGCAATTATGGCTCACTGCAGCCTCGACCTCCCAGGCTCAGGTGATCCTCCCACCTCAGCCTCCAGGGTAGCTGGGACTACAGGTATGCACCACCATGCCCAACTAATTTTTTTTTTAATATGAAGACTTGTTTTATTGCCCAGGCCAGAGTACAGTGGCACAATCTCAGCTCATTGCAACCTCTGCCTCCCAGGCTCAAGTGATTCTCCTGTCTCAGGCTCCTGAGTAGCTGAGACTACAGGCAAAAGCCACCATGCCTGGCTAATTTTTTTGTATTTTTAGTAGAGACAGAGTTTCACCATGTTGGCCAGGCTGGTCTTGAACTCCTGACCTCAGGTGATCCACCCATCTCAGCCTCCCAAAGTGTTAGGATTACAGACATGAGCCACTGTGTCCAGCCCCAACTAATTTTTTGTATTTTGTAGTTGAGATGGGGGTTTTGCCATGTTGCCCAGGCTGGTCTTGAACTCCTGAGTCAAGCAATCCTCCTGCCTCAGCCTCCCAAGGTGCTGGGATTGATTACAGGTGTGAGTCACTGTTCCTGGCTTATGTCAACTAATTCAAAAGGAATCAGACAGAGAAATTCTAAATGGCTGAGTAACCTGGTTAAATAATGCAGCTTCTTCTTCATGGTTGGCCCTGGTGGGTGTTAAGTTGACGAAGGAACTGCCCCTGCCTGGAGGGGCTCATGTTCCAGTCCCACGGCAGCCTGTGGATGGTGCCCGTGGAGCAGTGTGACACGAGAGGCCACGGTGATGCAGAGAGGGGCCAGGGCTGCCCATCAGCGGCTCCCGGGCATCAAGGGGACAGCTGTGGGACTTCTTCAAGAGGACTTGATTCACAAGCAGCCCTGAGAGGTGACATTTTAGTTATGTGTTGTACCTCATCAGGAAAGACAGAGGGCGCAATAGAGGGCTGAAGGCATGGGAGTAGACCTGCCTCACAATTTCACCCCCAGCCTGTCCTGCAAAAGCAAAAATCCAAGCATATGTTTATTTATTTTTTACCAAAAGCAGGTATATTCCTGAACAAGCCTATGTTTATTTTAAAAAATTTATTTTTATTTTTTATTTTTTGAGACAGAGTCTTGCTCTATCGCCCAGGCTGGAGTCCAGTGGCACCATCTCGGCTCACTGCAAGCTCCGCCTCCCGGGTTCATGCCATTCTCCTGCCTCAGCCTCCTAAGCAGCTGGGATTATAGGGACAGGCCACCACACCCGGATAATTTTGGTATTTCAGTAGAGATGGGGTTTTGTCATGTTGGCCAGGCTGGTCTCGAACTCCTGACCTCAGTGATCCGCCCGTGTCAGCCTCCCAAAGTGTTGGGATTACAGGTGTGAGCCACCGTGCCCGGCCAAGCCTATGTTTAGAAGGGAGTACCAGAGTGATTCCCAAAGCTTCCCTGACTATAAAAATGTTAACCAGTGAAGCCATCTGGGGTCAGGCTGAAGGCATTTATCTAAAGACACACGGCCATTGCTCAAGAACACGCGCTGTGTAAACGTGAAGGTGTAACAGGAGGAAACCAGGTGTTAAAAACTGCAGGAGACACAGTCACCACTCACTCCGTGTTCTGCCTGGCCAATGAAGAAAGGAGAAAAGAACACTTTCCCAGTGGTTTAGCCATAAATTTTGTGATAAATAGGACACCTATTAAATTAACTATATGTGATATTAAAGTGATTAGGTTTGCAGGAAAAAAAAATCATCAGCCGAAAGTCACTGCAGCCCGGCAGTGGCCCAGTTTCCACCTGACGTCTGGGCAAGGCTGGCGTGCTCTGGCAGACCGGCTTCCAGGCACTCCTGTGATTCTCAATTAGGTAGAAAGTTTAGGAGCAACACGAATTATAGGAGGAGAGTAGCTTCATCAGTCATTTCCCGCAGGGACAGTGGCAATTTGAAGAACTTTAGCACTTTGAAGGTCAAGATTAAAAACCAAGTAATTTATTACCACTGATTTAGGGATTAACATTGTGCCAATTAATCAATTACTTGATGTGAAGAATTGACAATTAATTGACATTTCAGTTCCAATCTGGCAAAGCTGTTTGATTTCCATAGTGAATAATATGAAATCTCTACATTGAAAGGTTATGAGGGTTTCTTCCGAGCTCGAAATGAAAAAGAAATTTAAAAGATACTAAGAAAAAGCATTCACAAAATACAGATATGGGAAATAACAGGCCCCAGTTGTTTTTACACTAGCGAGCAAATCAATCTCACTGCTCAGCAGAGCTGAAGCGTTGTAAAAGTGAGGGCCTTTTCTTATTGGCAACGTATGGGTGGGTGTTTGCCCCGCTAGATTCTTTAGTCGGTTCTCTCTGCAGGGGGTCATGAGTTTAAAAACCCCTTATTGCCAAGAGCTTTGAAGATGAAATCTCTGTAGCATTCAAAGCCCTCCTCTACAAGGACACCTGGTCTGCAAACCGGGGGTTTTCTCGGGGGCTCACAGGCCAGTGTTCAGACCCCCCGCCTCTGGAGCTCGGGCGCTGTGCACGGGAGTCAGGGCCAAGCCTCAGGTCAGCACAACCGCGTCCTAACTGTCCGGCCCGGGTAAGATCGCGCCTGCGAGGACGGGAAGCCGCCGCGGGCCTGGGAGGAGGAAGCCCGAGCGCCCAGCCGGGCCACACGCGCGGGCAAGAGCCGGGAGCTGAAAACACAAGGACGCCTGGAGTCCCCGCAGACAGGCAGGGCGCGCCCGGAAAGCCACGCGAGGAAGGGAGGGCAGGGGATAGCTTCGGATTTAGGGGAGCCCTCTGCTCTCTGCACCTCGTGGGTTCGCTTCCCGTCCCTGCCCCCAAGCTTGCCTGACAAGGACTCTCTGACCTCGGTGTCCCCAACCTCAGCGTGGGCTGGGCCTCTCCCTCCCCAGCGTCTCCTGCTGCGCTTGCTCTTGTTCCACCAGAAGAAAGGAGGCTCCCAGGACACTGAAGACGGCCGGGGGCGGAGACTGGCGGGCCTCGCATCTCCCTCTAAGGAAAGGAGTGAAAACCAGTCAGGCTTTGGCCCCGGACACTGGGATTCTGGAACCACACTGGCAAAGGCACTGGGCTTCCCAGAACCCAGCCAGGCAAAGGGACCAGCAACTCAACGCAGGAAACATTGGGTTCTCGATAAAAAATAGCTGGAAAATACAACGACAAAAGACAATTCTAAAACGGGTGGGAGGCCAGGTGCAGTGGCTCACACCTGTAATCCCAGCCCTTGGGAGGCCGAGGTGGGAGGATTGCTTGAGCCCAGGAGTTCCAGACTAGCCTGGGCAATGTAGTGAGAACCCATCTCTACAAAATATTAAAAAATTAGCCAGGCATGGTGATGCGTGCCTGTAGTTCCAGCTACTCGGGAGGCTGAGGCTGAGGCAGGAGGATCACTTGAGTCCAGGAGTTCAAGCCTTCAGTGAGCCATTTTTGCACCACTGCACTCCAGCCTGGGTGACAAAGTGAGACTCTGTCTCTCAAAAAATAAAATAATAAAATAAAACGTGTGTGGGAGTTACTAGTGACTCTCCTATTCTCACAGTGCTCATATGAGACCACCAATGAGTCCCGTCGTATGAGTCCAACACCCTCTTTTCTTCCCAAGGTACTCTTTTTTTTTTTTTTTTCCAGGCTCACTCATTTCCTTGGCTTAGGAAAAAAATAAAAGCCAGTGAAGTTCCTGTAGTGAGGATTTGGGGAAGGAAGGGAGACACAGGAAGGCTGAGAGTGTGTTCCTTGTTAGGTGGCCGCACTCTGGCCATCAGGACACGCACTGCTGCCCTCCGGGACTGTTGTCTTACCCTCGGCCCACTCAGGCCACAGGCTCTGCCTCTGATGAGCCACTGTCTGCTGGAGGCAGAAGTGAGGGCTGGGGCCCCCCTTATCAACACGGTCATGACTGGAAGCCACGGCCAAGGTGGGAACACAGGAATGAGAAGGAGAGAGGCTCCCCGTCCTGGTGAAGGCCAGGGCTGCAGAGGTCAGAGTCGTTGCCCAAACAGCTCAGCATGAGGTGACAGGACAGGAGTTGAGGAGGCATGAGAGTCAAGCGCAGGCCAGAAGAAGGAATGGAGAGGATGCTGGCTCTGGCCAGAGCAGACCATGGCCAACACTCGGTCCTTCCCAGGCTTATAGAGGGATCACTGCACTGGTCCAGCCCCATGCTCGCTCCTGAGATCCTGTATCCGTGAGGACTGCAACCCCCTGCAAGTAACAGAAAGCTTTCCCAACAGTGGCTTCAGCACCTGCAGCCCCTTCGTATCACATTACAAGAAGTTCTGATGTTGGCAACCCATGGCAGGTGCAGCAGCTCAAAAATACAGCCAGGGACTCACACCCTTTCTGTCTGTCTGCTCCGTCCTCCCTGGTGAAGGTGCTTCCAGCCTCATGGATGTCACTTGGTGGTTCCAAGGAGCAGGCTGGGCTGGGCGCGGTGGCTCACACCTGTAACCCCAGCACTTTGGGAGGCTGAGGCAGGAAGATTGCCTGAGCCCAGGAGTTCAAGACCCGCCTAGGCAACATAGCAAGATCCTGTCTCAACAAAACATTTTAAAATGTAGCCGGGTGTGGTGGTGCGAGCCTGCAGTCCCAGCTACTCGGGAGGCTGAGGTGGGAGGATCACTTGAGCATGGGAGAGCAAGGCTGCAGTGAGCTTGGATCGTGCCACTGCACTCCAGACTGGGCAACAGAGTGAGACTCTGCCTCAAAAAACAAAGATGCAGGCTGGCTGCCTATCCAGGAGTTACACCTGCCCTGGTTCCAGACAGAGAAAAGAAGGGAAGGGAAGGAAGGGGAGGAAGGAGTGCGCTCTGTGTCAGGCTAGCAGAACCTTCCCAGACATCCCACCTCTACTTCTATTCATGTCTCGCTGGTGAGAGCTGTGCCACATGGTCACTTGAACTGTCCCAGACATCCTGCCCGTACCTCACCTCACATCCCATCGGTCAGAATGGTGAGACATGGCCCCCACAGCTGCAAAGAGTCTTTGGCAGGTTGGCGTTTTAGTCAGGCATACTTCCCCTCCTCCAAAATTAGAGTTCTTTTAGTAAGGAAGTGCTTAGGCCTCAGGTGCAACATATAGGACTATAATTTCAGACACTGGTGCTAGGGAATCTGGTAAAAGCTGGGGTGGAAGGTGGGGAGGGCCGATTCCATAGAGGAGAGGGGCAGACACGCAGGTGTCCCCATGGGCTTTGCTGCTCAGGGCAGGAAAGACCTCAGTCATGCCCACGACACACTGTGACCTGGAAATCGTAAGTCCCCACGGGGACGCTCAGCTCCTAGACCAAATTGTTCTTTAAGCAAATTACAGAGAGAGGCCAATTGTATCATTTCTCTTAATTAACAAACCAATTTCTTTCAGAGGCTGAGAGTCCAAAAATGAAATCTGTCATCCCAAGTTCTCTTCCAGCTGCCTCTCCAAGCAGAGAGAGGGAAAGGTGCAGATGGAATGCACCCCACCGAGCATTTGCATCCAACCCACCCGATAGAGACGGGGAGCCAGCAGAGCATTAGCGTTTAAGGAGCCCGTTAATGTCTGGAAACCCAAACAGTCGCAGAACAGCAATAAAGTAGCTCTTCAAATGTTGCTGGAGAATGTCCATAAAGAGGATATAATGAAAAGGACTGCCCAAATGTGCAAGGATAATATAGTTAATGTATTACTTCTTTTATTATTTTATCATCTTTCATTAATTGCTGGCAGCACGCCTGCAGGAGCTGGTTCTATGGAAAGGGCTTTTAGTTAAATGTCTTAAATGAAACGACCACTTAGAACCTACGAACAAGGTTGAACCAAGGTTCACTTGACTTCAGTAAATCTTGTCTGAAGCGGGTACAGGGAGGGAAGGAGGGGATCCATTCTGGGATGGGCTAGCAGTGCAAGTGCTTAGACACCCCCAGAGGTGTGAAAACTGTTTCAAATTTTGAAGCAGGATGATGTGATTAAAAAAAAACCACAACCTACCCTGTCATCTGCCATTCCTAACCCACTGTATGACCTCGGACAAGTGACTTTCAATCTCTGAGCCTCAATCTCCTCCTTCTCTGCTGCAGCTCACTCAGCGATGACTTTCCCTGACACCACGCTAATTGCTTAGTGATTTAAGGGTCAGCAGATGATTGTTAAATAATGAGGAAGGTGGTGAGGTTGGAGAGGACAATGGGGTATAAACCTAAACCAAAACATGGCCCCAGAACATGGGTGTGGGCTGCTGAGGACTTGCTGACGCTCCACTCCTTAAAGCCCCAAGCTGCCCTTTATCCTCACCACGTTCTCCATCCCTCTCTGTAGACAGCAGAACACCATGGCATTAGGCCCATAGGTGCCAAGATGCCCTTACTGTGGTTGCATTTGGTAACCCATCAGCCTCCTCTTCTTACCAGTCTAGAAAAATAAAAATAAAAACGCTGGCTGCTCTGCCGATGGAGTAGCCATTCTTTTATTCTTTTACTTTCATAATATAACAAAATTAAAAATAAGTAAAAATGCTGCCAACTCCTAATTCAGCACCTTGACACTCCTCTCTTTTCATACTTTTCTGATTTCCTTTCATACTTTTCTGATTTCCTTTCATACAAAGCCAACATTTATAAAGCAGCTACTGTGTGCCTCACACCCCAAGAGACATCGGAGAAGGTGGCAGCTGCCGAGATGCAGGCAGTGAGGATCCCGAGCCGCTTTTTAGGCCGTGGCAGTGGGATGGAGCTTGAGGACACAGTTGGCTTGAGAAGAGGGAGCTGCCACAGCACTGGGTGTCCATGTGGGTGAGGAGGTAGCGGGAGAGGAAGGAGCTGAGGATGCTCCTAGACCTGAAGTTTTCAGGCTTGACCTTGGGATCTGCTGGACATTTCCACTTGGCTATCCCATGAATACACCAAAACCACCAAGTTCAAGCGGAATGAATCAACTTCTCCCCAAAACGAATTCTCCTTCAGACATTCTGATTCCCCTACAATTTTCTTATTCAGCAAGTTGTAGTGCTGCCTACACTACAGCACCGCCTAACCCCTGGCCTCCTGTTCAATCCCCTATCTCCGTCTAAGCAAGAGATGACTGGACTATAGGCTGGTATAATGCCCAGCACCATGAAGCTTTAATGCAAGTAGATGGACCATAATGGGTTTAACTGGAATGATTCAAATTCTTTCTTGGCTAAAATCTTTCCTATTTATTAGTTCCATTTCCCCACTTTAATTCCAGTCTAAAATAGACCCTCTCCTGTCACTATTTATCTTACTATCTGCTATGGTTTGAATGTGGTTTGTTTGTCTCCACCAAATTGCATGTTGAAATTCATCCCCCATGTGGTGGTTGGGAGGTGGAGCCTAGTGGGAGATGTTTGGGTCATGGGGATGGATCCTTCATGAATGGGTTGGTGCTGTTCTCATGGTAGTGACTGAGTTCTTGCTCTCGGGAAACTGGATTGGTTCTTGAGGTAATGGATTAATTCTCGTGAAAGTGGGCTGTAAGCCAGGACATCCCTTAGGTTTGGCTCCTCTTTGCACATGACTGCTTCCCACTGGAACTTCTCTGCCATGTTTTGATGCAACAGAAAAGCTCTTACCAGAAGCTGACCAGATGTTAGCACCCATGCTTCTTGTACAACCTGCAGAACCATGAGCCAAATAAACCTCTTTTAGTTGTAAATTACCCAGACTCGGGCATTCCTTCATAGCAACACAAAACAGACTAGGACAACATCTCATTTCATTGCTTTAAAAATAATTTTTGCTATCTGAAATTACTGTGTGCATTTGTTTACTTTTACATTACATGCCTTTTTTTTTTTTTTTTTTGACAGAGTCTCACTGTCACCCAGGCTGGAGTGCAGTGGCGCGGTCTCAGCTTACTGCAACCTCTTCTTCCTAGGCTCAAGCAATCCTCCCCTCTCAGCTTCCTGAGTTGCTGGGACTACAGGTTCACGCCAGCACACCCAGCTAATTTTTTTTTTTTTTTTTTTTTTTTGTAAAGGCGGGATTTTGCTATGTTGCCCAGAATAGTCTTGAACTCCTGAGCTCAAGCAATCTGCCTGCCTCGGCCTCCCAAAGTGCTGGGATTATAGGCATGAGCCACTGCTCCTGGCCCTATTTTTTTTCTTTAATTTTTTAAAAAATATTTTTATTTAATTACTTTATTTATTTTAGAGATGGACTGTCACTCTGTCACCCAGGCTGGAGTGTATTGGCACAATCCTGGCTCACTGCAACCTCTGCCTCCTGGATTCAAGTGATCCTCTTGGGTTCAAGCCTCTCGAGTAGCTGGGACTGTAGGCATGTGTCACCTCACCCAGCTAATTTTGGTATTTTTAGTAGAAACGTGGTTTCACCATGTTGGCCAGGCTAGGGTCAAGCTCTCTCAGGTGATCTGCCTGCCGTGGCCTCCAAAGTGCTGGGATTACAGGCATGAGCTACCGTGTTCGGCCTGACTTATACATTACGTGTCTTTTCCAAGTAGAATGTTAATTTAATGGTGGCAATGACTTTATCTATTATATTCCTTGTTGTATTTTCAGGGCTTGCTATATAGCAGGAGCTCAATAAATACTTGTTGAATTAATGATGTCATCTCCTTTCCTTTAATATTCCTTTTTAGGAAATTCACACTGGGTCCCCCACTCCCAGGACACCACAGCATGTCATCAATGTGAGAACAGAGTCACCATCTGAGTGCATCTTGCCCTGAGTCCCAATAGCCCCCACATCACCACATCCCTGGGACCCCACTTACAGTCCCCCACATCTACACAGAAGACTGCGGCATTACAACACCAGCTGGACCCAGCAGTGCAGCCATGACTCTGGCCCCTGAGCATCAGTGTGCACTTGAAGGCACAGGCAGTCCGGCACAGAGAGGAGATTGCCTCCAGGACAGTGGAAACTGATGCACTTGCTCCCCAGAACCTGAGAGCTGCTTGACTGGGACCCACTGCTGGCCTCACTAGTGACCCTGCCCCCTCCAAAGGTGGAGTCACCAGATACCTGCACATACCCACTGCAGGGCCTGAGGACTGGCCTGTCCAGCATCCCTGCTCCCAACACAGCCATCCTATAGCTTTCACAAACAACTGCAGCCTAGGCCACCCGGGCACTCACAGACACCACTGACACTGATTATGGTTGAAGAAATCAAATGAAGACTATACTACTATGGCTACCCAGAACCAAAGGCAAAGTACCTTACCCAATTGACACCACTGGACACATCTACAGGAAAAATCTTTCCTTACAAAAGCTACTCCATTAAAGTTGGAAGAAGTGGCTGTTCCACCAGATGTGCAGATATCAACATAGGGACACAAGAAACCTGAAAAAGCAAGGAAACAGAATATCTTCAAAGGAACACAATAATCCTCTAGTAACTGACCTCAAAGAAAAAGAAATCTATAAAATGCCTGAAAAGGAAATCAAAACAATCATCTTAAGGAAACTCAGCAAGATTTAACAGAACACAGATGATTCAACAGGAGCAGGAAAAGAATTCATAATTTGAATGAGAAATTTAACAAAAAGTTATCACGAAAAGGAATGAAACAGAACTCCTGGCACTGAAAGAAAAAATACAATTGAGGGCTTCAACAATAGACTAGATCAAGAAGAAATAACTTCTGAACTTCAAGACAGATCTTTTGAAATAATCCAGTTAGATAAGAAAAAAGAATGAAAAAACCCTACAGGACATATGGGACACCATTAAGTGAAAAAGTGTTTCCATTATGGGAGTTCCACGGGAGAAGAGATAGGAAAAACAAATTAAATAATAACTGAAAATCTCCAAAATCATAGGAGAGGTATGGACATCCAAATACAGGAAATTCAAAGTTTCCAATACAGGAAATTCAAAATTTCCAATACAGGAAATTCAAAATTTTCTATACAGGTTCAACCCAAAAATGCCTTCTCCAAGCCTCACTATTATCAAACTGTCAAAAGTCAAAGACAGAGAAAAGACAATGCAAGGAAAAATGCATTAAGTCAAATATAAGGAAACCTCCATCAGACTAACAGCAGATTTCTCAGTAGCAGCCTTACAGGCCAGGTAAGAATGGGATGATTTATTCAAAGTGCTGAGTATATATTTTTAATATATATTGACAGCTTGGGTGCAGTGCCTCATGCCTATAATCCCAGCACTTTAGGAGGCTGAGGAGGGCAGATCACCCGAGGTCAGGAATTCGAGATCAGCCTGGCCACCATGGTGAAACACCAACTCTACCAAAAATACAAAAAAATTAGCTGAGCGTGGTGGCATGTGCCTGTAGTCCCAGCTACTAGGGAGGCTGAGGCCAGAGAATTGCTTGAGCCTGGGAGGCGGAGGTTGCAGTGAGCCGAGATCGTGCCACTGCACTCCAGCTTGGGCAACAGAGTGAGACTCCATCTCAAATAAATAAATAAATGAATAAATAAATAAATAAATAAATACTGACAGATTAATATGTCAATTTCAATGACAATTATCAAAATTATTAGTTAAGAATACTATACCTAACAAATCTTAACTTTCTTTTTTTTTTTTTTTTTTTGAGATGGAGTCTCACTCTATTGCCCAGGCTGGAGTGCTGTGGTGCAATCTCGGCTCATTGCAAGTGCCGCCTCCTGGGTTCACGCCATTCTCCTGCCTCAGCCTCCCGAGTAGCTGAGACTACAGGCGCCCACCACCACGCTCAGCTAATTTTTTGGATTTTTAGTAGAGATGGGGTTTCACCGTGTTAGCCAGGATGGTCTCGATCTCCTGACCTCATGATCCACCCGCCTCGGCCTCACGAAGTGCTGGGATTACAGGCGTGAGCCATCGCGCCCGGTCACAAATCTTAACTTTCAAAAACGAAAGAGAAAGTCTTCCCCAGATAAGCAAAAGCTGAGGGAATTCATCACCACTAGACTGATCCTACAATAAATGCTTAAGAGAGTCCTACATCTGGAAACACAAGGAAAATACCTACCATCATGAAAACGTATAAAACTCACAAGTAAAGCAGATACACACATGAGAAAGATAAAAGAATCAAATAATTTCACTACAGAAAAACATCAAATTGCAAAGATAACCAATAAGAGAGGAAAAAAGGAAGAAAAGTATACAAAACAACCAGGAAACAGTTGACAAAATGACAGGAGTAAGTCCTCATCTATCAATAACAACTTTAAATATAAACAATTTAAATCCCCCAAGTAAAAGATATAGATTGGGTGACAGATAGAAAAATAAGATTCAACTATAGCTGCCTACAAGAAACTCATTTCACCTGTAAAGACACATATGGACTGAAGGTGAAGGATGAAAAAATATATTCCATGCACACAAAAACTAAAAGCTAGCATGAATAGCTACACTTATTTTGTAAAAAATAGTCTTTAAGTAAAAAATGTAAAAAGAGACAAGGAAGGTCATTATACAATGATAAAGGGATTAATTCAGTAAAAGGATATAACAGTTATAAATATATATTTACACCTAACACCAGGGCACCCAGATATATAAAGCCAATATTATTAGCGCTAAAGGAAGAAATAGACCCCAATATAATAATAGTTGGGGATTTTAACACCCTACTATCACCATTGGTCAGATTGTGTAGACAGAAAGTCATCAAAGAAACATCAGAGTTAAACCCATTTAGACCAAATGGATCTAACAGACATTTACAGAACATTTCATCCAATAGCTGCAGAATACACATTCTTCTAATCAGCACATGGGACATTCTCCAGGATAGATTATATGATAGGCCACAAAACAAGTCTCAACAAATTTTTAAAAATCAAAATTATATCAAGTATCTCTTCAGACACAATGGAATACAACCAGAAATCAGTAACAAAAGGATTTTTGGAAATGATACAAATATATGGAAATTAAGTAACCTGCTCCTCAATGACCAATGCATCTATGATGAAATTAAGAAGAAAATTTAAAAATTCCTTAAAACAATGAAGATAGATACACAGCATACCAAATATGTACGGGATACAGAAAAAGCAATACTAAGAGGGAAGTTTATAGCAATAAATGCCTACATCAAAAATGGAGAAAGGTTTCAAATAAACAACCTAGCAATTCACCTTAAGGAACTAGAAAAACAAGAACAAACGAAACCCCAAATTAGTAGAAGGAAAGAAATAATTAAGATCAGAATAGGCTGGGCATGGTGGCTCACGCCTATAATCCAAGCACTTTGGGAGGCCAAGGTGGGTGGATCACCTGAAGGTGAGGAGTTCAAGACCAGCCTAGGCAACATAGAAAAACCCTGTCTCTACTAAAAATACAAAAATTAGCTGGGCATGGTGGTGGATGCCTGTACTCCCAGCTACGTGGGAGACTGAGGCGGAGGTTGCAGTGAGCTGAGATAGTGCCATTGCACTCCAGCCTGGGCAACAGAGTGAGACTCTGTTTCCAAAAAAAAGATCAGAATAGAACTAAACAAAATAGAGACAAAAATACAAAATATCAATGAAATGAAAAGTTGGTTTTTTGAAAAGATAAACAAAATTGACAAGCTATTAGCTAGACAAACTAAGAAAAAAGAGAAGACAAACAAAATCAGAAACAAAAAAGGAGATATTACAACTGATATTACAGAAATGCTAAGAATTATTAGAGACTATTATGAATAACTATATGCCAACAAATGGGAAAACCTAAAGGAAAGAGATAAACTCCTGGACACATACAACCTACCAAGATTGAACCAGGAAGCAACAGAAAGCCTGAACAGATAAATAATGAGTATCATGATTGAATCAGTATTGAAAAGCCTCCCAATGACGACAACAACAAAAAGCCCGGGACTGGGTGGCTTCGCTGCTGAATTCTACCAATTTTTTTTTTTTTTTTTTTTTTCTGGGAGACAGGGACTCTCTCTGTTATCCAGGCTGGAGGGCAATGGAATGATCATAGCTCACTGAAGCCTCAAACCCCTGGGTCCAAGCATTCCTCCCACCTTAGCTTCCCAAGTAGCTGGAACTACAGGAGTGCACCACCACATCCAGCTAATTTTTTTAAATTATTTTTTTGTAGCCAGGCATGGTGGCTCACGCCTGTAATCCCAGTACTTTGGGAGGCTGAGACGGGTGGATCACCTGAGGTCAGGAGTTTGAGACCAGCCTGACCAACATGGAGAAACCCCATCTCTACTAAAAATACAAAATTAGCCAGGTATGGTGGCGGGCGCCTGTAATCCCAGCTACTCAGGAGGCTGAGGCAGGAGAATCACTTGAACTTGGGAGACAGAGGTTGCAGTAAGCAGAGATCGCGCCATTGCACTCCAGCCTGGGCAACAAGAGCAAAACTCCATCTCAAAAAAAAAAAAAATGATTTTTTTGTACAGACAGGGCCTCCCTGTGTTTCCCAGGTTGGTCTTGAACTCCTGACCTTAAGCAATCCTCTCATTTCGGCCTCCCAAACTGTTGGGATTACAGGCATGAGCCATCACACCAGCCTATCAAACTTTTCTGGAAGAACTAACACCAATTTCTCAAACTACTCCAAAAAATTGAAGAGGAGGAAATTATTCCTGACTACCTCTATGAAGCTAGCATTATCCTGATACCAAAACCACACAAGGACACACCCTCAGAAAAGAAAACTATGGGCCAATATCCCTGACAAACATAGGTACAAAAATTTTCAACAAAATACTAGCAAACCAAACACAAAGATTATATTACGATTGAGTGGAACTTAACCCAGGAATGAAAGGATGGTTTGCCTCATCAACAAATGTGATACATCATGTTAACTGAATGAAGGACAAAAACCAAATGATTCTCTCAATAGACACAGAAAAAGCATTTGATAAAATTCAATGTCCTTTCATGATAAAAACTCAACAAAGTAGGCATAAAAGTATCTCAACACAATAAAGGCCATAAATAACAAAACCCACAACTAACATCATACTGAACAGGGAAAAACTGAAATCTTTCTATCTATGAACTGAAACAAGACAAGGATGTCTGCTTTTACCACTTTCATGCAACATTGTACTGGAAATACTAGCTAGAGCAATTAGGCAAGAGAAAGAAATAAAACACATCTAAATTGGAAAAGAGGAAGTCAAATTGTCCCTTTTTGCAGATGACATGATCTTATATACAGAAAATCCTAAAGACTCCACTAATAAACTCTTAGAACTGATCAATGAATTCTGTAAAGTTGTAGGTTACAAAATCAACATACAAAATCAGTAGTGTTTCTGTACACCAACGATGAACTAGCTGAAAAGAAATCAAGAAAGCAATCCCATTTATAATAGCTACAAAAACAAAAAACCTAGAAATAAATTTAACCGAGGAGGAGAAAGATCTCTACAATAAAAACTACAAAACATTGATGAAAAAAATTGAAGAAGATACAAAAAAGAGAAAGACCTTCCATGTTTACAGATTGAAAGAATTAATATTGTTAAAATGACTTTACTACCCAAAGCAATCTTCTGATTCAATGCAATCCCCATGAAAATATCAATGACATTCTTCACAGAAACAGAAAAAAACAGGAGCAATAGGTTAATGGATATAAAATTATAGCTAGATAGGCATTGTAAGTTAGTGCTCTATAGCACTGTGAAGTGACGATAGTTAACAGTAACTTATTGTGTGTTTTCAAATAGTTAAAAGAGATGATTTTGAATGCTCCTGATGCAAAGAAATGATAAATATTTGAGGTGATGGATATGCTAATTACTGTGATTTTATTATTATACATTGTATACATATTTTGATATATGTATCAAATATACATATATTGTATATTGGCTTGTGAGCCAAGCTGGCTCACACCTGTAATCCCAGCACTTTGGGGGGCCAAGGCGGGTGGATCACTTGAGGCCAGTAGTTAGAGGCTAGTCTTGCCAACATGGCGAAACCCTGTCTCTACTAAAAATACAAAAATTAGCTGGGTGTGGTGGTACATATCTGTAATCCCAGCTACTCGGGAGGCTGAGGCATGAGAACCTCTTGAACCCGGGAGGCGGAGGTTGCAATGAGCCGAGATCGCACCACTGCACTCCAGCCTGGGTGACAGAGCAAGATTCTGTCTCAAAAAACAACAACAACAACAACAAAAACCAAAGCCAAAAACAAAAAACAGTCTGTACTCCATACATTAATTGACATGTACAATTATTACATATCAATTAAAACATTTTTAAATATTCTTCTTTAAGCTATACTACTGAGTATCATCAGTGCTGAATCCGACTTCCCAAGACCCAGTTCTACACTTGTTACCCCTGTTCAGAAACACACAGCATCTTATCATTAAGGAAGTAGCATTCTTAGTCTAACTTTAAACCTACCTCAATCCCATTCAAACTCGCCTTTCGCCACAGCTTCTCACAGAAACACTGCAGAACTCTTGATGACTTCGACACATCTTGCAGAATCCCACATGCCTTAGAACTCTTACCTACAAGTACTGGAAACCAGTTGAAGCCAGCTTCTTATTTAAGCAAGGTAGTAGAGTGTCAGTTTTGCAAGATGATGAGCGTTCTGTGCGTGCACAGTAGCGGTCGTGGCGCAGCAATATGAATGTACCCAACGCCTCCAAACTGGACACTTACAAATCATTCAGATGGTAAATATTACGTTATGCATACTTTACCACAATTTGGGTGGGGTGTAGAGAAAAAGTGGGGTAGAATGTAGTACCATGACAATAAGGTGATAGTGTTGTTTGAGTGAACCAAGGAGAGAGACAGAGAGCCATCTGGGTGGGATGAAACCAGGGAGTGGGAACACCCGCTCTTCATAGACCCTGTTTCTGTTCTGCCTCTGGGTCAGCTTCACTCTCTTCTCTCTGCAAACAAGCTTTTCCTGCCCCTCAGGTTGAGTAACACAGCATGGCTGTCCACAGTGCCCAAGTTAGTCGAGGCTCACAGGCTCAACCCCGTGAGGAGGCTGGGTCTCAAACTCAAGCTCCCAGAGCAGAGAGTGCCACTTCGCCCAGGCTGGGTCAGGGTCCATCCGTCCCTCGTCAGACGTGACAGACAGACATGGCTCCTGGGGTCTTTCCCTGTAATTCTGTTTTTAGAGAGCTGGAAGTTCTCAGTGAAGGGAAATTATCATAAAACGGGAAGTCACCCCTAAAGGGGCTTATAACTCATCTGAGTTTCAGCTCAGGGAAGGCTTCCTGGAGGAAGCAGAATTTAACCTAAGATCTTAAAAACGAAGATGCATTATTTGAGCAGAAAGATGGAAGACAGATGTATTAGTCAATTTTCATGCTGCTGATAAAGACATACCTGAGACTGGGAAGAAAAAGAGGTTTAATTGGACTTACAGTTCCACGTGGCTGGGGAGGCCTCAGAATCATGGTGAGAGGCAAAAGACACTTCTTACATGGCAGTAGCAAGAGAAAATGAGAGGAAGCAAAAGTGGAAACCCCTGATAAACCCATCAGATCTTGTGAGACTTATTCACTATCATGAGAATAGCATGGGAAAGACTGGCCTCCATGGTTCAGTTACCTCCTTCTGGGTCCCTCCTACAACACGTGGGAATTCTGGGAGATACAATTCAACTTGAAATTTGGGTGGGGACACAGCCAAACCATATCAAGAGAGGAGGTCCGGGCTGAGGTTGGTATGTTTAGAAGCCTGAGATGGTGTGTAAGTGAAGAATGGAATTGACTGAGGATGGAAAATCCAGAATAATAGTGGCTCCTACCTCTTCTATTCAAGAGGATACTTGAGCTCCAGCCATCGCCTACCTTCCAGGAAGGGGAAAGAGGCAAAGGACATGATCCTTCCCGTGAAGTGTCCATTCCAGAGACTGCAGATAGCCCTCCTTACAAACCCATGTAGATCCCAGAGAGACTGGAAAAGGTCACCTTTATTCTGGGTGGGTAAATATCTAGCTAAGAATCAGAGATTCTTTTTTTTTCTTTTATACTTTAAGTTTTAGGGTACATGTGCACAATGTGCAGGTTAGTTACATATGTATACATGTGCCATGCTGGTGTGCTGCACCCATTAACTCGTCATTTAGCATTAGGTATATCTTCTAATGCTATCCCTCCCCCCTCCCCCCACCCCACAACAGTCCCCAGAGTGTGATGTTCCCCTTCCTGTGTCCATGTGTTCTCATTGTTCAATTCCCACCTATGAGTGAGAACATGCGGTGTTTGGTTTTTTGTCCTTGTGATAGTTTACTGAGAATGATGATTTCCAATTTCATCCATGTCCCTACAAAGGACATGAACTCATCATTTTTTATGGCTGCATAGTATTCCAGGGTGTATATGTGCCACATTTTCTTAATCCAGTCTATCATTGTTGGAAGAATCAGAGATTCTATCACTAAAGATGAAAAAGAAAACAGATGCTGGAGGAGACGTAGCCATCACTGACTCAGAGGGACAAGGCATTGCTTTTCCCAGGAAACTGAAGAGTATACGGTGAGGAGCATAAAGGTTGACAGAAGAGATTTTGATTGTACAGGGAGGTTTGTCCACATGTTTCTTTAAAGTTACTATTTATTTATCATTGTCCATAAGCCAAGCCTATTTCTTAATTAACTTTTGCTTTTTGTTTTTAGAGATGGGGTCTCACTATGGTGTCCAGGCAGGTCTCAAACTCCTGGCCGCAAGTGATCGCTCACCTCAGCTTCCCAAAGTGCTGGGATTACGGGTGTGAGCCACCACACTTGGCCATAACTTTTACTTTTGTAATAATTACAGATTCACAAGAAGTTGTGAAGAAATGTATAGAAAGTTTCCACCTACTCTCCACTCAGCCTCCCCCAGTGTTGAATTTTTACCCAATTATACGATAATATCAAAACCAGGAAACTGGTACAATCCACGGATCTTTTTCAGATTTCATCAGTAGACATGCACTCGTGTGTGCATGCGCGTGTGT
Organism: Pan paniscus; assembly: GCF_029289425.2. Lineage (NCBI taxonomy): Eukaryota > Metazoa > Chordata > Mammalia > Primates > Hominidae > Pan > Pan paniscus. The sequence continues at coordinate 193,507,313 of NC_073255.2, read as the reverse complement.
AGCTCTAAGACATTACCACACACGTAACTTCATGGAACCACCACAATCAGGCATTCAACTAGACTAGCACCACGGACTCCCCTGGACTCCCCAGACACCCACCCTCTCTGCCCCATCCCTAACTCCTGGCAACTACCAATCTGATAATTACATTAACACTGAATGCAGTCTGTGTCCCTTTGAGATGTGCTTCCCATGCAACCCGATTTCTTTGAGGGTCATCCAAGTTGTTGTACATATCAATAGCTCATTACCTTTTGTTGCTAAATGCCATTGCCTTGTATGGATGACCCACCATTTATTTAACCATTCATTCATTGAAGGACATGTGGGTAGTTTCCAATTTGGGGCTATTACAAATATCGCTGGTATGAACATTCATTCACAAGTTTCTATCAGTTTTCATTTCTCAGGAATATATGCCCAGGAGTGCAACAGCTGGGTCACATAGTAAGTCCATTCCCAGTTTTAAAAGGAACTGCCAAACTATAGTCCACAGCAGCTGTCCCTACCAGTGTGTATTCTCATCAGCAATGTATAAGTGGTCCTGTTTCTCAGTATCCTTGCCAGCATTTGTGTTATTGGTTTTTGATTTTGGCCTTTCTGATAGATGTGCAGTGATGTCTTGTGGTGGTTTTCACCTGCATGTCTCTGATGGAGGACAATGTTGAACAACTCTTCCTGTGTTTATTTGCCACGTGTACCTCAAACACAGGATGGTTTGGAAATGTGGATGCACTGATGTGAGACCTGCCTGTCCCCTCCCCCACGTGCAATGCCCTCTTCAGGAGACTGGAGATCTCTAGAGAAATTGAACTAAAGGGACTTCTTACATGAGGACACCGAGTGTGGAAGGAGGTGGGAAGAGCAGATGAGTCTCAGACCGGGGTGGCAACATGCTTTGCCGCCTTCCACTTGGCACCCAGGCAGGAGGTGAATGGTTGTCTATTGCTGTGTAACAAGCCACCCCAAAATGTAGTGGTTTAAAACAACAACAATCACTTACATTCCATACAAATCGGGAATTTGGGCAGGTCTCAGTGAGGACAGCTCATTTTTCCTTCACATGATGTCATCTGGAGTGGTTCGGCTGGGGCCAGAGGATCTGCCTCCAAAATGCTCCTTCATGTGGCTGCAGGCTGGCAGAACAATCCAGGAAGTTGGCCAGTGGCCTTGGTGCCTCTCTACATGGGCCCCCCAGGGCGCTGCTTGGGCTTCCTCACAGCATGGTGGCTGAACTCCATTAGCAAGAATGCCAAGAAGCCTGGGTAGAAGTCACAGGACTTTCTATGATCTTGGAAGCCTTGGAAGTCACTTCTACTATATTCCATTGGTCAAGGAAGTCATTAAGGATCTAAGTTCAAGGGAAGGGAGATTAGGTCCACCTCTCAATAAGAGAAATAGAAATAATTTGTGGCAGGTCAGGCATAGTGGCTCGTGCCTGTAATCCCAGCACTTTGGGAGGCCGAGGTGGGCAGATCACTTGAGGCCAGGAGTTTGAGAAATAATTTGTGGCTATCTTAATCTACCACACACATGGAGCTTTCAATAGTTTTTTAGTATCTCATTCTCAAATGTGAGCTGATAGCCAAAGATCACAAGACATTTGAGGAAAGCCTCTAATATGAAGATAGAGATAAAAAGAAAGGATAAAGAGGCAAAAATAATAAAGGAAACTGTAAAAAAAAAAGTTATTATAGGGGGTAGGGCCAGGTGTGGTGTCTCAGGCCTGTAATCCCAGCAGTTTGGGAGGCCAAGGTGGGTGGATCACTTGAGGTCAGGAGTTCGAGACCAGCCTGGCCAACATGGTGAAACCCTGTCTCTACTAAAAATACAAAAATTAGCTGGGCATGGTGGCGGGCGCCTGTAATCCCAGCTACTTGGGAGGCTGAGGCAGCAGAATCTCCTGAACCCGGGAGGTGGAGGTTGCAGTGAGCTGAGATCGTACCACTGCACTCCAGCAGTTAGAAAATAGGTTCAAAGCAAAATGGAGGAGAAGGTAGAGAGATTTCTTACAAAACCCCATTCCCACATATGCACGGTCTCTTCCACTATCAAACACGATTTTTTTTTTGCAAGGGGTGAGACAGGGTCTTGCTATGTCACCCAGGCTGGAGTTCAGTGGCATGATCTTGGCTCACTGCAGCCTCAACCTCTTGAGCTCCAGAGATCCTCTCACCTCAGCCTACTGAGTAGCTAGGACTACAGGTGCACACCACCATGTCTGGCTAATTAAATTTTTTTTTTTTTTGTAGAGATGGAGTCTCACTATATTGCCCAGACTACAATCCATTTTTTTCTTTTTCTTTTTTTCATATTTTCTTTTTTCCTACTTTTTTCTTCTTCCTTTGTGGTTTTCATTTATTTTTGTTATATTTATTATTTGCTAAGCTTCAGTAGACACAATCTATCTTTTTTTTTTTTAAGACAGAGTCTTGCTCTTGTCACCCAGGCTGGAGTGCAGTGGCACGATCTCAGCTAACTGCAACCTCCGCCTCCCAGATTCAAGCGATTCTCCTGCCTCAGCCTCCTGAGTAGCTGGGACTACAGGCGCCCGCCACCACACCTGGCTAATTTTTGTAGAGATGGGGTTTTGCCATGTTGGCCAGGCTGGTCTGGAACTCCTGACTTCAGGTGATGCTCCCGCCTTGGCCTCCCAAAGTGCTGGGATTACAGGCATGAGCCACCGTGCCTAGCCGACACAATCCACTTTTAAAGAAAACATTTTGAAGTATTTTGAGATCTTCGTCCGCATTGTTGTGTGTAGCCGTGGTTGGTTTGTTCTCTTCGCTGTATGGCGTTTCACTGAATTACTACATCGTGATTTATTTGTCCATTCTGTTGTTGCCAAGTCACTCAGAACTTTGTCTACCACATTATAAGCTTTGGATTTGACTCTATGTACACAGGAAACCATCAGAAGACTTCGTTGTTGTTGAAAAGTTTGGGAAATGGATTTGAGAAAGCCAAAATCAATACAGGGACACGAGCAAGCCATTGCCAAAGCTTAGGAAGTTATTGAGGAAGGCAGAGACCATGGTGGGGTGAAGAGCAACAGATTCAGGAGCCGTTGGGATGGAGGACTCCATGCATCTCGGTGGTGGGTTGGTGAGAAGGTGGAGCATGAGGGAAAACACCAGCATGTCTCCTGGGTGTCTGGCTTCTTAGCTGACTGGAGGATGGTGCCTCCCCGGACACCACACCAGAAGAGGAACAGGTTTGGGAGTAAGGAGGAGTCCAGTTTGGGACAGGTTGAATTTGAGTGGCCTGTGAGACATCCAAGCGGAGACATCAGATAAGTAGTTGAACATTTCCATCTAGAGTTCTAAAAAGAAGTTTTGGGTAAAGATATAGATTTGGGAGTTAGAACCATGAAACTAGATTAGTTGCACAGGAAGATAGCTTAGAATGAGAAGAGAGCAAGGCCTGAACCTTGAGGAAAACCCACGTTTCATAAGTGCAGGGAGACCCACAGGCTATTATAAAAGCTCAGGCAGGTGCTGATGAGGGCTGAGACTAGGGAGGTGAGGACGAAGAGCAACAGGTTCAGGAACTATTCTGGGGGAAGGTTCTGTGCAGGTCGGTGATGGGTGGGGCGTGCAGATTGTGGGAGGGCCCTGCTGGGCAGGATGGAGAGGGAGCAGGAGCCACCAGAGAGAAAGGGGGAAAACCAGGAGGGACTCAGGAATAAAACTGCCCTCTTTTGTAAAATTTCTAGATCTTAGAATTCCCACTGTAATTCTGATTCTTAGAATTGCCAAATGACTTCCTGTATTAGTCCATTTTCATACTGCTATGAAGAAATACCCGAGACTGGGTAATTTGTAATGAAAAAGAGATTTAATAGACTCACAGTTACACGTGGCTGGGGAGGCCTCACAATTATGGCAGAAAGTGAAGGAGGAACGAAGGCATGTCTTAACATGGCGGCAGGAAAGACAGCATCCTTTATAAAACCAGCAGATCTCATGAGACTTGTTCACTATCTCAAGAACAGCATGGGAAAAACCTGCCCCCATGACTCAGTTACCTCCCACTGGGTCCCTCCCATGACACGAGGGGATTATGGGAGCTACAATTCAGATGAGATTTGGGTGGGGACACATATCCTTTCCTTTCTTCTAACCATCTCCCATCCATCACATTTCTGTCCTAAGTTGTCTCCTTTCCCCCTTGGGGGACCCAGGCGATGATGAAACACTTGTTCCAGCCTGAATACCGTAAATAGACTTTCTGTGGTCACATTTGTTTAGTAAGAGTAACGTGTGGACCCGGAAGTTTTCTCTTGCAGATGTGGATTTTCATTCCTCCTTCACGGACACGGGTCCTTTAGTGTCTCAGTGGCTGCCTCCCTCGCTGTGACCCAGTGCGGGCCTGGGATGCTCCCTGTGCTGAGGAAGCTCACGGGGAGTGTCGAGAAGCAGCTCCACATCTGCCCCACGCCTTCCCCATGGGCACCTCAAGGAGAAGGTGTCCACCCAGGGACCACTGTGGGGACACTGCTCTGAAAACTTCCAGGGTTAGTGGGGAACCAGAATTCCCTAATAGCCAAAGTGAGTTGATCCTCCGGAACAATCCTGGAGGTGTCCTGACCCTGGAATGAACACCGCCGATTAGACCTGCCATTTCTTACATCACAGTGCCCAGGTGACTGTCCATGGTGACCTCCCACTCAAAAGAACCCAAAGCAGGACTAAAAACGGAAAAGAAGAGACTCAAGATGAGAACCCGCCAGACCCAAACTCAAGGTTAAGGACTTGTAGACTTACCCTGGGCTTGTTCACACTTGACCCAGAAACCTGAGATGTGGCATTTCTGAAGTGTCCAATTTATGAAGTTGAAAACTGGGGCAAGCTCATTTGTTTGTGCAATGTTGATTGCCAACGGTTAATCACCAAGGGTAAGTGGAAGAAATCATTCCTGTTCATTTGCAAATGGAAATCAAATGAGGACTGTGCCGAAATGCATCAGCATTTTCACTTCCAACTGCAAGGATTTCAGAAGACAGCTGACCTTGGGCTGCCTGGCAGGCACGGGCCTGGCGCCGATACTTCTGCTCAGAGTGCCTGTGCTTTTTGGTAAGGCTCAGGACGTTCCCTGCCATTCCTGCCCGTTTCAAAGGCAGACCCAGTTAGTTTGGAAAGTAGGAAGCATTTTCAGATGCTGTGAATTCATGTGCACACACCACTGCCACTTCTTGCTTTTTTATGGCTCCGCAGAGACTTGGGATGCACTTCACCTTGCTGAAGGGGCTCAGCTAATTATGCTGAACTCCTTCCAAGAGGCGAAGTGATGTGTTTATACATCCTCCTTGCTGAACTGTTGGCCTCAAGAAATTTTATAATAATAAAGCATTTCCATGTTGGGTGGGTTCTCTCCCCTCCACCCCCGGAAAGTGCAATGTTTTCTGTTCATGGGCAGTTTGTTAATACTGCATTTTATGCCCTCATAGGTGCATGCATCAAGTCCTGAAGTAATAGCCCCACGTATCAGATGTGTAATGGATTTCTCTCCACGCTGCGGGATTCATTACCATGATTTATGGCTGTTTTAATGTACACAGCCTTCTTAAACAACTTAGAGTTGATTGTTCTGGAACTAGACTTGGGTCCGAGATAACTCTGGAGGGTTGCCATTGTTCAGGAAAGCTATCGGTGTCCCTGAGGAGGTAAACAACTTTGGATCAAAGGCTTGAGTTACCCCATGATCACTCTAGCGACTGAAGTGGAAGTGCCTTACCACGGGGAGGGGACCGCAAGAGTGCTCCCTCATGGGAAGTGAGTCCCTGCTGTGGCTTCGGTAGAGTGGCTCTTCCCCTGTAAGCCTAGCAGAGATGAACGGGACTGCAGGGAGGGACAGGTACCCCAGCAGAGATGAGCAGGACCACAGGGAGGGACAGGACTGGGACCACAGGGAGGGACAGGCACCCCAGCAGAGATGAGCGGGACCACAGGGAGGGACAGGAACCCCAGCAGAGATGAGTGGGACCACAGGGAGGGACAGGTACCCCAGCAGAGATGAGCAGGACCACAGGGAGGGACAGGACTGGGACCGCAGGGAGGGACAGGCACCCCAGCAGAGATGAGCGGGACAACAGGGAAGGACAGGTACCCCAGCAGAGATGAGCAGGACCACAGGGAGGGACAGGCACTCCAGCAGGGATGAGCGTGACCTCAGGGAGGGACAGGCACCCCAGCAGAGATGAGCAGGACCACAGGGAGGGACATGACTGGGACCGCAGGGAGGGACAGGCACCCCAGCAGAGATGAGCGGGACAACAGGGAAGGACAGGCACCCCAGCAGAGATAAGCAGGACCACAGGGAGGGACAGGCACTCCAGCAGGGATGAGTGTGACCGCAGGGAGGGACAGGCACCCCAGCAGGGATGAGCGTGACTGCAGGGAGGGACAGGCATCCCAGCAGGGATGAGCAGGACCACAGGGAGGGACAGGCACCCCAGCAGGGATGAGCGTGACCACAGGGAGGGACAGGCATCCCAGCAGGGATGAGCAGGACCACAGGGAGGGACAGGCACCCCAGCAGAGATGAGCGGGACAACAGGGAAGGACAGGCACCCCAGCAGAGATGAGCAGGACCACAGGGAGGGACAGGCACTCCAGCAGGGATGAGCGTGACCGCAGGGAGGGACAGGCACTCCAGCAGGGATGAGCGTGACCGCAGGGAGGGACAGGTACCCCAGCAGAGATGAGCAGGACCACAGGGAGGGACATGACTGGGACCGCAGGGAGGGACAGGCACCCCAGCTGGCCTTCTTGAGTCTAGTCAAGGCACAGTCATGGCATTTCCCATAAGAGGCCTTCGGAGACTGAGGGACAAGAGAGCTGGGCCTGAACCCTGCCCAAGGCCATCGTTGGACAGAACCAATCTGGGTTATTCGGTGCACAAAAATCCTCCCTTTTATTCAGAAACACTTGTGGTATTGTTTTTAGTATGTTAAGAATGGCTTTGATGCCTTGTCCAAGTATCAGGCCATGATTTCAACCTAAACCAAGTACCCACTTACAACTTGGACATTAGGATGGGTTCTTCCCAGAAGGGCAGGAGGCATGAATGGGGGATGACAGATACACTCTGCAGAGCTGGGGGAGGCGCTGGCACTCGGTTCTTTATAGACTCCTTTGTTCTATGTAAAACCACAGAGGGTGTCTACTGGAGGCCCAGCTAGCTAGGCCAGGGCTCCAACAAAGAAAAAAGTCTCCAGAAAGGAGTGGGAGGGGCACTGGGTGCTGAATAGAGGGAGGGTAACTTTCGGAAAGTCACTTTGGAGGAGGCAGAGGAGGAGTTCCTAGCGGCCAGTGTGAGACTGCACCCCCCTCCCCAAGAGGCCCCTACATTCCCGCAGAGGCAGGGATGGTGGCGGTGTCCCCTGGGAGGGCAGATGGCCCACCTGTGCCCAGGTGTGAGCTGTCATGGGAAGTAAATGGCCCCCGGATTGCCGAGGGCTCTCCGTCCACCCACTGGTGGATCTCTTGGTCTCTTGGTCAGCTGCCCTTTTTTTTTTTTTTTTTTTTTTTTTTTTAAGACGGAGTCTCACTCTGTCGCCCAGGCTGGAATGCAATGGTGCAATCTCGGCTCACTGCAACCTCCGCCTCCCGGGTTCAAGCCATTCTCTTGCCTCAGCCTCCTGAGCAGCTGGGACTACAGGCACATGATACCACGCCCGGCTAATTTTTGTATTTTTAGTAGAAACGGGGTTTTGCCATGTTGGCTAGGCTGGTCTTGAACTGCTGACCTCATGTGATCTGCCCACCTTGGCCTCCCAAAGTGCTGGGAGTACAGGCATGAACCACTGTGCCTGGCCAGTCACCTGCCCTTTAATGTGCCAGCCGCCTTGTTGTCCTGAGAGCCTATGGGATGGGATCCGAGTTCATTTAACCAAGAGGTGTTTAATTTTCATTTTTATTTATTTATTTATTTATTTTTGAGACGGAGTCTCGCTCTTGTCACCCAGGCTGGAGTGCAATGGCACGATCTAGGCTCACCGCAACCTCTGCCTCCAGGGTTCAAGCGATTCTCCTGCCTCAGCCTCATGAGTAGCTGGGATTACAATGCGCCATCATGCTCGGCTAATTTTGTATTTTTAGTAGAGACGGGGTTTCTCCATGTTGGTCAGGCTGGTCTCGAACTCCTGACCTCAGGTGATCTGCCTGCCTCAACCTCCCAAAGTGCTGGGATTACAGGTGTGAGCCACCACGCCCGGCTGAGGTGTTTAATTTTTAATATAGCATGGGACATAGTATGTTTAGCAAAATGTGATATTTTCTTGCTTTTTTTCTGTGATTGTTTCACGGGCCCCTTGTCTTATGCCCCCAGTGAGACCATCAGGTAACAAACATGTATTTGGCAGCTGCTGTATACGCTACCCCTGGCTGAATTCTCACAACAACCCAGGAGCTGCTTGGTATTCTTGTCGCCATTTTAGTGCTGAAAAAGCGGGCTGAAAAGTTGAGAGGTTCTGTCACTTGTCTGTGGCCACATGGCTGGTAAGAGACAGCCCAGAGTTTCCATTTCCGTCTGTGTGCCCCTTTAGGACAGGCATGGGATCTCTCCCTGCAGGTGGGGCTGTGGGAGGGAAGCGGCCTCGCAGCCATCCACTGACAGTGGCTGGAGCTCAGGCCCTGGGTCCACATCCTGCCTGGGCCATACGCTGCTCTGCAGCCTCAGATCACCTGATCTCTCCATGCAGTAATTTCCCACTGTCTATGTTGGGAATGATGACAGTACCTATTTCCCACCTACACAACAGGGACGGTAACTGTGGCGTCTGCACCCTGCACTGAGTGATGCACGTGGAGACCCAGCACAGAGCCGGGCCTGGCGAGCCTGGATTCCTTGGGATTTCATGACAGTAGCTCTTTTATTTGGAAGTAAAGTGAAATCCCTGGAGGGGCAGCTCCTCTGAACTGGAGTTTAGACCCATAAAACACCCAGTGGTATTTTATGTAAATATATTTACATCACAACCTACCCACTCCTAGAAACCTTTGCATCCTCTGTTGGCAGGGTCTGGGGGAGGGAAGTTCTGTGCAAACGTGCAGAGCTGAGGCTGAGGCTGTCTGTCCATGAAGCTGAGGAAACAAACCTGAGAGGGAAGACGTCGAAGGACCTCTGAAGAGAGAGAAGGCCAGGCTTTTCTAGAACTAAGTCCTTTTCTTGAACTAAACCCTAGAACTAAACTAAATTGACTCCAGAGACCTACACGGCCCCTGTCTCATAAACACATGGAACACACAACCCACCAGCCATTTCCAAAAACCCAACATGTGAAAGAAGACCCAAGAGAAACAACAGAGCAGCTGATAACCAGGAGGACAGAACAAAACTTTTGAAAAATTCTCAGTATCCTCAGAGACGCTCAACAGAGTGGGTGGCTTCATTAAAGAAGGGTGAGTTCCTCAGAAAAGAAGAAATCAAAATTATCTTTAGAAATAAGTATATAATTGCTGAAATAAAAAACTCAATTGATACACTGAAGATTAAGTTGATACACTGGAAGATAAATGGGAAGGAATCTTCCCTCCAAATAGAGCAAAACAACGAAGAGATGGACATTATCAGAGAAACATTAAGAAACCATAGAGGGCTGGCGCGGTGGCTCACACCTGTAATCCCAGCACTTTGGGAGGCCAAGGCAGGCAAATCACCTGAGGTCAGGAGTTCAAGAGTAGCCTATCAACATGGTGAAACCCCATCTCTACTATTTTTGTCATGTCTGACAAAAATTAGTCAGACATGGTGGCACACACGTGTAATCCCAGCTACTTTACTCAGGAGGCTGAGGCAGGAGAACTGCTTGAACCCGGGAGGTAGAGGTTGCTGTAAGCCAAGATCACGCCACTGCACTCCAGCCCGGGTGACAGAGCAAGACTCCATCTCAAACAAACAAACAAACAAAAACCCCACAGGGATTTGATATCTATGTAATAGGAGTTACAGAAAAGAGACTACAGAAGGAAAGAAAATATCAAAGAAATAAAAGAAAACATGAAAGAAATAATAGAAGACAATTTCTCCGAGCAGAAGAAAGTCATATTATTGGATGACAAAGACCTAGAGAATACCAGCAGAATTAATTTTAAAAATGCTCTCAAACCTAGACACACTCTGATGAAATTTCAGAATTCCAAAAATTAAAAAACAAAAAATCCTAAGAGCTTCTGGGAGGAGAGGAGAAGGTACGTATAAAGTGACAAGACTCCTCAGATTGCTTCTTGGTGATAATATATAATAATACAATGAAACAAAGTGTCCAAAACTTAGAGGGAAAAGTTGCTGAACCTAGAATTCTATAGCACATGAACAATTGGCCACCTGTGAGGTCAAAAAAAGGATATCAACACGCCACACGAGACTTGAAAAAATTACTCAAGGTGGTGCTCCAGCAAAATGAAAAAGGAATTCACAAAAAGAAAAGCATGAAATACAGGATTCTGGGGCACCTAAATATCTGCCATAGTGGAATGATTGGAGGAACTATGGCCTTGATAAATCACGGAAAACTAAGCAGCAGCTGAGAAGAATGGGACCAACAAGGAGAGACCAACACGGACATCGCTGAGTGCACAGGACAAGTTGCAGCATGACAGGGAATACTGTTTATGCTAAACACACACATACACAGATGCAAAATCTTATATACTATTATAGATACGTGAAGATTTAGGAAAATTCAAATGTAAAGGTCTGTGAGTATACACAGGCATGGTAGGAGGAAGTTGGGGGTATTGGGAGCAGAGGGAATGATCAAAGTGACTTCAGACCTTTCAACAATATTTTAAATTTTACAAGGAGAATGTACAAGCACACACATTATTATAAAACTTGAAAAACAAAAATATAAACAAAGCAAAGCACACGTCTATTAGACAAAAAGTGCAAAGCTAGAAAAAATTAATTAAAAGAGAGTCACCTAGACCTTGGTGTTTGGAAGAGTCTACTTTTGAGCAGCAAAGCTTTGGAAGCCAAGGATCACATTTCCTTTTTATAGGTCCAATCATACTGTCTGGCTCCAAAGGAAATCACGTAATCATAAAATCATAAGTGTATTTTTAAGCTATTTTACTGAGATGTAATTCATATACCATCCATTTAAACTGTACAATTCAGTGGTTTTTAGTATAGTCAGAGTTGGCCAACCATCACCACAACCAATTTTAGAACTTTTTTATCACACCAAAAAGCAGCCCTTTGCCCATGGCACTCATTCTCCATTTCTCCCTAATACATCATCACCCTCCCGTCCTAGACAACCACGAATCTATTTATTGTCTCTGTAGATTTGCCTATTAGGAACATTTCATATAAATGGCATCATGTAATAGGTGGTCTTTAGTGACAGGTGTCTTTTGCTTGGCAGGATGTTTTCAAGGTTTATCCGTGTTGTAGCATGTATCAATCCTTCGTTCCTTTTCATTGCTGAATAGTCTTCCACTGCATGGATAGTCCACATTTTGTTTATCCATTCATCAGTTGCTGGATATTTGGGTTGTCTCCAGTTTTTGGTTATTCTATAAATAATGCTACTGTGAACATTTATGAACAAGCTTTTGGGTGAACATATGTGTTCATTCTTCCTGGGTATATACCTAGGAGTGGCCATATGGCAACTTTATGTTTAACTTTTTTTTGAAACAGTCTTGCTCCGTCACCCAGGCTGGAGTGCAGTGGCGCAATCTCAGCTCACTACAACCTCCACCTCCCAGGTTCAAGCAGTTCTCCTGACTCAGCCTCATGAGTAGCTGGGATTACAGGTGTGCACCACCACGCACGGCTAATTTTTATATTTGTAGTAGAGATGGGGTTTTGCCATGGTGGCCAGGCTGGTCTCGAACTCCTGACCTCAAGTGATCCGCCCACCTTGGCTTCACAAAGTGCTGGGATTACAGGCGTGAGCCACTGCACCCAGCCCTGTTTAACCTTTTTTTTTTTTTTTGAGACGGAGTCTCGCTCTGTCGCCCAGGCTGGAATGTAGCGGCGCAATCTCGGTTCACTGCAAGCTCCTCCTCCCAGGTTCACGCCATTCTCCTGCCTCAGCCTCCCAAGTAGCTGGGACTACAGCCGCCTGCCACCACGCCCGGCTAATTTTGTTTTTGTATTTTTAGTAGAGATGGGGTTTCACTGTGTTTGCCAGGATGGTCTCGATCTCCTGACCTCGTGATCCGCCTGCCTCAGCCTCCCAAAGTGCTGGGATTACAGGCATGAGCCACCACACCCAGCCAACCTTTTTTTTTTTTTTTAAATTAAAAAAACCTTTTTTTAAGGCAGGGTCTCAGTCTGTTACCCAGGCTGGAGTGCAGCAGCACGATAATGGCTCATTGCAACCTCAACTCCCTAGACTCAAGAGATCCTCCCACCTCAGCCTCTCGATTAGCTAGGACTACAGGTATGCACCACCACATCTGGCTAATTTTTAATTTTTTTTGTAGAGTCAGGATCTCTCTATGTTGCCCAGGCTGGTCTTGAACTCCTGGGCTCAAGTGATTCTTCCACCTTGGCCTCCCAAAGTGCTAGGATTATAGGCACGAGCCACCACGCCCGGCCTATGTTTAAGTTTTTGAGAAACTGCCAAACTGCTTCCAAAGTGGCTGCACCATTTTATGTTCCCGCCAGCAGTGTACGAGGGTCCAGTTTTTCCACATCTTGCCAACACTTGTTATTACCCATGATTTTGATAATAGCCATCCTCGTGGGTGTGAAGTGGTGTCTCACTGTGGTTTTGAGTTGTATTTCCCTAATAACGCAAATGTCTTTTACTGCATTTTCCAGTTATACTGCCACCCTGTAGACAAAGTGTAGAAGAGTTGATTATAATTACAAAACGAAATGTAAGCATACAACTTGGGAGTGTAAAAATGACAACTAACGAAGACTGGAGGCTGGGCGCCATGACTCACACCTGTAATCCCAGCATTTTGGGAGGCCGAGGCGGGTGGATCACGAGGTCAGGAGTTTGAGACCAGCCTGGCCAACTTAGTGAAACCCCATCTTTACTAAAAATACAAACAATTTGCTGGGTGTGGTGCCAGGCGCCTGTAATCCCAGCTACTCGGAAGGTTGAGGCAGGAGAATCACTTGAACCCGGGAGGTGGAGATTGCAGTGACCCGAGATTGTGCCATTGCAACTCCAACCTGGGCAACAGAGTGAGGCTTTGTCTAAAAAAAAAAAAAATGCTGGAGGAGACAAGTGAAGAAACGCAGAAGGAAGTTTAGTGTGCTAATATCCTCCTCTTTCATCAAGGAGAGGCAAGAACTAGAATTAAATATGTTGACATAAGTAACAGCAGGAAATGAAGAGAAAAGGTGGGACAAGGCGCCTTGCCTTCCTAAGACACCTTCCACGTCTTGCATAGTGAGGCACATTTGTTAGCTTATATTACTTATATAAACTTACTATTTATGTTATGTCACAAATTGTATATTAACTTACATTACTTACAATCACTGGAAGAACTAAAATCATCAACTGTTAACGGTGAAGGAGTGGGTTTGAAGGGGGAAATGAGGGAGATAGACATTCGATTTTTATTGCAATTAAAATGTACTCGTGGCCGGGCGCGGTGGCTCAAGCCTGTAATCCCAGCACTTTGGGAGTCTGAGGCGGGCAGATCACGAGGTCAGGAGTTTGAGACCAGCCTGGCCAACATGGTGAAACCTGTCTCTACTGAAAATACAAAAATTAGCCAGGCATGCTCACACGCACCTGTAATCCCATCTACTCGGGAGGCTGAGGCAGGAGAATCGCTTGAACCTGGGGGATGCATGTTGCAGTGAGACAAGATTGCACCACTGCACTCCAGCCTGGGCGACAGAGCGAGACTCTGTCTCAAAAAGAAATTTATTAACATATACTCGATAACTGCATACACGTGGTAACCTGTGAATGCACAGATGCAGGATTGTTTATGTGCAAACCGTACACGTGGTAACCTGTGCATGTACAGATGCAGGATTGTTTATGTGCACGCTGTGAAGGAACCCCGGGGGAGTACGTAGCACATTCTTAGCAATGTGGTGTGAACTGGGGGCCTGATGGGTGTACAGAAGATCTCCACCGAACAGTAGATAGCCACAATACTTACATATTTTGTTTACTTTTCTGTCAGAAAATAAGTTCTACATCCTTAAAAATACCTCTCCCAGAAAAAAGAGAAAAATCCTCCTGGTCCCATTTGCTGCTACTGCTCCCCTTTTCGACCACCATCTCTGGAACCTTATGGCCAAATTGCCGCGGCGGTGTCTTCCAGAATCATCTCCCGGCTTTTGTTAGATGTGAATCTGACCATGTCCATTCCCCACTGTAAAATCTTCAGTATCTTTAAAGAAAACACAAGGAAACACAGAACCAATCAAACAGGTGCAGTGTTCAGAATGTTCCACAACTGGCATGGCCTTGGTGAGGGATGTGGGGAGAGCCACACGGAGCACAGGGAGTGGCCACGGGTCACGAAAGCGGCAGGCTGTTCCTGCGTGTGGGGCTCCGCACTCATGCACGGAGTACAAAGAAAGAAGGGTCCGTGTGCTTTTAATAACCTCAGAGTGGGAACGGCGTGGCTAAGACATCGTAAAACCCAGAAGCCATAAAGGAAAATATTGATAAATTTGACTGATAAAAATGTAACAGTTTTTTTTACAAGAAAAATGCATAAATCAAACCATTATAGAGACAAACTGAGAATAAACATTTACAACACATACAGTACACTGACAGCTCATTTCCTCGATTTGCAAAGAGCTCCTACAGATCTGGAAGAAAAAGACCAAGAATCCAAGAGGAAAACATGGGCAAAGGACATAAACTGAGACATGATTCTTAGGAAAAGAAACACAGATGGTTTTATGCCTGTGAAAACATCCCCATCATCACTCATAAGGAAAGATAAGTGCAAGTTAAGACTAAATTGAGGCCAGGCATGTTGGCTCACACCTATAACCCCAACACTTTGGGAGGCCAAGGTAGACAGATCACTTGAGGTCAGGAGTTCGAGAACAGCCTGGCCAACATGGTGAAACCCCGTCTCTACTAAAAATACAAAAATTAGCTGGGCGTGGTGGTGGGTGCCTGTAATCCCAGCTACTTAGGAGGCTGAGGGATGACAATGGCTTTAGCTGGGGAGGTGGAGGTTGCAGTGAGCTGAGATCGCACCACTGCACTCCAACCTGAGCAACAGAGTGAGACTCTGTCTCAAAAACAACAACAACAACAACAAGAACAACAAAAATTAACCACATGTGGTGTTTCACACTTGTAATCCCCGCTATTTGGGAGGCTGAGACGGGAGGATCACTTGAACCCGAGAGGCAGAGGTTGCAGTGAGCCAAGATCGTGCCACTGCACTCCAGTCTGAGCAACAGAGCAATACTCTGTCAAAAAAGAAAAAAAAAAGAAAGTAAAGAAAGAAAGCAAGGAAGGAAGGGGAAAGAAAGAAAAAGAAAGAAAGAAAGAAAGAAAGAAAGAAAGAAAGAAAGAAAGAAAGAAAGAAAGGCAGGAAGAGACTAAATTGAAATACTGTTTCTCACCCACCAGACTGGCAAAGATGATAAAGTTTGGAGTAAGGAGGTAGAGAAACAATCTTTTCACACATTGCTCAATCTCTTTGGTGGACAATTTGGTATTATCTATAAAAATTTTAAATGAATATACCCTCTGCCCCAAGAATTCCTCTGTAAATGTCCTTGTAAATATATCTTTATATATATTATATACATAATATATAAATGTATTATATATATATATATATATATATATATAGAGAGAGAGAGAGAGAGAGAGAGAGAGAGAGAGAGAGAGACGGAGTCTCATTCTGTCACCCAGACTGGAGTGCAGTGGTGTGATTATAGCTCACTGGGCTCAAACTCCCAGGCTCAGACAATTCTCCCACCCACCTCAGCCTTCCAAGTAGCTGGGATCACAAGTGCACACCAGCACGTCTGGCCATTTTATTTTATTTTGTTTTATTTTTCTGTAGAGACAGGGTCTCACCATGTGGCCCACGCTGGTCTGTAACTCCTGGCCTCAAGCAATCCTCCCGCCTCGGCCTCCCAAAGTGCTGGAATTGCAGGCATGAGCCACTGCACCTGGCCAAAAATATCTTTATAAGGACTTTCATCATAGTAGTTTTTAGTAGCACCTTGGGCCAAGGGCTCCTCATCTTGGCTTAGAGTAAGGCATGCACTCAATAAATATTTAAGTTATGCAGCTTAATCATTGACTGTATCAGACAGGCCGCAGAAAGGTAATAACAGAGAGTGTGCAGGGCACTGAAGACGGCATCCACCTCCTTCCCAAGGCCAGCCATGGCAAGCCCCGCCTCATCTAACAGAAAGGCAGCAGGGCCTCGGGGTTCCCCGCACCCTGCACTGGCCTGTGACAGGTGCCCCACAGGAGAGACCACCGAGGGTCATCTGTGCTTCTTCTGCCATCCATGGCCAGCATTCCTGCAGTGATTTACTTAAAAATCTTCTACTAAATCCAATTTGTTGAGGTTCTTGGCTACAAAAACAGGAACTGATTAATTTAAGCAAAAAAAAAAAAGGAATTTATTGGAAATACATCAGAGAGATCATGGAATGAATGGGAAGACTTGAGATCAGGCTCAGAGAGCAGCATTGCTGATGGTAGACTCCCAGCCAAGCTCCCCTCAGGCACTCACAGCCCCAGCTGCCTGTGGTTCTGTGACGAATCCTGAGTGGTCCCTTCATCATGTGTCACTGCCTCCAGGCCCAGCATGGGAAAGTCCAGCTGGACAAGCTGGGGCACAGGAGCTGGGAGGAGGGTGGATGGGTCCCTTTGGCTTTCATGGGGGCTGGACAGAGGTCCTTCTTACATAGACTCAGCACAGGGGTTCCCTGCCTGGAGTTTGGGGATCTGGATGCTGGGCAGGCCCTTCCTGTTTTTTTTTTTTTTTTTGAAATGGAGTCTTGCTCTGTCACCAGGCTGGAGTGCAGTGGCCCGATCTCGGCTTACTGCAACCTCCGCCTCCTGGGTTCAAGTGATTCTCCTGCCTCAGCCTCCAGAGTAGCTGGGACTACAGGCGCGCGCCACCACACCCAGCTAATTTTTGTATTTTTAGTAGAGACAGGGTTTCACTATGTTGGCCAGGATGGTCTCAATCTCTTGACCTCATAATCCGCCAGCCTCGGCCTCCCAAAGTGCTGGGATTACAGGCGAGCCACTGCACCTGGCCCGTTTCTCTTACAAAGATTCAGCACGGGGGTTCCTCACCCAGAGCATGAGCTTTGGATGCTGGGCAGCTGTCTACTGCAGTGACCCAAGCTTCCCCTTTGGAGACTCATTCATCAATCAATCAATCAATCAATCAATAAACATTCATTGAGCATCGGAACTGAAATACCATTGGTTGCTTTGGCTTCCCGCCACACCCTTCCCCGGCCCCAGCCCCTGCCTTTCTCCTTGCCATTTTTTCTATTCTAAATTCCTTCCACAGCTGATCACACCAAGGATGAAAGCATAACCCACGGAGCATCAGCCCAAGTTACTCCTTCTCTGTCTTGGTACCTTGAACTAAGAGCTCAGGAGTCAACAGCTGACGGTTCGTGCTGGAATGAAAGGCCAAGCAGAGCCGAACCAGAGTCTGTGCTGAGGCAAGCTGAAGGCCTGTGTGCGTGTGTGCACATGTGTGTGCACGCGTGGGGCATGGGCATGCACAGGTGTATGTGCACAGACCATGTGCCCCCATGAAACAGGGAGAAGCCGTGTCTTTGACAGCCCAAGGTGTCTAAGACACATGTGGCCTGGTTTGGCTTCTGCCTTGAGTGTCTGTGGGGTGAACTGGGTATCCTCCAGCATGCCCCACGCCACCCAGGCCAGGCCGAGTGGGTTTCTATTCCTTGTAACCACACAACCCCTGGTGAAGACAGATGCCAACCCTGTGCCGGGCACAGCAGCAGCACTAGGCACTGGAGTCATGGGCGGGGCTGACACCCAGAAGGTGGGTCCCGTAGCCCCTCCATGAGTGAGAGGCAGTTGTGCTCCCTGACAGGCTGCCGGATCACAGAACAGATACAAGGAGTGGAAGGGCCAGAGAGTTCCTCCGGCTCAGGCCCTTCGTGAACAGATGGGGACACGGGGAGCCACGGCGGTGAATGACAGGCCTGGAGTCACGCTGCGGTCGTGCCTGCGGAAAGCTGAGCCTGGAGGCAGTTCTCCAGTTCCTCGGGTCCTTTCTGCCTTGCCAGGCTTCTGCCAGGGTGGGAGTCTGCCCCTAGCCTGCTGGTGAGGGGCAGACACCGTGGCATAGAGGCTGTGACCCCTGCTTGACGTGCCTCCGCCCTCCACCCAAGGGCCACCTCAAGGTCTGCCCAGCAGATAGGGAGACTTGGATCCTTCGTTGCCACTTCCCGTGTGCACAGACACCTCTGGGACTCCAGGGCAGCATTGCCGCGTGTCTGAACACCCGCCGACAGGTATTAATCAACTGAGTGTGGTGATAAACTGCTCCGTCTGACAGGCATCGGCTCCAACACCGCTGGTTTACAGCTCACCGCCAAGGCCACGGTTGAAGGGGGTTTCTAAGACCAGGAGAAAAGCAGTGGGGTGTGAGCACGTCACAGAGAAAGCATGGATTTCCATCGGCATCAGCCGTTCCAGTCCTTGGCCAACTCACCTGAGCATGGGGTGTCAGGCAGGAAATGGGGCTGGGGGAATTTGGCTCAGCTCGTACTTCTGAATTCGACCCTGTGTCTGAGAGGCAAGAAGGCCTTGGAGACGCTGCTTCTGCATTGAGAAGCTTCCACTTTCCAAAGAGATCATGTGTGTTATGGGTGGGATTATGTCCCCTAAAACTCACACATCAGAGCCTAAGCCCCAGTACCCGTAAGGGTAGCCTCATGTGGATATACGGTGTTTGCAGATGTAATCAAGTTAGTATGAGGTCTCTAGGATGGGCCCTAATCCCGAGTGCCTGTGTCCTTATGAAAGGGGGAGATTAGACAGAGACAGACCGCACGCGGGGAGAGGCCAGGTGAGCACGCAGGAAGAGGTGGGGTGATGCTTCCAGAAGCCAGGGCCACCAGAGACTGCCAGCAACCTCCAGAAGCTGGAGGGCAGCCTGGGACAGACTCCCCCTCAGCCTCAGAAAGAACCAGCCCTGCTGGCGCCTCGGCCTTGGTCTCCCAGTCTCTGAGCTGGGAGCTGACACATTTGACACATTTCCGTTGTTCAAGCCCCGGGATTGTGCTACTTTGTTACGGTGGTCCTGGGAAAGTAATAATACACCGTGTGCAGCCAGTCACTACGCAGCAGGGCTCCAGGACCCCATGAGTCATACTGTCAACGCAGGGTCCATAAATAGAAGTCACGTGGAGAATTTTCATCTGAACCACTCATTTAATTAAAAGGAAAAAAAGACAAGTTCGTCGGACAACTGGTTTAGCGGATCTTCTTCCCCTCTTCCATCAGCAGTTTGCCTCCCTTTTCTTTCGCTTCCGTGGTTCTGGTGACCGAGGGAGGCTGTGGGTGGAGGCCTGCCACCATCTCGCCGGGTCTGAGCTCGGCAGCCACTTCGAGCAAACGTCTGCGTCTGTGACCTAATTCAGAACCCCAGTGGGGCCAGAGATGCGTGCACAGGGCTCCATTAGGAAAGAAAGCTGCTTGCGCCACAGCTGACTAATGCTTCTTTTGGGGCCAGGAAACTGTCTCCAGCGAGGAAATATATTATTCTATAATTTCCCTAAAATATTAAAAGTGGAGTTCTGCTTGGGGAGGACCAGCTCGCACTGATTCACACCAACCTGGGGACGACAAGCCTGGAGGGCTTTGGAAGTTACACCAAGCCTTTCACATCCAAAGTGCTGTTTTGGGAAAATGTGGACTTCTGTTGAGCCCAGACAGAGGTGCCTGCTGAAAATATTCAGCCTCAAAGAGCAACGACTTTAACTCTGCAAGGAGTCAGACACCGTGGGGAAGGCAGCTGTGCAGTTGGGAGAGAGAACGATGGTCACTTCAAACCCAGCTGATTGGGAGGCTGAGGCAGGTGGATCACAAGGTCAGAAGTTCAAGACCAGCCTGGCCAACATAGGGAAACCCCGTCTGTACTAAAAATACAAAAAATTAGCCAGGCATGGTGGCAGGTGCCTGTAATCCCAGCTACTCGGGAGGCTGAGGCAGGAGAATCGCCTGAACCCAGGAGGCGGAGGTTGCAGTGAGCCGAGATCACACCACTGCACTTCAGCCTGGGTGACAGAGTGAGATTCCATCTCAAAAACCAACCACCAGCTGAAATGGGAAGAACAGTGTGGGTCTCAGCCTGAGAATTCAAGGGAACGTTTAATTTATCTCCAGCAAGGTTGTTAATCTGGATTTTAGAGACCCTCCAAGAGGTCAGTGGATAAAATTTAGAAGTCCGTGAACCTGAGTGAGAAATAATTATATCTTTATTTTCACTAATTTCCAACTAAAATCTCACATGCCCTTCAATAATGAACGTGAACTACAAAGCACAGTCGTATTACTTCATCCTGTGGCTCTGTCACCAGCAGAAAGCACAGATATTTTTACTATCACACTAGTGCAGACATCGCCATATGCCTCACATTTTCACAGAGATCTTAGATTGTTTACACACATCATTCCTTCAAAATAGCCAGGGTTAGACCCTCCGAGAGATCTGGTCATTTCGTGCATTAACCGAGAGGTGTACACGGTGCTCTTTCACACATTTGTTTAAATGTTTTGATAAGTATATTCCAGTATAGTGTTCTCCTTCTTAAGCCTACGTATTTTGCATTATTCACTGAAACACTTTCTTCTGAGAAGCTACCCCTGGGTTCCACCAAATAGCTCAGCAATGGAAGGCACCTTGGGAGCCCCTGACCTAGGGCTGGGACTGGAGTCAGATTCCAACAAGGAGAGTAGAAGGCACTGTGAGTGCAGTCATACACCATGTAACTGCGGTCACCTGGAGACCACATAGACAACAGCGGTCCTGTAAGAATCTTTTTTTTTTTTTTTTTGAGATGGAGGCTCACTCTGTGGCCCAGGTTGGAGTGCAGTGGCACAATCTCGGCTCACTGCAACCTCCAACTCCCAGGCTCAAGCGATTCTCCCGCCTCAGCCTCCCGAGTAGCTGGGATTACAGGCACCCGCCACCACGCCCAGCTATTTTTGTATTTTTAGTAGAGACAGGGTTTTACCACGTTGGTCAGGCTGATCTTGAACTCCTGACCTCAAGTGATCCATCTGTCTCAGCCTCCCAAAGTGCTGGGATTACAGGCATGAGCCACCGCGCCTGGCCATCATCCCGTAAGATTCTAATGCCATATTTTCACTGTGCCTTTTCTATGCTCAATGTGTTTGGATATGCAAATCCTTACCATTGTGTGACAACTGCCTACATTACTCAGTCTCAGACTCTAGAACAGCTGGAGCCACAGGGGGTGCACCACCCAGCAGCCAGGGACGCCCACTGAGTCACCAAGACTCAAAACGCCTGGTGTCACCCTTCTTTCTGTTTCCCATCTTTCACCTGTACGTTATCAGGATCCAGCCAGAAGCCAGCGGCCTGCGGAGCTGCAGGGTCAGCCAGCTGGGGCCCCAGCAGAGCAGGGGAAAGCGAGGCCAGGGCCCCAGGCAATGGCTAGGGTGTGGGATCCTGCAGTGCTCGCCTGCCCAAGCACAGCCATTGGTGTCCTGGGTATCTCCGAAGTCCAAACACGTGCCCCCAGCTCAAGCAACACAAAGATTTTGAGAGAAAATTTAGATGTTAGACCACAGTCTCAACATCATGGCCCACAATGTCCATCCACCGACAACTCTGGCCACCTGGGCTTGGCTGGGCCACAGAAAGCATCGCATCTCTGCGTGTTATTTATGCATCCGGAATGCCCACTCCTGGGCTCCTGCAGTCACCTCCCTCCGCTTATCTCATCGATAACAGCGGGCATGCTTGTGCCACAGACACTGCTGAGGGAGAAGAAATAAAGTAATGAGATGCTCTTGTTGATTTATTCATCCTCAGGCAAACTTGATCTGGAGCATACAGTAAATATTGTGATACCTATGTGAATTAAAACAATCACTTACTTATTAGCGCTTGGCACCAGAAATACAGTCAGGATTAATGTCTTGGGATTCCTGCCGCTCCTTCTAATCTTATCTATTTTACAAGTAAGCTCTTTGCCTTCTGAGTTCATTGTAGGAATTGCAGTTTTACATCAATTACATTTCCATTAGCATTGTAGATATCCCTTTTCATATAACATTATCAGGCTGCAGATACACAAAATGTCAATATTTTCCCTCACTTCATTATGCTAATCACACTCTGAGCTCCAGTGCCGGGTCCGTCCAGGAGTCAGATGTTTGCGCTGATGCAACATTTACAAGCAGCTGATCTTCCCAGGCAGCCGCCTCCCTCATTTGCAGACGCAGACGAGGGCTAATGGGCCAGAGTAAAGCATGTGTCTGCTGTGGTGACCTTCTAACCATGCCGGCACCCCGAGATCTGTCACGCAGCTGCAGGGGCCACGCCGCTCCCCGCAGTCTCCTTCACCGGCTCCTTCTCCACACTGCAGTCAGAGCTGCTTACATCAATGACCGAAGCAGAAAGAATGACAATGTGAACTCACACCTAGGAATGTGTTTCTGGCTGGTGTTCAGTCTCGATCTGCTCACCTTAGAGCTCCATGTCCTGTGGCGCCCATCAATCCTGTCCATGGAATTTGTTTGTTTATTTATTTATTTACTTTGAGATGGAGTCTCGCTCTGTCACCCACCCAGGCTGGAGCGCAATGGCGTGATCTCGGCTCACCCTGACCTCCGCTTCTTGGGTTCAAGCGATTCTCCTGCCTCAGCCTCCTGACCACGCCCATCTCATTTTTGTATTTTATTAGAGACATGGTTTCACCATGTTGTCCAGGCTGGTCTCGAACTCATGACCTCAGGTGATCCACCCACCTCAGCCTCCCAAAATGCTGGGATTACAGGCGTGAGCCACTGTACCCCGCCACGTCCATGGAATTTAAAGGTGGAAGAAGAACTGGAGGCTCGGGTCAGTCACTGAACTGGCCGTTCCTCGACAGTCTAAACAGCACATGCTCCAGGTGGATCAGCCCGCCCTGTCGAAGGGCAGCTTCCCTAGCAGCAACCCTTGTGCTGGGGGCGATGCCTGCAAGTTTTCACGGTGTGCTGTTGAAGAAGCCTTGCAGGAGAAGGCATGGAACAGGCAGGGCCAGGGCTTGGGTAAGGCAGCCTTGGCTGGACAGGGGGAAGCTGTGCCCTGAGGCTAGGGGGTGGGCCTCGGGCCCCTGCTGTGGGCTTCTAGCAGCCAGCACCCAACAGTGTGGGCTCCCGGACCGGCCCAGCAGCGCGCATTGCAGCCCAGTGCACACCGGCTCACATCCACTTCCACGCCTCCCTCACGGGCTTCCTCCCGGGAAGGAGTTCCCGTCTCCCAGATGCCCAAACCCCGTCCCTCCCAAGTCCGCTTGTCCTTGTCCCCAGCCAGCGCACTCGGAGCTCCCATCGCGGAGGCTGTGCCGGGTCTGAGCCGCACAGCCTGACGTTTGCCGGGGGCTGCCTCAGACGGTTCCTGCCTCCTGCGTGTTAGGTTTGCGTCTTCAGCACACTTGCGTTTCCTCAGCGGTGGTGCTGCGGGTTGAATTGCGTCCGAGAGACAGGTGGAAGTCCTAGCCCCAGTGTCTCGGAATGGGACTTCACTGCGGAACAAGATGTGGTTAGTGATCAGGCTGTGCAGGAGTAGGATGGGCCCCCAATTCGATGTGACTGTGTCCTTATAAGATGGTCCCGCGGACACAGAGACATGGTGGGTAGAATGCCTGTGACACCAAAGGAAGAAATTGGAGCCAGGCAGCTGCAACCAAGAAACACCAGGAATTCCGAGCCCCTGGGAGCTGGGAGAGGCGGCGGCACCATCCCCAAGAACGTCTGGAGGGAGCAGGCCCTACCCACACCTGGATCTCCAACTTGCAGCCCCAGAACTGTGAGAACAGATTTCTGTCGTTTCAAGGATCTGTCTTGGTACTCGGTCGGGGCCATCTGAGCAGACTCGCCGTGGGGAACGTGACCTGGTTTAGCTGACATTCTGTTTTGGTTTCATTTTCATTTGAGACGGAGTCTTGCTGTGTCGCCCAGGCTGGCGTGCAGTGGCACCATCTCGGCTCACTGCAACCTCTGCCTCCCTGGTTCAAGCGATTCTCCTGCCTCAGCCTCCCAAGTAGCTGGAATTATAGGCGTGTTTTTTGCCGTCTTGCCCAAGCTGGTCTTGAACTCCTGCATTCAGGTGATCTGCCCGCCTCAGCCTCCCAAAGTGCTGGGATTACAGGTGTGAGCCACCGTGCTCGGCTTAGCTGACACTCTAAATGCAGACATCCAGTTCAGCGGAAGACCTGGTGGAGGTTGTCTCAGCAGCACTAACTCAGGGCGCTTTCCAAACCCGCTCCAGAATCACCTCCACAGTTCATGGCACCTTTAAAAAATGTTTCCTCGGCCGGGTGTGGTGGCTCACGCCTGTAATCCAAGCACTTTGGGAGGCCGAGGCAGGTGGATCACCTGAGGTCAGGAGCTCAAGACCAGCCTGACCAACATGGAGAAACCCCGTCTCTACTGAAAATACAAAATTAGCCAGGCATGGTGGCCCATGCCTGTAATCTCAGCTACACGGAAGGCTGAGGCAGGAGAATCTCTTGAACCCGGGAGGCAGAGGTTGGGATGAGCCAAGATCGAGCCATTGCACTCCATCCTGGGCAACAAGAGCTAAACTCTGTCTCCAAAAAAAAAAAAAAAGTTTCCTCAATGGTAACAAAACTTGATTCTCTGAGGGGAAAATAGATTTTTGGAAGCACCAGATATGGGCGATGAAGTTGGGTTGAGACACTGTTGGGTCAAGGGTGAACTGGGACTAGAAAGTCCCAAGATCCCATGTACTGAGGCAAGCAAGCCCAGAAGGGCCTCAGGAGACCTACACAGTGGGCTCAATATACACGCGTGTCACGGTCATGGGAAGAATGCCCTGGAGACCAACACCCAGGCAGATGTAGCTGGAGTTTGTTTTTAAGTCTTTATGGTTTTTATTTATTTATTTTTTACTTGAAACGGACTCTCACTGTCTCCCAGGCTGGAGTGCAGTGGCGCGATCTCGGCTCACTGCAACCTCCACCTCCTGAGTTCAAGCAATCCTCCTGCCTCAGCCTCCCCAGTAGCTGGGATTACAGGCACCCACCACCACACCTGGCTAATTTTTGTAGTTTTAGTAGAGACAGGGTTTCACCGTGTTGGCCAGGCTGGTCTCGAACTCATGACTTCAGGTGATCCACCCACCTCGGCTTCCCAAAGTGCTGGGATTACAGGTGTGAGCCACTGTACCTGGCCACATCTTTTTATTTTATAGTCATAATTTGCATATCCTTTAAAAAATAATCCACAGACATCTGGGTGCATAGAAAGGGACCCGTTAACGTGTTCCATTGACCAGCCACACGCTTCTAGGGTGGAAGCTAGGTCTGCGGTGGAAGCTAGGTTTGCAGTGGAAGCCTGTGACACCGCACAGAAATTGCTGAATTAAGGACTCACTACTGTTGTCCCTGCATTGATGCCCCATGGCTACTGCCACAAATCGCCACAAACGCAGTGGCTTAAATATCATTAATGTCTTCTCTTCCAGCTCTGCGGGTTAGAAGCCCTGCATGGTCTCCCAGGGTTACATCAGCGCATCATGGGCTGTGGTCTTTCAGGGACTGTGGGGAGGACCCGCTTCCTGCCTTCCACAGCTTGAGAGGTGCCCACATACCGTGTCTCTCATCCTGTCCTCCACGGTCAAAGACAACCGAGCTGCCTCCCTCTGCCCTCTCCCCTCTCCCCTCCCCAGGCTCCCTCCCCTTTCTCCTGCCTCCCTCTTCCCCTGTCTGGACCCTGTAATTTTACTGGGCCCACCTTGATAATGCAGGACACCCTCCCTCCCTATTTGAAGGTGAACCAAGCAGCACTTTCAATTCCATCCTAAATACCCTTTGCCATGTAACCTAACATATTTGTGGGTCCCGGGGATTTGGATGTGGATACCTTGGGATGGGGGAAAGAGGGTCATTATTCTGCTAACACATTCATTTATGCAAATGAAAACATTTATGCATTTATTTAACTTTTTCTTTTTAGCCTTTACCATGCCCCAGACACTCTTCCAGATGCCGAGGACAACAGCAGAGAACAACACAGATCTGATTCTTGGTCTCATGGAGCACACACTGTAAGGAGTGGACAAGAAATAAGACAAAGAAGACTGGGTGTGGTGGCTCATGCCTGTAATCCCAGCGCTTTGAGAGAGTCGCTTAAGGCCAGGAGTTCAAGACCAGCTGGGCAGCATAGCAAGACCCCAAGAGTGTCCTCTGTGGGGCTCTGGCTTCTGCCCCCTGGACTGCTTTGAGCAGGAAGGTCTGTGACTGCCTCTCCATGTCCTGGATCAGAGGCTGCATGGGGATGAGGAGGGCAGGAGGGCTTGGCAGGAGGCTTTGCTCTACTCCAGTAAGGAAGGAGGGGATTGGACCAGGGAGATGAGTGCTGTTGCTGCTGTATTGCTGGATTCCAGATCTAGTGGGAAGACAGAGCTGAGATAATCCTCAGACAGGTTGGGTAAGAGCAGGCGAGAAGGGGAGGTGTGAAGAGTAACCCCAAGGTTTGAGCCTGAGTGATGGGAAGGATGGAGCTGCCATTTCCTGAGGAAGAGAAAAGGTGCGTCTTGATGAGAGAAGAAGCTAAAGTCTTGTTCTTGGATGTTCTGAGTTTGAAATGCCCACAGGGCACCTACCTGGAGAGGTCAGTGTCAGCTGGACACATGAGTCAGAAACCCAAAGGAGAAATCCAGGGTGGAGATATAAAGTTGGGAGTTATCACTAAGTAGAAGACATCCGAAGCCATGAGACTCGGTGAAGGCCCCCAGGAGAGACTTGACACAAGGAAGCAAAGAGGTTCAAGGATGGAGACCGGGCACATTCCAAAGCTCAAAGCTTGGGAAAATGGGGAGGAGCCAGAAAAGAGGACTGCAAAGGAGCAGTGAGTGAAAAATAGAAAAAGCCTGAAAAGGGGATACCCCGGATCCCAAATAAAGAGAGCACCTCCAGAAAGAAGAAGTCATCCACTATGTCAACTGCTGCAAAGAGCTTTGGTAACATTGACACTGAGAACTGGCCACTGGATTTAGCAAAACAGCGGTCTCTAAGATCATAATGAGAGGAATTTCAGGGAAGGGGTGGGGTAGACTGTATGGAGTGGATCCAAAAGAGTATGGAAGATTACCAGTGGCCACATAATCTTAGAAAAGAAGGACAAAATGGGAGGACTTACACTTCCTAATTTTAAAACATATTACAAAGCTACAGTGATCAAGACAGTGTGGTACTGGCCAAAGGATGGCTATATGGATCAATGGGATAGAATTGAGAGTCTAGAAACAAGCCCTCACACGTATGGTCAATTGATTTTCAATGAGGATATCAAGACAATTCAACAAATTCAACAAATAGGTAAAGCCTTCTTAGATATGACAATAAAAGCATAAGTGACAGAAGAAAAATAAACGAAAGAAAGTAAAAAGACAACTCTTCCAGTGGGAGAAAATATTTTCAAATAATATATCTGACAAGGGACTCGTATCCAGAATATCTGGAGAACTCTTATAATAATTTTAAAACCCATTAAAAATGGGCCAAGGAGGGCCAGGCGCAGCGGCTCATGCCTGTAATCCCAGGACTTTGGGAGGCCGAGGCAGGCCGATCACCAGGACCAGCCTGACCAACAGAGAAACTCCATCTCTACTAAAAATACAAAATTAGCCAAGCATGGTGGTGCATGCCTGTAATCCCAGCTACTCGGGAGGCTGAGTCAGAAGAATCACTTGAACCAGGGAGGCAGAAGTTGCAGTAAGCCGAGATCGTGCCATTGCACTCCAGCCTGGGCAACAAGAGCGAAACTCCGTCTCAAAAAAATAAAAAAATAAAAAAGGCCAAGGATCTCAGTAGATATTTCTCCAAAGAAGACCCACAAATAGCCAATAAGCACGCAGAATGTTCAACATCATCAGCCACTAGGAAAATGAAATTGAAACCAAAGCGAGAACCAAGTCATGCTTGCTAGGATGGCTACAGTGAAACACAGATCGCAAGGGTATTGTGAGGATCTGGAGAACCCTCATTGCCAGTGACAACACAAAATGGTGACAATATTTTGCACTTCATCGAAATGTGACACATAGAATTACCATATGACCCTGAGAGAAATGAAAATGTATGTCCACCCAAAAGTCACACGTGAATGTTGTTAGCAATGTTTTTCATTGTAACCCAAAGATGGAAGCAATACAACTGTCCACCAACTGAAGAATGAAGAAATAAAATGGTTATATAAGGCCCGGGTGCGGTGGCTCACACCTGTAATCCCAGCATTTTGGGAGGCCGAGGCAGGCAGATTACTTGAGGTCAGGAGTTCGAAACCAGCCTGGTCAACATGGTGAAACCCCGTCTCTACTAAAAATAAAAAACTTAGCTGGGTGTGGTGGTGCACACCTGTAATCTCAGCTACTCAGAAGGCTGAGGTGGGAGAATTGCTTAAGTTCAAGAGGTCAAGGCTGCAGTGAGCCATAATCACATCACTACACTCCAGCCTGGGCAACAGAGCAAGACCCTGTTTCAAAATTAAAAAATATTTAAAAATCAGAATTCTGTACAGAAATATACTGTACATGGCTCACATGCCCCAGATTGATCTGCCGAGAGTACACTGTAGACAGGACAGATTTACCTCGCTATCAGAACCAAGGCAATCGATTAGATATATAGCTTCAGGAAAGCTCAGTATTAAACTGTCATTTTGTCAATAAAACGTTATTTCATCAATATAATGTCTGTGTGCCTGAATGTTTCTGCATAATTAATTCTGCAGATGCATTAAGGAATGTTATACACAATATTAATCAAAAAGTAGTGTCAATAGGAGGGTACTATATAACCCAGATGTAAAGATTACAAACCTTCCTGAAAGCTGTATTCCCACTGAGACCCTTCTCATTTAGAAATATTTGTGGGGTTTTTTTTGTTTTTGTTTTTTTTTGTAAAATTGCAATTTACAAAATTAGTCAAGGAGAAAACAATTAGAGTAATACAGAGAAACCTCTTGGGAAATTAATGTTCTTTACGAAACATTGTCTAGTAGTTGGAAAGACGGAGATGGCAGTGTCACCTACACCTGTGAGGTCCTAGCGCTGTCCCCTCGCCT
Organism: Pan paniscus; assembly: GCF_029289425.2. Lineage (NCBI taxonomy): Eukaryota > Metazoa > Chordata > Mammalia > Primates > Hominidae > Pan > Pan paniscus. Next base: position 193,478,053 of record NC_073255.2, on the reverse strand, counting down.
GGCCACACCAGCACTACCCCATGCTGTCCTCCAGCTGTCGCAGAGCAGACACAGCCCCGCCATTCTTAGAGGGACCCACAGGTGCCCCTATTGCACAGGCTGAGGCCGAGTCAGCCCAAAGCCCTGAGTGTCTGTCCAGCACCCTGGAAATGTTCCAATTTGCTCCACAGTTGTTTCAGAGCCTAGCACCGCCTGACTATTGTAGATGGGCAGGGATTTGGGAGTGGTAGGGGAAAAGTAATCCGGCCCCCAACACAACTGGCCCCAGCTCCTGCCCCCCTTGACAGTGCTCCCCAAGTCCTAGTTCCTCTTCTGATTTCTCCTCCGCCCTGGGGCTCTCAGCATCCCTGCTTTTCTCCTGATCTCCACAGCCAGCTCACTCCTGCCTCCCACCCCACGTCCTGGGCCCGGGTCCCACCGAGGGATCTCTATCGCCATGGCCCTGCAAGCCCAGGCTCTGCTCTTTCAGGCCCTCAGCGCGATGGCCGTGGCTTTCCACAGGGAAAGCTGCTGTCCTCATCTAGAATCCACAAGGACGGAGGAGGGGGTGAGAATTCCCGTGCAGATGGACAGAAAGGGGCTTTGGGATGTACCCAGGGCCTCCTTAATGAGGTCCTAGTGTTTGGTTAATCCATGGGGAGGGTGTTAGGCTGAAGGCTCAGCCCTGGCCAGGCCTGAGCACAGCAAGGTGTGACTGAGAGGCCACAGGAAGCCCCGCCCTGGACAGTGGGGCCTGGCACAGGTCCTGCGGCCCCAGTCAGCACCCCCGGACACCTGTGGGCGCTGAGCACTGAGGCCTTGCCTGCCACCCACATTGTCATTTCTCAGCCTGTGACGGAGCTGCCGCCTGGCTGGGGTCACACTCCAGACACCCGGCAGAGCGAGGTCCCTGACTCCCAGGCTCTGAGCCTGGGCTTTGCCACCCACACACTCTGCTGCCCTGGGCAAGTTCCTCTTCTCAGTTTGTGCATCTGAGAAGCAGGGGTGATGATAATAATGCCGACTGTGCAGCCGACGAGACAAGACACTGCCACGCGTTTCAAACAGTGTTGGGTTGCTGTAAGCTGCCAGTCGATGTTGGCCGTTGTCGTTGGGCTGGGGCTGAGGCGCCCTGTTCTCTCGGGGCTGGGCCCTCCTTGTGCAGGAGACTCAGACTTGTGCTGTGGACCTTGGCTTTGCAGTCAAACACACTTGAGCCCTCATCCTGGCTCTGCTGCCCCAGCTCTGTGGCTCTGGGCGAGTCACCCCTCCAAGCGCTTCCCTCTGAGGGAATGCCAGGTCCTGCTCTGCTTCCTGTGACTTTCTGTGGTTAGTAAAAGCCTGCGTTGGAAAGGGTGAAAGCAGTGACCAGGGGCAGCGTCAGTAGATGCCTCCCTCCAGGATCTCAGCAGTCAGCAGCCCGAGATGCAGGCTCACCACAGAGACCCCCAGGGGCTGCCCAGGAGAATGAATGGGAGGGGCCGAGCCCTGGACTCCGGCAGCCAAAAGCCAAGGAACACGTGGCTAGACCTCCAGAGAGCAGAGCCCTGCAGACCGTCCCACCCAGGGCACCTGTGCCTCCCAAGCCCTGCCTGAGCCCCAGGTGATTCTCACTTCACCCTGAGCAGCCCTGAAAGAAACCAGCAAGTCAGGCGCAGACTGCGTGTGATCACTTTACCAGGCGGGTGATTTTTTAAATTAATTAATTAATGTATTTATTTATTTATTTAGAGATGGAGTCTCACTGTCACCCAGGTTGGAATGCAATGGTGCGATCTCGGCTCACTGCAACCTCTGCCTCCTGGGTTCAAGCAATTCTCCTGCCTCAGCCTCCTGAGTAGTTGGGACTACAGGCACACACCACCACGCCCTGGTAATTTTTTTGTATTTTTAGTAGAGACAGGGTTTCACCATATTGACCAGGCTGGTCTCGAACTCCTGACCTCAAGTGATCTGCCTGCCTTGGCCTCCCAGAGTGCTGGATTACAGGCATGAGCCCCCGCGTCCAGCCAGGCAGGTGATTTTAGACAGGTCATCTCATTTCTCTGAGCCTCAGTCTCTTGATCTGTAAAATGGGGCAACTATAGAATCAACTCATGGAAATATGAGGAGTAGATGAGGCAATGTGCTTTGACCAATGTGCTTTGACCACAGTCTGGCGTGGAGTTAAGAGCAATAGCTTTAGCTTCTGGTTTCCAATTTCAGTTTTTAGGCACACATACCTGTACAGATTCCCACCACCACCATCAGCTACAATAAATTCATAGAAAATAGAACATATCCTGCCAGGAGAGCGAGGTGAGCCAGCGAGTGTACATTCTCACGATGTGCTGGGTGTTCTGATGTATTTTCAATGTTCCCAGCATCCCGGTTAGGACTGACACATATCATCTCCATTTACAGATAAGATAAGGAAACTGATGCTGAGAAGGATTGGCGAGCTTGTCCGAGGTCCCATCACAACCTGCAGTGACAGCCACTGGGACCTAGACCTGCCTGGCTTCAAAGCCAGGCTCCCTCTCCCAAGCTGCACTTCTCCCCACAGCAATGACACAACGCCCAGGCTGTATAGGAAACACAGACATGCGTGTTCTCAGCTTCTTCGCACACATCACTAACTTCTAAGATCCTGTTCTGAGACTCTTTAACACAGATTTGGTCATTTATATTTCTATTTTGCAATGGAGTCCTAAAATTTTAAAAGCCACATTTTGGCCAGGCACAGTGGCTCAGGCCTGCAATCCCAGCACTTTGGGAGGTGGAGGTGGGAGAATCGCTTGAGCCCAGGAGGTCAAGACTGCAGTGAGCCGTGATCGCACCACTGCACTCCAGCCTGGGTGACAGAATGAGGCTCTGTCTCAAAAATAAATGATTTATTAATGTAATTTAATAAAAAAGAAAAAGTCATATTTTTTGGAAAATTATATATTTTTATTCACAACTATAAGATAAGGATATTGCAGCATTATTTTACATTTGTTTTTCTTTAATATTTTCAGAGACTACACTTAAATGTGTTTTAATATAAAAAACAAATTGCATTAATAAAGGGCAGATAGCACTTTTGGAGGCTGAGGTGGGTGGATCATGAGGTCAGGAGATAGAGACCATCCTGGCTAACATGGTGAAACACCGTCTCTACTAAAAATACAAAAATTAGCCAAGCATGGTGGTGTGCACCTATAGTCCCAGCTACTCAGGAGGCTGAGGCAGGGGAATCGCTTGAACCCAGGAGGCGGAGGTTGCAGTGAGCCAAGATCATGCCACTGCACTCCAACCTGGGTGACAGAGCAAGACTTTTTCTCAAAAAATAAACGGCAGATAGGTGCTCAATTGTGGATCGCTCGATGCAGTCTTTTAAAACCTCTTTAGGGCCGGGCATGGTGGCTCACGCCTGTAATCCCAGCACTTCGGGAGGCTGAGGCGGGTGGATCATGAGGTCAGGAGATTGAGACCATCCTGGCTAACACAGTGAAACCCCGTCTCTACTAAAAATACAAAAAATTAGCTGGGCACGGTGGCTGGCACCTGTAGTCCCAGCTACTCGGGAGGTTGAGGCAGGAGAATGGTGTGAACCTGGGAGGTGGAGCTTGCAGTGAGCTGAGATTGCGCCACTGCACTCCAGCCTGGGCAACAGAGCGAGACTCCATCTCAGAAAAAAAAAAAAAAACCTCTTTAGGTGGCAAGACAGATATTATTAACTCTGTGTATCATTAAAAGGCTCATGTTTGAATCAAATGGTTATTAATTTATTAAATGAAATTCGCCATCATTATGGTCCCTTTCAAAAGAATAATTGTATTATCAATATATTTCCCATCAAATATTCCCAGGAGCTTACAACTACCTATAGCTCTATATTCATGGTCTGCATGAGGTCCTATGTGTTCAACATTTTATCTTCTGCATCTGATGCCCTTTATCATCTAAAAGTGTTTTATAATAGTTTGGGGAAGGCAAACTCTCTTTTTTTTCTTTCTTTTTTTTTTTTTTGAGACAGAGTCTCACTCTGTCGCCCAGGCTGGAGTGCAGTGGCGCAATCTCGGCTTACTGCAAGCTCCGCCCCCCGGGTTCACGCCATTCTCCTGCCTCAGCCTCCCGAGTAGCTGGGACTACAGGCGCCCGCCACCACGCCCGGCTAATTTTTTGTATTTTTAGTAGAGACGGGGTTTCACCGTGTTAGCCAGGATGGTCTCGATCTCCTGACCTCGTGATCCGCCTGCCTCGGCCTCCCAAAGTGCTGGGATTACAGGTGTGAGCCACCGTGCCCAGCCAACTCTCTCTATTAAGCTATAGGCCATCAATTAAAAGGAGCGCTGTTTTGATGTATGTAAGTCGTGCCATGATTCCTCTGCATATTTTCTGTCTGTGGAGGAGCCCAGCAAGCATTTCCCCTTAGGTGATCTAAGTATGAAAGATTCACTAACAAACAATAAGTGTAGAGTGGTGATCACTCAGAATGATGGAAAGGTGACAGTGATGCTGATGACGAGAGTATGTTAATAAAAGGTTTCCTAAATTGCTCCTTAACTAAATCAATAAATCCCAACCTAGGGTGTCCAGGTCTCTAGGCACCTAGGAAGGTAGCCATGGGGAAGGGGAGGGCAGTGTCTTCCAGGTAATTCCCATATGTTATTTATAAAAGCTTAATTGAAATCCTGCGCTCTCTCTTCAAGAGGTGGCCTTAGCTAGTCTTCGGAATCTCTGGTTGGAAATGGAGTTAGCTTGCCTCAGTGCAGGATGTGTGTTCTCCCTCTCATGTGGACAAGATGCTCAATATAGATTTAATTAATTGTTTTAAAGCAATGCATTATTTTAAATACAGCTTGGTATGCAAGTATAAGGTTATTAGGGGAAAAAAAGGGGGTATTTCATGGTGCAAAGTTTAAGCAGCAACCAAATGAATTCTAGAAAGATCATATACAGACAAATTAAGAAACAATTATGGCCAGGTGTGGTGGTTCATGCCTGTAATCCCAGCACTTTAGGAGGCAGAGGCGAGAGGATCATTTGAGCTCAGGAGTTTGAGACAAGCCTGGACAACATAGCAAGATCTCATCTCTATTTAAAAAAAAACGATTTATAATGAACATCAAAACACATAGGTTACAAATTCTCATTACTAAGTATCTGGCTAAGAAACCAGAGGGGAAAAAACCCACGAATTTGAAAAGACCAAATAAAATGAACTAGTAATGAGTTAATTTTAATAGTTTATATTAAATATTAATAGCTTAGCAAATCACCACTCACCATTTAGAAAACGCTGGCCTACACCCTGTAGACTATTCTAGAACAAGAATGTTATTCTATGCTATTGAAAAAGAATAGGTCCTAGTTATTTGAGAACCAATATAATGTTCACCCCCAACCTCCAAGGACACTTCACTGTCTTTTCCCTTCCCTGTCCTCTTAAAAATAAAGGGCAGCATTGATATACTGACTTTACCTATGTACATCAAAAGCCCTGAAAACCATGCAACGTCCACAAACACATCAAAAATGAGGCGAGCATTTCTGTGATTAAGGGAGAAATGTCACTCTAGGAACGTCTTGTGCTGTTTCACCGATGAAGGGGACAGGGTCGCGGAAGGTGGGGACTCAGCCCAGGTGCAGGGGAAATCCTCCCACTGTGGCCTTCCCATAGGCTGAGCCTGCCGGCCTCTTCGGCGGCAACCAGAAGACCAGTGAGAACACGGTCCATAAAGAGCTACTGGCTTGTTCAACGACTCACGAGGTTTTTACGGAATGCTTACATTTTGAATTTTAGAAGCTAAAGACAAAAACCCAAAAAGCAGTCAGCCAGCGATTTTTGCAGGACATCTGTTTTCTTTGGCTCTTGTGAGAACACCCAACTCTAGGATTTTGAAGCTTGGTGGCTTTAGGTGAAATGCAAGGTCGTGCCAGGTTGATTTAGTGCATTATTAGCTGTTTATACAGTACTGAAGCAGCACATGACGTATGAAAAATGACTTTCCGATCTCAGGGAATAAATCAGGACTAGCAAGTGATTCCACTTAATACTTAACTTTAGCGAGTAAAATATTACACCTGTTATTATTCAGGGCAAACACAGCCCCTTCCATTTGTTTATTGAGGAAACAATTTATTTGAGGACATTTAATTGCAATAGTGAAACCTGACTTGGGGGGTTAATCCCAGTTTATCGATGCAATTAAAAGCAGTGTGTGCTGTGTCTCGTATTTATTATCGAGGGGTAGAATGTTGACACAACCCCGGTGTCGAGATGGGTGTGCTTGAGAGTATCTGCGCTGTGCGAGGTGTAAGGTGGATGTTGCGTCATGTGTACAGCAAACACAACTCTATTCGGTGTCAGCGTTTGCATAACCTAATTGGGGAAAGGCTTCTAATTTGATTTTACTTGGAGCAATATGGGTTCAAATTGTTATATAGATCCAGCATTGTTTGGTTTCTTGTCAATGATTCATGGTATTTTAATGCCCAGCAGGCAAATACTAAAGCTTCTCATCACCTATTTGGCAGTATTCCACAATTCCCTCGGCCTGAATTCCGCCCTCTTTTTTCTTTCCCCACCACTAGATCCCCATCCTCCCATATCTCAGATGTTGCTGCCTCTGGTCTAAGTCAGTTCCTGGTGTCTGCTCCCTCACAGCTTGTTGAGGCCTGTGTCCCTTGCACACACCCAGGTCAGACATTCTGACTGGGGAGTGTGAAGGCTGTGTCACTTCCCCTCTGTCCCTTCCTGGGATCCATCATGAAAGGCAGCCAGAGAAGGCAATTTCAAAGATTTTAAAAACTTCTCTATTGGCCAGGCACGGTAGCCCCGCCTGTAATCCCAGCACTTTGGGAGGCCAGATCACGAGGTCAGGAGTTCGAGACCAGCCTGGCCAACATAGTGAAAGCCTGTCTCTACCAAAAATACAAAAATTAGTCAGGTGTAGTGGCACATGCCTATAGTCCCAGCTACTTGGGAGGCTGAGGCGGGAGAATCACTTGAACCCGGGAGGCGGAGGTTGCAGTGAGCCAAGACCACGCCATTGTACTCTAGCCTGGGGGTGACAGAGTGAGACTCCATCTCAAAAAAAAAAAAAAAAAAAAAACCTCCCTTTTAGAGACCACTTCCCAACTCATTTTACAAGTCTACTATTTTGCTGACATCAAAGCCAGATAACGACACAGCCAGAAGAGAAAATGACAGACCAACATCCCTGATAAACATGGATGGAAAAATCCACAACAAAACACCAGCGAACTGAATTCAACAGCACTTTAAAAGGATCATTCCCTGTGATCAAGTGGGATTTATCTCTGGATGCAAGGATGGTTCAATATTACAAATCAATAAGTACAATATACCACATTAACAGAATGAAGGACAAAAACCATATGATCATCTCATTCGATGAATAAAAAGTGTTTAACAAAACTCAACATCCTCTCATGATAAAAAAAAAATTCAACAAATTAGGTAGAAGGTAGAAGGAACGTGCCTCAATATAGTAAAGACCATATATGACAAGCTCAATGCTAGCATCATACTCAATGGTGAAAAGCTGAAAGCTTTTCATCTAAGATCAGGAACAAGACAAGGATACCCACTGTCACTGCTTCTATTCAACATTGTCCTGGAAGTCCTAGCCTAGCCAGGGCAATTAGGCAAGAGAAAGAAATAAAGAGCATCAAATAGGAAAGGAGTCAGTAAAATTGTCTCTGTTTGCAGATGACATGATCTCATACATAGAAAACCCTGAAGACTCCACAAAAAACTGTTAGAACTGATCAACAAATTCAGTAAAGTTGACGGATACAAAATCAACAAACATAAATCAGTAGCCTTTCTATACACTACGAACTGTCTGAAAAGGAAATTAAGAAAATGATCCCATTTACAAAAGCATCAAAAAGAATAAAATACTTCCATGTAAATTTAACCAAGGAGGCGAAAGATCTGTGTAATAAAACCTATAAGACACTGAAGAAAGAAATCAAAGAAGGCTACAAATAAGTGGAAAGGCATCCCCTGTTCATGAATCAGAAGAATTAATATTGTTAAAATGTCGGTACTACCCAAAGCAATCTACAAATTCGATGCAATCCCTGTCAAAATCCCAATGACATTTTTTGTATAAGTAGAAAAAACAATCCCAAAATTCATATGGAACCACAAAAGACCCCAAATAGCCAAAACAGTCTTGAGAAAGAACAGAGCAGGAGGCATTCCATTTCCTGATTTCAAACTCCATTGTAAACCTATGTAATAAAAATGAGCATGGTTCTGGCATAAAAACAGACACATAGACCAATGGAACAAAATCTAGGGCCTAGAAGTAAACCCACACATATACGGTTAACTGATATTTTTTCTACTTTATTTCCTATAGAGATGGGGTCTCACTAAAGCACCTAGTCTGATCTTGAACCCCTAGGCTCAAGTGATCCTCCCATCTCAGTCTACCAAGTAGCTGGGATTACAGCACGTAACACCATGCCTGGCTCAGGTTAACTAATATTTGACAAGGATGCCAAGCATACACAATGGGGAAAGAATTATCTCTTCAATAAACGGTGTTGGAGAATAGATATACACAAGCATAAGAATAAACTTTGACCCTTATCTTACACCACTCACAAACATTAACTCGAAATGGATCAAAGGCTTAAATGTAAGACCTGAAATGGTAAAACTCCTAGTAGAAAACATTGGAGAAATCTCATTGATATTGATCTTGGCAATGATTTTTGGATTTGACACCAAAAGCACAGGAAACAAAAGCAAAAATGAACTAGGGCAATTTCATCACATCAGAAAGCTTTTGCACAGCAAAGAAAGCAGTCAACAAAATGGAAAGACAACCTATGGAATGGGAGGAAGCATTTGCAAACCACATATCTGATAAAAGGTTGATATCCAAAATATATCAGTAGCTCATACATCTCAATAGGAAAAAAAAAAGTGATAATCTGACGTTAACACGGATAAAGGGCCTGAATACATATTTTTCCAAAGGAGACATACAAATGACCAACAGGTACACAAAAAGGTGCTCAATGCCACTAACCATCAGAGAAATGCACATCAAAATCACAAGCAGCACTTCACACCTGTTAGCGTGGCTATTATCAAGAAGACAATAGGTAAGTGCTGGTGAGGGTGGAGAGAAAGGAATCCCCTACACAGTTGGTGGGAATAGGAATTAGTGCAGCCATTACGGGCAACAGCTTGGAGTGTCCTCAAAAAATTCAGAATGAGAACTACCATATGACCCAGCCATCCCGCTTCTGGGCTTATGCCCAAAAGAAACAAAGTCAATATCTCAAAGAGATATCTGCGCTCCCATCGTTATTACAGCATTATTTGCAATAGCCACATCACGAAATAATCTGTCTACCAACAAATGCATGGAAAGAAAATGTGATACACACACACACACACACACACACACACACACACACACACAAAGGAATATTATTCAGCCATAAAAAAGGATGACATCCTGCCATTTGTGATGGCATGGATGAACCTTGAGGGCCTTATGCTAAGTGAAGTAAGTCAGACAGAAAAAGACAAAACACTGCATGATTATGAACAAATACTTGTTTTTGTTTGTTTTTTGAGACACGGTCTTGCTCTGTCACCCAGACTGGAGTGCAGTGGTGTGATCATAGCTCACTTCACCCTCAGACTCCCGGGCTGAGGTGATCCTCCCACCTCAGCCTCCCAAGTAGTTGGAATTACAGGCATGTACCACCATGCCTGGCTAATTTTTTATTTTTAATAGAGACAAGGTCTCACTATATTGCCCAGACTGGTGTCCCTTAAATGTGGAATCTAAAAAAGTCAAATTCATAGAAGCAAAGAGTAGAATGATAGGCCAGGGGCAGTGGCTCATGCCTGTAATCCCGGAACTTTGGGAGGCCAAGGCGGGTGGATTATCTGAGGTCAGGTGTTCAAGACCAGACTGGCCAACATGGCAAAACCCTGTCACTACTAAAAATACAAAAATTAGCTAGGCATGGTGGTTCATGCCTGCGATCCCACCTACTTGGGAGGCTGAGGCAGGAGAGTCGCTTGAACCTGGGAGGTGGAGGTTGCAGTGAGCTAAGATCATGCCACTGCACTCCAGCCTGGGAGACAGAGAGAGACTCCATCTCAAAAAGAAAAAAAAAAGAGTAGAATGATGGCTGCCAGGAGAGGGAGGAGCAGGGGGAGCAGGAGGGGAATGGGAAGATATTAGAGGGCGCAACCTTTTAGTTCTAAGATGAATAAGCTCTGGAGACTGTAGTTAATACTGTATTGTATACTTGAAATTTACTGAGATATTTAAATGTTCTCACCAGAAAAAAAGAAAAAGGTAACTATATGAGATTAATTAACTTGATTGTGATAATCATTCATAATATATATGTATGTCAAATCATCACATTGTATACTTTAAATATATAGAATTTTATTTGTCAATTATACTTTAACAAAGCTGGCTTAAACAAAATTTCTCTCCTCCCCTATTGGTTATGATTTGTGTTTTTCTGGTTACATTTCTGTAGTTTTTATTTTGGCTTTAAAATTTTTATCTTTATTGTGTTTATGTTTAATATTTGCCTACCAGTAGTTAGGAAACATTTCCTTATGTAACTTGGCTACATTAGGTTATGAAATGAAGCTGATCTTCCCTGAGGTTTTTCCATCTTCTCCCTTTCCCTCTCAGTCCCACAGTTTTATAACCTCTCCGTTTGTCCCAGCCATCTCCTGCCTTCGGATGCCATTAGTTTGCGTATTTTGCGACTGTGTCCTGATGCCCGACTGTAAGCTGCCTGGGAAGGTGCTCCAAGTAGACAGGTGGTTGGAGCCAACTCCTGAATGACACGGAAACGGGCTGAGCTGGTAGTGTGGCCAGAGTTCTCATCAGAAATGTGCAAACTTCATCCTGTGTTTGCACAATTATGCAAATTATCTCTGTGTACAAGGTAATGGTTAATAAAATGACAAACCAGGGCCACAAGCAGGACATCGTCCTGTTGCACAGGACAGAAAAATGGAAGATGCGGGCTGTTTCCCACGCATCCCCATGTCCTTTTCCCTTTGAAGGACTCTGGGAAACACACTCCATGACATGCCCCGTCGTGCGGAAACAGCAGGCTTTAAGTCTCACTTCCCAGAGCACTGCTTCCTTCCCCACTCTGGTCTCTGTGTACAGGATTTGCTGATGTTCTCTGGTTTTTCACAGGTGCACACTTTCCTCCTCCAGGGAGGCATTCAGTTCCTTGAGCACAGAAAGGGCATTCTAAGCACCTCCTTATCCTTCAGTATCAAGTGGGTCACACGAAGCACTTGCTGACCTGAACCACGTTAAATAGCCTCGTTGGACCCTTGAGATTAGAAGAGTGCAGGCCAGTGTCACTCACAGCAGGGGGAGGGGCCGCCTCACATGCCCAGCAGGTGTGGCCTCAGCCAGCGCTCACGCACTCAAGTCTGGCAGGTCACCCTTGGGCTGGCCTCTTAGCTATAACTCCGATCACGTTCAGATGGAGTGGAGAGATGGAAAGAAAGCTAGTCATTTTCCCAGGGTGGACCAGGGGCTGCTGGGGGGAGGCTGGGCCGATTTCTGCAGATTTCAGCCATCTAGTGCTCTTTAATTGCCAAGGACTCCTTTTCCCCTTTAACCCGTACGTAGACAATAGGAGCTAACATTCAGTAAGAGAAGATGAGCAAATGTTGAATTTACCCCCCCCCCCAGATGGACTCGGGTGCACACAGGAAGATGGTCAGCTGTTGAGATCCTGCTGGGAATGGCCAGCCTGCGGTTGCAGTGTTAGAGATTTCTGGGAGTCTCTGACCTTCTCCTGCTGGACCACAGCGTCCTTCTCTCCCCTTCCATCTTAGCCAGCGGCCCTGAAAGAATGGCTGCTAGCTTCAGTTGACCTGAAATCCTCCTCTCCCCTCAAAAAAAAGCCATTGTGTAACAGCGGGCATTCTCCCCAGAGGGACAATTTCTAGAAGGGGCGCTGGACGGGAGTCAGGAGTCAGGCCCTGCTCCGGCCACAGGACCCTCGGCAAGACGCAGCTTCTTTCCCCTTTCCGACCTGGCCTCTAGGTCCAGATTTAAAACGGTAAAATTCTCCGCAAGGCGTGCCAGCCCCATCCCTGCCTGCAAAGAGCAAAGCTAGGGACCAGGAAGGAACCTTTCGGGGTTGAAGGGAAGGGCTCCCTCCTCCCCTGACCAGGGGAGGCTGCCCCGGGAGAAGCCGGGGGCAGGTTCACGATTCCCAGTGAATCTCACCTCCCCACCTTTTAGGACGCGGGTCATGAGGAAAACGGGGGTCTCCTTGCTCTGGGAAGAGGAAACCCAAGGTGACGGCGCGCTTACTATTCCGGGGAACCCTTTCCACTCTAGGAGTCTTGGGCCTGAAGGATCAGCTGCTTAGAAATTCACGCAGTAGACAGGTTTCTCCTTGCAGGGAGGGCGAGGCTGAGGGGCTCCCAAGACCCCGGCGGGAGGAAACCCGGAGGAAAACCGCCCCGCCGGCTCTCGGAGCCCGGAAAAGGCCACGGCTTCCAGCCACTGCGGCCGGGGTTGGGGTGGCAGGGCCCGGCAGCGATGCGGACAGGGGGAGCCGCCATCCCCCGCTAGGAAAGCGCGGGGCGAGGCAGCCCGGAGGGAACCGGCGAGTCGGCCACGTGCTGACGCCCTCCACGCCCCAGACCTTGGGCCGCCGAGCGCCCAGGCTGAGCTGGGGGGCACCGCGCAAGGCCCGCGGGGACCTGGTGCTCACCCGCAGCAGGAACGGGCGGCGGCCGGGGCCCCTCCCAGCTGCCCTCTTCCCTCGGGCCAGGCGGGGCCGCCGGGGCACCTGTGGCCGGGCCCGCGGGCCGAGCTTGGGGCTGGGGCGGAGGGCGGGGCCCGGCACCGGGCGGGCGCGCGGATGCGAAGCAGCGGGCGCCGGCACAACGCGCAGCCCCATAAATCCGCCCGGGAGGAATCCGTGACTTCGTCAATTAAGGAAAAGTGGAGCCCCCCTCCCGTTTAAGCCGAACTCGGGCAGACGGCTGGGAAGGCTGTGGGGGTGGGGCGCTGAGTGCAGCCCGGGTGTCCGCGCCGCGCAGCTCGCAAAAGCAAAGGTGCGCCCCTCGGTGCGGGGCTGCTCAGGCGCCTGCGAAGAGGTCGAGGGGGGCTGCCGAGAGGAGACACGGTCTTTTAAAAAGTGATTTTAAAGTTTTGTAGGGCAGCAAGAAGGGAGGGGGTGGAACTGACGTGCTCGGGTAGGGGAGCCCGGCCTGGCGCCCCTCTTGGCCTGCACCCCCGAACCAGGCCCAGGCCCAAGCCCAGGCCCGCCGGGCTCTCCCTGCGCGGATCCGCCTGGGGAGGGGAACCGCGGAGCGGCACGGGCCAGCCATCCCTCTGCGGTGCGAGCGAGGCCTACGGGGAGGCTGGGGAGTCACCGCTCTCCTAGCCCGTGGAAACACAGTGCAGCTCAGGTGTCTCGTAGGAACGCGGCGCTGGGCCCCTCTGCGGGGTCTTCTTATCCCAGAACCACTGGGCTGGGACCAAGTCTTCAACAGAAAGAATTCCAAGTAAAGGCCCAGGCCGGACGCTATGGGCTGCCCGACCCTTGGCCCCGGGCAGCAAGAGGCGCCTGCGGGAGCCCCCGGGAGGGTCCCGCGGGGTGCCCACCTGCCCCAGGAAGGATCTGCGAGGAGGCCGGGTGGCGCATCCTGGCCAGATGTTTAAGACAGATGAGGAACGAGTAGTTAAAACCCACATTATATAGTTCTGTCGGGTATAAAATTGCATGTGCTGACCCATATATTCTAACTGGAAACGGACTCAAGTCACTTAAAATATTGCAACGTCGATAGGACTAATTAATTGGAAATAAGAAACGAAAGAATACAATTAAACGAGAAGAGAATCATTTTCTAATTTAATAGAGGGACATTTATAAAGATCACAAGCTAAAAGGCATCGAATGATTCTATCGACATTCTATTAAATCAGCCCCCGCGGCCTGCGTGGGGAGGAGGGCTCCAGGAGTGCCGAGTCCTGGGCCTGGGTTCGGTGGCCGCCTGGAGAAGCTCCTGCTACGAACCGAACGTTTGCGCCGATCGGACGCGGCCCTTTCTGCAGAATTTACTCTTCTCAGCCCGAGGCTCAGACCCAGCTACTCAGACCGCCCCAGCCGGGAGAATCCTGCCTCCCTGCCCGGGAGTCCCCGGTTCGCAGATATATTACAACAAAATTACTAATTGGAAAATGAAATTGTCAATAAAGCATACCCCCCGCGTATACAATATCCTTAAATATTAAGATATTTTATTAGACCCATTTCCTAACAATAATTTATTGCAATAAAACAGACACCGCAGGTCCCCTTAAATTGTCTTTTCATAATGAATAAATTTAAGGGGGCTAATTAATATATAAACTAGCCCAATTTGTCAAGTTGATTTGTATTTTAGTTAATTGTGAAAGTAATTACCACATGGTCAAATTAACAGCTTTCTGGAAATGACCAAGCCTGAGGTTTTATTTCCTTCCTGGGTGAAGAAAATTCATTTTTCCAAGCTCTTGATGTGATGAATAAAAGTCATAAATCTGGGTGATTGGTGCAGGCAGAGTCTAAATGGCTTCATATTTCATTTTAGGTTTAATAGAAATATTCATGCTCTGTTTTAATGAAATTAAATTGAAGGGGGATGGGGCCGGGAGGTGGCGGTGGCCGGGGGCTTAAAGGGACAACGCACATTTTCCTTCCCCGCCCCTGAGCCAGGGCGTTGGGGTCACCTCCGCCGGCGGCGGCCGATGGGCTCACTCCTGCCAGCGGGAGCCGAGGGATACCTGGGAGGGCCCTTCCTGCAGCCGCTCACCTGAAGCGCAGGTGGAGCCAGCTACTGGAACCTCAGCCCAGGTGCCCTCGGGCGCCCCCAGCTCCCTCCCACGAGCTTGCGAAGTCACTGAGCAAGTAGGGGTCTGCGCTGGGTGCGGGTTTGATCCCCTTCTGCCTGTCCCCCAAGCTCAGGCCCGCGCTGCCCGGGGTGGGGGGGGGTCCTAGGGTCCTGCACTCTTCCCCTTAGGTCGCCTCGTGGGGACGCGTAGGAGAGATGCGTGGCCGCGGACACTGCGCGGTTCCCAGCTCCCTCCCTCATGCCCTCGCTCTCCACCGCCCTGTGACCTCCAGCTAGGCTCCGCCTCGCGTGGAAACTGTCCCCGACCGAGCCCAGACGCCAGGGCCGGAGCCTTGGAGCCATAGCGCGGAGCCGCACAGGCGCTGCTCCACCTGCAGAGAAAGAGAAGTTTCCAGACACAGTTATGTGCATCCGGGTCGTGGTGCTCGGAGTTAAGGGGGGCCACGCTGTCAGCCTCTCTGCGAAGCTCGGGGGAGGCCCGAGGTCCGTCGGGGCGTCCCTCGGCTCCAGGACTGTCCCTAGCCGGGCCGGGCCCCTTAATGGAGCTGATCTGTGACTTGTTGATTTCCCCTGAGCAAATAAGGCTTTGATGCAGTTCCAGCAAGAGTGGTTAGCTGATGAATTGACAAAAACTAATCAGCTTTATTGGGAAACAGGTTAAGGGCACGGGCGTGTCAATAACTCTCAGCCTGACCCCCTCGTCCATTAGCTCAGGCAGGCTGATTAGAGTAAGAAGACCCTTTCGCAGTTTGCGCTGAAATCGCTTCCATAAACTCACCATTATTAGCAGTCGATGCGAGCAGCTCATTTAGAGAAGACATCGCAGGCACGCCACATCTATCATCCGGGTTTATGGATCATTATCTCATTTACAGAATGTCGCAGGGTAATATGTTTTTGGCAATAGGCTTGGCCCCGCGCCTGGGCTGGCCGCTCTCTTTTGAGCAGCGTCCCCGGGACCTCCTTCCCCAGCGCCCGGCCTGGAACTCCGCGTGGACGCTTCTCAGGCGGGAAGGGAGGACTGGAAGCCACCCTACACGTGCGCTCTCGCACGCGCGCACCCAGGGCGCACGCTCCTGACACGCTCGCCCACGCGCTCGCCGCAGTCCGGCGTGCCCGGCTGTGAGCCCCGCGGGCCGGCGCGGCAAGCGCCCCTCCAGCAAGCCCCTAGCTCCGAGCCCAGTGTTAGGAGTTGCTCCAACCTCGGAGCCCGGTGCGAGTTCGGGGTTCTGCTCGGGCACCCGCATACCCCAAGCTTGGGTGGCAGCGCAGGTGGCCAGGTGCGTCCCAAGCGGTGCGCGGGCTGCGCTTACCTGTGCCTGAAGGCGACGGCCTCCCTGCTCAGGCCTCAGCCCGCTAGGCCGCGGAGGCCTGGGTGCCCCGGGACCGTCTGTCCCTAGGAAAGCCCCTCTCTACCCTCCCGGCTCCCGGCTCAGCGGGCCTGACCTTCCCTCCCCTGGGCGTGCCGCTCCCCTCCTCCCGGGCTGCGGCTCCGGGGGCCCAGATGCACCCAGGCGCCGGGAGTGGGCCACCTGTTCCGCCGGGTAATTATTTTAATGTAAGGGGCCCAGAGTCACCGGGTTCGCGCCTCTAGCAGCGACAGAAGGCGGCGGGGCTGAGGAACCTTCTCCAGCCTTTCAGTGGAATTTCCCAGATGGGCCGAGGGGAAGCCGGGGCGGGTCACCAGGGGCCCTTTAACGAGTTCATTAGCCAAATTATCTTGCCCGCAGCACAGGGCCCCGGAGACTGCGGGGAGGGTGGGAGCAGAGGGCTGGAGGGTCTTTCTCCCTCCCACCTCGGTCTCTGCAGAAACAGCGGAGAGGGGCCTGTGTGCAGAAGACAAGAGAAAAGACCCAGCCGGCCCAGCTGTTGCAAGAAAGGATCCCAGTGTGCGTTTCTGCTGCAAACACGACACCCCCTGTTGTTCCACTGGGAGGAGCCCAGCCCAGTCAAAGGCCAAGTGGGAAAATAAATTACTAGAATCACGCAACAAGGAGGTTATAATATAATAACTAATGCCATCAACCCGGATTATGGACGCAGCCCTGGTCTACGGGGCTTGTGGTCAGAGCTGGTGGCACTCTTCGTGCCTGGGTTCTCAGCCGGTTTGCCCCTCGGTGAGGCAGAGGGCGGCCCATGCTGCTCCCAGGTGTGGTGTAAGCACTGGCTGAGGCTGCAGAAGGCCGCTGAAACCCCTGAGCATCTGGGGCCTCCTGGCAGGGATGGGCACTCTAGTGGCTCGGGAACTGTCCAGAGTCCATCTTAAATCTGCCCCCACCCCACACACCCTTACTCTGTGTGTGACGGTGGCTTCTCCATGTCCACATTCTCTCTGGTAAAATATTCCCAGTTCAAATGGTGAGGTGGGCAGCAGGTTCTTTTTTTCAGACAGTCTTGCTCTGTGGCCCAGGCTGGAGCGCCATGGTGCAATCCTAGCTCACTGCAGCCTCACCTCTACCCCTGGGCTCAGGCGATTCTCCTGTTCCAGCCTCCCAAGTAGCTGGGACCACAGGCACATGCCACTGCACCGGCTAAGCAGCGGGCTCTTGACAGATTAGCTTCCCAACCCAGTTAGAAAGCAAAGGGGAGAGAGATGGGGTGCGGGGAGAGAGATGGGGTGCGGGGAGAAAAGCTGCCCTGGGAAGGGGAAGAGTGGGGAGAATGCGAGGCAAAGCAGCCAGGTCCCACCGGCATATAGAGCCCCTCCCAGGCGGGCCCCCAGCCCGGGACATGAACACTGTTGGGGGCGGGGAGGGCTCTTCAGGCCTTGAATGTGTGCGCCTGTGAGAAGAGCTTAGGCAGGGTTGCGAGAGGTGAACTTGACCACAAACACCATCCTGGGGAATTCCCCCTCCCCTACTGCCACAGCTCTGGGAAGTGGCCTAAGAGGAGGTCTCTCTCTCTCTCTCTTTCAGCCACCAGCAGCTGCAGCTTTTGCCACCTCAGCAACTACTAAATAGACCAATTAGTGCAGACTTCCTGCCATTATCGAACATGGACTTGGACATTAGTGCGCCACTATTCAGCCATAATTTCGAGTCAGAATGTGCTAAAAAATTCACACACTGAAGCATTCAAATGTCCCTGAGCCACATCTGTGTGTGTATTTGTGCTTCTTCCCTGTGTGTTTCACCCACCCAGCAGCCCGCAGGGCAGTAGTCACCATCCAGGCGCGATGGACGCCACCTTCTGTGACTCTGTCGAGTTGTATGTTGTCTGCGTTGTTCCCGGGTTGCAGAGCTGCCGGTATCTGTCAGTGTAACCCTCTCCTCCTCCCGCTAGGGTGGGTGGGGGGAACAGGTGGGTTCTAAAGGGGTGCCTGGGCGCCCAGGCCAATGCTACCAGAGAGCAGTGTGGAGCCTTTGCAAAGCGTGTTGATTCCAAAACACATTTTCCGTGGAGGCTGGAGGCTGGGCTCTGGTAAAGCATGCAGGCAGTGCTCTCAGTCTCGCCATAAAGATCTCCTCTTTGCAAGACTCACGTAGCACTGTGGCCCGCAGGCTGGTGTCTCTCTGGAGGGTAGTTCTGCTGCAGCATTCTGGGAAAAGTCCAGCTTATGCATGTGTTTGGTGGCTACCTTGTTTCTGCCAACAGTCTGCAGAGGGCCCTGCGTGAATCTGGAATAAAATAAAACAAAATAAAATGTCTGTAGCAAAGAAAAAAAGACTCCAGAGAAGGCTTTCATTTCTGTGGAGGGTTGTTATTCCCCCAAAACAATGAAAGGGGCTCAAAGGAGCCTCCCTTCCCTCCCAAGGTTTGTTTCTCTTTATGACACAAGAAGCTTCGAAGAGGCTGGAAAGGATTTCACCTTGTGTCAGAAGGAGACCTGGGCCAGCAGCTGAGCCCAGGGTGGCCAGGCCTGTCCCTTCTCTTCAGGGTCCAGGGAAGCTGGGAGGCTGCCCAAGGTCTGGAAGGAAGCAGAGATTTTTGTCTCTGGAGGAAATTTCCAAAAATAGAAGGCCCCTGGGTCACTGAATTGGACTAATTTAAATCCTGTGGCATCTCCCTAACTTCTCGCCAAGCCCCCTGGTAGGGGCTGGTTGTTTGCAGCCAGGGCTGGGCTCAGAGGAGAGGGTCAAACCAGTGACTCGGGGTGTTCTGGGGGGCTCACATTGCCAGTGCAGCCTGGGTGGTGCTGGCCATGCGAGAGGAGTCGGGGTGAGGGTGCCTTCTAAAATGGCAACAGGAAATCCAGGTTGCAGGGAGAGGCTGAGGAGGAGGGGCTGAGGGAGAAAACCCATAGAGCAGAGCACACAGCAGACCTGGGCCCACCTCAGGCCCCGCCTCGGTTTGAGGGTTTGAGCTGCAGGTCTTTGGGTTGCTAATCCTGAGC
Source organism: Pan paniscus (assembly GCF_029289425.2). Taxonomy (NCBI): domain Eukaryota; kingdom Metazoa; phylum Chordata; class Mammalia; order Primates; family Hominidae; genus Pan; species Pan paniscus. The sequence goes on along the minus strand of NC_073255.2, from coordinate 193,458,857 downwards.
CCACCCTTTGCAGACTCCTTTAAGGCCCAGCTCCCAGGGGCCATAGAGGAGGTCAGCAGATCAAAGGACAGCACGAATGACTTGATGTCTTTGGCCCCCGTTGCTCTGAAGGGGCTGGGGTTGGTGGGGGGACCTGAGCAGATGTCCCCAGCTCCGGTGAGCCTAGGCCCTCTCCACAGATTCTCCTTCCCTCTGAGCTCCAGGAAGGAGGTCGGAGCATCTCCCAGCAGTTCCTGCTCTGACCCTCTGGGCTCCCACTCCAGCCTAACTAAGCTACTTCCTGTGCCAGGGGCAAGTCCCATCTCAAACTCGTGCTTAGCTCCCTCCGGCCAGTTACACAGCATCTTCATGCCTGTTTCCTGAAGACAGCCTTGACAGTTTACATTGAAACGGAACTGCGTGAGTCCCCGAAGATCACATGGCTTCAGCAGGACAGGACTAATGTGCCTGGGCCCCTCTGCAGCCAAGTCCTCTCTGTTGGCCCAGGGCTTCAGTTTTGGAAACGCAAGATCTGCCCCCTGCTTCAGCCACCCAGTGCCCTTCCAGGCAACTGCTCCATTTCACATGGAAAAAAAGCAATATCTAAACGATAAATAAATGCATGATACCTGCCTCGCATCTTGTGAATATGTGAATGTACAGGTTTTTTCCCAGTCCTCACGGGTTCCCAGTTGTGTGTGTAAGTCCAGGTGTAAACAGACACAGACTACAACGGCGTTTTCTTTTGTGATGGTTTGTAGAAATCACCATCTCCTTCCCAAGTAGTGGAAGGAAGGGCAGCTGCAGGCACTCTTCAGTTCCTTAACAGGAGGCCTGTAGAAAGCAGGCTCCCGCGCTGGGCAGGGAGGAGCTGTGGTGGGGGCCAGCTGATTAGGGTGCACCAGGCCCTCTCTGCCTGTCTTGAGAAACCAAGAGCTCCAGGGAGAACTCTCCAGGGCTGAGTTCTGCCCCTGGGGCCGCTGGAGAGAAAACTCACCTGGAGACTCAGGTTTGGTAGCACTACTAGGATCAGACCTTTGATCTCTCTCTGTGGCCCTTCCCAAGACCCAAGCCCAGCTCCAGACTGCCCCAAAGCCAGCTGGGCTGGATCAATACAGATACTGGGAACAGGAAGAGACCCAGCAGGCTCCGCCTCACACATTGTAAACCACACAAAGATCCACACTTCCCAGATAGCTCCCTCTCTCCCCCACACCTGCCTCTCTCCATGCAGCTTTACAGAGAACCTCCTTTTTATATTAACATATTCTTAAATATAAGCAGAACATCTGATCATTTTAAGGCCCTATAGCTCCTTAGAGTCCATTTGGTCCAACCCCTGCTTCTGTAGACAAAGAAACAAATCCATCGAGATAAGGAGCTTCAGATTCCTGAAATGGCACCTCAGCCAGAGGGGCGGTCCGGACAGGACGCAGGGCTGCTAGGCTAGGCCTCCTCGGACAGCCTTGCACAGCCCCACAGGTGGTACAGACACCTGAAGGACCGGCACACGTGTTGTCCTGTCTGTGTTTTCAGGGAGGTGTCCTCAGCAGGTCTCAGGCAGAATAGAAACATGAGACAGGGTGTGAAGGGGTTTTGGACCATGGTTATTACAGAACAAAAAGGGGTGAAATTAATTCCTCTAGGAGTTAAAAAAAAAAAAAGCCAGAAAACACCCACTGTGATTTTGTTGAAGGAGATGGCTGATGTCATGAGTCTAGACTACACACCCCATCACCAACTAAAATCACCCTGGCAGTGTGTATTTTTGGTTGGAGAGAGGAACAGCGTCTTCTCCAAGGTCCATCCTGGGAGATTTCTTCTGCAGCCACTCCCTTCCCCCAGCTCCCTAAATCATTGACCTCAGGACCAAGCAATCTGCCCCCAGCAGATGGGGGTGATGAGAAGAGAAAGGCAAGTCAGCCTTGGTGCCAAACCCCTGGAGGAGGAGGCCAAGGCTGTGTTCTCTACCCTGGGGAGGCAGAGTCACAGCCAGGGCTTCCTGCTTGGGGCAGGTGGCTAAGAATCTCTGGTCTCCTTTACAATCCTTCCCTCCTCAAAAAGAAACAGATGGGATGGGGACTCAGGGCTAGGTGTACCTGAAAGCTTTGACGGCATCAGGGTGGGAACAGTGTGGCCTCTGCAATCAGACCTGGTCCCACTCCCAGCTCTAAGGCCGAACTGTCTGCTGGGAACAAGGATCCCAAACTCTCTGAACTTGTACTCTAGAAAATGGAGATGATAGCCCGGGCATGGTCGCTCATGCCCGTAATCCCACCACTTTGGGAGGCTGAAGTGGGTGGATCACCTGAGGTCGGGAGTTCGAGACTAGCCTGACCAACATGGTGAAACCCCATCTCTACTAAAAACACAAAAATTAGCCTGGCCTGGTGGTACATGCCTGTAATCTCAGCTATTGGGGAGGCTGAGGCAGAAGAATCGCTTGAACCTGGGAGATGGAGGTTGCAGTGAGCCATGATCATGGCATTGCACTCCAGCCTGGGCAACAAGAACAAAACTCCATCTCAAAAAAAAAAAAAAAAAAGTGGGGGGCGCCTGGCGCGGTGGCTGACTCCTGTAATCCCAGCACTTTGGGAGGCCGAGGCGCGCGGATCAGGAGGTCAGGCGATCAAGACCATCCTCGCTAACACGGTGAAACCCCGTCTCTACCAAAAATACAAAAAAAAAAAAAAAAAAAAAAAAAAGAAAAGAAAATGGAGATACGGAGATGATAAAAATCTTCCTTCTAGTGTCATAGTGAAGATTACGGATGAGAATTGCAGAAAGCTCAGAGCACATAGTAGGTGTTCAAGAAATGCACGTGTTTCCCTCTCTCCAGTGAGAGGTAGAACTGCATTTGTGTCACCACAAAGACATCTAAAGGCACGACAAACTCCATGTGAATGCCTGGGATTTCTTTTTACCAGTGGTCGGCTCCGCAAAGCCAGATCACATTTACTCCAAGTTGCAGTTACTCATCCATTGCCATCCTCCTAACCTTCCAACCAGTCCTGTGCATCTGGGAACTACCCTGTGTTATAATGAAAACGATACCACTCATGGCAACAGAGTCACTGTCATCGACTCTCGCCTAGGTCAAAAGCCTTTTGAGGAGAAGTGGCAAGGTCTCTATATTTGCCTTTTTAAAAATCCCTCTTGTAGCAACCTGGCCTGCTAATTTTGAAGTTTACCTGGCACTGAGTTTCTCTTTGGCTCTCTCCCCTCTCCACAGCCCCTTCCGGTCCTTTATTCACCTCTCACCTGCATAGCAAGCCCTGGAACCTGGAACTCCCTCCCAGTTCTCACGCTTGCTGGGGAAGATAACTGGGTCTAATGGCGCTATTGACAAAGCCTGGTGTTGATGCCGCTTGACTTCCCGACCCCTGTGTTGATTCTTTCAGCTTCAAAAACGCCCTTGGAAGTGGTTTTACTGTAAATATTTGAAGTGTGCGTGTGGGGGAGGGGGTGAGACCTGGATGCTCACTCCGTGCCTCGCTCACTCACGGGAAGCCCTTTCCTCTCCACTTCCCAGGAGGCCCCGGCAGCACGACAGACATAGCCTTTCCCCGCTCCTGCCCGGGGACTGGCCGGGGGTCGCAGCGGCAGGGCTTCCGAAGGATGCCGGGCCCCACGGGTTTTTCAGGGCCGAGGTGTGTGGGCCTTGACTCCCGCAAGCCCACGGGCATCCCTCGGCAGCGAGGAAGAGCCTTGTCACCGAGGACCCGCTCCACCGAGCAGGCACGTGGGCGACGTCTGCAAGCCGACTTGGGTTCTGCAGGCCAGAGCGCCCAGATCTACCGTCTCCGCCTTGACTGGGGCAGGGGCTCCCAGAGAGGATTCGTGGAGGCCAAACTCACACTCACATGCGCGTTTACACCCCCACGCCCCCGCACACACACCTGAAAATGCGGGGCCTTCCCACAGCAGATAAGGTTCGACCTGCAGAGCTTTGGCCACGGGGACAAAACCCTCCCCTGCTGCGCCCTGGAGGCCCGGGAGCAGGGAGGGCTTGGGAAACACCACGGTCTTCAGTGCGCTGCCGCCGCCTCGCAGATCGGCCAGGTCTGCGCAGCGTGGGCGCTCAGGAGCGTGGAACCACCGCGCTCCGCAAGGCAGACGTGGACCCACTCCAGCGCCGACAAGGAGGCCGGAGAGGACGAGCGCAGCTGGCTCCAGGGACCAACCAAGTCCGGAGGGGCCCACGTGTCTCGGGAGCGGGTCTTGGGCCGCCGCGGGGCTCTCCAGGGGCCCGGGGGTTGCCAGTGCCCGCCGTCCGCTCCGCACCTAGGGGAGGGCGGGCAGAGGCCCCAGGTTGAGCCTCCGAGTATCCACTCCCCGGCGGTGTCCCCGCCCGCCAGCGCCGCGCAACAGCCCGGGCTGCTTAGGACCTCGCGGCGCGGGGGCGGGGCGGCGGGCGGCCGGGACGGTGACAGGTGCGCCCCTCGGCCAATGGCGGAGCCCGCGGCCCTCCCCGGGTCCCCGCTGCGCACGCCAATCGGAAGCCGCGCTGAGCTTCAAGTGCGCGGAGGGGCGCGGGTCCCCACCACGGCGGCAGCGGCCTCGGCGCGGTCGCCTGAGAGCTGCAGCGCAAAGAACCGGGCTCCCGGGCCCGGACGCGGGGAAGCACTCGCGTGGGAGTTTGTGCGAGCGCGGCCCGGGGCGGGGCCCGCACGGAGGAGGCGCCGGGACCATGGTCACCCTCGGCTGAGTTTCCGGCGGCGACTTTGATTATTGGCAAATAACCACCATAACAATACCGAGCCCCCGGGCTTGCACCGCACGCACTGACTCCGCGAGCCCGCACACGGCCGCGTCGCCCGCCACCGGGCCCTGAGCGCCAGCCCCAAACGAGCCGATGGAAAAATCCAAAAATTTCCGCATCGACGCCCTGCTGGCGGTGGACCCCCCACGAGCCGCCTCTGCGCAGAGCGCGCCGCTGGCCTTGGTCACGTCGCTCGCCGCCGCCGCATCTGGCACCGGAGGTGGCGGCGGCGGCGGGGCGAGCGCCGGGACCAGCGGCAGCTGCAGCCCCGCGTCCTCGGAGCCGCCGGCTGCGCCCGCCGACCGCCTGCGCGCCGAGAGCCCGTCGCCGCCGCGCCTGCTGGCCGCGCACTGCGCGCTGCTGCCCAAGCCGGGCTTCCTGGGCGCGGGCGGCGGCGGCACGGGCGGCGGGCACGGGGGGCCCCACCACCACGCGCATCCGGGCGCAGCGGCCGCCGCCGCCGCCGCCGCCGCCGCAGCTGGGGGCCTGGCGCTGGGGCTGCACCCTGGGGGCGCGCAGGGCGGCGCGGGCCTCCCGGCGCAGGCGGCGCTCTACGGCCACCCGGTCTACGGCTACTCCGCGGCGGCGGCGGCGGCTGTGCTGGCGGGCCAGCACCCGGCGCTCTCCTACTCGTACCCGCAGGTGCAAGGCGCGCATCCCGCGCACCCCGCCGACCCCATCAAGCTGGGCGCCGGCACCTTCCAGCTGGACCAGTGGCTGCGCGCGTCCACAGCGGGCATGATCTTGCCTAAGATGCCCGACTTCAACTGTGAGTACCCTGCGGCCCCCGTGGATGCGCGTGGCGGGAGGGCCTCGCGCATCCTCCACCGGCACCGCCTGCCCCTCTCTGCGCTTGGCTCCCAGCGAGCGGGGGAAGAGCTGCGAAGCCGCCTCGGCTCTGCCCGGGGCTTGCGAGGACTCGCCCGGACCCCCAGGCATGAGACGGGCAACGAATTATTAAAATGGCCATGCGCAGGCCTTGCCTTCTCTTCCTCTCTTAACGGGAAGGGGCAGTTGGAGGTGTGAGACTGAGATCTAATGATTAACCTGAAGGCTGCAGGAGAAGGAAGTCGCCGGGGGAAGGCGAGCCGAGAGCGCCCTGAATTAGGCAGGCCCGGGAATGGGGGTCAGGGCTTATCACCGGGGAAAGGAACTTGGGCCGGGTCCCCCATTGGGGCGTTAGAGAGACCCGCGGCCCCTCCAGGGAGAGGGAGTGCTTCAGGAGCAGCAAACAAGAGAAATGGGCTTCGGAGGCCCGGGGAGGCAAGGCCAAGGCCCAGGGAAACCCCGGCTCTTACCAGGGCGCTGCCCTCCTCTGGAAGGGCGTTGGATCCGGGGTGCGATGGCCGAGGCAGGTGGCCTAGCTTGAACCAGCTATGGGGGGACTCTAAACAGTAGGTGCCTGGCCTGGAATCCTGGGTGCCCAACAAGGTAACGAATGCCCCTCCAAGGTGGGGCCGAGGGAGCCCCTGTTCTCCCCACCCCAGAGCCGCTGGGCTTCGGGCAGCTTCCTCTCCATCCGGGCGGGACACCTCGCCAGAGGCCTGGGCCCCTCAGGCTTTCCTGGCACACGCGGACTCTCCGGGCTGGGGCTCCGGGGCTCTGGCTCTCTGGGGCTCTGGCTCTCCCCGCTCGCCCCATCGGGGTCAGCTACTTTTGAGTCGGGCCGAGCAGATGTATATGGCTCAACGCTTTCAGCCGCCGAACACCCAGACAAAGAGACCCCATTGTTTCTGTCTGAGTGGATTTGTTTAGACTGGGGAGATGCAGGCAGAGCAGGGGAAAAGCAAAAAAGAAAACAGAAATAAACACTCCAGAATTCAGATTCCTTTGCTGGAAGCTGTGGTTGTGACTAAACAGAGAAAATCTAGGACCCCAGAGGCTGGAGAAGTCACAAGGGGGTGAGAAAAATCCCTGCAGAACGCTGTTTGCCCACAGCCGCCCCAGGCTTTCCTAGCTCAGCTCCAAGAAGGCCCCAGCGGCCACCCATCCCTCACCTGGGAGAGTCAGCCCTACTGACTGGCTGGAAGAGGGAAAGCTGCCCCTCACCTCAGACACGTCTGCGTCTGCGAATCCCCTGCCAGCCTGGGCTTAAACCCAGGGTGCCGACCCAGGGCCCATCCCTTCTGATAGAAAGCCACCAATATGACCTGCATTTCCCAGAGCCAAGGACGCTAAGTTGCCCACGGAGGGGGCTGGCCAGCCCCGGGGGTCCGTGGTCCTAGGCCTCCTAGGGGCGCTTTCTGGAGCTTCGTGGAGCCCAGGGTCACTCAGAAAATTTATTAAAGTGAGACACCTTGCCTATTTCTGATTCCAAATGTTGACCTAGAGTTGGCCAAATTTTAAACACAGCCAGCTTTAAGTTCACAAGAGGTATCTGCACCTGGCAATCCAAAAGGGCAGGCATAACCGTGCCAAAGACGGTGGAATGAGTTCTGAGAAGTCCTCCTCGCTGGTCCGGGGAAAACCTGTTTGGTTTCTTTAACTGGTTGTCTCTGCCCATTGGATGGCATTTCCCAAATGGTCCCTCCGGAGCCAGTGTTTTAATTAAAGTTCTAATGTATTGTCAAGTTGGGAATTCGGGGCCTTGTTTGACTAAAGCAGGGGGCGTGCGCCATCCTCTAAAGCAAACTGCCCATCCCCGGGGACCTGAGCTCATCCAGGCCTGGGGCTGGCCTCCTTTCTTTCCTTTGCTTTCTTTCTTTTATTGTCCAACACTTGTCAGGCTCCTGGGAAATCAAGGGAAGTCTCGTTTTGAGGTCATAAAATTCTCTGTGATGTAACCGTGCGAAATTATGTAAATAAAGCCGGGCAGGCCTCCTTGAACACACAGAGAACCGGATCCTGCCTGCGCCTCTGCCTGTAATTTGCGTAATGAGAATTGTCCTGAAAAGGCTTCTAGTCTCCTCAGGCCTTGCCCCTGCCGCCCGCACCCTGAGGAGGGGGCATGCCAAGGAAAACATTTGGAAGGTGGGAGGGTCCCTGGTGAATACACAGACTTGGACCCTGGGTTTGGTCCTGTTCCACCTGTCCTCTCTCCCTTCCCTTCCTCCCTTCCTTCCTTCCTTCCTTCTTTCCTTCCTCCCTCCCTCTTTCCCTCTCTCCCTCCCTCCCTCTTTCCCTCTCTCCCTTCCTTCCTTCCTCTTCTTTTTCTCCTCCTCCTCCTCCTTGTCTGTCTTAAGGAGGCAGTGCAGGGAGACCTGGAACAGCAAGACCAGCTCTTCCCAGACCTGTTTGGATCTGAGCCTGAATCTCTAGGAAGGCGCAGTGAGGAGAGGGGGAGAGATTTGGATCTCATCACTCACTGCTCCTTTATTTTATTATTTTATTATTTTTTATTTATTGAGAGATGGGGTCTTGCTGTGTCACCCAGGGTACAGTGCAGGGGTGCAGTCTCGCTCACTGCAGCCTTCAACTCCCGGGCTTCCCAGAACCTCCCTTCCTGGCCCCCGACTGGCCTCAGTTCTCCTCTTGCCTCTGGGTCAATCCACTGCTACCAAAGCCGGCTCCTGTGGAGAGGAAGCCTCCTGCGATGAGCCCTGTTTAACAGGGACACTCAGACGTCTCCCAGACAAAAAAAAAAAAAAAAAAAAAAAAATTGGTCTAATTAACTCCAAACTACCCATTTCCACTTGGTGGTCCTGAGTCCGCATTCCTTGGGGAGTGGGCACTGATAGTGAGGGAACAGCCCCGCCCTCTGCAGGGCCAGGCCTTGGCGCTGGGGCCTTGAGTGTAGTGGTACAAGCAGCAACGGGAGGGGCTGGGGCGAGGACCGGAGCCGGCTGTGGGCCTCACTGCCCTTTGGTCCCCAGCCCAGGCGCAGTCGAACCTCCTGGGGAAGTGCCGCCGGCCGCGCACCGCCTTCACCAGCCAGCAGCTGCTGGAGCTGGAGCACCAGTTCAAGCTCAACAAGTACCTGTCGCGGCCCAAGCGCTTCGAGGTGGCCACCTCGCTCATGCTCACCGAGACCCAGGTGCGCGCCCTCCCCGCCCCCGACGCATCCCGGCCTCCCAGGGGACACTGTTACCTTTGCACTTGTGACCCACGGGCGGCCTGAGGCATCTGGCGCTGCGCCTCGACGGTTCAGACGGCGGGCGCACGGGTTCATCTAAGGTGCCCAGAGCGCCGATTCAGTAGCTTCGGGTGGGGCCCAAGAATCAGCACTTAACCACCCCTCCTTTCATTCTGAAGAAGGTGATCCCCAGGCCGCATTCGAGAAATTTTGTTCCAGAAAGAGAGGAGGGAACATCCTGAGATTTGCCGCGACGTAGCCAGCTGCCCTGACCCTTCCTCCGCAGACGGAGGGCGCGGGTAGAAAAGTCCCCGGCCTGGGTCGTTGGGAACATAGTCCTAGCTCCCACGGAGCTCCAGCCCAGCTCTGGGGTTTGCTGCTGAGTGGGGGGTTGCGGGGAGGAGGAAGCTACGAGCCCCCTCCCCATTCCGCTTCTAAGTCGTCTCACCCTGAGGCCATTCCAGGGCCGACCCAATGGGGCCCAGGCGCACGCGGCCGGGGGACTCCGGGGACAGGAAGCCCTGGGGTGGCGGTGGCCGGTTTCTCACGCCCGCTTGTGCCCGCAGGTGAAGATTTGGTTCCAGAACCGGCGGATGAAATGGAAACGCAGCAAAAAGGCCAAAGAGCAGGCGGCGCAGGAAGCGGAGAAACAGAAGGGCGGCGGCGGGGGCGCGGGGAAGGGCGGCGCGGAGGAGCCGGGAGCGGAGGAGCTGCTGGGGCCGCCAGCGCCCGGAGACAAGGGCAGCGGACGCCGCCTGCGGGACTTGAGGGACAGTGACCCCGAGGAGGACGAGGACGAGGACGACGAGGACCATTTCCCCTACAGCAACGGCGCCAGCGTCCACGCCGCCTCCTCCGACTGCTCCTCGGAGGACGACTCGCCGCCCCCGCGGCCCAGCCACCAGCCCGCGCCCCAGTAGGAGCCCCGCGGCCCAGCAGGTGCGGCGCGCACGGAGCGCCCCGGCCGGCGGCTTCTCCCGGAGGCCCCGGCGCCCGCACCCACCCGGCCCGGCCCGGCCCCGAGAGCAGGCTCGACCGCCGCCCCATGGACCCCTCGCCCAGGCCGGGGCTGGAGGGATTCGGCCGCGGCCTCCGGTCCTGGGCGCTTCCCTTTTAAGCAAGGGCGCCTCACCTGCTCTTCAAGAAACAGCGAGAGGGAGACCCAGGGGGCTGAAACTTGAACTATGGTTCTTTTAAAATTAATTTTGGTTGGTGTTGGGGGAGGCGCGAGTGCGTGTGAGAAGAACCGACCCACCCCGCGCAAGGGGAAGCCTCCTGTCTCCCCTTTCCCCGCGTCCGAGAAGGCGGAAACCCACAGTGTTACCTGACTTATGAAACTTGAAACCGCCTCTGGAGCCGCCATTCTGCAGAGTATTTGGAAAAAGAAAAAAGGGTTTATGCTTACGTCTCTGGGGTCGGGGGGATTATGTCACGAGCGTTCAAACTGCTGGAAATCTCAAAACTGTACTGTCTTTATTTTTGTATATTGTATTTATATATAAAAAGAAACGTCTACGTATGCATGCTAAATTATTATTTAGCTTCTCCCATCGCCCACGATGGAATGTAAAATAAATTGGTTTTGTACTGGATCAGCGTGCACGCGTTTTGGGGGATTATGCCCGCGGCATTACAATTTGCTTGTAGAAATGATGGGGAGGGTGTCTACTCGGCGGTTGGCAGCTGAGGGTGAAAATCGGAGTCTCAAGTGGGTGTCAGGACCACCTCCGCGCCTGCTGCTGGGGAGTCGCAATGTGAAGTGTTGGCAAAAATACCTGTGGCCAGGTGTCAGCGCATGCCCGGCTGCCTGGTGCACACCTGTCCCGGGACACGTGCCCCTCGGAAGCGGAGCTGTGGAGTCTATTTATTTTCCTATTTCCTTGCTAGCTGTTGCTTTGTTGGCGCTCCAGAAGTGGAAATACGCTATTTGGACGTTTCAGAAAATAAGCTTAAAACGACTAGGCGTTAGTAGCATGTGGGGTCCCTGTGACCTCAGGTGCTACTGAGGCACATTTCCCGGAACGCACCGAATTGCGCGGTGCTTCTCTCTCTCCTCGACCCCGGCCCTCTCTGTTAGCAGAACCTTCCTTGGCTGGCCAGGATCGGTCTTCTTGGCTCTGTGCAAACACGTCCGCGAGGACAGCGGCGGACTGCAGCAGCGCTCCACACCGCGGCTGCAGCGGCGCCGGGTTAATCAGCCTCTGCAGCGCGCGCCATCAATCACCGCAGCCAGGCCCAGCGCCATGTGCTGCACACATGCGGGCTCAGCCCGCGCTCTCGTCCGCCCAGGAGCGCAGGCCCGCGGCCCACCCAGCCCGGCGCGACTCCCGGCCCCCTTCCCCCATCGATGACCCAGTGGCCTCTCCTGGCCCCGGAGGAGACGGGCGACGGGGACGCCGCTCCTATCCCCTCTCCCGGGCCTTCCTCCTTCCTTCTGTTTGTCACTTTCTCAGCAGCACCTGCGTGTGCCCTTCTCCTCCCTCCTCCCCTCCCCTCCTCCCAGCTGATAAAATGAGTTCAGAAGGGCCTGGCGTTTCATTTGGGTGATTACCGCGGGGCGAGCGCAGCCACTCCTCTGCCTCAGGGCGCGGGGAGATTAATATCCTCTCTGGCAACTCATTATCACCCCGGGCCCCTTCCATAAAATCAACCTCATCCAAGGCCGGGGCGCGGCTGCTGGGAGTCCGGGCAGAAGCAGCTGCTGGGCGCTGGCGCAGGGATCGGGCCTCCGCCGCCTGGGGTCCAAAGGTGTTTGGGGGAACTGGGAGAGGGTTTGCCACTGGTGGAGGAGGCAGAGTGCCCAGAGAAAGAGGGTGGGAAAACCAGAGGGAAGGGGGGAAGACAGATGCTTTTTTTTTTTTTTTTTTTTGGTTTTTTAAAATCTGCAATCCGTACATTTCTTTTTAATTTCTAACACATTGGTGAGGTTCAGCCTGCAGCAACCTCTCCCCTGGCTGGCCCCACATCTGGGGATTATTTTCCCCCTGGGCTCAGCCGGCCCAGCCTCAGCGCCTTCACCAACACTGGGCAGCCAGGGAAGAGTGGGGGCTTGGCCCGGAGCTGGGGTGTCCAGGCCTCCGCGGAGGGTCTGTCCCTCTACCCCCAGGGGACAGGTGCTTCCTCTGGGACGCGGGGAAGAGCGACATCAAAGGAAGACGCTGTTAATAGGGCCGCCCCTCCCCCGTCCTCCAGCAGAGCCAGGCCCGGGACCTGCGCCGGCCCCTGCGCCTCCAGCAGGCCGCTCAATCGCCGCGGAATTTATCTCGCTAATAAATTTAATGATCAATTCGTTCTTGTCACAGTAGCTCTTCCCCAAATCAATTATAGCAAATTTAAATATAATCACTGGCTCGTCCTCATCCACTCCGGGCACGGTGAACAATTCATTCTGCCTAATGAACGGTCTCGAGGCCCGGCTCTGCCCGCCTTGCGGGCGCGACCCCCACCCCTGGGCGCCGCGCTCGGGGTCGCTGACTCGGCTCGGCCTGGGGCGGTGGTCCCTCGGGGCCCAGGCCTCCAATCGCACCTGAGCCGCCAGCTGACCCCGCGCATGGGGGAGAAAGTCTTCGCAGCCCTCAAGAATCCGGTTCTCCGGACCTGAAGCCAGGTCTACGCAGGGGGACCCCGGAGGGAGCTGAGGCGGTGTCTTCAGACAGGCCCAGGCTTCCCCCACGGGACATGTCTGCTGTCCTCTAGCTGTCCCGGAGGCCTGCGGATCTCACTGCCTTCCATAGAAGCGAAGGTACGCGGGGGGAGACCTCCGCGGCGGCCGTCACTGCGACCCGGGGCGCTGGGCCCCACCCAAAGCTGACCCTGTCCCCTGGAACCCAGCCTGGCCTCCCTGCCCTACCGAGGCCCCCACCTCTTGGCCACCGTTTTCTTTGCTCCAATGTGGGTTCTCCTCCCTTCTTAGAAAGGGGGGCCTTGCTGTGGGCGAATTCTGCCGGGCGTGCAAACGCATGTGGAGGAAGCCTTTTTTGTGACGGGAGAAAACAGTTCACACACGCCCCCCAGAGGGAGGCCCAGGGGGCTCCTTTCCAGCCCCGCGTGGAGCTCCCGCTGCCAGGTGAGAGGCAGCCAGGAGACCCCGGTTAATCCCTGGTGTCAGGGAGTAAAGAAACAGCTCGAAGGGAGAGGAGGTGGACCTGTCCCTTCCCCCATCCGGTGACTTTCCTTCTCTGATACTGAACACAAGGCAACCAAAGCAAAAATAGACAAATGGGACTGCATCAAACTGAAAAACGTACGCGCCACAAAGGACGATCAACAAGAGTGAAAGGCAACCTGGGGATGGGAGACATCATCTGCAACACGCGAATCAGGGAATGGGTTAATGTTCAGATTATGTAACTCTCAGCACTCTACAACAAAACCAAATTAAATGGGCAAATGACTTGAATAGATATGACTCCAAATAAAATTTTGAAATGGCAACACACATATGGAAAGATGCTCAACACCAATAAGCATCAGGGAAATGCAAATCAGAGCCACAGATCCACCTCACATCTGTTAAGATGGCCAATATAAAACAAACAAAAAGCACAGAAAATAGCAAGTGTTGGTGAGAATGTGCAGAAATTGCAGCTGTGGTCAGAATGTAACATGACATAGCCATTATGTAAAATAATACAGAATTTCCCTCAAAAAATTAAAAATCAGGCTGGGCGCAGTGGCTTACGCCTGTAATCCCAGAGCTTTGGGAGGCCAAGGCGGGTGGGTCACGAGGTCAGGAGTTCAAGACCAGCCTGGCCAAGATGGTGAAACCCCGTCTCTACTAAAAATACAAAAAATTAGCCGGGCGTGGTGGCGGGCGCCTGTAGTAGCAGCTACTTGGGAGCTGGGGCAGAGAAGTGCTTGAACCCTGGAGGCGAAGGTTGCAGTGAGCCGAGAACGTGCCATGGCACTCCAGCCTGGGCGACAGGGCTCAAAAAAAAAAAAAAAAGGTCCAATTACCATATGATCCAGCAGTCTCAGTTCTGGGTATATATCCAAAAGAATTGGAAAAAACAAAAAGATCTCAAAGAGACATTTGCACACCCGAGTTCATTGCAGCACTCTTCACAATTGCCAAGAGGTGGACGCAGCCTACGTGTCCATCGACAGAGAAATGGATGAGGAAAATGTGGTACACACATACGGTGGAGCGCCATTCAGGCTTTAAAAAGAAGAAAATCCTGTCACATGCTACAACACCCATGAACTCTGAGGACTTTATGCTGAGTGAAATACCCAATTACGAAAGACAAACGCTGGCCCTGCGTGGGGGTGCCCTCCTGCCGTCCCAGCTACTGCGGAGCCCAGGCGGAAGGATGGCTTGAGCCCAGGGGCTCCAGGATGCAGTGAGCTATGATGACACCATTGCACTCCAGCCTGGGCCAGTGTGAGACCTCATCTCTAAAAAAAAATAGTAATAAATAAGCAAGCAAATCAACAAAAAGATAAATGCCGCAAGATCGTGTGAAATATCAGTTGAGATGAGTCAAACTCTGAGAGAGTAGAATGGGGGTTGCTAGTGGTTCGGAGTGGGGTACTGGAGAGTCGGTGTTTCTTGGGGACAGAGTTTCAGTTTGGGAAGATGAGAAAGTTCTAGCATCTGTTGCATAATGCACATAGTTAACCCTCCGGTACTAACACGTGAATGGTCACAATGATTGTAAAAATAATTCTGCTGTTTTTTCTTCCTTCCTTTTCCTCTTCCCTCTGTTCTCCCTCTCCTCGCCTCCGACCCCAGCCCCTCCTTGCTGAGCTGCTCCGGAGGGGCGCCCGGGCCCGTTCCTCAGCACCTCTCAGGTTTCCGGGTTAACTGACCTGCGGCCTCCCCCTTCCCTCCCCCACCCCACCCCCGCCAGTGGAGGGCAGCGCTGAGTGCGCCCCAGGCTTGGAGGGGGCTGCCAGGCGGAACCGTCCGGGGGAGGGGAGTGCGGCGCGGAGGGGCGCTGGGACCCGCGTGGAGCGCGGCGGCGAAGGGGGCGCCCCCCAGCCCCCCGGTATCAAAGTCTTGCGGAGCGCTGTCTCCCTCCTTAAAACTAATCCCGTCGGAGGTGTGACCTCCACCAGGAATGCCGCGGCGTTCCCGACCACAAGGGCAAGTATGTTTTTCAGATTTGGTTTTTATGGTGGGATTAAAGTTTATTTTCCATAATAGGGCACCTAATAAAACTCCTAAAGCCGGCCGGGCCTCCAGCTGGTGGCCTGGTTTCACACTTTCACTTCGTAAATCACTTTACGACGCGCCAGGTGTGTCTCAAGCTGGACACGACAGGAACGGGCGGCGGCCGCGGGTTTGTCCAGCGCGGGGGTCCCCGGGTTCGCGCCCCCCCCGCTCCGCCCCCCGCGCCCCGCTCCGCCCCCGGGCTCCCCCATCCGCGGCTGCAGGGGACCCTCGGGGAGGAGGCGGGCCCGGCCGAGGCTTCCTGAGGACCCCCCGGCCCCGGGCCCGCCCCCCGGCCCCGCGCCGACCCTACATTCCGCCCGCGCACCTGGCGCCCCTCCCCGAGTACACACCGTGCGGACAATGCGCGCCCCGGGCCGGACAAAGGTGCCCCCGAGACGGCGAGCGAGGCGGGGCGCGGTTTACCCAGCTGGGGGCAGGAACAAAGGCGCGGCCTTATCGCCCGCGGGCCGGGGCGGGCCGGGGTCAGGCCGGGGGCCGCGGGCGGGGCCTCTCCAGCCCGGGACGGGGTCGGGGGCGCCGCTCAGGCCTGGGCTCGGGGTTTGCTGGGTGGGCTCAGGACGCGGTGACCCAGGGGCTCGGCCCGAGGCGTTTCACCCCCGATCGCCGCCCTGAAGGTGTCCGGGTGCGGAAGAAACTGCTGAAGTGGGCCCTGGAAGCGAAAGAACAGGGACTCTTGGAGAATGGAAGTGCTGCTTGTGCTTCAGGCTAGAAGTGAACCCTTTTTTTTTAAAAAAAAAATATTGATATGTATTATTGTAGGTATTTTATTACTCAGAGAAGGTGGAAGAAACAGCCTGTTTTTATGACAAAGCCTGTAGTTTTGTATTTGCCTTTTGTTAACATTGCAGTTCACCTTCCCGCTTAGCAGCCTTTCTGCCAAGGAAAGAAGGAAAGGAAGGAAATGAAGGAAAGGAAGGAAAGGAAGGAAAAACAAAAGCGTAAGGATCAGTTCCTGGGCAGGGGACATTGTGAGGAGCATGACAGCGCCCAGCGTCTTTTCTAGAAAGCTCGGACAGGACAGGCACCTGAGAGGAGGCTCCGGCTCTGGCCCATTAAGCCTCAGGCTTAGCTGGCTCCTGCGAACTGCGTCTGTCAACGTCCCTGCTTTAGGTAGGGCCGCACCCAGGAGGCTGAGGGTTCTGGCTCTTCAGAGCAGGGGGGCCATCCCTGTAATAGGAAGCTTGCAGTGTTTCTGTAATAGTAGATAACTCTGTAAAGGAAATGCAAGGTGGGGGGGGGGTCCTAACAGTTTTACTACGTCTTACTATTATCTCTTCTTTAAATATTAATTTGTGTGGGTACATAGTAGGTGTATATATGTCTGGGGTACATGAGATGTTTTGAGATGAGAAGCAACTCGCAGTAATCACTTCATGGAGAACGGTGCACTCATGCCCTCCGGCATTTACTCTGTGTTACAAACAATCCAATTAGACTCAAGTTATTTTTAAATGTATAGTTAAATTATTATTGACTATAGTCACCCTGCTGTGCTATCAAATACTAGGTCTTATTCGTTCTTTCTATTTTTTTGTACCCATTAACCCTCCCTACCTACCCAGCGATGTCCCCGCCGCCCACCACCACTCCCCTTCCCAGCTGCTGGTAACCAGCCTTCTATCCTCTAGCTCCATAAGTTCCGTGGTCTTGACTTTTCGATCCCACAAATGAGCGACGACATGCAATACAAATTGTGTCTTTTCTTCAGTCTGCAATATGTATGTATTACCTTTTACTACCTGGTCTGTTTATTCTCATGATTAACTTATTCCAGGTCTTTAGATGCACACATGTCATCGGATTAAGCACAGGCTGACCTCGTTTGATTGTGCTTTTTGCTTTTTTGCACTTCACAGAGATTTCATTTTTTACAAATTGATGGCTTGTGGCAACCCGGCATAAAGTAAATTTGTCGGCGCTGTTTTTCCAACAGCATGTGCTCACTTCATGTCTGTGTCACATTTGGTAATTCCTGCAATTACCAAGAATTCTTGCAAGTATCAAATTGTTTCATTATTATTATATCTGTTATGTGATCTATGATCAGTGACCTTTGATGTCACTATTTTAATTGTTTTGAGGTCCCACAAACCTTGCCCATATAAGATGGTGAACGTAATTGATAAATATGTGTGTGTCCTGATTGCCCTACCAACTGGCTATCCTCCATCTCTCTCCCTTTCCTGGGGCCTCCCCGTTCCCTGAGACACAACAATATTGAAATTACGCCATGTAATAACACTGCAATGTCCCCTAAGTTCAAGTGAAAGGAAGAGTCACACATCTCTTACTTTCAATCAAAACCTAGAAATGATTAAGCTTAGTGAGGAAGGCATGTTGAAAACTGAGACAGGCTGAAAGCTAGGCCTCTTGTGTCAGTTAGCCAAGTTGTGAATGCAAAGGAAAAGTTGTTGAAGGAAATTAAAAGTGCTACCCCAGTAAAGATGCAAATAATAAGACAGAAACAGCCTGACTGCTGATATGGAGAGAGGTTTAGTGCTATAAATAGGAGATTAAACCAGCCACAATATTCCCTAAACCACAGCCTAATCCAGGGCCAGGCCCTAACTCCAAGGGCCTTCTGGGAGGGCTGAGAGGTGAGGAAGCTGCAGAAGAGCTGGAAGCTGGCAGAGGTTGGTTCATAAGGTTGAAGGAAAGAAGCCATCTCCATAACATAAAAGTGCAAGGTGAAGCAGCAAGTGCCAATGGAGAAGCTGCTGCAAGTTCTCCAGAAGATCCAGCTAAGGTATTTGATGACGGTGACTTCATACACAGGTTTTCAGTGTCGACAAAACAGCCTTCTATTGGAAGAAGATGCCATCTAAGACCTTCATAGCTGGAGAGGAGAAGTCAGCACCTGGCTTCAAAGCCTCAAAGGACAGGCTGACTCTCTTGTGAGGGGCTAATATAGCTGATGACCTTAAGTTGAAGCCAGTGCTCATTTAGCATTCCAAAAATCCTAGGGCCCTTAAGAATGATGCTAAATCTACTCTGCCTGTGCTCTGTAAATGGACAAACAAAGCCTGGATGACAGCACATCTGTTTACAGCATGGTTCACTGAATAGTTTAAGCCCAAGTTGAGACCTGCTGCTAAGAAAAAAGGCTCCTTTCAAAATATTACTGTTCATTGACAATGCACCTGGTCACCCGAGAGCTCTGATGGAGATGTACAAAGAAGTTAATGTTTTCATGCCTTCTAACACAGACGTGAAACATTCATTCTGCAGCCCATGGATCAAGAAGTAAATTTGACTTTCAAGTGTGCTTATTTGAGAAATACATTTTGTGAGGCTATAGGTGCCACAGATAGTGATTCCTCTGATGGATCTGGGTAAAGTAAATTGAAAACCTCCTGGAAAGGATTCACCATCCTAGACGCCATTATGAACATTCATGATTCATGGGAGGAGGTCAAAATATCACAACAGGAGTTTGGAAGAAGCTGATTCCAACTCTCATGGATGACTTTGAGGGGCTCAAGACTGCAGTGGAGGAAGGGACTGCAGATGTGGTGGAAATAGCAAGAGAACTAGAACTAGACACGGATCCTGAAGATGGGACTGAGTTGCTGCAATCTCAGGATAACACATGAACCGATGAGGAGTGGCTTCTGAGGGATGAGCAAAGAAAGTGGCTTATTGAGCTGGAATCTACTCTTGGTAAAGATGCTGTGAACATTGTGGAAATGACAATAAAGGATTGAGAATATTCCATAAATTTGAGGGTTCGAGAAGATTGACTCCGATGTTGAAAGAAGTTCTGCTGTGGGTAAAATGCTATCAGACAGCATTGCATACTACAGAGAAATCTGGCATGAAAGGAAGAGTCAATCCATGTGACAAACTTCATTGTTGTCTTATTTTAAGAAATTATAGCCAGGCATGGCGACTCATGCCTGTAATCCCAGCACACTGGGAGGCCGAGGTGAGAGGATCGCTTGAGCCCAGGAGTTTGAGACCAGCCTGGGCAACATATGGAGAGCCCTCTACCAAAAAATTAGCTGGGCATGGTGGTGCATCCTGTAATCCTAGCTACTCTGGAGGCTGAGGCCAGAGGATTGCTGAAGCCCAGGAGTTCAAGGCTACAGTGAGCTATGATTGTGGTGCTGCTCTGCAGCCTGGGCAACAGAGTGAGACCCTTTATCTAACAAAAGAAAAAAGAAGGAAGGGAGGGGAACGGAGGGGAGGGGGAGGGGCAGGGGGGAAGGGAGAGGGAGGGAGGGAGGAAGGCAGATACATTGCCACAGCCACCCCAACCTTGAGCAACCACCATCTTGATCAGTCAGTAGACAACCACACTGAGGCAAGACTACCAGCGAAATCATTGCAGCTTGCTAAAGGGCCATGATGCTTAGCATTTTTTAGCAAT
The DNA here is from genome assembly GCF_029289425.2 of Pan paniscus. NCBI lineage: Eukaryota > Metazoa > Chordata > Mammalia > Primates > Hominidae > Pan > Pan paniscus. The sequence goes on along the minus strand of NC_073255.2, from coordinate 193,439,557 downwards.
AAAGTGTTTTTTAATTTTAGTGACAGGGTCTTGCTTTGTCACCAAGGCTGGAGTGCAGTGGTGTGATCATGGCTCTCTGCGGCTCAAGTGATCCTCCTGCCTCAGCCTCTCAAGTAACTGGGACCACAGGCACATACCACCACACTCGGCTCATTTTTTAAAATTTTGCAGAGACTGGGTCTCGCCATGTTGCCCAGGCTGGTCTTGAACTCCTGGACTCAAGTGATCCTCCTGCTTTGGCCTCCCAGAGTGCTGGGATTATAGGCATGAGCCACTGCATCCATCTAGTCTTTTTTTGTGTGTGTGTGGTAAAACATACATAACAGCATTTATCATTCTTACCATTTGTAAGTGTACAATTCAGTGGTGTTACATACACTTGAAATGCAAGGTAGCCATCACCCCTAGCTACACCCCAAACTTTTTTGTCATCTCCACACAAACTTTGCACCCATTAACCATGACGTCCCCTGCCCCTGCACCAAGCCCCTGGTCATCTCCATTATGAATCTGCCTATTCCAGATATGTTTTGTTTTGTTTTTCCTTTTTTTTTTTTTTTTGAGACAGAGTCTCATTCTGTTGCCCAGGCTGGAGTGCAGTGACGCGATCTCGGCTCACTGCAACCTCCGCCTCCTGGGTTCACGCGATTCTCCTGCCTCAGCCTCCCGAGTAGCTGGGATTACAGGCGCCCGCCACCATGCTTGGCTAATTTTTTGTGTATTTTTAGTAGAGACGGGGTTTCATTACGCTGGCCAGACTGGTCTCGAACTCCTGACCTCGTGATCCGCCCGCCTCAGCCTCCCAAAGTGCTGGGATTACAGGCGTGAGCCACCGCGCCCGGCCTGTTTTGTTTTTTCCTTTTTTTGAGACATGGTCTGACTCTATCGCCCAGGCTGGAGTACAGTGATGCGATGACGACTCACTGCAGCCTCAACCTCCCAGGCTCAAGCAATCCTCCTGCCTCAGCCTCCCGATTAGCTGGGACTACAGATGCATGCCACCATGCCCGGCTAATTTTTTTGCATTTTTTGTAGAGATGGGGTTTTGCTATGTTGCCCAGGCTGGTCTCAAACGCCTAAGCTCAAGCGATCCGCCTGCCTTGGCCTCCCGAAGTGCTGGGACTGCAGGCGTGAGCCACTGTGCCTGGCCAGTTTTTGATTCTTTTTTTAACTCCCCACAGTATCCAGTGTAGAGATGGCACTGTGCCAGCCCTCCTTCCAAAGAGGCCCCCTGGCCAGAGATTTCACTTTGAAAATAAAGCCAATGCATCAATGCATCAAAACACAAGCAAGTCCTTTGATACATTTAAAGCCAGAAACACAGCCGGGCACGGTGGATCACACCTGTAATCCCAGAACTTTGGAAGGCCAAGGCGGGTGGATCACCTAAAGTCAGGAGTTCAAGACCAGCTTGGCTAACATGGTGAAACCCCATCTCTACTGAAAATACAAAAAATTAGCCAGGCATGGTGGTGCATGCCTGTAGTCCCAGCTACTTGGGAGGCTGAGGCAGGAGAATCGCTTGAACCTGGGAGGCGGAGGTTGCAGTGAGCCAAGATTGCGCCATTGCACTCCAGCCTGGGCAACAAGAGTGAAACTCCGTCTCAACAAATAAATAAATAAAAACCAGAAACACGGGCCAATTTCATCTCGCGGAAATCTTTCCCTTTGTTTTCACAGGTAAAGAAGGCACAGGCACCCTCACCTCCTGCACTCTAGGCAGCTTCCAGAATTGACTAAAAATATCCCGAGAGCTTTCCAGGAAGCCGCAGGGAGCCCTCGACCTGTTTGAATCTCTGGCTGCCGGTGGATTGGCGGGTCACTCCCATGTCCCAGCTCCCGCCTGCAGGTGCCTCCAGAGATGCTGCCCTTCCATGGCACCCCCAGGGCCCCACACCTCAAGATTTCCGCGGCCTTCTCCCTTCTATCTTTGTACAACAAAGTAATTTGCTTTTAATGACCGCCGGTGTTTTCCTTCCCAGTTCTATTTGAGCAGATAATGTATCTGAGGCCTCCGCAACAGGGTTAAACCACTGTGACCCTCATAATCAGAGCACAGAAACAAATTCTATTTACTCATAAATGTGGCTGTGTCTCCAGTGTGCAGCTGCCTCCTAATCACAGATGCTGTGATAATATTTTGCTTTTATCAGACCTCTCACTCACGGGTGACAAAGTGCTTTATTATCCCATTAGGCACGGAGCGCCTCAGCTTGGCAAGGTGTTCCCACTGCGACTTCAATGGCACTTTGGGCTCCAGGCCCTGGGAAGCTCTCCGGGGTGGCAGGCTTGAGGGCACTGAGCTCCTGCCATCCGTGTGCAGAGTCGCTTCCCTCAAAGCCCCCAAGGCCGTAGGAACCAGAGGACATCGATTTGAGGGAAGCAGGGAAGGAAGGGAGCAGCTCCCAGGCGCTCCCCGGTGTCCTGGCCGGACTCCCGGACAGCCTTGAGTCCTGACCACGTGCACAGCCTGCAGCCGCCAGGGCCCAGCTCCCGCCATACCCGGACCCCCTGCTTTGGCCGTGGAATCTGCTCGGGCAGACAGAGCTCATCCGCCGCTGCCTCTCTCCTGACTCCTCAGCCCCAGTGGCTGTTTCTGCTGCTCCAGGTGCTTCCCAAGCACTCAGCTAGGAAGCTAGCGGGTCCTGGAGGCGGCAGCACCCGCCTGTCTCCGCGTGAAGATGCGGGTCCCTGCAGGTCTGGGGGCAGAACAGCTGCTCCAGCTGCCCCTAGGGAGCTGCGGCAACTCAGATTCGTCCAGGCCCTGACTCGGGGCCTGCAGAGGGGAACCCTGGAGTGAAAGACGGCAAAGTGAAAATCCTGCTCTCTCCTGGTGCCTTGCCCGTGATGCCTCAGTTCTGAGGAAGACCAGACCCATCCAGAACCTTCTGGGGGAACAGCCCTCTGCCCGTCCGTGTGAGCTATATTTATTTATTTATTTAGACAGAGTCTCACTCTGTTGCCCAGGCTGGAGTGCAGTGGGGCATGATCTCAGCTCACTTCAGCATCCGCCTCCCAGATTCAAGCGATTCTCCTGCCTCAGCCTCCTGAGTAGCTGGGATTACAGGCACCTGCCACCACGCCCAGCTAATTTTTGTATTTTTAGTAGAGACGGGATTTCACCATGTTGGCCAGGCTGGTCTCGAACTCCTGACCTCAAGTTATCCGCTTGCCTTGCCCTCCCAAAGTGTTGGGATTATAGGCGTGAGCCACCTCACCCAGCCCTCATGTGAACTATTTTAACAGTGTCAACTGTTAAAAGGAAAAAAGGAACACTCATTCCTTCACACACACTGGGGTGGAGGAACAGTTCCGGAAGTGCATCTTGTGTGATATACCCACTGTCTCTGAGCTCTGTGTTGAGTGCTCTGTGGGTGTGGCAGGACACCTGGGCCAGTGCAGCACGTCCCCACAAGCTCCCAGCCCACACTCCGCTGCCTAGGTGTGAGGCTCGGACACCTCCAGAGCTTGATTTATCAGTGTTATTTCCACCATTGCTAAAGTAGGAAACCAGACTCCGTCGGCCCTGTTAAGTCTGATTCAGAAAACAGAGGGCCTTTAAAACCCTTTGTCCCTTGAAGTCAGAAAGGGCGAGAGTACTGGCGATCTGAGGGTTGCTCCAGCTGGCTTGGGACCGGACTGACTTGCATTTCCTTCACTAATCAGAATTTTGAAGGCAAGGATAAAATAAATCTCAGATAATCACCTTGCATTTCTGATGAGTTAAAAGAGTGTGTTTTACGCCCTGGTTGTATGAGCTTGCTTTTCCACACGCGGTGAGTGCCGGACAAAGACTTCCCAGGAGGTCTAGGTTTGTTGTGCTTTGTTTTTGCATCCTGGTCTGATAATTAGGCCTTTGCACACATCTGTTTGGGATTGAGTCTTCCTAGGAAATCAGGGATTTGGCCAAGGCTGGGCAAAATTAAGCAATAATAATAGTAGTAATAGTAATAGAAACAGTAACAGCCTCTGTTTGATGGAGGGTGGCTGTCAGGTGCCTGCCGTGCAGTGCTGGGCTCCGAGATGTTAGGCTGGTCCTCAGAGCCTTGGGTCTTGTCTTGTACTTTGCAAGCTTTGCTTGACTTTCCATTTCAATTTTTTTTTTTTTTTTTTTTTAGAATAAAGACACAGGGTCTCACTCTGTTGCCCAGACTGGAATGCAGTCGTGTGATCATAGCTCCCTTGCAGCCTCGAACTCCTGGGCTCCAGGGATCCTCCATCTCAGCCTCCTGAGACGCTGGGACCACAGGTGCATGCCACCATGTCTGGCTAATATTTTTAATTTTTGTGTAGATGCGGGGCGGGTCTCACTTTGCTGCCCAGGCTGATCTCAATCTCCTAGTTTTAAGCACTCCTCCCACCCCAGCCTCCCAAAGTGCTGGGATTCCAGGCATGAGCCACCGTGCCCGGTCAATAAAAAAGAAGCTTGCTTTACTTTCAATGAGGATAGTTCTCCTGGAGACAGCACAGATGTCCTGGATCATCCATCAGCTTTTAAGAATTACAAAATATGTAATCCCAGCACTTTGGGAGGCCGAGACAGGTGGATCACGAGGTCAAGAGATCGAGACCATCCTGGCCAACATGGTGAAACCCCATCTCTACTAAAAATACAAAAATTAGCTGGGTGTGGTGGTGCGTGCCCGTTAGTCCCAGCTACTCAGGAGGCTGAGGCAGGAGGAGAATCACTTGAACCCAGGAGGCAGAGGTTGCAGTGAGCTGAGATTGCTCCACTGCACTGCAGCCTGGCGACAGAGCAAGACTGTGTCTCAAAAAAAAAAAAAAAAAAGAGAATGACAAAATCGATATTAATGTGGATGCTTGCAACAATATTCACAGCAGAATGGGGAATGAAAAGAAGAATGGATTCAGAGACCCTCCTATGTGCACTTCCATGGGAAGAGACCCAGTCTGCTCAATAAACAGGCACCCGCTCTGTCTCGATGAGAACCAACCCAATGATAGACACAGTCCTACGTCCTTTCAGGGACACAAAACCCATCATATGTCATAAAATCCCAGGATCGGAGAGCTAGAAGTGCCCTTCTTCTTATCAATGTGAGGTTGCCGGCAAACCGAGCGGGACTCCTGCCCTCTAACCAAGTTGAAAATATGGGAGAAAAGGAAAAGCTGATGACAGAGACAGGCGCTGTGACTTGGTCGCGGCACCAGCCGGCCCCTGTTGGTGTGGCCCTGAGGCGTCACCAGTGCAGTGTCTCCTATCTCAGCACTTGTCCACAGATTTCACTAGAGCCCGCGACTGCTAGCCGGCCGCCTACCCCGTGCCTCTCCGTCAGGATGAAAGATCAGCGGAGAGAAGAACTGAGAATCGTTGTCAGGGGGCCCACCCTGAGGCCCAGAGCTTGAGGCTGTGATTCTGTGGGCTCACAGGCCTGCCTGAACAGTTAGAGAGAAAGGAAATGGTAAGTTGACATCATGGGCCACAGCAGCTCAGAGTGGGTGGTGCCCTGGCTGACGGTCAGGAGGAGGCCAGACAGGTCCGGTGAGCATGGACCCTTCCAGCCCTGATGACTGACATGCTGACAGAGGGGCCGTCGCCTAGCTGCCAGGGGACTGCACAAGTGATGCTTAACCTTTCTACTTGCTTTTTAACTAGCGCAGGGACAAGGTAACAAAATAGGACAGGTGGTGTCATAAGAAATGACCCCAGACCTGGCTATGGGGCCACAGCGTAGCTGGAGTGGAGCTTCAAGGTTGTGCAGTTGGCGTTAGAGGCCTGCAAGCCACACCTGGGCCTTCCCGCTGCCTGCCACCCCGCAACAGGCACACAGTGCCACCAGTCCGGGAGGACGAGGGCCCAGGAAGCCTGAGGAGCCCTGCTCACTGGGCAGCCCAGGCCAGCGCAGTCTCCCCGCAGGCCCTGCCCAGGCTGCGTCCTCTGCACTCGCCACAGTGGATGAGGAGCCGTCGAGAGTCACAGATGAGGTCAGAGCATCGCTTTTCACCAGGCCGCGGACCCAGGCCCTCCGGGACTACTTCAGTGGCCTAAAGATGAGCAGAGTGATCTCTGCGGGGGAGACAGGGAGAGGGGCACAGGAAGTCTTATTTTTAATGAAGAAGGACGGGACTGGAAGCTGGTCGAGAGGTGCTGTGGTGCCGTGGAGAACGCGCTCATTCCCAGGCTGCAGGCTGAGGCTACCAAGTGAAGCGTGGCCATGTCTGTACTCCAACAATCCCATCAGAACATGCATGGGTATAAATGGCTGCCTACGTAACTGTATATACACGTGTACTGAAAAACCACAGGAAAAGCAAACATGGCCAAATGTTAACTGGCAAACGTAATAATAATGTAAGTGGAAGAATTTGCCCTCTTTCTTTGGAAACACTGACAAAATGAAATGAATAATCCATTCTCAGTGATTTTCTTCTTTTTTTGAGACAGAGTTTCGCTCTTGTTGCCCAGACTGAAGTGCAGTAGCGCAACCTTGGCTCACTGCAACCTCCGCCTCCCAGGTTCAAACCATTCTCCTGTCTCAGCCTCCCAAGTAGCTGGGATTACAGGTGTGAGCCACTGCGCCCAGCCCATTCTCAATGACTTTCTATAGAAAATACCTTAAAAGTTGGTCTTGATCATTTTTCCTTCCACCAGAGCTGAAGCTGCCCCGGTGTGGGCTTGAGACTTGGCTCTGCTTGGCAAGGCCCAGGCTCATCAGGCCTTACATCAGTGTGAGCCCCGGGCGGGAGCAGCCCTGGTGGCCCTGAGTGCGCGAGGGATTGATGGCTCCTTCCCCAGAGCAGGAGGGAGGGAAACACCCCGGTGGCCATGGTCAGTCGTGCTCGGAAAGGTCAGCCTTTGCTGGGGAGAGTGAGGAGGGGGCCACGGAAGTCCTGGGGCCAAGCATCGTCATCTGGACATGTCAAGGTCAGCACTGCTTAGCTCTGGCACCCGAGCCCGCCTGGCCTGTGGGACACACAGGGGCCATTGTTTCCCCAAACACACGGCCCCCGAACTCTGAACACCCCCTGCATCCTTAGGACATGTTAAACTGGCCCTGTTCCCTTTCATCATCTTACCACGCAAACATCATTTTTCATCATTGTCCAGCTCTACTCAAGATAAGTGTCACCTTCTGGTGAACTCGGCCCCTGTGCAGCCACACCCCCCATCGGCTTCATCAGTGCAGCCTGTGATGCAACAGTTAAGGCTGAGAACAAGAAAAGCTCCCCATTCCCTGGCCAGTGTTACTGTCACTAGAAAAATCCAAGTTTTATAGCACTTTGATAACACTCTCTACACACAAGCATCCACACAGACATCCGGAGTCCTCCACGCTCAGGGAGGTACAGCGCGGCCCTCCAGAAGCCCACACACTTCAGTTAATGTTCAGTCTCTACGTGATGCCGGCTCCGTGCTGTAGAACTGCCTTCCCTGGGAGGTGTCTGAGTTGACTCTAGATGCGTCCACGGCTGGTCTGTGGCTGCTTTCACAGGGCCTCTCTCCACCCGCTGGACTCACCCGCTGCTCTGTTCTGGGGCCCCTTCCTCTCATACCTCGTTCTCCTCAAGGGACTGCACATTCTGTTGGATCCCTAGGCTGCCACCCAGAGCTGGTGTCTACGTCCTTCAGCCCTGACTTCCACGGGTGCCACTAGCCCCAGAAAACGCAACGCGCCTCAGGTTGAAATCCTCCTCCTCTGAAATCTATGAGCCTCTGCCCCCTTCTCAGAGACGTTCCAAGCCTCCACTGCCCCCTCCACCCTCTCGTTTAAGGGCACCACATTCTGGCCGGGCGCGGCGGCTCACGCCTGTAATCCCACCACTGTGGGAGGCCGAGGTGGGTGGATCACTTGAGGCCAGGAGTTCAAGACCAGCCTGGCCAACATGGTGAAACCCCGTCTCTACTAAAAATACAAAAATTAGCCGGGTGTGGTGGCGAGTGCCTGTAATCCCAGCACTTTGGGAGGCCGAGGTGGGTGGATCACTTGAGGCCAGGAGTTCGAGACCAGCCTGGCCAACATGGTGAAACCCCGTCTCTACTAAAAATACAAAAATTAGCCGGGTGTGGTGGCGTGTGCCTGTAATCCCAGCTACTCGGGAGGCTGAGGCAGGAGAATTGCTTGAACCCGGGAGGTGGAGGTGGCAGTGAGCTGAGATTGCACCACTGCATTCTAGCCTGGGCCACAGAGCAAGACTCAGAGCAATAAAAATAAATAAATAAATAATATACAAAAATAAAATAATAAAATAATAATACAATAAAATTTCCACTCTTGTGGGAAAGCAAGCTCATGCAACCAGGGCATAAAACACACTCATTTAACTCATCAGAAATGCAAGGTGATTATTTGAGATTTATCTTTGCCCTCAAACTTCTGATTAGTGAAGGAAATGCAAGTCAATCCAGTCCCAATAAAATAATAAAATAAAATAATAGTAACATTCTGATGAGCATTCATTAGAAGCGTCTCTTGAAATCTCTATTCTCAGGCTCCCACCTTGGCCTGGGCGCTTCCCTCCTGGCCTGGGAGGTCCAAGAGCCACCGAACTGACCTCTTGTCACCAACATTCCCACGTGCCGGACCAGCCGCCATCTCTGTCCAGCAATACTTTGACAACACAGTTTTGATTATGTAAGCTCTTTGATGGTTTCCTTCTGTTGAGAACAGGACTTCACTCCTCACTCCTTCACGGTCAGGTCTCAAGTTCATCTCCTGCCTCCGAGGTGCTTTATCGTGAGGCCACCGGAGGCGCCATCCCAGGCGATCCGCACACAGAGGTCAGCTCTGCCCAGCGTGTGCCCTCCGCTCCTCCCGGAAGAGCCAGTCCCAATGACCCCGCCTCTGGAAAAGCCTTTCCCTATTGCCCTGTCCCTGCTCCAGCAGGAGGAGCCCGACTTCTGCACACTTGTACTGTGGGGCTTCTCAACGCTTCAAGCAGGGCGTCTACACCCCTGCTCCGGAGCTTCACTGCATGGTGGCCCCGAGTGGGTTCCCAGTCAAATACATCAATCCCCACTCTTATTTGGGTCCTCCTTAAAAGAGGCCTTGAGCCGATGTAACTCAGAGGCCCCACCCACACATTCACTGCACAACGTTTTTTTCTTTTTCTTTTTTATTTTTTTTGAGACAGAGTCTCGCTCTGTCACCCAGGCTGGAGTGCAGTGGTGCAATCTTGGCTCACTGCAACCTCCGCCTCCCGAGTTCAAGTGATTCTCCTGCCTCAGCCTCCCGAATAGCTGGGACCACAGGCAGGTGCCACCACACCCGGCTAATTTTCTGTATTTTCAGTGGAGACGGGGTTTCACCGTGTTAGCCAGGATGATCTCGATCTCCTGACCTCGTGGTCCACCTGCCTCGGCCTCGCAAAGTGCTGGGATTACAGGTGTGAGCCACTGCACCCGGCCTGCACAACATTTATTACAGTCAAAAGCGAATTACAGAAAGGGCGAGACTCCAGAGACAGATGTCAGCTGAATCCTAACACGCAGCTAACATTGCAAGCTCAACCCACAGCAACCTTTTTGCCATGAAAGCTCTCATTTTAATGTTGTTCCTCTTAACAGGACTTGACAATAAAGATGGGGCAACCAGAGGAAAAGTGAGGCAAAAGAAAGTTGGCTGGGTGAGGTGGCTCATGCCTGTAATCCCAGCACTTTGGGAGGCTGAGGAGGCAGATCACCTGAGGTCAGGAGTTTGAGACCAGCCCAGGCAACATGGTGAAACCCCATCTCTACTAAAAATATAAAAATTAACTGAGTGATAGTGGTGGACACCTGTAATCCCAGCTACTCAGGAGGCTCAGACAGGAGAATCACTTGAACCCAGGAGGCAGAGGTTGTGGTGAGCCAAGATTGCTCCATTGCACTCCAGCCTGGGCGACAGAGAGAGACTGTCTCAAAAAAAAAAAAAGAAAAGAAAATCATTCCAGAAGCTCCCTGATGAACTAGAATATCAACCAGGGCGCTGCATAACCCCAGTGTCATGTTCTGGTCACCTGTCGGCGTTCAGTGCAGAGGGCAGAGCCACTCTCGTTACTGCCGCAGAGGCATTTGGCAGGGGAGTGAGACGTGATGAGACGCTGGGTCTCCAGGGCAACTTGCAGGACAATTTGCTGGACGGGATGCTCCAGCCGCTGGGCCTGGACTGGCTGGGTGGGAGAATCTGCCCCTCAAGTGAGGCCCCGCCCCCAGTGCCTCTCCAGGCAGCTGGTGCAGCCTGGGCCTGCCGCAGAGGAGCTCTGCATGCCCACAACTGTGGGCCAGGCATGGAGGTGGTGGGCACGTCTGCCTCACCTTCCAGATGTGCGTATGCAGCTAACGTGCAGCCCTCACCACATCTGGAGTTCTCCAGTGCTGGGGTCTGAGCACGTCGTGGTCTTCTCCAGCAGCAGATGCAGGAGTAGCAGGGATGTGGGAAGGAGGCGCCGCACCCAGGGGCCCTGTCTGCTGTTCCCACACCAGGGCCCTGCCGTCGTGCATATGCAGCCTCTCTGCTCTGCCCACCCAGCTGCCACCGATGGACCTGTGCCCAGCCTTCTCCTGGCCCTCCGCCCCAGGGCTCCTGCTCACAGCCTTCACTCTATGCCTCCCTACCTGGGACCCGGCTGCACAGCCGCTTCCTACACCCCAACCCAGAGGGGGCGTCTGACCAGCTTTATGAGACCCTGGCCCCTCTGGGTGCCACTGTTGAATGGAGCTCCTCGGCCACGACTGGCCGGCTGCCTGGAACAGGGTGCTTTGGGGCCCTTTCCCTGTCCCTGGTCCAGTCAGTGCAGCCAGGCCGGAGAACACTAAGCCTGCTGCCTGTGTGAATAGAGCCAGCGCTGGGGACACCGAGGCTTCCTGGGGTCAGCAGGGTCCCTGACAGGCACTGCCACAGTGGGGAGCATGGGACTGGGGAGAGGTGTGAGTATCCCAGACCTCAGGTACACCAGGCTCACTGTCATGGGATCCCAAGAGAACAATGAACATTAAAACCAGTATATTAACAAGAAGAATATATAAATATAATACAAAAACCAGTATGACTGCTATTCTTTAGGACTGAGGTTCTCAGAGCGCTTCACCTCATTTAATCTCAGCAAAGCCCCTCTGAAATGGTAGACAGAAGTGGTAGACAGCTGGGCCGGGCCGTGGGAAACGCCCGTTCTGGACAGCGAGGTCCCCATTAGCCAGCCTTGATCAGCGGCACCTGACACAGAAGGGCCCCGGTTGTTACTCACGTGTAATTGAAACCATAATAAGCCACGCAGCCACTTCCATTGGTAATAAACCACATTCCAAAAGCTGTGGCACAACAGAGGCCCTCATCTGGTTTACTGTGAAACAGGAATATTTGGAATTTAAAAGCCTAGTTGTTCTGGAACGTGTCAGAAGAAGGAAACATTTTCACAGGCAGCACGCAGTAAAACATCATAAATATAACAGATTGTTAAAGATCATTTACAAATTTATGAATAAGGCTAGAGGGAGGACCCAAATGAAATACAAACAGAAACAAACAACGCTCTCTGCGTTTCAGAGAAGGGGAAAAATGAAACTTGGAACAGTCTGTGGTTTCTCTCCACGTCCAATGCCAGGACAGAAGGAGCTACAAACACATCTTGAAGTAATCATGCTTGTTTTTCCCAGTTGTATGGTTTTGGCAATTCTAAAACTACTTTCTGCATATTACAGGACTGAGCAAATAAGTAAATGTGTTTATCATGCTGAAAGACAGGTTTCTTACAGCTGGGAAAGGCTAGCCACAGCCCTAAATGCTGCGTGAGAATGGGAGTGGTCCGTGATAATTTGGTTTTCAATACAGAGAAGCATGTGTGCAGATGTATTATATATGATACACACACAGTTTATATGTGCAGATATATATGATACACACACAGTTTATATGTGCGGATATATATGATACACAGTTTATATGTGCAGATGTATTATATATGATACACACAGTTTATATGTGTAGATATATGATACACACACAGTTTATATGTGTGGATATATATGATACACACATTTATATGTGCAGATGTATTATATATGATACACACAGTTTATATGTGCAGATATATATGATACACACACAGCTTATATGTGCAGATATATATGATACACAGTTTATATGTGCAGATGTATTATATATGATACAGTTTATATGTGCAGATGTATTATATATGATAGTTTATATGTGCAAATATATATGATACACATGGTTTATATGTGCAGATATATATGATACACAGTTTATATGTGCAGATATACATGACACAGTTTATATGTGCAGATGTATTATGATACAGTTTATATGTGCAGATGTATTATATATGATACACAGTTTATATGTGCAGATATATGATAGTTTATATGTGCAGATATATGATAGTTTATATGTGCAGATATATTATATATGATAGTTTATATGTGCAGATGTATTATATATGATACACAGTTTATATGTGCAGATGTATTATGATACACAGTTTATGTGCAGATGTATTATATATGATACACAGTTTATATGTGCAGATATATATGATATAGTTTATATGTGCAGATGTATTATATATGATAGTTTATATGTGCAGATATATATGATAAACAGTTTATATGTGCAGATATATATGACACAGTTTATAAGTGCAGATGTATTATATATGATAGTTTATATGTGCAGATGTATTATATATGATAGCTTATATGTGCAGATATATTATATATGATACACAGTTTATGTGCAGATATATGATAGTTTATATGTGCAAATGTATTATATATGATACACAGTTTATATGTGCAGATGTATATATGATACAGTTTATATGTGCAGATGTATTATATATGATAGTTTATATGTGCAGATATATTATATGATACAGTTTATATGTGCATATATTATATACGATAGTTTATATGTGCAGATATATATGATAGTTTATATGTGCAGATATATATGGTACACAGTTTATAAGTGCAGATGTATTATATATGATAGTTTATATGTGCAGATGTATTTTATATGATACAGTTTATATGTGCAGATGTATTATGATAGTTTATATGTACAGATGTACTATATGATAGTTTATATGTGCAGATGTATTATATATGATACAGTTTATATGTGCAGATGTACTATATATGATACAGTTTATATGTGCAGATATATGATACATAGTTTATATGTGCAGATATATATGATAGTTTATATGTGCAGATATATGATAGTTTATATGTGCACATATTATATATGACATATACAGTTTATATGTGTAGATATGATAGTTTATATGTGCAGATGTATTATGTATGATAGTTTATAAGTGCAGATGTATTATATATGATACATGCACAGTTTATATGTGCAGATATATTATATATGATAGTTTATATGTGCAGATATATATGATATAGTTTATATGTGCAGATATGATAGTTTATATGTGCAGATGTATTATATATGATACTGTTTATATGTGCAGATATATGATATACAGTTTATATGTACAGATATGATAGTTTATATGTGCAGATGTATTATATATGATACATACACAGTTTATAAGTGCAGATGTATTATATATGATACACACACAGCTTACATGTGCAGATAGATATGATACACACAGTTTCTTTCCCAGCTCTGTCCACTGAAGGGGCCTAGAAGCAATGCCACCCCAGAAACAATTGGCACACCTGAAATCCATTTCTTGGTTTGTAAATACCATTCTCTATTCCAAGGGAACAGAGCTCTTTGGAGAAATGACTATTTCCAGGGAAGAGCAGAGAGAGTACAGGGTGAGCCTTAGAATGTCTAGTGCTGGAAAATAAGGAAATGCTGAACAACACTGGGGACATGTGAGAGGGCTGGAGGAGCCAGCCTGAAGGCTCTCCCCCTGGCCAAATCAGGGGCAATTTGAGCATAAAAATAATTGTAGGAAGAGGCCAGGAAAGTGACAGAATAGGAGGTTCCAGCCCTCATGCCCCCACAGAAACACTGAGAGGTTCTAGCACCCCACAGGGCAAAGAGAGCACACCGAAGAGGCTAAGAAGAAGGTTCAGTTTACCTGTGCTAGTGCTCCTCCAATGAGGCCCCCCTGGGCCTGTGGTTTCTCCCACAGGGGAAACTGAGTGCTGAGTGAGCACCAGCTTCCCCAATCTTATAGGATGCTGCCCAATAGCCCACCTGTGTCTCTCCCCAGAACACTGAGGAATCAGCATGGCTGAGTCATCTGGGGACTGCTAGGAGAAGGGAAGGACATGCCTAGCAACCAACAGCCAGCCATGGATCCCACTAACCAGCTAACACTCCACCAGGAGGCCCGCCCATGAACCCACAGAACAACTTGCCTGTGGGCCTCCCAACCAACTGATCCATGCCCCCAGCACTCCACGTACCCCTGAGCATGTGGTGTCTCATGCACCCTCCTCCCAAACAGTACACAGATCTCAACGGCAGATGCAAATCTGAGCAGCCGGCTTGACTCTGCTGGACTGGGAGAAGGTGCCCAACCTTGAATGCTTCAGAGCACTGCATTAGGGAAAATGGGAGGTGCTCAGTGTAGACCCAGCTTTGGAGGATTGAGAGGAGCTTACAACCTAAGACTTCTCTCCCTAAGAGGGAGCAACAGGAGTAGAGTGGGTGTATCTACAGAAAAGATCTGAGCGATCCCTCGAATCCTTAGCTAGGATGACTGATGAAGGTCTTTCTCTCCCAAAGCCAGTCAACAAAGACTGGGGGACAGCCAGGCATGGTAGCTTACACCTGTAATCTCAGCACTTTGGGAGGCTGAGGTGGGAGGATCACTTGAGGCCAGGGGTTTGAGACCACCCTGGGCAACATAGTGAGATCCCATCTCTTAAAAAAAAAATTAAAAAAAATTTTAATAAGAAACAAGTAAGACTAAAGGAGGTAACCGCTTCTTCAAATGTGAAGATAGCAGTACAAGTCTTCAAAAATATATATATATACAAAGAATCAAGGAAATATGACACCTTTAAAGCAACAAAATAAAGCTCTAATAGTTGACCCCAAAGAAATGGGGACTTACTGGCCAGGCTCAGTGGCTTACACCTGTAATCCCAACACTTTGGGAGGCCAAGGCAGGCAGATCACAAGGTCAGGAGTTCGAGACCAGCCTGACCAACATGGTGAAACCCCATCTCTACTAAAAACACAAAAATTAGCCGGGCGTGATGGTGCACGCCTGTAATACCAGCTACTCAGGAGGCTGAGGTAGGAGAATCACTTGAACCTGGGAAGTAGAGGTTGCAGTGAGCCCAGATTGTGCCACTGCACTCCAGTCTGGGTGACAGAGCAAGACTCCATCTCAAAAAAAAAAAAAAAAGAAAAGAAAAGAAAGAAAAAAGGGACTTACAAACTCTCTGACAAAGGATTCAAAAATAATCATCTTTAATTTTTTTTTTGTAGAGACAAGTCTCACTATGTTGCCTAGGCTGGTTTCAAACTCCTGGCGTCAAACAATCCTCCTGCCTTGGCCTCCCAAAGTGCTGGGATTGCAAGCACAAGCCACCATGCCTGGCCTAAAGTAATCATCTTAAAGAAGCTCAGTGACCTTCAAGAGAACACAGAGAGATGACAAAGCAAAATCCAGGAAAATGATACGTGAACAAAATGCAAAGTTATAAAGAGGAAGAAACTATAAGAGGACCAAACAAATTCTGGAGCTGAAGAATACAATGTCAGACATTGTATTCAATAGAGAGCTTCAATAGAAGACGTGATGAAGTGGAAAAAATAATTAATTGCACTCGGCCAGGGGTGGTGGCTCATGCCTATAATCTCAACACTTTTGGGGGGCCAAGGTGGGAGGATCACTTGAGTTCAGAAATTTGAGACCAGCCTGGGCAACATGGCAAAAACCCTGTTTCTACAAAAAGTACAAAAATTAGCTGGGCATGGTGGCACAGCCTGTAGTTCCAGCTATGTGGGAGGCTGAGGTGGGAGAATCATTTGAGCCTGGGAGGTCAAGGGCGCAGTGATCCCCGATTGTGCCACTGCACCCCAGCAAGGGTGAGAGAGTAAGGCCCTGATTTTTAAAAATACAAACTCAAAGATAGATCATTTGAAATTATCCAGGCAGAGTAACAAAAAGAAAAAAAGAATGAAAAAGAGTGAAGAAAGCCTATGGGAATTGGGAATATCATCAAGCAAAACAGTATACGTATTCTGAGAGTCCCAGATGAAGCAGAGAAAGGGAAAGGGGCAAAAACCTTATTAAAAAAAATAATGACAGGAAACTTCCCAAAACTAGAGAAGAAAATGATCATCCAGATCCATGAAGCCCAAAGAACCCCAAATAAATTGAGCATAAAGAAGTCTTCACCAGGACACATTATAATCAAACTGCCAAAAGTCAAAGCTAGAGATAATTTTGACAGCAGCAAGAGAAAAGCAACTCTTTTCAAAAAATCCCCCCTTATCCCTGCATAAGACTATCAGCAGATTTCTCAGCATAAACTTTGTAGGCCTGAAGAGAGTGGGATATATTCAAAATGCCAAAAGCAAAAGAAAGCCCTGCCAACCAAGAATACTATCCTGGCAAAGCTGTCCCTCAGTAATGAAGGGGAGATCAAAACTTCCCAACACAAACAAAAGCTAAGGGAGTTCATCATCAGTAGACCTGTCTTTACAAGAAAGGCTAACAGGGGTTCTTCAATTTGAAACAAAAAGATGTTAATTTTTTTTTTGAGATGGAGTCTCGCTCTGTCGCCCAGACTGGAGTGCAGTGGTGCGATCTCGGCTCACTGCAAGCTCCGCCTCCCAGGTTCAGGCCATTCTCCTGCCTCAGCCTCCCGAGTAGCTGGGACTACAGGCGCCCGCCACCACGCCAGGCTAATTTTTTGTATTTTTAGTAGAGACGGGGTTTCACCGTGTTAGCCAGGATGGTCTCAATCTCCTGACCTTGTGATCCGCCCGCCTCAGCCTCCCAAAGTGCTGGGATTACAGGCGTGAGCCACAGCGCCCAGCAAAAGATATTATTTAACAACATAAAAACATATGAAGGTAAAAAACTCATTGATAAAGGTAAGTATATGGTCAAAATTCAGAATTCTCTAATATTTAATGATTGTGTGTAAGTCACTTTTAACTCTAGTATAAAAAAAGACAAAAGTATCAAAAACAGCTGTAGCTACAATAAGTTGTTAATGGATAGACACACACGAAAATCTAAATTGTGAAATCAATAATATAAAATGCATGTGGGGGTGGAGAGGTAAAAATATATGCAATTCAAGTTATGAGTTTATACAGTTAACCTTTGAACAACGAGGGTTTGAACTTTGTGGGTCTGTTTATAAGCTAATTTTCTTCTGCCTCTGCCATCCCTGAGACTGCAAGACAACCCCTCCTCAGACTACTCAATGTGAGGATGATGAGGATGACATTTATGATGATCTACTTCTACTTAATGAATAATAAATATTTTTTTTCTTTCTTTCTTCCCTTTCTTTCTTTCTTTTTTTTTTAGACAGAGTGTCACTCTGTCACCCAGGCTGGAGTGCAGTGGCACCATCTTGGCTCACTGCAACCTCCACCTCCCAGGTTCAAGTGATTCTCCTGCCTCAGCCTCCCGAGTAGCTGGGACTACAGGCGCATGCCACCATGCCTGGCTAATTTTTGTATTTTTAGTAGTGGTGTGGTGGCACATGCCTGTAATCCCAGCTACTCTGGAGGCTGAGGCAGGAGAATCACTTGAACCTTGGAGACGGAAGTTGCAGTGAGCTGAGATCACACACTGCACTCCAGCATGGGTGACAGAGCAAGACTCCATCTCAAAAAAAGGAATGTCACTATATAATGATAAAGGGGCTAATTCATCATGAGGATATAACAATTTATAAATATATATCCACCCAATATTGGGGCACCTAAACAGAAAGCAAATATTAACAGAAAAAAGGGAAGAAATAGACAGCAGTGCAATAATAGTAGGGACTTGATTATCCATTTTCAATAACAGACAGATCATCCAGACCAAAAATCAATAAATCCTAGCCAAAGCAATTAGGTAAGAAAAAAAATCCAAATAGGAAAGGAAGACTTGTCTCTGTTTGCAGATGACATGATCTTATATCTAGAAAACCCTAAAGACTCCATAAAAAATCTGCTAATAAACAAATTTAGTACAGTTGAGGATACAAAAATCAGTTGTGTCTCTAAACATTAACAACAAACTATCCAAAAGAGAAGTTAAGAAAACAAATAAATTTACAATAGCATCAAAAAGAATAAAATACTTAAGTATAAATTTAACTGGGGTGAGGCCAGGCATGGTGGCTCACACATGTAATCCCAGCACTTTGGGAGGCTGAGGCAGGCGGATCACGAGGTCAGGATATCAAGACCATCCTGGCTAACATGGTGAAACCCTGTCTCTACTAGAAATACAAAAAAATTAGCCAGGTGTGGTGGCGGGCGCCTGTAGTCCCAGCTACTCAGGAGGCTGAGGCAGGAGAATGGCGTGAACCCGGGAGGCAGAGCTTGCAGTGAGCCGAGATTGCGCCACTGCACTCCAGCCTGGGCAACAGAGCAAGACTCTGTCTCAAAAGAAAAAAAAAAAAATTTAACGGAGGTGGAAGATCTGTGTACTAACAACTATATAAAACATTGATTAAAGAAACTAAAGTAGACACAAATAAATGAAAAGATATCATATGTTCATGGATTGGAATAATTAACATTGTTAAAATATCCATACTACTCAGTGATCTAGAGATTCAATGCAACCCCTATCAAAATTCCAATGGCATTTTTCACATGTATAGAAAAAACAGGCCAGGTGCAGTGGCTCACGCCTGTAATCCCAGCACTTTGGGAGGCCAAGGCGGGTGGATCACGAGGTCAAGAGATCAAGACCAGCCTGGCCAACATGGTGAAACCTTGACTCTACTAAAAATACAAAAATTAGCCAGGTGTGGTGGCACGTGCCTGTAGTCCCAGCTACTGGGGAGGCTGAGGCAGGAGAATCGCTTGAACCTGGGAGGTGGAGGTTGCAGTGAGCCGAGATCGCGCCACTGCACTCCAGCCTGGCAACAAACAGACAGCGAGACTTTGTCTCAAAAAAATAAATAAATAAATAATTAAAAGAAAAAACAACTCTAAAATTCATATGGAACTACAAAAGACCCCAAACAGCCAAAGCAATCTTGAGAAAGAACAAAGCTGAAGGCATCACACTTCTTGATTTCGAACTACAGTTGGCCTGGAGTGGTGGCTCATGTCTGTAATCCCAGCACTTCAGGAGGCTGAGGCGGGTGAATCAGTTGAGGCCAGGAGTTTGAGACCAGCCTGGCCAATGCAGAGAAACACCATCTCTACTAAAAATACAAAAATTAGCTGGGCATGGTGGCAGGCACCTGTAATCCCAGCTACTTGGGAGGCCGAGTCACAAGAATCACTTGAACCAGGGAGATGGAGGTTGCAGTGAGCCCAAATTGCACCGTTATATTCCAGCCTGGGTGAGAGTGAGACTGTCTCAAAAAAACCAAACCAAACCAGAACAACTACAGTCACATGTTGCCAATGACAGCGATACATTCTGGGATATGTGTTGTTAGGCAATTTCATCATTGTTCAAACATCACAGAGTGCACCTGCTACACACTTTGGCTGTATGGCATAGCCTATTACTCCTTGGCTATAAACCCATACAGCATGTTACTGTATTGAATATTCTAAGTACTTATAACACAGTGATATTTGTGTGTCTAAACATAGAAAAGGGATTTTTCAGCTCCATTATCTTATGCGTCCACTGTCATATATATAGTCTTTCATTGACCAAAATGTCATTATGTGACACATGACTACACATTACAAAGCTACAGTCATCAAAGCAGTCTGGTACTGGCATAAAAACAGATACATAGACCAGGGGAACAGAACAGAGCCCAGAAATAAACCCACACATACACAGTCAACTAATACTTGACAAGGGCACCAAGAATACGCAGTGAGGAAAGGATAATGTTTTCAATAAACGGTGCTGGGAAAAATGGATCTCCAATGCAAAAGAATGGAACTGGATCCTTATCTTACACCGTACACAAAAATCAACTCAAATGGATCAAAGGCTTAAATCTTTTAAGACCTGAAATCACAAAACTCCTAGAAGAAAACGTAGGGAAAAAGTTCCTCAACATTGGTCTAGGAAATAACTTTTTGGATGTGAACTTTTCCAAAAGCACAGGCAACACAAGCAAAACTAAACAAATGGGATTACATCAAACTAAAAAGCTTCTGCACGGGAGAGGAAAAAAAAATGAAAATACAGCCTACCGAGTGGGAGAAAATGGTTGCAAACCATAGATCTAATGAGGGGTCACTATCTAAAATACACTCATACCAGTGAATAGCAAAAAAAAAAAAAAAAAAAACCAAAAACCCACAAATAACAAAACCAAATCAAAACCCCCAAAAACCTGATAAAAATTGGGCAAAGGATGCATATAAACATTTCTCCAAAGCAAGCATGCAGATGCCCAACAGTTATACGGATGTTCAACATCACTAATCATCAGGGAAATGAAAATCAAAACCACAATGAACTATCACCTTGCACCTGTTAGAATGGCTATTATTAAAAACACAAAAGGTAAGTGTTGGCAAAGGCATGGAGAAAAGGGAACCCACACCGTTTTCCTCACAGGCGGTTGGTGGAAATGTAAATTGGCACAGCCATTATGGAAAGCAGTAGGGAAGCTCCTCAAAAAATTAAAAATAGAACTTCCATATGATCCAGTAATCCCACAACTGGGTATACACCTAAAAGAACTAAGTCACCATTTCAAAGAGACATCTGCATTCCCATGTTCGTTTCAGCACTAGTCACAATAGCCAAGATACAGCATCAACCTAATGGATAAAGAAAATATGGTATACGGGGCCGGGTGCGGTGGCTCACACCTGTAATCCCAGCACTTTGGGAGGCCGGGGCGGGCAGATCACTTGAGGTCGGGAGTTTGAGACCAGCCTGGCCAACATGGTGAAACTCTGACTCTACTAAAAATACAAAAATTAGGCACGGTGGCGCATGCCTGTAATCTCAGCTACTTGGGAGGCTGAGGCTGGAGAATCATTTGAACCCAGGAGGCCGAAGTTGCAGTGAGCTGAGATTGTGCCACTGCACTCCAGCATGGGAGACAGAGTGAGACTCCATCTCAAAAAAAAAAAAAAAAAAAGAAATGAATGAATGAAGCTGACCTGGCCAGTCAGACACCTGCCACAGTGGGGAGAGGGGGAGGGTGCTGGCATCTTCCAGCTCACTCCTATACACTCTATTCAACCCTATAGGGATGCAGGTGCCTGGGTAATTTGGACACCCACTGACACCAAGCCCATCATCAGTGCAGTTCTTGATACCGAAGCCCCTGAGCACGGTCAATGACAGGACCTTCCCTCCTTCCGTTCTCCAGCTCTCCCACCCTCCCCTGCCAATGCAGGTAGTGCGACAGGGAGCTAAGGCGGTCACCTGACCAAGCTGAAGGAAACCAACCCACCCTAAAGTTAAGGTAAATCTTGGCAGATGTACGCTAAGGCCTAGGCAGTTTTTTAAGAAGGAGGCAAAGGTGATTTGAATGTTTGCTTAATTACTTTTGTAAAAAAATAGTATATTTTAGATCTTTATAGAATGAGTTCTGAATTATGAATGCTTTCAAAACATCTATTTTGAAACAATTATACACTTACAGAAAAGTTCCAAGAACACGCTTCACCCGCATAAACCTCCCCAAGTTCTCCAGTGGTTAACATTCCACCTCCTGGGCGTTCTCTCTCTCTGGGGGTGGAGAGAATGAATCTTTCTTCCTAAATCATAGAGCTAAGTAGCCTTCTTTAAAAGGTAAAGGAAAGGTATAGACCTCAGTTTACCACCAAAGCTTTTTTTTTTTTTTTTTTTTTTTTTGAGACGGAGGCTTGTTCTTTTGCCCAGGCTGGAGTGCAATGGCGCAATCTCAGCTCACTGCAACCTCCCCTCACTGGGTTGAAGTGATTCTCCTGCCTCAGCCTCCCGAGTAGCTGGGATTACAGGCACCTGCCACTACGCCTAATTTTTGTATTTTTAGTAGAGACAGGGTTTTGCCATGTTGGCCAGGCTGGTCTCGAACTCCTGACCTCAGGTGATCCACCTGCCTCGGCCTCCCAAAGTGCTGGCATTATAGGTGTGAGCCATCGTGCCCGGCCAAGCTGGTCTTTCAAAATAAACATTCACTGTTACTCTAAACAAAATATAAAAAATTTTATTTATGCATTTCAATACATTAAAGTTTGTTCCTTATACCTTTAAAAATGAGATTCCCTGAAAGACAGCTGTTTAGTCATTCTATACATTAGCAGTTCTCAACCTGCATTGTAAAGTCCACAAGTTCATACATAACACTGAGCACTAAGCATCCTGCAGTATTTTAAGTGTATTTTCAATCGCACTGTAATAAATTTCAAAAAACCCCCTATATATTTAAAAGCAATTCTGAATTCATAGCTTTTAATCAAGATGTACTCATTTACTATTTATACTAAATTACAATTACTATCTAACAGCCCATATATGTTGGGTTTTTGTTTCTGCTTTTGAGAGTTTCACTCTTGTTCCCAGGCTGGAGTGCAATGGCACGATCTCTGCTCACTGCAACATCCGCCTCCCAGGTTCAAGCGATTCTCCTGCCTCAGCCTCCCGAGTAGCTGGGATTACAGGTGCCTGCCACCATGCCCAGCTAATTTTTATATTTTTCGTAGAGACGGGGTTTTGCCATGTTGGCCAGGCTGGTCTCGAACTCCCGACCTCAAGTGATCCACCCGCAACCTCCCAAAGTGCTGGGATTACAGGCGTGAGCCACTGTGCCCAGCCCCGTATGTTGTTAAAATGAACAGACTTACAGGCAATCTGCCATATACTAAATGCAAACCATAGCTAATAATTGAAGTCATACATATACTCTCTAGCAAAGACAGGTATTTTTGTTTTAATAATAAAATATAAAAATGGGATTGTTTATAGAAATTCATCTTCTGCAGAAAAATCAGCTTCAATTCTGTACCTCAAACATGGGTTACTGCATATGGTACATCATGAAATCAGGTGGTGCCACTGTCGTGACAGTTTTTCCCATCTTAGTAGCCGCACCCATAATTAATGCCTACTCACATCAAGTTAGCACCACTCAAATGTGGGCCATTCACAGGCAGCCAGGGATCCTCTTGGTCTGTGAGGTTGGGGGCTTGCATCAGAATGCAAATCTACCGAGGCGTGAAGCACGATTTAGTTCAACTGACATTTTTTTCTTCACAGTAAGACCTTCTGGAGGAAGGAAGCAGTGTGTTGATTTATACCTTAGCCCAAGCTCCTTATTTCACTATCAAGCTACAAGTCCAGTAGAACTGATCTGTTACATCCCAATCACCAGCCAGCAAAGACACTCTTGTTAAAAAGCTCCTTAACAAAGGGAAGATTTTCACTTAATTCACTCTTCTCTTAGTACCTGTCACCTTATTTGTCCTCTAAATTCAGAACCTGCTAGAAGACATAGGGTTTGAATCTGGCCTCGGGTCGAATGATGTTGCTGAATGCAGGGTTAGAAGTCTGTAGGGACGACACAGTCTCTGTGCTGCTTTCAGTTACTTTCTGTATTCAGTTGTTCATGTTGCTTGCGCATGCTTCAAAGCTTAAACCATTAGTTTAGAGATATGCACAGATACTGATGACTTCACATCACGATTTCCAAACACAAACTGCCATAGGGTAGAGCTAAAATAAAATTTGAGGCCAGGCACGGGGGCTCACACCTATAATCCCGGTGTTTGGGAGGCCAAGGTAAGAGGATCACTTGAGGCCAGCCTGTATAACATACGGAGATCTTGTCTACTGCTTGTGGTCCTAGCTATCCGCAAGGCTGAGGCAAAAGAACTGCTTCAGTCCAGGAATTTGATGCTGCGGTAACTATGATCGTGCCACTGCACTCTGGCCTGAGTGACAGAGTGAGCCTGTCTCTCTCTTAAAAAGCAAATAAATAGTATCTGAAAGTGCCACAAATGGGGCGTTTTGCCCAGGAGGGGCATCACCAGCACCTGTGCCCATCTGCCCAACGTGACCACTCTGAAGAGGACGGTGACTGCTGGACAGATGAGTTTTGGACATATATAACTTCTCAATGTCTATTCTGTATTCACATCTTAGTGACTTTTTTCAACAATCAAAGGTAAGATTTAAACTGAGTCTGTAGCATTTGAGAGAGAAAAGCAAAATTGAAGGGCTGAGAAAACAATAAACATTTGGGTATCTGCAATACATGCTGTTACCTAGGGACATTTCTGCTTCCTCCCAGAATCAGTTTTCCATACTTAGTGAGTGGGGTGTGTTTGTTTCTCCCACTAGACAGATGTTAATTCTTTGCAGGCAGTAACTATATTTTCTTCATGTTTACATCTCCAAATCCTTGCAAGCAAGTAGCACCTATTAACAGTCAAATAACTACTGTTTGGTGACCTCAGAGTTGTTTAAGAAAGTACATTTACAATTTGGAATTGGTGAGGAGATGACTACCCTCAACTGTGTGAGAATGTTACATGAATGATGAAAAGCACCTGTCTGCATTACAGTGTACATAAGGCCATATCCACAGGGCTTATGTCGACTGACTTTGCCAAAGTTAACTGCAACCCAAATACTTAAAACAGTATCAAGAATCACATTTAAGCTGGGCGTGGTGGCTCAAGCCTGTAATCCCAGCACTTTGGGAGGCCGAGGTGGGTGGATCACCTGAGGTCAGGAGTTCAAGACCAGCCTTGCCAACATGGTGAAACCTGTCTCTACTAAAATACAAAAATTAGCTGGGCGTGGTGGCGTGCCCTGTAGTCCCAGCTAAAGAGGCTGAGGCAGGAGAATCGCTTGAACCCGGGAGGTGGAGGTTGCAGTGAGCTGAGATTACAGGACACTGCACTCCACTCTGGGTGACAGAGCAAGACTCTGTCTCAAAAAAAGAATCACCTTTAAGGGATGGTTTTTGAACTTCTAACCAATATTTTAAAAAGGTAAAAACCTCATCAATTTCTTTATAACTGCACCCTCTAGTGGCCTGTTTTATCTATTAATTTTTTTTTTTTTTTTTTTTTTTTTTGACAGTCTCACTGTCAAAGTCTCACTGTCTAGCCCGGGCTGGAGTACAGTGGTACAATCTTGGCTCACTGCAGCCTCTACCTCCAGGGTTCAAGCAATTCTTGTGCCTCAGCCACCTCAGTAGCTGCTATTACCAGCATGTGCCATCATGCCTGGCTAATTTTTGTATTTTTAGTAGAGACAGAGTTTTGCCCAGGCTGGTTTCAAATTCCTGGCCTCAAGTGATCTGCCCACCTTGGCCTCACGAAGTGCTGGGATTACAGGGGTGAGCCATCACGCTCGGCCATATCTATTAAAAAATTTTAAGACAATCATACACACCAGCCTCACTGCTTAGAGAACCCTGTCCAGTGTGCCTGACCCTTTTTCCCTCCCTCCTTCTCCTCTCACCCCCAAGATACAGTTATTTGAAAATGGCTTGAAATACAAACAATAAAACCTTAGATCAAAAAAAATCTCAAAATATAATACATTAACAGACAATGATATAGCTCTACCAAACATTCACACGCAGGCAACAGAATAAGCCTTTGGGTTTACAAAGGATATTTTACAGTCAAAGGGCCACCTGCCCTCCTTCCTTCCCTGACTACATTCTCAGGGAAGCTTTTCCTTGCAGACACTTCGTTGCAAGGTCAGCTTTCTCTCTCAGCACGTTGGCTTCGTCGGCGCTTCTGTGGGCCTGTGCATTCTTTAGCAAGAAGTGGCTGATGAAAAGCTTCAAACCCTCACGTAACATCCCCAGCTTTGGGTTGTCAGATACTCTGGAAAGGAATCGTATAAACACACGTCAGGGCTGAGCTGGCCTCTCCTAGATCTCAATCCTGGGTATCTCGCATAGTGAGACATAACCAGTTTCTTTTAAAAATAAAATTCTCAATTAAGAACTTCTTAACATATTTTATTATTAACAATCATTGTTAGTTTGCTAGCAGACAAGTTTCTATTCCCCAGATCTAATGCATACCAGCTTAAAAATAAAACCGAAAAGATTAAGCTACACGTATAGTACAACCTCATGTTTCTAAATCAACACAAGTGAAAACAATCTCTTCATTTCTCTTCCATGTCTCATCGGAAAGCGTGGGGCACATACCTTGTGAAAATTAAACTGAGGTCTTCAACTTCCGTTTCCATTAATAGGATACTTAATACTTTTCGTAAAAAATGGACTCTGGGTTTGTCCAATTCACTGAATTCAACTACCTAATGGTCAGGACATGGAGAAAAATAAAGTTACACTGATTTAGCCAACTTTTTCAATGATTTGTAATATAGTTAATTAGAGTAAAAATTAATCTCCCGCCTTCCCCCACTCTACCCCTGATTTAAGAAGCTATTTCCAGAGCTAAGAAATGAACACCTGTTGGCAAGGATGTGGGCCTTGGGAATTCCTATACACTGCTGGCAGAGGTGTGGCCGGCCACAGCCACCGTTGAGAACAACTCAGCAGTGTGAGTGGAATTCCCGGGGCATACACCTTATGAATCAGAAATTCAGTATCTAGAACTGAACCATAAATTACCTCCATTCCCAGAAGTACCCATCCCCTAATTAAAACTATATATATATATATATATATATAAAATTTACTTCTAGAAGACTAACCCATATATATCTCTCCCCTAGAAAACTATCAAAAAATCAGAAATAACTTAAACACGGATCAGTAGGATAAATAAGTATATAAACTGAAGCATACGTATACAGTAGGATGCTACCCAGAACAGACTCACGGGCGCCAACGTGGACCCACTGCAATCTTAGCTGAATGTCAGCGAGCTAGAGGAGGGGACTAAACGCATGGTGACGGGAATGCTACCCACAGGGAGGTGCGCAGCCGAACACCATCACAGGCGCTTGCAGACCCGAGGACGCGGCGAGACCACAAAAGCATGGTCGAAACACAGAGAAACTCGGAAGGAGAGCAGCCCGGAGGGGCAGGGCGGGGGGCATCTCTAAAGCTCTACACCTGAGGGTGTGCTCCTGCCACGCCTCTCCCGCTCATCGGTGGTAGCATCCGTGCTGTTCCAGGATGAGCGCAATGCCTGGGCGAGCGAAAGGCAAGGCAGGGGAGCGGAAGGGGAGCAACGCCTCCTCCATGAGCTAAGTTATTCCAGTTGTCAGGATTGGGCGTAAGGCTCAGTGCCCTCATTTTCAGTACAGTGGCCAAACTTGGACACCACACAGCAAGGGACGCAGGGTGAACTGGAGCGGGCATGCTGATGAACTGCACACGACACACAGAAACACACAGGAAGCTGTGGCTGCGGCTGTCTTGTGGGTCTGGGCCACTGCAGTCAACGCCCCTCAACTATCTCTGCTTTTCACTTCCCTTTGCCCCCCAGGCGCTCCAATTTTTTTTAGGCTACTCAGAGTCTGTTGGTCCCACCATCCAAGCCTTACAGGCCCACATCGAACCCCAACTCCACCTGATAAGATGTCTAGGTTTCAGCTGGGCGCACTGGCTCACACCTGTAATATTAGCACTTTGGGAGGCTGAGGAGGGCAGATCACAAGGTCAGGAGTTCCAGACCAGCTTGGCCAACATGGTGAAATCCCGTCTCTACTAAAAATACAAAAATTAGCTGGGCGTGGTGGCATGAGCCTGTAATCCCAGCTACTTGGGAGGCGGAGGCAGGAGAATCGCATGAATCCGGGAGGCAGAGGTTGCAGAGATTGCACCACTGCACTCCAGCCTGGGCGACAGAGCAACTCCCATCTTTGGGGGGGGAAAAAAGATGTCTGTGTTTCATGGTCCACTGCAAAGTCCCAAAACACAGCAGGGCAGGAGAAAGCCTACAGTTTTAAAACACCTTACATCAACGTGAGCAAACTCACCTCACCTCTAAGGAGACCAGGCCCTACTTCATCCACCCTTCTCCTCACTAACAGTGACCAGTTCAGGATTTTATAATTAGGACCAGCAAATTAACCTCAAGCTCCAAAACACATTCATTCAGATTAGCAGAAGAACTGCAGCGGCGCCTTCATTTACCAGATCAATTTGTAGCACCTGTTAGTCTGGCCGTTTTCTGTGCTGGCTAGGATAATGCAAGCACTTTTCAGATGAATCAGAATCGAAGAAAATACGCTGGTAAAACAGGACCTGATTTACCAGGTAGTAAACAATTACACTCCCATTTCCATTGCTTTCAATATTTTCACACGTTACACGAACCTTTAAGATGGAAAGGGAAAGCGATTTTGTCTTCAACAAGTGGGCCACCAGATGAACCAAATTAGAGAAATTCGTAGCTGGCAAGTTTTCCAAGTCCCGAAATTTGTCCCATATGCTGAACTGGAAAGTCATCTAGTATCATAGTCAAAAGGAGAAAAAAGGCAAACGGCCACAAATTATTATAATATATCACTAACAACATAACCTAAAGGTATTTTCTTATTATCTTATTTTTAATATTCTAAACATCAAGACTTTTAGTGGTGGCCTCACTGTTCTTGCCTATAGAGCACAGTCCCAAACAGCTTCACAAGAATCTCTTTCTGGTGCAGTTTTTCCCCCCAAATCAGCAGATACCAACAGAACATTCTAAGGAAAAGGCCACAGCGAGGGGCATCAGAACAGACTGGTGCACTGTGAACCGACGAGGTGCTCCTGCTGGCCTGGCCACACTGCCTGCATCTGTGGCAGAAGCAGGTGACATGAGGACATGGTGGACCCTTGACACTCCCCTCTAGCCCTCCCACTTCCGCTCCCAGTGAAGGTGGCCTGGCAGCCAGCGTGGACCAGGTGACGGGGATATCAGGGGCCTCCTGACTTGGGGAACTCCTTTGCAGGTGGGTTGAGCCAGGCAGCCAGTGTGGAAAAAACAGTAGAGCGGATGTAACTGGTGCCTCCGCACTAAGCTACCTGAAATCTCCTTTCATATTCACAGAATTTGCTAGCCAGGAAAGCATAGAAGGGATTGTAAGTTTTCTCTTGAAGGCAGCAATCCATGAGAACGTGAATTATGTCTCTCTCCTGCTGATCCTTAAGTCCAAGCCTAGAAAACAGAACAGCAATGACTGGAACATCACTCGACTTCCAAAGTTTAATGGCTGATACCTCTCAGGGGAACATCTTCCCGCCTGGAAGGGTCTGGTTAGAGGCGAGCCACGTAAAGGAGGTGGAGGCAGCGGCAGACACCAGCTAGGGGCCCAGCCCCGTCACAACCTCTCTGGTCCTCAGCTTCTCCTACAATGTGGCAAAATGTCAGAGGAGACAAGACCATCTAGGGGGTCCCCCGCCAGCTGCAAAAGTCGACAGCTGTGCCCGGCTGACAATAAACTGACTCAATCGTGTGTGCCCTTAGAGCTGGTTCCTGCTATGGCAATGACTTCACATTTTCTTACTTTTTTTTTTTGAGACAGTCTTGCTCTGTCACCCAGGCTGGAGTGCAGTGGCATGACTTCAGCTCACTACAACCTCCATCTCCCCGGTTCAAGTGATTCTTGTACCTCAGCCTCCCGAGTAGCTGGGATTACAGGTGCCACCACCACCCCCAGCTAATTTTTGTGTTTTTAGTAGAGATGGGGTTTTGCCATGTTGGCCAGGCTGCTCTCGAACTCCTGACCTCAGGTGTTCCACCCACCTTGGCCTCCCAAAGTGCTGGGATTACAGGCATGAGCCACGGTGCCAGCCGCCGTTTGTAAAACTTGAGTTAGAGCTCACACACAGTAAAACCTATCCTTTGTAGTGTAGAGTCCTGAGTGTGGATAAGCCCATATGGTCAGGTCACCACCGGCAATGCCGAAACAGAACTCTCCATCACCCGCGAGAACCTGGGGCCGTGAGCCACCCTTGCCGTGGGCCACTGCTAATCTGCTTTTGTCCCTCTAGTTTTGCCTCTGCCTCTGTCACATAGATTCAGGGCAAGGTGGCTTCCTGCACGGCAGAATACACTCGAGAGTCACCATGCTCTTGGGGCCTTGGGAGTTTGCCCCTCGTGATGCCAAGTAGTAAGTATCCCTTAGACGGCGTCTCATGGTTTATCCTTTCCCCAGCTGAGGGGCATGTGGGCTGCTTCCAGTTTCTGGTGAGATCCGAATGCGGCTGAGGCTGCCGCCTCTGCACAGAGGCAGACACTCTGTACCTCAGGAGAGAAGCACCAGCTCCACTGCAAACAGCACAGCCCCACGTAGAGCACTCAGGTGAAGGCAGCGCAGGCGGCAAAGGCGGCCCAAAGAACCAACTGAGTTTCAGCTGCATTGATTATCAATTCATGTTGATTAAAAGCTGAGATTCATAACTCATGATTTTGATGAATAACAATGGGAAAAACTATTGCTTAATACACGTAGTTTGATAGGTCAAAATTTTCAAAACATGAAGTCAACCAGAGGAAAAATAAAAGAAGTCCTTCCGAGTACAAAGGATAAGCTAGACCCGCTGACTAGAGAATAAGAGTTCTCCTCAAAAGAGCCCTTTTAGAGACAAAGGGTAACTAGGGAGATGGGATGTTTTCAGCAAAACAGCAAGGCCACAGAGAGGCAAAGGAAACTCAGGACTTCCACTTCAACTAGAAACCCCAGTTTAGAAAATAAAACCCTAATTATCAGAATCCTAAAAGGAACCATGTTCTCCCTGTATTTCATCCTAGTTTGAAGCAAATAAAATAATATGTATTAACATTACATTGTTTAGAAGTACCTCATAAAACTACACAGGTACATTTAAATTTTTTTTTTTTTTTTTAAATGAGATGGGGTCTCAGCATGTTGCCCAGGCTGGTCTTGAACTACTGGGCTAAAGTGATCCTCCTGTCTCAGCCTTCTAAGTAGCTGGGATTACAGGATCTTTAAAATCTTATTACAACTAATTATAGAAACTATACCAGGATGTTTTAAATGAAGAATCAGAATAGCTTTATTATGAAGATGTATGTATTTTTAAGCAATTCATGACAACCAACAGCCACTGACAAGGTCATCAGATACTTTCAGTCAAAACTCCCCAGTCTCCAGCCTGAGCAACATGGCAAGACCCTGTCTCAAAAAAAAACCCCCAAACCCCCAATCTTTATATATCATAAAATGTTCTAATGAGGAACTACTAGAGGCAAATTAATAGGAACAAGATGACTAACCCAGAGATGCACGAATCCAACAGCGTGAGCGGATGGTCATGAGAACAGCCCAGTCCTCCCTAAGCAGCATCAGACTCAGTCGTCCAAAACTCAAAAAGCAAATCAACTTACTTATTTTACAGCATCTCATTAATAGGTCAAAATGTGCACACAAATGCTTACTTCAGAAGCTTTTCAAAAGCATCCAAAAAATCTTCACTTGTCATTATCGTGCAGAATATGTTTCTCCGGATGTCCGTGTTCATCCTCTGCTTCCGGGCGAGTTCTAGGATCTTTGAACTGACCTGGAAGCACGATGAATGGACAAGTCATACGCATGTCTCCATGCAAACTGCCTCCCGAGAGATGCCAAACTGTACTTCAGTGTCACTGAATAGAACTGTGAGGTCTATGTGGGTGGATGAGCGTCGGCACCAAGTCCACTCTCGGGCAACGCCCCTCTGTGCAAGGGGAACACACAGTGAAGCCACAGCCGCTGGGGGAGAAAACACTCATGTAGGAGGCTTCTCAGTCGTGGTTCAACCTCAGGGCAAGCGACGATGAATAAAACAGAGAACCAGTCACTGGCAGATCCTGGGAAACCGTGACCATGACTGACACAGAATCTGGGACAGGGAAGGACATGAGGGGCTAACAAGGGAAGTCTGGATGAAAAATGGGCTTGAATTTCCACAATGTGAAATCCATAGCCTGTAGCCTAGAATGCACAGCCCAAGGGGGCAGCCTGAGGGGTCTCAGCAACGGACTCCTGCCCCGTGAGCGTTCAGGTCCTCATGCACTGCCCTGCCCCGTGCCATTCAACTTTTAGATCTTTTAAAGTCCAATAAAAAGATACAACAGAAATGGAATAATTATATCACAATGTAATATTAATAGCAATTTCTGTAAGGCCTCCAAATAAACCTTGTACATTTCAGTGACCATTCAAGAACAGTAAGAGAGCTGCTCCAGGTAAAGCCGGGACCACACACCACACAGGGGGGTGCCTCTGCCTGGCAGCCTTGAGCATGGGTGTCCCTACCGTCCCCGCAAGCTGCTTCTGCAGGTGCGTATGGTGACTGTTGTCGATCATCGGGGCCCCACTCCAGGCGGACCCCACAATCCACCAGCGACCTGTCTGCTCCGCATTCAAGACGCTGTCCCAGGAGACGCGAAGCTGAGTCTCAGAACCTGAGCTGGCGTTGCGGACCTGACGAAGAGAGAAGAGCTAATGAAATGCTTTTAATTGGTTCCTATTCCGTCCTTCCATCACTGGTGGCTTTTTGTTTTTGACCATGACATTTCTGGTGCATGAATACTGGAATGGGTCACTGGCAATTGGGACGGTTAGCCTGTTTGGAAAAATGCCAAAACTAGCGGTAAACTCAGTGTTTTGTGTTTGAGAGTCCATCACCCCAAACACGCTGTGTTTGAAAAGCTGTCCCAACAGGAGAGAGTGACAGAGCTGCCTCAGGCTCAGTGGCAGGTGAGCACATGCCTGGAAGAGCCTGGGTCAGCAATGATTTGGACTTGAGATGACAGGGGCTGAAAGACTCACTCCGACAGGGAGGCTGCCCCAGTCTCCATCCTGGCTGCATGTCAGAGAGAGTCAAAGGACCTACGTCTTCCCAGTTTCCTTGGTC
The DNA here is from genome assembly GCF_029289425.2 of Pan paniscus. NCBI lineage: Eukaryota > Metazoa > Chordata > Mammalia > Primates > Hominidae > Pan > Pan paniscus. The sequence continues at coordinate 193,406,760 of NC_073255.2, read as the reverse complement.
CGGATGGGGACTTGGCCTTCTCTGAAAGCATCGGATGATCCAATGGTGCAGCCCAAGCTTAGCACCCGGGGTGAGGCAAAGAGGACGCTCGCCCAACATGGGCTTCCCCACACACGGACATTCTGCACGAGCGCGCCCAGACCACTGGGACAGCCCCTGAGGAAAACCGAGCCGTGTTCACTCTGTCTCTGAGCACTCTCACTCACCAGACACCACCCTGACGTGCAGGTCTGACTATTTCTTGATTTTCATGACAGGCTCATGCTGACACGGAAGCTCTGAGCAAAGCAGAATTGAAAGTTCCTTGACTCACCAAAGCTCTCTGCAGTTTCCTCAGCTTCTCCACGGGCTCGGGGTCATAGCCTGGAATTTTGCGCATGTCATTGTTCTTCAGGGCCAACATCGTCTCTAGCATAAACCGAATCTTCAAGAAAAATGAAAAAATGGAAAGTCCATCATTTCAAACAGTCTAAACGGCCCATTCAAGTTGGCAAGAAATCTACCACACCTGATGCACATGGCCGCCACTGCCACGATACAAAGTCAGGACAGCCTTTAGGCAGAGACAGTTTAAACTAGTCTCAGCCGCTTACTCAGGGCTACCTAATACTTCAAAATGGAAATGTGTCTCCCAACGTCAAGTGGGAACCCAAACTCCCCAGAGATCTCACTTTTCCCTTCTGCTCGCCACACACCTCACCCTTCCGCACCGTCCACACCTACTCGGCCACCCCGGCCTCTACTACGCTCCTGCTCCCACCCTGGCCCCCGGCGACCTGCTCTGGACATCCTCTCTCCTACCACTGGCCTTGTAATTTTTTTAACTTTAAAACTGGAAGTAATGTCATACAGAAAAGTTGCAAGAACAGCACAAAGAATTCCCACATACCCTCTGAGATGTCCCCAAATGTCAACTTCTTATTGATACAGAATTCACATAGCATAAAACTCACTCATGTAAGGTATATAATTATGTGGCTTTTAACACATTCAGAGTTGTGCAACTATCACCACAATCAATTTCAGAACTTTCTCATCACCCCAGAAGAGAAACTCCAAGCCCATTAACAACCATTCCCCATTTCCCCAACTCCCCAGCCAGCTCCCCAGCCCTAGGTGGCCACTAATGTACTTTCTGTCTCTTCTCCATTTGAAACCACCATAGAGCCTGCTGCTCCCATTCCCTTCTCCAGCCCCCTCCTCTTCAGACTGGCTTCTCTGGGGACCAGGATAAGCCAGTCAGGACCGCCGTCACAATTCAGCCCAAAATGCAAATCCCTTCCTCCTCTTGCTGGTCCTCAGGATCCCACACGGGCGTGAATTCTTCCTGGGGACACTAGTGTTCCCTGGCTCCTGGGACCATCCTCATTTCCTTCTCACCTGCCAGCTCTCCCTCCTGCCTGCAGCTAGACGTCAGTGCTCCTTAACCTGAAGGTCCTCTTCACAGCCCACCTGCTGCCAGGCAAGTCCCCCCACTTCCATGGCTCCCAGGACCCCCTCTACGAGAGCAGCCCCATATCCCTTCAGCCCACTCTGTTCACAGCTAACCCAGTCTTTCAAAAATGGAGGTGCCTGTCCTAAATCCTCATCCCCTCCTGCACGGTCCCCTGTGCCCCTGATGGGTGACCCTGAGCCCTTCTTCCCTTCACCCCAATCCACATGAGGTCTGGTCACTTCTGACGCCCATGTCCACACCCACTGCCACGATCCCAACATTTGCCACCACCTACTCCCCAGCTCCTGCAAAACTCCTCCTGACTTCGACCACCTCATGCCTCTTTCTGCCTTGGAGTCAAAGTGACCATCAGAAGGAAAACTCCAACCTGTCATTCACCTGCTGGGACCCTTCAGATGCCTCTAGGATAAAACCCTCAATTCCCTGCAGTAATTAACAAGGGGCCAGAGACCTGAACTCTGCCTTTTTCTCTTGTGACGCCCCCTCCAGGCTCTCAAACTAACCCTTTTCGGGTTCTTCCCCAAACGGCTTCCCAGGAACACGCGGTTCCACACATCTCATCATCTGAACGGCACACAAAGTGGGAGCTGTGATCAGTCCCTGTTTTACAGAGGGGGAAACTGAGGCTCGGAAGACCCAGGTTATGCTGCTGTCAAGTGGCAGAGCCCAAAGTCCAACCCAGGCTGACCCTAGAGCCCCATGTCCTGTGGCCTCCTCGGTAAGCATTTTTTAATGGATGAATGTTACATAAATCAGTTTTTAAATTCACAAAATATTTTTCTGGTAAAGGAATAAGGTCCATTCACATATTAAAGCCAGAGAACAGGATGAGACAGAAAAAACAGAAATCACTAGGAAAGCAAGTGTAATATTTACCCCAGATACTGATTTTTAGGTTCTGGCCAGTTTGTGAGCTTTAGGGACTTAGGAAGCAGATCAAGCGTCGCACGCGTACCCTGGTCTGGTCCTGAAACTCGCTGCCTGCCCCGCTAGCTTTGGTCTGGGCTTCAGTGATCAGTTCCTTAAGTGATAAAGCATCATCTTTCCTCAATGAAAAACCCACGTTTTTCAGCATTAACAAGATCAGTTCAATATCTTTTTCGGTGAAAGTTCCAATCAGTTTTTTCAAAATGTCGTAGATGAGGAGAGACTGTACCACGTGGAAGTTGTATAAATGGGCAATGACAGTGAACAGGTTGTCACACTCTTTCCCTTCGCTTCCGTGTTTATAGACGGCATCGAACTTCCTCACCACTGCCTCCAGAAAGTGGGCACCGACCTGAAAGAACCACACAGAAAAAAAATCATTATGTTATTCCTAGAAACCTTCCTTTCTCCTTCAACACACAGAACTGGCACTTTCTAAATTAACAAAGTGCCACAAGGCAGGGCATTCCAACAAGGCATCCCTCGGCAACCCAGAGCAGCCGGCCAGAGTGCCCCAGCCTGGACGCAAGGGCACCTTCGTCTTGTTAAAATCAACAACCAAGGGGCATTGTTTGGCCAGCAGCCGTTCTGACTCCTTGGAAAAATAAAACTGTTAAAAATGATGTTAAAAACACACCTATGTCTCTCAAAATGTTCCACTACTGGCCGGGTGCGGTGGCTCACACCTGCAATCCCAGCAATTTAGGAGGCGGAGGTGGGTGGATCACAAGGTCAGGAGATATCAAGACCATCCTGGCTAACACGGTGAAACCCCGTTTCTACTAAAAATACAAAAAAAAAAATTAGCCAGGTGTGGTGGTGTGCGCCTGTAATCCCAGCACTTTTGGGAGGCTGAGGCGGGTGGATCACAAGATCAAGAGATCGAGATCATCCTGGCTAACGTGGTGAAACTCCGTGACTACTAAAAATACAAAAAATTAGCCGGGCGTGGTGGCATATGCCTGTAATCCCAGCTGCTTGGGAGGCTGAGGCAAGAGAATCGCTTGAACCCAGGAGATGGAGGTTGCAGTGAGCTGAGATTGCGCCACTGTACTCCAGCCTGGGCGACAGAGCAAGACTGTGTAAAAAAAAAAAAAAGTTCCACTACCTAACAATATTCATTTCTTAAAAGATTTTTTTGCAGATTTTTACCCCAAATTCATTTCTTACAAGGAAGCAATACGAGTGATTTCTAAAACAGATAAACGCAACACATTCTGAATATCAGAGGTTGCCAAATAGACAGGTACTTAATAATCTCTGGAAGGGCTCCAGGTGGCACAGAGGAGACGCCCTACTTTCCCAGGGCTGAGTCTCTGGCACTAAGGTAGCTTGTGAATACACTCACTTGGCTCAGCCAGTGGTTTGAGGGGCACTGGGCCCTGATGGGTACCAGCAGGTAAACCAGACACTGCCCTGAGGGGCGGAACTGGGGCCAGGAACTGCCGGGCCTGGTGGAGCTAAGCAAGGCCTAAGTGTTCTCCTTGTGCTGTTCTGGTACATTTTATCCCGAATTCCATAACTGTGGACTGAAGGATGAGAAGACCTGCACATGGGTCTGTGTGGTCTTCAGCAAGTTCCTGGAACCCTGTTTTTTCACTGTGTAAAACAGAGATAATAAAACTTGAAGGCAGAAACAGTCGTTTTCAGTCCTGCTGGCAACACTATCGTGTCATCATTTTCCGTCAAATCTCAACTTAAGCTGGGGCTGGAGGGAGAAGGCGGAAGCAGGGACATGGTGGTGACACAGAGTGACCCCCACAGCCCAGCCAGGAGATGATGGCCTAAATAACGCAGCTGCGCTGGACCAGGGATGAAGGGCCTGGGTAACACAGCAACGCATGGCAGTGTGTGACACCGGCTGTAAAAGCTGAAGGGTCTGTGACTCCCAGGTTTCTGGTCTGGGTAACCAGGAACTACGTGAGGGGCAGCAAGCTAGTGGGGCTGGACAAAACCAGCTCAGGGGTTATTAAGCTTCAACAGGGGCCATCCAGACAGGACTGGATGGAGATCTAAGGGTGTCAGTGAAAATTGCAGGCAAGGCTGAGATCCACCAGACAGTCTGGAATGTAATGGGGAAGTACACAGACATCATTGCTGGACTGCAAAAAAATCAACGCTAGAAGAATCCAGAGAAAGGCAACAGACTGGCGGGAGGCCACAGTGACTTCCTGGAGGCCAGCTCTGATGGAATGGATATACACTTCAGTTTGTAAAGACCTGAGACTTAACCAAGCCAACCTGTAGTTTCCATTCAAGCCCCTTCAATGAAGATAAACTGGAAGACACATTCTATTATGGCTACCATGTTACATTCAAATATAATTTTTTAAAGTAAATTAGAATTCTGCAGACGTCAATAAAAATTCAGGCATAAGACATATTCATGTATATTTTCTTTTTCTTTCTTTTTTTTTTTTTTTGAGACGGAGTCTTGCTCTGTCGCCCAGGCTGGAGTGCAGTGGTGCGATCTCGGCTCACTGCAAGCTCCGCCTGCTGGGTTCACGCCATCCTCCTGCCTCAGCCTCCCGAGTAGCAGGGACTATAGGCGCCTGCCACCATGCCTGGCTAATTTTTTGTATTTTTAGTAGAAACAGGGTTTCACCATGTTAGCCAGGATGGGCTCAATCTCCTGACCTCATGATCCACCCGCCTCGGCCTCCCAAAGTGCTGGGATTACAGGCGTGAGCCACCGCACCCAGCTGTATGTTTTCAATGATGTATATTACATCAAAATTTCTCAAAATTCTAAATCTGAAGTTCCATTTAATGTCTTCAAAATAAAATATAACAGCATAACATTTAAGAATATAAGTAAAATTCATGTTGGTAGTTATTCAAGCACATCCTGTACGTTAATTCTGACGTGGAAATTTTAACACGAATCTACATAGATTGGGTTTCTGAGTTTTAAAGGACTTACAGAAGCAATTCAGCAGCTGACACCATCGTCTTTAACACAGAATGTTTTTCTCGGTACAGGACTGAGAGCAGCTGAATGGAGCCAGCACCCTGAAAGCTCATCACACGCTGGCAGAAGTTTCCGTGGATGTCATTAGCTAAAGTAGTGTAATGACTTCCCTTCGGAACAAGTCATTTCATTGTCCTTCATGCAATTAGCAAAGGTTTAAATGAAAGTCGGCCCAATAATCTCATGTTTTCCAATCAAGTAAATTCCTGATGTGCGTGGGTGGTCACGGTCTGTGGCTTTTCCTGTAACTCACTGATACACTGCCTATACTAAGGTCATTCTGATGATTAAGTCAGCTGAAGCATACCAGTGTCCTCTAGGAGGACAGGGAGGTACCAAGAAAGTCACAGAATGGCCCTGATTATGGTAATCACAGGGCCCAGGAATGGCACCCAGTGATTCCATCACTTTGTAATGACAAGAAAACAGACTCCCACATGCTCATACATGAAAACGAGCACAGCTCTTAGAAATAAAAAATAAACAACAAGAGGGTTCCCAAAGCAGCTGGTGCAGATTTTCATATCTGAGATGACCCATGTAGCTGAGAAGAGTCCTGCACTCAGATGCTCAGGCCTGTGCCCCTCTCTCCGGCCCTCAGCTTCCTAATGCCCCACAGGCCTTTCAAAAAGCTGCCACCATGCGACTACTGCTAGACATGGAAAAATGTGGATCAGAACATTATCTAGCAACAACAAAGAAATCTGCAGTGGTAGGAAAAGCCAGCCAGAGGAAGAACAGAATTAAAACACGAAAATCTCCTTCTGTACATAAATAATGAGCCTTCAATGAGCGCTTATTGTGGGCCAGCTCTTTCCTATGCCTATTACATGAACTAACTCGTTGACCTTAACGACTGGACACAGGAAGACTCGGAGGCACAAGCTCATCTAAGTGACACAGACCGTGCGCGGTGCAGCATGTTTTGCACTCAGGCAGCATCTCCACCCACCCCATGCCGCCTTCAGCACAGAAGCCCCAGTGACAAGAAGGCTACTTCATTTTGGCAAATCCGTGCATCTTTTTTTTTTTTTGAGACTGAGTCTCGCTCTGTCACCCAGGCTGGAGTGCAGTGACGCAATCTCGGCTCACTGCAAACTCCGCCTCCCGGGTTCACGGCATTCTCCTGCCTCAGCCTCCGGAGTAGCTGGGACTTCAGGCGCCCGCCACCATGCCTGGCTAATTTTTTTCTGTATTTTTAGTAGAGACGGGGTTTCACCTTTTTGGCCAGGCTGGTCTCGATCTCCTGACCTCGTGATCCACCTGCCTCGGCCTCCCAAAGTGCTGGGATTACACGCGTGAGCCACCGTGCCTGGCTGGCAAATATCTGCATCTTAAAGCAAGCTTTGGAGACCCCACTCGGTAAGACTCTAAATAACTGTTAAGATTATAATTGAGAGAAAGTAATATAAAAATGAAATGAATGTGACTAGCATTGCAGTAGAAAGCATGCTTGCCTAGGAGCCCAGAAAACAAGTTCTGTGTACTTTTAACAAGACATGTGATCTTGGGAATTTCACATAGCGCTTCAGCGGCTTTGCCTGCTGCACTGCAAAGCAGGCTTCAGTAAAGGTTTGCCCTGATCTCACCGGGACACTTTGGGATCAAAGGTGAGGAGGAGACGAAAGTATATAAACGTACACCAGGGAATTAGACTTTTAGGGATGCTGTGCTGCTGTGGCCTATTTTTTGGAGTAGAGCTGTCAGAAGGCAAAAAACTAAGAGAACCACCATTAAAAGAGACTGTATCATTTAAAGATCCAAATGGGTTAAACACTGCATTTGCATGTAAATACTGTATCATGGGAAAACTAAGCCTCACTGACCCAACCCTCCATTCGTTCACCAACCTCAAAACAATCTCCTTTAGTTGGACGGATTTCCTTCGACACATCTGAAATCAGCTACCTTGGGGGAACTGGGATACTGACTGGGAGTGTTATGACTTTCCTGTATTCAATTAAGAAAGAACAGGCCCAGAAGAGGGCAGTGACTGTGGAACCAGGGCCATCACCAAAGAGCCTCTCTGACTTTAACCACAAGGGTTGTGGAGCAAGAAGAATACGAAAGGGATGTGGGGGTGGGGTGGACATTTACTTAGCACCTGTCGGGTGCCAGATGCTTTCTGTACACTGTTCAGTTCAATCCCGACAAAAGCCCACTTCACTGATGAGAAAGGGCCACGACACAGAAAGGGCACCAGGTCTCCCTGAACATGTCCAGGCAGCTCCATGCCCCAGTGCTCTCACATCTCCCATCAATACCAACACCTCAGTAGTGAGACCACACCAACCGTTATCTTCCAAACATCTGAAATAAATCAGTGTTAAGGGAGAAGTGCAAAGGAAATGAAGGCACGTCTGAGATGTCAGTCGAGAAGAAAATTAACTAACATAAAAGACATGCTAGGCTGGACAGAACAGGGCTGGGCATGGCAGCTCCCGCCTGTAATCCCAGCACATTGGGATGCCAAGGCAGGAGGATCACTGGAGCCCAGGAATTTGACACCAGCCTGGTCAACAGAGTGAGACTCCACTTCTGCTCCCACCAAAACAATTAGCCAGGCCTGGTGGTGTGCGCCTGCAGTTCCAGCTACTCTGGAGGATGAGGTGGGAGGATCACTTGAGCCTGCAGCTGTGATCGTGCCACTGCACTCCAGCCTAGACGACAGAGCGAGACCCTGTCTCAAAAAAAAAAAAAAAGAAGAATGGACAGAACAAAAAAGCAAAGTTAAGCAAAATCAAGTACTTCCTGAATGCTCTTTACAACTACATGACATAGACAATAGAGTATTTATTCAGAACAAAAAGGAATTGACACAAGAACCACCCACAGCATACAATTACGCACTTATCAAGCCTATCATTAAAATAATCACCATGAGACACTAGTGACAGCCTGGAGAAAAGGTACAACTGTACCTCGATTCCAACTGTGTGGTGAAGGATGCTGACTAAGAGAACATGCTCCATCATCAGTCTGCTGGGCATGGCCGAGGCAGTGACGCAGGCACCCATGAGAGCGGAGGTCAGGGTGTCATTCATGTCCTTTCTGCTGTGGGCCATGTACAGTTCCTCCAGCTGCCCACTGATGGAAGCCATGTTGGGTTCACTCAACCTGCAGAGAATTATAAAGACAGAGAGCAACAATGTTTCCAATTAGGAATTTTCAGTTCAATTTAAAAAAATTAAAGAGTTACCCATACCAACAATATATTCTATTTTTATGTACACTTTTGACCCCTTAACTATTCTTATCTTGCCCCAATAACCCAGCATATATTATTCATAACCACATAATATTCTGGAATCCCAAAACAATGTAATTGCTGTCTTCACAAGATGAAATGTGGCCACACTGAGGCATACCCTGGATTAAGTCTACAGAAACATACGTGAGGATATTCCCCTGAATATTCTGACCTGATATCCCATAGGCAGGGTCCAGCCTTAGGACGTGTTGTTAGAAAAAATGCTAACCTTTTCTTTCTTAGGTGGCACAAAAATCCTTAGTTCCTAACACTAGAAAAGTCTGCTCTGTTTGAACGGGTAGTGGGGGACACTACACACATACGTACGTGGAAGGTTACTCACTGTGAACCTGTGCTAACACTGAACTCGACACTGAAATAGAGGTTTACATACATTCCCAGGATAACAGGGAACAAAAAGCAATACAAGGGGGAAGGGGGTGGGTGAGGCCACGGAGGGGCAGCAGGGGAGAGATGGTGGTGAGTTTTATCTCAATTGCAGTGGTGGTGACTCGAATCTTCATGTGATAAAACTACACAGAACTGCCCCGGTGCGGTGACTCACGCCTGTAATCCCAGCACTTTGGGAGGCCGAGGCGGGCGGATCACCTGAGGTCGGGAGTTTGAGACCAGCCTGACCTACATGGAGAAATCCCGTCTCTACTAAATATACAAAACTAGTTGGTGTGGTGGCGCATGCCTGTAATCCCAGCTACTCAGGAGGCTGAGGCAGGAGAATTGCTTGAACCCGGGAGGTGGAGGCAGAGATTGCAGTGAGCCGAGATAGCACCATTGCACTCCAGCCAGTGCAGCAAGAGCAAAAACTCCATCTCAAAAAAAAAAAAAAAAAAAAAACCTACACAGAATCACATGCACACACACACATCCTCAAAACCAAAGAGCTGATGGGCACGCGTAACTGACAAAGCCCCACCTGTATGGTTTCCAATCAGTTTTTTAAATATTCTGTTCTTAAAGTGGGTAACAACAAAATGCAGACATGAGCAATGAGTAAGGAGGATGGAAGACCAGGTGAATGTGTTTCTGCAGAGAGGGGACATAGGCCAGTCCTTCCAACACTGTCCTTAGACAAAGAACCTCTGCCCCTTTCCTTCCTGCTTCTCAGAATAACAATGTGAGCATTTGGGCTGCTCTCAAACCCTAAAGGGATTCAAAGTAAGCCAACAGTCGGGTATCCTCTCCTTCTCGAGGTATGGGTCTCATGGGTCTCGGTGCATCAAGCCAAGAACAGAAAGGATCCAATCGACTGTCCCCATCACTTCTATTTGAATTGCTGGGATAATTCCTACATTTTAGAAAACAGACAACCTCTTTAAGTGATACAGTGTAACAATACTACAAGGTCACCTGTTAAGTAGACCTTTTACATGTCTCTTCAGCCTTTCTAGTTCTTCCTTTTTCTTGAAGTCCACTGTCTCCTCAGCTCGCCTCACATGAGGTGGGATGTACTTTTCACCACTTCCACAAAGACTCTGCTTGAAAAGAGAAATAAATTACAAAAAATTTACACTGACCAAATCCTGTGTTTTTTCTTTGCCATATATGCATTTAAATATTAAACTTCCAAGAACTGGTGGAAGCTGCTACTGATCATTGCTGCTTAAATACATCAGATTTATTGAGTGCTTAGTATATGGGTAAACATTCCACTCACCAGGCTGTGCCTGTCATTATTTCCATTAATGCTATTAATAATACATTTCACCATCTCGTTTTCCCCTGTGTAGCTCTTCAGACCCAGCTGTGCACCTCTGGTATCTGCTCAACTCCAACAGAGCCCTATCTACTGCGCTTTTGCTCGGCCTTAACTTACTGCAGGCACAGTAGCATACAAGCACCTAAATTAGACATACCGCTAGTTTTGGAGGGAAAGTGTCCTAAAAATAATTTCAAACTTGTTTAAAAGTGATATCTAAGTTTATATGATAAAAATCAAAACCGGCCGGGCACGGTGGCTGATGTCGGTAATCCCAGCACTTTGGGAGGCTGAGGCGGGCGGATCACGAGGTCAGGAGATCGAGACCATCCTGGCTAACACAGTGAAACCCCGTCTCTACTGAAAATACAAAAAATTAGCCGGGCATGGTGGTGGGCGCCTGTACTCCCAGCTACTTGGGAGATGAGGCAGGAGAATGTCATGAACCTGGGAGGCGGAGCTTGCAGTGGGCGGAGACTGCACCACTACTCCAGCCTAGGCGACAGTGCAAGACTCAGTCTCAAAAAAAAAAAAAAAAATCAAAACCAACTCACTGCCATTTCCTAAATTATCAAGGGGGGTGGTGGTGTTTGCAAATCATTAAGGACACAAACATTTGCAAGGCACGATCCTCACTGCTAGGTAGTTTAAACCTGGTTCAATAAAGAATATTTGTATACATAGAAGCTGAATATTTACATACATAGAACTAGTGCGATGTGGGGAGAAGGAAATGCAGGCAATTCCACACAGCTGCCTCCAACCATGAGCTACATGCAAAGGAACGCTGAGATAAAATATGCAAGATGACAGCCCATGAATGCCTTGATTGCTACGTCCTAGATTCTGAACTTTTTTTTTTCTTTGAAACAGAGTCTCGCTCTCTCGCCCAGGCTAGAGTGCAGCAGCGCGATCTCGGCTCACTGCAACCTCTGCCTCCCTGGTTCAAGCCTCAGCCTCCCAAGTAGCTGGGATTACAGGTGCCTGCCACCACGCCCGGCTGTTTTTTGTATTTTTAGTAATGACGGGGTTTCACCGCGTTAGCCAGGCTGGTCTCAAACACCTGACCTCAAATGATCTGCCCCGCCTCAGCCTTTATCTTTAATTCAATGTTGGACTTTATCTAAGGGAGTGCTGTAAATTAGCTTCGAGTTTTAGAAAATTCACTCTAAAAGTCGGGCACGGCAGATGTCCTCGGATACTCGAAAGAGGCCTTAACAGATGAGGTAGGGTTAACAGGTTTAGAGACCTGGGCTGGTAAACACAGAACGAAGATGCTGCACTGTGGAAATGGCCCTTAAGACCCCGGGATAAAAATGTCTCTATATTGCTTTTCTCCTAAACTTTACATTATGAAAATTTAAAAACATGAAAGAAGACCGAATAGAGTAACGTACTCGATTTACTCACATTCAGCTGAAACCATTATCAAGACACTAAGTCTGTGTCATTTCTGCCTCACGCCCCATTCCCTGTCCCGTTATTTTGAAGGAAATCCCAGAGGGCCTAGAGAGTGTTCACACGATACCTTATCCGTTATGTCACCGTCCTCCGAGGAATTTTCACTCTTTTCTTCATCTTCTGCAAAACGGACTCTCTTCCCCCTCCTTTTCTCCTGCGCTCCCTTTTCCTTTTCTTCCTCCTGTTCCTCTTCTGTATCCTCGTCGTCGTCCTCGCTCTGCGCTTCTGCTTCCTGCGCCTTCTTTTCCTTTTCTACGTCTCCCTTCTCCTCCTCCTCACTTTCGTCCTGGGAGTCACTCTCTAAGTCACTTTCGGGGAGTGTCTGTCCGGCATCTTCCTCCTCCTCACCACTGCTGTCGTACAAGCCGCTATTTTTCCCAGACTCCAGGGCTCCCAGAATATAGTCAAGACCGTCGCGTGCAAAGCTCAGCGGCACGGAGCTGCTGCCGTCCTTCTTTTTGCGCTTGTTCAAACCGAGGCAACGCTCCAGCTTCCGGATCTCTCGGTCCTCCTCCTCGTTGGCCGCTAAAAGCGCCCGTTTCCGGGCAGCGGCGGTGGCGGCTGCGGAGGGTCTGGTCTTTGCGGTGGCGGCCGTGGCCTTGGCCTTGACCCGGGACGGCCGCGGCTTCCTGGGAGGCGAGGGGTCCCGACTAGGGGCTGGGCGGGCGCGCTCCTCCGTGTCCCGCCGGGGACCGCTGGCTTCTTCGGCTCCGCTTCGGCCTCCCGGGCCGGGACCCTGGTCGGGGCCCGCCGTCCTCTGCAGCCGGCGTGCTTTCCGCAGGTGCCGCTTCTCCTTCCTCAGTTCCTTACGGCTTTTTCTCCCTCCTGGGCGAAAGCTCACCGGGGCGCCGCGCCCCTCGCAACCCCCGGGAGCCTCGCCCTCCGAAGTCGCGTGCACGAACTCCTCCACCGCTAGCTTGAGCCTCTTCAGGGCCTTCTCCCCACCGCCAGCAGGACCGCGGCGCGGCCCGCGCCCGCCTCTGCGCTTCATGCGGACCACGCGTCCCTGAGAGCCGCCCGGCCCGGCCTCTCACGCGCTCCTGGACGCCGCCATCTTTCGAAACGCGTGGACGCACGACTTCCGGCCGAGGCGGGACTTCCGGGGAAGAGGCGGCTGCGCGGGGCGGGCGGGCGGCGCCCCCTGCTGGCCGGAGGGCGACAGCGCGCAGAGCTGCGCGGAGCCGGGTGCGGGGGCAGCCGGGCAGGTGGCGCCCGGGGAAGGCGCGCCCGCGGGTGGGCGCCGCGTGGACGTCAGGCTCGCGATGAGCATGGAGGTGCCTTCACATTTAAAAGGGAAATCCGGCCGGGCGCGGTGGCTCACGCTTGTAATCCCAGCACTTTGGGAGGCCGAGACGGGTGGATCACCTGAAGTCAGGAGTTCGAGACCAGCCTGGCCAACCTGGTGAAACCCCCCGCCTCTACAAAAATTAGCTGAGCGTGGTGGCACGCGCCTGTAATCCCAGCTACTCGGAGGCTGAGGCAGGAGAATCGCTTGAACCATGGAGGCGAAGGTTGCAGTGAGCCGAGATTGCGCCATTGCACTCCAGCCTGGGCGACAGAGCGAGACTCCAAAGGGAAATCCTCGCGGATGATGGAGGGGAGACTCCGCGCGGGTCGGCGCGGTGCCGGAGGTTGGCGGCGGCGACGCTGGGATGCGCGGGCCCCGGGTTCGTGTCCGCCCAGGACCCAGGAATGCGACCTTATTTGGAAATAGGGCCTTTGCAGATGTGGTCGAGAGGAGCCCTCGTGGGTTAGGACTGGCCCCAGAGCCAGCGTTCTCCTGAGAAGCAGGCTGTGGATACGGACCAGGGAGACGCCTGTGGCCCCCAGGCGGCCGAGGACCCCTGAGGAGCCGGCCCTGCCCAGGCTGGGTTTGGACGCTGGGCCCCGACCGGGGGCAGAGCGTTTGAGGTTCCTCTTTACTGGGTAACTTGAACCGGGAAGCGAACGCAGAGGCCGCGCAGTTTGTCTGGATTTTTGGGAGGCCCGGGGGCGCAGGAGCAGCCTCGCCTAGCAGTGAGCTGGGGGAAGACGGGGCTGCTGCTGTGGGGTTCTCGGCCTGACCAGGGGCCGCTTCTCTTCCCGGACAGCTTCAGAAGCTTCATTTCCACAGAGTTCCCACCCTTGACTTAATTTAATTTAATTTAATTTTTTTTCTTTTTTTTTTTCTTGAGACCGAGTCTCACTCTGTTGCCCAGGCCGGAGTGCAATGACGGACCAAAGTGCTGGGATTACAGGCAAGCCACCGCGCCCGGCCCGTCCTTGACTTTAAAATGATTTAATTTTTGTCAACTTGTCAGCTCAAAATGGCATCTTGTCATTTAGTTCCTGATGAGAGTGGGTGTCTTTGTTCACTGGCCATTTGTATTTCCTCCTCTGTTTATGGCCTTTGTCCATTTTCCTTATAAGTTTTAGGAATTTTTTTAAATATAAAATTTATTTAATATAAATTTAAAGTAGAGACAGGGTCTCCCTGTGTTGTCCAGGCAGGTCTCAAACTCCTAAGCTCAAATCCTAAAGTATTGGGATTACAGGCGTGAGCCACCACATCCGGCAAGGAATTCTTTACAAATAAAAAATTTTGAATAATCCTCTGTATCTCCTATGTGCAAATATTTTCCTCTCTCAAATATTTAAGGTACTTTAAAAAAATAAGTAATTTAATTTTTAATAAGCAATATACTTTATGTACAGGGTCCAAAATTCAAAAGGTACAAAAAGATATAAATGAAAAGGTCAATTTCTGTGCTGTGCCTGTCCACAAGCCACCCAGTTCTCCTTCCATGAAACAGCAATATCTCATTCTGAAGTGATCTTCCCAATAGATTCTATACTCAATGAAGCATAAATAGGTGTGTGTGCTGTGTCTCATGAGTGCTAGTTTACAAAACACTGCTCCACATCTTGCTTTTTTCATTTAACAATGTATCTTGTAGACCATCCTGCAGCAGAGGGAGGGACCAATGGACCTTCCCTGCCACCATCATAGCTGCCTGGATTATTGCGAAGGCCTCTGTCTGGTCTCTCCACTTTCATCCCCTCAACCCTTCAGTCTGTTCTCCACATAGCAGCCGCAGGCATGCTTTTAAAATATGAAAATAGGACCACGTGTCTGCGTGCCAGCTCACTCCCCAGGAACCCTGGAGGTCCTGCTGGATCTGCCCTCACCTCATCTCCTGACCCTGTCTCCCCTCTCTCCCACTGCTTCCCCCCGCTCCAGCGCAGGCACAGGCTCCTGGTCCTTTCTGATCCCAGCCTTGGCTCAAAAGTCTCAGCGAGTCCATCCTGACGACCCTGTTTGAGGCTGCAGCAGCCTCAAAATCCTGTTTCCTGTCATCCTGTTTCCTTGGCACTTCCCTCCCCATTTGACTTATGTGTTTGTTGTCTCCTTCTCACCAGGGCATGACTTCTGGTCTGTGGATTTGTCCCCAGGGTTAGTGGCACTCGGTAAATAGACATGAATGAATGGATGCTTTGTTATTTTTTATTGGCTGCAAAGTCAGTGATGGAGAGGCCGTCCATCATTTAGTGACACAGCCCCTGCTGATAGTTTTTATTTCCCACACATTCATACTAAAAATGATGCTACAGTGAATAGCTTTCCACACACAGCATTTCATGTGAGAGTACAGTTTAAGGGATATATTCCTAGAAGTGTGTGAATTCTGAAATTGATGGTGTGTATTTTGTAAATTTGATAGATATTGCTTAAGGACCATCCATGGAAGTTGCATCAATGAATGAAAGTTATGAAACTTATCTTTGCCAATTTGATGGAAGAAAAAAATCTCATTAAGTTGAATTTGCATGTTCCTCAGTAAAAGTGGAGCTGACCATCCTTCATATGCTTATGAGCCATTTCCATTTCATTTCTGCAAAATTGCGATTCATATCCTTTGCCCATTTTTCTATGGTTTATGACAGTCTTTTCTTACAGAAGCTCTTTACATATTAAGGAAATTGGCTCTTGTTCATGACATGTTGCAAATATGTATTTTTCTCTAGTTGGCTAGTTTCATTTTTATTTTTTTGCCATGGACGATTAAAATTTCTTTTGCATTGTTAAAATTATCAGTCTTTATGACTTCTAAAGTTTTGTATTATACTTTGAAAGCTCTTCCCCACTCAAGGATTTTTTTTTAAAGATTCCCCCCCTTCCTTTTAGAGATGAAGGTCTCTCGATGTTGCCCAGGCTGGAATGCAGTGGCTCTTCACAGGCAGGATCATAGCTTACCATGGCCTCAAACTCCTGGGCTCGAGTGATCCTCCCACCTCAGCCATCCTGCCCAGCTATTTTTATTTTTGTTTTTTAAGGGATGCTATGTTGCCTAGACTGGTCTCAAACTCCTGGCCTCAAGTGATCTTCCCGCCTCAGCCATCCTGCCCAGCTATTTTTATTTTTGTTTTTTAAGGGATGCTATGTTGCCTACACTGGTCTCAAACTCCTGGCCTCAAGTGATCTTCCCGCCTCAGCCTCCTGAGTATCTGAGATTACAGGCACGAGCCACCATACCTGGCTCCTAAAATACTTAATCTTTGACCAATGTATTTTTTATTTTGATGTATAAAACAAGGTAAGACAAACCTATTTTTTCCCCAGAAAATGCCAATGCCAGTACATTTTAATGAAAAAGCTACCTTTTCTCCACCAATTTGAAACACCATCTTGATAATACAGCAGTTTTTAAAATGTATTTGAACCTATCTCTGGGCTCTCTTTTTCCTAATCTTCCAGCATGTGTATGCCTCGGTGCTCTACTGCTTTAACTATTATGGCTCTATAATGTAGTTTAATATCA
The DNA here is from genome assembly GCF_029289425.2 of Pan paniscus. Taxonomy (NCBI): domain Eukaryota; kingdom Metazoa; phylum Chordata; class Mammalia; order Primates; family Hominidae; genus Pan; species Pan paniscus. Next base: position 193,390,179 of record NC_073255.2, on the reverse strand, counting down.
GTCTTCTCATTCCTTGTTACTCTTCGTTTTCGTAATTGTTTTCTTTAGTGCTTTTGTTTTTAAAAAAACTTTATCTTTATTTTTATATATTTTTTGGAGACAGGGCCTTGCTCTGTTGCCCAGGCTGGAGTGCCATGGCATGATCATAGCTCACTGCAGCCTCACCCTTCTGGGCTCGAGTGATGCTCCCTTCTCAACTTCCCAAGTAGCTGGGACTACAGGTGCATGCCACCATGCCTGGCTAATTTATTTTATTTTATTTTTTAGTATAGAGGAGTTCTTGCTATGTTGCCCAGGCTGGTTTCAAACTCCTAAGTGCAAACGGTCCTCCTGCCTCAGCCTCCCAAAGTACAGTGATTACCAGTGACAGCCATTGCACCCAACTTAAAAAGCGAACTTTAGAATTGACGATCATCCATGAAAAATCCTGTTGGTATTTTAACCGGAGTTGTGTTTAATTTGTAGACTAAACTGAGGTGAGGTCTGAACTGGTGGAAAGATGAATAGAATATTTATGATGTTAAATCTTCCTCTCTAAGGACAGTATATTCCTTCCATTCATTCATTCAGTCTGTGTTCTCTTCATATAGGTTGTGCATACGTTTCTTGCAGAATTTATTCTTAAGTGTCTTATCACTCTGTTTTTGTCAATGGGATCATTACATCTTCTAACATGGATGAAGACTGTGTGCTCATCCAAAAATCTGGGCCTCTGTTATTAGAGAACATGAAAAGAACAGATATTGGGGACAATCAGCTTTCCCTGTCCCAACCTTCTCCTTTCCAACTTTTATCTGTCTCATTTTTCTCCGAATTGCCTCGCGAACTCCTGCAGCACAAGTGTCCTGGTGCCCTGGGCTCCCTGTCTTGGAGGAGGAGGAGGGAGAGGGGCGTGTCCTGGAAAAGGCGGGGGATGGGGGGACCCCAACTCAGAGGGGCATTTCTGATGCCTGAGAGGATGTGGGACTTCCCATGGACAACTCGGGAGGAGGTGAGGGCTTCTGAATGAGCCTGGCACATGGCACAGTGAGCTTGCCTGGCTGGAGTGGAGGATGGGCATCGGGCAGAAGGAAAGCCAAGCTGGGCAGCAAGAGCACGTGTCCCACCTGCAGTGGACAGAAGCTGTGCAGATGGCTTCCGAAGCCTCGTCCTTCATCCTCACGGCAGCCACCATGTGAGGTGCAGGCCACATCTTCATTGTGCAGGGAAAGGCTCTGAAGCACAGATGGGCACAATTCTGCCTGAAGGCAGGCCCTGGTGTCCGTCCATCTATGGTCTGCGGTGGTCCAGGCTGAGGCTCCAGGGAGCTGGGGGTGTTTGGAGCAGGGAAGGGACCCAGAAGGAAAGGGGGGGTGCTGTGGAGTGACCAGGAAGAATGTGGGCTTTTTCTGTTTCCTGGGAGCTCTGGTGAGGTTTGCAGGTGATGAGCTCCCCCTCTTTTCCGTCCAGGAGCCGCAGGATCTGCCAAGAGAGGCTGGGGAGGTCCTGAGACCCTTCCCTGTCAGAGAAGAGGAGGCAGAGGGTGGCAAGGGCGGCAAGCATGGCTTTCTCACCCACTCCCAGGGGACGGGAGGCATCGGGAGAGTGTCCTGCGTGGGGGAACTGTCAGAGGGGAGGATGACATCGTGCCCCCTGCACCTCCAGCCCCCAATAATGTGAGGATGCGCTAAGTTAGGGAAGTGAGGAAAAGGCCCCACTCCTCCTAGCAGATTTCTGAACTGAGGTGAGGTCTGAACTGGTGGAAAGATGAAATTTTGATTTAAATCTAGCTGGAATTTTTTTTAAAAATCTGCAAAGATGCTGTTCTAAAGCTGAAAAGTGACTGGAAAAGCTCCGAGATGCACCTGGGGTGTTGTCTAGAAGTGGGGAAGGAAGCTCTGGCACAGAAGTTCGGGAAGTGTGGGGAGACAGAAATTCGTTTCCCCCCATTCAGAGGGCCAGGTGCAAGTTTCTGCTGAACACTCTCCCGTCTCTTCCAACCTACACCTACAGCCCTGCATCTTCTCACTGAAAACATTTCCATCTTCTGGGTCAACAGCCGCACTTTTTGTGATGTGTAGAAACGAAATACAGGGGCCCCCAACACCCAGTGTGTTGGGTGCTGTACAGGAGTGAGCATTGGTGGCAGCCGGGGCTCGGCTCACCACCTCAGGGTACTGTGTGTACACAGGAGTCAGGAGTAAGTCACTTTCCCAGCCCGCGAGGCATCATTTTAGAGCTGGTTTCTCTACTGTACCAATGTCCCTGTTCTGCCTGGCCTTTGTCTGCAGCCCTGCTCCCTTCCCTGGCTGTCACCATTCCAGGAGCTGCCCTCCTGTGCTCTGCACTGCTCCCAACCACCTGTCCCCGCCCCAGACTGTGGGTGGGAGCCCGACCTGCACTCTGGCTGTGCTGGAAAAAAGCGTCAGGGCTTGGTCACCATCAGCCGCTGACCACGGTCTGCTCAGGCTGCTGGGAGACCAGGCTGTGCTGGGGAGTTCCCGGGGATCCTGGCGCCTGCCAGGAACCTGAGCTAGGTAGGTGGGAAGTAGTTGTGAGCAAGACTTACGGCCTCACAGTGATGGGAACAGGAAGGTTCAGCTGCCAAATGCACCACGTGAACACAGAGTAGTCAGCAGCGCGGCCCTGGGCTCTCAGGCTTGGGGTGAAACCCCGATCTCCCCATTTCCAGCCACGTGGCCTTGCTCACCTCTCCAGCCTGGGTCTCTCTGTGGAATGGGATGCGGTGGTGCCGATGCCACGGGGCTGTTATAAAAATGCTCGTTTCAGCTTGGAACTTACACCGGCCCTCCCCGTGCTCCCTGAGTGGCTGCCTTGCTGGGCCTGAGGGCTGCTTGCTCCTTCCCTCACTGTTCCCAAGCTGTCGGCTGCCCTCTGAGGTCTTCATCTGGGGGCGGTTGTACTGAGACGTCTGCGGACTCAGGCTCCGCGAGGGTGCGTTCTCCTGGGGTCTCAGCTCCTTGGTCTGACGGTGAGTCTTTCAGAGGCTGAAGGGTGAAGGGCTCCACAAACACCTCCCCACACTGCTCATCCCGCAGGGCTTTGCCACTCAGTTCATGGAGAGGAGCCTGGGGGGAGCCAGGATTCCCGTAGCTCCCAGCCTGAGAGGAGGGTGCCGGCCCACCCCACCTTCAGCTGGGGCCTGTTTCTGTGTGTCAAGGCCGCCAGGTGAGTCAGCGGAGTGGGGGAGCTCTCCTCCCGCCCAGCCTCACGCCTGCCGCACTGGCTGAGCTCCCCGCGCCGTAGACCAGGGCCTCCCCCGGGGTTGCAGTGCAGGTGCTCCCGGAACCCAGGCCCCTCCTTCAGTCCTCCTCCGCGACTCACTGGGGAAAAGGAGCCCGCAGCCTCGCTGCCGTCCCGCTCCACAGGAACCGCATGAATGAAAATCGATTACTTGCGCCAAGTGCTCAGCCTGGGTCTGGCCCACAGAACGGCTCAGTGGTTGGTAGTGAACTCCCTGAGGCCGCTGACCTGCGTGACTTTTCTGTCTGTGATCGTTCTCCGAGGCCTGGCCGGTGGCCGCTGGGCCATCTGCGCTGGTTCTGATCTCCTGGGGTGGAGGTTTCTTTGCTCTGAAGCCAGGACTTCTAATACTTTGTGGGGGATTTTTCTTTTTTTTTTTTTTGACGGAGTCTGGCTCTGTCGCCCAGGCTGGAGTGCAGTGGCGCGATCTTGACTCACTGCAAGCTCCACCTCCCAGGTTCACGCCATTCTCCTGCCTCAGCCTCCCAAGTAGCTGAGACTACAGGCGCCCGCCACCACGCCCGGCTAATTTTTTGTATTTTTAGTAGAGACGGGGTTTCACCGTGTTAGCCAGGATGGTCTCGATCTCCTGACCTCGTGATCCACCCACCTCAGCCTCCCAAAGTGCTGGGATCACAGGCGTGGGCCACCGTGCCCGGCCTATGTGGGAGATTTTTCAACCGAAGATCCTAACATGAGGGAGGCCTAATGTGAGCATCTTGGCTGCTCCCCACTTGAAAGACCCCTGCATCTGTGACCCTGCAGATGCCAGCGCACCTTGTCACCCAGTCGTGCCTAGTCACCCAGCGCGCGCCTCATCACCCAGCGCGCGCCTTGTCACCCAGTCGTGCCTTGTCACCCATTCGCGCCTCGTCACCCGGTCGCGCCTTGTCACCCAATCGCGCATCGTCACCCAGTCACGCCTCGTCACCCAGTCGCGTGGGAAAGAGTCCTATTTCCACAGTCCTGGGTAAAGGGGCTCGGAGTGGGGAAATGGGAGGCTCTGCCACCTGGCTGGACAGGAGAGGAATGCAAACATGAACCAGCGCATTGATGATGCTGAGGTCGGTTTGTGGGGTGCAGGTGGCACACACTAGGGTCCGAAGGGCAGCAAGAGTGCCGGGCATGAGGAGACCTGCGTGAGACATGCGGCTGGCGAGGTGGCCAGGGCCGGGCGTGAAAGCTCTGCCGATCCGGGAGTGTTCTGTGTTTGTTCTGGGAGCAGCAGGAAGCATGGCCATGTTTTGGGTGGGGCGTGGGTGAGGGTGAGAGAGGGACAGTAACGGCATTGCATTTTCAGCAGGCCACCCTGCAGCCTGCAGGACCTTGCAGTCCGGATGGGTGGACAGAAGGCTCTTGTATCCCAGAACGTCCCCCAGCCTGGAAAAAAAGTAGCCACTTGGGGCTCTGATTAGAACAGCTCTTTAAAAATAATAGCCCTGTAATCCCAGCACTTTGGGAGGCTGAGACGAGAGGATGACTTGAGCCCAGGAGTTGGAGACCAGTTTCGGCAACATTGGCAAAACCCCATCTCTAAAAAAATTACAACAATTAACCAGGTGTGGGGGCACATGCCTGTGGTCCCAGCTACTGGGGAGACTGAGGTGGGAGAATCGCTTGAACCTGGGAGATGGAGGTTGTAGCAAGCTGAGATCACGCCACTGCACTCCAGCCTGGGCGACAGAGTGAGACCCTGTCTCAAAAAAAAAAAAAATAGCTCAAATGATCTATTAAAAGTAATTAAAAGTAATATCATATGTGATTTAAAGTATGACTTGTGGCCAGGCATACTGGCTCACGCCTGTAATCCCAGCAATTTGGGAGGCCAAGGTGGGTGAATCACTTGAGGTTAGGGGTTCGAGACCAGCCTGGCCAACATGGTGAAACCCCAACTCTACTAAAAGTACAAAAATTAGCTGGGCGTGGTGGCGCATGCCTGTAATCCCAGCTACTGGGGAGCCTGAGGTGGGAGAATTGCTTGAACCTGGGAGATGGAGGTTGTAGCAAGCTGAGATCACGCCACTGCACTCCAGCCTGGGTGACAGAGTGAGACTCTGTCTCAAATAATAATAATAATAATAATAATAATAATAATAATAAAGTGTAACTTTTGACTCAGGTTCACAATTTTTTTGTTTTAATGCATCAATTTATTGGTCGATTACCTTAACATGTTGAGTTTTTTTTTCTGGTTGCAAAGATAATTCATGATTATTATAAAAATTGAAATGTTACAATTATGTATATAAAATGTAGACGGAAAAGTCCACCATAAGTTCTTCCTTCCAGAAATGCATATCTTTCTGGATATGTGATGTGTATATTAACTTGCATTAGTATTTTTTTAAACCAAAATAGGATATACTGTTTCTGATGTTCCCGCATCTGGGTCCTGGCTACCTGGCGCAGGGCCCCAGGGTGGCAGCAGCCGTGCACCTGCAGGCTATGAGAAGTGCAGCCCCTCAGGCCCTCCCCAGACCCTGAGGCAGAGTCTACATTCTTACAGCCTCCCTGGATGATTCGCTTGCACACTGGAGTCGGAAAGTCTGGATCCCTCACTCTTTTCAGTGGCTTTATGGATGTGATTTATGTAACCAATCCGGTAATGGGGAATATTTTATTGTTTTCTTTTAACAATGTACATTTTTTTTTATACTATTACAAAATGCTATAGTAGGCCAGGTGCAGTGGTTCACGCCTGTAATCCCAGCACTTTGGGAGGCTGAGGCGGGTGGGTCACCTGAGGTCAGGAGTTCGAGATCAGCCTGGCCAATATGATGAAAACCCGTCTCCACTAAAAATACAAAACTTAGCTGGGCGTGGTCGCGCACGCCTGTAGTCCCAGCTACTAGAGAGGCTGAGGCAGGAGAATCACTTGAACCCGGGAGGCAGAGGTTGCTGTGAGGCGAGACTGTGCTACTGCACGCCAGCCTGGGCGACAGAGCGAGACTCCATCTAAAAAAAAATGCTATAGTAAACTTCCCTTTGTGTATTTTGCAGAGTTGTGCAAATTTTACAAGAATTTCCTTCTGGAAATTGCTTAGGGAAAGGTAGGAATATTATTTTTAAATTGAACAGATAATGCCAAATTTCCAACCCAAAAGCTGTGCCGGTTTGCACTCCCAAGGAGAGTAAGCACCCATCCCCCACACTCTCCCTATACCGAGTGGTCTCAGGCAGTTTCGTCTTTTCCCAGTAACATGAGGTCAGCCTCCTGGAGAGGGGAGAAGCCCTGACTCCACCGTCCCCAAGTCCCCAAACTTCCCCTTCTTCAATGTCCCATTCCCCTCCTCAAATCATTCAGTGGCTGCATGTGTACCAGGAGTGCCGGGTTCCTTCACACTTGGCCTTTAAGGCCATTCTGGACTCCTCCCCGCCCACCCAACACACACATTGACTACTTCTTTTTAATTTTTTTTTTTTAAGAGACAGGGTCTCACCATGTTGCCCAAGCTGGCCTCAAACTCCTGGGCTCAAGTCTCCCCAGTAGCTGGAACCCCATGCTGCCACAGGGCAGCACTTACATTGGCACCTTACCTGCCCTCTGGCTGGCACCCTCTCTGCCCCTCTGCCTCTGCTCTGCTGGGTGATGGATTCCCTGCTTCCCCAGGCAAGAGGCCTCCTCTGTCCTCCACTCCTGTGCCTGGTGCCCTGATGGGTAACCCTGACAATACGGAACTCTCTGTGCTTACCTCTGTCTCCCACATGAGACTTTGAGTCTAGCCCTCCGATTCCTATTCAACTGACTACTGTTCACATTTCTACCCCAGGGCCTATTTAAACTCCTGGCATGCAGTCAGCACTCAGATGTTTGACGGGCAAGTGAGCAAACGAACAAATGAATGAATAAATGCCTTAGAACACTCAAGGCAGATACACGTGGGCAGAAATGAACTTCCAGAGGCCGCCACAGCCTCAGTCGTTTCCTTTTGCAATATTGTCTATGGAATGGCTGAGCCAAGAACTGAAAGGTTCCGGTTCCTCTCCCCGGAGTTTGGACGGCACCAAGCTGTAGCAGTAGGGTCGTATGCAACACAGAGAAGGCCATTTCTGTGGGAGATGCTTCCAGTGGAACTTTGGAGTCTGGGCTGAGCTTGTCGACAAGGGTCTTGAGCCTGTTGTTTATTAGAATTTGGCTGCAGGGTTAGCTCTTCCTCTGACATGGTTCATCCCATTCATCAGATGAGTAAGGAGTTGTCCCCGGACTATAGACCTGCGCTGACATCTCTTGCACAGTAAAGAAAAGGAAAAATTCATAGTTGTATGTTGTGGTTTTCAGTATCTTTAGTTTACAAGCCAACTGTTTATCACATTAGGACATTGATCTATAAATAAATTTGAAAGCAGTGATACATCTGGGCCTTCGCGGGCCTCCAGTTGAGGCAATGATCTATAAATATATTTGTCTGTATCGTTGATCTTTTATTATTAATGTTGTGGCTTTCATTATGGTTATCAATCTCACCCTGATTACCAAAGTCTTTGCAAAACCTTTGTTCCCTGACCAGGCCTCGTTGGCCAGTTCTTACGCATTTGACTAACAAAGTTACATCCAGTACTGGCTGTATTTCAGACCCATCATTCATTTTCACTAGCTCTTCCTGTTCTTTCTATCCACTTTCCTCCTTCTGAGTACATTTTTCTATTTTCTAGAGGTGCTCCCCTCATTTGTAGCAAATGTTACCAAATGCCCTCAAATTAAGAATTGCTACATTTTTGACGCTTATATACTTTACCTTCTTGATAGAAGTTATGCCTATTGGGGCAGGGCATTGTAGCTCATGCCTATAATCCCAGCACTTTGGGAGGCCAAGATGGGAGGATCTCTTGAGCCCAGGAGTTTGAGACAAGCCTGGGCAACATAGTGAGACCCCATCTCTACAAAAAATACAAAAATTAGCCGGGTGTGGTGGCATGGGCCTGTACTCCCAGCTACTCGGGGAGGCTGAGGTGGGAGGATCCATTGAGCCTAGCAAGTGGAGGCTGCAGTGAGCCGAGATCACACCACTGTACTCCAGCCTGGGTAACAGAGCAAGACCCTGCCTCAGGAAAAAAAAAAAAATTATGCCTATTTTGTTAGTTGTGTAAGACTTCTCATTATTTTTTTGTGACTTTCTTTGTTTTTGTTGTGTCTATGCCAGGCAGTTTTGTACTCTCGCAGGGTAATCTTACCTGGAGGTGGTTTCCCATTCACATTCTTGCTTGAGAAGATTCACCCTAATGCCTTGTACTTGCTGCCGGGTTAGCCAACATTGGACCGAGGGTGTGTGCTGCTTTTACAGGACTTACAAAACTCTGTCTTTTGGCTGGGCACAGTGGCTCATGCCTGTAATCCAAGCACTTGGGGAGGCCGAGGTGGGAGGATCACTTGAGGCCAAGAGTTTGAGACCAACCTGGCCAACACAGTGAAACCCATCTCCACTAAAAATAGAAAAAAATTAGCTGGGTGTGGTTGCTCCTGCCTATAATCCCAGATACTTGGGAGGCTGAGGCATGAGAAGGCATGAGAATGGCTTGAACCTGGGAGGTGGAGGTTGTGGTAAGCTGAGATCGCACCACCGCACTCCAGCCTGGGCAACAGAGCAAGACCTTAACTCAAAAAAAAAAACCAAAACAACAACAACAAAAACCTCTATCTTTCTATGCGGCTATGTCACTCAGGCCTAGAGCAAACTAATAGAACTTGAATGTGGCTTTTTCAAATTGCATAAGACACTACTTAGTATCATCACTGGCTAAAGTCACCTCCCCTTTAGTATTACTCAGATCACAAACTAAGTCCAAACATGGTTCTCTCCATACGGAAATCCTGTCAATGCAACATCCAGGTGTATTTTATGTTTTCTAGATGGAAAAAGTTTTTTCTTATTATGAAAAGTTCAAAATAGGCCAGTCATGGTGGCTCATGCCTGTAATCCCAGCACTTCAGGGGCCAGAGGCAGGAGGATCACTTGAGCCCAGGAGGGAGATGCTGCAATGAGCTGCGATTGCACGCCACTGCCCTCCAACCTGGCCAACGGAGTAAGACCCTGTCTCAAAAAGAAAGAAAAAAACAGTTCAAAATAAAAATGGCAGACCATTTAAAAAGTTGGAAAGAGAGGCCGCAGAAGGTGCTTCCGTGGGTGCCTCCCTGTCTCCGGCTGTGCACGCCTGTGATGCCCAGAGCAAAGGTCTTTCTCTCTGGGTCCCAGGGGGCCAGTGGGGCCAGTCCCGGAACAGCACAACTGGGCATCGAGGATACACAGTCCAGCTTCTTCCCCTCCTCCAGGCCTGGCCCACTCTGAGGGCTGCTGCCCATGGGGTGGCCTCGCCCTTCCACCTCCTCCCTGCAGGCTTTACCTCCCTGTCTCACACCAGCTCAGTGCAGGGCTTCTCAGCTCCACTCCCAGCGAGGTGACTCGCAGGAACATCTTTGTCTCTGTGGGCAAAAGAATCTGACTTACCACGGCAGCTAACAAACAAAACAGCCAAACTCCAATAATAACCAGTGGCTACTCAGAAGCAAAAGCCATGTGGAGTTCTCACTTTGTCTTTCTTTCTTTTTTTTTTTTTTGAGATTGAGTCTTGCTCTGTCGCCCAGGCTGGAGTGCAGTGGCACGATCTTGGCTCACTGCAACCTCGGCTTCCTGGGTTCAAGCAATTCTCCTGCTTCAGCCTCCTGAGTAGCTGGGATTACAGACGCATGCCACCACACCCAGCTGATTTTTGCGTTTTTAGTAGAGAGAGGGTTTCACCACGTTGGCCAGGCTGGTCTCAAACTCCTGACCTCAGGTGATCCACCTGCTTTGGCCTCCCAAAGTGCTGAAGTGTTGGGATTACAGGTGTGAGCCACCGCGCCTGGCCCTCTCTCTTTCTGAAACCAAGCTGGATTTCTTCTCCTCAGCCTAAGGTTCTTTCTTCAACACAAACAGTTTTGGAGAAACAAAGGGGAGGAGGGAATCATCCTCCATTCTTACTGTCTTACTTCTTCTTACCTCAGTGCCCAGGAGGGTGGCTGGTGTGAAGGTGGCAGCTCCCTGAGGATTCCTGCCTTGTGAGGTTGGGAGGCAGGAGTCATGCCCTGAAAGCAGAGAGAGGAATTCGCCAGAGGAAAGGGCTGGGTGCCAGACGACATTGCTGCAGGCCTCATGAGGCTCATTCTCCTCCCCTGCAGCCCTGGCCTCCCAGCGCGGGATCCACACCTGTGCCCACCACCACCAGCACAGCCTCCCCAGCCTGGCTCCCGCCCTTGCCATGTGGCCAACGCTTTCTCACACACCAACCTGGCCGAATCCCACCTCCCTTTTGAAATTGCCCTGGAATCTTGGGCCGGGTGCGGTGGCTCACACCTGTCATCCCAGCATTTGGGGAGGCTGAGGTGGGTGGATCATGAGGCCAGGAGATCGAGACCAGCTTGGCCAACATGGCGAAACCTTGTCTCTATTAAAAATACAAAAATTAGCCGGACATGGTGGCAGGCGCCTATAATCCCAGCTACTTGGGAGGCTGAGGCAGGAGAATCGCTTGAACCTGGGAAGTGGAGGTTGCAGTGAGCCAAGCTGGTGCCATTGCACTCCAACCTGGGTGACAAGAGCAAAATGCTGTCTCAAAAAAAAAAAAAAAAATTGCCCTGAAGAAAATTGCCCTGGAGTCTTTTCTTCCCCATTCTTGATCTCCCTAAGCTTGGAAATGATCTTTTCAGGGCCTGGCATAAGGGCCTTTAGAAAACACGCGGTTGTCCGTTGATTGGAGATGTTTTAAATTTGTACAAAAGGCCAGGCACGGTGGCTCATGCCTGTAATCCCAGCACTTTGGGAGGCCAAGGCGGGCGGATTGTCTGAGGTCAGGAGTTTGAGACCAGCCTGGCCAACATGGTGAAACCCCGTCTCTACTAAAAATACAAAAATTAGCCGGGCATGGTGGCGGGTGCCTGTAATCCCACCTACTTGGGAGGCTGAGGCTCGAGAATCGCTTGAACCCGGGAGGTGGAGGTTGCAGTGAGCCAAGATCCCACCACTGCACTCCAGCCTGGGTGACAGAGCAAGACTTAGTCTCAAAAAAAAAAAAAAAAAAAAGTAAAAAAATTGCTCAAGATGGGGATGTCAAGGTTCACATGGGAAATTGAGTCTATTTTTCATTTTAATTATTTGCATTGCAACATTGTAAATTTTGGGAAAAAAGTTTGACAGGTCCCTTCAAAACATTATTTACGTGCAGTACCGCGTTTAGTGTTGCACAGCCTGTTGTCTGGTAGTAACCATATTTAGCACATAATGAACTCGGACAGATTTTAATTGTTCTGTGGCAGTCATCATAAGGATATAACATTTATTGTGTGTTTACCATAAGACAAGCACTATCCTAAGCTTTAAAAAAAATCCACTCATTCAATGCCTCCCAAATTCCAGAAGGCAGCAATTGGTGTGGCATAGAAGTAGAGTTGCAGATTCTGCAAATGGTAGACTCAGTAAGTGCCCACCTAACCAGGAATGCAGTGCAGCAAAGGCCGTTGTGTGGCTTGGGACACGTCAGTTTCCTCACCCATGAAATGAGGGTGTTGGCTGAATTGCCCATCTGTGGAGTTAAAGCTAGGACTAAAGGGAACCATCTGCAAGAGCTTCATGTAACACAAGTGGTGTCAGTTATGCTGGTTACAAAAGGGCCCCTTTAAAAATACATATTTGAAGTCGAATGATGAAGAATAATTAAAGTAAAACTAAAAATATATATCATTGTATTCATCCAGCAAGGCTGTTTGTTAGTATTAAGTACTGTCCTTATGTGGGCTTCTGTAATATTTAAACTGCATTTGAAGCCAGGCATTGTGGCACAGGCTTGTAGTCCCAGCTACTCAGGAGGCTGAGATGGAAGGATCACTTGAGCCCAGGAGTCTGAGGCTACGGTGAGCTATGATCGCACCTCTGCACTCCAGCCTAGGTGACAGAGAGATACCCTGTCTCTAAAAAAAAAAAAAACAGGAAGAAATAGGCCAGGCACTGTGGCTCACACCTGTAATCCCAGCACTTTGGGAGGCCGAGGTGGGCGGATCACCTGAGGTCAGTAGTTCCAGACCAGCCTGGCCAACATGGTGAAACCCCGTCTCTACTAAAAATACAAAAATTAGCTGGGCATGGTGGTGGGTGCCTGTAATCCCAGCTACTCGGGAGGCTGAGGTGGGAGAATCTCTTGAACCCGGGAGGTGGAGGTTGCAGTGAGCTGATTGTGCCATTACACTCCAGCCTGGGCAATAGAGTGAGACGCCGCCTCAAAAAAAATTAAGAAATAAAGAATAAAAATAAAAACAAACTGCATTGGAAACACACACAAAAAGACAGAAATAATAACTTCCCAAAGAAAAGCAACATTCGTCACCTGACAGGCGATTTTGTTAGAGGTTGGGGACCTGGGAGTAAGTGGACAGAACACGGTGCTTTTCTCATCAGCAGAGAGTAGATCTTTAGCAGCAGTCACGCGGTGCTAAACACTAGCTTTTAAATTAGCTGCATTTTAAATAATATGGCTCAAAAATACACAACGATAAATCAGGAGATCATTGTAAATCACAGTCTCACATTACCAAGCTTCGTCTCTCCCTGGTGCAATGTATGATTAATCTTTCCGTTGCCAGGAAAGCGATGCTTCCTGTTGGAGAGATTGAGTGTGGATCTGAAAGTTCCCTCACCTTGGGTTCACTTGTTAGCACGGCTCCTGACCCAGCTGTCTGCTGCCTGTCTGAGGACCATGGAAACCTGCTGTCTTTCAGAGTGAAATTCTTATTGACATTCAAAGAGTAAACATCTACCAAGATACATTTGCTTATTTTGTCTTCTTCCTGGTGAGTTGGAAATACCTGGATTTTCGCCATAATAAAGGCATTTCTCAATGACAGACACTGTACCATCACTACATAGCAAGTTTTAACCCCCACACTGAGGAGTAAAATCTCCAGCATCTGCCTCTCTGGGGTTGGCTCTCAGGCAGTGGTAATTATCAGGATTTTATCCTAGAAAACAAGGCAAGTCTAACACACCGTTTCTCAATTAAGTTTCCTAAAAACCAATTTATTCTATTTGAGTAAATTATATATTTGATACTGAAATTACAGAAACATTTTACTGTTTAACTAGCGTACACTCATGGGTGCTTTGCAGAACAGCTGGTTGGGAATACTTACTGTAGAACTTTTCACAGCATTTATTGATCTGTCTGGCAAATGAATCCCTAGACAGGAACTGTCTATGGGTGACATTTTACAACCCCAGTATAGATCCAAAGCTTTTAATGTACCTTTTGCCTTTATCATAATGTCACCAAGAAAATCAGAGTGGGTAGGAATAGCCTTCTGACATCAAACGGCATGTTTAACTATGTTAAGATGGCTCTGACCAACTCAGCCTATACAGCTAAAGATTTTGGAATGGTTCTTTGCCAATCTGGTCCTATGGCCTCTAAAATTAAATAAGCAAGAGATGATCCTCCATCTTGATGATACAGGGCCATGGCTGAGTTCTCAGCAGGCCTCAAAGAGCAACTAAACCTACCGGTCAATCATTGTCAACAGAAACAGCAAAGTATTAGTTATGCCAACCAACATCAAAATAGGTATTCTTGTCAGACCAGTCCTGGCATCTAATTGATCATACAAAGCAACCCTGTTTAAGGGCTGAACTCACGATGTTGGTAATGTCAAGAAGTACTGGCCAGGCGAGGTGGTGCACGCCTGTAATCCAAGCACTTTGGGAGGCTGAGGTAGGAGGATTGCTTGAGGTCAGGTTACTTGGAAGCTACACTTAATGGGTTTATATTTTGGAGGGTGCCAGATAGAAAACCAAAAAACTAGTTTGCTTCTCAAGAATTTAAAAACAGGGCTTTTGCTTTTAAAGTTATTAAACCTTCTCATGGATGTTGGAGAGCATTGTGATGGAGAGGCTGTAAACTGCACAAACTGATTGTTGTTTTGTTTTGTTTGAGATGGAGTTTTGCTCCTGTCGCCCAGGCTGGAGTGCATTGGCACGATCTCCACTCACTGCAACCTCCTTCTCCCAGGTTCAAGCGATTCTCCTGCCTCAACCTACCAAGTAGCTGGGATTACAGGCGCCTGCCATCATGCCCGGCTAATTTTTGTATTTTTAGTAGAGATGGGGTTTCACCATGTTGACCAGGCTGGTCTCAAACTCCTCACCTCAGGTGATCTTCCTGCCTTGGCCTTCCAAAGGGCTAGGATTACAGGCATGAGCCACTGCGCCCAGCCCGTTTTCTTGCTTTGGAGTACAATTGTTCCGACAGTGGCTGTGGTTCCGCATATCTGTACACGTGTTAGAGTTCATAGAACTGTCATCTAAAAAAGGCATTTTTAACTTTATGATGTTTTACAGATAACACTTTAAAAATGCATTTAGGCTGGGTGCGGTGACTCACACCTGTAATCCCAGCACTTCCCACTGGGAGAAGGGGAGGAAGACGGCCCTGTCCCTGCAGGATCGTGGTCCAGGAATCGGAATGAGCTCCCAGGTCTCTACTGGCTGGTTCTGTTCATGCCCCTGGGGATTAATTAAGCATCCAAGTTGAGATGTCAGATAAACAGTGGAATACAGTGTGTATTTCAGGGGCTTGGCTTGGGCTGGAGATGAAGTCATCAGCAGGTAGATGACATTTAAAACCCTGAGCAGGAATAAGCTCCCTGTAAGAGGGAGGGCAGACAGAAAACCCGCCCGGGGGAGCCTTGAGGCACTGGGAGCTTTGAGATCACAGGATGAGGAGGAACCAGGGGTGAGGAGGAACCGTGGTTGGGGAATGCCCAGAAACCATCCTCAGGCTGTTCAGCTTTGCAGAATTTCCTCTCTTCGAGCAGCAGCAGTCACACTGATAGCTGCTATTTGTTGAGCCTTCTCCGTGTGCCAGGCAGGGGTGGGAGCTCTCGATGATGTTCTCATTTGCTCCCAACCATGGTCTGCGATGGATGTCACTGTGCCCCCTGCACAGGTGAGACAGCCAACTCTTTGCCCACATTCTGGAGGAGAGCAGTGGGGTCTGAACTCTGATCTTTTTCTTCTCTTGCCCAAATTCCTATCTAAGGGGCCTGGGGAGTCCATACTATAAACCGTAGTCTTACTGGAAGGGTTTTATTTAATCCTATATAATGTGGTTCACTTTCCACCTGACTCTGGCATAACCTCACATGACAGATAAGGAAGGAAATAAAAATATTTTAACCCAAATA
Organism: Pan paniscus; assembly: GCF_029289425.2. Classification (NCBI taxonomy): domain Eukaryota; kingdom Metazoa; phylum Chordata; class Mammalia; order Primates; family Hominidae; genus Pan; species Pan paniscus. The sequence goes on along the minus strand of NC_073255.2, from coordinate 193,374,737 downwards.
TGCTTCCTTGCCAGATCTTGAAATAGCCCTGCAAAGTTGTCTCTTGTGGGGAAAATCCATTCTGTAGAGAACCCCTTTCTGTTTTCCAGACCTTTTTCCTGATCCAGGAGACAATCAACTAACAGTCTGACACGTTTTTATGTCCAATAAGAAACATTTACAATCTATTCTCCCTCTGAAGCCTGCTACCTGCGAAGTAAGAACGTTGGTCTCCACAATTCCGTATCTTTTTTTTTTTTTTTTGAGACGGAGTCTCGCTCTGTCGCCTGGGCTGGAGTGCAGCGGCGCGATCTCGACTCACTGCAACCTCTGCCTCCCGGGTTTAAGCGATTCTCCTGCCTCAGCCTCCTGAGTAGCTGGGACTACAGGCGTGTGCCACCACGCCCGGCTAGTTTTTTGTATTTTTAGTGGAGACAGGGTTTCACCGTGTTAGCCAGGATGGTCTTGATCTCCTGACCTTGTGATCCGCCTGCCTCGACCTCCCAAAGTGCTGGGATTACAGGTGTGAGCCACTGCACCCCTGGCACACAATTGCATGTCTTAATCCAGATATTCCTTTCTATTGATTCCAGGTCTTTAGATAATAACTCAACCAACTGCCCATCAGAAAATCTTTGAATCCACCTATGACCTGGAAGCCCCTGCCCCTTCCAATTGTCCCACCTTTCCAAACCGAACCAACGTACATCTTACATGTATTGGCTGATGTCTTATGTCTCCCTAAAATGTACAAAGCCAAGCTGTAGCCCAACCATCTTGGACATATGTTCTCAGGATCTCTGGAGGGCTGTGGCCTGGGTCATGGTGTCAGTGGCAGCGAGCCTGCATGGGTCTGCAGCAACCTCAATTCTTTCCTCCTCAGAAGAAAGAATTCAGCTGAGGGGCACAAAGCAGAGTGAGAGATCTAGGCAAATTTTAGAGCAGGACTGAAAGTTTGTTTAAACATTTAGAGCAGGAACACAAGGAAGGAAAGTATACTTGGAAGACGGCCAAGTGGGCGACTCGAGAGATCAAGTCCACGGCCTTTGACTTAGGGCCAGGGGTCTTACATCCCTTCTGCCCTGATTCTTCCCGTGGGGTGGGCTGTCCGCATGCACAGTGGCCTGCCAGCACTTGGTAGGGGCTGCGTGCACAGTGTGTTTACTGGAGTTGTACACATGCTCCCTTGAGGCATTCTTCCCTTACCAGCCCAGTGTTCCCAGAGGAAGGTCATCCTCCGGCCCGGCGTTCCCAGAGGAAGGTCATCTTCCGGCCCGGCGTTCCCGGAGGAAGGTCATCCTCCGGCCCGGTGTTCCAAGAGGAAGGTCATCCTCCAGGTTTGCCTCTTAGTGCACATGCTTGAGCCACTTGCCCAGCTCCTGAGATCTTATCAGGAAGCGGCTGATCACCAGTTGCAGGTGTTTCTGTCTATTGTGGGGGCTGCTTTTCCTTGGTGCCAGCTGCAACTAATTATTTTAGAGAGACAGTTGACAGCCACCTGACCATCACCTGATGGTCACCTGACACTCCTGGCTGGAGGGGGGCCCTCTCCTGTCTGCTCATGTCTGACTTGCTACCAACTGTAAGAATTGGTCACTCATATTTGGCTCACAGGAAATCTCTTCAAATATTTTAGAGTTTGACTCTCTTCATTGACAGTAGTCAGGGGTGGAGGACGCCTCCAGGCACAGATCAGGCATGGACAGGCCCGCGGCACCGCGCTCCCAGGATTGGGGCCTCCTGGGCGACAAGAGCGAGACTCCATCTCAGAAAAAAAAAAAAAAGAAAGTCCATAAACACATGTTTTACAAGCCAGTTACACTTTTATGAGAGTCCGTGATTGCCTTTATAATGACTCAAAGCTGGGGGCATGGAGAAGCTGTGCTCTGTGTTTCCCTGGAGCTGTGGATGGGTTTTGCTTTGGGGTGATCGGGATGGCAGTCAGCCATTTCTCTGGGGACCCCTTCATGCCAGAATGCTGAGCAAATGAGAACTGATGACATGTACTCGCCATTGTTTTTCCTGTAACTATATATATCCATTTTTGTCTGTTCTGTTTTGCAACATGTAGATCTGCCTCATTCCTATGAAAGTTGTAAAATCTTCCATTACATGGTTGCATGAGATGTGTTGTTGACCAGCTTGTCTTTAATAGCAATGAGTAGCAACTCACGAGCTGGGCACTTGAATTCTTCTCTCTCGCTGGCTAGCCTCTTCTTCAGTTGGGTATCAATATTAAGCTTATCCCAGAGGTCAGTGTTTCAGATGGTGAATATCTCTGAGCCCTATGATATAAACCCGTCATGAGGAATTGTCATTTGGTTTACTGCAAGGCCTTTGTGAGCCATAGGTTAATATATTAATGAAGACTGTGGCTGTTACCCTACATTAAATAATGACGGCCAATGATTGGAAGAAAAACATCCTTATGTTCCCCTGCAGAGTGTGAGATTGATGAGAATGGATTACCCTGCCAAGGGAACTCAAAAATATTACAACCTTTTATTCCTCTGCGGCTGGGACGAGTGTGTATTCATTTCTACGCTATTACAAAAAAAGCTCTTACAACGATTCTGAGCTAAAGACACATTAAATCACCACTTTAATTATATCGAAACAGGACTCTGAGATTCTATCACTAATCTAGTTTAATCTTGGCAACTCAAGCTCATCTAATATTTTATTTCTATTCAGGTCATATTAGTCAATTGGGCATTAGCAGCAGTACTTATTTATCTTATCAGTTTATTTTTGGTAAAGTAGTAAATTATGACAGAATTACAATAATTCCTCAGCTTATATACATCTCACAATCACATACAAGCTTGGCATTTTAAAATGTGGTCTTGGTTCAATATTAACACTTTCATGGTTGTCTCTTCCACTTTTCCAGAAGATTTAAGTGGCTTGGAATATTCTGGATGTGATTTTTCTCTCTGAAATGCTGCTGTTTAGCGTTTTATTTGTGGCATTACCTCTATGTGCAAACAGATACAGAACGAGCCATGTACAGTAGGCCAATGAGCTTGAAAGCCAGGAAGAAAAGGTAGTGGGGGTGGGGTTGGAGGAGTTGGACCCCCAACTACTGACAGGTTTCACCAGGATGGTCTGAGGGAGGCCAGTGGGGCCCAGAGGCTGTGGAGACCCAAGGTGCTTTGCTAATGTCCCCAGAATAGAGTTTCTATTTCAGCAGAAGACCTAACCCAAGTGAGTTCAGGGACAGATGCACAATAACCAGGTTCATGGAAGCAGTGATGAGCACACAATGTTGGTTTATTCGACACACAGTGGAATGGTCAGAGGGACAAGGTGGTTGGGTCTCATCCAAGACCAGCCCCTGTGTTGCTGTATGCAGGTCTCTTTATTTTGTTGATTTTTTTTTTTTTAAGAGTCAGGGTCTCCTCTGTTGCCCAGGCTGGTGTGCAGTGGTGTGATCATAGCTCTCTGCAGCCTTGAACTCCTGGGCTCAAGCAATCCTCCCTCATCAGCCTCCTGAGTGAGTGGGACCACAGGCACATGCCACCAGCCTGGCTTGTGTGCAGGTCTCTGTGGGAAGCTTGCCCACGAGGCCTTGCCAGGGGCCCCACGGTGCCTGTGTCCACCACAGGCCTTGCCAGGGGCCCCACGGTGCCTGCGTCCACCACAGGCCTTGCCAGGGGCCCCACGGTGCCTGCGTCCACCACAGGCCTTGCCAGGGGCCCCACGGTGCCTGCGTCCACCACCTGCAGCCTCTGGCTCTCCTGTCCCCCACAGGATGAACCACGAGGGCGGGCTCTAAGGAAGACCCGGAGTCCACGAGTGAGCCTGCAGCATGTGCGCAGCGCCTGGGCAGCATTTTCTCTAAGCTTTTATTGACTATAAACCCCTTTTGGGTTCACAATGCATTGATTATTTAGATATAGTAACATATTCAATTAGTTTATAGTTACCTGTTCCAGAGGATTCCTTCATCTCCTCCACCTGGCCTGGGTAATGCAAACCAGAAGGACTCATGAGCAGACATAGACTCACTGCACAGCCAGAGACCACCCCCGCACTCCCAAACCCCTTAGACTCATGGAGGAAGGAAGGTGCTTGCCGAGACCTCTGTGGTCTATCCTGGGTCTCAGCCCTTCCCACCAGTCAGAGCAGGTTGAATTTTCTCCTGCAAATGCCAGAACAACTTGAGTCCTTTGGATATCTCTTTCCCAATCGGTCAGTATTGATTTTACAGTTTAACTCTGAGAGGGAAATCTTATTTCCTGAATTTCCAAATTCTTAGTGAACGTTCCTACTCTCTAACAAGTATCCTTTGTCCACTTTTTAATAAAAATGTTTTTCTTTGCTATGGGTAAGGTTGTTACAAATAAAACTCTAGGTTTAAAACTTGTGCAACCTCAGGCCCCAGGGTTATGGGTGAATTACAGCAGACACCTTCTATAGCTGGAAAACAACTGATAGACTAATTTTATTTCTTTTTCTTTCTTTCTTTTTTTTTTTTTTTTGAGATAGAGTCTCGCTCTGTCACCCAGGCTGGAGCACAGTGGCACGATCTCGGCTCACTGCAAGCTCTGCCTCCCGGGTTCACGCCATTCTCCTGCCTCAGCCTCCTGAGTAGCTGGGACTTCAGGTGCCCACCACCTCGCCCAGCTAATTTTTTGTATTTTTAGTAGAGATGGAGTTTCACCGTGTTAGCCAGGATGGTCTGGATCTCCTGACCTCGTGATCCACCCGCCTCAGCCTCCCAAAGTGCTGGGATTACAGGCGTGAGCCACCGTGGCCCGGCCAACTCATTTTATTGCTTAACTTTTTATTATGAAAATGTTACAACATACAAAAGTAGAGAGAATCATGTAATTAGCCCCCACATACCCACCACTCAGCTTAACCAATGTTCAATCCATCCAGCTTCATCCGCACCCCACCCATCCCTCCATCTTTCCCTTTCCCGTTGGATTATTTTGGAGTGAAATCTCTGACATAGAATTTTTTCCCAGAAATAGTTCAGTATGCTACAGATATATGTTGTCGTGACTTTTTTTTTTATTGTGGTAATGTACATAATATGAAATTTACCATTTTAACCATTTCAAGTGTATAGTTCAGTGACATCAAATCCATTCTTACTGCTGAGCAATCATCACCACCATTGGTCTCTAGAGCTGTTTTCATCTTGACAACCAAAATGAGCGACTGAGGCATAAGTCTCAGATCATCGGGGTTACTGAGCCAGCTGAGGGCACTCCCAGGAAGAATACCCACCGCAGACACATCTGTGGCTGTTTCTTCCAAAGAGGTTCTCAGGAGTATTTCTATAGTTTCCTTAAAAGGTGGGGGGTGGCAATGAGACAAATGATTATATACTTGGGAGACTGTAGTTAGTGCCAAGTAAATCTACATTTCATGCAACATAAGGCAAACATTTGAAGAAAAGGAAGGGCTCAGGGAGGGGTGAAGGAACAATTGATCTCATCTTGTCTTTGTTCTGTACCTGGGCAGATCAGTAATCAACTCACGAAGTTGGGGAGGAGCCTTTTGAAAGGATCCGTTTCTTTCAGCCCTTAGGGAAGAGAGCCTAAGGCCGGGAAGTGAGGGAGAGGGACGAATTCCCAACCCGTCATGGCGTGCAAGTCTTCTCCCCTTCGCCAACACAAGGTCTGTTCAGTCAGCTGGGGGCTTTCTTTTTTTTTTTTTTTTGAGTCAGAGTCTCGCTCTGTCACCCAGCCTGGAGTGCAGTGGCACGATCTCAGCTCACTGCAACCTCTACCTCCCAGGTTCAAGCAATTCTCCTGCCTCAGCCTCCCAAGTAGCTGGGATTATAGGTGTCTGCCACAATGTCCAGCTAATTTTTGTATTTTTAGTAGAGACGGGGTTTCACCATGTTGGTCAGGCTGATCTCGAACTCCTGACCTTGGGTGATCCACCCGCCTCAGCCTCCCAAAGTGCTGGGATTACAGGCGTGAGCCACCGTGCCCGGCCCTATTTTTGTTTCTCAATCTTCTCCATTGAAATTGTCCCCATGTGTAGAGCACCTTGACATAAGTGACTCCATCTTAGAAAAAGACTCCATCTTACATTTCAAAAGGCACTTTGCCAACAGGGACCAGATATTGTGCCTGATCGATAAAGTCTGCATCCAACCAGATAAGGATGTAACCAAGCACACTCTTCCACTAGCATCCTTGCCAGTGGGCTCCGTGGCCATGAACGAGCTTGACGTAACCAGCTAGACACAGCCATCTCGACAGACCCTATCTTGCTGTCACTCATGATCACCTGGCGTCGGCCCCAAAGGCTCTGCCACATCAAAGACTTCCGTGCAAGACCACAACTGCCTGACGCAGACCAGACCAGGAGATTCTTTCTGTCTTCATTACTGTTTCTGGGCTGGTTTGTGAACCTCCACATTTTTTTTTTTTTTTGAGATGGAGTCTCGTTCTGTTGCCCAGTCTGAAATGCAGTGGTGTGATCTTGGCTCACAGCAACCTCTGCCTCCTGGGTTCAAGTGATTCTCTGCCTCAGCCTCCCGAGTAGCTGGGATTACAGGCACCCACCACTATGCCTGGCTAATTTTTGTATTTTTAGTAAAGATGGGGTTTCACCATGTTGGCCAGGCTGGTCTCGAACTCCTGACCTCAGGTGATCCACCTGCCCCGGCTTCCCAAAGTGCTGGGATTACAGGTGTGAGCCACCACGCCCGGCCTGTTAACCCTTTCTTCTATCTCCTTTCTCCTGCTGTTAAATGTTACTTTGTCGTGGAATGTTAATCTAGAGCATTTATGCGTTGATTAAGCACACTGCCATTTGGAGGGCTGCTGCTCTGGTCTCCATTTCTGGTTAGTGACCCTGGCCTATTTTTCTAGTCTCCCACTTTTTCCAGTATCTTCACTTCTTGGTGCCAATTTAGCAGAATCCATTCATTCTTTAGATGGCAGCACATGGTTAAAGAGCAGACAACAGAGGCGGCACTCGAATGTGGATGTGTGCCTGCCCCTTAGAATAGTGGCTTATTAGATAACGTCTGAAAAGTCATGGCTGGGCGCAGTGGCTCATGCCTGTAATCCCAGCACTTCGGGAGGCCAAGGCAGGCGGATCACCTGAGGTCAGGAGTTCAAGACCAGCCTGGCCAACATGGTGCAACCCTGTCTCTACTAAATATAGAAAATTAGCCAGGCATGGTGGCAGGCACCTGCAATTCCAGCTACTCAGGAAGCTGAGGCAGGAGAATTGCTTGAACCCAGGAGGGAGAGGTTGCAGTGAGCCGAGATCATGCCATTGTACTCCAGTCTGGACAACAGAGTCCAGACAACTCCATCTCAAAAAAAAAAAAAAAAAAAAAAGAAAGAAAAAGAAAAAAAAAAGAAGGAAAAGTCACAACTGCTAACACAGGTAGTGTCATTTATCCATGGTGCCATCTTTGTAATCACCTCATCCTATGTAAAATGTAGACTTACTGGGCACTGACTACAGTCTCGCAAGGGGATGAAATGTGTGCACTTGCAGGTTTACCGAATGTTAAATCAGAGGAAGCAGCAGCAGAGGAGTTTTTCAGAACACGCGTTTAAGTACCCACACGTTGTAAGCACGGTTCCACCAGGCGCCAGGTCTTTATAATAGCACAAATAATAGCACGAATGACGCAAATTTCAATATGTGAGCTTTTCCAAAATGGAGTATTAGCTTGCCATGCTATAGCTCAGAGTTGGTTTCTTTTGGTAGCCACTCAGTGAGTCCTGCATGCTGTGGCCTTTTCCTACTTCAAGTGAGGTGTGGAACTTACAGCATGTAGCTTCCTTTACCCTCCCTGCTCATAAATATCACTGTCCTGAGTCTCAGATGGTGCTAACATTTTTGTTTCAATCAAATGTGATTTGGAAAACTCATGAGGAAGAGGAAGGTCTCTCAATCCTATTTTTTAAATCTTTCCTTTTTGCAGCCAGTCGCCCTGCTTAGGTTTAGTGTGAGGATCGTGGCCCGCTTCTGCAGGCCATGCTTCCAGTGACAATTTGATGTTCAGAGCCTTCATGGTGCTATCTTGGGTCCGCTTGGTTTGTCTGGTGCTGCTGGAGCTCCCACGGGTACCTGCTGGTGCCACCCAAGGGGCACAAGGGGCTTTCCCAGGCCAGGCCACCCAGTGCTCCCAGTGGGCCGGGCCTCGAGTGCGGTTGTGTGGGGCTTCTCTTTCCTGTCACTCTGGTTCCTCTCGCTGGGGGAGGGTGGTGTGGTCCCGTGGGCAAAGGATTACCTAGGTGCCGAGGCAAGAGACTGAAGGCACAAACTGTTTCAGTATAATAAAGAAAATAGAATAAGAATAGTTATAACACAAATTAGATATAGAGATGATCATGGACATTATCAATCATTAGTATAAACATTATTAATCATTAGCTTTTACTATTACTCTTTGTTGTATTACTAATACAACCAATAAATAACCGGCGGGTGGGTATAGGGTCAGGTGCTGAAGGAATATTGTGAGAAGTGACCTAGAAGGCAAGAGGTGAGCCCTCTGTCACGCCTGCATAAGGGCCGCTTGAGGGCTCCTTGGTCAAGCGGTAACGCCAGTGTCTGGGAAGGCACCCGTTACTTAGCAGACCATGAAAGGGAGTCTCCCTTTACTTGGAGGAGTCAAAGAACACTCTGCTCCACCAGCTTCTTGTGGGAGGTTAGATGTTATCCAGGCCTGCCCGCAGTCATCCGGAGGCCTAAACCCCTCCCTGTGGTGCTTCAATGGTCATGCTCCTTGTCCACTTTCATGTTCCTCCCGTACTCCTGGTTCCTCTTTGAAGTTCGTAGTAGATAGCAGTAGAAGAAATAGTGAAAGTCTTAAAGTCTGATCTTTCTTGTAAGTGCATAGAAGAAAACGCTGACGTATGCTGCCTTCCCTCTCTGCTTCGGCTACCTAAAAGGGAAGGGCCCCCTGTCCCACGATCACGTGACTTGCCTGGCCTTATCAATCACTTGGACGACTCACCCTCCTTACCCTGCCCCCTTGTCTTGCATGCAATAAATATCAGCGCGCCCAGCCATTCGGGGCCACTACCGGTCTCCGCGTGTTGGTGATAGTGGTTCCCCGGGCCCAGTTGTTTTCTCTTTATCTCTGTCTTGTGTCTTTATTTCTTAAAATCTCTCGTCTCTGCACACGGGGAGAACACTCGCTAAGCCCTGTAGGGCTGGACCCTATAGGTCCCCTGGCCCTGGTGTCAGCGAGCTCCCTGGCAATCCCCTCGCCAGTGCTGCCAGGCTTGACTGGTGCTCTTGGCAGAACTCCTGTCTGATCTGAGGGAGGAGTGAGCCTACCTGGGCCACCTTCTGTTCAAGGTTGTGGGTCAGAAGACACCTGGCCCGGGTCACTTGGGCTGTGGGTGGGGAGTTGTAAGGCATCCTGCTACTGGGGTGCTCCTCCAGTCTGGGGTCCCTTACACGTCTGCCTTCCTCTTTCCACTTTTCAGAGTTCCCCTTTGTCTTTCCTGACTGCCTCATCTGCACTTGATTGCACCATCCGATTTCAATTATCTCCATAGCATTGATCAATTACCTGATATTTTAATACTTAACCAATTGTATTTGTCTCTCCTCCTAAAGTATATGCATAAGATAGCTGAGACCTGTAAGAACTGTTCTTGAATCAGGTCTTACGTGTAAGCTTTATTTGCATCAGTATTCTCAGCTCCTAGAGTAGGGGTGGGCGCAGGGCAGGCCGATCCTGGTGAGGGTGAGCCAAGTGGGTGTGTGAAAACCAAAGGAAAAAAACAAGAGTGAATGTAGATGTCTTCACCCCCAAACAACATGTTGAGTCACCCTAATTAGTACACAGAGAGAACAATTTACTGGGACAGGCCAGGCGAGTGTGACTGTCTGCCCACGGTACAAACTTGCTTCTCCTCTCATGCCCGAGTACGGGTGGGCATTCATTCACCGATGGAGGAATGTGCCTTTTGACTCTGCAAACACAATGAGGAGAGTGTGAGGGGTCCGGCGCACCTCTGGGGTTTATGCGCTGCCTCTGCCTGAAGCACGGAAGCAGGTGAGCGTGGGCCTGTCTGGGGTCCGAGGCCACATGACAGTGATGGCTGCCGTCGCCCGGCCTGCCCGCGCTGCGCAGAACCAATTCCTGTCTCTGCCCCTTGGCGAGTGACCAGGTTGCCCAGCAGTGTGAATGTGTGAGAGCTGCTAATCTCACCCTGTTTTCTCACTCTCTTTTTGGGAAGAAGAAAACCAAGCTGAATAAACAACTGTCGGCAAACAAGTACCCTGGACCTCCTTTGGCGTGTCCTTGAACAATACTGAATGACTTTATTAGTCTGTGCGGTTAACACCAGCCTATTTATTTTTGCTAATGAGACAGAAGTGGAAGATTGGGGTTTTTACAACATTAGACATTATGCCAACCAATTTAATTATTGACAGGGATCAAGGATATTCACCCCACATCAAGTCCACTACTTATTATTGTAACATGCCTAAGAGGAATTAACCACATTTGAACTTAATTAGAACATTCATGATTTCAGAATAAAGCCTATCCCTGCTAATTCTCAAATTAATCTGATTTGTACTGGCTAGGATTTCTAATGCTTCTGAAACAAATCTTTCAGAAGTAGAATGGTGCATGGTTTCTTTTCAGTGATCTAACTACAGAAATGCAGTCAGTGACTTCAGAAATGATTCCTCAGTTAACGCCACATGTTTATTTGCATGCTTTTCCTGGTAACTATTATTCATATTTCCGATTAAAGTCTACCCTTAGACTCATATCAGGAGCTAAGCTATGCAGACATCACTATTAGAATTAAATGTACTACCTGAGGGGAGAAGTAAGAGCATCTGCTCCTTCAATGTTTGGATGAATAAAGGCTGATGATGCCAGGGCTGGTTACTAAGATTTGTTGTATTAAATAGAATCACTTTTCCTTGAGGTCTGTAAGCACTCACACACACACACACACAAACTCACACTCACACACACACACAAACTCACACTCACACCCACACTCACACACCTGAAAGCAGGAGGCTAAGTTTTGAAGTTTCAAACTTTAACTTGTAAAACAGCCAAATGAAAAATTAAAACCCGGCCAAGCGTGGTGGCTCACGCCTGTAATCCCATCACTTCGGGAGGCCAAGGCAGGTGGATCACCTGAGGTCAGGAGTTTGAGACCAGCCTGGCCAATCTGGTAAAACCCCATCTCTACTAAAAATACACAAATTAGCTGGGCATGGTGGCAGGCACCTGTAATCCCAGCTACTTGGGAGGCTGAGGCAGGAGAATCACTTGAACCTGGGAGGTGGAGGCTGCAATGAGCCAAGATCACGCCATTGCACTCCAGCCTGGTCAACAGAGTGAGATGCCATCTCAAAACAAAAACAAAAACAAAAACAAAAAACAACCCCCCCCTACATTTTAATGATTAGGATAGAAAGTGAGAGAAGGGTAATTATCCAGTGAATTTAGACACTGTAAACAAAATGTATCATTTAACCTGAATACTTACTCCATCCTTAATTATCTACAGTATAATTCTGACAAAATTGCTATTTGCCTGTATTGCAACTATAGCTTTGTGGTCTTAGGCAATACAATATAAATAATATAACAATGTAACAGGGCTGGGCCCCGTGGCTCATGCCTGTAATCTCAGCACTTTGGGAGGCTGAGGCAGGTGGATCATTTGAGGTCAGGATTTTGAGACCAGCCTGACCAACATGGTGAAACTCTGTCTCTACTGAATAAAAAAAAAATTAGCCAGGCATGGTGGTGCATGCCTGTAATCCCAGCTACTTGGGAGGCTGAGGTAGGAGAATCGCTCAAACCCGGGATGCGGAGGTTGCAGTGAGCCAAGATTGTGCCACTGCACTTCAGCCTGGGCAACGGAGCGAAACTCCATCTCAAAAAAAAAAACAAAAAACAAAAAAACCCCCCCAAAAAACAAAACAACAACAACAAAAAAACCAAAACAATGTAACATAACACACTAACATAACACAACATAAAGTCATACAATTCAACATAACATTATAATGTAATATAATGTAATATCTTTAACTGGATCTCTGCTACCTACTCAGATCCTTTCCAAATCTTCCCTAACAGACTGAAGTCAAGCAGTGGCCAAGAGGTACATTGACATCGAGGTGCTCAGCATGATTATAGATTACGCCAAATTCTGAGGTCACAATTGATGCCATTAACATAGTCTTTACATTGAAAAACAACACGAAAAACCTTTGGCAGATAATAGAGCCATATAATTTTAATAATGTGAATAGTAAACATTAGAGGCAGGCCAAAAAAATGATAACAAAAATACTTTTTCAAATCAGCAGTTTTCACAGTGCCTGCAATAAACATTTATCAAGACAGCCATGTAATAATAATAATAATAACAATAAAACTTCCCTCTATTTAGAATACCAAAACATGTTCTAGGAGCATTCTGAATTCATAAATTGTGGGATGAATGTTTTTCCACATGCTGGCCTAATATAATTCACACAGATATTACTTCTCGCCCTCAGAGCAATCCTTGGCAGTGTACATTATAGGAATGTCAGGCTGGATTTATATGAAAGAGGATTTCTGTAGGTGGCATTATTGATGGCAAATGGAAGATTCACCAGACATTGGAAATTGGAAGTACTTCTGAAAGACCCCCTTTTCACTTGAAAGGGCTATAAATCTATAAATAATCTTGAATTCACAAGCAAGCCTTTTATGCAATAAGTTGATTGCAAATACATTACTGAAGAGATACATAATTACCTTAAAATCTACCACAGTTGGAAATGTATAGGAGCTCCTAAATTATAATTTAATTTTATAATAGTAAAAGACATAAGAAACATTTTTAGCATTAATTTTTTTGAGTTTTACCTTTTATCTTCATGTATATAAAGACAAAGCAAGACTGTCTATACATTAATATTCCAGACTGTCCCAGGAAGCTCCCAGACTTCCTAGTTATATAAAAAGCTGATTTTGATGAACAAGAGAAAGGGAAGTTTTATCAACCATTTCAGTCTAGGAACCAGCAATCACAGAACTACCCAGCATTGCAGAGATCATTTCTATGATCGAACAATCATCTCCCTTAAACAAGACCTTCTGGGGCTCAAGGGGACAACCGGGAGCCAGAATGTGTGGACAGGTGCTTTCTAGCTGCATATTAGAGTTTTAATTTGGCTAACTCAAAGGGGTACTGGATATTTATCTCTAAATGTCTCTGTTTCTACATCTATATCTCATCTATCTATAACTATGCATCTATATCCATAACCACAGCAATAAACTTATATCTATAATATCTATATCCATATCTATAATTGATTTTTTTTTGTAGAGATGAGGTCTTACTCTGTTGCCCAGGCTGGTCTTGAACTCCTGGCCTCCCATCTCAGCCTCCCAAAGTGCTGGGATTACAGCCATGAGCCACTGCACTCTGCCCCATATCTATAATTATAATTATGTGTTTACATCTATCTCTATCTCTATCTCTATCTCTACCTCTAACTGCATCCCTATCTGTATCTGTATCTGTAACTTTCTCTCTCTCTCTCTGTACTGGAGTGACTACGCAGAGTAGAAAAGAGACCTCTGAGCAGAAAGCAGAGATCTGAAGTTTAGAGCTGGCTCTGCCATTTATTGGCTGTGAAACCTTGGGTATGTTGTTTAACCTTATTGTATTTCAGTTTCCTCCTCTGTTAGAAATGATAATCCTTGCTTATCTTGTTGAGTTATTGTGAATTTAAATAGTGGACAACATGTACTTTGTGGGTTATAGAATACCACATAAAAGTAAAACAAGATTAGTGATAAATTTTTTAGGTCCAGTTTGGGAGATGATAATAAATTGGGGTAAATTCTCATTTTAAGGCTCATCCCCCAGAGAAGGACTGCACTTTGTTATGCTTTGTTCACCTCGAGAGACTCTGTGAAGCATTGAGGAGGGCCCAGGAGCCTCAGTTTTCTCACTTGTAATACTGTCATCGATGACATTGAACGACATAGTCTTGAGATCCTTTCAAGTCTAAATAAGCCCAGGGTTAAAGAAAAATTAATGGGGGGGAGGAGCCAAGATGGCTGAATAGGAACAGCTCTGGTCTACAGCTCCCGGCATGAGTGACGCAGAAGACGGGTGATTTCTGCATTTCCATCTGAGGTACCGGGTTCATCTCACTAGAGAGTGCCAGACAGTGGGTGCAGGACAGTGGGTGCAGCGCATTGTGTGCGAGCCGAAGCAGGGCGAGGCATTGCCTCACTCAGGATGCCCAAGGGGTCAGGGAATTCCCTTTCCTAGTCAAAGAAAGGGGTGACAGACGGCACCTGGAAAATCGGGTCACTCCCACCCTAATACTGCGCTTTTCTGACGGGCTTAGGAAACGGCGCATCAGGAGATTATATCCCGCACATGGCTCGGAGGGTCCTACGCCCACGGAGTCTCGCTGATTGCTGGCATAGCAGCCTGAGATCAAACTGCAAGGTGGCAGCAAGGCTGGGGGAGGGGTGCCCGCCATTGCCCACTCTTGCTTAGGTAAACAAAGCAGCCGGGAAGCTCGAACTGGGTGGAGCCCACCACAAGTCAAGGAAGCCTGCCTGCCTCTGTAGGCTCCACCTCTGGGGGCAGGGCACAGACAAACAAAAAGACAGCAGTAACCTCTGCAGACTTAAATGCCCCTGTCTGACAGCTTTGAAGAGAGCAGTGGTTCTCCCAGCATGCAGCTGGAGATCTGAGAATGGGCAGACTGCCTCCTCAAGTGGGTTGCTGACCCCTGACCCCCGAGCAGCCTAACTGGGAGGCACCCCCCAGTAGGGGCAGACTGACACCTCACACAGCCGGGTACTCCTCTGAGACAAAACTTCCAGAGGAACGATCAGACAGCAGAATTCGCGGTTCACGAAAATCCGCTGTTCTGCAGACACCGCTGCTGATACCCAGGCAAACAGGGTCTGGAGTGGACCTCTAGCAAACTCCAACAGACCTGCAGCTGAGGGTCCTGTCTGTTAGAAGGAAAACTAACAAACAGAAAGGACATCCACACCAAAAACCCATCTGTACATCACCATCATCAAAGACCAAAAGTAGATAAAACCACAAAGATAGGGAAAAAACAGAGCAGAAAAACTGGAAACTCTAAAAAGCAGAGCGCCTCTCCTCCTCCAGAGGAACGTAGTTCCTCACCAGCAACAGAACAAAGCTGGATGGAGAATGACTTTGACGAGTTGAGAGAAGAAGGCTTCAGACGATCAAACTACTCCGAGCTACAGGAGGAAATTCAAACCAAAGGCAAAGAAGTTGAAAACTTTGAAAAAAATTTAGACGAATGTATAACTAGAATAACCAATACAGAGAAGTGCTTAAAGGAGCTGATGGAGCTGAAAGCCAAGGCTTGAGAACTACGTGAAGAATGCAGAAGTCTCAGGAGCCAATGTGATCAACTGGAAGAAAGGGTTTCAGTGATGGAAGATGAAATGAATGAAATGAAGTGAGCAGGGAAGTTTAGAGAAAAAAGAATGAAAAGAAATGAACAAAGCCTCCAAGAAATATGGGACTATGTGAAAAGACCAAATCTATGTCTGATTGGTGTACCTGAAAGTGACGGGGAGAATGGAACCAAGTTGGAAAACACTCTGCAGGATATTATCCAGGAGAACTTCCCCAATCTAGCAAGGCAGGCCAACATTTAGATTCAGGAAGTACAGAGAATGCCACAAAGATACTCCTCGAGAAGAGCAACTCCAAGACACATAATTGTCAGATTCACCAAAGTTGAAATGAAGGAAAAAATGTTAAGGGCAGCCAGAGAGAAAGGTCGGGTTACTCACAAAGGGAAGCCCATCAGACTAACAGCTGATCTCTCAGCAGAAACTCTACAAGCCAGAAGAGAGGGGGGCCAATATTCAACATTCTTAAAAAAAAGAATTTTCAACCCAGAATTTCATATCCAGCCAAACTAAGCTTCGTAAGTGAAGGAGAAATAAAATACTTTACAGACAAGCAAATGCTGAGAGATTTTGTCACTACCAGGCCTGCCCTACAAGAGCTCCTGAAGGAAGCACTAAACATGGAAAGGAACAACCGGTACCAGCCGCTGCAAAATCATGCCAAAATGTAAAGACCATCGAGACTAGGAAGAAACTGCATCAACTAATGAGCAAAATAACCAGCTAACATCATAATGACAGGATCAAATTCACACATAACAATATTAACTTTAAATGTAAACGGACTAAATGCTCCAATTAAAAGACACAGACTGGCAAATTGGATAAAGAGTTGAGACCCATCAGTGTGCTGTATTCAGGAAACCCATCTCACGTGCAGAGACACACATAGGCTCAAAATAAAAGGATGGAGGAAGATCTACAAAGCAAATGGAAAACAAAAAAAGGCAGGGGTTGCAGTCCTAGTCTCTGATAAAAAAGACTTTAAACCAACAAAGATCAAAAGAGACAAAGAAGGCCATTACATAATGGTAAAGGGATCAATTCAACAAGAAGAGCTAACTATCCTAAATATATATGCATCCAATACAGGAGCACCCAGATTCATAAAGCAAGTCCTGAGTGACCTACAAAGAGACTTAGACTCCCACACAATAATAATGGGAGACTTTAACACCCCACTGTCAACATTAGACAGATCAACGAGACAGAAAGTTAACAAGGATACTCAGGAATTGAACTCAGCTCTGCACCAAGCGGACCTAATAGACATCTACAGAACTCTCCACCCCAAATCAACAGAATATACATTCTTTTCTGCACCACACCACACCTATTCCAAAATTGACCACATAGTTGGAAGTAAAGCTCTCCTCAGCAAATGTAAAAGAACAGAAATTATAATAAACTGTCTCTCAGACCACAGTGCAATCAAACTAGAACTCAAGATTAAGAAACTCACTCAAAACCGCTCAACTACATGGAAACTGAACAACCTGCTCCTGAATGACTACTGGGTACATAATGAAATGAAGGCAGAAATAAAGATGTTCTTTGAAACGAACAAGAACAAAGACACAACATACCAGAATCTCTGGGACACATTCAAAGCAGTATGTAGAGGGAAATTTATAGCACTAAATGGCCACAAGAGAAAGCAGGAAAGATCCAAAATTGACACCCTAACATCACAATTAAAAAAACTAGAAAAGCAACAGCAAACACATTCAAAAGCTAGCAGAAGGCAAGAAATAACTAAAATCAGAGCAGAACTGAAGGAAATAGAGACCAAAAAAACCCTTCAAAAATTAATGAATCCAGGAGCTGGTTTTTTGAAAGGATCAACAAAATTGATAGACTGCTAGCAAGACTAATAAAGAAAAAAAGAGAGAAGAATCAAATAGATGCAATAAAAAATGATAAAGGGGATAGCACCACCGATCCCACAGAAATACAAACTACCATCAGAGAATACTACAAACACCTCTATGCAAATAAACTAGAAAATCTAGAAGAAATGGATAAATTCCTTGACACATACACTCTCCAAGACTAAACCAGGAAGAAGTTGAATCTCTGAATAGACCAATAACAGAATCTGAAATTGTGGTAATAATCAATAGTTTACCAACCAAAAAGAGTCCAGGACCCGATGGATTCACAGCCAAATTCTACCAGAGGTACAAGGAGGAACTGGTACCATTCCTTCTGAAACTATTCCAATCAATAGAAAAAGAGGGAATCCTCCCTAACTCATTTTATGAGGCCAGCATCATCCTGATACCAAAGCCTGGCAGAGACACAACCAAAAAAGAGAATTTTAGACCAATATCCTTGATGAACATTGATGCAAAAATCCTCAATAAAATACTGGCAAACTGAATCCAGCAGCACATCAAAAAGCTTACCCACCATGATCAAGTGGGCTTCATCCCTGGGATGCAAGGCTGGTTCAATATACACAAATCAATAAATGTAATCCAGCATATAAACAGAACCAAAGACAAAAACCACATGATTATCTCAATAGATGCAGAAAAGGCCTTTGACAAAATTCAATAACCCTTCATGCTAAAAACTCTCAATAAATTAGGTATTGATGGGACGTATCTCAAAGTAATAAGAGCTATCTATGACAAACCCACAGCAAATATCATACTGAATGGGCAAAAACTGGAAGCATTCCCTTTGAAAACTGGCACAAGACAGGGATGCCCTCTCTCACCCCTCCTATTCAACATAGTGTTGGAAGTGCTGGCCAGGGCAATTAGGCAGGAGAAGGAAATAAAGGGTATTCAATTAGGAAAAGAGGAAGTCAAATTGTCCCTGTTTGCAGACGACAGGATTGTATATCTAGAAAACCCCAATGTCTCAGCCCAAAATCTCCTTAAGCTGATAAGCAACTTCAGCAAAGTCTCAGGATACAAAATCAATGTACAAAAATCACAAGCATTCTTATACACCAATAACAGACAAACAGAGAGCCAAATCATGAGTGAACTCCCATTCACAATTGCTTCAAAGAGAATAAAATACTTAGGAATCCAACTTACAAGGGACATGAAGGAACTCTTCAAGGAGAACTACAAACCACTGCTCAATGAAATAAAAGAGGATACAAACAAATGGAAGAACATTCCATGCTCATGGGTAGGAAGAATCAATATAGTGAACATGGCATACTGTCCAAGGTAATTTATAGATTCAATGCCACCCCCATCAAGCTACCAATGACTTTCTTCACAGAATTGGAAAAAACTACTTTAAAGTTCATATGGAACCAAAAAAGAGCCCGCATTGCCAAGTCAATCCTAAGCCAAAAGAACGAAGCTGGAGGCATCATGCTACCTGACTTCAAACTATACTACAAGGCTACAGTAACCAAAACAGCATGGTACTGGTACCAAAACAGAGATATAGATCAATGGAACAGAACAGAGCCCTCAGAAATAACGCCGCATATCTACAACTATTTGATCTTTGACAAACCTGACAAAAACAAGCAATGGGGAAAGGATTCCCTATTTAATAAATGGTGCTGGAAAACTGGCTAGTCATATGTAGAAAGCTGAAACTGGATCCCTTCCTTACACCTTATACAAAAATTAATTCAAGATGGATTAAAGACTTAAACGTTAGACCTAAAACCATAAAAACCCTAGAAGAAAACCTAGGCATTACCATTCAGGACATAGGCATGGGCAAGGACTTCAAGTATAAAACACCAAAAGCAATGGCAACAAAAGCCAAAATTGACAAATGGGATCTATTTAAACTAAAGAGCTTCTGCACAGCAAGAGAAACTACCATCAGAGTGAACAGGAAACCTACAAAATGGGAGAAAATTTTTGCAACCTACTCATCTGACAAAGGGCTAATATCCAGAATCTACAATGAAATCAAACACATTTACAAGAAAAAAAAAACAACCCCATCAAAAAGTGGGCAAAGGATATGAACAGACACCTCTCAAAAGAAGACATTTATGCAGCCAAAAGACACAAGAAAAAATGCTTATCATCACTGGCCATCAGACAAATGCAAATCAAAACCACAATGAGATACCATCTCACACCAGTTAGAATGGCAATCATTAAAAAGTCAGGTAACAACAGGTGCTGGAGAGGATGTGGAGAAATAGGAACACTTTTGCACTGTTGGTGGGACTGTAAACTAGTTCAACCCTTGTGGAAGTCAGTGTGGCGATTCCTCAGGGATCTAGAACTAGAAATACCATTTGACCCAGCCATCCCATTACTGGGTATATACCCAAAGGACTATAAATCATGCTGCTATAAAGACACATGCACACATATGTTTATTGTGGCACTATTCACAATAGCAAAGACTTGGAACCAACCCAAATGTCCAACAATGATAGACTGGATTAAGAAAATGTGGCACATATACACCATGGAATACTATGCAGCCATAAAAAATGATGAGTTCATGTCCTTTGTAGGGACATGGATGAAATTGGAAATCATCATTCTCAGTAAACTATCACAAGGACAAAAAACCAAACACCGCATGTTCTCACTCATAGATGGGAATTGAACAATGAGAACACATGGACACAGGAAGGGGAACATCACACTCTGGGGACCGTTGTGGGGTTTGGGGAGGGATAGCATTAGGAGATATACCTAATGCTAAATGACGAGTTAATGGGTGCAGCACACCAACATGGCACATGTATACATATGTAACTAACCTGCACATTGTGCACATGTACCCTAAAACTTAAAGTATAATAATAATAAAAAAATAAAAAATAAAAAAAAGAAAAATTAATGTAAAGAAAAATTAAGTGTAAAGTAGGATGAATAACATCACCTCTGGTCCAAAATATCCCGTACTCTAATTCATGATGGCACTCAAGACCTGGAGGCCTTTCAAGAAAAGAGATGGCTCCGAGGCCCCAGGAGCAGGGGAGAACGAATCGTGATCCGCCTGCGTTCCGTACGGTGCGGTGTGTGACCCGCGCGCGTTCCGCATGGTGGGGTGTGAGACCCGCGCACGTTCCACACGGTGGGGTGTGTGACCCTCGCGCGTTCTGCACGGTGGCCGGACCTGGCGCAGTGAGTCGCGGGCGTTCCGTGTGGCCTCAGCGCCCCCTAGCCCCGCTGGCGCTCAGGCCGCATTGCAGCAACTTCCCAGGAACACACAGGAGCACCTTCCCTCTAGCAGGCAGAGTAAGTATGAGGACAGGTGGAGGTCAGCACGAACTCCAGCCCTTGTCCCCGGGAGAGAGACCCCCAACTACTGTTCATGTGTGTGTGGTGTTTTTGTTTTTGTTGTTGTTGTTGTTGTTGTTTTTTTTTAACACTGCAAGCCCAGGCACATACTGCTCACATCAGACAAATGCTGTTGGTAAAGCAAGCAAGCACGCCTGTGCATGGTTATTGCATTGAAGTCTATTTATTTATTTATTTATTTATGAGACGGAGTCTTGCTCTGTCACCCAGGCTGGAGTGCAGTGGCACGATCTTGGCTCACTACAACCTCTGCCTCTTGGGTTCAAGCGGTTCTCCTGCCTCAGCCTCCCAAGTAACTGGGATTACAGGCGCAGGCCACCATGCCTGGCTAATTTGTATTTTTAGTACAGATGGGTTTTGCCATGTTGGCCAGGCTGGTCCCGAACTCCTGACCTCAGGTGATCAGCCCCCCGCCCCTCGGCTTCCCAAAGTGCTGGGATTATAGGCGTGAGCCACCGCGCCTGGCCTACATAAGCCATTTCTACGAATCTGTTACTGTGGACTCACAGTCATTGTCTGCAAAAAGTATTTCCTGAGAACCACTGAGAGAAGTATGTTTGGAGCTGCATTGAAGAATCACAGCGCAGGCCGGGCACAGTGGCTTACACCTGTAATCCCAGCACTTTGGGAGGCTGAGGCGGGCGGATCACAAGGTCAGGAGTTCGAGACCAGCCTGACCAACATGGTGAAACCCCATCTCTACTAAAAATACAAAAATTAGCTGGGCGTGGTGGCAGGTGCCTATAATACCAGCTACTCGGGAGGCTGAGGCAGGAGAATCGCTTGAACCCGGGAGGCGGAGGTTGCAGATTGCGCCATTGCACTCCAGGCTGGGCGAGAGAGCGAGACTCCATCTCAAAAAAAATAAAATAAATAAATAAAAATAAAAAATAAAAAGAAATCACAGTGCATGGTCTCTGCCCTTAGAGAATCATGCTACGCTTAGGAAGACAAGCCAAATGCGTAAAAAGAGAGGCAAGGATAGGAACTTCTTATTGTGTCATACAGCATATTAAACCACAAAGCAACATGAGGTTCTCAGGCTAATGGATTGTTTGTGTTTGTCATGGAAACCTTCCCAGAAAGCAAACTCTTAGGAAATTAGCAAGCCATGCACAGACTGAATGATTTTTCTGTATCCTGCCAGGTCACAAAACCTAACTATGTCTCCTACTACAATTGGTAAGCAGTTGCCGGATGTGGATTTTTTTATCCTAATGATTTGCTAATAAATTTACAAATGAGTGCAGTGTAAAAGCATGTCAGAGCATCCCAACAGCATTTTACATCTTGCTTTTAAAGTTTATGTCATGGAGATTATGGAACTGACTTCCTGTATAGAGTGATTTTATGACACTCACTTGAAAATTGGTTTTAAAATGCTGTAAAACAGGAACATTAGCAGCAGGATGTTTGGGATGCCGCAGTGTAAGAGTGCATAAAGGTGGCCAAGATGCTTCTGTCAAGGTTTACAAGTTGCCTAAATGAGCCCTTCCACCTCCTTAAGTAACGCTTGGCAGAGGCACCTGCTTCGTTCCTGGGAGGATATGGCCAAGAGCCGGGACCTGCTTCTTTTGCGGCTGCCCTTTGCTGTGACAGTGAGCCCAGGTGGTGTGTAGGAGGCAAAGCTGCCTCGGAGGCATGACGTGCCATTGGTAGGGAAGATTGTGGAGAAAGGGAGAAAGAGTTCCTAGAGAAACTCTTCAAATACTTTTGTCCACTATCTTGGCTTATAACCCAAGAGCCAAGAGCTGATTAAAAAAAGATGTCGGCCGGGTGCGGTGGCTCACACCTGTAATCCCAACACTTTGGGAGGCCGAGGTGGGCAGATCACTTGAGGTCAGGAATTTGAGACCAAGCCTGGTCAACATGGTGAAACCCCATCTCTACTAAAAATACAAAAATTAGCCTGGCGTGGTGGCAAGCACTTGTAATCCCAGCTACTCGGGAGGCTGAGGTGGGAGAATGGCTTGAACCCAGGAGGTGGAGGTTGCAGTGAGCCGAGATCATGCCACTGCACTGCAGCCTGGGGGAGAGAGTGAGACTCTGTCTCAAATAGATAAATAAACAAATAAATAAATAAGTCACAGGGTGTAGTGGTCCATGCCTGTAATCCCAACACTTTGGGAGGTTGAGGCAGGAACATCACTTGAGGCCAGGTCTTCGAGACCAGCCTGGACAAAATGGCAAGACCTTGTCTCTATAAAAATAAAAATGAAAAAAACTAGCCAGGCTTGGTGGCATTCACCTGTAGTCTCAGCTACTCCGGAAGCTGAGATGGGAGGATCGCTTGAGCCCAGGAGATCAGGGCTGCAGTGAGGCTGCACCGCTGCAGTGCAGCCTGGGCCACAGAGAGAGATGCTGTCGTAATAATAATAATAATAAATAAAAACAGATGTCAGTTCACTTAAATAAAAACATTCCTTGTTTTGGCTACGAAGACTCAAGTGTTGTAAATATGTCAATTCTCCCTAATTCACTTCCAATCAAATACCAAGAGGATGTGGGGGGAGGAGTGGGTAAGGTAATGACAGATGATACAAAATTCATCTGGAAAAATAAACATGTGGGAGTAACCAGGAAACTCTGGCCTGAGGACAAGGGAGATGCTCAGTGGATTCACTCCCAACCTGGACAGCTGCCTTTGCCTCTGTCTGCTCATTTCTGGGTGGGGTGCTCAGGTCTGGAACCCCTGGGCCGCCCAGCAAAGGGCCTGGGCTCTCAGGAGGTACCACTGAGTGTTTTCCAAAGTGCCCAGAGCTGTGGAAGACTCCCAGCTGGCCCCACCCCGCCCAAGGGTGATGCATTTACCCTCAGTGCACTGGGCTGTTCTAGGGCATGGTTCTGGGCTTGCAGTCACAGGGGAGGCCTGGATGAAGCGTGTGTTCTCCTGGGTGAATTTCCTGAAGTCTTTACAGACACTGCCTCTCCCCACCTGGCCCAGTGTCACATGAGACAGAAAATACCACCCACTCCTTTCACCACCAGCTCTGACTCTGTCCCTAGCAGGTAGCTCTTGGAATCCTCTGATAACCCTGGGCTGCTGCCATGCCGTGGCCTGGGCACAGTGGAGCCTTATCCAAAAGATCTGGCTGCTTCCACCTCATACCAGGGGCCTGCCCCCAACCCCTAAAACTGTACAAGTATGCAAGGAAATACGTGCAAGGATATACGTGACGGCATTGTTAGAAGAGAGCTGCAAAGCAGAACAAAGCTGTAAATAACCTGAACGCCCGCTCACAGAAGATTGGTTCAGTAAATGCAGCACATACTAGTCAGGGGACTACTAAGCAAGAAGCAAAGGAATGGAATGGACCTGTACGTAATGATATGGTCAGACAGCCAAGATATATTATTAAGTAAAAATGTAAGTGGCAAAACAGATCTCAACTGTGTACTTTTAAAAATGCTTATATATGTGTAGAAAATTCTGGAAGAATGGCTAGAAACCCTTAGTCCTGGTTGCATCTAGAGAATAGAACTGAGACTGAAGGGAGAAAGACTAACTTCTTAAGTGTGCCTTCCTCATTGTTTCCATCATTTCCCCTCTAGAAAGTGTATTTAAAAGCTGGTGTAGTGGCCAGGCGCGGTGGCTCACGCCTGCAATCCCAGCACTTTGGGAGGCTGAGGCAGGCAGATTACTTGAGGTCAGGAATTCGAGACCAGCTCGGCCAACATGGTGAAACCCCATCTATAGTAAAAATACAAAAAATTAGCTGGGTGTGGTGGCGCATGCCCGTAATCCCAGCTATTTGGGAAGCTCAGGTGGGAGAATCACTTGAACCTGGAGGCAGAGGTTGCAGGCACCCGAGATTGCACCACTACCTTCCAGCCTGAGTGACAGAGTGAGACCCTGTCTCAAAAAAAAAAAAAAAAAAAAAAAAGAAATAGGTGGGGCGTGGTGGCTCACGCCTGTAATCCCAGCACTTTGGGAGGCTGAGGCGGGCAGATCACCTGAGGTCAGGCGTTCCAGACCAGCCTGGCCAACATGGTAAAACCCCATCTCTACTAAAAATACAAAAAATCAGCTGGGCGTGGTGGCAGGTGCCTGTTATCCCAGCTACTCAGGAGGCTGAGGCAGGAGAATTGCTTGAACCTGGGAGGCGGATGTTGCAGTGAGCTGAGATCACGCCATTGCACTCCAGCCTGGGCAACAAGAGTGAAACTCCATCTCAAAAAAATAAATAAATAAAATAAAAAAATAAAAATAAAAAACTAAATAAATAAAAATAAAAATAAGAGCTAGTGTAAAAAAGTGTAAGTTCAGCATCCATTCTCTGTTTGTTTTTTTAGAGATAGGGTTTGGCTCTGTCGCCTAGGCTGGAGTGCAGTGACACAATCACAGCTCACTGTGGTATTGAACTGCTGGGCTCAAGTCAACCTCCAGCCTCAGCTTCCTGAATGGCTGGGACTACAGGCATGTGCCACCACACCCAGCTATTTTTGTTTTTTTTTTTTATTTTTATGTTGTAGAGATGGGGTCTCATTATGTTGCCCAGGCTGGCCTGGAACTCCTAGCCTCAAGCGATCCTCCTGCCTTGGCCTTCCAAAGTGCTGGGATTACAGGCATGAGCTACCATGAGCCACTATGCCTAAGGCTGGGTGTCGTGGCTCATACCTGTAATCTCAGCACTTTGGGAGGCTGACGTGGGTGGATCACCTGAGATCAGGAGTTCAAGACCAGCCTGACCAACATGGTGAAACCCTGTCTCTACTAAAACTACAAGAAAATTAGTCAGACGTACGGGCAGGTGTCTGTAATCCCAGCTACTTGGGAGGCTGAGGCAGGAGAATCATTTGAACCCGGGTGGCAGAGGTTGCAGTGAGCCTGGCCTCAACATCCGCTTTTTTTTTTTCAGACGGAGTTTTGCTCTTGTTGCCCAGGCCGGAGTGCAATGGTGTGACCTCAGCTCACTGCAAACTCTGCCTCCCGGGTTCAAGCGATTCAGCATCCATTTTTAAAGCCCTTAATTCCCTTTCCTGGAGCAGCACTATCTAAATGTTGGCTTTGGGCCTCTCATTACCAAGCTCACACAAGGTCTCTGGAGACAGAGCCCCACGAGAACCTGCTCCATCTTCTTGGCTTGCAGACCTAGAATTAGGATGGGGGCTTTTCAGACCATCTAGTGCTCACAACAAAACCTATGTCTGCAGTGACCAAAAGAAAACATCCTCTTCTCTCTCTGACTCACCCCCTCTGGGCTCAGCACATCCTGTTCTCCTCTTTGATCTCGTGCCATGTTGGCCCAGGTTGTTCCTCCGACTGTTGCTTTGCTTCCTGCCATTCTGTGCGCTCGAGTTACAAAGGTAGCCTACTCCAGAGTGGTATCTGAGCCACACCCAGATAAGACGTTTTCATGTCTGGACTACCAAAGGGGGACACAAACCTTTAAGGGGGGACACAAACCTTTAAATGATGTCCGTACAATCTCTTACCTTGGGGTTCAGTGCCGTCTTGCTTTCGTGGAGTCATTTGATACCTTATTGTGTCATCTAAACACAATTCTATCATCTGCTGTAAATGTTAAAGTAAGCCAACAGCACACAAGGTTGATAAGCTTCTGGTCACACAAGACTTTTTCATCTCTCTTTTCTCTCTTTTTCTCCTGCTAGCAGAGTCTTGATCATCTGTTTCTCTATATTTCAATGAGAGTTAGTTAGGGATGGGTGAAATTTGTACCATTAGTCCTAAGATGAAATCTT
Organism: Pan paniscus; assembly: GCF_029289425.2. Lineage (NCBI taxonomy): Eukaryota > Metazoa > Chordata > Mammalia > Primates > Hominidae > Pan > Pan paniscus. The sequence continues at coordinate 193,348,376 of NC_073255.2, read as the reverse complement.
GTTAAAATCAGAGACTGGGCTGGGCGCGGTGGCTCATGCCTGTAATCCCAGCACTTTGGGAGGCCGAGGCGGGTGGATCACGAGGTCAAGAGATCGAGACCATCCTGGCTAACATGGTGAAACTCCGTCTCTACTAAAAATACAAAAAATTAGCCGGGCATGGTGGCAGGCACCTGTAGTCCCAGCTACGCAGGAGGCTGAGGCAGGAGAATGGCGTGAACCCAGAGGTGGAGGCTGCCGTGAGCTGAGATCACGCCACTGCACTCCAGCCTAGTGACAGAGCGAGACTCTGTCTCAAAAAAAAAAAATAATAATAATAATCAGAGACTGACACGGAAGGTTGAAGTGGTGATAGATTGAAAAAGGCTGAAAGATTCAGGAGGGTGATATTATTTTTATGTGTGGACTTGAATTCCACATGATACCCTGTAATTCTCCTCAAGCTAATTCCAGTTTTGTGTCTACCCATTTCCTCTGATTAGTTCTTGTAAATCTTGATTCATGGATAGGACAGCCACAGAATTTCTTTGCAAAGTAAAGGTCCTCTCTTCCATTTTAAGTATCCTTTTAGTCTTTCATCCCCCACGTAAAAGTTACAAGTTTGTCATGAATTCCTTAGAAATGTTGGGCCGGGTACGGTGGCTCACACCTGTTATCCCAGCACTTTGGGAGGCCGAGGCCAGCGGATCATGAGGTCAAGAGATCGAGACCATCCTGGCCAACATGGTGAAACCCTGTCTCTACTAAAAATACAAAAAAAAAAAAATTAGCTGGGCATGCTGACAGGCGACTCTAGTCCCAGCTACTCAGGAGGCTGAGGCAGGAGAATCACTTGAACCTAGGAGGCGGAGGTTGCAGTGAGCCGAGATTGTGCCACTGCACTCCAGCCTGGTGACAGAGCGAGACTCCATCTCAAAAAAAAAAAAAAAGTTTAAGTATCGCATACATATATAACCCAATTTGTAAATATTAGCATAATCCATGCTTAGATCTTGGTTTTTAGATGATAACAATAATGGTGATGATGACGTTGATACTATTACTAACAGCCAACTTTTACAGTGTCATTGCACTTTGTAGGTTCTGTCATTTATTTATTTATTGAGACATTCTCGCTTTGTCACCCAGGCTGGAGTGCAGTGGTGGAAACCCCTCATAAAACCATTAGATCTTGTGAGACTTATTCACTACCACGAGAACTGTATGGGGGACTCCCCTCATGATTCAATTATCCCCCACTGAGTCCCTCCCACAACACATGAGAATAACGGGAGCTATAATTCAAGATGAGATTGGGGTGGGGACACAGCCAAACCATATCACACCCCTTTCAGAAACCGACAAACGTGTGTATGACTAGAAGAACTTCTGATTGGTGTAAAAGTAATGGATGTTTCTGAACTTAATTGTATTTTCATGAATTTAGAACTGTTTTCCTGAGAAAAATTCCTGTTTTCCCTTTAGTAATCCCCTTGATTCGCCTCTGCAGACACGTGGGATGACCAACCACCAGGTGAGAGTCTTGTCCAGTCTCCTCAATTTCCACCTTTTATCATCTGGTTGTTTAACATTAGCCCACAGTGTGAACATCTTCATTTGAGGCTCTTTCTAAAACGGTTGCTGGCTCCCATGGTGTGCTGTAATTACTTAACAACCAGCTCTTCAAGGAGGGGAAGGGGGCCCTGATTTGTTATCATTGACTGATTTCTGTGCTGTAAATACTCCCACTGTGGCCAGTTCTAGCTACCAGATGTACCAATATTGAGGGTGGAGGAGCACACCATTATACAGCTGACGAAAGTGGCCTCAAGAGTAAAGTATAATAACACAAGCAGGACATGATGGAGTCGGAGCATTTATTACCTTTTAAAAATATAACTTAAGGCTGGGCACGGTGGCTCATGCCTGTAATCCCAGAACTTCGGGAGGCTGAGGTGGGCGGATCACTTGAGGTCAGGAGTTCAAGACCAGCCTGGCCAATATGGTGAAACCCTGTCTCTACCAGTGCACTTCAGCTTGGGCAATAGAGCAAGACTTTGTCTCAAAAAAAAAAAAAAAAAAAAAAAAAGAAAGAAAAGAAAAGAAAAGAAAAAAACCAGGCCAGGTGCAGCGGCTCACGCCTGTAATCCCAGCGCTTTCGGGGGCTGAGGCAAGAGGACTGCTTGAGTCCAGGAGTTCAAGACCAGCCTGGGCAACATGGCAAAACTCTATCTCTACACAAAATATTTTTTAAAAATTAAAAAAAAGAACAGTGCCTGGCAAATACTAAGTGCTCAGAAATATTTGTTATTTTAACTAAAAGATAAAAGCTTGAAAGGCAGAATGGCCTTAAAAATGGTGGTAAAACAAAAATGTTTGAGAAATGAAAGCTGGCATGACACCAGGCTGGAGTGTAACACATGGAATTTGTATTTCAACCCGTTTCCTTCCAACAAAGTGCAGTTGTGACCCTGTGTGGATGAGTCTCCAGTGGAGAATGAAGCCAGGATGGTGAGGGGACCCGGGGCAAGGAGTGGGTTCAGAAGCTGGGAAGGCACTAAGTTCTCCTCTAGTGGGAATGGGGAACAAGGGGAAGAATGATGGGCTGGAAGTCAGCAAGTCTGGGTTACCCTGGTCACTAATGTGTGTCTCTTTAGGAAAGTCACTAAATTTCTCTGGGACTTAGTTGCAATAGGGCTAGGAGATCCCCAGGGTCCTTTAGGCTTCACACATGTGTGGTTCCTGACTGCTTCATAGACAGTCTTGCTCCTTCTGCGGCATAAAGAGGTTCAGTTGACCATTTGTTCCTTCTCTCGCCTTGCCCCATTTTGGCTCATTTCCCTCCTAAATTGTGTGTGTTGAAGTTGGAAGAAAAAGAGTCAAGGTAGATAAGTAAAACTTAGGAAGATGATGTATGACTGAAGATGATGTATCATGAGCCAATAAAAATGACTGGAATCAAGGCTGGACATGATGACTCACGCCTGTAATCCCAGCACTTTGGGAGGCTGAGGCAGGCGGATCACCTGAGGTCAGGAGTTCAAGACCAGCCTGGCCAACATGGTGAAACTCTGTCTCTACTAAAAATACAAAAATGAGCTGGGCATGGTGGCGCACGCCTGTAATCCTAACTACTTGGGAGGTTGAGGCAGGGGAATCGCTTGAACCCGGGAGGTGGAGGTTGCAGTGAGATGAGATCACGCCACTGTACTCCAGCCTGGGTGACACAGAAAGACTCCATCTCAAAATAAACAAAATGATTTGAATCAATGTCTATTTATGATATTACCTTTAGAAAGTGTGCTAAATCTTCTCTCAGTTTGCTTAAGCTCAAGCAGTACCTTGTATAATTGCCTGGAAGGCATAATGCAGTGCCCTGAGTGATGCTGAGTAGGTAGTAGCTCCCACAAGTAACAGCTGATGAGTTAGAACCATGAGAGGCCAACCTCTCCCCAAGCCTATTAAGAAGAGAATAAAAACAGGGGTCCCTACCTGTGATGGTTAATGTTATGTGTCAGCTTCACTGGGCCATGGGATGCCCAGATAGCTGGTCAAACAATATTCTGGGTGTGTCTGTGAGGGTGCTTCTGGAGGAGATTAATGTTTGAATTGGTGGCCTGAGTAAAGCAGATGGCCCTTCCAATGTGGGTGGGCATGATCCAATCGGCTGAAGTCCTCAGCAGAACAGAGAGACTGACCCTCCCCTGAGTAGGGGGAGCTCCTCCGGCTTGAGCTGACACATTGGTCTTTCTTGCCTTTGGCCTCAGACTCAACTATCAGCTCTTGGATCTCGAGCCTGCTGGCTTTCGAATTAGAACTTCTACTTTGGTCTCCAGCTTGCCATCTGCAAATCTTAGGACTTCTCAGCCTCCAGAATCATGTGGGCCAATTCCTCATACTACATCTTTCTCCCACCCTCTCTTTCTACACCTCCACCCCCTAATTAGTCCCATTCCTCTGGAGAGCCTTGATGCACCATTCCCGAAACTTGAGGGGCAGAGAGTGAGCTTGGATTCATTTGTATGCTTGGTTGCATACTCCACTCAAGCACATACTCAAGTACACTCAGGACTACAGAAGAATTCAGTGGGGAAGGGGGTTGGGTTGTCAGGGCAGAATCTCCAACAGAGGGACCTGGATGTTTTACTGTGTGTCATGCATGGTGATGCAATTGTTGTTTTATTGCATGGCAGAGAGCAATGGAACTCTGAGAAAAGCAGGTGTTAATAAGTCAATGAGTCTAGGTTCAAATCTTGATGTGTAAACCAGGTCAGGTTGCTTAACCTTTCTGAGCCTCAATGTCTTCAATGGTAATATGGAGCCAACAGCACCTACTTCACTGGGCCACTGTGATGGTTAAATGAAATACTGCATGGGAAGTGCCTGGAATACAGTAGTTATTCCACAAAAGCTAGCTCCCCACTACCGCCCCCCCCCCATTTACATGTATGACTCTTTATTCGGCAAAGGCTTATCAACCTCTTATCATGTGCCCGGCACTGTGCTTGGTGTTGGAAAAATAGTGAACAGGAAAAAGTCTTTGCCATGACTAGGGCAGACAAAAAGCCTACCTATGTGTTAATAACTTTTTTTTTTTTTTTTTTTTTTGAGATGGAGTCTTGCTCTGTCACCCAGGCTGGAGTGCAGTGGCGCAATCTCGGTTCACTGCAAGCTCCGCCTCCTGGGTTCACACCATTCTCCTGCCTCAGCCTCCCGAGCAGCTGGGACTACAGGCGCCCGCCACTATGCCGGGCTAAATTTTTTTTGTATTTTTATTAGAGACGGGGTTTCACCATGTTAGCTGGGATGGTCTCGATCTCCTGACCTCGTAATCCGCCTGTCTTGGCCTCCTAAAGTGCTGGGAATGACAGGTGTGAGCCACTGCGCCCAGCCCCTATGTGTTAATAACTTCTATGGTCCTGTCTTGAAGACAATGCAAGGTGAAGTGAGCCGGCATAGCTGGGCTGGGTTCAGGTGCTACCTCAGCTCAGGATCTAAAATGCCCTCTCTACAGTATTAATCTTTACACTGTGAGTAAGGAGAGAGAGGCGGCTGTGATTCTGGGGAAAGCATCCTGGGCAGAGGGCACAGTGCAAAGGCAGTGGGGAGCCCAGCAGAAGACAAGATTGGGGAGGTGGGCAGAGGCTGGTCCTATGGTTTCTGCAGGTCTTGGTTAGGGGTCAGAGTTTGAGTGTAAGTGATATGGGAAGCCTTGGGGTTGGGGAACACAACTAATTTACATACTTATTGCACGGGATGGATGATGGAAGGGAGAAGATGGTGAGGGCCTAGGAAGAGTAGATGCAGGGAGACCAGCCCAGAGGCCACTGAAGGATGAGGCCAGTTGGAACGGGAGAGTGGCAAAGGCGGTGTGGAGGAGTGGCTGAATTCCAGACATATTTTAGTGGTAGAATAAAAAATACTGGCTGATGGATGGGGTGTGCGTTGTTAGGGAAAGTGTGGAATTCAGGATGACTCTCAGGTTTGGCGCTAAGCAACTGATGCTCATGATTGCCTCCTCCCCTCTAACCCATACAAAGGCCAACAGAAACGTGGGTTTGCATGGAAAGTTTCCAAGTTAATTTTTTTTTTTTCGAGACGGAGTCTTGCTCTGTTGCCAGGCTGGAGTGCAGTAGCGCGATCTCGGCTCACTGCAACCTCTGCCTCCTGGGTTCAAGCGATTCTCCTGCCTCAGCCTCCCCAGTAGCTGGGACTACAGGCATGTGCCACCATGCCAGGCTAATTTTTGTATTTTTAGTAGAGATGGGGTTTCACCATGTTGGCCAGGATGGTTTCAATCTCTTGACCTCGTGATCTGTCCACCTCGACCTCCCAAAGTGCTGGGATTACATTAGTGAGCCACCACACCCGGCTCCAAGTTAATTTTTAAGACAACAAACACAATATTAGTGCTGGAAGGAACCTCAGGCATTGTTAATTGAACAGAGACCTGGGAGGTCACACAGCAATTTACCATAGAACTGGCACCTGGTTTACAGATTCCTTGCTTAGCGTTTAGGCTAACATGCTCCATTTAGCGAGGGGTTAAGTTGAGGTAGAGAACCCATAGTTTAGGCTACCGGGAAGGGGTGCTTCTTGAAAGTTACTTTATTAAATTTTAAATAGATGCTGTTTATGCATGACAGATAATGCATAGGTATAAAGAATAACAATGCAAGATAGGGTTGTGGATCTCCTCCATTCTGGTTTAAGAAATAGAGCATTATCATTCTCTTTGTGGCCCTTGAATGCCTCTCACCAATCCCTTTTCTGACCTCTCTGAGTTTTATCATTCCTTGGCTTTTCTTTATAGTTCTACTGCATGGTTGTATCCCCAAATAGTTGATATGGTTTCATTCTGTGTCTGCACCCAAATCTCATCTCGAATTGTAGTCACCATGTGTGGAGGGTTTGCCACTTCCTGGTAGCCTAAACTGTGGGTTCTCTACCGCAACTTGACCCCTTGCTAAATGGAGCATGTTAGCCTAAACACCAAGCAAGGGGTCTCTAATCCCCATATGTTAAGGGAGGAAGGTGATTGGATCATGGGGGTAGTTTGCCACATGCTGTTCTCATGGTACTGAGTTCTCATGAGATCTGATGGTTTTATAAGTGTTTAACAGTTCCTCCTTCTTGCTCTTTCTCCCCCTTTCTCTTCCTCTTTTCCTCCCTCCATCTCCTCTTCCCTCCTCTTTTCCCACCTCCCTGCCCCTCTTCCCCACTTCCTCACTTCCCCCCCACCCTCTCCTGCCTCCCCTGCCACCATGTAAAACATGCCTGCTTCCCCTTCTGCCATGATTGTAAGTTTCCTGAGGCCTCTCAAGCCATGTGGAACTGTGAGTCAATTAAACTTCCTTTGTTTATAAATTACCCAGTCTTGGGTAGTTATCTTTGTAGTAGTGTGAGAATGGAATAACACAATAGTATATTGTTTTGTGTGGTTTTGAACTTTACCTAAATGGAGTCACTGTGTGTCTTCTTCTGGTACTTTCTTTTGGTCAACACTTTGTTTTAGAGATTCATCTGTATTGCTGCTTGCAGCTATTGTTCACTAATTTTTCAGAATCGCATTCTGTCCCACGAACATATCAGTTTATTTACCCATTCCACCGTGGATAGACAGCTGGGCTATTTGTAGACTTCTGCTAGTTCAAGTGGCACAGCTGTGGGGATTCTCATTCACATCTCTTGGTGTACATGCTCAAGAGCTTTTCTAGGATACATGGGTAGGAGTGCAACTGCTAGTTGCTTATCTTCAGCTTTACTGGATAATGCCAAATTATTTACAGAGATATTATATTGGTTCACACGACCTCCAGTGGCACAGAATTTCTACTGTTCCACATTCTTGTGACATTCAATATTGTCAAATTAAAAGAATTTTGTCCTCCCAATGAAAGTGAAAAGGTACTTCATTTAGGTTTCAATTTGCATGTCCTGGGTATTGTTGAGATGAAACATATTTTTAAATGTTTATTGCCAGCCATATTCTTCTGATATGAAATGAAACTTCATATCCACACAGCATATTTTGGTGGCCAGGAGGTGTCATCATCACATTTTAAGAACTCTGTGTCTTTTCTCCAAAACTTGTTCTAACTGCAGCCTTCCCCCACTTTGGTGATGCAACTGTCCTTCTGGCTGCTAAGGCAGATGCCTTGGAGCTCTCCCTGTCTTTCTCTTTTTCTGACCACATCCCCATGTGATAGGAAATCCTGACAGGAAATCCTCCTTTCAAAATGCATTCAGAAACCGACCGCCTCTCACCTCGTCTGCTGCCTCCACCCTGGTCCAGGTCACTAGGCTCTGAATTTCTGCAATAAGTCTTCCTCATTTGCTGTCCAGGCCCTGAGCAGCAGTCAGATCACATCACACCTGTCAATAACCCATAGTGGCTCCTAACCTCTCCCAGAATAAAAGCCAAAGCCGTTACAATGGCCCATGTGGTCTTACACAACAGTGTTTAGGGATGTGGAAAAGAGGGTGTTGGCTGGGGTGATGGAGGTGACCAGGTCACCTATCTTCAGCTGGGCTGGGGCTTATGATGCAGTGGCCAGTGGCCATTGAGGGTCCCTAGGGTCCATAAGAAAGGGCAAGTCCTAATGTACAAGCACTTTCCTATAGTTTTGTATTTTCCAATGTCCCACTGGCCAGAGCAGGTCACCCAGCCAGGCTGATTCCAGGGCTGGAAAGTAGAGTCCATTTCTTGCTGGGAGGAAGGACAAAGCCAGATGGCAGAGGGTGAGTGTATAGGGAGTGGTGAGTACGTGGCCATTGTTGAAGTTTACTACCCTGGGTTAAGTGTTACAAGTACCAGTGGTGGGTAAACCTCTAGGGATGATTGCATAAAAGAAAATCAAAAGGTCTAGATGGTTGGAGTATTGCATTAAAAAGATGAGGAATACTACATGCATTCACTTTCTGGAATCTGTGTTTAAATGCCATACACTTTAAAATCTAATCTGCTTGCCCTCTGATTTGGAGAGAATTAACCCAGAAATTATCCAGGTTCTTTAGGGCTCCAAGACATTCTAAAAAATAAAGGTGAACGTTGAATTTAACCAGCTGACAGTTGTTCTTGGATTATGATCAACCAGCCTGTGGCAGCAGGGCACATGCTGACAACAAGCCTCAGGTTCTCTAAGTTCTCCCACCACCACAATGTTCAGCTATAGTGAACTCATAGAAACCATGTGTCGGGGCCTCCAACTTCGCCAAGCACCATAACAAGTTTGAGTTGTGAAAAAATTTTCTCTACTCAAAATTGTGAAGAGAAACGGCAACGTTTAAATTACCACATATTTGTCTTTGAAGAACTTTGCAACAACTTCATTGACTGTTAAATTTAGATTCATAAAAATCTAAATAACGGCCGGGCGCGGTGGCTCAGGCCTGTAATCCCAGCACTTTGGGAGGACGAGGTGGGCGGATCACCTGAGGTCAGGAGTTCAAGAACAGCTTGGCCAACGTGGTGAAACCCCGTCTCTACTAAAAATACAAAAATTAGCTGGGCGTGGTGGCGGGCGCCTGTAATCCCAGCTACTCGGGAGGCTGAGGCAGGAGAATCGCTTGAACCCAAGAGGCAGAGGTTGTTGTGAGCAGAGATCGCCATTGCACTCCAGCCTGGGCGACAAGAGTGAAACTCTGTCTCAAAAAAAAAAAAAAAACAAAAAACAAAAACTAAATGACATTTGAAAGCAATTTGTAGATTTTCACACTTCCTAAGAATTCTCAAAGATGCCAAAAACAAAAATCACAGCCACTAGCAATTTAAATGACTTCCTCGTAGCCAAATAAATCCTAAGGTAAAATTATAAACATTCCCTTAAATTCAAATTTTATAAAAAGAAAGATAACGGGGAATGGAGGGTGAATTATTGTGTTTGATATATTTGGCGGTGAAAAATACATATATTACGTGCTGTTTAGGGTCCACTGAGAGTCATAAAACTGACCCTAGTGACCGAGCTACCGGAAAGACTTGGCAAGGGCCTAGCGAGCTCGGTTATCTGCGTTTTCCAGGTGGGGCAGCCCAAGACCCTTATCAGACCCAGAGAAGCTGGGTTTCCGCCCAAAGCCCGGCCCCAAACCACCGATTTCCGACCTTTCAACCTACTTTGGCAGAGCAAGAGTTTCCGCGGGAGACTCCCTGCTTCCCTCTGCCCAGGTCCCCTGAGGAGAGTGCGGTACTGAGTGCTGAGTATTGAGTGCTGAGTAAGGGGTGCCGAGTGCCAAGCACTGAGTAACTGGGGGAGGGGAACCATGCAGCTGTCATAAATAATTAGCTCCTGTGAGGAACAGGAACTCCGAGACTGCGGCCGGGCCAGGTGGGCAGAGGTCGCAGCGCCCTCGCCGCGTTCCCCGTCCCCATCCGACGCCAGGACAGCGCCTCCTTAACTGGGGTAGCCCCTGAGAGCGTGGGCGGAGCCCCGCCCCGCGACCTCAAGGCCCCGCCCCCTCGGCACCTCCCGGCCCAGCAGCTCGGAAGACCGCGAGGCGCGTTTTTCTGACGCATTGGCGCCTCTCGTCTGACGTATCCCTGCCCCGCCTCCTCCCCTCCCTGCCCCGCCCCCGCCCCGCCCCCGGCTGCGCGGCGCCCGCCGTCCCTCAGTCAGAGCTGCTCGTCTGAGGCTGCTGAGGCGACGGTCGGTGTCGTGGTCGCGGTACCTGTTCCAACACGGCTCGCGGGCCCGTGCCGGCTCCGGTCCCCGGCGCGGCTGTCCGAGCCCCTGCGGCGGGCGGGCGATGGTGTGGCGGAGCACGCGGACGCGGGCGGCGCGGCGGCGGGCATGAAGGAGGATGGAAGGGCAGGACGAGGTGTCGGCGCGGGAGCAGCACTTCCATAGCCAAGTGCGGGAGTCCACGGTGCGTGGGGACCGAGGCAGCCCTGACAGCCCCGCGTGCCCGCCCGGGCCCTCCGTCCCCGCCCCCGGGCCCCCGGACCCCTCACCTCCGGGCCTGCGCCTCGCGCCTCCCGCCCCGGCCTCTGCCGCTCTCCCTCCCCACCCCTCCTCTCCCCTCCTCTCCCCTTCCCTCCCCACCTCTCCTCTCCCCTCCCCTCCCCTTCCCTCCCCTTCCCTTCCTCTGCCTGCCCCCCGCTCCGCTCTTGCCTCCCCTGCCCCCTCGCGCTCCCTCGGTTCGAGCCCCGACCCCGCCCCCGCCCCGCGGCCTCAGTGCTGCCCTTCCCTTCCCGCGGGGAGGGCTGCGGGGCGCGCCGCGCTCTGGGACCCCAGGGGCTTCCTCTCTGGGCGGGTGTGCGGCTCGCGCCTCGGGGTGTGGACGGCGGCCCCCCCGGTGCGCGCCCCCGCGCTCCGCCGCCAGGCCAGGTAGGCAGGTGGATGCGCAGGCGTCCCGGAGAGCCTGGGTGGGCCCGGCGGGTCCGGGAAGGGCCGGGCTGCGCGGAGCCCGCCCGCCTCTCGCGTTTGGACCCGGCCGGTTACCTTGTCCCGGTCAACACCTCCTGCCCTCCTGGCGCTTCACGTTTCCATCCCTCTTTCATCTCCCCCAGCCCCCACGTGGGTTGAGTTCGAAACCTTACCGTTTGGGATGAGAATATTGGTTATTTATGGGAGTGAGGACCTCAGCAAAAGTCCATTTTGCTATGGAAGCAACTTCTTAGGGAAGCAGCTTCTTTTTTGGCCCATGTTCCATGTGTGCTGTTGGCAGGAGTCAGGAAGCGGACTTGACCTTGGAAAGTCTACTTTGATGTTTTTATCTTTTCATGATGCTCTAGAATGTATTGTAATTGGGTTTATCTGTGTTTTCATAACTGTTGTAAAATATGTCAATTTTTTATGTTTATATTTACGCCTCTCCTAAGTTGTCTACGATTCAGTCACACTTGGTTTGAGGTGAAAAAATTCTGCTTTAGAATTATCTAATTTGTGTACTCACTGATCTTGAAAATTGAGAATCACTTTGGAAGTCATACTTTGAATAAAGAGGACGTATAAAGTCTGAGCTGGTGGAATTTGAGTTAGTGGAATTTGGTACACATTTAGTTGTAATTTTTATAATTGAAGCTAAAATACACAGAGATAAGTTCATGTAATCATACATGTACCCTTCAGATCATTTCATACTAAACACGCCTGTGTACTCCTGAATCCACCAGGAGTTTGAGACCGGTCAGCCTGGGCAACATAGTGAATCCCCATCTCTACCATTATAAAAAATAAATAAATAAATAAGCACAATTTTACTAGGATCCCAGAGACTGATTCCTTTCCCCCTTCCAATTGCTTTCTCCTCCACCAAGGGTAAACGTTGCCCTGGCTTCTAATATCATAGATTAGTTTTTGCTTAGTTTTGAACTTTATGTAAATGGAATCTTACCGTATATACTCTTTTGTGTCCAGTTTCTTGTACAATGTGAAATTTCTCCATGTTGTATGTGGTTATAATTCATTCTCGGTGCAGTAGTTGTGTGACTATAGCACAATTTATTTTTCATTTTACTGTTCATGGGCACTTCAGTAGTTTCTAGGTTTTGGCTATGAATATATGTATGTGTATGTATGTGTATATATATGTGTATATGTATGTATATACGTGTGTGTGTATATATGTATATGTGTGTGTGTGTATATATATATATATATATTTTTTGTGTGTGTGTGTGTGTGTGTGATGGAGTCTCGCTCTGTCTCCCAGGCTGGAGTGCAGTGGCACAGTCTCGGCTCACTGCAACCTCTGCCTCCGGGATTCAAGTGATTCTCCTACCTCAGCCTCCTGAATAGCTGGGATTACAGGCGCACACCACCACACCCAGCTAATTTTTCTATTTTTATTAGAGACGGGGTTTCTCCATGCTGGCCAGGCTGGCCTTGAACTCCTGACCTCAGGTGATCCACCTGCCTTGGCCTCCCAAAGTGCTGGGATTACAGGCGTGAGCCACCACGCCGGGCTGGCTATGAACTTTTTGTACATAGCTTTTGGTGGACATGTTTGTGCATTTCTGTTGGGGATAGCCCTAGGAATGGAATCCCTAGGTTAAAGAGTGTGCGTTTGTTCATCTTTAGTAGATAGTTTAAAACAATTTTCCAAAGTGGTTGTACCAGTGTACACTTCCGCCAGTACTGACAGTCTCAGAGGTGTGATTGTTACTCATCTTTATCAATACTTGGTATTTTCTGTCCTTTTTAATTTTAGTCATTCTAGCAAGTGTGTTATAGTGTTCATCATACAAATAATTTTAATTTGCATTTTCCTGATAACTAATGAATTTGAGCACCTGTGTTTATTAGCCATTTGGAAATCTTTTGTGAAGGGTCAAATTTTTTTCCCCATTTAAAAATTAAGTTTATCTTTTTAATATTGATTTCCAAGGTCTTTACAGAATAACTTGTATTATATTGTTATACAGGTGGATATGATTTCTTTGTCAGAAATATATACTGCACATATTTCTTTCCCACTCTGTGGATGCCTTTCACTTTTAATGATATCTTCTGATGAACAGAAATGATTAATTTTAATATAGTTCAATTTATTAAAATTTTTTTGAGTACTTTTTATGTCCCGATTAAGAAATCTCTGCTTACTCTAAGACTGATGTTCTCTTGTTCTTTTCTCTAAGTGCTTTATTGAATTCCTCTTCTCATTTAAATTTGCAATCTATTTCGAATTTATTTTTTTGTGTCTGGTGCAAGGTAGGAGTCATATTTTTTTCTCCCACAGGAATGTCCAATTGCTTCAGCACTATTTAGGACTTTTGTCACAGATAGGTAACTGTATATTCATAGGGCTTAATTTTGGACTTTATGCGGTTTTATTGGTCTGTTTGTCTTTAGTTCTATTATTTTTTTAAATTTGAGACAGGTTCTCACTCTGTTGCCCAGGCTGTAGTGCAGTGGCGCAATCATGGCTCACTGCAGCCTTGACTTCCAAGGCTCAGGCGATCCTCCCACCTCAGCTTCCCAAGTAGCTGGGACTACAGGCTTGAATCATATAGGTGTGCACTAACAGACCCAGCTAATCTTTTAATTTTTTGTAGAGGTGAGGTCTCACCGTGTTGCCCAGACCTGTCTCCTGGGCTCAAGTGATCCTCCTGCTCTTTGGCTTTACTTTTAATTAATTAGATATTCTAGAATTTGGGTTGAGAAAGGGACACATGCTAAAACAGTCCAGAGCTTTGTCTACTCCCCTGAAAACAGTTTTGGTACCGATTATAGAGTTCTTTAGTTCTGACTCTCCTCACCCCTGTTTCCCTCAACCCAGTACCCCTGCCTGGTTGAGTCTACTCCATCTTCTACAGAACCAGCGCAGACAGTGACCAGGCTCAGGGTTCCCAGTCTTTGGCATTTCTTTCTCAAATGATTTATATTTAGAGTGAATGTAAATACTTTTTCTCTAAGACCTGTTGCCAATTTTTAAAATTATTCAATTCTTTCTGATTTTGCTACATAATGCTATAATTGCTTAACTTTTTTATCATAATAAGATATATATATAACATGCAATTTACCATATCTAAATATACAGTTCAGTGGCGTTAAATACATTCACATTGTTGTGCAACCACCACCACTATCCATTTCCAGATCTTTTTCATCAGCTGAAACTTGATACCCATGAAACAGTAACTCTCCATTCCTCACTCTCTCCAGCTGCTGGTTCTGCCTATATGAATCTGACTATTCCCAGTTGAACCATACAATATTTGTCCTTTTCTATCTGGCTTATTTCACTTAGCATAATGCCTTCAAAGTTCACCTGTGTTGTAGCATGTGTCAAAATTTCTTTTTCTTTCTTTTTTTTTTTTTGAGACAGAGTCTTTCTCTGTTGCCCAGGCTAGAGTGCAGTGGCGTGATCTCGGCTCATTGCAACCTCTCCCTCCCTGGTTCAAGCAATTCTCCTGCCTCAGCCTCCCGAGTAGCTGGGATTACAGGCGTGCGCCACCACACTTGGCTAATTTTTGTATTTTTAGTAGAGATGGGTTTCACCATGTTGGCCAGGCTGGTCTCGAACTCCTGACCCCAGGTGATCCACCTGCCTCAGCCTCCCAAAGTGCTGGGATTACAGGTGTGAGCCACTGTGCCTGGCCTCATTTTTTAATTTTTTGTAGAGATGGGGTTTTTGCTATGTTGCCCAGGCTGGTCTTGAACTCCTGGCCTCAAGTGATGCACCCACCCTGGCCTCCCAAAGTGCTGGGATTACAGGCGGGAGCCAAGGTGCCTGGCCCAGAATTTGTTCAGGCTGAATAATATTTTCTTTTTGTGTATACTGTATTTTGCTTACCCATTCGTTCATCAATTGACCTGAGTTGTTTCTGTTTTTGGCTATTGTGAATAATGCTGCCGTGATCATGGGTGTACAAATATCTATTAGAGTCCCTGCTTTCAATTCAGAAGTAGAATTGCTGGATCATATGATAATTCTATGTTTAATTTTTTAATTTTTTTTTTTTTTTGAGACAGAGTCTCGCTGTGTCTCCCAGGCTGGAGTGCAGTGACTCGATCTCGGCTCACTGCAAGCTCCACCTCCCAGGTTCACGCCATTCTCTTGCCTCAGCCTCCCGAGTAGCTGGGACTACAGGCACCTGCCACCATGCCCAGCTAACTTTTTGTATTTTTAGTAGAGACGGGGTTTCACCATGTTAGCCAGGAAGGTCTTGATCTCCTGACCTTGTGATTCGCCCGCCTCAGCCTCCCAAAGTGCTGGGATTACAGGCGTGAGCCACCACGCCCGGCCTCTATGTTTAATTTTTTGAGGAACTGCCATGCCATTTTCCACAGAGGCTGTACCATTTTATATTCCCACTAGCAAGGAGCTAGAGTTTCTGGTTCTTCCGCATCTTCACCAACACACATTGTTTTGTTTTTCTTCTTTTTTTAAAAATGGATGTGAAATGGTATCTGATGCTGGATTTGATTTGCATTTCCCTAATTATTAGTGAAGTTCAGCATTGTTTCATGTGCTTATTGACTATATGGACATCTTCTTTGGAGAAATATCTGTTCTTTGCTTGTTTTTGAATTGAGTTGCTTGATTTTTGTTGTTTAGTTTTAGGAGTTCTTTATCTATTCTGAATATTAACCCCTTATCAGACATGTGATTTGCAAACACTTCTCGCCCATTCTGTAGGGTTGCCTTTTTACTCTATTGCTAGTGTCCTTTGATGCACAAAAGTTTTTAATTTTGTAGTCCAATTTATCTATTTTTTCATTTGTTGCCTGTGTTTTTTTGTGTCATATCCAAGAATTCATCACCAACTCTGGCATCATGAAGGTTTTCCTCTAAGAGTTGCATAGTTTTAGCTCTTATGTTTAGGTCTTTGATCCATTGTGAATTAATTTTTTTGTACAATATAGTGTTTAACTTTTTTTTTTTTGAGATGGAGTCTCACTCTGTCGCCAGGCTGGAGTGCAGTGGCACAATCTCAAGGCTCACTGCAACCTCCGCCTCCCGGGTTCAAGCAATTCTCCTGCCTCAGCCTCCCGAGTAGCTGGGACTACAGGCGAGCGTCACCACGCCCAGCTAATTTTTGTACTTTTAGTAGAGACGGGGTTTCACCATGTTGGCCAGAATGGTCTCAATCTCTTGACCTTGTGATCTGCTGCCTCGGCCTCCCGAAGTGCTGGGATTACAGGCGTGAGCCACCGCGCCCAGCCTAGTGTTTAACTTTTAAATACTCATGTAATAATTTTGTCTTTTGTGTTATGAATATCTCATAGTTCTCTTGTCAGTTGCTTTAGTGATCATATTTGACTTTGGCTATTAGTATCAGGTAGTAATGATCGATTTCCTTTCTTTTGAGAGCTAGCTATGAAATCCTAAGGCTGCCAACTAACTGAGTATACCCTCTCTTGGCTAAGGGGACCCCAGGAAACCTTAAAAACTGAATTCCCAACCAGAATGGATGGGACATCTGACACGCCTCATTATACCCACTCCCTTTTGAGGTTTAAACACAGCTGACCAGCATTAATGTTAAAATAGAGATCTGAAGACTGAGAGAACAGACTCTTTGTGGCAATAAAATACCAAACTGTGAACAAGATGTAGGGCCATGCCAGGCAAGGGTTAAGTAAAGCATCCCCTTAAAGAATAAACTGGTTCTAACTGCCTCAAGGTGTTTCTTTTTTTCTAGCGGCTAAACAAGCACTGGCCTCCAGATAAGCAATATTAAGATAACTGCAGCTCACTCACTGCCAGACCCTAAGTGATCCCCACTCCCCTGTTCCACAAGCCATAACTATAGCTTTGATTGGACAAGAGACTGATTTCAGTAACTTTCTCCTGCTAAGAGCACTGAGCATGAACTGGTTCTGGCCAGTTTACAGAGGCTGTGCACTTCAGTGCCTTCATGTCCCTGCTTCGCCATCTGACTACAGGGCCTCATTGTAATCCTTTTAGATGTTAAGTCTCCACCCACAAGTGAATATGGATAAGTATGTAACATACATGTTTATTCAGCCTGCATGTGCATGACCTCCCCCGCTTTGTGAATATTCATAGCTCCTCCTATAACCTGTTAAATATGTAAACTTGGCCAACCCGTTCAGCATAAATCCCTGTTCTATCCTCCCTCGAAGGTCTGTTTCTGTGCTCTGCGGGAGGATGCTTCCCAGCTATCAGGATTGCCACCTTGTAGGCTGTGACTCTTTACAGAATTATTTTTGAGGCCGAGTGTGGTTCCGTCACTCAGGCTGGAATGCTGTGGCACAAACACGGCTTACTGTAGCCTCTATCTCCCAGGCTCAAGAGATCTTCCTACTTGAAGGAAGTCTTTTTTTTTTTTTTTTTTCTTTTTTTGAGGCAGAGTCTCACTCTGTCACCCAGGCTGGAGTGCAGTGGCACTATCTCAGCTCACTGCAACCTCTACCTCCTGGGTTCAAGCAATTCTTGTGCCTCAGCCTCTTGAGTAGCTGGGATTACAGGTGCCCACCACCACGCCTGGCTAATTTTATTTATTTATTTATGATATGGAGTCTCACTCTGTCACCCAGCCTGGAGTGCAGTGGCACAATCTTCGGCTCACGGTAACCTCTGCTTCCCGGGTTCAAGTGATTCTCCTGCCTCAGCCTCCCAGTAGCTGGGATTATAGGTGCCTGCCACCATGCCCGGCTAATGTTTTTGAATTTTTAGTAGAGACAGGGTTTTACCATGTTGGCCAGGCTAGTCTCAAACTCCTGACCTCAAGTGATCCTCCTGCCTTGGCCTCCCAAAGTGCTGGGATTACAGGTGTGAGTCAATGCGTCTGGCCATTTTTGTATGGACAGGTTATTTCCGTGTTACCCAGGCTGGTCTTGAACTCTCCTGGCTTCAAGTAATCCTCCTGCCTCAGCTTCCCAAAGTGCTGGAATTAGAGGTGTGAGCCACCATGCCCGGCCTGGCTGCGCAATCTAAATTCTTCCTTATCCTAGGTATGGCTTAAGCTCCCCTCTTGGCTAGAATATTTTTGGAACCAAGTCTGGGGTTGACTGGGACTTTTTTTTTTTCTTTTACACGGAGTCTCGCTCTGTCACCGATGCTGGAATGCAGTGGAGCGATCCTGGCTCACTGCAACCTCCGCCTTCCAGATTCCAGTGATTATCCTGCCTCAGCCTCCCAGGTAGCTGGGATTACAGGCGCCCGCCACCATGCCTGGCTAATTTTTGTATTTTTAGTAGAGATGGGGTTTTGCCATGTTGGCCAAGCTGGTCTCGAACTCCTGACCTCAGGTGATCCGCCCCTGCCTCGGCCTCCCAAAGTGCTGGGATTACAGGCATGAGCCACCGTGCCCGGCCAGACTGGGACTTATACAACAGAGATTTTAGAACCTTCCCATTTAGTTGGCTCCTTTTAGGCCAAATGGGAGGTGGGGAGATAATGGGGATAGAAGGAATTATCCTTCACCTACTGCCTCTTTAGATGAGTTTACCTGCTGTTTTCTACTGGTGTCTTGCCCTCAACTCTATGGCTTACCCTTTATGCAGGAGATAAAAAACTTTAGTCCTTCCCACTTGGGAATAGTGGTTGGGCAGAAGGTGGGAACTAATCACCAATCTTGTATGTAAGTTCAGAATGCAGTTATCTTGGAGTCTGTAGTCTTTTCTGACCTTTGTCATTGCCCTCCAGCCAAAGACCTCCAAGAGCACACCTGTAGTTGGACAAATTGGGCTTATTGCATATTGCAGTGAGTTCCATGGGGAACTGTGGGGTGTTTCAGTAACTTTTCAAATGGGATTTGGGCTTCTACTAGGTAGTTTGGGAAGGGTTTAAGGAAGTGAGGCTTTGATCTGTATGGGTTGCTGTTAGGAAGCTGGAAAAATTCTGTAATTGGATAGCTTAAGAAATCTTTTCTAGAAGGAAAGAAGACTGGAATAAAGCTAAAGCTGTAACTGGTAAAGAAGCAACAGTCATTCCTGTTAGCCAGGATAGAGAGTTGGTCATTTCTGTGATTTGGACAATGTTCATGGTTTTTTTTTTGCTTGTGTTCAGGAGTGATTACAGAGTGGTCTTGTTTAGTCTTTATCCATCATGGTCTTGTCTGATATTGATGTTCTCTGAAATTGTTGATGTTCAACAGAAGAGTCAGTCATCAAGGCCTAGGTGTGTGCCTTGCTCTGAGTTGTTAGCCAGTTTACAGCAACCAACCAAGGCCCAGCTGTGATATTACCAGGCCAGCTCCCAGATGTCAGGGGCTGCATTTCTTTTTCTCACGTGGTTGTAAAGTCTTCTAGTGGAATGATGTATTAGAAACAAATCCAATAGCCAACATACGTTGAAGTGATTTTCTAACATAGAAGAGCAAAAAGGAATGGGATAGAGGTATAGAGGTTTCATTTGTATTTGACTTTTCTAAACTGGGTTAAATCAGCTTCCCCTCTGCGGTAGGCAGCATAATGGCCCCTGAAGTTGGTAATCCATGTGGTAATCCCTGGAGCCTGTGGTATGTTACTTTACATGGGTAAAGGGATTTTGCAGATGTGAGTATGTTAAAGGGGAATTACCCTGAATTATCCAGGTGGGCTCTATGTGATCACAGGGTCCTTATAGGAGAGGCAGGAGGGTCAGAGTCAGAGGAGATGTGATGACAGAGGCAGAGTTGGAGTGATGCCCTTTGAGGAAGGAGGAGGGACCATGAGCCAAGGAGTGTGGGCGGCCTCCAGAAGCTAGAAACGTCAAGGAAATGAATTCTTTCCTAGAGTCTCCAGAAGGAACCAACCTTGCTCACACCTTGATTTTAGCCCAGTGAAACTCAATAAATTTGTGTTGTTTTAAGTCACAAAGTTTGTGTTATTTGGTTACAGCAGCCATGGGAGATTCCTACTCCTTCATCAGGAGGCTTTGACTTTCACTGCTGTCCCTGTATATCTTACCACTCCATAGTTGTGTACTTGAGGTTAAAGGAAACTGGGACATTGTAATTACATTTGAGATAATTTTTCATGTCTTCCTATTCTGTCCTCCTTTTTTTTTCTGAGATGGAGTCTTGCTCTGTTGCCCAGGCTGGAGTGCAGTGACACGATCTTGGCTTACTGCAGCCTCCGCCTCCCGAGTTCAAGCAATTCTCCTGCCTCAGCCTCCCAAGTAGCTGGGATTACAGGTGTGCACCACCACACCTGCCTAATTTTTGTATTTTCAGTAGAGACAGGTTTCACCTGTTGGCCAGGGTGGACTTGAACTCCAGACCTCAGGTGATCTGCCTGCCTTGGCTTCCCAAAGTGCTGGGATTACAGGTGTGAGCCACCATGCATGGCCCTGTCCTCCTTTTTTAAACTTGATTGTATTGCAGTAAGAATACCTAATGTGAGATCTACCCTCTTAACAAAAATTTTTTTTTTTTTTTTCAGTCAGAGTCTCGTACTGTCTGTCGCCCAGGCTAGAGTGCAATAGCGTGATCTCGGCTCACTGCAACCTCCACCTCCCGGGTTCAAGTGATTCTCCTGCTTCAGCCTCCTGAGTAGCTGGGATTATAGGCGTCTGCCACCACGTCCAGCTAATTTTTTGTGTTTTTAGTAGAGACGGGGTTTCACTATGTTGGCCAGCTAGTCTCGAACTCCTGACCTCGTGATCTGCCTGCCTCGGCCTCTCAGAGTACTGGGATTACAGGCGTGAGCCACTGCGCCCAGCCCCTCTTAAATTTTTAAGTGTGCAATTATATTGTTGATTATAGGTACAATGTTGCACAACAGATTTCTAGAGCTTACTCATTTTGCTTGACTGAAGCTTTATGCCCATTAATTAGTAACTCTCAATTTCCTTCCCTGTCCCTGCCCCTGAGAACCACCATTTCCACTCTTTGAGTCTGTGAATTTGACCATTTTAGATACCTTATATAAGTGGGATCATGCAGTATTTGTCTTCTTGTGACTCTCTTTTTTTCGCTTAGGTTAGTGTCCTCAAGATTCATCTATATTGTTGCATTTTGCAGAATTTCCTTTTTTTTTCCCCCTTGAGATGGAGTCTCGCTCTTTTTCCCAGGCTGGAATGTGGTGACTGCAGCCTTGACCTCCTGGGCTCAAATGATCCTCTCACCTCAGCCTCCTAAGTAGCTGGGACTACTGGCACCCACCGCCATGCCTGGCTAATTTTTTGTTTATTTTTTGTAGAGACAATGTCTCACTATGATGCCCAGGCTGGTCTCAAACTCCTGAGCTCAAGTGATCCTCCTGCCTTGGCCTCCCAAAGTGCTGGGATTATAGGCATGAGCCATCATGCCCGGCTGAGTGTCCTTTTTTCAAATATTTTTAAAGGTGAATAGTATTCCATTGTATACCACATTTTCATTATCCATCCGTTAATAGACATTTAGGTTGTTTCCACATCTTTGCTATTGTGATTATTGCCTCAGTGGATATAGGAGTGCTAATATCTCTTTGAGATTGCGATGGTGATTCTTAGGATAAATACTCAGAAGGGAGATTGCTGAATCATATGGTAGTTTTGTTTTTAATTTTTTCAGGAACCCACATATTTTCCATAGCAGCTGCATCATTTTGCATTCTCACCAACAGTGTGCAAGGGTTCCGATTTCTCTTCAGCCTTGTCAACACTTGTCGTCTTCTTTTTTTTTTTTATCATAGCCATCCTAACAGGTGTGAGGTGATATCTCATTGTGGTTTTGATTTACATTGCCCTGATAATTGGTGACATTGAGCATTTTTTCATATACATGTTGGCTGTTTGTATGTCTTTAGAGAAATGCTTTATTCAAGTCCTTAGCCTGTTTTTTAATCAAGTTACTAGTTGTTTTTACTTTTGTGCTGTGGGAGTTTCTTAGATATTTTGGATATTAACCCCTTTTCAGATATAAAGTTTGTAGATATTTTCTCTCATTTCCATCACTATGTTGATTGTCTACTTTGCTGTACAGAAACTTTTTAGTTTTATGTATTCCCACTTACATATTTTTGTTGTTATTGCCTGTGCTATTGATGTTATATCCGTGAAATCATTGCCAAGGCCAGTGTTGTGAAGGCTTCCCTCTGTGTTTTTCTCTGAGAGTTTTATAGTTTCATGTTTTATGTTTAAGTCTTTAATCCTTTGTAAGTTGATTTTTGTGTATGGTGTAAGAGAAGGCTGTATTTTTTGAATGTGAATCTCCAGTTTTCCCAACACCATTTGTTGAGGACATTTTTCTTTCCCCGTTGTGTATTATTTGCAGCCTTGTGTAAGATCAGGTGACTGTACATAAGTGGATTTATTTCTGGGCTCTCTATTCTGTTCCGTTGTTCTATATATCTGTCTTTATGTCAGTACCATACTATTTTGATAACTAGCTTTGTGTAATAATATATTTTGAAATCAGGAGGTGTGATGCCACCAACTTTGTTCTTTCTCCAGATTAATTTGGCTATTTGTAGTCTTTTGTCATTCCATAAGGCTTTTAGAATTATTTTTTCTATTTCTGTTAAAAAAAAATGCCACTGGGGGCTGGGCGTGGTGGCTCATGCCTGAAGTCCCAGCACTTTGGGAAGCTGAGGCAGTTGGATTGCCTGAGGTCAGGAGTTCGAGACCAGCCTGGCTAACATGGTGAAACCTCGTCTCTACTAAAAATATAAAAATTAGCCGGGCGTGGTGGCGCATGCCTGTAATCCCAGCTACTCGGGAGGCTGAGGCAGGAGAATCACTTGAACCCAGGAGGCAGAGGTTGCAGTGAGCTGAGATTGTGTCACTGCACTCCAGCCTTGGTGGCAGAGTGAGACTCTGTCTCAGAAAAAAAAAAATACCATTGGGATTTTGATAGGGATTGCATTGAGTCTGTAAATTGCTTGGGTATTATGGATATTTTGACAATATTAAATCTTCCAATCCATGAACATAGGGTATCTTTCCCTTTGTCTGTGCCTTCTTTAATTTCT
This sequence comes from Pan paniscus, assembly GCF_029289425.2. Lineage (NCBI taxonomy): Eukaryota > Metazoa > Chordata > Mammalia > Primates > Hominidae > Pan > Pan paniscus. The sequence continues at coordinate 193,325,607 of NC_073255.2, read as the reverse complement.
TTTTTTTTAATTTTTAAATTTTTTGTTTCCATAGGTTTTAGGGAAACAGGTGGTATTTGGTTACATGAGTTAAGTTCTTTAGTGGTGACTTGTGAGCTTTTGGTGCACCCATCACACAAGCAGTATATACTGAATCCAATTTGTAGTCTTTTATCCCTCACCCCTTTCCCACCCTTTCCCCCTGAGTCCCCAAAGTCCATGTGTCATTCTTATGCCTTTGCATCATCGTAGCTTAGTTCCCACTTATGAGTCAGAACACGCGATGTTTGGTTTTCCATTCCTAGGTTAATTCACTTAGAATAATGGTCTCCAATCCCATCCAGGTTGTTGTGAATGCCATTATTTCATTCCTTTTTATGGCTGGGTAGTATTCCATAGTTACATATACCACAGTTTCTATATCCACTTGTTAATTGATGGGCATTTGTGTTGGTTCCACATTTTTGCAACTGCACATTGTGCTGCTATAAACGTGTGTGCAAGTATCTTTTTTGTATAATGACTTCTTTTCCTCTGGGTAGATACCCAGTAGTGGTATTGCTGGATCAAATGATAGTTCTACTTTTAGTTCTTTAACAAATCTCCACACTGTTTTCCATAGTGGTTGTACCAGTTTACATTCCCACCAGCAGTGTAGAAGTGTTCCCTTTTCACTGCAACCATACCAACATCTATTATTTTTTGTTTGTGATTACAGCCATTCTTGCAGGAGTAAGGTGGTATCACATTGTGGTTTTGATTTGCTTTTCCCTGATCATTAGTAATGTTGAGCATTTTTTCATAGGTTTGTTGGCTATTTGTATATCTTCTTTTGGGAATTGTTTGTTTATGTCCTTAGCCCACATTTTTTTATTTTTATTTTTATTTTTTTGAGACAGAGTCTCGCTCCGTCACCCAGGCTGGAGTGCAGTGGTGTGATCTTGGCTCACTGCAAGCTCCACCTCTTGGGTTCATGCCATTCTCCTGCCTCAGCCTCCCGAGTAGCTGGGACTACAGGCACCCGCCACCATGCCTGGCTAATTTTTTGTGTTTTTAGTAGAGATGGGGTTTCACCATGTTAGCCAGAATGGTCTCAATCTCCTGACCTCAGAATCTGCTCGCCTCGGCCTCCCAAAGTGCTGGGATTATAGGCGTGAGCCACCGTGCCCGGCCAGTTAGCCCACTTTTTGATGGGATTGTTTGTTTTTCTCTTGCTAATTTGAATCCATTGTTGATTCTGGATATCGGTCCTTTGTCAGATGTATAGATTGTGAAGATTTTCTCCCACTCTGTGGGTTTTCTGTTTACTCTGCTGACCGTTCCTTTTGTCATGCAAAAGCTCTTTAGTTTAATTAAGTCTCAGCTGTTTATCTTTGTTTTTCTTGCATTTGCTTTTGGATTCTTAGTTACAAAATCTTTTCCTAAGCCAGTGTCTAGAAGGGTTTTTCTGATATTATCTTCTAGAATTTTTATAGTTTCAGGTCTTAGATTTAAGTCCTTAATCCATCTTGAGTTGATTTTTATATAAGGTGAGAGATGAGGATCCAGTTTCATTCTCCTACATGTGGCTTGCCAATTATCTCAGCACTATTTGTTGAATGGGGTGTCGTTTCCCCACTTTATGTTTTTGTTTGCTTTGTTAAAGATCAGTTGGCTGTATTTGCGTTTATTTCTGGGTTCTCCATTCTGTTCCGTTGGTCTGTGTGCCTATTTTTATACCAGTACCATGCTGTTTCGGGGACTATGGCCTTATAATATAGTTTGAAATCAGGTAATGTGATACCTCCAGATTTGTTCTTTTTGCTTAGACTTGTTTTGGCCAAGCGGGCTCTTTTTTGGTTCCATATGAATTTTAGGATTGTTTTTACTAGTTCTGTGAAGAATGATGGTGGTATTTTGATGGGAATTGTGTTGAATTTGTAGATTGCTTTTGGCAGTATGGTCATTTTCACAATATTGATTCTACCCATCCATGAGCTTGAGATGTGTTTCCATTTGTTTGTGTCATCTATGATTTCAGCAATATTTTGTAGTTTTCCTTGTAGAGGCCTTTCACCTTCTTGGTTAGGTATATTCCTAAGTGTTTTATTTATTTGCTTTTTTGCAGCTGTTGTAAAAGGGGTTGAGTTCTTGATTTGATTCTCAGCTTGATGTATAGGAGAGCTACTGATTTGTGTACATTAATTTTGTATCCTGAAACTGCTGAATTCATTTATCGGTTTTAGGAGCTACTTGGAGGAGTCTTTAGGGTTTTCTAGGTATACAATCATATCATCAGCAAACAGCAACAGTTTGATTTCCTCTTTACCAATTTGGATGCCCTTTATTTCTTTCTCTTGTCTGATTGCTGTGGCTAGGACTTCCAGTACTATGTTGAATAGAAGTGGTGAGAGTGGGCATCCTTTCCTTGTTCTAGTTCTCAGAGGGAATGCTTTCAACTTCTCTCCATTCAGTATTATATTGGCTGTGGGTTTGTCATAGATGGCTTTTATTACATTGAGATATGTCCCTTGTATGTAGATTTTGCTAAGGGTTTTAATTATAAAGTGATGCTGGATTTTGTTAAATGCTTTTTCTGCGTCTATTGAGATGATCATGTGATTTTTGTTTTTAATTCTGTTTGTGTGGTGTATCACATTTATTGACTTGCGTATGTTAAACCATCCCTGCATCTGTGGTATGAAACCCACTTGATCATGGTGTTACCTTTTTGATATGTTTTGGATTCGGTTAGCTAGTATTTTGTTAAGGATTTTAGCATCTGTCTTCATCAAGGATATTGGTCTGTAGTTTGCTTTATTGGTCATGTCCTTTCCTGGTTTGGTATTAGGATGATACTGGCTTCATAGAAGGATTTAGGGAGGATTCTCTCTTTATCTTGTGGAATAGTGTCGATAGGATTGGTACCAATTCTTCTTTGTCTGGTAGAATTCAGCTATAAATCCATCTGGTCCTGGACTTTTTTTTGTTGGTAATTTTTAAAATTACCATTTTAATCTTGCTGCTTGTTACTGGTCTCTTTGGGGTACCTAATTCTTCCTGATTTAAGCTAGGAGGGTTGTATCTTTCCAGGAATTTATTCATCTCTTCTAGCTTTTCTAGTTTATGTGTCTAAAGGTGTTCATAATAGCCTCGAATCCTCTCTTATTGGTTAATCTTGCTAATGGTGTATCAGTTTTATTTATCTTTTCGAAGAACTAGCTTTTTGTTTCATTTTTCTTTTGTATTTTTTGTTTGTTTGTTTGTTTCAGTTTCATTTAGTTCTGCCCTGATCTTGGCTATTTCTTTCTTCTGCTGGGTTTGGGTTTGGTTTGTTCTTGTTTTTCTAGTTCCTTGAGGTGTGACCTTAGATTGTCTATTTGTGCTCTTTCAGACTTTTCGATGTAAGCATTTAGGGCTATGAACTTGCCTCTTAGCACCACCTTTGCTGTATCCCAGAGGTTTTGATAGGTTGTGTCACTATTATCATTTGGTTTGAAGAATTTTAAAATTTCCATCTTGATTTCATTGTTGACCCAATGATCACTCAGGAGCAGGTTATTTAATTTCCATGTATTTGTCTGGTTTTGAAGGTTCTTTTTGGAGTTGATTTCTAGTTTTATTCCACTGTGGTCAGGGAGAGTACTTGGTATAATTTCAATTTTCTTAAATTTATTAAGACTTGTTTTGTGTCCTATCATATGGTCTGTCTTGGAGAAAGTTCCATGCTCTGATGAATAGAATATATATTCTGCAGTTGTTGGGTAGAATGTTCTGTAAATATCTGTTAAGTCCATTTGTTCCAGGGTATAGTTTAAATCCATTGTTTCTTTGTTGACTTTCTGTCTTGATGACCTGTTTAGTGCTGTCAGTGGAGTATTGAAATACCCCAGTATTATTGTGTTGCTGTCTGTCTTATTTCTTAGGTCTAGTGGTAATTGTTTTGTAAATTTGGGAGCTCCAGTGTTAGGTGCATATATATTTATGATTGTGATACTTGCCTGTTGGACAAGGCCTTTTATCATTATATAATGTTCCTCTTTGTCTTTTTTAACTGCTCTTGCTTTGAAGTCTGTTTTGTCTGATATAAGAATAGCTACTACTGCTCACTTCTGGTGTCCATTTGCATGGAATGTCTTTTTCCACCTTTACCTTAAGTTTATGTGAGTCCTTATGTGTTAGGTGAGTCTCTTGAAGGCAGCAGATAGTTGGTGAATTCTTATCCATTCCGCAATTCTGTATCTTTTAAGTGGAGCATTTAGGCCATTTACATCCAATGTTAGTATTGAGATTTGAGGTACTATTCCATTCATCGTGCTATTGGTTGCCTATATACCTTGTTTTTTTTTTTAATTGTATTTTTGTTTTATATGTCCTGTGAGAATTATGCTTTAAAGAGGTTCTGTTTTAATGTGTTTCCAGGATTTGTTTCAAGATTTACAGCTACTTTTAGCAGTTCTGGTAGTTCTGGCTTGGTAGTGGCAAATTCTCTCAGCATTTGTTTGTCTGAAAAAGACTGTATCTTTCCTTGGTTTATGAAGGATAGTTTCACTGGATACAAAATTTTTGGCTGATAATTGTTTTGTTTAAGGAGGCTGAAGATAGGGCCCCAGTCCCTTCTAGCTTGTAGGGTTTCTGCTGAGAAATCTGCAGTTACTCTGGTTTTTCTTTGTAGGTTACCTGGTGCTTTTGCCTCACAGCTCTTAACATTCTTTCCTTCATCTCGACTTTTGATAAGTTGATGACAATGTGCCTAGGAGATGATCTTTTTACGATTAATTTCCCAAGTGTTCTTTGAGCTTCTTGTATTTGGACGTCTAGGTCTCTAGCAAGGCCCGGGAAATTTTCCTCAGTTATTCCTCCAAATATGTTTTCCAAACTTATAGATTTCTCTCCTTCCTCAGGAATGGCAGTTATTCTTAGATTTGGTCACTTAACGTAATCCCAGACTTCTTGGAGGCGTTGTTCATTTTTTCTTACTTTTTTCTTTCTCTTATTCATTTTTCTTTGTCTTTGTTGGCTTGGGTTAATTCAAAAAGCTTCTCTTTGAGGTCTGAAGTTCTTTCTTCTGCTTATTTGAGTCTATTGCTGAGACTTTCCAGAAAATTTTGCATTTCTCTAAGTGTGTCCTTTATTTCCTGAAGCTTTGATTGTTTTTTATTTATGCTGTCTGTTTCACTGAAGATTTCTTTCCTCATTTCTTGTATCATTTTTTTTGATTGTCTTAAATTGGACTTCACCTTTCTCTGGTACCTCCTTGATTAGCTTAATAACTGATCTTCTGAATTCTTTTTCAGGTAAATCAGGGATCTCTTCTTGGTTTGGATCCATTGCTGGTTAGCCAGTGTGATATTTTTGGAGGTGTTAAAAAACTTTCTTTGTCGTATTACCAGAATTGTTTTTCTGGTTCCTTTTCATTTGGGTAGGCTATGTCAGAGGGAAGGTCTAGGGCTCAAGGCTGCTGTACAGATTCTTTTTGTCTCCCGGGGTGTTCCACAGATGTAGTACTCTCCCCCTTTTTCTAAGGATGTGGCTTCCTGAGGGCGGAGCTGCAGTGATTGTTATCTCTCTTTTGGATGTAGCCACTCAGGAGGTCTACCAGGCAGGGCTGGTACTGGGGTTGTCTGCACAGAGTCCTGTGATGTGAACCATCTGCAGGTCTCTCAGCTGTGGATAACTGCACAGCATTTGTGAGAGGTGACAGCGTGCTGGCGGTCCTCGGGGCCCTCGCTTGCTCTCGGCGCCTCCCCTGCCTGGGCTCCCACTTTGGTGGCATTTGAGGAGCCCTTCGGCCCCCCGCTGCACTGTGGGAGCCCCTTTCTGGGCTGGCCGAGGCTGGAGCCCACTCCCTCGGCTTGCGGGGAGGTGTGGAGGGAGAGGCGCGAGCGGGAGCTGGGGCTGCGTGTGCAGCGCTTGTGGGCCAGCTGGAGTTCTGGGTGGGCGTGGGCTTGGTGGGCCCCGCACTCGGAGCAGCCAGCCGGCCCTGCTGGCCCCGGGTAATGAGGGACTTAGCACCCGGGCCAGTGGCTGCGGAGGGTGTGCTGGGTCCCCCAGCAGTGCCAGCCCACTGGCGCTGTGCTCAATTTCTTGCCGGGCCTTAGCTGCCTTCCCGCGGGCGGGGCTCGGGACCTGCAGCCCACCATGCCTGAGCCTCCCACCCACTCCATGGGCTCCTGTGCGGCCCGAGCCTCCCTGAGGAGCACCACCCCCTGCTCCACGGCGCCCAGTCCCATCGACCACCCAAGGGCTGAGGAGTACAAGCGCATGGCGTGGGACTGGCAGGCAGCTCCACCTGCAGCCCCAGTGCGGTATCCACTGGGTGAAGCCAGCTGGGCTCCTGAATCTGGTGGGGATGTGGAGAGTCTTTATGTCTAGCTCAGGGATTGTAAATACACCAATCAGCACCCTGTGTTTAGCTCAAGGTTTGTGAGTGCACCAATCGACACTCTGTATCTAGCTGCTCTGGTGGGGCCTTGGAGAACCTTTATGTCTAGCTCAGGGATTGTAAATACATCAATCAGCACCCTGTGTTTAGCTCAAGGTTTGTGAATGCACCAATCGACACTCTGTATCTAGCTGCTCTGGTGGGGCCTTGGAGAACCTGTGTGTCGAAACTCTGTATCTAACTAATCTGATGGGGACATGGAGAACCTTTGTATCTAGCTCAGGGATTGTAAACGCACCAATCAGCGCCCTGACAAAACAGGCCACTGGGCTCTACCAATCAGCAGGATGTGGGTGGGGCCAGATAAGAGAATAAAAGCAGGCTGCCAGAGCCAGCATTGGCAACCCGCTCGGGTCACCTTCCACACTGTGGAAGCTTTGTTCTTTCGCTCTTTGCAATAAATCTTGCTACTGCTCACTCTTTGGGTCCACGCTGCTTTTATGAGCTGTAACACTCACCGCGAAGATCTGCAGCTTCACTCCTGAGCCCAGCGAGACCACGAGCCCACCAGAAGGAAGAAACTCCAAACACATCTGAACATCAGAAGGGACAGACTCCAGACGTGCCACGTTAAGAGCTGTAACACTCACCGCGAGGGTCCACGGCTTCATTCTTGAAGTCAGTGAGACCAAGAACCCACCAATTCCGGACACATTTTGGCGACCACGAAGGGACAGACTCCAGACGCGCCAACGCGCCACCTTAAGAGCTGTAACACCGCGAGGGTCCGCGGCTTCATTCTTGGAGTCAGTGAGACCAAGAACCCACCAATTCCGGACACATTTGGACTGCCTCCTGGGTCCTGCAGGAGCAATTCTGCTTCTTTCAGAGGGTCTTTCCGTTCTCTAGGCTTTCCTGGTTTATTCCTGCAGTAGTTCTGGAGCAAAGGTTCACGATGTGAGTCTCCACACACTACTCTGTCTGAGTGGGAGCTGCAATCTAGTCCTGCCTCCCATCTGCCGTTTTTCCTCCAAATGTAACTTTCTTTAATTTCTTTCATCAATGTTTTATGGTTTTCAGGATACAGGTCTTTCACCTCCTTAGTTAAGTTTATTCTTAGGTTGTTTTTTTTTTTTTTTTTTTGAGACGGAGTTTTGCTCTTGTTACCCAGGCTGGAGTCCAATGATGCGATCTCGGCTCACTGCAGCCTCCGCCTCCCTGGTTCAAGTGATTCTTCTGCCTCAGCCTCCCAAATAGCTGGGATTATAGGCATGCGCCACCACGCCCAGCTAAATTTTTATTTTTAGTAGAGATGGGGTTTCTCCACGTTGGTCAGGGTGGTCTCGAACTCCTGACCTCAGGTGATCCATCTGCTTGGGCCTCCCAAAGTGCTGGGATTACAGGCATGAGCTACCATGCCTGGCCTATTCTTAGGTATTTTATTCTTTTTTTGTGCTATTGTAAATGAGATTGTTTTACTAATTTCCTTTTTAGATAGTTTATTAGTGGATGTTGATTTTTCTATCCTGCAACTTTATTGAATTTATTAGTTTTTTTTTTCTTTATAATTCAGTCTCCATGGAGACTGTCAAAAATTGCCAGTGCTCACTGTATTACAAGTCACCATGGCAGGGTATCAGGAAAAGTTTTCCATCAGCAGTAATCACACCTCAGATAAACCTGACTGGCTACGATACTGCCAATGTTCCAAGCTAAATTTATTGGTTCTAACAGTTTTAAAAAACTGTTAAATGGTTTTTTATATATAAGATTATGTCTTATGCAAATGGACAGTTTTACCTCTTCCTTTCCGATTTGAATGCCTTTTATTTCTTTTTCTTGCCTAATTGCTTTAGGTAGGACTTCTAGTACTATGTTGAATAAAAGTAAGTAAGAGTGGACATCTCTGCCTTGTGCCTGATCTCAGTGGGAAACCTTTCAGTTTTTCACAATTAAGTAGGATAGCTGTGAGCTTTTCATATATGGCCTTTATTACATTGAGATAATTTCCATTTGTTTGTAGTTTGTTGACAGTTTTTACCATGAAAGGGTGCTGAATTTTTCAGGTGATTTTTCTGCCTATTGAGATGATCATATGATTGTTATCTTTTTATTTTCTTATTGTGGTGTACCACAGTAATTGATTTTCATATATTGAACCATTCTTGCATCCTAGGCATAAATCCCACTTAGTCATGGTTTATGATCCTTTTAATGTGCTGTTGGATTCAGTGAGCTACTATTTTGTTGAGGATTTTCGTATCTGTATGCTTCAGGGATATTGTCCTGTTGTTTTCTCTTCTTATGGCTTCTTTGTCTGGCTTTGGTATCAGGGAAATGCTGGCTTTGTAAAATGTGTTTGAAAGTGTTCTCTCCACTTCAGTTTTTTGAAGGAGTTTGAGACAGATTGGTGCTAATTGCTCCTTAAGTGTTTGGTAGCATTCATCAATGAAACCATCTGGTCCTGGGCTTTTCTCTTTTGGGAGATTTTTGATTACTGATTCAGTCTGCATACTTCTTATAGGTTTGTTCAGACTTTCTATTTCTTCATGATTTAGTCTTGTTGGTAGGGTGTTATGTTTCTAGGAATTTATTCATTTCTTCTAGATTATCCAGTTTGTTGGCATATGGCTGTTTTTAGTAGTCTCATGATCCTTTTTATTTCGGAGGCATCAGTTGTAATGTCTCTTTCCTTTCTTATTTGAGTCTTCTCTTTTTTTCTTAGTCTAGCTAAGGGTTTTTCAGTTTTAAATCTTTTCAAAAAACCAACTCTTAGTTTTGTTGTTTTTTCCCTATTTTTCTATTTTTTATTTCATTTATTTCTGCTCTAATCTTTGTTACTTCTTCCTTCTGGCAACTTTGGGCTTAGTTTTCTAGTTCCTTGAGCTGTAAAGTGAGGTTATTTGAGACTTTTCTTGTTTTTAATGTCAGCATTTATTGTTATGAGCTTCATTCTTACTGCTGCTTTTGTTTCATCCCATAAGTTTTGGTATATTGTGTTTTTGTTATTTGTCTTGAGATTTTTTTTTTTTTTTTTTTTTTTTTTTTTTTGTGACAGAGTCTCGCTCTGTCGCCCAGGTTGTGGCACGATCTCGGCTCACTGCAAGCTCTGCCTCCTGGGTTCACACCAGTCTCCTGCCTTAGCCTCCCGAGTAGCTGGGATTACAGGTGCCTGCTGCCACGCCTGGCTAATTTTTTGTATTTTTAGTAGAGATGGGGTTTCACCGTGTTAGCCAGGGTGGTCTCGATCTCCTGACCTCGTGATCCACCTGCCCTGGCCTCCCAAAGTGCTGGGATTACAGACGTGAGCCACCGCACCCGGCATCTTGAGATATTTTCTAATTTCCTTTTTTTCTTTTTCAATCCAGTGGGTGTTCCAGAATGTGGTGTTTACTTTTCATGTATTTGTAAATTTTTCAGTTTTCATTCTTTTATAGTCAGAAAATACACTTGGTATGATTTCAGCCTTCTTAAATTTGCTAAGGCTTGTTTTGTTACCTATCTTGTGTTCTCTCCTGGAGAAGTATTCCTGTTTGCTTGAGAAGAATGTGTAGTTTGCTGCCATTGAGGAGAATGTTTTGTATATATCATTAGATTCATTTGGTCTACAGTGTTATTGAAGTCTTCTGTTTTCTTATTGATCTTCTGTCTGGATGTTTTGTTCAGTATTGAAAATGGGGTATTGAAGTCTCCAATCGTTATTCTACCGTTTATTTCTCCCTTTAGTTCTGTCAGTGTTTGCTTTATATATTTATGTACTCTGATGTTGGGTGCATGTATACTTATAATTGTCATATCTCCCTGGTGGATTGATCCTTTTATCATTGTCAAATGTCTTTTATTTAAATTTTGTTTTTTTCTTTTATTTCTGTCCTTTGTAAACAAAAACTTGTCCTTTTTTATAATGAGAAATGATGAATGTCTTGTGTTTCATGTGACGGTTTTTCCCAATGTAAGTATAACTATCTCTGCTCTCTCTTGATTACTATTTGCATGGAATATTTAATTATCTCTTTACTTTCAGCCTATGTGTGTCCTTAAATCTGAAGAGAGTTTCTTGTAATAGTGTATAGTTGGATCTTTTTTGTTTTTAAATCTATTCAGACTTTTACTAGAGTTTAATCTATTTTCCTTTAAAGTGATTATTGATAGGGAAGAATTTTACTACTGCCATTTTGTTGTGTTTTGTTAATCTTATAGTTTTTTTGGTTGTCTTACCCTTTCTTGCTGTCTACCTTTGGGTTTTGCTGATTTTTTGTATTTGTAGGCTTTGATTATTTTCTGTTTTTTCCTTTGGGTAACTTCTGTAGGTATTTTATATTCTTTCCTTCTTAAATTACAGTTGAAAGTATATCACCTGAGAGGTTAGACATCCAAAGGATGTTCTGGTCTTGCAGCATGATTTCTGGTGTTAGTCTTCCTTTTGTTTCCAAGCAAAAGTTATGCAATAAGACAGAATATAAGGTCTCTGAGAGCCTTAAGCTTTTTTTTCCTTCTTCACGTCTGTAGTAGATATTTGTAGATACTAATTCTTGATGATCTTGGGGTTTTGAATATTATATCCAAATATAATAGTACAGGTTAATTTCCTGAACACCTTGGTAGTGAGATAATTTAAGAAACTTAAGGCATGATGGGAAAAATAGACATGAGAGTCTGATGTTCAGAATTTATCTTTGAAAGCCCTTAGAAATGTTTTAACACTTAATAATTTTTAGAAAGAACACCACATAAAGAAAATATGTTCTGATTTTACACTGTTAATATCTATTAATAGCATGATTTTTAACATTTATCTTTATATTGTGCAATGCCAGTTTTTACTTTTTATTGTTTTTCGAGACAGGGTCTTACTTTGTTACCCAGGCTGGAGTGCAGTGGTGCGATCACGGCTCACTGCAGCCTTGACCTACCGGGCTCAGGTGATCTTCCCACCTCAGCCTCTCAAGTAGCTGAGACTACAGGCTTGCACTACCACACCTGGCTAATTTTTATATTTTTTGTAGAGATGGGGTTTCACCATGTTGCCCAGGCTGGTCTTGAACTCCTGGGCTCAAGCTATCTGCCCACGTTGGCTTCCCAAAGTGTTGGGATTACAGGTGTGAGCCACCTCACCTAGCCACTGCAAGCCTTTTCTTTTTTTGAGATGGCATCTTGCTCTGTTGCCCAAGCTGGAGTGCAGTGGCACCATCTAGGCTCACTGCAACCTCCGCCTCCAAGGTTCAAGCAATTCTCCTGCCTCAGGATGAGATTATAGGTGCACGCCATCACACCTGACTAATTTTCGTATTTTTAGGAGACACAAGGTTTCACCACGTTGGTCAGGCTGGTCTTGAACTCCTGACCTTGTGATCTGCCCACCTTGGCCTCCCAAAGTGCTGGGATAACAGGCGTGAGCCACCGTGCCCGGCCTGCCACTGCAAGTCTTTAGAAGGTTTCCTTTCCTTAGCCAGGCGTGGGGGTGTGTGCCTGTAATACCAGCTACTTGGGAAGCTAAGGCAGGAGAATTGCTTGAACCTGGGAGGTGGAGGTTTCAGTGAGCCGAGATTGCACCCCTGCACTCCAGCCTGGGCGACAGAGTGAGACATCGTCTCAAAAAAAAAAAAAAAAAAGAAAATCTCCTTTTCAAATTTATAGATCGATAGATCTCATGATTCTTTAGCTGACACTTTATTTCTTGTCTTTTGGACTTAAGGTGCACAGAATTGCATTAATCACAGTCCTTGGTTCATTTTTAAAACTTTTATTTTTATTAAAAAAATTTTCTTTCCACCATCCTTAGCCTCTAAAAGTCCTGGGATTACAGGCATGAGCCATGGCACCCAGCCTCAACTATTATCTTTTTTTTGGAACAGTTTTATTGATTTAATTCACATACCATATAATTTATCCAATTCAGTAGTTTTTAGCATATCCACAGACTTGGACAACCATCACCACTGTCTAATCATAGAACATTTTCATTATAGAGACAAACCCTATGTTCAGTAGCAGTCATTGCCTGTTGCACCCACATACTCCTTCCTCTAACCCTAGGCCACCACTGATCTACTTTGCCTAGATTTGCCTGTATAGATTTGTCTATTCTGGATATTTCTTATGTAAATTGATTCATGTAATATGTACTATTTTATATCTAGCTGCTTTCATTTAAGCATATTTTCAAAGTTTAGCCATGTTGTAGCATGTATCAGTACTTCATTGTCTTTTTATGGTCCAATAATATTCCATTACTTGGATATGTCACATATTGTTTATTCATCAGGTGATGGACCTTTGGGTTGTTTCCACTTTTTGGCTTTTATGAAAATGCTGCTGTGAACATTTGTGTAGTTTTTGGGTGGACATGTTTTCATTTCTTTTGAGCATATCCCTAGGGGTGGACATGCTGCATCATAAAGTAACTTTATATTTAATATTTTGAGGAACTGCCAACCTGTTTTCCAAAGTTGCTACATCATTTCACATTTCTACCACCAATGTTTGAGAATTCTAATTTCTTCACATCATTATAATCACTTGTCATTATGATTTTTGATTATAGCCATTCTAGTGGGTATGAAGTGGTATTTCATTGTCATTTTGATTTGCATTTTACTGATGACTAATGATGTTGAGCATCTTTTCATGTGCTTATCGGCTGTTGTGTATTTTCTTTGGAGAAATATCTCTTCAACTTCTTTGTCAATTTTTTGTTGGGTTATTTTTCTTTTTATTATTGAGTTGTAAGAATTCTTTATATAATTTGTGAAAGTCACCAATGCTGTGATAGAGTCACTTACGTCCGACCCAAACAAAGTGGAACCGGGAGGTCATGACGAAGGACTCACGCTTATATGTCTGAGATAAGAACTATCACAAGGATCTTCTAAAAACTCATAAGAGGCCGGGCGCAGTGGCTCATGCCTGTAATCCCAGCACTTTGGGAGCCCAAGGCGGGTGGATCACGAGGTCAGGAGTTCCAGACCAGCCTGGCCAAGATGGTGAAATCTCGTCTCTACTAAAAATACAAAATTTAGCTGGGTGCAGTGGCGGGCACCCATAATCTCAGCTACTCAGGAGGCTGAGGCAGGAGAATCTCTTGAACCTGGGAGGCAGAGCTTGCAGTGAGCCAAGTTTGCGCCACTGCACTCTAGCCTGGGTGATGGAGCAAGACTATGTCTCATTAAAAAAAAAAAAAAAAAATCCCCAGAAAAAACTCATAAGAAATTCCTGTATGTCCTACATGTCTTAGTCATCCTGCATATTCTGCACACATCTGTAACAGGGTTTATTGCAAGAAATTCCTCATGGATTTCAGCATTCCAGATAAGCCGCTCTCACAAGACGAACATTTGCATAGCAATGGCTGTCTCCACCAATGAATTAGCACCAGCATCTACAACTGGCCCCTGTAACTAATGATTTTTGTTTCAAAATAGCTTACGTAGACCTCTCCTCTTTGCCTTTAAAAGTTTCACCTTACTTCATCCTATCTGGATACGCCTTTGACCTGTTATAGCAAACATATCCTGGATTGCAATCGCCTGTCACTCCCAAATAAAATTTTCTTTTGGAGAGTTTCGTTGTCATTATTTTAGGTTGACATAATCTAGACATAAGACCCCTATCAGACATGACTTCCAAGTATTTTCTATTCTGTGGGTCATCTTTTTACTTTCTTGATTGTAGGACAAAAGTTTTAAATTTTGTTGACATTCAGTTTCTCTATTTTTTTTTTTTTTTTGTCTTTTGAGATTTTAATGTCATATGCAAGAAGACCTTGCCAACCGTAAGGTCATGTAGATTTACTTCTATACCTTCTTCCAATAATTTTACAGGTTTAGCTCTTACATTTAGATCTATGTTCCATTTTCAGTTAATTATTGTGTATAATGTAAGAAGGGGTCCCATCTCCATTCTTTTGCATATGGATATCCAGTTGTTCCAGCACCATTTGTTAAAAAGGCTATTTCCCCCATACCCCCAACTGAATTATCTTGATACTCTTGTTGAAAATCAATTGACCATAAATGTAAAGGTTTGTTTTTAGACTCTTAGTTCTGTTCTTTTGGTCTCTATGTCTATTTTTATACTAGTACTACACTGTCTTGACAAGTGCAGCTTTGTAGTAAGTTTAAAATTGGGGAAGTGTGAGTCCTCCAGCTTTGCTCTTTTTTTCCACAGTTGTCTGATTTTTCTGGATTTGTTCCATTTTCATGTGAATTTAGGATAAGCCTGTCAATTTCTGTAAGAAAGTAGGAACTGGAATTTTGACAGCAATTATATTGAATATGTAGATCAATTTGGGAAGTGTTATCCCATCAATATTAAATTCTCCAATCCATGAACATGTGATGTCTTTCTATATTCAGAAATTCTTTAATGTCTTTCAATAATATTTTGTGGCTTCCAGAGTACAAGTTTGACTCCTCTTTTGTTAAATTTATTCCTAAGTATTTTATTCTTCTTGATGCTATTTGAAATTGAATTTTTTTTTTCTTTTTGAGATAAGGTCTCACTTTGTCACTGTGTCTGGAGTGCAGTGGCATGATCATGGCTCACTGCAGCCTGAAACCCCTAGGCTCAAGTGATCTTCCCACCTCAGTTTCTCTAGTAGCTGAGACTACAGGCGTGCAACATCACGCCCAGCTAATTTTTATATTTTTTGTAGAGCTGGCGTCTGTCTATGTTGCCCAGGCTGGTCTTGAACTGCTGAGCTCAAGCGATCCTCCTGCCTTGACCTCCCAAACTTCTGGTTTTACAGCATGAGCCACTGCGCCTGGCTGAAAGGGAATTGCTTTTTTTTTTTTTTTTTTTTGAGACAGAGTCTTGCCCTGTCACCCAGGCTGAAGTGCAGTGGCACGACCTCGGCTCACTGCAACCTCTGCTTCCTAGGTTCTAGCAGTTCTCCTGCCTCAGCCTCCTGAATACCTGGGATTACAAGCACCCACCACCGTGCCTGGCTAATTTTTGTATTTTTAGTAGAGATGGGGTTTCACCATGTTGGTCAGGCTGGTCTCAAACTCTTGACCTTGTAATCCACCCGTGCCGGGCCTCCCAAAGTGCTGAGATTACAGGCATGAGCCACTGTGCCCGGCCCTGGAATTGCTTTTTAAATTTTATTTTCAGATTGTTTATTGCTAGGTTTAGAAAATTAAGAAGTATTCTTTCATTTCTAGAGCACAAATTAGGAGTTAGGATTTCTATTTGGTTTTATTCCAAGTATATAGAGGTATATGAAAATGTTATTTTCTCATAAAAACCTCTTTTCATTGCCTTATTTAACATTTATTGAGTCTTCATTCGTAACCTCCTATGGACCATATCTTCACCCTCCAAGGCATGCAGTGTGAATGAATTTAAAAATATATCATCATAGGTTTATTGTTTGAAACATATTAATATAGAGTGAAATTTGAATAAGGTGATAAGACATTTTTTCACTAACTTACAATTATCATATAGGCTGCTGTTAACTTAAAGGGCAGTGATTTGACAAAACCAATACAGATTATTACAACTGGTTCTAATTATGTTTATGAACAAGAGTTAAGATTATGAAACCAACCTTTTTTGGAGGCACTTGGTTAGAAGAGCTTGGTAAATGATTTTGATTTTCTTTTCACTAGCTATTTTTATTTTTTATTTTTTATTTTTTTTGTGAGACAGAGTCTTGCTTTCACCCAGGCTGGAGTGCAGTGGAGTGATCTCAGCTCACCGCAACCTCCACTTCCCGGGTTCAAGCGATTCTCATGCCTCAGCCTCCCGAGTAGCTAGGATTGCAGGTGTGTGCCACCACAGCTGGCTAATTTTTTTTTGTATTTTTAGTAGAGATGAGGTTTCACCATGTTGGCCAGGCTGGTCTTGAACTTCTTTCCTCAAGTGATCCACCCACCTTGGCATCCCAAAGTGCTGGGATTACAGGTGTGAGCCACCACGCCTGGTCTTCTCTAGCTATTAATAACACTTATTAATACTTTTGCTTCATACTAAAATTAAAAAGCTCCTGCCTTATTAATCCTCTATATAGCCTACTGCAATGGTAAATATATTTAATGTATTTATTTTAGAAAGAGAAAAATTAAGTCAGAGAAGGGCTAAAATAAAATATTTTAAAAAAGAAAATGCCAGGTTCTGGTTAGGATGGGAAGCAACCAGAACTCTCATACATTGCTGGTATGAGTATGAATTTGTACAGCCCCTAAGACAACTGTTTGGAAGTATTTACTAAATCGAACATAAGCAAATTTTACCTTGCCGAGTGTATTAGCATGATGGAATATAGAGTGTCAACTTGATTGGATTGAAGGATGCAAAGTATTGATCCTCGGTGTGTCTGTGAGGGTGTTGCCAAAGGAGATTAACGTTTGAGTCAGTGGGCTGGGAAGGCAGACCCACACTTAATCTGGGTGGGCACCATCTAATCAGCTGCCATCATGGCTAGAATATAAAGCAGGCAGAAAAAAAAAAATGTGAAAAGACTAGACTGGCCTAGCCTCCCAGCCTACATCTTTCTCTCATGCTGGGTGCTTCCTGCCCTTGGACATCGTACTCCAAGTTCTTCAGTTTTGAAACTCAGACTGGCTCTCCTTGCTCCTCAGCTTTCAGACGGCCTATTGTGGGACCTTGTGATCATGTGAGTTAATACTTAATAAACTCCCCTTTATATATATATCTATTTGTATCTATCTATACATACATATATCTTCTATTAGTTCTGTTCCTCTAGAGAACCCTGACCAATGCAATTAGGGTTCTTAGCAGAAATTGAGCCAATGGGATTTGTACATATATACAGAAAGATTTATTATAAGTGATTGGCTACGTGATTATGGAGACTGACAAGTCCCATGGTCTGCAGTGGGCAAGCTGGAGACCCAGAACTGCTGATAGTGTAGTTTCATTCCTAGTCCAACAGTCTCAAGGCCCCGGAAGAGCTGATGTTTGAATATGAGTCCAAAGGCAGGAAAAAACTGATGTATCAGCTTGAAGGCTGTCAGACAGAAGAAATTCCCTATTACTAAGTCTTTTTGCTTTATTCAGGCCTTCCACTGATTGGATGAGGCCCAACCACATTAGGTAGGGAGAGTTCTTTGTGTTTTGGATGCAAGTCTTGTATCAGATACACTTTTTACAGAAATTTCCCACTAGTCTGTGGCTTGTCCTTTCATTCCCTTAACAGTGTCTTTTGCAGAGCGAAGTTTTAAATTATAATGAAGTCCAGTTTATCACTTTTTCTTTCATGGATCATGCTTTTCATATTGTATCTAAATAGTCATTGCCAAACCCAAGTTCCCTTAGTTTTTTTTTTCTATGTTATTTTCTAGAGGATTTATAGTTTTATATTTTACATTGAAGTGTATGATCCACGATATCATTTGGCTGTGTCCCCCACCAAATCTCATCTTGAATTGTAGCTCCTACAATTCTCATGTGTCGTGGGAGGGACCCACTGGGAGGTAATTGAATTATGGAGGTAGGTCTTTCCCCTGCTGTTCTTGTGATAGTGAATAAGTCTCATGAGATCTGATGGTTTTATAAAGAAGAGTTCCCCTGCACAAACTTCTCTCTTTGCCTGCCGCCATCCATGTAAGATGTGACTTGCTCCTTCTTGCTGTCCACCATGATTGTGAGGCCTCTCCAGCCATGTGGAACTGTAAGTCCATTAAAACTCTTTCTTTTGTAAATTGCCCAGTTTCTGGTATGTCTTTATCAGCAGCATGAAAACAGGCTAATACAGTAAATTCATACCAGGAGAATGAGACACTGCTGAAGATACCCAAAAATGTGGAAGTGACTTTGGAACTGGGGAACAGAGAGTGGTTGAAACAGTTTGGAGGGCTCAGAAGAAGACAGGAAAATGTGGAAAAGTTTGGATCTCCCTAGAGACTTGTTGAGTGGCTTTGACAAAAATGCAGATAATGATATGGACAGTGGAATCCAGGCAGAGGTGGTCTCAGATGGAGAGGAGAAACTTGTTGGGAAGTGGAGCAAAGGTGACTCTTGTAATGTTTTAGAA
Organism: Pan paniscus; assembly: GCF_029289425.2. Taxonomy (NCBI): domain Eukaryota; kingdom Metazoa; phylum Chordata; class Mammalia; order Primates; family Hominidae; genus Pan; species Pan paniscus. The sequence continues at coordinate 193,307,263 of NC_073255.2, read as the reverse complement.
AAGAGAGTGGTGGCATTTTGCCCCACCCTAGAGATTTGTTGAACTTTGAACTTGAGAGAGATGATTTAGGGTATCTGGTGGAAGAAATTTCTAAGCAGCAAAGCATTCCAGAGGTAACTTGGGTGCTGTCAAAGGCATTCAGTTGTAAAAGGAAAACAGAGCATAGAAGTTTGGAAAATTTGTAGCTTGACAATGCGATAGAAAAGAAAACCCCATTTTCTGAGGAGAAATTCAAGCTGGCTGCAGAAATTTGCATAAGTAATGAGGAGCTGAATGATAATCCCCAAGACAAGGGGGAAAATGTCTCCAAGGCATGTCAGAGACCTTTGCGGCAGCCCCTCCCATTATAGGCTGGGAGGTTTAGGATGAAAAAATGGTTTCATAGGCAGGGCCCAGGGCCCCCCTGCTCTGTGCAGCTTCAGGACTTGGTGCCTTGAGTCCCAGCTGTTCCAGCTTTGACTAAAAGGGGCCAAACAACAGCTGGGCCTGTTGCTTCAGAAAGTTCAAGCCCCAAGCCTTGGCAGCTTCAACATGGTGTTTAGCCTGCAGGTGCACAGAAGTCAAGAATTGAGGTTTAGGAATTTCCACCTAGATTTCAGAGGATGTATGTATGGAAATGCATGGATGCCCAGGCAGAAGTTTGCTTCAGGGGCTGGGCCCTCATGGAGAACCTCCGCTAGGGCAGTGCAGAAGGGAAATGTGGGGTTGGAGCCACCACACAGAGTTACTACTGGGACACCACCTAGTGGAGCTGTGAGAAGAGGGCCACCGTCCTCCAGACCCCAGAATGGTAGATCCACTGACAGCTTGCACCGTGCGCCTGAAAAAGCTGCAGACAATGCTAGCTGGTGAAAGCAGACAGAAGGCTATCCTCCGCCACAGGGGCGGAGCTGCCCAAGGCTGTGGGAGCCCACCTTTTGCATCAGCGTGACCTGGATGTGAGACATGGAGTCAAAGGAGACCATTTTGGAGCTTTAAGATTTGACTGCCCCACTGGATTTCAGACTGCATGGGGCCTGTAGCCCCTTTGTTTTGTCCAGTTTCTCCCATTTAGAATGGCTGTGTTTACCCAATGCTTGTACCCTCATTGTGTCTAGGAAGGAACTAACTTGCTTTTGATTTTACAGGCTCATAGGCAGAAGGGACTTGCCTTGTCTCAAATGAGACTTTGGACCATGGACTTTTGAGTTAATGCTGAAATAAGATTTTGGGAGACTGTTGGGGAGGCATGATTGGTTTTGAAATATGAGGACATTAGATTTGGGAGGGGCTGGGGTGGAATGATTTGGTTTGGCTGTGTCCCCTACCAAATGTCATCTTGAATTGTAGCTCCCACAATTCTCACGTCATGGGAGGGACCCAGTGGGAGGTAATTGAATCACGAGGCGGGTCTTTCCTGTGCTGTTCTTGTGATAGTGAATAAGTCTCACGAGATCTGATGGTTTTATAAAGAAGAGTTCCCCTGCACAAACTCTTCTCTTTGCCTGTTGCCATCCATGTAAGATGTGACTTGCTCCTCCTTGCCTTTCGCCATGATTGTGCGGCCTCCCCAGCCACGTGGAAGTGTAAGTTCATTAAACCTTTTTTGTAAATTGCCAGTTTCTGATATGTCTTTATCGGCAGTGTGAAAACGGACTAATACAATCTATTTTGAGTTAATTTTGGGAACGCCATAGGGTCTATGTCTTGATTCATTTTGTTGTATGTGAATGTCCAGTTGTTATAGCACCGTTTGTTGAATAGACTATTCTTTCTTCATTGCTTCTTTGACAAAGATCAGTTGTCCATATTGTGTGGGTTTATTTATCAACTCTCTATTCTGTTCCATTGAACTTTTTCTATTCTTTCACCAAAATCATAGTCTTGATTATTGTAGGCCTATAAGTCTCCTGAAGTCAGGTAATGTCAGTCCTCCAATTTTGTTTTTCTTCAGTATTGTGTCACCTATTCTAGGTCTTTTGCCTTTCAGTATAATTTTAGAATTATTTTCTTGATATCCAGAAAATAATTTACTGGGATTTTGATTGGGATTGTCTGAATCTGTAGAGTAGATTGGGTAGAACTGACATGTTAACAACAGCAAATCTCCCTTCTGTGAATGTGGAATACCTCTGCATTAATTTAGATATTTTTAAAATCAGAGTTTTGTAGTTTTATATCCAAGTAATTCTTTTTTGGGGCTGCTAATGTAAATGGTGTTTTTTTTTTTAATTTCAAATTCCAGTTGTTAATTGCTGGTATATAGGAAAGCAATTTATTTTTGGACATTAACTTTTTATCCTGCATCCTTGCTTATTAGTGCCAGGAATTTTTGTTGATTCATTAGGATTTTCTACATAAACAATCATGTCAGAGAACAAAGAGAGTTTTATTTCTTTCTTCCAAATATGTATGCCTTTTATTTCCTTTTCTTGTCTTCCTGTATTAGCTAGGACTTCCAGTATGATACGGAATAGGAGTGTTGAGAGGAGATATCTTTGCCTTGATTCCAGTCTTGGGAGAAAGATTCTAGTGTTTTTTCTTTTTTTTTGAGACGGAGTTTCACTTTCGTTGCCCTGGCTGGAGTGCAATGGCGCAATCTTGGCTCACTGCAACCTCCACCTCCTGGATTCAAGCAATTCTCCTGCCTTAGTCTCCTGAGTAGCTGGGATTACAGGTATGCGCCACCACACCTGGCTAATAGAGACAGAGTTTCTTTATGTTGATCAGGCTGGTCTCAAACTCCTGACCTCAGGTGATCTGCCTGCCTCGGCCTCCCAAAGTGCTGGGATTACAGGTCTGAGCCACCGTGCCCAGCCCTAGTTTTTTTAATCATTAAGTATGATGTTAGCTGTAGGGTTTTTGTAGACATTCTTTATCAAGTTGAGAATTTTTTTTTTTATTCACAGGTTTCTGAGAGTCTTGATCATGAATGGCTGTTGGATTTTTGTCAGATGATTTTCCTGCATCTATTGATAGGTTATGTTTCATCTTTAGCCTGTTGGTGTGATGGATTGTATTAATTGATTTTTGAATGTTGAATCAGGTTTGCATAACTAGATAATTCTCACTTGGTTGTGGTGTATAATTCTTTTTATATACTGTTGGATTCAGTTTGCTGATATTCTGTTGAGGAACTTTGCATGTGTGCCCATGAGAGAGATTTGTCTGTAGTTTTCCTTTATTTCAATGCCTTTATTTCATTTTGGTATTAGGGTAATGTTGACATATAGTGTGTTAGAAAGCATTCCCTCTGCTTCTGTTATCTGTAAGATATTTTGTAGAATTGTATCACATCTTCCTTAAATTTGGTAGAATTCAAAAGTGAAACTATCTGAGACTGGTGCTTGGAAGATAATTGTTGATTCGGTTTCTTTAATAGACGTAGAACTAGTAATATGATTTGTTTGACTTGGAAGTTTTGGTAGATTGTGTCTTTGAAGGTATTTGTTCATCTAAGTTTTCAAATTTGTGGGCACGGAGTTCATAATATTCCTGTAATTTTTTTTTGGTGTCTGTTGAAACAGGAGTAATGGCCCCTTTTTCATTTTCATGTATTAGTAATTTGTGTTCTTTTTCTACTTGGTTAGCCTGGCTAGAGGTTTATCAATTTTATTGCTCTTTTCAATGAACCAGCTTTTGATTTTGTGAATTTTAAAGTCGATTTCCTGTTTTCATTAATTTGTGCTTTTTTTAAACTTTTTTTTTTTTTTTTTGCTTACTTTGGAATTACTTTGCTCTTTTTTTTTCTAGTTTCCTAAGGTGTAGAAGCTTATTCAATTTAGATATTTCTTCTTCTGTAATGTAGCAATTCAGTGCTATACATTTCCCTCTAAGCACTGCTTTTGCTGCATCTCACACATTTTCATAAGATTTATTTTCATTTTCATTTAGTTCAAAATATTTTAAAATTTATTTTGAGACTTCTTTGATGATGTGTTATTTAGAGGCTTTTTGTTTAATCTCCAAGAAGTTTTCCAGCTATATTTCAGTTATTGATTTATAGTTTAATTCTATTGTGATCTGAGAGCATAGTTGTTAGGAATTATATTGTTTTAAATTTGTTAAGGTATTCTTTATGACCCAGAATATGATGTCTTAGTGAGTGTTTCCACGTGAGCTTGAGAAGAATGCATATTGTGCTATTGTTGGATGAAATATTCTATAAATGTCAATTAGATCCAGTTGATTGATGATGCCGTTCAGTTCAACTATGTACCCTTACTGATTTTCTGCCTGCTGCATCTGCCAATTGCTGATAGAAGGATGTTGCAGTCTCCAACTATAATAGTAGATTCATCTATTTCTGTTTACATTTTTGTCCATTTTCACCTCACGTATTTTGACATTTTGTTAGTTCTTCTTGGAAAATTGACCCCTTATTACTATGTATTGCTGTTCTTTGTCCTGTTAATTTTCTTTGCTCTGAAGTCTGCCTTGCCTGAAATTAATATAGCTGCTGTTCTCTTGATTATTGTTAACATGGTTTGTCTTTCTCTGTCACTGTACTTTTAATCTGTCTGTCTTATAATTAAAATACTTTTTTATAGACAACATATAGTTAAGTATTTTTTATCCACTCTGTCTCTTTTAATTGGTATATTTAGACCATTCATATTTAAAGTGATAATTGATATTATTGGTTTAATATTTACCATAGTTTTAACTATTTTCTATTGTCCTTGTTCTTGGTGGTTTTTTTGGTCTTTTTTTCTGTCTTTGGTTCTAGCTGAGCATTTTATGAGTCTGTTTTCTTTCCTCTCTTAGCATATCAATTATACTTCTTTCAAAATATTTTTAGTGGTTGCCCTTGAGTTTGCAATTTACATTTGCAAGTAATCTACCTTCACTTTCACATAACACTGTATTGCTTCATGAGTAGTGCAGGTACATTATGAGAGAATATTCCTAGTTCCCCTCTTGCTGTCATTCATTTCACTTATCTAGAAGCTGTAATCACCAAATACATTATTGTTATTATTACTTTCAATAAATTGTTGTCTGTTAGATTAAGAAAAAGAAAATAAAAGACTTTATTTTACCTTCACTTACTCCTTCTCTAATGATCTTTCTTTTCTTTTTTTGTTTGAGATGGAGTCTCGCTCTGTCGCCTAGGCTGGAGTGCAGTGGTGTGACCTCTGCCTCTCAGATTCAGGCAGTTCTTGTGCCTCAAGTCTCCTGAGTAGCTGAGATTACAGGCACGTGCCACCATGCCCAACCAATTTTTGTATTTTTAGTAGAAATGGGGTTTCTCGATGTTGGCCTGGCTGGTTTCAGTCTCCTGGGCCCAAGTGATCCACCCACCTTGGCCTCCCACAGTGCTGGGATTACAGCCATGAGCCCAGCCACCATGCCTGACACTGGCCTAATGATCTTTCTTTACATAGATTTGAATTTCTGTCCTGTGGTCATGTTCTTTTATGAAGATCTTTTAAAATTTCTTGCTAAGCCACCTGCGCCTCCAGTAAAAACAAAAAAAGAAAAAAAATTCTTGCTAATTAAGTCTATGGGCAACAAATTCCTTCAGTTTTCTTTTGTCTGACAAACTCTATTTATCTATCTATCTACCTATCTGTCTATATTTATTTATTTATTGAGACAGAGTCTTGCTCTGTCGCCCTGGCTGGAGTGCAGTGGCGTGATCTTGGCTCACTGCAAGCTCCGCCTCCCAGGTTCACGCCATTCTCCTGCCTCAGCCTCCTGAGTGGCTGGGACTACAGGCACCCGCCACCACACCCGGCTAATTTTTTGTATTTTTAGTAGAGACAGGGTTTCACCTTGTTAGCCAGGATGGTCTTGATCTCCTGACCTCGTGATCTGCCCGCCTCGGCCTCCCAAAGTGCTCTCCTTTATTTTTGAAAGATAATTTTGCTGGATACAGAACTTTGGGTTGGTGTTTTCATTTTTTCCTTTTAACATTTGAAATATTTTACTGCTTTCTTTTTGCTTGCATGGTTTCTGAAGAGAAGTCTGATGCAATTCTAATCTTTGATCCTCTATGTGTAAGGCATTTTTATTCCTGTAGCTTATTTCAAGATATTCTCTTTATCTTTGATTTTCTGCAGCTTGCAGCATATAATATGCCTAGACTTAGGTTTTTTTTTTTTTTTTTTTTTTTTTTTTTTTTGTATTTACGTTGTTTGTTGGTCTGTGAGCTTTCTGGATCTGTTGTTAGGTGTTTGTATTAATTTTGGCAAATTATCAGCCATTATCACTTGAAATATTTTATCTGTTGCTTTCTTTTTTTCTGGTATTCCTGTTATGTATGTTATGCCTTTTGTAATTGTTCTGTACTTTTTGGCTATTCTGTTTCTTTTCAGAATTGTTATTTTTTCTGTTTGCTTTTCAGCTTGGGAAGTTTCCATTGACATATCTTCTAATTGACTAATTGCTATGGTGTTAAGAGATGGGGAGAGGGGAACATTCTGTAGTCTTGTGATTAGGTCTCAGTCTTTTATTGAGCCTATGCCTGTGGTCTGTGACCTTCACAGGTGTCTAGTCTACCAATGAGCTCATCAAAGCATTCTTCATTTCTGTTACAGTACATTTGATTTCTCCCATTTAAAAAAATTATTCTTAACATTTCCATGTCTTTGCTGACATTACACACATATTTTTGAATGTTGTTTACTTTTCCACCTTTGCATATTAATAATTAAATTCAGACTCTCATAATCCCCAAATCTCTGTCATATGTGAGTCTGGTTCTGACTCTTTGACTCTTTAGATTGTGATTTTTGCATTTGAGCATGCTTTGTATTTTGTGGGAAGCCGGATACGATGTAGATAAAAGGGATTGAGGTAATTTGGCCTTTAGTGTTAGATTTTATGTTTATGTATGTATGAGTTAGGCTGCTTACTGTTTGAAGTAGCTACAGGTTTCAGAGGGTATAATTTCCCCTAGTGTTCTTGTTTTTATCTCTTCTGTTGTCTTTGGTTTCCCCTAGAGACTACTTCTTAAATAGAATTTGAGCCTTGCAGTTCTTTTAGCTGTAATCTCCTGTTATTATACTCGAGCCTGATTGAGGGGAACATTTTGTAGTCTTGTGATTAGGTCTCAGTCTTTTATTGAGCCTATGCCCCTGGTCTGTGACCTTCACAGGTGGTACTCGGCTTTTGACCTCCTTCCTTAGGTGAAGAAGGCTAGAGGGGGCTGAAGCTGGGTGTCTCTCTTCTTCCAGGTTGATTAGGCTCTGATAAAATTCAAATAGGTTAAGCTGTGGGTACAAATAGTTACTCTTGCAGACGGGCCTTTCTTGAGGTGAACAGCATGCCCTGGGCATATTTCAGAATGGTTACTTTTTCCTTTTCCTGCTGGAAGCTTGAAGGGATTTTATTTTTTTATTATTATTTTTAAATTAACAGTTTCCCTAATCTTTACTCTGAGAATCTGGTGGACTCCTGAAGGAAAAACTTTAAAAAAGTGTGGGAGTCCCCCCTGAGACTAGAATTCTGGAGTTTTTCTCTCTCTAGTTAGTCCATACTGAACCTCTAGTAATTCATCAATTACAGTTGAAGTGTTTTACCAGTGCTGGCTCTAGCAGCAGGCTTCCGTACAAAGGCTTTTGTCTCTCCACTTTTTAGAGCAGTAGTTTGCCCTGTAATTTAACTTCTTTTATGGATTTAAGAAGAGTTGTTGACTTTCAGTTTGTTCAGTTTTTTTCTTGTTACAAGGATGGGAAAGATGACTTCCAAGCTCCTTTCATGTTGGACTGGAAGCCACAAGCCACTATGTTATCTTTTACCTTTATGTCTGATTTACTTGAAGATTGCTTTTAGTGTATGGTATATGATGTATATAGGTGGTTTTTTTTTTTTTTAATTTTATTCTATGTGGGCCAGGCACAATGGCACATGCCTGTAATCCCGGCATTTTAGGAGGCTGAGGTGGGTGGATCACCTGAGGTTAGGAGTTCGGGACCAGCCTGGCCAACATGGTGAAGCCCCATCTCTACCAAAAATACAAAAATTAGCCGGGTGTGGTGGCAGGTGCCTGTAATCCCAGCTACTTGGGAGGCTGAGGCGGGAGAATTCCTTGAACCCAGGAAGTGGAGGTTGCAGTGAGCTGAGATCACGCCACTGCACTCCAGTCTCAGTGACAAGATGATGCTTTGTCTCAAAAAACAAAAACAAAAGCTTTATTCTATGTGGTGACTTCCTTTGGGTTCATCATTTGGCAGCTGCTTGAGAATCTTCATTTGATATCCAGTTTCTGCATAGATTTAATCCAGAGAAATTATTCTAGGACTTTTAGAAAGTGGTTCTATTTTACTTTTAATTTTAAATACAGTTTTGGATGGCATGACAAAAATTAGTGTAAATGTTTTTAAAGCACAGGGTGTGAGATCATAAGGGATAGTGCTTTTTTTTTTTTCTTTTAACATTAAGTAGTTTGGAATGATCTGTCCCTTAATCTGGGTAATATTTCTTTATGTGACCCATTTTTTTTTTTTTTAAAGAGAAAGGAATGTGCTTATTACAATATATTAGTGAAATTAGTATTAACATTTTCTACTGTGGCAACTTACAATAAAAAATGAAGCATTATTCGGCCGGGTGCGGTGGCTCACGCCTGTAATTCCAGCACTTTGGGAGGCCGAGGCAGGCAGATCACGAGGTCAGGAGATCGAGACTATCCTGGCTAACACAGTGAAATCCCATCTCTACTAAAAATACAAAAAATTAGTTGGGTGTGGTGACGGGTGCCTGTAGTCCCAGCTACTTGGGAGGCTGAGGCAGGAAAATGGCGTGAACCCGGGAGGCAGAGCTTGCAATGAGCTGAGATCGGGCCACTGCACTCCAGCCTGGGCGACAGATTGAGACTCTGTCTCAAAAAAACAAAAAAGCATTATTTGTAATTTACTGTTCAAGTTATGTTGTATATGTAATTACTTCTGTGCTTATCTTCTGTACTTTTTTGGCAGTTAATCTAAAACAGAGTTTCTCAGCGTTGGCACTGTTGACATTCTAGACAGATTGTTCTTTATTGTTCAGGTCTGTTCTGTGCATCATGGGATTTTAACAGCATCTCTGTTCTCTGACCCCAGATGCTAGTAGCACGATTCACCTGGTTGTGACAACTAAACTGTCCCCAGACATTGCAACATGTCTCCTGGGGGGACATTGTCACCCTCAGTTGAGAATCATAGGTCTCAACCATGTTTAGCAAAAGGCAATAATGTAAAGATTTTATTTGGTGTTACTTTTCCAAATAACGTAAAACTCCAAGTGAGAATCATAGATAGATCTCTAAAGGATTGCTTGAAAATTATTGTGTCAGGGGTGTAGAAGCCTATAATTTTTTAAATCTAATGGATGCATCAGATAGTATAGAAATATGCTATCCATCAGCTAGTACAGGAAACCTTAAGAAGAATAAGGCTCCTATCCAAGTATTTTCCATAAGCAATCTCTTATTTTTTTTAGTTTTTCTAAGTCATTTCTGTAATGCTTGGTAATATTTGTTGGCTTACCAACATTGAACACGTATATTGACTTCCCAATACAGACACTGAGGATTTAACTACTAGCTTTCTGATAGGATTTACACTACAGTAGTGAGTATTCACACTACTTTGTTTTTCCCATTTCCTCTGGTGTTTATTGTTATGTTATTATTATTTGTTATTCTCTTGGTTACCCTTTTGAGACCTGGACCGAAATCTTTATTACTTGTTATATTACTTTGTTCCTAGAGGTGTGTTCTTAAAGTCTCAAGTGGCAGCTATTATTGTGATTCTTGTTGCTAGTAGTAGTAATGGTAACCTAATTATCTAAAAGTGGAGGAATGTTTCTTTATTGTAATATAAATTCCCAGAAGTAACAGTATTGAATCAGAGTGCATACATATGCCATCATATTGCTTTCCTGAAAGGTTATTAGAATAAATTTTATTGTGTTCATTTAGAAAATAGTACTTTCATCCTGTGTAAATTAAAGTCCTTATTGTTAAAACTTTAATTTTTTCATAGATCTAAGGAAGAAGGTAAAAGGGTAAAAATAATCTGAAATTCCACCATTCTGAAATAAGCACATTGTTTCATACCTCTATGTATATCTATACGACTTAAATAATTTTACATTAGTCACTATGTGTTTACTGTTTTTATGTGTGAGTATCTTTACTCTTTCTCTCTCCATTGTTTTTGGCTTACAATCATGACTTCTTTCTACCCTCTTCTCTCCTCACTCCCCAGCCCCCCAACTTTACCATCTCCTCAGGAAACCAGTAGGAAGAGTAATCTGGTGTATAGTCGTCCATTCTTGTTACTGGGCCTAAAATATTTCACAGCATGTTGTATTAAAGTATAATATTATTGATGACATTAATGAACTTGAAATATGCTGTGATAATCTTGAAAAAGTGAATATTTACCCCTTGCTAAGGGTCTTAGTATTTTCTGTGAGGAAGCATTGCTTTGCCTTTATTGAAGCACAAGTTGAAAGACACAGGGCAATTTATTATGACAGTTTAGCAACTATGAGAAGAGTAGGTATCAGCATGTGTATTGTATTCAAATTAATTGTTCTGAAGATAGGGCATTGGTAATTTTGTTTACTTCTCTGTTTTGAAGGGTGTGTTAGTTCATTTTGCGTTGCTGTAAAGGAATACCTGAGACTGAGTAATTTATAAGGAAAAGATAGTTATTTTGGCACACAGTTCTGCAGGCTCTTTGAGAAGCATATTGTCGGCATCTGCTTCTGTTGAAGACCTCAGAAAGCTTCCAATCATGACAGAAGGTGAAGTGGCGGGTGTCATATGGCAAGAGGGAGCAAGAGGGAATGGAGCAAGAGAGAGAAAGGAGGTGCCAAAGTCCTTAAACAACCAGATCCTGTGTGAACTAATAGAACTTACTCATCACCAAGGGGAGGGCACCAAGCCATTCATGGGGGATCTGCCCCCATGATCCAAACACTTCCACCAGGGCTCACCTCCAACAGTGGGGATCACGCTTCAACATGAAATTCTGAGGGGACACACATCCAAACCATTTCAAAGGGTGATTTGTTGCAATTACAAACAATAGAAAAGTGAACATCTTTATATATACATCCTTGTGTGGGTGTACAAATGTATTTGAAAGGAATGCTTTCAGCTGCAAGCAAAAATATACCCAATGTGTTTTTAATGAAACAGGGGTTTTTCTCATAAAATGTCTGGAGGAATGAACTATTGTTACATGCTACAGCATGGATGAACCTTGAAAACATTACGCTAAGTGAAAGAAGCCAGACACAAAAAGGCACATACTGTATGATTTTATTTATATGAAATACCCAGAATAGGCAAATACATAGAAACAGAAAGTAGATTGGTGGTTACGAGAGTCTAAGCAGGGTGGGAGGAATATAGGACATTGAATTTAATAAACACATTTGTTACTAGCTGTCTTAGTCTGTTTTGTGCTACTGAAACAGAATACCACAGGCTGGATAATATATAATGAACAGAAATTTATTTGGTGTATGATTCTGGAGGCTGGGAAGCCCAAGATCAAGGGGCTGGCATCTGGCAAGGGCCTTTGTGTTGTATCATCCCATGGTGGAAGGCAGAAGGGCAAGAAGGGGGCCAGACTTGCTTTTATAACAAACCTGCTCTCACCGTAACTAACCCACTCCTGTGATAACATTAGTCAGTTTATGAGGATAGAATCCTCATGACCTGATCACTTTTGAAGCCCCACCTCAACACTGTTGCATTGGGAATTAAGTTTCAAATACATGAACTTTGGGAAACACACAAACCATAGCACTAATGCAATCGTATTACTTTTTAAAATCAGACTTTATTTTTTAGAGCAATTTTAGGTTCACAGCAAAATTGGGTGAAGGTAATGAGATTTTTCCATATATCCCCTGGCTGCACACATGCATAGCCTTGGCCATTATCAGCATCCCCCACCAGAGTGGAAAATTTGTTATGGTTGATGACCTTGCGTTGAACATCATGACTTAGATTCCATAGTTTACATTAGTGTTCACTCTGGTGGTGTACATTCCATGGGTTTGGAAAATTTTATAAGGACATGTATCTAACCTTATAGAATCATACAGAATAGTTTCACTGTCCTTAAAAGTCCTCTAAGCTCTGCCTGTTCATTCCTTCCTCCCCTCAACCCCTGGCAACAAACAACTGATGCTTTTAGTGTCTCCACAGTTTTGTTTTGCCTTTTCCGGAAAATGGTTGGAATCATACAAATGTTGCCATTTCAAATTGACTTCTTTCACTTAGCAGCAAGCATTTAAGTTTCCTCCATGACTTTTCATTGCTTTGACAGCTCTTTTAATTTTTAACTTTTATTTAGGTTCAGGGGCACATGTACAGGTTTGTTACTATGTTTCACAGGGGTTTGGTGTACAGATTATTTTGTCACCCAGATAAGAAACGTAGTACCTGATTGGTAGTTTTTCCATCCTCTCCCTCCCATCCTCAAGTAGACCCTGATGTCTCTTGTTCCCTATGTCCATGTGTTCTCAGTATTTAGCCCCCTCTTATAAATGAGAACATGTGGTATTTGGTTTCCTGTTCTTGTGTTAGTTCACTTAGGATAATGGTCTCCAGCTTCAGCTCCATCCATGTCGCTGCAAAGGACATGATCTCATTCATTTTTATGGCTGCATACTATTCCATGGTATGTACATACCACATTTTCTTTATCCATTCTACTGTTGATGGTCATTTAGGTTGATTCCATGTCTTTGCTATTGTGAATAGTGCTCTGAAGAATATAATGCATGTATGTGTCTTTACGGTAGAATGATTTATATTCCTTTGGGTCTGTAGCCAATAATTGGATTGCTGGGTCAAATGGTAGTTCTGTTTTTGTTTTGTTTTGTTTTGCTTTTTTTTTTTTTTTTTTGAGACAGAGTCTTGCTTTGTCGCCCAGGCTGCGGTGTCATGGTACAATCTCTGCTCACTGCAGCCTCCGCCTCCCAGGTTCAAGTGATTCTTGTACTTGAGTTTCCCTAGTAGCTGGGACCACAGGCTCCTGCCACCACAGCCAGCTAATCTTTGTATTTTTAGTAGAGACGGGGTTTCACCATGATCCCAGGTTGTTCTAGAACTCCTGACTTCAAGTGATCCACCCACCTTGGCCTCCCAAAGTGCTGGGATTACAGGGGTGAGTCACCATGCCCAGCCAGTATTTCTCTTTTAAATGGTTTGAGAAATTGCCACACTGCTTTCCACAGTGACTGAACTAATTGACAGTTCCACTAGCCAGTTTATAAGCATTCCCTTTTCTCTGCAACCTCACCAGCATCTGTTATTTTTTGACTTTTTAGTAGTAGCCACTCTGACTTGGTGTGAGATGATATCTCATTGTGATTTTGATTTGCATTTCTCTAATGATTAATAATGTTGAGCATTTTTTCATATGCTTGTTGGCTGCATGTATGTCTTCTTTTGAAAAATGTCTTTTCTTGTCCTGTGCCCACTTTTTAGTGGGGTTGCTTTTATTAGACCTTTGTCAGATGCATAGTTTGCAAATGTTTTCTCCTATTCTGTAGGTTGTCATTTACGGTTGATATTTCTTTAGTTGTACAGAGGCTGTTTAGTTTAATTAGATTCCCATTTGTCAATTTTTGTTTTTGTTGCAGTTGCTTTTAGTGTCTTTGTCATGAAGTCTTTGTCAGGACCTATGTCCAGAATGATATTTCCTAGGTTTTCTTCCAGAGTTCTATAGTTTTAGGTTTTACATTTAAGTCTTTGCTCCATCTTGAGTTGATTTTGTATATAGTGTAAGGAAAGGGTCTCGTTTCAGTCCTCTGCATTTTTTTTTTTTTTAGTGTTGAATGATCTTCTACATTTTAGTTATTTACCTATTGAAGGATATCTTGATTCCTTCCAAGTTTTGGCAATTATGAAAAGAGCTGCTATAAACATTCCTGTGCAAGTTCTTGTGTGGATAGTTTTCAACTTTTTTGGGTAAATACCAAATCTAATGGGATTGCTGAATCATATGGTAAGAGTGTTTTTAGTTTTGTAAGAAACTGCCAAGTTAACTTCCAAAGTGGCTGTGCCATTTTGTATTCCCACTAGCAATTAATGAGAGTTCTTGTTGCCCCACATCCTCACCAGCATTTGGTGGTGTTCGTATTCTGGATTTTAGTCATTCTAATAGGTGTGTCATCACAGGTATCTTGTTGTTTTACTTTGTATTGATGTGGAGCATCTTTTTGTGTGCTTATTTACTATCTGCGTATCTTCACTCATGAGGTCTTTGGCCATTTTTCAATAGGACTGTTTGTTTTCTTGTGGTTGAACTTTCAGAGCTCTTTATATGTTTTGCATAATAGTCCTTTATCAGAGGAGTCTTTTGCAAATATTTTCTCCCAGCCTGTGATTCTCTTTTCATTCCCTTGACAGTATCTGTTGCAGAGCACAAGTTTTAAGTTTTAGTAAAGTCTAGCTTATCAGTTCTTTCTTTCATGGATCATGACTTTGGTGCTGTATCTAAAAAGCAATCCCCAAACCCAAGGCCATCTAGATTTTCTCCTTTGTTACCTTCTAGGAGTCTCACAGTTTTGTGTTTTGCATTTAGGTTTGTAATCATCATCCATTTTGAGTTAATTGTTGTGAAGTGTATAAGGTCTATGTCTAGATTCATTTTTATGCATGTGCATGTCCAGTTGTTTCAGCACCATTTGTTGAAAAGGTGATCCTTTCTTCATTATATAGCCTTTGCTCTTTTTGTCAAAGATCAGTTGATCGTATTTATGTGAGTATATTTCTGGGCTGTCTTTTCTGTGGATTTATATTTGTCTGTGTTTTTCCATCAATGTCATGCTGTCTTAATTATTGTAGCCTTATAATGTTTTGAAACTGGGTAGTGTCAGTCCTCTTTCTTCTTTTTAAAATTAATTTTGTTTATATGCATAATTGTATGTTTATGGGGTATAGTGTGATGTTTCAGTGCATGTATGTGTACATTGTGTAATGATCAAAAAGGGGCAGTTAGCATGTCCATTACCTCAAACTCTTATCATTTCTTTGTGGTGATAACTTTCAAGATACTCGTTTCTAGCTGTCTTGAAATATACAATACATTGTTATTAGCTATAGCCACCCTACTATGTAATAGATGACTTTGTTTTTTTCCTTCAATATTGTGTTGACTATTCTGGATCTTTTGCTTCTCCATGTAAAATTTAGAATCAGTTTGTTGATATCTACAAAATAACTTGCTGGGATTGTAATTGTAATCGCACTGAATGTATAGATGGAGTTGGGAAGAACCGACATCTTGACAATATTGAGTCTTCCTATACATGAACATGCAATCTCTCTCCACTAATTAAGTTCTTTGATTTCTTTCAGAGTTTTATAGCTTTCTTATACAGATTCTGTACATATTTTGATAGATTTATAGTTAAGTATTTTGCTTTGGTGAAATGCTAATATAGTGTTTTACATTTATGTATTTATTTACATTAAATTAATTAATGAGACTGGGTCTCACTCTGTTGCCCAGGCTGGAGTGTAGTGGCATGATTATGGCATGATTTATCTTTGCATATTTGGCATCTTTGTTTTTGTTGTTGTTGTTGTTTGTTTGTTTTTTTAAAAGACAGGGTCTCTCTCTGTCATCCAGGCTGGAGTGCAGTGGCATGAGCAATAGCTGTGCACTGCAGCCTTGAACTCCTGAGCTTGAGTGACATCCTCCTGCCTAAGCCTCCTGAGTAGCTGGCACTACAGGTTCATGCCGGCTAATTTTTTAAAAATTGTAAATTATTTTTGCAGAGATGGGGTCTCTCTAGGTTGCCCAGGGTGTCGTTAAGTGATCACTTTTGGTCTCAAGTGATCTTCCTGCCTCAGCCTCTTGAGTAGCTAGGATTATAGGTGTGAGCCACTGTTCCTGTTTTGTTTTTTTTTTCTGAGGTATTTTGGTGCTGTGCTTTTTGGTACATGAAGATTCATGACAGTTCTTTTCCCATTGTGGTTTACACCATTCTTCCTTAAGTGCCCTACTTTGTCTTACTTCACACTTTTGCCTTAAATTCAGCCTTGTCTGAGAGAAGAATAAATTGAAATGGGCACAGTCGTTCACACATGTAATCTCAGCTACATGGCGAATGGAAGTGGGGGATCACTTGAGCCCAGGAGTTCAAGGCTGCAGTAAACTATGATTGTGCCACTGCACTTCAGCCTAGGTGACAGAGCAAAACCCTGTCTCTTAAAAAAAAAATTTCAACCCATCTTTCTTTTTTGTTACCATCAGTCTGGTATGTCTCTGTTTATTTTGTGGTTTTCAACCCTTCTGAGTCACTTTGTTTTAAGATATGTATCATTCTATCAGTGTTTTCTTTTAATAGTTTTTCCCGTTTACTATTATTGATTTAAATATGTCTCATCTTTATTACATTATTATCTTCATAACTATTTTTGTCTTCCTGTCTTTTACTACATAGTCTGGATTTTTCTATTTTATTTTTCTTGTTGTTAGGGTAATTTCAAAGAAGTGTACTTTTAATTATTTTAGTGGGTAGCTTATTATTTATTTATTTGGAGACAGAATCTTGCTCCATTGCCCAGGCTGCATTATCTGTGACCTCTCTGCTATGGAATATAAGATTATTGGTTTAAAAATAGTTCACTTGCCTTCTCTCTCAGGATTTTGTTATTTTTAATTTGTTATTGATACATATTAGATGTATATATTCTTGGGGTACACATGATAATTTGATACATTCAAATAATCAGGGCAATTGGTATATCCATCATGGATTTTGTTAGAAATGTGTTGGTGATAGCAGTCCTTGAACCCACTTTGTACTCATCACTCTTTTATGATACTTATTCTTCACTTGAAATTAGTTGAAGCCGATAGGCCTTAAATGAAAAGCTGGGTGGTACAATTTGATTATAACGCACCAGTCTGAATTTAGATTCAGGTGTGATTCCTCAAATTGAAGAATATTAGTTTTTAACAATGTATATTAAAGGTACTATTCAGTTACTTATGACTGTGTCACCTCTCAAGTGCCTAGCCATTCTTGATCAGCAGCATCAGGACTAAAGCCATGCTGCCTCCTTCCAGGGCTGCATTGCCTCTTTCCGGGCTAGCTAGCACAGTAGGACATGCACCCCAGTGGGTATTTTGCTGTGAGCTCTGAAACAGGGCATGGCTGTTCCTTCTCTGACCAGGAGCAAAGCTCAGTTTGTTCACAGTATCACAAGATGCCAGAATAGAGCCCATCTTTTTTTTTTTTTTTTTCATTCAGGTGTACTTCACTTTTAGTGGTGAGAAGCTGGACTGTTTTTTTCTTTTTTTTGGTTAGGAATTTCCTTTCGTCCTGGACATAGGGAGAATAGGCATCATTATAGCTTTCTTTTATTTCACTCATCCCTCTGACTCTGTCTCTGGAAGAGACTTACAACTTTAGAGTAGAACCTACTCCTCGTCCTACTTTTGAAACTAGAAACACAGTCTAATGAGTTCTGTGATTTTTGTTTTGGTCTGTTATAGTTGTATTCTTATTTTCATGGTGTGTAGCTTTTTTTTTTGTGAGACGGAGTCTTATTCTGTCGCCCAGGCTGGAGTGCAGTGGCGCGATCTTGGGTCACTGCAACCTGCTTCTCCTGGGTTCAAGCAATTCTCCTGCCTCACCCTCCTGAGTAGCTGGGATTACAGGCGTGTACCACCATCCCGGCTAATTTTTGTATTTTTTGTAGAGACGGGGTTTCTCCATGTTGGCCAGGCTGGTGTTGAACTTTTGACCTCAGGTGATCCATCCACCTCGGCCTCCCAAAGTACTGGAATTACAGACGGGAGCCACTGCACCCAGCCTTCCCTGGATTTTATGAAATGATTGTGTTTCACCTTTAAACATAATTTTTAAAAAATTCAGAAACATCCTTTGATCAAAACATTCTATTCTTGCAGCTTCCTTGGTCAAGTGCTTTCGTTGCAGCTACTTCTCTATCGTGAACATTAGCTGATTGAGGTCTTCGCTTCTCCTGTCCATCAGCCTACCCTTAGTTTCAGTTTTCTCCTAATCTACTTTGGTATCATGGCCAGTCACTTCACTCACTTGCTAATACCCTAAACCAGTGCTTCTCACACTGTGGTCAGGGGCTTCCTTGGGATTGATGTTGAAATCCTGGGAGTATTTGATGTTACCTATGAAGAGCTTGTAGAGTAAGAATAGATGGGTGCTCATCCCAAAAATTATAGAGAAGATTGTTTAAAGGCTGGCAGGAGAAGGGAAGCTTGTGAGGGAGACTGGGAGAACAACAGAGAGAGAGGAAGACTGCTGACAGAAGTTGCTGCATAGAGCTCAGCAAAAATCATGAAGCATAATTTTCCTGTTAGGTTTACTGACCACTTTGAGTTGGTCGATGAGTGTGAAGTTTGATGAGTGGCTGGAAGGAGTGAGTGGTGAAAGGTAGAAGTCTGCAAGCACAGGCTATTACTTTGAAGCGCTTGGCTGGAAAGGGGAGGAGAGAGCTAGGATATCTGTTAGAATCATCAAGCTTCTAGTATTTCTTGGGGACTCTACCTGCATCTGCCTCAGCATCTAGGAATCCGGCTCTCATGTTTTACAGCACCACCAGGCTGCCAGCACTGCTGAGGGTTTTAGCTTGGACTTGCCTGGAACTTTAAAGGCCATTTAATCTTACCTTGACTCTTATTTCTATTATATTTGCTCCATTTATTCTCCCATATGATTTACATACTCCTTCTGGAATAGGAATTAAAAGAAATTAAAAACTGTGTAAGCAAAAACTCAGTTGTATGTCAAAAACCCAATTCCCCTTGAGGAAGAGAAAGGGCTGGAGTTCTTTAAAATTAACTGCCTGTTTTTCTTTCTGAGGCTAGTGAGCCTTATCTCTCCCTTTCCCAGGCATTGTACAGACACTGTTTCTCTAGCTGCGCAGCTGCAAGGTCACTCAACAGATAATCTCAAGTCTTAAAACGTGTTATTCCTTAAAAAGTAAAAAATAATATAACGCACATCTTAATTAAATAACTGTCTTTGTTTCTCACTTCTATAATACGCTTCCCCCTGTACAAATCTCCCCCCGCCCCACAAAATGCTTAAAAGGTAGCTTGACTCTTTGTTCGGGGCTCAGTCCTTTAGATGTTAATCTGACTGGGTTGGGGCACCTAAATAATTAAATAATTACTCCTCAACCCCATCGGTCTCTCTGATTCCTTATTACCCTGCAGGACTTCTCCCCTCACTCTCCGTATGTATCTGATTTGATGAACTTGCTTCTGTTGCACTGAGGAAATAGATGCCATCAAAAAATGTAGTCATGTCTTTCTGCTTTCACCACACGTAACTACCTGCAACTGAACTGAAATATTCTGTCTCCTCCTTGTTCTCCTCCTTTTTATTATGGATACATTTTATATCACTCCCACAACTTGAGCACATAACTTCAGCAATTACTTCTTTTTTCTCTTGCATCAATAATTTTTCTCTCTACTGGATTATTCATATAATCATTTGTAATGCTTTTCATTTTTAAAAAAAAACACTTCACAATCCCTTCACATTTTCTTTGCTCCTCTTTATAATCAAACTCCTGGAAAGTTCTGTGTACTTGCATTTCTGTTTCCAACTATTCTTCTTTCTTAATCTGCCTCAGGGTTTTACCTCCACTACTCCATCAAGATAACTCTTGTCAAGGTCACCAGTGACCTCCATGGTGCTAAATCCAGCTGTTAATTCCCAGTCCTCATCTTTCTTGGCCTGTCAGCAGCGTTTGACACTGTCGATGATTCCATTTTCCTAAATAAACTTTCTTCATGTGGCTTTCAAGACATCTAGTCTCTTGGTTTGCCTCCTCCCTTGCTGACGGCTGCTTCTCAGTCAGCTTTTGTGAATCCTTCTGCCAAGCTGATTTCTAAATATTTGAGAGCTCTAGGTCTCTATTCTCAGACTTCTCTTCTCTGGCTATACTTACTCCCTGGGATGGAAATCTCGTCTAGTCTCAGGACTTTAAATATCATCTGCAGATGATTCTAAGGTTTTAAAAAATTTATGGCCTGGCCCTTTCTTCTGAATGGTACAGATTTTTATCCAACTGCCCATCCAACCTCTTGACCTGAGTGAATTATATGTATGTCAGATTCAACAGTGTTAAGCTATACTTATTTCTCCCTCAAAACTACTCTTCTCATCTTTCCTGAGTCCTGAAATGGCAGCTCTGTCTTTCCAGTTTCTCAGGCAAAGAACCTTATATTTATTCTAGCAAATCTTATCATGTCTGCTTTCAAAATGTGCCCAGAATTCCATGTCTTCTGAGCACCTCCTTGCACAGGCCCGAGTGGCTGCTCTCGGCTTCCTGCAGTTCTTTGTTGCCTGCTCTCCTTGCCTCTGTCCTGGCCCTTTTCCAGTTTCTTTTCTTTTCTTTCTTTTTTTTTTTTTTTTTGAGACGGAGTCTTGCTCAGTCGCCCAGGCTGGAGTGCAGTGGCACGATCTCGGCTCATTGCAACCTCTGCCTCCCAGGTTCACGCCATTCTCCTGCCTCAGCCTCCCAAGTAGCTAGGACTACAGACGCCCGCCACGACGCCCGGCTAATTTTTTTTTTTTTGTATTTTTAGTAGAGACGGGGTTTCACCATGTTAGTCAGGATGGTCTCGATCTCCTGACCTTGTGATCCACCCGCCTCGGCCTCCCAAAGTGCTGGGATTACAGGAGTGAGCCACCGCGGCCGGCCTCCAGTTTATTTTCTGCATAGCACTTATAGTGAGCCTTTTGCACTGTGTCAGATCCTATCACCCTCTACTCAGAATCCTACAATGGAATTCTGTCTCACTCAGGGTAAAAACCGACACACAGTACCTGAGTCTTGCGTGACCCGAATAGTGGGTTCCCATTATTCTCTGACCTTGTCTCTTACTTCTGCCCCCTCATTATTTGAGCACACCAGAGCCATTATTGCCTCCGACCCTTGGCACTACTGTTCTCTCTGCCTCAAATCCTCCCCCGTTCCTCTAGATTTCTGCATGTCTTGGCCCCTCTTGTCCCACAACTCTTTCCTCAGATGTCACCTTATTAGTGAGACATGCCCCCACCCCTGCTGGCACTTCCTGTTCCTCTAACGTTGCATAATTATCATCTGACACACTTTATATTTATTTATTGTCTTTTTCTCGCAGTGTACTGTAAGCTCCATGAGGGCTATAACTTTGTTCACTGCTATGTCCCAGTTCCTAGAAGAGTGCCTGGTATATAGCAAGCCCACAGTAAAAATTGTTTTTATTTGAATGAATACAATGTGAATGAATTTAAATCAGCCTCTGTCCTAAATATTAATTCCCTTGGTCATCTGATCTCTCTGACTTTAACCTCATAATTCACTGTGTTTCTGTCTTCTTTCCATTGCTCCTTTAGCCTCACTCAGACTTCCATTCCATCGTAAACAATTTCCCCTTATTCTCAGCTTCTTAGAAGGCCCCTCCGTTTACGTTGCTTCTCCAAGAGCTGCTTTTCCTCTGTGGCCCGTCTTCTACACTCCAGATAATTTTGGGAGAAGGTAGCGATGCTGTGGACATTTTCTTGTCTAGCCAGTGTTCCCAACAGCTACGTGGCTTCCAGTGGCAGGGAATCTTTGATGCCCTTTGGTCCTTTTGGTTGCTGTCAGTACTGTCTTCTGTTTGTCTTCCCTGTGTGTTGGGAGAGCTTTGGCACACAGCTAGTAGTCTTCTTCATTCTCCGTTTGTCATTCCTACGTGATGATGTGCAGGGAATGTCCACTATCCTGGTCCAAAGTTGTTCTCAGTCATATGGCCACCAGTGCTTCTTCAGAAATACACACAAGGGATATTCTCTAGACTTCATCATCACTCAGAGTGGTTTCCTTTGAGAGTCTTCAATTTTTTTTTTCCATGTTCCACAACAAGCTGTGGCAAACCTTTATTTCTAGCACACAGTCTTTGACTGTAACAAGATCTCCTGTTGACCCATCCTTTTTTGTCGGTCTGGCATTCCCCAGATCTGATAGAAATTCAATTGAAATTAAACAACCTGATTAAAAAATGGGCGGCTGGGCACAGTGGCTCATGCCTGTAATCCCAGCACTTTAGGAGGCTGACACAGGTGGATCACCTGTGGTCAGGAGTTCGAGACCAGCCTGACCAACATGGTGAAACCCCGTCTCTACTAAAAATACAAAATTAGCCAGGTGTGGTGGTGTGAGCCTGTAGTCCCAGCCACTTGGGAGGCTGAGGCAGAAGAATCACTTGAACCTGGGAGGTGGAGGTTGCAGTGAGCCAAGATCGCACCATTGCACTCCAGCCTGAACAACAAGAGTGAAACTCCGTCCAAAAAAAAAAAAGCAAAGGACTAGAATAGATATTTCTCAAAAGAAGACATACAGATGGCCAATAGGTATATGAAAATGTGTTCAACATCACTAATCATCAGGGACATACAAGTCAAAACCACCATGATCTATCACCTCACATCTGTTAGGGTGGCTGTAATCAAAAACACAAAAGATAACAAGGGTTGACGAAGATGTGGCGAGAAGGGAACCCTTGTACATTCTTGGTGGGAATGCAAATTAGTATGGCCATTATAAAAAACAGTGTGGGGATTCCTCAAAAAATAAAAAATAGAGCTGCCATATGACCCAGCAGTACTTCTGCTGGGTATATATCCAAAAGAAATGAAATCAATGTGTTGAAGAGATACCTGCCCTCTCATGTTCATGACAGCACTGTTCACAATAGTGAAGTTGTTGAATCAACCTAAGTGTCTGCCAGCAGATGAGTGGATCAAGAAAATGTAGTGTATATACACAAGGGAATACTATTCAGCTGTAAAAAAGAAAGAATCTTGTCCTTTGCAGCAAGATGGATGAACCTGGAAGACATTAATTACGTTAAGTAAAATAAGCCAGACACAGAAAGACAAATACTTCATGATCTCACTTAGATGTGAAATTTAAAAATGTTGAACTTTTGGAAACAGTGAGTAGAATGATGGTTGCCAGGGACTAGGGGTGGGGGCTTGGAGAGATGTTGGTCAAAGGGTACAAAATTTCAGTTAGGTAGGAAGAATAAGTTCAAAATCTATTGTACAACATGAAGACTATAATAAATAACAATGTATTATATTTTGAAAATCACTAAGTAGATTTTAAGTGTTCTCATCACAAAAAATTATAAATATTTGAGGTAATGAGTATGCTAATTAGCTTGATTGAGCCATTCCACAATGTATCTTATTTTAAAACATTTTGTACACAGTAAATATGTATAACTTCTATTTGTCAATTAAAAAAGCAAAATTAGGCTGGTTGCAGTGGCCCATGCCTGTAATCCCAGCACTTTGGGAGGCTCAAGTGGGCAGATCACTTGAGGTCAGGAGTTCGAGACCAGCCTGGCCAACATGGTAAAACCCCATCTTTGCCAAAAAATACAAGAATTAGCCAGGCATGGTGTTGCCTACCTGTATTCCCAGCTACTCGGCAGGCTGAGATGGGAGAATCGCTTGAATCTGGGAGGCGGAGGTTGCAATGAGCCAATATTGTGCCACTGTACTCGCCTGAGCAACAGAGTGAGATCCTGTCTCAGAAAAAAAAAAAAAAAAGCAAAATTAAAAATACAGAATTTAATGATATCTTAAGTCTCTTCTTCAACTGCCTTTTGTTTTGATATGGGGTATATTTATTGAATAATTATTTCCCACCCACATTGATTTGTGATTCCATTTGTATGTTAAATTTTTATATAGTGGAAAATGTTTAATGTATCTGTCAATTTTTGGTGCCGGCACATTCTTTAAATGAATTGAAGCTTTTGATAATGTTTTAATATTTGGTTGTGTTAGTAGTTTCCAGTTGACTTTATTTTTCAGAGTTGTCAGTGGTGATGGTCTGGTTCTTCACATTTCCACATGATTTTGAAAAACATTTGATCAAGTTACGGAAAGAAAAGTCTCCACTGGGCTTTTTTTTTTTTTTCCCAAATGGCATTAAATGGGGCTAATTGACTAGTTCATATAAATTAATATTTTATTAACACTTTTTTTTTTTTTTTTTTTGAGATGGAGTCTCACTCTTGTTGCCCAGGCTAGAGTGCGATGGTGTGATCTTGGTTCATTGCAACCTCCGCCTCCTGCGTTCGAGAGATTCTCCTGCCTCAGCATCTCGAGTAGCTGGGATTGCAGGTGCACCGCCACCATGCCCTGCTAATATTTTTTTTTTTTTTTTTTTTTTAGTAGAGACAGGGTTTCACCATGTTGGCCAGGCTGGTCTCAAACTCTTGACCTCAGATGATCCACCCGCCTTGGCCTCCCAAGGTGCTGGGGTTACAGGTGTGAGCCACCATGCCCAGCCTATGTTTTATTAAAACTTTAATGAGTAAAATGTCCAACATTTTAACTTTTTAGTAGTTTAAATCCTTTTTTCCTATAAATATCACAGATATATCTTCTAGTATTTAAAAAAGATATGCAAAAAAGTAAATGATCTGTTAACTTCGTTTTGTTTCAGATATGTTTCCTTCTTTTTGCCATTCTCTACGTTGTTTCCTACTTCATCATCACAAGATACAAGAGAAAATCAGGCAAGTGGAAACATTTCAATTAAAACCTTTGTTAGAATGCCACATGGTCTAGGCATGGTATATAAGATATATTAGTACACTTCAGTGTCATAGTGTATTGAATATGCCGGTGATTGAAGTAAGCAGTTGTCTGGTACTAGGAGACCTAAAAATAACCTCCAGGGAATCTGACTACTCTTAGAGTCATCCTCTTAGACCAGAGTCCTTGTTTATCACAATTCTTATGTCCAACTAAGAATAGTGCTAGGCTATTTAGTATCTGGGAAATTCCCGAGTTTATAAGGATATTTGGTTCCTTGTGAGCGGCTCTGACTTTGAATGTTTTACTCATCCACACCCCATACCTTTTCTGGCTACAAGAGCATATAGTAGATATTTAGAGTCTCCATAATACTATTTAGTATCCAATTACTAGCATCTTGTATTATCTTTTTATTCTTTCACATATATCCTTATCCAGCCAGAGGGACTACCATATCTTTACTCTTTTTAATGAACTTTGTGCTCATTAATTCAGATTTTTTAGGTCAGGGTTTTATAAGTACCTAAGCAATTACCTTACTATTTTTTGTTAAATCTCAGCTGTTTTTTGAAAATCACAGGATTATCTGCTTGTGATGTTGGGCTAATAGTAGGTGCTGTATGAATACTTAATGATTTCTTAATATTATGCTATCAGTGTAAACTTGTGGGACTTTTGAGAGAAATAGGTTATAGTGCCTGCTCTAGTGTATTAGTTTAGTACTGTTACTTGGCTTTGTGACTGCACTTGAAGTACTCCATGGATTCTATAGCCTCTAAAAATTTTGAAGATACAGATTCAAAATAGTATCGTAGCTATTTAAAAAAATTCATTGGCATGGTTTCATGAACTGTAGACACAGAAGGAGGGAGAGAGAAAGAATGAATGTATATAAATGCATCATTCTAAGTGAAATTAGAGGTTGGTGAGTGGGAAAATTGGAGATTTATTAGATCATTTTTAGAGTAACGCAGGAGTGGTGGGAGAGTGATGACCCTGGACCTAGTTGGTAGTGTGCTGGGAATAGAAGTGAAATGAATATGGAGACATTAACACATTCTCTAAGACTTGATTTTTTTTTTTTTTTTTTTTTTGAGATGGAGTCTCACTCTGTCGCCCAGGCTGGAGTGCAGTGGTGCGATCTCGGCTTACTGCAGCCTCCACCTTCTGGGTGCAAGTGATTCTCCTGCCTCAGCCTCCCTAGTAGCTGGGATTACAGGCATGCATTACCATGCCCAGCTAATTTTTGTATTTTTAATAGAGACAGGGCTTCACTGTGTTCTCCAGGCTGGTCTCGAACTCTTGACCTCAGATGATCTGCCCACCTTGACTTCCCAAAGTGCTGGGATTATAGGCGTGAGCCACTGCACCTGGCCAAGACTTGATAATTAATTGGATGTGAGCACAACAGTATATAAAAATTAATTGTAACTATGTTCTTTTGTGGTCTCTTTGGTTGTAAAAGTTCTTTTGGGAATCTTGGAATTAAGAATGGAGGTGGACTAACAGAATGGCCCAAATACACCCTTGACACTGAAGCAGATGGGAGCTCAGAATTCCAGAGACCTGAGCAGAGAGTCTTGGAGGACATTAGGCATTTAAGAAGGAGGGGCCAGGAGGGTTTGTGGTATTCTTTTTTTTGTTTTGTTTTGAGACAAGTCTCGCCCTGTCACCAGGCTGGAGTGCAGTGGCGTGATCTCGGCTCACTGCAACCTCTGCCTCCTGGGTTCAGGTGATTCTCCTGCTTCAGCCTCCTGAGTAGCTGGGATTACAGGCGCCTGCCACCGCACCTGGCTAATTTTTGTATTTCTAGTAGAGATGGGGTTTCACCATGTTGGCCAGGATGGTCTTGATCTCTTTACCTTGTGATCCGCCTGCCTCTGCCTCCCAAAGTGTTGGAATTACAGGCATGAGCCACTGTGCCCAGCCTGTGGTATTCTTATAATTGGGCAATCTCTTTAGCTTGTAAGTTTATGTGGGAGGACAAAAGAGATTGCTGACAGACATGAGCGAGAAGGAGAGTATCAGAGCGAAGACCATCTGCTACTTAAAAAAGATTAAGCAAACTTTATATATAATATAATTTTAAATATATTTCAATATATTTAATATATTTATAATTGTATATATTTTATTATATATTATATATAATTTTTATTTTTAAATATATATATACAATTTTTTTTTTGAGATAGGATCTCCTTCTGTACCCTAGGCCGGAGAGCAGTGGGGCAATCATGGCTGACTATAGCCTCGACCTCCTGGGCTCAAGTGATTCTCCAACCTCAGCCTCCTGAGTATCCTGCACTACAGGCATGTGCCACCATGCCTAGTTAATTTTTAAAATTTTTTTGTAAAGATGGAGTCTCCCTATGTTGCTTAAGGTGGTCTTGAATTCCTGGGCTCAAGAGATCTGCCCACCTCAGCTTCCCAAAGTGTTGGGATTACAGGTGTGAGCCATTGCGCCCAGCCAATTTCTGTTTGTAACAATAATTATGAGTTACTGAGGCAGTAGTATCCAAGTTACTTAGGATGGTCCAGGAGACTCCTTGTTACTATTATTAATGACAAATTCATATTATAGAAAATTATGAGTTCTGTTTCTGAATTTTAATTTTATAGTAACTTTTGTTGGCTGTTATCACCCAGAAAATTTTATTTATTAGCAGTTTCACTTAACATTGTATAATAATTTACTTTGTAGTGGTCCTAAGGTTGTACTAAGTTTTATTTTCTTGAGCAAATTTTAATTTACATATGGTAGTTTTATTAATCAGGATTTTGTTAATCGAAACATCCCATTCTCTATATACCATACTACTTGATTTAATGAGATTTAAATTTGGATCTATGCTGAAACAAATACAGTGCTTTTTGAAAATTGTTTCTGTTCAATAATTGCCTTTTAAGTTTATATTGTGTTTATAGTTTTAATAAATTAATGACACATTTTGTTAGAAGATAAAGGAATATTAATACCTTAAACATTTTTGCAGATGAACAAGAAGATGAAGATGCCATCGTCAACAGGATTTCGTATGTATTTTAAAGTTCAGTTGTTCTGTTTCTGATTCTGAAGTCATCAATTCTCAAAATCCAATTCTAATTTTTGGACAGAAGTATGGAAAATATTCACCCAGCACATTACAATAGCTTTATCATATTAATTTTAGAAAGCACATGTAAGCAAATATGTGTGGATAATTTAGCACTGGTTCTCTCCTATTGAAATTTGCATGTTTAAGGAGCTGACAGATTTTATCCTCAGGGGATTAAATGAAGAAATGGCCTTAATTTAATTGCTTGGTCATAAGAAAGAAGACTCTTGGCTGTTTGAACAGTCTGCTGAGAAGACTATGATGCTCTTGAACCGAGCAGCAGACATCTCCTCTGGTTAGCTGAACCTGCCTGCTGTGAGCAGAAACATGGGCCCAGATTGTCCTGTAGGTTCCTTATGTACACTGGTGAGATATGATAGGGAGGTCCTGTAATTTTATTGAAGTATCAAACTGAATGGAAAGCAGCGAATTCCTTTCTGTTAGTTTTTGCTTGTTTAAATGTGAAATTGCACAGATGCACCTATGTAGGAAAGTTCGGTATTCCAGGATTTTTTTATTGATACATTAAAATTCTTCTGAAATTTCAAGTTTATAGAAAAGGTGGAAGTAGAACACAAAGTTTTTTTTACTCCAACTGTTTAGAAGTCGCTCATCTGATGCTTCATTTCCTCAGGATACTTTTATGTATAATTCCAATGAACAGTGCATTCTACCTATGTATCAAAATAGTGAAATTAGCATAGACAGCAGTACCACTCACACTCCAGTCAAACTTACTAGTTATCCCAATAATGTCCTCTCTGTAGTGAAAGGATCCAGTTCAGAATCACACATTGCATTTGGGTGTCATGTCCTTTAGTCTCCTTCAGACTGAAACACTTCTTCAGTATTTCCTTGACTTTCCTGACCTTGATAATTTTGAAGATTATTGAGTAGTTATTTGGTTTTGTCTGATCTTTCTTCATAATTAGTATCAGATTATGCATCCTTTGCTGAGGAGGATGAGGAAGTAAGAAAAGGGGAAGAGGAAGAGAAAGATTCTGTGTGCTTTCACATACTTGTACACACATACAAATAAATGCTTCTACGTACAATGGAATAGTATTCAGCTGTAGAAGAAATGAAGTACTGATACATGCTGCATTGTGGATGGACCATAGTAAGTGAGCGAAGCCAGACACAAAAGGCCACATAGTGTGCAATTCCATCTATAAGAAATGTCCAGAATAGATAAAAGCAGATTGATGATTGCCGGGAGCTGAGGGAGAGGAGAATGGGGAGCAGCTGCTTCATGGGTTTGGCGTTTTATTTTGGGGCAATGAACATGAAAGAAAGAGGTGATCGTGCAACATTGTGAATGAACTACACACCCCTGAATTGTTCACCTTAAAATGGTAAATTTTATGTAATGTGAATTTCACCTCAATAAAGAAATTAATAACTCCCAGCTAATAAATGACTTGACTCTGCCTGATTTGATTCATAACTGAAAAATGAATATAAATGGATTGTGATTTACTAGATTTGGTAATTTATTTTAAATGACATAGGGAAGCTAGATAAGAAACAAAAATAGCTGTAACTTTATGCTGGAAATTCTTACTCTCACTTTAAAACCTAGGCCCAAAACTTGATGTTTTAAATTTACAGAATTAGGGGTTTTAGTTTTATTCTTAGCCCTGTGACATTTGTGAAAATTAAGTGAATCACTTTTTTCCTCTGTATAAATTAGAGCTCCTTTAAAAATTCACTTCACTCACCTCGCAAAAGCTACAATGAATAAGAGACTGAATAAAAGGTAGATATTCTCTCCATGTGAAACCCTCTAGGTGTGAAGGGCAAGTGAGATACGTACCTTTCTCCTCTCCATTCAGTCTGTGTGCCACCTGTGGTGGTAAATCGACTTCAGTGTACTTGTAGATCCGTAATTTATAAACAGAAAAGAACACATCACTTTGTCTTTTACCCCTAAAAGTACATTGAATGACAATAGGGTGATGTGCTGTTTCCTTATGGTAGATGCCCAGGAGCATCTTCACCTGCTTTTGGGGCAGCTGGCACAGCACGTGCGAAGGGTTTGGGTTTTCCGCGTCACAGGTGGTTTCCGTATCCTGGGGATGCATACAGAAATCCTCTTCCTGAAGGTCAGTGGGTTCGTATAAAGTGGTGATACAGTTAAGGGAGGGGCATGGGGAAGAGGGTCACCTGAGGAGGAGTCTGACTAGTCTCCCTCATCTTCTTCCCTGCCCTTATTGATCTCTTTGTCTTTTGCTGTGGTAGAATGAGTGAGAACTGCTGAGTTAGGGTGATCTGGGTTCAAATTCTGGACCCATGATTAACTTGAGTCCAGAAGAGATTGAGAAACAAATATTCACTTTCTGTGTATGTAAAACAGAGTTCTCACCTACTTTGCAGCACTGTTGTGTGGATTAAATAGCATTTGCCAAAAAAAAAAAAAAAAAAAAAATCTAGGGTAGGGTGCTTGATACAATTAGGTGTGAAATTAATGTTTCCTCCACCTTAGGGCTTTTGACCTGTTTTGTCTGCTTAGAATTCTTTTCTGTCAGATATCCCACTGAATTAACTCTCACCTTGTTTAGTTTTGTTTTGCTTTGTGTTTTTCCCTAAGTCTCAACTTTTCAGTGAGGCCTTCCCTAAGTGCCACACTTAATATTGAAACTGTGTGTCCTCCTCCCCATTTCCAGTCCTCCTTACCGTGTTTTCCTGTAACACTTATCATCTTTAGTTTATTATACATTTACATATTTAATGTTTTATTGTTTATTGCCTGACTCTATGCAGTCCAGGATAAGCCCTCCTTGGGCAAGAATGTTCGCTTGTGTTCGTTCACTGTTCTCAAGTGCCTAGCACAGTCCTGGCACGGGAGCAGGCACTCTGCAAATACTTGTATAGTGAGGGAGCCCCACCTGAAAGACCCACTGAGGTAGAATCTCCGAGATGGGCTTTAACAAAAGCTCCACAGGTGATCCTGACAGTGTTACCGCTTAAGAATCACTAGTTTAGAGTGACGTATTAGGAAGCCTAATTCATGCAGCAAATGTTTATTGATTAGCTGAGATGAAGACTTAAGATGGAATGCTGGTATGCCAACACTTCACAGATGAATGTAAAATGTCACTCAATTTGTTACTTTTCTGTTGCCCAGAGAATCAGACCTTTGATGATATTTGGGAGGGTGTGAGCAAAATGCTAAATATGAAACTTTCTTTGTCATCAACACTATATACATCTTACTGAAGAATTTTGAATGATTTAAATTCAACTATGATAAAGTCTTGTTTCCATATGTACTTCTTGATTAGATATTATCAACCTGTTAAACTTTGAGATGTAAAGTGGCAGGTTTTGCTTATGATTAGTTTTTTTAATTAAAAAAATTGAAATATTAACCCATGAAATACATTTTTATAGTAATCTGTATTTTGCAGTGGAGTTTTAAAAAGGTGAGGTCTTTCATTTTATTGATAACTACAAATAAATAAAAAAGCGTTTATTTTTTGTTTAAAAAAATTGAGTGTCACATTGAGTCTGAGATTGAAAAATGAGGAAGAGGGAGTATTGTAGAAGTTGGGGAAAGAGTTTCAAGAAGGAAGTAGTGCTTATCAATTTGAAATGTCATAGAAGGTCACATTCAGATTGCAATTAAAAAGGATCTGATGGATTTGACCGTAAGGAGCACCTGTTTCACTCTAGGTGAGGAGCAGAAGTCCTACTGTAGTGGGCTAATAAAGAAGTTGAGGATAAAGAAGTAAAGGTGTGATATGTGAGTTCTGCTTCAGAAGCATTTTGAAAGAGCAGAAGCACCTGAGGATATTTATTTTTGGCCGGTCAGCAGCTAGAGGGAGGATGACTAACCGGTGAAGCAAGGCCCCTGGAGACGGCAGAGGTAGAGATGGGCACAGGTGAGCAGGAGGTTGACAGATAGGAGAATAATTGTGTCTGTTGATAGCTTTATCAGGTGGTAAGTATGGAGGGATCATACCCCTTTTTTCATTCTGAAACAGGGGAGTCAGTCATTTGCTGGGAATGAGGAGCAGCAGGGCCATGGTAGAAAGCTTAGGAAGAGCCTGATAGTGTTGGTCTGTTATGTGTTGCTATAAAGGAGCACTTGAAACTGGGTAGTTGATAAAGAAAGATTTATTTGGCTCGCAGTTCTGCAGGATGTACAAGCATGACACTGCCATCTGCTTGGCTTCTGGTGAGGCCGCAGGAAGCGTTTACTCATGGTGCAAGGTGAAGGGAGATCAGGATTGAAGAGAAGGTGCCAGGTTCCTTTAAACAACCAGCTCTCTTGTGAACTAACAGAATGAGAACTCACTCATTACTGTAGGGTCTGTCTGCTCCTACGATCCAGTACCTCCCATGAGGCCCCACCTCCAACACTGGGGGATCACATTTCAGCATGATATTTGGAGGGGACAGATATCCAAACCATATCACTGTTAGGAATAACACTGAAAATCCTAAGGAAATTGAACGCTCAAACAAAGAATTCTTAGTAAAGCAATTTTACTTCTGCGCAGAGGGGTGTCTCCTTGGCCAGTCGCCATGAGAGCACACCTGAATAAAGGGGCACGAGAGCCTTTATTCCTGATGCAAGTCCTGCCCCTGTATGCTTTCCCCGTTGGTTGGGGTCGGATTGTACAATCTAATCCCGGTTGGCTAAACGTTTGTTTTTTTTAGATAAGGTGGGCACATAAAAGAAAGCGGAGAGGAAAGGGAAAGGGGTGTCTAATGAGCTAGAAAGTTCTCTTTCCAAATAAGGAATGTGAGCTGGTACTGATAACGCCTGGTACTGTGGTGTGCCTGGGCATCTAACAAAGGCAAAAAGGAAAAAAAAGGAGAAAAAGGGAAAAATTGAGGCGGCACTATGAATTAAAGAATAAAAGATTGATCAGATTATTTGAAGAGAAACCTCATCATATCCCACATCACTGATGATGGAGGTTAAGAACAGGAGATGAGAGACTCGTAATCCAAGGATCCTGGTCCTTGTTTGCTAACTGAAAGTATGTGAAAGCTTTGTGGAGTGTTAAAGTGATTTAAGGTGGTTTTATTGTTTTAATTATCATCACCTTGCAAAGACACTTTACAATATGAGCTATAGATACGGCTTTTTTTTACACTAGCTATATTCAGTGACTAGTTATATTCAGCATCTGAGTGTATGCCCTCATCACCTTATTTTATTTAGACAAAGGTTCTGTCTTCCCGGTTGGATTGAGGACCTAGTCACAAATGTCAGATATTTGGGGAAACACTTGTCTTACTACCACAGTTAGAAAAGATGCATTACTCTGAAGATGTAATTTTTAAAAATAATGCTCCATTTCAGAAGGTGAAGTTGAGGAATGCTTCACAGGGCAAATGATGTTTGGGGTCTGTCTTGAAATTCATGTATGAGTTTGCCGTGCAACTTAGAGGGTATTCTAGGGAGTGAGTAGACTGTGCAGAGGGGCAAGAAGGAACCCTGAAAATCCATTTCATGTTTGGGCTATGAGGGGGTTAGGTAAGTCTAAGTGTATGTCGAAATGGGTCATAGTGAGAGAAGAGCCTGGAAAATTATCTTGGGATAGCCGTGTGGGACCTGGAATGGTGAGATTTTGGATTTGATCTCAATTTTAGCATAGGAAGGAATGATAGCAATCAGGATAGCTTCCTCCCATGACTGGAGAAGCTTGCTGGAGACCGCTTGCTGGCTGGTCCCTGCCAGAGCTGGCTGCGGACCTGAGACGGCACTTGTCTGAGGGCTATTCCCAGGAAATGCGGTGTCTATTGAGCAAAATGAATTCACAGAAATTCTGTATCTGATTTCAGTTGTATTTTTCGTATGTATCATATGGTCTGTATTTTAAAATTTATAATTGATTTACTAAACCAAGGAGGTTTCCTGGTTATTTTTGGCTTTTAAAGTAGGAATACACTTCTGTTGGTTGCCACAAGATGGCACTGGCCTCAAAGTTTCTCTGTTAGATGTGTTTTTGGGTATTTAGTATTTTTTTTTCCTGCTTTTAAAAAATATTTTCTTATATTTATTTTTACTTTCTTCCAATATTAACTTTAATAGAACTTTAATATCCATTCTATCTCTAATATTAGTGAAGTTCTTTTTTCCTTTGCCAATTTATCCTTTTAAAATCTTTTAAAAAGTTAGGTGTTTCTTGTAGAAAATAAAAATGTTTCAGAAATGTGTAACTGAGAAGGTGAAAGCACCTTATAATCCCTCTTTCCTATGGGATTGTTACATGTTATGCTGGATTTTTTTGTACCTCTGTATAAATATGCATTTGGTGGGGGGAGAGCATGTTTTACATTTATTGTCCATGCTTTTCTTCGTTTTTTTTGTTGACTTATTTTAGATATTCTTCCATATTAGTACCTATTAAAGCTATCTTTTTTTATGACAAAGTAGTGTTTTAAATATTAATAGTACAATACTGTTTAATAGTTTTCTGTTGTTTATTACTATAATTTATTTAACCTTTACCCATTAAAGAGATGTCAGGCCAATGGCTTTCTAAGTTTTTTTTCCTCTGAAATAAACATTTTAAATTAATTTGTTTTTTTATACTGCTTTCATAGTAATTTTTTCACCTCAGTTGTTGCATTGCTGTTAGCATATGTTGTCAAAGTTGTTAATTAAATGCAATTGTGAAATAAATACTTATATTTAAAAGAGGAATGAACTACAGTTTTTTTCTTTGTAAAATATGTGAAGTACTGTGTCTTCAGTATGTCTTTATCTTTTAGGTACTATTTGTTAGACTTACTGACCTTTTCATAGAGTAAGGAGTTTTAGAGTTTATCTAGTTTAACTTCTAGGCCCATATGTATATCATTTGTCTCCCAACTACATATATTTAATAAAGTTCTTAATATAATGCTTTTTTGATTAAAACATTAAAGAGTTTGCATTCTTTTTGATGACTTTCGTGTTCGTTGCTTTTTCAGATCACTTGTGATGGCGACTCTCCTTTCTTCCAGGTTGTTTTTGAGCACGTTCACTCTCGCAGTGTCAGCTGGGGCTGTTTTGCTTTTACCCTTCTCAATCATCAGCAATGAAATCCTGCTTTCTTTTCCTCAGAACTACTATATTCAGTGGCTAAATGGCTCCCTGATTCATGGTTAGTATATATTGCTTAATATAATCACAATTAATATTTTAATTTTTTACTGCACCATATTTTTAGATTTTTCTTTTCTCAGTTTTCTTCATAATTTGTGACTTCCTCCAGTAAACGATTTGGGTCTTTAATAATGTCAGAAAACCAGATTTTACTTATCATTTCTATGTTTAATTAGTTGTGAAAGACTTTTCTCTTAGTCAAGAAGCAGTGTTTATACTTATGATTTTGATAAATACATTTTCATTTCAGTATTTAGCAAGAGTATTTTGGTTTATCTGACTATGTCAGAAGAACTCAACCTCCATTTAAGAACTAGAAAACTGGCCGGGCGTGGTGGCTCATGCCTGTAATCCCAGCACTTTGAGAGGTCGAGGTGAGTGGATCACCTGAGGTCAGGAGTTCGAGACCAGCCTGGCCAACATGGAGAAACCCTGTCTCTACTAAAAATATAAAAATTAGCCAGGCGTGGTGGCACGCGCTTATAATCCCAGCTACTTGGGAGGCTGAGGCAGGAGAATCACTTGAACCTGGGAGGTGGAGATTGCAGTGAGCCGGGATTGCACCATTGCCCTCTGGCCTGGGCAAGAAGAGTGAAACTCCGTCTCAAAAGAACTAAAAAACAGCAGCTATAGTTTCTATTTTATTTATTTGCTAGTAGTTTCTTTAGTCATTTCAAAATATAGAAGGGGAAAAACACTCTATGTCAAGTACAAATAGTTATCATGGTGTATTGCTTTGTAGTCTTTGGGAAAGCCACTGTCCTCTCACCGCGGCTTCCTGTTGTCTTAGTTGGGATGATAAATAAAACCCAGCTTGTTTTTGCAATAGGAATGATGTATGTAAAGTAACTGTCTTTTAGTAGGCACTTAATAGGTGGTAGCTATTATGATAGTTATTTAGGCTGTGAGGTGTTTTCTTCTTTCTGAAGAATCTTACTGTTTTTACAAATCAATTTAGTGTATGTAAACTGAACTCTTGTCTCTCATAGAACATGCTGGCATAATTCTTTTTTGAGTTCTAATTTATTTTTATTTTTTAATGTTTTAATTTTAATTTTTGTGAGTACATAGTTGGTGTATATATTAAAGGCATGCAATGCAAAAGACTCACATCAGGGTAAACAGGGTGTCTATCACCTCAAGCATTTATTCTTTGTTAAGATTTTGTAATTATGTTTTAGAATTATAGCTCTTAGGAATTTGGATATCTTTCTTGCTCATCATGCCCATACCCGTCTCTCATTTTATTAGTGTTGATTTGTGTTACTAGTAACTATATTACTAATTATTATTTTGTTAATGTTATTAGTTGTTGGTGTTATCAGTGTTAATAGTTATTTTAATTTGTTATGTATTTCAATTTCTTCATCTCATTTTAAGGTAAAAGTTTTTTGAAAATTTTTTTTCTTAGTAAGAACCTTATGAGTTAATGGTAAAATGTCCTCCTTTGACAATATTTAAGCTAAGTTGCCATTTGACTTAAAAAATATATATCAGAGATAGCTTGTTTTCATTAAATTTGTATTATAGGTCAGTGAATTTGGAATTTCTGAGTTAACATAAGGACGTGTTAGGATCTCAAATCCAGGGAAAGAAATAGAATTTCTTGCCTGTGTGGTAGCGTTACAGTTAAGTGTGCTTTCGTTTTTATAGTAGGCACTTTGCATTTGGAAAACATCATTTTTTTTTTTTTTTTTATTGAGACAGGGTCTCACTCTGTCGCCCAGCCTAGAGTGCAGTGACACGATCATGGCTGTCTGCAGGCTCCACCTCCTGGGCTCAGGTGATCCTCCCACCTCAGCCTCCCAGGTAGCTGGAACTGCAGGTGTGTGACACCAGGCCAAGCTAATTTTTGGTGGTTTTTTTGTAGAGACAGGGTTTTGCCATGTTTCCCAGGCTGGTTTTGAACTCTTGGGTTCAAGTGATCTCCCACCTTGGCCTCCCAAAGTGCCGGGACTAGACATGTTGCCAAGATGTCACTTTTTATGTGTGACACATGATTACTTGAGTTGCTGTAGAAGGCTGTGGTGCATTAGACTAATAATGTATATTCTTTTTTCATTGCTATTATGTTCATGGCGCTGTAATCCAGTGGAAGAAAAAGCAAGTTTAAATTTAAGAGATTACTAGTTTTATATGTAAGATAAATATACTTATTTGTCTGATTTCCTGTCTCTTGTTTGAGAAAGTATAGAAGATAGTTTTTGTAGGTGATGCTACCTTAGCAATCCCGTAAGCTTCTGCTGAGACTGTGGCCCTATATATTAAGAACAACAGCAACACCAACCGCTCCCTTACTTTTTTCTGCTCATAAAGTAGTGTGTGCTCACTATACCGAATATAGAAAATACTAAAATGTAGAAACAAGGAAAACTCCACATTTTTTTCAGCGCGCGTGCGCGTGTGTGTGTATATATATTGTTGTTGTTGTTGTTGTTTTTTTTTTGAGATGGAGTCTCTCTCTGTCGCCCAGGCTGGGGTGCAGTGGTGTGATCTTAGCTCACTGCAAGCTCCGCCTCCCAGGTTCATGCCATTCTCCTGCCTCAGCCTCCTAAGTAGCTGGGGCTACAGGTGCCTGCCACTATGCCCAGTTAATTTTTTTGTATTTTTAGTAGAGACTGGTTTCACCGTGTTAGCCAGGATGGTCTTGATCTCCTGACCTTATGATCCACCCGCATCAGCCTCCCAAAGTGCTGGGATTACAGGCGTGAGCCACCGTGCCCGGCCGCATGTGTGTATTATATATAGCCTATGCAATTTATACCTTTAAAACCTTTAATATTATATTGTGTTTTCCATACCTTTTATGTTCTTCAAAACCACTTTTAGTGGTGTAACCTGAGCCATGTATTTAGCAATATATTAAGCTAGTGGTTTTCAAAGGCTATTTCGTCATTTTAAAGGGTGGAACCATTTATCCCTCCAGTGACTTGCTACCTGCATTTTTTTCAGATTTGCAATAGAAAACAGCTGAGTTGTTCCTCAGGTACCAAACCCACCCTGTCCTCTTTGTGAAACATTTCATTTCACCAGTAAACTGTTGTTGAGCATCTAGAGGATTTTTAAATTTTAATTATTATTTGGGTTTCTGACAATTTCTTTACATGGAAATTAGAATGAAAATTATTAGGCTAATGAGTATTAATTGCTAAACTGTTTTCTAGAATTACTTGTTTATATTCTCTTGATAGACCATGAAGGTGCCTCTTGTTTTTAGCCATAAACTTAATAACAATGAATATTAGTATCTTTAAAATCTTTTCCATTTTCATGGATAGAAGGTAGTTTCTCATTATTGTAATGTTAATTTAAAAAATTTTTAGTCAGATAGGACATTTTAATTTTAATTTATAAAATATAGAAAAATATAATACATATATCATTTTATTTTTATTTATTTATTTTTATTATTATAATTTTTTTGAGATGAAGTGTTGCTCTGTTTCCCAGGCTGGAGTGCAGTGGCGCAATCTTGGCTCACTGCAACCTCTACCTCGCGGGTTCAAGCGATTCTCCTGCCTCAGCTTCCTGAGTAGCGGGGACTACAGGTGTGTGCCACCACGCCCAGATCATTTTTATATTTTTAGTAGAGACAGGGTTTTACCATGTTGGCCAGGCTGGCCTCAAACTCCTGACCTCAAGTGATCGACCCTCTTCGGCCTCCGAAATGCTGGGATTACAGGCATGAGCCACCGTGCCCAGCCCATGTATCATTTTATTTGATTAATGTCCTTTGCCCTTTTTTGTGGTTGTTGCTTTTTTCATATTGAATTTATGATCTCTTTGTTTGAACACATCAGCTTTTCATTTCAATTTTTATACATGTTTTTCTGATTGTTATTTTGCTTTTTAATATTAATTGCTTTTTTCCAGAATTTGAATATTTTTTATAATATTTGGTTTTTCTTTTTCTCTTGGTGTCTCTAAGTGTTTTTGTGTTTAGAAGATTGTTTCCCACCCTGAGATATGACAGCTAGTTGTCCCAATACCATTAATTGAATATTCTTTTCTGTACTGATTTTTTAATGCTTCATTTTCAGTAAGCTAAATACTATATTAGCGTTTGTTTCTGGGCTCAGGTATGCAGGTTTTGGAGTCAGATAGACCTGGGCTTGAATTTCAAATCTGTCTGAAACCCTTAGCAACCTTGAGCAAATTGTTTACGCTTTCAGAGTCTCAAGTCTTTTATCTATAAAATGACCATATCAAGGTCTAATTTATAGAATTATTATATGTAGTAAGTGGAATATATGTATAGTATAAAGTACCTAGTCTATTGCCTGGTGGCCAAGAGTAAGCAGGAAATAAATGCTGAGTTTTACTTTCTGTTTTTTCCCTCTGGTTTGTCTGTCTATTCCTATGCCAGTGCCATATTGTTTTAAAGACTGTAGTTTTGTAATACTTTGCTCCTACTAGGTTTTAAAAAGTTCATACATTTTATGAAGGTTTTCGTAAGCAAAGGCATGTATTTTGTGCAATATGGGACATTACAATGCTATGGAAATTTGTCTTTTAATTGTTTTGTCTGTGTTAGGGAAATGTATGTGTATAAACATGTTCGTGTGTGTTTAAATAAATAAATATTTGGTGGGGAGATTTGGAAAACAAAAGTCACAGCTAGCAGATTGGGTCCTTAGCAGTGGCTGTAGCCAGGCCAGCCTTGGTGAGTAGAAGTCCATGGTGCTGGGTCCATGTATAATCTCCGTCCCTACCATCATGGTGACTTTGTTCCTGAGCCCATTAGGCAATGACGGGTGGCTGGGGAAGGAGGCTGACTAGTATCCACAGAGCCAGTCAACCTATCCACTTAATTATTAAAATCCTCCTCTGCTGAGGTCACCCTTTGGTGAGCATTCACATGGGACACAAATACTTTCACATTTTTTTCCCATTCAAAGAGGTCTGTTCATGTACCTCATCCCAATTTTCTTATTTCCAGTTTTCCAGTTGTGTTTCTTCAGGACTCTGAGCATCTGGCCAAACCATTGGCCATGGTCCATTAATAAGTAATAATCACACATTTGGCTATTTCTCTTTCCAAGCAAAGCAAACCACCAGATGTACAGCCCATAGTTCTGCCCATCGGAGAGTTTCCCTTCACCGCTGTCCTTTTAGGGATGTTTCAGAAAGGGGCAGTAGTGCTGCAGTTGTCCACTAACGTGGGGGCCTGCATATCATGCAGAACCATCTGTAAACCAGGCCCAGGTCTTCCTCCGTCAACTGATTTTAGGGAACTCTCCAGGAGACTATAGGTGCAGGCTGGGAGAGAGAAGGCAGCGTAGCGGGAGTGGGGACCGTTGGCATTGGTGGCACTTCTTTATGTAACTTGTGCCTTTAGGGCCTACTTAGGCCCAGACACGTACCACTTCCATTTGATGATGGAATGCTGCTGTG
This sequence comes from Pan paniscus, assembly GCF_029289425.2. NCBI lineage: Eukaryota > Metazoa > Chordata > Mammalia > Primates > Hominidae > Pan > Pan paniscus. Next base: position 193,267,135 of record NC_073255.2, on the reverse strand, counting down.
TACACCCAACTTTCTGGCTTGGTGGGTCGGAAAACATTCAGTTCATGATGGGCAACCCAGGTCCCATGGTAACTTGGTGGTCCATGTTTCAGCATTCAATCCCTACTAAAGCCCCATAGTGGGTCAAGAGCTGTTTCTCAAAGGCGGTTGTTACCCACAAGGATGGCAGGGCGTTGCCCCAACATGCTAAGGGCCTGTGCTGCAGTTCACCTTGAGAGGAACCTGCCAAAGGCTCCACACAGCATGCGTCTCTGCCTCTGCCCTTTCAGACACCCTTGGATCTGCTGGGTCATGTGGCCCAGGAGGCAGAGCAGCCTGCACAGAGCCTGGAGCTGCCGCAGAGCCTTCCCTCGTTCTGGGCTCTACTCAAAACCAGCAGCTTTTCAGGCCGCTCAGTAAACCAGCTGGAGCAACACACGCAAATGAGAAATGTGTTGTCTTCGAAGTCCAGAGGCCTGCTAGATGTTATGCCTCTTTTTTGATGCAGGAGGCGCCAGATTCAACAATTTATCCTTCACCTTAGAAAGGATATCTCCATATACCCTACAACACTGGACCCCTAGAAATTTCACTGAGATAGAAGGCCCCTAAATTTTTGTCAGATTTATTTCCCACTTTTTGACACACAAATGTCTTACCAATAAGTTTAGAGTGGTTGTTACTTCTCACTCACTAGTTACAATCAGCAAAATATTGTCAATGTAATGGGCCAGTGTGATATTAATATCCTATGGAAGGGAAAGGTGATCAAGATTCCTGTGAACTAAATTATAATACAGGGCTACAAAATTTATATACCCTTGACGTAGGGCAGTGAAGGCGTATTGCTGGCCTTGTCAGCTGAAAGCAAACTGCTTCTAGTGGTCTTTACTAACAGGGACAGAGAGAAAAGCATTTGCCAGATCAGTAGCTGCATACCAGATAGGTGGCATGTTAATTTGTTCAGGCAATGAAGCCACATCTGGTACAGCAGCTGTAATTGGACTCACCACCTAGTTAAGCTTAACGATAATCTTCTGTTATTCTGGAAGCTCTGTCTGTCTTCTGCACAGACCAGATAAGAATCGAATGGGGGTGTAGTGGGAATCCCCACCCCTGCATCTTTCAAGTCCTCGACGGTGGCAGTAATCTCTGAAATCTCTCTAAGAATGCAGTATTGGTTTTGGTTTACTGTTTTCCCAGGTAGATGCAGTTCTAGTAGCTTCCACTTGGTCTTTCCCACCATAATAGCCCTCACTCCACAGGTCAGGAAATCAGTGTGGGGATTCTGCTAGCCATTCCATTCCATTAATTGCCTTCCGGAAGAGAGGAGACAACCACAGGATGGGTTCAGGGACCCGCTCTGAGCTGGGCCTCTGCTAAAATTCCACTGATTCCCTGACCTCCATAAGCCCCTACTCTGACTGGAGAGCCACAGGGAAGGTCTCCTGGGATCAGTGTCAGTTCAGAGCCAGTGTCCAGAAGTTCACGAACGGTCTGGTTATTTCCTTTTCCCTAGAGTACAGTTGTATCACTAATATTCATTTGTCAATCTGTCATTTACAGTTTTGTGACATTTATGGGATTCTGTGAGTACTCAGAAAATGTTCAGATTCCTTTAATCTCCCATGGAGCATCTGTTCTAGTACTTTCCTGTTGAAAGTGTCCAATAAATATTGATTGATTGAAGGAATAAAAGTCATAATTATACCATTAGGAATATTTTGGCAAAAGTGAATTTGAGAGGAAATTTAATGGCTTATTTTATAAAATTGTCAGTATGGATGTTTTTGATTGTGCCTTTAGTGTGTAAATCACATATGGATTAGAGGCTAAAAGTGTTGATAATGCTTTTTTTATATGTGCAAATATATTTAGTTTGGCTTAAATATAGTGTTTGGATTTTGGATACAGATTTGAGATGTTATGTGTTAACCATATTACCTTGGAATGCTACTTTACTTTTCTGGGCAAGAATTTTGTAACATAAATAAAATAATAACCTTAGTAAACTGTGTCATGTAAACAAGATGTATCTCTGTCTGCAGTGAGAAAATAGCTTGAAAAATGTGATACAGAAAAATGACATTGGAGTACTGGAGTTAGGAGACCTGATGATGATCCTCTGGCCTCTGGGTTTTGGCTGGTGGTTGTCATCACTTGTCAGCTTGATGCTGTGAGATGTGTTCTGTCATTCACACAGTGTGGGTCCATGACATGCCAGCAACTGTAGTTTGTTGTAGGATAGGGCAGAGATGACAAATTAAAATGGTAGTGTAAGTTCTTTCTGTTATTAAAATAGGAAAAAGGGTTAAAAAATGGACCGAAAAAATAAAGTATCCACTTCTATACATTTTCTATATCTTGTGTACTGTTAAAAAATTAATAGGAAAATATGAAACTCTTCGTTTCCATAAGTTGAAAAACAATGATACAGCTGCTTTGTGGGTTTTCCTTTTGGGGTGATAAAAATGTTTTGGAGTTAGGTAAAGGTGGTGGTTGCACACCATTGCAAATGAACAGTTCAGTGCAAATGCCACTGAATTGTTCACTTTAAAATCGCTAATTTTAAGTAATGTGAGTTTAATATCAAAATAAGAGCTAAATAACAATAAAAATTTAGAAGATAGGAAAATGATGGAGTTAGATTGTACCCTTAAATAAAACCAGGAAATAATTCTTCAGTTTTTGAGTGATTTTTCCCCAGTGGGGCCCAATTTTGGCTAAGCTGTCCACTCACTTATGACCAGAGATAGAGACAAAAACAAACATTTGTGACATGAATGCCCAGTTTGAGATAGTCTGTTAAAATATAACCACAATGAATCCGACAAGTCGCTGCAAGGACTGTGTGCTTTATTTTGATCTGTCATCAGGAATAGGCGATACACTGTTTGGACATCATGAAGGAACAATGCAAAATCCATCCTTTTAAAATTCATTTTTAAGTTCCACAGAAGATCCAAAAAACCAAACTTTTAGAGTATAAGCAGTCAAACTTAAGAAAATATTATGTTTACTTATGAATAGATGCTAAGTCAAAAGTAAGTCCCTAATAAATTTTAATGTACTGTTGTTCGCTAAATGTTCCTAGTCATTTGGGCTCAGTAGTTCAGTCATTTATCATAATGTGTATCAAGATAGTTACTGGATATTGAGGTATTGTTTATAACATTACAAATAGAAAAATCCTAGTGTTTGGGATAGGAAATTAATCATATCTTGCCAGATCCAAACAGTGGAGTGCTTTTCTGGCCATTATAGATGATAATGTAGGTATTTGTTGATGTACAAAGATACCAGAAAAAAGCCCATATTTACAATCCAATGCCTATTTTGTAAAAAGAAAAAAGCGTACATGTGTAGGTAGCTGCACCAAAAAATACCTGGAAGGGTAAATACAAAGAGTTTAACTGTTTTTGTAGGATTTTATGATATGCATTTTTTTTTTGGTATTTACGTTGCATTTGGTGTTTGCATTTATACAATGGACATATTATTTGTTTTTTAAGAAAAAAGTTATATGAAGATAAAAAGTCCCACAACTCATTGGTAGTTGTTATTTATTTTTCTTCTAAGTAAATAAGCAGAGGCTATTCTAATTCTGAAGTTCTCTCTCTGTCTGTCTCTGTCTCTCTGTCTGTCTCTGTCTCTCTCTCTCTCTCTCTCTCTGTGTCTTTTTACCCCAAATCAACAGTGGCTGATAATTCTGAAGTCCTCACACTACTTGAAAACAGACTGTAATCTCTTTTCTAAGCCTTATGCTTTGTTGGTAGAATTTTTAAAAATTGTATAAATTACTTTTTGATAATTGGATTAGATCTTTAATTCTACTGAAATATTGGTTGAAGTTTTGTCATTTTGGAAATTATTGAGTATGGCTGAACTCTGATTAATTTTTTAATTTAAATTCATGAAGGCTTTTGTCTATGTGAGGAAAAATGATAAATTATTTCCTCTATAGTATTGTATATTGTAGTTTGAAATATTTTGTAACTCCAGCAGATGGAGCTAGAAGTTAATGCATCCTATGGTGATCTGGAAATTCAGTCTTGTTTTGTTTTATTTTAAACCACAGTTAAATAACTTTAAATTCAAATACCTTTTCTGGGGATGGGCATTGGATATCTTTCAAATAGGTTTCTGTTATAGTGTTGCTGAATTTTTTAGGGTTTTACTACTATATGGAAATATGTAATTTTACCTTTCTAAAGCAGAGAGATTCGATTAATATTTATTTTACAAATTAATATGAAATAATGTATAATGAAATACATGTGTTGGCCCTAACAGTAATTTTTAAGAATGATTTATCAAAATTATAGAATATTATTAAGGAATATGTATGTGTGTATGTTGATGTATATTTATAAAATGTTAGAAATTTACTAAGCTTTGCAAAATTGCCAAGAATGTAATTACTACTTAGCAATATATCTTAGATACATTATTATATCTATGTATTAGATGTTCTTCTCATAGTATTTTTACTTCCTTATATATTGCAAATTGTATTAGATTAGCATAAGTTGAGTCTGAAATTTTCACATTTATTTATTCTGGCTAATAAACATTATTTTGCGTTTAATTACCTAGGTTGAAAAAAGCTGGTTGATCAGTACATGAAAAAGGCATCTAATTTCTTGACAAACTAAATTAACTGGTATTTGGAACCCCTCTTGATTCAGGGTACTGAATCGTTTTCTTCAGTTGTCCAACAGACATTGCTGCTTGTTTGATCTACTCATAAAGATTTCTTCACCCTGTCTCCCATCACTACTAAAAATACAAACGTTAGCCTGGTGTGATGGTGCGTGTCTATAATCCCAGATACTCGGGAGGCTGAGGCACAAGAATCACTTGAACCCAGGAGGTGGAGGCTGCAGTGAGCCAAGATTGCACCACTGCACTCCAGCCTGGGCAGCAGAGTGAGACTCTGTCTCCAAAAAGAGAAAAGAAAAAAGGAAGAAAGAAAAAAAAATATTTTTTTTCATTTAGCTTTTGATAAACTATCTTTGTTTTAATAAAAGTAAGTGTATTGGTTAGTCAGAAGAGATACTTTTTAGTGATTTGTGAGCATTGCCTAAGGCAAAGTTTTATTTTTTTAACTTTGACATCCAGAGAAGAATTTGAATTTTACTGTGTAAAAGGGACATGTATGATTAGAAAGATAAATTCTGGAAGCATGTATGTTTATGGATCAATAACAATAGAAAGAGCTTTTATGCTCCAGAATTTATCTTTTTAATCATACATGTCCCTTTTATACAGTAAAATTCAAATTCTTCTCTGGATGTCAAAAGTTAGAAATAGATTTTAAACTTTTTTTCTTCTGAATATAAAAGCATAGTGGACCCTTAGTATTCGAGGATTTATAGTCATGGTTACAACAATTTGAGAGCAATATTTGAGGCTCCCCAACACGTGGTAATTTGTAATTTTGCTGAGGCTAAAATCTAAACTGTGCACTCAGAGAAACTAGTAAGTAAAGTGAGCCACGTGGCTAATGAGTGAGCCTAGCTCAGCATCCCCATCTCAGTTTAGCTTTATTATTTTCTGCCCTTTTAATTCATTTTATGGGGGAAATTATATGATACAGGGATCTGGGGAATTTTGAGTTTTACAAAGATGTTTAAATATATGCTTTGTGAATTTTAGAGGACTTTATATGCTTCTTATAGAAAACTTAGAATATCCAGACAAAAAAATCACGCACAGTTGTGCTACATTGATATTGTTAATTAGTTGGGGTATTTATTTGCAATTGATTTTCTATGCCTGGTTTTTGTCATTGTCATTTTAAAATATTTTCAGTATCACCTATGTATATAGGTTTTGCTGGTTAATTTTTTTTTTTTTTAGTGAAATTAATGAGAATAATTCTTTAAGGAAAGGGTTGAGAGCTAACTGTAGTTACAACTTGCATCATTTTGTTGTTGTTATATGGTCTAAATGCTGGTGTATGTCAGAACTTTTCAGTTTTTTTGTACTTTTTTTTTTTTTTGAGACGGAGTTTCACTCTTATTGCCTAGGCTGGAGTGCAATGGCATGATCTTGGCTCACCACAACCTCTTCTTCCCAGGTTCAAGCGATTCTCCTGCCTCAGCCTCCCGAATAGCTGGGATTATAGGCGTGTGCCACCATGCCTGGCTAATTTTGTATTTTTAATAGAGATGGGGTTTTTCCATATTGGTCAGGGTGGTCTCGAGCTCTCAACCTCAGGTGATCTGCCTGCCTTGGCCTCCTAAAGTGATGGGATTACAGGTGTGAACCACCGCACTTGGCCTTGTACCATTTTTATGATGTTGAGACAGGGCAGGGAAGAGGCACTGACATTTGTTTAACATATTGGGTGTTAATTTATCTTCTGTTCTTCATAAGAGCCCTGTGAATTATAGCCTATTGTATACCTGAGGAAACTGAGTGACAGAGTTGCAGTCCCTCTTCAAGGTCACATATTTGTGATAGGTGCAAATCCAGGCTGTTAGACGTAAAGTGCTACGCACTTAGCTATCTGCCATTGAGAACTGGTGAGGTTTTAAAAATCACAAATTGTGTGAATACCTTGATTTTGTTAGAGCACATTATAGTACACTAAATAGATATAATATATTCAATATTTTACTGAAATTAGATTTTTAAAAACCTTTCTGTAGTTGAAAGATGTCCTGGTGTTTTAAGAAGCCTTGATTGTACATGTACACACCCACATGTAAACAACTGAGAAAACAAATGCAGACATGTTTTGTTCCATTTTACAAAACTGATTGCAGGCTCAGTTAAGCATTTTGTTTTATGTTGATAGAATTAATGGAATATCATATTCATTATTTCCCTTAGTAAAATCTTACTAAACTAATATATTCTTTTTGGCAGATAATATTAAGAAAACTCAAAACATTGTTCCTTTTTCACCCAGAATGTTAAGTATGAGACATTATTCAGTCATATGTAGAAAGAAAAAGAGATCTGGGATTTAATCCCAGGGCTACCATTTGTAAGTTGTGGAATTTGTGAGGAATTTATTGAGTCTCTTTTAAGAAAAAGTTCAGTTTATGGGTGCGTTGGCTAAGGGGATCTTAGGTTCTCTTCTGCTCTGTATCTTATTCTTGGTGCACTAAAATAAGAGCAAGCTTTTATTTATTTTGAACAGATTTTAATTTTAGATTCTTACAATTGTATCTGTTCTGCTTAAGTATTGAAATAAATATGTATTTTAGTTCGTTAGAGGAAAGAGGTTATTTCAGTCTAAAACAATTCTTTGTCTGGAAAAGATAAAAAAAACTAGGACTTTTTTTCTTCAAGAGATGGTGTTTTTTCTGAATGTGAATTCAAAGTAGCAGGTATTGAACAGTGTAAAGGAACTTAACCAAAGTGAGGCTTTGCAATTATTTCATTATTATTTTAAAATTTTCTAATACAACATCATTTGAGTAGACTTTATTTTCTGAGTGTATCAAAGAACATAATAGAAAGAATGTGGGAAAAGGAGAAAAAGAATAAGCTTGATGATATCTGTGAAGCATCCTGGAGGCCCATTGTAGAAATGTATACTGGAATAGTTAGGTTTTAGGAATTTGGGGTAAGAGAATGAAGAGAATGTATATTTCACAATAGGAAGCAGTATTCCATCTAGTAAGAGAAAACTAAGACATAGGAGTTGAGGCTTACTCTTTTAGTAATAAACAGACTTTGTTTTGTTGTTGAGTTGTATGTTGAGAGAATTAAACAAGGGGCAAGGATATCAATAAGTATTTGGGGAGGCCAACTTGAAGTAGAGTAGGTAACTACAGTTTTAAAACATTTTTTCTATGATCAACAAATCCATTAGGATAGATAGGTAGTGAAGAACAAGCACTCTTTGCTGATGTTTTATGCCCAGAGCTTTTTCTGTATTATTGAGGACTAAGGCTCAGACGTGGAGTACGAAAAATTAGGCCAGGTGTGGTGAGCCTGTAATCCCAACATTTTGGGAGGTCGAGGTGGGAGGATTGCTTGAAGCCAGATCAAGACCAGCCTGAGCAACAAAACGAGACCCTGTATCTACGAACAACAAAAAGCCAATATTCAAGTGTTGGTAGAGAAACACTTTAAAAGCTAAATAGTCTGGCTAAGGTGGAGTAAGGTGGACTGGATATATACCCTCCTACCTGAAATGACTAGGTTTCTGAGAAACTGTAGGCAAAGGAGGACAATAATCCCCAGAGATGGGGGCAAACAAGGTGCTGCCTTGAGAGAATTTCCACACTGCAGTACAGAGAGGGGGAACCCAGGTGGAGCTGAGCAGTGTTCTGGGTTGAGAACCCAGGAGTTTTGAGAGACCAAGAAGGGGCTAGAGTGTACCAGGCAGAGTACTGGAAAGGAGATTGCTGCACAGAGAATCATTTTGTTTTACACTGATGGGTAGAATTAATGGGATATCATTTTCTCAGTTCGAACGTTTCCCGTAGTAAAACCTTACTAAACTGGTGTTCTGTTTTTGGCAAATGAAGGCCCTCTGTGTAGAGTCTTACAGGCTGAAATCAAGATGTTCACAGGGTTGCCTTCCTCATTGGAGGCCCCGGGGAAGAATTTGCTTTCAGACTGTTGGCTGAATTTGGTTCTTTGTAGTTTTAGGACTGAGGCCCTCATTTCCTTCCTACCTCTCAGCCAGGTGCTAGCCTTTGTTTCTAGAGGCTGCTTGCCTGTTTTCTCTTCCATGTGATACCCTCTAACAAAGGTGGGTCAAGTTTTTCTCTGACTTCCCTTCTGCTGCATCTTTCTGACTGCAGCTGGAGAAAGTCCTCTGCGCTCTTGTGTTTTCTCTCCCTCTCTCCCTCTTTCTGTCTCTCTCTCTCTCTCTCCCTCTCTCCCTCTTTCTGTCTCTTCCTCTCTCCCTCTTTCTGTCTCTCCCTCTCTCCCTCTTTCTGTCTCTCCCTCTCTCCCTCTTTCTCTCTCTCTCCCTCTCTCCCTCTCTCTCTCTTTCTCTCTCTCTCTCTGTGTGTGTTTAAAAATCACATGAAAGGCTCATGTAATTAGATTATGGCCACCTGGATAATCCAAAATGGTCTTGCTGTCTTCCTATTTGAAGGTCCATAACCTTCATTACACCTGCCAAGTCCTTTTTGCCATATGTATTGAGGTGAGTAGTATCGTGTTCCCCCAAAATTCAGGTTCACTCAGAACATCAGGATGTGAACTTATTTGGAAATAACAGTCTTTGTAGACATAATTAGTGAAGATGAAGTCCTCTTAGATTAGCGAAGACCCAAATCCAAAGACTGGTATCCCCCTAAAAACATAAAGCAGAGACACAGACATACAGGGAAGAAAGCTGTGTGAAGACAGAGGCCAAGCATGGAATAAGGGCATCAGCAAGCCCAGGAATGCCAAAGATTGCAGGCAGCCACCTGCAGATAGTAGGAAGGATTCTTCCCTGGAGACTTTGGAAGGAGCGTGGTCCTGCTGACACCTTGATTTCAGACTTCTAGTCCCTGGAACTGTAAGAGAGTAGATTTCTGTTGCTTGAAGCCATTTGGTTTGTGGTGCTTTGTTTCCTCAGTTCCAGAAAACCAGTACACCATGCAACATACTCACAGAAGGCTGGGGATTCAGGCATGGGGACCTTGTCCACTATGCCTACCTTGAGTCTGCAACTGAGATGTCAGAATTCGTAGACAAATACATGAAAACAATTCTTTTTTTTTGAGACGGAGTCTGATTCTGTCGCCCAGGCTGGAGTGCAGTGGTGCAATCTTGGCTCACTGCAACCTCCGCCTCCCAGGTTTAGGTGATTCTCCTGCCTCAGCCTCCCGAGTAGCTGGACTACAGGCGTGTGCCACCATGCCCAGCTAATTTTTGTATTTTTAGTAGAGACGGGGTTTCACCATGTTGGCCAGGATGGTTTCGATCTCTTGACCTCGTGATCCGCCTGCCTCGGCCTCCCAAAGTGCTGGGATTACAGGCGTGAGCCACCGCGCCTGGCCAGGAAAACAATTCTTATAACTATTCCATATGTTCCAGAAACTTAGAGGAAATGTTGAACATACTGAGATGTAAAAGATGTAAAAAAACAAACTTCTAGAGATGAAAACTATAGCATGTGATGTGAAAGTATATAAAACAGTAGATTAATAGCAGATTAGACATTGCAGAAGAGATTAATGAATTTGAGGACATAGCAATAGAAAACTATTCAAAAGTGGGGCTGGGCGCTGTGGCTCATGCCTGTAATCCTGGCACTTTGGGAGGCTGAGGTGGGTGGATCACCTGAGGTCAGGAGTTCAAGACCAGCCTGGCCAACTTGGTGAAACTTCGTCTCTACTAAAAATACAAAAATTAACCAGGCATGGTGGTGCATGCCTGTAGACTCAGCTACTTGGGAGGCTGAGGGAGGAGAATCGCTTGAACCCGGGAGAGGTGGAGGTTGTAGTGAGCCAAGATTGCGCCACTGTACTCCAGCCTGGGCGACAGAGCAACACTCCATGTAAAAAAACAAAAAACAAAAAAATCAAAAAACTATGTGAAAGTGAAACACAGAGGGAAAAATGGCTGAAAAGTGACAATAGTGCTGTAGTTTGGATGTTTATTCCCCCATACCTCATGTTGAAATTTGACTCCCAGGGCCAGGCATGGTGGCTCACACCTGTAATCCCAGCACTTTGGGAAGCCTGGGTGGGTGGATCACTTGAGGTCAGGAGTTTGAGACCAGCCTGGCCAACATGGTGAAACACCGTTTTTACTAAAAATACAAAAATTAGCCAGGTGTGGTGGTGCATGCCTGTAATCCCAGCTACTCGGGAGGCTGAGGCAGGAGAATCACTTCAACCTGGGAGGCGGAGGCTGCAGTGAACTGAAATTGTGCCACTGCACTCCAGCCTGGAGGACAGAGCGAGACACTATCTCAAAAAAAGAGAGAGAAATTTGATTCCTAGTGTTGGAGGTGGATCTAGTGGGAGGAGTTTGGGCCAGTGGGGCAGATCCCCCAAGAATAGATGAATTCCCTCCCGGGAGGTGGGTGAGTGAGTTCTTTATTCTCATAAGAGCTGGTTGTTAAAAAGAGCCTGGCACAACCCCCTCTCCATTGCTTCCTGTCTTGTCCTGTGATCTCTGCATATGCCAGCTCCCCTTCGCCTTTCGCCACGAATGGAAGCAGCTTGAGGCCCTCCTCACAGCAGCTGTTGGCACCAAGCTTCTTGTACAGCCTGTAGAACTGTGAGCCAAATAAATCTCTCTCTCTTTTTTTTTTAATAAATTACCCAGCCTCAGGTATTCCTTGATGGCAATGCAAAGTGGGCTAACACACAGGGTATCAGTGATGTAGTTGGTGTTTCTAAAGGAGGGGAGTTGAGAAAAATATTTGAAAACTTAATGGCAGAAACATTTCAAAATTGATGAGAACTATAAACCCACTGATTTTAGAAGCTTAACCAGTTCTATGTACAAGAAACATGAAGAAAACTGTACCAACGCACGTAATCTGATGGCTCAAAATCAGTGATAAAGAGAAAATCTTAAATGCATCTACAAAAAGAGACACGTTAAGTTCAGAGGAGCAATAATAAGAATCACAGCATGTTTCTGGTGGGAAACAATGCAAGCCAGATGACGTTGTGACAGTGTAGCAACAGTGTAGTCAGCCCTCTGGATCTGTGGATTCTAGATCTGTAGATTCAACCAACCACGGATCACAAATATTGGAAAAAAAGATGGTTGTGTTTATAGTGAGCATGTACAGAGTTTTTTCTTCTTATTCCCTAAACAATATAGTATAATTATTTACATAGATTTACACTGCATTAGGTATTGTAAGTACTCTATGGATGATTTAAAGTATATAGGAGGATATGCATAGGTTATATGCAAATACCATGCCATTTTACATAAGGGACTTGAGCATCTGTGGATTTTAGTATCTATGGGAGGTCTTGGAACCAATCCCCTACAGACACTGAGGGAGGATTGTACTAAAAGAAAAATCCCAGCCAGTCTAGTTTTATCCCCAGTGAAAATATTTTTCAAAACAAAGGCAAAATAGTGATAGTGTCAGATACACAAAAGATAAAAATTCATCATCAGCAGAGCTGTACATTAAAAAATGTTACAGGTTGTCCTTCATGTGGTAGGAGGTGGGTAGGAGATAGATATCTAGGAACCGTGAGCTGAACAAACCCGAGGGAATATATCTTAACTCATTTCCTAACTCTACAAAATGAAATGAAGAGCACTAGAAGCGGCAGTTTATAGGTAGATAGAGAAGCTTTTTAAAAATCCTGTGTTTAGAAAAGATAATTGGCTGTTTAAAAAGTAGTAACAATGTATTATGAATTTTATTATAGATGTACAAGTAAGTTATGTGACAACGATAACACACAGGAGGAAAGCCACGGAAGCACACTGTTGTGAAGTTCTCATGCTCTACGTGAAGTGTTATCTTTTTTTTTCTAAGTGACAGCAAGTTTATTAAGAAGGTAAAGGAATAAAAGGAATGGCTATTTCATTGGCAGAGCAGCCAATAAAATCATCTGAAGGCAGATTGTGATGAGTTAAAGGCGTATATGATAAACCTGAAGACAAACCAGAAATAGCCCAACAGAGATATAGTGAATAAGTAAACAAAGGAAATAAACTAGAATCATAAAAAATACTTAATCTGTGGGAACGTAGAAGAAGGGAAGCTAACACATGGGGCAAATAGAAAACAAAAAGCAAGTTGATAGATTTAAAGCTAACTATATCAATAATCACTTTAAACGTAATGTTCTAAACACTACAACTAAAAGGCAGAGATTATCAAATTGAATATAAAAGCAAGACTGAAGTATATCTGCTTGCAGGATACCCACTGTAAAGACAAAACTAGGTCAATGGCAGTAGGAGAAAAAAAGATATACCATGCTAATTTTAATCAGAGCAAAGTTGGAGTGGCTATATGATTATCAGACAAGGGCAAAGAATATTACCAGTCATAAAGAAGATCATTTCATCATGTTGAAGTGGTTTGTTCACCCAAAGAGCCTAATGATACTTAGCATATATCTGCCTAATGACATATATTAAGTACATGAAGCAAAAACGGAAAGTGTAGTCAGAATCACAATTACATTCAGATATTTCAACACCCTTCTTTCAATAATTGATAGAACATATAGAAGAAAAAAATCACGATATAGAAGATTTGAATAATACTGTCAACTGACTTGACCTAATTAACATTTATAGAACACCCAAGAATAGAATACATATTCTTTTCCAGTACAATGTGGGCATTTACCAAGAGAGATCACATTCTTTGCCATAAAATAAGTCTCAATACATTTTAGGATTTTAAGTCATACAAGATACACTCTGTAAGGACAATGAAATTAAATAAGTGTCAGAAAACTTACCTAGAAACAATCTAGAAGATCCCCGAGTATTTGGTAATTGATAACATACTTTACAATAACTCACTGGTCAAAGAATAATCAAAAGGGAAATTTGAAAGTGCTTTGAACTGAATGAAATGAAAATAAGACATTTTAATATTTGCGGGATGTGTCTAAAAAGTTTTTAAAGGTCAATTTATAGCACGAAATACCTGTATTACAATAGAAGAAAGGCCTCAAATCAGTTTCTGCAGAGTCAACAAATAGATCCCAAAGAAGGGAAATCTTTCTTTAAAAATCTTGAGAGAAGAAATCAATGAAATAGAAAACAGGAAATCACCAAGAAGAACACTGAAATTGATAAACAATGCCAGACTGATCAGCAAAAAAGAAGAGACCAATTGCCAGTATTAGGAATGAGAGAGGTGACATCAGTACGTATTGAACAGTGATTAAAAGGATAATAATTGCATATTATGAACACCTTTATCCAACAAATTCAACAACTTGGAGAAATGGACAAATTTCCTTAACGGGCAAAAACTATTAAAGCCTTCTCAAATATTCTGGGAATGTTAGAAACATTCTCACAAATAAAGCTTTAGGCCAGGAGGATTTACTGTCAGTTCTATCATATAGTTAAGGAAGAAATAATAGCAGTTCTGCACAGATTCTTCTAGAAAATTGAAGATGTGGGAATATTTCCTAATTCATTGAGGTCAGCATTACCCTCATACCAAAACCAGGCCGACAATACATGAAAACTGAAAACTGCAGGCCAGTGTCACGAACATAGATGCTTAAGTTCTAAATAAAATTTTAGCAAATCAAATGTAACACTGTATAAAAATGATAATACATCATGACTTTTGCAAAGCCAATCCATGTGATTTTATTAACGTGCTAGAAAAAAAGAAGTCATATGGTCGTAACAATACATGCAGAAAAAGCATATGACAAAATTCAATATCCATTTCTGGTAAAATCTCTCAGCAAAGTAGGCCTGAAATTGGATGTTCTCATCCTAATAAAATGCATCAGGCCGGGCGTAGTGGCTCATGCCTGTAATCCCAGCACTTTGGGAGGCTGAGGCGGGTGGATCACCTGAGGTCAGGAGTTCAAGACCAGTCTGACCAATGTGGTGAAACCCTGTCCCTAGTAAAAATATAAAACTTAACTGGGCATGGTGGTGTGCACCTGTAGTCCCAGCTATTCGGGAGGCTGAGACAGGAGAATCGCTTGAACCTGGGAGGTGGAGGTTGCAGTGAGCTGAGAAATCGCACCACTGCACTCCAGCCTGGGCGACAGTGAGACTCCGTCTCAAAAAAAAAAAAAAAAAAAAAAAAAGCATCTACAAAAAACCTACTGGTAACATCATACTTAATGGTGAAAGACTGGATGCTTTCCCCCTGAGATCAGGAACAAGGCAAGGACATCTGTTCTTACCACTTCTATGTAACATCATTCTGGAGGGTTTTTTTAAAAAATAAGTCACTGAAGTTGGAAAGGAAAAAGTAGAACTATTACACAGATGATATTTTCTATGCGGAAATTCTGATGGGATCTGTTGGAACCAGTAAGTAAATTCTTCAAGGTTGCAGGATAGAAGATCAAGATACAACAATTATATTTCTATATACTGGCAGTTAATAATTGGAAATTGAATTTACAACCCAGTATCACTTATATGCAATAGCATCAAAAATATGAAATACTTAGGGATGCGTGAGACCTGAGTACTATAAACTATAAGACATTGTTGAGAGAAATTAAAGAGTACCACAATAAGTGGATACAGATACTGTGTTCATGGATTCGAAGACACTTGTCTTTATCAGTTTGGGCTGCTATAACAATACTGTAGACTGGGTGGCTTACAATACAAAACAAATATTTTTTACAGTTCTGGAGGCTGAAAGTCCCATATCAGGGTGCCACCATGGTTAGGTTCTTGATGAGGACCCTATTCCTGGCTCACGGATGGTTGTCTCCTCGCATCCTTCCATGGCTGAGAGCAGAGACAGAGAAAGCAAACTCTCTTCTGTCTCCTCCTATAGGGGCACCATCCCATCATGAGGATTGCCCTCTTGTGACCTAACTACCCTCAAGGACTCCTGTCTCTAATGACCATCACACTGAGGATTAGGGTTTCAATTATGAATTTGGGGGTGGGGACAGAAGCATTCAGTCTGTAACAACAATATTAAGAGGTCAGCTCTCCTCAAATTGATATAGATTCAACACCATGCCTGTCAAGATTCCAGCATACTTTGTAGAAATTGACAAGCTGATCTAAAATTCAGATGCAAATTCCATGGACTTAGAATAGCCTAAACAACTTTGAAAGATAACAAAGTTAGAGGATTGACCATCTGACCTAAAGACTCTTTAAAGCTACAGTAATCAAGACTGTGTGGTGTGGCTGGGCACGGTGGCTTATGCCTGTAATCCCAGCGCTTTGGGAGGCCAAGGCAGGCAGATCACTTGAGGTCAGGAGTTCGAGACAAGCCTGACCAACATGGTGAAACCCCATGTCTACTAAAAATACAAAAATTAGCCTGGTGTGGTGCATGCACCTGTAATCCCAGCTACTCGGGAGGCTGAGGCAGGAGAATCGCTTGAACCTGGGAGGCGGAGGTTGCAGTGAGCCGAGACGTGCCACTGCACTCCAGCCTGGATGACAGAGCAAGACTTTGTCTCAAAAAAAAAAAAAAAAAAAAAAAGGCATGGTGTTAGCATAAAGATAAGCAGATCAAATCAGCAGAATAGACTGTCCAGGATTAGATACATACATATATTGTCAATTGATTTTTGACAAAGGTGCCAAGGGAATTTAGTGGGAAGATGATTTTTTTTAAACAAATGGTGCTAGAACAATTTTTTAATTATAGGCAAAAAATGAACTTCAGTCCATACCTGGCACCATTCGCAAATGGTAACTCAAGGGATCATCGACTTAAATGTAAATCCTAAAACTATGAAACTTGTAGAAGAAAATGTAGGAGAAAGTCTTTGTAACATTGAACTAGGCCATAATTTTTTAGGTAGGATAGCGAAAGCACAATCCATAAAAGAAAAAAATGGATAAATTCGACTTCTAATAAATTTTGTTCTTTTAAAGATACCGTTAAGAGAATAAAGAGAGTCTACAGACTGGGAGAAAATATTGACAAATCACATACCTTATAAAGGAGTTGTATTCAGAGCATATAAAGAACTTGTCAAACTCAGTAATTAAAAAAAAATGAAAAAATGGGCAACAGATTTGAAGAGATACTTAGCTAAAAAAGACATGAATAGATGGCAAATAAGCTCATGAACAGATGTTCACATCATTATTTATTAGATAAATGGGAATTAAAACAGCAATAAGATATTCCTGTGTACCTGCCAGAATGGTTAAAATATTATTTTTAGTGAAAATGTGGATGAACTTGATCTCTGCTGGTGAGAGACTGTAAAATACAACCACTTTGGAAAACATTTTGGCAGTTTCTTAAAATGTTAAACAGGTATCTACCATATGACCTATGTATTTCCCAAAAGAAATGATCGCATAGGTCTACACAGACTTGTACATGAGCATTTATGACTATTTTATTTTTAATAGCCACAAATTGGGAACAACATAGATTGTTTGCAGGTGAATGGATGCAGTCCAATAGCGATTCAATCTAATCTCAAAATAGTTGTGCTAGATAACAGAAGCCAGACAAAAACAAGAGTATATATCACATAATCCATTTGTATAATGTTCTAGAAAATCTATCTTTTCTTTTTTTATTTTATTTTATTATTATTATACTTTAAGTTTTAGGGTACATGTGCACAACGTGCAGGCTTGTTACATATGTATACACGTGCCATGTTGGTGTGCTGCACCCAGCATCTCGTCATTTAGCATTAGGTATATCTCCTAATGCTATCCCTCCCCCCTCCCCCCACCCCACAACAGTCCCCGGTGTGTGAAAATCCCCTTCCTGTGTCCATGTGTTCTCATTGTTCAATTCCCACCTATGAGTGAGAACATGCGGTGTTTGGTTTTTTGTCCTTGTGATAGTTTGCTGAGAATGATGGTTTCCAGTTTCATCCATGTTCCTACAAAGGACATGAACTCATCATTTTTTTATGGCTGCATAGTATTCCATGGTGTATATATGCCACATTTTCTTAATCCTGTCTATCATTGTTGGATATTTGGGTTGGTTCCAAGTCTTTGCTATTGTGAATAGTGCCACAATAAACATACGTGTGCATGTGTCTTTATAGCAGCATGATTTATAATCCTTTGGGTACATACCTAGTAATGGGATGACTGGGTCAAATGGTATTTCTAGTTCTAGATCCTTGAGGAATCGCCACACTGACTTCCACAACGGTTGACAGTCCCACCAACAGTGCAAAAGCGTTCCTATTTCTCCACATCCTCTCCAGCGCCTGTTGTTTCCTGACTTTTTAATGATCGCCATTCTAACTGGTGTGAGATGGTGTCTCATTGTGGTTTTGATTTGCATTTCTCTGATGGCCAGTGATGATGAGCATTTTTTCATGTGTTTTTTGGCTGCATAAATGTCTTCTTTTGAGAAGTGTCTGTTCATATCCTTCGCCCACTTTTTGATGGGGTTGTTTGGTTTTTTCTTGTAAATTTGTTTGAGTTCATTGTAGATTCTGGATATTAGCCCTTTGTCAGATGAGTAAGTTGCAAAAATTTTCTCCCATTTTGTAGGTTTCCTGTTCACTCTGATGGTGGTTTCTTTAGCTGTGCAGAAGCTCTTTAGTTTAAATAGATCCCATTTGTCAATTTTGGCCCTTGTTGCCATTGCTTTTGGTGTTTTAGACATGAAGTCCTTGCCCATGCCTATGTCCTGAATGGTATTGCCTAGGTTTTCTTCTAGGGTTTTTATGGTTTTAGGTCTAACATGTAAGTCTTTAATCCATCTTGAATTAATTTTTGTATAAGGTGTAAGGAAGGGATCCAGTTTCAGCTTTCTACATATGACTAGCCAGTTTTCCCAGCACCATTTATTAAATAGGGAATCCTTTCCCCATTTCTTGTTTTTGTCAGGTTTGTCAAAGATCAGATAGTTGTAGACATGCGGCATTATTTCTGAGTTCTTTTCTAAAGTGCAGAGTCAGTAGCCACTGGGACTGGGAATCGGGGAGGTGGGGAGTGGCAGGAGGCAGGGATTATAAAAGGATATGAGAAAATTTGGGGGTGATGGATGTGTTTATGTTCATTAGCTTAATTGTGGTGATGGTGTCATTGGTGCATTCTCATGACAAAACTTATCAAATGATATACTCCATGTGTAGCTTATTTTATGTAGCTCAATAAAGCTGTTAAAAATTAATATTTCTTATTTTTGTATGTGTTATAATTTTGTTCATTTTGTACTGACACTTGAGAATTAATTCTGAGACTACTTCTTTAGTTCAGCCTGTGACCTTTTTCCTGAGAGAGTCTTTTCCTGTCAACATTTAGCTATATGGATTGTAATATTGTTTGTTTATGGAACTCATTTTTATTGATTACTCAGCACTGTAGCAGGCATTGGGAAATAGAAAATGAGGTGGAGAAATATATTCATGCCTCATGGACCTTTGATCTAGAGATTTGTAATGATACATTTGCAAGCATCTCTAAAGAATATAAGAAGTTTAGGGGCCAGGCGTGGTGGCCCATGCCTGTAATCCCAGCACTTTGGAAGGCCGAGACGAGTGGATCACCTGAGGTCAGGGGTTCAAGAGCAGCCCAGCCAACATGGTGAAACTCCGTCTCCACTGAAAATACAAAAATTAGCCTGGCACAGTGGCGCGTGCCTGTTATCCCAGCTACTCAGGAGGCTGAGGCAGGAGAATCGCTTGAACCCGGGAGGCGGAGATCGCGGTGAGCCGAGATTGCGCCATTGCACTCCAGCCTGGGCAACAGAGTGAGACTCCATCTAAAAAAAAAAAAAGTTAGGAAATGGTGGAATTTATGTTGCCTAAAAACATTACAGCATATTCGAAGGAATAGCTTAATTTTTTCTTGGTCTGGGACAAGGGCACATTTCTGAACCTGAAGTCCGTCTGTAAAACGGGGGACCTTCCCTGTCATAAAATATTAAGGTGGTAGCTGGCTGAGTGCAGTGGCTCACATCTGTAATCCCAGCACTTTGGGAGGCTGAGGTGAGTGGATCGCTTGAGCCCAGGAGTTTGAGACCAGACTGGACAACATGGTGAAACCTCATCTCTACAAAAAATATAAAAATCAGCCTGGCATGGTGGCATGCGCCTATAGTCTCAGCTACTTGGTAGGCTGAGGTGGGAGGATCACCTGAGTCTGGGAAGTCAAGGCTGCAGTGAGCCATGATCACACCACTGTCTCAGAAAAAAAGATAGCACCTTAACGTATCCAGAACAATGCCTACTATGTTACATACCTAACAGTGACAGGCATACCTTGGAGATACTGCAGGGTTGGTTCCAGTGTACTGTGATGAAGCGAATGTGGCAATAAAGTGAATCACACAAATTTTTTGATTTCTCAGAGCATATAAAAATTATACTTAACACTATAATGCCATTTATAAAGTGTGCAATAGCAATATGTGTCCATTCCTTTATTGCTAAAAAATGGTAACAATTATCTGAGCCTTTAGTGAGCTGTAATCTTTTTGCTGGTGGAGGTCTTGCCTTGATTTTGCTAAAGGTTGCGTGACCGTGGCAATTTCTTAAAATAAGACAACAGTGTAGTTTGCCATATTGATTGACTCTTCCTTTCACAAAAGATTTCTGTGTAGCATGTGATGCTGTTTGACAGCATTTTACTCACAGTAGAAGTTCTTTCAAAATTGAAGTCCATCCTCTCAAACCCTGCCTCTGTTTTATCAACTAAGTTTATGATATTCTAAGCCCTTTATTGTCATTTCCACAATGTTCACAGCATCTTCACCAGGGTAGATTCCATCTCAAGAAACCACTTTCTTTGTTCATCCCTAAGAAGCAGCTCCTCGTTCCTTTCAAGTTTTATCATGAGATTGCAGCAACTCAGTCACATCTTCAGGAACCACCTCTAATGCCAGTCCTCTTGCTATTTTTACCACGTCTGCAGAGACTTTCTCTACTGACATCTCAAACCCATCACTTCCAAACTCCAGGTGAGGTTGATATTTTGACCTCCCATGAATTACAGATATTCTTAATGGCATCTAGAATGGTGCATCCTTTCCAGAAGGTTTTCAGTTTACTTTGCACAGTCCATCAGAGGAATCTGTAGCAGGTATAGCCTTACAGAATGTATCTTAAATAATATGACTTGAAAGTCAGAATTACTCCTTGATCCATGGGCTACAGAATGGACGTTGTGTTAAGGCATGAAAATATTGATCTTCTTAAACATCTCCACCAGGGCACTTTCATCTCCATCAGCAGGTGCATTGTCAATGAGCAGTAGTATTTTGAAAATCTTTTTTTTTTTTGAGTAGCAAGTCTTAACAGTAGGCTTAAACTATTTAGTAAACCATGCTGTAAACAAATATGCTGCCATCTGGGCAGGTTTGTTGTTCCTGTTTATAGACCACAGGCAGAATGGGCTTAGGGTAATTCTTAAGGGTTTTAGGATTTCTGGAATGGTGAATGAGCACTGGCTTCAACTTAAAGTCACTTTCTGTATTTGCCCCTAACAAGTGAGTCAGCCTGTTGATTGAAGCTTTGAAGCCAGACATTGAACTTGTCTCTGGCTATGCAAGTCCTAGATGGCGTCTTCTTCCAGTGTAAGGCTGTTTTTGTCTACCTTGAAAATCTGTTGTTTCGTGCAGCCACTTTCATTGATGGTCTTAGCCAGATCTTCTGGAGAACTTGCTACAGCTTCTCCATCAGCACTTGCTGCTTCACCTTGCACTTTTATGTTATGGAGATGGCTTCTTTCCTTAAACCTCATGAACCAACCTCTGGTAGCTTCAGACTTTTCTTTTGGAGCTTCCTCGCCTCCCTCAGCCTTCATAGATGTGAAGAGTTACAGCCTTGCTCAGGCTGTGGCTTTAGGGAATGTTGTGGCTGATGTGATCTGTCCAGAGCACAAAACCTTTCTCCATATCAGCAGTAAGGCTGTTTTGCTTTCTTGTCATTTGTGTGTTCACTGGAGTAGCACTTTAATTTCCTTTAGGAACTTTTCCTTTGCATTCACAACTTGGCTAACTGGCATAAGAGGCCTAACTTTCAGCCTATCTCATTTTTTGACATGCTTTCCTCACTAAGCTTCTAGCTTTTGATTGAAAGTGAGAGCTGTGTGAGTCTTCCTTTCATTTGAACACTTAGAGGACATTGTAGGATTATTACATGGCCTACTTTCAATATCGTTGTGTCTCAGGGAATGGGGAGGCCCTAGGAGAAGGAGAGAGATGAGGGAACAGCCAATCAGAGGAGCAGTAAACACACACAACATTTATTGATTAAGTTTGGCATCTTTTATGGGCACAATTTGCAGCACCCCCAAACAATTAACATAGTAACATCAAAGATCACTGGTCACAGATCATAACAGATGTAATAATAATGAAAATGTTTGAAGTATTGCAAAAATTACCAAAATATGACACGGAGAAATGAAGTGAGCACGTGGTATTGGGAAAATGGCACAGATAGACTTGTTCACTACAGAGTTGTCACAAACCTTCACACGGTATCTGCAAAGCACAGTACAGCAACATGCAATCGGCTTTAGGTATACTTGTAGTAGATAACTTCTTTTTTTTTTTTTTTGAGACGGAGTCTCGCTCTGTTGCCCAGGCTGGAGTGCAGTGGCGCAATCTCCGCCCACTGCAACCTCTGCCTGCTGGGTTCAAGCAATTCTCCTGCCTCAGCTTCCTGAGTAGCTGGGACTACAGGTGCGCACCACCATGCCCAGCTAATTTTTTTTTTTTTTGTATTTTTAGTAGAGACAGGGTTTCACCATGCTGGCCAGGCTGGTCTCGAACTCCTGACCTCGTAATCTGCCTGCCTCGGTCTCCCAAAGTGCTGGGATTACAGGTGTGAGCCACCATGCCCGGCCAGTAGATAACTTTTAAAAATGTTTTTTTAAAAAGACTGTGAGATATTTAATTGGAATAAAACTATCTTGTGTAAAATGAGTATAATTCTTGACACACTGACCTTTATCTTTCATAACACAAATGATTTGAAACGGTCATGTATTTTTCACCACGCCTAAATAAAGCAATAGATTAACAACCATGGTTCTCTAGCCTACTAAAGAATAATAATAATGTAATTTACATAATACTAATTATTGTTATACCTCACATATCTGAAAGTAACTTACTTGGAAACCATAAAGAAGAGAAAATGCTGTTGAGCAGGCAAAAGAGAGGCCAAAGACCATGCACTTTAGGTTATGAATTGGACCTGGAAGGTACAGCTTTGATCCAGGTCAATTTACTCTTTAGATACAACTTTTAAAAGTTGCGTATATGATACCTTTACCCATAGGCTGTTGGGGGAGGGAAGAGATTGTTCCTGGACACATGCTCATTTCTAGTAACGAAAACCAGGAGCCAATACACTTGGTAGAAAGAAGATGAAAGGGAAAACTAGCAAGCGAGCCTGGAGTCTCAGGAAGGATGGTAGTTTGGTGTGGGAGCTGATAGCACTGTTACTAGTAGCCTCTGGTGCTGTAACTTAATAAAAGCAAAAATTCATTAAATGCTTATTTTATGACAGGCATTGTGTCAGTTGTTGTACGTGCATTATTTAATACTTATCAATGTCTACAGACCCGTCATTAGCCATATTTTATAGATGAAGAACCTGTGATTTAGCAATGTTGTCACATAGAAGTGCAGCAGGATGTGAACCCAGGTCTGCCTAGAATTCAATTGTGTGCATGCAGCCATCGTTCTATATGCTCTTCCAGTAATTAGCACAATAAAACAATTGAGTCTAATTATACTCTCTTTGAATAAAGAAAACAATGTTTGGCTTTTTTTTAAAGGCTGGAAAATATAAAATTATTTACATTTTTTAAAATTTAAAATTTTTAAAAATTTTAAATAGTTCAAATTGCAGTTTTTCCACTAAAAGATGTTAAGATATTGTTTTATAAAAGATTTTACTTTCTACAAAGATAAATGTACATTGTAAATTTGTTAAATCCATGTAGATTTTTGAATAAGAAACTGTGAGTTGATTTTATTATATTACCTTGTCTACTAAAGGAAGTGAATCTCCCCAGCTGACCCGTATTAATTGCTAAATTAATTGTGTTTGTTTATATTCCATGCTACTCCAAAGGGCATTAGGACAGTTACAAACCTTTATGTTTATTCAAAACTGCAGTAGTTAGGGACGGCTCTGCTCCCTGTGCTCACTGCCAGCTCAGAGGTAGTCTCTGCATGCAGCTCTGCAGCGTGAGCAGCTCTGAGAGCAGAGGGGTTGTGTTTGTTCATGACCACATCTCCACTGCTTGGAAATAAAGGTGTTGAGAAAGCATTAGTTGCCTACTTTCAAAAACATTGAATTGTAATTGCAAACAGTTCATTGAATTTATCCTTGACGTAAATTTTATCTTTGACTCTTGATTTTATAAACTTTTGTAATGATTATCACCATCATTTTGAAACTCAGTTTTAAATTTTATTTTTTTACCTGTAAAAAATATGATCTGACATGTTGGGCCAAATACCCTCCCAATGACATACCTAACAGGGCTCTGTCTTTTGCTAAATCTCTTCTTATTATTTTACTTGCCATTTTGTGCCAGGGAGGAGAAGGTCACTTAAGATTGCCAGTCTCTGTGACTTTTTCTTTCCCACTTGGAATTGTTTACCAAAATTTCTGTGATGTAGTGATTTTTTAAAATCCTGGAATTAAGAGTCAGCTCTGCCACTTGGATGCTCTACCGCTGTGGCAAGTTGCATAGCCTGCTCCTCTTCTGTCATCTTGGGGCAGTAATGCTACCTGCCTCATGGGATTGCTGTGGCAAGTAAATGAGTTCGGATAATGTCTGTAAATCACTTAGAATAGTGCTTGGCACATAAGGGCTCAATAAATGCTAATTATTATTTTTAGGGTTTTTATGAGGCTTAAATTAAATGGGATTAGGCATGTAAAATGTTCAGTAGAGTATCTGGCATTTATTAGGGGCTCAATAAATGCTAGTGGCTCTAATTTAAATATTCCGGTGCCTATATGTCTAAAGAGGCTGTGCCTTTGGATCTCTGCACACGTCATATTTTTAGTGAATTTACTTTAGGGCATGGAAAAAAACATTAGTTTCTATACTGACTTTTCCCAATAGGTACAAGTTACAATGTTAAAAAAATTTAAATAAATACATACTATAATTATTTTATGATTTCTAAGTTTAGGTCATTTGTTACTTTTTGTTTATTTTTACTATTTAAAAGTATAGATCTTGATTAATACCACAATTTCAATATCTAACCTGTTTTTCTTCTTTTCTTGTTACCCTTTTTATAGGTTTGTGGAATCTTGCTTCCCTTTTTTCCAACCTTTGTTTATTTGTATTGATGCCCTTTGCCTTTTTCTTTCTGGAATCAGAAGGCTTTGCTGGCCTGAAAAAGGTAAGTGAATCTAGTATTGGAATTAAATTGGTTAAGGGAGGAATTAAATATCATTCACATTGAACTAGAAAAAGCAGACTTAAATTATTTAAATGGAATATAAAAAATGCGTAGTAAATAATATTAACAACACATTGTTAACAATAACAGTAATTCTGCATATTGAATTATTTTGCCTGTCCATGAGAGAGAGACATCTTTTAGACCTGCGAGTACTTTTACAGTATGCATACATTTAATGTAATGGATAAACCTGATATAATAGCTTTTATTCTTTTCTTAGGGTATCTTATTTAGTTTAAGGTGACAGTAAAGTGTTATTTCCATGGGCTCCCCTTTCTGTTGTCTAGCTGTTATTCCATACGTTAACAGTCTGCAACTGAAAACTGACAGCTGCTTTCACATTTAGTAAATATACCAGGATCAGAATGAATGACTCCGGCAGTCAAACCTGACATTAAGAAAACTGGCTTTTATGCATTGGAATTTAAAAAATCATGATGTATTCTTAAGACAGGCAATTAAAATTTAGTCAATGGCCGGGTGCAGTGGCTCACACCTGTAATCCACCACTTTGGGAGGCTGCGGCAGGAGGGTCGCTTGAGGCCAGTTCTTCGAGACCAGTTTGGGCAACACAGTGAGACCCTGTCTGTACTAAAAATAAAAAAATTAACTGGGTGTGGCAATGGGTACCTGTGGTCCCAGCTCCTCTGGAGACTAAGGTGGGAGGATTGCTTGAGCCTGCAGGTTGAAGCTGTGGTGTGAGCTGTGATTGCGTCACTGCACTCCAGCCTGTCTCAGAAACAAACAAAAACCAAGAAGAAAGAACAAGAAGAAAGGAGGTCATTGTAGACTCTTGAGAAGGCAATTTCTGTAGAATTTTGGAAACATAACTTTTGATGGATATTCATTCATTCAACAGAGAATGAATTTTATTGAGAATTCAGTTTTATTAACCAATTCCTTAAGTAGCAGTTATTATGCTATTTATAGGAGCTTGCTGGGGACACAGATGAAAAGATGGGGCTCTGGCCTTCAAGGGTCGGACAGTGGGAGAAATGACAGATGTAAACAAATAAGATGCAGTTTGAAGCCTTTTTATATAATGAAGTCCTATGGGAAACCCTGAAAGGAAAGGATATCTTGATTTTCCTGGGGAATCTGAGCAGGCTTCACAGGGGAAGTCAACCTGGACTTGGGCTGGGACTTGAAGGATGAGCAGGGGTTTGCTAGAGTGTGGCATTCCAGGCTTGAGCAAAGGCCCAGAGCTCTGACAGAATTGAGGGAATGGCCGGTACTTAGATACTGGAGAATGGTGAGAGATGAGGGTGCACAAGCCGCTTGCCAGGGTCGAATTCTGGAGGCCTGGAGTCCTCCATCTGGTCATTTGAGTTTTATGTTGTAGGCAACAGAGAAGCCAGAATAGGATTTTTGAAAATAATTTTTTTCCATCTACCACTTGAGTATATTTAGAGATAAATATGCGTTTTAGACTTTGTGCAGGTCACAAAGGAAAGGAGTACAAAGGAGTACATGCCCCACACAGTGCAGAACACTGATCTGTAGATCACGGCGCCGAATCAGTCCTGCACCTGACTCTGTGACATTGCCTGCCGACGTTTGCTTTCAATAAGCAAAGTTCTTCCCTCTTCCTGACACTACCTCTTGTGTAACAGTACCACATACAAAAAACGATAAAGCTTGGTGTGAACTATATTTTCATATTTGACATTATAAGCAGTATCTACCTAATTTATACTTTTTATAACAATCTAGTTGAATACATTGTTATTTACAATAACAGGGTGTAATATGGACAAACTCTTTGCCTCCAAGTTATTTTCTTCCCTTCTTGCGAATTAACCAACTAGGAAAGGGACGTGGCTAAATCTGTTTGAAGAATTAGCAACAATCTCCAGAATTAAAAAAGAAAAAAATGACAAAAAATCCCAGTGACATGTCATTTTTCTCCTGTTCCCCCTTACAGACTTAAGGTCAAAGGGAGAATCAGCTGAGGAGGGATCATAGAAGTTAATTAGAGATATTTCACACATATGATTGTACAGCACTTACTTCCTCTATTTTAAAAAAATTTTTAGTCTTTTTATGATTAATATTCTTTTCTTAGCACATCTTTGACCATGTTAGTTGCCTAAAAATCACTCGAGGGTCACCAGCTGTGTTTCTTGACCTCAAATGGGACTGAAATATTGAATGACTATAGGATACAGGCAACTACGAATCCAATTAATTCCCAAACACAGCAGAAGGTGGAGCCCCGGACGACTGCCATTTGTCCAACTTGGGAAGTTGTAATAGGTGCTGCAGAAAACCAAATTAAAGAATTTGGTTGTTAATGCCACTAAAGGAAGGAGGGAGATGGGATTCTAGCTTGAAGGTAGGGAAAGAGGCCAGCGGAAGATGGTGAAGCTGCAACCGTGAGAAAATTTGGCATCAGTCAGACTGCCTGGGACGTGACTTCATCTAAACCGCGGGATTGCTTTCTGTAAAACGGGTGTAATAATGATCTTTACTTTATTGTATCATTTTGGTGATTAAATGAGATGTGATTATTCATGTAATGCACATAGCCCAGGACTTCACTTAGTAAATGTTAGCTATTATTAAATTACCTTTATCTTCGAGGTAGTCTTTAAATGCATTTGACTATTAAGTATTCTATAAAATATCACTAATCACTGATAAGTTTTCTAGAATACTTATTATCACTAAATATTCTATAAAATATGGGCCTCAGAAAGCAAGCAACTGAATACAGTACAGTCATCTTTTAATTCCTCACAGATTATTATCTCAGGCGGTTTTAAAATATGTTTCCCATTTTGCAATGGCATGTACTGAAGTAGAATAACTCAGCTTGAGCATTACAGCTAGCATACTTTGAAACAAACTTGTTTGAAGATAAGGTGTATTCTAGATCCTAGTAGAAATGTTTAGAAAGTTTTAAAATTAAGCTAATCAAGGCATGTTATTTTAAAATATTCATATTTTTCAGTTTTAAAATCAGTCACATGAAAGTTGGAGAGGTTACTAATATTGTGTCGTTAAGTCTAAATGTGTTAAGCATACATTTGAGCCCTTTCATGTTGTATATTTCTGCAGTCTAGAATCATTTGTTAACTACCTGTGTAAGTTCTAAATAACATTTTTAAAGATACATGGTTCTTTACACAGTGCTTATTAGAATTAACTTCGTTGCTTTATTGAAATTAATGTTATGATTGATCACAGTCATTAGAATGTTTAACATATTTGGCGAATAAGTACATATATTTATGTATATTCCTTTAAAGCTGCTTGCTCATCGATTACATTTGACACGTATAGTTGCTGAAGTGATACTGAAGAGAGGCTAGAAACATTTCTAATTGGTAGATTCAGCACACTAATTTGAGCAATGACAAACTTGTAATATGGTTAAGTAAAATTTCCTTTTTTTTTTTTTCCTGTGGCCACCCTCCTGGTGCTGTTTTACTGTGTCTAAGTCTGGTGTATCCCTAAATGGCATATGGCCCCACTCTACTCCCATGGATTCCCCTGGGCAATCGATGTTCAAACAGCTTCTTGCATATTGTGCCGAGATGCGGAAATTGGCCACTGGCCATGGGCGGATGCAGAGCTTGAATTGAAAATCAAATTAAGCAGAATTCTCTACTTAGTTTTTAATTAAACCACTATGTTAATTCAAACAGGACATATTAGGCCTGGGGGGTTGACTGTGTCCTTTTAAGGGCCTTCAATAGCTTTGCTTCTCTCTTCTTACCGTGGCAGCGGTGTGTGTTTCTATTTTATTAGGACCATCTCCTTGCTATTCCCTTACTTTATAATTCTGAAGTGTAAGAGCATAGAAATGGTTTTGATAAAGTAAAACTTTTTTTTTAGTAAGCAGCTAACTTTTATCTTGGAATTTAGACTTATTATTAGCAGTTAAATGTTTACCAAATTTAGATTATTTTGCTGTCACCTATGTGTATTGAGCTTTAGGTGTGTTCATAGGTATTTGAAAGTGACTCCGTTTACATCTTAATTTTTCAACTGATAAAAAGGTTCCATTTGGTGATTTTTGTTTTGTTTTGCAGTAAGCCTGCTTTTTCTGCCGTATGTGGCTCTTAGGGCTCAGGGAACATCTTAAGGCAGACATCACTGCTGTACTTATCATACCTCAGATTGGCTGTATGATTTATCTCCCTCCTCCACTCCAGAAAAGACCTCCAGGTTATCTGGATTAATATCAGATGTTTTCTGATTTTGTAAGGAACTCTGGAGGTATAACCTCTGGCCAGTGTTTAAATGGTAGTTAGGCATATATTTGTTTTATATTATATCTTAACATCTTATTTTGAATAAAAATGTCAGGAGGAAAAAAAATTCAGCAACTTAATGAAAGTGGGAGAAAATATCTCCATATGATTGTTATGTAAAATTTATGACAGATTAATTCATAAACCCAAGATTTTTCTGGGAGTAAATTTCTGTTGTACTTCACTTTAATGCCTATGTTTGATTTGAAGTCATAGCATAAAAGGTAACATAAGCAACATCCTGACCAATTATCCAAACCATCCAGACATCCCTGAATGGCCAGAGCGTAGCACACGGTCTGTAGGATTAAGAGGTTAACTCCTATAACTTCAAACAAAGTGCCTGATAATAAAAGCAAAAAGTACAAAATTTTAGGTAACTTCCTTTCTTAATTAATTGGACTGACCAGGTGGAAGCGAAGAGTTCTGTGCTGGTGCTTGGAATGTCTATAAAGCTGAGCAACATGACAGCACAATAGAGGAGGAACAAAGATTTTTTTAATATGTTTCTATCCTGTGTCACAGTTTGAAATTGTCCTGGTTTATGTCCCTTTTGGCAAACTTACATAAAAGTGACCTTGTACTGTATTTTATGACCAGATGACTTTTTCCCCCCAGTGGCTAATTTGTATCAGGCCTCCATCTTAAAGAGACACAGAGTGAGTAGGAAGTCCAGCCTCTGTCTCCACGAGCTTTCATTGCATTCTTTCATTATTTTTGCTCGTTTTTTGCCACTGATGATCCATAAATTGTTGGAAATGAGTGATTAAGGAAGTGCTGCTTAGTGTTAGTGGCACATGCGCATATTTGGCCTGGTTCTGGTGGGTGAGAGGAAATCACAGACAAAAGGGAAGCCCCTGCTGGGAACCCTGCAAGGAAATTTAACTTGGGTCATGTTTTGATCTTAGTGTTTATTACAGAAAATGAAGCCATATCTCACTAACTATTGTTACGTGTTAATTTGATTTTCCCAACACCTTCAAGAAAAAAAAATCATAGAGCAATTTATTAATAGAAATCCTCTACAATCCCCCAATTGAGAGCACTAGTTTTTACCTTAGAAATGGTTATGGATCAGAATGATTATTTTGAAAATACTCTATTCTGATAATGCTGTGATACTTCAGCTTCCTTTTGGAATTGTTTTACTGTAAAGGTGTGGTTATAACCATGTAAAGTGAGCATTTGAAACATCAAATCTGGGCATATGGGAACTCAGAAAGAAATAGGAAAGTATTTTGAGGAAAAGAGTAAATACATTTATTTCATTTAAAAATCATTAGGTTATAAAATTTTGAATTGAAAATCATTTAGTTCAGGAAATGACATTAATTTTGTCACTGTTCTTAATACAGTTGGATCTAGGAGGGCACTAAATTATGGCTTTATAGTATCTGTTACTGTTAAGTAACAGCTTTTTTTAAAAACATCACTCAGTTTCCATATACACTGTAATGGTATACTTTGAATTGAACCCTATATAGTATGTTCATCTTTGCCTCTCAGCATCGAAAAATGATAAATTTCTATACTTAAAGGCTAGATTGTCTCTTTATTTGCATAACAGTGGCAAAAAATGTGAACTTTGGAATTCAGAATACCTGGACTTCAATCTTCACTCTTCTTACTGACTGTGACTTAGGGCATATTTCATTGTGTCCACATTTATAAAATGAGTCTAACAGTACCTGTCTACCAGGGTTGCTGAGGGATTTAGTAGCCTCACCTAAAAGGTTGGTAAAGTACCCAAGACACATTTTAAATAGCAGTTATTATTAGGTGCTTAAATGTACCAACTATGTTAAAGCTGATGATGAAACATCAGGAGAACTTGTGTAGGATTACTTTTTATATCTAACAGCAAAGTGACGTGAAAAATTACATTGGTATTGACATATTCAGCTTTTATTTTATTTTTTGAAATAGGATCTGTTTTAGAACAGTATAGGTTGTAAAAAATAGGTATTATGTTTAATAGATAACTAAACTTCAAACACTTTTATATGATGATTAAATTACTAACTAATGTCTCATAATGTTTGATAGTTCAGGCCTCTGTTAAATGAAGAAAAGCTTTGGCAGAGAGGAAACAGAAAGTTACCAAGTACAAATTTTAAAGTAATTATACTTTAAATTAAACTGGCTGTAATACTTCCAATACTCATGAAACAGTTTTATAGAAATAGTCATTGTTAATTAGAGTATCTTTTCTAAAAGTTTTTGGGGGGAATAGAAAACTACTCACCCTTGGTTGGAATAAACTTTATTTGAAAGGAAAATTAAATGTCAGATTTAGTGCTACTAGAGAGCTTCTTAAGTCATTAGGATACCACAGGCCTGCAGGACAAGAGCTCACCAGAGAGGCTAGGGGTTGAATTGTTACAATCTTAGATTTATTTGGCACTTAAGCTCATATTTATTCATGTATAAAATCATTTATTCAGTGGGTCACAATGTTAATCTTTGATCTATGAAACATTTGTCAATATATAACTGAACCTTGGTACATTAATTTACAGTCCATTTATTTGTCATTTAGTATACCAGAAATAGATGTTGTGTATTTATACACATCAAAGGCAGTAAGATTGTTTGATAGTTTGACGTTAGGTAATATTTTAGCCTGTGATAAATCTACTTTTCTTTAAAACTTAAGTCACTAACATGATACGACTTAAATATTTATTGGTTTGCACATTTTACATTAAAGAAAGGAAATTCTCATCGAGAAAGACAAGGTTGTATTGTTCTGAAGTGACTGAATTCTAAAGCAACCGAAACATTAAAAAATATGTATGTGAATGTGTCTTCTTTTAGGGATTAAAAATAAGATCAGCAGGCAAAAACGGAAAAAATAAGGACACACTAACAGTAGAAAAAGTTAGGATTCAATATATTGAAATGATCAGTTTTATGGAAAACATTTATTCTGTTCGTAGCACAGAGGAAGAAGAAATTTTAAGTTGTTTTATAATGCTAGATTTATTTATTTATTTATTTTTAGAGACAGAGTCTTGCTCTGTCACCCAGGCTGGAGTGCAATGGCGAGATCTTGGCTCACTGCACCTCCATCTCCCGGGTTCAAGTGATTCTCCTGCCTCAGCCTTCCAAGTAGCTGGGATTACAGGTGCCCACGACCACGCCCGGCTAATTTTTGTATTTTTAATAGAGATGAGGTTTCACCATGTTGGCCAAGCTGCCCTTGAACTCCTGACCTCAGGTGATCCACCTGCCTTGGCCACCCAAAGTGCTGGGATTACAGGCGTGAGCCACCGTGCCCAGCCAATTTATACCAAATGATTCTCAGATCTCCTAGAAATTACAGAAGGTTTTCTGCAGTTTCATTCTGTAAATATACCTCATACTATTTCTTATTTTTTTAAATAAAAATCAATATTATATATTTATGAGTATTTTTTTTTTTTTTCTTTAAAACAAGATATGTTGAGAGCCTGTGAATGTGGGGTTTGGTGAGTACGCCAGGTATTAGTAGAGGGCAGGGGAGTATGCTCATGATTTCAGTGCTTGACTCCCCTGAACTGGACAAGCCATAGGCGTGGTTTTGAGCTGTTTTCTATTTTAAAAAATTCCTAGTCACAGATTGCTTAACTAATGCCTATAATGGATAATTGGTTAAGTATCATAAAAGGTACACTGATGTTTAAATACAAGGTAACGAAGAGCATACGACTAGTAACAATACAGATAGTAAAGTTCTGTCCAAGTTAATCTTCACTAGATCCTGTATTTGGCTGATCAAAACTGTTTTTTTTCTTTTAAAGAAATGGGGTTTTGCTATGTTGCTCAGGCTGGTCTCCAACTCCTGGCCTCAAGCAGTCTGCCCACCTTGACTTCCCAAAATGCTGGGATTCCAGGCTTGAGCTACTGTACCCGGCCTTATGAAAACTTTCGTATAGCACATCAGGATGGCCCTAAAACCTTAAAATTAATGCCACACAGAGGAAATGGAGTACTAGGCCAGGTGTGGTGGCTCACACCTATAATCCCAGCACTTTGGGAGGCCAAGGCAGGTGGATTACCTGAGGTCAGGTTGAGACCAGCCTGGGCAACATGGTGAAATACTGTCTCTACTAAAAATATAAAAATTAGCCAGGTGTGGTGGTGGGCACCTGTAATCCCAGCTACTCAGGAGGCTGAGGCAGGAGAATCGCTTGAACCTGGGAGGTGGAGGTTGCAGTGAGCCAAGATCGTGCTGTTGCACTCCAGCCTGGGCGACAGAGCGAGACTCCGTCTCTAAAAAATAAAAGAAAAAAAGATCCAGTTATATCTAGTTTGACTTTATTGAAAATAGACAACTTAGACATGGAATGTTACTTACTGAGAAATATTTATCACTTATTGGGAAATAACTCCTTGAAATGTTTTCTTATTTCAGCATGTAGAAATAACATGGAAATTATAAAAAATAAATCAGGGTTTTAGAAGTTCAGCAGATTAGAGTTTCAAAAATACTGTTAAGTTGTCATGCAAAGAGAAATTTTAGTCTTTGTATTTTCTACATCAGGCTTTATTTGAGCCTGATTATATAATGTTTGTTGTCACCTCATGAGTTTTTTTTACATAGTTGGTTTAAAGGAAGTTAAACAGCACATCCTATTGTTAAATAGGACCTTGTCAAAAATATAACTATATAACAAGCAGCCTGTATTATTAAGTACATAGATAAGTTCTCAAGAAAGCCAGAAAAATCTCTGAGTATTTGAAGAACAACAAACAGGAACAACAAAACCCCAAGAGTAAGTGAATAAGCCAGGCTATGGTTTCCTCAGCAGGGGAGAGAGGGTGGTCACAAGGTAATGTGGGACCTTTAGTTTGGGAAAAATGAGGTTAGAGGCACATAGAGACTAGGAGTCAGAACTGAGGCTCAGTAAGAAGTGCTCAGGCAAAGGGCAGATTTTAAAGCATGCGCACACCTTGCCCATTGATAGAGGAAGACTGTCAGCCTTAGCCCTGGGCAGAAGAAAGTCTCCCCTGCGAGCTCATCTGTAGGCGCTGACTTCCCAAGAGTTTGCGGCTAATATTACTATAGATACCTGTATTGCTGGAAAATCCTAAGCCAAGAAAATAGCATTAAAGTTGATTAAAAATGTTATGTATAATTTAATCATTTTAATCAAATATATATATTAGGTAAATTTTGATTAGAAAGGGTGTATATATAAAGATATAATTAAGGCTGGTTTTAGAAAGTTGATTTATTATAATTTAAGATTCATAATATATATGTTTGACTTGGTCCTACTTAACCATGTCACATGCTGTTTAATTTTCTTTAAATTAATTGTGTGAGAAAACTCAGGACTTGATAACAAACATTATATAAGCAGGCCCAAACAAAACCTGATTTTGTTTTCTGCTAGCTTTTCTACATTTTTACACTTCAACTAAACTCTTAGTAATTTGATAGTTGGTTTCACTCTTCAAGTGTTATCATTCCTTCAAAGTTGGGATGAATAATATAGTCTATTCTATTTTGGCTACTTTGTCCTTGAGTTTTGCAAAGATCTAATATTTTCGTCTACCTGTAGCTAATTTTGTGAGGTGGTTAAAAAGAGAAAATCTAAGTTATTTTCTCTCTGTATTACTATTCAGTTATTCTAGAACAATTTATACAATAACGTTACCCTTACCTATGATTTCTTAATATTCTTACCTATTATTAGACGTATTTTTGAACTTCTTGACTATAAGCTTGTAGCACTGGGAATCACTGCTAACCTTTTTCTTCTTTTTTCCCCTCCCTCCCTCCCTCCCTCCTTCCTTCCTTCCCTCCTTCCCTTCCCTTCCTCCTTCTTCCTTCCCTTCCCTTCCTCCTTCCTTCCCTTCCGTTCCCTTCCCTACCTCCTTCCTTCCCTCCCTCCTTCCTTCCTTCCTTCCCTCCCGGCCTCACTCCTTCTTTCCCTCCTTCACAGCCTCCCTCCTTCCCTCCCTCCCTCCCTCCCTGCCTCCCATCTGTACCTTTCCTTGGACATTTTCCCATAGATTTGATCCCATTTATTTGCTGTCTTTTAGGAACTTCTCAATGTCACTAGTCTGCTGGTGCTTCTGTCCTCTGGCATAATTAAATCATTCAGTTAATATTTATTGGTGGCTTATTGCATGCTAGGTACTATTGTTAGTGTTAGGGACATGTAGATTGGTGATTTATTGTATATTTCTCTCATCTTTTATGCTAAAAAGTGTGTGTTGTGAGACCCATCATCTTGAACTAATGACTCCTCTTCTACCTGTTAGCTTTACTGACCTTTTATCTGGAACATAGTAGTAATTCAGTTCTTTATTAACTTTTTTGCATTCTTTGGCCTTGTTTCCACCTCTGGGAAGATTCAGATTGTCTCTGCTTGAATCTGCTCAGATTTATTCTACAGGTATGGAGCCCAAGTCTTTTCTTCTGTCCTTTGCTCTGTAGCAAACAGGGCAAAGCTTTGTAGTTGTGTCAGTCTCTCCTGACCTTAAGGTTCTGTTGAAGGAAGATTTTTTTCCAAGGCAGCGTTCAGAAACTCCTTCTCAAGGTTGCAAGATGATTCCTATAAGTTTGCGAGCCACTGCTGAATACATCCGTATGTCAGGATTCTTAGTGTTTACCTCTCCTGGGTCTTATTTGGCTTGCGTGAAGCATATTATACTGATGGTTTTGGTTACTTTTACTGTTTAGCTTGCCTTCCATTGCATTTTCATTAATATTCTAATTTTTACAATTTTATAGAACTCCAGTTAACCCCAAATCATATTGGGTTTTGTTTGTTTGTTTGTTTTTGTTTTTGTGTTTTTTGAGACAGAGTCTTGCTCTGTCATCCAGGCTGGAGTGCAGTGGTGCAATCTTGGCTCACTGTAGCCTCTGCCTCCCGGGCTCAGGTGATTCTCCTGCCTCAGCCTCCCAAGTAGCTGGGATTACAGGTGTATGCCACCGTGCCTGGCCCCAAATCATGTTTTGTATCATTCCAAAGTACCTGTCAACATTTGTACTTGGATTATTGTTTTACTGTAATTAGTGTGTACTTATATTTTATGTCCTTCTTACTTTAACAGTTCATCTTGTGTACATATATTTTTCTGGTGCCAGGAAAAATTGTCCAAGACTTGGAACTGGGCAAAAGAGATGCAGATGTCTGTTAGTGGAGTCCTGGATGGGCAAAAGAGATGGAGGTGTCTGTTAATGGAGTCCTGGGCATTGTGTGGTAGATCCTGGGGATTATCAGGTCCTGGAGGGGTATGTGCCTTTGACTGACTTTCCACTGCTTAGGCCCTTTTACATCTGTGTAGAGTTAGAGTTACCTTGGAGGAAGTAGAGAGCAATGCAAATGAATTTTATCTAATAGAGACACAATTGACTTCCCCCGTATAAAAGATAACCCTAACATTTCATTTTATTTTCCCATAGGATATTATGCAGTTTCACAAATTGATTTTAGGATTTTTGATTGTCTGCGCTCCTCAAGTTCTCCTTTGACCTGGCTTTAAGAGAATTAAAACCATGTGGCTCTGCTACTGAAGGACATAAGGGACAGACAGAAGCAGGCTGCTGAGAAGGGAGCTGCAGTCAGCAGGCAGTGTAGCATTTGCTTTGGGCTGAAGTAGTGAACGTGGGTACTGGTGATGTGAGAGTTCATGTTAATGCTCATAAAGGTCCACCAACATACAAGACAGCCCCCAGAATTAGTCCTGCCTGCCTCCGTCCACTCTCTAGATCTATTCACTAAATTCAGTATCATCAGAGGCAGGAGATGATAGGGAGAACAAGCAGGACAAGAGTTCTTAAATACGGAGATGAACAGAGAATTCAAAGACGAACAAATATTTGAGAAAAGCCAACACCATGAGAGGCCCCAAACTCGGTGTATTACTCAAAGAGTTAGTAGACAAAAAATATTTCAAGGAGACTTTTAATATATTATCTAGGGGATTTTCTTTAATAGAAAAACTTAAGGATATCTAGTCCTCAGTATTGCCAGAAATGCATGCTGCTGAGTCATTCTACACCATTCAGAGCTGGTTACCACTTTTAGAAGCAAGCTAGTATTATAGTGTGATGCTGTAAAAAAAAAAACAAACAGAAAAAAACCCAAAATAACAAAAAATAAACAAAATACAACAAGAAGAGTGATAATTACGAAGGTATTATCTGACAAAAAAGACTTTCATTTCTGAAGCAAATTCTACACATACACTTTGATGATGAAGTTGATGAGCTGACATGGCCTGATCTCTTACACCATTGAAGGAGCTGTCTTCTTTCTTTCCTGTTATGGGTAAGAGCAGTGTCTAGAAGGGATAGGAATGTTTTCATGCACTACCTGCACATGAGTCCTAATGAAACTGCATAGCGGCAAATAAAACTAGAAAGTCAAGCTCAGCTGAATTTAAAAATAGATTATTCAAATAAAAAAATTTAACAAGGATGCTGGGTACAAGGATTAATATATTTTAAAAAATCAATAAATACCAGCAACAAACTGAAAATCAATTATAATAGCAAGACAGCCTAAGGTATGTTGAAATAAATCTAACGAATGATATTTAAAGCCTTTATGGAAACAATAATGGAAACAAAAAATCTTATTGAAAGATGTTGGTTGGACACAGTGGCTCATGCCTATAATCCCAGCACTTTGGGAGGCTGAGGTGGGAGAATCGCAGGAGGCCAGGAGTTCGAGACTAGCCTGGGCAACATAGCGAGGCCCCGTCTCTACAAAATACAAAATAAAAAAAATTAACTGAGCCTGGTTGGTGCATGCCTGTAGTCCCAGCTTCTCGGGAGGCTAAGGTGGGAGGATTGCTTGAGCCTAGGAGTTCGAAGCTGCAGTGAGCCATGATTGTACCACTGCACTTCACTTTTGGTGATAAAGGAAGACCCTGTCTCAAAAAAAGAAAGATGTTAAAGAAAACCTAAATAAATTGATAGAAATTCTGTGTTCATAATTTTTAGAGTTTTTGCAATTCTAATAAAAATTCTGCAAAGTTTTCTTATAGAATGTGACAAGCAGGTAGTAAAAATTTAATGGAAGTGCAGAAAGCCAAGAATAGCCGGAGCAATTTTGAAGAACTAGGTGATGGAACTTCCTCTATCAAATATTACAAAATAGGCAAAGAAACTGAATAGACATCCAAAGTCTATCCAAAGAAGATACACAAATGGCCAATAAGCACATAAAAAGATGATCAACATCACTAATCACTAGGGAAATGCAGATCAAAACTACAATGAGGCTAGGCCCAGTGGCTCATTCCTGTAATCCCTCCATTTTGGGAAGCTGAGGCAGGAGGATCACTTGAGGCCAAGAGTTTGAGACCAGCCCGGCCAATATGGCAAAACCCTGTCTCTAGTAAAAATACAAAAATTAGCTGGGCATGGTGGTGTGTGCCTGTAATCCCAGCTACTTGGGTAGCTGAGGCGGGAGAATCGCTTGAACCTGGGAGGTGTAGGTTGCAAGGAGCCGAGATTGTACCACTGCACTCCAGCCTGGATGACAAAGTGAGACCCTGTTTCAAAAACAAACAAACAAACAAACAAACAAACAAAACTGCAGTGAGATACCACTTCATACCTCCTAGTAGGATGACTACTAGCCAAACCCAGAAAACAGCAAGCATTGGTAAGGATGTGGAGGAATTGGAAATATTGTGCATTGTTGGTGGAAAGGTAAAACGGAAGAGCTGGTGTGGAAAACAATATGACGATTTGTTAAAAAATTAAAAATGGAATTACCATCTGATCCAGCAATTCCACTTCTGGATATACATCCAAAAGAATTGAAGGCAGGAACTCCAACACATACATGTACACCCATGTTCATAGCAGCATTATTCACAATACCTAAAGGGTGGAAGCAATCCAACTGTGTATGATGAATAATGAGTAAACCACACGTGGTATATCTATACAATGAAGTATTATTCAGCCCTAAAGAAGGAAATTATGACACATGCTACAACGTGGATGAACCTTGCTAAGTTAAACAGTCCAGTCACAAAAGGACAAATTCTATATGATTCTCCTTAAATGAGATACCTATAGCATTGTCAAAGTTGTAGAAACAGAAAGTAGCATAGTGGTTGCCAGGGATTGTGTATTGTGGGGGAAGTTATTGTTTAATGGGTACAGAGTTTCAGTTGGTGAATATGAAAAGAATTCTGGAGATGGGTTGTGGTGATGGTACCATAACAGTGTGAATGTAGTAATGCCACTGAACTGTACACTTAAAAATGGTTACGATGGTGAACTTTATGTTATGCATATTTCACCACAATTTTAAAAAACGCAAATGGATGATAAACATGGCAGTGTTTTGTGGTTACCTGTGGGTAGGTTGGTGCAGAAGGTTGACTTGGTTGGGAGGATGGTCATGGTAATGTTTGTTCTAGTTGGGTAGTATATCCATGGGTATTTAATAGACATGTAAAGCTAAATAGTAAACTTTTATTTTAAAATAGAAAGGGAAAAGGGTGATTTTTATCCCTTGATGATCAGCTCACATTAGCTAAACAGAGGCTGATACATAAAACCAAATGCCAACTTGCTGATTTTCAATGGAAAAATATATAAATATATTAATAAAATACTAATATGTATGTATGCATCTGCACTCATACCTGCCCACCCAAAGTAGCTATTATTTATTGAGAGATGCAGGAAATGTGGAAACCTGGGAGAGAAGGGCCCAAAGGAGCTAACGGGGGACTAGTCTGGAGTGAGAGCAGGCAGCCGGAAGCTTTCATGTACACCTTTCCTATTTTGTTCACTGTCATAAAGGATCTTCTGTGGTGTTTTGGAATTTCTAGTGCTTTTTGTGTAAAGTATTATTTGCCACATAAGCAATATGATGTTATTACCTAAATTGTCACGTGGCATTGCTTTTTATTATATTTTAAACCTTAATATCTTTTATGTTTCACTGTAATAATAAAATAAGTAATAATGCTAATGATCTTTCTTTTGTTGTATCTTTGTTGGAGTTTGTGCCTGAGTGTTTCATGAAATGAAAGTGGATATTGGCTAAGATGGTCTTCTGCATTACAGGTTTCTTACAAGACTGAGCATTTGACCTTAGTATGAGCTTGCTTTTATGGAACTGAAAATTAACGTTCCAGTAAAAGAAGCTTTTAGTCCTTTACTAAAATCATAGGTTTGTCTTGTTTGTTTTAAGCATTCTCCCCAACTTCCTCATTTCCATGTGGTGTTGTCTTTTGTGACTTATTTCTGTCACTGGGGAGGTGGGGGTGAAGGGTGGAGGTGAAGGGTAGGGGTGGAAAGCACAGGGCCCTGAGGGCTGACAGACCTGAATTGAAAGTGAATTCTGGCATGCAGGCAAATTATTTCACTTTTGAGTGTGAACTTTATTATGTGTAATCAAATTTACCTTTTAATATATTGCAAAGATTCAGTAAGCACGTATAAAGCAACTAGTAGGAGCTCTGCAAGTGTTAGTTCTCATTTCTTCTTTTCTATGAATTTTGAACTGAAGAATTATTAAAACAAAAATAGAAGAAAAGAGCCTTACTAGTGAACCAGTGAGTTATTTGATGTGATTTGGTGTACTAAGAAATATTTTTTTCCCAAATTCAGAATTATGTGTAAAAATTTTGATATCTAGTTACCATAGTCTTTTTATAATTCAGTTCTTTCATTTACATATTGAAAACGTGTATTAATTCATTTGTAATCTGGATGATTTTTATTTGTCTAATATCATGGGGAATTTCTGCCTACAAATCTTAATGCAATGGAGATGTTAATTCAATGAACTGGCAATGTTGGTGTTTTTATTTTAGCTTACCCCAAGCACTTTCTTTTTGTCCAGCTTTAACAGCTTGAGCATCTTATAGTTTTAATTTTTTCATCTTGTATAGACCACATTAAGTATATTTGTGTATAAAATAGACTGCATAGCATATTAATATTAAAAAACATTTCACTGTTTTACTATAGAGCTTAAGAAAGCTTTTCGCAAAGCCGTTTTCTTTGACGTGAGACCAAAGCTTTTTCGTGTATGCTCTTAGTGATTACGTAGGAGCAAAGGGAGAAATGTTTGACACTCTCTAGAGATGCTTGTTTGTAGTTTTTTCATGGCTGAAAATAAAATAATTAATACCTGCTTTTATTTTCTGTTCTTTATTAGTACTTCTACCGATCTTCCCCTGATGACTGTGTATATGTTTGGTGCAATCTTGATGCCATGCTGAGCAAACCTTATTTTAATGTTACTGAGAGACCCTTTTTGTTAAGTGAAAACAATAGCTTGATATTTATTTTAAATGTTCTGTGAATGTAGAAGTTTTCCCAGGCTTCCTAATGGGTAGAGACATAGTGTATGAAGTGGTTTTTACATCCCTTACAGGAGGGCAAGATGTCCAGGCAAAACCTTGTTTAAATGTTCATCACCATAGAAACATGACAGCTTCTCCATAGAGCTTTTGTAAGTACATTGTAATTTTCACTTCATTGATGTGAATTAAATGTATAATTGACCAGCACAAAAATTCCAAGAAGCAATTATATCATAACCATTTGAGTGTAGTAGACTATCCATTTAGTTCCCATTTAAATCTAAAAGAAATCTGTGTGTCTACAAGTGTTTAGTCTTTACTAATCTATTTCATCGAATTTAACCTTTTATAATATTGAGGTTGTTGTAATTTCAAAAAATGCTGGTATGAAATAACGTGATTAATTCTATAGCTTACTCAAAACAACTCATGTTTCATTGGCAGAAAAGTACTTAATTTCAGTGGTGTTTCTAATATACTGACTGCTTATTATACTGCAATTTTAATCAGAAGGAAGGAGTTTCGCTAAAGTAATTTAAACTTAACGGGTTTTTTTGTGGGGGATGGCAGGATAAGTGTTCATACTGGGAAATAAAAATATTGTGAAGTTCATGAAATCCTGGTGATATATGACATAATCTAAGCATTCAAAACTAGGTGAAGGAAGTACAGTTATTGATTAATAAATAGAAGTTCTTATAGTCCTGTGATCTTGTATTCAGGAGACTTTTTTCACTAGAGGAACAATGAAGACCTTCTTCCTTGTTTACAGTGTTTTGCCACTTTGTTGTTTGAAGTGCATTTTAATAAGTTATTCTGACATCTGGTACATCTTTTAGCTCAGTATATGCAAGAATGGAGTTGATAGGAAGCTTCCCCTTGGGGCTTTCTAGCTCCTGATTCTGACCCTTAATGGAAAAATGAGCAGTCGGCATATTTTTTGCTTATATGCTGTGCTGCTGGTGATTAATGGTAGTGATAAAAGTGCTCACAATGCTTTTCATTACTTTGTAGTCAGAATGGCATGCAAAAGTCTAACAATCTCACACATGGCATGCCATAAAGGCTGTGTTCTTGAAGCTTGGTAATATTTTTATGATCTCAAGAAAGATAGTGATAACAGCTTATAGATTTTGAGTACTTGTATATTTACTAGTGGAAGCTGAATTAATAAATGAAATTTCTGACTATTTATAGTCCCATCATCTCTCTTCTCTCTAGCTCAAAGTTTTTGAAGGTAAAAAATTTGCCACATTGCATTTAATGAACATATTTATCTTTTTAAAAGGTTTATCTAAAGCTCACGCGTGTGGTATTTAATTGATTTTAAGTTGGACAGGTTTTGTCTCATTTAATCACAGAAAGAAAATAAAATTAACAAAAGGGAAAACTTAACTATCCTAGCCTCCCAGTGGATTAAGTCAGAATAACAGCTCTTTCTTACTATATCAGTTATCTTAATATTTCATAGGACAAGCATAATCATATTAAATAATTTTGATGGCTTGTACCGTGGCAGCCTTTTCTATTAGTATTGTTGATTTACTCTTGTAATGTAGATCGATAACTAGAAATGAGCAGATTTCTTTTTGTGAGTTATTTACTGACTTTCAAAAGAAATATTGACTAATTTGAAATAACTTTTTGAACAATTTATATGATTGACTACAGAGAGTTCTTTTGGCTAAATGTTTCTGAATTGACTGCTTAAACATGTGAGTATGTATTTCAGACAGTTCTTGTTATTATTTGTGTACCTATAATAGAAAAATCATCATCTTGGATGGGTATGGTGGCAGTAGGAAAAGAAGGGATGAATTTGAGTTGTAATTACACAGTAGAATCAGAAGCACTTGGTGTTTGACTGCACCGAGGCTCAGGGTGTATGGTGGGGGTAGGGTATGGGGTTCAGCAGGAAAGGTAGGTGACAAGGGTGTTTCCAAAGTATCTGGCATAAACAACAAAGTGGGTGATGATGTCTTGTTTTCAGGTATGTGATATTGAAGGAGGAGCAGAGATAGAGAATAAAATGATGAGTTTGGTCTTAGAATTAAGTTTAAGGTACTGGTGAGATGTCTAATGAAAGACGGCAGTTGGTGTGTATGGTTCTTGGCCACAGCAGTAAGATTTGGACTAAAGATATAAACTTCAGAGTTGTTGGCTATTGGAAGAGGCAAGATCACTTAGGTAAAAACTGAGCAGTATATCTGTGAACCGTCTTCATCAGAATCAACTGAGTTACCACTTTGCGGTTGATGCTCAGGAATTGGCAGGCCCCTTGGTAATTATGATGCAGGTTGACATTTGAGAAGCACTGATATGACATGTGAGAAGATGAACATCTGAGATTGGGCCACAGGAGAAAAGGGATTCAAGGTATTTTCTTTTATAGAACGAAAGAATTAGAAATGGAAACAGTAGCTAAGGTGTAGAGGAGGGAAGGTGAGGGACTCACAGACCCCACTCAGCTGTGTCCTACTGAGGTAGAGGAAAGTCAATTGTAGTTGGAAGGAAGTAGAGGATGAGATTATAGATAAAAAAGAAAGGAAAACATTTTAAAAAATGTTGTGAAAGGCCAGGCCTGGTGACTGATGCCTGTAATCCCAGCACTTTGGGAGGCCGAGGTGGGCAGATCATGAGGTCAGGAGATCGAGACCATCCTGGTTAACACCGTGAAACCCCATCTCTACTAAAAATACAGAGATAATATTAGCTGGGCGTGGTGGCTGGCGCCTGTAGTCCCAACTACTCAGGAGGCTGAGGCGGGAGAGTGGCGTGAACCCAGGAGGCGGAGCTTGCGGTGAGCCGAGATCGTGCCACTACGCTCCAGCCTGGGCGACAGGCGAGATTCCATCTCAAAACCAAAAAAAAAAAAAAAAGTTGTGAAAATTGCTAAAGTCAGCCAGAGATCAGTATAAAGATTGCCAAGTAGCATTGAAGGCCCACTTTGGAATGTCGTAGTAAAACTTTCTCATGATTGTATAATACAAACTTTTTTTGACAGGGCTGGGAATCAAGGAGTAGGCGCCAGGGGATTGTTGAAGCTGGCCTGGTGGAAGCCAAAGGTTCAGGGAGCTCCAGAATATTGTTGATACTGGCTCATCATCAAAATTCACTAGTGAACCATGGGGTTGAGGCCAGGGAAGAGAAGACTGGTTGGAAGGATTAGGAGGGAACAAGGGAGTGAAGGTTCTGAGGATGTGGAGGCAGAGCTAGGCTAGGGCACTGAGGGGACAAGAAAAGATAGGAAATTGTGGACTAAGAGGGCAGTTTCAAAGTTGGAGTTCTTAGAGGTGAGCCTGAGAGATGGTGGAATAGGATCAATGCATGTGTGGGTGGCTACTGTAGAATGGGAATGAATCTCACTGGAATTGAGGTGATGAGCTAGGATGTTACTTACGAGGGCAGGGGATGTGATAAGAAGTACTTGTGAACCAGGTGCTCAT
This sequence comes from Pan paniscus, assembly GCF_029289425.2. Taxonomy (NCBI): domain Eukaryota; kingdom Metazoa; phylum Chordata; class Mammalia; order Primates; family Hominidae; genus Pan; species Pan paniscus. The sequence continues at coordinate 193,222,196 of NC_073255.2, read as the reverse complement.
ATCATGGAGAAAGATGGGACTGCTTCTTATAGGTTTGTAGATGGTCGGGAACAAAGTTGGGAAGAGAGTGATAGGATGGCATTAGAAGGTGGCATAAATTTAATTTAGAAACACAAATGATATGTGAACTCCCAAGCCTTGGAAATTTCAGAGACAAAGGTAATAATTTGAGTCATTATAGCGAACCATTACATTGTGTTTACTAAGAACCGGATATTGTCCTAAGCATATATATATAAAAAATATATGTAATTTACATATATAAAAATGTATAAAATATGTATAATTTACATATATATATAACTCATATATATATAATACTCATTCGATCTTTATAACAACCCTATAAGGTAGGGGTGCTATTCATATCCTCATTTCACATGGGAGGAAACTGAGGCACAGCAAAGCTTAGTAATTCGCCCAAGGTTATACAGTAGTGGAAACAGGATTTGGACCCAAGCAATTTACTTCTGGCATTGGGGCTCTTAACCAGCCTAGTATGTCTCATAAACTGAAATCAGATATATTTTTTAAAAGCTTTTTTGGGTTCCAGTCTCTTGGAAGTTACTTCTTAAGAAAAAATTAAAAATTAAAAAGAACATTAGTTTGTACTCTTACTACATAAGTCATACACACCCACTCTAAAAAATTCAGAAAAAAACAGAAAAGCATAAAGTATAATGGAAGAATTATTCCCTATAATTGTAATTTTAGAGATAAGACTGTTAATTATACGTGTTCACATATTTTTTCTAAATGTATTTTTAAAAATAGGTCATACTGTTTATGCAGTGAGGTTATATTATGAACATTCCCCATGATTTAAGATATAATGTCTTACGCTATGGAAGTAGAATAATTCATTCATCTGTTTTTTTACAATTAGAGGTGGAGGTTGTTTAGTTTGTAAATGTATGTGTGCATGTGTGATCTTTTAAAATATTTGGTAAAATTATTTAGGAAGATCTTCATTTTTTATTTTTATTTTTGAGACATAGTCTCACTTTGTCGCCCAGGCTGGATTGCAGTGGCTTGACCTCGGCTCACTGCAACCTCCTTCTCCCAGGTTCAAGTGATTCTCCTGCCTCGGCCTCCTGAGTAGCTGGGATTACAGGCGTGTGCCACCACACCCAGCTAATTTTTGAATTTTCAGTAGAAATGGGGTTTCTCCATGTTCGCCAGGCTGGTCTTGAACTACTGACCTCAAGTGATCTGCCCACCCGGGCTTCCCAGAGTGCTGGGAATACAGGCGTGAGCCACCGTGCTTGTCTTCGTCACCCAGGTTATAAGCATAGTACCTGATAGATAGGTAGATCCTTCCACTTGTCCCACCATCCACCTTCAAGTAGGCCCCAGTGTCTGTTGTTCCCTTCTTTTTGTCCATGTATACTCAGTGTTTAGCTCCCACTTACAGGGGAGAACATGCAGTGTTTGGATTTCTATCCCTGCATTAGTTCGCTTAGGACAATGGCCTCCAGCTCCATCCATGTTGCTGCAAAAGACATGATCTCATTCCTTTTTTTTGAGATGGAGTCTCGCTCTTGTCACCCAGGCTGGAATGCAGTGGCACAATCTTGGCTCACTGCAACCTTCACCTCCCAGGTTCAAGTGATTCTCCTGCCTCAGCCTCCTGAGTAGCTGGGACTACAGGTGCCCGCCACCACGCCCGGCTAATTTGTGCATTTTTAGTAGAGATGAGGTTTCACCATGTTGGCCAGGCTGGTCTCGAACTCCTGACCTCAGATGATCTGCCCACCTCAGCCTCCCAAAGTGCTGGGATTACAGGTGTGAGCTGTCTCACCCGGCTGATCTCATTTGTTTTTATTGCTGCATAGTATTCCATGGTGTATATGTACCACATTTTCTTTATTCAGTCTGCCCTTGATGAGCATTTAGGTTATTCCATGCCTTTGCTATTGTGAATAGTGCTGCAGTGAACATATGAGTGCATATATCTTTATGTTAGAATCATTTATATTCCTTTGAGTATATACCCAATAATGGGATTGCTGGATTAAATGGTAGTTCTGTTTTAAGTTCTTTGAGAAGTCGCCACACTGCTTTCCACATGGCTGAACTAATTCATATTCCCACCAGCAGTACATGAGGATTCCCTTTTCTCTGCAACCTCACCAGCATCTGTTGTTTTTTTGACTTTTTAATAATAGCCATTCTGACTGGTATGAGGTGGTGTGTCATTGTGGTTTTTATTTGCATTTCTGTAATGATTAGTGTTGTTGCATTTTTTTCATGTGCTTCTTGGCCACATGTATTTCTTTTTTTGAAAAGTGTCTCTTCCTGTTCTTTGCCCACTTTTTAGTGTGGTTGTTTTTTTGCTTATTAATGTGTTTAAGTTCCTTATAGATTCTGGACATTAGACCTGTGTCAGATGCATAGTTTGCAAATATTTTCTCCCATTCTTTAGCTTGTTGCTTACTCTGTTGGTTTGTTTGTTTGTTTGCTTGTTTCTTGCTGTGCAGAAGCTGTTTAGTTTAATTAGGTCCCATTTGTCAATTTTTGTTTCTGTTTTAGTTACTTTTGGTGTCTTCATCATGAAATCTTTGCCAGGGCCTCTGTTTAGAATGGTATTTCCTAGGTTTTTTTTCCAGGGTTTTTAACGGTTTTAGGTTTTACATTTAAGTCTTTAATCCATCTTGAATTGATTTTTGTATATGGTGTAAGGAAGGGATCCAGTTTCAGTCTTCTGCATATGGCTAGCTAGTTATCCCAGCACCATTTATTGAAGAGGGAATCCTTTCCCCTTTGCTTGTTTTTGTCGACTTTGTTGACGTTCAGATGGTTGTAGGTGTGTGGCTTTATTTCTGGGCCCTCTATTGATCTATGTGTTCCATTGATCTATGTGTCTGTTTTTATGCCAGTACCATGCTCTTTTGGTTACTGTAGCCTTGTAGTATAGTTTGAAGTTGGGTAGTGTGACACCTCCAGCTTTGTTCTTCTTGCTTAGGATTGCTTTGACTATATGGGCTCTTTTGGTTCCATATGAATTTTAGAGTAGTTTTTTTTAATTCTGTGAAGAATGTCATTGGTAGTTTGATAGGAATAGCATTGAATCTGTAAATTGCTTTGGGCAGTATGGCCATTTTAGCAATGATTCTTCCTATCCATGAACATGGAATGTTTTTGCATTTGTTTGTGTCATCTCTGATTTCCTTGAGCAGTGTTTTTTAATTCTTGTTGTAGAGACCTTTCACCTCCCTGACTAGCTGTATTTCTAGGTTTTTATTTTATTTTATTTTATTTTGTTTTATTTTTTTTGTGGCCATTCTTGGATGTTATTGGTCTATAGAAGTGCTACTGATTTTTGTACATGGATTTTATATCCTGAAACTTTGCTGGCATTGCTTATTAGATCCAGCAGCTTTTGGGCAGACACTATGGGATTTTCTAGATATAAAATTATATCATCTGCAAACAGAGATAATTTGACTTCCTCTCTTCCTATATGAATGCCTCTCCTCTCCCCTCCCTTCCCCTCCCCTCCCCTCCTCTCCTCTCTTCTCTTTTCGTTTTTTGTCATCCAGGCCGAAGTGCAGTGACACAATCTCGGCTTGCTGCAACCTCTGCCTTCCGGGTTCAAGCTATTCTCCTGCCTCAGTCTCCCTAGTAGTTAGGACTACAGGTGCCTGCCACCACGCCCAGCTAATTTTTTTATTTTTAGTAGATGCAGGATTTCACTGTGTTGGTCAGGCTGGTCTCAAATGCCTGACCTCAGGTGATCCACCCAGCTCGGCCTCCCAAAGTGTTGGGATTACAGGTGTGAGCCACCACACCCAGCCTTTTATTTCTTTCTCTTGCCAGATTGCTCTGGCCAGGACTTCCCAGTAATATGCTGAATAGGAGTGGTGAGAATGGGCATCCTTGTCTTGTTACGGTTCTCAAGGGGCTATGCTTCCAGCTTTTGCCTGTTACATATGATGTTGGCTGTGGGTTTGTCAGAGATGGCTCTTATTATTTTCACATATGTTCCTTCAAAGCCTAGTTTGTTGAGAGTTTTTAACATGAAGGGATGTTGAATTTTATAGAAAGCTTTTTCTGCATCCATTGAGATGATCATGTGGTTTTCCTTTTGAGATGGAGTCTCGCTCTGTCACCCAGGCTGGAGTGCAGCGGTGTGATCTTGGCTCACTGCAACCTCTGCCTCCCAGGTTCAAGTGATTCTCCTGCCTCAGCCTTCTGAGTAGCTGGGATTACAGGCTTGTGCTACCATGCCTGGCTAATTTTTGTATTTTTAGTAGAGACGGGGTTTCACCATGTTGGTCAGGCTGGTCTTGAACCCCTGACCTCGTGATCCACCTGCCTCAGCCTCCCAAAGTGCTGGGATTACAGACATGAACCACCACGCCTGGCTGATCATGTGGTTTTTGTTTTTAGTTTTGTTTATTTGATGAATCACATTTATTGATTTGAGTGTGTTGAACCAACCTTCCATCCCAGGGATAAAGCCTACTTGATCATGGTGGATTAGCTTTTTGATGTGCTGCTGGATTTGGTTTGCTAGTATTTTGTTGAGGATTTTGCATCTATGTTTATCAAGAATATTGGTGTGAAGTTTTCTTTTTCTTTTTGTGTCTTAGCCAGGTTTTGGTATCAGAATGATGCTGGCCTCATAGAATGAGTTAGGGAGGTGTCCTTTATTTTTAAATTTTTGGAATAGTTTCAGTAGGAATGGTACCAGCTGTTCTTTAAATATTTGATAGGATTCGGTCATGAATTTATCTGATCCTGAGCGTTTTCTAGTCAGTTGGCTTTTTATTACAGACTCAGTTTCAGAACTCATTATTCATCTGTTCAGGGTTTGAATTTCTTCCTGGTTCAGTCTTGGGAGGTTGTATGTTTCCCGGAATGTTTGTATGTTTATCCATTTCTGGTAACTTTTCTAGTTTGTATGCATGAAAGTGTTCATAATAGTCCCTGATGGTTTTTTGTATTTCTGTGGGGTCAGTGGTAATGCTGTCTTTGTCATTTCTGATTGTGATTATTTGGATCTTCTTTTTATCTTTATTAGTCTAGCTAGCATTCTATCTACTGTATTTTTTCTTTCAAAGAATCAACTCCTGGTTTCATTGATCTTTCATATGGTTTTTCGTGTCTCTATTTCATTCAGAACAGCTCTGATTTTGGTTATTTCTTGTCTTCTGGTAGCTTTGGGGTTGGTTTGCTCTTGTTTTTCTAGTTCCTCAAGTCGTTTGTTTTCCCATTTATTGACAGTTATACTTGGTATTCTTTTTAAAATCTTATGTCTTGATTACATTTTTTTCTTATTTCTAATGTGTTTTTGCTACTTTATTTTCTTGATTTTTCTAGCCAGACATCAGAATTCTTTTGAATTCTGAATTCTTCGATTTATTTTTTCCTACTTTTTTGCTCTTTTTTGTTATACTTATTTTAATTTCCTGTTGTATTTTGTTTTATTTATTTGTTTCTGAGACAGGATTTCACTCTGTTGCCCAGGTTAGAGTGCACTAGCGCGATCATAGCTCACTGTAACCTCAAACTCCTGGGCTCAAGTGATCTTCCCACTTCAGCCTCCCAAGTAGCTGGGACTACAGGTGTGTGCTGCCATGCCCATCTCATTTTAAAATTTTTGTTAGAGATAAGGTCTTGCTATGTTGCCCAGGCTGGTCTTGAACTTCTGGGCTCAAATGATCCTCCTGCCTCCCCCTTTAAAAGTACTAGGATTACAAGCATGAGCCATCGTGCCTGGCCTATTTCTTCCTGTATTGTGGTTTGCTAGGATTTATTTTGTTGTTCCTTTTACAAATTCTTGAGTTGAGTGCTTCACTTTTATTTTTATTTTTTCTTTCATAATAAAACTCATTTATTTGAGCATCTGAATACAGATTTTCTACACTTTATGTTTTTATAAAGTATTCTTGTTTTGTTACTTTTTAGTTGGCCTATGATTGCATTAGTGTATTTTAATTTAAGCTTTGTTGTTAATTTTTTGCATTCAGATATTTTGACTTATTCTCTGTTGTTAATGCAGTAGTTCTGATGCGGTTTAGAACTTGATATATTTTGTTGGGCAGGGTGGTGCGCACTTGTAATCCCAGCTACTCAGGGGGCTGAGATGGGAGGATCACTTGAGCCTAGGAGTTAGAGACCAGCCTGGGAAACATAGTGAGATCTCATCTTAAAAAAAAAGATAGACATACTTTTTGTAGTTTAATTTCAAATTCATTTTTGTAAATTTTCCTTTAGTGATTGAAATAGAGGTATATTCCCTATAAGGGATTACTTTAGGTTTATTAAATCAACCTTGTTATTATTTTTCAGATTCTGTGTATCATTGTTAATATTTTTTCATTCTTGGGCAGTCGCAGACTGATTAAGTGGTGTGTCAGGAGAGGCGGTCTGCATGGGCCCTAAGCATTCCTGCGTTTTCTTTCTGGGTGTGCCAAGACTGTGAGGTCTTGACTGCTCTTTACCTGGGCCATTTGTTAGGGTTGTGTTTCTTCTGAGCAAACTTGAGGGATGAAGTGATGGCTCCCTCTGGGCCACAGAGCAGCCTGGCTTATTACCACGTGCTATGAAAACAGTGGATTCCCCACGCTCACTGTTCTTTAGCTGCTGCACAGATCTGTCGCATATGCAACATCCATCCATAAGACTTGGGAGCAGGGGAAATGACATGCTGGCACTCATGCCTCTTGCTGTACCGGAGTAATAAAATCCTTTGCTTCTGATCCAGGAGTCTTGTGTCTCCTGCCAGCATCCATGTAACAGCGACAGGCTAACTTATTAATTTGTAAGGATAGAACCAGACCCCAGACCTGACAGTTTTGGCAATGAGATTGGATGGTGCAGAGGAAGAACAAGGACCTTGTATTCCAGGTTTAGTGATATGAAAAGACCTTCAGCTCTGGTGGTGGATTTGCTCAACTCAGTGGTGAGAGCGAGGCGGAGGAGGAAGGGCCCCTGGTAATTACATTACTCCTACCTGTAATGAGTCTGAATGGTGCTTTGGCTGTCGTTCATTCCTCTCCTGTTGTAAGACGAAGGAATGTTGGTATGACACCAGGGCAGTAAGCCCCCAGCTCCAGTCAGAAGGCATTATGGGTGTAGCTGCTGAGTCAAGGAGTCTCAGTCCTGAAATGAGTGGTACCTCAGCTTCCTGAAGCACTGGGATTACAGGTGTGAGCTACTGAGCCTGGCATCAGGTGACTTTTTGAGTAGGGTGTTTGGGCTTATTCCATCTGTGGTGTAGCTTGCACTGCTGACTCTATATTAAATTGGTATTCGTGTTTTACATGATCATACTATGCAAGCTTGGCCTCAGGGACTGTGCCTTCCCTTTGGCCCAATATAAACAGTATAGGGCCCCAGGAGGAGAAGCTAATATCTCAGCTTTTGTGAGAGACTTAATAGCTCACAAATACTCCAGGAGGCCATTTCCTAAAATAGCAGGTGCCTCTCCTGCCTGCCATTGCCTCCGAGTGGACTCCTGAGAAAGGACAGCTGTGAATCTGCTGCTCAGCTCTTGTTGAAATAGATTGCCCAACCTGTGGGGCCATGTGACTCTCTAGTCTGTCATCCCTCTTCTGGGGTGGAACAATTTAGATTCCATGTCCAGTAAAATGGAAGAGGCTTAACAGGCCTCCTAGCCAAATAAAAATGGTCTCTCCCAGAGCTCAACCTGCCTGGCGCTACCTGGTATCAAGGTTTCATGTGAAAAAGTGGCAGATACCTCCTGGGGGAAACCCTATTTCCTAATCCACTGCTGAAGCCAAACCACCCAGTCAGGCCCTCAATCCCCTGAGCCCTCCTAATGTCGAGGCTGGGCTCTCTGACCTTTGGCTGCATCAGAAGCTGATGGTATTCACTGAGTAGTGGCAGCCCATCACAATGGAGGCATACTTAGGAATTTTTTATTTTTAAAATTCTAAATGAATTTCTTATCAAATTTGCATAAACATGCTAGATATAATGAATAAAGGTTTTCTGTTGTATTTATTTATTTACTTTTTTGTTTTTTTTGAGACTGAGTCACTCTGTTGCCCAGGCTGGAGTATAGTGGTGCAGTCTTGGCTCACTGCAACGCAACCTCCGCCTCCCAGGTTCAAGCGATTCTCCTGCCTCAGCCTCCCAAGTAGCTGGGATTACAGCTAATCTTTGTGTTTTTAGTAGAGACGGGCTTTCACCATGCTGGTCTTGAACTCCTGACCTCAAGGGATCCATCTGCCTTGGCCTCCTAAAGTGCTGGGATTACAGGTGTGAGCCACTGTGTCCAGCCTGGTTTTCTATTTATTTAAATATTGTATAAAGAATAATAACAATGAAGCTCTATGTACTCACCAGTTAATCTAAAGAAATAGAACATAATAATATAGTGGATAGTAAATTTATTCAATATGAAATGTCCTACTTTATCCTATTTAATGTTTTTTGTTTTGCATTCTTCTGTATTTAAACCAGACTCCTGTACATTTTTAAAAAATTAAACAATAATTTTTAATCATTTTCACTTTTTTTAGTATCACTTTCGTTTTGATAGGTCTTAGACAGTTAATTGTGTTTTTTGACCTAATTTGCATATATAGTTATAGTAGATATATTTGGTTTTTATCATTTCCTGTTTTCGTATTTTATATATTTTGTTATGTTTATATTTTGCTAAACTTGGTTTTCTGTTTTTTACTATATTAACTATTACATTTTTGTTCTGTTTTCTAGTATCTTAGTAATATTACTTTTGATACTAGTTACTATTACTGTTACTAGTTTTATTATTTTGATACTAGTAAGATTAGTGGTAACCTTAAGTTTTTAGTAGCATTATTTAACTTTAATTTCTCTGCTGTCAGTAAAAAGTGAAATATTATCATTTTAAATGACCCCTATTTAAAATGAAAGTTTTTCTTTAACTCTTTTTTTCTCATCTGAATGTCACTTCTTAATGTATAAGATAATAAAAAATTATTAAATGACTTCTCTTTCAAAAATATTTTTTGGCATTGCATTTTAGTTTATAACTATATATATCGTTATTTATATTTCTCTTTATTTAGAAAAAATTTGTCATTGTTCACCAACAATTCCGTGCAGTCACTTCACAGTCCTTTGTGAAGGACCAGGTAGGATGGTGACGTGGGCTCCTGTACTCAGCAGAGCCATGAGTTTGAGTCCGTCTGCTTCCTAAAGTTCCCCTGCATGCTCAGGGGGGTCTGTACGGCTTTTACACCCCTGAAGGACAGGGAGACCCCCACTTTACCCCATCATCTTTTTTCCTAAGCATCTGAGGTCAGAGTTGGGGGAGGACAGTTGAATGAGCATGGCAAAAGCAACTGGCCCACACCGTTAAGCAAGGCGCCTTTCATTTTGAGTGGCTAGTGGCTACTCATGGCTCAACCAAATTTGTAATGACATCAGTTTAGGCATATGTCTACAGCCTCATTCCTGACACTGTTTATTCAGCTTTGGGACTCCTTGAAATAGCAGCTGTACCCACAGGACCTTTTACCTGGTGTTGCATGGCTCACAGTTAACACCATCATGATGACATTCCTTCATGCTTCCGCTCAGAGGAGAGGGAGTGACAACCTAGCCAGCAGTGGGCTCAGCCTCACTACTTACCTCAGCCTGCAGACTGTCACCAGCAGCTAGGACTGCTTGGGGTCCCTGCTCCTCCTGCTTGCCCACCACTTGGGTGAGCACACTCACTGCTATTAATAGATCCCAGGAGTCTTCTCATATCCCTTAAGCCAATCTGCATGGGCCCCTTCTCTTTCTTTTTCAGAAAGCCATCTATTAGTCCCCTATCCTTGTCGCCAAAAACCGTCAAGAACTGTAAAAAGTCTGAGATTTTATTCTGCTTGCAAACTAACAAGTTAGTCTCCGAGTTTCATGGATGCTAGTTGTACACCTGAGATGTCTGGGTCAGAGACAAAGGACTTGGTTATGCACAGCACATAACCGAGTGCACAAGCTTCCTTTTGGTGCCAGTTCCCCTTGAACCCAAGCCCCACAGTGGGCCTGTATCACAGCTAGGGAACCCACCATATTTATATCGGGCTGCAAGCAACCCTGTCTAACCTTTGCTTGGAGGTGAACATTGTGCTACCAGACAGTAAACAAACCTGTCCTTTGCTTCAGAGATACACTATCTCTAAATCCCAAGGCCATCTGCTGTACGACCTTAAGAAGACAGTTCCAAATAAGGTCTGTCCCTGCCTCTGCTTGTGAGATGCACAGAAATGTGAGAGAGCCGTGGAGCATTGTCTCCCAGCCCACAGGCACATACCTGAAGAAAACAAGTTTAATTACTAAGAAATAGTTCTTACCAGAATATCAGAGGAAGTCTAAGTTTTATGGTGATTGATTTCCCAACATGGATTATCATCCTAAAAATTATTGTTACAGTGTTATAATTATTTAACATTACAATTACAACTTCTTTTGGACAGTGGGTTTTAAATGGTTCCAAGGAGCTGGCACTGTGTAGTTCATATATTGTAACACTTCAGACACTATTAACACTGTTTAGCTCATGTATATTACAGGTATAATGCATGTGTTATTTGTTTTGGGAGCCCTGCTCTTCAGTTCATATATTTCTTAGGGGCTGGTTGGAGGCAGGGAAAGACAGGATTGAGAGAGTGTAACACAAACGCTAGAACAAATCTGCATAAATGTGCAAGATATAATTTTATCTCCTTCTGTCTGTTTATTGATAGACTTTCCATAAAATATTTAATGTGTAATAGAAAGGATTTTAGAAAGAGAGAAAAGGAGGGGAGGAGGAAGAAAGGAAGAGAGGAGTCATTGTTAAAGGTGGTAGATTATGTTTTGGTATCTGTATTAGTCTGTTTTCTGTCTCACACTGCTATGAAGAAATACCTGAGACTGGGTAATTTATAAAGAAAAGAGGTTTAATTCACTCTCAGTTCCGCATGGCTGGGGGTGCCTCAGGAAACTTACAATCATGGCAGAAGGCACCTCTTCACAGGGTGGCAGGAGAGAGAATGAGTGCCAGTGGGGGACATGCCAGACGCTTATAAAACCATCAGATCTCATGAGAACTCACTCAGTATCATGAGAACAGCATGGGGGAACCACCCCTATGATTCAATTACCTCCCACTGGGTCCTTCCCACGACACATGGGGATTATGGGAATTACAATTCGAGATGAGATTTGGGTGGGGACACAGGCAAACCATATCAGCATCTTAAATAGTTTGAAAGTTGTGAAGTGCAAGTTCAAAGGACTCTTCAGTAAAGTAGTAGTGTGTTTTGTGACTATTCACATTTCATCTCCTGTGATTAATAGCTACTTACTATGAGATCTCATGTGTTAAAATACAAGCCTAATTCATTCTGGTTCACTGGCCTCCCGTGCTGTGAGCACTTAAGGTGAGCTGACTCTCAGATTTGAGGAAGTGTTTTAAACTTGCCAAATGCAGCCTTGTGGTAAGTCTGCGATATTGTTGAAGGACTAGTAAGAAAAAGTCACTTCGCCTCAGAGGTTATCATTTAGGGCTAGGTATACTTCTCCATGCTTTTAGGATGTTTTCTTCCCTTTCTATTGAATTTGAAGAACTGGGGTGCCGTGATTTTAATGCATCCTATTCCTGCAATTCAGAAACTAGAAAGTAATACTTAGGACAAAATTGAAATAAGTGTATGTTTTGGAATTTTATAACTCATATTTTTATGTTAAATGTGGAATGAGATAACATAATTTATTGAGAAATATGGATGTATTTATAATTTTGTTGGTTGTGTTAGATAATTGTAGGTTAGTGCATTGCAGTACAAAATATCAATATGATGCTTTAACTTACAGGTGCAGATTCAATCATTGGGTGATTTTTTGGGGAGTAAAAGTGGTTTCTTTTTTTTGTCTTATCCTGCAGTTTTTAAGTTTTAAAAGTCTGGCCTTTAGTTTGGTCCTGAAGTCAGAATTTGTTTTACATTTAAAACAAAGTTGTGCATAATGATTATATTATTATATTCTTGTCTCATGGATTAATGAAAATTCTATATAATGTGAAGAAAAGCATCATATAGAACTGGTAAAAGCAGTGTCTCTATAGTTTATAATGCTGGATTACAATGGACAGTTCTTCAGCGGCACAGTAGAGGGCTCCGGAGGCTGTGAGGAGCACCAGAGTCCATGCTAGAGAGAGCTGGCGCTCTCCAGCAGCTCGGAGCATTGCGGCGCACCAAGTTCAGTGCTCACTGAACTGTTTGGCTCTGTGCCATAATTAGCCTTCTATTCCCTCGATTAGAATCACGGATAGAAATTCATTAATCTGCTTTGTTAGTGGAAAGTGTTAGGAAAGTAATTGTTAAAAATGGCTCTGCAGATGTTTTTTATGAAGAATTTTTTTTGGTTTTATCCAAGCTTAATATTTTCCATAATTTTGAAAAGTCAGTCTAAACATTGTAAACCATAAGTACCTAGTGTTTTTTTCCTGTTAATAAATATAAATTTCCTCTCCTTCCAAGGGATTATTTTATGCTTTCATATAGGCAGAAACCTTATTGTTCATGAAATGAAGTAAAATACTAAAATTATATTTCTACTCTATTTTTCAGGGAATCCGAGCCCGCATTTTAGAGACTTTGGTCATGCTTCTTCTTCTTGCGTTACTCATTCTTGGGATAGTGTGGGTAGCTTCAGCACTCATTGATAATGATGCCGCAAGCATGGAATCTTTATATGGTATGGATTTCCTTGTTTTAACCAGTTTCCTTACTGGAAACTATAGTTTGGGATATAATTACACACTCAATTTTAAAAACATTTAAATCTTTGTGTAGTTAACAAAGATGTTTGATGTTAATTTACAGAATTAAGAAATCTTTAGATATCTTTATCTAAAAATGAAGTTTTATTTATTTTATATGTGAAGAACAAGTAAGCAGCTTTTCAGATTTTTGTTGTTGTTGTTGTTAATTGGTTTCTGTTCTTCAAATTCCGTGGAGACATTTTTTCTCCCTCCAAACAGGTTTTGCTAAAGGGTTACTGCTTGGTTTTCTATTTTAGATCTCTTTATTGTACAATTTAGAAATTATATGGCTTAATAAACTAAAATAGGCAATTACAATGTTTACATGAGGTATAGTCAGCCTCTATCTTATCGTAAGATAGACTATCTTAATGTGCAGTATTTTGGATTTATTAAAATATATTTACTTTTTTTAATAGATCTCTGGGAGTTCTATCTACCCTATTTATATTCCTGTATATCATTGATGGGATGTTTGTTACTTCTCTGTAAGTATTTTTCAGACTTGATATTAAGAGAAAAGTAGAGTTGTCCTTATTCTGGAAAATTCAGGGAAGTTTTCTGATGAGATTTCTTAACTATTTGGAGATTTTTTTGAGTTCGCCTTAACTATTTTTATTCAAAATAAATTTTGATAAATGGAAACTTTGAAATAATAAGATGCTTTTATTGTTCTCTAAGGAAAGCTTCTTTTACCGGGTTGTAGAGTGAGACAGACGGACAGACACACACACACACACACACTCACACTCACACACTTTCACACACTCATATACAGTCATACTTACATACACTGACACACAAACCATATGCACACTCATACACACATGCTATAGCCTCACCCCCATACCTGTCATAATGCTAGATTCTACTTTTAAATGGAAATGGTAGAATTATGTATGATAAGTTTGTGGTTTTTTAAAAGTTTGTTTTGTTTTACTTGAAGCATCACAGCCTATCTCAGGGATAAGTAGATAAACGTAGTTTAAAGGACTTAAGACTATGGTTGTCACCTTTAGATATTCTTGTTTGTTTCTCAGTCCTATTAATACTTGAAATTTAACCTGTTCTTTGCTAATTTTTCTTTATTTTAAGCAAAAGTATTTATTATTATTCAACTGCTAGAATCTTGAATATTATTCTAAGCCTTTTTTTGTTGTCACATATCTTTCATAACTAATTACACCTATCCTGCTCACATGGCCCCTCTAGCTTCTTTACTGATGATGGTGAAGAGTCCTCTGACAAAACACTGACAATCTCAGTTGGAGAGAAGAATGTTCTTAAAATGATAATCCTTGAATTTCCCTTATTTTTATGGTCTAGTTGTTTATCTCTTTCTCCAAGCTCTATAATGTCGCTTTCTGTCTTTTGGTGATCTTATTTCTGCAGTGTGTACACCAGTTGGCCTTTCTCGTATGTTCACAGTGATGGGTCAGTTGCTAGTGAAGCCAACAGTAAGTATTTAATTATAAATCATTTTGTTTATTAAATAAATGTGTTTACATTTGATCATCCTTGATATTGTGAGCTAGCATTTAGAAATAGAAGAAGAAGATGTTTTGTATGTTTATCACTCAAATTGTTGTCTTATTAAGTTCTTTTTTTTTGTTTTTGTTTCTGTTTTTTTTTTTTTTGAGACAGAGTCTTGCTCTGTCGCCCAGGCTGGAGTGCAGTGGTGCGATCTCGGCTCACTGCAGGCTCCGCCCCCTGGGTTCACACCTTTCTCCTGCCTCAGCCTCCCGAGTAGCTGGGACTACAGGCGCCTGCCACCTTGCCTGGCTAATTTTTTTGTATTTTTAGTAGAGATGGGGTTTCACTGTGTTAGCCAGGGTGGTCTCGATCTCCTGACCTCGTTATCCGCCCACCTCGGCCTCCCAAAGTGCTGGGATTACAGGCGTGAGCCACCGCACTCGCATATTAAGTTTTTTGTTTAATAGAACTTTGGTTAAATTTCCAATCTTTGGAAACCAAATTTGGTTTTGCTTTTAAAATACTAACTATAGGTGCATAGGTAAAAATTCCTCTAGCAAATTTTAGGACAAAATTTACAAATATTTGCAGGTATTTTAGGTGTCCATTGCCTAATATCAAAAAGTACCTCTATTATGTTTCAAAATTTACATGTATGCTTTAATTTACAAAATGGTTATATTTCTGAAAATTTGTCTGCATATTGTGTCTCGATTAATTGAAGCATACTTTACCTTTCATCTTAGAAACACTATATATTAGTTTTTAAATGATTTTCAGTTGATTGTAATTCTAATGATTTGTCGCTTTCTTTGGTCTCTATTTTGTCAGATATTTAATTATATAAAAACGATTTCTTAGCTGCCCCTAGGAAATTTGTCACTTATTTTCATGGATCCTCACTGCCTATGAACTCAAGAGTAAACTACTTACATGTTACAAAGCCTTTCACAGCCTGGTCCACACTCAGTTTTCCTCTAGCTGTCCCTGTGTTTACTGTCACTCTAGCTCATGAGCGAACTTGCTGTGCTCTGAATAGGCTCTATGCATTCTGTCTCCAGGACTGTCTCTTTCCCTTCAAGGTCTCTTACCTGCTCCAGCTACCTAGCAGCCTCCTATGGCCTAGCTCAAATATCAGCTCCACTGTCTACATAGCTTTGAACGTTGCCTTGCTTCTTCAAGGACAAAGAATTAAAGTCCTTTCTTTGCATTTCTCATATTCCCTTTTGTTTCTGTCTCACTAGTAATACTTATTAAATCGTTATAGTTATGTGTTTGTCCTCCTTGTCATGATTCATTTAGGGAAAATACTGAGGAAGTGTTATAGGAGCTATACTTTTAGTAAATGCTTGCTTAATTTTGAAAATCATAATATTTTTATATTTTAAAGATGAAGTTTAATTTTTTATTTTTAAAAAAATGCGTAAATACATTTTACAAAAAGTATGTAAATGTTGTATACACACTTGTGTACCACACACATGCTGTCAAGTCTTGAAATTCCTTTCCCTTGTAAAGAGATTTTGGGACACTGAATTCATTTAGTTTCTTCCTACATTTGTTGTTGTTGTTTGTTTGTTTGTTTGGTCTTCTTTCTCCTTTTCTGCTTCCTGACCCCTAACTATAGGCAAATGTTTAAAGTTCCATCATTGGTCTAAAGTTCTATTAATGCTCTACTCCTAAACCATCTCTGCATTTCCACATCACTTTTACATGCCTAATTCTAATGAGGAAAAGACAATGGAAACAAATTCCAGTACATTTTAAGTGCTATAATTGAATACCCCATGGAGCTGAAAACTCAATGTATATAAAACGAAACTACTTACTTAGCTCCCTTCCCCAAGCTAATTTTTCTCCTTAACTTGTCTCTTATTAATGTTAAATATAGTGAACCCCAAGTTTTTCCTCAAAGAATCAGTATGTCAGTATGTTCAGCTCTCTTCTTCTTCGATTCTCCATTTTAAAGTTTAACTTCCTGGTTCTCTTCGCCCCCTTGCCTCTAGTTTCAGTAAACAACTTTCCCACCAGTCCTAATCAGTATTTCACATCTGTTTGCTGGTCACCTGCTCCATCCTGACTCACCTCTGGTCACCTTCTTTGACCTGAGTCACCCCTGGTCACCTGCTCTGACTTAAGTCATCTTTAGTTACCTGTTCCTAACTGTCCTTCCTGCTAGACTAGTCACCCTGCCACTCTGGCTCATATGCCTGCTCCCTTTAAAATAGCCAGTCAGAATTAGCTTAGACTGTGTGGTCCAACCATAGTCAATAGGGGAACGACACACTAGTAGGGCCCTGTGTCAGAAATAAGAACTCCTTCCCCTCCCCTGTGCAGGTGTGCTCTCCCCATTACTCCATTTGCCAGTCGCACCCTTCTATAGAAGTAAAAATTGCCTTGCTGAGAAAATTAAATTTATGTTCGAGTGCTATTTCTTTGCAGCACCAGGGAACGAGCATTTTGCATTTCTAACATTAACAGTATCCTCAAAGTCTTGTCTTTGTTTCTTTTCTTGTTGGTAACATTCAATAATAAAGATTATTTATTGAGTAATTGAGTGTATTGTATATGCTAGCAATAAACACTATATTTTACACACATAATTTCATTTTATCCTGATGACAAACCTATAAGTTAGATAGTAGTATTCTTATTTTATGGCTAAACTAATGTCATTTCAGGAAGATTAAGTAGCTTGTACAAGATCAGAGATCTATGAGGGGGCAGAGTGTGAACCCAAGAGGCTGGTTTCATACCAGAAGCTGGTCTGCCATTCTATTTTGCTGTAAGCTCCAGAGCTGTGAAACCGATTTGTTTGCTGAGTGGACTTTACCCCTCCACTTCTGTGTTCTGCTTACAGTTTCCTCTAATTGAAATGCCTTTCTTTTGGTAATTTAAGCTGTCAGATAAGATGCTACTACGCTACTACCATCAAAAACGCTGGTCGAAACTTTTGTCTCCCCATCTGGGAATAATTTTTCTTCCTTTGAACTTTTGTAATGTTTTATTTAAGCCACCGTTATGACTTTAACAAATCTTCTAATTATTTTTTAAATTCATCTGCTGTCTTGTGCTACACTAGAATATCAGCTGTTTGAGGTCAAGGACTATGTCTTACCCATATTTAAGCCCCCATTAGCCCATAGTAGTTGAGTATAGGGTTTGAAGGCACGTAACATTTCTTTGGTAACTCTGTTTCTTGGAATATAAAATGGAGATGAGAACAGTCTGTTTTTCGTAGGATTGTTGTAGAAATCAAGGAGGATGGTGCTCATAAGAACTTAACACAAATATATGTGTGTTATTTACATTGTCACTGCATTAGTCTATTATGCCTCGGTATAAACCTGAGGCTGAGTAATGTATAAAGAAGAGAGGTTTATTTGGCTTATGGTTCTGCAGGCTGTGCAAGAAGCATGGCACTGGGACCTGCCTCTGGCTAGTGCTTCAGGAAGCTTCCAGTCATGGCGAGAGGCGAACGAGGAGCATTTGTGTCACAGGGCAAGAGAGGGAGCAGGCGAGAGAGAGGTCCATACTCTTTTAAACAACCTGCTGTCGTGTGAACAAATAGAGCAAGAACTCAGTTATTACTGTGTGGACAGCACCAAATTGGTTATTCATGAGAGATCCACCCCCATGACCCAAATACTTCCTACAGGGTCCCACCTCCAATACTGGGGATCAGATTTCAACATGAGGTTCGGAAGGGACAAATATCCAAACTACATCAGTCACTCATTCACACTAAGACATACCCGTGGTGATAAGTAATTCTTGGACAATTTGCATAAGAAAGATAAAAATCCTTTTGTATGCATTAGACCTTATGTAAAAACTGTCAATTGTGATCCAGATAGTAGAAAGTGAAAAGAAGTGTTGATGGGAAAGGGACTTTGGGTCAAGGCCCCCAAGGACCTGGTCCCAGACATGTGGGTTTTCTCTGGGATTCCTCTCCCCTAACCCACTGCATCCGCGAGATCCTCTCCGTGTCGCACTCTTTCTCCTCGGGAGGAGCTCACATTCCAGCACTTGCCACTCGTTTCAGCCTAAATGTTCCCTCTTTGGAGAGGGCTTGCTGGCTGGCCGTTTAGGTATGTCTTCCCCTTTTCTTCCTATTCCTTTCTTCCTCATAGGATGGTCATTCTTTGTCATTATTTGTTTGTATATTTATTTGCTTATTACTGTTGATTATTATTTTGGTATTTGTTTTTTCTCACCTTCCAAGTCAGGCTTCTCAAGGATCGAGTTGGTATGTGTGCCAGTGATGAGTTCAGTGCTAGGTCATAGGGGACCGTAAAGATTTGTTGAAAGACTGGGAATTATTGGATTGCTTCAAATAAATTTCACATCAGCTGTATAAATGGGACATGTGACAGGGATTGCATGATTTGAAAACCTGTTTTCTGAAAATACTGTAAAGTCTGAAAGGAGGTGTGTGGATGGTTTCTATCTTTTTGTCCATTAGCTGCTCACAATTTGTTCTTTTTGCTGAGTGTGAGTAGTTTGGATGTGAGGATATGGAACACTGATATCAGCTCTAGACTTCTTTGAGATTTGCCCTACAGCTAGGAAGATAATAAGGATCCTCTCAGAAGGATAGCTATGTTAACAAAACTAGAATTAAATCAATCTTAGGATTTTTAACAGTGCAGACAATATCCCATACAATTGGTAAATTCTTAGTATGGTTTTTTCTTTGGAATTACTGTTGTTTGACTTGGTTTGTATGTAAACATACCACTTCTCTAGATTTTGGTCTATTAGATGATTTTGATAATACCAATCTTTAATATTCATGGAGTGTTTTTAGTACATAAAGATGATATAAATGGAAAGTACTGCATGTTACTGATGTAGTTTATGGATTTCTTGTTTTAGACATTATGTAGGTAAATGTAAATGAGAAAACAAATGTTGGACTGGGTGTCTGTTCCTTCTATCTCTAAAATATTGGCTTGGGCCTATATTTACTGCAGTTATTAACCGTAGTTAGCTTTTTGGCTGTTTAAAATTGGTACATGTAGGCTGGGCGGGTGTGGTGGCTCACTTCTATAATCCCAGCACTTTGGGAGGCTGAGGCAGGCGGATCACCTGAGGTCAGGAGTTCAAGACCAGCTTGGTCAACACGGTGAAACCCGTCTCTACTAAAAATACAAAAATTAGCTGGGCATGGTTGTGTGTGCCTGTAGTTCCAGCTACTAGGGAGGTTGAGGTGGGAGGATCGCTTGACCCCGGGAGGCAGAGGTCGCAGTGAGCTGAGATTATCGTACCACTGCACTCCAGCCTGGGCATCAGAGTGAGACTGTCTCAAACAAACAAACAAACAATAATAAAAAAATTCATACATGTAGCCCACATCTCAGAATGTCACTAAAAAACCCCAAAATTCATACATTTGTTGGCCATTGAGAAGAGTTCCTTAGTTTAATCCCTTAAACTTTAAAAATATCCAATTTAAATGTATATAGGGTTTGTGATAACTTTTGATGTGTTTGGTTATATACTAAAGTATTTGTACTTAATTTGTAAATAAAATAGTTGGAGTTTTTTTATTTTGGGTTCTTAGAAATTTGAATGAATACGTTATCTAAAATAAATTGACCAAATAGCCTAAATGGTCTCATAAGCATTCGTTTTATAACGCTGAATTATTGAATAGTTTTATCTTTAAATTTAGATTCTTGAAGACCTGGATGAACAAATTTATATCATTACCTTAGAGGAAGAAGCACTCCAGAGACGACTAAATGGTATGTTTATATTACATATTTAGACGGGGATAAAAAAAACTTTTTAATTTCAAAAAGATAGATAATTGAAGAGAAAAAATTTAAACCTCTCTGAATCTTGTGCTGCTACAAGAGGAGGACACTTTAGAGTAATAAAAGAACTTCCCTGGTGAAGAGAGGTTTATTGCAGACCCTGGCTGAGATGAGCTGTAACCTAGCAGGACCCATTCTTTATGAGACTTTGGCCACTAAGGGACTAGACACCTCTCTACTGCCAACTGTGTTTATGTTTTAAGCATATGACTTTAAAATTTAATTTTTAATTACTGATGGTTTTTGAAGAACCAATGAAGAAAAGAGTAATGATATAGTTTAACAGATGGTATAGGTAAATTTTCTTTAATTTTACTTAAGTAGTTTTCAAATGTTGAAAAGCCAGTCTCCCGCCAACAAGATCAGATAATTAATAACGAACTGCATTTCAGAATCATGATTCAAGAGTAGGTATAAAATAGAAGGTTAGTTTATGAAATGCTGAGAAATAGGTATCTACCTACTTTCTTCAGTTACAAATAGTGAATTTAAGTCATCACCCCAAAAATGTTCATAATATTTTAGAGCTTTTTTCTTCGATCCAGGAATTTCAGTTTGTATCTGTTCTAGAGGATTCTTGTCAGTAACATTATATAATTCGATACAGATAAACTTTTAGACTGGAACTACACATATGTCTTTTATTCTTCTAACTTACTTAAAACTAATGTTTAAACCTGTGTAATTTCAGAGTTATAAACTTTAGTCAACAATGTCAGCTTTATAAATTTTCCTTAAAGCAGTAAATATTATAATAAATTCGTCTTATTTGGATAATCATGCTACTGTGCAATAAACATGCCTGAGTTGTAAAGAGTATGTGTCAAGCTGCTCCCTGCAGTGTGGGATTGTTTCAGCCTCAGGTAGCCACCATTTCTGTTTCACAGATAAGGAGGCTGACATCCAGGAAGGGTAAAATGTAATGCCCCATGAATTGAAGAATTTTGAATTGACTTTAATCAAAACAAAACAAAATCCAAAAATACAGCCTTTCTCCCTTTCCTCTTCCACAGTAGGAAAAGTAAAAAAGGTCTTTCTAGAATCTTTATAAATCCTTTGGCTCCTCAAATTTAAAAGTGGCTGATTATATATAAAGAAGTTGAAAAGGAAACCCTTGCTAGATGGCTAAATGTATTATAAAATGAAGCCAAGCCAAAATCAGTAAAAACACCTCACTGGCATAGAAATGTTACAGAGAAGAGATGGATTGGACCTGGAGAGGATGGAGGATGTTATGATAACTAATGCTAAGTATAATTTTTTTA
This sequence comes from Pan paniscus, assembly GCF_029289425.2. NCBI lineage: Eukaryota > Metazoa > Chordata > Mammalia > Primates > Hominidae > Pan > Pan paniscus. The sequence continues at coordinate 193,200,882 of NC_073255.2, read as the reverse complement.
CACACCATTTTGGTAGGCCATGCACTGTTTATCATCCGTTTGGTAGATTGTCTAAAATCTTTCAGTGAAACTCTTAAGTGATGTGTTAGGATAATTATGATTTTGCTGTTCGCTGCTGGTTAGCCACTGTGGACTGTTTCAGGTGGAAAATAAAGAGCTAAATGATTTATGTTTATAACGTAAATGGTTCTATGGCAAAATGGACATTTTGACTAATACAGATTAAGAATTGTGAGCTTCAGTAGGGTATGCTTAGAAATATGTGTAGGAAGGCAAGACTAAAAAAATCACGAATTAACCATTTCTTAAGAAAATAGAAATAGGAGGTAAGAGAAACCATCCCCTGGATTTTATTTAATCTAGTATTATGACTAGTGTGTTTTGTTGTAACAGTTACTTTCTATTTTAATTTATAAAACAAAAGTAAAGTGTTTATTGTTTTACTCTTGCTATTAAAAAGAATTCCAGAATAATGAGACTAAAAGACTTTTTTAAAAATACAAATTCCATTGCCGATTGATCACAGAGTTGCTGGCGGCACTTTCTTAGTGTGTGTTGGGATGTGTGGTGTGCATTGCAGAAATCTTTGGGGTGTCATTGTGGCTTACTCTGAGCTCAGTTGTACCGTTATGCAAAAAAAACATGACAGCCAGCACCAAGAAGTGCTTTGCTGTAGAAATAACAGTATTTTTTTTTTAAAAGTAACGTGAGTTATTGTGGTAGTTATGATATTACTAGAGTTGAATTTTCATGCTTGGTTTTAAAAATAATCAGTATCAGTTTGTTTTGGAATGCCTGACTGTGACTTCTCAATTTGTTTATTTGATGGTGCTGTAGGTGTAAAGCTGTTGGGAGGTTTTGTTCTTGTTAATATTGTTTCATGGAATGTTAATAAAGTAAAGCAAAGCTGTGTGCTGTGATAATGTTAATTGGTATCCTGAATAAGCCATCTTGTTATCAGCTGCTCTCTACCCTTTCTTCTTTCCTTTTTTGCTTATTACAGATCTTAATTAAGCACTAGATATTGTGTAGATGAATTAAGACACTGAGTCTCAAGATCATAGGCTAGTTGCCTGAAGAAGAAGAGAAAAAAGGACAAGAATTTATAAGTTTTCATCTAGTGCTTAACTACTTGAAAAAAAGGAATAGAGAGGAAGGAGTTCTGTGTTTCTGAGACAGGAGGGAGCCCCAGAGCACCTGTCGTTTGGCTAAGACAGCGCCTCCCTCATGTCCCTGTTGTCATGGCAGGAGTAGAGAGATGTCCACAGAGCTCACTGTGATCTCGGCAGGCGGCCTTCCCCTTCTCCACAGCACACAGCCTCCCCTCTGCCATCTGCTTTGGGACTGTCAGGACTAATGGGTACATTGTGTCCGTCACTCCTCTTTATCATAGTCAGCACATGGAGCCCAGAACATCCAGGTTCCTTGCGCCCTGTGTCTCTATACATCCCATTTCTGACCTGATTTTCCACTTTCCTCTAGCTTCTGAAACTTTCTGCTTGTGCCATTTGGAACTGAGAATTAACTCATGAACAAAACCCCTGTATCTTCAACTGCCACTTTCTTGCTCAAAGAAACTTGGCACACATTCCTGCCACCCGCTCATGTGATGGCTCGCTTCTACCCACATCCCTCATTTGGCTGGTCCTGGAGTTTGAGTAGGTGCCCTCCTGTTCCCTTTTACTACTCTCCAGCACTTTGGATCTCATGTCATCAGACCATGACCTAGTCCTGTCATTTGCTCACCTCCCAGGCCTTTTCTGCTCCCTTCTGGAGGATTTTTGCTCCTCGTTTCTAATCCTTCTCTGATTCTGTGCCTTTTTCGTGGTGATTTGGTGTCTGTGTGCGTGTCCTTCCCATCACTCCAGGACACTCCTTGCCTGTCCCTGTGGTTGTCTGCCTCACCCGCTCGTGCCTGTGACATAACCCATTCAAGTTCTTTTGCATAATCTTACAATCAAGCATCCTACTCTCCACCTAACACTTCTTCTTTTTCCGGTTCACTTCTTCTAGCACTCCCATTTCCTACAATTCTTCAGTGTGGAGATTCAACATACCCTGATCCTAACACCTTTTTCTCACCCCCCATCATTTCCCCATCCCCCTACTTCCTTGCACAGTTTACATTCCTGGACTGTTGTTAGAATCAGTCCCCTGCATACACTCTTAGCTCCCTTTTGTGGTCTCACTGGATTGTGCTGAAACCCGAGCCTTCATTCTGCTCACCTCTCCCTGTTCTGTGCTCTCACTCCTAGCTGGCTGACTGACCCTCTTGCCTGGCCTTCCTTTATATATATGACCAATATCCTAAATTAACTTTACATTCTCCTGGATGACTTTATTCTGTCTTTTCTTCCCTCAGATCTTCACCTTACTCTCCACTGGTGACCTTGTTTTCTATTTTCTTAAGAAAACAGAAGCAATCATAAGAGAATTTTCACAAGCTTTTTCCTTCATGCCAACCCTCCTCCCTGCAGCTCCCCTCACAGCTGCCTTTTCCTTCGATGCTGTGGCTGAATTGTCTGTGTGCCTGGCTAATGCCAGCGCTCCCCTAGTGCCCTGGATTCTATCTCTTCTCACTGATTCAAGGACACGATCTAGCAATTCTCCTCTTTCTGACTCTCTGTCTCTGTCATGATCCAGTTTTTCCCAACTGGATCCTTTCCATCAGCATAAAGATATGCTATAATTTTCCCAGAAAGACAGAAGGAGGAATCTGCCTTGACCCCATATCCCCTCCAGGTCACCACCCATTCCTTTGGTCTTTATGGCAAAGCTCACAAGAGTTGTGTGCTCATGGGTTTCACATTTTGTTTTGAAACTCACTGTTGCTTCCACTGTTCCATGAAATGCCATGGTCAGGTTGGTCTGTGACTTCGTAGTCCTTATCTTACTCTCTTTCCTCCTCGAAATGTCTTTTATTCCACTTGGTTTTCAGTTCACCATACTTTCCTGTTCCTTTTATTTAGCGGGCTGCTTTTTCTCAATCCACTTTTCTGGCTTTTCTGTGTCTATAACTTCTTCACCTGGAAAGTCTTATGCCTCCGTCTTTAAAATTCTCTATTTGCTTTTACTCCCTTATTAGTTCATCTGGTTTCATGGCTTTAAATACCACCTATAAGCTGCGACCTCTACTCTGAGCTTTGAACTTAAAGATCTAACTGTCTAGTGGAAATTTCCATTTGGATGTCCAAGAGGCATCTTAAACATATGTCCAAAGTAAACTCAAGATCTTTACTTCTAGATTTTGCTTCTTTTGCCATCAGCCCTTCTCTACAGGTGACAAATCATTCTTCCAGCTACTCAGGCCAAATCCTTGGAGTCTCTTTCTCTTAATTCCCATATGGATTCCTTCTGCAAAGCTGTTGGCTCCAGCTTCAGAGTAGCTCCAGAATCTGACTATGCCTCACCACCTGTGCTACCACCACCCCTTGGAGAGGTTTTTGCGGTAGCTTCCTAATGGCTTCCGTGCGTATCTGTCTTGGGCCTAGTGAGTCAGAGAGAGTCTCTGACAATATGAGTCAGATCTTCCCATTTATTTGCTCCAAGTCCTCAGATGATGGTTTCTGTTTCAGTCTGGATAACAGCAAGAGTCCTTGCAGTGGCTGCTCACTCCTGCCCCATGTCTGATGCCTGCTGTCTCTTTGCTCTTCCCCCACTGAGCCCCTTCCCTTGGGGCATTTTTATTGTGTTTTCCTCCACCTTCTCTCTTCCAGGTCTTTACCTAAATACCCTTTCGTGGAGCTTTCCCCCACTCTGGAATGAGCCTTGTGGATATCGATTGTATCACTAAGCCCTACCTCTGCTCTACGCTTCCCCTTTCCTGCATTATTTTTTTCTACAGCATTTTTTACTGTCTCACATGTTAAGTCTTTTAGTATATTGCCTGTCTCTCCACACTAGAACATGAACTCCAGGGATTTATTTATTTAATTATGTTTATTGAGACAAGGTCTCACTCTGTCACCCAGGCTGGAGTGCAGTGACACAATCACGGCTCACTGTGGCCTCAACCTCCCGGGCTCAGGTGATCCTTCCCCTTTAGCCTCCTGAGTAGCTAAGACTACAGGCACCCACCACCATACCCGGCTAATTTTTGTGTTTTTTGTAGAGACAAGGTTTTGCCATATTGCCCAGGCTGGTCTCAAACTCCTGGACTTAAGTGATCTGCCAGCCTTGGCCTCCCATAGTGTTAAAATTACAGGTGTGAGCCACTGCACCTAACTGGGGCAGGGATTTTTGTAAATTACAGGTGTGAGCCACTGCACCTAACTGGGGCAGGGATTTTTGTAAATTACAGGTGGGAGCCACCGCACCTTATTGGGGCAGCGATTTTTGTTAGTTTTCTTTCCCTCTGTACCCTGATTCTATAATGTTGCTAGACACATGGTGGATATGTGGTAAACATTTGTCCCATAAGTAAATTAATAGATGAAAAACGCACATGATGGAGAGTTGTCATTTTACCATAGAAGTGAAAAAGGAAGAGGAAGTAAAATTTGGTGACAAGACCGGACAGAATCACTTGGAGAGATTTCTTAGGAAGGCCCATAGTGGAGACTGCCAAGGACACACCAACGTTGAGAGGCAGGAAGACACTAACACTGGAGTGTTAGTGAAGAGGCGGAAATAAGGCAGTTTTCCCCTTACTGTTATGGCCATGGAATATGAGTAATCAAGAACCATTTCTACTCCAAGACTCCTAAAGAGTAGCCCAACAGAAAGTCCCATTACATTAATTGTGGTAGAAAATCTTTTGTAATTCTTTCCTAGCATTAAGAGGATACACACACACACACACACACACACACACACACGTACACACACACACGCACACTTAACATGTTTAAATGTTTAAGTAATGCAACGGCATTAATTGAAATAATCAGCTTTTGTGTGTGTATAGCCTATGGGTGTACTGGGTAACTTTGGAAGTAGTACCATAATGAAGAGAAATTATTTTTTGTTGTTTAAGTTCAAAACCTCCGGAGTTCTTTTAATTTATTTTAAAATATTGTAGTCTTTGAACTTAATAATTCAACTCAGTTTCTTTAGATACTATTTTCATCTTCATGATAAAAAGTTAGTGTATCATTTCTTATGGCAGTTACTTTCCTGCTTGATTCTCATCTTTTCAGTGGTTCACACCTGTAATCCCAGCACTTTGGGTGGCCAAGGCAGGCAGATCACCTGAGGTTGGGAGTTCAAGACCCACCTGGCCAGCATGGTGAAACCCGGTCTCTATTAAAAATACAAAAATTAGGGGGTGTGGTGGCAGGTGCCTGTAATCCCAGCTACTTGGGAAGCTGGGGCAGGAGAATCGCTTGAACCTGGGAGGGGGAGGTTGCAGTGAGCCGAGATCGCGCCATTGCACCCCAGCCTGGGCAACAGAGCGAGACTCCATCTAAAAAAAACAAAAAAGTCCTTACCATTGAAGCTTGTATTAATTATTTATTCTTAAGAGCACAGATGATATTGTTGTTTCATTTTTGCTGGGTGTCAGATTGGAATACCTTTTTATCCTAAAAAATAAAAATAAAGGGATTGAAAAAAAACAAGACATGTCTTATACAAGCTTTTTGTAGAACTTGTGACCTGTCAGAAGCACTTAGTGTCATCATCAGTCCTTGAATCTTGCTGTTTATAACCAAGTTGAATTTGCCAGGGAATTTTATGAAGGTGCCAAGGTTTAGGGTGGCATTTATGGTTGCTTTTTTAGAGCAGTTGCTTCTTTAGACTATCTCAGAGTAGTAGTCTGTCAGAGGCATTTTCAGTTATCATTGGCAAGGTGTTTTGCTAATTTGGTCATTACATTCTTTCATATAACACACTTAATGATATATGGAAGCTCATGCCAGATTCTCTTCTGTCCTCTAAATTACTTTCATCTTGGCTTTCTCTAGGCATTCTTCTAGGTTCTGGCAATGACAATCCTACAAATACTATTTGCTGTTAGTTACATCACTGAAGGGAGAATATTTTGAATTTATCAGACTCTGGGCCACTTTGAGAAATGTCTGGTATTAGCGTGAAAAGTGATCAAATATAATAAAAAACATTTGTGTCCAAGGATCTGAAATGGTCAGAAATTCCTTGTTATAATTTATTCAGCTTCTTGGGCCGTTATTCACAATTTATGCCAATAAAATGTGGCCCAAAGAAATTATTTTTTTGCAAGATGAAATGAGGTGACTACCAGAGATATATGCTAATATAAAATCAGTAAATGAGGAATGCTTAGGAATAATGAACTATAGAATGAGTTAAATATCATATATTTTATGAAATATATATATATAGAGAGTTATTCTATAAAAATGATCCAAATTGGCTGGGTGCAGTGGCTCACGCCTGTAATCCCAACACTTTGGGAGGCTGAGGTGGGCAGATCACCTGAGGTAAGGAGTTCAAGACCAGCCTGGCCAACATGGTGAAACACCGTCTCTACTAAAAATACAAAAATTAGCTGGGCGTGGTGGCATGCGCATGTAATCCCAGCTACTCAGGAGGCTGAGGCAGGAGAATCACTTGAACCTGGGCAGCAGAGGTCGCGATGAGCCGAGATCATGCCAGTGCACTACAGCCTGGGCAACAGAGCAAGACTCCGCCTCAATAAAGAAAAAAAAATCCAAATTTGTGTAGTAGAAGATGAATTTAATATACCCGAGCTACTTTCTCAACTACAACTTAGATAGGTGATGGTATTCCCAATAGTAGCTTATATAAACATAAAAGTTTAAAAATTATCTTAACATCTTATCTAGTTTAGATCTAGTAGCTTATATCTAAAGTAGAAAAAAGCCAAACCATTGTTTTAATTGTACCTAGCATTATATAATGTTCCTAAAGTTGATTGTTTAACAATTTCTATCTTGCAGTCATTAGTAATGAAAGCATATTTGCATTTTCACAGTTTTGTTGGATCTCAAAAGTCTCACATTACTAGGTCAATAGCCATATTTTTGTGGATATGTCAGAAGTAAAAAGAAACTATTATTTTAATAATTATTAGCATTGCAAGTGGAATAGACATAGATACAGAGTTTTCGAGTGTATGGGCTGACTCTCTCCTTTGTAGATAGTAACAGTGTTAGTTCATGCTGAAATAGATACATTAGAGATTTGAATGTCCTGGCTTCAGTTTTCACATGCTTTCTGGAGTTTGCCTAATCAGCATTGGCTCTGTGGTGTACAGTAAGTAGTGTTTGCTTAGAGAGATGGAAACTGTTTGCTCTGTGATATTAGGAGATTTGGGCTTTAACAACAAAGTTGTTTGTCTAAGTGATTAGAAATAATTTATAGTATTTGAGTGACCTCACATTCTTTGTGATAGAGATCACTTTGGTCAAATTTAAAGTAATAAGTATAATCAAATTTTTAAAGAGCTTCTTGGATAATATTTTCTAATCAAACTTTTTTTTGGTTATATGGTAAATTAAAAGTTAAATGTAACATCAATCTGTTTATGTTAGAGGTATCTACTTCCAAATAGTATTCATTATGAGACTAAGTTTAGGACACTGAATTGTTTAGGGAGATAATTGTATTGCATCAATTATTTGAAGGGCTTGCAGATCTAATTGGAAATTTGTATTTGTTTTTAAAAATACATTTTATATTTTAAGTTAAATACTTAGTACCTCTCCTTTTATATATGAAGGCTGTCTTATATATTAAGAAAGTTGTAAGGACAGCTTAGTTATTGAATAAATACTGGACTTTGGGAAATTCTGTTATCTTGGAAGCAAAATATTTTTAATACCACACTAGTTTTTCAGCTTAAGAATAAAGCTGGGAAAAGTTGCCTTCAGCTATTAGTTTTCCTGAATCCAAAGAGACGGGTGGGGCAGGATCAAAAATACTTACTTGATCAAAGTTATTGGCTCTGAAGTTATTCTTACCTATGTAAGAAAGATGAAAGGTGTTGTTTTTATTGCATGTTAGTTAACAGTGTAATTTTGAACTAATTGGTGTTGAACTGCCAATCACCTAAGGGGAATGCAAATAGATACTCTTACAATTTCCTTTGAGGTAGTGAAATCTTATGTTGGGGCTGGAAGAAAAACAGAATAATACCATTAAATTGACCTTAAATGAGCTGCTTTGTGGTTTTCTTGGAGAATCCCTTTTTATTTCTTGTGACTTGTCTAAACAGGTTTTGTCTACCAGTTTGACTTATTGACTAGACAATGCTGACACTGGACATTTTAGATTCATTTGGAAATAAAGTAATGATAATGCAGTTCCTCGGGATATTTTAAATTTTTGGTATAACTTAAATCCACATAATGCCTCAGTATTTGTTTGCAGTATGTCATAATTTCTTACGATAGTCATTGTTTCCTTCTGGTCATTTATAATGAAATATTTACTCAAAAAAGCTTACATTTCTCCCTTAGGTATTGCTCTGTTATAATAAAGAGTGGTCTTGTCCTTGAATAATGTGTCATCCCAGATGAATCTAGTCATTTAATAAAAGTATGATTTATTTGAGGACAAGAATGTAGTTTTGATTTTTATATGCAAGTCAGTCAGTATTTATTAATTACCTATTGTGTGCCTAGTGTTATATCACCTGCAAATAAAAGCACAGCATTTCAGAAATGCCATTTTAGTTATTTTCCTTTGAAGAATCATACATTGAGTGGTCTAGACATTTGTATTGAGCTCTGTAAACATACCCACAAAGTAGGCATTTTTGTCTTTTCACTGAATTTCAAATTGGCATCAGGAATACTTCCTATTCTGATGTCCATTCTCATTTGAAATTCTAAATACTCATGAGCTTATTTTTTCTAGCCTTCAACTGGTTACCAGAATAATAAATCTTTGCATGGATGGGGAATGAATGTAGTTTGGAATTGAATTTCCAGTCAATGAGATATAGAAGTTAAATGAGCATTAATTACAGATACACAGTTTAATTGATAAAGAATGGAGATAAAAGTAAAATATATTTATTACTAAGACTATTATGTAGTTTAAACTTTGATTCAAAGACACCTGAAAATCTTACAGAGCTGTGCTGTCTTTCTGTAAATCACATAATATGGAAATACTCATTCGTTATGTAACTTAATTGCTTCCCCTTTTGCTGTGGCTGCCAGAAACTCAAACTCAAAACTAACTTTGTAATCAAAGTTTAGTAGCTTGTGTCACATTACCAGAATATTTCTGTACTAGCTTTATCCCTCCTCTCATAAATATATCAATTACATATTAACAAGTAAAGTGATAAAACTCATGAACTCTGAAAATACTATAAAACGTTTCAGTGGATTTGAGATCTCAGGTTCTTCGAAAGAGAGGGTGTTCGATTGCTGTCTCTTCAGTGATGGGCAGAAGTGAGCAAGGAGCTGCAAAGGGAATGGGATTTACTTCTCCTAGAAACCTGGGATAAGACTGGAATTTTGTGATTCCCCAAAGGGGCTTAGAAAAAGAGTCCTCTGAATTCCATTAGTGAGATTGCATTTGCCCCTGTGTTGCAAAGGTTTGTCTGATCTTGCTGGCCTTGCGTTGCTGTTCTGAATCCTCCTTTCAGTCTCTCCCTTTGAGAAAGGACCACTCTTTGCACCTAGAGAGACCCAGCGAGGTTTCCTCCTCCTAAATCAGTTTTTCTGGCCAGTTGGTCCCTAGCCCCTAGGAACATAATTGAATTGCTGTACCTTTTAGCTGGTTTGTCACTGTTTGAGGGATTGTCTGACCTGATTAGAGATGAAGGGAACAACAGAGGTGGATAGAGAAAAATTACCAGTTGTTTAAGGTTCAGTGAAGAAGACCAAGATGAATATCTAGAACAAGTGGTTCCCACTTGAGTTAACAATTAATGGGAGAGACAAATAAGAATTCATACCTAATCCTCAAAAGTAGTAAGAATGTCCAAGGAAATGTCATTAGAACAGAAAAAGACTGATGCCGAGAACTTGAAAAAAATAAAAAGCTTAATAGACAAACAAAAAAAGAAATAGTCTTTGTGGTAGTCAGAATAATGGTTTCCTAAAGATGTCCAAGTCCTAATCCCCAGACCTTGTGAATATGTTACCTTACATGGCAAAGGTGACTTTGCATATGGGATGAAGTAAAGGATCTTGAGATTATTCTGGATTATGTAGTGGGCCCACTGTACTCACAAGAGTTGGTATAAGTGAAGGCTGAGATGGTCAGAGAAGGAGACATTGGTAATGGAAGAAGAGGTTGGAGTGACTCAAGGAAGGGACCATGAGCCAAAGAATTCAGGTGGCCCTCAAGGGCTAGAAAAGACAAGGAAATGATTTCTCCCCTAGAGTCTCCAGAAGGATTATAGTCCTGCTAACACTTTGATTTTAGGACTTCTCACTTCCAGAACTGTAAGGCGATAAATTTATGTTGTTTTAAGCCAGAAACTTTATGATAATTTGTAGCAGCAGCAATAGCATACTAATATAGTCCTTCAAAAATTGAATTAATCATCTTGCAGAATCAAGGGGAAGAACTATTTTGTGTCACACACCAAAAGTACAAAAAGAAGGAAAGTATTAATGAAAAATAGACATGAAGTGCAGAGCTAAGATACTGAATGTAAATAATAGGCATCTAAAAGGAGAGAAAAGAACAACTAGGAAAAGTAGGTAAATAAAAAATAGAAGAAAATATCAATGAGCTTAAGAAAGACTTGAGTTCAGGTTAAAAGGCCACACACTCCTAGGCAAGATTATTCAATAGAAAATCAAAAAGAGTTGGATTTAGTTTGTAAGATTCCTGAATTCCAAGAACAATGGAAAAAGAAAAAGCCCTTACAAACTTTCACATAGAAAAATTCCAGACAAAGAAGAGAGAGATCAACATCAAGCTTCCCATTTGCAACCTGCTACTGGTTGCTGAATAGTACCCATAGTTGTAAGGGAGGAATAAAGACTGCAGTTAAAAACTCAGCTGAGTGTGGTGGCATGCACCTATAGTCCCAGCTACTCGGGAGGTGGGAGTATAAGCTCGAGCCCAGAAGTTCGAGTCCAGCCTGGGCAGTAAAATAAAGTGAGACCCTGTCTCTTAAAAAAAAAAAAATTCATATATTCCCAAAGATGTCATTCATCTGTTATGCATTCCCTCATTCGTTCATTTTATATCTGTATATTGAGCACCTAATTTATGCCAAGCACTATTCTAACTTCCATATTGAAAGAAACATTTGGTAACAGTCTTGAACTAAATATTGTTAAAACTGTCGCAGCAAGATCCAGGAGTTGGGGGCATGGGTGGGCAGCAGTGAGAGAATGATTAAAGCGTTGTGAGAGTTTCACTTTGGTGTGGGGTAAGTTACTCAGAAAAGCATCCCTGTAGGGCTAGGACTGTGCGATGCTGATATTATAATGAAAAGTATGTCTAAGTATGAGTATTAAAAATGTGAAAGTAACCATTGAACTGCCAAATTAACATGGGCAAAAAGGATAAACTAAAGTTTCACTAGCTGGGAAAGAAGAAAATGAAGAAATAAAGAGCAAATATAATGAGCAGAAATTACAAAGTTACATAAAAAGAGAAAGAGCACCAGTCTTCCTGTCACCTTGAGGATGGCAGTACTTTTAGTCCCTTGATGTCACTGTTGAGCTGCTGGAAAATCCTCTTTGAAGTTTGCTCTGTGTCTAAACTTCTCATTATATGAAATTATTTCCTCATTTTTAAGCTACTTTAGGTTTAGTTTTCTGATTCAGTATATAGTGTCCTAATAGATACACCCCCTTTTACGGATGAAAACACTGAGGTTCAGAGAGGCATAAACCTAAAAAGATGATGAGTTGAGAGGAGAAAATCACAATAAAATTTTGGAATTTAGAAGACCTGAGAAAATTTAGCGGACTTGAGTAACCAGTTTCACAGACCCAAGGAAGCTAAATCCTAAGTCATTTGTGCTTGATTTATAAATTTATACCCCAGAATCCCCAAAAGTCTCAAAAAGTGGCACCACCAGATGAAGTAGAGTGAGCTACTTCATAAGAGAATTGATTGGAAATCCTGTTTATATAATGGTTTGATCCCCATATATTTTCGCTCCATCCAAGGTACCAATTTTCTAAAGGTTTGCATCATGAAGGGATGTTGAATTTTATCAAATGCTTTTCAGTATCAAATGAAATGATCATATGGTTTTTGTCCTTCATTCCATTGATATGATGTATCACATTGGTTGATTTGAATATGTTGAACCATCCTTGCATCTTGGATAAATCCCACTTCATCATGAATGATCTTTTTAATGTGTTGTTGAATTCGGTTTGCTAGTATTTTGTTGAGGACTTTTGCATCAATATTCATCAGAGATGTTGGTCTGTAGTTTGCTTTCTTTGATGTGTCTTGGTATCAGGGTATTACTGGCCCCTTAACATGAGTTTGGAAGTATTTCCTCCTCCTCTGTTTTTCAGAGTAGTTTGAATAGGATTGGTATTAGTTCTTTTTTAAATGTTTGGTAGACTTCAGCAGGGAAGCCACCAGGTCCTGGGGTTTTCTTTATTGGGAGACTTTTTATTACAGGTTTGATCTCGTTACTTATTAATGATCTGTTTAGGTTTTAGATTTCTTCGTGGTTCAATCTTGGTAGGTTGTATGTGTCTAGAAATTTGTCCATTTTTTTCTAGATTTTCCAGTGTATTGACATGTAATTACTCACAGTAACTACTAACCGTCCTTTGAATTTCTGTGACGTCAGTTGTAATGTCTTCTTTTTCATCTCTGATTTTATTTGGATCTTCTCTTTTTTTTCTTGGTCTGGCTAAAGTTTTGTCAACTTTTCTAAACAACTTTTTGTTTCATTGATCTTTTGTATTCTTCATTTCAATTTTATTTATTTTCTGCTTTGATCTTTATTATTTCTTTTATTAATTTTGGGTTTGGTTTGATCTTGCTTTTCTAATTCTTTAAGATGCATCATTAGATTATTTGAAGTTTTTTCTCTTTTTTTATATAGACACCTGTAGCTATAAACTTCCCTCTTAGTACTGCTTTTGCTGCATCCTGTAGGTTTGGGTATGTTGTGCTTCCATTATCATTTGTTTCAATAAAGTTTTCAATTTACCCCTTAATTTCTTCATTGACCCACTGGTCATTCAGGAGCATTTTGTTTAATTTCCATGTGTTTGTATCGTTTTGAAAATTCCTCTTGTTGATTTTTTGTTTTATTCCATTATGGCCAGAGAAGATACTTGACTTTATTTCAATTTTTTGAATGTTTTAAGACTTGTGTTGTGACCTAACATATGGTCTGTCCTTGAGAATGATCCATGTGCTGAGGAGAAGGATGTTTATTCTGATATCCATTAGATGAAATGTTCTGTAAATATCTATTAGGTCCATTTGTTCTACAGTACAGATTAAGTTTGATGTTTCTTTTTGATTTTCTGTTATTGGAAGATCTATCCAATGCTGAAAGTGGGGTGTTGAAGGCTCTAGCTGTTATTGTATTGAGGTCTTTCTCTTTAGCTTTAATAATATTTGCTTTATATATCTGGATGCTCCATTGGTACATATATCTTTACAATTGTTATACCCTTTTGCAGAATTGACCCCTTTATCATCATGTAGTGACCTTCTGTGTCTCTTCTTACATTTCTTGTCTTGAAATCTATTTTGTCTGATATAAGTATAGCTACTCCTGTACTTTTCTTGTTTGCATTAGCATGGAATATCTTTTTCTATGCCTTTATTTTCAATCTATTCGTATCTGTATAGGTAACGTGTATTTCTTTTAGGCAACAGATAATTGGGTTTTGCTTTTTTATCCATTGAATCACTATGTCTTTTAATTGGAGTGTTTAGTTCATTTACGATCAGTGTTATTATTGATAAGTAAGGACTTCCTCCTGCCATTTTGTTACTTCTTTTCTGGTTGTTTTGTATAGTCTTCTCTTCTTTCCTTCCTGTCTTCCTTTTAGTGAAAGTTATTTTCTCTGGTGGTAGGATTTAATTTCTTGCTTTTTATTTTTTGAGTATCCATTGTATGTTTTTCAATTTGATGTTATCATGAGGCATGCAAATACTATCCTATAACCCATATTTTAAACTGAGGGCAACTTAACACATTGCAAAAACAAACAAGCAAAAAGAAAACTAATACAGACTCTACACTTTAACTTCGTCGCCACACTTTTAAACTTTTTGTTGTTTCTTTTTATGTCTTACTGTACTGTCTGTGTCTTGAAAAGTTGTTGTAGTTATTATTTTTGATTGGTTCGTCATTTAATCTTTCTACTTACGATAAGAGTAGTTTACACACCATAATTACAGTGTTATAATATTCTGTGTTTTTCTGTGTTTACTTATATTACCAGTGAGTTTTGTATCTTCAGGTGATTTCTTATGGCTCATTAACATTCTTTTCTTTCCTATTGAAGAACTCCCTTTAACATTTCTTGTAGGACAAGTCTAGTGTTGATGAAATGCCTCAGCTTTTGTTTGTCTGGGAAAGTCTTTATTTCTCCTTCATGCTTGAAGGATATTTTCACCAGATATACTATTCTAGGGTGTAAGTGTTTTTCCCTCAGCACTTTATACATGTCATGCCACTCTCTCCTGGCCTGCAAGGTTTCCACTGAAAAGTCTGCTGCCAGGTGGATTGGAGTGCCATTGGATGTTACTTGTTTCTTTTATCTTGCTGCTTTTGGGGTCCTTTCTTTATCCTTGACCTTTGAGAGTTTGATTATTTGAGGTAGTTGTCTTTGAGTTAAATCTACTTGGTGTTCTATAACCTTCTTGTTCTTAAATGTTGATATCTTTCTGTAGGTTTGGGAAGTTCTCTAATATTCTCCCTTTGAATAAACTTCCTACCTCTCTCTCTCTGCCTCCTCTTTGCTTCCAATAACTCTTAGATTTGCTCCTTTTAGGCTATTTTCTAGCTATCGTAGGCATGCTTCATTCTTTTTGATTCTTTTTTCTTTTGTCTCCACTATGTATTTTCAAACAGCCTGTCTTCAAGCTCACCAGTTCTTTCTTCTGCTTGATCAGTTCTGCTATTAAGAGACTGATGCATTCTTCAGTTTGTCAGTTGCATTTTTCAACTCTACAATTTCTGCTTGGTTCTTTTTTATTATTTCAATCTCTTTGTTAAATTTATCTGATAAAATTCTGAATTTCTTCTCTGTATTATCTTGAATTTCTTTGAGTTTCCTCAAAACAGCCATTTTGAATTCTGTCTGAAAGGTTATATATTTCTTTTTCTCCAGGATTGGTCCCTGGTGCCTCATTTAGTTTGTTTGGTGAGGTCATGTTTTCCTGGATGGTCTTGACGCTTGTGGATATTCGTCAGTGTCTGGGCATTGAAGAGTTAAGTATTTATTGTAGTCTTCACAGTCTGGGCTTGTATGTGCCTGTCTTTCTTGGGAAGGCTTTCCGGATATTCAAAGGAACTTGGGCCTCAAGCCCAATAATGCTGTGGTTCTTGCAGACTAATGCCTCAGTGGGTTTAGATAAGATCCAGAAGAATTCTCTGGATTACCAGGAAGAGACTCTTGTTTTCTTCCTTTACTTTCTCCAAACAAATGGCATCTCTGTGTGCTGAGCTTCCTAGAGCTGAGTTGGGGTGATGCAAGCACTCCTGTGGCCACCAACACTGGGACTACGCTGGGTGAGACCTGAGGCCAGCACAGCACTACGTCTCACTCAAAGCCCACTGTAAACACTGCTTGGCTACTGCCTGTGTTCTCTCAAGGCCCTAGGGCTCTACGATTAGTAGTGGGGGAAGCCAGCCAGGTTTGTGTCCTAACCTTCAGGGTAAAAAGTTCCCTCAGACCCAGGGCAGGTCCAGAGATGCTGTCTGGGAGGCAGAGTTTGAAGTCAGAAACTTTAGAAATCTAGTTGGTGTTCCGTTTTACTGCAGCTAAACTGACCCTCAAACCACAAGACGAAGACCTTCCTATTCTTCCCTGCTCCTACCACTGCCAGCCCATGGGGAGTTCTGCCAGGCCACTGCCAGTGGTCACTTAATGTCCAGAGGCTCTGCAGTCAGCTTGTGGTGAAAGTTGCCAGGCCTGGGACTCACCCTGCAGGGCAGTGGGCTCCCCTCTGTCCCAGGGTAGGTCTAGAAATGCTGTTCAATAACCTAGGCCTGGTTTCGGGGGCCCCAAGAGCCCACCTGATACTCTACCCCACTGTGGCCAAGCTAGTACCTAAGCTGCAAGACAAAGTACTCTTTACTTTTCCTTCTGCTTTTCTCAAGCAGAAGGAGTCTTTCAGTGTAGCCACCACAGCTGGGAATATGCTGCATCAGACCTGAAGCCAGCACGTCTCAGAGTCTTCCCAAGCAAGGCCCATGGCATACTAGCTATATGTCACTCCTGGATCTTTGGGGCCCAAGGGCTCTTTAGTCAGTAGGTGATGGATCCTTCCAGAACTGAGTCCCCCACTTCAAGGTAGCCAGTTCCCTTCTGGCCCAGGGTGTGTCTAGAAATGTCATCCAGAAGCTAGGGCCTAGAATGGGGCCCTCATGACTGTGCCCAGTACCCTATTGTACTGTGGCTGAGCTGGTATCCAAAATGCAAGACAAAGTTCTTTTTACTTTCCTCTCTTCGAGCAGAAGGAAGGAGTCACTTTCCTTGCTGTGAGCTCTGCTGCCTGGGGTTGGTGGAGAGGTGGTGCAACCTCTCCCTTAGCCACTGTGTCTGGTACATGCTGCCCTAGTCCACTGGCTCTAAGCCCAGCCCAGCAGCAGGACTTGCCTAGGAATTGCAGTTCTTGTGTCCTAGACTGCTTTTCAAGTCTACTTAGGACCCCAGAGCACTGTAGCCCGTTGTGGTGAGGCTTGCTGAGAAGCTCAAGTTTTGACCACTGGGATGGGGAATTTCTTTCTGGCTAGGGCTGGTCCACATGCTCCTTCTGTGGACATGCAGTGGCTGAGCCCAGCACAGCTTTACTGTCTGCTGTGACAGGGCAGCATTGGTGCAATTCTATGTCCCCCATTTGTTGTGCTCTCCCTCCCCCAAGTACACAGATTCTCTCTCCACACTACACGGCCGCTGCTGGGGGATGGAAGAGGGGTTGGCATCGGCAATTCAAGGCTGTCTTTTCTACCCTCTTCAGTGCCTCTTTCAGCTGTATGAAGTTAAAACCAGGTACTGTGAGTGCTCACCTGGTTTTTAGTTCTCATGACAGTGCTATTTTGTATGTAGTTGTTAAAATTTGGTGCTCCTGCAGCAGGGACAATCGGTAGAGGTTTCTATTTGGTCATCTTGCTCCGCCCTCCTACTGCTTCAGTCTTAAATATGAGCAGACAACTAAGGCTCACCACATATCCAAGGAAAGCCTCCCATATGCATCAAACAGGAGAGCTTGGAGGAGATGAAATATGCATGGGAGAAGAATGTCTCAAAACAAATCCGTCAATATCCTGGCAGAGATAGAGATGACATTCATGAGAAAGACCAGGTTCCATAAAAATGGGATATTCAGTGAGCAGAAAAGGATCCTTGAAATTTAGAAATAACATAGCAAAAAGATTGGAAGATAAAGAACTTTTCCAGAAGATAGGTCAAAATGGCAAAAATAGGTAAAATAGGAGAGAATAGTTAAGAATATTAGAGAACCAGCTCAGGAGATCCAGTGTCCAACTTAGAGGAGTTCCAAATTGAGGAGAGAAAATGTGGTGGAGGAAATGACAAAATGAAGATTTCCCAGATCTAAAGGACATGAATTTGGAGATTGAAAGGGATCATCTAGTGCCCAACACAATACATGAAAATGGACTCTCATCAAGAACACTGGGGACAGAGATCCTACATAGTTTAAAAGGGAAATGACAAGCAGCTCACATTCAAAAAGACAGGAATAAGAATAGCTTCAGACTTCTCAAAAGCAAATCTAGAAGCAGGAAGACAATGAAGCAATGCCTTCAGAATTCTGAAGGAGAATTAGTTTTTACCTTGATTTTTTATACTTAATCAAACTATAATGTAAGAGCAAAGGTACAGTATTCAGACTTGTATAGTCTTTAAAAATTTACCTCACATTCACCTTTTCTTAGCAAGCCACTGGAGGATACACACCATCTAAGCAAGGGAGTAAATCAAGAAAAGATACGGGCTGTGTAGGAAACGAGATGCTCCACAGGAGACGCGGGCAGGCAGTCCCGGGGTGAAAGGGTGCAGGAGGCACAGAGGGCAGTCCATCTGGGGTGGGCAGGTCTAAAGACACTGGGGGAAATTTCTTCAAGAAAATGAAGTTGATAGTATAACTGAGGAATAGAAAAAACAGGAGAAAATAAAGACCTTTGGCAGGATGTTTTGGGTTTGAATTTGTGTTAAGTACATAGAAAATTAAGTAAAAGAAAAGTTATTGCTAATTCTGGGGGTGGGAAGAATGTTAAGGAAAGAAGGAAAGATGGTCATAGTTTGCTATGTGGATAGGCATTTTGGTTGTTATAATAATGTAGACATTGAATATCAATCTAGCTAAAATGAGCATTATGGCCATATTGAGAGAAAGGGAGGAGTGAAGAGGTGTGTGGCTCAGACACTTGTGTCCTCACCTGCCACAGTGGGAATGCTTTGTGCAGGAAATCCAGAAGTTGCAACAGGAAGACAAGTGCCAGAAGAACAAGCTGGACAGCTACTTTTGGGAAAATGGATTCAGGAGGGAGGAGACATGACAGCAAACCCACGTATGTGTTTGACACTTTGAGCTATTTGCATGCTTCATTTTGATAAAGATAAAACCTTTAAAAAAATCACTTAAGACAAGTAGTATAGAAAGTATAAAATAAAGTTAATCAGCTATTATACAAAATAATACTGAATGCAAGCTCTATATTTTACCAAGTGTAAATGGGCTGAATTTGACTGTTAAAGAACAGTTTATCAGATTGGATTATTCAACCTGTATTTATCATGTTTGCTACAAGCATCTGTTGCCCTTTCTTCTAGTAAAGTACCTGATTTGGATTTGCGGATTTCCCTGGTTAGATGAGATTGGCAGAACTGCTCATCAAAGTTCGCGGCTCTCCAAGAAACTGACATGTGACTCTAAGCTATGCCATTAGGACGTCTGCTTCCTAGACTTTTATTCTTCCTCATAGTGACATACAGACTGGGAGTACTCAGGACTGAGTCATCCCAGCTATTACAATATGAGGAAACTGTCCATCTGTTCTGCCACCTGGAACTCTCTGCTACCCATTTGCTCTACTTTCTTTACTGGAAAATTTTCCTACTGGTTCTATCTTATGAATTCCTTTTCTGTTTTAACTAGTGAGTCTATTTCAGTTGCCTATAGCCAATGAACTCTAACTGATACAGTTGAAACCTCCAATAAGATTCAGCTGGATAAGAGAAAAAGAAAGATTAAAATGAAAGGTGTGTGTATAAATGTATGTAAGTAAGCAAGCAAGATAGGTAAAAACAAAAAGAAAGTAGAACTTAAAATCCACAAAACAGAATTTAAGTTGAAAGGCATTAGACTAACAAACAGGGTCATTATGAAATGATAAAATATATGATTCATAAGGAAGATGTAACAGTCTAGGATGAAAAACAAAAACAAAAACAAAAAAACCCTAGCAAACAGAACCTCCCAGTCTCAGCAGTCAAATGCAAATGCATAATGAAAAAAAAAAAAACAAAAAACCACTCTTAAAAACTGAGAGAACTTAAAGTACAGTTGTAGTGGGTATTTTAATTTCTCTGTTTCAGAATTTAACAGATAAAATATAAAGAATACGAAGATCCACCATTAGAGAAACAAGCAGAAAATAGGAATAGGGAAAATTCAGGTGATAAATGCATAGAAATATGTCCAACCACATTTAGGGAAATGCATGTTAAAGTAACAGGAAGAAAACATTTTCCACCCATCACATCGGTAGAATTCAAGAGTTATAACATCCAGTGCTGAAGACGATACTGGAAAATAGATACTTTCAAAGCTATTGATAGAAATGTAAATTATTACAATAGATTAAATTATTACAATATTTGGGGGAAGTAACCTTCTATATTGTTCATACCCTACTCAGCAATCTAAGTTTTGGGAATCTGTCTTACAGAAATAATTAGAACCAAAATGTAGTGGATGGGCATACAAGAATGTTTATTGCAACACTGTTTCTAGTGGCAAAAAGTTGAAAACTTGAATATGTGTAAAGGGAATAAAGTTGTAGTACATCTGTACTATGGAATGTTATTCAGCTGTCAACTTGGACATATAATTGACTAGGAAAGCAAATGGTAAAGTAATAGGTCTGACCCCATTCGTGTAAAACATGTAATAAAAAACATGCATATGATACATATGTATGTGTGAATGTGCTTCTGAATGTGAAGAAAGGTATGGAAGCATCAGCCAAGCTGTTCACAATTGTCATTTTAAGGAGGTGAGATAGAGAAGAGAAGATCTTGATTTTTTTCACTTTCTATAGTAAACCCAAGTTGCTTTTGTAATTAAGAAAAGATTATTAATAGATCAAATTAGAACTTTACCACGTTAAGAAATTTTCTAGGAAACATGTAGCGTTTATTTTTAATATTCTTATTTCAATAGCTTTTGTGGTACCGGTGGTTTTGGGTTACATGGATGTATAGTGGTGTGATCTGAGATTTTAATGTACCCGTCACTGGAGTAGCATACGTTGTACCCAATATGTCGTTTTTTATCCCTTGCCTCCATCCCAACCCTCTCCCTTCTGACTCTCCATAGTCCATTATATCACTCTGTGGAAACGTGTAGTGTTTAATCAGCAAGAAGTTTTAATTGGTAAATATATGGATGTGCTTTCCTCTGAATCACAGCAACATTTGTTGTTATTTTCGATTAGCAGGATTTGCCATGTGTTATTTTAGATTTTAATTAAAGGGCTACCTGTTCTATAGTGTTAGGGGTTCTGTTTTACTTCTAAATATTTTTTGCTTTGAACAGGGCTGTCTTCATCGGTGGAATACAACATAATGGAGTTGGAACAAGAACTTGAAAATGTAAAGACTCTTAAGACAAAATTAGGTATTGTACTTTTTTTTTCTTGACTTGTGTATTGGCCTTGGTTTCTTATTAAAGACTTTACTGTAGTCTGAAATATGAGAAAATTTATGAAATCTTTATGTTAAAACTTTTGACCTGCCCAAAATCATTAATAAAGACTATCTTACAGTTTGGGGAGAGGATAAGTTTACATTTATTCACTTTTTTTGGTTTTATATATATACAAAATGACTTTTCAAAGGTTCAAAGGTTCAAAGATGTTGCTCCATTGCCTTCTCACTTGCATTATTTCCAACAAGTCATCTGTCATACTTATCTTTTAATGTGTCTTTTTTCCGTATCTGCTTTTAACATGTCTTTATTGTTGATTTTGAACAATTTGATTGTGATACGCCTCAGAGTAGTTTTCTTCATGTTTCTTAGAGCTAGGAGGTTATAGTTTTCAACTAATTTGGAAATTTTTTGACCATTACTTCTCCAAATATTTTTTCTTTTCCCCTCATGCTTCCCTTTTCAGGGACTCCAGTTACATGTATTTTAGGCTATAGCTGAAGGATGTTCCTTTATTTTTCAGTTTTTTTTCTTGCCGTATTTCATTTTGATTAGCGTCTATAGCTGTGTCTTCACTTTCACCAATCTTCTGCATGTCTAATCTGCCTTTAATCTCATCTAGTGGTTTTTGCTTTTTTTTTGTTTTTCTACCATCTGCAGTTTTCATCTCTGGGGGCCTGTTTGGGCCTGTTTTGTATCTTCTATTATGTCTCTAACATGTTCAATCTGTGTCCTCCCTCTTTGTGAAAATATAGAATATAGTTATGACAACACTTACAATGTTTTTGTCTGCTACTTCTAACATTTGTGTTAGTTCTTGATATGTTTTGATTGATTGATTTTTTTCCCTCATAATCACTGGTATTTTCGTGCTTCTTTGCATGCCTGGAAACTTTTGATTAGAAAATAGGTATTTTGAATTTTACCTTGTCAGGTGAGATTTTACCCTTGTTGGGTGCCTCACTTATAGTATTTCTTTTTGTTTTGTTTTGTTTTTTAAGACAGAGTCTCACTCTGTCGCCCAGGCTAGAGTGCAATGGTGCGATCTCAACTCACTGCAACCTCTGCCTCCCCGGCTCATGTGATCCTCCCACTTCAGCCTCCTGAGTAGCTGGGACCACAGGTGCATGCCACCACAGCTTGCTAATTTTTTGTGTTTTTGGTAGAGTTGGGGTTTTGCCATGTTGGCCATGCTGATCTCAAACTCCTGGGCTCAAGTGTTCTGCCCATGTCGGCCTCCCAAAGTACTGGGATTACAGGCATGAGCCACGATGCCTGGCCACTTATAGTAGCTGTGTAAGTGAGGAACTTTGTTCTGAAATGCAGTTAAGTTACTTGGAAACAGTTTGATATTATTGTGTCTTGTTCTGAAGACTTTTTAGGCTGGACCAGGGGATCATTGCCTCTAGGGTTAAGTATTCCCCACTGCTCAGGCAAGACCGTTCCACAGATTCTATCCAATGTCCTGTGATTGATGACATTCTGTACTGTCTTGTGGAAGAGCAACTATTTTTGGCCTTTTGTGATTGTTGAGTGCTGTTTCTTTTCATATTTTGGGGTGGTTCTTTCTTTAGCCCTGGGTTGTTTCTTCACATGCCTGAGCCGATATACTTGAGAATTTTTTATGAATTCTTTACTGAATACTCAAGGGTGACTCTTTGCAGATCCTTGGAGTTCTTTTTCTGTGCTTCAGTCTCCTGTCTGGCACTTTGCTGCACAGACTCCAGCTAACATAGTCTCCCCAGATTCCCATTTCATGCTCTCAACTCAAGGGATGAGCTGGGCTCAGCTTGTGTTCCTCCTTCCTGCATCACGGCCTGGAAACTCTCAAGACAGTAAGCTGGGTCAGAAAGGGCTTGTGTGGTTTGTTTCCTGTGTCTCAGGCATCATTGTTCTTCCACGATCAGATGTCCAGTGTCTTGAAAACTGTTGTTTGATTATCTGTGTACTTTTTGGTTTCTTAATTGTTTCAAGCTGGATGACAAACCTGGTCCCTGTTGTTGCCGCAGCTTCAGAAGTGGAAGTCCAGTGTTATGTTCTTGAAAATCAAATACGATGTTCATTTATTTTCATTTCTGTTAATAATATTTCCTGAAGTTACTTCAGTCATCCTGCTGTTGGTGGATATTAGATTTGCTTCTAGTTTTTTGCTATTACAAATAATGTTGTTATAATCATTCTGGTATGTAACTCTTGGTATATATGTTTTTTCAGGGTACATACTAGATATGGAATTACAAGATCATTGTATATGTGCCTGTGCAACTTTTGTAGATAAAGCCAAATGGTTTTCTCACATAGTTGTATTAGTTTGCATTCCTGCTGGGCATGAGTATTATACTTGGCAATGTTGGACTTTAAAATTTTTACTGACTTAGTGGATGTGAAGTGGTGTTTCTTTGGTATTCTAATTCATATGTTCCTGATTTGTATTTTTATTTTTACATTTCTAATGTTCATTTAGCTTCTGTTTGAAAAACACAGGTTTGCTGGCAATAGATTCTGTCAGTTTTTGTTTATTGGAAAACATACTAAAAATTTTTGTTTGGTAGCTATCAGCATTGGAAAGATGTTGTTCTACTGTCTTCTGGTTTCTTGTTATAAGTCATGTTGTTGCTCTTTCAAAGGGCTTTAAAGATTTTCCTTTTGTCTTTGTTTAGCAATTTTACTCTGACATGCTTAGATTTGGTTTTCTTTGTATTTATCTTTCTTGAAATCTATGTGTCACTTCATGATACTGTGGCTTGATGTCTTTTATCTATTTGGGAAAATCTTGGCCATTGTCTTATCAGATATTGCTTCTGCTCCATTCTCCCTTATTTCCTCAGGCTGCAGTTACACACATGCTAGTTTGCTTCCAGCCTTTAGAAAACTAGAAGTGCTTATCTTTGGGAAAATAGAAGGGGGCTGGGCACAGTGGCTCACGCCTGTAATCCCAGCACTTTGGGAGGCCGAGGTGGGTGGATCACGAGGTCAGGAGATCGGGACCATCCTGGCTAACATGGTGAAACCCTGTCTCTACTAAAAATACAAAAAATTAGCCGGGCTTGGTGGCATGTGCCTGTAGTCCCAGCTACTTGGGAGGCTGAGGCAGGAGAATCACTTGAACCCGGCAGGCAGACGTTGCAGTGAGCCGAGATTGTGCCACTGCACTCCAGCCTGGGAGACAGAGCGAGACTCCATCTCAAAAAAAAAAAAAAGAATAGAAGGGATTTTTATTCATATAACTTTATTCATTCAGATATATATATATATCAATATGTAGATCTATATGAAATACAAATATAGCCCTCAGTATTCGTGGGGGACTGGTTTCAGAACCCCCATGGGTACCAAAATCCACATATGGTAGAAAATTATTGCAGAACCTGTGGCTATAGAAGGCCTACTGTATGTCTGTATTTTCAGAGTCAGCTGTATATCAACAATATATTTCCTTAACGATTGAGATGTCTTCACAGAGCTGAAATTTAAGCATCACAGGATTGAGGTGTTTAATGTAGCAAACTGATTTTAAAACTCTGATTTTTGTCTGGGTATCGTAGTTCGTGCCTGTAATCTCAGCATGTTAGGAAGCTGAGCGGGGAGGATCGTTTGAGCCCAGGAGTTCAAGACCAGCCTGGGCAACATAGCAAGACCCTGTCTCCACAAAAAATAAATAAAAAAATTAGCCAGGCATGGTGGCATGTATCTGTAGTCCCAGCTACTTGGGTGGTTGAGATGGGAGGATCACTTGAGCCTAGGAGGTTGCAGTGAGCTGCGGCTATACCATTGTGCTCTAGCCTGGGTGACAGAGCAAGGCCCTATCTCTAGTTTTTTTAGTTTATGGAGGAAAATTAAAAGTAATTTATGTTTTTTAAAAAGAAATTATGTAAAAAACAGATTATAGCATTATGGAAGGAAAATGTTAATTTGGAGAAAACTTTGTTTTATTTTGTTTTTCCTTTTAATAGAGAGGCGAAAAAAGGCTTCAGCATGGGAAAGAAATTTGGTGTATCCTGCTGTTATGGTTCTCCTTCTTATTGAGACAGTAAGAATTAATTTGCCTAGTTAAATAAAAGCAAATTATATTTTATTTACTTTAGCATTTGAGTATGGCAGCTCCCTCAGCTAAATGGTTTTTCATAAACTAGTTTTCTATCAACAGGATTAAAATCCATCTATGCCTTTATTTATGAAAATCCAATAAAGCAAAAATGGAAATTAATGGCAATTTAAAAAAAATTCTGAAGATTATCTGTTTCTTCATGAAAGCAGGAAATTCAGTCTTTGTTTTCATTGAAAATTAAGAAAACAAGGTGTTGCAGATAACCTGCTTTAAATTCTGTGATAAAATATGAAAATTACATTATGAAGTTAGTTCTGATAATATTTTACCACTTTTTTAAGTCTGTGGAGTTGTGTGTTTCCAATTGGTGAGATCACTTAGTAAAAGGATCTATATACTACCAGCTTTTGTCACAAGCTTTGAAATGACAATAACTTGCAGAATCTTTTAGAATTTCTTCAGTTCTTGTTTGTAGTCTGATTACTTTAGTTTTATATATAGCGTTTTGGTCTTGACTGCTTTCCCTCTATTCTGAAACGTGTATTTGGTTACCTAGATTTTAATATTTTGTATTGGTGAAAAATCTTGAGAGCTGACAGTTTGCTGTTTGTCTTGTAGTCCATCTCGGTCCTCTTGGTGGCTTGTAATATTCTTTGCCTGTTGGTTGATGAAACAGCAATGCCAAAAGGAACAAGGGTAAAGTAAAATCCTTTAAAATGTCTTTCTTTTGCAAAAGTATTCTATGTCTATACCCTGAGTATTTCAAGTAAGCAAATGAAAACAATCACCTTTGTGCATGTATATACTTCAAGTTGTATGAATTTCTTTATGCAAAGAGCCTTTATAATATAAACTGTGATTTTTGTTTCTAATTTTTTACTTTGGATTGACAGGGCCTTTTTTCAAGTGTTGGAATTTCCTTTTAGATTTCTTATCAGAGTTTATCTTGATTTTACTGAAATTCATTTAGCTATATGAAATTCCTTTAGCCGTAGTCTTGATTCAGATCCCCCCACCTGAGTCTTTCCAGGACCTTGTGCCATCTGTTATTGCCATTGTTGTATTCACTTACAGCCTCTTCTCCATGAGTACAAGCCCACCATCATGCTCCAGGTGCCTCATCCTACAGACAGACAAGAAACTACCCTTTGCCATGTACAGTCTTATCTTTTTCTTTAGTTTTATACCCAAACCCACTGATAGAACAGGAAGTCGCTTACTATACTGACTTCCTAGTCACTTTTAACCCATTTTACTATACCAACAAAACAAGTCCCAAGCCCTATAGTATATTTTTGTACCCATCCCCCTTAGTGCTTAGTGGAGAATGACTTGTACGTTATAGGAGATCCCTGTATAATTGTGTAAAAAAATTAGATACTCTTAATCCTTCCTACATGGCTTCTCTTGAGATAGCGTAATTCCAAAGTATTATCTCTGTTGATCAATAAGCTTTTGTAGGGGAGAAGAAGTAATACCTTTTTCTAACCTGTTGGAAGGTTCATGGCTGAGATGCCTATAACAAAAGATTAATAAGAGAAAAGCTGACAAACTTATTTAAGATAAGTTTTACATATCACAGGGGTCTTCAGAAATAAAGAAGACCAAAGAAACAGAAAAAGCTGTGTACTTTTATGCTCTGGTTTGTTGAAGAGTGGACAGTAGTGGGAAGTATGATTGGAAGACAGGGGTGTGATCTAATGATTATAAACTGGGGGGATTTAGCAAGGCCTGTTCATATTCTTCTCGGTGTCCTCGTGTCTCTGGAGATAAACATGTGCTTCTCCTCTGGGTGGGTTGCGGGGGGCACCCTTGGATGGGGGTCTTATGGCCTGCTTCGCAGGAGAAGGAGACAGATCAGTGTGTGACCTTCCTAGGTTTTCTCAAATACCAGGTCCCAAATTTTGGAGTAGTGTGTCTTGAACCCCATCACTTTCTACCAGCATCATTTATTTCTTCTTCAAAAGATTGTCAAAAAGTTATTTTTTATTGGGCTGACTGTAGATTCTTAATTATCCCTGGTGTTTCTATTAGATGTAATCTGTGCTGACTAGTAAAACACTCAGATAGTTTCTTTTATTAGTAATCTTTGAAAATACTTCAGTAGGGAATGATTTTTTCAGATCTAATTATAAAAATAGTAACTTTTTTGTGTGTTTTTTTTAAGTTCTAGGTAAAGATAGTTTTTGAGATGGGGATAATTGTTTAGGAAAAAATTTATAGCATTACTTTTTTAAAAATCTGTGTTAACAGTTACATCCTTTGTAACTCTGAATTCCCAAGGAAAATTTGGGCAAAGGAAACTTTCAGGTATGGGAACAGGATATGCACATTTACTCTCTTTCTACTCTTAGCTTAATTTTGACATACTTGAATTGTGTAATCTTTGTATATTGTGTAAGCATTCAGATAGCTATGTATCCTATTCTTATTTTTCTATTGTGTTTTTAAAAACTCTTTCCCAAAACTATTCAGGATTTTTTTCCTCAAGTGGCAAGTTGCCCCATTTTATAACAGTAAGCATAATCATGTCATCTTGACAAGTAACTTAAATTACATTTGAGATAAGTAATTTTTCTTGAGCTTATTAAAATTGTTAACATGGTGCCTGAATTTGTTGATGAAATCAGTCTAATGTCATGTCTTGTTGGCCTTTGAAAGTCTAGATGTTATTTCAAAGTAGTAAACATTCATAATTTCAACTGTCTTATTTTATGAAACAGCTGTTTTAGGGAAACCAATATAATGGTGTCATCAAATTCTGAAAAGTGTCTTTCTCCCACCCCAGGGGCCTGGAATAGGAAATGCCTCTCTTTCTACGTTTGGTTTTGTGGGAGCTGCGCTTGAAATCATTTTGATTTTGTATCCTTTCTTTAACTGAACGTTCAGCCTATCCACAAATTTTATACCAAGTTTTCTGGGGCAGTGGTTATTTACTAAGACACTTGTCTAGAAGAGGAAACAACAGGTTAGTCTTCCTCAAGCACTTAAAGCGGCTTTTTGTTTTGCTTTTCCTATGGGCCTTAAGACTTTTTGGAGACTGCCGAGAACTTAGGAAACTTGCATTCTGTTGGAGAGTTTTTTTCCTTGATTCTCACAGCTATCTTATGGTGTCCTCTGTTGTCGGCTTCTATAGCCTTCGATTTTTTGGAAACTTTACTCCCAAGAAAGATGACACAACTATGACAAAGGTAAGGTAGAATCTTAGGTGACTGTGGCCTCTGGTTTGCCTTCCCTGACAGACTGCTTTATTTAATAGTCATTCTGAATGGTTCATTTGCAGTGATAGGTATTTGTTTGTAAGTTGCGTAAACACAAACTGGAAGATTTTCAAAATGCTGAGTGAGTGGGAAAGGGATGTACCCTGTTTAATTTGGGTGGCGTCCATTCACTGTAAATGCGGAGAACTGCAGAGCTTGTTAACTAGCTATAGAAGGCTCCTGAAAGGACTCTTTTTCCTCTAAAGAAAATGTATTGCTAATGAGTAACTTGGATTGTGCTAACTGTATTTCAGGGAGCTTGTTTGAAGTCTGAAGAACTTAGTTGCTACAAGTAGTAGGGACAAAGTATTTCAAATTTGAATAATTAAAGTAAGACGGAAGAGTTCTATTCAGAAACATTTTGTAGTCTGAGGCTAATTTGACTTTTTCCACAACATGTCATTGGGTTCAGAATAAAAAGGCTGTTGCCGTATATAGTGACTGAATCTTTATAAAATATTCCCGTAGGCTGACAAAGAAGAATAACTAATAAGAGCTGAAAGCTTGTTTTGTTTTTATTTTATATTTTTAGCCTACTTAAAGGGGAGAAGTTATTTTACACACACACACACACACACACATATACACACACACAGCTATTTCTTTAAACTTAATAAGTAGTTGAGATATTTAGTATCTAGTTTAA
The DNA here is from genome assembly GCF_029289425.2 of Pan paniscus. NCBI lineage: Eukaryota > Metazoa > Chordata > Mammalia > Primates > Hominidae > Pan > Pan paniscus. The sequence continues at coordinate 193,171,952 of NC_073255.2, read as the reverse complement.
GTGATCATAAATATTAATTGGTATTTTCAACTCCTCTTATTTACTATGGAAGAATAAACGTGGGATGCATTATTACAAAAGTTTAGAGGTTTTGGATTTCTGGTGCTTTTTAAATCTTACAATTAACATTAGAAATAGATGTGATAAAAGAGATCTTAAGCAATAATCTGGCCTTAAAAATGTAGTCAGAAGTATCCAATATGTTAATTATTTTTTGCTTGACAGGCAGAGCCTTTTGAAAGTAACAGCTGCAATCAGTAATGTAAAGTGCATTATCTAGGTGTCAAGTAATTTAAGTATTCTATAACTATATCTGTGCTAGGTACTGTAAACATCTTCTAGAACTTACAGATATAACTTTATTTATTTTAAAAGTGTGTTATTCTTTGAAAATTCTGTACTGAATAGTATCATTAAGAAATCGGCAAAGTACACTAGGTAACTAGAATGCACAATAATTTCTCAGAATGTTACTGGGTTTGATTGTCATCCTGCTGTTTAACTGCCCAATATTCTTTCTCGTTTCTCATAACAGATCATTGGAAATTGTGTGTCCATTTTGGTTTTGAGCTCTGCTCTGCCTGTGATGTCGAGAACACTGGGTAAGTTTCAGTGAGAAATTTTCACTTAAAGATCCATGTTTTTAAAAACTGTCTTTACTGAACTTATTTAACATTTACTCATAAAGATTACCTTTGAAATACAGTGTTTCTTCCTACATCATTTTACACTTTTACTTCTATGCTTTATGTATAGGGGCATACCAAGACAAATACTTTTATCAAATAAAGACTACTTATTTTTTAAACACTTAAAAGCATTCTTTCTCCAAACAATGGGCTGGTTTTTGTTGTGTTTTGTTTTTACTGAGACATCTATAAGTTAGGCTTTCGAGTCCTCTAGTGAGGAAACTGCATTGAACTAATTTTTCTATTTAAAAGCTTTTGAGCGTTTATAATTTAGTATGGTTTAAAAAATTGAAAATTTGTAAATTATTTTAAGCTGCTTTGTGTCCACAAAATAGAGGTGAACGCAGTGTAATCTCTGAGAACACACTCTGATTCAAAGGACACCCTTGAGAGTTCCTACTTGCCTGTCATTCATTTCTGTCATTTTCTTAATGTTTCAGTTTACGGAGAATTTGATAATCTTTTAAAAGAAAAACAGATTTTTGCTTTGTCATTGAAATAGTTGAGTAAGTCTTCCCTTAGTTGTCTTTTATAAAATGCTATTGTAGACCATATTCTGAGTTCTTCACTAAATATTATTTCAGACAAAAGTTTCCATTAAACATTTCTATCTAATTCTCTAGACTTAGGTTTTGACTTAAGAGTGCACACAAATGATTGGAAAATTTCGATCATTAAATTTTAGCTACTTGCTCATAACAAAAATTGCTGGTAACTTTGAGCTGCTTTTGCATTAGCTCTCATATTGCCTCCATTATTTATTGAAGACTTACAGATACCAGGGATGCAGGCTGTGCAAAGAAAGTAGAAGCTTTGTAGTTATCTTCATAATTCTTACAAAGGATTTCATGTTTGTAATAGAAAACAAAATTAAAGTATAAATGTAAAGGGACCACTGTTCCATAAGCTAATAAAAAACTGGTGTGTGTAATAGTCTTATTTCTTTTGTGTTTGCTTCATAGGACTTGTAATTGTTTTGACATCTGCTTATGTGAATCTTGAAAATGCCAAAAGTATGCTCTTTAGCAACCTGATTTGATGTTAAATGTTATCATTTATATTATGACAGTCTATTAAATAATTTCTGTTATATTTCAGCCAACCTATCATTTTAATACTTAGGAAACTCATTCACTATACTATTATTTAAGATTGATTGCTAATCATTAATGTATACCGATTTTATGGAAGAAAATTACATGCTGAGTATAGTTTTAATACAAAGAAAACAAACTAATGGTAAAATTTACTTTTTGAAGGCCAACAAATTAAATTCCAGAGTAGTTTGCCATAGAGATAAATAAAAAGAAAAAAAAGAAAGATGGAACAATTAAAATGCAGCTAACAAATGCCTGGACCCAGCTGTCCAAACAGGATTAATGGAGTGCATTAGGGTACAGTGAGTCATGTGGTGCTTTGCAAAATATCAACACGCACTGCATTACATGTTATGCCCAGTGGCATTGAATAGATGAAAAGAAATAAATACGTTAAACAGATTCATAGAGGCTTTTCACAGTATTAAAAAAGCAAATTTCTAGACTAAAAGAAAAAGCTTTATTTTAGCATTATGGGAAATGCAAACTAGAGAGTTACTTTGTAATTCCTCTATTAACCCTTTAGAATTGAGTCTTTGATTTTAAGAAGATAAAATATAGAGAATTGTCATGAATATTATCCTAGTGTATAACAGGATTTTGATTTACCAGCTGAAAAGCTTATAAGACTAGAATAGAGGATGTATTTAAGCAATCAGATTCCAAGCTGTGACATTTTTCAGTCTTTCTTGTCGCCTCTCTCAAGGAAACCCTGACCTTAGTGTGGTCTCCTTTGCTCCTGTGAAATCAGCCAGCAGCGCCCCATCACTTACAATGGAATGAGAAATGCAGTAACAAGAAAAATCATATTTTATCTCTATATATGTAATTTCTCTATTATTTCAACAGTTTTTTTAGTGAAGAATATAAATTTGATTATAACTTGAAATACATTGAATCTAGTATAAAAGAAATAATTTGGTGATGTTTTTGCTTCAAAAATGAAAGTGTTCAATGGACATGTTTCTTTTTTAAACATTTGCCCACTATTATTGTTGATGCATCGCAGGCTTTAGATTTAAGTACATGGTATGATATGACATATTTATTAAATAATTCCTTTTAAATAGCTTGTTATATTTGAATGAAAAATTTTGTACTAACTGAAAAATCACCACTAAGTAAATTTTATAAGCATATTTCTTGCCACAAAGAATTAAGTTGTGAGAAAAATTTTGACCATGTATTCTTGGTTAAGTAGAATTAGTATAAAGGATGGTTTTATTTTTCATAGGAAACACAAAGAATCTGTACTTAAAATTTTTTATTAGAACCCTGCAAAAGTAATGCTATGTAAATGAATATATTTTTCAAAACATTGTTTTGCTGCCTGTTTATATTTAAGTTTTCAGAATCCAAAATTTGGGGAGATTTGATGTCTGTATTTTTAGTAAACAGTTTACTATGTAGTTTAATAGACTCTCAGGGTGATAAAAGGAGATGTTTGCAAACAAGGTGAAAATAGAACAAGATCAAACTAATTATCTATAGATGTCCAAAATTCTATGCAATAAAATATTTTGAATGTTGCAATGAATTTTATAAGAATAGATTCTGTGTGATTGCTGATATGTTCTTTATTATGCTTAATCATGAAACAATTAAGACGTTGATTTTTTGTGTTATTCTTTATTTGAATTCTCCTTTAAAGAGGAAAATTTTTCTCAAATGCAAATGATAGTCTTTGAAATGCTTTTAATAATTTCTATATTGTAATTATTTTTACAGTTATTTTTCATCTTGGAAGCTCTTTCTATAATTTGTAAGTTATTTAGTGTCCAAATACAATTTGTTTTTAATGTACTTATGGTAGTAAAACAAAAACACTTACTCTTTCAAATCAGCTTGAGTTTATTTTCAGTATTTTCACATATTTCTCATTTGGGTCCCATATAGTCTATTATCTTACAGGAGGTAAAGTAGATTATTCCTTTTTGCTTCTTGATGAAGGGACCTTGTTTTATAACGGGTCTTTTTTGGAGAGGTCTTTATTTGGGGTTTTGGTAATCCCTATTTATCTTTACCCTGGGCTTTCTCTAGCTCTTGTTGTGAAACAGAAATAAACAATGCTTTCACAGAGGCTTAGCAATGACAAATGTGAAATGGAAGTATAAGTCATATATTCCTAATTATGACATTGATATAAAAATAATTTCAAACCCTATATTGAAAATTTCTCACCAAAAAGTATATATTTTATTATATTCAGATATATTATAGAAAATAATAAATGAATAATATGACTTATTATTAACTTTATTATTTAACTTTATTAAAGTTATTTATTAACTTATAGTAATTAACTTTTGGTTGATTACTAATGTTCTTATATCTGAGCAATAAGCTTATATATACAGTTGAGATCTTTAAGAATAAAGAATTCTTAAAAATGTTTTGTGCCAAATGTCTAAAACAGTTAAGAGAGCAGCTCATGATACCACCGTAAAAACTCATATTCCTGATATCTACAAAATGTGTTTCCTGACACTACACTTCTTTCAGGGCAAACAGCCCTGTCTGAGAAAATGTCTGTGGGTCACACATACCTAAATTTAGTCACCTGTTGATATTCAGCTACTTTAAATTTACTTTATTATAATTTTCATGCGGAAAATAATTTCCTTTAGGACCATTTAGCTGGAGGGAACCTTAAGAGGTAATTTGTTTTTTTCTTGTAAATTTGTTTGAGTTCATTGTAGATTCTGGATATTAGCCCTTTGTCAGATGAGTAGGTTGCGAAAATTTTCTCCCATTTTGTAGGTTGCCTGTTCACTCTGATGGTAGTTTCTTTTGCTGTGCAGAAGCTCTTTAGTTTAATTAGATCCCATTTGTCAATTTTGGCTTTTGTTGCCATTGCTTTTGGTGTTTTAGACATGAAGTCCTTGCCCATGCCTGTGTCCTGAATGGTAATGCCTAGGTTTTCTTCTAGGGTTTTTATGGTTTTAGGTCTAACGTTTAAGTCTTTAATCCATCTTGAACTAATTTTTGTATAAGGTGTAAGGAAGGGATCCAGTTTCAGCTTTCTACATATGGCTAGCCAGTTTTCCCAGCACCATCTATTAAATAGGGAATCCTTTCCCCATTTCTTGTTTTTGTCAGGTTTGTCAAAGATCAGATAGTTGTAGATAATGCGGCATTATTTCTGAGGGCTCTGTTCTATTCCATTGATCTATATCTCTGTTTTGGTACCAGTACCATGCTGTTTTGGTTACTGTAGCCTTGTAGTATAGTTTGAAGTCAGGTAGCATGATGCCTCCAGCTTTGTTCTTTTGGCTTAGGATTGACTTGGCAATGCGGGCTCTTTTTTGGTTCCATATGAACTTTAAAGTAGTTTTTTCCAATTCTATGAAGAAAGTCATTGGTAGCTTGATGGGGATGGCATTGAATCTATAAATTACCTTGGGCAGTATGGCCATTTTCACGATATTGATTCTTCCTACCCATGAGCATGGAATGTTTTTCCATTTGTTTGTATCCTCTTTTATTTCAATGTTTATTGCGGCACTATTCACAATAGCAAAGACTTGGAACCAATCCAAATGTCCAACAATGATAGACTGGATTAAGAAAATGTGGCACATATACACCATGGAATACTATGCAGCCATAAGAAATGATGAGTTCATGTCCTTTGTAGGGACATGGATGAAATTGGAAATCATCATTCTCAGTAAACTATCGCAAGGACAAAAAACCAAACACCACATGTTCTCACTCATAGGTGAGAATTGAACAATGAGAACACATGGACAGAGGAAGGGGAACATCACACTCTGGGGAACTGTTGTGGGGTGGGGGGAGGGATAGCATTAGGAGATATACCTAATGCTAAATGACGAGTTAATGGGTGCAGCACACCAGCATGGCACATGTATACATATGTAACTAACCTGCACATTGTACACATGTACCCTAAAACTTAAAGTATAATAATAAAAAAAAAATCATTGCCCAGACCACCATTGAGAAGTTTTTCCCTGTTTTCTTCTAGTAGTTTTACAGTTTCAGGTCTTACCTTTCAGTTTTTAATCCAATTAAATTGATTTTTATGTAAAAAAAAAAAAGTAATTTGAAAAATGTTACAGTTAAAATGTTACAATTAAAACTAGACAAATGATAGTAAGGGTCTAATTTGTCCTAAGAATAAAGACCTCTAGCTATCTGAGTATTCTGTTTGTTTTCTTTTTTCTGAAACAGATCCTCATTCTGTTACCCAAGCTGGAGTGCAGTGGCACAATCATAGCTCACTGCAGCCTCAACTTCCTGGGCTCAAGCAGTCCTCCCACCTCAGCCTCCCGAGTAGCTGGGACTACTGGCAGCTACTTACACCACACCACCACACCTGGCTAATTTTTTGTATTTTTTTGTAGAGACGGGGTTTTGCCATGTTGCCAAGGCTTGCCTCAAATTCCTAGGCTCAAGTGATCCACCTGCCTTGGCCTCCTAAAGTGCTGAGATTTCAGGCGGGAGTCACGTGCCTGTCCTTGCTGAGTATTTTTTTTTTCTTTTTCCTTCTTTTTTTTTTTGAGATGGATTCTCACTCTGTTGCTCAGGTTGAAGTGCAGTGGCACAATCTCGGCTCACTGTAACCTCTGCCTCCTGGGTTCAAGTGATTCTCCTGCCTCAGCCTCGCAAGTACCTGGGATTACAGGCGCCTGCCACCATGCCCAGCTAATTTTTGTATTTTTAGTAGAGACGGGGTTATGCCATATTGCCCAGGCTGGTCTGAAACTCCTGACCTCAAGTGATTTGCCCGCCTTGGCCTCCCAAAGTGCTGGGATTACAGGTGTGAGCCACCGTGCCTAGCCAGGCTGAGTATTCTTAATAATACATATGCACAGTCATTTCTGAGATAGATGAACAAATCATTTCATTTGTAGGAAATTGTATTTTTAGTTTTTAATCATATAAGTGAATGCATAAATAAATAGTCCTGATAAAGAATACTAAAAATTAGAAATCCGGCCACCACTTCTAATTCCAGTCTCCTCTTCCAAGTTTCCAGAAATGTCTTTGGTTTACAGCTTTTCAGACCTTTTCCTGTGCATATGTATACATGTGTTTGTGTGTATATATGTGTACTTTGTAGAAAATTTTAAAATCTCACCTGAGTATTACTTTGTTTCTAATTGTTTTGTTGGCATTCTCCTTCTTTCTGATGACTCTTAACTTCCTATGCTGCCTAGAGAGAGTTAAAAGAAGAAAATGTTTTGAAATAATTTCCTTTATCAGATCTCAGTCACCTGAACATTAATTTCAAACCAAAAGAGAGTTACAGAAAGAGATAATTAAATGTTTGCCAGTGACTTGTAATTGCCTCATTCTATGGATTCTGTTTTTAATTTCTCTGTGGTGTTTACTGTTTGTAATTTCACCCCCCACATCTTGTCTGTCTTCATTTCTGGTCACTGCTCCTCTCTTTTTCCCTCCTGCTTCTCTGGCCATTCCTTAGCTGTGTCTTTTACTGCTCTTCAACTACCACCCATTCACTTGCCCCCAAATCGAGACCTCCAAACCACCACCCACCCTAAGCTAAAACAGAGAAATCTAGCTCTGTGCTACTTACGGGTGTCCTCCTGCCACCTCACGCTGGTCATTTCTAAAACAGAACCTGTCATTTCTCTCTCTCCTGTATTTCCCTTCAGTCTCTGGGACACTTTCTATCCAAGTGGTCAAACCAGAAACTTGAGACGTATGGTAAATGCTTCCATCTTCTGTGCCAGTACCTCATGGCAGTACTTGCTTTCATCTTGGTAATATTTCTCACATCTACCTCTTTTTTCTGAAACAAGATTTAGCTCTGTTGTCCAGGCTGGAGTGCATTGGCACAATCATTCACAGCTCACTGTAGCCTCCACCTTCTGGGCTCAAGTGATCCTCCCACCCCAGCCTCCCAAGTAGCTGGGAAAACAGCTGCCCACCACCACACCCAGCTAAACTTTTTAATTTTTTGTAGAGATGGGGTCTCACTCTACTACCTGGGCTTTCTGACTTGGAAAATTGAACTCCTTGAACTCCTGGGCTCAAGTGATCCTCCCTCTAGGCCTCCCAAAGCGTTGGGATTACAGATGTGAACCACCGCACCTGGCCTCACATCTACCTCTTGCTTCTCATTTTCCTTTTTAAAAGTGAGAAGAGTCAGACTTGTATAGCATAAAAAGCAGAGAGCTGAGTATATGATTTTAGTATTTTATTGTGAGAGTAGTGTTTGTGAAGTAGATTCTAAGCGGATGTCCTTTTATTTGAGAAGGATAGAGAAAGAAGACATCAAACCAAACCAAAAGAAATAAGGACATATTTAATTTTCCAAGTGAGAAAGTTTGACTGAGCCATACCATGGAGACCTGTCTCTGGAGAACTTTCCTCAGGAAGATCGCAGCCAGTTACCATCCACGCTGGAGGGCTTAGGCGTGCACTTCTTTGAAAATTAGCACATAAGGTTCTTTCCTGGACTCTAATTATAATTCTCTTTCATTGGATTTTAGTTTGTCTTCAAGTTCACATACTCTAGTTCTGGACGACTAAATTTAATTTGCCTCCAGATTAGAACAAAATGAAATTGTTGCACGTAAATCCTCATGACTAAAATTGATTCGATATTTGCAAATACAGTTTTCCATCTCTAAGCTTTGGTTCCCATTGTTCCCACAGTCTTCTCCCATTCACCTTTCTCTATCTATCCAAATCTTTTTTATTCTCTGAGGCAGAGTGAAATCCTGCATCACACGTGAAGGTGTCTCAGAGTCTTGCACTTTCAACCTTGTATTATACGTACCTGTCTGTATTGACTTTCTCATGAAACTTTATGTTCCTTAAAGGACAAGACTTGTTTTCTGCATCTTTTTATTTTTCACAGCATCTAGTTAATAAGTATTTTTGATGTTAATACGTATTTTGATGTCGGTGGGTGCCACCATATTGAGTGTATATTGTGTTCTAGAATAGATGAACTAAGATACTCCATTTGTCTTGCTTTTGCCCTGGTGGTCTTTATTTCCATATTCTAAGCTTTTCTGACCAAATATTTTGGTTTGCTATTAATATTTTAAAAGACCATTACAACAATAGCCAAGAGGTGGAAACAATAAAAGTGTCCATCGTTGGATGAATGGATGATCAGATTTTGGTACATAAACAATAATGGAATATTCAGCTAAAAGAAGGAATGACATTTAAGTGAAATAAGCCAGTCTCAAAAAGGCACCTCTTTATAAGTGTGATTCCACTATAAGAGGTATCTAGAGTAGTTCATTTCATGAGTTGCCAGGAACTAGGGTGAGGAGGAATGGGAGTTCTTGTTTAATGAGTATAGATTATTCATTTTTTAGGATGAAGGGAATTCTGGGGATGGGTAGTACCGATGGCGAATATACTTCCTATCACTGAACTGTACACTTAAAAATGGTTAAATTGGTCAATTTCATGTTATATGTATTTTATCACAATTAAAAAGAAAAAAGAGTAACTAAATGGGTACATACTACAACATGAATGGACCTTGAAAACATTATGTTGTTATATTGTACGATTCCATTTCCATGAAATGTCCAGAATAGGAAAATCCATAGACAGAAAGTGGATTTTTTTTGGAATATATCCAAAGCCCTTGAACTGTTTATTTTTAAATAGTTAAGTTTATGTTATGTGAATTTCACTTCAATAAGTTATTTTTTGGCTGGGTGTGGTGGCTCACACCTGTAATCCCAGCACTTTGGGAGGCCGAAGCGGGCAGGTCACTTGATGCCAGTAGTTCCAGACCAGCCTGGCCAACATCGTGAAACCCCATCTCTACTAAAAATATAAAAATTAGCCAAGCATGGTAGCGTGCGCCTGTAATCCCAGCTACTTGGAAGGATGAGGCAGGAGAATCACTTGAACCCAGGCAGCAGAGGCTACAGTGACCTGAGATGGTGCCACCGCACTCCAGCCTGGGTGACAGAGCGAGACTCTGTCTCAAAAAAAAAAAAAAGAAAAAAGTATTTTTTTTATAAGTCTTTTACTCAGTAGATACTCAGTAAATATTTGTCCTCTTCTCCATTTCCTTGGCGTGGCAGTCTAATGCCAGGGCCTAATTGTTTTTAGTAAGTCAGTCTTTATGTGTTTGCATTTGCCTTCTTAGTGCCAGGCACTTGATAAGGGGAAGCAGGTGGAAGGACTTTTGAAAGTCGCCTTTCTGGTGTATAGAGTCCTAACCTGGGGCACCTCCTTTGTCCCTTCTTTCCATTCAGAGTCTACTTGTTATTTTAGGGCTAGTTCAATCCCCACCACACACACACATGTACAGTGGAAGTGTGATCTTGTCATTTCCCTGCTCCAAATGCTGCAAAGACGTTTGCCATTCAAATACTGTACAGTTTCCTAAGGTAACACATACGATCTATACCTGACCCCGTCTGTGTCTCGTGCCATTCCAAACCTCACATTCTGAGCCATTAGTAATAAAGACATAATCTTCAGGTGTGTTAGAAACAAAGTACATCTGCTATGTCTTCTATGCCTTTGAACACATTGCTTTGTTTACTGCGTGTAATTTTCTTCACCAGCTGTTCTCCGGCAAAACCTAACATGTCATTCAAGACTCAGCTCAGCCATGAACTCCACAAATCAAGTTTGCCATGAGGTATCTCCCGTGCACTCTCATATAACACTTGGTGCAGTTTTCCGTTTATCTACCAGGTCACTTAGCACATTCTATCCAATGGCTTTTCTTTTCCTCCATAAAGCTGTATGCTCCTTGAAGAAAGGGATGGCCTGCCACACAACATTTAGCACACATATGCGGTGGGAGGTTTACACACTCTCACTTCCCAGTTCACTTAACTGTTTGTATATAGACATTTGGCCATACTGGAAATATTGCATTGTTTAAAAAGTCTTGTCTTCCTAGGAAGGCTATCAATACCGTGAAGGGAATAAATGTCTTACATACTTATTTTGTAGCTTCTGTAGTACATGCACAGTACAATGTAGGAATATGGTAGGGACTCAAAAATTCTTTAAAAATTTAACTTATAACACAAAAACAAATACAGAAAATATAGAGTTTCTAAATAAATGTAATTGGTACAGCCATACATTAATATATTAATGCATGATATTGGGTATATAGTCTGAAGTCTAATAAATGCATTTTAACAGCTTTATTGAGGTATAATTGACATACAATAAACTGCACATGTTTAAAGTGATAATTTTATAAGTTTTGACTTATACAAACACCTGTAGGACCACCACTGCCATCAAGATAGTGAGCATATTCACCACCCCCAAACATTTCTCCCCTCAGACTCTGCTCGTGTTCCCCTATCCACCATCAGCTCCAGGCAGCCACTCATTTGCCTTTTGTTTTTTTTTCCCAGACAGATTTTTTAGAGCAGTTTTAGGTTCACAGCTAAATTGAGGGAAAAGTGCAGATATAGCACACGTACCTCCTGTCCCCCACATGCAGAGCCTTCCCCACTGCCAACATCTCCCACCAGAGTGGCACATTGGTTACAGTTGATGAACCTGCGCTGACACATTATCACCCAGAGTCCAGAGTTTACATTAGGGTTCATTCCTGGTGTTGTACATTCTATGGGTTTGGGCAAATGTATAATGTCCCATATCCACTGTTATGGCATCATGCAGAGTAGTTTCACTGCCCTGAAAATCCTCCGTGCCCTGTCTATTTATCCCTCTCTCTCTCTCTCACCCCCGGCAGCCACTAATCTTCTTACTGTCTCAGTAGTTTTACCTTTCCCAGAATGTCATATAGTTGGAATCACACAGTATATAACCTTTTCAGATAGGTTTCTTTCATTTAACATATATTTAGGGTTCCTCCATATCTTTTCATGGCTTGATAGCTCATATCTTTTTAACGTCGAATAAGATTCCATTGTCTGGATATACCACAGTTTAATTTATTTTTGTATAAATTTACAGGGGTACAAGTGCAATTTTGTTGCATGCATAGATTGTGTAATGGTGTAGTCAGGGCTTGTAGGGTGTCTGTCACTTGAATAATGTACACTATACCCATTAAATAATTTCTCATCGTCCAGCCTCCCCCCTGCCCTGTCGCCTTTTTCAGTCTTCATTTTCTATCATTCTGCACCCTACATCCATGTGAATGCATTATTTGGCTCCCATCTGTAAGTGAGAACATACAGCATTTGTCTTTCTGTATCTGACTTGTTTCACTTAAGATGATGATTCCACCCATGTTGTTGTGAAATACATGATTTCATTCTTTGCTCTGGCTGAATTGTATTCCATTGTGTTTTTATACCACATTTTCTTTATCCAGTCGTCCATTGATTGGCGCTTAGGTTGATTCCATATCTTTGCTATTGTGATCAGTGCTGCTATAAACATATGAGTGCAGGCATCTTTTTGATATAATGATTTCTTTTCCTTTGGGTAGATACCCAGTACTGGGATTGCTGGATCAGACGGTAGTTCTATTTTCAGTTCTTTGAGAAATCTCCATACTGTTTTTCCACAGAGGTTGTAATAATTTACATTCCCACCAACCGTATAGAAGTGTTCCCTTTTTTCTGCATCCTCTCCAACATTTGTTGTTTTTTTTACTTTTTAATAGTAGCCATTCTGACTGATGTAAGATAATATCACATTGTGTTCTTAATTTGCATTTCTCTGATTAGTGATGTGGAGCATTTTTTCATATGCTAGTTGGCCATTTGTATGACCTCTTTTGAAGTCTGTCTTTTGCCCACTTTTTGAAGCGTGTCCTTTGCTCACTTTTTAATGAAGTCATTTTTGTTATTGTTGTTGAGTTGTTTGCATTCCTTGTAAATTCTGGATATCAGTCTGCTGTTGGATGCATCATTTGCAAACATTTTCTCCCATTCTGCAGGTTATCTGTTCACTCTGTTGATTATTTTGCTGTGCAGAAGCTTTTTAGTTTAATTAAGTTCCATTTGTTTATTTTTGCTTTAGTCGTCTGTGCTTTCGAGGTCTTAAGTCATGAATTCTTTTCCTAGACCAATGTCCAGAAGAGTTTTCCTAGGTTTTCTTCTAGTATTTTTATAATTTCAGGTCTTACATTTCAGTCTTTAATCCATCTTGAGTTGATTTTTATATATGGCGAGAGATAGGGGTCCAGTTTCTTTTATCTGCATATGGCAATCCAATTTTCCCAGCACCTTTTATTGAAAAGGGTATCCTTTTTTCATTGTATGTTTTTGTCAGTTTTGTCAAAGATCAGCTGGCTGTAAATACGTGGCTTTATTTTTGGCTTCTCCATTCTGTTCCATTGATCTGTGTCTGTTTTTATACCAGTACCATACTCTTATGGTTACTGTATCCTTGTTGTATAATTTGAAGTTAGGTAAGTTGATGCCTCCAGTTTTGTTCTTTTTCCTTAGGATTGCTTTGGCTATTTATGCTCCTTTTTGGTTCCGTATACATTTTAGGGTAGTTTTTTTAATTACGTGAAAAATAACATTGGTATTTTGGTAGGGATTGCATTGAATCTATAGATTGTTTGCAGTAGTGTGGTCATTTTAACAATATTAATACTTCTGATTCATGAACATGGGATGTTTTTCCATTTGTTTGTGTTATCCACAATTTCTTTCATTAGTGTTTTTGTAGTTTGTTTGTTTGTTTGAGACAGAGTCTCGCTCTGTCGCCCAGGCTGGAGTGTAGTGGCGTAATCTTGGCTCACTGCAAACCTCCATCTCCCAGGTTCAAGCGATTCTCCTGCCTCAGCCTCCCAAGTAGCTGGGACCACAGGTGTGCACCACCACACACAGCTAATTTTTTGTATTTTTAGTAGAGATAGGGTCTCACCATGTTAGCTAGGATGGTCTCGATCTCCTGACCTCGTGATCTGCCCACCTTGGCCTCCCAAATTGCTGAAATTACAGGCATGAGCCACTGTATCCAGCCTGTAGTTTATTTTATTTATTTATTTTTTTCTTAAAGATATCTTTCATCTCCTTGGCTAAATATTCTCCTAGATATTTCTTTATTTTTCTCCTTCATTTGTGAAGCTTCGTTTTGCTGGATACAAAATGCTTGACTGACAATTATTTTGTTTCAGGGGACTACAGGTAAGGACCCCAATCCTTTCTGGCTTTTAAGGTTTCTGCTGAAAAATCTACGGTTAATCTGATAGATTTTCCTTTATAGATTACCTGATGCTTTTGTTTCATACCTTTTAAGATTCTTTCCTTCGTTTTGACTTTAGATAACCTGATGACTACGTGTTTGTGTGATGATCATTTTGTGATGAATTTCCCAAGTGTTCTTTGAGCTTTTTGTATTTGGACATTTACATATCTAGCAAGGAAGTTTTCCTCAGTTATTCCCTCAAATAAGTTTTCCAAACTTTTAGATTTCTCTTCTTCCTCAGGAACACTAATTATTCTTAGGTTTGACCATTTAGCATAATCCCAAATTTCTTGGAGGCTTTGTTCATGTTTTTAAATTCTTTTTTCTTTGTCTTTGTCCAGTTGGGTTAATTTGAAAGCCTTGTTTTTGAGCTCTGAAGTTCTTTCTTTTACTTGTCCAGTCTATCATTGAAACTTTCCAGTGCATTTGGTATTTCTCTAAGTGTGTTTTTTATTTCCAGAAGTTGTGATTGCTTTTTCTTTATGATATCTATTTCTCTGAAGAATTTTTCATCCATATCCTGTATTGTTAAAATTTCTTTAAATTGGTTTTCACCTTTCTCTTGTATCTCCTTGAGTAGCTTAATAATCAACCTTCTGGGCCGGGCACGGTGGCTCATGCCTGTAATCCCAGCACTTTGGGAGGCCAAGGCAGGGAGATCATGAGGTCAGGAGATCGAGACCATCCTGGCTAACACGGTGAAACCCCGTCTCTACTAAAAAATACAAAAAATTAGCCGGGCGTGGTGGCGGGCGCCTGTAGTCCCAGCTACTCAGGAGGTTGAGGCAGGAGAATGGCGTGAACCCGGGAGGTGGAGCTTGCAGTGAGCCAAGATCGCGCCACTGCACTCCAGCCTGGGTGACAGAGTGAGACTCCATCTCAAAAAAAAAAAAAAAAAAAATCAACCTTCTGAATTCTTTAACTGGCAATTCAGAGATTTCTTCTTGGTTTGGATTCATTGCTAGGGAGCTAATGTGATCTTCTGGGAGTGTTATAGAACCCTGTTTTTTTATATTGCCAGAATTACTTTTCTGGTTCCTTTTCATTTGGGTAGACTAGTTCATTGGGAAGGTCTGGAACCCAAGGCCTGCTGTTCAGATTCTTTTGTTCCACTGGGTGATCCCTTGATACAGTGTTCTCCCCCTTCACCTAGGGATGGGGCTTCCTGAGAGCCAGCCTGCAGTGATTGTTATTGTTCTTCTGGGCTTAACCACCCAGCAGGGCTACCAGGCTCTGGGATGGTGCTGGGGAATGCCTGCGAAGAGTCTTGTGATGTGGTCTGTCTTCAGGTCTCCCAGCTGTGGATACCAGCATCTGCTTTGGTGGAGTTGGCAGGGGAGTGATGGAGACTCTGTGAGAGTTCTTGGTTGTAGGTATGTTTAGTATGCTGGCTTTCTGAAATGCTGGTTATGCCAGGAGTGAAAGTGTCATGTGGACAGACTCAGGACCTCTGGTTAGCCAGGATGTTGCAGGCAGTGGAATTAGCTTTTGTTTTCTCCTTCCTGGGAGCAGGGTTATTCTGTCATGAGTTGCTGTAATGGCCTGATGTGGTTGGCCAGTTGGTTGGCCTCACTTTCAAGAGAGTTCCAGCTGCCATAGTAGTAGAGGTATCTAAGCTTGCCCCAAGTTGGCCAAGGTAAGTATTCTGGTTTCTCAGGTGATGGGTGGGGCCATAAAGCTCCCTAGACTTTATGTCTTTTGTGTTCAGCTGCCAGGGTAGGTAGAGAAATACCATCAGCTGGGGGCAAGGTCAGGTGGGTCTGGGTTCTGATTCTCCCTGGGCAGGGCTTGCTGCAGCCACTGTGGTTGTTGGGGGGTGGTTCTCAGGCCAATGGGGTTTTGTTCCAGAGGGGATCTTGGCCACCTGTGCTGTGTTATATAGTTTGCCAGGGAAGTTGGGGAGAGCCAGTAGTGAAAGGCCTCATCCAGCTCCCACACAGTTGGCAACGCTGGTGGTCTCTCTTCTGCAGTCCCTGCCGCAGACCTTGTCCCAGGCCGTAAGCTTCCCCGCTGAGAAAGCAAGCATGGCTTTCAGGCTTTGCCCTTCCCCATCTGCCCACACTGTCGGTGGTGGCTTCTGTGCTCTTATCTGCAGCAGTTCCCATTTGCACCCTGCCCGCCTACCAGATTCTGCTCAAGAAAATTTGCTCAAGAAATTCTGCTCAAGAAAATTTGTGCCCAGTCAAAGTTATTACAAATTTCATTTGGAAGCTTCTTTCATCCTGTGACCCTACCCTAATTCCACTGGCTGCCTTCCCCAAGGGCCCCTGTGAGATATAGTCAGGGATGGCTTCCCTGGGCTTGAGCTGGAGACTGGGAGACCCTACAGGGCTCTTCCTGCCACTGATGCTGCTTTTATTTTTTGTGTGGCTCCCTGAATCTATTTCAACTCTAAGTAAGGTTAAATCCTTTTCCCATTATCTGGATTTTCAGCTACCACAGTGAGGATGTGTGTTCAGAGGAAGGTTTTCCCCACCTCACACACTGGGAACTCAGTTTTTTGCCTGTGTCTCATGGAATTTGCAGTGATATGCTGCTTCTTTCAAAGGATTCGTGAATTTTTTGTTTTCCTGGTACATCCTACAATGGTTCTTGGAGCAAAAGTTGATGGTGTGAGTCTCCGCGCACTGTTCTGTCCTTCCAAGTGGGAACTGCACATTAGTCCTGCCTCCTGTCTGCCGTCTTCCTCCAATTTTTTTTTTTTCTGGCTATTGTAAATGGGATTGCCTTCTTGATTTCCTTCTCAGCTAGATAGTAGTTTTTTTTTTTTTTGTATAGAAATGCAACTGGTTTTTGTACATTGATTTTGTATTCTGAAACTTTACTGAATTTATCAAATCCAAGAGCTTTTTTGTGGGGGGATCCATTAGGTTTTTCTAGAGATAAGATCATATCATGGACGAACAGGGATAACTTAACCTCCTCTTTACCAATTTGGGTGCCTTTTGTTTCTTTCTCTTGCCTGATTGTTCTGGCTAGAACTGTCAGTACTCTGTTGAATAGGAGTGGTGAAAATTGACATCCTTGTCTTTTTCCAGTTCTTATGATTTTTGGCTGTGGGACTGTTGTATATGATCTTTATATTTTGAAGTATGCTCTTTGCATGCTTAATGTGTGGAGGGCTTTCGTCATGAAGGGATGCTGAAGTTATCACATGCTTTTTCTGCATCTTTGGAGATGATCATGTGGTTTTTGCCCTTAATTCTGTTAGTGTGATATATCACATTTACTGACTGTATATGTTGAACCATCCTTACACCCCTGGTATAAAACCTGCCTGATCATGGTGTATTATCTTTTTGATGTGCTGTTGGATTCAGTTTGCTAATATTTCATTGAGAGTTTTTGCATCTGTGTTTATCAGGGATATTGGTCTGTAGTGTACTTGTCTGTTTGGGTATCAGAGTGATTTGGGCCTCATAGAATGACTTAGGAAGAATTCCCTCCTCCTCAGTTTTTGGGAACAGTTTCAGGAGGATTGGTATTAGTTCTTCTTTGTACATTTGGTAGAATTCAGCTGTGAATCCATCTGGTCCTGGGCTTTTCTTTGTTGAGAGATTTTTTAAATGGATTCAATCTTGCTACTCATTATTGGTCTGCTTGGGTTTTTTATTTCTTCCTGGTTCAATCTTGAGAAGTTGTATGTTTCTAGCCAGTAATTTATCCATTTCCTCTAGGTTTTCTATTTTGTGAATGTATAGTTGTTTATAATATTCTCTGATGATCTTTTGTATTTCTGTGGTATCGGTTGTAATGTTTACTTTTTCATTTCTGATTTTCTTTGGGTCGTCTCTTTTTTTTCCCTTGTTACTCTAGCAATTGGTTTATCAGTTTTATTTATTTTCTCGAAGAACCAACTTTTCGTTTTCCTGATCCTTTGTACTGTTTTTTGGTTTTTATTTTATTGTTTTTTTTGGTTCTGCTCTGATCTTTGTTATTTCTTTTCTTCTACTGATTTTGGATTTGGTTTGTTACTTTTGTAGTTCCTTGAGATATGACATTAGGTTGTTAATTTGTATCTTTCAGTATCTTTCATGTAGTCACTTGATGTCATAAACTTCCCTCCTAGCACTGTTTTTGCTGTATCCCACAAGTTTCGGTATGTTGTGTTTCCATTTTCATTTGTTTCAAAAAAATTTTTTTTAATTTCTGACTTAATTTATTCTTTGACCCAATGGTCATTCAGAGGCATGTTGTTAATTTCTGTGTACTTGTATGTTTTCTGAAATTCTTCTTGGTATTGATTTTGTGGTATTGATACATGAAAATTTTTGATTTTTAAAAATTTGTTGAGACTTGTTTTGTGTTTTAACATATGATTTATCTTGGAGAACGTTTTATGTGCTGATGAGTAGAACATATATTCTGCAGTTGAGCAGAATATTCTGTAAATGTGTTTTAGGTCCATTGCACCAAGTACAGTGTTTCTTTGCTGATTTTTTTTCTCGATAAGCTATGAATAGGGTGTTGAACTCCACCACCATTATGTCATTGCTGTCTGCCTCTTTCTTTAGCTGTAGTAATATTTGTTTTATGAATCTGGGTGCTGTTGGCTGCATGTATATTTGGATGTATTGTTATATCCTCTTGCTGAATAGGTCCCTTTATCATTATATAATGACCTTTGTTGTCTTTTTTTTTTTTTAACTGTTTTTGATTTAAAGTCTGTTTTATCTGGTGTAAGTATAACTACTCCTGGTCTTGTTTGTTTTTTTGTTTGTGTGGAATATCTTTACTTTGAGGCTGTGTCGTCATAGGTAAGGTGGATTTCTTGTGAGCACTGTGTGGTTGGATCATGTTTTTCTCTATCCATTCCACCAATCTGTATCTTTTAAGAGGAGAATTTAATCCATTTATATTCAGGTTAATATTGATATGTGAGGTTTTGTTCCTGTCATATTTTTCATTGTTTTCTAGTTTTGTAAGTTCTTTGTTATCTTTTTCTCTATTTCTCTTTGTGGTTTGGTGGAATTCTGTAGTATTGCCATTGGATTCCCTTCTCTTTCTCCTTTGTGTGATTGTTTTACTTGTGAGTTTTATACTTTCATGTGTTTTCATGACGGTGAATATCTTCCTTTTGTTTCCACATTTAGGACTTTGAGCATTTCTTACAGGATCTGTATAGTGGAGACGAATTCTTTCAGCATTGCTTGTCTGCAAAAGACTTTATCTCTCCTTCATGTATGAAGCTTAATTTTTCTGAAAATAGAATTCTTCAATGGCAGGCTTTTTTCTTTTCTTTTTGCGACAGAGTCTCACTGTGTCTCCTAGCTGGAGTGCAGTGGCATGATCACGGCTCACTGCAACCTCTACCTCCCAGGCTCAAACAGTCCTTCCACCTCAGCCTCCCAAGTAACTGGGACTACAGGCACATGCTACCATGCCCAGCTAACTTTTGTGTTTTTTGTAGAGATGGAGGTCTTACCATGTTGTCCAGGCTGGTCTCGAACTCCTGGGCTCAACCCATCCACCCACCTTGACGTCCCAAAGTGCTGGGATTACAGGTGTGAGCCACTATGCCCAGGGGCAGGCTTTTTGTTTTAGTGCTTTGAATATGCCCTCTCATTTTTTTTCTGGCCTATAAGATTTCTGCTGAAAAGTCTGCCATTGCTCTTTTCTTACTGATTTTAGAATTCTTTCACTTTGACTTTCGACAATCTGATTATAATATGCTGTGGTGAAGTCCTTTGTGCAGTGTATTTTTCAGGGACCACCGGACCTCCTGTATTTGGATGTCTAAATCTCTTGCTATACTTGGGATCTTTTCACAATTTATTTTATTAGATATGTTTTCTAAACTTTTTGATCTTTCTTCCCCCTCAGGAATACTGATAATTTGTACGTTAGGTTTTTATGTAGTCTCAAACATCTCCAAGGCTTCATTCTTTTTTGTTCCTTTTTCTTTATTTTTGTCTGCCTGGATTATTTCAAAAGACCTGTCTTTCACGTTCTGAGATTCTTTCTTCTATTGGTCTATTGTTGAGGCTTTTGATTATATTTTATATTTCCTTATATTAATTTTTTTCTGTTTCAGAATTTCTGGTTTTTTTTTTTTTAAAGACAACTATCTCCTTAGTAAACTTCTTATTCACATCCTATATTGATTTCTGATCTTTGTACTGGTTTTCAGATTTCTCTTACATCTCATTGAGCCTGTTTGAAATTAGTATTTTGAGCTTTAATCTGGCATTTTGAGGGTTTTTTTTTTCAGTTAGGATCTATTGCTGGAGAATTATTGTTTTCCTTTGAGGGTGTCATATTGCCTTGGCTTTTTCAGGCTTTTTGTATCTTTACATTGATTTCTGCGCATCCGGAGCAATAGTTGCTGCTTATTTTTAAATTTACTTTCATTGGGAGGGGACTTTTTTTCTTGACTATGTGACCATGATGTGTTTGGGCAGGTAGGGCTGTTTGGCTTTGTTTCAGGATGTGCAGGGATAAAAACGCTGCATGATTTCTTTGGCTATAAATAGCCTTTGTGGTAGCTGTGGGTTTGTTGGTGTTATGGGGCGGTTATTGGTGGCAGCTATTGTGAAGTTGTACTGGGGACTGGAATGCCTGATGGATCCCTTTTCAGGTTTCATTGGTAGCAGTGGTGGGCTAAGCATGTCTGTTCTTGTGCCATGGGACAGTGTATTCTGGCGCCTGTGTTGGCAGTTCCAGGCTATTTCTTGGGCCTCTGTGTAGCTTTCCTGGATGCTGGTTGCAGTTATGTATGCTGAATGGGTAAGTGGGCCCTCAGCCCCCTTGTAACCCAGGGTGGCATGGGTCATGGTGGTAGCAGTGGTTGTACAATGATCTTCTAGTTTCCAAGCACTTTGCCCTTGTGTTAGAAGTTGTTGCAGTGGACTTTGCATATTGACCTCTAGGTCAGTAGGTGATGTTTACAGGTTAGAGCCAGCTACAGTGGGTACAACAGGATTTGTGCCCAGCCTCTTTTCCATGGGAGAAGTACTTGGGTGTCTCAGGTGGCAGATTGGGTAATGGAAAACTCATGAGCCCGGATGCCATGCTCCACCTTGGAGGGCATGGGGAAGGGCCCAGGCAGAGCTGGACTGGGCAATTGTACTCAGGTCCCCCATGGTGATTGTATGCAAAAGTCCCAACAAGGGTAGTGAGGCAGCCCCCAAGCCCCTGGGAAAATGCTTGGGTGAGGGGTGGCCACCACTATGCCAGGGTCTCAGCCTAGGGAAGGATTGACATTGACAGCCCAAGCAGCCACAGTTGTGGCCAGCAGACATGGAACTTGTGTCCCTCTCCTATCCTTGTTCTTGTGGAGTGCTCCCTCCCTTGTTCCGACTGTGGCAGAGAACCCAGGTATCTAGTCAGTCCTAGAAGTTTGCATCCAGTCTGCCACTCAGCTTAGGGCCGTGGGAGATGCCACCCAGCCCCCATCCTGGCCTCTGAGGCAACTCTCCTCCTGCTGAGGTCTTAGGAGACAGCCTGGTTCCTGTGCCAGTTGGGCTGGATCCCAGGTCATGCTCATTTCTCAGTTCTGGCTGCAGGAGTTCTTCCCCTACTCAAGCCTCTTTTCTGCAAACCCCAGCCCAAGCCCCCCTAACTCCAGTGGTTGGTGCTGCTAATTTCCACACATTGTTGAGCAGCTAAGATCAAGAATGGCATCTTACTGTAGCTGCCTGGGTCTGAGAGAGCGCATAGGACACACCCTGGAGCAGTTTCTTCTCATGGTTTCCTGGCTGCTCCTTAAGTGTGATTGGGAGAGTCAAGGTGCTCTCCAATGGCCTGGATTGTACAGTTTCCCAGGGAAAGTGGACCCCAGAAGGACACTCACTTACACTCTTCCATATGGGGGATTCATTCCGCATTTTTGGCCCCAGGCCACATGGGCTGCCTGTTTTCCTTCTCTTTTTCAGAATTCGGCTTTTCCTTTTCAGGAAGCTTCTTTTGCCACAGTTTATCCATTTACCTACTGAAAGACATCTTGGTTGCTTCCAGATTTTGGCAGTTGTGAATAAAGCTTCTCTATAGATAATCATGTGCAAGTTTTTGTGTGGACAAAAGATTTCAACTCCTTGGGGTAGATATCAAAAAACATTTTTCTTGGATCATATGCTAAGAGTATGTTTAGTTTTCTTTTTTAAAAAACCTTCTCTGCTGCTGCTGAGATGTGAAAAAGAAGTAAAAATATTAAGAAATGAAAAAAGAAAATTTAACTGTCAAAATGTCTTCTAAATTGGTTGTGTCAGCAAAAGAAACTATCATGAGAGTGAACAGACAGCCTACACAATGGGAGAAAATTTTTTCAGTCTATCTAACAAAGGTCTAATATCCAGAATCTACAAGGAACTTGGATAAATTTAGAAGAAAAAAACAAACCTCATTAAAAAGTGGGCAAAGGACGTGAACAGACAATTCTCAAAAGAAGACATTTATGTAAGAAACATATGAAAAAAAGCTCAACATCACTGAGCATTAGAGAAATGCAAATCAGAACCACAATGAGATACCATATCATGCCAGTCAGAAGGGCAATTATTAAAAAGTCAAGAAACAACAGATGCTGGTGAGGTGGTGGAGAAATAGGAACACTTTTACACTGTTTTTGGGAATGTAAGTTAGTTCAGCCATTGTGGAAGACAGTGTGGCGATTCCCCAAAGACCTAGAACCAGAAATGCCATTTGACCCAGCAGTCTCATTACTGGGTATATACCCAAAGGAATAAAAATCAGTTATAAAGATACATGCACATATATGTTCATTGCAGCACTATTCACAATAGCAAAGACATGGAATCAACCCAAATGCCCATCTGTGATAGACTAGATAAAGAAAATGTGGTACATATACACCATGGAATATTATACAGCCATAAAAAGGAACGAGATCATGTCCTTTGCCCAGATATGGATGGAGTTGGAAGCCATTATCCTCAGCAAACTAACACAGGAACAGAAAACCAAACACCACATGTTCTCACTTATAAGTGGGAACTGAACAATGAGAATACATGGACACAGGGAGGGGAACAACACACACTGGGCCTTGGTCGGGGGAGGGAGAGCATCAGGATAAACAGCTAAGCATGTGGGGTCTAACACCTAGTTGATAGATTGATAGGTACAGCAAACCACCATAGCACATGATAACAAACCTGCACATCCTGCACATGTATCCCAGAACTTAAAATAAAATTCAATTTTTGGTAAGAGTGGTTGTACCATTTTACATTCCTGACAGCATAGAATGAGAGTTCCTGTTGCTCCACATCCTCACCAGCATATGGTGTCAGTGTTCTGGATTTTGGCCATTTCATACATGTGCCTGACCTTCTTTGTATAACTATAAATTAGTTTGCACTTCTTAGAATTTTATATATATGAAATCATACAATATGTACCATTTACCTGATTTCTTCTACTCATCATATTTAAGATGCATCTGTGATGATGTATGTATGAATAGTTCATTTTTTATTGTTGAATAGTACTCTCTTGTATGTATATATCACAATTTGTTTATCTGTTCACCCATTGGAAGACCTTTGAGTTGTTTACAACTTTTGGGTATTGCAAATAATGCAGCTTGAACAGTCATATCAACATTTCTGTTGGATGAATATCTAGGAAGGGAAGATTTAATTTGCATTTCCCTGATAACTAATGTGATTATTTGCCATTTGATATGGTGTGGCTGTGTCCCCACCCAAATCTCATCTTAAATTCCCACATGTTGTGGGAGGGATGTGGTGGGAGGTAATTGAATCATGGGGGCAGGCCTTTCCCTTGCTGTTTTCATAATAGTAAATCTCATGAGATCTGATGGTTTTAAAAAGGGGTTTCCCTGCACAAGCTCACATTCTCTCTTGCTGCTGCTGTGTAAGAAGTGCCTTTCACCTTCCACTATGATTGTGAGGCCTCCCCAGCCACATGCAACCATGAGTCCATTAAACCTGTTTTTCTTCCCAGTCTTGGGTGTGTCTTTATCAGCAGCGTGAAAACAGACTAATACAGTAAATTGGTAACAGTAGAATGGGGCGCTGCTGAAAAGATACCTGAAAATATGGAAGCAACTTTGGAACTGGGTAACAGGCACAGGTTGGCACAGTTTGGAGGGCTCAGAAGAAGAAAGGAAAATGTGGTAAAGTTTGGAACTTCCTAGAGACTTGTTGAATGGCTTTGCCCAAAATGCTGATGGCTATATGGACAATAAAGTCCAGGCTGAGGTGGTCTCAGGTGGGGATGAGGAACTTGTTGCGAACTGGAGCAAAGATGATTTTTAAAAAAAATTTTATTATTATTATACTTTAAGTTTTAGGGTACATGTGCACAACGTGCAGGTTTGTTACATATGTATACATGTGGCATGTTGGTGTGCTGCACCCATTAACTCATCATTTAGCATTAGGTATATCTCCTAATGCTATCCCTCCCCCCTCCTCCCACCCCACAACAGTCCGAGGTGAGTGATGTTCCCATTCCTGTGTCCATGTGTTCTCATTGTTCGATTCCCACCTATGAGTGAGAACATGCAGTGTTTGGTTTTTTGTCCTTGCAATAGTTTGCTGAGAATGATGGTTTCCAGTTTCATCCATGTCCCTACAAAGGACATGAACTCATCATTTTTTATGGCTGCATAGTATTCCATGGTGTATATGTGCCACATTTTCTTAATCCAGTCTATCGTTGCTGGACATTTGGGTTGGTTCCAAGTCTTTGCTATTGTGAATAGTGCCTCAATAAACATACGTGTGCATGTGTCTTTATAGCAGCATGATTTATAATCCTTTGAGTATATACCCAGTAATGGGATGACTGGGTCAAATGGTATTTCTAGTTCTAGATCCCTGAGGAATCGCCACACTGACTTCCACAACGGTTGACAGTCCCACCAACAGTGCAAAAGTGTTCCTATTTCTCCACATCCTCTCCAGCACCTGTTGTTTCCTGACTTTTAAATGATCACCATTCCAACTGGTGTGAGATGGTGTCTCATTGTGGTTTTGATTTGCATTTCTCTGATGGCCAGTGATGATGAGCATTTTTCATGTGTTTTTTGGCTGCATAAATGTCTTATTTTGAGAGGTGTCTGTTCATATCCTTCGCCCACTTTTTGATGGGGTTGTTTTTTTCTTGTAAATTTGTTTGATTTCATTGTAGATTCTGGATGTTAGCCGTTTGTCAGACGAGTAGGTTGCAAAAATTTTCTCCCATTCTGTAGGTTGCCTGTTCACTCTGATGGTGGTTTCTTTTGCTGTGCAGAAGCTCTTTAGTTTAATTAGATCCCATCTGACAATTTTGGCTTTTGTTGCCATTGCTTTTGGTGTTTTAGACATGAAGTCCTTGCCCGTGCCTATGTCCTGAATGGTATTGCCTAGGTTTTCTTCTAGGGTTTTTATGGTTTTAGGTCTAACATGTAAGTCTTTAATCCATCTTGAATTAATTTTTGTATAAGGTGTAAGGAAGGGATCCAGTTTCAGCTTTCTACATATGGCTAGCCAGTTTTCCCAGCACTATTTATTAAATAGGGAATCCTTTCCCCATTTCTTGTTTTTGTCAGGTTTGTCAAAGATCAGATAGTTGTAGATATGCGGCATTATTTTGAGGGCTCTGTTCTATTCCATTGATCTATATCTCTGTTTTGGTACCAGTACCATGCTGTTTTGGTTACTGTAGCCTTGTTCTTGTTATGTTTTAGCAAAGAGACTGGTGGCATTTTGCCCCTGCCCTAGAGATTTGTGGAACTTTCAACTTCAGAGAGATGATTTAGGGTGTCTGGTGTGAGAAATTTCTAAGCAGCAAAGCATTCAAGAGGTGACTTGAGTGCTGTTCAATTTTAAAACATTAAACATTTAAACATAAAACATTTAAAACATTAAGGCATTCAGTTTTAAAAGGAAAACAGCATAAAAGTTTGGAAAATTTGCAGCCTGAGAATGCAATAGAAAAGAAGATTCCATTTTCTAAGGAGAAATTCAAGCCAGCTGCAGAAGTTTGCATAAGTAATGAGGAGCTGAATGTTAATCACCAAGATAATGGGGAAAGTGTCTCCAGGGCATGTCAGAAACCTTTACGGCAGCCCCTCCCATCACAGGCTGGGAGGTTTAGGAGGAAAAAGTGGTTTCATGGGGCTGGACCCTGGGTCCCTCTGCTGTATGCAGTCTAGGGACTTGGTGCCCTGTGTCCCAGCTGCTCCAGCCGTGACTAAAGGGCCAGAGTACAGCTTGGGCTGTTGCTTCAGAGGGTGGAAGCCCCAAGTTTTGGCAGTTTCTATGTGGTGTTGAGCGTGTGGTGCACGGAAGTCAAGAATTGAGGTTTGGGAACCTCCGCCTAGATTTCAGAAGATGTATGGAAACACCTGGGTTCCCAGGCAGAAGTTTGCTGCAAAGGCAGGGCTCTCACGGAGAACCTCTGCTAGGGCAGTGCGGAATGAAAATGTGGGGTCAGAGCCCCCACACGGAGTCCCTACTGGGGCACTGCCTAGTGGAGCTGTGAGAAGAGGGCCACCATCTTCCAGACCTCAAAATGGTAGATCCGCTGACAGGTTGCACTGTGTGCCTGGAAAAGCCAATACCAGCCTGTGAAAGCACTGGGTGGGAGGCTGTACCCTGCAAAGCCACAGGGGTGGAGCTGCCCAAGACCATGGGAACCCACCTCTTGCATCACCATGACCTGGATGCGAGACATGGAGTCAAAGGAGATCATTTTGGAGCTTTAAGATTTGACTGCCCTGCTGGATTTTGGACTTGTTTGTGGCCTGTAGCATCTTTGTCCTGGCCAATTTCTCCTGTTTTGAATGGCTGTATTTACCCAATGCCTGTATCCCTGTTGCGGGAAGTCAGGGACCACGAATGGAGGGACTGGCTGGAGCTGCCGCAGAGGAACATAAATTGTGAAGATCTCATTTTAATATGGACATTTGTCAGTTCCCAAATAATACTTTTATAATTTTTTATGCCTGTCTTTAATCTCTCAATCTTGTTATCTTCGTAAGCAGACGATGTATGTCACCTCAGGACCACTGTGATAATTGTGTTAACTGTACAAATTGATTGTAAAACATGTGTTTGAACAATATGAAATCAGTGCACCTTGAAAAAGAATAGAATAACAGTGATTTTTAGGGAACAAAGGAAGACAACCAAAAGGTCTGACTGCCTGCGGGGTCGGGCAGAAAGAGCCATGTTTTTCTTCTTGCAGAGAGTCAATAAAGGGACATGCAAATAGGGAAGATATCACTAAATTCATTTCCTAGAAAGGAATATTGATATTAATACCTTGGGAAAAGAATGCATTCCTGGGGGGAGGTCTATAAATGGCTGCTCTGGGAATGTCTGTCTTATGTGGTTGAGATAAGGACTGAGATATGCTGTGGTCTCCTGTAGTACCCTCAGGCTTACTAGGGTGGGGAAAAACTCTGCCCTGGTAAATTTGTGGTCAGACCAGTTCTCTGCTCTCGAACCCTGTTTTCTGTTGTTTAAGATGTTTATCAAGACAATACATGCACCTCTGAACAGACCCTTATCAGTGGTTCTTCTTTTTCCCTTTGTCCTGTTCCCTCAGAAGCATGTGATCTTTGTTAGATCCTTATTAGTAGTTCTGCTTTTTGCCCTTTGAAGCATGTGATCTTTGTACCTACTCCCTGTTCTTACACCCCCTCCCCTTTTGAAACCCTTAATAAAAACTTGCTGGTTTTGAGGCTCAGGTGGGCATCACGGTCCTACTGATATGTGATGTCACCCCTGGCGGCCCAGCTATAAAATTCCTCTCTTTGTACTGTCTCTCTCTATTTCTCAGCTGGCCTACACTTATGGAAAATAGAAAGAACCTACATTGAAATATTGGCGGCGGGGTCCCCCAATACATCCCCGTTGTATCTAGGAAGTAACTAACTTGCTTTTGATTTTGCAGGCTCATAGGCAGAAGGTACTTGCCTTGTCTCAGATGAGACTTTGGACTGTGGACTTTTGAGTTAATGCTGAAATGAGTTAAGACTTTGGGAGACTGTTGGGAAGGCATAATTGGTTTTGAAATGAGAGGACATGAGATTTGTGAGGGGCCAGGGGCAGAATAATATGGTTTGGTTGTGTCCCCACCCAAATTTCATCTTGAATTCTCACATGCTGTGGGAGGGATTTAGTGGGAGGTAATTTAATCATGGGGGCAGGTCTTTCCCATGCTGTTGTTGTGATGGTGAATAAGTCTCACAAGATCTGATGGTTTTAAAAAGGGGAGCTTCCCAGCACAAGCTTCCATTCTGTCTTGCTGTCGCTATGTGAGAAGTGCCTTTCGCCCTCTGCCATGACTGTGAGGCCTTCCTAGCCATATGGAACTGTGATTCCATTAAACCTGTTTTTCTTCCCAGTCTCGGGTATGTCTTTATCAGCATTGTGAAAATGGACCAATACACTGTTGTATATTTTCTTTGGCAAAATATCTATTAAGATCTATTGTTAATTTTAAAGATTGGATTTATTTTCTTGTTATTTAACTTTGAGGGCTGTTTACATATTCTTGGTTAAAGTTCTTTATCAAAATATATGACTTGTAAATATTTCTTCCATTTAGTTACCTGTCTTTTCATTCTCCTAACAATATCTTTGAACAAGCAGACATCCTTAATTTTGATGAAGTCAAATTTATTAAATTTTCTTTTATGGATTGTGCTTTTGATGTCATAATCTACTAAATCTTTCTCTAACCCAGGATCACAAAGACTGTCCTCTATGTTTGCTTCTAGAAGTTTTATACATTTAGTTTCTGTGCTTTGGCCCATGACTCACTTTGAGTTAATTTTTGAATATAGTATGACATATAGATTGGAGGGGTTTTTTTCCATACTGGTTGCCAGTTATTCCAGCACCATTACTTGAAAAGTTTATTCATTTTCCACTGCATTACCTTGGGATTTTCATTGAAAGCCAATTGTCCACATATGTGTGAATGTGATTCTGTTTCTGTGCTCTTTTTTTTTTTTTTCCATCAGTGTCTTTTTTTTTCTTTACATCAGTACTACACTGTCTGGATTACAATAGATTGGTCGTAAAACTTGACATCGGTAGTATAAGTTCTTTAGGTTTTTAAAAAATTGTTTTATGTGCGTGTGATATGGTTTGGATCTATGTCCTCACCCAGATCTCATGTTCCAGTTGTGATTCCCAGTGTTGGAGGTGGGGTCTGGTGGGAGGTGACTGGATTTTGGGGGCAGTTTCTCATGGTTTAACACCATCCCCCTTGGTGCTGCTGTCATGGCAATAGTGAGTTATTGTGAGACCTGGTTGTCTAAAAGTGTCGGGTGCCTCCCCCAACCCTTTGCTCCTGCACCGGCCATATAAGATGTGCCTGTTTCCCCTTCACTTTCCCCCATGATTGAAAGTTTCCTTAGACCTCCCCAGAAACTGAGCAGATGCCAGTATCATGCTTCCTCTACAGCCCATGGAATCATGAGCCAATTAAACCTCTTTTCTTTATAAATTACCCAGTCTGAAGTATTTCTTTATAGCAGTGTGAGAACAGACTAATACCGTTTGTTTGTTTTGGAGACAAAGTCTTGTTCTGTCACCCAGGCTGGAGTGTAGTGGTATGATTTTGTCATTGTGGCCACAACCTCGTGATGTCAAGTGATCCTCCTGCCTAAGCCTCCTAAGAAGTTAGGACTACAGGCATTCAACACCATGGCCATCTAATTTTTAAATTTCGTGTAGTCTTTGGCTCTTGCTGTGTTGCCCAGGCTGATCTCAAACTCCTGCTTCAAGTGATTTTCTTGTTTCAGCCTCCCAAAGGGCTGGGATTACTGGCATGAGCCACCACATCTGCTAGGATTTTGACTGGGATTGTATTGAATCTATAAAACATGTTGGAAAGGATTAACATCTTTACAATATTGAGTCTTTTACATGTCTTTTAATTTCTCTTGTTTGTAGTTTTGTTTAGGTCTTCTTTAGTGAACTTTGTTAGTGTCTTTTAAGGAATTTGTTTATTTCATCTAAGTTGTCGAGTTTATTATGACATTCTTTTTGATGCTATTACAAGTAGGATTATTTTGTTAATTTCGTTTTTGGAAAGTCCATTCTTAGTGTATAGAAATTCCACTGATTTTTTATGTTGATTTTGTAACCTGTAATTTTACTGAATTCATTTATTCTAAAAGTTTTGTTTGATGGAGTCCTTAAGATTTTCTACCTGTATGATCATTTCAACTGCATATGTAGATAATTTTACTTTTTCTCTGCCTATTTGTATGGATTTTTAAAGTTTTTCTAACTTGATTGCTCTGGCTAGGACTTCCAGTAGTATGTTGAATAGCAGTGGCAAAAGTGGGCATCCTTGCCTTCTTCCAGATCTTAGAAGCTTTCAGTTTCTTCCCATTGATTATAATGTTAGCTGTGGGTTTCTAAAAATATCTATTGTCTTGGCTGGGTGCAGTGGCTCATGCATGTAATCCCAGCACTTTGGGAGGTCGAGGTGGGTGGATAGCTTGAGTCCAGGAGTTCAAGACCGGCCTGGGCAACAAAATGAGACCCTGTCTCTGCAAAAAATACAAAAATTAGCCTGGCATGGTGGCATGTGCCTATAGTCCCAACTACCTGGAAGGCTGAGGTGGGAAGGATCATTTGCCAGGAGGCTGAGGCTCTGCACTCTAGCCTGGGTGACAGAGTGAGATTCTGTCTCTTAAAAAAAAAAAAGTCTCTATTATGGTGAGATAAATTCCTTCTTTACCTGTTTTGTTGAGGGTTTTTATCATGAAAGTATATTCAATTTTGTCAGTTGCTCTTTTCTACATCTACTGAGCTAATCATGTGGTTTTGTCTTTCATTCTGCTAGTGTGGTATATCACATTGATTGACCTTCATATGTTGAACCATACTTGCATCCCAGCAATAAATTGGCCCCATTTGGCTAGGGCGTACGATCCTATTAATGTGTCGTTGAGTTAGGTTTGCTAGCTAGCATTGTATTGAGGAGTTTTGCATCTGTGTTTACTGGGAATATTGCCCTGTAGTTTTCTTTACTTTTGTTGCCTTTTTATTGGCTTTGGAATCAGGGCGATGCTGGCCTTGTAAAATGAGTTTGGAAGTTTACTTTCCTTTTCTGTTTTTGGAACAGTTTATGAAGAGTTCATATTAGTTTTTCTTTGAATTGTCTGGTTGAATTTACCTTTTGAAGCCATCTGGTCCTGGGCTTTTCTTTGCTGGAAAGTTTTGATTACTGATTCAATCTTCTTGTTTATTAGTTTGCTCAGGTTTTCTATTTCTTCTAAAGTTAGTCTGGGCAGATTGTATGTTTCTAGGAATTTATCTGTTTCTGTTGGGTTATCCAATTTGTTGGCATATAATGGTTCATAATAGTTCCTTATGATCTTTTTATTTGTGTCATTTGTTGGAATATCTCTATTTTTATTTCTTATTTTAGTTATTTTTGACTTCTCTTTGAGTTAGTCTAGCTAAGGGTTTTGTCACTTTTATCTTTTAAAAAATCCAACTCTTGTTGATTTTTCTAATGTTTTTATATTTTCTAATTCATTTATTTCTGCTTCAGTCTTTATTATTTTCTTTCTTCTGCTAACTTTGGGTTTAGTTTGTTCTTTTCTGATTCCTTGTTCTTTGAGATTATTATACTTCTTTGGTTAATTTTCATCATATTTGAAAGATTTTCAGCCACTATTTTTTCAAATAGTGTTTTTTCTTCTCTTCTCCTTCAGGGACTCTAATCACAAGTACATAAGACATTTCAAATTAATTCATGGTTCATTGATGCTTTTTTCATTCTTTTCTTATTTTGCTCTTTGTTTTGTTTTCCTGTTGCTGTGTCTTTAAATTTACTAATCTCTTCTTCTGCAGTGTCTAATCTGCCATTAATCCTATCTAGTATAATTTGCATATCCCACAGTATAATTTTCCTTTGTAGAAGGTCAGTTTCAGTCTATTTTCTTTCATATCTCTACTTAGCAAGTTTTATCTTTCCTGTAGCTTTTGAAATAAGAAATGTAGTTAAAATAACCATTTTAATGTCTTTGCTACTCATTCTGTCACCTGCTTCATTTCTTGATTAGTTGCTCCCCACAAGCATACACTGGTCAGTTGTCTGCCAGGTTCTTCCTTTGTGCAGCCCTCTGGCCACTGTGTCATCCTTATGCTTCAAGCTTCATCTCATGAACTTAGGAAGATGGCTGGAGCTCTCCTCAGCTCTTCTCTCTACACTGCAGTCTCTCTTTAGGTGGTAAACTGTGGCAATCATAGGGCGCACCTTGTTTGTTTCTCATCTCTCAATGGTCACTGTCCTTCGTTTCCTGATGTCTAGGGTCTTGAAAACTGTTGTTTCATATACTTTGTTCAGTATTTCAGTTTATAAAGTTGAGAGGGAAAATCTGGTTTCTTTTACTCCATATAGGCTGGAGCCTGAAGTCAATAAGTATATCTCCAATTGATATAATTTCATGAAAATATACTTGCACAGTAAGACTGGTGAAAAGGTAAAGTCAGCTGGGCACAGTGGCTCACGCCTGTAATCCCAGCACTTTGGGAGGTCCAGGAGGGCGGATCATCTGAGGTCAGGAGTTCGAGACCAGCCTGGCCAACATGGTGAAACCCCATCTCTACTAAAAGTACAAAAATTAGCCGGGCGTGGTGGTGGGCGCCTGTATTCCCAACTACTTGGGAGGCTGAGGCAGGAAAATCGCTTGAACCCAGGAGGGCTTGGGTTGCAGTGAGCTGAGATCACACCGCTGCACTCCAGCCTGGGCGACAAGTGCAAAACTCCATCTCAAAAACAAAAGGTAAAGTGTTTGCTTCAACAGCATCATCTTTCATTCCACCCCAGAAGTGGAGCCTCTCTTTCGTTTTACGATGACTTTGTTTTTGAATGAATAAAACAATTGGCAATGAGCCAATTTAAATTATTCCTGTTTTAAAATGACTGTAGATTTCATTATTTCATACTCTTTGTCACTTTTTTTTCCCAACACTGTCTTAGCTAATATTATTTCAAAAATCTGGTTTAGAGGAAGAGATTTGAAAACATAGTGTAATAATCTAACCTTTGAGTTCAGAAGGAAAAAAGTATGCTAATCCTAATATTTCAGCAAAGAACATTTAATCTATAAGTTTTTTTTTAAATAACAAGATGTACGTGTTCTTTCTGGTAATCTTACATTAAAACCATGGATATTTATGTCAGCCATTTGTGTAAATGCCAACATATATAATTTATTGATAAAGTCATATTAATGATCCCTTTATGTGTCAAGCTTTATAAACTCTCTCTTAACTACTTTTTGCTGCTTTAGGAAGATGAATAGGCTTGCTAAAAGTAGAAGTTTACTCAGGTGGGCTAAAGAACATAAATTCTATTGACTCATATTGCAGGTAGAGAAACCAGCCCTTTCTTAAATGAGATTTTATTCTGTATGTTAGTTCTTTTATAGGTATGAATAGAAAAAGATCATTATTCAAGGAATTATGCATAAAATATTTTCAGTTGAATTCTAGTTGGGGGAGGTGTTGTACAGTTTGTCATGAAGAATTTTTTTTGTTGACAGATAATCTAGATAATGTGAACCTTATGCTTAACCACTGCTTAACTTACTAAGCTTCTTGCCTGGTGTGTATTTTACTTAATCTTTTAACCAAATGAACTTCCAAATGGACATAAGCATTTAGATACTTGACTAAGGGAGTTAAACAACAACATTTGATAATTAGATCTTTCTAATAGTAGTATTTTTAAAAATTTGCTTGCTTTTAAAATGCTTTTACCTTTTTACAGAAATAGAGGTTTAAAACTCTTTTACATTTGTCAAATGATTGCTATTAAAGCTTTGTCTGAGTATTGCCATTTTTTCTTAATTGTTGGTGCTTTTAATTTTAAAAGTACATTTTATAATCTAATTATTGCCATGCCAGAAACCTCTCAGGCAGAATTTTAGAGAAGTTCATTTTTAAGGTTTCTTGTGGTCCAGTCTTTATAGAAAATTTTCAGAATTGAAGAACTGTGTGTTGGTCAGAGTGGTCTGTTAGTCAATCTATCAGATTTTTAAAAATATTAAATTCAACACAATGATGTCTTGGAACTAGTTTTTATGAGGTAATATTTGTCTAGTTCTTCAGTGCACTATAGCAACAGGCTCCTGGGTTTCTGTTGATGAAGTCAACCTGAAATAGCCTGAAAACCAAAACATCTGATGATAGAGACTGTTCTTTGCCTAGATGTCTCTAAGTCTTGACCCTGAGTCTCAAGATACCAAGTTGAGTCCACTAAGAAGTTCTAGTGAAAGCACTTTCCCATTTTGCAAAACATACCTTCCATTCTTACCGTGATGATGCATTCAGCTTCCTGACTTCTCATTATATGGTATTGCTGTCACAACGTAGGACGCAGGCCATGTCCAGGGGTGGTAGGATTACCCACCACAGAGCATATACCAGTGGTTTCCAAAGTGGGGTTTGTGCATTTCCATGCATTCATAAAGTAAGTCGTTGGACTGTGTGAAGAAACTATTAGAACTTGTATTTATATTTATTGTTATGATTTTTAAAGTCTTTGTTTTGTCTGTATATGTCATTGAATAGTATATATGTAGCTTATAAATAATTAAATACACATATATGGGGTATAGATGCTCAAATTTTGTTTTTACTGATGGTAGTATATGATCAAAAAAATTTCAAGAGCAGGTAAGACTCGTATAGAGCATCTGGGCAAGGGTTTGATTCTGGGATCTCCTGTGTCCTCCGTCAGTGAGCTTCGTGCTGTGTAAAATTTGGGTGCCTGTGTCTGGGTTTTTCTTGTGAGAAGATTCATAGCTCTCAGCAGATTCTCAAAGGAGTCTTTGGCCCTAATGATAAAATTGCTTATCTGGGGTCTCTGGGTTGAAGCTGCTGCAGCTTGTTTCGGTAGGACTATATCTTGTTGAAGAGCACTTCCTAGGCTAAATGAAATGGGACTTTATTTGAAAAATAAAACTTATAATTAGATATGTATTCCTTTTAACAAAGTAAAGTTTTATTAATATGAATAGCTGAGAAACTGTAGCCGAGATTGTTGTCATCATCTCATAACCATGTGTGACATATGCTGTGTACTCTTCTGGTGTCTGCATTTTAACCTTTTTAAAAAGCTATTTTATTGTATGTTTTCATTAATTATCTACCTTTAAAAAGTATTTTGGTATATTACTGTCTCTCAATTTCAAACACATTTGTCCTGGGTAGAAGTGGCTACAGAAGAGCTACTTTTGAGATCTCCTGTTTTTATGACAATGAATGTTTATATTTGGTTTTTCTGTTGTCTCTCTAAGCTGCTTTTGTAGAGGCTATCTGTAGTAGATTATGCCATTGCATTGGAGGGAGGATGAGAGTTCAGCTCAAAGGTCAACTGATAATGTAAAATTGAGTATAGTCAAAGTTATTCTTGAGATCACCCATAAAAATCCTTAAATCACCCTTAAAATACGAGGTACATAATTTTATTTATACAGTTTTATAGACGATTGTTATTACTTATTCTAATTCTTTGTAGTTTAAATTTTATATGGCCCCCAAATGCTCTATCCTTTTTTCCTTGAAGAATGTTGACATTCCCATTATCTATCACTTGACCGACACCTGAATGATGTGATTTATTTATCTATCAGTGGTCAGAAAAATCCTACCATTCATGTATTTTTTCCAATAAATACTGGACCTGGCCATGTGCTCATTTAATAGAATGACTATTTAAACTATTTTTAAGTAAAAATACTTTTACAAATGTGTATAGGTGAATTTAAGTAACTTCAATGCATATATTAGATCATCCTACTGTATTTCCTGCTTTGCCTTTTTACCCTACAAGCCTATAAGCGTTAAACTCAGGTTAACAATTTTTAATGGAAGGAAATTATCTTATTTATTCATTTATATTATACATATTAAGTGTGTATAAGACATTATTCTGGGCACTGGGATTATAGGGGTGAAACAAAGTTCCTGTTCTTATAGAACCTACGTTCTAGTGGGAAAACAGGCAATAATAAGCCAAAAAGAAAAAAAAAATTAGTCTATGTATGCTATGAAGAGTCATAATTAGTATAGAAGGCCATGGGAGGTCCTGCTGTTTTAGGTAGGGGAGTCAGAGGTTTCCTGTCCGAGGAGATGGCATTTGCCCAGAGACGTGACTAAAGAGAGGGGACGGGCAGTTCCTCCAGAGGGCAGCAGCAGAGGAGGTGTAAGGATGTTCTCAGGCATCTTTTTCATCGTGACTCTTGCTTCCTGTGATCAGTTACAGCCATCCTGTCTCGGTAGAGCATGCAGTCAGCCATCCTCCCCATGTAAGCAGCACGAGAGCTTGATTTTTAACATCAGCATGAGTTCCGTCGAATGTCGAGGGGCGTTCATTCTGACCTCATTACTCATCACTTGCTAGTGACTGTGGCGTGTATGTGAAGTAGGTTAGGGCTGGCTTGAGGCTGTCCCACTAGATAATAGTTACATATTTTAAATTAGGATTTATTCATTAGAGCATCTCACGTAACAGAAGTGAGAAAGTCCATAGAATTCGATCTAACTTGTACTTTACTTGTAGCACACTAAATATGTCTTAACCTGATTTCATTAAGGGCTATTTTATTTATTTTTAACAGGAATCACTAGATTTGATCTACTTGGCGACTTTGGAAGGTTTAATTGGCTGGGAAATTTCTATATTGTATTATCCTACAATTTGCTTTTTGCTATTGTGACAACATTGTGTCTGGTCCGAAAATTCACCTCTGCAGTTCGAGAAGAACTTTTCAAGGCCCTAGGTAATCCTGAGGTTTATGGGTACTTTTTCCTCTTTCTACTAAATAATAATTTTGACATTTGAGTTAATATTACATCTTTAGCTATTTAGTTTCCCAAATTTGTAAAACCTTAGAGGTCAAATTATTGATCCCCTACTTTGTGCAAAATTCCTTCATTAAGCCTTAGCTTCCTTATCTGTAATACAGTGATAGTATCATCTTCCTGTTAGGGTTTTTGTGAAGATCAACGGAAATAATTCTGTAAGATCCTTAGCATAGCGCCTGGCACATCCTAAGAACTCAGTAAATATTAGCCCCTTTATTATGACGATGGTGGTCATGGTGGTGAGGATGATACGGTGTGAAAAGCTTATCTCTTGGTAATAATACCTTTTAGTTAAAGCTTTTTTGAGGCTTGGATTTTGCAAGTATTAGGCTAACCCATAAGTCTCTTCATTAAGCCAGAGAATAAATTCAAGATGAAAACGTTAGCATTCTTGGCATTGATGTAATAGAAGAGAGGGGATTTACTGTTATGTGTTCCAAGAGTCACATGAATTGTAATGGTGTTAAAAACGGGTAGGTTTAGCTAAAGGGTACAAACGTAACCTATGAATGTATTTTTATGCTTATTTCCACATTAGTGCTAAACATATTTCAAGTTTTATACTTTAAAAATACCAGGACACAGTAAATTATCTTGGTTTGGGGTGGGAGGGGGTTGTAATTTTATGACAGAAGAAGGGAAAGGCAGTGACTTCTTGTAGAAAATTTTTAAAAATCCTGACATTAGCTCATTTACCTGAGTTGACATGATTTGAATGCATATGACTCCATATTGGGGCTTTTAGCTATTGTAAAAGGCCACATATTGATGGATTCATTAAGGTCCAGTTTTCAGATAACTTAAATGATATGAGCAGCAATAAAGCTTCTCACATCACCAGGCCTTTCCAACCTTGATGTTTGAGAGGGTGACCTTTGGGAGGCGCGAAAGATTTCAGATGAGCTGTCCATATGTATTTTACTTTGAATATGCCCTGGGAGGGGATGGCTCATCAAATATTGCAATGCCTGACAGGAAAAAGTCACAGCTCATTTCAGCTGACACACCAGATAATTTATACCTTTTAATGCTTAGGTTTAATAAAGCTGGCCCAACTTGAAGTAGGAATCAAACAGTCCTTTTTATCAGATGTCTAGCATTAAAACTTAATTTTTAAGCCTGTTATAGTATTAGCAAGATTAGTTAGCCATGGTTTCAGATAAATTTCCACTTTCCATTCGCTAAATGAGATGGTTGCAAATGAACTGCCGTAAGCTTAGCTTTTGAATTAGGTATTCTGGACATCATTTTGCTAAGAAAGCCTTTATTAAAGTAATAAAACATAACCTGATATAAAAGGCCTTATACGCATGTCAGTTCCTTGACCATAAGAGAGAGTAGAATTAGCAAGAGTTCTATAAAACTACCTAATAGATACATTTACTTTTCTTCCCAAGTGTTTTTCAGTATTCTTTGGGGTGTGCTAAGGGGCAATTTATACACAGAAAAAGAGTCTTATTAAGTATATGTAATGTTTGAATTTCGCTGAGACTTGTAATTTCATTGTAAAGTAGCTATCCCCTTTCTTTCTTTTTTTTTGTAGAGATTTTTTCCCCTCTGCTACTCTGCCCATTGATAATAATAGTATCCATCTCAGAGAATATCTAGCACATAGTAAACACTAGAAATTTAGCTGTGGTGATGGTGGTAATGGACGGGATTGTTTCTGGAGTTGTCTGCAGAAGAGACACATCAGAACATTTCAGAATGCATAACCTACATGACAGCCAAGTTTTAGGTGTGAACTCAGATAATCGATCCTAAAAGGGTGCCTTCATTTCAGCTCAGTCAGTGGGTACCGCAGTGATCCTCTGTCTTCACTCAGTCCCTTTTCTAACAAGCTTGATTTTAGGCGTGAACTCAGATAATCGATCCTAAAAGGGTGCCTTCATTTCAGCTCAGTCAGTGGGTAGCGCAGTGATCCTCTGTCTTCACTCAGTCCCTTTTCTAACAAGCTTGATTTTAGGCGTGAACTCAGATAATCGATCCTAAAAGGGTGCCTTCATTTCAGCTCAGTCAGTGGGTAGCGCAGTGATCCTCTGTCTTCACTCAGTCCCTTTTCTAACAAGCTTGATTTTAGCACACTTCCTCAACTCCAGCGGCTGTGGGTTCCTATTGTCATTCCTGGGACCTGACCATTTTTTGTGTTGGATTGATTTCTTTTTTTCCTTCCCATTCAAACATAGACAGGCTCAGTTTTACCTTTTCTTTCATTAAGATATGCAGGTGACAGAAAGATTAAAATTTGGAGTGCTATATTAGTTTATGAGTGATGTAAAACTGCTTAATAGGTCAGTTACCATGTGAAATTTTAGGGAGAAAAATCTTTTCCAAGTAAGTTGTTGAGATGCCAGAAAGGTCTGAGCTTCGTGAAAAGTATTTTCTCAACATCTGCCCTGTGGAAGTGCTACTGTGTGGCCAGAGGCCACATGATGATCATTTGGTCAATAACAGACCACTTGCCTATGTGACAGTGGCCACAGCAGATGATCATGGAGCTGAACCGTTTCTGCCAGCAGTGGCGTGGCGGCTGTTGTAATGTCCTGGCAGCACGCATCAGCTTTTCTAGGTTCATATGTTTTTAGATGCATAGATATGTGCCATGGTGCCGCAGTGGCTGCAGCACTCAGGACAGTGACATGCCGTCTGCTTGGTAACTGAGGAGCAGCCGGCCCCACCCTGCAGCCTAGGGATGGCATGGCTGTGCCCTCCGGGTGTGTAGATACACTCTATGATGGCATCACAGCGACGGAATCGCTTGACAGCGCGTTTCTCAGAATGCATTCCTGTTGTTGAGCAACACCTGACTGTGTTGCTGTATGTCATTGCGTTTCATTTTTATTAAAGTGCTTGAAGCTCCAGTGCCACAGAAGCTCTTACATTTTCTTCTGCCCTTTCTCCCTGTGAGAGGGCAATGTTGGTCTGTGTATCAGGTATATTATGTAAATAATTGTTATATGATACAGAGAGAAATAAATGTAACTTTAAAAGATAGTGATAGTTTTTTATTCTGTGAAATACCTTTGGGTAGTGAGATATTATTTATGTTCAGTTTATTCTTTTGTCATTTCTTTCTTTTTTAGTAATGTTTTCCATTCTTTTCTTTTTAATTACATATTAATATTTGGCTGTGGCTTTCCCTACATTTTCCTGCATGTGTGTAAGGGGCAATTTATTTCACTTTATTTAAAATTTTTTTGAGACAGGGTCTCCTCTGTCACCCAGGCTGGAGTGCAGTGGTGTGATCACATCTCACTGCAGTCACAACCTGCTGAGCTCAAGCAATTCTCCCACCTCAGCCTCCCAGAGTGCTGGGATTATAGGCATGAGCCACTGCAACCAGCTAATTTTTGTGTTTTTCATGAACATGGGGTTTCACAATGTTGCCCAGACCTGTCTCAAACCCCTCAGCTCAAACGATCCTTCCACCTCAGCCTCCTGAAGTGCTGGGATGACAGGCGTGAGCCACCACGCCCAGCCTGTGTGTGTGCATTTTAAAATGCAAGTGGGAACGTATCTGTCTCGGGTTAGGTTCCCTGAGAAGCACACTTCAGATGGGAATCTGCTTGCCAGGAAGAGGTTTATTAGCCGGGTTGGCAACGGAAGAGGAAGGGGCTGTGCAGAGGGAGGAACTGTGCCGTGATGCAGTCACACTGGAAGCCTCTGCTGGCCCTCGGGGATGTTGTGACTTCGATGGCCCTTCAGAGCTCCACTGAACTGAGAAGAAGGGACAGGCTCTTAGGACCCTCACGTGCTGTCCTGGAAGGGGCAGGACTTCCGCCCTGCAGCAGTCTTCAGCTTAGGCCATCCCCAAAGGGAGGTTGCCAGTAGGGAGAAGAAATCATTCATTCCTCAAGGGGATCTGGCCAGCACCTCACAGCTTTCCAAATAACACTTAGCTTTGTAAATCTCCTCTTCTCCCTACCCTAACCCTTTCCCAGCCACTCAGCAATATATCATTTCTCACCATTTTCTTAATTTTTTTGCAGGGCTTCATAAACTTCACTTACCAAATACTTCAAGGGATTCAGAAACAGCCAAGACTTCTGTAAATGGGCATCAGAAAGCACTGTGAGACGCACAGACGGCGTCTTCTGCCACCAAGAGACCCGAGAACTCCAGACTCACGACATTCCTGTCCCATGTAGAAGCATTTCCTTTTCAACCGTGGCCCCTCTTCAGAACCTAGACCTATCAGTGCCATTTTTTTTTCATCATCTACGAAGAACTTGGCTATGGCTGATCTTTTTTAAATTTAACTTTCTGATGGACCCTGTAGTTTCCAGTTAAGTGCAGATTCCTTACAGACATATAGAACAGCGCATTCTTCTGTAGACATTTGCTCATGTTGGTAAATACAATCACCCATATGAAAAAATTGTTTTCACCTGATACGAAAATGTTAGAAAAGGCAAACTCCGGGACTTCTAAAGATGTACTTAAATCCCATTATGTACTTTATTCAGAATGTAGAAGCTGACTTGAAAGGCATCCTTGGTACTAAGTGAAGCTTCTTCAGAAAATGCATTTTTCAAATGCAGTGGGAACTGCTTGTAGATATCATTTTTGCAGTGTATGTTGGAGCTGTAATGGTTGCAATTATGTTTCTTATTTCCTTAAAAGCAAAAAGAGTAGTTTCTGATTTATGTTATAGAATGATACTGATTAGACTTTGAGCCAAGGGGAAAATACTAAATTCTTTTAAACCTGGAGCCTTAGGGAGCCACAGGAATATCTTCTGTTGTACAGTCTAATAAGCTGTGGTAGGAAGTATCATGTAATCACAGTTTAATGACAGTTTATGTATATAATTCAGTATTCCCTCTGATAACATAGTTGCCAGTGTTTAATACACTTGTAACTTGGATTTTTACCTTATAGGCTATATGTATACTCAGTTTTTTAAAGCATTTTTTTCAGAGATCACTTAATTCCCCATGCTTCTGCAATGCATATAAAAACTATAAATGCCGAGTGGTAGAAACTCCTCTTTCCTCATAGTCCTCAGGCTTTGGTTACATTTGCATATGCCATTCGAAGCCTCCAGCTTTTACCAGTTTAACATCCAAAGTTCACAGCATCAGCATTCATGGTGTAAGAACAGTTTTGCAGTATAACACGATCTGATAATCATTCAGTTATTAAATTGTAAATAATTATTGGGATGGTTTCTTGGCTTTAAGTCCACTGAATAAAAACTATGACATTGCACTCTGTGTCAACCATCCAGTAGGATAGAATACCGAAATCTGTGCATGCAAAAATAGGAGATGGGCCCATTTGCACACAATTCGTAGTTATGCAATCTGCTATATAAATATGTTCACATGCACTGTGTGTATGAAAATAGATTGTCTGTGTTCAGACAAAAGTAAAACATTTTTTTCAAATTGTTACATTTAAAGGTTTTCTGGGAGAAATTTATGAAACGCAGGCTGTGTCTATTTGACATCAGAAATTTCCACTTTAAACCAAAATAATAAGAAACTTTAATCTGTATATTTACAACCTTTGTTGAGTACACTTCCCCCTTATTTATACGTCTGCATTTCCTTCCGAGCTTCACATCTTTCTAAAATGCAGCTTGGTTTTAAAATAAAAGAACATTCATTTTGTGATTCTAAACAAGCTTCAGTAAATACCACCAGTATAGTACTGGTGAATTTCTCAGCATAAAATCGACATACCTAAAAAGTTAATAAAATTCAGCTCTTTTCCAAATTCATTGTTATGCCTATTGA
This sequence comes from Pan paniscus, assembly GCF_029289425.2. NCBI lineage: Eukaryota > Metazoa > Chordata > Mammalia > Primates > Hominidae > Pan > Pan paniscus. The sequence continues at coordinate 193,129,479 of NC_073255.2, read as the reverse complement.
AGTATTAATTGCCAGGTTTGATTTTTAGTGAAGCTTGGAGTCCATACTTTGAGTAGACCAAGTGAAGGGAAGAACAGAAAGAAACTCAGGAGTAGAGTAGTATCACTTCTCACTTACACCACTTTCAGGCACGTCCACAGAGTTCCTAGATACTTGGAAAATGTCTGAAAATTTTTAAGTAAAATACTAAACTTTTCAATGTTTAGCTCAACTTTTTGTTCATTTGGAAGTTTCTCTCCATCCGAGGACTTAAGCCAGTTTTGGATTTGTAAGCCCTGAGTACAATACACTTCCTGGAGGCATCCTCACTGCTGTTGAAGCAAAGGATATGCATGGGGTGGAAGGACGGCTTCGAACCTGGGACTCAGATGCCTTGAGAACAAATAGATTGTTACAGCCTTGGGCTGCTGCGTAATCACAGTTCCTCGAGGCTCTTCCTGAGCACATGCCCAAGCATCTGCCTCTGGAGAGACTGACTCCAAATGCAGGTGCTTCCATTGGAGCTAGGTCGGAGGCTGCTTTATATGACGAACTCCAGAAATGGATGCCAGAATACGGAGGCCAAACGTTCTGAGTCCTGGTAAGGACAGTCGCTCTGGGGGTCCTCATTTTACTGCAGTTCCTGCACGCCAGTGAAAGAGAGGAGATAGACCCTGGAAGGCAGAGCTGCAGATGCTCATCATCAGGTCAATTCTGGAGCTACAATTTTGTTTCCGACTGGATGGGGATGCACCGGTGACTGTCACATCAAGCAGTCCTTTTATTCTCTCTCCTTTAGTATCGATTTTAAAGGGCATTAGGCACTATGGTTCCAGAGTTTCTTGGGGAAAATTTGCAGATTCTTATTAATTGGTTCTGCAATACTTAAATAAATTATTTTACAATGATAAGTTTTCAGATTATAACATTTGTATTAATTTTTACTGATTTTCCAAGATACTTCTTAGATTTACTATTTACGTAGCTTTATGTACATTCTCTGTAAAAATAGACCTCTAAATATGAGGCTTTACATGAAATTTGTACACACATACACACTAATGTTAGCTCCTTAAATTGCTGCACTAAGGTGCTGGTTAGTAGAGATGGACGGAGCCTCTCGCGTTTTGCTCTCAGATGCGTTAAAGGCGCACGTGTACCTGCTCTCAGTGGCAGTGCAGCCTCCCCATCTGCTGGGTGCCCATGGCCCTCCCTGCAGCCTCAGTGATGACCTCGTCTGCCAGGGATGCAGGTTTTCATCATTTACAGGCTCTTATGTGCCGGTTTTGTTGGTGGCACGTTATTTAATGCATAAAGGCAGAATTCTTACAAGTTTTTTTTTTAATGTGAACATAGATGCAGCACCGACTTTTTAAACTTGAAAAAACTGGTATAATGTTAACTTTTAAAAATAACATTTGGACACACTAGTAATTGATTTTTGTTTACAGATTGTTTTGTTTACAAATTGTTAGTCTTTGTTTCTATGAGATACTTTTAGTATGACTTTTTAAATGTCTTAGAAATTAAAAGTTGTACAAAAAGTGATTTCATATTTGGTTTATAAGCATTTATATGGGGGGTTTATTTGTTCTTTTGTTTTTTCCATCTGAAATATCATCATGGCTAAAACTTAAGGGTATTTATAGGTTAATTCCATTTCAGTTTTATAGAGGGCAGTAATTATTCTGATGAATGTTGAATTAAGAAATGGATATTTTCTTTCTCTGTTGTGCAGTTATTGGTAGAACAATTTCTTATAACCCACAATGTAGCATCAATAATTGATAGCATGTATTTTATTTAATTACTTGAATTATTTAGACTTGATATCTCTAATTTTTTCCATAAAAGGACTGAACAGCACCTACTTGTGGTCTGGACAGCTTAACCCAGAGTTCTTGGAAGAATAAATGCTGCTAGCATCTGGTTAATTTACTGGCAGACAGAAGCCTACTTACAGTGGCTTTCAACTTTTTGACCACAGTAAGAAATAACCCATTACACACACACACACACACACACACACACACACACACACACTCTCTCTCTCTCTCTCTCTCTCTCTCTCTCTCTCTCTCTCTCTCTCTCTCTCTCTCAGATACGTATAAGCAAAAATTTAACAAGACAGTACTCGTTTTTCCTAAGTGTGCATGCTGGCATCTTCTGTTTTATTATTTTTAAAAATACTAGACACAGACACTTAAGTTACTTTGTGGCCTCCTAATAGATGGCAGACTTCAGTTTGAAAAGCATCCCTTTGGAATGTGGTTTAAAAGAAGAAATAATACAAAGACCTTTTTGGAGGTTTTTTTTTTTTTTTTGGTTTTTGAATATTGTTTAGGTAAAAATTATTGCTGCAAATACCACTGAAGCAAAAGTACTGTGTATGCAAATTACTTGTTGCACTGTAGAAAATGTAATTAATATCAGGAGAAGTTCCTAAAAGTCACAAATATATACAAAATTTCAAAACTTGGTGATTGATCCATATGTCTTGAAGGAATATTAGGCAATAAACTTACCTTTTCAAGAGAAGTTATTTAACTTCCAATTCTGTGTTCTTTAATTAGGAAAAAATTTTTTCAAGGTTAACTATAATCAAATAGGAACTTCACACAAAACCTCATTATTCTTGGATATGGATTTGGTGTTCTGCTGTTACTTCTAAAGGTGCTACAGAAGTCAAGTTTATGAGCCTGGATTATGAACAGCAGGGCGGCCCTGATGTGAGTGGTTGTGGAGGACTAGAGTGATGTAGAAGAATCTGTCGTGTCTGAGTGTGAGGAGGTGGAGAGTCACGTGTGGGCTATGGGTCTGAGAACTGAAGTTTTAACAGTTACTAAAACCGTTTTGTGGCTGTTGTAATGTCTTCTCCTTTCCTTTCCTTTGAAAAGCTGTTACTGAATGAACGATGCCGCTTACAAACACTGACACTTGAGAACCAAGCATATTTGATACTGCTGTAGCTATTTATATTGATTCTGCAACTTTTCTTTTACAGCATCTTGAAGTCATCCACAGTTGTTCTGTATGGACTCCACAGTAGAGTCAGAGAACTAAGTGACAAGTGGAGCATCGTCCTCCTCCTGCTCACTTCCTCCTCGCCACCTCTCTGGCCTGGCTATCCTTCAGTCTGAAGAGTGATTCACTTTTTCTTTTCTTTTTAGTCTTTACTGTGGAATCTCATCAAAGACTTGGAAGGAGGGGTGGTGAGAGGGGCCTGGGGGGTGGTGTGGAGGGTCGAGTTCTCTGTCGTCCCACAGTCACCCCCAGGACCACCTTGCGAAGCCGAAAATACACACCTGCATTTTACCGACAAGGGACGCCACTCAGAAAGCTGCAGACATTTGCCTGGGGTCACGCTTACAGTGGGCAGATGAACTGGATGTAAATACAGGCCAGTACAACCGCAGTCTCATTTTTTCTTTGTTTTAGCTTTTCAGTTTCTTTTTCATTCATGTACCTTACAGTTCTATTATCTGGTTGATAAAGATTCATGACAGGTATCCTCATTCTAGATTATAACCTTTATTCTTATCAAATGCCTCCAGTCCCACAATTCGCTAAGAATTCTCTTTCTGGACTTGATACTGATTTAATGATTCCCCCGCCCGTGGAATGGTAGGCTCCTAATTAAGTAGGATTTAAAGGCAAAAAGGGATGTGTGAGAAGGCACAAGAAGTGGCTTCATCTTGCAAGGTGACTATCAGACAAGTGGGTTCCAACCTGTTAAAATAAGGGAGGAATGGCCACATCCCGTAGGGACTGCTGTAGCTGACCAGGAAGACACAATGAGGGCAGCAGACAGGGCTCTTCCTGTCCGCCGAGTCCTCCCATGAACTCATGTTTCCAAAGGCCCCACTCTTTCTTGGTCAGTGTCCCAATTTTTATAGAAGAGACCTGATGAGGCTGTGGAGTAATTGTATAAAAGCTTGCACTGTTTTCCTGACTTGACCTGACAATGTGGCGTTATCTTCAAATTGTCCAGAGAAGTAGCTGCTTCATTCAGGTCCTTTTTATCGTTCTGTGGTTGCAACTTGGTCTCGCAAGCCTTCGATGGGCGTGCCATTCCATGGCCACTTTTCAGTAAGAAAATTGCCTGATTTTCTGTTAACTGTCACAGGCTGCCCTGGACCATTCCTCAGAACTCATGGGATTTTCGCGACCCTCATCCTCAGTGAAGTTAGATGACCATTCCTGCCTTTCATCCCACCGATTTTCCTAAGTATCTGTTGCCTGCAACTAACACTAGTTCCTGTGTCAGTAAAGTACTGCACTTGGTTGCAAAGAATAGAAATGGACTCTGCCAACATAGGCACGGAAGGTTTACGGGGTGGATGGCATGGCTCACAGATGTGATGAGAAAGCCCCGGAAGAAGTGTTGGGCACAGCCTTAGGCACAACCTTTCCTGGGCTCTTCGCATCACTGAATGATCCATGTATCTCCGGGACTCTCCTTCTAGATCCAAAGTTTAGGGCGGCGGAATCGGACTGCTCTGGCCTTTGACACGTGCCTGTGCTTTGCCTGTCACGCTATGGGGAGAGAGATGTCAGCTTACAGAAAATTGAGGTTCTGTGATTCAGTTTCCCTCTGCGCTCTTAGAATAAAAGTGCTTACTCATTGTTTAAAACATTCTCCAAATTAGTCTGCAAATTTTTTGATAGTATACATCCTTAAAAAATGAGCACACCCCAATATATGCATATTTATTCATAAATGATACATATGTAGCTATATAATGTGTACATCACAAAACATAGGAGAGTATTTTTTCTAAGGGATGAGATAAAAATAAATAGAAATTTTGGCATTTCTTCTCACATTAGATGCTGGGTTATTCTGAGCCCATGCCATGTGCACACCCACTTGGCCTCTTCCTCTTGGGCCCGCGCCCTGCCCTTTCCTTGCCCCTTGTAGTTACCTGTGGCTGGAGTGATGAGCGCCACTCCCAAGCATGGCCTGGAACAATGTCCTCCTGCCCCTCCACCAGCAGTGACAGGATTCACTGGGGACTCGGGGGCAAAGAAGACTGTGTCACAAGACAAAAGGAGCCAGGGTCACACATGGTGTACCCTCGCCCTGCCTCACCCATGGCTGACATGGGTTGGACACCTCAGAAATCATGTGTCTTCAGCGAGCCACTGAGAGTTGGGGCTTTATCTGTTACTCGGCTAGGGGTAACCTAACCGATGAGACTGTAACTGGTTACTGTAAATAACCAAGCTCCCAGTAATAGTAAACCAGTGACAAAAACAATTATCCAAAAAGGTTCACTTTTTTTTAAAATGTGTGAACTAAAACAGTCTTTATTGCTCTAAGACATTAAAATTTGCACTTTTTTGATGTTGAATACCACTGAATATTTTATTTTTATATTTTATTACACAGAAATACAGCAATTATTACAAAACGAGTATTAGGAATGGCAAAGGCTTTAGGACAAAGTATTAGCGGAAAACATTTGGAACTTAAGGAGTGTTTTACATTTGGAACTTACTTTAAGGAGTGTTGTTCAGACACTAGCTATATCTTAACCTCAATTTTTAGAAGTAAGCAAGCTCTCATTTTTTGCTATTCATATTTGAAGTGATTAAACTCATAAATTTGAAATTTACTTTTTAGAGACCAAAGATTAAAATTAGGTGGGCTGTCAGCTTTTAAAATATACTAAGATTTCCTACAACTACCAATAGCTTATTTCCCTGGGAAACAGATTACATTGTAGTACTTAACCCAGAATTCATGCAGTTCATCCAAAATGATGGTAAACTTTTTTCCTCAGAATTACCTAACTTTCCTTGACTATGAATTCAACATTCAAGAATCTTCTTCTGGTAGCAGGAGCGGCAGAGAGGACAGGCATGGAAAGGAGGCCTGTCTCCCACGGAGAACTCCTCTAGTGCCAGCAGACACGCATGGTGGAACACGTGTGAGCAGGACAGGAGGGCCATCTCTCTGGAACGCCGGCCCGCGCCCACGCGCTGACCGCCAGCAGCGGAGAGAGGGGCCAGGCAGATGGAGCACTCGTGGGTCTCCCGGCGCAGAGCCTGCGGCACACAGGACGGGAAGAGGCCACGCGGGTTAGTTTCATCACAGCAGAAAGTTACTTCAACTGAAATGCGAACCACGTGCCCCGAGACATGGGTCTTCGAAACATGCGGAAGTTTCATTCTGTGTTAAAATCACAGGCATTATATATATATATATACACACACACTCTGTTACTCCTGGGAACTGTGGAAAGGGTTAGTAACCCACCTGTGATAAGCAACATCCAACAGGAACTTCCAGAATTTCAAACTGAAGGGACCTTTGCCGTCACCCTAAAGCCCATGAGGAAAGTCCTACCACAGGTGCAGGGGCAGCTAGGGCAGCGGTTACCCCGGACCTGACACTCCTAGGCTTCCCAAAGTGAGTCCTCGACCTCCCCCGACATGCCACCCCCACAGCCTCCACGGCTGCACCCCGGACCTGACACTCCTAGGCTCCCCAAAGTGAGTCCTCGACCTCCCCCCACATGCCACTCCCCACAGCCTCTGCAGCTGCAGCTGAGTCTGCTGGTTGCCAGCCTACCTGCACTTGGATTTTCTCCCATTCCTCTTCTGTGATCTCATGGCCACATTTTTCTTCCAACTGCTGAAGAACACTTCGATTTATGGCCAAGCACTGATCGATTTCTGCAAAGAGCTCTTCAATGTTGGTGTTGTATGAGCACAGGATGCGGTGGCTGATTTCTGTGAACTGAGGAGGACAGAGCGGGGGGTAAGCTCACACCTGAGCTCGGTGGAGGTTGCAGGGAAGCGCTCTCGAGCCTGACCATCTATTTTGGTAACCTTCCTCGTCTCTGTCTTCGAATAATACTTTTTAGGGAAATAGATATATGTCTATTTTACTTAACTATAAATCCAGATAATCTATCTGGACAGATGACCACAAGAACCCCTATCTGATGGAGTCCAGAACACACTACCCCAAAATACGGCACCTTGGCATACTGAATATTTTAAGGAAAAAACATTCCTTCCCAAAGGAATTTGAGAAATGACGGCTGCAGGAGGGACCGTCTGACCTCTCCCCACCCCCAAAGTGGGTCATAGGACCCTCCTGTGAGAGGCACCCTCGTCTCCAAAGACGGAGGGAGCCGGGAGGAGACAGCACACAGGCCTTGCCGTGGTTCCCACCGACCACCCTCAGCTCACCCCTTGTCCTGTCACGCTTCCCCACGACCTCTGTGTCCTCATCCAACCTAGCATAGAAAGCGCTCAGGCGTTACTGCCTCTTCGGGTCTCTGCTGCCCCTTCGGGTCTCCGCTGCCTTAGGAAGGCTTCCATATCACATGGGACTTACTAAGTAAATCCGTGTAATTTTCTCGTAAAGCTTAACTTACAGGGCTCCAGCTGAAGAATTTAGGAGGGTAGGGGAAAAGGGTATATTGTTTCCCTCCCCTGCTGTTTTCTTGGTTGTGAGCTTTGACCATTAGCAGGAACACATTTGAAATTAAAAGTTGAGAGAAAAGTTCAAATTTCGCAGGATCAGCTCTGTCCCATAGAAACATACTGTGAGCTACGTATGTAATTTTAAAATTTCTGGCAGTCACATTAAGTTTTTTAAAAGGCGAAATTAATGTTAATATTGTATCTGACCCAACATATCCAAAATATTATCACTTCAACGTTTATTAATTGAATACAGTACTTTGTGTTTTTTTGGTATTTTTGTTTGGTTTGGTGGAGACAGCATCTCGCTCTGTCACCCAAACTGGAGTGCTTGGGGCCATCAATGCTCACTCAGCCTCGGCCTCCCGGGCTCAAGCCATCCTACACTAGAAAGGTCTGAGTCATTACAGAGTGGCCACCGGTGTCATCTGAGGCACAGGTAGGTGGCTCATTCAGGGCCACACCAGCAGCTCCTTTTTAGGACATGTGAAGAGTGTAAAGCAAAGGAGAATAAGGTGTGTAAAAGGTTGTGCCAATGGTGACTGTCAGCCACGCTTCCTGCCCTCTTGCTTGTCCTTTCAAGTGCAGAGCTGTGGCTCACCCAGAGATGACATTTCCCATTCCCCCATGCCCAGGTGGGGCCACGTGAAGTAGTTCTTCCAGATGGACGTGGCTCATGTCTCTTCTGGGTGTTCTCCAGGCCCGGGGGGTGGCAGATAAAGGGCAGAGGGAGACAGTTCCCGAGCCCCACAGGCTGGCATGTTGCCTGCAAGCCAGGACACCTGAACTGTCCTATGAGACCGAAGCTCTGGCTTTCAGTCACTGAAATTCGGGGGGTTATTTGTCCAGCAGTGAGAAGTTCCCTGATTCAGCAGTTACATCTGCTTCATGGAATCGAGCTTGAAGCACAAAGAAGGATGAAATGAACAAGTCCCGTGGAGATCTCACACATTTAGATATGTGATGGGGAAAATGCATTTTGGATGGTCCATGACTGTCCAGGTTTCAAATATTCTAGTCTACTGGAGTCCTCACGTTCACTTTTTCTTTTTTTTTTTTTTATTAATGTGGAGCAACCTGGCAGAACGTAGTATTTAAATCACCAGACTTCTGAAGGTGCCTTTGAGGACATGGAGTTCTCTTCCAATTCTCTCCCTTCTGCAAAAAGATCGTGAGACAGCGCAGGGTCGAGTGCTGTGGAGACTATGAGCTGCCTTTGTCCCTGGGATGTTAGAAGAATGAGTATGGCTCTAAGGATGAGAGGTCCTTTTGAGTAAAGAACATTCTGTGAACACAGCAGGCAGTCCACAAGGGTTGGGGTTTGAATGAAGGGGGTGGCTGAGGATCTTCCAGGCACCTGTGTTTTGGGATTAGCCGTACTTGGAAGCCTGGTGGAAGCTGCTTTTCTATTTATGAGTCAAATGCTCTTTCACTCTGAATGTAATTATAACTGCCAAGCAGCTGTATCTTAATTTAGGGTCTTGAATCGGTAACGTTTCCTAAGGCTTTAATTTTAATTTTCTTTATTCCTTGGCCTTTCAAATATCTAATAATATCTAAATAAATTATTGAAAGTAGAAGAGTTCTCTATACATTGTAAAAGGAAAAATTACTTGGAAATATACACAGTTACCTCCAATTGATGCTTTGTAATTCAGATTTTCTGTAAATTGTTTTTAAGTGTGAGATACTTTCCACATATGCCTGAAAAGCAAGATCTTTTCTTCCTTCAAAATTATACCTCAGAAAAAGGGTCACATTCTAGTCCAGACCTTGCAAAGTGTTTCAACTTGTGAGGTATGTTCTGAGATTAGTTTTGGACATAAAAGTACTATCTGGAATGACTGATCAATTGAATGAAATGATCGATATGATCTGGGTGTTTATTCTCAAGGTGGGGCCCAGACCCGCAGCCTCAGCTCCTGGGAATCTGTGAGAAAAGCAGAGCTTCAGGCTTCGCCCCGGGCCTGCCGAGGCCACAGTCCGCGGGGTGAGCCCTGCGATCTGTTTTACAAGCCCTCCAGGTGATTCTGAGGCCCATTCAGGTTTAAGAACCACGGTCATAGAAGTTACCGATGACATTTTTAAATATGCAAAGTTATTTAACACAGCATTAGTTATCATTCCTGGAGGTGTCACCTCCCAACTCCAAGCATGGGTATCGCTGTGCGTGCGCTTTCAGAAGCCACTTGAGAGAGGAACAGACTAAGTGTGCGGGCCACATATAAATATGTATGTACATCTATATGCATTTATGTTACAGTGTCACCTGTGTGTGCATATATTCTATCATACGTGAGTGTATCGCTCTCTCTACAGGATGCCTGGAGCAATCCCGGCTGTCCTGATGTTACATAAATGAGTTACTTAGCTCAAGATAAACTTCCAAAGACAGCATCATTAGGACTTTTTAAAGTACATTTTCCTTCCAACACTTTAGATGGAAATAGAGCTCATATGCTCTGAACAACTGTGTTGGGTGACTCCTAAGTGGCCCTATTGATGACAAAGACCCTGAGGTCCAATGCTGATGTCACCTATTGCCTCCTTCTGCCTCAGTCACTGTGGCATACAGGTCCTATCTCCTTTATTAGTCCTGGGGCCAGGACTGTTGTTCTTAACGCTGATAATAGCATCCAGGGTTTTTAAAGGGTTTTGCACCTGTCGTCACACCCTGCCTTTAAACCCTCTCAAGAGCTCAGTACACGCACCGACCATAGTAGGCGCTTGTTGAAAGAAACAGACTTGTCAATTTTGCATATATACCAAATAAATCTCAGGGAGGGTGGCCCTTAACACTTAGTGCTCCAGTCTTAATGGTAACTGGTGTAATATAGCAAGAAAGCAAATAAATGCTTAGGATATTTTAATATACATAAGAATCACAAACTAATTGCACACTCAGGTGTTTGATTCCACAGAAGAAAACCTAGCATGGCAGACGCAAATATTCCTTTCCACAGGTTTTGATGAAATATTCCATTCCACAAGTTTTGATATGTACTTTTGCTATTCAACTGAAACTTCTTCTCATTTCCATTATAATTTTGTCTTCGATTAATACGTTATTTAGAACTGTTTATTTTCAAACGTGAGATAGTTCTATTTTTTTTAAAAAAATTTATTTCTAGCCTGAGCTGCACTGTGGTCAGGGAACATACTCTACACGACTTAAGTTTCTTAAAGTACGTGGACATAAAGATGGTAACATGAGATACTGGGACGACTGGGGAGGGACACAAGGGCTGAAAAACTCACTGTTGGGTACTGTGCTCATGAGCTGGGTGACGGGATCATCTGTACCGCAAACATCAGCGTCCTGCAGTACACCCAGTAACAAACCTGCACAGGCACCCCCGAATCTAAAAGCTGAAATTATAAAACATAAATGTCTCGACCTATGATGACATCTGCATCATGGACAAGTATATGGTCAGTTTTTATAATGATATATTTGTACTTTGAAAGAAAATATGTGCTACAGTTGCTCGGTGTGGTGTTCTACACCATTATCTCTAATGATGCCTTTGCTTTAGAATCTCTTTTGTCAGGTATCAGCACATCAGCTTTCTTCTGTAAAGAGCTTATGTGTATATTATAGTACGTATAATACGTTACCACACTCACACACACACTGTTCGCGTTTTCAGGCATCTCTTCTGAGTAACACATACATAATCTGATTGGTGCTGGAGCACTCAGTCTGCTTTGTGTTGTTACTGACAGACAAACGGTGCACCCATCCTGCTCTGTCTTCCATCTGCCCTGCCATTGGTTTCTTAATTTTTGCTCTTTTCAATTAAAGTTTTCTATTCATTCTCTTTACTGTTTTGAAGGTTAAAACTCTGTTTCTATTCTTTTAGCTATTGCCCTAGAAGTGCATACTTACATTATTAAGGTCTAAATTGGAATTTTTATCCCTTGAACCAATACAAGGATCTGAGCATACTTAATTTTCCTCTCCTGCTTTATGTTATTTTTGTCATAAGCTCTCTCTCTCTTTTAACCTGAGACATGATTTTTCTTGTTTGGTGGAATCAATGTCTATTAGATTTACTCACATTTTTACCACTGACATCTCAGATTTCCCGTCTGGGGCCATTTTCCTTCCTCATGCAAGGCATCCTTTAGAATTTCCTTTAACGAAGACGTTCTAGTGGCACACTTTTTGTCTGGCTTTTCTTTTGCCTCTCTTCTTGAATGTAAATTTCATTTGGTTCATATGGAAGTCTAGACTGACGGTTAGGTCTCTTCCGACACACGGAGATGTCATCTCACCTTCTGCCGTTCCCACTGGGAAATCTGCAGGTCCCAGGGTTTGCCATCGTCTATCCTCGTTCCTGGCCACTTCCAAGATGACTCCGTGCTTTGTGTTCTGCAGGCTCACTAGACACTTAAAACAAAATCATATTGGGCTTCCTTGGGCTTCTTAAATCTGTGGCTTCTATCTTCTTCAGATCTGGAAAATTCTTAGCCTTTGTTGCTTCAAGCCGTTGCCTCTGTCCCACGTGTTCTCTTTTCTCTTCAAATTCTGACAGTGACATCCTGCGCCACATCCTCTCTTAGGCAAGTCACTTCCCTGGACCCGCTTTCCAGGGGATGCAAAACACAGGGCCCCCCTTGCAGACCTGACTCCTCAGTGAGCTGAAGGCAGGGCCTGACTAGAATGTGTGTGTATCAAGAGCCAAAGTCAAAACAGTAGAGCCAGCCGTGCTTAGCATCCAGCTCCTCTGCAAAGAAGGAAATGTGTGTGCCCTAGGGGGTGGGAAATACGAACTGTGTGCTTTTGGTGATTCCACATATGAATTAAATGCTCTAATATTTGCACTTAAAACTGACATTCTGGTGTAAAGATGCACTGTGAAAGTCATAACATTTATAATTTAATTTTTTCTTAGAATAACATTAAATAAACAGCAAATAAAAAAAACTACATGACCACTGGAGAGAGAGGCCACAAAGTACATACAGCTTTATACTTTTAGTACTTGGATGGCACTTTCCCATGTTTTCTTTCTTTTAAACAGGGATCTGTGTTTCATTTTCATGGCACTAGGCCATGACCGCCCGCCCTCCTGTCACCTGGAACAGAGTCCCCAAGCCCTGCGTGCTACAGGCCCAACTGCACGTCTCATCTGGTTATTTTGAGCCTCCCCTCCATGGGCACGCCCTGCAGAGGCTCCCAGGAAGCGCCTGTGCTGGAGGGGCCCAGCCATGGCCCCTTCTCCCTGGGAGTCCCCAGCCCTGCCCTCTTCACCCTCTTTGGTCTGGGTCCCAGCTGCTGACCTCGCACCCCCGGGGCTCTGAGGGCAGTTTCCAGTGTTCACGTGGCGGTGGGCCGCCCTCTTGAAAATGACCTATCTGCTCAGCGCCCGGCTCAGGGCCTCACAGGGGCCTGGGTCCTGGAAGGGTCACCTGTGCCCAGCGGCTCACACTCTGCCAGCCTGCCCCTCCCACATGCTAAGCCGTGCTGCTCTCTGCCTGGACAGAGGTTCCAGGGAACGGCACGGTTCCTCCATTTGGGTTCAGGGTGCATCTCCTCAGACATTTCCACCTTATTTCAAACATCTCACCCCTCACTTCACTCTCTCTCCCCTTCCTCTCTTTGCATTTTTCTTCCTGGCACTTATTCTTGAAAATTGTAACAAAATATTTTATTATTTGTCTCTCCCCAGCTCCCTGCAGGAAGCGTGCCCTGCAGCAGGCGCGAACCACCCGAGCGGCCTCCACGTGCACCTAGACAGGCGCGGGGGCTGGGTGCTCACACCTGGGCCCTTGCACCTGTGTCTGCCCAGAGGGGCTGGTCAGCACACCCTTTACAATGAAGGCTCACAAAGTACACAACTCCAAGTGCCAGTCCATGAAAGCAGTTCACATAGACTTTTAATGCAGTTGAGTCTAATTTATATTTTACTATCCACTTACCCTATGTAACCAAATATCATTTTTACACTTATTAACAATTCGTACTTTTTTCTTCCTTAAGAGGAATTAAAGCATTTCCTCAATGAGAAAAACAATTCCCTTTATATGTAATGGTGGTTAAAGACTATTAATATGCATTTTAATCAATCTAAAGTAAATAATTTTAACTTAAATTTACCACTTACAGGATCCGCACGGTGAATGACAAGTTTCTAAAGGGGCTGGGGTGAAAAGAGTTGGGGAGTTGCTCAGCTGCCATAGAACAGGCACTGTGCTAGCCTGATGGTCTGGATGACAAACACTGGTTCCTTTAACAGAGAGCTCCCGTGTAGCAAGAAAAGCCCCGCTGACGATGGAAAGCGTGCTGCTGTGGCACTGGACTCCGGGAGACATGGAGTGAGGGAGGGATCGCCAGGCTTCTTGGGAAGTCAGCCTACAAGGGGCTCTGGCAGATGCAGCCAGTGGGACGGGGACCTGGGAAGGAAGGAGTGAGGACACAGAGGCAGAGGGAAGCAGGGTGGCAAGACCCACAAGTGCAAGTCACTGGAGCCCAGCTCCACCCGCCTCCCCTCAACAGCCTCTGTCCTCTGGGGACACTCTCCCAGGTCACTCCCCATGGGCCACCCTCCTTCCTTCTTGTTCCTTCCTTTCCTGTGTGAATCTTATGGTCCGGCCAAACTTGTTGACTCAGTTCAGTGAATCACTGTTAGATTTTTCTGTTTCCTTGACTGCACATGAATGACTGGTGGGATCCATGTGTCCCAGGTACCTGGGCTGGAGGTGACCTCTCTTCTCTGAGCTCTCACAGGGCGCTGCTGCTCCTTTCATTCCACACACGTCAGCTGCCCAGTGTTAGCTTTTTCCTGTGTGCATTGCTTATCTCCTTGAATGAGTGCCTTAGATTCAGGGGAGCACCAATTCATCTTTGTAAGGCCCTTAGCATTCAAGAAATTTTGACTTTAGGTTTGCAACAGATGAGAAATGAGAGCAAATATATGCCTCAAATGTACATATTCCAAAGGAGTGCAGTAGAAATCCTTTTTGGGGGAACTAAGAAAAAACACTGCCTACCTAAAATGATTTTCAAGTTACTTTTAGTGTCAAAATTCAGTAAAACATCAACTTTAGCTTATAACATTGACATTGGCTTATTAATAAATATACTGAAAGTCCTTCCATAGACATTTATGACAAATTTAAAAAGTGAACTGGGATGAATATTCTTACAGCTTTGAGTATTCAAAAGTTAGCAAGGGTGGTACTTTTAGAAGTCAAATAAACATTTATTAACTATTGTAGTTAATTCAAAGTAATATCCTATGGGTAGCTACTATTAAATATTTTTAATTGTCAGATTCTTCTGTGTGCAGCTTTCTTTATTCCTTTATTTACTCCCTCACTTTTTATGTGAGTTAGATGACCTTAGTAACTGAAAGGGCAAGAACTGTCAAAAACAAATGACAACTGACTTCTAGTTTTTAAACAAGTGGTTGATATTATGAATTTTACAGAAACAGACAAAATACCTAAACATTTTCAATTTTACAAAGAATGAATGTCTTAGTGTAATTTTTCCTTTTAAGCCTCACATATCAGATACTTGATAAACTAAATAGGAGTTTGAGTTATTGATATGTAAAACAATTACTGGTCATTTACAAGTAACAAGCTGGCTAAACATTTTTAAAAAATATACTAACAAAAGCACCCAGGTGAACTCTGTCTACTCAGGAGGGCTTTTTAAGTGATCCATCTTGATGTCAGCAAATTGCTTACTAATGTGTTGACTTATGGCCGCCCTCAAAAGCAAAATGAAAAGCCTGGAATTTACAGCATATCAATGAATCAGTTGATAAGCTTTTACTGGTTTAATATCCTTCCAGTCCTGCTGCTTGGAGCCACTTCAAGTTAGCAACAGAATGTTTGCCATCTCTATGTGATAAAGGAAGTCAAAGGACTAAGCAAACTTTAAGACCATTATGCTGTTTGGTGAGATGTAAATGAAAAAAGTCAGAGAAATCTTGTGCTGGAGGGTGTGGGAGCCAGCAGCCCCTAAAGCCGCCCCAGCATCTGACAAATCACTCACCCCACTTTCTAAACAATGTCTGGGACTTTTAGCTGGGGTGGAGATAATATAATGCACTTGAGAAGTTTTAATTGCAGCAATAAAAGACCCTACCTCAATCATATGACATATGCTAGCAGAGTTTCTAGATAAGGATCAAAGGCAGTCAGGCCCAGCCGCTGCATTCTGGGCAACACTGTGGACTTTCTGTACACACCGGTGCTAGGTATTAGTAGAACAGCTTGAGTGACCTTTCCAGGCCTCTTTGATCTGCGTTCCTCAAAACCTGAATGAATAAGTGTTCGAGGACTACTGTATCATCCCGAGACAACTCAAACACCCTCTCTGACACAGGCATTTCTGAGTGAATTTTTATTCTCTGACACTTACCTAAGGGTACAAAACTCAACATCTGACCTTTTCAATTCTTACCACAAGACTTCAATATAGCTGAAAGGATCTACATTGTAGCACGACATCACTGCTGTGGTTGGGTTTTGTTAGGAATGTGTCAGTGACATCTTAGAGCAACACAACTTTGTGAAAAGAAACCTGCAGTGTATGCAAGCATTCCTCTTCACAGAAAGAGGGTCCCTTTTCACTCGTCAACACACCCAAAAGGTGCATGAAAACTAAAGAAAAGACTTCACTAACTCTCCCTGTAGTAGAGGAGTAAAAATGTAGGAACAAAGTTTGACAAGCAAAATAGATTAATTTATAAAAACAGAATGGCTTGGGCTAATCTCATCCTGAGTATTAAAAACGTATCCCTCTTGGTGAGATCCTAAAACATATAAGGGAAACAAACACTTCCTAATCAGCTATGTCTAAAAATATCAAACTATTATCCCTCCTTGCCCTCCTTTCTATTGATTAGACTTCTCTTTCTCTAAAGGCAACTTATCTTTGATCGAAACCAATGGTTCCCAAGTATAGCAAACAAGTTTTCACCTATCTGCCAGCCAAGAAAGAAAGAATAAATTCAGTGGAGTGAAATATGTGTAAGGCCAAATGTCTGCAGTGTGAAAGGAATATGCTTTAGTGTGCGGTCAGGTACTTTTTTCTTTTCTGGTGTTAAAATGGTCTTTCTTTTACACAATGATTCTGATGGTACGTGGTGTTTTGTTTTTTCCTCTAACTTGGTAAGGTAAGTTTAAAAAGTTGGCACTGACTTTGTTGAAGCCCCAGATTTCTCTCCTAGTTCAGCAGAGTCTAGAAGACTGAAAAGCACTGGAGTGCAGAATCGAGATGGCTGGTGGTTGGGAGTGGAGAATCAGCCACTGACAGAGAGTCAGGGGAGCTGACGCTGACGTACCTTTAACTTTGGAGTGCGTCATGTGATTGATTTCTCCTAGTAATTTGTGATTTCAGTTTTTTTAGGTTAAAAATAAAATGAATTTGCAACAGTTTAACGTTCACCAACAGTGAGAATGGAGATGCCACTTAGAAATGTAGCTGCTGGTTTCACATGTTATTCCCAGACTTAAAAACTGTTGTTCCCCAGATCATTAAGAATTTGCCATAGTCAATCTTATTAATTGCCACACATTTTGCTTTGTAAGATTTCCAGTTTCTAAAATTCAAACCTCAGAGTTGCATACACAGAGAAGTATGGAAGGGGTGATGAGCTGAATGCATGTGAACAGACTCAGGGGTGGCTTCCCATACTACGCAGAAAAACCTGGCATGCCTGGAATTTCACTACATTACAAAGCTAGTCTGTCACTCAGAGGGGCCTTGATAAAGTCATTGTTCATTCTGGCTTTGGAATTTATTTTTAATGGCCGTATTACTAGGAAACCTATAGACACCGATGAATCTGATGCTGGTCCCTATTTAGTACACATTTTTAGTTCTGAAGAACTTTTGGAAATATAAAGGAAAAATGTAAGGAGAAAATGAAGCCTGAGTTGAGAACCTGAGACCCACAGTTATATTTTTATTTTAAATATCTTAATCTGATTTCTAGAAGCTTAACAAGCCTCATTTTACTTATAATCTTACGTTAAAATTTTTATAGGTACTTAAAGGAAAGCAGTTCAATTTCCTCTTTTTTACTGAAACATATGTTTGTTTCTTGGTGAAAACAATACAATTCTGTTTCTATCATTGGAAAAATGACATTTTCACATGTTATGCCCAGATTAAACTAGATAAACTTGTTAATAGTATACTATTATGCTAGATGAAAAGAGTCTTTTCTAAAGGCATCTGAGGATGATGATGACTTTCTTTACTAAGATAGGGTCCGTGTATTATTTGTCTCACATTTATTATTAAGCTCTTCCAGTTTTGAGCTGTAAAATATTCCACTCATTGATTACATCTTTAAAAAAGAACAATAAAATAGATGCAACCCCTAAACATTAATATATAATATATACAAGGAAATTCTCCACTTGTACCAAACATGTAAATCAAGATGATCATTTTGCCTTGTCAACCAGGACAAATTACCACCTAGTGTGCTCTTGCAGTGTTTTTCTTTTTCTTTCTTTTTTTTTTTGGATGGAGTTTGACTCTTGTCGCCCAGGCTGGAGTGCAGTGGCACGATCTTGGCTCACTGCAACCTCTGCCTCCCGGGTGCAAGCTATTCTCCTGCCTCAGCCTCCTGAGTAGCTGGGATTACAGGCATGTGCCACCACACCCGGCTAATACTGTATTTTTAGTAGAGAAGGGGTTTCTCCATGTTGGTCAGGCTGGTCTCGAACTCCCAACCTCACGTGATCCCCCCGCCTCAGCCTCCCAAAGTGCTGGGATTACAGGCGTGAGCCACCGCGCCCAGCCCTTGCAATGTTTTTCTACAGCCTTCAGAACGTTGTAAAAGCCACGGTGGCAGTCACGCAATGTACCGTGTGCATTGGAGCAGAATCTGAGATCCAGGCTCTCTCCCCGCTCTCTGAACTGCACACGTTCTGTTAGGATCGTGGTGTTTTGTCTGTTCCCTCATTATCTCCCCTGACTAACAAAGCACAGGCAGAGAGCAGGCACCCAGGAAGCTATTTGACTCCATTAATTTCATGTATCCATTAAAATGTATTTAAGAATGTAATCCGTGTGGAATGTTTTTGGCAGTAACGTATAAAGCAGTGTTCTTTAATCCCCCTTCAGATGAATGAACTCAATTTCCCAATTGATTTTTCTCAAATAATTTTTTTCTCCACTGGTCTGAAATATCTTCTTTAGTACACTAAAATTTCCTGTATGCTGAGATGTGTGACTTTCTACTGTTTCATTGTTTGTCTATTATTCCCCAAGAATCTTAGTTGCCAAATTTATATATTTTGATATCTAACAAGGCTGTTCTATCTCATCAATCTGTCTTTTAAAAAAATTATTAGCTCTTCATACCTCTTTAGATAAACTTTAGAGTTAACTGTAAAATCCTAAATGCATAGCCAATCCTACTCCTTTGGGAGTTAGAAACTACATTAAATTTATATAAAGTAAGTGGACATTTTTACTCATTCCAGTGTAAAATGTCTGTCATTTTATTCAAGCCTTTTATTCCATCAGAAAAAATTTTTTCTTATCAGTGTGGTACATTCCTTGTTTGGCTTATTTTAATATAAATATAATGTAAAATTGTAATATACATGTGTGGATTTATATAATATGCATAACATATACACATACGTGCACACACATATATTTTGTTTTCATGTGTTATTGGCAAGGATTGGCTCAAGTGTGATGACAGTAAGTAACCTAGTTTTCTTTATGGTTTTACTCTCTAAAACAATGTGTTTTTAGTATTTGACACATAGTTTTTAATGTGACAAGGAAATTTCATTCTAGTTCTAGTGTCTGTCATTATTAAGAATGGCTGTTAAGGCCGGGTGCAGTGGCTCACGCCTGTAATCCCAGCACTTTGGGAGGCCGAGGCTGGTGGATCACGAGATCAGGAGATCGAGACCATCCTGGCTAACATGGTGAAACCTCATCTCTACAATTAGCCGGGCATGGTGGTGGGCGCCTGTAGTCCCAGCTACTTGGGAGGCTGAGGCAGGAGAATGGCCTGAACCCGGGAGGCGGAGGTTGCAGTGTGCCGAGATCACGCCACTGCACTCCAGCCTGGGTGACAGAGCGAGACTGTGCCTCAAAAAAAAAAAAAAAAGAATGGCTGTTAAATTTTATTTAATATCTTTTCAGTAAAAACGGAGATGCTCATATAATTTTTTTCAGTCATTTCATACTTTAAATTTCTTTCCACGTTTGCTATTTTTACAGGAAGTAATTTCAATTATATTTTCACTTCTATTGCATAAAGTTGTATACAACAATTTTGTAATTTTAAAATGATTTCTATTTATATGGGTACATCTCCCTTTCTGTGTATCTACAGAAAACCAACGTCCCAGGTCAAGCGGTCAGGCAGAGACAGAGAGAAAGCACATGCAAGAGAGTGAGACTGTGCCTGTGTACACACGCAATTCACTTTACTGAGTCCACTGATTCAAATGCTCAGCTCATCTGGAAATACCTCACAGGCACACCCAGCAATAATGTTTAACCAGATAACCTGAGCATCCCTTAGCCCAGTCAAGTTGACACATAAATTAACCATCACACCTGGGTAATGTGAAATTCAATAACCTAGTTCAGTAACCTTTTGGATTCCATTAAATATGCAGGGCATTCTAAAATTGTAGATTAACATTTCTGAGAGGATTCCCATCGCTCACAGAATGAGTTTATTAAGTTGGAAAGGTAGAAAAAAAGCATCAAATGGTGAGGTCATTTGGTAAATGATTAAGAAGTGGTCTTTATTATAAAGGACAGCTGTTGAGTTCTACTCATACAGGCATACAAGCACATAGGGCATGGACCCATATAGGCACCTACTACCTACTGCTAATACACTATTTTACAGTAAGTTCAATCTTCATTTATTTAACATGAGATCTGAGTTTACAGATTTCAAGTGTTTATGGCCAAATGAGTTAAGTGAGCAAGAGTTACATCATAGGATCCCTATTCATGTAACAAATTATGAGTATAACCTCACTATGATCTGAGTGTGTGTGTGTATATGTATACATCTGTTCCTCCCCACCCCCACACTTGAAACTTGAATGAGGTAAGATTACAGTTCAGCAGATAACACGGTCACTTGTATTATGTTTAAGGTGGCAGTTATTGATAATGCAGACTGCTGATATCTACAACCCATCAGTGACCCATAACATTAATGTAGTAGGCCCAGCACTTTGGAAACGAAGTGGAATAAAAATGATCACAGTGTGGTGCCTGCAGTGAAAGCAGATTTTGCTTTGCGAAAGTTACGTTTCTGTTAACTGTATACATGTGGTGGGTCATTGCTGTAAGCTAAAAATAAAATCCTGGCCGGGCCATGGTGGCTCTCGCCTGTAATCCCAGCACTTTGGGAGGCCAAGGCAGGCAGATCACCTGAAGCTGGGAGTTCAGGACCTGCCTGGCCAACATGGGGAATCCCTGTGTCTACTAAAAAATACAAAAATTAGCTGGGCATGATGGCGGGTGCCTGTAATCCCAGCTACTCAAGAGGTTGAGATAGGAGAATTGCTTGAACTCGGGAAACGATGGTTGCAGTGAGCCAAGATCGTGCCACTGCACTCCAGCCTGGGCAGCTGAGCGAGACTCCATCTCAAAAAAAAAAAAAATCCTAAGGCCCCCAGCAACAGAATGAACCC
Source organism: Pan paniscus (assembly GCF_029289425.2). Classification (NCBI taxonomy): domain Eukaryota; kingdom Metazoa; phylum Chordata; class Mammalia; order Primates; family Hominidae; genus Pan; species Pan paniscus. Next base: position 193,108,398 of record NC_073255.2, on the reverse strand, counting down.
CCTCTTGGCCAAGGGGGCCCTATGAAAACCTTAACAATGGAATTTCTGGCCACAATGGGAAGAAAGGTGAGACGCCCCTTATTATGCCCACTCCTTGCTGGAGTTTAAGCTGAAGTGACCAGTATTCCTTTAAAAGTGGTAAGGCTGACGGCAGTCTGAGGCAGTAAGAAACCAAAGTACAAACAAGACCTAAGGCCATGCCCGGCAAGGGACAGTCATGCCGCAGGCCATCAGTCTTGCTGCGCAGCATCCTCAACTTAGAGATTCCCTTCTGCTGACTCCAGTATTTAGATAGAGCCCTACTCCTTTAACCAACTGCAAATAAAGAATCTCTGAATCCACCTACAATCTGTAAGCCCCCACTTCAAGATATCACGCCTTTCTGGCCAAACCAATGTATAACTTCCATGTACTGACTGATGTCTTTGCCTGTAACTCCTGCCTCCCTAAAATGTATGAAACCAAACCGTAATCCGACCGCCCGGGGTGCACTTTCTCAGGACTCCTTGAGAGTGGGTTTCCTGGCCTGCAGTCACTCATATCAGTCAGAGTCAACTTCTTTAAAATACTTTACAGAGTTTGGTTTTTCTGTCAACATTGTTTAGAAGATATTTCTTATTGTGGTTGAGGAAAAGTCTGAAAGCCACTGCCCTAGCCTATGGCTCTTGCCTATAATCCCAGCTAACTGGGAGGCTGAGGTGGGAGGTTTGCTTCAGCCCAGGAATTTGAGGCCAGCCTGGGCAATATAACGAAACCCTGTCTCTAAATAAGAATAAAAAACAACTTATACAGTTTGTTCTCAACTACCACCCCTGCAAAAAATAAAAAATCAGTTTTACTTATCAGTTTCTTCACAGATATTCAGCTTAAGAGAATTTGCTATTGAAATCATCTGAGATCATCTTAAAAGCCCCAAAGGAAAAACCACATTTGTAATATACAAGCTAGAATAGCATTCATACTTCTGTTCTTCTTGATCTCTTAGATGGTATTGTTTAAACATACAATAGAGGTTTAGAGAAGACCAAAGAAATTGGAAGAAAGCTTCAGCTAGGCTTTGAAAAACTGGCACATTTTAAGCAAGGCAGAGGGAACCAGTAGGAATGGGCAGGACATGCGGGGGCGGGCATGAGTGTGCTCAGAAAAGCAGACATGGGGATCAGAGCGGAGTGTTCAGAGCGATGAGGGCTCAGGACGAGGAGGCAGCAGTTGGGATGAACCAGGGATAAAACAAAAAACAGTATTTGTGGGGAGGTGGGATGGCCACAGGGCAGCGGACCCAACGTCCAGTGGGACAGAGCTATGAATCTGCCTTGTAAAGTTCCATCTCTCTGTGGGAGACACTGAATTAGAAACTGAGGAACTTGTTTGATCAGGTCTCCCTGCCCCGACTGCTCTTGGTCACTTGCTTTTTGTTATTTTTCGTTTCCTTTTTCCATGAAGCTGAAGGCTGCAGCATTTGAACACCTGAGCACCGAACGCTGAAACTTAACCTTCACTGGCTACTTTACAAGATAACACAAGGCACATTGTAATCGTTGCTTCACTTGTTTCCAGCAACCTGGGCCAGTTCTCGTCCAGTTCAATGGGCTGAGACCACCAACACTTTCAGTGGGCCTTTATCTTCAAGAGTTCTTCTAAAATGATGTGTGCACGTGAAAAATATATATATAAGGTAAAATGACTATCAAATCTGTAATTAAAATTTTATAAGAGGTGACAAAAAATCACTTCCGATCTAAGAGACAACCTACTATGACATATTAGAAATTACTAAGAGTAGCCCAGAGAACACAACTGACTGTCAACGACTGAAGATAAAAAAAACTGGAAAGAATGTAAAGGAAGGATGACGCAATCGTGCATGGCGGTCCTTTACCAAATTGAGAATGAACACCCCAGATGAATGATCTCTGAAGATCAGAGACACTGCTCTCAGGAACAGAACACACAGTAACTCATCTCCGTATTCTAGGAAATGAGTTAATAGTGATAATAAATACAGAATTTCCAGCACCTACTGTGTGCTGGGCCATTATAAATGCTACAGCTCTTCTCAGGCCAACACTGCCAGGAAGAAGTGATGGCTTTCATATGACAGCCTCAGAGCTGCTGCTGTTTGCCTGAAGCCACAGGCTGATGGGGTAGGACTATCCTTTCATATGGGGACAAGGAATGGGAAATTGTTAAATAAGTCCCCCAAAAGTAAAACTAAAACATAAATAGTGGTTAAGAGGAAGGGTAGACATGGAAGTTAGCTCTAAAGCTCATTGTGATGACCCCACAAGGTACTCAATACAATGGTAGCATGTGGGGGCTTTATTTTTATAGGCAGCTTCTATTTTCATTACTATGAGATGTGCAGCAGATGTCTTCATTTACATATAGCCCAGGAGATGGGAAAAATTAAGCTGGTTTCCAGTCTTGTGTCTTAAGAGATAAGTTTATTTAAACAATTAGCACAAAATGGCCAAACAGAAGTTGCTTTGATTTAACCTAATTTTATGATTTAACTAGAAAAGAAAGTCTAGAAGTATTTTAACATCTAGGTTGGAAAGCCAACTAAAGTTAAACAGGATTTTTAGCAGCATCTCAACCATTTTTAAAAAGCCCTCAAAGTGAAGTAAGTCTCAAAGTTTTACCACCTCTGTTAGCCTTCCTGACCCCAAGTGAATCACCCGCACGGAGACCGTATCTGGAGAACATAATGATCTTTACCTACCTTTTTTTCAAAGAATTTTTTTCTTAACTTGGCATCTGTGGGAGGTACTGTTTTCCTCAGGTTTCTGTACCACTTTCTAACAACATATCCTCTCCAGTAGGCTTGGATTCTAAAACACAGATGTTTGAAAATGACTAATTTATGATGACTCTATGTCAACCAATACTTCAGTAGTTGTTATAAGCCCTGTGCTGTACAAGGCCCTGGGGAAATTATGGTGGCCAAGAAGAGAGATAAAATCCCACTATTCAAAAAACAAGTTAGTTGTCATAGCCTGATCTGTGTCTGCTCAGCGCCAAACGGGCCTGGCGTCCTCACCTGGTCACACACTTGATTCTGAACAGGCGGGCCCCATCGTGTATCACTCGGGTTTGATACTGGTTCTTTCTACAGAGAGGACAGGTTTTCTTATTTGTGAACTTTTCAAAAGCCTGAAGACATGCCTGAAGAAAAACATTTCACTTAAAATTTTACAAGTAATTACTTATAAACAACGTTTTTACTTCCAATGTTAGTGTTCTAATTATAGTGTTCTTTTCTCCCATAACTATGAGACTTAGCCCAATTTAGGTTATAAAGTGAGGAGGCTTCATCAGGTGCTACCACCTTCCTCACGAAACCTGTTCCAAAAATGATTTCTTACAAGAATATACATGCAGAGACATCAAAAACTTCTGAAATCCACTAGCACAAAGGTGAGTCATGCATGTGTATGGGGCCACATGCAGATCGATCATGTGAATTTAGCTGTCACTTTGACATGCATTACTGACAACAATCTGTTACATAAACATTTGTGGTTCTTTTGTCACAAAACTCATGATTTTCAAAATAGGATGAATTGTACTGTAGCCTACAGTCATGTTTCTTTAACTACAGATGGTGGTGATGAGTAAAATAAATGGCTCTCCTTAGGAGCCTTGAAAATGACTATGGTTTCTCTGCACTGTGAGAGCGACGTGTGCAGCACCTGGGCAGGCGTGAGGGGTGGACTTACTTTGTGGAACACATGGGAGCATGAAAGCAGCACCTGTTCATGAGGAAACAGAAGAACGTTGAAGTTTACAAAAGAGAAGCAGCATGTATCCAACAGTTAAAATCCTGAATGCTTAGAAGGTAAGCTGTATTATTTCTTTAAAAAAGCAAATTAATAACTTTGATATTTATACTATTTATTGTTTGTTTAGCACAGCACAAGTATATACTCTAAATAACAAAAATTCATGATCTGAAATATCAAATAAACACATGAAGTTTGATATTTAACTATTAAAATGAGTGTATACTTAAGAGCGAAACAATGACAAAATGAAAGTTTCCCTTAGATGAGGGCAGTGACTGCAAACTGGAGGGGTGAGGAGGGGGGCCTGTCCAGTGGGGCCAGGAAAACGCTAAGTAAATACCATTTAGGTCTTTGTTCAGCTCAGTTATGCCCCCCAATTTTTGTGAAATCATAGCTCTACTGAGATATAATTCTGACAGTCTTAAATTTAAATAGCAACAAACCATGGAGTCTTTTTTCTTTTTTAAATGCAGGGAAAGTGTGCTCACAAGAAAACTTCACCTTTCTGTGACCCAAATTCCCCACTAAACAGTGATATACTGGGCTGTGACAAAAGACTGAAGCTTAGACCAAATGAAGAAGAAGGCAGTGGGTACTTAGTAGAAGGGACAGAGCCGCCAGCCAACCAGTGCCAGGCCCTGCGGGCTGCCACACAAAGGCCAGGCTCCTGCTTCCCTTGGGAGGGGCTGCTTTCAGCAACAGGGAGGAAAGCAGGGGAAACTTGTGAGACTGAGCAAAGCGGTGGGGGCAGGCGAAGGGTTTTCCCTTTTTGTCAAGAATCTGACTTGGGTGACCACAGTCTGGGGCACTCCTGGGTGAGGTTTCAATCTCAGCCGGCCCAGGATGCCTGCTGTGGGGAAAACTTAACAGTTTTTAAAGTGAATCCCACCTGCCTTCACTCAATGTATGCTTTTTCTTCTTAAATGGAAGAAATACAGAAATAAGTAGAACTCAGAAAGTTGTAAAACCTTTTCTTGAAACTTATTGCCAAGAGTAAGTCTGAATTGAATAAACTCAGTAATAGGGTCCTTTTTCATTACCACCATTTAATAGCAATCTTTTCTATACTTAATTCATTCTTTATAGAATACTTTTCAGTGTTTTATCAACATATATTCTATCTATATGGAGCAACATTAGACTTCAGTATCTTAAAGTGTTATCTTTTTAAATGTCCCCAAATATTTGTTATTGGCAAACATTCTCTGATGTAACAAAAATCAAGGATTAAGTAGTGGAAAACACACTAAAAATGGCCTAGAAGTTAGGACTGGATTCCAGCAGGACTCATACTTTATGCGTTGGCCTACTGTGAATCATTTGAATTGTTTTTTATTTCCTCATCTGCTAAATGGGCAGAATGCCTACTATACGAAATTAATTGAAGGCCCTCTGAAATCACTAAATGTTATAAAAATGCCAACTATTGTTTATAACTAAGGAAAAATCTGAACATGGAAATGATCACTGGAAATGCAAAATATACAGGATAGGTCTTATATCAAAACCAAATAAAAATAATGGAATTTAGTGAGAAATTTATAAAAATCAGAAAGAAATGTTGGGCAGGGTACACCCTGATCCCCATAAGATACTAACTTTCACTTTTCATTCTTCATACAGACACTCGGGTTGGATATTTTAGTATAAGTAAGAGGGTGCTTAGCCAGAAAGACACCCTCTGGCTTTATTCACAGTTTTGCTACATTAAATTACTAAATTATCCTAGACAATTTGTGGTTTCAGGGCTAAAATCTGTCCAAAATACCCAACTTTGACATATGTAAGATTAGGTCCTGATAGAGAACTGGAATATAATAAGTATGTCTAAAGTAACTTATGAATTCAAATTAGTGAATAGAAGTGTAACTGTTGTGAGCTTTCTTGCTGATGAAACCTACTCAAATTCAACGAAGACTCAGAGTTCATTTGCCCAGATTGTAATAAGCCTGGGTTCCTAGGCTACAAACTCCAAGGCTGATTTTAACTGTATTTGCTGTGTTTTCTCAGCAAATCTCTGAGGGCCTGCTATGCAGGAAGCGTAATGCCACACCACGTGGGAAATTGTTACAGGGCAACCACGCACGCACGTGCGCGCACACACACACTTCTGATAAATCTAAGTGTCCCCAACTTCAGGGGACAACAGTTTAGTTAGGCAGACAAAATATGTATAGAAAAAACCCTATATGCATTCTCTCTCTCTCTCTCTCTATATATATATGCATTCTGTGTGTGTGTGTGTGTGTGTGTGTGTGTGTGTGTGTGCGCGTGTATATTATCTGTTAACCCAGAGTAGTATCATCAGTCTTACTATGGTAAAGTTTCATGAATAAAAATCATTAAAAGATTTTACTTTTCTTAAAGATTCTCTCACAAATTCTTTGGAGACATTCAAGCACAGTTTTTTTTTTCTTTTCTGACTCAAATCACAAAACCACTTAAGAGTCCCTCTGCTTTCATCCTTCCCGCGCTGGGACACAGCTGCTCCTGGGAAGCCCCCCAGTTGTCTGCACAGCCGCATGGGGCCTGTGGAATGGAAACATTCCTTTTGTACAAACTTTAGTACTTGAGAATACCAGTTAGTAAACAAACAAAACTATTTAATGAGGGTGTTTAGCTCTTCACACACTTTAATTAATGGAAAACAAAATGGAAGTGTGTGAGGCTCACACAGGAGGATGAAACTGGAAAAAGGAAGCTTGGAATCTTAGGCTCCAGCTCTCGGCCTCGTCCCTAGGAGACGGCCCAGGAGCTCTCTAGCTCACCCTCATATGCTAAACACCTGAGGACGAAGCTCGAATTCTTCTTTACAGATGGGGCATGGTTGCACGGAGTCCCCTTGCAGGAGGGAGCGCTGTTTCACCTTCTCCCATTCATCTGATGACAGTGGAGGTGGTGGAGGCCCAATGAGGCCCAACTTCTGTGCTAAAGTAAGACAGCACAGGACAGGAGTTAGAGTGTCTTTTAGCATATGGCACCCACCTCTAACTTTAATGACACCATTTGCAAACAAAGATTAAAGAACTACATATAGATCACATACTTGATTTCACAATAGAAGCTGTCCATTGGTATCCACAGGGAATGTGTTCCAGGACATTCCAAGGATGCTCAAGTCCCTGATAGAAGATGGTGGAGTATTTGCATACAACCCATGCATATCCTCCTGTATACTGCCAGTCATCTCGATTACCAATAATTCCTAATGCAAGTGCTATGTAAATAGCTGTTATACTATATTGTTTTTAATCTGTATTATTTTTATTATATTGTTGTATTGTTATTTTTTATTCATTTATTAAAATTTTGATCTGTGGCTGGTTGAATCTGTGGATGCCAAACCCACGGATACAAATGGTGGACTGTATATAGGATGCCGTTTTTCTATGAGGGCGCAAAAGTCAGTGGTAATAATACCTGACATTTTCAATACATTTATTTTTTATTTACAAAGCATTTCCCATATCTTATTTCATTTCCCAGTAACTCAATAAGGCAAGCAGGAGTGATATCCAAGTTTATGAAAGAAAAACTGAGGAATACTCATTGTTCACACGTATTGGCCCAAGGTTCTCCCAGTTCTCACCTGCCTCAGCCCTCAGCCTTCAGCACTGCCTCTCCCAGCTCACCTTGCTCTGCCACCAGTGGCCTCTACATCAATCTGCACCTCCCCTGCTAAAAACTTCCTATGACGTATCATCAAGGTCAGAATAAAGTTCTTATTTCAATAACACGTGGGTACCCACCATGTGCTGTCTCGGCATCGAGCTGATAGTGCGGTGGGAAACACTCACTTTGAAAAAGCAACTGCAACATCCTCAGGCAAAATGCAGGAAGCGAAGTTCACCTTCCACCACCTCCCCACACCCCAAAGACGGGTCAATGCATGAAAAAGCATCGACCTACAAGGATATCTTCAGAAATAGAAGACAAAATGTTACATCGACAAAACATGACAGAAAACTATGAAGGGACACTTTTGAGTACAGAAAGAGCTCTTGGGCTTTTAGAGTAGAAATGTGAACGTCCACTGAAAGGCTGGAAGAGAAAGCTAAGATACAGTCCTGAGATGCTTAACAACGGGCGATTGTTGTTAAGAAATGTGCTGTTAGGCGATTTCGTCATCTTGCTAACATCACAGCATATGTACACATGCTTAGCTGGTACAGCCCACCACACACCAAAGCTACACGGTACAGCTGATTAGACTACACACCTGCACAGCATGTTACTGTACTGAATACTGCAGGTAACTGTAACACAATGGTAAGGATCTGTGCATCCAAACACGGAAAAGGTACAGTAAAAATATGTATAAAAGATTAAAAATGGTGTACCTGTGTAGGGCACTCACCATGAATGGAGCTTGCAGGCCTGGAAGTTGCTCTGGGTGAGTCAGTGAGTGAGTGCTGAGTGAGTGTGAAGGCCTAGGACATGACTGTACACTACTGTAGACTTCATAAACAGTCTACACTTATGCTACACTAAATTTATAAAAATATATTTTCTTTAATAATAAATTAAAATTAGCTTCCTATAACTTTTTTACTCTCTAAACTTTTAAATTTTTAAACTTTTTGACTCTTCTACAATAACATTTAGCTTAAAACAGTATGTTGTCCAGGCTAGCACATAGTGATGTGGTCACGGCTCACTGCAGGCTGTGTCTCCTGGGCTCAAGCTATCCTCCCACCTCAGCCTCCTGAGGAGCTGGGACCAAAGGCACACAATACCATGCTCAGCTAATTTTTCAGTTAATACAAAATATTTTCTTTCTTTATATCCTTATTCTGTAAGCTTTTTCTATTTCTCAAATCTTTTTTTTTTTTAACTTTTTTGTTAAAAACTAAGACACAAACACACATATTAGCCTAGGCCAACACAGGGTCAGAGTCATCAAGACGTCACGAAGTGGTAGGAATTTTTCAACTCCATTATAATTTTATGGGACCACTGTGGTTTATTGTTGATTGGAACATTGCTATGTGGCACGTGACTGTAATCTCACAGAAAAACATATATCAGGAGACAGAAAATAAGAAAATCAAGGGACCGGTCTAGGTGTTGTGACATCTGAAAAACTGGCATTTTAGAAAGAAAACATGGAAAATGGGGAGTAAAAATGTTAAAGAAAATAGTCCAAAACATCTCCCAGAAGCAAAGGACATGAGCTTCTGGTTTGAGAGGGCCCAGTAAGTACTCAGAACATCGAATCCCGTCACTGTGAGAATCTCGGAGACAGAAAGCAGACTCAAAAAAACAGGCCTCAAAAAAGGATCAGGAATCAGAACTGCATCAGACTCATCCACAGCACAACAGACAGGAGAAGACAATTCCTTCAAAATTCGGAGGAAGGAAAGATTTCCATATCAAGATTCCTTATTAGCTATCAATCAAATGTGAGAAAAGAGCACAGACATTGTTACACATGTGAGCTTCTGCATGGGTCTCCTCCGCACTCCTCCAGGGAGCTACTGACAGAGAAGCGTCGCCACTACGAGGGAAGAAACCAAGGAGGAGGCCGCCATGAGGTCCAGGGAGACAGAATCCAAGGAGAGAGCCCGGGGTCCCGGGATGCTGCTCAAGAGGGAGCCCGGGGAGGGGCCGGGGGAGGGGACCACAGAGGATTCCAGAAGCAACGTCCCCATTGATAAAGTGCCCTGGTATATTTTAATGTATTGAGATAATGTATTTCTGGAGGAGATTTTAGGGATGAATCAGTGATGAGTTATGATAGAGGAAACTAAAATGTGAAAAAATAAGACATAACTTCAGGTAGAATAGAAAAATGTCTGAGAAGGAAACTGTAATATAGAACACCACATTGCTCAGCGGTGAGTGAAGTCACGGAATTGTAACAGAGTAAACACTGAATGTTATTAGTCTAACCACAAGTTATGAAAACAATATGCTAAATCTCGATCTTCTGCAGTAAGAAGAGATATCCAGAACTGAAAATTAACAAAACAGCAGCGTAGACATGTTATTTAGAATTATTAAAAATATGGCTGGGCATGGTGGCTCACGCCTGTAATCTCAGCACTTTGGGAGGCCGAGGTGGGTGGATCACCTGAAGTCAGGAGTTCGAGACCAGCCTGACCAACATGGTGAAACCCCGTCTCTACTAAAAATACAAAAATTAGCCAGGTGTGGTGGCACACACCTGTAATCCCAGCTACTCAGGAGGCTCAGGCACGAGAATCGCTTGAACCCGGGAGGTGGAGATTGCAGTGAGCCGAGATTGTGCCACCGCACTCCAGCCTGGGCATCAGAGCAAGACTGTGTGTCAAAAAAAAAAAAAAAGAAATATTAAAAATAATACCAGAAGAATGAACCAAAGGATTTGAAAATGGCTGCCTTAGAGTAATGCCCAAAATGGGTCAGGGGAATGCTACACTTTGTTATAATCCTCATAGAACAATTTTACTTCTAAAACTATGCCCATGGATCTTCTGATAAGAATCAAGCAGCTACAAGTGTGATGAACGCTATGGAGAATGGTGTGCAGGATGCATGGGGCTGTGACCCCAGAGAAGGTTACTTGACCAAAGTGGCATTAAATGGAGACCCGCAGGGTTAAGAGTAACAGCAGCAGGTGAAGGGGGAGGTTTTCTAGATGGAGGAAAAGGATGTGCAGATGGCCACTAGTGAGAGAGCACCTGGCCTGCAGAGAAACAAATGAACAGTAAGACTGAAGAGGCTGAGACTGAGGTTGCGGAGGAGGGGCGCTGCCTCAGGCCAGCTCTTTGCCTTTGGCTCAAGGTGTGGGAGCAGGGAGAGACAGGGCCCCCAGCACCACCCTTCCTCTTAGACTTGGGTGGGCACTTGCTGTACAATCCAGACTCTGCTATGGTCAATGTCAACTGCCTCAACTTCAAACATCCACATCTCCCCATCATGCAAACCTGGCCTTATATTTATAAACTAATCAAGACCTTAGAACGGGAGGGAGAATAGGTAAATTGTATTGACAGATTTCAGCAAACTGCTATGCTCTCTGGCCACAATGTAATAATGTTTAAAATCAATAGCACGTCCAGCGCCCATCTTGCCTTTAGAACCCTCTGCGCATCAGTGGAAATGGGCTCAGCCTCACAGAGGTCTCTTGATGGATCTAAGCATGTCGTGGAAGTCTTGCTACCCTTTGCCAATTTTTAGACTATCAATGGGCATGTGACCATCTCAGGTGAAGCGGAAGGAAGGTCTGTTGGGAGCTTTCTCCCCTGCCTTTCTGGCTCCTCCCTTGTTGTTGAGGACTGACCCTGGGGCTGTGCACCCTCTTGTGTCCATGCACGGGGCAGCACCTCCCGACGGCAGCACCGGAAGGAGGCTGGTCCCGGCAAACATCAATAAGCCACCAAACCAGAACTGCTGTGAACAATGACACACACCATTAAGCTTTACATCACTTTCAGTGTGTTGCTTGTATATTTGCAGCCAAATGCATCCTAACCCATCACCTCTCCTCACCCCGCTTAAAGGAAAAAAAGAGCCTCAGGCCCAGGTGATTTTACAAGTGAGTTTCCCCAAACTTTTAAGGAACATATCATCCCTATTTTCTGTTATTCCAGAATCCTGAAAAAGAGGGAACACTGCCCAACTTATTTGGTGAAGCTTATATGGCTTTGATAATAAAACCAGACAAGGACAATCATAGTCCAGGGTAATCCATGGTTAAACGTCAAACATCGTAAACGAGAATTAGTTATCAGAATGCAACAGTGAATGTGAAAAACACCGTGGGCAAGTAGGGTTTATTCAAGCTACGCGCGAAGATTCAACATCAGAGTCTGTCACTGTAATTTATGGCACAAACAAACTCAAGGAGAAAACCCACAACAAACACGCTCATCTAAAAAGTTGCAGGAAAAAAAGCATTTAAAAAAGTACACCTATTAATGAGTTTAAAAACCTGTAGCAACTTGCTAAAAGGGAAATTTTATAATTAGATAAAGGCCAACAAACAACACAAAACAACAATAAACAAAGGGCAAACATCACATAAGTAGGTAAATGAAACGTGTTAGGCTAAGGAACGAGACAGAAATGCTAGGTATTACTACTTGTATTCACCACAGCTCAGGAGATCCTGGCCAGATTAAAAAAAAAGCGGGGAAAAAAAAGAAGGGGCATAAAAGTAGAGAGGCACAGACAATAAGAATCACTGCAGAGATCAACTGACTTACTCAGAAAACCCCTAGGAATCGGAGACAAAAAGACCTAAATGGTGTGAGATGCTACCATATTTGTGGATCAGATGATAACACTGTAAATACGGTATTTCCCCCATCTATAAATCCAATTCAAAAAAAATCTCCAGCAGAATTTTATGTAGAAAATGAGGCAGTTTTAGGAAAAAAAAAAAGAGGAAACGTCTTTTCCTAGCAGCTATTAAGACATATTGCAAGACTCTATTAATCAAAACAGTGCAATACTGACATAGAAGCAGAAGCCTTGGAAGGAGAGAACAAAACACGCTTTAATCTCGTCGATTTTCCCAGTATCATAAGCAAAACAAACTGTGGTGACATCTAAATGTGAAAGGTAAAAGGTTAAAGGTAAATAAAGAAAATGTAGGAAAATCTTTGCACTCTCAGAATGGTGAAGTATATCTAAAGTCTCTCCCAAACAGCAATAAAGTGAAAAAAACAAAACAAAACAAAACAATGGATTTAACATTAATCAGAATGAAAATTGTATTCAATATAAAACAATAGATATAATTTAAAAGATGGTAAAAGAACAGAAGATATTTTCAGTGGCTAAATCAACAAGAGATTACTATGTAGAATATGCAAAGAACTCCAGTAAATCAGCAAGAAAAGACAGAAATCCAAGTGGAATATTACATATAGATAGTAAAGAGCATATGGTTCAATGCCATTAGTAACTAATACGCACAATCAAGATTTTTTCCATAGAGAGGTCCTGAAAAAAGTTCTCATCTATTTTCCTTAATAACTTTACTTATTTTCCAAATTGGGACGTTCCTCTTTATATCTAATTTAAATTTTTCCTGATAAAACTCTTAAGATTGATTATGATGAAACTATTTGGTCATCTACATAAACCATACAGGTACAACAGAAGATCTTCACTAAACTACTGTACGACATTATTCCAAGTCTCAACATGTTCATGAGCCATGCTGTTTTCTAGAAGACATCGAGCTTGTTAGCAGAAGTTCAGAGGAAGACAGCATCAAATATCTCCCCTGGCATCGCTGTGGAAACAGGTCCCCTCCACCTTGTGTGACTCCAACACACAGATCTTCCAGCACCTCCAGATCCATCTGACCTGTGCCAAGACATGCCTCAACCAAACCTATTTTCCATGCCTATCAATAAAAAATCATATTTCTAACTTTTCGGTTTAAAATAATTTCAGATTTACAAAAGGTTGTAAAAACAGTATGAAGAATTCTCAGCAAAGGACTAGTATCCAGAACCTACGAGGAACTCAAACAAATCAGCAAGAAAAAAAAAAAAACAAATAATCCCATCAAAAAGAGGGCAAATGATACGAACAGATATTTCCCAAAAGAAGATATGCAGATGGCCAATAAACATGAAAAAATGGTCGTCACTCGTCATCAGGGAAATGCAAATTAAAACCACAGTGAGATACCACCTTATTCCTGCAAGAATGACCATTACTAAAAAGTCACAAAACAACAGATGTTGGCGTTGATGTGGTGCAAGGAGAACGCTTATACACTGCTGGTGGGAATGTAAATTAGTACAACCTCTATGGAAAACAGTATGAAGACTCCTTGAATAACTAAAAGTGGATCTATCCCTCGATCCAGCAATGCCACTACTGGGTGTCTACCCAAAGGAAAAGAAGTCATTATATGAAAAAGATGCATGCATACGTATGTTTATTGCAGCCCAATTCACAACTGCAAAGATACGGAACCAACCTAAGTGCCCATGAACCAATGAGTGGATAAAGAAAATGTGGTATATATACACCATGGAATACTACTCAGCCACAAAAAAGAATGAAAAAATGTCTTTTGCAGCAGCTTGGATGGAACTGGAGGTCATTATTCCAAGTGAAGTAACTCATGTTGTATGTTCTCACTTATAAGTGGAAGCTAAGATACGAGTATGCAAAGGCATACATAGTGGTATAATGGACACTGGAGACTCAGGAGGCGGAGGGTGGGAGGGGTGCGGGATAAAAAAAACTGCACGTTAGGTACAGGGTAGGCTACTCTGGTGGTGGCACTAAAATCTCAGAATTCACCACTATATAATTCATCCATGTAACCAAAAACCACTTGTACCACAAAAGCTATTGAAATAAAAATAAATAAAAAAGAAGAAACACACACAAAAAACAAACAAACAAAAAATAAAAAAAAAACAGGCCAGGCATGGTGACTCATGCCTTTAATCCCAACACTTTGGGAGGCTGAGGCGGGTGGATTACCTGAGGTCAGGAGTTTAAGAGCAGCCTGGCCAACATGGCAAAACCCCATCTCTACTAAAACTACAAAAATTAGCTGGGTGTGGTGGCACACACCTGTAATTCCAGCTACTTGGGAGGCTGAGGCACGAGAATCACTTGAACCCGGATGGCAGAGGTTGCAGTGGGCCAACATCGCACCACTGCACTCCAGCCTGGGCAACAGAGCAAGACTCCATCTCAAAAAAACAAAACAAAATGAAATTTCAACATGAGTTTTGGAGGGGACAAACATTCAAACCATAGCCTAGCCACTGTGAGCTATCAAAAGACTTCTGGTACCTATCAACATAGTAATATATGTGAGTAGTGGATAAGGAACAAAGTATGAAAAGTACTTAGCTTGATGCTGTGAAAAAGTCTTCCAGACAACAAATGTAAGTGAAGGATTCCGTTCTCATTGATGCCTAATCTAAATGGAAGTTCTCCCCTATCAGGGACATACTTGATGTACTGGGTTGAATTGTGTCATCTCAAAATTCTTATTGACCTGGAACCTCCGGATGTTGACCTTATTTGGAAATAGGGTCTTTGCAGATGTAGTTAAGATGAGGTCATGCTGGTTGCAAGTGGGCTGTACATCCTATGAATGGTATCCTTATAAGAAGAGGAAAGGGAGAGTACAATCACACGTAGAGAAGAAGGTTGTGTGAAGTCAGAGGCAGAGATTGGAGTGACGCTGCCACAAGCTAAGCAATGCCAGGAACCACCAGGGAAAGGTAAGTTAGGATTCTTCTGTAGAACCCTGCCAACAGCGCCATTTTGGACTTCTGGCCTCCAGGACACTGAGAAAATACATTTCTTTTGTTTTAACCCACCCAGTTTGTACTAATTGCTTGTGGCAGCACTGGGAAACGAATATCCTTAAAAACAGCATTTACAATTATAAGTGCATAATACATCTCCTTTTATTAATTAGAAGAAATGGAATTGATTTGCATGCCTTTATTTACAGGCACAAACTTGTAGCAATACTATACACAGTAAGAATGTGTGTGAAGTTGCATGCTATATGCATCCCACCTATCATAAAGAATTTCAATCAGCCATGACGGAGGTAAGGCTGACTTATTTCTATAAGAATGACATTACAGAATTATTGTCACATGAAAATATGATCAAAGAGTATCTAGCAATCAAAAGAGATGGAAAAAGTATTACAGAGATATTTCAGGCAGCTAACTAATACAAAATATTATGCTATTTTTATTGATTTTTGTTTGGGATACATTTCATGTTGTTTTGAAATTCCTGATTTGTTGCAAGTTTTGGTCTTATTCTAAATACATATTCACACTTGCAAAAAGAAAATATTATCATATGTTCTTAACCCCAAATGTTAACCTTTTATATAACCCTGGTACAAAGATCAAAACCACAAAATTAATGTTGCTATAATCTATCAATTAGCCTACATGCCTTCTGCAGATCTGGTTCTCTGTCACACTGATGTCTTTTTTCTGAACTAGGATCTGATCCAGGATCACAGATTGCACTTGCAGCTATGTCCCCTGGGTCTCCTGTAATCTGAACAGTTGCTAGGTCTTCATTTGCTTCTGTTGACTTGACACTTTTGAAGAGTACTAGCCAGGAACTGTGTGGAATGTCTTTCACTTGGACTGGTCTGAGGTTTCCTCATGATTAAATTCAGATATACATTTTGGTAAGAATGCCACAGAAGTGATGTTGTACCTTTCAGCAGGAGACACATGATGCTGGCCCATGCGTTACTGCTGACCTAACTAGGATTACTTGGTTCAGGTGCTGCTTGCCAAGCGTTACAACTGTACAGCTGAAGTAATTGGAAAGTTATTGTTTTTCTCCCTGCCATGTACTTGCATCTCTGGAGAAACTACCTCAATATTCTGTGTCTGTATGTAAATTTTTCTCATTCCTAATTTCAGTATTGATGATCGTTATTGTGGTGTTTGCCAAAGGTGATTTTCTATCCCCGTCTACTATCCTTATGAGTTATATTCTTTCTACTATAAGGGATTTTTCTTTTCCATCATTTATTTACTCAATTATTTATTTTTATCAATGTGAATCAATAGATATTTCTTTTGTTCTCCCATTTTTACTTATTCTACTTACCATTACTATCTTTACCTTCTTGCTCTAATGGTCCCCTATCATTTTTAAACTTCAATACATACATACCTTCAATACATACACACCTCTCTGTATAATTATAAATAAGTTATTTCTGTAACATAAAAAATTATACTATTAATCTCAATAGATTTTTTTAGCCCTAATAAGCCAAAAGATGAATGACTACGTCAGCTTACCCAAAGTCAACGGTGGCGGTTTGGGATCAAGAACATATTCTTTTTCTGAGTCTTCTAGTTTGGGGCACTGTGTAGTTTTTTTAAGTCCAGTATCTATTATTGCCTTTGTATCTCTTTTTAGAGATTTGTTCTCTTTCTTTTGTACTTGTGTCTTAGAATGATCTGCAACTAAAAGATTTCGAAGCTGAAGATCATGTAAAATGTGATCTTGTAAAGCAACTGCATTGACTGCCAAGTTATCTTTCTTAGATGAGTGACCCTAAAAAGTAGGAAAAAAGTCATATTTACAGGAGTATTATGTAATATATCATTTAGAAGAGAACCGAGGCTTCAATACTCAACCTTGATGGCACATACAACCAAATCAAATAGTAAGGAATGCTTGACTCATTGTTACCTAAGTAGGAGCAGACCCTTGTCTCAGCATTTATGTTAACAATACAGGAATATCTTTTCATTGAATTACGAAAGCCTTAATTATAATATGAATAAATTCATTATGACCTATAAACCTGTGCATGCCTAAACAAACACACGCTGCTTCACTATAATTAAATTAGACTCCGGGCAACTACTAAGGAGACTCTTGCCATTTCAGCTTATGCCTTTTTGTGAAAACTTAATAATTTCCTGTGCAGAATAAAAATCACCAAACAGCTAAGAGATGCTTGCAGTAAATATCACCAGAGATTGTTTTTCCATTGGCTTGTCCACTGCCCCATGCGACACTTGGCATCGCCCATTCCTGCTGACAATTCCTAGTTCAAGCAGGGTTTGCAAACTAGTTTTTATACTCTCAAATGGCTGAATTAAAATACATTTCATGAGTCAAATAACGTGTATGTTTAAGAAAAGAATAGCGTACCTTATTTTTTAACATGCCGAATTAGGAAAAGTTGTTGCTTGGCTATCACAAATTCTATCATCACATCCTATCACCTTCCTTCTATTCTTCTGCTGCAAAGACGTGGTCAACAGAAAGTCAAAGTTACAGTGCACAGAAAAACCCATGAAGTTTGTGAGGATGCTCTGTAAGAGTCTAACAGATCATGAAGCAGCAGGAATGCCTGCTACAGGGTGGCACTAAGCTACACATTCTGGTTCTGGAGGAAGGGGGTGAACTCAAGTCAGTTATGCTTCGACTCATCCCTGTCCTCAAATAGTTCACCCCTGAGCTCCTGAGGACACATTAATACAAATGGTTAATTACTATGAATTAATCCATTGCTAAATATAACATGATACATAAGTACTACAAAACTTCAGGCTAACACTGGAGACTTGTAAAGGAAAAACCAGTTAAACTGCCATTTGAAAGATACACAGAGGGAAATGAACATGGCACATTACAGGTAGGAGGAAAGAACTGGCAGGCTGGAAATCAGCATGATATGCTTATTTTGGGGAGAAAGGGAACAATGAAGAAACTGGAACGCAAGAGGAACACTGGCTAACTTCAGTCTGTCCAGAACACAGAAGTACAGAATATGGGGACAGACCAACTTGAGTTCCAATTGAACTCTACCGCTTTGCTGCGCAAGATACTGGACACAGCTGAGCCCCAGGCTCCTCATCTATAAAGCAGGTATAATAACGCTGGCTTTGCAGGGTTGCCGCAAGGATTAATGAGACAACCTTTGAAGTATCTAAAGTAGGTCTTTTCACACAGAACTTACTCTTGTTATTCTTGCTTCAATTCCCTTCAAAGCTGGTGGAATAATTTGGTATTGGCCCTTTTAGATTTTGGACATGGTGTATTTTATGAAGACAGATGTATTCAAAATATACTGTGATGAGGAGAAATAGAAAGTTATTCAAGTGATCTAGGAACTGGCACAGAAGGCCCTTGAACATATTTCTTCTAATGTTGTTTCCTTATAACGTTGATGAGAAAAAAAATTGATCCCAAGCAGGGGCCACTGTCTGTTTGGAGTTTGCACGTCCTCCCCATGTGCTGTGGGTTTCCTCCAGGTACCCCGGGTTCCTCCCACATCCCAAAGCTGTGCACGTGAGGCTCACTGGCGCGTCCCCGTCTGAGTGAGTGTGAGTGTGCCCTGCCATGGGACGCCGTCCTCTCCAGGACTGTTGCCCGCCTTGGTCCTGAGCTGCCTGGATGGGCTCAGCCCCCTGCCACCCTGAACTGGAATAAGCAGGTTGGAAAATGAAAGGATACAAATTATTGCCAAATAAAAATTCGTAAAGCATAAGGTATTCACACAGAGATGCAGGACAATACCCGATGCAGTAGGAAAGGCCCAGCGGGCTGAGAATTGGCTCTTGTTTGTTTTGAAACCGCATGGTAGGGGGAGGCGCTTCAGAGCTTTGGCTTGGCCAACATTATCTTTAACACAGCCCCTCCACAACCCGGTCACTCATGGATTCACCAGAAATTGGGTAATGATCTTTCTTAAATGTAGAGCTCATATGTACTTCAGTGTTTCATATTAGAAGTGCTTTGGCCTTTATTTAGAAGTTTGGCGATGTTTTTGTGACCAGGAATGTGCTGTGGGAACTTTCCTCTTATTTATATCAATTAACCTATGGTGAAACTGGTTTCCTTGTACACTGCATGGCTTAAAGCTCCAGTTTCTAAGAACCTATGGATGATGTTAAGTGAAGACTTACTGTGTTGAGGGCCTAACTCTAAAAATAGAAAGAAATTAATCCAAAATGTATTTCTAAGGACTAACACTTGTATTAAATTACTCCAACCGAAAGAACAAACTCACTAAGGCGTGAGTGGAGAGATAGAAAAGCACAGTGGAACCAAATCTCTGAGATATCCAGGGTTAGAAGTAAAAACGTCAGTCGCTGCTCAAGTCCTGGAGGCTTTGATGATGGTTCTTACTACAGCCCTTTTCTGTTCCCGTTCAATTCTGGCATCAAGAGATGTTTGAAATAGTTCCACCCCGTATCTCATCAAGACAACTGAACTTGGAGAAATGGTGGAATTTAAAATACTGAAAGATCACTGCCAGAATTTTCTCAGTTCCTGCTTCCAAAATGCCTATAACCTGCAGAAGATACAGTTTGCATCACACTAAAAATGGTCCGGTCATAGCTGCAGTCTGCAATTTAATCTCAAGTTTCTACGCAGTAGACCACTGTCATTAATATCAAGGTAAGAGCTTTTAAAACCTATACTTTCTTAAAGTCCTACGGTATCATTAAGTTTTAGAGTTTAAAATTCAGAATTTAAAGGTATTGAAAACCCTTCAAGTACCTACTCCAACTCCACTTTATAAATGAGAAAACCAAATACCAGGTGAGTCCTTCAATATATAATGAGCCTGTGGCACTGATAGGGTTAGAAACGTAACCCTTGCCCAGTATTGAAAGCTAAGATTAACAGGAACCCGTTGCTTTGTAAATCCCAGTATTAAACGCTCAAGAGGCAGAGCTTGGTGGCAAAAACGATCACTGGGGTGCCAAAGCGAGTAACCTCAGCTAATTAAACACGCTCAATAAAAATACACGAGACCAAGCCTACGGCGTAAAGATGCAATCCTACGTAGGGTCTTGGTGTTATCTCCTGCCTTCTGAACCCCGCTGACCGTTTTCTGAGGTTCCACTCATGCAGGAAGCGCGCGGTGACGAGGCTCCAATTCCTCTCAAAGCTGACACCACCCTGCACCTGGGGCCCCTGATGGCAGCCGGTCCTACCGGGTTCTAAAATTACCGACGTGGGATCATTGTTCTAAGGCTTTAGGCCGCCGTAAATTCGTACCCCTCAGATAGAAGGAGCTGTGGAAACCAACCAGGACCCCGAGTCCCCCAAGGAGGCTGCGCGCCGCTACGGGACCCGACCTCGCCTCACAGCTGCGGCCATCGCCGGCACGGCTCGGAGGAGGCGAAAGCGAGGCCGCGGACGGCCCTCACCCCGAATCCATGGACCCCGCCCGCCTGGCGGGCCACCCTTCTTTCCGTCCCTCCCCCGAAGCCTCTCCGTGCCTCGACTCCTCCGCGAACACCGGAACCCAGGGACGTCTGCCCCTTTTCCCTCAGGCAACTCCCTGGCCGCCCACCGTTGCCGTAGCAACGCCCGCCTCCGCGCTCGCTCCCCGCGCGCTTGCTCACCAGCCCTGCCCCGCCCCGCCCCATACTGCGCATGCTCGCCAGCCCCGCCCGGCCCACATTGCGCATGCTTGCCAACCACGCCCTGTCCACACCACACTGCGCATGCTCGCCGGCCCCCGCCCCGCGCACGGCGTCAGCGTCTAGACGCAGGTGCGTTCCCGTCGAGGCTCGCGCAGCGGGCGTTTTTGGGGATCGCCTGGCGGGGGTGTTCGGGAGCCGCGGGCTGAAGCACGGGGGCGTGCAGGCGCCCAGGCCTCGTGTAGTGAGGGCCGAGCCCCGCGCCGGCTTCGCTGTAGTCCGCAGCCCCCGGCGGCTTTGTGGGCGCAGCCACGCTCCTCAGCCGCCCGCCCACCTGGGCCTGGGCCCCGGTTGTTTCCCTGCGGTGGCTGTGGTCGTTCCCGTTCCAGGGTCTCGAGCGCACCGCCCCTTCGCTGCGCTGTTAGTCGAGGGCAGTTTTCTGGGGGATCCCCCGATCCCCCCCGCGCCGCTCAGGCGTCTTGGCTCGCGGAAGCGCCGGCGCCGACTGCCTGGCGTCGTCCGTGACTCCTGGCCCTTCTCTGTGGATCCCTTTGCTTCTCGTTGCGGGTTGTGTTTCCTGCTTCGTGGGCCTGGCCGTTTGCGTTTGGATGCAGGCCCGGGTGAGCCCTGCGTGGCCCGCTGGCCTTTTCCTGCTCCCTAGGTGACTGAGCCGCGTGTGTGACACATCGGAGTGAATTGAGGCAACGCGTTCCTTTCCAGGCTTGCAGCGGGCGGCGTCGTTCACGCTCCTGAGCAGAGCCTTCCGGTGCTTTACTCGACGCCACAAATAGTGCAGGGTTCCTCCCAGGGGCTGTCGCGAGCTAGAAGTCTTCCCCGCCCCTGTGAGCTCGGGCTGTTCCTCCTCCGCGTGGCTCACTCCAGCCTCGGATGTTTCCTCGCTGCACAGACCTGCTCGGGAAGACTCGAGAAGGCCACCCCAGGACTCCAGCTCTCCCCGGAAGGGCTTCCCCTCGGATTGCGTCTTGGCCCCTGGAACCCTCCCTCTGTATCCTCTGCTGTTACTCTCTTGGCCTCCATTTGGGTTGTGGCCTGGATACTCTGGCTCGCTGCTTCCCTTCTCTTAAGGATCACAGCCCTGCACTGCCTGTCGTCCGGTGCCTGGAAACCATTGTATTTTTTGGTCTGATTTTGTAGTTGTTTAAGAACTTAAGTCTGGTCCCTCACACTCCATGCCCAGAAGCAGAAATGAGTAAAGTTTGTTTTATCTTTTCTCAATATGACAATTATTGTGTTGGTTCAACTTATGTTGTACTTTAATTAGAAGAAATTTGGCCGAAAATACAAGGAAAATATACAAATGCAAGTAATTTTTTTTAAACTTCCCTGAAAGCAGGGTCTAAAGAAATTACCAACCAACTTAGACTGGATCTAGAAGAAAAGGAAGGGTCTTTGCAGTCTTAGGACTCTTCCATTCCGCGACGTAGGTGTTAGGATAACAGCCATAAATGGTTGTAAGACTTTGGGTTCAGATAAGTAGACTTAAGTTCAAATTTTGACTTATTTTACAAGTGTGTGATTTTTGGCAAGCTCATCTTCCTAAACCATGAGCTCCTTATTTGTAAAGGGGACATTAGCCACTCTCCAGCAACAGCCCTGGTACTTCTTCAATCCTGGGATGAGACGTATGATTAGCCTAAGCGAACCAGAAAATCCAGGCCCGTGACCAGTGACTTAATCTGGGCTGGCGATATATCTAGCTAGGCCAACCAGGTGGACTCAGTATTTTTGTGGGTGCTACTGGAAAATTTATTTAATTTTAACTGAATGTGGAAACAGCAACAGACATGAAATGGCAGTTGTATTGCTGTCTTATCATGAGGTGAGGGCCTGAAGCTATGGTAGCCACCCTGTGAACCTTGGAAGGAGGGTTCTACAGGAACTGGCAGAGCTGAGACTGGGACGCAACCCATGTCCTGGTGACGTATTTGAGTCCTGAGGCTGGCCCTCCTGTTAGTCTTTTCTCTTACTGGCTTCAGCCAGATGGGGTCTGGTTTTCTGTTACTTGCAACAGGAAGAATTGGAATGATATCTATGCATGCTATTACCGCCTTATGGCTGTGGTGAGATTAAAACATATTGTGGGTGAACTGCTTAGTACAGTGCCTGCTATTCTTTATATTGGTTTTAAGGTATTTTTCTTGAACTTTAAAGTTCTAAGAAAAATTACCGTTTTAAAATTCCTACCCTCTGTTCACATGTTTAAATTTTCATGATAGTTTTTCTGTCTGCATGTTTTCTATTCAAAATAAATTGGTCATTCTTCAGTTAGCCACGAAGAATATTTTGAATTTTTTATTTTTAAATTTATTTTTTATTGATACATATTAGATGAACATGTTTTTGGATAACGTGATAATTCGATAAATTCATAAAATCAAATCAGGGTAATTGGGATATCCATCCCCTTAAATATTTATCTTCTATTTACACTAGGAACATTCAAATTATTCTAGCTATTTTGAAATGTGCAATCGATTTGTGTTAAGTATAGGCTTGACTGAAAATTTAACCTTATTGCTTTCTAATTCTTGACAAAAACAAAGCTAACATAGTTGATATTTGAAGAAGAATACATTCATTCTTCAAGATAGTGTGTTCTGTTGAAATGAGTTAGATGATCAGAATGCAACATTCTTGGATAGGGATAATTAAAAATATAGTCAACCTATCTTGTCCCCAAAACCATGTTATCAATGATTTGTATTTTAACATTATGCCTTTTGTTTTAAAAAAGTTTTTTCTGTTTTTTTGAGATGGGCCTGAGAAACTGCATGTATGCAAAGCATGTTTACATCTTCAGAAAACTGCTATTGAGTACATTCTCCATGGTGCTGTTCAGTGCCATTTGTGTAAGCACCCACGTGATTGTTTTAGAATTTCAAAACCACTAATTGAATGTCCTAGGAATAGTGGAGACGGAAGAGAAAATTAGAGGTGCATGACGTTAAGGATGTTGAGGTGCTTAGTCACAAGGAGAAGGGCACCAGTGTACTTGGCTGATTAAGATGCACTTCTGTACTCCACTGTGCTTAAGAAGAAAGCTGCGGGTGGTACTGTAAGAGATCTGTTGTATGAACATTATCACAAAAAGAGTGATGATACCTGTGCTTATCCAAGGAAGAGCAGCCCAAGATGGATGGCAATAGCGGACTATTTAAGTGGAAGACATTGATATGAAGGGAAAATCTTATATTTTGCTTGTGTAGAGCGCAATTCAGAGAAAGTGTTCAAATACTAGAATAGGCAGTTGGAGTCCATCTTGTGGAAGATGGGGTTTTCTTCATGATGACACTAGAGATCATGATATTGGATACTAGTGCTGGCTCTGTATATTTATTTATTTATTTATTTTGAGACAGAGTCTCTGTTGCCTAGGCTGGAATGCAGTGACGCCATCTCGGCTCACTGCAACTTCTGCCTCCCAGGATCAAGTAATTCTCCTGTCTTAGCCTCCCGAATAGCTGGGATTACAGGTGCCCATCACCACGCTTAGCTAATTTTTGTATTTTTTAGTAGAGTCGGGGTTTCGCTGTGTTGGCCAGGCTGGTCTTGAACTTCTGACCTCAGGTGATCCGCCTGCCTCGGCCTCCCAAAGTGCTAAGATTACAGGCGTGAACCACCGTGCCTGGCCTATGGATTCTTAATGTATCATACCCATAGTATTTGAATTTGCCCACCTGCCTAGTCTCTAAACACTGCACTAATGAAAGCCTAGGCAGGGTCAGAATGGTTCTTAGTTCAATATGCTTCTCACATTTTAGTATCTTAATGCTCTCACATTTCTCCTTTGTTATGTACAAAATATTCTCAAAGCCTACTCAGTGCCTATTTGACTCTTGTCTCTCTCAACACAGTCCTTGACATCTAAAACAAACCTAAGGAGCAGAAATTGGTGGCATGGGGTTCATCTTTAATTTAGTTCTCAATTTTAACCTTCACCAAAACCATCTCTCCATTTATTTTTCTTAATCTTCTGTATTACCTTGAACTTTCTACTCACACTTGTATATTTATTTATTTATTTATTTTTTCTTTCTTTATTATTATTATTCTTTAAGTTTTAGGGTACATGTGCACAATGTGCAGGTTAGTTACATATGTATACATGTGCCATGCTGGTGCGCTGCACCCACTAACACGTCATCTGGCATTAGGTATATCTCCCAATGCTATCCCTCCCCCCACACTTGTATATTTATTATCAATTTCTATTCCTAACTTGCTGATGTGGTTTGGCTGTGTCCCCACACAAATCTCACCTTGAATTGTAGTAAGTAATCCCCATGTGTCAAGGGCAGGGCCAGGTGGAGAGAATTCAATCATAGGGACAGTTTCCCCCATACTATTCTTGTGGTAATGAATAAGTCTCACAAGATCTGATGGTTTTATACATTGGAGTGGCCCTGCACAAGCTCTGTCTTGCCTGCTGCCATATAAGACCTGTCTTGCTTCCTGTTCCACCATGATTTTGAGCCCTCCCAGCCATGTGGAACTGTGAGTCAATTAAACCTCTTTCCTTTATAAATTATGCAGTCCCGGGTATGTCTTTATTAGCAGCATGAGAACAAACTAACACCCTTGCTTCCACCCAGATTATTTTTTCAAATAATTCTAAGTCATTGCCTATATTATGCAGTATGTGATGTCCAGCAATTGTTTGGAAATTTGCCAATCTCTCCGAGTGTTTTGTAGCAGCAGTTGCTGTAAAGACTCAGGTATATTTGTGGGAACTTACTGAAGTGTTTTTTTTTTTCCTAGAGATTATATTATAGTTCTGTTTTGTCTTTAATAATGAAAAAGGGCTTAGGATGAGTTGTTTCCACTCCTCTGATAAAATGCATTTAAAAAAATACCTGTGGCAGACATATCATGATGACATCATTCCTGTCAACATTAAAATAGTAGTAGAGAAACACTGATGAAAACACTTCCGACACTGGAGAAGAGAGGAGAAATCTTGTTTTCATTCTTACTCTATAATTTAAAGTCATGGGTATAACAAGTGAGCCTTTAAAAACTGTTTTCCGAATTAAAAAATGGAGCAAATTCATTCTTTGTTGTTGAATTCAATATACTTAGAAGTAATTTATCACTTTGGTAAAGAATAATGTCCTACTATGCCTTAATATCTGACACGATGGAGATATTCTTGCTATCTACACTGTGATCAC
This sequence comes from Pan paniscus, assembly GCF_029289425.2. NCBI lineage: Eukaryota > Metazoa > Chordata > Mammalia > Primates > Hominidae > Pan > Pan paniscus. The sequence continues at coordinate 193,082,559 of NC_073255.2, read as the reverse complement.
CAGATACCAGACACTTTAAAAATGTTGCCAAAAGCTGTTAGGCATACTGATTGTATGAAAGGTGTTTGGGTAATGTGGACTCCTTTCAGACGTTTGTGATTTTTCTGCCTTAATTGAAAGTTTTGACAGGTTTGTAAAAGCATAAATGTCAGGTTATTAGTAGAAACTCTAAAATAACCTGGGAAATAAATACATATACTGGTTTCAACCACTTTGGCTAAAGCTGAATGTCTCTAAAAATTGAATCAGTTGATGCTCTAATATGTTAAATATATCAAGAGACAGGATGTTTCCTGATCACATCCAGATAATTTTTTTAATTAATAGATTTATTTTCTTAATAAATTTTACAGATAAATTGAACAAATAATACAGAGAGCTCCCTCTCCTTGCAACAGTTTCCCCTATTTGCCATTTGTATGCTATATTTGTTAAAATTGATGTACAATAAGGTTGTTCATGTTTAATGTTGACTATGAAATTCTCCGCAAATAAAAGTATACCCCACAAGTACACAGGAGAGACCCCTTCTGCAGTTCTATTCATAGAGGCACAAGCAAAGGAACTATTGAGAGATAAGAGTCTCATGATAGCAGAAAAGTATTGATCCATGATCTTGGGAAAGCTGTCCACATCTAGGATGCTGTCTGCTTTTAGGGAGAAACTTTCCTGGTTAGCTTTACCTTAAGGTCTCCAACAAGTGTATAGATTGAAGAGTCTGGAGGGGCCCATTTCAGCTGTGAGATTGTAAACCCAAGGCTCAAGGTGCTGAAGTTTTGCTGCAGTGTAAGTGGCAGGGGCAGTCTTTCCCTGATGATGTTTCCAGAAGAGTCAGTTTCTAGGCTTTAGATCATGTAGGGTTTGTCCTCAGTGGACCATGGAAAGCTTTCTTTACCTGGTGAAAATAGACTTGGGCATAATGCATTAAAGCCTTGCAGCACTTAGTCATATCAGAGCTTAGGAGGAGAAGATGTGTGAGGTTTTATTATTAGGAGCATAGGCCTTCAGTGACTATTGCATAAGGGATCAACTTAACGTTTTGCACGTGGAAGTGGATCTGTCATCAATCCGCAGTACTTTAGACCAAGGAAATCCAGTCAATTCAGTTAGCTTTGCCTAATGTGACTATACCTATGATACCTTATCTCATTGTTTTACAACTTGTCTGATGAAACAAGTACCTCTATCACTAGCAATCTTTCCAGGGATGTCCCATGAGGGAAACATGTTTCCTAATAACCTTTTATCTACTGTTACAGCACGAGACTTTTTGAATGGAAAAGCTTCTATACAATCAGAAAACATGCATTGAAAATGGCAATGGAATGAAATCCCTCTAAAAATGTTTCAATGGCCTATAATGTAGCAGAAATGTACATGAAGTTTTGATTGCCTTCCCAGGATTGTAGATTTGACAAACCAAACATTGGGCATAAACTATTTTAGCAATTTAGAACATGCCAATATTCTATTTGGATCATCTTACCTCTTCCATGATGGGCCTTGGAGTGTAGAGCTTTTAGTAATGGAAGCTTTAAGGATTCAGGAAGGACCAGGCATCTGTCCAGGCTCCATGAGTCCATCCTTAACATTAGATTTATATCTTCCTTTTGTTTTTCATTTCAAGTTTTAAAGCTTGTATATAAGATTACTTTATTCCTGCATCTTCTCAATTGTTTCTTCCTTGTATTTGCCCTTTTCCTACTTGGCGAGATTTGGCTTTCTGTTCAAGAATCTTTTTGCGGTCTGTGTCCAGTTTTAGCCTAGTGATAACCACCTTGCTGGGGTGAATGCCTACATGGACAGTTGTGCCATTAGCCTTTTCCCACTGCACCCGTTCGACGTAGAGGACATATTTCTTCCTGTAAACCTGGACTACTCTGCCAATTGGCTAACCTTTATAGTGTCCTCGTACAACCTGAACTTCATCATCCTTTCGGATGGGCATGGATCACACATTGTACTTCTGTCTCAGCTCTTTGGAAAGAGGGGAAGACATAATCTTCCTGTAAATGGGAAGGTGCATTGAAGTGCCTTTTGTGGTTCTTGTTTCGGTTGGAAGTCGCAAAGGGATTGAACTTCATTTTGGCGATTGCTGCTTCAGTGATAGCTGCAAAATGGAAGATTTATGTCTTCTTAAATATCAGTTTTGTTTCTCCAATTCACGTGCATAGCACTGTTTATTAGATTGGTTATCATAGGTAAATTTGACTTGGATCATGGAATTCATCTAAACTACATATCAAAACAATTTCAGTACTGGCTGACTTAGCTTGAAGATCTGGCAGAGTAGTTCCTTGGTATTCAATTAATTTTTATCCTAATTGGATTATCAGTTTCATAAACCAGTCAGTGTGTTCATTAGAGTGCTGGTAATTCATACCCAGTCTAAACGATATGATCCTAAAGACATCAGAAACTTGGCATTCAAGAGTGCTTGTCAGGGTCCTTTCCATCCTTTTCATGAATCTCCTTGAAGGCATGATACTCTAGGATTTTACTCGCTTATAAACTTAACGTAGCAAATAATCCTGTTTCTCTGTCTTTTGGATGCTGCAGGGGCCCTCTGTAGCATCCCAAAGTTAGTTTGAGGTAACAACAAAAAAAGACAATTTGAAATTTGATTTTGGGAAGCCTGTCAAATATGTCAAAGGTTTAAAATAATCAAAATAGGATCACAAGGCATTGTAAGATAATATTCATTTAGCCAAAGTGATCAAAGGGGTTAGAAAGCAAAAACCGTTCTTCTTTGATAGAGGGGAGACTCAGTTTTCCAATCAACAGATCTGAGAAAGACAGCATGAGACAGAATCTGTCTCCTTCTCTCCTCTGTCTCTCTTTTGCAGTTTACTCAAAAGGTGAACAAAAGTCTTTTACTACCTCTTATTAATACTACATGAAAATTCTTGTTCAAAAGGGAAAACCAAATTTTACTTTTGCATAGTGTATTATCAACACTAAGCTAATAAAACCTTATAAACAGATCTGTCCAATTTGTTATCTTTTGACCACAGAAAATTTCCATAAACTTTTTATAATCTCTTACAATTTTTTTATTCTTTCCAACTTTATTCATTTATCTTTCTTTTTTATTCCTTCAATTTGAAACAATCTTCAGCTTCTAGACAAAATTATTTTTTTCGCAACACACATTTTCATGCCTTTACAACTTTCCTTACCGAAAAATACTTTGCTTTTCTTTAGACACTATATACAAAATTGTTTTTTATATCTATTAGTTTCAATTACATATATTAACTACAATTTTAACTACTAGTAACCCTAATTTTTAGTGAAAGCCTAGGAAGTAGTTTTGAACTGTTCTATATCAATAATTGTAGATGAAAACTTTCATAACTTTTTAGATAGGTTTTCTCAAGTTTATTAATAGATGTAAATATATGTAGCTTTTCTATACCATCTAAAAATAAGATGCCAAAATATATAAACTTAAATTTATGTTTACTAATTAATGTTTTAGTATTTTAACTTACTTAGAAATGACTCAGACATTTATGCTTATTACTTAATTCAATATAGCATAACTTTAAGATTTTAAATTACGGAAAAGAACTTTGAAAGAGGTACTCTCCTGCCAATGACACAGGTACTCTCCTGCTAATATTTTCCTCAGTTGTTCTGAGTCTCAAGTAGTCACATCGTATCCAGGATGGCTTTGAAGGGCAGGGCCTATTTGGGTCTTGAATTTACATACCAAATGTAGAGCTCAAGACAGAAGACACCTGTGAAGATGATGCCTGGGAGATCCAAACCCTTGCAGCATGGCTCGGAGACAAAGCTGGGCCAAGGAAGAAGGGGCTCATCTTGGGCTTGACTCTGCCTAGTAATTGGTGGTCTGGCCACTGATAACATGTCCTCAGGCCTCACTATGGCCACCTATCCAGACCCCAGAATCCAGAGGCTCAAAATCAAGAACAAAATATTACAGACAAATTAAGAAAGTATATAAAGTATTATAGAAGCAGCAGTTTTATGCCCTTAAAAACATGTAGAGATAGCGTAAACCTATTTGACCAGTAGATCTAGCCAAAAATATCTGAATTATATTTAACTGACAATTCTGAAGCCATTTCTATCTTATCAACAATTTTAAATCTAGCATTATTTGCCAAATATTATACACATAATACATATCAACATACAGACACATGGAGAAGCAGAGCTTATAGCTTTTACAAGTAATTCTCATTTGCTGGCTTTCAAATAGTTTTTATTTCCCTATTCAGACTATTAATGTTCCAATTACTTGTTTCATTGCCCTAAGCAATTGTTAGCTAGGCAGCCCTAAATTTGCATTTCTAGGGATGACTGTTAGGTGAAACAAGGTAGAAATTTATATCTGAAAAGCTCGGAGCTGAGACTTTAGGCTTAAAGGAAAACGATTGTACATAAAGGCATAGTTAAGACAAGATGACCAAGAAAAGTGCCATAAAGGTAATACTTGTTATGTAAATTTAAAATAATGTTAAGAGTTTTTGGGATTGGGAGGTGGTACCACACACTTTTAAATAACTAGATCTCACAAGAACTTACTATCATGAGAACAACACCAAGGGGAGCAATCTGCCCCTGTGATCCAATCACCTCCAACATTGGGGATTACAACATTGGGACCTCACTCCAACATTGGGGATTACAATTTAACATGAGCTTTGGGTGGGGACACAGATCCAAACCACATAATTCCTCCCCTGACCTCTCCAAATTTTATATCCTCACATTGCAAAATACAATCATGCCTTCCCAACAGTCCCCCAAAGTCTTAACTAATTCCAGCATTAACTCAAAAGTCCAAAGTATCATCTGAGACAAGGCTAGTCCCTTCCACCTATGAGCCTGTAAAATAAAAAAAAAAGTTAGTTGCTTCCAAGATACAATGCAAGTATGGGCATTGGGTAAATACTCCTGTTCCAAAAGGAAGGAATCCACCAAAAGAAAGGGGCTACAGGCCCCACTTGAAGTCTGAAACCCAGGAAGGAAGTTATTAAACCTTAAAGCTCCAAAATAATCTTGTTTGACTCCATGTCCCAATTTCAAGACACACCAGTGTGAGAGGTGGGCTCCCAAGTCCTTGGACAGCTCTGCTCCTTTGACTTTGCAGGGATCAGCCCCTGCAGCTGCTCTCACAGGCTGTGGTTGATTGCTTGCAGCTTTTCCAGGTACATGGTGCAAGCTGTTGGTGGCTCTACCATTTCAGGATCTGGAGGATGGTGGCCCTCTTCTCACAACTCCACTACGCAGTGTCCCAGTGGGGACTCTATAGGGGGGTTCAACCCCACATTTCCCCTCTGCACTGCCCTAGTAGAGGTTCTCTGAGAGGGCTCTGCTCCTGCAGTAGGCTTCTGCCTGGACATCCAGGGTTTTCCATACATCCTCTGCAATGCATCCAGGTGGAGGCTTTCGAGCCTCAACTCTTGCGTTCTTTGCACCCACAGGCTTAACATTATGTAGAAGCTACCAAGGCTTAGAGCTTGCACCCTCTGAAGCAGTGGCCGAAGCTGTACCTGGACCCCTTTTAGCCATGGCTGGAGCTGGAGTGGCTGGGATGCAAGGAGCAGTGTCCAGAGGCTGTGCAGGGCAGCAGGGGCTGGGCCTGGTGCAGGAAACCATTCAGTCCTTCTAGCACTTCAAGCCTATGATGGGAGGGTGATATGGTTTGGCTCTGTGTCCTCAACCAGATCTCATCTTGAATGGTACTGCCACAATTCCCACATGTTGTGAGAGGGACCTGATGGGAGATAATTGAATCGGGGGGCAGTTTCCCCCATACTGTTCTTGTGGTAGTGAATAAGTCTCATGAGATCTGATGGTTTCATAAGGGTAAACCTGTTTCTCTTGGCTCTTATTCTCTCTCTTGCCACTGCCATGTGAGATGTGCCTTTCACCTTCTGCCATGATTGCGAGGCCTCCTCAGCCACATAGAACTATAAGTCCAATAAACCTGTTTCTTTTGTAAACTGCCAAGTCTCTATGTCTTTATCAGCAGCATGAAAATGGATGAATAAAGAGAGGCTGACTTGAAGGTCTCTGAAGTGCCTTAGAGGTCTTTTCACCATTGTCTAGGTTATCAGCACTTGCCTTCCTTTTAGTTGTGCAAATTTCTGAAGCCTGCTTGTATTCCTCCCCTGAAAATGGGCTTTTCTTTTCTACAACATGGCCAGGCTGTAAATTTTCCAAACTTTTATGCTCTGCTTCCCTTTTAAATATAAGTTCCAGTTTCAGGTTATTTCTTTCCTCACATATATGAGCATAGGTTGTTTAGAAGCAGCCAGATCATATCTTGATTGCTTTGCTGCATATAAATTTCTTCCATCAGATACACTAAATTCAAACTTCTTCCATCAGATACACAAAATTCAAAGTTCTTCCATCAGATACACTGAATTCTCAAGTTCAAAGTTCCACAGATCCCTAGAGCAGGGACACAATGCAGCCAGGCTCTTTGCTAAAGCATAGCAAAAGTGATCTTTATTCCAGTTCCCAATAAGTTTCCCATTTCCATCTGAGATCTCCTCAGCTTTGACTTCATTGTCTGTTTCACTATCAAATTTTTGGTCCCAACAATTTAGCAAGTCTCTAGGAAGTTCAAAATGTTCCTTAATCTTCCTTTCTTCTTCTGAGCCCTTCACGCTCTTTCAATCTCTGCCTGTTTTCCAAAGCTGCTTTCAGGTTTTCAGGTATATTTATAGTAATACCCCACTTCTGGTACCAATTTTCTGTATTAGTTCTTACACTGTTAGAAAGAAATACCCAAGACTGGGTGATTCATTAAGAAGAAAGAGGCTTAATTGGCTCACAGTTCCACAGGCTGTACAGGAAGCATGATATTGGCATCTGCTCAGCTTCTGGGGAGGCCTCAGAACACTCAGAAGGCAAAGGGGAAGCAGGCATGTCTTCTTAAATGGTCAGAGCAGGAGCAAGAGGTGGGGTGGTGGGATTCCATACAGATCTCATGAAAACTCACTCATTATCATGAGAACAGCACCAAGGGAGAAATCTGACCCCATGATCCAATCACTGCTCACCAGGCCCCACCTCCAACATTGGGGATTACAATTTGACATGAGATTTGGGTGGGGACACAGATGCAGACCATATCACCAGTCGACTGCCAGAAAGATGTATTTTAGAGACATGATTTTGTTCAATAGGTGGTCTTTTTAACTTAGGTACTGTTTCTTGGTTAAAATTACTGAGTTCAGGGTGGAGCCCATTAAATAGGGCAAAGAAAGCATTCTCTGTGTCTGGACTCAGCGTGGATACCTCTGAAAAAGAGGCAAGCCTACTTTACCCGAGGGCCTACCTTTTATAAACACTTTATCCAGGATAGCTTTCTTTTTGCTTTTGGGTTGGGATAGTAACTAAGCCAAAAGGTTAGCAGATTTAACTTTTCTTATCAATTAGTCACTTAAACTTTTTGTTTGTCTTTTAGAATGATTGTTTTAAAAGAGGCAATAAAAAAATTGACATCTTTTTAGAAGCTTCTGCAGATCAACAGGCATTGCTGGATGAGACTAATTTGGGAGCCCTCATTTTCAAATGCACTTCTTAAAGTGCAGTGTTGTTTATTTGAATGTCCTACTATAGTTTTGTTTGTTTGTTTGTTTGAGACAATCTAGCTTTGTCGCCCAGGCTGGAGTGCAGTGGTACAATCTTGGCTCACTGCAACCTCTGCCTCCCAGGTTCAAGTGATTCTCCTGCCTCAGCCTCCCGAGTAGCGAGGATTACAGGCGCCCACCATCATGCCCAACTAATTTTTGTATTTTTGGAATAGACAGGGTTTCACCATGTTGGTCAGGCTGGTTTCTAACTCCTGACTTCAGGTGATCTGTCCACCTCAGCCTCCCAAAGTGCTGGGATTACAGGTGTGAGCCACCGCAGCTGGCCCCTACTGTAGATTTTAATTGTCTTTAATAATATTTCACCATGTCTACATGCCCTATTTGCTGTTTGTAGGGCCTAATACTTATACATATATAGATAGGCAAAGCCAGAAGGTAGAGTACTCAGTTCTTCAGAAATTAAGGATTCCATTTTTACATTGAATCTTGGCTTTGGCTACGAGATCCCCATAATCAACTTAGCCAATGATTTTCCCTACCTAAGCATGCAAGAAAGAGAAACAAAGGGGATGGAACACACAAAATCGCTACAAATTTTCGAAAGCTGGAGTTTGCGCCCCCTGCAGTGCTGCCATGTACTGCCAGTTTCTGCCTGACCCACTCAGACGTCTGAGGCCTCTATCTAACTGGATTCAAGCCAGTTAATCATCAGATCCAGTCTGATCCTGGACCCAGTCCAGTTTGTTATGACTTCCGAACCCAGTTGGAATTAAAATTTTCTCAAACTTGGATAGCTCAAAACACAAATCTGTGAAGCTTACCCAGCATCCCCAACGGCTGTGAGACACAATACTCACAGTGGGCCCCGTGGGGATCCTGTTTGGTTATTCGATGCTCCTAGGTGTCACTGGACATTCTACTTTGGATCCCACTTCTGATGCCATCTGTTAAAAGAAAAACTTGAGACAAATCAAATTTACTAGTGCTTAATACAGCAAAGAACGATTTGTGAATCAGGCAGCCCCCCCAAACCAGAATATGTTCAGAGATACTCCGGCACTGCTGCATGTTTGAAGAGGATTTACAGGCAGAAAATTAAAGAGAGGTACAGAAAATGGAAGCAAGGTACAGAAACAGCTGGATTGGTTACAGCTCGGCATTTGCCTTATTTGAACATGGTGTGGCTGCCTGTGAGTGGTTGAAGTATGGCAGTGATTGGCTGAGACTCAGCTACTTGTCACAAGTGTAGGTTACAGTCTGTTTGCATGTCCAGTTAGGTTACAGTTTACTATGTACAGAAAAACTTTTAGGCTGAACTTACAAAGAGGCGACTTTAGGCTAAACTTAAATTTAATAGTTCCTTAGCCTTTCCCTTCTCCCCTTATGTGAGACAAGAAGACTAAAGGGAACGGAATGCATTCAGTTGTCTTTTTCGTAGGTTAGACAAGGCTCTAACAAGATAGTTTACCCTGAGGACCGGTCCCTGCCGTGAAGAAGAGAAAGCTCAGGTGTATTTCATAATGGCAACCTTTCTCCATGGCCTATTTCAAAATGGTTACTTTTCCTCTCCTACTGCCACAAACACAAAGGAGTTTTTCTGTGAAATTCAGTGTGAGAACCTGTTCAGACTCCTGTAGGTAAAATTTATGAAAGTATGAGGATACCTTAAGAGTGGGCCCCCAGGCTGAGCACAGTGGCTCACGCCTGTAATCCCAGCACTTTGGGAGGTCGAGGCAGGCGGATCACCTGAGGTCGGGAGTTCGAGACCAGCCTGACCAACATGGAGAAACCCTGTCTCTATTAAAAAAATACAAAATTAGCCGGGCATGGTGGCTCATGCTTGTAATCCCAGCTACTCAGGAAGGCTGAGGCAGGAGAATCGCTTGAACCTGGGAGGTGGAGGTTGCAGTGAGCCGAGATTGAGCCATTGCACTCCAGCCTGGGCAACAAGAGTGAAACTCCGACTCAAAAAAAAAAAAAAAAAAAAAAGGAGTGGGCCCCCAGTGGTCTCTAACTCTTAGGCAAGTCCACACTCAGCCTCTAGCAATTTGTGCCTGCCAGCTGCTGGCTGCAGCAGTAACTTTTGTACCTTGTAAACTGTGGCTCTCTGTATTCATGTCTGTCCCCAGCTTTTGAGGTGGTGATTTGCCCTGTGACCTCATTTCTCTGGTTATTCTAAGAAGTGTTGTTGATTTTCAGTTTGTTCAGTTTTTTCTTGTTGTGAGGTTGACAGCAAGTACTGCAAGTTCTTTGCATGTCAGAGTAAAAACCAGAATTTGTGAATCCAAATGGGTTTTTTGTTTGTTTGTCCTTGTTTTGTTTTTGCCTTTAACTGTCCTCTTGTTGTATCATGTTCTTTTATTCACATTCTTTGGATTTTTTTTTTCTTTCTTTCTAATTATCTCTCTTTTTAGTTTTTCTACCTTTTATTTTATAATGATCCCAGGAGGATTTTTTGGTACTTATTCCCTTTGCTGTCTAGTACCTACTATTTATTTGGTTTATGTACATTTTCTAAACTTTTCCTCTATATTTTTAGTTTCATAAATTCTTAATAAGTTATTTAATGAATTGATTTAGATATTTTTTTTTGAGATGGAGTTTCGCTCTTGTTGCCCGGGCTGGAGGGCAATGGCCTGATTTCCGCTCACTGCAACCTCTGCCTTCTGGGTTCAAGCAGTTCTCCTGCCTCAGCCTCCCAAGTAGCTGGGATTACAGGCATGCACCACCATGTCTGGCTAATTTGGTATTTTTAGTAGAGATGGGGTTTCACCATGTCGGCCAGGCTGGTCTTGAACTCCTGACCTCATGATCCGCTCTCCTTGGCTTCCTAAAGCACTGGGATTACAGGCATGAGCCACCGTGCCCAGCTTATTTATTTATTTTTAATGTATAAAACTATATATATTTGTTATGTACAGTGTGTTGTTTTGAAATATGTATACATTGTAGAATGACTAAATTGAGCTAAGTAATGTACGCATTACTTCGTGTAATTATTTTGTGATGAGAACATTTAAAATCTCTTAGCAATTTTCAAGAATTTAATACATTGTTATTAATTATAGTCATATAATAAGTTACACAATAAACTATAGTTATACAATATATCTCTTGAGCTTATTTCTCCTATTAACTGAAATTTTGCATCTTTTGACCAACATCTCCTGAACCTCTCCCTCTCCACAGCCCCTGCCAACCACCATTCGACTCTCTACTTCTATGAGATGAACTTTTTTAGATTCCATATATTAGTGAGATTACTGGCATTTGTCTTTCTGTGCTTGACTTATTTCACTTAACATAATATCCATATGATTGCAAATGACAGGATTTACTTCTTTTTATGGTTAATAGTATTGAATTGTGCATATAAACCACATTTTCTTTACACATCTGTTGATGGACACTTGGGTTGATTCTACATCTTGGCCATTGTGAATAACACTGCAGTGAACATGGGAGTGCAGTTATCTCTCCAACACACTGCTTTCATTTTCTTTGAACACATATCCGGTAGAATTGCTGAATATGGTAGTTGTATTGTTAAGTTTTTGAGAAACCTCCATACTATTTTCCATAATGGCTGTAGCAATTTCCATTCTCACCAGCAGTGTGCACGTGTTCTCTTTTCTTCACATCCTCTTCAATTCTTGTTATCTTTGATCTTTTTGGTAATAACCATTCTAACAGATGTGAAGTGATACCTCATTGTGTTTTTAATTTGCGTCTCTCTGATGATTAGTGATGTTGAGCAATTTTTTTATTAATTTTTTTATTGAAACAGAATCTCACTCTGTTGGCCAGGCTGGAGTGCAGTGACACAATCTTGGCTCACTGCAGCCTCCATCTCCCAGGCCCAAGCAATTCTTCTGTCTCAGCCTCCAAGTAGCTGGGATTACAGGCACCCACCACCACACCCGGCTAATTTTTCTATTTTTAGTAGAGACGGAGTTTCACCATGTTGGCCAGGCTGGTCTTGAACTCCTGGCCTCAGGTAATCCTCTCGGCTTGGCCTCCCAAAGTGCTGGGATTATAGGCACGAGCCACCATGCCCAGCAGAGCAATTTTTTATATACTTTTTGGCTCTTTGTATGTCTTCTTTTGAGAAATGTCTATTCAGGTTCCTTGCCTATATTTTAATCAGGTTATTTGATTTCTTACTATTGAGTTGTTTGGCGTCCTTATATAGTTTGGATATTAACCTCTTGTCAGGTGCATAGTTTGCATATATTTTCTCCTGTTCTTTAGGTGGTCTCTTCACTCTGTTGATTGTTTCCTCTACTCTGCAGAAACTTGTTAGTTTGTTGCAATCCCATTTGTCTATTTTTGATTTTGTTGCTGATGTTCTTGGGGTCGTATCCAAAAATGACCCAGGCCAATGTCATGGAGCTTTTCCCCTATGTTTTCTTCTAGCTTTATAGTTTCAGGTTTTATGTCAAAGTCTTTAATCCATTTTCAGTTGATTTTTACAAATCTGGTGTGAGAAAGGGTCTAATTTTATTCCTCTGCATGTGGATGTCCAGTTGCCCCAACATGATTTATGGAAGAGACTGTCCTTTCCCTATTGTGTGTTTTTGGCATTTTTGTTGAAACTTAATTGCCCATAAATGTGTGTATTTATTTCTGGGCTCTCTATTCTGTTCCATTGGTCTATGTGTCTGTTTTTATGCCAGTACCATGCTGTTTTGATTATTGTATGTTTGTAGCAGATTATGAAGTCAGTCAGTTTGATCCCTCCAGCTTTGTTCTTTTTGCTCAAGAACCTAGATTGCTTTGGCTATTCAGGGTCATTTATGGTTCTATACAAATTTCAGGATTGTTTTATCTATTTCTGTGAAAAAGCGTTATTGGAATTTTGATGGGGAGTGCATTGAATGTGTAGATTGCTTTGGGTGATACAGACATTTTAACAATATTAATTCTGTCAACCCATGAACACAGGATTTTCATTTATTTGTGTCTTCTTAATTTCCCTCATCATTGTATTACAGTTTTCAGTTTAGAAGTCTTTCATCTCTTTGGTTAAATTTATTCCTAAGTATTTTATTATATTTTGTAGGTATTACATATTGTAAATGGGATTGTTTTCTTGTTTTCTTTTTTGGGTAATTTGTTGTTAGTGTATAGAAATGCTCCTGATTTTTGTATATTTATTTCATTTCATGTGTGTTTACTGAATTTGCGTATTAGTTCTAACCGTTTTTTGATGGAATTTTAGGGTTTTCTTTTCGTTTTTGTTTTGTTTTGTTTTTTGAGACAGAGACTTACTCTGTCGCCCAGGCTGGAGTGCAGTGGTGCGATCTTGGCTCACTGCAATCTCTGCCTTCTGGGTTCAAGCGATTCTCCTGCCTCAGCTTCTCGAGTAGCTGGGATTACAGGCACTGCCACCATGCCCAGCTAATTTTTTGTATTTTTAGTAGATATTGGGTTTCCCCATCTTGCCCAGGCTGGTTTCAAACTCCCAAGCTCAGGCAACCTGCCTGCCTCAGCCTCCCAAATTGCTGGGATTACAGGCATGAGCCACCATGCCCTGCCAGGATTTTCAATATATAAGATCATGTTGTCTGCAAACAGGGACAATTTAACTTATTTTTTTAAGCATCCCCACAATTTGGATGCTTTCCATTTCTTTCTCTTGTCTAGTTGCTTTGGTTTGGACTTCCAGTACTATGTTGAATAAAAGTAGTGAGTGTGCCCATGCTTGTTTGGTTTCTGAGGAAAAGCCTTCAATTTTTTTTTTTTACCATGAGTACAGGCATACCTCATCTTGTCACACTTCACTTTATTGCACTTTGCAGATATTGCATTTTTTACAAATTGGAGGTTTGTGGCATCGAGCAAATCTACTGGTGCCATTTTTTTCCCACAGCCTGTGCTTGCTTTCTCAGTGTTTTTAGCAATAAAGTATTTTTAAGTTAAGGTATGTACATTTTTTAGACATAATGCTGTTGCATACTTAATATACTATAGTATAAACATAACTCTTATAGGCACTGGGAAGCAAAAAAATTCATGTGACTCTATTGCAAAATTAGTTTTATTGCAGTGATCTGGAACTGAATACACAATATCTCTAAGGTATGCCTTTATGATGTTAGTTGTGGATTAGTCATCTATGGCTTTTATTGTGTTGAGGTACACTTCTTCTGTACCTAACTTGTCAAGAGTTTTTATCATGAAAGAATATTGAATTTTGTTAAATGCTTTTTCTGCATCTATTGAGATGATCATATGGTTTTTATCCTTCATTCTCTTAATATGGTGAATCACACTTATAGATTTGTGTACGTTGAGCCATTCTTGCATCCCTGGGATAAAGACAAATAAAATCAGAAACGAAAGAGGAGACATTACAACAGATACCACAGAAATACAAAGGATCATAAGAGACTACTGTGAAGAATTAAATGCCAACAAATTGGACAACCTAGAAGAAGTGGATACGTTGCTAGACACGTACAGCCTACTAAGACTGAATCATGAAGAACCAGAACATCCGAATAGATCAATAATGAGAAAGGAGATTTGAATCAGTAATAAAACATCTCTCATCAAAGAAAAGCCCAAGACCTGATGGCTTCACTGCTGAATCTTACCGAACAATTATAGAACCCATCCTTCTCAAACCCTTCCTAAAACATTGAAGAAGAGAGAATACTTTCAAACTTATTTCACAAGGCTAATTTACCCTGATACTAAGTCAGACAAGGACACTACAAGAAAAGAAAATTACAGACCAATATCCCTGATGATCATAGATGCAAAAATCCTCAACAGAATACTAGCAAACCAAATTCAACAGCACATTAAAAGAATTATTCACCATGATCAAGTGGGATTTTCCTACAGGTAGAAAGTAAAAAGTAGTGAGTTTAATTTTTAGATAATTTATTTTGTTTCTGAAGGATCTTTCTAAAATATAGAAAAAAATGAAAAGACAGGCATTGATATTCTGATTTTATTATCAAAATTTTCTAATGAAACATTTATAAGAATATTGCTATTCAAATATCCCTTCCCTCTTCCCACTGGCAACTGTGCCATCGGTATCTTTGTCAACTTGTTTCTCACCAGTGCAGGGCATCATGGACACTTAAGGATACAAGGTAAAAAGATTGCAAAGAAAAAACTGCAAATTCCATGAAAGAGTCAGGATTTAATGGAATTGACGGAAATGACGTGGCAGGCTCTTAGGTAAAGCTGTTACTGATTAAAGATCTGGCGGAAATAGACCTGATAATTTTAGAAGAGAAAATGACAAGAATGATGGCCAGGAGCTTCAGAAGAGAAAAGACTTGCATACTGAAGGATTAAGGAAGGCTTCAGGAATGCATTGAAGAGCCTCTTGATCATCTGCAACACAATGGAAGTCAAAGTTGAATGAATACCACAATGCAGTTTTTCAGTCTGGCACATATTAACCATGCTTATGCCCTGTGACCCATCCATTTGGCTCCTATGTCTGTTGTAGCTTGTAGTATTGTCAGAGGCGTGTGAACCAGAGCAACTCCATCTTAAACAGGAGCTGGGTAAAACGAGGCTGAAACCTACTGGGCTGCATTCCCAGACAGTTAAGGCATTCTAAGTCACAGGATGAGATAGGAGGTCAGCACAAAATGCGCGTCATAAAGACCTTGCTGATAAAACAGGTTGCAGTGAAGGAGCTGGCCAAAACCCACCAAAACCAAAATGGCCACGAGAGTGACCTCTGGTCGTCCTCACTGCTAGGTTCCCACCAGCGCCATGACAATTTACAAATGCCATGGCAACGTCAGGAAGTTACCCTATATGGTTTAAAAAGGGAGGCATGAATAATCCACCCCTTGTTTAGCATGTCATCAAGAAATAACCATAAAAATGGGCAACTCGCAGCCCTCAGGGCTGCTCTGTCTATGGAGTAGCCATTCTTCATTCCTTTACTTTCTTAATAAACTTGCTTTCACTTTGCACTGTGGACTCACCCTGAATTTTTTCTTGCGCAAGATCCAAGAACCCTCTCTTGGGGTCCAGATCGGGACCACTTTCCTGTAACAGTAATGGCCCCAGTTCTCTACCCGCTTTTGGTTGTGGAGGCAAGGACCAGCCAAAGGAGAACAAACAGGCTGTTTATTTACAGCTTGTGATACAAGGAATTCAGCTCCACCACCTGCATTCAGCAGGGGCTCAGAGGCGGAGAGCAGGAAAGCTGTAGAGTGAAGAAAGGAAAACTTCTAGGGTGTCCTGACTGGAGGTTGCCAGTGTAGGGGTGGCTTATGCAAAGTGAGCATCGCATGCCAGTGGTTTGGGGAACATATTTGGCTTTCTCTAGTTAGTCCTAATTTGGAAGCAGGGGCAAAATATACAGAAACTGGGTGTCGTGGACCTGGAAGGAAACTGAGGCACAGCTTAAGCCACAAAGAATTTTTCTGAGCCACATTTGAGTGACTGTAGCCCAGGAAATGCTTCCAAGTTACCTTGGGAAGTGCTTCAGAGACAAGGGAGGATTCCAAGCTTTTAAAGAAAAAAGGATGAATCAGGAGAGGGGGCAATTGCAAAAGTCGTTTTTCAACTCTTACAATGGGTTTGATTGCAGTCAAAGCAGCCCTGGAGCTGAGGGTTGGGTGTAACTGTAAGAAGCGCCCTTGGAGAGGGAGAGGGCCACCACAACAGATGCCTTGGCAGCCGCTCAGCCAGGGGGTTGTAGTCTGGGATTGAACGTTCTCCACTTAAGCCGCCACAGGCTCAAGCCCAAGTGGCCTCCCAGCTCCAGCCTAGGCCCCTTGACTGACATGTCGCGGGCTTCCCTGGTCAGGCTGTTCACCAGGTCCCAGGTTTCCCGGCCAGTCAGTCCAGAGAGCCTGGCCTTCCTTCCCCAGCTGCTGCTGCGGAGGCCGTGGTAAGCGCTATGCTGTCACACTCGGCCTGGCCTCTGGCCCTCGTCCGTTTGTGTGCTGTCTCTTGATGCTTCCAGGCTTGCATTGTTAGGGAGTGTTTCAGTAACCCTGTACTCCAACCCTGCTCACCCCCAGACTCTGGTTTCAGACATTCAGCTTCACTGGATTTACGAGTGGGCCTGCAGGCTGGCGGTCCTGGCCTGGCTGAGCAGAAGCTTGTTTTGAGCTTGTTTTGGTCTCACTGATGACTTACCGCATGGACAGGCAATCTGCTGAAGAAGAAACCCAAAGCAGCTAACGTTCAAACGGAGCCGCAGGCTGCTGGCTAACCTGGCCTGGGCCGGGGCAACTCAGCTGTGGTGCCCCAAAGCTCTTCATCCTCCAGCTACCCAGCTCAGCTGTGTTTCTCCATGAGAAAGGACGGGAAGCCTGTGTGCACGTCCGCTGTGGGCCTTGGCCGGCATGTTTGCTAACATGCCAGCCGTGGAAGCAGGACACATGGCTGAGCCCAGGTCTCCAGGGGGAGGTACCGCACAGCTGCCCGGCAGAGTGCACACAGGCGTCTCCACCGCACTCTACCCAGTGACTTTGTGATTTTGCCCACCCCTCGATCTGGGTGTCGCCACATGATTTGCTTTGTTCAGGAAAGTGAAAATGGTTGGATATCAAGAGAAAACTGCTTCTTGGATGGTTTGACAATTGCCATGTATGAAACACAGCATTACTACTTTTATTTATTTATTTATTCATTTGTTTATTTATAAGAGACAGGGTCTTGCTCTGTCCCCCAGGCTGGAGTGCAGTGGCACCATCATAGCTCACTTCAGGCTCAATCTCGTGGCCTCCAACCATCCTCCCACCTCAGCCTCCTGAGTAGCTGGGACTACAGGCACAAGTCACCATGCCCAGCTAATTTTATTTTATTTTATTTTTTGGTAGAGGCGGGGGTCTCACTATGCTGCTGGAGCTGGTCGTGAACTCTTGGCCTCAAGTGATCCTCCCACCTCAGCCTTCCAAGTCGCTGGGATGACAGGTGTGAACCACT
The DNA here is from genome assembly GCF_029289425.2 of Pan paniscus. Classification (NCBI taxonomy): domain Eukaryota; kingdom Metazoa; phylum Chordata; class Mammalia; order Primates; family Hominidae; genus Pan; species Pan paniscus. Next base: position 193,065,055 of record NC_073255.2, on the reverse strand, counting down.
GCATTTGGCCTGTGACTGCTTTTTAAACGAGATCTTAGTCCATGAGTCCAGAATTTATGAATTCATAGATAGAATATTTAAAATGAGGCCACTGGACTGCTTTTCTGCAGTTCACATATCTGTTTTATTTTCACAGTGCAGAGATAATTCGGAAGTAAATGTTTTTGTGGAAATTTTAAGTGTCATGGGTGGCTCTTCCATTCGTATAGTATTTAAGGATTTATTTTCAACATCCACAGGACAACATTTATTCCTTTAATTAGGACTGGACTCAGTTTCCCAGTTAGGAGCCATTAAGTAGTAACAGTCTTGCTGGTGGGTTCCATTTCCCCCATATTAAAGCCTGTGTAGTAACTGTCACTCTTTATTACTCTTAAAATGAATCATAAAGGAATGGAGTTTAGACTGTATTTAAGTTCAGCAGGTGTGCGCTTCTAGACTCCCGTGCGCGCTGCGTGCACAGAAACGGGTGCAGCCCAGCCTGGGGGAGACGCCGCAGCTGTGCCCGTCCTGCCAGGACTGCCCTGAGATGCGCCCTTGCTTGGGGACCATCAAACCATCCAAGAAGCAGTTTTCTCTTGATATCCACTAAGACAAATGTTCTGCCCAAAATCTTTACCTCGTGTACACTTTATTAATGGAAAAAGTAGTTTTATGCAAGTAGAAATACTAAAAGAAACAAATAAACGAATAATACACGCAAGTATCACTTCCCTCTGTTTCTGAAATTGTTCTGTTTTATTGTAACTCTCTCCGTGGTTTGGTCGTGGCATATTTTAATGAATGCTTTTATTCGCGTCTTTTCCTGCGTCAGTCCCGGCATAGCCAGTGGGGATCCGTGTTTATTCCTTGAACTAGGACTTACTATTCCGCGCCCTTTTATGAAAGCGCTGGGCCAGGAACACAGTCCCAGGTTCACCCGGCTGAGCGCGCTGCCCTTGCGGAGGCCGCGGGTTAGCGGGAGGGGGGCGCAGATGCGGGGTGCGGGGGTGACGCCCGGCTGGGGAGGGGGACACGGAAGCCAAGAAGACCCGCGGGAAACGCGGGTGGAGAGGGCAGAGACCCGAACCCAGAGCGCTGCGCTGCAGGGAGGGGACGGGCCGCGGGCAGGAGCGGGGCGCGGGGCGCGGGAGGCGGCAGGGACCGGGCCGGAACCCGGGCGCAGGGGCGCGGGGCGGGGGCGAGGAGGGGCGCGGGGCAGGAGGGCGCGGCGGGGGAGAGCGCGGGGACGCGAGGTCTAGGGGCGCAGGGGGTCGGGGAGAGCGCGGGGCGGAGCTCCTTGGAGAAAGTGGTTCCAGCGGGGAAAGGGGAGTTTTGGACTCTGCGTGTGACGGTGACTTTTCTGCAGGGTTTTTGCCCCCACCCGTCACCGCAGAGGCCTGCAGCTGTAGCGGAGCGGAGCAGGGCGGCCGGGGCCTTCCCTTCTGCCGGCGCCAACGTCCCGGGTGCTGGGCCCCGCGGCCAGCGCCAACGCAGGAAAGACCCGGGGCGCCAACGCCGCTTTGCTGGTTCCCTCCTGGGTTCTGTGATGATACATTCAGCCCAGCGTTTTTGCTGACCCTAAACCGGCCCACTCCCAAATTGTGGTTCTGGAGGATCCCGGGTCGCGGGCGCTGACACGTGCGGGTGGAGCCCGCTGAGACTGTGGAGGGGTGACGGCTGGCCACAGTTGAACTTTCAGGTTCTGGCGGGACGTCTGAATCCAAACATATAGGGGTGTGTGTGTGTGTGTGTGTGTGTGTATATATATAAAGTGCATGTGTGTGTGTGTATATATATATAGTGCATGTGTGTGTGTGTGTGTGTATATATATATATAAAGTGCATATATGTATATACTTTTTATAAGTGGAAAACACAGTTCTCCTGGGATCCAAAATATTGTTTTCCTGTTTTCTTAACTGTTTGTCCTCACCACGCGGCCCAGTACCCACCCGGAGTGGGCACCCCAAGGATGTTGTGGAATTCATAATATCCGGTGGTAGAAGTACATTAAACTACTTTGTAACAGGTGAAATAACAGGAGGGTTTCTCCCGGATTCAGGAAGGGTTCTGAAAGAAAAGGTGAAGGCATCCGTTTTTAAGTGTTAGAGTAACTCATTCATTGGAAGGAACTGTTCCCATACAGTTTGGGTTTTACAAGTAAAAGGACAGGTGGAGAGCTCGGCTCTGTCACTGGGTGCGTATGGTCTTGGGCAACTTATTGCACTTATTTTGAGCTTCAGTCCCTCATTTGGAAAATGGGAGTGATAATATCCGCCTCGGGGGATTGTGGAGGGATTAAATTAGGTAACCTGTGAGGCCCTTTGCCAGGGCCTAGTGGGCAGCAGTGCTCAGGAAACGCAGTGTCCTTTGTTCTTTGGCCCAGACTATGGCCGATGAGACGTACCACCTGGGTCTAATGAGTGTTTATGTGGCAACTTTATTCAATGCCGTTCCTTATTAATGGGCACCTTGTGGCAAAAGTTTACATGGGAAAGAAATAGGCTGTTGTAGAATTGTTAAATAATATTGAAACCTTCTTTTGATACAGTCTGGTTGGGTACAGATATACCACAGAAAAATTGTTTTTAAACTAAGAAAATAGAGACAAATGAACGTATTTTATTTGAATATAGACCATTCCATTTAAGTTTTGCAGAGTTTAAATTTAGCAAGTTGAAACCACAGGTTTTTGAACAATGGCAATTTCAGAACTTCTGGTATGTGAGTTTTGTGTCTTTTCCTCATTATTTAAAGCTCCTCATTCTTTGAGAGTGTAGTAAAGTTCTATCATTTCAGACATCAGAATTAGCATTGAAAACATGGGATTCTTTATCTGGATTGATGAAAGTAATTTATTGTTTGCTGTGTCAAACACAGCATGCTATTTGTCACATTGTGGTTTGTGTATCTTTCTAGAAGCTTTCAACTTTGATCTGAGGCAAAGTACACTCAGTAGCACAGATGACAGAGCTAAAAAAAAAAAAAAAAGCCAGTGATGTGCATTGTCACTCAGAGACTCTAAATCAACAAGCATGGAGACGCGGAGTAAAAAGCCACCTGACTTTAAAGAGGCTTGTACGTTCTTGTGAGAGAGCAGACCTCTGCCTTTCTCGGGGGAGACAAAGGTGTAGAGCGATTTATGAGTTAAAGATCGGGTTCACTGTGTGCAACCCAAAGGCACCTCCTCAAGGCCAGAGCCTGGTCCTGGCCTGCAGCCTTAGGTAAACACTCGCATTTAAAAGACCGCGCTGAGCCGGGACTCCGTGCACATAAAGGCGGCTTTCTTCAACTGTCATCAGAGTGGATTTTAGAACGTGCTTTTAATACTTACAAGGTTGATGTTTGCCTTTTAAAAAATGCTATTTGAGATCGTTTCTTATTTAACTTTCACCTTGGCGTGCCTTTTACCTGATTCGTGGCAGCGTTAAGGAAACTCACCTTGTTGTGAGACCAGACAAAGATTTAGAGCAGTGTCGCACAGTGTGACCTTTTAGAAGTCAAGGCTCCACCAAATCCTTGTTTAAACACCGTAAAAACTGGATGAAAAGCAACAACATGTAATCTTAATCTGAACATTTGGTCTCAGATTCTTTTTATTGCGCTTGGGTTGATTATTCTGTGAGATAAATTAATCGTGTCCCAGGATAGCTGTGTACTTCCATTTCCTTTCTGATTTTTAACAGACAATGGCCCAGATCAATAAAACGGCAAAATAAAGAGGTTTGGAATGAGGAACATTGTTGCATACCTAAGTCTCTACTCTTCTAGAGAATGATTCTCAAAAGAAATTCAGCTATGCTGTTAAATCTGCATTTGCAGAGTTAATTATTAGTAGGAATTTTAAACTCGTATATTAAAATGATCATTAATAGCTGCAGAATAATGCGTGGTCCAGATGCAACAATTTATTCAAGCATTCCTTTAGTTATTGGCATTCTCTGTTTTGTGTTTTGCAGTAAGACTATTCCTGTCCATTTATATTTATGTACCGGGTGTATTTTAATTCAAGTATATTGAGCTAAAAACACATACCCCTTTAAAATTTTATAATTCTATGAATTTTAGCAAGTGCAAACTGTCTTGTAACCACCATGGAAATCACAATGAAAAACATACCCATCATCACGAGTTTCCTGGTGCCCGTGTGCAGCCAGCACCTCCCATCACGCCCAGGTGGGACCGGCTAGTTGTAGGAAAACAAGCTCAGGGTTCCCACGGATTCTACATTACGGTGAGTGGTATGATTATTCCATTATATATTACAATGTAATAATAATGGAAATAAAGTGCACAAATGTGATGTGCTCAAATCATCCCAAAACCGTCCCCATCCCAGGTCCATGGAAAAATTGTATTCCACGAAACTGGTCTCTGGTGCCAGAAAGATTGGGATCTGTTCTAAGCCTTCTCCGATGAAGTTGCCCTTTGGTAAGCTTTCCCACGTAACACAAATTTATACATACTCCGTGTCCACCGAAGAAGTCTATCCACATAGTTCCTGCAGAGACTGCCCTGCTATCAGTTTTCCAGCTGCATTCCTTCCAAGCCCTGGGCCATCCATTCATACTGATGGCTCCTGCTGTCTCGGGCCATATTCTCTTTGGGGCAAAATGAACAGTCAGGTGCTTTTCTGGGAGTTCTGCCCACTGCGAATACTTCCCTCAACACTGTCCTTCAGAGCCGTCTCTCCATTTCTGGGCAGATGTAGCATGTATTGTGCACAATCATCTGTAAATGAGGCCTGAACCTTTGATTTCTCAGTCAGCAGGTGGAGGGTGCTCGTCACCAGGCTGCAGGCGTGCTTGAGAGAGGATGTGACGTGGCAGAGTGGCGCCACGGGGATCTGAGCCACGTGCCCATGTGGCTTGTGCTTTAGAATCATCTTGGGTGGAGCCAATATTCACCACTTCAACTCAAGGACAGAAAGCTGCTGTGGCTTTGTGGTCAGAAAACACCCAGCTCATGGTGAAGCGTAAGAACAGAGGAGAAATGGGGCAAACTCTCTCTGCCTCCCCGCAAAAAAGAAATCTGAAGTTTTAAAGAATATCTCCAAATCAGATATAGGAGGATTCTATTGATAAATTAAAATGAACAGACACTCTCTCAAGTAAGCAATAAGCTGTGTTTCTTGTCGGTAGGTCTTATAGATCTTACCTCAGGAATTTTAAAGCTTATCTATTGCTTGCATCCAAGATTCTCTTTACCTTTACCAGGTAAAGTTGTCTTAGTCTGTTTGTGCTCCTACAGTAGCATACCTGAGACTGGGTACTTTACAAAGAATGGAAATTAATTTGCCCACAGTTCTGGAGGCTGGAAGTCCAAGGTCAAGGTGCTGGCATCTGGTGTGGGCCTTCTTGCTGTGTCCTCAGTGATTCTGATGCAGCTAGAGCTGGAGGACCACTGGCAGAAGGCAAGAGAGAGCCGGCTCCCTCCAGCAAGCCCCTTTACAAGGGCATTTAGTCTCATGGCCTAATCGCCTCTTAAAGACCCACTTCTTAATACCATCCCATTGGCAACACCTGGATTTTGGAAGGAGCATGTTCAAACCACAGCATGGTTTTCTATGTGATTTTGGTTGTATACAGCATGGCTGTATCATGCTAGGCAGAAATATGACCTTGTTATTGTCTTTATTTGGAGATTAAATCGGGTTTAAGGAGATGTGTATGGGTACCAAAGTGACAAGGGGGGAGCTTGGGATGGTGGATTTTGGATGTCAAGGTGACAGGGTATTAAGGGATGCCCAAATAGCTGGCAAAGCACCATTTATTCTTATGGTTCAGTGGGCATTGGGCATGGCCCTCTTCTGCTGTAAGGGAAATCCAGTTGGCCTGGTGTTTGATTAGAATGATTGTGCTGCCCCAGGAGTGTCTGTGAGGGAGTTTCCGGAGGAGTTTGGTGTGTGAGTCAGTGGACTGAGTGGGGAAGAACTGGCCTCAATGTGGATGGCATCCTCCAATTGGCTGGGGGGGCCTGGATGGAGCACAAATGCAGAGGAAGGGTGGATTCTGGCCCCCCCTCCCAGAGCCAGGATGCCCTTTGTCTCCTGCCATTGGACATTGGAACTCCAGGCTCTAGGGCATTTGGACTCAGGGACGCACACCAGCCCCCTGTGCATGACCCTCTCTGGTACTGGGGCCTTCTGCCTCACACTGAGAGTTATAGCACCGGCTTCCCTGGTTCTGAGGCCTTCGGATGTGGTCTAAGCCGCGCCGCCAGCTTCCCGGGGTCTCCAGCATGCAGACGGCCTGCTGTGGGCCTCCCCAGCTTCCATAATCAAGTGAGCCAATTTCCTGATGAATCCCTTTCCTCCAGCTCCTATGAACCACGTCGGTTCTGTCTTGAGAAGCCTGGCTGAAACGCTAGGCGTTGCAACACCAAAGATGGTCTCTATTTCCTTCTTTAAATCACACACACAAAGTTCAGTGACAGGCTGTGTGTAAAAGGCCAGATTCCACAGGCATTCCCACACAACAGGCTTTAGTGACTCCTAGGGCATTCGCTTAGCAAAAGTTAACACTGGGCACCTACTCTGTCCCAGGCCCTGTGCTGGGCAGTGGGGGACAGCAGCAGGCAGGAAACTGAGGTCCCTGCTCTGTGGAGCTTATAATTTAGTGTAAGGCAGGGCTAAGACTCACCCCAAGAAATCAGTGAGCAGACCACAGTGCACAGGCCTCACTCCAGGCCATTAGATAGCTCAGCTGACCCGGGAGGAACAGCATCTCCAGGGGGCTTTCTGACTCTGTCTTGGTCAACAGTTAATCCATGACTGAGGCAGAGCATTAAAGAATGTCCGGTACGTCTGGGAATGACACAAAGCTTGGAGAAACAGCAAATGCCTCATCTATCACTCATGATTGAATAGAGAAGTTGCCGGGAACTGATGTTTAACTTTGGGCTGTACATTGGAATCACCTGGGAGCTTGAAAAGCGTCCCAGTGCAGTCCGATGCTTTGGGGAGCGGGCCCCGGCTGGTGCATCTCAGCAGTGTCTTCATCTTCCGTCTCCACTGGGCTCTGGCCACGCTTTCTCCACGGCAGTCCTCAGACTTCATTCTCACAGCAGCAGCAGCAGCAACTGGGAACTTGTTAGACATTCAGATTCTTGGGCCCCACTCCAGACTCACTGAATCAGAAACTCTGGGAAGGAGAGCCAGAAATCCGTGCTTTAGTGAACTCAGGTGACTCTAATGCAGCTAAAAGCTGGAGAGCCACGTTCCGGGAATACCCTTTCCCCAGGTAGTTCTCATCTTGCAAGACTTGGCTCACATGCGCTCCCTTGCAAGACATCTCAGCACCTGTAACTCCCTGTCCACACAGGCAAGTCATCCTAACACGTCAGGTAGGAAATCGTGATGGTGGCTTTGTGCCTGTGTCTCTGCTAGACCTTGAATTTCCTAAGGGAAGGGATTTTTTTTCCTATTCATCTCTTCATGCTCTGGAGCCAAAAGTAGTACCTGAAACCTATTGGGAACTTCAAAGTAGTCTTTCTCTTCTTAGCCAGCGACAAAAGAAGAAAGTTCTGGCTGCCGTGCTGGGCCTCTGACCAGCTGCCCGTTCTTGCTCCAGGGCCTCCTGCCCTCTGGCTCCTGCTTGCTGCCGGCTTCTCCACTTTTCTTCCTGAATTCGGAAACAGAAGTGGGGCTAAGTAGCTCCCCAGCAAGGCGCACACCAGGTGCTCGGGAGGCACAGATGCAGCTCCTGACTCAATCTCTAAGCACGGGGCCCGTTCAAGTTCAGCACCCCAGCTTCTAATGCAGCGAAGATTTAAGGAGGAATCTCAAGACGTAGCTGTGGAGTCTTAGGACAAGGGAATAAATACTATTTATGTGTTTTTGTCTTTAATTTGTCTTCTGTAATCCGTATGCCTCAAATCGGGATTAGGTTAGAATCTAGTTTTTGATGTTCTAAGTATAAGAATACTGAAAAATCGAGTCAGGTTTACTTTTCCTCCCATGCACTGATGGATGCTGAGCTAGAACTTTCTCTTGGTGTGTGCTAGGGCTCATCTCCACAACAGTTCACTTTATTTAACCCTATTGCTCCTATTAAAATGGTCGGTTTTACAAGGCAAACCTAATATTGGAAAGGATACTAGAAAGGCACACATATTTACTGAGCATTTACTACTCACCAGACATTATTTTAGGTAATTTTGCATAAATCGTCTTATTTAATCCTCATTCTACCTTTTAAAATGGGAAGCACGTTCTGTGTTAAGAAAAAAAAAGCCAACCAGCCCAGAGTTAGAGAGTCTAAGAGACTTGTTCAGAGAGGTAATAAGTGGTAGTGGTGGAACTGGTAAATATTTATTCAGAACTCACAGATAGTTTTGTGTTTAGCACTTGTTCCATACGCTAAGCTTGTAGGAAGTCCATGAAATAAAACTTATTTTAAATGTTCAATTCTGGTTTATTGTCACCGATAAGTCAGTCTGAAGCAATTTGAAATTGTTTCTGATTTTAAGGAATGACAATGATGTGACATGTCTTAAGTCCAACTTTGACATTTTGTGGGAAGAAATCCTAAAATTCTAAACACTAGATTTATGCCAAGAGTAATTACTTCCTAGTGTTCTGTTTATTTAGGAATTAACCAAAAACAGAATTTTCCAGATATACTATTTTCTTTAGTAGGAAAAGAATCACCAGCTAAAACCATTCTCAGAGCCATCTGACCCCGCTAAGATCGTGTCATAAATGTTGGGCTTCACTGTAAGCACTTTGGTCCAGAGTTCAGTTTCAAACAATGGGCCGTGCAGAACTGGGCGTTCCGAAATTCTTGACAGCTTTCCTGTTTGCTCACTGGGGAGGGTAGATAAAGACTCGCTTAGGTGCCTCTTATCTCTAGAATTCTGTAGATGTTGTTGGGGGGCTGGGAGCCTGGGAGAGCTCTCCTGGCATGGACCAGGGCTTTTCCTACCTTCCAGTGTGCCTTAGTTGTAAGATATTAAAGAGGAAAAAACCCCAATAAGCAAGGACATATTGAGTGCTCGCCCTCCTGTAATACAGATAGGAGGAAAATATGTAACAGAATAAAAATCCCCTTGGGAACAACTAAGATGACTTGGCTCATCGCCCTTCCTTTGTAGAAGAGTAAATTGAGAAGAAAGTAAGTAAATTGGACAAGGTTGTAGATTATTTATGATCAGCACGAAGCCGACTCATCTTCTGATCTAATAATGATTCCACAACACCTTCAAGGGGCGTATTGTTTAAATTAAGAAGACTCGTGGCTGGGTGCGGTGGCTCACTCCTGTAATCCCAGCACTTTTGGAGGCCGAGGAGGGCGGATCACCTGAGGTCAGGAGTTCGGGACCAGCTTGGCTAACATGGTGAAACCCCCTCTCTACTAAAAATACAAAAATTAGCTGTGCGTGGTGGCGGGCACCTGTAATCCCAGCTACTAGGGAGGCGGAGGCAGGAGAATCGCTTGAACCCGAGAGGCGGAGGTTGCAGTGAGACGAGATCGCGCCATCGCACTCCAGCCTGGGTAACAAAGTGAGACTCCATCTCAAAAAAAAAAAAAAAAGACTCACTTAACGTCCACAAAACAACGAGGAATAACTAAGCATCTGTCCCTTTGACAGGAAGTCAGAGGGGCGGATGGGTCCCAGGCAGGGGCTTGAGAAAGAGTCTCCTCAGGTGGACGTGGGGGCAGGAACGTCACCGTGTGTTCAGGGCCAGGAAGGAGCCTGGCTGGACGCTGCGGCCGCAGTGGGAGGAACGGCCTGGAGGGGAAGCGGGTGGGGGCGTCGCGGAGCCCACCGGGCTGCAGGGGCTGGGCCTGGTGTCCTCCTATCCTCAGAAGATCGCGCGCAGGTTTAGGAGGCATCCGCTTTCTACCCCTTGGTCCCTATATTTCCACAATGATTTGTAAATACTTCTTTTGCCAGTGAACAGACCTTTCCGTTCCGGTTTTCTTTTCATTTTTAAACACAGCTGCCTTTCCAGCAAGTCTGGGGCCTCCTGAGGCTGGAGCCCGGTGCGCGGGGGGTCGGGGCTCGCGTGGCCTCGCAGGGGGAGCGCGGGGCGCCCCTGTTGTTGGAGGGTGGGCCGAGGGTGGTCGTGGGGGAGCAAGCCAAGTAAAGGGGGAGGCGCCCAGGGCCGGATGCACGTCGGCGGAGCGGTGCTTGAGCTCGGGTGCCCCGGGCCGCCGCCTCCTCTGCCTGGCGCCCGCTGTCCCGGGCCGCCCCACGCGCGTCCGCGCAGCCTCCCTCCTCGCCGCCGTCCCCAGTCGCCCCGCGCGAGGTTTTTCCAGGTCCCCCGCCTGGGCCGAGCCGCAGTTCCTGGGTCCCCCACCCCCAGCTTCTCCTCCGTGGCAGGTGCGGGGCGGACTTTTCTCCGCAAGGTGGTCCCGGGACTCCGCGCTGGGAGCTGAGTGGGTGGGGGCCGCGCGTCCTCTCCCTGCCCGCCTCGTTCGGGGGCGGATCTGGGGGCCTCGGAGGTCACGGCCCAGATTGCCTTTTCGTGGGGTGAGACGGGAGACCCCGGGGCTGGGACAGGAGAGGCGCTGCCCCCCGGAGATTTCGCTGCGGGACTTCGCTCGGGCGCGGGTGGGCGCGGGGAGAAGCGGCCGCGAGGCCTCAGAGGCGCTGGGAAGGTGGAACCCACGGGACCTGCGGATGCCGCACGTGGGGCTGAGCGGACGGGAGGCTTCGAGGGGAGCCCTGGAAGGTGGGCCTGGGGCCAAGCTGCGGGGTGCCGTGGGCTGGGTGATGAGGTGCCAGGTGAGGGGAGTGGGGCGGTGCCCAGGTGTTGGGGGCTGGGCGGTCCCCTGCTGAGGGGGGGCTGGACGGTGCCCAGGTTAGTGGGGGGAGGTGCACAGGTGTAGGGGGCCAGGGCGGTGCCCAGGTGAGGGGGGGTTGGATGGTGCCCAGGTGTGGGGTGCTGGGTGGTCCCTTGCTGAGGGGTGCCAGAGCAGTGCCCAGATGAAGGGGGGATGGGGTGGTGGCCAGGTGACGGGGGTGGGGTGATGCCCGGGTGTGGGGTCAGGTGGTCCCCTGGCGAAGGGGACAGGACGGTGCCCAGGTGCCAGCAGTGGAGTGGTGCACAGGTGTGGGGGGTGGGGTGGTGCCCAGGTGTGGAAGGCCGGGTGGTCCCCTGGTGGGGGGGGCGGGGGGCAGGGCAGTGCCCAGGTGCCAGCAATGGAGTGGTGCGCAGGTGTGGGAGGTAGGGTGGTGCCCCGGCGGGGGGTGGGGTGGTGTGCAGGTGTGGGGGGTGGGGGCCGTGTCCAGGTGCTAGCAGTGGGGTGCCCAGGTGTGGGCAAGGAGTGGTATCCAGGTGCCCAGGTGCTGAGCCCAGGTGCGACTTGGCTGCCGGAGCGGAGAGATGAGGGTGCTGTGTGAGGACAGGCAAACTGATTTCTGCAAGAGAAAGTCTTCTTCCATGCAGATGAATGAGATATAATTAATTATATAGATTATAATTATCTAGTTATAGAGATAAGAATTTTTATTCTTTAGTTAAGGGCTCCCAGTTAAAAGCAGCTGAAAACAATGACAGTTAAATTCTATATTATGAGATGTTGGCTACTTATTAAATTTGTTATAAAAAATATATACATACATATTTGCAGTCCAATTGCATTTGATAGAGCACAGGCCTGAGCAGCACCCAGCACTGGCGAGTGTGCACGAGACGCTTGTTCTGCACTTTTGTACCTCTCCGTTTCTAATGGCCCAACTGGCCAAATGTAGCAGGGCGATCATCAACCTCATACAACAGCAGAAGTGCTGGAAATTTTAACTATTTAATTTTAGGCTTGGACTTAGCTATAAATGCTTTCTGATGAGAAGTTCTGTCTTTTCCTTGAATGATTTCAACTCGTTTTGTTTTATGAAGTCTCCGTTCAGTCATGAATATCTTCCCCAAAGTACCTTTGTAAATCATTTTTTAAAAATGCTGTAGTTTACTTGTGACAAGCTATAAACCACATTTGAATTTTTAGGTTAAGTAAGAAACCCATTTTAACTAATATTGCAGCAAAAATACGGAACAGTTCCAAGAAAAAGAGGATAAAGTACTCATTATTCTAGTGATAATACAACTGAATAAGAAAGATTTTCTCGTTCCTTTTTAAACGAGTTCATGAGCTTAGGGAAAGCAGGCTTTCCTCTGCTTCTGGCAGTCTTGGCCGTGGGGTCCCCACTCTCCTGCTTGGGCCTCACCTTGCAGGGGTGCCTCACCTTGTAGGGGCTGTCCATTCCACCCGCCTTTCAGTGTCAGCCCAGGCCTCCTGTCTTTCCCTTCTCAGGCCCTCCTGGTGAGATCCCATTGCGTCCCCTGGCCTCCAGTGTCATCTGCTCTGTGTGATATCTCCAGGGGGACCTCTCTGCTGGGCTCCAGGCCACGTGGCTGTGGGTGAGGCACCTCCCTTTGCACAACTTGTCTCCTGTTCTCTTGGCGTGGAGCCCACAGCCCTCTGGCCTAGACGTGGGGCTTCTGCAGTGGCCCCTGGTTTAGCATCCACATCCCATCCACCCAGCTGCTCACGTGGTGGCCAGGGGAGGGGGGCCACCTGGGCCTCATCCTTGATACCCTTTACTGAATCCACCGTATGTATGACTCGAATCCTGCGGGTTTTCTCTCTTGAATGTGTCCTGAATCTGCCCCTTTCTCTCCACCGCCCATGGGCTAGGTGACCAGCATCATGTCCCACCAGGACCCCTGCAGTCCCAGTGCACCTGCCTGCTCATCCAGGGACCTGTCCTCACTGCCTGCTGCCCGCACTGTGTGGAAGGACAGAGGCTAAACGAGGAAGCCTGGAGCTCTGGTCTCATGGAAATGGCAGCCTGCCCACCACCCACGCCTGCCCAGCCTTTCTTCACGCAGTGCGTAAAACACTTTTAAAAATACAAGTATTATCCTGTCCTGTTTATGAGTAAAATGATCCCTCACAGTCCTAGTCTTGGAAGCCCCAGGGGCCTGCTTGTGGGCAGCCTCTGCCAGCGTGGGTGCGGGTGATGGAGGCTGGGGTGTGTGGCCGGCAGTCTTGGCCAGGTGGGTGTGCATTCGGCCACAGAGCTCAGATGCAGGGCTGTGGCTCCAGCGCTGGTGGCCGGGGTGAGGGTAGAGAGTAACTCAGAAGCCGTGGCACTCTCTGGCCTAAGTCACTTATTTCAAAATAGGAAAAAATCTTCTACATGAGGCCAAGGGGAAGGCTAGGAAGAGGGAGAGTGAGAGGAGAGGAACAGGAAGCAATAGACCTCGGGGAGGCTTTGGCAGGTCCACTTTATTCTGCAGGTGAAGGAAGTTAACAGAGGTTCCTTGTCAGGGGCTTACTAGAATCAGGCTTGTGTGTAGGTGGACAACCCTGAGATTCAAGCAGGTTTCTGGCAGACGGGAGTGTGTGGCCGCAGCCCTAGGGAGCTCAGCAGCTGCCCCATCCACAGGCATCACATGGGCTTGGAGAGCTGGGAATTGCCTGATGGGACTGGATTCCTAATTCTGTGTGAGTCATAAGCCCGCAGGCGACTTCCAGGCTGAGGAAGCCCCGGTGCATTGGTGGAGGGAACGTGGGAGGAGGCGAAGGCTGGGGAGACAAGGCGGGGCCTTTGGAGGCTGATGCTGAAGACCAGCTTGGCTTTGGCCTGTTGCGTCGATGCTGGTGAAGATTTTCAGGGCCTCGCTCCCCGCACCTGCTTGTACGTGTTGAAGATCCAGTCCTAGAGCAAATGCATGGGGACGATAAAATACACAGTCCCTGTCTTCAGGGGACCTGAGGCCTCGTCAGGATAGGAGGTCAGCACACGTGAAACAAATAGGAACATGCAAACGTGTGCCTGGGTGCTAAGTCCGCGGTGCTGTGTTTCTTGATGTCTGTTACCTGGAAGATGTAAAGGAACAGACGAAGCCTTTCTTAGACATAAAATGCATTTGTAAAGTGGAATCTCCTCTTGCCTTAGTTCAAGATGCATTAAAAAAATGGACATCATCCTTATAAATCCCCCAATCCACAAATGAGTAGTAATGGTGTATAACACTGGGGAAATGTTATTCCTGGTGTGCAGTGGAAAAAAAAATTACTTTATCTCTAGATGGCAGCTATTTTAGAATTTTCTTAAAAAGTTTCCTGGTTTCATGTTGCCCTTTTTCAGTGGTTTGTAGTTAAAACGTGGAGAGTGGAATCTTCTGGGCCCAGGTAATGCGCCTTTGCTCCGACATTCCCTTCACTACTCACTGGCGAGCTCAGTTGGAAATTCACTCCCAATAGGAGTTCCACGGCAGACACATCGTGAGTCATGGCAGAACTTTGTCTTTTAATTGCAGAATGTTAAAGAAAGAGTCACTCAGGTAGCAAAGATTGGCTTTTCAGGGGCGATTTTATGGAGCTATTAACTCAGAGACACCATTACTTAAATGTAATTTTTATTATTACAATTAAAGACTGATTTGATTTTATGAGATCATGCATTTTTATTTTATGGAAGTTTTATAGTTAAATTCAATTTGAAATATTACTCTGTATTTAAAATAAAATACAAGCAAGTACAGTATTAAAATTATGCCATACTTCTCTGGCAACTGATGTTAAAACTCCCATGCAAGTGATTACTTTGGTAGAAACAAATGTTTCCTGATACAGCTAGGTAATAACTCAAGGAAAGTAAACTTGGTTCATTCTGTTTGTGAAGTTACCAGCAGTTGTTGGCTTATTTAAGATACCAAGTCTAATTAAGTTTATTGTCAACTTTTGTGTGTGTGAAACATAAAAGTTGATTTCCTCTCGGTTGATTCTCAGAGGAAGGAGTTTCTTTGGGTCAAAGGGAGCTCTCATTGCTACTTCAGTGTTTGCAGTGTGCAGAGTTGTAAAAGTTGAGACTAGCCACTCAAAATGCGAGCTTCTGGTCCTGACATTTCACGGGGAAAGGAAGGCTCATGAACCGACTGAGACATGGTTGAGCGGCTAAGATTTCTGTAGCTATGATGCTGCCATCCAGGCCGACTTCAGACTTGGGAAGTTTCCATGTGAGTTTTTGGAAGGTTTTGGGGTTTTGTTTTTGACGGAGGAAAAGAATGTGAAAGAGTGTTTGCACCAAATAGATTAAGCTGTTAGTAAACATGCACCCTTTAAATTAACTGATGATAAGGACAAAGAAGGTGCTTTGTCGTCGTCAACTGGATTTGTCTGAAGTCACAGAGACAAACAGGTGAAGGGGCAGTCCCTCTTCAACTCCCTAATGGAAAGCAGAGAGTAAACCGTGAAACGAGGAAAAGTTGAATTGGATTCTTCCTCCCATTTATTTTGGCAAAAGCTTGCTCTTCTTTCTCTCACTTGCCTTTCTTCCGGGGGGGGGAAGCCTGGTTTTTCCAAAATCAAATGAGCATAGGAACAAATATTGCTCAGGAATGTGCATCCTTTCAAGATCCTTAGCACTTGTGATGAGTAAGTCCCTGTGTGGTAAGTGACTGGAGACACATCCATGTGGCAACCCCAGCTTCTTGGCTGGGCTGGAGGATAATTAATTTCACTATCAGCACTGCTGAACAGAGAGCACTGTTCAGAGTCAGGGATGATGGGTGGGCCAGGCCCTTGCAAGAGGCTGTCCTTGAATTGGGTGCTGGCTTCCTGTCAGTGCGTTGTTTTAACCATTTGTGCCCTCACTTGTTATTAAA
Organism: Pan paniscus; assembly: GCF_029289425.2. NCBI lineage: Eukaryota > Metazoa > Chordata > Mammalia > Primates > Hominidae > Pan > Pan paniscus. The sequence goes on along the minus strand of NC_073255.2, from coordinate 193,049,454 downwards.
AAAACAGAAAAGAAAGGATAGTAGGTTTACAGGGGACTCTTTTGGTCCTGGGAAGAGAATGCAAAGCCCAAAGGAATCCTAAAGGAGGAGAAATGGGCTAGAGACCCAAGGGAAAGGAGACGGCCTGTCCGAGGAGGAGGTGGGCAGGTTATCTTTTCAGTAGTTTTAGTTTGCAAAATGTGAGTTTTGCATTTAGTTTGGGTTTAAGCTGGCATGTGTCAGAGAAATGCGAAAGAGCCAGTATAGAAATATAAGATTGGGTGCTGAGTTTCTTCTCCTTTTGGTAGAGGGTTTTTTGTTTTTTTTTGTTTTTTTTGAATAGGGACTTCCAGTAACTAAGCAGAGAGTTAGGGTTGTATTTGCTCTTCAAATTTGGGGGTTTACCATCAGAGGTTAAATGTGACAGTAAGGAGGTGTCCTGGGGTGTGGTTTTCAGAAATGGTATGACACTCCTCTTAGGAGTCCTCCAAAGCAGGTGCCTCTGCCAGGCGAGCCTTAGGTGGACGCCGGTCAGAGAACCACAGGGGTCTCAGCTGTGAAGGGATTGAGTGGACCGGACAGGCTGGCCATAGTGCTTAGGCCTCCATTGCAAAGTTACCGGAATTCTGCAGGAATGGGTTGTTGTCTCAGTGCTCGTTAAACCAGTCAGGCAGTGGGTGACCATCACCAGTGGACCTGGGTGTGGGGGCCTTGGCACTCGGGCCTGTGATTTATGTGCCCAGCTCACACATGTCAGCTGCAACCCCTTCACTCGAGTGTTGGGGCCTGGAAAGCAAGGACTGTGTCTTGTTCTTTTGAGGATTTTGGGACTTTTCTAACCTAAGATTCCTCAGTCCTAGTGTGGGCATATTCATGGAGGGGGGCGGTTATGAGTACGAAACGAGGTAACAGTAGGTAAAACACCTATTAACAGCATCAAGCGTAGCGCTTTCTAGAGGCTCATTGAAGACGTCCATGCCCTTTTCCCATATCGGAACTGCTCAGGCACTTTCCCAGGGGCTTTGCCATTTTGCACTGTCCTCACCTAACTCCTGGACCTACAGTGGCAAACCCAATTTGACCAGTTATGATTTGGCATTGTCCTTCCTTCTTAACGCTCATGACCCAGACTGAGAACTCGAAACCGGCCACTTCTCACTAATGATTCAGTGATTGGCTCACAGGGACCTGTGATGGCAAAGGGCACAGGTGAGGTCTCAGTGCCCAGAGCAAGCTCCTTTTTACTGTTTAACTGCTGTCTAAGTGACGCCCCTTCCCTTGAAAGGCCTGGTAGCTATTAAAGTGCACAGATAATGAGAAGGGGTGGTGGAGTTTCCCAGCCAGGCACGGAGCTCAGAGCCTCTTCTGGGCACACAGCGAGGCTCCGTTTCCCAGGGCCCCTTTCAGCTAGGTGAGGTCACCTGAGTCCTCACCAGTGGGGTCTGAGAGGGAGTGATGTGGGCTGCTGCTGGCCTGGCCAGGGACACTTCTCTTGGGCAATCTTTTTTTTTTTAAAATGGTATAAATGTGTGGTGTACAGGTGCAGTGTTGGTACATGCTTATATTGCATAGTGGTGAAGACTGGGCTGTTAGTGGAACCATCATCCAAATAGTGTACAAAGAAGCCATTAAGTCGTGTTTAAATCATCCACCTCCCTCCTGCCCCCGCCTTTCTGAGGCTCCAGTGTCTATCATTGCACTCTCGCTACCACGTGGACACTTTCTCTAGTTCCCACATGAGTGAGAACATGTGGTACTTGGCCTCTGAGTTGTTTTCCTTAAGATAACGACCTCCATATATATACACCGCATTGTCTAATCCTCTCCTCTGTTGATGGATACTTAGGTTCACTCCACGTCTTTGCTATTGTGAATAATGCTGCTGTAAACATACAAGTGCAGGTGTCTTTTTGATATGGTTTCTTTTCCTTTGGATCGACGCTCAGTAGTGGGATCACTGGATTGAATGGTCGTTCTACTTTTAGTTCTTGGAGAAATCTCTGTGCTGTTTTCGTTTTGTTTTTTGAGAGAGTCTTGCCCTGTTGCCCAGGCTGGAGTGCAATGGCATGATCTTGGCTCACTGCAACCTCCACCTCCCAGGGTCAAGCAATTCTCATGCCTCAGCCTCCCAAGTAGCTGGGATTATAGGTGTGTGCCACCACGCCTGGCTAATTTTTGCATTTTTAGTGGAAATGGGATTTCACCACGTTGGCCAGGCTGGTCTCAAACTCCTGGGCTCAAGCGATCCTCCCACCTCAGCCTCCAAAATTTCTGGGATCACAGGCATGAGCCACCGCGCCCAGCCTCCATACTGTTTTCCATAGAGGCTGCACTAATTTACATCCTCACCAACAGTGTATAAGTGTTCTCTTTTTTCCATATCCTTGCCAACATTTGTTATTTTTGTCTTTTAAGCAATAGTCATTCTGACTGGTATAAGATGGTATCTAATTGTGATTTTAATTTACATTTCTCTGATTAGTGATGAGCATTTTTTCATATGCTAGTTGGCCATTTGTATGACTTCTTTTGAAAAATGTCTATTTTTGTCCTTTGCTCACTTTTATTTTATTTTATTATTATTATACTTTAAGTTTTAGGGTACATGTACACAATGTGCATGTTTGTTACATATGTATACATGTGCCATGCTGGTGTGCTGCACCCATTAACTCATCATTTAGCATTAGGTATATCTCCTAAAGATATCCCTCCCCCCTACCCACACCCCACAACAGTCCCCAGAGTGTGATGTTCCCCTTCCTGTGTCCATGTGTTCTCATTGTTCAGTTCCCACCTATGAGTGAGAATATGTGGTGTTTGGTTTTTTGTTCTTGCGATAGTTTGCTGAGAATGATGGTTTCCAGTTTCATCCATGTCCCTACAAAGGACATGAACTCATCATTTTTTATGGCTGCATAGTATTCCATGGTGTATATGTGCCACATTTTCTTAATCCAGTCTATCATTGTCGGACATTTGGGTTGGTTCCAAGTCTTTGCTATTGTGAATAGTGCCACAATAAACATACATGTGCATGTGTCTTTATAGCAGCATGATTTATAGTCCTTTGGGTATATACCTAGTAACAGGATGGCTGGGTCAAATGGTATTTCTAGTTCTAGATCCCTGAGGAATCGCCACACTGACTTCCACAAGGGTTGAACTAGTTTACAGTCCCACCAACAGTGTAAAAGTGTTTCTATTTCTCCACATCCTCTCCAGCACCTGTTGTTTCCTGACTTTTTAATGATTGCCATTCTAACTGGTGCGAGATGGTATCTCATTGTGGTTTTGATTTGCATTTCTCCGATGGCCAGTGATGGTGCCTTTGCTTACTTTTTTAATGGGCTTATTTTTATTGTTGTTGTTGAGTTGTTTGAATTCCTTGTAAATTCTGGATATCAGTCCCTGGTTGGATGCATTGTTTGCAAATATTTTTTACCATTCTGCAGGTTATCTATTTGTTGACGATTTCTTTTGCTGTACAGAAGCTTTTTAGTTTAATTAAGTCCCATTTGTCTATTTTTGCTTTAGTTGTTTCTGCATTTGAGATCTTAGGCATTAATTCTTTTCCTAGACCAATATCTAGAAGAGTTTTCCCTGGGTTTTCTTCTAGTATTTTTAGTTTCAGGTCTTACATGTAAGTCTTTAATCCATCTTGAGTTGACTTTTTTTGTTGTTGTTTTTGTTTTGAGGCAGCTGTCTCAGCTCACTGCAACCTCGGCCTCGCAGGTTCAAATGATTCTCCTGCCTCTGCATCCCGAGTAGCTGGGATTACAGGTGCCTACTACCATGCCTGGCTAAGTTTTGTATTTTTTTTGTTTTAGTAGAGATGGGGTTTCACTGTGTTGGCCAGGCTGGTCTCAAACTCCTGACCTCAAGTGATCCGCCTGCCTCCGCCTCCCAAAGTGCTGGGGTTACAGGTGTGAGGCACCATGCCTGGCTTTGAGTTGATTTTTGTATGTCATGAGAGATAGGGGTCCAGTTTCTTTTTTCTGCATATGACAATCCGATTTTCCCAGCACCATTTATTGAAAAGAGTATTCTTTCCCCAGTGTATGTTTTTGTTGCCTTTGTGAACAGTTGGCTATAGATGTACGGCTTTATTTCTGAGTTCTCTATTCTGTTCCATTGATCTATGTGTCTGTTTTTGTACCAGTACCATGCTGTTTTGGTAACTATAGCCTTGTAGTATAATTTGAAGTCAGGTAATGTAATGCCTCCGGCTTTGTTCTTTTTGCTTAGGATTGCTTTGGCTGTTCATGTTCTTTGGTGGTTCTATATAACTTTTAGGATTGTTTTTTTTCTAAGTCTGTGAAAAATGACATTGGTATTTTGATGGAGATTATAATGAATCTGTAGATTGCTTGGGCAGTATGGTTTTTTTTTAACAATATTAATCTTAACATCCATGAGCATGGGATGTTTTTCCATTTGTTTGTGTCATCTGCAATTTCTTTCATCAGTGTTTGGTAGTTTTCCTTGTAGCAATCTTTCACCTCCTTGGTTAAATATATTCCTAGGTATTCTGTTTTATTTGTAGCTATTGTAAATGGGATTGTCTTGGGCAATCCTTTTACTCTTTCCCAGTTTCCAGGTAGATGTTGACCCCCTGGGAAACCTTAGAAGCCACACATTGATGATGGCAGAGCCTCCATTAGCTTGAGTCTTGAAATAACTGTGTGTGGGGTAGCTCTCCCCAACCCACCCCTCCATTGCCAGTCATGGGGCATAGCTCCCCCGCCACCCACCCCTTAATTGCCAACCATGGGGCATAGCACCCCCTAACTCACCCCTCAATTGCCAGCCATGGGGCATAGCACCCCCTAACTCACCCCTCAATTGCCAGCCATGGGGCATAGCACCCCCTAGCTTGCCCCTCAATTGCCAGCCATGGGGCATAGCACCCCCTAGCTTGCCCCTCAATTGCCAGCCATGGGGCATAGCACCCCCTAGCTTGCCCCTCAATTGCCAGCCATGGGGCATAGCACCCCCTAACTTGCCCCTCAATTGCCAGCCATGGGGCATAGCACCCCCTAACTCGCCCCTCAATTGCCAGCCATGGGGCATGGCGCCCCCTAACTCACCCCTCAATTGCCAGCCATGGGGCATAGTGCCCTGGAACCCACCCCTCAATTGCCAGCCATGACAGAATATCCACATTGGAATTGTGGTTTGAGAGAAAAATAAAAATTTTGTCTTGTTAAGCTGTTTAAATTTTGAGGATTATTTGTTACAGGTGCCAATATTTTCCTACCTAAAAGAGGATTCCTTATTAAAGGCTGTGGCACCACCATCCCTCAATCCCTGAACCAGAAAACGAAGGCAACAACTTTAATATTTCTTTATCCTCATTTCCAGACCAATTCCAAAGCCTGATTTTTTAAAAACTTTTAACTTTGAGATGATTTAGACTTAAAGAGTTGCAAAATACTGCAGTTACCAATATACCCTTCCCTCAACTTCCTCCAATATTAATATCTTATATAACCATCATATAGTAATCAAAACTAAGAAATTAATATTGATAAATACTATTAATTAAATGACAGAGTTTGTTGGATTTCACTTGTTGAGGGACCTGGTAAGACATAGTAGGAATAAAATGTGAGACTCTTGTGTACTTTGGCTTACAGAAGCAAAATATGGTTTTTACACAGTTGGAAGACAACCAGCTGCCTGTAGTGTTATCACCAAAGAAAGACTACTAGGTGGCTCAGAACCACAAGTGTATTGATGTGAAACTAGAAGTAACTAGACATGTGAGCCTTTTTTTTTTTTTTTTTTTTTGAGACAGGGTCTCACTCTGTCACACAGGCTGGAGTGCAGTGGTGCGATCTCGGCTCACTGCAACCTCTGCCTCCCAGGTTCAAATGATTCTCCCTCCTCAGCCTCTCCAGTAGCTGGGACTACAGGTGTGCACCACTGTGCCCAGCTAATTTTTGTATTTTTTGGTAAAAGCAGGGTTTCACCATGTTGGCCAGGCTGGTCTTGAACTTCTGACCTCAGGTGATCTGCCCGCCTTGGCCTCCCAAAGTGCTGAGATTACAAACGTGGGCCACTGCACCCAGCTTGAGCCTAATTTGATCCCAGAATTAAAGAACACCATAGGCCGAGTGTGGGCTTATGCCTGTAATCCCAGCACTTTGGGAGGCTGAGGCAGGTGGATCACAAGGTCGGGAGATCGAGACCATCCTAGCTAACACGGTGAAACACCATCTCTACTAAAAATACAAAAAATTAGCCAGGCGTGGTGGTGGGCGCCTGTAGTCCTAGCTACTCGGGAGGCTGAGGCAGGAGAATTGCTTGAACCTGGGAGGTGGAGGTTGCAATGAGCCAACATCGTGCCACTGCACTCCAGCCTGGGCGACAGAGCGAGACTCCATCTCAAAAAAAACAAAAACAAAAAACAAAAGAATACCATAAGACTGTCCCGAAGGAGGTACTGGGGGGAACCTTGGTCAAGTCAAGAGAAGAAATGAAGGACTGAGGATTTTTTTGTATGAGCTTAAATACTTATAAACATTTAGAGTTTTGCATAAATATATAAATCCAAGCCCAATGTATGCAAACTTGTTGGGCACAGGCAGCCTGTTGCTCCTCCAGTGACAGGTCAAAGGACGCATTGGACTCAGCCTAAGTTGCATACCATTTCTTCCTTTCTCTTCTAGTGCTGCCATTGCAGTAGAGGAGAAAGGCAGAAGGGGTGTCTCATGATGGGTGTCTCTCAATTCATGACACATGAATTGAAGCATTATGGAAGCATAATGACACATGAGTTGAGAGAAGGCAGGGCAAGACCTTGCTCTCCCATGCCTTCAGTGGGTTGGCCTGATGTCAGAACAATCAGGGAATCCTGCCTGTTGTCTGATTTTGCCCTCTCCCCTGGCTGCTGTCCACAGCGTGAGGTCCACCCAGCCTGGGAGCCGATAGGGGTTGACAGTGCAATGGCTGTATCCTCTGCATGGACATGGTGAGTCCTGCAGACAGTGTTCCATTTGTTCTTCCCATGAGCAACACTCCTCCTCGTCTCTCCTCTCCCTTGGCTCATCCTCCGTTCACATGTGAGGTGCTCACGTGGGAGGTTATACCCATGTGGAGGATGGGTATGTCTTGGGGATGAGGGTGGGGAAAGGGTCTGATGTCAGGTGCTGCAGGGAGGTCAGATGTGAGTGGGAAGAGCTGTCCTCCTTTTTCCCTATGTGCCTAGATGTGAAGGGGGAGCACAGGAAAGGAGGAGAGACAAGCCCAGTAGGTATCCACACATGGAAGAGGACTTCATCTGACAGTGCCACCTGTGTCTCAGGGCTTCTGTGGCAAAGACCACAGACTGTATGAGGCCGAAGCCACAGAAATTTTTTCTCATAGCTCTGGAGGCTGGAAGTCCAAGATCAAGGTGTCAGCAGGGTTAGTTTCTCCTGGGGCCTCTCTGCGTGGCTTGTAGAAGCATCTTCGCCCTGTGTCCTCACAGGGTCATCCCTCTGTGTGTCTGTGTTTGAATCTCCTCTTCTTATGAGGACACCAGGCAGATTGGATTAGGCCCCCACCTAATGACCTCAGTTTGACTTAATCACCTCTTTAAAGACCTTATCTTCAAATACAGTCACATTGCAGGGGCTGGGACTTCAGCATATTAATTTTGAGAGAGGGAGAACTCGATTCAGTCCATAACATCCCATCATGAATATAATGATCTGTAGATTTGAGCCACGTAGCTCCGTAATGATCAGTTTAAATACTGTAGGAGACTCTCTTGCCTGCTACAAAAACATGATGGCCCTTTGGTTCCTGAAGCCTTGGATGCTAGAACAAACACATAAATCAATAAATGACCTCCACCAAAGTATTTGCTTTTTATGTGCCTAGTATAAAAAGTCTGACCCAGAGCCACACTCTCAGCATTTTCATTTTTGTCTGGAAACAGCAAAAGGGGAAGGGAAAGAGCATGAGTTCCTGGCCCCAGGTCTGCTGTGGACCAGGTTTATCGCTGTGGACAATTCCCACTTAATTACTATTTTGACCTGTAGCTTCCTGTAACCTGGTTATTAATTATGTCTGCTCTTCTTACCTCATAGATTTCATGAGGATTGAATAAGAGCACAGAGTGAAACCCTTGGCCATTATGGACGCTAATAATTTAGTTTAGCTCTTCAGTTCCATAGATATTTATTGAGAGCTTATTATCTTCCAGGAGGCATTAGGGATATAAAATTGAAGAGAATGGGCCTTGTCTTCAGGAGAAGGGAAAGACAAGGACAAGATGATCTCATACACAGCTCATTTCAGGAAGATAGATATAGACACGGTGTGCTGTCCAAGCATGAAGGGAGGGTACTTAGCTCAGCCGAGCTGCAGATGGGGCAGTCACGGAAGAATTCTGGCATCCTCTCATCTAATGGATGGCTCCTGGAAGCATAATTTCTTAATACTCTTTTAAAAAACAGAGTCAGGAATGCAACTGAGGAAATCAGTCAGCAAATGGAAAATAGTTCAGATATCAGATTTAATGTGTTCAGATATTAAATATTGTTGATAGAAAATCCGAAAGAATCTACAGGTAAAGTCTTAGAATTCATAGGTAAAGTTTTCAAGGTTGCAGGATACAAGGTTAATAACTGCCTTTCTATATATGGTCATTAAACAAGGAAAACTGGAAATAAAATTTTGCAGGATACAAGGTTAATAATAACTGCCTTTCTATATATGGTCATTAAACAACTGGAAATAAAATTTTGCAGGATACAAGGTTAATAATAACTGCCTTTCTATATATGGTCATTAAACAACTGGAAATAAAATTTTAATAAATGCATCACAGATAGGAAATTTCCATGCATAACTGTAGTGAAAAATGAGGCGATCTCTGTGCTGAAAATTAGAAAACATGATAGAAATAAAGGAAAGAAGAGCTTCATCTATGGACAGACTTGCTGTGCCCATGAACGAGGTGTCATGTTATTGTAAAAATGTCATTATTTCCAAGAACATCTGTAGATTCAATGCAATTCCAACCAAAATCTCAGCAATATTTTTTGGAAATTGATACACTCATGATAAAATCTATATGAAAATAAAAAGGGCCAAGAATAGCAAAGGCAATTTTGAAGAAGAAAAATAGTTCAAAGATGACCCATCTTGTAAATACCCAAAGTTATCATAGATTAAAATGGCCCAAGTATTTATGAAGGCCATGTGTTATAAAACATGTCATCTAATCTCATTATTTTCCTTATCATCATTATTTTCCTTATTCTGCTTTTATTTTTAATTCCATCTGTATTAGTTGGCTCAGGCTGACATAACAACGTAGTGCAGACTGGGTGGCGTAACAGACATTTATTGCTCACAGTTATGGAGGCTGGAAGTCCAAGACCAAGGTGGCACATGGTCAGGTTCTGGTTGAGGGCTCTCTCCTTGGGTTGCAGACAGTCATCTTCTGTGTCCTCATGTGGCCTTTCCTCAGGGCTCAGTGGGAGGAGTGGGAGGGAGAGTGAGAGAAAGAAGGAGAGAGAGAGAGAGGGACAGAGAGACAAAGAAGGAGGGAGAGGGAGAGAGAAAGGGAGAGTGTCTCTTATAAGGACACTAATTCTATGGGATCAGGGCCCCACCCTTATAGCCTCATTTAACCTTAATTATTTCCCTAGAAGCCCAGTCTCCAAATATAGCCACACTGGAGATTAGGACTTCAACATATGAGTTTTGGAGGTAAGGCAGCGTAGGTAGTCAAGGAAATAACCATGTCCTTGAGATAGATGTGGCAACCATGGTGACTGCACCACCAACAAAAAAGCCCTGGCATTCGCACTGTAGTCAAACTCACTCAAGCAAAGCTGTCTCCAGTAGGGAATTTCTCCTGTAGACAGCATGTGCATTTTGATTTTGCCTGTCCTCAGACTGACCCTTTGCTCACTATAATAGTAAACTACACACCCCTGGGTGGAGATTTCAGTTGTTAATAAGACATGTGACTTATGAACAAGCATGTACAGCTACTGCACAGGTGTGCCCAGGGAACTGCACAGAGCATGCTTCCTAGCAACACCTCTTCCCACTCCTTTTAAACAATCAGGTAAGACTTCCATAAAGGGGCCCAGTAACTGTCAATGCTGTCTTGTCCTCACGAGGAGCCTGCTCCAAATGCTCTCCAGAGTGTTACTTCCTTGTTTGCACCTAACGCTCAGAGTATGCTTTCTCCCCTGCAATCAGTGGCTCTGTGCTGCACCTCCTTTGATGTGTGTCTCTGGTTTACATTCTTTTAACGAAAAAGAAAAGAACCGAGGTCTCATAATCACAGTCAACAGAGGCACGCAGACATTCCATCCGCATCACCTTCCTCTTCCTTTCTCAGGATTTGCAAGCTTATGTTGGACTCTTGGCTTACTAATTTTAAATTTTTTCTCATACATGCATGTAAGGCTAAATATTTCTCTTTGGGTACTATGAGAGCTGTTTCTCCAAATTTTTGATATGTATTACCCTTCGTTATCATTTGGTTCAAATTAAATTTGTAATTGCCCTGCAAAGTGACATCAGTTGGCAGGGCCGTGTATGTCATTCAGCTGTGTGGGTGCAGCAACTTAGTGATGAAATGGACTTAAGCATCGTATTTTAAAGATGACTCCAGAGAACTGCCTGGGTTCAAATGGCAGCTTTATTGCAAATAGGTCTTTGACAGGGGGTAACTTATGTAACTCCTATGTGGGATGAAATAAGCCCCAGTCTCCCATAGCGCTCCCAGGCTTATTAGGCGGGAATTTCCTCATCCTAATAAGCCTGGGAGCACTATGGGAAACTGGGGCTTATTTCATCCCTACAGCTTCGACCATAAAAGATGGCCGCCCCCTGAAGCGGCCATTTTAGAGGCCTACCCTCAGGGATGCATTCTGTTTCTCAGGGATGTTCCTTGCTGAGAAAAAGAATGCAGCGATATTTCTCCCATTTGCTTTTGAAAGAAGAGAAATATGGCTCTGTTCCGCCTGGCTCACCGGTGGTCAGAGTTTAAGGTTATCTCTCTTGTTCCCTGAACATTGCTGTTATCCTGTTCTTTTTTCAAGGTGCCCAGATTTTATATTGTTTAAACACACATGCTCTACAAACAATTTGTGCAGTTAACGCAATCATCACAGGGTCCTGAGGTGACATACATCCTCCTCAGTTTACGAAGATGATGGGATTAAGAGATTAAAGTAATGACAGGCATAGGAAATCACAAGGGTATTGACTGGGGAAATGATAAGTGTCCATGAAATCTTCACAATTTATGTTCAGAGATTGCAGTAAAGACAGGCGTAAGAAATTACAAAAGTATTAATTTTGGGGAACTAATAAATGTCCACGAAATCTTCACAATCCACGTTCTTCTGCCTTGGCTTCAGCCAGTCCCTCCGTTCGGGGTCCCTGACTTCCCGCAACAACTGTTTCCTCACTTCCAAAGTGGGAAAAACAAGGTGCGTTTTGTAGTGTGTGTGCGTGTGTGCGGTGTTTCCACTGTCCTGGTTTGGTAATTCCTCATTCGAAGTGTTCTCATTTTTGCTCCTTTTGGTCCATGCAGGCTTCAGCAGTTCCAGTGTAAATTTTGAGGTAATTTTTTGGCTTGGAGTTCCTGCTCTCTTCGGGCAGTCACATTCAGACTCCACACCCTTCTCCTGCTGCAGATTTGGAAATTCTGCACCTTATGGATGAGGTTTTACCTCCCCAGACCCTGGGGAGACAGCAAGCATCTTTACCCTGCCCCATCCATTGATACGTGGCCTTGTGGCTTTGCACATCATCTGCAGAGCTCAGCCAGTCTCCCTGCTGTGGGCACAGGCTGCACATCCGGAAGCTGTGTGAGCTGGACTGCCGGGTCCAGTCTCCTGCCCGAGGCCTTGGGTCACCCACGTGCCGCCTGCTGCTTCTTTCACCCTTGACCTCTGGGGCTTTCTGCTCTTTCTCTTGAGCTCAGCTGTGTCTTTTAAAAATGTTGATTTTGAACTAGTTTTTCTGTGTGATGGCAGTGGGAGAGGCACTGGCTGCATCAATCCAGGCCCCCATATTCTTGGAAACAGGCCACAAAATTCAATCTCACCAGGACTGATGTTCAAGCACAATTTTTGTTTTAAGTAAATGACACCCCTTTAAGTGGCCTGGAGTGAGTCTGGACTTTAAAAAATTAGTTCATGTGATTCATTCAATTATACTTTTCCCCAATGAAATGTTGAACTGTAGCAAAATTCTTGGCATGAGCATTCTTTTCTATTCTTTTAGGCATAAGCTACCACTGGGGGGTGAGCCATCTCCAGCACAGCGCATCAGTCTCTCCAGAGGAGGATGAGGCTAGAGAGCTCAGCTGCTAGAGATTCTCCTCCTCACTGGGCAACTTAGGGTTATAACATTTGCAGTCTCTGTCCACCGTAACTTTATCCAATAATTTCACTCTTTCTTTCCAGGGATCCTTTTTTAGTCTGTTGGTCTTTCATGTAGTGTCTCTGCTTTCTTTAATAAGTTGATTAAACTGAATATCCATGAAAGACCACTTTTTTTTTTGCAGCATAACTAAATTTTGAAGATATCTCAGGAATTCTTTGGGAAGAGATGGATAACTACATAAAACTATATCTCTGAGTATATTGAACAATCTCAAGAAAAATATTATTGGGCACTGAAAATTATTTGAATTCTCTTTCTTTTCTGTTTTGTTGAATTTCATTAGAAGCTTAAATTCTAAAAATGAAGCATCTATCTTGCACTTTGGCCGAGTGCCTGGATCTGTTCGAAATTGGATCTTATAAATATTCCATCAAGTCCTATGTAATGGGTTTGCTTTTTCCTGGCAGTTAGCCTGTGTGGATGGCATCTTAAACATTTGTGACATTTTTGCAAAACTTGACAAAAACATTTCAAGCATTAATAGTTTTGTTAATAAATTCCTCAGCACCCAAACACTACATTAGTTAAGAAAATTCTTGACACCAATCCTTCTACTGTTTTACGTTTGACATTGGGTAGGTCACTGCTAGCCTGCAAAATATCAGTTTAAAGCTGCACCTCAAATGGGATCACTTAGAAAATGCCCAGTGCAAGGTGACTTGGCACTTTCCTAACAAGAAGGGACAACTAATGAAACCAGGTGGTCGGCTCCATTTAAGAACTCATTTCATTCAGAGAGTCTGACTGGGCAGTCTTTTTTTAAAAAAATAATATGCTGGGGGTTTTTTTGTGTTTTTTTTTGTTTTGTTTTTTGTTTTTTGAGAAGGAGTCTCGCTCTCTCTCCCAGGCTGGAGTGCAGTGGCGTGATCTCGGCTCACTGCAACCTCTACCTCCAGTGTTGAAGTGATTCTCCTGTCTCAGCCTCCCGAATAGCTGGGACTACAGGCGTGCGCCACCATGCCTGGCTAATTTTTGTATTTTTAGTAGAGACAGAGTTTCACCATGTTGGCTAGGCTGGTCTTGAACTTCTGACCTCAAGAGATCCTCCCACCTCAGCCTCCCAAAGTGCTGGGATTACAGGTGTGAGCCACCACGCCTAGCCTGGACTGGGCGTTCTGTACTAGAAAACTTCCTCTGCATGCCCCGGCAGGACTCAGCACCACAGGACCAAGCCATGTGCATTAGTATAGTGTTTATGAATGTGTATATTCATAGATAATTTAAACTATTTGTAAAGGTAGTGATAAAAGTAACATCCTCGAATTGCAGTGTATGCTACATTTTAACACACTGGAAAATAACAAGCCATTAAGACATTACTTTGTGCTTCTAGATTAATTTCTTTGGGGAAGACTTTGAAATGAAGATAATCCTGTCATTTTGGGGTCAATATTTGAACTTCTTATAATCCATTATTAATTTAAAAGTTTTATCTCTATAATGATCTTTCTTGGAATTTAGGCTTGTGATTCTCACTTATGTCTAAGTCTGTAAAAGACAGTGTTTCCAAAGCATTACATATATATGTGTGTATAGATGTGTATATATGTGTGTGTGTGTGTGTGTGTGTGTGTATTTGTAGTGGTAATACTGGCTCAATGAATGGCCACACAAGCTTTCACGTTTACTTGACATTTGATCTAGTGACAGCTTATCAGTCATTTGTATGGTAACAAGTGAATATGCATCTGGCCATCGTGCCCTTATATTTTTGCTACATATGGTAGATATTGTAAGCCTGGGGTTGCTTTACATATTTTTATAGTTTCCTACTCTTGTTGCAAATGTCTGGGTCAATTTCATTGAAGAATAGCCAGATTGCAAGGTGAAATGTTAAAAACCCATGGTTATTTTCAACTATGTAGGGCAATGTGCAACTCAAACAGAATACCAAAGGAAGCAGGATGCAGAGGCTGGTGAAATATCTGCAGATGTCATGAGCAACTGCTGGTTTCTGTGTTTATCAGCATTTGTTGTGTTTTTCATTGATTTCCTTTATACTAGGAAAATATTTCCTTTATAATAGTGTGTTCGTTTATATGTTTCCACTTCCAATATACTATCACTTTGGTTTTGTGTATTGGAGTTCTGTGTACATATTTTTACTCCAAAGAGCGTTCTGCTACTAAAGATATTTAAAAACTGATAAAATGGCAAGAACATGGCTAGGAACTCAGGAAGAGTTAAATTTGACTTTTGGTTCTAAAACCTACTAGACCTATGGCCTGGACCAAGTCACCTAATCTCCCAGAGACTCAGCTTCTCTGTGGGTTGAATATGGGTAGGACCTACTTCATGGATTTGCAATGAGGATGGAATAGATAACGTAGGAACCACTGAGCACAGTGCCTGACATACCCTTGATGGACACTATATAGTATTGATTACTGTTCATTTATTGCGATGTGGTAGGATTTTTGGCTTTAAGACAGAATAATCAAGAGTCAGGAGCTCTGGACTAGTGTGTGGAGAAGTTCGAAAGCTGGCTGGTTGTGAGGAAACATGGTGTTAATTGAAGTTTAAGTAAGTTTAGGAGTGAAGAGAGATAACAGACGTGGTGTGGAATGAGACTAGTTTTATGTACCTTGTGTTTACGTTTGATAAATACCATTTGGCTTTCAAATTATGAAACAATATTAATGAAGGCAATGGGAACTTGCTGTATTTTATATTGTCTCTGTGTTCACACTGTCATATAGGATTGAATCGCACAATAGAGTTATATATAGATTCAATAATTATTGTTTTCATCAATCTAGAACTTTGAATTTGGAGAGGATATGAGAGATTACTTAGGGTATGTCTGCTCACTTTATAGACGATGAAACTGAGGCCAGAGAATTGGGGAATTGTGCATAATTGTGCATAAGAATTACCAGCTCACATCTGCAACCTGGATTTCCTGGTGCTCAGGCCAGCGCCCATGTGGTCGTCCTGACCTGGTAACTGTTACACTCTGGGCTTCCAGGTTGATGTGGTTCCATATATCCAGGTCCTTCCTCAAACTTGGTGCCAAAGTTCCAGATTCTGCGTGTCATGATTTTTGGGAGTGAAGATTGGGTCCCTGTAGATTAGATTACTTTTAGGACTTTCCTTCATAGAGCATACAATTCTCTGTTAGTGATAACCCAATTTGTGAAGCAGTGGGGTGTGTACTTTTATGCATTTCCTATTTTCCATCACTGTGAACAAGGACAGAAAAAGCAGACAGACCAGTCCTTAGAAGGGTTGGTGAATGGCAAGGCAGTGAAAGATGAAGAATTTACTGATACTAGAGACAATTTCTTCATGGAGAATTTAATATTAGATTAAAATCTATGCTTTTTCCTCTCCCTTTGCAGCTTATATAAACCAGACCTGGCTGTATGGTAGTCACTCATTAAAAGAAAGCTGGGCATAGATGTAGGTGAAGACAAAATTCAGCATGCTTAGAGTTTTTATTAATTGGTTTATTAGTTTATCCATCCATTCATCAAGTGATCATTAAGGGCCTCCTATGTATTGAGATCACAATGCCTAGCATACAGTAGGTGCTTAATCAGTGGTGGATATTATTATTTCTATCATTTCTATAGTAATACAAATACTAATGAAAACAACCCTATGCTGAAAAATGCTGAAGCAAATTAGGTTTCATCTTTGCAGAGCTTCAAGTTTGGCAGGAGTACTGTGATCAGCCAGGAAGACAGAAAGCATGATCATATTTGTAGACATTTACTCGAGTCTTGATTTTTTTAATCCATGCTGACAATCTCTGCCTTTTAATTGGTGTATTTAGACCATTTACATTTAAAGTGATTTTTGATCTAGCTGGATTAATATTTACCATGTTTGTAACTGTTTTCTGTGTGTTGAACTTTTCCCCTTCCCCTCTTTTACTGAGTTCTCTGGCTTTAATTAAGCATTTTATATGATCTCTCCTTCTCTCTTCTTTTGGCTTATCAGTTATAATTATATCTAAATATTTTCTTAGTGGTTACCCCATAGTTTGCAATATACATTTACAACTACTTTAAGTTCACTTTCAAATAACAATATGCAGTTCACGAGAGTGCAGGTAGGTAACTTATAAAAAAATATTCCCAATCCCTTCTGCCCATCTCTTATAATGTTGCTGTCATTCATTTTACTTATCTATATACTATAATCAACCAATACGTTATTACCATTGTTACAATGAAAAAATAGTTACTGATAAGAAAAGATTAAGCATAAAAAATCTTTTCCTTTCATGTATTCCTTCTGTGATGCTCTTCCTTTCTTTAAGTAGATCAGAGCCGCTGCCCTATATTATTTTCCTTCGGTGACAAAGGGAGCCAGAGGGGGCTGGAGATGGGTAGTTGTCCTCCCTGCAGGTGGTAGGTGAGATTAGTCCCTGGTAAAGTCTTTTCCCTGCAGAGGAGGTCTTTGTGATGGAGAATGCCCTGGGTGTCCTTTAAAATGATTACTTTCCCTTCTCCCTGCCTAAAATACAAGGGATTTTTTTCTTGGCTCTTTATTTGAGAACCTGGTGGGGTTCCTGGAGGTAAAACCACGAGAGTGTGGGCCCCCCTAAGGTTGGGCCCCAGGAATTTCTCACTCTCAGGCTGGGCTATGTGCAGCCTCCAGCAGTTCATCCAAATCACCATCTAATATTCCTGCCAGCTTGGGGCTTCTGCCCTGCAGCCCCGGCTCAGCTGACTCCAGCAGTGATCCTCCGTGTATTGTCTCTCTGGTTTTCAGAGCAGCGGTTTTCCCTATGACCTCAATTCTTCAATGGATACAAAAAAGGTCCTTGATTTTCAGGTTGTTCAGTCTTTTCCTTGTGTTAAGGACAAGAGGGAGATCTAAGCTTTTTCCATATTGGAGTAATAACGATTAGTAAGTGGTTCAGGAATTGTTTTAAAGTTCCTCATCTTTGTTTTACACACACTTTAATAATTTTTCTTTTAAAATATTTTCAAAAGCTTTAAGCTAGGAAGTTTGTTAAACTATCACAAATATTACCATTTTTAAAATTAATTTTTGCAGAAAAGGTGTCAATATTATTTTTCTATAAAATACTACCACATCATTCCAGCTCTGGGAGTATCACTTAAGAATATAATTTTACAGAATAAGGCTTTCTGCACAAAGATATATATTGTAGTAATATGTATAGCATGTCTTTTGGGATTATAATCTAAATCATTTGTCATTTGTCTTACGCTTAATCTATGCTGTAAATTATCTTCCATTTGTGATGTCTCATTAGTCGATTAGGTTTGTGAACTCCTGATGACGGGGAGCTGACTTATACCCCTTTAAATTTGGCACCCCCGACTCCCCCACCCAAAAAACTCAGCATACTTGTATTTTTGGTCAACAGAGATTTGTGCCCTTGGCTCTGGACGATATGAAGATGAATAAGAAAGAAATGGCCCTCACCCCCATGGGACTTAGATTACAGTGGAGGAGACAGACTTTACTTACAAAACTGTACGAACCATTTTTAATTAAGATGGAATAAACACCAGGAAGGAAAATACTGTTTGCAAAATTTAACAGTACGGGGTGACTTCCCACAGAGGAGGTCGGCAGAATTTATTGATTTATCCAGAATGAGCTCTGAGGACGCGTTTGCTTATGTAGCAGGTGTAATTTTCAAATTCACCTCAGCCTGACTCACGTTGTCACCAGAGGATACAGGTGAGATTTTCAGAAACAAACTTTTCTTTGCTTACTAGCAAGTGTTTCAGCCCGTGTGCCAGCCACTGATGTCACCACAAAATCTGATATCCATTTGGTAGACTATCAGAAATGTGCTGCGCGTGCAGTGTGGTTTCTATTAGTGTTATTAGGGGTTGTGTGGTTGAATTCCATTTCACCCTTCCAGAAAAATATCCTCATAGTAAGTGATCCCTGTGAAGCAGAGCACTGGGAACATGGCTTTGGCATTGTCAAGTGTGGTCATGTCGTTTGCTCTTGTTACTGTTAGCATTTGTGTTTTACTGCAAATACTCCAGATCAAAATAATAGGGATCCGGAGGTTTTGAAAAATCAGAAGAAAAAACAAGATGTTTTACTTGTGCTTCTGATTTTCAAAACGGTACATCAGTGCAGTAAAAATTAGTTTAACCACTGTACACTTTGCCACTAACCTGTGACCAGGCTGCTAATAAGAGACGTTTGAAAGGCAACTTTTCATTTTCTCTCTTCCATGCGTGCGTGGACTTACCCTACAGCTAGAGGTGGGGCACTTGCTTCTGCCTCCAACTCATGGCTAGTTTGCAACATCCTTTCTGGCTCTTGACCTTTGCAAGTGACAATCCTCAGCACTGAATAATTTTTTAAATAGTTTATAAGCATTGTCATTTAATTTTGCTTTTTACACCAATTCTGTGAGGTGTAACACAGTTGAATGTTTCTGTGGATTGGGTTGGCAAGATGTTATTGTTCCCACAGATGAGGAGCCTGAGAATTACTGAAGATGCTCACCAGGAAGTCTTCTGTAGAAAATAAGTAGGAGAAGCTGGGTGCGGTGGCTCATGCCTGTAATCCCAGCACTTTGGGAGGCTGAGGTGGGCGGATCACCTGAGGTCAGGAGTTCGAGACCAGCCTGGCCAGCATGGTGAAACCCCATCTCTACTAAAAATACAAAAATTAGCCAGGTGTGGTGGTGGCATGCACCTGTAATCCCAGCTACTCGGGAGGCTGAGGCAGGAGAATCACTTGAACCTGGGCGGCAGAGGTTGCAGTGAGCCAAGATCACGCCACTGCACCACTCCAGCCTGGGTGACAGAGCAAGACTGTGCCACAAAAAAAAAAATAAATAAAAGAAAATAAGTAGGAGAGCTAAACTCAAATGTATACCTGTGAATTCAAGGACTGTGTGTGTGTATGTGTGTCTGTTTGTGTGTCTTACTCCATTCCATCTCATTCCTGCACCCCAAGTCAGAAACTAAAAACCCACGGGGCCCAGCAGGTGGTGCCCGTGAGTGAGCTGGCTGTGAGGCAATGGAGAATGGCAAGGCTTGTGTAGAAGTGGAGAGTCCACGCACCATCTAAGGGCATTCGATATGAATTTTCAAAATTCTGTGCTTGCTACAAAGCACGCCTGCTGAGGTATTTTCCTGGGAGCCGCCTTATGTAAAAATTTGGAAAAGCAGCGGCCTGGGCCTAGGGCTTCCATGTTCATTGCAGCACGGTTCACAGTAGCCAAGATATGGACGTGACCTATGCGTCCATCAGCGGATAAAAAAGATGTGTGTGAGAGAGAGATACACACATATGTGCGTGTGTGTGTACACACATATACACACACAAAATGGAATATTATTCAGCCATGAAAAGAAGGAAATTCTGTCATTTATGACAACCTGGGTGAACTTGGAGGACATGGAGTGGAATAAGCCAGGTACAGAAGGACAATTCTGCATGTTCTCACTTAGATGCGGAATCTAAAAAAGTTGAACTCATAGAAGCAGAAGAATGGTGGTTACCAAGACAAAATCTTGATATTATCTTGGTTCTTAGAAATGCAGGATATTCACCTAGACTGTCATGATGTGGTTAAAATGGGTGAAGATGCTGCGTGCCACAGGGAGAGGCAGCAGGACTTAGAAATGTGTAGGCTTTATAATTTTTTAAAAGATTAAAATATTATCATTATTTATAGAGCATTACTTAGTGAAATACCAGTGAGCACTCTCTCCCTCTCTCTCTCTCTCTCTCTCTTTCTCTCTTTCTCTGTCTCTTTACATTAATATTAAAGTTCCAGCTGGGCATGGTGGCTCAGGCTTGTAATCCCAGCACTTTGGGTAGCCGAGGTGGGTGGATCACCTGAGGTCAGGAGTTTGAGACCAGGCCTGACCAACATGGAGAAACCCCGTGTCTACTGAAAATACAAAATTAGCCGGACGTGGTAGCACATGTCTGTAATCCCAGCTACTCGGGAGGCTGAGGCAGGAGAATCGCTTGAACCTCGGAGGCAGCGGTTGTGGTGAGCTGAGATCACGCCACTGCACTCCAGCCTGGGCTACGAGAGTGAAAATTCTTCTCAAAACAAACAAACACACAAGCACACTAAAGTTCCACACTTTCAGTTAACTATATGTGGGCATGGTCTTTGGGCCCCGCAGAGTGCAGTTGTGCACACAGCTATCTATCTGTTTGGCTCCACGTCTTACCTTTCTAATGGATGAACCTAAGTTTAGAGTTTAATGGAGATAAAGCATCAAGATGGCACACAGTATCAATAAACAGTATGCAGAGACTGTGTAAGGAAATACTCCTTTTTACAAATAAAGTATACTATATTTGGATGATTATGTAACTTTACAATTCAAAGATGGAGTTACAAGAAACATTTTGTGTTATGACAACACGAAACTGGCTTTTTCTCAGCCTCTGTTGGGCATTGTCATGTGTGAGTATTCACATTTCATCGAGTTTAATTTCTTCTGTTGAGACTATCATAAAACGGCATTAATTTCTTCCTCACTTTCTGATTTTCTATCATTTTTTCACCTTTGCCATGTTCCCCTGGATTCCCTCCTAATGTCGGAGGAGCCCATGCCGAGGTGCTCCCACGCCACCCCAGGGCCTCAGCTGTCTGCCTCCATCCTCGCCCTGCCTGAGGCTTTCTGCCTTCTGGTCTTTCTTCCTTTCTTCCATCTACACAGGCGTGCTGGGTAGATGCGCCTTCCTCTCTCCACCTGAGGCCCCTCCAGCTGCAACACTGTCTCGATGGCCAAACTTCCACAAAGCGTTGCCTTCCTTCCCGTCTCCCACAGATGCTTCGCCATGTCCGGGCCCCAGCTCCTCTCTCCCTCTGTCCACAGCTACTGCTCATGGACTACAACATGCCACGTCTACATTTTGGATTTTGACTGTCTTGAGCTTGCTGCTCACATCTGTGGTTACCTCCTGGACATCACTGCACATGCTGCAGCATCTCAAACTCATTTCACTTTCTTCAAAACACCCCCTGATGTTTCTTTCAGTGAATCCTCTGTCCAGCTACATGGTTTGCTTATGGCTGACACCCATCCCTCACCACGTACCAGCTGTAGCCTTGGGAACTACATTTGATGCGTCTGGGCCTTAGTTTCCCCATTTGTAAAGTGATGATGAAAAATCATACCCATTTCATAGGGCTATTGTGAAAATTCAGTGTGTTAATATACGTAAAGCCTATTGAAGAAGGCTTGGCATGTTGAAAGGGTTCAACACGTGTTGTTATCATATAGCTTTGATTCTGGTTTTACAAAAGTAGGTCATACTATGCTATCTTTTTTTTTTTTTTTTTTGCCTTTGAGACAGAATCTTGCTTCATCTAGGCTGGAGTGCAGTGGTACAATCTTGGCTCACTGCAACCTCTGCCTCCGGGGTTCAAGTAATTCTCGTGCCTCAGCCACTCCAGTAGCTGAGATGACAGGCATGTGCCACCACGTCGGCTAATTTGTGTACTTTTTGTAGAGATGGGGTTTCACCACGTTGGCCAGCCTGGTCTTGAACTCCTGGGCTCAAGCGATCCACCCACCTTGGCTTCCCAAAGTGCTGGGATTACAGGCATGAGCCACCGTGCCCGGCCTTATGCAATCTTTTTAAATCCAGTATTTTGTGGACCTCTTTTCAGGTCGTGTTACCTGTTTTTCAAAATGTTTGTCCAGCGTTGCATGGTAGAGACGCTTGTGAAATGCTCTTCCTGTGCGTCGATGACACGCCTCTGATTTCCTCCCCCATCCTCTGGCCGTCCTTGTCCAAGGGTCCTTTGTGGGGTCTTTGTTTTGGGTCCTACCTGGAACATTCCGATTGTTCAGGGTTTTGTTCCAGACCTTCTTCCCTTTTCTCTTTATGCACTTCCTTGTTTGTGAGCTCACCCCACCACCCTGATGTTAACATACGCCAAGTCTCCAAAATCCGTATGTCTAGCGGAGCTCTCTCCCCACCTGCCTCTGGTCATCTGCACTTGAATGTTTTCAAGGCACTTCAACTTCTACAAGTCATTTTCTCCCAGGCATGACACCTCATCCCTCTGGCTTTCCCGCAGAAATTCAGGAATCACACTTGCTTTCTCTCCTGCCGCCCCTCCCCCCACCACTCACAGACACGCCACCACCCCATGGACTCGCCTCTGAACTTGTCACAAGTCCCTCTCATCCCCATTGCCTTGGCCTATCCCCTCTCACATGGTGGCTGCCCAGCTGGCCCCTCGTAACCCTTCCTCACCCTGCAGGCACAGAGATCCCCCTCCAAAAAACCGGGCTGTGTCTTTTCTTTCCTTAAAACCCTTCAGAATCTCCCTGGCACACCGAATGCTCACAGCTCTTGGGCTCTGCCTCCACGGAACCCTCCAGTTTTGTGTTTGGCCGTTTCCTGTCATGGAACTATCTTCCATTTCTCAGTCTCTGGGCGGCTCTCACCTCTGGGTCTTCATGTGTGTTGTTCTCACACTGGACCCTTCTTCCTCTAGCAAGCAGGGGAGCAGATTCTTGGCATCCTTCAGATCCCAAGGTAAACGCCGCCTCCTCCAGGTCTTCCTCGGTCTTTCCTTTCTCCGTAGGGCAGCTGCCCTTGTGTTTGTCCCCACTCCCCCCCCCGCCCCCCCACCACCTCCCCGGGCTTCCCCTAACCCAGCTGTGATCATGAGGACTCAATTGCTTGTCTGTTTTGGTCTCATTCACCATTGTCATCACACCCTCTGGGCTTAGCAGTGTCTGACGCGTGGTGGGACTCACAGCCTTTGCTGAGTTGAATTGCTTTTGGAGTCAGGGCCCATTTGCAAAGGCTGTGGAGCCTCCTGTGAGGAAGATGCACAGATGCATCTGCTCCCCAGTTACTGGTGACCTTGGTGTTCAGACCCCCTGAGCCCAGGCTGTGAACTCCCGTCCTGGGGCGTCACACGTCTCTAGGGTACACACACTGCGTGGCGGCCAGCGCGGGTATGTCCTCGGCCCCCTCAGCGCTCCGTGCCCCTTCAGCACAGAAGCGAAGGGTCCAGCGCTGTTTTAGGCACTTTGTGTGTGTCATACCGTGTAGTCACCACGGATGAGATGTGTACCCAGCCTGCAGGTGGAGAGCCTGAGGCACAGAGAGGGCGAGTGACTCCAGGGTCACTCGGGTGGCCGTGGGTCAGCCGGGATGGCAGCCAGCGTCCGCCCTGCTGGCCAGCATGCAGCACTGCCCCCCGAGGACACCCAGGGCTGCTCGGCGTGCGTGGTGGTGGCGGATCACGGCGAAGCCAGGGGTCTGTCTCTGACCAGTCGTATTTCTCCTGTAGAATGCTGCCGAAGCAGTGTCAGGCACAGGTCGGGCTGTCAGGTGAATATCAGGCTGGGAGGAGACAATGCTCAGAATGGATGCATGCCCTCCTTTTCCTCCCTGGCAGGTGTTCTAAAGAAAAAGAAATTAGGTCTGGGCCAGAGGATGTCCTCAGCGCCTCAGAGGAGGAGCAAAGCAGGGGCCGCAGGAGCAGGACCGCTTGTTCCCGATTCTGCAGCTTCTGAACATCACGAAGACTGAGTGCATTGAGATGCATAAAAAATACTTCTGACCTTCATTGTCATTTGGAGAGATGCTTTTTTTTTGTTATGAATTCCCCCTTTTCTGACATTTCGTCTTTGGTAAGTTAGGTAATGCAGACAGCTCTTCCTACAAATCTGATGTTCTATTATTACCCCATTGGCAGCTCAATGTGGAGCAGTCACCAAAGGGGACAATTGACAAAGGCATGTCTGTCTTGGCCTCTGTCCAAGGGGCTTAGTTCTTTAAGTGTGAGGACTGTAAGACGGCCTTATTAATAAGGAAGATGAGCTTGGAGGATTGCCTGCTCACAGCTGCTTGCATCTCATAGAGGTTTTAGCTCTGTAAAACAACTAAGCAGGCATTGCTGTCTCTACTGACAACTCTGGAAATTAAGAAAACAAGCTGGGTGTGGAAGTGCGCGCCTGTGGTCCCAGCTACTCGGGAGGCTGAGGCAGGAGGATCACTTGAACCCAGGAGTTTGAGGTCGCAATGAGGCATGGTTGCATCACTGCACTCCAGCCTGGGCAAAGAGCAAGACCCTGACTTTAAGGAAAAAACAAAATAAAACAACACAGAGAAGTTAAAGTGATTTGTCCAGTTATGAAACAGAGAGATAGCATAAAGGTTAGGAACTGGGTTTTATGGTGCCTTCCCCTTTTATTTAATCTCCCTCAGTCAGCGCCTTCCAGAATGTGGTAGGTGGAGAGGCCCAAATTCTAAGATGAATGATTCATAGTGTGTGTGTATACTTGTATGTATTTATAATTGAGATCATTTTACATTCAAGAAGATGCGGAGATCTGAGGTGCTCAATTTGAGTCTTAACACACACATATCCATGTAGCCCTGCCCCAAACAAAATGCAGAACCTTTTTATCATCCCAGAAAAGTTCCCTCATGACCCTTTTTAGTCATTCCTCATTTCCTGCTCCCAAATCAGGCAACCACTTTCTGAATTCTGTCACCATGGGTGAATGTTGCCTGTTCCTGGAGTTGATGGACAGCATAGACTCTCTTGGGTCTGACTTCTTCCATCCAGTAATGCATTTGAAATTGATCCCCACGGTCATATACATCAGTAGTTTGTTTGTTCTTGTTTATTGCTGAATAGTCCTCGGTGGTATAAATATGCCACAATTAAACAAATATGAATGAATTACTTTTGACTTTACTTTTTCCCCTTGCATTGAATTGTTTTGTGTTGTAGGATGGTGCTACCTGTATGAGAAGCGCAGCGTGTGCCTTGCTATGCTATGTTCTGTCTGAGCGGCTCATCTCCTTAGCCCGTCCCTCATTGCATGATTAATTAACCGAACCTCACCTCCCCAGACAGATGCTCACTGACACCCATCACACACCAGGCAGTGGTCTGCACCTCAGAGATGTGGTGGTGTTTTAAAACGCCCACATTCCTGCCCCTGCAGAGTGGACAGTCAGGTGGGGAAGACAGACAGCAGGTGTTGGCAGAATGTGCGGCCTGTCCTGGGTGATTAATGAAGGTTAGGGAGGAAAATCAACTTGGAAGGGAATAGAAAGTAATGGTGTAGAGTGCAGTTTCAGAGTGAGTAACCGGGGAGAAGCATGGGAGAAAGACCTGAAGAGGAAAGGGAATTCCGCGTGGATATTTTGGGGAGCACCTTCCAGGTGGAGGGGAAACCAACTGCAAAGGTCCGAGACAGGAGCAAACCTCAAATTCAAGAGCAATTCAAGAGCAACGTGTGCGGTTGGTGTGTGGTGGGTGTGACCAGAGTGAGCCCAGGGGGAAGGGGAAGGGTGGACTCTAGGACCCGGTTAGGGACTTGGGTTATTTGCTTGGAAGCTCAATGCCATCTTCCTATTTGGAGGGGACAAAGCTCTGGCGAACATCTTGTTTGATAGCCAGATTTGGGATGTATTAATTAACGGAGGGGATTGCATCATCTATGTCCCCCAGGTGGCAATTCTTGAGACACAGGAGTCTCTCATTTGCTTAGATAAACCAGAAATCAAAGCAAAATAAAACATGAGTTTTGAAAACAGAAAGCAGATTGGTCTTATTGGCAACTTGAGAAATCTTTCTTGGTCCTAGAGAAGGATATTCCTTTAGTGGCTGGCGTTGGCTTCAGTCCCTACCCCCTAATGGAAGCGGCTGACTCAGTGCCTGGGCAGCACCTCTCACTCAGGGCTGGAGAGGACTCAGCAGGATGGGTCTAGAAAGTTCTGGGGAAGCCGGAAGCTTATACGATTTTGGGAATGCTTTTAAGTAAAAGGACATAAAATTATGAAGACAAATTGCTGGGACTCTCTTGGAGTCTTGGAAGGACCCGGGGAATGATACGTTCCTTTGCTTCAGGGAGAATGTGTCCTGATGGGGAGGGGAAGATGGATCCCAGGAGGGGCTAAAAAGGTCCGAGTCATATTTGTATGGAAGCCATTTATAAGCTCTTCTCACTGCCATAATACAATTTACATGAATGCAAAGTTATGAAACTACCCCTTTCCTTTTTCGTTTTCCCTTTCATGTTGCATTTTGTGATGTTTTGCTCCTAAAGGGAATTTTCTAAAAACTAAAAGTAAATTTATTGAAGTAAGGTTTACATAACATAAAATTAACCAATTTATTAATTTTTTTATTTAAACATACTCAATGTATTTCCATCTAGTTTTGTTAATTTCAAATTGTCCCAAATTGTTCCTGGGAACCTTTTCACATAGCATTTTTTTTAAATCCTTCACGCCCTTCCACCCTTCCCCCTAAGTCCTGAAAGTCCATGGTATCATTCTTATGCCTTTGCATCCTCATAGCTTAGCTCCCACTTATGAGTGAGAACATATGATGTTTGGTTTTCCATTCCTGAGTTACTTCTCTTAGAAGAATGATCTCCAACTCCATCCAGGTTGCTGTGAATGCCATTCTTTCTTTCCTTTTTATGGTTGAGTAGTATTCCATGATACATATATATGTGTGTATATATATATATCTCTCACATTTTCTTTATCCACTCAGTTAATAGGCATTTAGGCTGGTTCCATATTTTTGCAATTGCGAATTGAGCTGCTATAAACATTCATGTATAAGTGTCCTTTTCATATAGTGACTTATTTTCCTCTGAGTAGATACCCAGTAGTGTGATTGCTGGATCCAGTGGTAGTTCTACCTTTAGTTCTTTAAGGAATCTCCATACTGTCTTCCACAGTAGTTGCACTAGTTTACATTCCCACCAGCAGTGTAAAAGTGTTCCCTTTTTTATCATATCCATGCCAACATCTGTTATTTTTTGATTTTTTGATCATGGCCATTCTTGCAGAAGTAAGGTGGTGTTGCATTGTGGTTTTGATTTGCATTGTGATTATTAGCGATGTTGAGCATTTTTTCCTATGTTTGTTGGCCATTTGTATATCTTCTTTTAAGAATTGTCTGTTCATGTCCTTTGCCCACTTTTTGACAGGATTATTTGTTTTTTTCTTGCTGGTTTGTTTGAGTTCCTTGTAGATTCTGGATATTTAGTCCTTTGCTGGATCCATAGTTTGCAAATATTTTCTCCCACTCTGTGGGTTGTCTGCTTACTCTGCTGATTGTTTCGTTTGCTGTGCAGAAGCTTTTTAGTTTAATTAAGTCCCATCTATTTATTTTTGTTCTTGTTGCATTTGCTTTTGGATTCTTGGTCATGAACTCTTTGCCTAAGCCAATGCCTAGAATGGTTTTTCTGATATTATCTTCTAGAGTTTTTATGGCTTCAGGTCTTAAAGTCCTTGATCCGTCTTGAGTTGATTTTTTCTATAAGGTGAGAGATGAGGATTCAGCTTCATTCTTTCACATGTGACTAGCCAATTATCCCAGCACCACTTGTTGAATAGGGTGTCCTTTCTCCACTTTATGTTTTTGTTTGCTTTCTTGAAGATCAGTTGCCTATAAATATTTGGCTTTATTTTTGAGTTCTCTATTCTGTTCCATTGGTCTACATGCCAATTTTTATACCAGTACCATGCTGTTTTGGAAACTACAGCCTTGTAGTATAGTTGAAGTCAGATAATGTGATACCTCCAGATTTGTTCTTTCTGCTTAGTCTTGCTTTGGCAATGCAGGGTCTTTTTTGGATTTTGGTCTTTTTTGGATAAAATGCAGGTTCCATATGGATTTTATAATTTTTTCTAGTTCTGTGAAGAATGATGATGAATGTTGATGGGAATTGCATTAAAAGTTCCACTTAAAAGATACAGAATGGAAGAATGCATAAAAATCTACCAACCAAATATCTTCTGTCTGCAAGAAACTCACCTAACACATAAGGACTCACATAAACTTAAGATAAAGGGGTAGAAAAAGATATTCCATGCAAATGGAAACAAAATGTGAGCAGGGGTATTCTTATATTAGACAAAACAGACTTTAAAGCAACAACAGTTAAAAAAGACAAAGAGGGACATTATAAAATGATAAAAGAATCAGTCCAACAGGAAAATATCACAATCCTAAATATATATGCACCTAACACTGGAGCTCACAAATTTATAAAACAATTTTACTAGACATAAGAAATGAGAAAGAAGGCAACACAATAATAGTGAGGGACTTCAGTACTCCACTGACAACACTAGACAGGTGATTAAGACAGAAAGTCAACAAAGAAACAATGGACTTAAACTATACCTTAGAACAAATAGACTTAACAGATATTTACAGAACATTCTACCCAACAACCACAGGATATAGAGGACCTAAGAGAAACACAGCGGGAGCTCTGAGCTGCTTTGAGGGGAGTAAAGAAAGAACAGGGGCCAGAGCAGCTGTAGGGGGAGTGAGTAGGCTGCCCACAGAGCTAGAGAAAGGGAGGTGGGGAGGGAATGCTGGCGGGGCTCTGATTATTGTGGTGGGACATAACTGAGTCGGGGTCATCATGGAGGGGAAGCAAGTGAGGCAGGAAGACTCAGTGTCATGGAAACTCGGAGGGGAGACTTTGGGACGCACGAACGGGGTGTCCATCAGCTCAGATGCTTGGGGAACTACAGAGGAATGAAGACTGAAACATGGGGATTGAATTTGGTAGGAAAAAGGTTGAGAACTCTTAGGGGCGCAGAGTCAGTAGTGTGCTGGGTGCAGGGCCGGCGTTGGCACAGGGAGGTTGGCCAACAGGGTGTGAGGGAGGAGGCCGAGGTCAAAGGAGGCTCCGAGCCCTCTGCCCTCCATTGCCGCAGGAACCGTAGATAACCTGGACACGAAATAGAAAAACGACACGAATTTAGGGAAAGACCAAAAAGGAAAAGAAAATATGTAAGATGGGCAGGCATCATCCGATCTGCACAGATCATGGTACGTGGCGGGCACTCGGTATTCAACAACTCAGGGAGGCATCCTTCGGTGTTTGGAATCAGCCGGTCTCTTCCCCTTGTTTGGTGGACTGGATTTCCTGGAGCCAAGCTTGCTCTTCAAAAGAGAAGTGGGAAGCTCACTCACAGGGAGGAGGAGAAGACAGGGCTTCCCTGAGCCATGTACATCTTCCCCAGAGGGAGGAGGCTATGGGCGCCCAGGTCCCGCTCCCTAGGGAGGAGGAGGTGAGCCTGGGTGTGGCCACTTTATCTCTTCTCCTATGTGCCTGGCCTTACCTTGTGGTCCCCAGCTGTTTGCCACCCTCTCCCCCTACCTCTTTCACCCTTTTACCTTTTCTCCTTATTTTGAGTAAACTCCAGTTTACTCCGATTTTCTCAGTATTGACTGACTTAAAATTTGAATCTAATTCTTATGTGCACAGTAATGGCTTTGGAGTAATAGAAGAGATGATAAAGGCCTTCAAATATATGGCAAATAGACACAGCTTCTGGAATGCAAAGTCAATGAAAACTAGCATATATAATATTTGCAGGGCTAGAGAAATAAGAATATAAGGTCACTTGGGAAAAAGTGATGAAGAATAGAGAGAAAATCATTACAACAAAATGGAGCCTATAAAGGCAGTCAATCTGAGCAAACATCAATTTCAATTTCTTGTCCAAATGGGCATGAATACCAGAAATTGGTGATGTTATTTTTTGTGAAGCTGTTTTATTCTTACTTTGTGGAAGAACGAATCCATGGTGAGAAAGATAGGTGTCTGCCTCCTTATAAAATGTAGAAATAGTGAACTCTGAGCTTTTCTTTGTCATTAATTTCGAGAGAGGCTTGTAATAATCTTGTGACCATCTATTCTCCCTTGAGGTGGGAATGGAAAAGTCTCTGCATCCTGAAATTCTGAAAACATGAGCAGCAGTTCTTCAATTGGATCCCTCACTTCTTCAACCATTTGCTATATTGCCTTTTGGATTTCAGACTTTTTTCTTTTAATCTGAAAGTATATGAGATTTGAGAAGATTTTGTTTATTTCTGTTTTTTCTTCATGTTCCTTTAGCTGTTTTTTTCTATACTGTATCTTTTTTTTTCTTTTTCTGATGTTCTGAAGTGCCTTGAATTGAACCCAAATGAAAAGACTTAGGATCCTATTTGGTAAAGAGAAAACAAAATCTGTTTTTTAATGCTTGGTGTTATTTTAGAATTGCGTCTTTTCCGAGACATAGTAGTCATGGGAAACATTTTGGCAATAGCAAGGCTGATCATAATAAGCACATTGAGTAGTGATTTTATATCTGATAGATGACTTAATAGTAATTACACTGAAGTTGCCATGTAATTAAATGTTTATTTGCCATGTAACTTTTATATGTCATCAAAATGATGTGATTTAAACAGCAAAGATAATTATCCCTTGATTATGAGGCTGTGACCTTTAACTCTACCTTAATTAGTTCTAGGTTCTGAGGTAATTACATTGTTGAACCAGATCTTGCTGGGTGAGAGGGCAACTAACTGCATGCAAATCAGACGCGGATGATAGAGGATTGTGCACCGTCTGTCCACTGAGACGCGGATGATAGAGAACTGTGCACCGTCTTCCCACTGAGACGCGGATGATAGAGAATTGTGCACCGTCTGTCCACTGAGACACGGATGATAGAGAATTGTGCACCGTCTCCCCACTGAGACGTGGATAATAGAGAATTGTGCACCGTCTCCCCACTAAGACGCGGATGATAGAGAATTGTGCACCGTCTCCCCACTGAGATGCGGATGATAGAGAATTGTGCACCGTCTCCCCACTGAGACGTGGATAATAGAGAATTGTGCACTGTCCACTGAGACACGGATGATAGAGAATTGTGCACCGTCTCCCCACTGAGATGCGGATGATAGAGAATTGTGCACCGTCTCCCCACTGAGACAT
This sequence comes from Pan paniscus, assembly GCF_029289425.2. Lineage (NCBI taxonomy): Eukaryota > Metazoa > Chordata > Mammalia > Primates > Hominidae > Pan > Pan paniscus. The sequence continues at coordinate 193,018,345 of NC_073255.2, read as the reverse complement.
GGATAATAGAGAATTGTGCACCGTCTGTCCACTGAGACATGGATGATAGAGAATTGTGCACGGTCTCCCCACTGAGATGTGGATAATAGAGAACTGTGCACCGTCTCCCCACTGAGACGCGGATGATAGAGAACTGTGCACCGTCTCCCCACTGAGACGCGGATGATAGAGAATTGTGCACCGTCTCCCCACTGAGACGTGGATAATAGAGAATTGTGCACTGTCTGTCCACTGAGACGCGGATGATAGAGAACTGTGCACCGTCTCCCCACTGAGACACGGATGATAGAGAATTGTGCACCATCTCCCCACTGAGACGTGGATGATAGAGAATTGTGCACCGTCTGTCCACTGAGACACGGATGATAGAGAATTGTGCACCGTCTCCCCACTGAGACGTGGATAATAGAGAATTGTGCACCGTCTCCCCACTAAGACGCGGATGATAGAGAATTGTGCACCGTCTCCCCACTGAGATGCGGATGATAGAGAATTGTGCACCGTCTCCCCACTGAGACGTGGATAATAGAGAATTGTGCACCGTCTCCCCACTGAGACGTGGATAATAGAGAATTGTGCACTGTCTGTCCACTGAGACGCGGATGATAGAGAACTGTGCACCGTCTCCCCACTGAGACGCGGATGATAGAGAATTGTGCACCGTCTCCCCACTGAGACGTGGATAATAGAGAATTGTGCACTGTCTGTCCACTGAGACGCGGATGATAGAGAACTGTGCACCGTCTCCCCACTGAGACGCGGATGATAGAGAATTGTGCACCGTCTCCCCACTGAGACGCGGATGATAGAGAATTGTGCACTGTCTGTCCACTGAGACGCGGATGATAGAGAACTGTGCACCGTCTCCCCACTGAGACGCGGATGATAGAGAATTGTGCACCGTCTCCCCACTGAGACGCGGATGATAGAGAATTGTGCACTGTCTGTCCACTGAGACGCGGATGATAGAGAACTGTGCACCGTCTCCCCACTGAGACGCGGATGATAGAGAACTGTGCACCGTCTCCCCACTGAGACGCGGATGATAGAGAATTGTGCACTGTCTGTCCACTGAGACGCGGATGACAGAGAACTGTGCACCGTCTCCCCACTGAGACGCGGATGATAGAGAATTGTGCACCGTCTCCCCACTGAGACGTGGATAATAGAGAATTGTGCACTGTCTGTCCACTGAGACGCGGATGATAGAGAACTGTGCACCGTCTCCCCACTGAGACACGGATGATAGAGAATTGTGCACCATCTCCCCACTGAGACGTGGATGATAGAGAATTGTGCACCGTCTGTCCACTGAGACACGGATGATAGAGAATTGTGCACCGTCTCCCCACTGAGACGTGGATAATAGAGAATTGTGCACCGTCTCCCCACTAAGACGCGGATGATAGAGAATTGTGCACCGTCTCCCCACTGAGATGCGGATGATAGAGAATTGTGCACCGTCTCCCCACTGAGACGTGGATAATAGAGAATTGTGCACTGTCCACTGAGACACGGATGATAGAGAATTGTGCACCGTCTCCCCACTGAGATGCGGATGATAGAGAATTGTGCACCGTCTCCCCACTGAGACATGGATAATAGAGAACTGTGCACCGTCTGTCCACTGAGACACGGATGATAGAGAATTGTGCACGGTCTCCCCACTGAGATGTGGATAATAGAGAACTGTGCACCGTCTCCCCACTGAGACGCGGATAATAGAGAATTGTGCACCGTCTGTCCACTGAGACGCGGATGATAGAGAATTGTGCACCGTCTCCCCACTGAGACGCGGATGATAGACAATTGTGCACCGTCTCCCCACTGAGACGCGGATGATAGAGAATTGTGCACTGTCCACTGAGACACGGATGATAGAGAATTGTGCACCGTCTGTCCACTGAGACGCGGATGATAGAGAATTGTGCACCGTCTCCCCACTGAGACGCGGATGATAGAGAACTGTGCACCGTCTCCCCACTGAGACGCGGATGATAGAGAATTGTGCACCGTCTCCCCACTGAGACGTGGATAATAGAGAATTGTGCACTGTCTGTCCACTGAGACGCGGATGATAGAGAACTGTGCACCGTCTCCCCACTGAGACACGGATGATAGAGAATTGTGCACCATCTCCCCACTGAGACGTGGATGATAGAGAATTGTGCACCGTCTGTCCACTGAGACACGGATGATAGAGAATTGTGCACCGTCTCCCCACTGAGACGTGGATAATAGAGAATTGTGCACCGTCTCCCCACTAAGACGCGGATGATAGAGAATTGTGCACCGTCTCCCCACTGAGATGCGGATGATAGAGAATTGTGCACCGTCTCCCCACTGAGACGTGGATAATAGAGAATTGTGCACTGTCCACTGAGACACGGATGATAGAGAATTGTGCACCGTCTCCCCACTGAGATGCGGATGATAGAGAATTGTGCACCGTCTCCCCACTGAGACATGGATAATAGAGAATTGTGCACCGTCTGTCCACTGAGACATGGATGATAGAGAATTGTGCACGGTCTCCCCACTGAGATGTGGATAATAGAGAACTGTGCACCGTCTCCCCACTAAGACGCGGATAATAGAGAATTGTGCACCGTCTGTCCACTGAGACGCGGATGATAGAGAATTGTGCACCGTCTCCCCACTGAGACGCGGATGATAGAGAATTGTGCACTGTCCACTGAGACACGGATGATAGAGAATTGTGCACCGTCTCCCCACTAAGACGCGGATGATAGAGAATTGTGCACCGTCTCCCCACTGAGACATGGATAATAGAGAATTGTGCACCGTCTGTCCACTGAGACATGGATGATAGAGAACTGTGCACCGTCTCCCCACTGAGACATGGATGATAGAGAATTGTGCACGGTCTCCCCACTGAGATGTGGGTAATAGAGAATTGTGCACGGTCTCCCCACTGAGACGCGGATAATAGAGAATTGTGCACCGTCTGTCCACTGAGACGCGGATGATAGAGAACTGTGCACCGTCTGTCCACTGAGACGCGGATGATAGAGAACTGTGCACCGTCTCCCCACTGAGACGTGGATGATAGAGAATTGTGCACCGTCTCCCCACTGAGACGTGGATGATAGAGAATTGTGCACCGTCTCCCCACTGAGACGTGGATAATAGAGAATTGTGCACCGTCTCCGCACTGAGACATATATGAGTAGACTGCCTCTCCTGCGGATGTGAGCTCGGCCTGGTACTCACACTGCTGTGTGCTATGGGCTTTGTTTGTCTCAGCCCAGGTTTTTACCGTTCCTCAAAAAGATGAGCCTACCGGGCATCACACTCCAAAAGTCTCCATGCTTAGGCCTGGGCTTGACTAATTCCAGTCTTCCTGCTGATTGGTTTAGGAATCAGGTTGTGACCCAATGTGGGCCGATGAAACTTAGAAGAAGTTTCCTGGGGACCTTAAGGAAAGCTCTTTCTCACTTTAAAAAAAAAAATTTAATTTTAATTTTATTTTTCCATAAGTGATTGGGGTACAGGTGGTATTTGGTTACATGAGTAAGTTCTTTAGTAGTGATTTGTGAGATCCTGGTGCACCCATCACCTGAGCACTATACACTGCACCATATATGTTGTATTTTATTTCTCGCCCCCCCCCACTCTTCCCTGCAAGTCTCCAAAGTCCATTATATCATTCTTATGCCTTTGTGTCCTCATAGCTTAGCTCCCATCTATCAGTGAAAACATACAATGTTTGGTTTTCCATTCCAGAGTTACTTCACTTAGAATAATAGTCTCCATTATCATCTGGGTCACTGCAAATGCTGTTAATTCATTCCTTTTTATGGCTGAGTAGTATTCCATCATATATACACTACAGTTTCTTTATCCACTCGTTGATTGATGGGTTACAGAGAGTCACAGAAATCTCTCCTTCCGCGATATGAAGAAGCACATAGCTGAGGTTGCTGTTGGGAGCCTTGTTGCAGCCGTGAGAAAAGCAGCAGTGGGGCAAAGGGACACCGTGGGTGGCTGCAGGGAAGGTGGTCACTCGGGCTTGAGCAGAGGCTGCTGAGCCACTGGGCTGACCTTTGAAGGCCTGAGGACTCTGGACTTGCTCTTGTGTGATCGAATCCATTTTCTTATTATCTAAGCCATGCAGCTTCTGGTTTTCTGTTGCTCGAAGGCACAGGGATACTAACTGACACACACACCCAGCCTGTCCTCTGGCGACTACTGATGTGTGAAACGTACCCTTGGTTCTCAAGCCTCCATATTTGCTCCACTGGCCTATGTGTGATTTCTGGCCACTTCCACATTAACTAAACTGTAAATGGGAAGAGATTTGACATCCCTGAAACCCTCAAATGAACTTCCCAAGGACACTTGAAAAGAAGTGTTTCAAGCAAATTTCAACCAGTGTGTCGAGGTAGTGCCCGTGTTGGGGAGCCTGCCTAGGTATGTGTTCCGATCACTCCTGTCAGTATCCATTGTTAAATAAAGCTTACTTAGCTCATTATTCACCAGACCTTTCTGATTAAAAAAAAATTCCCAGTGTAATTGGACCGGAAAGCATTAAAAACATCAGAATTTTCTCTGGGAATCCTTTACTTATTTTTAAGGATGGATCACATTATCAATTTTTTCTTTTTTTTTTTTTTTTTGAGATGGAGTCTTGCTGTGTCACCCAGGCCAGAGTGCAGTGGTACGATCTTGGCTCGCTGCAACCTCCACCTCCCAGATTCAAGCAATTCTCCTGCCTCAGCCTCCCGAGTAGCTGGGATTACAGGTGCATGCCACCACACTAACTTTTGTATTTTTAGTAGAGACGGGGTTTCACCATGTTGGCCAGCCTGGTCTCGAACTCCTGACCTCAGGTGATCTGCCCACCTTGGGCTCCCAAAGTGCTGGGATTACAGGTGTGAGCCACCATGCTCAGCCTCCATTGTCAATTTAAAAAGTATTATTTACCACTTTGTGGTGGTGAACTTTATTTTTTATTGAGAAAATGTGATCTTTTTCACAGTTTTCATATATTTTATTTAAACCTTGGTTCAACTAGTGATTTCAATTTATCTAATGTAGCTCTCTCATCTTTCTAATTGTTGACACTGGAGGAAACTCCTCACCAGGATCTACTTGTTTCTAATTGCTCACAGTAGTTTATGTTTCCAAATTTATGAAAACATTTACTGTGGCTCATCTATTTGATTAGGCATATTCTCATGATCATAATAGTGCTTCAAAGATTAATTTACTAAACATATAATCTGATGCTTTTAATTAATCACATGCCATAGTGTAAAGCTCATGACGTAACCTAATGGTCAAGACCTGCAATTGATGAGCTATTAATTACCCATTAACTCATCCACTCACACGACCTGTAGATCCATCAGCTTGATTGAGAGTAGAGACCTAAATGATCCTAAAAGGTATTTTATATAACTTTCACAAAGAATTCCAGGAAAAGTTGATTCTTGCATGAGCAAGAGCGCAGAAAAAAAAATGACAAATTTTCCATGCATGTTCCTGCCCTCCACTCCAGAACAGAGAGCTAGTCATTAGAATAGCATGATACCTTTCTTAGTTATTCCCTAGTAACACGGTTAAGTGACATGACTAACTCTTTTTTCTTATCCTTAAGAGAAGGGGAGGAGGAATCAAAAGTGACTTTTTTCAGGTCCTTGGAATGCACGATATCAAGCATAAATTTTAATTGGCTTCATTTACTAAGTGTTGCATTACCTCATCCTCCAGCTTTAACTATGGATTTTCTATAAATCTTCATACGACTAAACATGATAAACTGCTCAACATATCACAGAACAAGGCAGTGCTTATTAGCACTTGAGAAGTTATTGATTCTTTGTCTTGATTAATCTTTTATTGGTCTCTGGAGTATTAATTCCAGAGAAGAGACTGTAGGTTTTGCCACAACAGAGCTCATTCAGAGTTTCTACTTCAATTACAAGATTTTTGATGTCACAGCTATTAGTCTAATTATGACTTTTCTGGCACAGATACTTTTTGTGTCTATTTATCAACAATGAGCACTTTTAAATTTATTTTAAGATGTGCCAATAAAATATAGCCAAAAAGTGTGTTTTATACTTAAGGATTAAAAAAGAATTTTTACTTCTGTTTTAAAATAAAGTTTGTTGTTCTTGATTATGTAAATTACATGTATACATATGTAACAAACCTGCACGTTGTGCACATGTACCCTAGAACTTAAAGTATAGAATATATATATATATATATATATAACTTTTCGTGAGTGGGCTTTTTAACACAAAGAATCAGCTTTATTATTTTTTGAACAATTTGTGATACTTTGATGCTGGCTTTCACTATTGATTCTGCTTGAATGCTTTCTAAACTAGAAATCTATTATGACATTATCAGATGCATGTGGAAATTTTAATATTTTACAAATGGTCCTGGATGGTGCAGTGGAGGCTGCAGAATTTCTAGTACAGAAAGGGTTGGGTTGGGGGAGCCCTCTGGTTTGGTGGAGAGATCTTGGGGAAATGATCTTGAAGCTACATCTACACAGCATTTGCTTTAAGACAGGAGTCCTGGTGGAGTGGAGGGCATAGCTGGTGCCCCCACTTCTGTTTCATCACTGCCTTGGGAAGGGACAGACATTTGACCTCACAGCAGGTGAGGCAGGGTCCTAGCCCTGAGATTCAACACCATCAGAGCAACGTCTTCCCCAAGTTTCCACAAGTCTCTTCTGGGTGGGGCCTGAACTTAAGTTCCTGCCAGTTAATTAATGCTGAGCCTACACATCACAGCACTCAGTAACTCTTTATTTAATTCAACTGAACCAACAGCAAGAGTTGGTTGGTTAATGAGTTAACACCTTTGGCAGGGATAGCGTAGGGTGGAGGCTAAAACAGAACAGAAGGGACAACAGCTGCTTGCTGGGGAGAGGCGGAGCCCTGAGCTCCTGGCAGAACCTGAAGGTGTGGTGGGGCCAGGATGGCCCAGCGCTGGCTCTGCTGATGGCCTTGTGTTTTAGGAGTTACAGTGATATGATTCAACAACAGACAGACTCACCTGTGCTAGATGTGCAAGATGGTGTCAAAATCCTGTTTGTGATTGTTGCCAATTTCCATGAAGCCATATAGGCTCAAGAAGGGTCATTTCTGGTAAGGAATTTTTAGGTAGTCATGTTTGCCAACCAATGTGTGAACACCTTGGTCTGAAACACCTCATTTCCTGTTGTCATTTTATCCATCAGGGCAAGATGAAAAATACATGCTTTCTTATCCTGCGGAACAGGTGAGCAGGCTCAGCAAACTGAGCTCATGTGGGAAAGGCAAGTGATTGTGTACATTCACAATTTAGTTTTAAAAATGTGTACTTTAAAAAGTTATGTGCTTACGTTTTCAGCCCAGTTAAGCCTGTTGGTTTATTTAAGGTCACATGTTTGGGGACTGGGGTATTGTGTTTTTTATTTTATTTGTATGCCCCAGGGAATACAAAGGGCATTGTGTTTCAGTGAATGTTCTGATTCATTGAGAGTTAACCGTGGAGGATTATTCTTTTTAAACTCAAAAATCATTTTGACCCTTATCTGAAATCGGAAGGATCTGGATTTGAGAACCATCCATTATTTACCAGCTTTTTGAACTTGGGAAAATTACTTAATCTCTTTTATTCATCATTCTAATCTCTGCCTCCAAGGGTTCTTGGAAGGATTAAATTAGGAAAAATGTGTCCTAGCACAGAGGAGATGCTCAAAAAATTGTAGTTATTTAGTGATCTGAAGTTTTATTGCAAGCTTTAGGATGATGTAATAAAAATAATTGAATCCTTCAATAATGACTGATGTTGAATTAGCTAATATCTATGTACCAGAAATGGAAACAATAAAGATGAAAAAGTTCCCACTTTCTGAGAGCCCACAATCTACAGGTAAATCTTCTCTGAAGTAGTGATTTCCAGACGAATTATCCTTATTCAGGTCTGGAGGTGTAGAATAGGAAGCAGAGGCTGCCTTTGGGATGGCCAGGTGAAAGGTGGAAGGTGAAGACTTTGAGATTTCTGTACTCAATGAAATGTCATAACTCTGATAAAAGTGATGCAAATCAAAATATTGATGTCAACTCAGGAATTCTGGTTGAGTTTCACTCATCAAAATTTTGACTTTTGTGATTAGTATTGTAATGAAACATGGCAAACTATGATTCCTGAGATAAACTAGCTCCTCACATAAATATGTGAATAGAGAATAGTTGAGCACCTACTTTGTGCAAAATTTGATGCCAGGTACTCTTGGGACCATAAGGACATCAAATACAAGTCATGGTCTTTGGGCTCTGGAAGCTTACAGCACGACTGGGGGAGAGCCACAAATAGGTAAAAGTGAAATTACACTCAGGAGTTCAATAACAATATAAGACCTCCCAAGTAATTGGTACAGAGAGGGGTGATAATGAGCACAGAGGGAGAGATCACTTTTGGTCATGGCGATTGAGGCATACCAAGGGGAGGAAGCAACAACAGAAAGAGGACAGAGGTATGCAATTTCAGGATTTGTTTATAAGGCTGAAAATTAAGAAATAAATTCAACTCAATGAAGTATTGGCTCAGATGATTAATTGGGAAAATAAGCTAAAAGAGAATGTCAGTGTCTTGAGTTATATCAACAATGCATTAAAATGCCACTCAAAAGCAATTAAGTGTGAAGGCTAGGATCACCCATAATATAACAAGCATTCTGTAGTTCCCCCACCCACTTCCTTCCTTCGCTCCTTCCCTCCATGAGCACCTAGTTAGTGCCTACTGTGTGTCAGATGACAATATTCAAATTCTCTTGCAGCTCACACTCTAGTGAAAAACAGACTCCCTGATATGATTTGGCTCTGTGTCCTCACCCAAATTTCACGTTGAATTGTAATCCCCATGTGTCAGGGGAGGGACCTGGTGGGAGATGACTGGATCATGGGAGAGAATTTCCTCCATGCTGTTTTTGTGATGGTGAGTGAGTTGTCACAGGATCTGATGGAGATGAGGAACTTATTGGGAACTGGAGTAAAGGTCACTCTTGCTATGCTTTAGCAAAGAGACTGGTGGCATTTTGCCCCTACCCTAGAGATCTGTAGAACTTTGAACTTGAGAGAGATGACTTAGGGTATCTGGTGGAAAACATTTCTAAGCAGCAAAGCATTTAAGAAGTATACTGGCTGTTTCTAAAAGTGTACAGTCATATGCTTTCACAAAAAGATGATCAGAAATGAAAACTTATGTTTAAAAGGGAAGCAGAGCATAAAAGTTTGGAAAATTTGCAGCCTGACCATGTGGTAGAAAAGAAGAAAACAATTTTCTGGGGAGAAATTCAAGTTGGCTGCAGAAATTTGCGTAAGTGGAGGAGCCAAATGTTAATAACCAAGACAATGGGGAAAATGTCTCCAGGGAATGTCAGAGACCTTCATGGCAACCCCTCCCATCACATGGCAACCCCTCCCATAGGAGGGAAAAATGGTTCTGTGGGCTGGGCTCAGGGCCCTGCTGTTATGTGCAGCCTCAGGACATTGTGCTGTGTGTCCCAGTCACTCCAGCTCCAGCTGTGGCTAAAAGGGGCCAAGGTACAGCTCAGGCCATGGCTTCAGAAGGTGTGAGCTTCAAGCCTTAATAGCTTCCACATGGTGTTGGGCCTGTAGGTGCACAGAAGGCAAGAGTTTGGGAGCCTCTGTCTAGATTTCAGGGGATGTATGGAAATGCCTGGATGTTCAGACAGAAGTCTGCTGCAGGGGTGGAGCCCTCATGGAGAACTTCTACTAGGGCAGTGTGGAGGGGAAATGTGGGATTGGAACCCCCACACAGAGTCCATACTGGGGCACTGCCTAGTGGAGTTGTGAGAAGAGGGCCACCATCCTCCAGACCCCAGAAGAGTAGATCCACTGACAGCTTGCACTATGTACCTAGAAAAGCTGCAGGCACTCAACACTCGCCTGTGAAAGCAGCTGTGAGGGCTGTACTCTGCAGAGCCACAGGGGTGGAGCTGCCCAAGGCCTTGAGAGCCCACCCCTTGCATCAGCATACCCTGGATGTGAGACATGGAGTCAAAGGAGATTATTTTGGAGATTTAAGATTTAATAACAGGCCAGCTGGGTTTCGGACTTGCATGGGGCCTGTAACCTCTTTGTTTTGGCCAATTTCTCCCTTTTGGAATGGGAGCATTTACCTAATACCTGCACTCCCACTGTATCTTTGAAGTAACTAGCTTGTTTTTGATTTTACAGGCTCATAGGTGGAAGGGACTTGTCTTGTCTCAGATGAGACTTTGGACTTGGACTTTTGAGTTAATGCTGGAATGACTTAAGACTTTGGGGGACTGTTGGGAAGGCATAATTGTGTTTTCAAATGTGAGAAGGACATAAGATTTGGGAGAGGATGGGGCAGAATGATATAATTTGGCTCTGTGTCCCCACCCAAATCTCATGTCAAATTGTAATCCCCATGTGTCAGGAGAGGGACCGGGTAGGAGGTGATTGGATCGTGGGGGTGGTTTCCCCCAACTCTGGTCTCATGATAGTGAGTGAATTCTCACAGAATCTGATGATTTAAGAGTGTGGCACTTTCTTCCTTGCTCTCTCTCACTCCTGCCACAATGTAAAACGTGCCTTGCTTCCCCTTTGCCTTCTGCCATGATTGTAAGTTTCCTTAGGCCCCTCTAGCCATGTGGAACTGTGAGTCAATTAATCTATTTTCTTTATAAATTACCCAGTCTCAGGTAGTTTCTTATAGCAATGTGAAAAAGGACTAATACACCCCCCTTTCCCAAATCAGGTAGTGGTAAGTGCTATGACAGCATGTCCTACAGAGTGGGCAGGAGGTACTTACATTGGCAACTCAGGGAAGACCTCCCAGAAGAGTGATGTTTAGCTGATGTGTCATGACTGTAACATCCAGCCAAAGGAGAAATCCTTTCTTCCATATAACAGGTTTTATTTCCTTCCCCTAAGCACAGCTTCTCATTTCTGTCTCCTCAGTTTCATTCCTTCTGTTTCATCTGTCTGAAATCTTCTCCCTTTCTATGTATTTTCTAATTAAATTCTGTTTATAGGAGGATTGGGTTGGAGGATTACCCCTAAAATCAGCATCTTTAAGAATTAAATATATCCTACCTTCTCTCTGTAGCCATCTATGGCTCTAATATTACCATTTTATCCCAATAATTCTTAAATCCACTTATAGTTCCTGCCTTCATTATCCTCTGAAGGAAGAGTTTAATCAGTGGATTGCCTGTGAGGCTTATGGGACTCATTGATGGCCCTTGAAGTGAGCCTGGTAGGGTTGAGAGAATGAGGGAGAAGAGGGAGCAGCCAGCATGGTAAGGAGGAAGTCCATCTCCATTCTCCATCACACAAAAGGATGTGTGTGATGTAATTTTCTAGGACAAACAAGTATATTTTCATCAGCCTTGCCAATTTCCTCTTCCTCATTCTGATCAATCATTTTGAAAGCCCCTTGGAATTACTAAATTCGTGATGAATTTCCCATGATTATTATGAGTGTGAATGATGAAGAACAAAATAATTGCTATTTAATTATTTATCCCAATTGAACATGAGTGATGATAAGAGCTTCACACAGGATGGAATTGGGCCATCTTTACCCATGCTCCTCACTGTTTAAAAAGAGTTAAGATGCATGTATGCTAATAATCATAAGGAAACAAGAAAAATAAACTTCTCCATCTTCTCATTGATGTAGGCATAAATAATTACAGATGTTCCTCAATTTATGATGAGGAACCCATTGAAACTTCAACTTGAAACCCATTTCAAATTGAAAATATCAGAAGTTGAAATTTCATTTAATATACCTACCCTCCGGAACACCACAGCTTAGCCTCGTCTACCTTAATCATGCTCAGAGCATGCTTGTTAGCCTGTAGTTGGCAAAATTATCAAGGTTAGGCTGCTCACCCTCATGGCTGTGGGGCTGGCTGTCTGGGAGCCACAGATGCTGCTAGGCAGTGTAAGGGTATCCTATGGTATATTGTTAACCTGGAAAAAGATCAAAATTCAAAATTTGAAGTGTGGTTTCCACTGAAGGCATCTCCCTTTTTACACTATTGTAAAGGTGAAGAATTATAAGTCAACTATTGTAATTTGGGACCTGTCTGTATTTCAAAATGTACTTTTCCCATAATGCTTTAGGGAAAACTATGAAGTAAATGTCAGGAGCACTTGCTTAACCCCTGAACCAGCTGCTTTCTCTGAGCCCTGACCTATCAGTGATGTTCGACTTGTGTGATCTGATGGCCATGGCACAGCTGAGTGGACCAGGGTGGGTATTGACCTAGGCGGAGCCGATCAGATTCTCTGAGAGATTTGACATTGGGCCTCCCAGCCCCCGACAAGTTGTTGTCCGCTTCTGTCTGGAAATGCGGGAAGGTCTCCTGAGCTGCAGAATGGCCAAGCAAAGGAGGTCAGAGAAAGAAAGGAGAGAGGAGAGGAGAGTGGTAAGGGACAGGGAATCAGACAGTTCTGTGACCCACACTGTTGTGACTTTGTGTCATGGGGTCCGAGTTTGTGTTACGAAAATTCAAAGATGATGGTTTCTTCATTCACAAGCACGACAGAGGAACATGTCGTTTGAATGTGGAGTGCTCTTTCCATAAGAAAGAACGTGGGCTAGAGGAGGGCGGCATCACCTATGGCTGCACTAAATTCATTTTCACCTGCAAGGGCAACCATAATTCCCACGAGCTTTGGTTGGGCTTAATGTTTTCCTGTCTTCTAATGGACAGTAATTGAAATGGATTTATTATCTAAATTATTCCTTAGTTCAGGATATCACTTAGAAAAATGGGACTATAAAATAAGATATTCACGGTCAAAAGCAATCTGTAGGAGCTGCGAGTTAAGGCAAGATTCCTCCAGCCTGACTCTTCCCTAGAGAATATAAAGTAGTTTTTCAAATTTGGAAAATTTATTATATGATAAATTGGATTTAATATCTTTCTTTACCCAATTTAGAAAAATTGTTGGGAGAAAGTATGTCTGATTTTACAGGTAATTGAAGACTTAGGCACTTTTGCAAATGAACAGATACCCAGGCACACTTGCCCTGGATGGATGGCTGGCCCCTGGAATTTTCTTTCCTTCCAGCAGTCACACAGTGACTTCCTGCCTTCTGTTTCCTTCTTCATGGCAGATCCCGCAGATGCCTGGAGTTCATCCCCCTCACTCTCATTTTCACACCTTCCTCACACACTGCTTCCTGAGAGGCTCCAGCAGTCAGGACAGGGGGGAAGAGGAGAGGGAGAGCGCGGAGCCCCCTCCTCCCCGTGGCTCCGGCGTTGGTCGGGTGGAAGCTCCTTCAGGCCTCGTTCCGCCTCCTCCAACATTTCGCTCCTGGTTCTGTGAGGAAACACCCAGGAGACTCACTGCATTTGTATTTTCCTCCGACACATAGATAATGCATCTTACTCTAGCTATTCACTTCACATTTGAGAAACACCTACAATACCTGTACTTAGTAGGTTGCAAATCCCAGGCATCTAAAAGTTATAGAATTGCTCATCTCTGGAAGCTCACTATCTGGGAGGAGACAGATACATTAAATATTGTAATAAAATGATGACGACGGAGGAGATGGAGACAGGGAGGGCTCAGGTGGCTGGGGCAGTGGGATTGGCCACAATAAAGAGGAAGTGATGTTGCCAAAACCTGAAAGCCGAGGGAGCCTGTGGCGTGGAGATCGGGGGTAGGTGTTTTAGGAAGCCGCAGGCTAAGGACCCACTTGTGAATAAGGCTGTGTGCGTGGGATGGGCAGATGCACACTCATGGGCAGGTGTGTGGGGTACAAGTAGTTGTGAGTTGCTGGGAAGTGCAGCATAAGAAAGCTGCGGTCTGAGGCCAGGAGCTGGGCTGAGCCAGGTGACGAAGACCTCAATGCCACTTGCAGGAGTGTGGGTTACCCTGGGAGAGAAAGTCACAATGTTCCCAGACTCGTGGCAGCCTCTGGGGGCGGCCAAGGGAAGTTCTGCTCACTGTCTCCCAACAGGTCTTGAGGGATGCCATCATGATTTCCTGGCGCTCTGAGTCTAACCTGAAAGTCTTGCCAATCCCAGGGACAAACTTATCCTAAATGAACTCATGAGACACATGCATGAAATCAGAATGCCACTTTGTTGTTGTTGTTGTTGTCTGCTTTGTTTTTTGATACAGAATTTCACTTTCAGCCCAGGCTGAAGTGCAGTGGTGCCATCATGGCTCACTGCAGCCTCGACCTCCCAGGCTCAAGTGATCCTCCCTCCTCAGGCTCCCAAGTAACTGTGACTACGGGTGGGCCACCACACTCAGCTAATCTTAATTTTTTAAAAAAAATTTTAGCAGAGATGGGGGTCTCACTATGTTGCCCAGGCTGGTCTCAAATTCCTGAGCTCAAGAGATCCTCCTGCCTTGGCCTCAGCAAGTACTGGGATGACAGGTGTGAGCCATCATGCCTGGCCCTGCTTTATTAATTTATAAGGCGAAGCAACAGTGGAAGGGCTCAGAATACCAGGGGAGAGTGTGGAGTGAGTGCTCTGTTCGGTGAACAGGAATCCCAAGAGAGAAGGAGGTGAATGCTGTCCTCAGTGGCTTTATTGGCATCCAGTGGGGGTGGTCTCACTCCTGGGATGAGGACACTGGGACCCCACTGCCTGGAACCCCAGTGCCCAGCTCCCCTTTGGGTTGCCTTTCTCGAGAGGTGTGGGGCTCTCAAAGTGTCCTCTCTCATAGACAGTGCTGGATTGGCAGAGTCCACATTTATCTCTTACCTTTTCGTTTTACAAAGTCAACCAAGCTTGGAGATTCCCAAATTCGTCCTTTACACACATCAGAATGTTCTACAAAGGGACAGTCAAACATGGTTAGCATGGGAAGCATTCTCCCTCCCTCTGGTGACACGAGTCACCATGCCTGGATGAGAAGGCCATCACCTGGCTATGGCAGCCCAGGCGATCAAGGACAGGAGAGGCTCCAGTTGCCCATTGCTCTGAAGGGCAGCCTCCCTGGCACGGACAGATGCGAGCTGTGGCCCTGGTCGTGCCTGCGGCTGAGTCATCATTTTCAGGTTGTTGTAGCTGTCAGTGAAGAAGCTTACTGGAGTCCAGTTGGCCAAAAGCAAGCAGCTTGTGCATTGGAGTGGTCGCCGCCCCTGAGCAGGTCCCTGTCTTCTTGCCGGATGCACCCCTGAGCCATGCAGATCCCCCCCCACCCCTCTGTTAGAAATGGGCCTGCTCGTGACCTGGTCACCTGGCCTAGGCTGCTCACACCAGAAGCTGGGGCTTAGCTCCCCAAGATCCCATCAGAGGCCGGGAATCTATTTTGATGGCTACTTTATTGAGGATTTAGAATTAAAAATGATAATGTTCCAAGCATTCCTCTGAGCGAGTCCTGCTGCCTCCACAGCGGTCCACGTTTATATGACTGAAGCATACATGGAACCACTTTTGGTTCTGCTTTTCAAGGGACAAAGATCACCTTTTGTGGGAAATATTCTAATATATCGGCTAGCAACTTCTTGACTTTATTTTCTAAGATTAGATGATCATAAGCAGAACTTCAATTGCACCACTGCACTCCAGCCTGGGCAGTGGAGTGAAATTCTGTATCAAAAAACATGTAAACTAAAACATTACTATAATATGTACTCAGGAAATTAGAATGCTTTTATGAAAAAAACCATTATACCTAAGATTTTTTTTCCTTCCGTACTCCTTGGAATGTATTTATTTCTTTTCTTTGCGTTGACTCTAACATTGCCTAGCGTCTCATCCCTGCTCAAGTATGCATCCTCACAAGCTATGATATCACAGCTCATTAACCAGGCAACAGGCCAGTGTGGATGAGATCAGAGCATGAGATGAGGCCAGGGTTCCTGAGGTCTGAATCACCAGGTGTGTTCATCATTGTGGGCACAAAAGAATAATAGGAACCTGGGAGGCTGAGGTGGGCAGATCACAAGGTCAGAAGTTCGAGGCCAGCCTGGCCAACATGGTGAGACCCCGTTTCTACTAAAAATACAAAAATTAGCTGGGCATGGTGGCGAGCACCTGTAGTCCCAGCTACTTGGGAGGCTGAGGCAGGAGAATCACTTGAACTGGGGAGGTGAAGGTTGCAGTGAGCGGAGATCGCGCCACTGCACTCTGGGTGACAGAGCGAGACTCCCTCTCAAAAAAAAAAAAAAACAAAAGAATAATAGGAATAGACTACAATCTGTTGTTAAATGTAAAATGCTTTACAACACGAACTTTTGTAAGGAGTTGATGTTGGAGAGGCAAGAACTTGAGCCTTCTCCAGCACATCCTGACATCTAGAACTACAAATGCAGATTAAAAATTAACGTATGATCATTATAAAAAGTTTATGTGACAGAGACAGCTTTAAAGTAAAAAGTAAAAATCACTCAGATCTTACTGTCCATTAATAATCATTATTATCATTTTGGTAAAAATCCTTTCATATTTTTTTCTTTTGCCACAAAAACATACAAATGCACTTTCAAAGAAAATTAAATTTGTTTATAGCAGGTATGCTATTTTATAACCTGGCTTTTACATATCATATTATAGTTTGAACATATTTCTAATTCAATAAATATAGATTTATACCATCATTATTGACTATCAATCATTCCATTGTGTGAATGTCATAGATGTATTCTAATTTAACTATATAATTTTAATGTTAATTATATTGTTTTCTTTCTTTTTTTTTTTTTTTTGAGATGGAGTCTCACTGTCGCCCAGGCTGGAGTGTGGTGGCGCGATCTCAGCTGACTGCAGGCTCCGCCCCTGGAGTTCACGCCATTCTCCTGCCTCAGCCTCCCGAGTAGCTGGGACTACAGACGCCTGCCACCTCGCCCGGCTAATTTTTTGTATTTTTAGTAGAGATGGGGTTTCACTGTGTTAGCCAGGATGGTCTCGATCTCCTGACCTCGTGATCCGCCTGCCTCGGCCTCCCAGAGTGCTGGGATTACAGGCGTGAGCCACTGCGCCTGGCCTTATATTGTTTAACATTCAGTTTGTTGCCAACTTTTATTTTTACAAATATAAACAATTTTGTAATGGCTATTCTTAAATGTTCATACTTGTCTAGTATTTTGTTTTTTGTTTTTTTCCGAGAGAGAGTCTTGCTGTGTCTCCCAGGCTGGAGTGCAGTGGCTTGATCTCGGCTCACTGCAAGCTCTGCCTCCTGGGTTCAAGTGATTCTCCTGCCTCAGCCTCCCAAGTAGCTGAGATTACAGGCACCCGTCACCATGCCTGGCTAATTTTTTTTTGTATTTTTAGTATAGATGGGGTTTCACCATGTTGGCCAGGCTAGTTTCGACCTCCTGACCTCAAGTAATCTGCTCACCTTGGCCTCCTAAAGTGCTAGGATTACAGGCAGGAGCCTCCGTGCCAGGCCCAACTTGTCTAATCTAAGGGTTAATTCTGAGAAGTGTAGTCACGGTTAAAAGATTATCCAGATTTTTAAAATTTGACATATATTGTTAAATTTTTCTCCAAAAAAGCTCGTAACAATTTTCACTCCTTCCAACAACATAAAAATGCCTGTTTCTTCAAGTTCTTTCCCATTATTTTAGATCTTTGCCAGTCCAGTATAACAAAAAACGATACCCTGTTTTATCTTCTTTATTAGTAATGTTGGACCTTGTTTCATATGCATAGAAATTCTTTTGTAAGAATTTCTTGTTTCTTATGCGTACTTCTTTTGTAAACCGTTTTTTTCATGTATTTGTCATGATTTTTATTTGTTGATATATTTGTATTTTTTCTATCCTATCTTTTTAAATTTGAAAAAATAAGGTATTATCAACATCTGGTTAAAAATAAAACCATATATAAGGCTTTATGAGAAAATGCAGCATCCCTTGCTAGTCCTCCCGAGCTCCATGCTCCTCTCTTCATGGCAGATACCTTCAGCTCTGCTCTCTCTCTCTCTCACTGTTGTGCTCTCTCTCTCTCTTACTCTCGCTCTCTCTCTCTTTCTTTTTTAGAGACAGGGCTCGCTCTGTTGCCCAGGCTGGAATGAGTGCAGTGGTGTGATCATAGCTCATTGCAGCCTTGAACTGCTGGCCTCAAGTGATCCTCCTACCTTGGCCTCCCAAAGCACTGGGATTACAGGCATGTGCCACTGTGCTTGGCCTCAATAGTTTTGACTTTGGATTGTGATAAATATTCCCAGTAATATCATAACCAAATAATAAGCATCTGTTGAGCTGGGACTGTCTTATGCAACTCTATGAAGTATATACTACGGCAGACTTCTTTTTCAGACCAGGATACTGAGGCCCAGAGAGGCTAAATAACCTTTCCAAGGTCATACCATTACTAAGTGGTAGCCCTGGGACTCAGACACGGGGTCTGCAGGGCTTATGCTCTTTGCCTTTATGCTACAATTGGCACCCCCCGCATCTCTAAATTGTGGGCTTAAGCTGCCATTTCTTTCATTTTATAATTGTACTGCTTACACATACCATTTTGTGAGCACCTAATACATGTCAAGTACTTTACATATTTCTTTAAAAAATACTAGATTGAACTATAACTTATGTACAGCAAATGCATTCTTTTTTTTTTTTTTTGAGATGGAGTCTCTCTTTGTCGCCCAGGCTGGAGTACAATGGTGCAATCTCGGCTCACTGCAACCTCCACCTCCTGGGTTCAAGCAATTCTCCTGCCTCAGCCTTCTGAGTAGCTGGGATTACAGGCACCTACCACCATGCCTGGCTAATTTTTCTGTATTTAGTAGAGATGGGGTTTCACCATGTTGGCCAGGCTGGTCTTGAACTCCTGACCTCAGGCAGTCTGCCAACTTTGGCCTCCCAAAGTGCTGGGATTACAGGTGTGAGCTACAGCTCCCGGCCATGCATTTGTTTTGAGTGTACTAATACGTACCCTGGTGTAACCTCCACTGAAATCAAGACTTAGAACAATTTCATTACTGCAGGAGACACCCTGGTGCCCCTTCCCTACCATCAAGCCCTTGGCCCACCCTGGTCCTGGGCCGCCACTCATCTTTCTCTCTGAATCAGATTAGTCTTTGCTTTGCTTTCATACAAATCGAATCATATAGCATGCCATCTTTAGTGTCTGGCCTCTTTTGCTTGGCATCACGTTTTCAAAATTCATCATATTGTTGCATATGTCTATAGAGTTTCCCTTTTTATTGCTGAGCAGTGTGGCTATACTACAGTTTTAAAAATCTATTCAAATGTCGATGGACATGACTGTTGTTACAGTTTTGGACTGATACGAATGAAGCTGTTATGAACATTTAGGCTACAAGTATTTGTGTGGATATTTTTTCTTGTTTTAGGTAAATACCCAAGAGTAGAATTGCTAGGCTGCATAGTAAGGGCACGTTAAAACAAACCAATGAAAAACCAAACAAACCTGCCCATCCATTTTGCAAAGTGTTTGTCATTGTTCTTTCCCGCCCGTGGCATATGTGTGTTCCACCTGCTCTACCTCCTCACCAGTGTTTGGCGCTGAAGGGTCTTTCCATTTACCCATCCCGCGGCTGTGTGGTGGGATCCTGTCGCAGCTTTAACTCACATTTCCCTAGTGGCTGATGACGTTGAACATCTTGTCATTGGCCATTTGTGCATAATATCTTCTTTGGTGAAATATTTGTTCAAGTTTTTTTTCATTTATTTTTAAGGGTTACTTATTTCCTTGTTATTGAATTATGTTGTTCTGAAATTCTATCAGGTCTTTATCAGATATATGTATTGAGAACAATTTCTTCCATCCGTGGTTTTCTGCCTTGTTTTCTTAACAATGTCTGTTGATCAGTAAAAATTTATAATTTTGATGAAGTCCAATTTATCATATTTTTTCTTTTAGAATATAGGCTTTTTGGTCGGGCATGGTGGCTCACGCCTGTAATCCCAGCACTTTGGAAGGCCAAGGCGGGTGGATCACGAGGTCAGGAGTTTGAGACCGACCTGACTGACATGCTGAAACCCCGTCTCTACTGAAAATACAAAAAAAATTAGCCGGGTGTGGTGGCGCATGCCTGTAATCCCAGCTACTCAGGAGGCTGAGGGAGGAGAATCACTTGAACCTGGGAGGTGGAGGTTGCAGTGAGCAGAGATTGAGCTACTGCACTCCAGCTTAGGCAACAGAGGGAGGCTCCATCTCAAAAAAAAAAAAAAAGGAAAAAAATATATAAGCTTTTTGTGTTTACTAAAACTTCTTTGCCTAACCAAAGATCATAATTATGTTATCTTATGTATTCTAGAAGAGATGTGAATTTAGTTTAGGCTCAGGTCTATTCATTTTGAATTAATTTTTATGGGGTGAGGTAAGGTCAGATATCCAGTTATTTCAGCATCGTTTCTTGAAGAGATTTTTTTTTTCTGTATTGAATTACTTTAGCCCACTGGTTGGAAACCAATTGGCCATCTTAGTGTGGTCTCTGAACTCTGTTATGTTTCCTTGATCCGTATGGTTATACTTAACATCATTACCCTACTGTCTTGGTTATTATAGCTTTATAGTAAGTATTGAAATCAGGTAGTATAAGTTCTTTTGTAAAGTAGGTCCATTACATTTCCTTATAAACTTTAGAGTCAACTTGATAATTTTTAAAAAGTTGGAATTTTGATTGGGATAACATTGAATCCATTCATCAATTTGGACAGAATTGCCATCTTAAGCCCTCCAGTTCATGATCACAGTACAGTTTTCCATTTATTTTGTTCTTCTTTAACTACTCTAAGTGATCTCTTAGAGCTTTCAAAGTACAAGACTTGTACTGATTAATCTCTAGGTACTTCAGATTTTTGGATGTTCTTATAAATGGCATTTAAAAACTTTAAAATTTTAATTGTTTATTGTGTATAGAGATGCAAAATTGATTTTTGTATGCTATCCCTATATCCTGAGACCTTGCTAAACTCACTTGTTTATTTCTCCTTATAGATTTTCCACGATTTCTTACATATCCAATAATGTCATCTGCAAATAAAGAATTTTCTTTTAAACTTTCAATCTGTGTGCCTTTAATTTCTCTTTCTTGCCTGACTGCAGTGGCTACCACCTCCAGGATGATATTGATTAGGAGTGGTACCAATGGTTTCCTTGCCTGGGGTTGCCAGTGTTAAGGGGAAGGCATTCAGTTTTTCAGCATTATGATAGCTGTGGGCTTCATCTAGACACGTCCAAGCAGGTAGAAGAAGGACCCTTATGTTTCTAGTTTTCTAAGTGCTTATTATTATTTTTGATATTGATATTGGCCAGCAGTGTATTACTCTTTTTTCCTATCCCTTTATATATTGCTGAATTAAATTTGCTAATATTTGGCTACACTTAAACTAGGGATATAGTCTGTAGTTTTTTCTTGTAATGATATTTCTGGTTTTGATTTCAGGGAATAACTGGTTTCACAAAATTGAGTTGGAAAGTGGTTCTGTTTCCTTTATCTACTTTCTTAAAGGTTTGATAGAATTTACCGAAGTCTTGTAGGTCTGGGAGTTTGTAGAAAGGCTTTGTAGGAAGGCTTTATTTTTTAATTTTTGTTTGTTTTTTTCTTTTTTTTTGTGCTTAAGTTTATGGAAGGCTTTAAATTATTAAATCAGTTTTCTTTATTTTTTGCATCTCTTTACATTTTATTGTTAAGTTGGTAATCTGTGTGTTTCACAGAGATCATCATTTTTACTTAAATTGTTGAATCATTTTGATAAGGTAGTTCATACTAGTCCCCTGTTATCTATTTTATATCTGTAATATTTATCATGAAATTTCCTCTTTTATTCCTGGTATAGGCAATTTGTGTTTTCTCTTTTTTTCTAACTAAAATTAATAAATTTTACTGATCTTTCAAAAAAACCCTGATTTTCCTTTATTGTCTGTCTATTTTCTGTTTGTTTTTAACTCTTTATTTTCTTCTACTTTGGATTCAATTTGATTCATATGTCTTGCACACCCAAAACTATTTTCTGATTACATCATAGTATAATATTGTAAGACATCTTCCTTGTAAAACATTTGGACAAAAGTATTAGGAGAAAGTGAATTTCACCTAGATATGCACCACCTGTGATAACAAACATCAGCATTCGGGAGAGATTCAAACTTGTATCATTTTATGCAGATGAAATTATTTCATGCAACTTCATATTTTTTCTTCTACTTCCCTGTTCATTTTGCATCTTAATATCCCTCTAAAATTCTCTCTCAGCCCCACACCAAAATTATGGAAACTATAGTGTGTAAACTTTCATCTATTTCTCCATGCACACTTAATATGCTGGTGTATGTATTTTTTAGTTCATTCTTTTATAGAAGTACATTCATATTATAAGCATTTCACTACATCTTATTTTTTCTTATGCTTACATAAATTTCTTTCTTTTTTTTTTTTTTTTTTGAGGCAGAGTCTCCTTGTCACCCAGGCTGGAGTGCAGTGGTGCGATCTCCACTCACTACAATCTCTGCCTCCTGGGTTCAAGTGATTCTCCTGCCTCAGCCTCCTGAGTAGCTGGGATTACAGGTGTGTGCTACCACGCCTGGCTAACTTCTTTGTATTTTTAGTAGAGATGGGGTTTCACCATGTTGGCCAGACTGGTTTCGAACTCCTGACCTCAAGTGATCCACCTGCCTCAGCCTCCCAAACTGCTAGGATTACAGGTGTGAGCCACTGTGCCCGGCATATAAATTTCTTATAATAAATATGGAATGAAAAAAATAGACACAGAAATTCCCCGAAGCCCATTGGCATAGTTCTGTCTCATTCTGTGTAGTAGATGCCATGGCATTGTGCCAGAATCTGTCATCTCAGACCCAGTTTTATTTTACTTTCGATTCTTTTTTGGACACTTAAAACTAGGCTTATAAGACCCTCGTGTTTGTACACATCGAGTACTTATATAAGGTGCGTTTTGCTTTTTGGGATAGGAAAAGATAGAAAAATAGATGGATATATTCTTTTCTATATGTTGCTAGATTTAGTGAAGAAAATGGTAACAAGCCATACTGCTCACACTTCCAGCGGTGAATGAGCAAACCTTCTTCCCCCAGTGTTGAGGTACCACTCCCTTTCCCCCAGTCCTTGCTATCCCAGTATTCTGCAGCTCCTTGATTTTAGCAATTTGGACAATGTCTTTCCACTTCCTCCTATGATTGATGAGGATTTAATGATTTTATATCACCAGGCCTTCCCTTTCAATATAGTTATATGACTATTTGCATTTTTATCAATAAACAGTGTTTTCTTTTTGGCATGCAGACGTTTCACATTTTCACGTCAACCAGTATGTATGGTTTCTGCTTTGATGTCAGTCTCAGGGAGCTGTATTTCCTCCGCCTGTTCTAGACTGTTCCAGTGTGTGGTTTTATTATCTGCTGGCACCACTTTCCCTAATTGCTCTTCTTTTTGTATGTATATAAGATTCCTGAAGAATTTTCAAATCTTTTTTTTTTCAAATTCCTAAAATAACTTCATTAAGATTTGGATAAAAATGATGTTTTTAATTTAAGAAGAACTGATATTTTAGACAGCTGAATTTCGGAACAACAGGTGTAAATGCTCTTAAGTCTTCTTTCACGTCCTTGGGTGGCATACAGTGTGTAATGGAATGCCTCAGCGTGGGGCGGGTGTGTGTTTGTGTGTGTGTGTGTGTAGAGAAAAGATGTGCTAGTTGCTTTTCTTTATGGATAGATGCAGGAGATTGCCATAGAGGAAATCTACGTTGCCTTATAAATTGATGTCTCTTAATTAACCCCCACCTTGGCAAAATTAACATTCAGCACCTTAGTCGGACACATCCACGCAGTTCTTCCTTGAGAATGCAGGGCTTGGGGAGGGAGTTACTATATAGTAGAAGGAGTCCAGGGTCTCCTGGTGTGGGGGAACCAGCACCTCAGCCTCTTCCTCCCTGGATTTGGGGCTGGGGAGACCTGTCAGGGCTTAGCAAGTTGGCACCGAAGTAAGTCAAGGGTCAGAAGAGGTAAGTCCCTGAAATAACTTTGTCCTGGTGGCAGAAAGAGATGGATCAGTAGACAAGGAGGAGGAGAGGGGCAGTGGCCGTGAGCCTGGAGGAGTCAAAACCTTGATCTGTGTAGCCCATCTCTCCTCAGGCAGCCTCCTGGGGAGGGGATATGACTGTGGGATGGAAGAATCAGCCCCATGATACTTCATGTGGACTCCTTCCACCTCTCTTCATCCTTCTGGTATCTGCAGTGGTTGGAAAGCTGACTGCGTTTCTAAGACACACATGCAACTGGTGTAGCCATATGACTGTCTGGGCTGGTGAGAAGGTAGAGGTGACATCTTGCCTGGATGCCTGCTTTTCCTTTCGGCTGGTAGGATGTGGAGACAGCTGTAGCCTCCACCCAGAGACAGCCATGCGCCCAGCATGGCAGAGCCACCGGGCCAGCCTGGGCCTCCAGCAGCATCATGCCATTGTCATGTACCTACTGCGGAGCTCTGGACTGTGACATGAGCATGATGTACACTGATAGATCATTCATCTCGCTGTATCTGGGGTCAGTAACCTCATCAGAAATGTGAGCCTGCGGATGGGGATCTGCTGTAATAAAACCTTACAAAATGTGCGTTGGCCCAGCAGCCAGGGGCAAGCATGAAGAAACAGACATTGTGGGCTGTGAATATGATGGTCTTGTGAGGTCCTGGGAAGACGTTTGGTGGAAGTGTTACCCACATGGTCTGGAACCCGGACAGCAGGCTGTGGCTTGTGGAACCCGTTGTTCCAGGAGAGGCAGTTCTGGGAAGAAGAAAGGCTTTGGTGAGTCCTGGTGTCTTCTTGCTGCTTCCAGCCAAGTACTGGGAGAGAAGGAGCCCAGGAGGGGACTGGGCGGTGTGCAGGCAGATGGATGGGATGGCGGGTGCTCTCGGTCCTTGGTCCAGTCATGTGAGGCCTCCCAGACTTGGATAAGAATGTGATTTGCTTGTCTTTTAAAAATTGATTTTTCAACTTTAAAAATATATGATGTGGTTTTTAATCTTTCGTTGGTTTTAGGGACTGCAAAAATCCCAGGCTGTGACTTATTGGTTTCTGCAGGCTTTTGCTGCACTTTAAACTTTTTACCTGTTAGAGTATGTGTGGGGGGTTTCATTTCTTTACCCTCTATTTATCTTGTGTGGAATTTGTGGAACTTTATAAATGTATGGCTTGCCTTGATGATGTCTTTCATTAGTTTTGGAAAATGTTACCGATGATCTCTTTAAACAGTGTTTTTTCTGTACTCTGGCTTTGGTTTCTCTCTGGATCTGCAGTTTGAGGCATGTTAGGTCATTTCCCCGAAGTCCAGCAGGCCTATCATGCTGTCTTCTGCAGTCCCCACCCTTTTCTTCTCTCTGCTTTAGTCGCGACATTTTCCATTGACCTGGACTCTAGTTCATGGCCCTTTCTTCTGCTGGGTATCATCTGCTGTTAAACCCATCTGTTGAGCTCTTAATTTCAATTATTGTATTTTCCAGTTCTAAAATTCCCATTTGGTTCTTTTTAATAGATGTCAATTCTCTGGTGAGATTTCCCATTTTTCATTATTTTCCCCATCATTTCCTTGAACATATCCATAAAGTATTTTAAATTCCTTACCCGGTAATTTCAATATGTGCATCAAAGGTGGGTGTATTTCTGTTGACTTGTTTCCCCTGACTTTTGGTCACTGAGTCCTGTCACGTTAATGTGCCTGGAATTCCCCTGCCCGCCCTGAATTCTAGACCTTGTGTATGAACAGTTGTGAGATCTCTGGGTGTTGTCTGCTCCCAGAGAGGGTTCATGCTTTCTGTGTGGGGCAGATCAAGGAGGCGATGGTTGCCTTTCCCTCACTGTGGTCTAAGCTGACTTGAGGCTGGGCCGTCAGCTGGGCTCTGTGTGCCTCTCCCCTCCTGGGGTCTCAGCCAAAGGCCTGTGGGGATCAGCAGGCTCCTCTTCTCGGCAGGTGCTAATCTCCAAGCCTTGATTTTTCTAGAACTTGCTAAACATTTGCTACTGTGGCTTGGGGCTTTCTTTTTGGCTTGGTGCCCTTCCACCCCTTGCAGCCTCATAAGGCAGCGTATGTGTGAAGGAAAATGCTGACACCCGCCAGGACTGGTTATCCCTCCCCTTCTCAGGGGGAGCCTGGTCCCTCGAGTCTCTCATTTTAGTTCTCCATCCAGCCTGCCGAAACGTGGGTGGGGTCTCTGCCTCTCAGTCGTGGCCTCAGGACCGGCCCTTTGTGCAGACCGCAGTCTCGCTCTATATCAGGCTTGATGGGAGAAGCTGCAGGACGTGGCCCCCTCTCCAGGGAGTTTACCCTTCTCCGTGGTTTGGCCGTTTCAAGTCCCTGTGGTCTCTGTGGTGCTTCAATGCTTTCAAACAGATCTTGGGGGTGGTTTTTTTTCCCCCCAGATTTTCTGTTTAATATTGGCAGGAGCACTGGCTCACCACAAGCAACCTCCCGCATCAGCAACTTGAGCTTTTTCCAAATAAAAAAAGTTTAAAACATCAATAATAAATAACTGTCCTCTTGGAAGCTGCAAGGGAAAAGCAACCCTATACTGATTTGAAGAATTAGACAGGCACCTAGCAGTGAGCTGAAATTTCATCATGCCCTGCTGTGAGTTTTTGATTCTCCCCCCGACTTTTTTTTTTTTTTTTTTTTGGAAAAAAAAGTCAGGTTAAGAAAGTTCCTTTCTATTTTGTATATTGTTTAAACACATGAATGATTGTTAATTTTATAAAATGATTTTTCTGAATCAACTGAGGAGAGCATATGTCTTTTCTTCTTTAATCTGTTAGGTTAACTTAGTAGTTACTTTGTTGATATTCTGGTGTTGAACCATTTTCACTCTTAGGTTAAATCCCACGTTGCCATGATAAATGATCTGTATACACGGCTGATGTGCTAATATTGAGTTTGGAATTCTTGCGTGTGTGAGCAAAAGCAGGGATGGCAAGTGACGTTTTCCTGCATTTTCCCTCTCTGGTTCTAGTGTTAATGTTGCTGGCTGCGTTAAACGGGTCGGACCCTCCTCTGGCCCTGCTCGCCTGTGAGCCTGGTTTACCTGGTACCTCGGGGATGCTGTGTCATGGTTGTCGTGCTGTTTTCAAACTCCACTACTCTCAGGTTTCCTTTTTTTTTTTTTTTTTTTTTTGGGATGGAGTCTCGCTCTGTTGCCAGGCTGGAGTGCAGTGGCGCCATCTCGGCTCACTGCAAGCTCCGCCTCCTGGGTTCAAGCAATTCTTCTGCCTCAGCCTCCTGAGTAGCTGGGATCATAGGCATGCACCACCATGCCCAGCTAATTTTTGTATTTTTAATAGAGATGGGGTTTCACCATGTTGTCCAGGCTGGTCTTGAACTCCTGGCCTCAAGTGATCCACCCACCTCAGCCTCCTAAAGTGCTGGGAATACAGGTGTGAGCCACCATGCTCAGCCAGCTTTCCATTTTTGTATCACCTTTGGTTCATAGAGTTATTTAGCTAAATTTGAGCTTGATCATGTTTTTTTTTTTTTTTTTTGGCGGGGGGTGGGGCGGGGGGTGGTTTGGTTGGTAGATTTTATCTGTCATGGTAAATGTTTGGGCCTGAGAGGGAACCTCAAAACTGATCCTATAATGACATCTTGGCAAGAAGCCCGCAAGAGGACATTTATTTATTTTTGAATGTTTTAAACGTTTTTGTTTGGAAAAGGCTCAAGCGCAGCAGGAAGGTTGAAGAATGCTGTGAGGAGCACACGGGTGCAGATAATCATTGGTGAGCGTTCTTGCCATGTTGAACTGATGTGTGTACAACTTCTCTGCTGAACTGAGGAAAGCACATTTTGGATGTTGTCACTTTGCTCCTTAGTGCAACATGCATCTCCAAGAGAGTCTTTCAGAGCTTGGAGAAGACCCAGTTTCTAATGGATGAGAGATCTCGCCGTGCAGCCACCCCTTCCCTTCATCCTCATCATTGTCCACGTTCACTTCCGTGGTTTCTAACTGCTGGAAGGACGGCGGTTGCAGCACAGGAGTCTTTCCAATGATGACGGGACCGGGAGGCGGCCCTCCCGTGGTTTTCTGCTGCTGTGTCTGTTTCCTGGGCAACAACAGCTTTGTGCCACGTTTCTCAGTCTCCTCCCCAAGAGATCCTGCGTGCATTTCATTTGTTACTCTACAGGGAACACCTGAATTTAAAATTGTTAAAACGCTGTAGTAATGAGTTTTCTCAGGCCTGTAACTGATGTCAGGAGACCTTTCCGGCCCATTCACGAAATGTGTCAGATATAGAATAAGTCTAACACAAAATTCACAAATATATGCTTGGATAAAAATGCCATCATACTGAGAAAGAAAACATTACCTCAGTGCCAACAAATTAAAAATAATTTTATATCCAAATTGTTGACCAAGGTATTCCCAGGTTTCTCACATCCAGGTTTTTATGCTAAAGTTCTTTATAAAAAGAAAATTTTTAATTTTTTTTACTTCCGAATACACACCTGTTTGCTTTACTCATTTGAATTTGATGATGTGTTTTCAAAGAGTGATTGAATGAAACCTGTACTTATCTTGTGTGTGTTTTCTGGTGTTCTGTGTAATGAGCAGGAAGCCTCATTAGTATGGAATGCATATGCCCCCGTATTGCCTGGTGTGATCTCTGGCCAGGCGGTGCATGTCCAGAGGCCTGAGTAGGAGGTGGGTAAACCAGTTCCCTGATTCTGGCCTGCCACCAAGGCTTGATCAGACAGAGTCAAAACAAATACTTATTAAATTAAATCAAATAAGTGGGTTCTGGTAGTTGGGTTGGTTGGAGCGTTTACTGTGCAAGGAACAACGGAAATGCAGATGGGGTCTCTGCCTTTCCGTTCACTTTTCTCCCAGTGTGGAGTGGTAGATTGCCTCCTTTACTCCTCCTTAGACTTCGGGTTATTCACATGACTTCACACATATGACTCTGCAGCTCCACCTGCTGAAGGGGTGGTATGCATTTTCCTGCCCTGGACTTTGGATTCAGATGTGTGAGTTGCATTGACGTATGGAACGGGGCCAGTGTGCCTAGAACTCAGAGACCTTTTTTCCCCCAGCCTCTTGCACTTCTTCCTTTGTGTTGGGGACTTGCCCAGGATAGCCCACTTCCTTTGAGTTGGGACCTGGCCCAGGATAGCCCACTCTTCCCAGGAAGAGACTGGAGGAGCAGAGGCGAGCTGCTCTAGCTGAACCCAGCCTAGATGGGCTGACCCCTAGCTGACCTTCAGGTGTGTGGGAGCCATGGAAGCACCTTCTGTGTGCTGTGCTGGAGTTCTGTGGTTGCCTGGGTCTGTGCCTACAGGTAACTGTTAGTGTTAACCGAGGACGCCTTGAGACAGAGAGGCACTGTCTTTGTCTTAATGCGATACAAAATGTGTTAACTGACAATGCGACAGGCTTTCTATTTCCTTTTAATAGTCTTCCTAATGAAAATAATCCAAGAACTGTAAATATGAAAAGTTTGACCTCAGACTTGAGGCCTTTACTTTACAGAAGAAGAACGGGCTCGTGATTTAAAGTTGGCCTGAGTGGGGCTGGAACCCTGGCCCTGGAACGCCTGGAAGCTGCAGACTCTCTTGTATGATGAGAAAAGGCGCTAGGACCACCCAGTTGTGTTCTGCACATGGAAAGTCTAACTCAAAAAGCAGCCTCCCTTGCTGGAGTCCGTCCGTCTATGGAGGAACCGTCAACGTTTTAAATAGTTTAGTCTTTGTGCGCGGTTGGCCGTGTGCTGGTTCCTGGGGCCCCAGGTTTGACCCGAGAAGTGGCAGGGCTGTGCTATCTCCCGAGTTCCTAGGCACAAGATGTCACTATTGTGCTGACTGTGGAGATAAGGTTCTTGTTGAAATTTTAATGCCTTTAATGGTTTGCCTTTTTAGCCCAGAGTGAACTAATCAGACAGCCTCTGCTAGGACATAAATCATAGCATATTTCTGAGGAAACTCGGGTGAAATAAATCAAGGAATTTTTTTTTTTTTAAATCAGCTCTTCAATCACTCTTTTTAGTCACGTAGAAAAATGGTCCATGCTGTATTTACAGTTTGATGGTAAGGAGATGTTTAACATCAATGTAGGAGATTAAAAATGACAAGTTATATGGTGAAGAGTGTGAAAAGGTGTTTACACTGACATGCAATATCTAGGCTGATCTACAACTCAATAATAGATACCATAAATCTCACCGCAGGCCCATGAGGCTGCGCGCGGGAGAAGCAAACATGGCGGGTCGGCGGCTCTCCCACCCGTGGGCAGGCCTCGCTGCCCAGCTCCAGCCAAACCTCGCAGAGCCACCTCGCAGCTCTCCGGAGCGGGTCATGGCGCAGCCTCCCAGCGGCCACAGGCAGCGCTGCTCACATGTGCGCGTGCCCGGTGCAGGTTCGCCCACTCTGCCTCTCCTTTCAATGAATTGGAATGCCTTCCTGATTCTGTGAGTGAAAAATCAACCTGAGGAAATAATGTTTTATTCCACCTCTAGTCCCAAACACATTCTAGTTCTTTGTTTAATCAAACAAAAATCTTCATCAAAAGTGTACTTATCCTACTTTTTTTATAGACATTACTTTTTACATTATTATTATTATTATTATTATTATTATTACTATTGAGATGGAGTCTTGCTCTGTCGCCCAGGCTGGAGTGCAGTGGCACCATCTTGGCTCACTGCAGCCTCCACCTCCCGAGTCCAGGCGATTCTCCTGCCTCAGCCTCCCAAGTAGCTGGGATTACAGGCACCTGTCACCACACCCAGCTAGTTTCTGTATTTTTCAGTAGGGTCAGAGTTTCACCATGTTGGCCAGGCTGGGCTCGAATTCCTGACCTCAGGTGATCTGCCCTCCTCGGCCTCCCAAAGTGCTGGGATTACAGGTGTGAGCCACTGTGCCTGGCCACATATTGTTTTTAATTGACAAATAATTGTGTATACTTTTGGGGTAAAATGTGATGTTTTGATCTAGGTAATACATTGTAGAAAGATTCAATCAAGCTAATTAACATATCCATCACCTCATCAACTTTTTTTTTGTATGTGATAAGAATGTTAAAAATCTATTCTTTTAGCAATTTTGAAATATACAGTATGTTATTATTAACTATGGTTGCCATGAAGCACATTACATCACTAGAACTTCTTCCTCTATGCCAAGGGAGACCTTGGATCAGCATCGTCCTCTCCCCACCACCACAGCCTCTGGGGTAAAAATCACCTTTCTGCTTCCAGTGTCTATGAGACTGACTTTTTAAATTTCACTGTAAGTGAGGTCACACAGTATTTCTTTCTGTGCCTGGATATTTCCCTTAGCATAATGTCCTCCTGGTTCATCCTTATTGTTGCAAATGACAGAATTGCCTTTCATATTTTCTTAAGGCTGAATAATATCCCATTGCGTATATATGCCACAATTTCTTTTTTTTGAGCGGAGTCTCACTCTGTTGCCCAGGCTGGAGTGCAGTGGTGTGATCTCGGCTTACAGCAACCTCCACCTCCTGGGTTCAAGCGGTTCTCCTGCCTCAGCCCCCAGAGTAGCTGGGAGTACAGGTGTGCGCCACCACACCTGGCTAATTTTTTGTATTTTTAGTAGAGACGGGGTTTCACCGTGTTAGCCAGGATGTTCTTGATCTCCTGACCTCGTGATCTGCACGCCTCAGCCTCCCA
Source organism: Pan paniscus (assembly GCF_029289425.2). NCBI lineage: Eukaryota > Metazoa > Chordata > Mammalia > Primates > Hominidae > Pan > Pan paniscus. The sequence continues at coordinate 192,986,740 of NC_073255.2, read as the reverse complement.
AAATGCTGGGATTACAGGCGTGAGCCACCATGCCCGGCCATATACCACGATTTCTTATACATTCATCTGTCGATGGACACTTAGGTTATTCCAAATCTGGGCTATTGTGAATAGTGCTGCAATAAACCTGAGAATGCAGGTATCCCTTCTGCATACTGATTTCATTTCCTTTGGGTCTTTCCCCCGCTGTGGGATTGCTGGATTGTATGGTAGTGCTACTTTTAACTTTTTGAGGAACCTCCATGCTGTCTTCCAAAATGGCTGTACTAGTTTACATTCCTACACACAATGTACAAGCTTCCCCCTTCCCTACATCCCTGCCAACACTTGCCATTTGTGTTTTTCGTAATAACCTTCTAACAGGCGCGTGGTGATATCTGGTGGTTTTCATGTGCACCTCCCTGCTGACTTGAGAAGTTGCTCATCTTTCATGTACCTGTTGGCTGTGTGCATCTCATCCTTTAAGACGTGTCTTTTTGGATCCTTTGCCCATTTTGTAATCAGGTTCTTTGTTTTCTTGCTGCAGGGTAGCTTGAGTTCCTCATGTATTTTGGATGTTTAGCCCCTCACCAGATGGATGGTTTACGGATATTTTCTCATTTTGTGGTTTGCCTCCTCACTCTGTCGATCGTTTCCTTTGCAGCACACATTCCCGTTCTTGCAAAAGAATTGTAGATGGTGGATGTTTTTGGATTTTGATTTTATTTTAAAAATGAGTGATATTTATTATATAAAACATTCGATGTAAAAACTTGACAGACCCCAGGATTATTAAAATGATATGTAAAGTAGAAATAAGTTTACTGTAAGTGAAGCCTCAAGGGCTCGCTTACAAGCTTTTATGCTTTAGCCTTTTAGGGCCATCCTTTCCCCATTTCCCTTTTCAACAAAAATGAAAATCCTATAAACAAAATCAGCATTTACTTTCACTTGCACACGTGCACATACGCGCGTATGCACACACGCACACACACACACTCTGGCATGTTTCCTGGGTCACACTGTGTTACAGGCTGATGTTTTCTGAATTGGGACGGAGAGTGGTTGGTATCAGCCTATTCACATTCTCTTGGCCGCCGTTGCACTTGATGCCAATAGGAAGGAGTTATGAGAGAATGATCAAGGTTAGTAGTAGGTTCCGGGTATCAATACTTTTTAGAATTTTTGATTGTATTCGGTAAGTATTTATTGAGTACCTATCATAGACACAGCCAAATAGTAGCTGCTGTGAAGAATGTAAAAGCCATGAAGCCATGGCTATTGTTCTAGGAGGTTGTAATTCGTTGAGAAAGGCTATAGTATAGTGCTAATCAAATCACATTAGAACCAACTAAGCTGGCTTAAGCCCATCAACAAAATAAAAAGATATGACCATAGAAGAATAATGACTATAAAAAAGGATTTTTTTTCTAATAGCACATTACAATGTTTTAAAACTCAACTTCATAATAGCATACAATGTAAGGATTTCCATAGCATATCACTTCTATCCTTTCCCAACTCTCCTCCATCTGAAAATTCCACTTAGCATGGCGGGAGTTGGTGATGCCAGTGGAACCCCAGGGGCTGGTGTTCGGCGTTCTGCTCTCTGGCTGGCCTTCATGCCGGCGCCCTGCCACCTGCTTCCTGGCCTGCCCCACCACCTTGGGAAGAAGCCTTCTGTGCTTCTGACTTTCTGCTTTGTGTGGCTACTGTGTGAAACCTGGGGTCTCCAGGGGCCTGCTCCCACAGGCTCAGTGAGCAGAGGGAGTTTCCCAGCCTGCCCATGACTGCCCCCACCCTCTCCCCATCCTGCTTCTCATGGGGTCTTCCCAGGTCTGGAGTCGCAAGCTGGTCCTCATGTCTTAGCTTGTCCCATCTATGCTGTTAGCTCCATTTATCTTGGGTTGTGATATTATTTCCCAATTTCCTGCATGGTATTTAATAGCGAAACATTAGAGAAAATCCTGTTAAAAACATAGAAAAACACGAATGCCTAGGATTCCCGTTATTATTTATTACTATTCTGAAAAATCCAAGCAATTGCAAGAACAATGTGGTAACTAGAATACAATTTTAAAATGGAGGAAAAAAGGAATCAGTATTTTAAATATTAGGACTGAAAGTTCTAAAAGGAATCAAGTTAAAAATGATTGAATTTGATTGCTGGATGTGTAATAACTACACAGATGTCAAGATTATTACTACATTTGGGAACAACTTGTGGGTAATATAATGAAAGATAAATCCTGCTATGATAAATCTGTGTGTGATGTCTAGGAATGCCATTGGCCACGTCTATCATTTTCAGACCTATTGACTGCACTTTTAGGGGCCCTGCCGCCTGTGCGTTGCCCTGGCAGGGGCGACCTCGGTGTCACATGATGCAGACACCACACTGCTGCCTGGTGACTCTCCTGCACCTCCCTCGTGTCCCAAACCGATGGGTCCCGGAGTGAAGTGGCTGACCCACACCTGCCACCAGTTCTCTCTCTGCTGAATTTGAATGAAGAGACACAGAGACTATACAGGCTAGTTCAGTGGTGATGGGGGGAGGGGGTGGCATGGAGGTGAAAATTCATGCAGAGTTGGTGGGAAAATGGACCACAACAAATCAAATCCCCGTGCCAACTAAATTCACAGAGAAGCAGACACCTCGAGCAAGCCGAGAAGCTTGTCTGAAGAGAGACACTCAGGACCAGAGTGGATTCACCAAGCAGAGCAGAGACTGAGACGTTGTGTGTGTGTTGCTGGGTGGAGGGGGAAGAAGGGGAGAGGTGGGGAGAGAGAGAGAGATAGAGAGAAGGAGGAGGAGGGAGGGGAGAGAGAGAGGGAGAGAGAGGGGAGGGAGGGGGGAGAGAGAGAGAGAGAAAGACAGAGAGAGGGAGAGAGAAGGAGGGGGAGGGAGGGGAAGAGAGAGAGAGAGAGAGAGAGAGAGAGAGAGAGAGAGAGAGAGAGAGAGAGAAGAGCATTGGCCCTGGCTATCTTGTTCCAGCCCCTGGGGTGCTTGTCTATATTGTGTGTTCTGTCTTTGAATTCCTTGAGTTCCATGAGGTATATTCTACAATAAAATCTCTTTTTCTTGTTAATTTGAGTGGCTTTTCTTGTTTATTGAAGCCAAAGATTTTCCTGCCTAAAATAATATTAAGAAGGAAAGTATAGAACATATTAGAGGAAAGCAATCATTTATTTTAAGAAAAGATAGAAACAGAATAAATGGAGAAGCATTCCATGTTGATGCAGTGGGAGATGAATACTATGGAGATGGCAGTTTTCCTAAAATTAATTGTTAGGACTAAAATAATCAATGAAAATGGGATTAAGCTTCCTCTTCTTCATGTTTTTGAGATTGCCAGAATGATTTTAAAGTTCATCTGATGGAATAAACCTAATAAGAAATAATGCTAATAATAACAATGAACGTTTACTTAGTGACTACCGGTACTAGGTTCTTTTTAACTAATTTCCATGTATTCAGAAGAGAATGGCCATGAATAAACATGACATTTTAAAAAAGAAAGGGCGGTGAGGAGACACAAATGCTACAAAATATTAAAGCCTCTATAAAGGTGGTAATCAAACATTTGTGGTATCTGTTCAGGAGAATAAGTTCAAAATCAGAGAGTCTCACAAGCGCTCATTTTGAATTTATCTTTATATTATGTAAAGGAAAATGTCATATATTCTATATGTTGCAGTTGGCTACTAATTTTAAATATTGTCTTAAAAGGCCAACTTAGATGCTGACTTTATTCTCCCAAATGAATTACATTTAGATGAGGTAAACATGTAAAAAACATCAGGCCATAAAAAATGGAAAAATACTCTTGTGGTCTCCCCCAAATCTTCTCTGGGCCACACATTTCATTTCAGCTCAGCCACTTTTCATTAATTCTGATTCCCACACTTTTCTCCATTCTGACTACACCATAAAGGGACTTTACCCCTCGATGAATGACTTTAGCTATCATCTCTCGAACTGTTTTAAACAGGCAAATGTCATTGAATTATCACTCATTTGCAAAATGGAAAGTGACTTGGAGGTGGATTATAATGCAGGCAGAAAGACCAGCCAGGAAATTACTGTAGTCCAGGAAAGCCAGTGGTGGCTTGGGTTAAGGTGCAGATCATGAACACACAGAAATATTCAAGAGTTTGTGAAGGATGGGACATGAGGTTCTGGAAGAGGGAGGAGCTGGGCAGCTGGGAGTAGTGGTGCAATTCACCAAGACAGGAAAGGTGCAGAAGCAGGCTGGGTGGAGAAGCTCATGTGTTCATTCTTCGACATGCTGAGTTTGAAGTGCTCTGGAATACCCAAGTGGAGACATGTAATAGACAGCTAGACATGTGTGTTTGAGTTTCAGGAGACCAGTCTTGAAAGGAAATATAGATTTTGGAGTTACTGGCATATAGATAATAACGGAAGCTTTGGAGATTGAGTGGCAGTGGTTGAGGTGAGTAGTAGAGAACCCACAGAGCTGGGCCCCCTGAAAACACACACTCTGGGACCTTAGCTGTGCAAGGTAAGAGCTGCCATGAAGCACACAGTGGCAGAGACAGGGGCTATTTGTGGCCCCAGTAGCAGGAATTCCTGTTTGCCAAGGTGAATTTGGTGACTGATGTTCCAACAGCCAGCAAGAAAAGTCATGGGTGAGCCCCTGATGTGACTCTGTTCCTCAAGGGGGCCTCTGACCACCTGGGGATAAACTGGCTCTATTGCACCCTTTCTGTCTGGGAGGAGTGGCAGCTTGGCCTCATGGTAGCAGTCACCCATCCTGGGTGCTGGTTTTCTGTTCCTTCTTCAAAGCTTCAGGCAATACCACTGTCTGAGTATCAGGGGCACAGGCAGGGACTCTAATGGAACCTCAGGGAATCACAGGGAGGGAGGGTGTATTAGTCTGTTCTCACGCTGCTAATAAAGACATACTCGAGACTGGGTAATTTATAAAGGAGAGAGGTTTAATGGACTCACAGCTCCACGTGGCTGGGGAGGCCTCACAATCATGCCTGAAGGCAAAGGAGGAGCAAAGTCACATCTTACATGGTGGCAGACAAGAAAGTATGTGCAGGAGAAGTATCCCTTACAAAACCATGAGGTCTCGTGAGACTTATTCACTATCACGAGAACAGCACAGGAAAGACCCGTCCCCATGATTCAATTACCTTCCACTGGGTCCCTTCCATGACACGTGGGAATTATGGGAACTACAATTCAAGATGAGATTTGGGTGGGGACACAGCCAGACCATATCAGAGGGGCAGGAGGGCCCCTGCCACAGGACCTACTGGAAGCATCATGCACCTGTCCACGTGCTTGAGGCCTGATAGAGCTGGGGGGTGTTGGCTGAAACCCCAGCTCGAGGGCAGTACTCTTCGAGGTGGCAGGCTATGCTCAGAATCTGAGCTCTCTCTGTGGCACTGTGTTCCCAAGGGAGCCCAGGAACCAGGGGTGGAGAAAGGAGTAGCCCCACTTTCATCCCTCCTCGTGGCCCGTTGGGAGACTTGGTGCTTCCTCTTCTTGCCACTGTTCATCTGATAGAATAAACCTAATAAGAAATAATAATAACAATGAACGTTTACTTAGTGACTACTGGTACTAGATTCTTTTTAACTAATTTCCATGTATTCAGAAGAGAATGGCCATGAATAAACATGACATTTTAAAAAAGAAAGGGTGGTGAGGAGACACAAATGCTACAAAATATTAAAGCCTCTATAAAGGTGGTAATCAAACATTTGTGGTATCTTCAAGGCTAGTTCTAGTCCCCCAAGAGTGAGAATTCTTGCTAGTGGTCATAGCTGGGGTCCTACTGGATGATAGGCCAACAGCTCCCTCTGTGCCATTTTTGCACAGGCTGGCAGAGACTCTCAAGCTGTGCGGCAGCTGTGGGACCTTGTGCCTCCAGCCTCCTTTCTCATCCTGCAGCAGGTCAGGTCTGCAGTTCAGCTGCGGGCTCTCCCCTCCTGCTCCTGCTCCCTCTCTCTCACTGATAGGCACTTCCCTGATCAAACTCACACACTTCCAACTCTACTTTTGATTCAGTGTCACCAAGGCTGTGAGCTGACCCAGCTGGCTAGGTTGACATTGGGACATAGTTTTGTATCTCTGAGATATCCTGAAATGAAGGAATTGCTTTGAATAATAGGAAGATATTATTCTTCTTCCACCAAACAAATTTGAGGGAAGTTTGCTCTGGGGAAGATTTTCAATGTTCCATTAAGGAGCATCATTTGAAAAGATACAGGGAACATAAACCCTTAAAAAACCCACAGTTGAGGGAATCTCACTGAAGCAGAAAACAGGCTAAAACCTGGGGAGGGTCTTAACAAGACTGAAGTTTGCCAGGCATGGTGGCTCACACCTGTAATCCCAGCACTTTGGGAGGCCAAGGCGGGTGGATCACGAGGTCAGGAGATTGAGACCATCCTGGCTAACACAGTGAAACCCCGTCTCTACTAAAAATACAAAAAATTAGCCGGGCGTGGTGGCGGGCGCCTGTAGTCCCAGCTACTCTGGAGGCTGAGGCAGGAGAATGGTGTGAACCTGGGAGGCGGAGCTTGCAGTGAACTGAGATCATGCCACTGCACTCCAGCCTGGGTGACAGAGCAAGACTGTCTCAAAAAACAAAAAAAACAAGGCTGAAGTAGGGCAAGAACAGGCTCCATGCTGCATGGATGGGAGGTGCACTGATGGGGCTGGTCTAATCACGAGATGCAAAATCAGATCAAATGATTGAGCATCAGGAGGAATTTCGGCCTCCTTGAGCCAAAAATACTTCCATCAAAACTTTGCCTCTTCTTTTGGGTTTCTACCCCAGTAACTTACAAGTGTTTATCTGGCTTTTGACTTTGTCTGGATTCTTGAGTTTTAATTTTGTGGGTAAGGCCAGAATGCTTCCTTCAGGAAGGGCTTGACTCCAGGGAGGTAGGACAGAGCTGTGTCCTGCAGGTGGGTTAGACTGAGGACTGTTCTGGAAGACTCCTGAAGATTCACCGAGCCTCCCCTGGGAGCCCTTGGAATTCTCGTATCAGACACGTTACGTTTTCCACAATTTCCTGGTGAAATGCAAAAAGACCCCTATGTATCTCAGAGAAGTAGCTGCATTGACATCCACTGACACCTCAAGAGGACTTGGGAGGCAGAGGACTGTTGATATCAGGTCCTGAAGGGGAAAGATACAAAAGCCCACATTTACCGATCTCACACCTCCCCACTCCACCTGAAGCTTCAAGCTGCTTCTAAACAGCGAGGATATGAACCCGAGAGCTCTCAAAGCGAAGTCTTGACTAACTCAAACTTTGCCTTTCCTTTGAGAAGTTAGAAGCCCTTCCTCAATGAACAGAATTTGTCTTTATAGTATATTTGTGAAACGGAATGTGATGATGCATGATCCCCATTTTATAGTTGAGAAAGTCGTCAACAAGCCGAGTCACTCTTGGGAGTCTTGGATTTTACCCAATGCTCTGTCTCCACTAGGCGATGCTGTCTTGTCACATGTTCAAATCTAGTGCCTCAAAAGAAAACACACTTAAAAGAAGAAAGCACTGAGGCAGAGGAAACATCGGGAGGTGTTCTGGAATACAGCATGATACGTTTTAAGCAGATTAGGAGGATTCTCTGCTAATGAGGGGAATTCCAGGCGTGCCCAGGAAACATCTTTCATAACCTGCCTTTATGTTTGGCCTCATGCGAAGTTTTGTTTTGTTGCCAGAGCATTTTCTAGGGTCATGCCAACTCTAATGAAGGTAGCCCGTGATCTGAAAACTTTGATGGTTGATGAATCTTTCTGATGGGAACACAAAGGCACAGACACTCAGAAAATCCTCAACACAAATGATGAAGGTAAATAGCATATCATTTCCTAAATTGCTTAATAGTATTTGGTCATAAATATCTTGGTAAGTCTTAAAAGATTTGCAAAGAGTTCACAGGAAAATCAGGAACCTGAAACTTATTGCTTCAAGCAAAAGTCTCTTTTCCTAGTAAAGAAACCAGGAGATCATCTTTTTTTTTTTTTTTTTTTTTTTTTCCTGCAGACTAATTTCAGCCCAGAAGTAGTAACTTCTTTATTTCACCATGGTATCAGGTCTGTTTGATTTTCAAAAAATACATTTTAAAAATTTTCATCAAGTCTACAACCAACTTGTTTGTAAGTGGTCCGTAACCTTTTGGGCAGAGAGGCTTTCTGACCCACACTGGCTTTGCTGCACCTGCTGAGGCCAGTTGCGTTGAATGAAAGGCTGTTAGAGGCACACTGGTGGAATCTGAGGCCTCACTGCCACTCCCTAAAGGGACACAAGGGTCTTTCCCGACATGGGAATCACATGTCCAGGTGGAAGCTGAGGAGCCAAGCCTCTTGGCTGAGGGTTCCTGTTTGGGCCCTGGCCCAGTGCCGGGAGTGGGATGGTGGAGTCAGGTCGGCCTTGGCCAGCTGGTCTTGCTATGGCGCTATGCAGTTCTCTGGGTTTTGTGTAACAGACCATGTATCACCTTAAGGGCATTGTTATGAAAGCAGAGACTGCTGCCGACTGTGAGTGTCCGAGACGTGGCTTTGAAGAGTTCACATCCCAGGATCGATCTCTTCATTCTCTTGGAGATCCGCATTAATAAGGTCTGTGTGCATTTTGCCACATTTTTTAATGTAGAACCTGGTTTATTTGTAATGAAGCAGTGAGAACATGGTCTGTTGAGTGGAACTCAGGTCTGAGGAGCCCTCTTCCTTCTGCCTTCACTGCCCCAGGTGAGGTCCGGCCGAGACAGAACACGAATGCAGGGCCCATTTACAGAGGGACGGGTGAGTTGAGGGAACAGACACGAGAAACTGAGGCACCCAGAGAGCACTGGAAAGGGTTCTGCTCCCCAGGGCTGGCCTGGCATGGAGGGGACAAAGTGTGCGGAGCCCAGGGAGGGCCGTTTGCATGAGGCCCAGTCTTGGATGCGGCACTTGGTCGTCTGCTGCCTGTGTCTCCCGTTGGACTGGACTAGCAGCCCGAGGTCACGGGGGTCCAGGTGATGCGGCTGTAGAGGTGGTCCTAGGGGCACAGAGCCATCAGAGGAGGGTCAGCATGGGTGGAAAGAGGATGCCAGGCCACAGAGGAGGGTCAGCACGGGTGGGCAGAGGAGGACAGGCCACAGAGGAGGGTCAGCACGGGTGGGCAGAGGATGCCAGGTCACAGAGCTGATGGGAAGGATGAGGCACAGACGCCATGGTGGCCTCAGGAATGGAATGATGGCCCCATGGGCCCATTTCTAGCGTCCTTTGCACACCTCCTGTGCATTTGTCCCCACAGATAAACTAGCACAGGGACTCAGATTGTGCCTAAAGAAGCAGCGTTCTCCACCTCAAAAGATTTTTGCCTGGACTTCAAGGTCCCTTTCTGTTCTCAAATCTATGAGATCCTGAATTCTAATCCCAAAGCACTTTTCAAGTGAGGCTGTAACTCACACAGGTCCTGCAGCTACACATGCAGGTGTGAAACCCTCTCATAACACCCCAGTGAAAACTGTTTGCGTTGCGTTGTGGCCTCTGTTCCATCCTCTCAGCCCAAAAACAAAATGCTAATGAAGACCACCGAAGAGGAAGTCATCACCATTTAGAAAACCAGCATGGTATTTTCTTTTTTGCTGAAGGACTTAATTATTATGAGAAATGATAATTAAAATTATAGTTTACCTTGGAAGTATTGAGAGATTTTTAGTTCTCTCATAAACTTATGAGCAATTAGATAGGAAAGAGTCTCTTATAATGACTTTTAGTAAGAAGAGAGAGTAAATTCAACCTGGTACTTAAACAAAATTTAAAAAATTATTGATTTTTCATCCATATAAATGAATGTGGGGCTAGGGAGAGCCACCCCCTTCCCATGTTTTCCCCTCCTTGTGTTCCAATGTGCCTGAGCCCCCTCATCATTCATTCACATGGGCTGCTGCTCCCATCCTTCAAAAAAGGGAAATGTCATCTGGTTGGGCTGGAGCAGCTGCAGTTTCATGTACATTTTGGAAGGCATGGACTGAGGCTTGTCTGTGTTATTTGGGGAACATGTTATGGATTGAATGTTTGTACCCCACCCCCCAGATTCCTATGTTGGTGCCCTAACCCCCAATGTGACTGTGTTTGGAGATGGGGCCTGTGAGGAGGTGATAAAGGTTAAATGATGTCATCAGAGTGGGCCCTGGTCTGACAGGACTAGTCCCTTCTAGCAAAAGGAAACATCAGAACTCTCTCTGCCAGGTGAAGACACAGCAAGAAGGTGGCCATCTGCAAACCAGGAGAAGAGCCCTCACCAGGAACCACCCTGGCACTTGGACTTCCAGCCCCCAGGACTGTGAGAAAGTAAACATCTGCTGTGTCATCCACTTGGTCTGGGCTACTTCATTGTGGCAGCCTGAGGTGGCTAATACGGAAAGATAAAGAAGTTCACAGAGTCAGATGCAGATAAAGTGGAGATAAAAGAGAAGAGACTTCTGCCCACTGGGAAGGATATGGGCTCCCTGTGGAAGTAAGGAGCACACATAAAAAACCATGGAGATGCTAACCATGGATCGTACAGTTTTCTATAGAAACCCTTTCATTTCTCAGCCGAGACCCCCTATCTAAGTAGGCCCCAGTCTCTGATCTCTCACCTTCCCACACAGGCCCCTGCTGCTGCACTGGCATAGCGGAATCTGTTTCCACATCTCGCCATATTGGTCCTCTTATAGGCCTTGGTGGTTACACGGCCCAATTCATCCAAGGCCGAGCAGACTGCATTTACAACAATTAATAAATTCTTTTCTGTTTTTCCACTTTCATTATTAATCTGATGAATAGTGAACTATTCCTGTACCTGTATGTGGTTCAAACCTTACTCCAAGAATCCAGAACTGTGTCTCTGTTTACCTCTGTAAATGGAGATGTGTTCAATTTGTCCATATTCACCTGTTATGGGCTCAGCCATGCCCCCATAAAATTCATATGTTGAAGTCCTGATCCCCAGGACTTCAGAAGGTGACTGTGTTTGGAGACTGGTCTCTACAAAGATAACTAAGTTAAAGTGAAGTCACTGGGATGGGCCCTAATCCAATCTGACGGGTGTCCTTATAAGAAGAGGAGATTAGGACACAGACATGCACAAGGATGACTATGGGAGGACACAGGGAGAGGACGGCCACCTACAAGCCAGAGAAGGAGGCTTGGAAGGAACCAGCCCACTGAGACTTTGATCTTGGACTTCCAGCCTCCAGAACTGTGAGAAAATAAATTTCTGTTGTTTGACAGCCCAGTCTATGGAACTTCATTATGGCAGTTCTAGCAAATGGATGCATTATCTTACAGGAGCCAGCTAACAGGGAGCATGGCATGTCACATGGTCCCTGGATATATGCCATCTTTGGGAGCTACTCAGATTGGTTCATTTAATCATTTATCCAACAACTATCTATGATATATCTGGCACTAGTAACATACAGTGAACATTACAGCCAGAGGCCTCTGTGGGGCTTAGTATTTTTAAACTTGGTATTTTTTAGTGACTAAGTCACATCAGGCAGCACATAATATGGACTTGTACTTAACCACATTTTGTGAAAAATCAATCTGAGGTCATTATAGCCATTTTAAATTACTATTTAAAAATAGAACCATATATAGGTTTATAAATGTATTTTTCATTTTAAACCAGTAAAAAATAGGGCAATGGGTCTCTTTATCTGTCACTACATTATAAGTAAGCAAAATACTTCTAATCCTAATGTTTCAGGTTATTATCTCAAACACATCAATCTAATTATTGTGAGGGGAAAAACATGGCCCTTAACACACAAATGCACACACGCAGCTTGCGCTATATACACACTTTACACAGCATCTACTGCCTAGCATGTACTAAACATGAATGCACACTTTGCAAACACATACATGTACATGCATATGTTTTGACTTTTTGTTTTCAGTATGCAATAATGTCATGTCAAAATAAACTTGCTGAGTATGTCTGAAATAAATAGCAGAATTTTAAACTGTCCATGAAATTAATTTCCTAGAATATATTCCAGCCCTTTCAGCCTGTGTAGCATGGAATTTTCCAGTTAGTCCTTTTCATGAGCCAGGTAACAAGGTTGAATTGGTGCAAGCTAGGAGGGAGATAGGAAGCCAAAACAAGGGGCCCGGCTTGGCTTGGTCAGGAGGCAGGTGACTGGTAGCACCTTGAAGCAGATTGTGTGGTGGGGGAGCTGGAGTTGAGGGACAGCTGTGGAGGCTGCGGGTCAATCTGAGGCTAAAAATGAAAGTATGCAACAAGAAGACCAGGCTGAGGCTGCAGCTGGGGACAAGGCTGGCCAGTGGCCGTGCTTGTGGACGGCGCTATTTGCCTTGGAGCCTTCTGAGGGCTTTCTGAAATGTCATTCTCAAGGGCAGGCCTTTGTCTGGCTTGAAGCTGTTGCTCCCTCAAAGGCAGTGGCTGATGCAATTTAGAGACTGATCAGCAAGGAGACTCTGCATATCTGGACTCAAGCGGAATTGCTCTTAGTTCCTCCTTCATTATTAATAATTTAAGAAATTAAGGTGTGTGCACGTCTCCTCTTGCCACTCTTGCATACACAATTAGTTGCAGCAGAGCTCAGGGTCTTCTCCCATCATTTACACATCCTGGTACCTGTGGCTGTGTGCTAAACATCATGGATGGACTATTTTATCTTTTTCTTCTACATGAACGGGTTCAAGGGTAAAAAAAGAGGAATAGGACAATGGAAACCCAGGTCTAGCTGCTGCATACCTTAGTAGTTGGCAACTTGTTGCCATGGCATTTTTGCTGAAGCATCTAAGATGAATTAAGGATGTTATAGATGTCACGGCACCTGATCCTATAGAGCTGCAGCATTTGCCTTTCCAAAATCAGGAAGCCTTCCAAGGTAAACACAATGCCACTATCACACTGATATGGTTTGTTTTGTGTCCCTACCCAAATGTCATCTTGAATTGTAGTTCCCATAATCCTCCCATGTCATGGGAGGGACCTGGTGGGAGGTAATTGCATCACGGTGGTGGATACCCTCATGCTGTTCTCATGATAGTGAATGAATTCTCATGAGGTCTGATGGTTTTATAAGGGGCTTTTCCCCCTTCGCTCTGTACTTCTCCTTGCTGCTGCCATGTGAAGAAGGATGTGTTTGCTTCCCCTTCCATCATGATTGTAAGTTTCCTGAGGCCTCCCAGCCATGCTGAACTGTGAGTCAATTAGACATCTTTCCTTCACAAATTGCCCAGTCTTGCATATGTCTTTATTAGCAGCATGAGAATGGACTAATACATACATCAAACAAAATTCCCAATTACCATCCCATACTCAGTCTATATTCACATTTTGCCCATTGCACCCTGGGGTTGATTGATCATTCATTTTTGTTTCAATTCTGTGTCTGGTATTGTGACTTTGGACAAATTCACTGGGCCTCATTTTTTTTCCTGTTACTTGCTAAATGGTGATAATAATATTTGTGTTTCCTGCCTTAGAGGAATTTCGTGCAAATATGAAAAAACAGATATGGAATCCCTTTGGCAGACAGAAAGTACTATTCTAACTTCAGGGATTATTTTTATTTGAAGATGAGATTTCTTTTTTTTTATTATTATACTTTAAGATTTAGGGTACATGTGCACAACATGCAGGTTAGTTACATATGTATACATGTACCATGTTGGTGTGCTGCACCCAGTAACTCGTCATTTAACATTAGGTATATCTCCAAATGCTATCCCTCCCCCCTCCCCCCACCCCATGACCGGCCCCGGTGTGTGATGTTCCCCTTCCTGTGTCCATGTGTTCTCATTGTTCAATTCCCACCTATGAGTGAGAACATGCGGTGTTTGGTTTTTTGTCCTTGTGATAGTTTGCTGGGAATGATGGTTTCCAGCTTCATCCATGTCCCTACAAAGGACATGAACTCATCGTTTTTCTTAGTGATAAAGAAAGTGGAACTTCTCACACTAGCTGTCACTGCAATGGAGATGATATATGTTGAAGAGCTGCCTGCGTGTTGGGGGACTCAGGTAGCCCACACATTGCTTCACAGAAAATGATCCCCCATGCTGGAGGGGCACAAAAATGGAAGCCAAGGAAAAAAACCACAGCTTCATGGATGTTGGCTCACAGCATGGTCTGATTCCTGTTACCCTGAACAAACCATCTGGGTCTGAAGGGTGGCGACAGAGCACCTCAACACTTTTGTTCAGGTTCATCCTTCTAGAGCTTCTCCAGTTTTGCTTCCATCAAGAGAAAGCCTCCAATCACACTAGCCCACAATGGTCTCCCCAACTTGAACACAAGTTCTTCACTTTAACTCAGAAATGTGACATTTACCATAAAAGTTTACCTTATGAAATCTGGCACACCTCAAATTCTGCATTTTTAAATGTTCAGGGTGTCGTATCTCTGCAAATGAACTATCAGCCCCCAAAAGGCAAGAGGTAGTTCCATATGCACTTTTTATGTCCCAGAAAGTCTCCATGCTGATCTGAGTATGTGCTAGTTACAGCTCATAAGTATTGCTCAGTAAGTGAGAAAGCCCTTCTTTTCATTTTTGAATAGTGAGCAAACAATGGGAGAGGAACTCCAATCTCATAAGTAATTTTGATTAGTGTCATCCTTAAAAGAAAAACCTAAGGCTTTTTAATGACAAAATGTGGCATAAGGCACCTGGCTTCTGTCATCGCCATTCTTCTGGGAAATATTTTGCAATCTTTACTTCCTTGAAGAATTTGACCTCAGTTTAAAAATCAGAGGCATTAAGGACAGGAGACCAAAGTCTCTGTGGAACCCTCCCACTGGCAGAGTTTCGGAGGAAGAGCAGCCCGGCCAGGTAGAAATGCAAGATTCAGGATAAGACCAAGGTCTTTTAATGATTAGCTCAGCCCAACAGCACACTTAAATGGAAAACCAAGACAGTCTCTAAGCTGTGGCCAATCTTTTCCCTGTTTTGCAACACCTCTTCCTGATATTTTATCCTGTGTCACTCACCATCTGTCATCATTAACATTTACTGAGCACTAAATGGGAGAGACAGCCGCACATTTGTGTGTGGGGACTGAGTGCTTGGATTGGGTTTGAGTATTGTCCACAGCTTTCTAACTGCCCAGCAATCTTAAGGCTCCATTTCCTCAAATGGGAAATGAGGATAACAATAGGGCCCCTCTCGTAGCTTGTTGAGATCATTAAATGAGATAATGTGGGTGGAATGTTTAGTATAGTGCCGGGCACATAGTAGATGCCCAGCGAACGTGAGCTGTTTTCATTATTTGAAAATGAAAAGAAGAGTTTTCTTACTGAGTACATGTGTGGCACTGGATTGTAGCCTGAAAGGGGCTATGCCAAGCATGGCTGAGCTAATTACAAAGTAGAGGGGAGCCCAATGGACTCAGGAAGGTGGACTATTCATGGAGGATGAGGGAGAAGGTGGAGACCTGAGTTTCAATCCTGGGACCGCCGATTATCCCTGGTCCCTATTTCCTCACTCTCAATGTAAAGGAGCAGATCTGAGGAGTGGTTCCCAAATGTCTTCTTTGCAACATTAGCCTGTAAGATGTTCCGTGGAAAAAGAGTCTCATGATCAGATAGACTTGGGAAACGCCAAACATTTTATCTTCCTCTTGGAGAATCACAATGTCTTTAAATGTCCTGAAATAGAGAAACCTGTATAATTTGGTTAAGCTCAGAATTTTTCAAAATTATTTGCCTGTTGATCCCTGACCTCTCTTGAGTGAGTGAGTGAGTGAGTGAGTGAGTGAGTTGAGTGAGTGACTATGGTATCCTTTGACATTTGTGGAGTCTAATGTCTCATGATGCTTACTTTCAAAATTGTTGGACGGGATGATCTGTAAAGTCCCTTTAAGAAGTCTATTTTTGGCATAATCCAAGGTTAATGATAATGATTCTAGCTTATCTCCCTCATAATTCTTTTTCTTTTCTTTTTTTTTTTTTGAGACGGAGTCTCGCTCTGTCACCCAGGCTAGAGTGCAGTGGTGCAATCTCGGCTCACTGCAACCTCCACCTCCCAGGTTCAAGCGATTCTCCTGCTTCAGCCTCCTGAGTAGCTGGGATTACAGGTGCCCGCCACCACACCTGGCTAATTTTTGTATTTTTAGTAGAGAAGGGGTTTCTCCATGTTGGTCAGGCTGGTCTTGAACTCCCGACCTCAGGTGATCCGCCCGCCTCAGCCTCCCAAAGTGCTGGGATAGTGTCCTGTTTTAGACGTCAATGTGTACTTGGGCCCCTGTAAGTGCCTGGCCCAGGGTAGGCACTTAACTTAAAACCAAAATTGGAATTAAAGTTTGTTGTGAAGATCTAAAATCTAAACTTCTTGTATGGCCTCCGAAATTATGCTACTATATCATCTTCAAACATCGTGTGGGTGGCTGGATTGGGGAATCTTTTTTTTTTTTTTTTTTTTTTGAGACAGAGTTTTGCTCTTGTTGCCCAGGCTGGAGTGCAATGGTGTGATCTCAGCTCACTGCAACCTCTGCCTCCGGGGTTCAAGCGATTCTCCTGCCTCAGCCTCCCGAGTAGCTGGGATTACAGTCATGTTCCACCACACCCAGCTAATTTTGTATTTTTAGTAGAGATGGGGTTTCACCATGTTGGTCAGGCTGGTCTCGAACTCCTGACCTCAGGTGATCTGCCTGCCTCGGCCTCCCAAAGTGCTGGGATTACAGGTGTGAGCCACCATGCCCAGCCTCATAATTCTTTTTCTGATTTTCTTATACACTGAGTATCCTTCCTAGTACTTATGTCTTCCCCATAATTTCAAGGTAAGCTGCATTTCCATTTTATTTTTATTTTTTTACCTTTCTTATGGTGCTGACAAGAAAGTTTCTAGAAAGTTATACCATCTTTCAATCTCGTTTAGATTTTGCAAAAGTATATGTAATATTAGGGCTTCTAAAAAATAGAATTATAAAGCTATTCTGAAACATAAATGGAATTATTAATATTCTATGAAGGAGATGAAATTGGGACACAAAATTAGCATCAGCAAATAGCCTGTGAATTGAAAATCCACTTGTGTGGCCTGCCACATGGCAATTGAGAGCAACAGCGGGTAATTAGAATAATACTTATTTTGTTCTTAGGAGTCAGAATTTCGAGGGGAAAAGAGCAATGGATCTAGTTATTAATAAAGGAAGTTATTAATAACTAGACCCTTTATTAATAAAGAAATTAATAAAGGAAACTATTAAAACTTCCTTTAGCTGGAAACACAGTTTTTAATGTAAAGATTTAACTAGTAAACTAGTGTAATCATGTTTAAAAACTCATGGATTACCACAACCTATTGGAGATTTAAATTACTCTAATTTTTACAAAAAGCCAAGAGGAGAAGCTGCCAGGTCCTAAGGAGCTGACGGCGGAGTCCAGTCCCAGCACACGAGCCCAACGTCAGCCTTGTTGAACCAAACACAGGGAGTGCTCCAGCCCCTACATCTGCTGGACCCGAGGGGTGACCAACCAGGAACCTGATTGTTTTTCTTCCTCAGTTGTAAAACTTTGTCAGAAGTATGAACTCTGCTGTTATTTTTGTGATAGGAAACACTAGCCAGTGAGCAAAGTCCTGTCTTTCTTGTGTTACCGAGAATCTTGCAGTTTGCCTGGGTCATGATTCTGGAAGCAAATTTCATTTTGTCTGTGAGTTCACCCAAACCAAGTATGCTTGGGGTGGGCTGGCCAATGGGGATAGAGTCCTCCCTTGGGCACTAAGGAAATAAATGGGACAAACCTCGAAGCCTCAGTTTGCCTGAATAGAAGGTGGGGAGAATAAAAACTCCAGGGCTCCATGAGATGGGCACAGGCAGCTCGCAGCTCGAGATGTGGCAAACGTACTTGGTAAATGCTAATTATCATGATGATGATGATTAACTCGGATAGAAAAACAAAAATGCAATAGGTAACACACTTTGCTGAGCAGAGGCTAACCTCTTTCTAATAAAAATGGAGGCCCCCCAAATTATGTTTAGTTGAAATACTTGCTTATTTGAATTCTACATTCTCTATAAGGAGAACTCAGTGGTATCCCAGCCCTAATAAAGATGAAAAGAACATTATATGTTAGCCAAGAAATATGAACCAAGGAGCATCTGGTAAAGAATATGTTTTTTTGGAGACAGGGTCTTGCTCTGTTGCCCAGGCTGGTGTGCAGTGGTGTGATCATGGCTCACTGCATCCTCAACCTTCTGGGCTCAAGTGATCCTCCGACCTCAGCCTCCCAAGTAGCTGGGACCACAGATGCCTGCCACTATGCACAGCTAATTTTCATATATATATATATTTTTTTGTAGAGGCAGGGTTTTGCCATGTTGCCCAGGCTGATCTCAAACTCCTGGGCTCAAGCGATCCTCCTGTCTCGGCCTCCCAAAGTGTTGGGGTTACAGGCGTGTGCCACCGCGCTCTGCCAGAACACAGAATATCTCCACGTAAGTTCTTCCTGTAGAGGTGAGTTGCGGAGAATCGAGCAGAGAGAACCCCCGGTCGCCTGTTTGGGCTTGGGAGTGTGACCCGGTAGACACCTTCCACCAAGGGAGGTTGCCCTGTGTTCCCGATGGAGTGTGGTCAGCACAGTACACGTTGTCACTGTCATTGCTGACGGCGTCGTGAAGTGCATGTGGCCTGCTCTCTGTTCCTTAACACTACCCTCACCTGTTCCCACTCGGAGATTTTTCCTTCTGGGTTGGCTGCCCGGTGACCACTGGCTCCCTCACTTCCCGCCTTTTATTTCAGAAACGAGGTCACTGGCTCGGTCTTCTTCAAGGGATTCTGCCACTCACACTGCAAGGACACAGGCAGCGGGATCAGGCAGGAAATACATTTGTGGGAAGCCACCCTGATTAAAGAAATCTCACAACTTCCGGCGGGAGGCTCCTGGGTTGAGTTCCGCCTTCCGCCTTCCGCCTTCCGCCTTCCGTCTCGAGCCTGTGTTTCCTGCCGTCTCTCCAGCTCCAGCTTTCAGGAGGAGGCTGGAGCTTCCTGTCTTCTCTCCCATCATTTTCACATCTTTCTCATTTTTCTCTGCTCTCCATCCAATTTGCTCAAGTTAATTAAGCTTCAAGTCTATGCTGAGTACAGTGCCTGGTGCTAACCGAGGATATTATGATTCTTATGACTATTTATGATTTAGCCTGAGCAGTACAAATATAAATGAACTAATTAATAGGAAGTACACGGCACTATAGAATCAAGTCCTAGAAACTGCACGGCATTTATCGCCTCTAAAACTGGATAGGGAAAAAGTGGTGAGCATTTTCTGGTCATAGAAAAAATAAAAACGCTTACATTCAGCTTTATTCATTTTGGCACTGGAATTTGTATTTGCGGGGGTCCGGGTTACAGTTATAAATTGGACATTCTGCCTTCTGGCAGAGAGGACACAAATCCTGGAAACATCTGTCAAGGTCTTGCAGGACCTGTGCCCCTGGATCAGCGGGGCCGCCTCATTTGCAAAGTTCCATGTCTACCTGGTCCTCAGACGCAAGTCGTGATGCCAAGAAATGCTGATGGCGGGGCAGGGCCCGCCTGCCCACAGCCTGCTTCCGTAGCACCAGGCATTATTTCTGCTCTTGGGCCACCCATGGGTCCCCCTCCCACCAAGGAGGGCCCAAAAATGCAGATGTCATAGCTCGTGGCACACGCACTGTGTCATTAAAAGCTCGGCATCCCGTGATGCTGCCTGCTGTGCTTACGGCTCGCTCTGTGTCTGTTTGAAGATGGCGTCGTCATTGAAAGGGCCCTCACCAGTCGCCCATCACAGGAATCCCCTTTCCCCTCCTAGAATAAACCTTTCATTTGCTGCATTATTTCTGTGATTGTTTCTTTGCACAGTCATCTTTCAGGAGGCCACTGCTCAGGGTGATGTCTCATGGGTCTGGCACAGAAGAGACACTAAGAAATGTGGGTGAAAAGGATGCATCCAGTACTTCACCAACCCAGAGAGGTCGCCTGAAGGTCAAATGAGATAATATGTTTGAAGGGATTTGAAATTTTAAAGATACATGTAAATAACTAACATTTATCGAGCACTTGCCATATGCCATATATTGTTCCAAGCACGCTACAATATTAATCGTTTAAATTTTATTAATACAATTGCCACCTGTTTCATGAGGAAGCACTTCGAAAATAAAAAGCAAACTGATGCAAGGTGTCATTTTCACGTCTTAGAAATTCTAACTTTCTGCAAATATAATTGTAGAAAAGCAGTCATTGTTACTCAAACTCTACCAGGATTTAATACATTCTTGGGAGATTTGATGCAATTTTCTTCAATCAATATTTTGCATATTTACTAATTTCCCACAATGTAGTTTCTTGACCTTTATAGCAATTACTACTCCTGGAAGGATTTTTATTTGAAAGTCTTTTCTAAAGTAATGAATTTGTTTGTGGACTCTCCTCATCTTTATTTCTAGAGATAAAAAAATACTTTAAAAAATCTTTATGGTTGTTGGTTTCTTTGAAAGTTAGTGCTGCCGAAAGGATAAGGTATGTTTGATATTACATCAAGAAGGCACGAACTTAACAACTCTAGGTGCGTGGTAAATAGACATCCCATGAGGGACCCAATAGGCTTTATTTGAGTTTCTGTCTCTATTTCTTGATAAGCTGTCTTGAATGGATACAATAATTAACAACACAGAATGCAGTTCTACTTCCTAACATAATGATTTACTGTTGTCAAGATACTTTACAAGGTCACAGAATTACTTTTATATATAGCCCTAGGATCAGGCAGATAATAAACCCTCTTGATGTATTTCTACTATTACATTGACATTTTTGTCTCTAACTAGGGTGGAAAAAATGAGTTTGTCTAAAGATAGGATTGCATTAACCTTCATATCTTTGCATTTTCCTCCTGTTTGATAACCTATTTGATATTTAGTAGCTTTGTGTCTGACATCTGGTTTTTCGTCAGTCACATGATTTGGCCAATAATCAAAGAAAACTCTGCTATAACTTTTTTTTTTTAAGGTGAACAAATGAAGACTTTGGTTTTGAACATAAGGTCAAAAAATGTCAAGTACAGATCATTAAATTAAAAGTAATGAAATCAATAGCATTAGGAGGCTAAAAATACTTCAACTCAATATGGAAAGCAAAGAGGCCCGCGAAGGCATCAGATTAAAAAAAAGTTGGTATAATGGAACACATTTCAAATAATTCAAAGCACAAATGAGATGGGGAAGGAGAAAAAAGGGGTAAAGCTTGCATTTACGATGGAAATCTAATAAGATAAATTTGTAGAAACATCCTTTTCTTTGTGACAACACTAGGAAATTTATCAGTGGACATTATTAATGTAAATAGCAAATGCATTGACACTTTTCCCCATGTTGTTGGCATTAGGATACTTAAGTGCTCTCTTCCCCCAAACTGTGTGTGATTTATGTCGGAGCTCATCTTTGCAGGCCACACCGGAGGCACCCTTATCCTCCTGTCTCATCCCTTTATGTTTTCTATAGATCCAGAGGGAATTGTCACACACACAAATTTTGTTTTGGAAAATCAGCCCCTCCTGCCACTCCCCTTCCCCTTCTTCAGCACCGGGGCTTGAAGGTTAGGAGGAGTCTAGGGGCCTAGACTAACGTGTAACCATACTCTGAGTTTTCCTTGCCTTATCTGTAAATTGGGAATGTTATTCCATGATTGTCCCTTGAAGTGGTGTATGGAACGGGCTTACATAGTTCACTGACATGAACTAAGTGATCAATAGTGCTTAATTGTGATGTGTTTGTTGTTTTGTTCTTTTCTCATCATACTCTTTGCTGCGTAAGTCCTTCCTACAGTGTTCTCCTAGTCCTTACCACATTGTCCTTTTAGGACCTTACTGTCGCATCCTCCCAGGTCCTTGCTGTGACGTCCTCCCAGGTCCTTTCTATGACGTCCTCCCAGGTCCTTGCTATGACGTCCTCCCAGGTCCTTTCTATAACGTCCTCCCAGGTCCTTGCTATGACGTCCTCCTACATCCTTTCTATGACGTCCTCCCGGGTCCTTTCTATGACGTCCTCCTACATCCTTTCTATGACGTCCTCCCAGGTCCTTGCTATGACGTCCTCCTACATCCTTTCTATGACGTCCTCCCGGGTCCTTTCTATGACGTCCTCCCAGGTCCTTGCTGTGACGTCCTCCCAGGTCCTTGCTGTGACGTCCTCCCAGGTCCTTTCTATGACGTCCTCCCAGGTGATTTCTATAACGTCCTCCCAGGTACTTTCTATGACGTCCTCCCAGGTCCTTTCTATGACGTCCTCCCGGGTCCTTTCTATGACGTCCTCCCGGGTCCTTTCTATGACGTCCTCCCAGGTCCTTTCTATGACGTCCTCCCGGGTCCTTGCTGTGACGTCCTCCCGGGTCCTTTCTAGGACGTCCTCCCGGGTCCTTGCTATGACGTCCTCCCGGGTCCTTTCTATGACGTCCTCCCGGGTCCTTGCTGTGACGTCCTCCCAGGTCCTTGCTATGACGTCCTCCCAGGTCCTTGCTGTGACGTCCTCCCAGGTCCTTTCTATGACGTCCTCCCGGGTCCTTGCTATGACGTCCTCCCAGGTCCTTTCTATGGCGTCCTCCCGGGTCCTTTCTATGACGTCCTCCCGGGTCCTTGCTATGACGTCCTCCCGGGTCCTTGCTATGAGGTCCTCCCGGGTCCTTGCTATGACGTCCTCCCGGGTCCTTGCTATGACGTCCTCCCGGGTCCTTGCTATGACGTCCTCCCGGGTCCTTGCTATGACGTCCTCCCAGGTCCTTTCTATGACGTCCTCCCGGGTCCTTGCTATGACGTCCTCCCAGGTCCTTTCTATGGCGTCCTCCCGGGTCCTTTCTATGACGTCCTCCCGGGTCCTTGCTGTGACGTCCTCCCGGGTCCTTGCTATGACGTCCTCCCAGGTCCTTGCTGTGACGTCCTCCCAGGTCCTTTCTATGACGTCCTCCCGGGTCCTTGCTATGACGTCCTCCCAGGTCCTTTCTATGGCGTCCTCCCGGGTCCTTTCTATGACGTCCTCCCGGGTCCTTGCTATGACGTCCTCCCGGGTCCTTGCTATGAGGTCCTCCCGGGTCCTTGCTATGACGTCCTCCCGGGTCCTTGCTATGACGTCCTCCCGGGTCCTTGCTATGACGTCCTCCCGGGTCCTTGCTATGACGTCCTCCCGGGTCCTTTCTATGACGTCCTCCCGGGTCCTTGCTATGACGTCCTCCCGGGTCCTTTCTATGGCGTCCTCCCGGGTCCTTTCTATGACGTCCTCCCGGGTCCTTGCTATGACGTCCTCCCGGGTCCTTGCTATGACGTCCTCCCGGGTCCTTGCTATGACGTCCTCCCGGGTCCTTTCTATGACGTCCTCCCGGGTCCTTGCTATGACGTCCTCCCGGGTCCTTTCTATGACGTCCTCCCGGGTCCTTGCTATGACGTCCTCCCAGGTCCTTTCTATGACGTCCTCCCAGGTCCTTTCTATGACGTCCTCCTAGGTCCTTTCTATGACGTCCTCCCAGGTCCTTTCTATGACGTCCTCCCAGGTCCTTTCTGTGACGTCCTCCCAGGTCCTTTCTATGACGTCCTCCCAGGTCCTTGCTATGACGTCCTCCCGGGTCCTTTCTATGACGTCCTCCCGGGTCCTTGCTGTGACGTCCTCCCAGGTCCTTGCTGTGACGTCCTCCCAGGTCCTTTCTATGACGTCCTCCCAGGTCCTTTCTATGACGTCCTCCCAGGTCCTTGCTATGACGTCCTCCCAGGTCCTTTCTATGACGTCCTCCCGGGTCCTTGCTGTGACGTCCTCCCGGGTCCTTGCTGTGACGTCCTCCCAGGTCCTTTCTATGACGTCCTCCCAGGTCCTTGCTGTGACGTCCTCCCAGGTCCTTGCTGTGACGTCCTCCCGGGTCCTTTCTATGACGTCCTCCCAGGTCCTTTCTATGACGTCCTCCCACGTCCTTTCTATGACGTCCTCCCAGGTCCTTGCTGTGACGTCCTCCCAGGTCCTTTCTATGACGTCCTCCCAGGTCCTTTCTATGACGTCCTCCCAGGTCCTTTCTATGACGTCCTCCCAGGTCCTTTCTATGACGTCCTCCCAGGTCCTTTCTATGACGTCCTCCCGGGTCCTTGCTGTGACGTCCTCCCAGGTCCTTGCTATGACGTCCTCCCAGGTCCTTGCTGTGACGTCCTCCCGGGTCCTTGCTATGACGTCCTCCCGGGTCCTTTCTATGACGTCCTCCCGGGTCCTTTCTATGACGTCCTCCCAGGTCCTTGCTGTGACGTCCTCCCGGGTCCTTGCTGTGACGTCCTCCCAGGTCCTTGCTATGACGTCCTCCCAGGTCCTTTCTATGACGTCCTCCCAGGTCCTTGCTGTGACGTCCTCCCGGGTCCTTGCTATGACGTCCTCCCGGGTCCTTTCTATGACGTCCTCCCGGGTCCTTGCTGTGACGTCCTCCCAGGTCCTTTCTGTGACGTCCTCCCAGGTCCTTGCTGTGACGTCCTCCCAGGTCCTTTCTATGACGTCCTCCCAGGTCCTTTCTATGACGTCCTCCCAGGTCCTTGCTATGACGTCCTCCCGGGTCCTTGCTGTGACGTCCTCCCGGGTCCTTTCTATGACGTCCTCCCAGGTCCTTGCTATGACGTCCTCCCAGGTCCTTTCTATGACGTCCTCCCGGGTCCTTTCTATGACGTCCTCCCGGGTCCTTTCTATGACGTCCTCCCAGGTCCTTGCTGTGACGTCCTCCCAGGTCCTTTCTATGACGTCCTCCCAGGTGCTTTCTATGACGTCCTCCCAGGTACTTTCTATGACGTCCTCCCAGGTCCTTTCTATGACGTCCTCCCGGGTCCTTTCTATGGCGTCCTCCCGGGTCCTTTCTATGACGTCCTCCCGGGTCCTTGCTGTGACGTCCTCCCAGGTCCTTGCTGTGACGTCCTCCCGGGTCCTTGCTGTGACGTCCTCCCGGGTCCTTGCTGTGACGTCCTCCCGGGTCCTTGCTGTGACGTCCTCCCGGGTCCTTGCTGTGACGTCCTCCCGGGTCCTTGCTGTGACGTCCTCCCGGGTCCTTGCTATGACGTCCTCCCGGGTCCTTTCTATGACGTCCTCCCGGGTCCTTGCTATGACGTCCTCCCGGGTCCTTTCTATGACGTCCTCCCGGGTCCTTGCTATGCCGTCCTCCCGGGTCCTTTCTATGACGTCCTCCCGGGTCCTTTCTATGACGTCCTCCCAGGTCCTTTCTATGACGTCCTCCCGGGTCCTTTCTATGACGTCCTCCCAGGTCCTTTCTATGACGTCCTCCCGGGTCCTTGCTGTGACGTCCTCCCGGGTCCTTGCTGTGACGTCCTCCCAGGTCCTTTCTATGACGTCCTCCCGGGTCCTTTCTATGACGTCCTCCCGGGTCCTTTCTATGACGTCCTCCCGGGTCCTTTCTATGACGTCCTCCCGGGTCCTTTCTATGACGTCCTCCCGGGTCCTTTCTGTGACGTCCTCCCGGGTCCTTTCTATGACGTCCTCCCGGGTCCTTGCTATGACGTCCTCCCAGGTCCTTTCTATGACGTCCTCCCGGGTCCTTGCTGTGACGTCCTCCCGGGTCCTTGCTGTGACGTCCTCCCAGGTCCTTTCTATGACGTCCTCCCACGTCCTTTCTATGACGTCCTCCCAGGTCCTTGCTGTGACGTCCTCCCGGGTCCTTTCTATGACGTCCTCCCGGGTCCTTGCTGTGACGTCCTCCCGGGTCCTTTCTATGACGTCCTCCCAGGTCCTTTCCATGACGTCCTCCCAGGTCCTTTCTATGACGTCCTCCCAGGTCCTTGCTGTGACGTCCTCCCGGGTCCTTTCTATGACGTCCTCCCGGGTCCTTGCTGTGACGTCCTCCCAGGTCCTTTCTATGACGTCCTCCCAGGTCCTTTCTATGACGTCCTCCCACGTCCTTTCTATGACGTCCTCCCAGGTCCTTTCTATGACGTCCTCCCAGGTTCTTTCTATGACGTCCTCCCGGGTCCTTGCTGTGACGTCCTCCCAGGTCCTTTCTGTGATGTCCTCCCAGGTCCTTTCTATGACGTCCTCCCAGGTCCTTGCTGTGACGTCCTCCCAGGTCCTTTCTGTGACGTCCTCCCAGGTCCTTGCTGTGACGTCCTCCCGGGTCCTTGCTATGACGTCCTCCCGGGTCCTTTCTATGACGTCCTCCCGGGTCCTTGCTGTGACGTCCTCCCGGGTCCTTTCTGTGACGTCCTCCCGGGTCCTTTCTGTGACGTCCTCCCGGGTCCTTTCTATGACGTCCTCCCGGGTCCTTGCTGTGACGTCCTCCCAGGTCCTTTCCGTGACGTCCTCCCAGGTCCTTTCCGTGACGTCCTCCCAGGTCCTTTCCGTGACGTCCTCCCAGGTCCTTTCTGTGACGTCCTCCCAGGTCCTTGCTGTGACGTCCTCCCAGGTCCTTTCTATGACGTCCTCCCAGGTCCTTTCTATGACGTCCTCCCGGGTCCTTTCTATGAAGTCCTCCCAGGTCCTTGCTATGACGTCCTCCCAGGTGCTTTCTATGACGTCCTCCCAGGTCCTTTCTATGACGTCCTCCCAGGTCCTTTCTATGACGTCCTCCCAGGTCCTTTCTATGACGTCCTCCTAGGTCCTTGCTATGATGTCCTCCTGGGCTTACTGTGATGTCCTTGTAGGCCCTTACTATGTTTTCTTCCAAGGTCTCAAGTGTGATGTCCCCCAGGGCCTCACTGTGATATTTTTCTGGTCCTTACTGTGCTGTTCTCCTGGTTCTTCCTGTGACATCCTCCTTGGTTTTGTTCTCTGGAGCATTTCTGAGTTTCTTCCTCATTAAGCATCATCTCTCTGGAGCACTCCATGTCTTTCTTACTGGCTCTTTAATTTCTCTGACCACTTAAGTGCAGCGTTTCCCAAACCATGCTTCACAGAGGGGAGTGATCTGTGAGATGCTAACAGGTGTTTTGGGAAAGTAACTATGCAAGTGAGATGATTAAAAAATATTTGTAAGAAAAATATTAGACACATTTATGTTCTTCTGCTTATTACTTAGCAGTCTGTTTTTCAGTAACAGGCCAAAAGCAAACAGGAAAACAAGCAGAGAAACAGAAATAAAGGGAACCTCATACATAAAAAGCCAGGAACCTGATGAGCAATTAGCTTTGCATTTACCAACCATCTGTCTTCTCAAAGAACATTTATGTTGGGGAGATTTGACACCTCCCTTGATCTCCACTGGCCACCGTCATCCCTGCACAAGGACGGTGAATGCTTGCCATGTAGACAAAACAGCGGGTCTACCATGCACATCCGAAAAACAGCGGGCCTACCACGCCCATCCGAATCCTAACTCATTGCCTTAGTCTCCTCTTGCAAATGGATGGCTGCCGCTCAGCCCCTCTATGTAGAAACTCTGTAGCCCAGATTTAATCTGTTCTGGTTTTCTCTTGTTGTGTCATAACCCCAACACCAGTGGCATCAAACGACAACCCTATCATGCTCACAGTGCTGTGAGCCAGGCATCCAGGCATCCAGGCGGGTGCAGCAGGGCTGGTTGGTGTCTGCCCTGTGGTTGCTGGGGCGGCTCAAGTAGCCGGATGGGTCAGGGGTGGCTTCACTGGGGTCACTTGTGGAGCCTCGCTCATGCCTGTTGGCTCTTGGTTCCTCTTGAGTTGCAGCTTTGGGTGTTGGAACGTCTTAGAAGCTTTGTCAGTTGCCTCTCTGTCCTCTAGGGTGGGGTGACTGGAAGAGTTGGGGCTGGCCAGGGACTTCGCTCCCTCCAGACAGCCTGTCCACTTGGCTGGCAGGGGCTTCTCCTCACATGGTGGTCTCTGGGTGGCCAAGGGCCTCACATGGTGTCTGGCCTCCCTTAGAGCAAGGATTTTGTGAGAAGGAGGTGGATGCTGCTGTCATGCTAATGCCTGGGCCCAGACCTGGGCCATCACTTCTGTCTCCTCTTGTCGGCCCAGCAGTCACAGGCCCTGCCCATACTCCAGAGGTGGGGATGGAGCACGTGCGGTTGGATGAGGTGTGGGTCAGAGAGGTTGTGGCCATTTCAAATATGCACAGAGGCTTTTATCTTTCTCATCATCTTAGTGTATATTTTTGATATTGTTCAGTGTCATTGTGTATTGAAAGTTAATTAAATTTTGTTAATTTACTCAACTACAACAAGTATTTCATCTGAAGTTCATTTTTGCTGGTCATTTTAATCCAAGAGCTCATTATGGCTCTGAAGTCCCTCTGGGGTGTCCACCAGGCCATTACATTCATAAAATATTCTGTTATTGATGTCTGAGATGGATGGTGTGGAGAGCCACCATTTGCCTGTGTGTTCCTCTGCTGACAGACATGTGGCCATTGTGAATAGCACTGCCATGAACGTGGTGACTGCGGCCATCACAAGGACATGGCCTCCTGCCTGCCCCACAGGCAGAATCCTTCAGAGGTGTGCTTGTTGGGGAGCCTCCCTCACACAGCCTCACTCATACAGTCTCCCACACAGCCTCCCTCATGGGCCTGCAATACACAGCTTCCCTTACACGCCCCCCTCACATGCCTCCCTCACACAGCCTCCCTCACACAGCCTTCCTCACGGGCCTTCCTCACAAAGTCTCCCACATGGCCTCCCTCATGGGCCTCTGGTACACAGCCTCTCTCACATGCCTCCTTCACACAGCCTCCCACACAGCCTCCTTCACACAGCCTCCTTCACACAGCCTCCCTCACGGGCTTCCCTCACAAAGTCTCCCACATGGCCTCCCTCATGGGCCTCTGGTACACAGCCTCTCTCACATGCCTCCTTCACACAGCCTCCTTCACACAGCCTTCCTCACGGGCCTTCCTCACAAAGTCTCCCACATGGCCTCCCTCATGGGCCTCTGGTACACAGCCTCTCTCACATGCCTCCCTCACACAGCCTCCTTCACACAGCCTCCTTCACACAGCCTCCCACACAGCCTCCCTCACACAGCCTCCCTCACACAGCCTCCTTCACACAGCCTCCCTCACGGGCTTCCCTCACAAAGTCTCCCACATGGCCTCCCTCATGGGCCTCTGGTACACAGCCTCTCTCACATGCCTCCTTCACATAGCCTACCTCACACAGCCTCCCTCACGGGCTTCCCTCACATGCGTCCCTCACACAGCCTCCTTCACAGCCTCCCACACAGCCTCCTTCACAGCCTCCCACACAGCCTCCCTCACACAGCCTCCCTGACAGCCCCCCTGAAACAGCCTGCCTCACACAGCCTCCCTCACACAACCTTCATGACAGCCTCCTTCACATAGTCTCCCTCACACAGCTTCCCTCACAGCCTCCCCGACACAGCCTCCCCAACATAGCCTCCCTGATGCAGCTTCCCTCACACAGCCTACCACAAAGCCTCCCAAACAGCCTCCCACACAGCCTCCCTCATATGCCTCCCAGACAGCCTCCCTCACACAGCCTCCATGACAGCCTCCTTCACCCAGCCTCCCTCACACAGTCTCCCTCATGGGCCTCCCATACATAGCCTCTCTCACATGCCTCCCGTACACAGCCTGCTACACAGCCTCCCTCGGCAGGGATGGTGAAGAGGGATTGAATCTCCAGCCTGGAAACAAGGGAGGCAGCTAGAGGAGGAGCAGGAGGCAGAAGGCTGGACAGGAGGAAAACGATGACTGCTCCCTGCATATATATGTGCTCAGAATTTCCTGGAAACACGCCGTCCTAGAAACAGATCAGGCTGTCAGACCGCGACACCTCCCCTTTTCGAAAGGCGACAGTCTTGATTTATGGAACGGACACAAATGACTCCCCTTCGCTTCAGCGACCATCTTCCTTTCGTGTTCGACTCAGGCTTTGTTAGGATGGAAGGGGCCAGGAAGGGTTTTGGTTGGAGAGCCCTGGGGCGGGCTGTGGAGTTGTGAGGAAAGTGAATGAGTAGAAATGGTTTAAAAAAGGATTGTGGACTTTAGACGCTCAGTGTCGTGAGTGACTGAAATGATAGTCAACCTAAGGTCATGTCCAACAGAAACGTCAACAAAATGGAATGCAAAAAAAAAAAAAAAAAAAAGCCGAACAAGCAAACGAAAATAAGGGTTGAGAGTCTGGTCGCTCTGACCTTGAATGAGTTAGTGTCATGTGCTGCCACCCAGTGTGAAGGCAAACGGCTTTTGTGAAAACAGCGTTCTTGGTGGGGTTCGGCTTCTCCGGCCTCTCCAGGTCTGGGCAGCAGACTCTTCATAGAAAAAGCCCCATGGGCCGCTCCAGTGTGGGTGCTGCCTGCAGCTGTGCCTGGCATTGTCTGTGTGGAACCTCCTGCTGGTGCCAAAGGTCCCGATGAGGCTGGGTGAGCCTACACAGTGCAGTGAGAATGGCAAGCACTAATGTGGGCATGAACAGTAGTAATGGCAGCATTAGCATGTGGCGTTTATGGAGTGCCGACTTTGTGTCGGGCACTGGTCTAAGATGGTTGCATGTCTTACAGCCGCCCAGTGGGGTTAAGCATGGTCATTGTCCCCATGTCTTAGAGGGAAACTGAGTCAAGACTGAGTGCCTTCCTGAGGTTATACAGATGGGAAGTACAGGAGCCAGGATGTGAGCCAGACGATGGCCTCCAGAACTTGTGTCCCCAGCTGCGAGAGGCCTGCACAGCAGCCTGTGGGAATACCGACTGTGGGACGGAGTGTGAATTCCCAGCTCTCCTTCCCTAGGGGTCTGGGGGAAGTGTCTCTCGGATGCAAGAGAACACTCTTACTTTGATCCTGTCTGACTCTTCGCGCATTATGGAGTTTCTGTTGCCGTCCCTCATCTGACGTAGCTCTGGACCCCGCTGGTTTGTTCTGGGAAGGGCTCCTCTCCCTCAGGGACTCAGGAAACCCCAAAGTGCCACTGACTTCCCAGACCTGTGATTCACACTGTTCTTGGTGGCTTTTGTAGGGGAAGAATAAGCTTTAATAATTATAAGGCCCCTTAGAGAGCATCGGTAGCCTGAAGGAATCAAACTATCAAACTCACTTTTCAATTTTCCAAACCTTACTGTCCCACCCAAGAATTTGGGCAAGTTAATTTTTTCCTTTAAATTACTTAGTAAAAATAATGCCCTGTGAATGATTTCTTGGGAAAGCCAATATAATAGAAACAAAAAAGTGTTAATTTTGGGAAAATATCTGGGGTTCAAACTGAAATGAAATTGATATAAGAGAGGCACAGTGGAGAGATTTGGCATGGCTAGGAAAATAGCTTCTGTATTCTCTTTTTCATCTGTGTCCTGCTTGTTTGAGGCGAGCATAACAACCGTTTCACTCAATGCAATATGTCTATTTCATCTTGAAGACTGGCACTGGGAGTTAGCAGGGCCACACATGAAAGCCCTGCTCTGCACTTCGAGGCCCTTCTAATCTTGTTAGAAGTCGAAAGTCCTCAGCTCTGAGCTATTAGAATATGTGGGACTAGGAGAGACATGAAATACTCTGCACTTTGGGAGGATGGAAAAGCACACTGAAGGAAGGAGGTAACGCAGCTGGCATCCCCAAAAGCTTGTTCACAAATACTTATTAAGTGTCTTCTGTCTGCAAACTCATGTGATAGTGTTATGTGGATTATGACAATAATTACTTGAGCAACCCCTCTGCAAGGGAAATCCAACACATCAACACAAATAACCATGGCACGCGGTGCGCAGTGAGGAGCAACACAGTAAGTACAGGTTGTTGTTGATGTTCGAAGGAGGGAAACGCTGCTCCAAGCTCTGGAAGGTCTGAGAGCAGAGGCGGATGGGAGGGTGAGGAGCATCGGAAGGCAGGACATGGAACAGAGGACAAAGAATGGGAATGGTCTTGACAAAGTCCTGGGGTTTGAATGGGTAGAGACGGTGGAATGGGATTTGAAGTCACTGGATCAGATATGCAAACCATTTAGGGTTGAAAAGCATAAGATGTCTGTGGTTACCAAATGAATGGGTCTGTGGAAGACAAAAATGGGTAAGCAGGTGAGTGAGACAGGACCACACAGGGCCAGGATGCAGAGGCCCCAGGTTCCCAGCACAAGTGTCCTTTACTAATTAAGCAATGTGGGGGTTTTCCCACACACACGTGAATGCACACACACACACACCCATAGCTTTATTGATGTATAATTTACCTAAAATGCACCTCACTCCATTAGAGTGTACTATTCATTGGGTTCTGATGGATGTGAAGTCCTGTAACTACCACCACAATAACGTTTCAGAATACTTCTATCACCCCCCAAATTGCCTCCTGTCCCTTTGCAGGTAATTCCAGCTCCTACCCCAGCCTCTGGCAATCACTAACCTGCTTTCTCCCTCGATAGCTTCACCTTTCCTGGAATTTCATGTAAAGAGAATCATACAGTATGGAGTCTCCCATGACTGGCTTCCCTCTGGGGCATGACATGGTAGAGTCACCCATGCTGCTGCATATGTTAAGAGTTGACTTGTTTTTATCGCTGAGTAATATTTCATTGCATGGTTATACTACATTTTGTTTACTCACCAGTTGATGGACATTTGGGTTCTTTCCAGTTTTTGGCTATTATGAATGATGCTATTACGAACATTCACATAAAACTTTTAATGTGGACGTATTTCTTCATTTTTCTTGGGTAGATGCCTAGAAGTGGGATTGATGGGTTTGTTGGTAAGTGTATGTTTAACTTAATAAGAAATTGCCAAAACTGTTTCCATTTTCTACATCCAGCGATAATGTATGTATATTATTTCATCAACTTAGCTAAAGGTTTATAAATGTTATTGATCTTTCTAAGAACCATTTCTTGGCTTCATTGATTTTTAACTATTGCTTGCCTTTTGTCCATTTCATTGATTTCTACACTATGTTGATGATCTCTTTCCTTCTTACTTTGGGTTTAATTTGACCTTTTCCTAGCTTCTTAAAATGGCATTTCATATCATTGACTATAGACTTTAAGCTGTTAGCAGTAAGCATGCTACTTTAGCTACGTCTCACAAATTTTGGTATGTTGTGTTTTCATTTCCATTTTGTTCCAGATATGTTTTCCTTATGATGTCTCCTTTGACCTGTTGATTATGTATAAGCATTGTGTGTGCAGTTTCCACATATTTGGGGATTTGCCAGAATATTTTTTCTGTTTTAATTTAAAATTTTATTCTGCTGTGGTCAGAGAACATTCTCTTCATGATTTCAGTCTCTTTAAATGTATAGAGAATTGCTTTATCCCAGGATGTGGTCTATCCTGTTGAATGTTCCCTGTGTGTTTGAAAAGAACGTATATTTTACTGTTGTTGAGTGGAATGCTTTCCAGATGTCAGTTGTTTGACAGTGTTGCTCAAGTCTTCTATGATCTTGCTGGTGTTCTATCTACTTGATCTACGAATTATGGAGGGAGGAGTAGTGAAACATCTAGCTATAACTAGTTGTCTATTTCTTCTTTCGATTCTGTCAGTTTTGCTTCCTGTATTTGGAGTTCTATTGTTAGGTGCATATATGCCTAAATTATTATATATTTCTTCTACATTGGACATTTTATCATTATGAAATGTACCTCTTTGTCTTGAGTAATATTCTTTAGCTTAAAACTATTTGTGTGATATTAACATAGCCAATCTACTGCTCTCATATGTACAGTTTGCATATCTTTTCACTTTTACTGTCTTTGTAGCTTTGATTTAAAATATGTCTTATGTAGAAAGCATATAGTTAGATCTAGTCTCACAATCTCTGCCTTTTGATTGGAGTGGCAAGTAAATTTATATTTAATGTAATTATTGATATGCTTAGATTCATGTCTGTCATTTTGCTCTCTTGTTCTTCCTTCTTTTGTATTAAATATTTAAGTGGAACATTTTTATATCTCTATTGATTTCTTAGCTATATTTCTTTGTGTGCTTTAAAAATTATTTGTAGTTGTTCTAGGGATTATGTAAGTATTTTAAACTTATCATGATGTACTTCAAGTTGTTACTGACTTTCTTCTGGTAAAATATAGGCACTTTGCACTCATATAGCTTCATTTTCTCCTCCCTTTCTTTTTGCTGTTGTTGATACACACACACACACGTACATATATATATATGTATGTATAACATATATGTGCATGATGTATAGATGTATAAAATCTATATGTATACAATTAGAATTAAAATATATATAATATTACACATATGTATATACATACACACATATGCACACACACATTCCTATATGTTAAAATCCAACAACACAGTATATATTTTTTGCTTTAAACACTCTTTAAAAGAAATTAAGAGATAAAAAGAAAAGTATATATTCTTGTGTATTTATGCAGATTATAACTCGTATTTACCATTTCTGGCATGTTTTATTCTTTCCTATGGATCTGAGTTACTATCTGGTGTCATTTCCCTTCAGCCCACAGGAATTCTTTTATCATTGTTTGTAGTGAAGTTCTAATAGCAACAAACTCTGTTTTTTTTTTCTTTTTTTTTTTTGATATGGAGTCTTGCTCTGTCACCCAGGGTGGTGTATAGTGACGCAATCTCAGCTCACTGCAACCTCTGCCTCCCAGGTTCAAGCAATTCTCCTGCCTCAGCCTCTTGAGTAGCTGGGATTACAGGTGCATGCCACCATGCCTGGCTAATTTTTGTATTTTTTAGCAGAGATGGGATTTTGCCATGTTGGCCAGGGTCGTCTTGAACTCCTGACCTCAAGTGATCTCCTGCCTTAGCCTCCCAAAGTGTTGGGATTACAAGCATGAGCCACCACGCCTGGCCTCTATCTGTATTTTCATATCTAGGAAAGTTTTAATTTCATTACCATGTTTGAAGGATAGTCTAACTGAATATAGAATTCTTGGTTGATAGTTTTATTCTTTTTGCACTTGAATATATCATGTCTATTGGCCACATGGTTTCTGGTGAGAAATTAACTTTAAATTGTATCTCTGTTTCTCTATATGTGATATGTTATTTTTCTCTTGCCGCTTTTTAGATTTTCTCTTTATCTTTGGCTTTCAGCAGTTTGACTATAATGTGTCCAATTGTGGCTTTCTTATTGTTCATCTTACTTGGGGTTGGTGAGTTTCTTGGATCTGTAAGTTAGTGTTTTTCACCAAATCTGGGAAGTTTTTGTAAACTATTTCTTCAAATAATTTTTTTCCCTTCTTTTCTCCTCTACTTCTGGGGCTCTAATTACATGTATGTTGGTATGTCTAACATTGATCTGCAGGCTCTGAGGCTCTATTCATTTTTCTTTGTCTTTCTTCTCTCTCTTCTTTGGATTGAATATTTTCTACTGATCTTTCTTTAAGTTCATTGATTTTTTTTTTCTTCTGCTACCTCATAGCTGCTGCTGAGCCCATCTAGTGAAATTTTTATTTCAGTTATTTTACTTTCCAGGTCTAGAATTTCTGTTTGGTTCTATTATATAGTTTCCAATATTTTGTTCTCTACCTATTCAGTCATGTTTAGCATATTTTACTTTAATCCTTTGGATGTATTTTCTTTTGAATTGTTGAGCATATTTATAATAGCTTTTTACAAAAATCTTTGTCTCCTAAGTTCAACTTCTGGCCCTTCATGGACTCACTTTATATTGATTGGTTTTTGTTTTTCTTCCCTGAGTATGGGTTATACTTTTATTTTCTTTTTGCATGTCTCATAATTTGTGTTTGAAAACTGGACATTTTAAGTACCACACTGAAATGACTATGAATTCTGGTTTGTTCCTCTGAGGGTGTAGACAATTAGCTTGCCTGGACTCAAAATGCAAACTGTCTCCACTGTGTGTGCAGCCACTAATATCTTTATTTTGTTTTTCTTTTCACTTTCTTTTTGGCCTGGCTCCCCAGTGGTCTCCCAGTGCCTGCATAGGCTGGCAGTCAGCCAATGATTTGAGTAGAGGTCATGCTGTTCCATTCAAGCCAGGAAAGCTTCTGCTGTGCTATGTGGCTGTGTGTGGACTGCAGGATGTATTCAAAGGCATGGCAACTTCACAAGTGTCTCATGCATGTGATTTTGACAGACTTTTCCAGCATCTTCTGTGTGTAGTTTGGCAGCAGTGACATGTGATGAGCACATCTCGGCTCTTTCATGGCTTGTTTCCCTCCACAACCTCCTTCTTACATCTCTAGCTGCTTTGCCACCCACCCTGAACATTGGTGAGGACACATGAATTTGCTGTTGGGTGTGTGTGTGAGCTCATGAGTGAGTGTGGGTAGTGAGCAGTGTTTGACTGGAAATTGTGGGACTTGGATTTTAAGTAATTTCTCATTTTATCTGACGACTGAACCAGGCAGTCAGAAGCTTATGGTCAGAAGCTACAGACTCCATGGCTTCTGACCATAAGGCTGCACACCCTCCCCACCTGATGTGGGGAGAGGTGGTGTGGGAATGCCCCAGGAAGGAAGGCTGCAGGCTCATCAGTCTTACCTGGTGCAGGCTGGCTTTGTTGAGAACTGTAAACAGTTCTCAAGTTGTTACCTGCCTTTGGTTGTTTTCCAGTGCCTCAAAATGGACATTTTTAATTTTTTTTTCCATTTAGTACATGTTTTCTGTGGAGGGAGAATGTCTAATATTCTCAGACCACCATAGTGAAGCTAGGTTGCTTTAGAAGTTGCCTGGATGGTGTGTCAGGGTGAGGAACGGGGTGAATGTGTGAAAAGGGTGAGCCATGGTGAGAGGCGGGGTATGGGGCCACACAAGGAGCAGTTGAGGTCATGCTGGAGAAGGTGGCAAGGTGCGGGCAGTGAGAACAGAGAGGGAGGAACAGACGGTGTGGTGTGACTGAACATGGGCAAGTTACTGGAACTCACAAAAGCTCCAAACCAGGTTGCTGGAAATTAAAAAGGCAAATATAAGACAGCGATAGCAATAGCTAGAAGGGAAGACAGGGCAGCTGATGTATTATTTAAGATGAAAGTGACCTGTGCAACCTGGTAGGCAGAGAGGGAAGTTCAATGGAGAGGCTAAAGACAAAGAATAAAGAAAGCTGTATGTGGGGACATAGTCTTGAAGTTGTGTTCACTTCATCTGGATATTACATCTGGGACACAGTAGCCTTTGTTCTGGCTTAGATGGTGAGAAGCTGAGAGGAGTGTCTTCCAAACATTGCCTGACGATGCACACCTTGCCTCTTTGGTTGAGGGAGCTGGCACCATCACTGACTGAATAAATGGACAGTGGACATTCCTCCTTCCTATGAATGCTCACTTTTCTTTTTTGAGAGGAAGAAAGGGTATTTTTCTTTCTAGGACTATGGATATAATTGTGCAGACAGTGGAAAAAGGGAGAATGTGAACGGCCAGTTGGAATATTTGATCTGGATCAGTAAATGTCAACTTAAGGAGGTAGAAAAATGACCTATCATGTAGTTGACATTGGTGAGGACACATGAATTTGCTGTCAGGTGTGTGTGTGAGCTCATGAGTGAGTGTGGGTCATGAACAGTGTTTGACTGGAAATTGTGGGACCTGGATTTTAAGTAATTTCTCACCTCAGCCCAGCAGTTTTTTCATTTCCCCCAGATAAATTGTATTTGATGATATCTAAAGACCGGCACAGATACATACTTTATAATGATTCTTGTGGTCTGGTTGGGGAATATGTATTTCAACAGACTTCTAGATCTTGTATTAGTTGTTCTTTGGTGTATGTGCAAAAGAAAGGCTGCCTCATAATAAATTGGTGAGATTGTTTTATAACAAGACTTTTTTTTTCACATTTGTGACAAAGCTTGAGATTTAGTTAAAATCCTTATGGCAATGTTATTGTTTGGCTCTGTGTCCCCACCCAAATCTCACCTTGAATTGTAATAATCCCCATGTGTCAAGAGTGGGACCAGGTAGAGATAATTGGGTCATGGGGGCAGTTTCCCCCATACTGTTCTCGTGATAGTGAGTGAGTTATCATGACATCTGATGGTTTTATAAGGGGGTTCCCTCTTCACTTGGCTTTTATTTCTCTCTTGTCTGCTGCCATGTAAGACATGCCTTTGCTCCTCCTTCACTTTCCTCCATGATTGTGAGGTCTCCCAGGTCATGTGGAACTTGAGTCCATTAAACCTCTTTCTTATTTATAAATTACCCAGTCTCAGGTATGTCTTTATTAGTAGCATGAAAACAGATGAATACAGACAATGTTCAACATGGCTTCTTCTTTTGCTGAATTCCTGCCTCTAATGAAGGGCATTATATTAATATTGGGGTGCAGTCCAACCGAGCTCACCTGTGAGTGGCCACAGAATCCTGCAGATGGGGGGATTTGAGTGACGGTACTCAAAAGGCTCACCTGCTCAAAATCATATTCCATCTCCAGGTGCTCTGGTACCTGGAATTCTACCCTGAGGAAAACCTTCCAAAGGGTCAAGGCATTATATTTCCCGGATTCATTTTCAGAAACTCAGTGCTTCATGGAAATAATGATGGATTACACCCTTGACACTGTAATGGGATTGAGTTTATTTCACACTTTTTGGTCCCATGGGGCAATATCACGTTGTTGGTGACTTGAGTGATGTGGCGTGGAGAGGGGACATGGCCTGCAGGAAGTGTCTTCATGTGTCACCGCAAAGGTCCTCCTGAGCTGGGCTACCTGTGTCCTGTCTTCTTCCTTCTACTTTGTCCCACATACACTTGCTGGCCCACTTTTCCTGTTATAGTCAGAGTGCTTTTAGTTGCAAAAACTCAGAAACCCCTTAGGCTAGTTAAGATGGGGAAGGGGGTTTATTTTAAGGAGCAGAAGAACTCATGAAAGCCAGAAACAGGGAGTGAAGGACAGCTGGGTCCCCTGGAAGCTGAAAGTGGGGATCACACAGCCAGGAATTAGAACAACGGCTGCTGTTGTAACATCTTAGTTGCATTCCTCTCATCTGGTAGACCGGCTTCCTCTGCTAAAGAATGACCTAAAATGGCCAGCCTGGCCCCAGTCTTTAAGCTCTCCTAGGCCTGGTGCCCACCTCTCACTGCCTGATTCCTTCTGTATTGATTGGCTCAGATTTCTTTTTCTTTTCTTTTTTTTGAGATGGAGTGTCACTCTGTTGCCCAGGCTAGAGTGCAGTGGTAAGATCTCGGCTTACCGCAACCTCTGCCTCCTGGGTTCAAGAGATTCTCCTGCTTCAGCCTCCTGAGTAGCTGGGATTACAGGCGGGCACCACCAAGCCCAGTAATTTTTGTATTTTTAGTAGAGACGGGATTTCACCATGTTGGCCAGGCTGGTCTTGAACTCCTGACCTCAAGTGATCTGCCTGTCTCCGCTTTCCACAGTGCTGGGATTACAGGTGTGAGCCACTGCTCCTGGACAAATTTCTAAGAGACATACTCTTACGGACTCAGCTCAACTTGGTTGGGGGAGAGTCCTTTGCACCTGGTGACCCTTTAAGTTGCTGTGCCAGAAGGTGAAGGTCACAGAATCTGTTGGTCCCTACCCCAGAGTCAAGCAGGGGATTCCTGCAGACTCTAGAAGGGTGGGGTGGCAGTTGTGGCTGCCTCTAATGCATGCTAAGCATTATTCTGATTTTGTCATTCATTTGCACCAAAAACTTCAAAAAAAAAATCCTTATTTCTTGCAAGACTGTTTATGACATGGCCCGCGGTGTCTCTCTCATCCCACTTGCTGCATTTCTCCTTGCCCAGTGCACTGCCTCCGTCTTCCCGGCCCGGCTGCTGCAGTCCTGATGGCCCCGCTGCTGCCGCAGGACATCTGCACTTGCCGTCTGCAGCCTCAGGGCTGTTCCCCTCCCAGCCGTCAGCCTGTCTTGCTTTAGCCCCCTCAGGGCTTTACTGAAAGACCACCTTCTCCTCGAGACCTCCCTGTGCACCCTATCCTGAGGTGGGACGAGAAGAAACACTGACCAATCCTCCATGGAGCTTTGTCTGGCCTCACTCGCATAGTCAAACTGGGTTATGCATTTTGGGGAAGAGTGTCCCCGGTCTTTGGGGAAGACCGCCTAAGCCGGTCTGACCGTGAGAGTAAGACCAGAAAACCCCTATCGTGGGACAGTCAGTATCTCTCAAAATGGAGGAGGACATGGAAACCCAGGAAGGACTGAGGAACTGTCCCAGACCAGAGGCGGCTAAAGAGACATGGCAGTGTTGTGACAGCTGCACCAGAGAAGGACATTGGTGGAAGGACCAGTGGCGCCTGGACGGTCTGGAGTTCTGCCAGCAATGGAGCAGTGGTGGGGCCCTTGTTGTCTGACGATGTAAGATGTTAAGTCTGGGGGAAGCTCAGTGAGGGTACTATCTTTGCAACTTTTCTTTAAGTCTAAAACTATTCTGAAGTAAACATTTTGTTTTAAAAAAGCACGTGTCCATCACCTTGACATTGCTTTTGCATCTTCCCTGCTGCAGCTACCCGAGGGGCAGCTGCCTGCGGGGCCAGCACTGCTGGTGTGGCCAGCACTGCCCGCCTGCCCGGGGGCTGCCTCTCCCTCCTGCAAAGCCCCCTGCCTTGTGTCGTACGTTCAACTCTCTCCTTCAACTTCTGGAGCCAGTGCCCCTCCTTGATGAAGCTGCCCTGACCTTGAAACACAGGTAGCATTCTTCATGTCCCCAGACTCCCCTGATTCTTCGTGCCCCCAGACTCCCCTGGGACCTCCTTTCTGCGGCTGGGCACTAGCAGCAGCTGCCCTGAAACCTCCTGTGCATCTGATCGCGTGATGTCCCCAGCTCAGGAATGACTTCTGCTCAGTCCTGGACTCCCACAGTGTGAGATGTAGGATGCCATGGGTGCTCGCTGAGTGGATAAAGCTGAAGGCTCACGTCTTTCCTGCAAAGTCCCCTGCCTGTGTCCATTACGAGGTGGTTTGGGGGATAAAAGGCCAAGACCAGCTTGGTGAGTGGGCTGGGTGTCCTGGATGTTGGAGGTCAAAAGTAAATGATGGACACGTGCTGAGACTGAAGCGTCTGGATCTGGATGAATGCTTTAAAAAGAAAGCGTGTGTGTCCACGGGTGCTGAATTTCCACCCAGGCACCAGAGAGAGTGGCCAGAGGAGGAAAACGCCAGCCTGCCCGATGAGGGAGAACTCACTGGTCCCAGCAGAGCCCCAGGCTGCCCTGGCCTCCTCGCTCTGGAACATGTGACAAGCACCCACAGCGTGAGGAAGGGGCGAGGCCAGCCCTGCAGACCCCATAGTGACAGCCAGGCCTAGGTGGACCTTGACCACCTGGTGGGTGCAGGCCTTCGCGGAGCACCGCAGGCCTGCGCCAGGTTGGCATGTGATGCGCGGTTTGTGGCTTCCTTCTCAGGCCTGTTCCAGAGTGTGGGAGGCCTGCCAGGAGACCACGTGAGCAGGAGAGAGGAGGGCATTCCTTGTGCCCAACCATGGGGAACAGTATATTTTCCATAGCCTGATGAACTGAAGGCAAATTCAGAGCCAGTGTGCATGAGCTGATAAAAGGGGTGAGTGCCCTGCTTCTGTTGATCTTGTAGTGAGTTTGTAAATGCAGACATGCACACATCCAACCTGGTTGTGCTTAGAGACCAGGTGTCCAGAGGCCGCCATTCCCTAGGCGCAGCTACTGGGCAGTCAGCGGCCAGGGCGGCTGACCCCTGCTCACGTGGTGCAATGCAGACCTCAGCTGGCTTCCTGCACGCACTGCCTGAAGCTCCCCAAGAGAAGCATTTCCCCGTGAGAACAATACAGCCTTATTGAAGAAACTGAACACTGGGGACCCAGGGGCCAGGTTGCTACAAGCTGAGTCAGTGGGGACGCGGCAGGCGGGAGGCAAGGGGTATTTACTTATCGCTTGGTGCCTCCCACAAAGACAGGATCCCCGCAGCCCCACCCGGCCTCTTCATTCTTCAGTCACCCTCAGTGCCTGGCACGGAGCTGAACTTAGGAGGTGCTGGGTGGTGTGTTTGGAAGGAATGGCCTAGAACCAACCTTCAGGAGGGCCCGGATGTGTGACCTCTCCCTAGCAAGCCTTTCTTCCTCAAAGAGCAGAGTGTCGGTCACATTGCCCGTAGTGTCAGTCACGTTGCCCGCAGTAGGGCCACAGACGTTTATTCTCCTCCCTTTCCTCTCCAGAGCTTCGGAGAGGTCGACGGTGACTTGGGGAGGGTAATACGAGGAAGGGCGGGGACAGCAGGTTTGACCAGGTCAGATGCTAAGTTGGCAAGAATTAAGGTTGCCAGGTAAAATCCAAGATGCCCAGGTAATTTGAGTTTCTTGAAACCGTGGCTAGAATGTGGTTCTCATGAAATTGGGATGTGGGTTGGAGGCCTGCAGGTAGCAGCCGGTCTCATGTGGAAAGACGTGTTTTTCACAGCTGCAGACCGGAGCCCTCGCCTCCAGTACCTTCCCACAGACACTTGCTACTGGACACTAGTTACGAGAGTTTCGGGAGCAGCTGCCCCGTCAGCGCAGCGCCGTCTTCACACTGCCAGGGCAGCCTGGTTTGGGATGAGCACGGGGGCGCAGGTGGGGAGGATGAGACGCCCGTCTTCAGACCTCAGGTCCCACCTTTCCTGAGATTCTCCTTCCAGCTCAGGCACGAGTTACTCCTGTGACTGTACTTAGAGGGTCTGAAGTTCTGTGTTCTGACCTAGACTCTGTTGAGAATTATTGGAGGGAGAGCAGGGACTAGTGATTCGAACCCATGCTTAGAAACCACACATTGTTACTGCTGAAAGGAGGCATCCACATCACTGTTACATCGCCTTGTGCTGCAGATGGGGAACTGAGGCTGAGAAGGTTCAATGAAATACTCAATGATGAGTCTCACGGTTCTCCTGCCCGATCGTCCCCATGCTCAGGGACAGATGGGAGGATTCGTGCTATTGGAACATAGCCAGGGTCTGGCTCTTCTCAGGTTTGAAGCT
This sequence comes from Pan paniscus, assembly GCF_029289425.2. Taxonomy (NCBI): domain Eukaryota; kingdom Metazoa; phylum Chordata; class Mammalia; order Primates; family Hominidae; genus Pan; species Pan paniscus. The sequence goes on along the minus strand of NC_073255.2, from coordinate 192,944,018 downwards.
GGCATTTGTAAATGTACGTGTAGGAAAACAATGATTGCTTCTGAAAGGCGCGAGACAGAGTGATCTATGAGAGAAAGATGGCATGGGCAGCTGTGTTTGAGAAAGGGACTTGGCTTTCACTAATACAAACTGTTGATATCACCTTGAACGATACAGGGCAAATGAAATCAGCTGCTTGGAGATTACAAAGTTAATCAAATATGAAGAAGTGAATTACACCCTGACATCTCACATCCCCAGAGTGACAGCTGCGTGGATGGCCTCTAGGACTCACAGAATCCCATGGTTGAGGGGCCTAAAGGGCTGAGCACTTGGTCCAGCTTCACTTGGACACTAGAGGCTGCTCTAGTCAGTCTTCGCCTGAGCTCATTCCTAAGGGGAAATCCATCCCTTGTTTTCTCTCTTTTATTTTGACAGTTAAAATATTTTAAATCAAAAAGAGAATAAAACATGCTGACAAGGATATGGAGAAAGGGGAATCCTTGTGGCTGACGATAGAAATGCATATCAGTATTGCCACTGTTAAAAAATAATATGGAGATTTCTCAAAAACTTAAAAATAGAATGATGCTGTGATCCAGCAGTTCCACTGCTGAATATATAGCTAAAGGAAAGGAAATTAATATATCAAAAATTTCTTTTTCTTTGGGTGGATACCCAGTAGTGGGACTGCTGGGTCAAATGCATCCCTTGTTTTCTAAAGCAGGTAATTTTTGTTCCCAGGCATGGGTAGGAGTTTTGCTTAATCCCATTCATGTGCAACTTACCAGTTACTGGCAAGCCAGGAGACCCACATACCTAGGGGAGAAAACAATATCAGTTACCCCATGCCTTCTTCATTCACACTTAGTTTGAGATGACAAATTCTCCAAGTTCCTTTTTCTTGAGAGCAAAGCATTCATTTCCTATCTGCAGGAAGCGGACCTGGCACCTCTGTGAGATACTCCTTAAGATTTTACCTGGAACACCCATTTAACTGAATTTTTCATACAATGCTATTGCTTTTCATATTTTGACGCTTTAGTTAAGAATGTAGAAGTCACTTGGGGTTGTTTGCTGGGCTATAAAACGTATGGTGGCTAAGATGGTATTTGGCTGAAGAAAAAGAACAGATTCAGAATGAAGATTGTATTATTTTGGATATGTTGGTTTTACTTGTTTTGAGAAAAAAAATCATTTTATCCAACGTGGTGCTATTTGCATATTCATTTCCTTGACAAGTAACAAAGTTCTTGAAAACACAATTTCTTTGGGCCCTTTGATCACTGTGGCTTAGGGAGGTTGGAGACCTGCAGGCTCTGAACTAAAGACACAGATCTGGCCAGAAAATCCAGTTTTATTTAACTCAGCAAATTTGACTTGACTCAGGCTGGGTCACTCTTTTTTTTTTTTTTAAATTATACTGTAAGTTCTGGGGTACATGTGCAGAATGTGCAGGTTTGTTATATAGGTATACATGTGCCATGGTGGTTTGTTGCACTCATCAACCCGTTATCTACATTAGGTATTTCTCCTAATGCTATCCCTTCCCTAGCTTTCCACCCCACCGCAGGCTCTGGTGTATGATGTTCCCCACCCTGTGTCCATGTGTTCTCCTTGTTCAACTCCCACTTATGAGTGAGAATATGCAGTGTTTGGTTTTCTGTTCCTTTGTTAGTTTGCTGAGAATGATGGTTTCCAGCTTCATCCATGTCCCTGCAAAGGACACGAACTCATCCTTTTTTATGGCTGCATAGTATTCCACGGTGTATATGTGCCACATTTTCTTTATCCAGTCTATCATTGATGGGCATTTGGGTTGGTTCCAAGTCTTTGCTATTGTGAACAGTGCTGCAGTAAACATACATGTGCATGTGTCTTTATAACAGAATAATTTATAATCCTTTGAGTATATACCCAGTAATGGAATTGCTGGGTCAAATGGTATTTCTGATTCTAGATCCTTGAGGAATCGCCACACTGTCTTCCACAATGGTTGAACTAATTTCCACTGCTACCAACAGTATAAAAGCATTCTTATTTCTCCACATCCTCTCCAGCATCTGTTGTTTCCTGACTTTTTAATGATTGCCATTCTAACTGGCATGAGATGATATCTCATTGTGGTTTTGATTCGCATTTCTCTAATGACCAGTGATGAGGAGCTTTTTTTTCATATGTTTGTTGGCAGCATAAATGTCTTCTTTTGAGAAGTGTGTATTCATATCCTTCTCCCGCTTTTTGATGGGTTTTTTTTTTCTTACAAATTTGTTTAAGTTCCTTTTAGATTCTGGATATTAGACCTTTGTCAGATGGATAGATTGCAAAAATTTTCTCCCATTCTGTAGGTTGCCTGTTCACTCTGATGCTAGTTTCCTTTGCTGTGCAGAAGTTCTTTAGTTTAATTAGATTCCATTTGTCAATTTTGGATTTTGTAGCCATTGTTTTTGATGTTTCAAACTATACTACAGGGCTACAGTAACCAAAACAGCATGGTACTGGTACCAAAACAGATATATAGACCAATGGAACAGAACAGAGACCTCAGAAATAACACCACACATCTACAACCATCTGATCTTTGACAAACCTGACAAAATAAGCAATGGGGAAAGGATTCCCTATTTAATAAATGGTTTTGTGAAAACTGGCTAGCCATATGCAGAAAACTGAAACTGGACCCCTTCCTTACACCTTATACAAAAAAATTCACTCAAGAAGGATTAAAGACTTAAACATAAGACCTAAAACCATGAAAACACTAGAAGAAAACCTAGGCAATATACCGTTCAGGACATAGGCATGGGCAAAGACTTCATGGCTGGGTCACTCTTAATTGTTTTTTTTTATTTGAGACAGAGTCTCACTCTGTTGCCCAGGCTGGAGTGCAGTGGCCTGATCTCAGTTCACTGCAACCTCCTCCTCCTGGCTTCAAGAAATTCCTGCCTCAGCCTCCCAAGTAGCTGGGATTACAGGCACCTGCCACCATGCCCAGGCCAGGTCACTCTTTATGGGGCAGACAGACAGGTGAATGGGATGTTGGCCTGAGCCTTGAGAAACGGATAACAGGGAGGGTAAAAGGGAACATGAGACGGGGCTAGAAAGAACAGAAGAACCAAGCATGTTCCATGGGAGAGTGGAGAGAGACAAAAAGAAGAAAGGTGAGAAAGTTTGATTCTGACATTTTGGGGCAGCGGCCTTGGAGACCAGCATGAGGCCAAAGTGTATCTAATTCCGCCACAATTCTCTGTTGTCTGCATTGATTGTGGGATTGAAAAAATATTTTGGAGCATTCCTGCTACTTTACCTTGGAGAAGATACTTCCCAGAGGCCAAAAAACAGCAATTTTCTCTGCTGGTCGAATGCATTATCCTCACCTTTGGCTTCCACATGACAGAAAGCAAGCTCACATTGATTCTTGGTATCGATTTCCAAATATGAAAGCAGTACTTGGAATTTTCGAAGCTTCTAAACAGATCTGGTACAAGGAGCCAAGCCTTCTTCCATCTTCTTCCAAATGATCTTTAGAAAAAGATGAAGAGTTTTGAGCTAATATCATACAGCAAGCCAGCCCTATCTCCTGCTCATTCATTCATTTTGGTGCAATTGAGGTTTCTGTGTGAAATCGGAGCTCATCTGAGACCTGTCATTGGGACGTCTCATTGGCATCACACAAACTTGAAGCCTGCATTAGTGAGGATGAGCTTCCTTTTTACAGTAAATTCCTTTAAACCCAATACATATTTTGGTAAAAATGTATGTTTTAAAATATATATAATGGGTAAGCAAGATATGCTGCTGGCTCTGAGGTTTCTTCCACGTCTGAGAAAGCAATACGAAGTTTTGGCAGAGGGAGTTGCCCAGAGGTAGAATGGATCTGAGCAGTGCCGTGCCATTTGTCGCAGAAGAGTTGATCCAAAATGTACACATCAGACGCTTTCAAACGGTGGAATTTTTCTACAAGAAGTCAAAAATGACCACACAGAGGCGTAACATGGTGCTAGACTCTTCATTAAAATCACCATGTTCTTTCAGAGCAAAGGGAGCTCCGTTCAGGAAATACTGTTCTCGTGGAATGAGTCAAGTCTGAAAATTCTGGGTCAATGCTCCTCTCCCTTTTGAAAAGACCTTAATAATTGTGGTTATTAGAATTCTGGGTCTCCGTGGAGAACAGAAAACATTTAGATGCCAATATTAATAGTTAAGTCTCATGCAAACTTGAGTTTGGGACAGTGTTTCCAAAAGAATGGAAAGAGGAACCAGTCAAAACAATGCACAGAAAGAGTGAGTGGCGAGACACAGGTGGTATGCAGCATACGGGTGTGTGTGTGTCTGTCTCTGGGTGTGTCTCTGTGTTAGTCTCTGTGTGTCTGTATGTGTTTCTGTGTCTGCGTGTATGTTTTCCTGTGCCCATGTGTGTTTGCAGGACTGTGTACCTGTCTGTGTATTTGTGTGTGTCTCTCTCTGTGTCTATGTGTGTCCCTATCTCTGTGCATATCTGTGTGTGCGCCTACGTGTCTGTGTGCACCTGTATGTGTGTGTCTGTGTGTTTCTATGTGCACCTATGTGTCTCTGTGTGTGTGTCTGTGTTCGTGTGTGTCTCTATGTCTCTGTGTGTCAGTGTGTCTGTGTGTGCACTTGTTTGTCTCTGTGTGTCTTTGTGTGTCAGTGTGTTTGTGAGTGTCCTCATGTCTGTGTGGACCTGTGTGTCAGTGTCTTTGTGTCTGTGCACCTATGTGTGTCTGTGTATTTGTCTGTGGGTGTATCTGTGTTTGTTTGTGTGTTTTCCTGTGTCTGTGTGTGTACTTGCCTGTGTCCCTGTATCTATGTGTCTATGTATGTGTCTATGTGCATATCTGTGTGTGTCTGTGTGTTTATGCATACCTCTGTGTCTCTGTGTGTGTGTTTGTGTGTCTGTGAGTGCATCTGTATCTGTGTGTCTGTGTATTTGTCTATGAGTGTGTCTGTGTGTGTGTCTGTGCGTGTCTCTGTGTCTGTGTGTGAGTGTGTCTGTATCTGTCTGTATCTGTGTGACTGTAGTGTGTCTATATCTGTGTGTCTTTGTGTCTGTATCTGTGTGTGTATCTCTGTGTCTGTGTGTGTTTGTGTCTCTGTGCGTCTGTATCTGTGTGTCTGTGTGATAGTGAATGTTCTGTATCCATGTGTATGTCTGGGTGTGTGTGTATGTGTCTCTGTGTCTGTGTGTTTGTGTCTCTGTGTGTGTCTGTGTGTCTATCTGTGTGCGTGTGTCTGGGTGTGTTTGTACATGTCTCTGTGTGTGTATCTGTGTCTGTGTGTTTGTGTCTCTATGTGTGTGTCTATCTATGTGTGTGTCTCTGTGTGTGCTTGTCTCTGTGTGTCTGTGAGTGTGTTTGTATCTATGTGTGTGTGTCTGCGTGTGCGTGTCTCTGTGTCTGTGTGGGTGTTTGTGTCCCTGTGTGTCTGTGAGGGTGTAGCTGTGTGTTTGTGTGTCTGTGTGTCTGTATCTGTGTGTGTGTGTGTGTCTGGGTGTGTGTAAGTGTGTTTGTGCATGTCTCTGTGTCTGTGTTTGTGTTTCTGTGTGTGTCTATGTGTCTGTGTGTCTGTATCTGTGTGTGTGTGTGTGTGTGTCTGGGTGTGCACCTGTGTGTGTTTCCCTGTGCACCCCCCTTCCCACCAGGCAATCTGCCGTGCATGCAGGGAGCCCGGGGAGGGCTCGTCATCTGGGAGTGTCAGCAGACACCGCAGCCATCGGCAGCAAGCATCCACCTGCTCCGCGGGCGTCTTTTTCAAGCGAGTTCAGCTCACCTCTGCTTCTCTTGGTTTTCCTTTGCTTAATTGCAGGTGATGATTCAAAAAAGCCTTCACCTGTTTGCGCCTGGCTTTCATCTTTCGCAGACAAAGCAGGCTGGGGCCTGGGCCTTGATCTGCGGCGTGCTCAGGGCCTGGGTATTAAAGGGGCTGGATCACCCTCAGGCTTTTAAGGGTTTTTTTTTTTTTTTTTTGGGTTAAATTGATGAGCATGTATAATAAATTGAAGCTTTGTTGTTTGGCAGATTTTTTTATATTTGTTATTCTTCTATCAGTGCAGAGACTGGTGGTGGGGGGGTGGGGGTCACCTTCTCTCTCCTCTCCACGGCCCAGATTTGCCTTGGGACCATAATGGACAGATTTTAAGATTACAAATACTTTTGCTATGTTTCTGTTTCTTCAATAAGAGCCCTAAATGCAAGTGTCCAAGTGTCTAGATGTCCAGTGTTAATGCAGCCGCGTCTGCACTGGGCTGAGGCATGTGGTCCCCGGAGGATTGACTGCTACGCTCCCCACATCTTCCCGTAGAGCATTTGGCCCCAAAGTGAGGCCGTACCCACCCAGGCTCAGCCTCTCAGCACCCAGCTGCCTCCTGGTCCGTGGAGGTGCTCAGCAAGTTCCTCTTTGTTGGACGTTGGCTGCTCATTCATCCCTGTGTAGTTTTCTTGTTCATTTCTTTGGAATGTTATTTTGTCCAAAGCAGAACCGAAGGAATTAACGAAGTACAGGTATTGTGCTTGGAAGCTACTGGCCTTGGTGTGGAGCACACCACACCTTAGAAAGACAAACGTGCACTGCCCCTAAGCTGCAACATCTACCAGTAATCAACTTCAGACATGCTTGCCTGGATCTGTAGACAGACTGGACTGTAAGATTGTACGGCTCCTGTTTTCTGTGTGGAAAGGGGAGCGTTGAATATATCTCTGATGCTTCTGTTACATACCAGAACATAAAATGACAGGTGTGTGTGTGTGTGTGTGTGTGTGTAAGTACACGTGTGTACTGATATATTCATTTTGGGGTGGGCGAAAGGGAACATTTATCAAATACTTTCTTTTTCTTTTTCTTCCAATAAGTCAACTCTTACTCTTGGTAGTGTGTGGACAAAGTCATGGAATATACAGGAAGGTTGTGTTGACTTTGTTTTCAGTCCTCACCCCTCTTCTTGGGTTGAGGTGATCGAACTCTGCCCGTACTTGCTAAAACGCTCCACTCTCTTTTAATTCTTTGTAAATAGAGCTCCCCCTCCCCCCTACCGTGGCTTATTCCTGCAGTTCCATTCACTACCACGTTCAGCCTAATCACATCTCCTGGAAATAATATGAGAAAGTTATGCTGTTTTACTCCATCAGATTTAATAAGTTTGGATGGTTTCCAAGTACTAGGCATTAATCACACTTAAACCTGGGCCTTGATAGTTCATCCACCCGGAGTATTCATGTCAGAGACATAAAACAATCTGCTTTAATGCTCAGAGTCCTCTTGAAAACTGAGCACTTGCCTCGTGTTAATAAAACTTGCTTTCTACAGTGGGGCTGGGAGAGGACAGGGCATGGGGATTTTTATATCATGTAAAGCATATCATGGGTGCATTTTCCTGCCCTTGTAGTTTCTAAACCCAGTTTTAAAGCTTTGCAGAATTATATGAAAAAAATTAGGCAACAAGGTAAGACTGGAATAAGGAAGAATTAGTCAAACCTTGGCAGCACCCAGAGTTTGGTTTACATCAAAGCGGTGGAGAGAACGTTGTCCTTCTGACCTGACAGCTCTCCTCAGCTCAGGGTTTCCATTCTGGGATGACAGTGAAATTGGACACAACAATTGTCCATTTTCCAGTGGGTGGGTGTGATGTGCCCTTTCTGTACAACTCTCCAGGACAGGAGGTGGGGGCTGCGGGGAGACAGACGGATGGAAACTGACACACACAATGCTTTCTTCATCTCCCATCTACATTTGGTCTGTTCCTTAGGTTGGTTTGTGGGTTCCTTTGACATGGGGTTCCTTTTACTGCCTTCCCTCCATCCCCGTGAAGAGAATGCTTTCTAAAACACTTCCCATTGTTTTGTTTTGAAATGAGCATCTTCATGTCGTAGCAGGATTATTTTAATATTTAACCAGAGTGACAAAAGTTTTCACTTGTTAGTATTTAGCTAAAGATTCTACCATGTCATGAAGATGAATCTGTTCAGGTGGACAAAGAGTACGTTGAGGACATCTGGGTGCCAGTGGGTGGTGTTTGTTGATGCTGGGGTACCTGCTAAGTGCTTTTGATTCTGAGTCTATAGAACATGGCTGCTGCAGGCTGTGCCCACCTGGCTGTGAGACACAAACACCAGTTACACTGTGCACTTGGTCCTTAAAGCCTCTAGGACAGCAGTCCCCAACCTTTGTGGCACCAGAGACCAGTTTCGTGGAAGACAATTTTTCCATGGACAGGGAGTGGGGATAGCTTTGAGGTGATTCAAGCGCATTACATTTATTGTTCACTTTATTTCTATTATTATTATTATTATTATTATTATTATATTGTAATATAGAATGAAATAATTATAAAATCCATCATAATGTAGAATCAGTGGGAGTCCTGAGCTTGTTTTCCTGCAACTGGATGGTTCCATCTGGGGGTTATGAGAGACAGTGACAGATCATCAGGCATTACAGTAACATGATCCTCTCATGCACAGTTCACAGTAGGGTTTGTGCACCTATGGGAATCTAATACCATTGCTGATCTGACAGGAGGCGGAGCCCAGGCGGTAATGCGGGTTATGGGGAGCGGCTGTCAATACAGAGGAAGCTTTGCTCACTGGCCCACTGCTCACCTCCTGCTGTGTGGCCCAGCTCCTAACAGGCCATGGACAGGTATCGTGGGGGAGCTGGGCACCCCTGCTCTAGGAAATACAAGGTGTGGCCATCTCTGATACAGGATGGTGTACATGCTAGGTGTGGAGGTAGCACTTGTGTGTTTCACATCATGAAACACAGGGCAGTGGCTACCAGCTGCTAAGTGGGGTGGGAAGATGATGAATTTGAGATGTTCTGAGAGTGACAGGCTAGGCTCGGAGATGTCCAGCAGCTGGAAAGTCCGAAAGGGAGGGAGGCCGTTCCTCACCCTGGTCTGATTTCAAAGTCCCTACTCCTTCCACTCTTTTCACAATTTCCCCATCCTCGCACGGGCCCTGGGCCTGGCCTTCCATTGGCTCTCACATGCCGCTGCCACTGGAGGATTTTCTGGGAGGGTGCGTGTCTGCATTTTATTTTGTTGGATGAAGATTACACGTGCAAGGTATTCCAGCCTCAATCTGGGAATGCAATACATGACCTGGGAATGCAATAAACACACAAACACAACAAATGAAACAAACCTTAACACGACCTGGGCATTTCTATTCACATCGTGGTTGACTAACATGAGGCATGTTAGATGGCTGAGTAATTGTTTTTGTTCTTCTTTATAATCCATGCTGAAGAAGAAGTCTGTCTTTAGAAAATGTGGCTCAGATAGAGATGGAATTCATTTGCTTCAATTGTGTGAACATCTGAAATCGGCACCTGTCTAGGTATTAATGTTCCGAGTTTAGAAGGTGTTTAGCTGGCTGTGTGTTTGTATACACGTAAACCCGGTATTGATTTGAAATACACGTGCACATCAGCAAGTCGCGGTGGAGTTTGGTGGCACACCTTGCAATGCTGATGGGATGCTGGGAGAGAGGGCTTATGCCTCCCAGGGAGCTTGCAATTTGCATGGTAGTTGTAATCCTTCCTGAAAAATGTCTTGATTCACGTGACATCCGACTGGGCAATACCATGCTTTGTGTGATTCATCCCTTAGACATTGATTTAAGAAATATTTATTGAATGTCTGTGATGAGCTGGCCACCTTCCAGATGTGAGAAACAGAGGAATGAGCAAAACAGAGCAAGTCCCTGCTTTCACGGGAAGGAGGAAGGCAGAAAATACTAATAAAATAGATAAATAATATAAGTTAGGACTGGCAAGTGCTGTGAAGAATGAGTGTAGGGTAGGGAGAGAGGGGAAACAGGTAGAAGGTTGCCATCCACTGTGGTCAGGGAGGGCCCACTGGTACAGGACGCTCCAGCAGAGACCCTCACTTGAGTGAGTGAGGGAGCTTTGGAGGTACCCTAAGGAAAGAACATTCTAGAAGGAATAGTGAGTGCAAAGCCTCTGAAGTAAGAGTGTGCCTGCTGTGTTCAGGAAACATCTATCATTCTCCTTCAGTATACATTATTGTCCATATAGATTTTTTAAAATGTAACCAGAATGTTCAAGTGTAAACAAATTACCTTCCCAGGCAGATTTATAACTATTTGAGGGCTGGAACTTTTATAACTATTTGAGGGCTGGAACTATATATTGTAAATGTATCTTTTACTTTTTAAATGTCTAGTCCAATGTTGAACCCATAATAGGTAATCATCAAATACATGTTAAATTTGATGGAATCAGTGATTTAAAATATGAAATTATTATTAACTGTAATGTAGTGAATATGGAGTTGACATGGGGCATTTTCCCAGGAAAAGAAAAAAATTTAGCCATCTCAACCTTTCTTTTCAGTTGCCCCTAATGTTAAGATTTTATATAGTCTCCTCAGGCTCAAGTTAATCATCGAATACTGTCCCAGGAAATGGCCCAAACTGGATATTTGATATAATTTTTTCTGATTATAGAATATCTGTAAGATTACAGTTCTGTCTTCAGAGATTCTAAAGTTTAGCAGATCAAATGGACAGTGATAACATCCTAATTATAGTGCAGTGACACACAATATGCATTTTGGAAATTAATTTTGACATCACTGTAATTTTTATTATCATTTCACTATATATGAACATACACACCAACACATCACATTGTACATCTTAGATATGTACAGTTTTTATTTGTGAAGCATACCTCACTAATTGTACATCTTAGATATGTACAGTTTTTATTTGTGAAGCATACCTCACTAAAGCTTGGGGGGCGGTGGGAAAGGCATGTTTTCCTTTGGAGCAGAGCTGTGCCCTGGAAAGGAGTGCATGTGAAGATGGAAAGGAAGGAAAAGCTCTTCGTGCACGTGGGGATTTCGGGCTTAGAGGGAATCTGCGGTAAATCACGGGGAAGCCAGGAATCCTCATGAGAGTACTCAGCCCTGGCTGATGTGGAAGCCGTGTGAGTGCAAGCTTGCGTTTCTCTGTATCATGTAGTGCTGTGTAAGGAAGAACATTCCAGAAGGGTCGGGGGCACAAAGGCCCTGAGCTGGATGGTTCTTGGAACATTAGGGAATGTCAAGGCCACCCTCTTGTATTCCCGCAGTCCCTGTTGTCCGTACAAACCCCTGTTCATCAAAGCCAAGCCTCTGGGCCCCTTAGGCAATGGTGTCTCAGGTGGGAATCGCATTGTCCAGGCTGTGGGCATTTGCTATCTAACCACACCATGTCTTCCTCAATACCACAGCCCCTGCACCCATCCGCACACATGCACCCACTTGACACACTGCTGGGGGTCCGCCCTGAAGGTGCTCTCCGGCGGGGGCTTCTGGGATGAGCAGTCCCACTGGCCCGGCTGTCACAGAGCCTGCGTCCTGCTGGGGACACAAAGCCCAGGCAAGTGAACAGTGGGTTGGCAGTGGGGACAGTGAGCAGGGCTGTGAAGGAGCAAAAAGTGTGCTGGGGAGAGACAGCCAGGGGCTGGTTCAGATGGGGGCTAGGGAAGAACTCACAGAAGAGGTACTAGTTGAACGGAG